>NC_090804.1:0-4800000 GCF_036512215.1 Solanum lycopersicum | reverse complement strand
GATGGGGATCAACAAGAAGTCGGTTTCTGAGCCAACTTTCACGCACTTGGTTGATTCCTCCTGGTACTTGCTAGCTACTACCAACAGAGTCTTTGAGTGTGTTTGGTATGAAGGAAAATATTTTCTGAAAAGTTTTCAAATCAATTCATTTTTCTCAAAATTAAGAAAAATGACTTTCGTTCAAAAATTAAGGAAAACATTTTTCAAAATTCTTCTCCAATTTTAAATTACATTTTTTGGGGAAAAACAATAATTTTAAAAAAAATCCATTTTAAAATTTTATTTTTTTATCCGATCTCTGACACCCATCCACCAACGTTCGGCCAGTCCTCCCTCCCCAACCCCTAATTTTGCTTTTTAAAAATATTTTATAACTTCAAATTTTTATTTTTAAACTCCCTCTCCCCTCCCCCCCCCCCAGCCAGCCCCTCACCCACCCCAAACCCCCAAAAAAATTAATTTTGTTTTTTAAAAATACGATAAAGTTCAAATTTTTATTTTTCACTCATACCCTATCCCCTGTCACATCCACCACCCCAAATAAAAATTGTTTTTAAAAAATATTTTCAATTTTATAAATTATTTTATACTCTAGTAAAAATAAAAAATATTTCTCAAAAACATTTTTCATTCATAAATCAAACACTAAAAATCATTTTCGGAAAATATTTTCTACTCACCAATCAAACATGAGAAAATAAGTCAAAAATCTACTTGTTTTCCAGAATTACATATTTTCCTATGGAAAACATTTTCCATCATACCAAACACACCCTTTTTGCCTGTTAACGACTCTGAAGAGGTTTATGGCTCATCTGAGAAGCCTTAAACTTGATGAGATTCAAGAGCATGAATCTCATCGATAACAGATCAACACCTCACAGGCTTATCAAGACTTACAGAGTTTAGTATATAGAAATAACTATCTGAACTGTGACATCTAACCAAATATAATCAAAATACTCAGTTAACTGGAACAAAAAAACAGGAAAAATTCCATAAAAGCAACTTCAGATACCAAATCAAACTACATTCAGCATTCAAGATAAACTTCTGTTTGTGAAAACACATCCATCATCTATGCTTACAAAAACTTGCACCAATATGAGGGTCTGATAAAGGACTAGAGATCACACACCACTGTTATAGTCAACTTGTGCTTTAGGTGATGCCCTCGGAAACTTTGTTATCTCTGTAAGTACCTTCAGTCTTGTTTCAACAGATCCGTTTTCTATGTCCGGCTGGATTTGCATTCTCACAAGCATCGGAGACTTAGCTAACAGAAGCTTGACAAGCTCCATTTCAGGCCTTTTGCCTGTGATACCTTCAAACTTAACAGACCTGAGGTGACGCAATGTCACATCTGAGAAACTTGAAGGAATTTCATTAATAACATCATCGGGCAGAGGTAGCAACTTCACATTATCAATCTAGATAAGATAAGAGAAAAATCATTACTATAGAACTTAAATTGAAAATATAATGAGATTAAACATAAGAGAGTCATGACATACGAAGAACCTTAAATAAAAAATGAAATTAAACTTCACTAGCACTTTTATTTGAACATCTTGCAAATATGGGGAGCTTCTTATCAAGCAAAGAGCAGGCGAAAGCTCAGCTAATTCATCCAAACAAATGTCGGATAAGCAAAGACATTTAAGACCATTAAGAGGAGAGGAAAGCTTTGCTTCTATGTCATATGATCCTGCAGCCAATAACTAAGAAGGAAACATAAAAAAAATCAAGAACACTCAAACGGTTTGTGTCAACCCCCACACAATGGGACATGATGCAATGTTTACCTGGAGACTATGATAATCCAAGTGGAGATGCTCAAGATTAGGAAAAGATTCAAAATACTTGGTAAAATCATGTTCTCCTGTCTCCAGAGATGGTGCTACTGTATTAAAAAGTGAAAGTTCCAAAAGAAAGGGTACTTTCTTTAACGATATTAACTCTATGTTGCCTGTGAAATCAAATGATTTCAACTTTGGAGCATCAATTTGAATGTGGTCTAAAATACTTGAGATTTGCAGTACCAACTTCTCGAGCAACTGGCTATGAGAGATTAAACATCCAAGCATTTCAGAGGAAATTGTGACTTCATTCAGTTCAAGTTTAACTAACTCACTAAATCCTGTGAAGGTAGATAAAGGCTGAATTGAACAATGATGGAGACTCAGATGACTCATTCGTGAACATGTGAAAAATGAAGAAGGCAATTTGTATGGTTTATGCTTCGGGAACTGAAGAGCAAGATGTTGAATACCATTTTTAGAGACGAACAATACAAGGTTGTCAATTTTAGAGTAATTTCCAAGATTAGCAATATCAGAGAGGATAAACTTTGTAATTGGTACGACGTGAAGTGCCAAAAGGTGGTAAATTATGTCTGTAAACCTAGTTACAAAGCATATTGATTGATCTGTTGTATCCCAAAGTGTTTGATCAAGCGATAACTGAGGAAGTCTGCACCAATTATATCTCCATTTCTTCGACAAGATACTTGACCTCACAGCATCTCGTAAGGGCAGACGAATAAGAATGTCAGCAAGTACATTCTCAGGAAGGTTGCTAAGTACATCAGGAGGTAAGAAGCACTACAAAGTTTTTTATCATTAGGAAGCATCATATATATATATATATATGTATTGCACAATTATCCCCAATAAGAACCTGCAGATAATAAACAAGAATAGGAATTCAAAAATTGTAATAAGTGTCAGTGTGTTCTATCTCGAAAAGCAAAAGGTGCCACATAAATTACAATGAAAGGAGTAGCAATTCAATGATGTGACATACAATTACATATCAGTTGCCTAATACACCCCACAATCAAGCTCAAAAGCCAAAACTATATATGTACTTTTTTTCAATTCCAATACATTAAATCTCTTGATTTCCAAGGAAACTAAAATATTCTATAGAAGAAAAATAATGAGAAACGCATAATGTAAAGCTTACCAAGATCCAAACATATGGAGTTTAACCTTGTGTTTAAAAAATGTCAGCTGTTAGGCCCTTATTTGTAGTTTTCAAGTGAATGTTTCAGCTCCCCTAGAAAAAGAAATAAATGAGATGATCAACTCTTAGAATACCATTTGAAGTTAAATATTGCTACCTCCATTTTATTTTTACATGGCCCTTTGTATTAAAATAGTTTTTTGTTTTAACTCGTTTATTTTAGCAAATCAAGAGAGTTTTTATTACTTTTCCGCCTTAATGGCCAAAATACAGCCATATAAATTTACAGCATCCACATCCATTTCTGATTTCTATATATTCAGTTCAACTTCCAAAAAAAAATCTCAGCAGCCAAAGATCATGGTGTTACAAAGACAAGCTTAGATAGAACTTGTTCGATTTTATAGACAGCTTCTGCTTTAGGTAATGCTCGCGGAAATTTTGTTGGCTCTGTGAGCAAGTCGAGTTTCGTTTCATGAGATTCTTTTGGTTACCATCCTTACAACTTACAAGCATTAGAGACTTGGGTATTAGAAGCTTAACCACTGTCTTTGTTAACCTATCTGAGGAGATTTATGGCTCATCTGAGAAGCCTTAAACTTCATGAGATTCAAGAGCATGAATCTCATCGATAACGGATCAACATCACACAGGCTTACCAAGAGTTACAGAGTTAAGATAGTATATAGAAATAACTATGTGACTGTAAAACCTAACCAACTATAATCAAAATACTCAGTGAACTGGAACAAAAGTTACAGCACAATAAAAAAAAAGGGAAAATTCCATAAAACCAAATTCAGAAGCCAAATCTAACTAACATTCATCATTCAAGATGAGACAACAAAAAACTAACAAGATAAACTTTTGTTTGCGAAAACACATCCATCATCTATGCTTACAAAAACTTGCACCAATATGAGGGTCTGATAAAGGACTAGAGATCACACACCACTGTTATAGTAAACTTGTGCTTTAGGTGATGCCCTCGGAAATTTTGTTATCTCTGTAACTACCTTTAGTCTTGTTTCAGCAGATACATTTGCAATCTCCTGCTGGATTAACATTCTCACTAGCACTGGAGATTTGGATAATAGAAGTTTGATAAATTCGATTTCAGTCTTTGTGCCTGTAATACCTTCAAGTTTAACAGACCTGAGGTGATCCAACGTCATATCAGATAAACTTGAAGGAATTTCCTTAACAACCACATAATCAATCTACAAAAGATTGAGAAAATTCATTACTACATAACTTAGATTGAACATAAGCAAGTAGTCACCACATATGAAGAACCATAAATAAAAAATGAAATTAAAAGTCATTAGCACCTTTATTTGAATATCCTGCAAATATGGGGAGCTTCTTATCAAGCAAAGAGCAGTCAAAAGCTCAACTAATTCATCCAAACAAATGTTGGATAAGCTAAGACTTTTTAGACAATTAAGAGGAGAGGAATGCTTTGCTGCTACGTCATATGATCCTGCAGCCAAGGCCGAAGAAGAAAACATTGAAAATCCCAGGAACAGTCAAACCCCACACGATGGGGGGGGGGGGGGGAGGGGGGGGCGCCTATGAAAGTGCATTACAGTGGACATGATGCGATGTTTACCTGGAGACTACGATCATCGAAGTGGAGATGCTCGAGAGCAGGACAAACCTCAAAATACTTTGAAAGCTGTGTTTCTGTCTTCAAAGTAACTGCTGCACTCACAAGTGAAAGTTTCACAAGAAATGGTGATTTCACCAAGGAAAGTATATTTATATTGTCAGTGAAGTCAAAGGATTTCAACTTGGGAGCATCAATTTGAATGCAGTCTAAAATACTTGAGATTTGCATCACCAACTTCTCGAGCAGCGGGCTATGAGAGAGTAAACTTCCAAGCATTTCGGAAGAAATTTTGAGTTCACATAATTCAAGGCTAACTAACTCACTAAATCCTTTGAAGGTAGGTGGAGGCTGAATTTAACAATAACGGAGATCTCAGATGACTCATTCGTGAACATGTGAAAAATGAAGAAGGCAATTTGTATGGTTTATCCTTCGGGAACTGAAATACAAGATGTTGAATACCATTTCTCGAGAGGAACAATAACAGATTGTCAATTTTAGAGTAATTTCCAAGATTAGCAATATCAGAGAGGATAAACTTTGTAATTGGTCCAACATGAAGTGCCAAAAGGTGGTAGATTATGTCTGTAAACCTAGTTACAAGGGATATTGACTCATTTGTTGTATCCCCAAGTGTTTGATCAAACACAAACTCTGGAAGTCTACACCAATTATATCTTCATTTCTTTGATAAGATACTTGACCTCACAGCATCTCGTAAGGGCTTACGAATAAGAATGTCATCAAGTACATTCTCAGGAAGGTTGCTAAGTGCATCAAGAGGTAAAGTAGCACTACAAGTTCTTTTTCCTCCTTAGAAAGTTATCATATATATATTGCACAATTATCCCTTAGCATGCTCTGAGGAGATTCAATGGCACATCTGAGAAGGCCTTAAACTTGATGAGATTCAAGAGCATGAATCTCATTGATAACAGATTAACATCACACACCATGACAATAAGAGTTACATTAGTCCTTTGAAAATCATCTTTTTCTTTCACTGATAAACAAGTATATGGGAATGAGTAAATGAATATATGAACGTTGACATGTATCCAAATATAATCAAATACCAATTCTCAAATTCATTGATCATTCAAGATGTGACATTACAAATATCTAACATATGTTCGCAAAACAAATCCATATGCTACTCATACAAAAACTTGCACCAATATGAGGGTCTGTCTGATAAAGACTAGAGATCAAACACCGTTGTTATAGTCAACTTCTGCTTTAGGTGATGCTCTCGGAAACTTTGTTATATCTGTAAGTACCTTCAGTCTTGTTTCAGCAGATCCATTTTCTATGTCCGGCTGGATTAGCATTCTCAAGAGCACCGGAGACTAACAGAAGCATGACAAGCTCCATTTCAGCCTTTTTGCCTGTAATACCTTCAAACTCAACAGACCTGAGGTGATTCAATGTCACATCTGAGAAACTTGAAGAAATTTCATTAACAACATCAACGGGCACAGGAAAAAGCAAGTTGTTCAATGCCACATACTCAATCTACAAAAGATTGAGAAAAATCATTATTACAGGCTACACAACTTAAATTGAAGAAATAATTAATGAGTTTGAACATAAGCAAGTAGAACCATAAATAAAAAATGAAACCGAATATCATTAGCACCTTTATCTGAATATCTTGCAGATATGGGGAGCTTCTTATCAAGCAAAGAGCAGGCGAAAGCTCAGCTAAGCTATCCAAACAAATGTCGGATAAGCAAAGACATTTAAGACCATTAAGAGGAGAGGAAAGCTTTGCTGCTATGTCATATGATTCTGCAGCCAATAACTAAGAAGGAAACATAAAAAAATCAAGAACACTCAAACGGTTTGTGTCAACCCCCACACAATGGGACATGATGCAATGTTTACCTTGAGACTACGATAATCCAAGTGGAGATGCTCAAGATTAGGAAAAGATTCAAAATACTTGGTAAAATCATGTTGTCCTGTCTCCGGAGATGGTGCTACTGTATTAAAAAGTGAAAGTTCCAAAAGAAAGGGTACTTTCTTTAACGATATTAACTCTATGTTGCCTGTGAAATCAAAGGATTTCAACTTTGGAGCATCAATTGGAATGTGGTCTAAAATACTTGAGATTTGCAATACCAACTTCTCGAGCAACTGGCTATGAGAGATTAAACTTCCAAGCATTTCAGAGGAAATTGTGACTTCATACAGTTCAAGTTTAACTAACTCACTAAATCTTGTGAAGGTAGATAAAGGCTGAATTGAACAATGATGGAGACTCAGATGACTCATTCGTGAACATGTGAAAAATGAAGAAGGCAATTTGTATGGTTTATGCTTCGGGAACTGAAGAACAAGATGTTGAATACCATTTTTAGAGAGGAACAACACAAGGTTGTCTATTTTAGAGTAATTTCCAAGATTAGCAATATCAGAGAGGATAAACTTTGTAATTGGTCCGACGTGAAGTGCCAAAAGGTGGTAAATTATGTCTGTAAACCTAGTTACAAAGCATATTGATTGATCTGTTGTATCCCAAAGTGTTTGATCAAGTGTTAACTCAGGAAGTCTGCACCAACTATATCTCCATTTCTTTGATAAGATACTTGACCTCACAGCATCTCGTAAGGTCATACGAATAAGAATTTCATCAAGTACATTCTCAGGAAGGTTGCTAAGTACATCAGGAGGTAAATTAGCAATACAAAGTTATTTATCCTTAGGAAGCATCATAAATATGACAATATTCTCTCAAATAAGAACCTGTAGACGATAAACAAGGATAGAAAAGTGAGGTATCTCCAAAATTATTTTTCATATAAAGTCAAACTTAAAACAGAAAGTGCAAGTGAAATTGTCGCATAAATTAGGACGGAGGGAGAAACTCACATTATAAAACTTACCAAAGATTACTTAACCTTTCTCTGTTGTGTTTAAAAAATGTCAGGTGTTAGACACTTATTTGTAGTTTGCCTTTTTGACTCTTTGGGTTCATCACTCTTTAAGTTTCAATAACTACTTCTGAACCTTACAGTTCCCTTAGAAAATAAATAAATGACATGATTATGCCAATAATTAATTGAACAACTCTTAGACTACCTACTCAGTTTTATTTTACTTGGACCCTATATTATAGTTTCGTAAAATACACACTACTGATAAAAGATTGTTACATCACATAATTTCAAGCTAATTCACCTATCAAATCCTTCAAAGGGCACTGGTGAAAGAAGTACTGAACAATTTTTGAGAGTCAGATGCCTCAGGTAATTCTCACGGAAAGTTGAGTCTTGTTTCATGAGATTCTTTCCTGAGCTAAACTGCCTCTAGGCTATTGTGCCTGTTGTATCTATAACCTTACCGCACTTTGAGGAGATTCAATGGCACATCTGAGAAGGCCTTAAACTTGATGAGATTCAAGAGCAAGAAAAGCATTGATAACAGATTAAAATCACACAGCTTACTTACCATGACATAAGAGTTACATTAGTCCTTTGAAAAATCTTTTTCTTTCACTGATAAACAAGTATATGGGAATTGAGTAAATGACTGTGAACGTTGACACGTAACCAAATATAATCAAAATACTAATTCACTGATCATTCAGGATGAGACGTTAAAAAAATCTAAACTATGTTCGCAAAACAAATCCATATGCTACTGCATCACTTCATCTTAGCATACAAAAACTTGCACCAATAAGAGGGTCTGATAAAGGACTAGAGATCAAACACCACTGTTATAGTCAACTTGTGCTTTAGGTGATGCCCTCGGAAACTTTGTTATCTCTGTAAGTACCTTCAGTCTTGTTTCAACAGATCCATTTTCTATGTCCGGCTGGATTTGCATTCTCACAAGCATCGGAGATTTAGCTAACAGAAGCTTGACAAGCTCCATTTCAGGCCTTTTGCCTGTAATACCTTCAAACTTAACAGACCTGAGATGACGCAATGTCACATCTGAGAAACTTGAAGGAATTTCATTAATAACATCATCGCGCACAGGTAGCAACTCCAGAATATCAATCTAGAAAAGATAGAGGAAAATCATTACTACAGAACTTAAATTGAAAATATAATGAGATTAAACATAAGAGAGTCATGACATACGAAGAACCTTAAATAAAAAATGAAATTAAACTTCATTAGCACCTTTATTTGAATATATTGCAAATATGGGGAGCTTCTTATCAAGCAAAGAGCAGGCGAAAGCTCGGCTAATTCATCCAAACAAATGTCGGATAAGCAAAGACATTTAAGACCATTAAGAGGAGAGGAAAGCTTTGTTGCTATGTCATATGATCCTGCAGCCAATAACTAAAAAGGAAACATAAAAAAATCAAGAACACTCAAACGGTTTGAGTCAACCCCACACAATGGGACATGATGCAATGTTTACCTGGAGACTACGATAATCCAAGTGGAGATGCTCAAGATTAGGAAAAGATTCAAAATACTTGGTAAAATCATGTTGTCCTGTCCCCGGAGATGGTACTTCTGTATTAAAAAGTGAAAGTTCCAAAAGAAAGGGTACTTTCTTTAACGATATTAACTCTACGTTGCCTGTGAAATCAAAGGATTTCAACTTTGGAGCATCAATTTGAATGTGGTCTAAACTACTTGAGATATGCAGTACCAATTTCTCGAGCAACTGGCTATGAGAGATTAAACTTCCAAGCATTTCTGAGGAAATTGTGACTTCATACAGTTCAAGTTTAACTAACTCACTAAATCCTGTGAAGGTAGATAAAGGCTGAATTGAACAATGATGAAGACTCAGATGTCTCATTTGCAAACATGTGAAAAATGAAGAAGGCAATTTGTATGGTTTGTTCTTCGGGAATTGAAGAACAAGATGTTGAATACCATTTCTCGAGAGGAACAGTACCAGATTGTCAATTTTAGAGTAATTTCCAAGTTTAGCAATATCAGAGAGGATAAACTTTGTAATTGGTCCGACGTGAAGTGCCAAAAGGTGGTAGATTATGTCTGTAAACCTAGTTACAAAGCGTATTGACTTATTTGTTGTATCCCAAAGTGTTTGATCAAGCGTTAACCCCGGAAGTCTGCACCAATTATATCTCCATTTCTTTGATAAGATACTTGTCCCCACAGCATCTCGTAAAGGCACACGAATAAGAATTTCATCAAGTACATTCTCAGGAAGGTTGCTAAGTATATCAGAAGGTAAAGTAGCACTACAAAGTTCTTTTTCTTCCTTAGAAAGCATCATATAAATGACAATATTCTCTCAAATAAGAACCTGTACGTATGTTGTGCGGAATTTGAGATAATACGAGAAAATATAAACGCGAAAAATAAGACAACAGATTTACGTGGTTCACCAACAAATTGGCTACGTCCACGGGAAGAGAGGGAGCAGTTTTATTATGGAGAGGCAAAAACAGAATTACAGAATAGGGTTTCCCATAGCGTCTATATATAGTGCTAAGCTACGCCCTAACAGGCTTGGGCCCAACATACAGAATCAACAGAAAATTAAGGGCCCAATACAACAACATTGTATACCGTCGGCCCGGGGGCGTCTCCGCCCCCCCGGACCCCCAGGCCAGGGGGCGCGTCGCCCCCCTGGACCCCCCGACTCGCTGACCGGGCAGCGAGACCCCCGTCCTTTCTGTTTGTAGCGGGTCCGATTCAAGGCATTCAACAAATCTCCACCTTGACTTGAATTCTCCGAACAGATTCTTCAGACGCACTATGATAGTGCCAAGCCTCCCCCTCTTCCTCAGAGTTGCCCCGCAGGGCAATTAACAGCTTCTGATGTTGAGCAAGTCCAAACAGTGTTGAAACTTGCTCTGTGGAACCGGCTTTGTGAACATATCAGCAGGATTATCAGCAGTTCCTACTTTCTTCACCTTGATTCTCTTCTCACTTCTTAGAAAATGATACCTTACGTCAATATGCTTGGTTCTCTCATGATGGACTTGATCCTTGGCTAGACAAATTGCGCTCAAACTGTCACAATACACCGTAGCCTGATCATGATGCAGACCAAGATCACTAACCAGCCCTTTCAACCAAATCCCTTTTTTTGCAGCCTCTGTCAAGGCCATGTACTCCGCTTCCGTAGTAGACAAAGTCACTGTAGGTTGCAAAGTTGCCTTCCAACTGACGACAGATCCTCCAAGGGTAAACACATAGCCAGTCATCGATCTTCTTGTGTCAACATCTCCAGCATAGTCTGAATCAGAATAGCCAGTAACCAAGCACTGAGTATCACCTCCATAAATGAGACCAACGTCAGATGTACCTCTAAGGTACCGGAAAATTCTCTTCACAGCCTGCCAATGTTCTCTCCCTGGTTGTCCCATGAATCTGCTCACTACACTGACTGCATGTGCTAAATCTGGCCTTGTACAGACCATAGCATACATCAAACTTCCTACGGCACTGGCATAAGGGACTCGTGACATATACTCCTTCTCTTCTTCTGACTGTGGAGCGAACATGGCAGTGAGATGGATATTGGCAGCACTGGGGGTATCAATGGGCTTAGATGAAGACATGCCAAACCTCGCCAAGACCTTCTGAATGTAGCTTCTCTGTGACAAGAAAAGTTTCCTTCTCTCTCTGTCTCTAATGATCTCCATCCCTAAAATCTTCCGAGCGGCTCCCAGATCCTTCATCTCAAACTCAGCACTAAGTAAACCCTTCAGCTTCTGAATGTCATACTTCTTCTTTGCAGCTATCAACATATCATCTACATAAAGCACCAGATAGATGAATGAATCATCATTGAGCCTATTGTAGTAGACACAACAATCATATGAGCTCCGAGTATAGCCCAACTTCACCATATAGCTGTCAAACCTTTTATACCACTGCCTTGGAGACTGCTTAAGTCCATATAAGGACTTCTTCAACTTGCAGACGTGATTTTCCTTCCCTGGAACTTGGAAACCATCCGGCTGAGTCATGTATATCTCTTCCTCCAACTCTCCATGTAGAAACGCTGTCTTCACATCAAGTTGTTCAAGCTCCAGATTCTGATGTGCAACTATCGCTAGTAACACTCGGATGGAAGTATGTCTGACCACTGGTGAGAAGATCTCATTGTAGTCCACTCCCTCTCTTTGGTTGAAACCTCTGGCAACAACCCTGGCTTTATACTTGACTCCTTCTGCTGGTGATATCCCTTCCTTCTTCTTGAAAACCCATTTGCAAGTAATAATCTTTCTCCCCGAAGGCTGTATGACCAGATCCCATGTCTGATTCTTGTGTAGGGACTCCATCTCATCTCCCATAGCGGCAAACCATTTTTCAGAATCAGAACTTAAAATGGCTTCTTTGTAAGTAGACGGCTCAGATGTATCTACCTCTTCAGCAACCTGCAGTGCATAACCCACCATGTCCTCAAAACCATACCTCGTAGGTGGCCGAACTCCAACCCTCCTTGGCCGATCTTGAGCTATACTCTGATGGATATCTGATGGCATAGATTCTGGAATATCAGTTTCAGTCTGTGGCTCTTGATCCTCCTCTTCAGGTTCCTTTAAATCGCTCTCGTTCTGAATGACTTGAAACTCCACCTGTTTGTCAAGACTCCCAGTTTCTGACGTAGTTGTAGGCTTCACAATGGTTCTAAGCAGAGGACTTTCATCAAAGACAACGTTCCTGCTCATAATAACCCTCTTTTCTGCTGGAGACCAGATTCTGAAACCTTTCACTCCATCTCCGTAGCCCACAAATACTCCCTTTTTAGCTCTTGGTTCTAACTTACCTTCACTGACGTGATAGTAAGCCGTACAACCAAAAGCTTTCAGATTTGAATAATCAGCAGCTTTTCCAGACCACATCTCCATAGGTGTCTTGCACTGTATACCTGTATGTGGTCCGCGGTTAATCAAGTAGCAAGCTGTACTAACCGCTTCTGCCCAGAATCTTCTATCTAGCCCAGCATTAGAGAGCATGCACCTTGCTCTCTCCAGAAGTGTTTGATTCATCCGCTCAGCTACACCGTTCTGCTGTGGTGTATTTCTGACTGTGCGATGTCGAGCAATCCCTTCATCCTTACAGAATTGATCAAATTCAGACCAACAGAATTCCAGCCCATTATCAGTTCGCAACCTCTTGATCTTCTTCCCTGTTTGATTTTCCATCAAAATTTTCCACTCCTTGAACTTCTGGAAGGCTTCACTTTTATGCTTCATCATGTACACCCAAGTCATCCTTGAGTAGTCATCAATAATGGACACAAAAAATCTGCAGCCTCCCAAAGACTCAACACGGCATGGACCCCAGCAATCAGAATGGATATAATCAAGTGTGCCTTTTGTTCTATGAATGGCCTTTGGAAACTTGTTGCGATGTAGTTTTCCAAAAACACAATGTTCACAAAACTCTAGGCTCTTAACCTTATGACCAGCAAGTAAATCCTCCTTTGACAGAATTTGCATCCCTCTTTCACCCATATGACCAAGTCTTATGTGCCATAACTTAGTCATATCCTTCTGGTGAAATTCTGACGATGCAACATGGGCTGAACCTGTAACCGTGGAACCTTGTAGAAAATACAAAGTACCACGCATGACACCTTTCAGAATCAAATTTGAACCCTTCCAGACCCGCAAGACTCCATCTTTTCCCGACCAGCTGAATCCCTTGCTGTCCAAAAGACTGAGAGATATCAGATTTTTCGTCATCAATGGAACGTGCCTGACCTCGTTCAATGTGCAGAAGCTACCGTCATGTGTCCTTATCTTGATCGAGCCTGTCCCAACCACCTTGCAGACAGAACTGTTGGCCATCGAGATGCTGCCTCCGTCTACCTGCTCATAAGTCGTGAACCACTCTCTCCTAGGACAGATGTGATAGGATGCCCCAGAATCAAGAACCCACACATCTGAATGATGAGTGTGCTCATCCGCAACTAGGGCAATATCTTCTTCAGAATTGGTGTCTTCTTCAGCAACAGCAGCAGACACTGATTGTTTTTCCGATTGCTTCTTCTTCTTCGGACAATCAAATTTCCAATGTCCCTTCTCCTTGCAGTAATTACAAACATCATCCGGCTTTGCACCCTTCGACATCGGCTTATTTTTCTTTCCGCCGTTTTTCCTTCCCTTTCTGCTACTGGTGAACAGACCGGAAGGCTGTATGTCCGTACTTGTGCCGTTAGCCTTATGCCGTAATTCCCTGCTATGAAGGGCTGATCTGACTTCTTCCAGTGACACAGTATCTTTCCCAACAATGAACGATTGAACAAAATTCTCAAACGACATTGGGAGAGATACTAACAGAATCAGGGCAGCATCTTCATCCTCGATCTTCACATCGATATTACGCAATTCTAATAACAAAGTATTCAATTGCTCTAAGTGTTCCCTGAGTTGTGTACCTTCAGCCATTCGTAAACCGAATAGACGTTGTTTCAGAAGCAGCTTGTTGGTTAGAGATTTTGTCATGTACAAACTCTCCAGCTTCAACCACAGACCAGCAGCAGTCTCTTCATCCGAGACCTCCGTGATGACGTCATCCGCGAGACACAGCATGATCGTCGAGTGCGCCTTTTCCTCCAGAATCGCCATCTCAGGAGTAACGACGGCGTTCTTGTCTTTCGACAACGGCGCCCAGAAGCCTTGCTGTTTCAACAAGGCCCGCATCTTGATCTGCCATAAACTGAAACTGTTCCTCCCTGTGAATTTGTCGATTTTCACGTTCAAAGCAGACATCTCGAATTCTCCAAGAACACCGATTAACCGAGAGGCTCTGATACCAATTTGTTGTGCGGAATTTGAGATAATACGAGAAAATATAAACGCGAAAAATAAGACAACAGATTTACGTGGTTCACCAACAAATTGGCTACGTCCACGGGAAGAGAGGGAGCAGTTTTATTATGGAGAGGCAAAAACAGAATTACAGAATAGGGTTTCCCATAGCGTCTATATATAGTGCTAAGCTACGCCCTAACAGGCTTGGGCCCAACATACAGAATCAACAGAAAATTAAGGGCCCAATACAACAACATTGTATACCGTCGGCCCGGGGGCGTCTCCGCCCCCCCGGACCCCCAGGCCAGGGGGCGCGTCGCCCCCCTGGACCCCCCGACTCGCTGACCGGGCAGCGAGACCCCCGTCCTTTCTGTTTGTAGCGGGTCCGATTCAAGGCATTCAACAACGTAGACAATAAACAATCATGGGAAGGTGAGTGATCTCCAAAACTAGTTTAAAATCTGCAGAAAGTAAACATCATTATATTAACACAATAATACATAAACATAACCTTTAACTTGACGTTAGCGAACAACTATGACCTTAACATTTTTGGTGTGCACAAGTAGGCACTTAAACTTGTATAAAATTGAATAAATAGAGACAATCGTCCTACATGACAATCTTGTGTCCTATGTGTATTATGCCATGTAGGACATGTGTGTCTACTGTATAAGTGTCTGCTTTTAAGTTTTATAATCAACAGACAAATTTATTTTAATTTTTTTTATCATAATATGGTTTAGAAACTCAAATAGGTAGAGGGATTCAATTCTTCCATAACTACTATATATATACATAGGCAAATATGTTATTTTTGGCCATATAGATATATTTTTGGATTCCTGGCTCCGCCACTATTTACAATAACCAGATTAGGATTAAAAATAAACCAAATATTTGTCATAATTTCAAACTAGCTAGTAGTATTTCACACAATATTCATAACACACGCAGGGACATATACAGTGGCGTAGCCAGGAGGGGCAATGGTGTGCTCTAGCCAACTAGAGCACGAGGGTGTCCAAAATACTATATATAACAATATAAAGTCTCCGCCCTGGACAAATACATTCATGTGTACGTAAAATTTACACAGTTTCAAGACAAACCTGTTAAACTAGCTTTTTATTATTATTTATAATATTATTGGAATTTCGAATCCCAAATTTCCATAAAATTCATCCAATTTAGAATTGGATACGTGTATGGATTCCCTGTATTATTCCAAATTGGATGGTATATATTAATATTATATTACATTATATTTATTACTCTATGTGTTTTTAATTATTTGTCCAATTTTTCTTTTTTATTTGCTCATTTTGATAAATAAAGATGGAACAATTTTTTTTACCTGTTATACCCTTAATTAATTATTGAAAAAGATTGAACTTTTTGAAAATCTTAAATTTTTAATTCATTTGTTTCATAATTAATAAAGGTAAAATAGTAAAGTTAATATGTTAATCATTGATTTTGTAATATATGTGTTGATCCAAAAGTAGACAAGTAATTAGTGATAAGTGAATACTTATAATTAAATATTATTTATTACTATCAAATATATAATACACGTATTCAATTTTCTAATCATAATAGAAAACTCCAATTTACTAGTGTGGGACCCCATAGGTTTCGGGTTAGCTTGACACACTCTTTAAGAAAGTAGGCTCAAATACGTCATCGAACTTTGGCAAAAGACTTATTTATGTTATCCGTAAAAATTTATTTTATTTATGTCATTTCTATTTGAGATAAGACTCATTCTTATCATTATTTGTCAATTAAAAATAGTTCCATTTTTTTCACGTGGTCAATTATGATGGTCATGTCATTAATTAAAATGTTTTTAAAAAAGGAACAAGGCTCAAATATGTCATCGAACTTTGAGAAAAAGCAGCCCCGCTCGTGCTCCTCCCTTCCGTCCCCCGGCGTGCGTGCCCGCGCACTCATCAGGCGACCAACCAACCCTGGTGCAGAAAGCGCCAAGAAATATTAAAATTGACAGCCCCCCCCCCCCCCCGCGCCTTGTTCGCGGAGTATGGGGGGATGTGTGCTGCTCTGGAAACACAAACCACTCTCGACAGCGAATATCTCGGCTCTCTCATCGATGAAAAATGTTGCGAAATGTGATACTTGGTGTGAATTGCACAATCCTTTGAACCATCGTGTCTTTGAACTCAAGTTGTGCTCGAAGCTATTAGGCCGAGGGCACATCTGCTTGGGTGTCAAACATCACTGAAACAAACTAGTTAAAAACAAATACAATAAAACCTCACTAAATTAATATAGTCGGTGCCATGTAATATTATTATTTTGTAGAGATATTATTTAATCGATAAATTAATAATTACTAATTTATAGAGTGTTTTGAGATTCAACCCTCTGATGTTGGGATATTAAAATTTTTCAAGATGTACTATCACAATCAATTTTACTGTAGGATATTAGAAGGCTATGAAGTGGAGATATGAAACCGATCCACGAAAGATTAATATTTTGAATGCAATTCCAACTTGGACAACAAGTGTTCAACAAGAGACAACAACAAATTGTTGTCGATACTAAAAAATTTGCTCGAGAGGATGAAATCTCAGAGAATTTTAATGAACCCGCTTTTGAAAACGTCATTCATGAACTTGAGGTCATGATTAATTACCGCAATAAAATGGACGTCAATAACTTATCGAATTATCCAGGTGAAAATGACACAAATTCAGAGGTTTAGAGTTTAGAAGAAATTGGGTATACGATTAAAAAAACAATATTGATGATGAAATAGTACATGATACAATACATTTGAAATCAATTGTTACACATATAAAACTCCTTATCATATATATAGTTAGAAAAGATAACATCAGAACTTTTTGAAACAACTTGGAAAAGATGATTACATCACGTAATTCCAAGCCAATTAACCTATCAAATCCTTTCAAGGGCGCTGGTGGAGGAAGTATTAAACAACGAAAGTCATATAAATTGAGACGAAGGGAGTAATATATCTTGCAACCACAACTGTCTATACTAAATATATTTCAGTAAAACAGGGCAAAAACAGAGCCATACACTACTATCAACTGCATTCTCATTCATTAGCTACCAAAAACATAAACAACTTCCACTTGAGGTGATGCACGCTGAAGTGTATTTAGCAATACAGGGATTTCGTTTTTGAGTTTTTCAGAAGCATTATCATAATCTGGCAAGGGATGGATTCGCATATTCTCTAATACGGGAGACTTGGCCAACAAAAGCTTGATAAGTTGCATCTCACGGTCCGAGCCTGTAAAACAACTTAGCTCAAATTTCCTAAGGTGATTAAATTTCACATCGGAGAAAGCTTCCAATTCAAGACATTGTAGTGCTGACATATCGTTATCATAATCTTCAACCTGAGAAAGATAAATCGACAATTCAACTCTCTAAACTTAAGAAATTACGAAAAATAAAAGAGAAATGAATTGATTAAGAACCTGTATTTCCAATATTTGCAAGTGTTGGAAACTTTTAATCAAGAAAACAGCACTCGAGACAACATCTAATTCACGCAGATAAATCTCATCTAGGCAAAGTTGTTTGAGAGAGTTAAGATCAAACGGAAGCCTTGTTGTTACTTCACCAGCTGCTACAGCCAAAACCTATGAATGAAGATCGAAAATACAAAAAATGACTCAAACATATTTCATCAATGAAAATGCTCGATGAAGTAATAAAAGCACATTTACGTATATATACCTTGAGACTATGGCCATTCAACACCAGATATTCGAGATGATAGAAAGACTTGAAATGATTTCTGCTCCCCACATGATAGTTTTTATGCCAAAGTGTGAGATCTTGAAGATTAGGGGTACTTTTTAAACATATAGACCCTTCCATTTCGTTGAATTCAAAGGCTCGAAGCTTGGGAGCATTAATTTCAATGATACCAAAATAAACATTTTGATGCAACATTAAGGTATCGAGCAATGGACTATTAGAGATCAAATTTTCAAGTATTTTGGAAGAAATTGTCATGTTCCTTAATTCCAGGCAAATTAACGTATCAAAACCTTTGAAGTTCCGTGGAGCAAGTTGTATTGAACAACCACTGAGGCTTAGATGCATCAATCGCAAACAAGTGAAAATTGAAGAAGGCAATTTATGTTTGTAGTATCCAGAGATATCAAGTTCAAGATGCTGAACACTATTCCTAGAGAGGAAATATATCAACTTGTCAAGCACAGGACTATCTTCAAGTCCACGAATCGAGAGGATAAACTTAGAAATTGGTCCATCATGAGAAGTCACAAGATGATAGATGATTTTAGTAAATTTTTTTAAAACACTCCTCTTGTCCACTTTTGATTGCCAAAGCTTATAGTCGAGTTTCAAATCAGGTATTCTGCACCACTTATATCTCCATTTCGTCGATAAGATGCTTGTCCTAACAGCTTCTCGTAAAGGCAAACACATAAGAATCTCATCGATTACGTTATCAGGAAGGCTACTAAGTACATCCAGAGGTACACTTTGACAAGCATGTTTGGAAAACATTGTATCACCAATTAAAATCTGCAGAAAAAACATCATTATATTAATCTACGTGACATGATTCGATTGAACCCTCTTCGATAAAAATTATACTACTATATATAAAGGCATAATACATAAATGTACCTTTTAACTTGGCTTCAAATTACATTTATGCCCTTCAACTTTGGATGTGCACAAATAAACACTTAAATTTGTATAAAATTGAACAAATAGACACATATGTCCTACATGTCATCTTACATATCATATTTTGTCCTATGTGGTGTCCTACGTGTATTGTGTCATGTAGGACTCATGTGTTTATTTATTTAAAAGTTGAATAGTTAAAGTGTCTATTTGTGCATTGTGAAAGTTGGAGGTCAAAGTTAAAATTTGAAGTCAAGTTTATGGTCCAATATATGTATTATGCCATATATATATATGTTCTTTTTGGCCATATACATATATTTTTGAATTTTTGGCTCCGCCACTATTTACAACAACCAGATTAGGATAAAAAAATAAACGGAATATTTGTCAAACTAGGTAGTGGTATTGCACAATATTCATAACACGCATGGGAGATATACCGTAGCCAGAATTTTCAGGAAGGGTGTCCAATTATGTCAATACAAGTAATTATATAAGAGTTTCACATGTTTATTTAATTATTAAATTCAAGAAAGCCTCAATAATTAAAGAAAAAAAAGAAATACGCCAGCAAGGATTCGAACCGGGGTAATGGTGTGCTCTAGAGCACGGTTTCTTTGGTATTTTAGGGTGTTCAAAATACTATATATACCAATATAAAGTCGAATTTTACGTATGTAAAATTTATTTGCACAATTTCAAGACAAACATGATAACGAGAATCGTAAATCAAAATTTCTTCAATAGCAAGAAGACTTAATGTGCATCCACCCCACCATTAATGAAACTCGCGAAAAAATTGGATGAATGATAGATATACTATAATCTTAAAAATTTCAAACCCATAATAAACGAAACAAGAAAATAATTTTCTTGTCAATGATATTTTTTTCTTGATTTGGTGAAGCTTTTTCTCATAATAAATTTGCTATGGAACTTTTTCTTCACCTTTTATACAACAACATAAAATTAAAATAGGTTTTTTTTATATATTCGAATCCCAATTTTTCCATAAAATTTATCCAATTTAGAATTGGATATGTATATGGCTTCCCTCGTCAATTCTAAATTGAATTAGTACGTGACACTTGTTTGAAAAAAAAAGTCAACCATCGTTGGGCCCACAAGATAGTGTCACGTAGGTTAAAAAGGGGTAAAAAATTATTAATAAAATAAGTTCAGGGTAATAGGACCTTAGTATAGTATAAGTGTGTCTCTGAGATTTAAGGCATAGGTTGAAGAGGTACTTGGGCATTATCCCTTATTTAAATATTATATACATTTCATTCTCATAAATTCTTTAAAAAATATTGTAATTGATTATAATTTGATTCTTAACCTTTCTCTTTCAATTTACACTATAACATTGCTAATATTTTTGTGAGAAAATTATAACATATATAAATTATTGTACATATTACATAGTAAGACAAATGTTTAAATATCTCTAATTGATGATAGTTTTGAAAACTTTTTTAATAGAATCAATAATTATATAAATTATAAAGATTATTCTAAAATCCGTTTAAAATAAAATTAAGTCTTCACACTTGATTGTTTTTTGAAATTTTAATTTTAGTTAGTTTTAGTTTGAGCTTGAATGTTTACTAAAACATCACAATCTTACAAAACAAATATTAAAACATGATTGATTCAAATTAAAGAGAATTAGAGCAATTATGAAATAAAAAGTAACTATAAATTTAATTATGTACAAGTTTTAATTATAATAAAATCAATAATAAATTTTTAAAAAATATGTGCATGATAATTAGTAAGAGATTAACAACAAACTATAAGAAAATTTTAATTAATTCTCTTTCTATTCTTTTTTTGACAACTATTTTGAAATAAGTATTTATAATATACCTAACAACTAAAAAGTTATGTATAAAACCAAATTTTAAAAGTCAAGAGATTATACAAGGCAATTTTCAATCGGAATGGGTTCGGATCCTACTCCTAAAGGTAAAGAGATCGTTTTCGTTTAATAAAAACAGAATAACAAGATAAACTATATATACTAATATTAGACAAAGGAAAAAAAGAACTTACAATTAAATTCCGTTTGAAGAAATAGGCAGAGAGAAGCAGCGTAGTGCCCTTTAGGATTCTGAATGTTTGGCCTTTGAGTTGTATAAAAATTCTTATTTATAAATTTTCTTACCTAATATTTAGGAATTTAAAATTATTTAAAATTTTATAAACAATTTATATATTCTAAATTTAGTCGGTGCGATATGAGATTCAAAAAAGTTGATCTTTAATTAATTAAAATGTGCGTTATCGTCCAATGTTTTTTAGGAAATATGTAATTTAAACTTGAGAATTATATATATGAGTGATTAAATGGTAAAAAGGATTAATATTTAGAAAGTTCGTGATTATTCAAAAGTAAAGGGATCAAAAGTGCACATTCCAAATAACTAAAAGTTAAGTGTCGTAATTTACCAATAACTAAGGGGCTAAAAATGTTATTAACCCTATAATAAAATATAAATGGAAAAAGCATTATCGAGAAAAAATGTCTTTGTTAATAAATTCAATTATTGATAGATACACAATTCATATCAAGAGAGAAAAAAACTGATATTGCACCTTATTTTTGGACAGTATTAACGATGTAATCCATATGGTTTTTCGTGTGTATTAATTCATGGATGCTTTCTGGAAAAAATAATGAGGACCTCTATAATGAGTAGGGGAGCATCATATATAGTCTCGTCATTTTTTAAGGTAAATTTTTGCATTTAGGGTCGACTTTAAGGAATCACGCGACTTCCTTGATATTTCGTATATATTAACCCATGAATGTTAGCGCCTTCTGATGCCCGGAAGGTTTTTCTGAATAAACATTATGAGGAACTCCATAATGAAATGAGTGAGCATTACGTAGAATCCCACCATTTTAAGGCATATTTTTGCATTTAGGATCAACTTTTCAGAATTACGCGACTTTCTTGGTTTTCATATGTATTAGTCCATGGATGTTGGCGCCTAACGCCAGAAAGTTTTTTTCTAAACAATTTTTATAAGGACCTCCATAATGAGTTGGGAGAGCATTACATATAGTCCCGCCATTTTTAAGACATATTTTTGCATTTAGGAGACAACTTTTAGGAATTATGCGACTCTCTTGATTTTTCGTGTGTATTGACACAAGATATTGGCGTCAAGGAGGTTTTTCTGGAAAAAATTTTTTTTAAGAGAACCTCTGTAATAAGTTGGGGGAGCATTATGCATAGTCCCACAATTTTAAGGCATATCTTTCCAGTTAGGGACCAACTTTTAGGAATCACACGACTTTCTTAGTTTTTCGTGTATATTAGTACATACATGTTGGAACCTTCTAGCGCCCAAAAAGTTTCTTTGAAAAATCTTTATGAAAACCTCTGCAATGACTTAGGGAGCATTATGTATAGTCTCACCATATTTTTAAGACGTGTTTTTTTTATTTAGGGGTCAACTCTCAGAAATTATGTGTCTTTCTTAGTTTTTTCATGTGTATTAGCCCATTGATGTTGGCGCCTAGAAGGTTTTTCTTAAAAAATATTATGAGAACCTCCGTAATGAGTTGAAGGAGAATAACATATTGTACATTTTTAAGGATTACTATTGCATTTAGAGACCAAATTTTAAGAACTATGCAACTTCCTTAGTTTTTTTGGTTGTATTAGCTTATGAATGTTAGCGCCTTCTTGCACTCAGTTTTTTCTGAAAAAACTTTATCAGGACCTCTATAATGAGTTAGAGAAGAATTATGATTAGTCGCACCATTTTAAGACATATTTTTGTATTAAGGGGGCAACTTCTAGGAATTACGCGATCCTCTTGGTTTTTCATATGTTAATGTCTATAGATGTCGGTGGCTTGTGGAGCTCGGAAAGTTTTTCTCAAAAAAAAATTATTAGGACATCTATTGGAGGAGAATTACGTATTGTTCCACCATGTTTTACAACAATATTTTTGAATCTGGAGGCTAACTTTTAGGAATTACACGACTTTCTTGGCTATTCATGTGAATTAGCCCATGGTTGTTGGCGCCTTCGAGCGCACAGAAGGTTTTCTTCGGAAAAAAACTTAATAAGGACTTTTGTAATGAGTTGGGGGAGCATTAAGTACAGTCCCACAATTTGTTGTACATAACTTAGGATTAAGTAGTCTAGTCCTAATATAACTCTAACTCGTCAGTCTGCTTCAATGGACGTGTTCCTTCGACGTGTTACATTAGTTGTCAAGCTTCTTTCAACAAACATTACTTATAGTCCCACAATTTTAAAGCATATTTTTGCAATTATGGTCAACTTTAGGAATTACACGATTTTCTTATTCTTTCGTTCGTATTAATCCATGAATGTTGGCGCTCAAAAGGTTTTTTGAAAAAACTTTACGAGAACCTCTGTAATGATTGGGGGGACAATAGATATAGTCCTACTTTTTTTATTAAGGCATATTTCTGCATATAAGGTCTAAATTTTAGGAATTATACGGGTTTTTTTGTTTTTCTGTGTATTAGCTCATGCATATTTGCGCCTTTTGACGCTCGAAAGGTTCTTTTGAAACAACTTTATGGTGACCTCGGTAATTAGTTGTGGGAATATTATGTATAGTTCCACCAATTTAAGACATATTTTGCATTAATGAGCTAATTTTAGGAATTACGCGACTATCTTTGTTTTTCGCGTGAATTAGCCTATGGATGTTGGCGTCTTCTAGCACCTGAAATGTTTTTCTGAAAAAAACTCTATAAGGACCTCTGTTATGAGTTTGGGGAGCATTGTGTATAATCCACCATTTTAAGGACATATTTTTACATAGAGAGACAAACTTTTAAGAATTACACAAGTTTCTTGATAATTATTTTTTGTGTAACCCATGGATGTTGGCGCATTCTGGCGCCTGAAAGGTTTTTCAAAAAAAAAACTTTATGAGCAAATCTTTAATGAGTAAGGGGAACATTATGTATAGTCCCACCATTCTCCAAGGCCTATTTTTGCATTTAGGGAACAACTTTTAGGTTACGCAATTTTTTTATTTTTTCGTGAAAAAAAAACTTTATGAGGACCTCCAAGACTTTTGGGTGAATTTTTTGCAAGACCTTTATGAACCTCATAAGAGGGTTGTAGCCCTTGAATAATTTGGAGGTATGGCTTTCGGGTGAATTTTTTAATGAAACTTTTATGGTACCCTTCATAGGGAGTTGAGGGAGCAGAATCTGCAGTCTCACCATTTTAGAGTAATTTTTGGGCATTTGAGAGCTAATTTACAATAATTAGGTGGTTTTCTAAGTTTTTTGTGTTTGTTAGCCCATGAAGATTTTAGTGATATGGCTTCCGGATGATTTTTTGGCAAAATCTTTATGGAACTCTCGTTAAGGAGTTTGGGCAGCAGTACGTACAGTCTCACAATTTTAGAGTGATTTTTTGGTATCTAGCGGCTAATTTACAAGAACTATATGGTGTTCATAGTTTTTCGCGTGCCCATGAATATTATTGTGATATATATGGCTTATGGATGATTTTTTTGCAAAATCTTTATGAAACCCTCTGCAGAGAGTTGTAGGAGAAGTATGTACAATTTCAGCATTTTAGAGTGATTTTTGGTCTAGGGGCCAATTTTCAAAAATCAGGAGATTTTTTGTGTATGCTAGTCAATACATATTTTGGTGAATTGCTTCTAAATGATATTTTTGCAAAATCTTTGTGAAACCCTCCATAAGAAGTTGGGGGATTAGTACGTACAGTCTCACCATTTTAAAGTGATTTTTGAGCATTTAGGGGCCAATTTGTAGGAATTAGGCCACTTTCTCTATTTTCGTGTGTTATCCCATGAATATTTTGGTGATATGACTTTCATATACGGGCTAACATACGTGGAATGACATATTTTGGTGTTAGCCCGTGTATGAAAGTCATATCACCAAAATATTCATGGGCTAACACACACAAAAAAACTAAGAAAATTACTCAATTCTCGTAAATTGACCCTTAAATGCTCAAAAATCACTCTAATAATGGTGAGATTGTATGCACTGCTCTCTTAACATATTTCACAAGTAAATTGACCCGAAGTTATATCACCAAAATAATTATAGGCTAACACACACAGAAATTAGTGAAAATTGCCTAATTCTTGTAAATTAACCCTTAAATGTCATAATATATAAATATGTCATTTAACTTGGTTTCAACTGACAACGACGCATCCAACTTTGAGTGAGCACAAACAAAACATTTAAATTTGTATGAAATTTAACAAATAGACATATCCATCCTACATGACAATTTGTGTCGCATGTGACATCCTACATGTACTATGTCATTTGGGCGTGTTGTCTACTCGTTAAATTTTACATAAATCAAGTGTTTATTGGGCAATCTCAAATTTGAAGTGCGTAGATGTCAGCTGCAATCAAGTTAAATGATATATTTATGTATTACTTTTAGTTTATTTGATTTGGTGTAAATAACATACTCTCTTCGTTTCATAAAAAATAACTTAATTTGACTTGACATTGAATTTTAAGAAAATAATCAAGATTTTTTAATATAGTGGTCCTAAATTAAAGTTATGTCAAATATACAAAATTTTCTTTAATCCAATGACCTTAAACATGTCAAGTGTAAAAATTAAAATTAAAATATTATATTAAAAAAGAAAAAGATTATTCATTTTTAAAGACTCAAAAGGAAAATGGATAATCCTTCCTTTTATTGTCCCTTGTATAATTATATATATATATATATACTCTCTAATCACTCCACACCGTTTGCTTTTCATTTTCCCCCTAAATTTTAAGAAAACCTCCGCCCTGTGAAATCTACAAATCCCCATTTCTCTCATTTTCTCTTTTGGCTGATGAAAACTATACTTTATGCCTTTTGGATCTTCCTAATTCACTAATTTTTGCTCTTGGTAAGCATTAATTCTTCTTCTTTTTTTCTCCATTTGGATTGTGTGCTTAGTTTATGAAATAAATGGTTTTAATTGTGATTAGGGTTGTGCAAATTGTGTACAAAATGTAATTGGGTTCCTATTTTGATTTTTCCCAATTTTAATTTTAGAATAAACAAATCTATGTATTGATTCGTGTATCATTGCGATTTTTTTTGAATGATTGTGTTGTTTGGGGCTGAATTTTGGGTAACTTGATTAATTCTATGGGATACCTAACGCCTTCCGCCGGCAAGAACAGGTATCAGGTAACTCTGTCCATCAAGGTTAGGAAAGATAAGAAAAATCAACTAGTGTGTTTTTCCTTCTCTGATGGGTATATCATGATTAATTTTAGTTAGAACACACCCTTTTAGGAGTATTTTTTTAATCACATTGGGGCCCGGTAAGGCGGTAATGAGAAATGGGGAGGGGATTATAAGGTGGGGAATCAACTGAGCCACTAAGATTCCTGCTCTTTTAAGTTAGTTTGGATGTTACTCATTTTTGTTATTGTTGTTCATTTTCTACAGGGTTACATATGTGAATATGTTATGATGGATCCTGAGGCTAAAAAGCAGTGTTGTGAATCTTTACCTTTCGATGTACTAAGCAATCTTCCGGAGAATGTCATTGACATTATATTAATGTGTTTGCCGTTTAGAGATGCGGTGAGGACTAGCATCTTATCAAAAGTATGGAGATATAAATGGTGCCGACTTCCTGAGTTGACACTTGATGATGCTTTTTGGAAAACAAAGAATAACTTAATATGCCATACGACTGCGATTACCAAGATTATCTACCATATTTTGATATTTCATGAAGGGCCGATTACAAAGTTTACTCTCTGTGTTCCCAAGTCGAGAAGTTGTCCTATGATCGATGACTTGATATATTTCCTTGCGAAAAATGGCATTCGGGATCTTGTGCTTAAACTTCCATTCAAGAGTGAACCATATGAATTGCCACCTTCATTTTTCAAAAGCTTGCACTTGAAGAATTTGAATCTCCAGAATTGCTCAATAGTTCGTCCACCGACCTTCAAAGGACTTGATAGGTTAATTAGGTTGGAACTATGTGAAGTTTCAATTTCTTCCGAGGATCTGGGAAGTTTGATCTCTCATTGCTTGTTGCTCGAGCATTTGGTGTTGTATATTGCCGAGACTTACAGCAACCTCATCGAAATTAATGCTCCTAGGCTGAAATCATTTTACTTCGCAGGCAGTGTGAGATCTATCATTTTGAAGAATATCCCTCATTTGGCAAAGCTTTTACTTGCATCTAGCGACACAGATTATTTTGGAGAAGAAAAATGGGATATTGTGAAGTTCTTCGAATCCTTTGAGTCTTTTTCTGCTCTCGAGCATATATACTTGAATATGGTAAATGTTGCTTCCTGGCTTCACGGTAACACATTTTGAATCTTTTCGGCTTCGTTTCATCCTGATTTTTTTTTATTTTCTTTATAGTTATTTGCTGCAGAAGCGAGTGAAGTACCAAAGAGGCTTCCGTTTAATCTCAACAGTGTCAAAAGACTTGACATAAGTGTTGATCTTTATAACTCGGTTGAGGTATCATGTGCTCTATGCCTGATTAGAAGCTTCCCGTATTTACAATATATGGATATTTCGGTACGCATCTCTCTCTTATTGGCTTTTTTCATTTTCATACTTAAATCATCAAAGAGTTCAGAGAAATGAGTTTAGTTAATTTTCTTTAGGAGGCTTATCCTAAATATGATATGGAAGAAGCTTATCAAGTAGAATTTTCATCGGATGTGACGTTTAATCACCTAAGGGAAGTTAGGCTAACACTTGCTAGTGGCTCAATCATCGAGATGCAGCTTGCCAAACTTCTGTTAGCCAATTCTCCCATGCTAGTGAGAATGCTTTTCACGTCGTCTGTAGTTAAAGGATCTGCTGCAGTCAAAAAACTCGTTGCTGAGTTAACAACATTTCAGTGTGCATCACCTAAAGCAGAGGTGTCCTACATCGAAAACTAGTACATGATTACAGTCCCGTTTATTGATCTTCTTCAGGGGTCTTTAATCGGACCATGATGTTTGGCTCGAATATTTTGCCAGTTAATCTGAATGGCTAGATAGTACTCTAGACATCAGTTTTGGGAAGATTACTGAATCTGTGTGGATGATTTGACTTATCTGTTGTGTAATATGTTATTAAAATATGAAGTTATCTTGGTCTCATTTCTGTCATCTCAAGTTCATACTATCCGTGGTTAATGTTTATTGTGGGCTTCTTGTTTGTTATTTTTCTACTTGGTCCCGAGATTGGCATGATTCGTTGCTCGACTGTTCTATAACACCTCGTTATGCAGAAGGTATTTATTTTTGCATCCTCATTTACTGTAGTATAGTGCATTAGTATAGTGCAACAGTGAATGGTTCTTCTAGTCTGTGCATTATGTTCCTATCCAATGAGAGACCATACAAGATGTTAGTAATACATATTGTTGGGATGAAGCTAAAGTTATTTAGGCTATGTGAAGTTGTGTGGGGAAGTATTGGGGAGAAGTGAGGACCGGAGAAGGTAGAGACGGGCTGAAGAAGTATTGGAGAGAAGTTAGACAAGAGATGACGTACTTGTCGGTTATTCAATAATGTTATTCATTGTTTAAGGACATTAGTTGCTCTTTTTGGAGTTTATGCGTCACAAAACAGGAATTTAGAGTTATCTCGACTTTTCATGTGTATTAATTTATTAATTTTTGAAATGTGAATTTAGGGTTATCTCGACTTTCATGTGTATTAATTTATTAATTTTTGAAATGTGAATTTAGGGTTATCTCGACTTTCATGTGTATTAACCTATTAGTTTTCGAAATGTGTGTGGTTAACTCTGTTTAATTACAAATTTTTGTGAGTTTATTTGTAACGACCTAGTAAATGATATTCATTGTTTTTGAAGGGCATACATCATTTTTTTTCTTTAATGATATTCATTGTTTTTGAAGGGCATACATCATTTTTTTTCTTTTTTTAGTGTACGAGTCATGAAATAGAAATTTAGGATTATATTGACTTTTTGTGTTAATCAGTCCACTAATTTTTGGGCAACTTTCACATATAGCAAATAAAAAATTCATATTTATATACTATAGCAAAGTTTGCATAATTGCGCTCCATAGTAAACGTAGAAACTGTATGATTCGCTATACATATACAGTTGAAGCAAATTGTATAAAACGAAGTGTATAAAACAAGAAAGAAAAAGACACTTGGGCAAAGAACTGTATAAAAACGAAGTGTACAAAACGAATTGTATTATTATAAGTGTATAAAACGATATATATAATTTGAATTTGTATAAAATGAGAAAGAGAGAAAGATTAAAGAGACTTGACAAGGAGTATACAATTGAATCGAATTGTATAAAACGAGAAAGAGAGAAATTAGATACAATTTGAAAATTGTATAAAACGAGAAAGAGAGAAAGACAAAAGAAACTGGGCAGGGAAATTACAAGTGTATAGGACGAAAATATATGTATTTGCATGTGTATATACAATTCTCACGCTTTACACAAACAGAAACGCAATTTATACATTTCACTTCTGTTTGTATAAGTGAGAAAGGCGAGGGTGGCGAGCGAGATCTGAAAGAGGGGAGAGAGGGGAACAAAAATATATGTATTTATGCAATTTTCTCTACTTTATACAATTAGAAACAATTTTTATACATTCGTGTTTGTATAAAATGTGAGGAAGCGAGCGAGATACTTGGGAGAGAGGCGCCTGGCAATTTTTTGCCAACGTTTGCTATGGAGCACAGTTAAATTAAACCCTAGCTACTCTATTTATTTTAGGTTATTAGTTTGCTATTATATACAATTTTTCCTTAATTTTTTAGAATATATGCGACCCACTCAATTTGGAGCTCAATTTTTGAGTCCATTCATGATGACCTAATAAATGATACTCATCATTTTTTCAACTTATCATGTGAGTTGGTCTATAAAATTTATAAAATGTGTGGTACGAGTCTATTTGATTTGAAGTTTATGGGCCAGAAAACATGAATTTAGGATTATCTCGAATTATCGACTGAAAAATAAAAAAAAAATGCTTACAATATCTTTTCATTCCATAAGACCATCTCCAACCCACCCCTATTTTACTCTCCATTTTATATATTTGGTGAGTAAAAGAGAGAATGGCACCAACTCACCTTCAAATCACTCTCTATTCTTCAAATTTAGAGAGTTGAATATTTGGAGAACTACTATACACACTCTCTATGTCACTTTTTAAATATTTTATTATTATTTTCATTACTTTCCAATTAACATATTATTTTACATTTAGTTTCATTAATTAAATATCTAATATTCATAATTCTTTTTAAATGTAATATAATATTTTTAAAAATATATTATTCATATGTACTACTTTAATTTCAAATTAATATATTTTGTATAATTTTCATCAATAATAAAATTTTATTTTATTATTAATTTTCATTATAAAGAATTACATTACACAAATTAAAATGGTAAGATTTAAAATTTATTTTTTTTAAAAAAAATGCAATACATAACATAATAATTTAAATACCCCGTACAAGATAAAATATAATACATAACATAATATTAATTCGCGATGAAACAAGAGTCACATTGAAAAGATGTGGAACGTCCATTGAGAGTTTTGCAATAATTGCAAGACCATCACATTGTTGGAAAAAGAAAATGCTACATGATATAATGACTTCATGTATTGTAACTACACAACGTGATAATTTAGGATGAACGTATTCTTAATGCACTAATTCAAGATGTCAAATAGGCTCCTACTCCAACAACAGAAATGGCGGTAGATGAAAATCTTCACTTTGAATATTTTTTAGCTAGACATAATAAAATTGAGGACAAAAATGCTCCTTCTGATCTCCGTAATGCATTAATAGAGCATTTATGGAAGCAACATAATAATTTTGAAAAGTAAATATTGATGTAATCGTATTTCACTTTTATTTGAATTTGTTAATTAATTTATATATCATATAATATATTCATGCAATTTATGATATTTAAAATTTAAAATAAAATATAATTTATATTAAATAGGAAAATTGAAAAAATAAATTTTATATCACATGAGAATTATATAAAGTAATTATTTGAAAAAAAGAAATAAACGTCCATATTATGAAATAAGAAAATAAAAATGAGATAGAAATAATAATACAATATCAAGAAGTAAGAAAAAGATTCTTTTTTAGAGAGTAAAATAAAGAATTGAGTTGAAATTGATTGTCTAAAAAAATAGAGAACTCCATAGTGAAGAGTTGGAAACTAAGGCAAAGGGAAACTTGCAATGTAACTTGTAAAATATGTATTGAAAAGAGAGTTTTAATCAAAGAAACCCCACAACTTGCTGCCTTGTTTGACAAAGCTCAACTGGGAAATAGAAAGCATAAACCTGCCCTCCTTAACCCAAAACACATGAACACTAGTCTACCTCTACTCCGATCGAACATAGGCAAAATGCTTACTACATGGGGCTTATGAACTTGAAAGAAAAAAAGTTAAGGAGCATAGTTTTTACATCAGGAAGAAGAATCAGTTTCGGCTCCTAAACAGAAACAACCCCAATCCACTTACTGCTAAGGTCACAACGAGAGGTACTCTGATCGAATTTAGATCACTTCTCTTGCTTGTTCTGGCTTGTCGTGATTGTTCTCCCAGTCTCTCGCGAAGAAGATTGCTAAGGCTGTCTAACTGATGCATAATTTGGCGTTGTCCACGTGCCACGTTAGATAGCTGTGAAGATGGTCAATGCAAAGGGAAAATAACTTAGTTCTCAAACTTTCTGCAGTAATGGATTCCATCAGAGGAATAAAAGAAGACGAAGATGATTGATTAAACATAGGTCTGCATGGCGAAAGCATGGTGAAATATGTACCTCTTCCATCAGATTGGACTCCTTTGGGATTAGCAAAGAGGAGGAGGATGAATTTGGCATAATGGATCCTGTCAAGGAACCATTTCCTAAACCAGATATGAAGTAAGAAGTTGGGCCGGATCCATTACAAGCTTCGGCTTGCAAAGCCAGACTTTGTGTGCTCTGAGAAGTTCTTTTTTTGGTTAACTTGGAATTAAGCTCTTCCATTTTAGATGTAAAATCATCCATCCGATCATTCAAGGTAGATATTTGTTCCGATAAATGTGTAACAGCTCCCTTATGAAACAAGGACAACAAACATGAAGGGTAAATCTCCAGAATTGCCATGAAATGGTGAAAAGAGCTTGAATATATTTCATTGTTGCTAAATGTAAAACCTGATTTGCTAATGTTGCTGAATCAGTGTTTCTGTCATCAAATCTCTGACCATCAGTATCAATCTTGGACAGATTTTTCTCTCTGTGATTTGCGTACGAATGGGACAATCCACTGCAAAAACAAAAAGAAGCCGATCAAGAACAAATCGACTTGACAACAGAATTTTTCCAGGACGAGATAGAATCGCATCCGCTGCAGTTCGCACCCATCCCCACACCACCCTCATGAGGTTTTCCCAATAAGGATGGAGATCCATGCAAGTTCCATAAAACTTCAGATTTAAGATTAATGACTTGCTTATATACAAACCATAAGGAGTTCAAGAACTAAACAAACAAGTCAATATCTGAGAGCAATCTATTCAACCTACACATCAAACACAATGACAAATAGACACGTATACACATAAGGTCGTGTGTATCAAAATATGCATGAATACAAGTAAGGTGAGAGTGTGAGACTATCATTTTTCTTCATCTCTTTTCTCCCGTAAATCCTGCAGCCACATTTGTGTGTCCAAACCATAGGTTAATCAAGTGTGCTGTGTGCTGTGTGCTAATTAGAGCTGACAAAACTACTCAGTATTCACCTGCAAGACTCTCCTCTTGCTTTCCCTCTTTGTTAGAGGAGGATATTTTCCAATAATACATCGGTTGGAAGCAGTGTAAAAAAACTAAGCAGCCTTCTATTAATGCCGTTGAACCACAAGTAATTATTGACATGTAGAGATATTTTTCAGTTTATTGATAAAATCCATCGTTTGACGCCGTTGTTTATGCAAAAAAATTAATGCAAGACTAGTCAATAGGGAAAAAAATGGATAGACAAATACCTTCTTAAATTCTTATTTCTCCATGCTACTCTCTCTGCTGAGGCTCGAGAGAGAGCTTCTTTTGGGCTGGAGACGAGATCTTCATCTAAGCTAAGCTTCGTTTTCAAATCATCTGGTAGTGCCTGCAATATATCTACTAAGTGATAGAAAGCCATTATAGCACTTAAAGAATAAAATCTGTGGAAGCTAGCATACCATAACTTCATTCACAAGCTTCTCTAGCTGTATTTGCTCAATATATGTACGCGGAGTGTATGAACCCTCCAGTCCAAGCTGATCAGCAACAGATTTTACAATAAGGCGATCTCTTCCTTGGACCTAGGTAAAGTTAAGAAAGTCTAGCATATTAGAAGTTCAAAACAACCAGTCAATCGGAATTATTAAGGATCAACAAGGAGAAATTCTCATGCAGTGGACATTGAAGGCTTAAAATAACACACCCAGCAGTTATTTTCTCCATAGTTGATGATTTAAAAAAATCAGAAGCTACAAAATGAATGGTTTTACTCTTCTTCAAGATTAAAGAGAGAAATAAATACGCAGCTTACTTTTCCTTTAGGTTACCAATATAAAGATGTTGCAGTTAGACAATCATTATCATGCAGAAACCACTAGAGATAATAGATAAAACTGCTATGCCTTGAGAACTAATGCAACTTTCAACCTTTCCAATTTTATGAATTAAATCATTTGTTAGTGAGGCATTGGTTCCCCTGATGACGGAATAATTATGATAATTCATGCAATAGAATTTGAAACCAAAAGGACCTTAGCAAATTATCAAGGATTGCTTTCTAGTTTAACATCATTGCCAACAGATGCTAACAGAAATGACAAGATTTTAGCATATATATATCTTAGCAAGGAGGAGAGAGTGAAACAAGTCTACTACCTGAACATAATGCCGGTTCAGTTGCTCAAGCCAATCAATTTTCACGCAAACCTTTTCATCAGAAAATACATGACTACTTCTTTTGAGTATTGTCGCAATTGTGTATCCCAAAGCCATCAATCCACCAAGAAGCTTCACACTAACTTCAAAACTGATTCTTGGTGATATGACAAATGGAGAATCAGTTACCCACTCCTACAATTCAAAACCAGTTTAAGCTGTCACCATCAGAACTTTAGTAAAGCAGCTCTTTACAGGTACACATACTTCCAGGAAAATTAGCTGGTCAAGAGAAGTTGATATACCCAAGCACAACCAGATGAAAAAATAAAATAAATAAACATGGAGTAGAAATACTTATATTGACCACTAAATCCTGAAGCCTCTCATAAAAGATATAATCCCAAGAAAGAATCAGGACGCAAACAAAAATGGAGACTGAAGCTACCAGATGCACAACATTTCAAGATATTACAATGTTCATAGTAGGACAGCAGGCAGGATAATTTTAGTTTAAGATCTCTACTATAATCAGCTTCTTCTATAGATTTGATGAATTCACTACTACGAGATCTCAATTTATTCTAAAACAAGAGGAAATTGTCTGATTATCAAATTGTAGAAAGACAAAAGAGAGAGTGAGCGGAAGATATTCCTCCTGTTGGTACTTGACGTCACCTAAAGGAAATATAAGGTTAAGAATGAAACAAAAATCATCTTTACACCACCTACATTGAGTTGTAATATACGCTTGTAATGCAAGCTTCACAAGTTGAGTAAAAGCACCAAGCTATCTTACTTCCCTACATGCAATATAGACGTTCTTCCATTGTCTCCTAGATTGAGCCAACCAAGAGGATTTTTATCAACCATTCAGGTATACATTGAGAGCTTTTTCTCAGGTTGACTTTATTAACTCTAGAATTAGGCTTTAACTTGGAAATTAGCCCCTGCTGGTATTTCAAGATAAAAAATGCAGGTAACATTATAGGAGAATAGTGTTCCCCAAAAACTTTAACATTCCAAGTGTTGCAAGAAAATGAATAGTAATATGCACACAACTATTAAAAGTTTAATTGGGAGAATAACAGACTGTCATCAGTAGGCTACATAGTAAAGCCAAAATGGCCTAGCAAACAGAGGTACTTTTTAACAGTTGGTCATTATTTTCTCAAAAAGTATTGTATCAATATAAAAGAGACAAACCTCAAACATGAGACTGTACTTTCCATCTTTATTTCTCATCCTCAGATATGATTGGCATGTCTCTGGATCTTCACCAGGTGGCAGAAGGTATATGTCGTAAGTTTGCTCCGTACTTTCAGTGTGTTCTTCAGATAATGCAGACTTGATTTGATCGACTTGCACATCCCTAAAAGACTAAAGGAACAAGCGATTAGATAAACCCTTTTTCTTTGTTTTAATAGTTATTGATGACTTTAATTAAGTAATTTGTCTTTTATCATTGTAATTTTCCATGACTGCAAACCAGTAGTAGTATGAACTTCTAATATCCTTACCTTTAAAATGTATGTAGGACTCTGAAATCCAGTAAATGGATTAAATTTGTTGATAATTTTTATATGTGCAGTCTTGAGATCAGGTTCAATAAAAGCCTTGTACATTGGATAAACCTGCACTAGACATCATCGTTGGATAGTCAGTAAAGAGAGTTTCAAGTTTATTTTAGCCAAAATTATAGAGGAAACAAACCGTTTCAGATATTTGATGGATTATCTCCGAGGGTTCCTGCCCGGCACGCTGTATATCCCGTAAAACCCTTTTGACAAGATCAAAGTGAACCCCACCTGTCACAGATACGCGAAGATCCAGAAAAGGCCGCAACTTTTCACTCAAAGCATAGATACCCTCAATAATCAAAATGCGGGAGCTAGGTACTTCAAGAATCCTGCAGTAAACTTAATGTTGTAAGTTCAGATCATATACTAATATGCAACACATCTTAGATAATTAAAAGAAAATAAAAAAGGCATCTCCAACTTTGAGCCTGAAGGGCAGAAAAACCGACATCAGCAAAGAACTTGTCAGAGGGATAGATCATCCAAGATAAGGGGACCACAGACTACTTCTAAACTGAAGCATTGGACAAGAAAAGAAGAGCAATGCAGCCCTCATTAAAAAGAAGAGAACGACCAGATAACTGTGTAATGACAGAACTCCAAATAGATGAAGAATCTGCCATCCTGATGCCAATTAAATAGATTAGTAGTCTAAAGAACAAGATCCTTCTGAGTAGACCACCGAGAAAAAAACCCAAGCAAAATGAAACTTGTGTACACCTCAACTATTCTACCGGGTACCTCTCACCAACACATGTATTGGGTAACTCTATCCACCAAGCTTAGGCATAGGCAGATGGGAAGAACTTATCTGGTGCTTTTGTCTTTGTGGGAATTTGAACCCTGATCTTCAAGATTGGCACAAACTTCATTGATCACTAGACATACCTTTAGGTCTAGAATACCATAAAGTAAATGTTTCAAAGATGAACAAGTCATGAGATCCACAGGTAGTGACATGGTCTTAATTGTGTCACATTTAGATATGCCAATTCAACAGTTAAGTTTCTGTTTTGAATCAAAGCAATGAAGAGCCTAGTTAGTATTTCTCCAAAGATGTCATTGATTTATTTTTTCTTTTCTTCATGTAATAGAACACAAAATTATAAACAACCCAAGGTCTGAAGGTATTAGTCATTTAAGCATTCAAACATAAAATTTCTGGAGCAAACAGGCAATAAACTTGCAGTGGTTTCGAGTAGCAGCTTGTATGAAAAATGACAACATGCACATATAAGTATAGAATATTACATGAATAAATGACAACATGCACATATAAGTATAGAACATTACATGAATAAGAAGCAAGGAGCTGAACCTGTATCCTATGCGAGAGCTAGATTTGAAATCATATATGGGAACCTCAGCCGGCTTCCCGGCCTTTAGATCATTGATGTTTTTCAGCAATGTATCGTAGTCTGTAAGTCGTGGATCTGTTTCAAAAGAAAAAACAGACCTGGTAAAGTACAAATCATCTAGTCTTAAGTTATTCCACAACTACAAATGACACCAGTGTCAGGGTAAACCAATAAAAAAAGAAATCAGCTAAGAGGAAATTAGAGATCTCATCCCAGATTCTTTCACGGAATGTTTTCTAATATTGAATATGTATGTTCCACGATTCAAAGAGGCACCCTCCTCAATCTAGTGCATTGTTGATATTCAACAAATGAAAGATTTACCAATATACTATGGTTCTAGCAACTCTTGATCATATGTTTGGTGTTACCAAAACTTAAAAAGATCAAACCAATAGCCAAAAGAGGACAGCTCTCTATTCAGTAGATTTTGTAACATATTTACAATGGCCTTTCCAAGGAAAAAAGAAAAAGGACACATAGAGGTCTGTAAGAACTCAAAGTGCCAACTTTGTCAAGAAAATGCAAAGTAGATTCCCTAAAATATTCAACAATTAGGAGCTTCAAAAACATATGAGCCTCCTTGTCCCTGAAACTGGTGGGGACTTGAAATTTTAAGCCAGAGAATAGAATGCAAGTGAAGTCCCCTTTTGTTAACATCTTTCTGTACACACTCAATAAAATAAGAAATGAGGTATTCATTCTTACCATCAAAGTTTCCATCAACTATTCGACTAGCATCATTGTAATTATCCATTGAGATAACTGCAACACTTGGCATGAAGCTGAGTATTTTCTCCGTAAACACAGTCTTTCCTGCTCCGGAGGGACCAGCAACACCAAGTATTATCAATCCTTCATTCTTTTGAACCAACAACTGGCACGCACGGATTACAACAAAGAAACCTTTCTCAAATGACAAATTATCAGGTATCGAGATGATTTCATATCGATCACAGTTCTTTCTCTTGACTAGTTGAACTTGGTCCTTTAAGAGACCAGCTCTCCGAGTAGCTTCTCCATTACTAGTATCTTTAGGCATTTGGAATAAACACGTAGTAAATTATCCTCTGAAATTACAAAAATAAGCCGTTAAAGATCAGAATGAGAATATAAAAGATCCAGAATAAAAAGATATGCCAAAATGATCAATTCACAATCATGGACCTGGCAGAGTTTCTTATCTAATATTGACATACTGAAGATAAATTACTGCAAGCATTACAACACAGCACATAATTGTTATTAACCTCCAGAATCTCTCGCAAGAAGAAGCAACCCTGATTTTTCTATTCTTGTGATTTCTTAAATTTTCATTTAAGCAAGTTCTCTCACAAATTACACATCAAAATCACAGTGTCTTGTAAAAACTGTCTGTTAGGTGAATTAACTTGAACTCTCCAATGACTTAGTTGCATCAATGAGACTGGATAAGCAAAGAAGAGAAGCTATAATATAATGCTATAGCAGATATTAAGTTCTCTTTTGCAGCACAGAAACACTTGGAGAAAGGATTAAAGCACCATCAACACGAACGACCACTCAAGTACAAAGATTGTTGTCATCCATGATTAAAAATATAGCATATAACCCAAATGACCCAAGAAATCATCCTCCAGGATTGTCTTCGTCATCGCAACTAAAATGGGAACGCTTCACAGCTCAGTCACTTATTTCCCAAGACAAAAGAGGTCAATGATGAATTTTGTAGTTTCTTAGCTTTAATGCAGACAGACTCGGCCTTTTTATGAATAGGACGGAGTTTGCCATATAAGGTTAAACTTACTTCTGCATACTATGAAGTAGGCTAGTATTGTTATTAATAAGTTACTCGTCAGTTCAGACTCAAATAGTAATGCTGTCCTACAGAATTCCTATTTAAGAACCACACATCTGTTGATCTTAATGCAATTATCAAGGAGCAAAACGCAGACATTTTCCTGCAAGCTCCCGTACCAAAAAAGATTAGAACTTTTTAAATAAAGACAAATCTTTAAGACCGACAACACCGAAAAACAGGATCAGTTTGATTTTCCAATAGATTCACTAAACATTAAATTGAAAATTCAAGTTCCTGGCAGTTATCTCATATCTGAATCCCCTATAATCTCCACAAAGACAAATCTTTAAGACCGACAACACCGAAAAACAGGATCAGTTTGATTTTCCAGTAGATTCACAAAACATTAAATTGAAAATTCAAGTTCCTGGCAGTTATCTCATATTTGAATCCCCTATAATCTCCATCAAGACAAATCTTTAAGACCGACAACACCGAAAAACAGGATCAGTTTGATTTTCCAATAGATTCACAAAACATTAAATTGAAAATTCAAGTTCCTGGCAGTTATATATTTGAATCCCCTATAATCTCCATCAAGACAAATCTTTAAGACCGACAACACCGAAAAACAGGATCAGTTTGATTTTCCAATAGATTCACTAAACATTAAATTGAAAATTCAAGTTCCTGGCAATTATCTCATATTTGAATCCCCTATAATCTCCATTAAGACAAATCTGTAAGACCGACAACACCGAAAAACAGGATCAGTTTTATTTTCCAATAGATTCACTAAACATTAAATTGAAAATTCAAGTTCCTGGCAGTTATCTCATATCTGAATCCCCTATGATCTCCATTAAGACAAATCTTTAAGACCGACAACACCGAAAAACAGGATCAGTTTGATTTTCCAATAGATTCACTAAACATTAAATTGAAAATTCAAGTTCCTGGCAGTTATCTCATATCTGAATCCCCTATAATCTCCATCCATAACCTAATAAACACAGCCATTAAAGTTAGTTAAAATTGAATAAAAGAGCCATCTTCAATCAAACCAGAATTCACATACAACTGATATTAAAAGTGCAGGAGCAAAGCAAACTAGAACCCTCCCCCAATTAATCTTTCCAATTAACACATTGCAACTAAGAAACTCAATCCATTAAACACTACTAACAAAAAAGATTACACCTTTAACAAAACCAATTAATACCCAGATAAGAAACACTCAAATCCTCAGCAAAAAAACATTCTTTTTACATACCCTTTTAGATTCAATAGCTAAAAATGGCAAGTACTACAAAACAAGATAACCAACTTCAGCATTCAAGCAAACAAGCACAACTAATCAAGAAAATACAATGGGGGCCTCAAAAACAAAAAGCGGACAAATCCCACAAGATATATGAGTTATAAAAAAAACAAAAAATTCAGACTAACTCCATTGTAGAACCTGAAAGAGCAAGAAAACACTGACCAATTATATGCTACAGTAAGGTTAACTGCAAGTAAAGCTTACAAGCTTTTTTGGCCCTTTCTTCTACAAATGCAGAGAGGCTCAAATTTATATATATGTAATATTTATTTATTTTCCTTTTTTGCCCTTTTTATATTTTCTATTCTCTAGATTTTTGGAGATATTTTTGCTGTTATTATTATATGAAGAAAAGTGAATTTCCAGAAGTTTTTGGGAAATGGGAATTCTAGAGATTTTGCCACGGAATTGCATAGGGTAGAAGTCCACACGATTTATTATTATTCTTTTGATTTTTCGGTGTTCGGAGCCCGTATTGAAGTTCCGCCTAAATTCAGATCGCTCTTACAAGGCCCGTTCGAAGATGTTGCTCGTAACAAGATTTTTTTCATACGCAAATTCGAATTCAAGACCTCGGATTAAGCGTGAAACACTCACGCCAGTACACACCACAACTCATGTAAATATCTATGGAATTTATTATTACTCGTAAATTCAAATGCGTAAATAATATTAAAATATTATTATCAAAAGATTTTTTTCACGTTTCGTGAGGTAAATATTAGGATAGTGTATCATATATTCTCTTTGAACCTTTGTTTATAATATTACATTATAGATATTATTGTTGTCGTTGTGAAATAAATTTATTTTAAAATATGTACTTTTGATTCTTTTTTTTTTAATAATGTATATGCATAAAAAAGTTGGATTATTAAATGTTTTTTTATAATGTAATTTAATTTTACTACTTTATTATGTGATAATAATATAATAAGACTTTTGGGGATTTCAAAGTTATTGCTCTATTAACATTAATGTGCAATTATAATAAAAATAATAATGAATTTTTTTACCATAAAAGGTGTTTATATTGTGGAGGAAAAAATAAAATTATACCGAATTATTAATTAGCGGAGACTTTCCGTAACGTACACGTACTATAATTATGACGTAATGAGTGGCATGAATTTCATCATCCAATAAAAACATAAATAAATAATAATTTTAGAAAAATAAATAAAACTATAAAGAGAATATTAATTTGGTTAAAGTAGAAATTATTATCAGTGATATTTATATCAAATTAATCGATATATTTATATGAATTTAATTTTATTATGATTGAATAATAATAATGAATTTCTTCCAGTGTTTTACTATTAAAGTTAAAATCTATTATTAATGTTGAAGTATAAGAAGCTAAGAGTTCATAATTTATATTTAAATTTGGACATAGTAATACACAAACAGATACTTAATAGTAATTGGAAAAGGTGTTCAATTTAATTTTTGCAAGCAATTATTCAACTATAATTTAAGTATATTTTTTATAATAAAAAATCTGTAGATTCTTAATATTTTAAACCGTTACTAAAGAATAGAGGAAGAAGGTATGATTTTTTAATGTTAATTTTAACAAATTAGAATCCAATTTTACTTTGTTAATGTAGTTTTCCTCCCTATTTTATTTAATTAAAAAAAAACAAAATTACATATATTTTCATACTTTCCCTAAGTAGGTGTAATTTTAATTTGTATTTATTACTCTTTTTCTAATATTTGCAAAGATTCGAAGAAATGCATTTATATTAAAACGAAAGTTGCGGGAAAAAAAGATGAATTGTCTTCTAATCTTTATATATTTAACTCAAGAAAACAAATACTTATATGAGGCGTGAGCTGCGGGAACGGGACGTGAATCTAAGTTTGGCGAATGAAAAACACATAAAAATATAATTCAGAAAAGAGCGAAATACATTGAAATTTTTGTGCGTTAAGCCTAACTCGTTCTTTACCCCTCTCCCTCCTTGTCAACCCCATTGTCATTCCTAAATTTAATCTCAACCAGCAAGTAAGTGTTCCAAGTTTGAGAGTGTAGACTATCTCCATTGTATTGTGTTCACACTCGACGTTAACGTGATATATAAATTTTAAAAGTATTTAAATTTAATCATTTTGTAAGTTGATATTGATACGAAGATGAATTAAGACGTTTAGATATGTGTATAAAAGTTAAAATGATTACTAATCAATTAAAGCAAAATTTAAATATTTATTTATGTGTTATGTCTTAAATTTATTTTAAACTAATATAAGGTTAAAAGATTATATAGAAATCACTTAAAATTCTCCATGCTGGTTACTAATATAATGTTAGTTATATAACTTATAAGATATATATGATTTATTAGAGAAAAGTCAAATTACATTGAATGTGTAAAAAATGATCAGATGTAGCTGTTAGAACAAGTCAAGTCAAATCAATTAATTTTTCTTGTCTTAGATTATTTTATAAAATTTTAATGGAAAAAAGTGTGTAATTCAAGTCAAATGCACGTGAAGAGTGGAAATATAAATGGAAATTGGTCAATGTCAATTTTCAAATTATGAGTCTTGCACTTTTATAATAATGGGTTAATAAAGTTCTACTTGAGAAAAAATAATAATTATCATCTTCTTAATCAATAACTCAGACGTTAGGATTACTACAAGTCTATAATAAATAAAAAGAACGAATCAACGAAATAACAGATAATTTCATGTGAACTCAATAATTATATATGTATATTATTAAAAGATTTTTTTTCAAATAGTCATATAATTATGCACCTGTAAATTGTATAGATAAAAAAATTATAAATTTCAAATTTTAAATTCACTTTTAAAATTAAAATTGATTAAAAATACCATGTGGCAGAGAAATATATCCACAATAAAAAAAAAATAGTGAGACTCCTTTATTTTTGATATTCTCAATTTTTATTTAATTTAAAAGGCAATTTATTTTATGATATTGGTGAATAGAAAACTATGGAGAAGAATTCACAAGAATTAGGGAAGCACATAATTGCGTAAATTTTCAATCCTCCTTTTGAGATATGCCTTTTCTTAAAAGGAATTAAGGTACGTACAAGTATGTTGTACACTATATATGACTGAAATCTCAGAGACACTTTAATTAAATTAAAGTCTTATTATTCTTGTGTTAATTTTTTAATATAATTTTGTATACCTTTTGTTTTCCGTGACACACTCTGTGACATCACGTAATTGGAGCGCGTGATAGATATTTAGATGTCACGTAAGCCAAAAAAAAATGCACAAAATAACAAAACAAAATGAATTCAAAAGAATAACAGAACCTTAATTTAATTAAAATGTGTCATTGAAAATTCGATAATGGTCTAGAGGCACTAATACATTTTCCTTTTTTATTGACATCCTTTTGAGATATGTCAATTGTCAACCTATAACTAAAATATTAGCTTAGGCCATGGATATGATAACTCACATTGATGGAGTGGTCCAAAGGCATATATAAAGTCAAGTAGTTTACAAAATTGCATCTTCTTTCTTGTGCAAATACATTAAAAAATTTAACATTTAAAATGTGGGAGTGAGAGCCTATAAAATTGCAACCATCTCTTCTTTCATGTAAAAATATACAAAAAATGATTTAGTTGACATTAGGATAAAAATAATTTTTAATAACAATAATAAATTTACATACTAATAAAATATATGCTAAATCTTTTATCGATATCAGTTAATTGTTATTGAAATCAATGTAGCAACGTGCTTTAGGAATATTTTCAAATAGTGTTAATTATTATTATTCTAGTTATTTTCTTTGTTTCAGTTATCTTATTACTTGATGGTAATACTATTCGTTTCTCTATTATTTTCAAAATGATTTCCACGTTACTATATTTCATTTTAAGTATATTTTAATATGCTTTACTTGAATCGATAGTTTATCATAAACGGAAAAGAAATAAAATTTGTATACACATTGCCTTTCGAGAATCTCATTTATATGATTACAATATGTATCATATTGTGCACCATTGAATTATTAGTACATGATACACATATATCTCTTTATGTCAACTTCACAAATGTGAGGAACATGTCACCTCGTATTTCACATTTAATTTGTTTCTTTTCAATAATTAACAAACTCAAAAATACAAATTGAATTAATTATTAAAAATAATAATTGTCACAATCCATCTGGGGCCAATATTAACCATCAATCAATAGATTCACCTCATCAAAACAAACTAATAAGTACTATAAGTAATTATATTTTAATATTTAGAAAGAATATTAAAGTCATGATTTTTACATGAATTATGAATATATTACATTGTAATAATTATACCTATAGTTCTTTGGGTTTTATTTTCTGAATACTTTAATATGAAAATTAGTTACAAAAGGATATAAAAAAAATCAAAAATATCTTTAAATTATGTACTTAAAAATATCATTTTTGTCTAAAATTTTTTTGTTACTATTAATATTTTGATTAAAAGAAATATCCTACGTTACTTTTGGGTCAAATGGGAAAAGTTGCAATAAAAAAAATAACTTTCTTTTAATTCATGATATTTTAAATGATTTTGGTGCCACGTAAGCAATCCATTATTTAGTTGGTCAAGATTTTTAATGAAATTAGTAGAGTAGAGCCTTTTCATTGGTGGGTTGAAAAAAGATTTGAAAAAACATCAAATTAGGAAAAAGTGCAAAAAAAGTTTTAATATCTATCATTTACATACCAAAAGAGAAAAAAAAACAATCTTTTGGGCTAATGTGGAGGGCCCAATGCACTTATAGGGCATTACCTTAGTTATGTATAAGTAGATACGTAAATTTTATATTTAAATAAGTAAGAAATATATATTACGTGACAATGCATGCATGGTACGCGGCAATAGTGAATAAGATTGAATGTATCTCTCATGAATTGTCATGTAGAACGTGTTTTCTACCTGTTCATACAACAGTAAATAAACTCAAGAGTTAGGAGTTCGATATCTATGTTGAGGCGCACTCACTGAAGTGTGACAGTAGATCTGGTCTTTTTCAGAAAAGAAAACGATTCTATACAAATTTAACTGTCTACTTATGTAATTCAAAATTTGAGAATATAGTTATCAGTTGAAATCAAATTAAAAGGACACACTTATACATATGCCTAAATTATTATAAAGGTGAATAAATAAACATGTATATTGCATCCCACATCACAAATATCATGTGATATGTCGTGTAAGACACATGTATCTCACACAATTTCTCATGTAGAATGCATATATCTATTTATTTTACTTTATAACAGTTTAAATTTCTATTCATACAAATTCAAAAGTAGAGAGCAGAAATATGAATTGAATCTAAACAATAAAACACATTTATATATTATTTCATTTTAGAAATACAAAATTTTCTGTACTAGACAACATTTTCCTTTAAATAATTATATATAAAATAAATTTAGATAAATCGAATCGATAAAAAGTCAGGTGATTCAACCGACAAATTATATCCATTGTATATGCACCAAATTTTAGAAAGTTCTTTCAACTTCTTCTAGAAATGGAACCAGTCATCACATATCAAATAGGGACAGCCGACAAGTATTTTTTTTTTCCATTACTTCACGAAGGATTTTGCGGAAACAAATTTTCTATTTTTTGAAATAACAGATAGAGTTTATATATATTTTAGTTTTATCAAATTTTATTCATGTAAAATTAAATAAGATATGATATTATTATTATCAATTTTTTATCTCCTTGTTAATTTCTTTTATTTTTCACTAAATATTCAGTTATGTATTAAAACTTCGAGCTAAACCTAATTTATGTAAAATTCATTGTTGATGTGATATTTTTTATGCTAAAAATTCAAATCGATGATTCTAATTAAGAATAAATAGAGTATTATTTTATCCCACCGCCACAATTTTTGTTGGTCCCATTGTCAACTTATTGTCAAGGGAGAGACATTACATGACTTCATTTTTAGTAAAGTCTAAATTAATTAGCTTTAATTATGTCAATTTGTCAATAAAAATAGACTACTCGAGTATTAGGAAAATAAAAAATATTTTAATTGAAATAGGGGGTCAACACATGAAATAATTAATGGTATCATTATCATTTGATGGGAAAAAGAAGAGAGAAATGGCATAAATAATTATCTACTTTAACGTATTAAAAATAACTCAAAAATATCTTTCTTTTAATCTATTATAAAATCATATATACATCCTTTGATATAAAATATATAATTTATAAAAATCAAATTTATAACCAATCATTTTAATTGGTCCACTCCACTAAGTACATAATAGACTCAAATCAATTCACAATCCAACTTATTAACCTAGAGAAAAAAAATTTAGCTATTGAACTCATCATTTCTCTTTAATTATTGATTAGTAGTGAAGAAAAAGAAAATAATTTCAAAGAGTTTGTATAAAATCCAAACCAATATAAGTTCATACATTAAAATATTTCACTATTTTCGTCGATATTCTGTATCATCATTCAACTATAGACTTATCTAAATTCACACGTGGCACATTACATTATAACAAAAGCTTCAATAATTCTTATTAATAACATCATAATTTTTCTTTTTGAGAAATTACAAACAAAATCAAATACAAAACCCAAACAATTTTTTTTTGTGTGTATAATAATATTACATAATTAACTCAATATATTTTTTTTCTTCTTCTATGTGTTCACAAACCTACAACTCTTTCTCACTTCTCCATTCACATAAGTCTCTGGATTTGTAATATTTCCCATTTTGACCATTGATTCAGCAAATTGTTCAAAAAATGCAATTGTATTTGTTGCATATTTTTCAACAATTTTTTTAGTTTGAATCCCAAGAAAACTTGAATAAAGTTGTTGATCTGAATTTATGAGTCCTTCACCTTTAAGTAAGACATGATAATATGAATTATCAAATAAATTTGGAGTAATATTGTCCATTGATGTTTCATTGTTGTCTGATGATCCATTAATTTCAATTGGAGGACATAATGATTTTAATTTAGTAAGATATGAGGATGAAATTGGATTTATATATGAAGTACTTGTCATTTTGAAATCTCCATATATTCTATTTCTGAAATTCACACATCTTGCTTTTCCTATGGTATGTGCACCTGCCAAATTTTGAACACAATTAAGTAAAAATAAGATAAATTTTGTGTAATCCTTTAATTTAAAAAGTCATGTAATTAATCTTTTGTACAATACATAAACAAACACTCAAATTTGATCCAAGCTGACAATTAAACACTCCAACTCATACTCGTTAATTAGAAATACTTTAACTTTGAAAGTGTATATCTAGGACACGTTGTTGGAAGTCTCAACTAACAACTAAATACTTCAACTCTTCCTCGTTAATTAGTGGTACTCCAACTTTGATAGTGTATATATACCTAGGCATAATACATATATTGGACCTTAAACTTAACTTTAAATTTTAACTTTGACCTCCAACTGTCATAATAAACAAACAGACACTTTAACTATCCAACTTTTAAATAAATAAACACATGAGTCCTACATGGCAAAATACACATAGGACACCACGTAGGACAAAAAATGACATGTAGGATGACATAATTTGTTCAATTTTATACATGTTTAAGTGTCTACTTGTGCACACCCAAAGTTGAAGGGCATAACTGTGATTTGAAGCCAAGTTGAAGGGTATATTTATGTATTATGCCTATATATCTAAAACATGTTGGCTTAGTCTCAACTAACAACTAAACAATCCAACTCGTCCTTGTAAATTAGCAATATTCCAACTTTTAAAGTGTATATCTAGGACACCTTAACTTGGTCAGAACTGACAACTAAACTCCTCAAGCTCATCCTTGTTGTGTCTCGTAGACACCTGACGTTGATCTGACACATAAAATTTTAGATGCGTAGAGATATGATTATTTTGTAAGTTTGGAGTGTTCTGTTCATTTTAATTGTGAATATATTTAGACATATATTCGCTAAGATTTTTGAAAAGTAATTTACATATATAGAAACTAGGTAATAAGTATACATATAATTAATTACAATCAAAGATTTTTTTTCTTATTTTACTATCCAAAATACAAATTGTGTCACGTAAATTGAAACGAAGATTATATATATCAAATAATGCTTACCAGAAAGAGCAACCATATCAGTAACAGAAAGTCCTTGTGATATAAACTTAGAAATAATAGAAATTAATCCTTCATCAGCTGTTGGAAGATTTGTATCTGTCAATTCATATCCTGCTTTTTTTGAGTCTTTTCTACCTAATGGAACATCCCAATAAGGTCCACCAACCTAGTACACAAATTAATTAATAAACATCATTAATTAATTAATTAATACAACTTTAATTATTCCTATAATCATAATTTTAAAAAAGTAAACATTAATATTCTAATAATATCATAAACAACATTCCAAAGAATATAATGTATCAAAAAAATCGCATCTTAGTTGTACATACAATCAGACTGTTATGTTATATTATATATTCTAACAATATTTCTAGACAAATAACCTAGTTATAAAAAGATTTAACTGTATATAAACTCAAATGACCCTTATTCATATGATGATATTTTTATTTAAATGATAACCAAAGTAACCTAAACACTAATAATTTAATAATATTATATATTATCATAAATAAATTTAATTTCTAAGAATATAATTACCAGAAGAACAGCATCTCTAGCAGCAATAGTTAGAATATCAGCACAAGAAACAGTTCCTGGACACTCAGATTCAATTCTATTTTTAATCCTATCAATAATTTTGAATCCTTTTAGTGCATTTTTGTTGTTTGGAGCATTCTTTTCTCCTTTTAATGTCACTGTATCATCCAACAATACCGAACCATCGCAACCCTGTTACAGTACAATTCAACATGATATCAGTGCAGATAAAATGTTCGCAAGTTTAAATCTTATCACCATCTATAAAGTGAACGAAATATTTCCATGTGTTTGACAACGAATTTTATGCTTTAAACCAATTGACAACTCTTTTGGTTTGTATTTAAAAATTGACCACTTTTTCAAAATTAGATTTATTTCAGACTACTTGTCTAATTTTAAAGAAGTGACTCACTAAGTGGTTATTTGTGTAAATATATGTTGAACTTATGCAAAAGAATCAGGTCACAGGAAAGGAGAGATCATTCAAATATAATATAATTAAGTAATAAAAATCATATATTTTCAAATCTTTACATGTTGAAAATTTACATCCGGTGACCACTTTGTGGTGTATTTAAAAGTTGACCACATTTACGTATACCTCTCTCTACTATTTGTTTCCTTTTAAATGAAATGCTCGTACAGTCTAACAATTACAATAAATTGAATTGAGAACATCTTCATATTTTCGTTTACGTACCTGAACAAAACAATCGTGAAAATGTAATCTCAAAATCAGAGCAGCATTACGAGGATCAGAAAGACAAGCACATTCCATTTCTTTCCTCACAATTCCTTCTACAGAAGGACATGTTTTTTTATAATAATCAAGACTTAAATGTGAATCACTAATTCCATTCAATTTACTAAAATAAATGCCAATAAATACCAAAACCAAAAACTCAAAAATCACAATTCTTGATTGACAAAAATTAATAAAAGCCATTGATATGAACTTTTTATTTTTGGGCTAGTGAGTAGTGAAGATGAAGAATATACAAAATATGATTAATATTATCACTTAATATATAGTAATATAGTATATAAGAAAAGTAAGTTAACTTAGGATTTTGGTTAAAGTAATTATTATTATTTTTTTGTCCTATGTTTAAAAAAGTTTTATTATTAGTCAATAGAAGATGTAACTAATATAGTTGGCTAAGTTAGGTGATTGATCTCACACCAAATATTACCAAATAATATGAGACATAAATCGTAGGTTTTATGTGTGTTTTTAAGGAGAGTTTTGTACGCAAATGTTAAGGCAAGTGACCAAACAAATATTTTTTTGTGTTTTTTTTTCAATAACTTTATTTACCATGTTTGAATAATTTAATTATTTTGTTGACATTTAGAAAGGTCAAAATTATATTTAATTGAACATAATAATTTTGTGAACAAGTACAAGGAATATATGTTGCTTCTAGGTCTTGAGTTTCATTGATTATGTAAAATAATTTTTACACTCTCAGATATAAGTTCAAATAGATACAAGTAATTATTTATAGTATATATCCATTTATTACTTCTTTTTTTTCTCGATTTTAACCGATGTTTTTTAAGATGGGGAAAAGTCTACGTACTTACATTTTATCTGTTTTAGATTTTACTAAAGATCACACTGGATATTGTTGCGGTTGTATTTTCCAAACAACAATGATTCAAGTGTTATATAATAAATCACTCTACCTTCTCTAGATCCCACTAACATGTTGTTATTGTATATGGCTAAGCAACAATGATCCAAGTGTTATATAATAAAGGGAAACTGATCTAATATACCCCTGAACTTTGTCATTTAGAGCCGATATACTCATCGTTATAAAAGTGGCTCATATATAGCCTTACTATTATGAAAGTGACTCATATATATATATACCTTTACTCTTATGAAAGTGGCTCATATAAGCTGTTTTTTTTTCTTTCAAATTTTCACTCGATGTATTAAGCCCCCGCATTGGAGCTCCGACTAAATTTTAGTCGCGCACTACAACACCATTTTGGTGTGAAGCTTCCAATAAAATTTTCTCCATACATAGAACTTGAAATCAAGACCTCTAATTAAAGATGAAGCAGTTCCACCAACTACTTCGCCATAAGGAGATGGAACAGAAAACTAGTCATATATAGTACTATTTGATTGATTATAAAATCTAATTAATATGATTTTTAAATTTGTTAATTCTTAGGTTCTAGATTTGAACTGTCATTAAGTGTTATTAGTCCTGATTTGGTAATTAAAGGCTTCACAGTCTATTTTTAGTAAAATGGAAACTTGTTCAAAACAAAGAATTAATTAACACGATACTATTTTTCTAAAGTTTAATTCATGTACAAGAATGGTTGATTTCTTCATATTTTGCTGTTTTTTCTTCTCTACAAAAGCTAACTTTGATTAATCTGATTACAATCTTGTAGCTCAAGATAAAACTAAAGTAGTAGAAAATTTCAACAAAAAATCATGATGAAAATGTAAAAAATGAATGTTGATATCAACGGAGTAAAAAAATTTGATATTTACACCAATCCAAAAAAATGTATAACATGTCTTTCTATACACTCTTTATCACTATAACTATAGTGCTGATACACTTTTCTGCGTTACCAACTGCGTGAAGTTTAGTAATTCAACAATGAAAATAAAACCATCTTCGTTGGTGTGTAAGTATATATGCCTCAGGTTCAACCAAAATAAACTGCAAAAGATGAAAATGAAATATCAACACTGAATCCTCAAAAGAAACGATTACAGTAACCTAATGTGAACGGACATCATAAGAACGAACGCAGAAAAATACGTCATTGGAGATGGGGGAGTGGTTCCCCCTCGTATCATTGTTATCCTGTGCTTCCCTTATCATCTGGCTAGGCCTGCTAGGTTATAACTTAAAGTTAAGATCTCACTCATTTTCCAGGTAAAGGTAAACTGACCTCTGCACAATTGCAGAACGAATTAATTCTGTATTTTTTACGTTCTTGTTGGGAAGAAAATTAATGTTATAATGATTATGGCTTGTAGCTCGGAATGGAATTTGGTGCGCGACAACACAGTTCGTCCAAGAACTTTGGAAAGCCAATGTCATGCATTTCCTAGTTTCCTGTTTCGTGTACATACAAAGAACAGCTGACTCTGAGAATGATAAAAGTTCTCAATATAAGCTCGGGTTAACTAGGACAGAAGGAGTCCTCTGTTCGTGTTCCGCATCAAATAAAACATAATATGTTGTTCATAAAAAAGTAATAGGAACCTCTGATAGTGTTCACCCGAGGAAAAAGTCTAGACATAGCAGTTGTCACCACCCAAATTTTGCAAGTCGTGATGGCACCTATGTTCCGTAAGCCAACCCAACATATTAACCCAACTAAACCAACAAATGAGTAAAAAAGACCAACGCTTAGCAAGAATCTCCAACATTGAGTTCCTTATAAGTACGAAATGCGGAAGATAAAATATATCACCCCAAGAATTGGTGTCTAAAGTACAAGAGCTTCTAAAATTCGATGCAAGTCTGAAATTAAATGACAAATCTAACATAAGGGATATCCTGTTTGAATACTAATAACAGAATAAATAAAAGATAGAGGGAGGTGTGGGCCACGGAACAGCCAAGCAGCTCACCACAACTCCAAGCTCGGACTCAAATTGCTCCACAAGATGTGCTCCTACTCGGAATCGAATCTGCACCACAAAGAGTGCAACAAGCGTAGTATGAGTACGAAACCACGTGTACCCAGTATGTCTCATTGACCGACAACGAAGAAGTAGTGACGGGAGTTATATAAGAAAATAAATTCTTAGATTGTACAAGTATATATATATATATATATTACACTTACTATTTAAGTTTCATCAATAAAGGAAATCAACATTTAATATTTTCCAAACACCAAACGAAACATATAGTCATCAAGAATGAATGATGGGATGAAATGCAATGCAATATGATGCCATGTAATGATATGTCTCAGAATGCCCAGTACTCACTCAACCGTATATACATGATACTCCTCAGAAATACATCGAGAGTTCATGACCCATGGAGGACTCGCGAGGTCTATATACCGACACGGACGATCTCCACGTGTCTGTGCGGACGATCTCAACGTACTATCATAATATCAAACAATTTTCGCATGGACGGTCTCCACGTGCCCAAATTACAATCTTAACATCTCATCATCCCCAGCACGGACGATCTCCACGTGCCCAACTTATACTCAGTCTCATCTCTATGCATGTGCACAATATTGTTTCAATAGAGGGAATGCTGATGCATCTCAATCAATCAATATGAATATAATACATAACCACCTCAATTATCTCAACTATACGGGTGAAATAAATAAAACACAATCACACAAGGAATTCAAGTCAATAATATATCAGCTAATGCCCATATGCTTTGTCATTCTCAAATTTCAACCCACATTCTATAATAGAAATTTTCCGTTTTATAACACCGGTACTCGTACCAATGCCCGTCACACCATTGATACGAGACCACCATATTTTCCCCTTACCCCTTTGTCTATTTTTATTTTTAATCTTTAATTAGGAAAACGTCCTTCAACAAGTCTAACAAGTCTTAACATATCTTAGATGCCGAGCTTTTGCCACGAATCTTTTAAGATTTTTCCTTTCCTTTTCGCAAGGTTTCGGAACGTTCCCAATCTACCAATTTTGCAATATTCGTAAGTAAGCAATTTTTGTAGACATTCAAATTATTATATGTCTATCATAGACGCTAACACTCACTCATTTTTTCAACAAACTCCAAATCTTGATATATATTTGTATGCCAAATTTTTCATACTTGCTAAATTTCAAGCCAAGAACTTAACTCTAACCTCTTCAAATGGACTAAAATTCAATGTTAGATCATATAAAATAACACCAAATAATTAATTATCAATCCCAATATATATTAAAAACTAGCATTTTAATATACGAATAAAACACGAACCAACTTCCCACCCTTTGGCAGAAGTGGAACGCCCCTCCCCCCTTTTCACGTTTTTTTTTCTTTCTTCGTTGGCACTGCCCATTTCAAACATCTCCCATGCCAATCATTGGCATATGGTTGCCAAATGATTGGTATCCATTTTTATCACCCCCACTATATAATCCAAACATAAAAACATAAAAAAAAAAAACTTCCACCATTAATTTCCAATTAAAAAATCTATTACCATTGTATACATTATTTTTTTTTTGCAGAAACCCATTTGTAAACAACTGCCAATTTTCTAGAATATTTATCAAATTCCAATCATTGGCAATCATTGACAATGATTGGCTCAATCTTATTCCTACCATTCTGAAATTAACAATATATATAATAAATTCTTTTGACAAAATCACAGAAAACATTAACCTGCAGCCATTCAACTATTCGACTTCGATCGATTTATATATATATATATATATTTATTTTTTTTGAATACTAACCCAATTGCTAACAATGTAATATAATTTAGTAATCATCACCAACTTACCCATTATTTCTTATCACCCATTATCAATATAGCATAAAATAATAACACAATCCCAAGCACTCCAACAATATATTACTATATATAGAATTGAAAAGAACGAATATCTCATATCTTTACCTGAACAATGGCTATGATTTTTCTCCCTCTTGCTGGTCGCCTGTGGTAAGGTTTCGCCTCCCCACTTTTCGTTTTTCTTTTCTTCTAAATAAGAAATTATTTACCGTGAAACTCCACTAACCTATTTTCTAATTATTTATTTAATAAAAGTTTCATCAATTGGGTACTCATAGTTATCTAATAGTTTAAAAATACCCCTTTAAATTTTCAAAAGGAGTCAAACTAGTCCTAGTTCTCAAAACGACCTAGCGGGTCGTTACATCACTTACCACTTAAACAAATGTTCATCCTCGAACGGAAAAAGAAAAGAGCTAACCTGGACGCTAAAAAAGATGAGGATATTTACTCCTCATGTCTGCCTCTGTCTCCCATGTAGCCTCCTCCACTGGACGATGCTTCCACTGAACCTTTACTGAAGCAATCTCTTTGGACCTTAGCTTCCGAATTTGCCTATCCAAAATGGTGATCGGCTCTTCCTCAAAAGTCAAATTCTGATCAAGTAACACTGAATCCCATTGAATCACGTGATCACCACCCTGATGATACTTCTTAAGCATTGAAATATGAAATACAGGATGGACACCTGACAACCCAGGTGGCAAAGCCAACTGATATGCCACCTCACCAATACGCTCCACAACCTCGAAAGGACCAATGTACCTTGGACTCAACTTGCCCTTCTTTCCAAATCTCATCACACCCTTCATGGGTGAAACCTTAAGTAGAACCCTCTCTCCAACCATAAACTCTAAATCACGAATCTTTCGATCTGCATAACTCTTTTGCCTACTCTGAGCCATGAGAAGTCTATCTTGGATCAACTTGACCTTGTCCAAGGACTCCCTCAACAAATCTGTACCCCATGGTCTAACCTCAAATGCATCAAACCAGCCAATTGGAGATCGACATCTCCTGCCATACAGAGCCTCAAATGGTGCCATCTCAATGCTCGAGTGAAAACTATTATTGTAAGCAAACTCCGCTAGAGGCAAGAACTGGTCCCACTGACCACCAAAGTCAATCACACACGCCCGCAACATCTCCTCGAGAACCTGAATAGTACGCTCAGATTGACCATCAGTCTGAGGGTGAAAGGCTGTACTAAGATCCACCCGAGTGCCCAACTCTTTCTGCATAGACCGCCAGAAATGAGAGGTAAATTGGGTGCCACGATCAGAAATAATAGATATAGGAACCCCATGCAAACGAATTATCTCTTGAATATAGATCTTGGCTAACTTCTCTGAGTTATAGGTAGTCTGAACTGGTACAAAGTGTGCAGACTTAGTCAGTCGATCCACGATGACCCATATAGCATCAATCTTACCCAAGGTACGGGGCAACCCTACCACAAAGTCCATAGCAATGCGCTCCCACTTCCACTCAGGTATGGGCATCCTCTGAGTCACACCTCCAGGCTTTTGGTGTTCATACTTCACTTGCTGACAATTCAAACATCGAGATACAAAATCTACCATGTCCCTCTTCATTCGACACCACCAATAGTGTTGCTTCAAGTCACGATACATCTTAGTAGCCCCCGGATGAATAGAGTACCTCGAACTATGAGCCTCCTCCATGATCAATCTAGTCAAATCACCTGTACGAGGGTTTTATTTACCCTAAATTTTTTACCATAAATAGGCTTTCCTTGTAGGAAAAGGTTTTAGATTGACTAATCCTTTTCTTGTAGGAAAAGGTTTATGACTCTATAAATAGAGGCATGTTCCTTCTAACTCAATCAGCATTCACAATGTAGTCTTAAGAGCTTTGAGAGTTTTGGTTAGAGGGAGAATTTATGGGTCACAAGCTTGATACGTTATCACTTGTGTGAACCTCTCATGTATTCTGAGTGAATTGGTTGAGGTTGTTTCTCTCTGTATTTTGTACTCTCATATTTATAGTGGATTGCTCACCTCTTTTGTAGACGTAGGTCGATTGACCGAACCGCGTTAAATCTTTGTGTCCTTTTGGTATATTTCTCGTTGTCTTATTACTCGTGATCTTTCAAGGTTTGTTTTGCTAGCTTCCGCATTGACACCTGCTTATTTTCAGTCCTAACAAGTGGTATCAGAGCCAAATTCAATGACGGAGTCAGTTTAGTGGTTTGATAATCGATGATTGAACCAGGTTAGAAAGATGTGTTCATCTTGGCGGTGTAGTTCTAGCAGTAACCTTTTTGACAGTAATGAAGATTTTGTTGGAGAAATTGTTTCAAAGTGATTCTTTGTGTTGAGACATAAATTTTGCAAAGGAGATTATGGAGAGGTGAAGCAATTTGTTGAAGATTAAGTCAAGAATGTGGACAAATTTATTTTGTCAGAAATTCAAGCCAAGGGGGAGATTTGTTGGGTTTTATTTGCCCTAAATTTCTTACCATAAATAGGTTTTCCTTGTAGGAAAAGGTTTTGGATTGACTAATCCTTTTCTTGTAAGAAAAAGTTTAGGACTCTATAAATAGAGGCATGTTCCTTCTAACTGAATCAGCATTCACAATGTAGTTTTATGGGCTTTGAGAGTTTTGGTTAGAGGGAGAATTTGTGGGTCACAAGCTTGATACGTTATCACTTGTGTGAACCTCCCTTGTATTCTGAGTGAATTGGTTGAGGTTGTTTCCCTCTGTATTTTAACCTCTCATATTTATAGTGGATTGCTCATCTCCTTTGTGGACGTAGGTCGATTGACCGAACCACGTTAAATCTTTGTGTCCTTTTGGTATATTTCTCGTTGTCTTATTACTCGTGATCTTTCAAGGTTTGTTTTGCTAGCTTCCGCATTTACACCTGCTTATTTCCGGTCCTAACACCTGTTTCTTCTCAGGGTCAATGCCAGAGACTTTCGCGGTAGAACTACTCTTTGGTGATTATCTTTGGAGAGTCAAGGTTCCCATCATGCCCTCGTTGATGTAGATCTCTGGTTCATGCATGCCACAGTAATTGCACGAGACCATTTCACATAACGTTTGCCAATTCCTTTCCGTGCTCTTAAGCTAAACTCTTGCCCACGTCATAGCCTCACAATATGATTCCCCTGAATCAAATAAGCAAGATGGTAAACCAAGAATATGCAACACAAATCTCCGAAACAAGCATATTAGAAGGAACATTTTTTTCTCATACTGTGACGAAAAAGATTTGTATATACTAGGATCCTTCTTTAAACAGTACTCTTTAACACCTTAAAAAATACTCTCCTATTGAGAGAAGAACCCTATTTACAAAGTTCGTTTAGAAGCTTGATTGATATCTAAGCTCTCTTATTACTTGAAAAAATACAGACAATAATTCAACAGAACTATAGGATATTCTCTTGCACATCTCAGAATGACATATCGAAGGTACCTTAATGAGCACTCAGCAGAAAACAGATCCACCAATAGCAAACCAGGTTCACGTTCATGCCAAACTGATCTGCTACAAAATTCTTGATAACACCAAGATTGTTTTGCAATCTATATCGACAAGATGTCATGAAAAGAACTATTCCACAGCAAATGATGCAATTCATAGTTCACAGCTATAGAGAAGAAGTACCAGCTATTCAAAGAAATCAACAAATCACACATTCCAAAAACAAAATGACAACTTAACTACTCGTCTATCCCAACCTAACTTCTATAATTCTTCACCCTCGAATTGTTCAAAATGTACATCATCATATGCAACTAAAGCTTAATTATTTGAATCATCTCGACCATACTTTAACAAGTGACTTGTACAACTAGTCCAGGTTCCTAAAGTAGAATAGAGAATATTTTTACTGATTACATTGATGCCTACAGGCACAAAGATAATTGAGAAGAAGACGACAATACAACAAATGTTAAAATGCTTCCATCGTATATTGACAGAAGTTATTTCTATACTCAAAATATTTATCGAAACACTCTTAGTTTGCTAATAATATCATTATTTTTCAAAAAAAAATAAAAATATATATATATATATATATATTCAACATCCAACATATTCTCATTACTGCAGTCACATATCACTCACAATTCAAATGGTAAGAAAATACTCTTCAAAGAACATTGATATAAATTCAACAAAGGCATTTTGAATCTCTCACATTTACATAATTAACAGACTTAAAGTGGGACCTTATTGCACACTATTGCATAGTAGAAAAGCTAGGCTAAAATCATTTGTCTAATATCCTCAAGATACCTTGACACATTAGACCGAGTTGACAAGGGCGTTTCAGCACCAGAAAGCTCTTTTATTGTCCTAAGTAGACTCCACTTTCTGACATGGTCTATTTCTCTTCGATTTCTGTAGTCCAGTTACTGGACTGACGATAGCTCACTTCCTGGTTTTTCACAAACCAACAGTTCTGATACTCTTTTTGCAATACTACACTTTGCTGCAGGGGAAACTCCGTGCTCGCCAATTATGGAATCCAGCACTGCTTCTGACAATTGTTTGTTCTCTATAACAGCATTCCCAACACAAGGAACTGAATCATCTTCAGAGAAGCTAATCTGGACTCGGACAAAAAAATACAAAAGAAACATCAATGAGCTTATAGATAAATGCAATCCATTTTTTTTGGTGCACAAATATTGTCCAAAGGGTCCTAATCGATGATGAAACTTGCAAAAGTCTTTTTTTTTTTTTTGGTTATCGTTCAATATAGTTGATCATACATACTGTCAATGATCCAAGCGGTGATTGAGTAAAAAGGATGGAGGCACCAGGTGGGAAGGTTTCACTCTGGAAAACATCGAGGAACTTCTCAATGGCCTGCATCTCTGCATCACTGTAGGTTCCTATTGCTTTCCAATATGCAACACAATTTTCTGCTACCTTCTCAGAGTATTGCTTACCCGTCAAGGGCAAGATCATAGTCACTCGAGTGAATTTCTCAAATGGACCTACCAGAGAGGAAAGATGAAAATATTATCAAACGTTAATTTTCGATGGAAACAAATCTCTTGATTGTATTAAGACCCTAATACTTAGCATCTTACATAATAAACCCCAGCTTAATTCTTCTATTCAGCAAATACCTGTAACGATATCCCTGAAGAATTCGACTGAATGTTCCAACTCCTCAGAGCTTTTCCCTTTCCATTTATCAGCTAGAAATGGAATAGCACTCTCTTCCAAGTACACACCGATCGCAGTAAACTTCACAAATTTTCCTTCAATCTCCAAACCTCTATTCCCTAAACACATATCGAAATTAAATTCATTATACATAAACAAATTGGATTCTGTACTACGAGAATCATCATGAATTAACAAGTTTTACACTAGCTACCAGACACATAAATTTTTTTAATTCAACCATACATTATTTTTTTTAAAAAAAACTAAACACATTGAATTCTTTACTACGAGAATTCATCATGAATTAACAAGTTTTAAGCCAGCTAAACACATAAAAAAAATTATTCTACCATATATTATAGAAAAATAAAAAACCTAAACAACCATGAGAATTCATCATGAATTAACAAAACACACAAGTAATTATTCAACCATACATTATAAAAAAAATAACAAAACTAACCAAATTGAATTCTCTGTTACTCGAATTCATCATGAATTAACAAGTTTCACCGCAGCTACCAAACACACATAAGAAATCATTCGACCATACTTTATAAAGAAAAAAGAAAAAAAAGGCCAAATATACCTCAAACTCTCATACATGGTATGCAGATACCATTCGTTATACTTTTGGGACATTGGCGCCCCTATAATTCAAAAATAGATCATATATACCCTTAATACTAACGGACATACACGAAGAGACGGAGTCTGAATTTTCAATAAGGGGGTTCAAAATCTATAAAATTAGACACATGAATAAACGAAGGGAATTCGGATGAACCCCTTTGTTCAAGGTACATACACGTGTCATAATCTTGTCCACTACATACATGTGTCATAGTATTATCCACTATATACATGTGTCATAATATTATCCACTACATACACGTGTCCAGAGGCGGACTCACATGGTGTCCGCCGGGTGATCGAGCACCCATTAACTTCGTTACAGAATATATATATCTATGTAGAAATCGGTAGGTATTTGTATAAAATTAACATAAAACACCCAATGAATAAATGATTTAGTTGGCCCAATAGCTCCTAGATGGGTACTTTAAGACTTTTTAAGTGTTGTTGTACCAAGGTTCGAATCTCACTCTTAACACATGATTCAACATTTATTAAATATAAAATCGACAGATGTGTTCCGATTTAGTCTTTCTTTACATTGAAGAACATATATACTCTATGCTCTAGTTTTTGAAGGGCATAAACACCAACCGCACATATATACTGTACGCTCTAGTTTTTAAAGGGCATAATCACCAACATTGGTTGGTGTCTGCATACCATTTAAAATATTTCAAATATATTTATCCTTTTCTCCAAATAAAACAACAAAACCTAACCACATTGAACTCTCTACCACTCGAATTCATCATGAATTAACAAGTTTTACGCCAGCTACAAAACCCACACATAAGAAATTATTCAACCATACATTATTAAAAAAAAAATTAAAAAAAATTAACAAAACCTGCGCCGGCGAGAAAAAACATATTGTTGGAGCCCAGAGGATTCACCATTGTTGGTGGGAACACGTGATTCTCTACCTGCAATTTTGTAACAACCGCCATTTAAGATCTATTAGTATTCCACTTTTACACGGAAAATTTTATATAGAAGAAGACACAGTGGTATAATGGTAATAATAGAGTTTATTCAAGGGTAAAATTGACCGACAATGATTTAGTTGTTAGGTACGGTTAATGGCTCACAGTTCTTACGCACCAAATTGCCGCCAGTCAAACTACTTATAGCCTTACCCAACTTTCTTTAACTAATAAATGCCTCAATTATTTCGTATTTCGAGAGTTAAATTAATACTTTTTATCTAATAAATATTTTTTAGTCTAATAATATTTATCGATTATTTACTTTGCACACTTCGATTAAAAATATAGAAAAATTTACTGTGGCTTCAGATTTTTTAATCGTAGTGTACAACTTAATTAGATAAAAATGATTGAAAATTCAATAAATAAAGTAAAGACAAAATAATATAAAGCCTTCGGTAAGTTATTGTCATAGCTATTGTAGTTTTTCCTCCTTCTATGTTTCTAAAACACTACATGAAAAGATCCAAAAAGTTATAATAAAGTTTTTGTCTAAATTAGAAGAAATTTTGAAAAATTAATATCCTAGTCATAAAATTTTTCATTTTAGGAAAAAAAATTACGTAATAAACATGTTCTTTGAAATGGGTCGGGATGGATTGAAAAAAATCCAATAGGAAGACTAATAATATATATATATATATATATATATATATATATATATATATATATATATATATATATATTTTAAATATTCAAAATTGTATTTGAGGATATTGAAATCTAATTTAATATTTTGAACATTAATTAAAGCTTAAGAAAAATAACATGATAACTAATAATTTGAAATGACGAAGCAACAAAATTATTGTGTTTCTTTTTCATAATTTTAAGGTAAAATTATTATTTGTCCCTTAAAAGTTAATAATTACAAAAATCTCTCAAACTGATACAATAATATAAACGCTAATACATTAATTTGATGAGCGAAATATATTACATTTATACATGATACATTAATCTGATGTACATTTTATACATAATACACCAATATGATGCGCGAGATATATTAATCTGATATGTGAGATACATTAATTTGATGCGCTGATACATTAATCTGATGCGTGAAAGTGAGAAATTTTGAAAATTTGTTAAACTAATATGGGATAATGGTAATAAGAGAATGTAAAGGTGGAATTTCTTTCATTTCGTAATTTTAATTTGTTTTTGTAGAGGCCCAAGGGTATCAAAATAAAGATAAAGACAATGGTGTCAATTTGATATATTGATATTATTGGAGAAAATGCACAGGTACCCTTCAATTTATTCTCGAAATTGCAGAGATACTTATACTATATTAAGGTCCTATTACCTTCCTAAACTTATTTTATAAATTTTTTTGTAGCCTTTTTCGCCCTACATGGTACTATCTTGTGGGTCCAGCGTGTGTTGCCATTTTTTTTCCAAGTTAGTGTCACGTAGACTGAAAAGGGGTAGAAAATTATTTATAAAATTAGTTCAGAGGTAATAAGACCTTAGTATAGTATAAATATGTCTATGAAATTTCAGGCATAGATTGATGAGGTAATTATACATTTTCCCCTATTATTGCCATTTGCCACAAAGAAAAGTTTTCAAATTTTTCTGAAAAGATGTGATTAATTTAATATATTTGAGTATTTTTGCATGATTTGTATTGAGAATTTATTGGATATGTATTATCGTACGTGATAAAATGTCTCATGTATAATTTTTGAAGAGAAAATTACGCCTATCTCAATAAAGTATATATTGAATATTGATATAAAGAAGAATATATTGACTAGTTATATCATCCGTAAATATTTGAATGATACAAGTCAGAGTTAAAAGTGAATTTGATAATGACCCTCACGAGTACAACTAAAATATAACCGATTAGTCTAATTCAAAAATAGAGATTAAAGATTTTCTTAAAAAGGAACCTCAAGTAATTAATGCCATGAAATAAGATTTAATCCTATTTATGGAGATTTTATAACGATTCCAAAAATAAAAAGTTTAACACAATTGATTATTATAATTTTATTTTTAATTTTTTTTTTTGAAAGTAGCTACTGATTCACATTCAAAGTCAGACCTTATACCCTGCCTAAATTAGCTAGATGGGAAAGTCAAATTAATTCTTATTTATATCATATCACTAAACTATAGTTAATTTAGAACTTAGCTATGGTTAGTTAGGATTCAAGACATTTTTTATAAAAATAGGCAAATCCCTTCGTAACAATTCCCATATTGTTACTTAGAGATCGTTTGGTAGAGTTAATAAGAAGAATACTCTACATCCAACTTCTCGTGCCTCATTAGCAGGGCATCCACACATTTCCTCTTCACATGTCGAAATCATCTCAGTCTCACTCTCCACGAGCCGCATCTTATCCTCCATGGAGACCACTCCCACCTTGACCTGAATAACTTCAATCCTACTCTTATCCGTCCTGACTCTTGTTATGCCTTTACATCCATCTCAGCAACGTTACTACTCGTCTATCCCAACCCAAACAACTATAATTTTCCCCCTTTTAGAATTGTTCATAATGTATTACATCACATATGCAACCAAAGCTTAATTATTTGAAATCATCTCAACCATACTTTAAAACAAGTACCTTGTTGATATCAAATGAGTATCAATAAAGGTGAAACACCTCAATAGAGAGTATTTTTATTGAGTACTTGATGCATACAACCACAAACATATTTTGGAAAGAAGATGAAAACACAACAAACAGTGAAATGTTTCCATCACTTATTGTCATTAGTTATTTCCATACTCAAAAATATTTATCGAAACACACTCTCAGAAGCTAGGCTAAATTATTCGTCTAGTATACTCAGCCAACCTTAACGACATCACATCGAATCCTAAGTAGACTCCTCAGCATTGCTCTTTTCCAACATCTCTGATACTCTTTTAGCAAGACTACGCTTTGCTGCAGGGGAAACTCCGTTCTTGCCAATCATCGATTCCAGCACAGCCTCTGACAATGGCTTGTTCTCTATAACAACATTCCCCGTGCCAGGAACTGAATCATCGTCAGAGAAGCTAATCTGAACACCGAAAAAAAAGGGATATAGAAGTTTACACCAATGAAACTTTACTTATAGATGAATAGTACAATCGATTTTTTGATGCATACATATAGTCCACACTCCACAGGATCCTAATAACTCGATGATGCAACGTGCAAGTGATACATACCGTCAATGATCCAACCACTGATTGAGTAAAAAGGATGGAAGCACCAGGTGAGAAAGTTTCACTCTGGAAAACATTGAGGAACTTTTCGATAGCCTGTCTCTCTGCATCACTGTAGTTTCCCATCGCTTTCATAATAGCAACGCAATTTCCTGCCACCTTCTCGGAGAATTGCTTGCCAGTCAAGGGCAACAGCAACGTCACACGCATGAATTTCTCAAACGGACCTAAGATAGGTGAAACATTAACTCCGATGTAGAGGATTTCCCAAGTTATACTCAACTCAAGACGGATAATGCAGAGTGTATAAACTCACTAAATCAAATGAGTTATAGTAGAATCCCGAGCTATTACATTGACATTTCAATCTTAGCAAATACCTGTAACGATATCTCTGAAGAACTCGAGTGAATATGTCAACTCCTCAGAGCTTCTCCCTTTCCATTTAACCGCGAGAAATGGAACAACATTCTCTTCCAAGTACACTCCTATCACACTAAACTTCACAAATTTCCCTTCAACTTCTAAACCTCTATGTCCTGCATTAGATCCATAGTTTATACAACAACAACTACGTCTCAGTTATAAACAAGTTTTTGATTCATCGCGAATTAACAAGTTTTATGCTTACTTCCACCCTACCACATGCAAGCTCTAACATGCTGAGTTAAAAATTGAACCTGAATTGACAAGTTTTACGAGCTATCACACCCTACGACAACCCTCCTCCCTTACACAGAACTCATGACAAAGTAAGCAAGATCACACTTTTATTATTTAATTGGGGACGAGGAAGGGGATTACAATATTTGTAGTCAAATAACTGAGTTACTAACATTCGTATAGGGCAAAGCTATTACATTATAGACTAGTAGTCAAGTAACTGAGTTATTATCATGAAAATAGTCATAGTAAAGACGTACACCATTATACATGCAAGATATAGTTAATTTATCGATAGATTTTTTTTTTTAAAAAAAAAAGTTCATTTTTTGTGCAAAAATTAATTAAGAAAACCTGCTCCACCAAGGAAAAAGGTATTGTTGGAACTAGGAGGCTTCACCACTTTTGATGGGAACACATTATTCTCAACTTGCAATTTAGTAACACAAGCCATTGATTTCTACTTTACTTTATTTTCATATAATAACACTTGGAAGGAAAAATGTTTAAATAGAGGAGTAGACAGTGGTTTAATGGTAATAATAGAGTGAATTCAAGGGTAGAATTGACCACTGTGTTAAAATTTTCATATAATAACACAAGCCATTGTTACATGTTGTTTTCCTCCTTTTCTGGATAAGCAACTGATCAGCGAAGCAGTATTTCTAAATAACTTTATTTTTACTTGAAGTAATAATGTTTTATCCTTTCACGTACTATCGTTTGGACATGCATATTATTTACATAAATAATATACAAAACGTATAGATAAGGGAAAGGTGATGCGTATATAGCCTTATTCGTACCTTGTGAGGTGATTGTGTACACAACCTTAACCTTCTCGTGAGTCGTAAAGATAGAGAGACTATTTTAATAGACTCAGCTCGAAACAAAATCCATAGACGGGGGATTGATGATCAATTGCGAGATGAAATCCAACGGAGGAAGTGCAGTATCAGTACAAAACAATGGACAAAAACATGTACTTAAGCGAAACAGAAAGAGTGTCCTACGTTTCCATCATCAGTCGAGGTAAGTTGCTAAAGGGAAAATGGGTAAGTTAGTTTAAGGATGTCTTGTTACAGGAGATATATTAAACATGAACAGTTTTCGCGGTTTTTAACCTCCACGCATATGAGCGCCCAGCTCTCCAAACTGATCGTCTGCTTCAACGGTGTCATCTGAAAGGCGTACTGCATCCAACTTCTGCTTAAGCACTTCTATTGCATTGAGCACCAATTGTGAAGCTTTGACTGCGCCAGTTGTTTCAACTGTGAAAATAAAACTATCTTCCTTGGCATGTATCTCTACAACTCCAGGTTTTCCCATGGCTTCAGCCTTCTTGAGCACCTCATCATCGTAAGTATATGCCTCAGGATCAACGACAATAACCTGTAAAGATGAAGATGAAATTGGAGATGTTACGAGTAGAGCTTCCCAGAGAAGAATATACATGACAAACCTATAAAAGGAATTAAATGGAGATGTCTCAAGTTGCTTCTCTCATTAACCTATTAATACTTGTTTCCCTTGTCATCAGACTAAGGTTAAAAGATGAGATCTCCCTCATTTTCCAGGCTTCAGTAGATTGACCAACGAGCAAGCCCAGAACAAACTAATTCTGTTTTTTTTTTACAATATGCTGAATGGAAAGGAAAACATGCGACCCCTCATACAAATGATTATGACTTGTAGGTCTGATTGGAATTTGGTGGCTTCTATTAGAATTAAAATCCCTATATAAACCTCTGTAAAGAAGGCTTCAAAATCTTGTTTTGGTCCGATCTTCTAAATCTTGCTTTTATTAGCCAAAATACCTTGAGTTGCAATCCTATTCTTCAGATCTTTTATATCTAATGAAGTTATAGTTGACCAATAAACAGAAATACCACTAGAAGTCCTAATGCTGAAATTCTCCTTTACAATCAAATGATAAAATTCAGTTGTTTATTTTTCTTTCATTTCAAAAAGCAAGCAATTAGCATTTTCCTAAATAAGCTCATAGAAAGTTAATGTAATGAAAAAAATCAATACACTATTACACCCCCCACATTCAGATTTAGCAAAAAAATGATGCTTCACGTGAAAATGTTTGCTTACTCACATCTAACAAATATCCAGAAATTTTAGTGTTTTTTTTGACGACAAGGGAAACCCGCAGCCGCTAGCTAACCTTTTGAGTGCGCACAGGGTAAAACCCCTCTCCTATGCAATAGCTCGTAAACCAGAAATTTTAGTTTTAATTTTCCAGCATGCTTTAACTGTTTTCTGTCATTGCTTCTCAATTGGAACACAGCAGAGTCCACCATATTCACAAGAGAAAACATTAGAGATAAAGGCCTATCCTGGACCAAACCACTAAGGACGACCCGAGTCAACTTTTCAGGAAAGCGGGACGGGAGATGACTACTTAGGTTTGACATTCCCCCCTTAGTTTCTCTTAATTTTTCTTGCTATATTCTCTCTACCATAACAAGCTCAAAGCATCCCAGTGGAAGTTATCACACTTAGTTCAGGTGTGAGTACATGGTAAATTTCTCCACAGATGGGTACCAATACATTATTGAAAAAAAATTGTTGTTTGTGACACATTAATAAACCTACAATTCATGAACAGTTTTCAGAAAACAAAAAAAAAGGAACTAAAAGGGTCACTCTATACATTAGTTATGACCACTTTTACCAATCAGACAAAATTGTAAACAAAATGGTAGTATGCAATAACCAATTCATGATCCACAGTTACTTATTACCACATATGAGGAGCTTGCTCATAATTTTTACACACAAGCAATCCAGGATAGCTGTATCAACCAATTAAGCCCAAGTACTCCCTCTATGCCAAATTAACTCTTCTACACATACTTTCTTTTCATCTGAAAATGTGTCAAATTTTGTGAAAAGTGTAATTTTTTCCTGCACTTGCCAAGACCTATCCAGGATCTATTCCCAAGAGAAACATATAGCTCATTTTAGTTCTATTTAACTTTACATGAATCTTTTGATATACTACTTTATAGAAAACGAATCATTTAAACTCACTTCAAAAATGAATTTTCTGACATACTCACTTTATAAAAATGAATCATTTGATACATTCACTTCATAAAAAATGGATCTTTTGATATACTCACTTTATAAAAATGAAATCATTTCATACACTCAACTAATAAAAATGAACCTTTTGATACAGTCACTTTATAAAAAATGGATCTTTGACATACTCTCATGTACAAATAACTAAAAATGGAGTCTCACTTTGTTAACTGGACAACTTTGGAGGATTTTCCTTAATTTAAAAGGGATCATGTGGTGATGCCAAGAGATTCACTTGAGGTTTTTTTTTCAATTTTTTTTTGAAACTGGAATCTCAAGAGATACACTTGAAGTTTTGAAGTGCTGGAACAAATATAGCACTCAGTCAGAACAGAAAGAAAGATGGAAAATTATCCCTGCTTGCATTTGGTGGACAGTTTGGAAAGAGAGATATTAAAGATAGCTCTATCCAGAAACTGAAGATGAAGTGCCTAGCCCTTTTCTATTTTTGGTGTAAACATGAATATATGGAAGACATAGAATCTTTTATTGATGTTCTAGGATCTCTGTAAGTAGGTTATATCTTAGTACATCTTCCTATATTTCCTTGCAAGTATGGACAGCTGTAGTTTTTATGCAGCAAGTAGTTATACAAAAAAATGTTACCTTCTCAAAAAAAAGACATGGAATCTCACCAGAGGCATAGTCCCATATCATATTGGGCCATCTACTACCACATAGAGGAATTCCAGGAGGGGCACTAGGATTTCCAACTATCATGCATTTCCCAGTTACCTAGTCAAGTGAATCATTTATCGGTATACCATGAACTGGCAGACTCTGAGCATGATAAGAATCTTAGAGATAATGTCAGGATAAATGGGACAGAGGAAGCGTTTCATTCATCACCACATAAAGCATGACATGCTGTTCATTGAAAAAGTAATAGGAACCCCACAAAGTGCTGAACAGAAGAGGAATGTTCAGTTATAGCAGTATAGCATTTTATAGCAATAAAACATATAAAGTACGAAGTTCAACCAACCTGTTTGTTCTCGGGGTCAATGCCAAAGACTTTTGTGGGACTACTCTCAACTAATTCTGTTTTCTCCTCGAGAGTCAAGGATTCCATCATGTCCTCATTGATATAGATCTCTGGTTCATACATGAAAGTCACAGTTGCTGCAGGTGACCATTTCGCGTGATCTTTGCCAATTCCTTTCCGTGCTATAGCTCTTAACCTTAACTCCTGTCCACGTCGTAGCTTCACAATTATGATTCCCCTGCATAAAATAGAGCAAGATCATAAATATCCTCAGGATAGTCAGCCCGTATAAACCAAGGCATTTCTGCACCACAAATCTCCAAATAAGCATATTAGAAATAATATTACTTTCATATATTAGCTGTGACAAAAAGGCCCGATTAAGATAAACTAAGATCCTTCTTCACATGGTATTCTTTAACTAACACCACTTTCAAATTTACTGTTGTGTCGATACAACAGAAGACCCTATTTACTAAGTTCACTAGGAGCTTGATTGATATCTAATCACTTTTTCTCGAAATGCACAGCACAATAATTCAACAGAAATATGGGATGTTCTTACTGCACTTCATGAAATGACATATCAAGGGCACCTTAATGTGCATCTGCAGGAAAAAAAAAGATTCACCAATTGGAAACATAATCATGTCAATCGTTTGTAATTTCATTCAAACACAAAAATTCTTAAAATCACCAAGCCCGGTCTACAATCTCTAGAAAAAAAGATGAGAACATAAGAACTGACCCACAGCAGAATGATGCAAGTCATCATTGGCAGTTATAGAGATAAAAATACACCAGATATACAAAAAAAATCAACAAATGACTCATTCCAAATCCTAAAAATGACAACTTTACTATAATTTGTCACCATCGAACTATAACTTAATCATTCTAAGCATCTTGACCCTAAATTAACTAGTACCTTGTATCATTTCCCAATCTTTTCAAATAGTAAAGGTTCATAATACCTCCCTATAATTGATTAAGGTTAAAAACAACTCAGGACAAACAGAGAGCGTATTTCAATTGAATGCTTAACACCTGCATGCACAAAGTTATTAGAGAATATGACAGCAACAGCAACAATAATAACAACCCCCTCCCCCCAGCAGCAGCCTTAATGCTGATTTTTTATATATGTACAAATTGTACCTTTTCAAAAAAATAACAACAATAGGGCCTCAACCCAGTTCAAGTCAGCCAGATGGCAAACAAAAAACTATTACTGGCGGAGTTACAATAACCCAACTAAGCTTAACATCATATACATACAACTAAGCTTAGCACTCATATACATATGACTAAGCTTAACATGCATATACATAAAACTGTCCATATGCATATTCAAGGCAATGACAACGACAATGTCCCAAGCCCAAACTACTTAGCTAGCGTTTGCCCATACATTTCAGGAGTAGTTTTCCGAGAATTCAACCTCAAATATCTGTGTGGCCACGGAAGTATTTCAAGTTCCCTAAGCTTGAATGCATGTCCAAAAGCTTCTTTTAGATTTTTGGTACATCCACTCACAAAGCTTCAACTTTTACCAAGTAAAAACTGCATGTCCAAACACAAATTAAAAAACTCAATTTTTCAAGTTTCACTTCATAATCTATGGCCAAACGGGAGCTTAGACTAGGCTTGGGCAAGCAATAAAGAACTATCTACATCACAGATTTATCATAGCCCTAGAAGCTCAAGCATACAAGTAAAAATAAGTTTATACACATAAAAGACCTCTGAGACAACCAAAAAAAAAAAATTCAATCCAGCCAAACAAAACAAAAAGAAAAAACTCACTTATTAGGAGTATTATCAAAACTCGAGGAAGCATCGGAGTAATCAACAGGAACAACCGTATGGTCAGAACTCAACAAATCCTTGCTAGTAACATCAAGCGTCTGGTCACTAAGACATTTCACCCGTAGATAAAACTCAACCGAACAGTACTCACATTGTCCATCACCATCACAAGCATCACAGTCACGTGAGAAACGCATACTCATCGCTCGTTCACTTGTTAGCGGCACAAGCCCTAAACGATGAGAAATGAACTCATCGTTGAGAACAGAGGAATTGACCTCGATTTCAACTAGGTCTATAGCTATAGTAGGTACTTCAGCTATCATTATACGCCGGAGAGCGTTAGCTATACTGGCGTCGGTGTCCCGGAGCTCGAATTTCATGAAATCGTCTTTAACTTCACGTACTTTTATCTTTGGGAATCTCTGGTACGAAACGCCCTCCATTGTTGCTTGCTTTGAGTATTGAGGGTTTTGCTCTCTGCTCTGCTAAAAGTGAAATTTGTAACAAGTACTCAACTTATGTATTGATCCTTCTGATTTACGATATTTACATATTGGACACCTTTTTTTTTTTTCGATATCTCAAATGATAAAAGTGTTTATATTAAACATTTTTCGTTCAAATTTTGATTATTTTTTATGTGTAATTGGAACATGTCTTGAATTTTTATGGCTTATTGATAAATTTTTGCGTGAATCGTTCATTTCGTTCTCAAATTATTTGATAGTTTTACCAACACTATTTTACTTTTCTAATTAATTTTAAATATACTTCCGATCTACCTCATGACATAGCAAGTGTTTCAAATTTTTATAAAAGCGTGAAATTCTTAATAAAAAGTCGAGACAAGTATTAAACGTACTTTCTTAAACTTGGCAAGAATTTAGCGATGCATTTCTTTCATGTGACAAAATCAGGGCATATTTAATGCATTTCAAGCTATGTGGCACTTATTGTAGTAAGTTTATGTAATTATGGCACTTTTATTATAATAAGTTTATGTAATTTGATATAAATATCCGATGCGAATAAGTATTATCATTCTCTATATATGATTTTACCTATGAGTGATGGTCACAATGCACAACAAAGGCTTATTTGGCCAAAATAAAATGTTATAAAATAAAAAGATTGTCTCAAAGTACCTAAATTTATAGTGTTTCATACACTGACCATGCAAGTCCATAAACATCTATAAAAATCACTCTAAGTAGCTATAAAACATAAAATTGATATGGCATGGTAAACCATGTCAAGCTGGTAAAATCCAGGAGATGATGAAAATATTGCTCTGTTCGAACTACATTGGACGATCTACGCGTTACTGGGATCAGAAGAAAGGCCATTTGATTCAAACCAGGGATATCATGTATAGAGTTCAGATTCAAGAAGGAAATCCTTACTCCGGCCTAATTTTAGAAATTCCTCCTCAAGCTTCTTCATGTCAATATGCTTCACGCGGGAGAGGACATCTTTGAGCAGTAGAGACTTAACGAGTGATGTAACTGAAACACCGACTTCAGGCCATGAAACACACAGAGTTCCCCTTATCTTCTTTAACTGACATCGGCTCAATAAAGCTGCTGCCAGGCCATCTACAACACTTCCTGATGGAAGATAGTCTGCGCATTTTACCAGTGGTGAATCTTGATGGCCATCAGCTTTTGCTTTTCTCTCTGCAGATGATTCCAGCTTAAATGCAAATGCTTCATCGGGTGAAAGTCTTCCTCTATAATTAGAACTTCGGATGGAATCCAAAATTAAGACCTTTTCCGGGATAACCTGTTCTCCAATCAGTAGCTTTGCGACTGCATGAGATCTCTCTGCAGTAACTTGATATTGAACACACACAATCATAATCAAGTTATCATCTTCATTCAGGGCATATATATTGCATGATTTGTCTTTAAGAGAGGGTTCAACCGAATTGCCAGAGAATGGGATCTCAGGAAGGATAACAGTTCCAACAAGGGTTTTGGAAGAAACATGATGAAAAACTTGAAGTGACGAAGAAGACATGGCAATGATGAGGAGAGAAGGACGAGAAAACTTCTCCTGGTTAGGAGTTGAAAACAACAGGAATGGAGAGGGAAGAGGAGGAGATGGAGGGCAAAAGTTGTTCAGATCTTCCAAAAAGAACCTTGAAGGTGGAGGGATTTCTGTAAGTATGTCTTCCATATCTGTTTGGTCAACCTATCACCTGCAAAATATTCAACAAAATTCTATCACTCTACTCGTTGCAACATATGGACACATTTCCTATGTGTTATAAATCAATTCAATTGCCAAAGCACATCGCCACGTCAAAGAGCTTAAGAACATAGCCTTTTAGACAAAATTTGGAGATCAACAAATAAAGCAAGTTCAACTATCCAGCCAAGGTTCTTCCAGCAGGAATAGAGAAAGCTAGAGAGTAATTGCCACAAAGTTAAACGACTTTAGTCAATGTAAAAGCATGCAACACCAAAGCACGAAAAATAGAGACCATAACATTATAAGTCAATAACAATTGGAGATCCCCATATTGGCAAGACAATCAAAATCAATGCAAATCATGAAGCTATAGAGACCATAACATTATAAGTTAATAACAATTGGAGATCCCCAAATTGGAAAGACAATCAAATCAATGCAAATCATGTAGCTTCTAACTCAGGTTGATCTCAAAATTTTGAGGTGATCAATGACACTGCTCCAAATGAGCTGCCTAGAGTATCTAGTTAGCATCTTGTTTGCCGACATCATTGAAAATATGAACTTGAGAAAAGATAAATGAAGGAAAAGAAATCAAGACCAGGTTACTGAACAGGGTGAAGAGATTCACTTCAAAAACAACGGCTTGAAGATGCCCCTATCCAAATTACTACTACGCGCAATCATTGTATCTACAGAAAGGATGGTAGCTGGTCCACATGGTCTAATCCAGTGATTTCAAAAGCAATCAAATCCATGGGGCTTGAAGCGAAAAGAGAGAAGTGAAGGGCACACTTCTTTAAAGCAAAGCATACAATTTAAGAGAAATTAGAAATGATCAAACAAACATGAGTTTAGTACAATTAAAACTAAGTTGCAATTCACACAACTAAAGCATCAAAGATATAATCATGTCCATGTTAATCCAACTACTCAAAGTTGAGATTCGAAAAAGAGACCTCGTTGGAATCAGTTTGTGCACCAGTTTTTGAAGCACAAACTTCTCTAAGGGCACGGGGCATCACCCACATCACTTTAAGCGATGAAGTGATGGCTGTTAAAAGACACTGGTTTAGTCTAGGGAGTAGCTTAACAAATACAATAACTACTGGATCATGTAACTCAAGAAGGAAAAACTCTACGAATATTTTTCCATCTTATATAAAAAAAAAGGAACAGTGGCAATCAACTTCCTAATATCAAGAGGGGTCCAAACAGATCAATTGGCAACATGAAGTCCTGACAATTTTGAAGAATGTGTTTGGAAAAGCAAGTACTCGTTGCTAGAATATGATTCTAAAGTGCTCCTAAAAGAAAAAAGAAACACCTTTCTCAAAAAAAAAATCATTAAGTGAAAACATAAAACAAAAGATACATAAAATGATACTCCATCCGTTCCATTTTATATGACATCCTTTCCTTTTGAGTCCATCCCAAAAAGAATGTCACCTTTCTATAACTAGAAACAAATTAACTTTAAAATTCCCCTTTTAAATGACTTACAACCACACATATATCTAAGGATTGTTTAGAACACAAGTTTCAAAGGTTCTTTTTTTTCTTAAAAACTATGCCAAGTCAAAGTGTGTCAAATAAAATGGGACGGAGGGAGTAGTAATTAAAAAAGTAAAATAGAAAAAGAAGAAGAAATAAACAGTTATCTGACCAAAAGATGAAATCAGCATGATATTATTTTTAAAAAGAGAGAGAGAAGCAGCTTCATGGCAAGTGTAAACTTGAAGAGATATGCATGAAGAATGCAATCAATACAAGCAAAGAAATGATAGATGTTTTGGCAGCTTCCCCTATTTAGCGAGAAACAATTGAGTTTAAGTTCATTTTCAAGCTCAACTTAACCCAAGAATATGATTTCACTTGAGTTGATTCCAGATTCCTCAAGCACTAACCTCAACTTTGATGAGCTTGAATCAGAATTTTATTTTCATTCTTCAACATTCAGAAGATACAGAAAAAATGGAAAAAGGAAAGCAAGAGGCCTTCCAGATTTGGTGCAAATTGGTCACAGGTTAGAATAAGAAAGTTATTGAATATGTAAAAGATGTGGGATTAAATATCAAATTCAAGAAGTACAGCAAAAAGTACTGAACCTACTGGAAAAGCCACTCCAGTTCTCAACAAAAGACACCATTGAAATGGTCACTGACTGGAATAGTTAACTGAATACAATTAAAAAGCATCAATGCTAGCTCCAGACTCAGATTCCTTTGAAGCCCTATGAATGTGATGCTATCTACAGTATCTTTTAATTACCAAAAGTTATCATTAGCTAGTACAACCAAAACAAACTCTCCAAGTTTTTTTCTTTTTTGAAAAGAATGTGTTTTTAATCAGCCAACAGAGAGGAATCCCATAAATAAACAGGGTCAGATCGATAAAGTGTGAAACATCTTGTTATTTAGTAGCATAGAAAAGGGAAGGGTGAAAATTCAACTTGAAACTTCTGCTATTCTTTTCAGAAAATGAAAATGTAGAACCGCTTCTTACTTCTTTGAGAAACAAAACTGCTTCCGTTATTTGTGCAGTACTCCTTTACTTTGTATTATTCATAAGGGTTCTCTTATAACTAGTGTTCTTGGAATACAAAAAGATTCTTAATTGTTACAGATATCAACTACTATTAAATTCACATAGTGACATTAAGGCCAATGTCAAGGGAGTGATTAGAGTTTGGGTACAAGCACACTTAACTGATTTTCTTTCTTTCTTTTTACCCCTCCCTAGTAGCTCCCACCTTTTAGCCCAATGACTCGAACCCACAACCTTAGCATTGGAGGAGGAGGGTACTTACCATCCAAGCAACCCCCTCTCGTCTAATAGCTAACTGACTCAAACACCAGAAGTTGAAATTACTGGTTTGCACAAACACAATACATGCACTTTCTTCACAAGGAAACAAAGATAATTCATTCGTTCACAACAACAACTAGAACCAATAGAATGGGTAAACCAAGTATCCATTTGAGAAATAGACTCAAAGCAATTATGTTCAAATAAACATTCTAAGCAGCTACATTAAGCTTATTCACAAGTACCATTCACATAAAGCTTTCTCAAAATATCTCCTTTCTCATTCAATAAATGAAGTTCTTTTTTTACTTTCTCCCCAAGTCAAGAGGTGGAACTAGCGCTTTCAGCTTGAACTTCGTATACACATGCAATAAAAAAAAGGTATATCTATAATAGATCATTCCGAAACCCACTAACCTCTAAATCTAGGATCTCACTGCGCCAGAAAAAAGAATCCCATAATGTAAAGAGAGATTCTATCTCTGTTACCCCTTTTTCTAGAAAATCACATGGATATCAAGCAAATACTTATAAAACCTTGTAGAAAAAGAAAAAATTATCGATACAAATTTGAAAAATTGAAGCTTTTTTTAACACAATGAGAGTTGCAAATTAGAGAGCCAATTCAATTTGAAAAAGCGATTAGGGCAGAAAATAGGGAAATAAGGAACTTACAAATTGATTCCGCCGGAAAAAATGGAGATGAGTTTACAGCTCCGACGAGAAGGGACACACTGATTATCAACTCGACTGAAGAAAATGTTGCTTGCAGAACCTTCAATACTGTGTGGGATATAATTTAATTTTTATTTTTACTTTATATATACTTTTTTGTATTTTTTAATAGGAATATGTAATTTTCACTTTTTTTTCTTTTTCTTTTTTCATGCTTTTTTAAAAGTTGAAAATAATTGCACAAGGAGAACACAAATTAATTGGACAAGTATTATAACATGGTTTATTAAATGTCACTCGTCAAGATCACATCAAATCGGTCGTTAGTAAATCGAAACTTATTATGAATTAGGTAGGTTAGGGTGATTTATTGTTGTAAAAAAGACTTTTCTTTATGCGTTAAAGTATCTCCCGTTATTAATCGATAAGTTGAATGTTCGAGTCAGCCGAAGGGAGGGTAAGTAAGCTTCCAAGTTTTGAAGTTGGCTCAAATGTGAGGATAGGCCACACTTTGTTCATGATCTTTCACTTGAACTGTGGATGGAATCTGACAACAATAACAAATCCAATATAATCCCACGAACGAGGTCTTACTACCCCTAACGTGTAAAAATAGAGAGACTGTTTCCGATAAACCCTCGACTCAAATAAGGAAAAGGGAAAGCATTTCCAAACTCCAAAGCAAATTCTGGAAAAGGAGTATCCAGTCACTGTTGAAACCATGCAAGACTGGAATGTGATTTTTCAAGTGCAACTGGAAACTACTGCAGAAGTATAATGAATAAGTTTACATCAACTCCCTTAGGGCGCGAAACGGTTTCGAGTCTAATATTTTACAAATCAAAAGTCATTATGCACATTGTTGGTGCCAAAAAATTACAGAATAGAAAGAGGAAATAAGATGTTAATGTTCCTATGGCAGTGTCAATGACCAGAAAATGGGGAGTAAAATTAACTACAAATGATCAAGTGGCCTCTTTCTCCATTAATGAAGTTCCTTCAACCTACCTCAACTAATCACAAGTTTTGATGAGCCAAAGCATCAACTTAATAGCATAGAAGCTTCAGTTCATCGACAAGTTCTTAAGAGCGTTTGGTTGCTTCCTTTCTGCAAAAGAAAAGCACAACAAACATAAGTAACAAGTCGAGATATTTTCCCTCGTCACCTGAGCTCAAGAATGGCCAAGAAAATAACAATGTGAGTTATTTCACAAAGAACTTCGCAGACATGTAGAACTTCACAGCAATGGATGGTCAAAGTTTTGCAATTAAAACGAAGAATGGCAATTGTGAGTTTAGATAAAGCAGGAATGCCCTCAAGATCCCCATAGCGTTAACATAAATATTCACATGTGCCTCTTTGACAGATTAGAATTGCGTATTTACAAGTACCATATAATTCACAAAAACTGATTATTGTGATCCTTTTGTGTATCTTTTTTCCCCATTTAACATCCAAATCAATTAAGATTGATCAACTACCTTCACATGAACATAGCAGCAGTAGAAGTTTTCAGACACGGTCAATCTTCATGTTCATCTTCAGAATCTGCATGAGGCAGAACACAATCAAGGATCAGAATTGAAATATGGTAAAAAACAGTTTGCTTCCATAGAGAGTCAATAATAGCAGCAAAATAAGTCTGTGACGGTTGGTAATAGCCTAGACTAAACATCTCTCAGAAAAATGAATACTTCTTTTCCTCATATTGAATGGTCTTAATGACGGTACAAGTTTTTGAAGTTTCACTTTCTATAATTTGCAGATATGGAAGTAGCCAAACATGTATTGTACAATCCCACATCCAGTCAGCTTGTGGAAGCAGTATTACAAAGCCCAATTCATCTAACTCCACGTTTTTAATCCTAATAGTTTTTTACAGTCCCGTAAACATTATTTAAAACAAAGTACTTTATATAGATGCACTATAGACGTATAGACTAGAAACTATGCACAAAAAACAAGTACTCCTATTTGAATCATGTTCTAAAAAGTAAAAAATAATTTATCCTCCCAAGATGAAGCAAGCCAACATAGTAGAGATCCCTTTGTAACATTGCGTAAAATTTAATTAACTTCATGAAGAACGTACTGGAAACAAATTCAGGGACATAAGAAAAGGAAATATCACCATTGTCATAGTTTTTAAGAGTGTGGGTAGCACAATTGCCTGGTGTTTATGAGAGTCTATGGGTCAGCAGGAAGGGGTCTATTTGGAGTTCCGGAAATTATCTGGACTCATGTCAGAAAGGAGATAAGGTAGGTTATAGAGGAGGATTTTAATACAAATAGATTTCTACAGGAACGAATGAGATGTCAGACATCGTCTAGAGTAATGGATTGCCCTTCCTCTTAGTTACAGGTGCTAAACTCGCTTCATCAAGAGTTAAGGAGCCATGGTCCAAGCCAAAACTTCAAAGATTCCTCATCCCTCAGTCACAGTCACAAACAGTGCAAAAAAGAAGGATCAAAGGACAGCATTTTCACGGTCAAATCTGCCTATAACGAGTTCTAAGATGAGAAAACATAAAGCTTCCTCACACATCTAATGGTTGCCTAGGGCATTGGGACAAGTATTATTTTTTATTGCGATGAACAACATTGGAAGCGGTTTATGCAGGAAACACGACGAAAAGAATGAGAGTTCAGATCATATGGTGTATTATGTGCAAAAGAGTAGGAGAGGAAATCAAATGTCTGCAGACTATTGTCAGATGCATACAAACTACGGTGTGTGTGGAAATTGTTCGGTGTTCATAGATGATGACAGGAACTGTCATAGATGTGCTACCAGGTCGGACGTTCAGGAGGAAGGAGCATGAGAAATAGTTTTTCTTTTTGGGTGCTTATGTGGACACTTTAGCAACGATTTGCAGTGAAAAAATTACATCAAGATGTTCAATATAAGCATGTGTCTCTTTAACTTACCAGAACGAACGTCGTCGCTCAATTGGCCCCTCGCTTGGATTTGTTTAACAAGCATCCGGTATATCAACACCCACCAATATATATGAAGAACCAGCAAGCAAAATAGAAGAGAATTGAAGATATAGTAATAGATTGGTCCATCCACTTTGTGCTTCTCCTTATCCAGGGTTTGGAGAACTTCATAACTGCATTTACAGAAACAAAAGAATTTTCACATAGATCACATACACGACTATTTCTCACAAAAAGGGTAACATTAACTAGTAAGTTCATATTTCTGCAAAAACACATGAAGTTTTCAAAAGAGAACTGAATGTTAACACCAATCAATCAACAACTCCTCAATACTGAGATAGTTGACTATACTGAATCCCCTGAATTAAGAACTGAGCACTAATACACAGCATAATTAGCTCCCGGAACCAGTGTGTCTAGGATATGGCACAAACCAATACAGGGAGAGCTGATCTTTTATCAGTTTTTCTTTTGGGGGGATCAAGGCAATGCAGAGAAAGCTGATTTAAAGCCTAAAGGATTATGTTAGTTTGAACTTCTTCATCAACAAACCATAACAAATGGTAACTTAAAGCAAAGAAAACCACATAAGGTGGTGCTTCTATATTTATTTAAGAAGGTTGAATCAAGAAAGAAGAGGGTTCCTACTAAAAAACAGAAACTAGCTTCTTTGTAAATAGGAAAAGTTAAAGCACCTACGACTCACCTTGTACTCCAAAGAACCCAGAACGGGTAGTATATGAGGCGAAGTATAATCCAGGATAAAACAAAAAGAATAAACGAAAAGCTAGCAAGAGCTTCAGCACCACTGTATTTGGACATCTTTCCGATTTCGAGGAATATATCACTGGCATCATGAATGGCTAAAACTACTGAACCGACACGTGCAAACCTGCAAAAGAATGAAAATAGAAAGCCAATAATGTTACATGCCCATATCTTACCTATATGATAGCACGACTCATAGCTTTACATATTGATAACATCATTAAACTCAATTTTTCACAGAGTAACACATCCATCAGGATCCTAGAAAATCTCATGAATCTTTTCTACCATAAAAGTCTTCTGAGAAGGAAGTTTTGAACAAGAACAAGGCAATCTATATTCAATTTTGCATGATTGAGAGAGTTTCCCAAAAGAGTATCGACCTTGTCAGTAGAAGAACACCTTCACTACACAAAATGAAGGATAATTTTTAGTAGCTGAATTGTTTTTTACATGCATCCGCTTTCAATAGGAATTATAAAACTAATAACTCAGACAAGCCCCTGCTCCAATCATGTCTGGCTTTGAGAAGTTGAATACCCTCAAGTTGTCCCTTTGCTAAATATGGACTTATATACCAGCAAAATCTCAGGCAAATAAAATGACCTTTATTAAAGCTATAAGCTCACCTCAACAAAAAACACACCTGATATTATAGGATAAGACGATAAGAATTGCAGTGGCAACATGATGACTCATTGAAACTCCAAAGTCAGAGCGCCTTGTCTCCCAAAATATTAGCGCAAATATTGAATATGTATAGAACCCGCCGGTATACATATAAAGTGCCTTCAGTTTGGACCTAAATTTACATAAGACAGTCACTCAAATATGCAGAGACTATGAATCAAAAATATGTAAGCTTAATTAAAAATCATCAGATCTAGATTTTTAAAATGTTGTGATTTATGGAAAAAGAGGTCATAAGCCAGTATCTTCTGCCTGCAAGAATCACAAAAAAACAGTTATTCTTGCTTGCGAACTTTACCAATTATGTCTCAATACATTACCAGTCACCGTCCATCCTCATCCCCTACCCTCTGTAAGGCAACAGAGAAGAGCTACACACAAAGGACACCAAGTAGGAACTAAAAAAACAGGTCTTACTTGTACATCTGGTCAGGCCAGACCTGATCACCAGGCCCTACCCAAAAGTATCTGGTATTTGTAAACCAAGGCTCATTGTATGTCACCACAAGTGCAAAAACTTCTGCAGAGAGAAAATATATACATTTCCATGCTGATTCTTTGAATTTCCGTATCCTTCTCCTCCGGTCATCAGTCTCATTTTCTACCACTTCTTGTCCTTTTCCAAATATTAACCTTCTGGCCACTTTCTGCAATATGTACATAGATTCCATGTTGAAAGAGAGATCATTAAGAAGAACAATTCGTGTAGAAACTAGAAAGAATTTTAAAAATTCTACATGTTCTAAGAGCAGCATTACATTGGATTTTTAAGAAAAGAAGTTCCATCGAAGACTAGAAACTTGAAAGGAGGGAAACTAGAAAAGGACAAAGCGAGATCCAGATCCTTACATAATTATGTTCGCCTTAAACTTGATGAGACTTCCCTTACATAATTAAGTTTGCCTCAACTTGATAAGACTCTAACAACACTACTATTCACGTCGCTTTAGAGAAAACTTGCCTCATTTTTATCAACTGCTTCGTATCTCAACTTTCTGTCTTTCATGTCAGCCTGCCTCTTCTTTTAAGCGTAGTTCTTTCAATTGGTGAGTCAGAAAAGCTTTTTATTAAGTGCAAACCACTTCAATCATTTTCTGATTCCTACAGGAATTGTATCTTTTCTATTTCGATTTTATTCTTTATTTTAATTATGTATAATATTGGTTTGAGATGAGCTTAAAAGGAGCAAAATGGTCTGTGAAAATTCATATAGAAGACCCCAACTTGCTTGCAATTGAGGTTTAGTTGTAATTGTTGTTGTTAGTGTACATGAATTGTATATTCAATATCTATAATTTGCTTTAACACTTCCTTTTTAACCGCATTAATATTGTAACATCCCTTTAGCTAAAATTTGTCCCAGTATGGCTCTGTTTATGTGATAAATGTATGTGCCAATTGCTTTATTGCTAAATCAGAAAATTAAAAAATTATAAAGCAACAGGGAAACGGAATCATTTCGATCACAGTAAAGTTTTCCCTCTACTGCACATAGTTTACCAAGAAATTGAGCATGTAAAGCTCTACAGAGTATGTACTCTTCATGAATCTGATAATATCACAACAAGCATCTCAACAACTTTGCATCCCCAGAAACCAAAGTATACTCCCCTTCTCTACACATAAACAAACATTAACGCAGCAATATGAGTTCTTCTCCTACTTCAAGGTTGATTAACCGATATAATGCGCTTTCAGAACCTTCAACCAATCCAAATACTTATGCTCGTGAAATATCATCAGCTATTTCTTACATATAAATGTCCTGGGTAGGACTTTAGAGCTAGCAATTCAAAGGAATAGCTAAAAAAAAGTTACCTCACTCAAAAGGTCAATGAACATAGATATCGTAGACTGTCACTCAGATTCATCCACACCAGAATCAGAAAAAACTAACAAAACCCCATCAAAATACAACGAAAAAAAGCACAAAAATCCCAAATTTCCAGAAGTTTCAAGATTGAATCACTCCTAACCAATTCAACAACATATGCCAAAAAGTGAGCAGAATTCAAAGCTGAAAATATCTCAAAAACAAATATTTCAAGCAAAAATCTGACGGTGGGAAACAAGAGGGCGACAATGGAAGAACGGCAAAATCTTTGAATGGTGTGTATGATTCATTTCTCTATCAAAAATTCCATGAAGCCACCCATTTTCTCAATCTACTCAAAAAAACAGAAACTTAAGTATATCACACACTCTACAGATAGGCAAACATTAACCTATGAATGTGAGTTCTTCTCCTATTTAAAGATTGATTGTGTTGAAGAAGTCCCACATCGTTCAATTATGGGATGGGTAGTCTCTATATGATTTGGGCATTCCTCACGTCTTGAGCTAACTTTTAGCGTTAAATAAGGACCAAGTTTCATAACATGGTATAAGAGCTGCACACATCCCAATTCTCATTCACAATGTTGAGCTCTCATCTTAAAATTGTCCACGCTCCAGATGTTCAACCAAGTCCCACAAGGTCAATCATGGCATGGATGGTTTCTACTCTCTCCTCACCTCTTGAGCTAGTTCTAGGGTTGAGTTAGACCTAACTACCATAACAGATTGACCTATACCTTCAACCAATCAAAATATTTATCCTTCATGAATATCATCAGTTTTGCTTCTAAAACTAACAGTTCAAACGAATAGCTACAACAATCACCACACTCAAATACCAGTTAATTAACATATAGATCATAAAACTAAAAACATTCAATCACTTAGAACCAAAAAAAATCCACAAAAATCCAAAAAAATCAGAAATTTCAAGACTGAATCACTTAGAACCAATTAAACATAACCAAAAATATAAAAATTAATAGAAAATTACCTCAAAAACAAATCTATCGAGCAAAAATCTGACAGATGGAAAGAAGAGAGCAAACAATGGAAGAACAGCGAAATCTTCATATGATGGATAAGATTCATATTCCCAATCAAGAAAAGTCCCTTCAAGCAAACCCATTTTCTCAGAATCCCAAAAAGATTCAATCTTTACCAATAAATTACGTTAAATCTATGAATCCTTTTGAACTCTTTGAGAAAAAAAATCGATTCTTTAGAACAGCGACTTTGGGAAACTTCGTTTAACTCGAAATAAAAACTTTGGATCAAGTGGTGAATTAGGTGGGTCCATGACAGATTTTATTTTCTTAAGAAAATGAATTTCCTAAACTATATATTATATTTTTTATATATTTATTTATAGCAAAGACTTTTTATAGCTTTAATTAGATCCACATGAAGGTACGATAAATTCCATCGATCCAACAAAAAGCACTTCTTTCAAAGTCATTGAGAGCCTGTTTGGCTCAGCTTAAAAGCTGATTAAACTGACTTAAAAGCTGATTTTTGACTTATTTAGGGTCCGTTTGGATGGGCTTAATAAAAGCAGCTTTAAAAAAGTACTTTTAAAAGTGCTGAAACTTATTTTTAAAATAAGCAGTTATGCGTTTGGATAAAAGTGTTGAAGTTGTTACGTCAAACGTGAAAAGGGAAAAATGGAAGAAAGAAATGTTAGGGTTATATGAATAATTTGGAGATTGTATAAAAGTATTAAGGGCAAAAAGATAAAAATGTGGTCAACTTAAAATAGCTTATAAGCTAAAAAAAAAAGCACCCCTACCCCAGCTTTTAACTTTTGGCTTAAAATAAGTTTTTTTTAACTTAAAATAAGCTATTTTGAGTATTGTCAAACAGCTAAATAAGTCAAAAACCAGCTTTTAAGTCAGTTTGACCAGCTTTTAAGCTGAGCCAAACAGGCTCTTAGTTGTTTAGCAATATTCAAAATAACTTATTTTAAGTAAAAAAAAACTTATTTTAAGCCAAAAGTTAAAAGTTGGGGTAGGGGTGCTTTTTTTTTCCAGCTTATAAACTGTTTTAAGTTGATCACATTTTTATCTTTTTGCCCTTAATATTTTTATACAATCTCCAAATTACCCACATAACCCTAACATCTCTTTCTTCTATTTTTCCCTTTTCACGTGTGGATGATAGAGAATTACTATTACTAATGAATGAAAATAAAATAAATCTTAAATCTTTCAAGTGATCTATTCAAATTATATATTATTAAAATGTAAAATAAGTTGCACATATAACTTAAATAAAAATTTATATTCCTCTTATAAATAATTTGTGATAATAAAGAAATATGTGAATGATAGACAATTATTATTACCTATGGATGAAACTAAAATAAAATGTAAAATCGTTCTTTAATTTATTCAAATTATATATTTTTAAAATCTATAATAAGTTTATATTCCTCTTATAAATAATTTGTGTGAGAAAAAATATGTGAATGATAGCAAAATATAATTATTTATGGCTGTAAAATATAAATTAATTAACTTTTATTATGTTAACAGCTTTTAAGGGTATTTCAGACATTTTGATTTAAAAAACTGATTATCGCACTTATTTGCCAAACACATCAACAACCTTTTTTTTTAACTTCAGCACTTTTATCCAAACGCATAACTGCTTAATTTAAAAATAAGTTTCAGTACTTTCAAAAGTACTTTTTAAAAGCTGCTTTTATAAGCCCACCCAAACGGGCTCTGAGTCTATTGCGATAGGCTTATATAAATGTAATAGAAGAAAATGGTATGGAATAAAAGTATCTCGCACTCACTAAATTTAATAAGAACATAACAAAATTAATCTCTTATGTTTAGAGATAGATTTAAAGTAATCCTTAAATATATGTTTGAGTTTGTCACACTCCAACACTAGGTAAAGCGGACAAGTATCATATGAACACATGTTTTACAAGTGACCTATGATGAGAAAGTAAATTACTATGCAGATAGATTTACTAATGAGAAGCTTCATATACAACACATGTCGACTAGATGAATCGATACATGTCATAAGTGAAACTATGATTACAAATAATAGCTTTACAATGTTTACAAAGTCTCCACCGAAATCCATGACTGTATGACTATGAACATACACATAGTCTAGACTTGCCAAAGCCCTGAATCAACATGGAGCTCACCAACAAACGTTGAATATCATGCTCTTTTATATGGTATATGCCAATAACGTCGAATAAGCACTAATAACATTTATATTCTTTTCATGGTTATAAAACTTAGGAATAAGTGTGTCAATTATCGAAAATGATATATATATTATAATTCCTATTATGATCTATGTTTTTGCTACAGAGGATTAGGATGTGACATGGTTATTTTATCAAAATGAGTCGTTATAATCGATGTTCGTCAAATATTTAACAATATTGTATCAAATTGGATGAGAATTATGAAAATATATGAAATAATGGTACTTCTTCTAAGTTTTTGATTTGTTTTTTTTCTTCTTTTTTTTTTCTTAATTAAGTGTTAGTTATTTCTTCTAATAATAAAAAATGATGATTTTGTAATCCATATTATATATAAGGCTATCAAGGATTATTAAGCAATCATGATATATTTAAGTGAATTTTATAAATATGATCTTATAGTCATAGTGTCTTCCCACGACTATGCATCTAACCAAAAAATTACCAACATATATATAATTATAATTTTTTAAATGTAAGCCATGAGTACATGTGCCTTATTGTTGACAAAAGATACTATGTTTATTTTATTTTTTAATCCAACCATATTTGTCCCACATTTTATTTTAAAAATGTTTTTTACAAAAAAAAATATTCTTGAAAAATAAGTGAATTTTTATTTATTTTTTAGTTGATATATTAAAAATATTTTTTGTCGTTAAATATGTATCTTTAGAGGCAATAAAAATATTTTGTTAATGTTTCTAAAATTTATATTGGTTTTAATGACAATGATGGTAAATACTTTAATAATCTTAGTTAATGTGTATATTTATTGCCCCTAAAAACTAATTTTGTTATAGTGAATGTTATCTGTTATATAAGTAAAAATATATATATAATCTCGTTATTTTCTTTTAAAAAGTCATTTTTCTCAAATACCGTATCTTTGGTGTGCTATATGTGCAATTTTTTTTAATAAAAAGTGGCTATAAATTAAATGATTGTGCCAAAACCCAGAATAGTACATGCTTTAAATAAAGGGAAAATTAAGTGGTTATACAAACTTATACTACTTAATTACTCATCATAGCTATAGTTTGTTATAATTATCACTCAAGATTAACCCGTATCTCTCTCCCACTTTTTGCTCGCTCTTTCACCTCTCTCCTCTCTCTCCCTGTCTTGCTCGCCTATCTCCTTCCTATAACATTTAGCTACAAATTGTCCAAACTATAGCTATGGAGAGTAATTAAGCTATTATTAAGTGACTATATGTGAAAGTTCCCCTTAAATAGGGAAAATTGTATATAATAGCAAACTAATAACCTAAAATTAAATGGAATAGCTAGGGTTTGATTTAATTGTGCTCCATAGCAAACATTAGCTAAAATTTGCCAGCGTCTCTCTCCCAAAAATCTCGTTCGCCACTCTCCATTCTCGCTCGCCTCTCTCGCTTTATACACAGAAGTGTATAATTCTGTTTCTGTTTTGTATAAAGCGAGAGAAAATTGTATATACACATGCAAAAGTGTATATCCTCGTGTTATAAATTATACAATTTACAAACATTTTACTTCAAATATTGCAGAGAAAAAGGCCAACGAATTATACAATTGCAGTGAAATACAATTTTCTCTAGCTTTATACAACATAAGTGTATATATTGTGTTTCTGTTTTTGTATAAAGCGAGAAAATCATATATCTTCTTTCTATACACTTATAATTATGCAATATACATACATTTTAATTTGATTCAACTGTATGCAAAACAAATTATACATTGCAGCGAAATAGGCCAGCGAATTATACAATTTAGGCCAGCGAATTATACAATTGTATATGTATAGCAAATTATACAGTTTTATGTTTGCTATGGAGCGCAATTATGCAAAGTTTGCTATAGCATACAAATATAAATTTTTTGTTTGCTATATGTGAAAGTTGCCCTAAAAAATAATTGTGCTAGTGATTTGGGCCCAAAACTGTTGTTTAGCGATCTTCTTTACCATTTGGGCCTTCAAATCTTGGCCCATGCTTATATTTGGACTTTCCCAAGTTTAAATGGTGGAGTTCCCAATGTTTAACCAAAACGAAAGGGTCTTGTGGAAATAATTCCAAATTAAAATTTATAAAAACTCATTCGTATCGAATGTTTTACCAAATCATATTAACTTACTATGGTTAAATGAGAAAATATATCCATAGATGATAGTTTTTTTCTGGAGGGTGTGTGGGGGGTGAGGATGAGGTTATTTGGTGTCCAATTTCTTGATTAGAGTATAACTAATCTAGTTCACGTAATTAGATTTTTAGACTTTTAAATAGTGATAACACAAATAATTTCAAGAATTTGTTATGAATATTTGATGCTTGGATACTATAGGTAAAAAAAAATGTGTTTGTTATTCAAGTGATAATTGCATGATTATAAAAATATGTAAAAAAAAATTAATTTTAGATTTTAGATTTTAGATAGGATATGTCACATCGTTGATTAAAATGAATATTTGACGCTTGAAGAACATAAGGTAGATACATGATATCACCCTATATAGGAGCGATATTTGCATGACTAATTAGTTATATAATTAGGTATTAGGCTTGCAAATTAAATAGCAACACTATATGCATGTTGAGATAACTAATCATCATTTTAAAAAATAATTACAAAATATTTAATGCATGGATATACTATAACTAGATATTTGTTATTTATCATAGAATCAACAATTGCATGATTATATAAAGACGTGTGGAACAAAAACAATTATAAATTAATTCCATTTGTACAATTAGGTTTTAAATCTTATAAATTAAATATATAGCAACACTACATGTTGAGATTAACATTGACAACTATGATTAATAGTATATTAATAATAAATTTGGATATATAATTGATTTATATATTTAGGAGTAGAATTAATGTTTCACTATAAAAGAAATCAAACTTATGGACTTTATTTTATTTTATTTTTCTAAAAAATATCCAATTGACAGCCTTTGATGGAACAAGGAAATTAGACTAGTCCAATGTTAGTAAATAGATTTAATAATTGGAGCTATTAGGTCCTGGAATAACATGTCATGTTTAAGTTTATACCCCATATATACTTCAATCAAATCAAAATAATTAGTTTATTATAAGCTTAAATTAGTTTAGAGAAAAGTGTTGGGTTTTATTTGCACTGATTTCTTATCATAAATAAGTTTTCCTTTTAGGAAAAGGTTTTGAATTGACTAATCTTTTTTTTGACTCTATAAATAGAGGCATGTTCCTTCTAACTTAATTAGCATTCACAAGGTAGTCTTAAAGGCCTTTGAGAGTTTTGGTTAGGGGGAGAATTTGTGGGTCACAAGCTTGATACGTTATCACTTGTGTGAACCTCCCATGTATTCCGAGTGAATTGTTTGAGGTTGTTTCTCTCTGTATTTTGTACTCTCATATTTATAGTGGATTGCTCATCTCCTTTGTGGACGTAGGTCGATTGACCGAACCACGTTAAATCTTCGAGTCTTTTGGTATATTTCTCGTTGTCTTCTTACTCGTGGTCTTTTGAGGTTTGCTTTGCTAGCTTCCGCGTTTACACCTGCTTATTTCCGATCCTAACAAGAATTTTGTTGGGTTTTATTTGCCCTGATTTCTTACCATAAATAGGTTTTCCTTTTAGGAAAAGGTTTTGAATTGACTATTCTTTTTTTGGTAGGAAAAGGTTTAGGACTCTATAAATAGAGGTATGTTCCTTCTAACTTAATTAGCATTCACAATGTAGTCTTAAGGGTTTTGAGAGTTTTGGTCAGGGGGAGAAATTGTGAGTCACAAGCTTGATACGTTATCACTTGTGTGAACCTCCCATGTATTCCGAGTGAATTGGTTGAGGTTGTTTCCCTCTGTATTTTATACTCTCATATTTATAGTGGATTGCTCATCTCCTTTGTGGACGTAGGTCGATTGACCGAACCACGTTAAATCTTTGTGTCTTTTGGTATATTTCTCGTTGTCTTCTTACTCGTGGTCTTTTGAGGTTTGCATTGCTAGCTTCCGCATTTACACCTGCTTATTTTCGGTCCTAACAAGTGGTATCAGAGCCAGATTCAATGACGGAGTCAGGTTCAGTGGTAGAAAAGTACCATCATAAAAGTATAATGATATTGTTGGGGTTTAGCAAGTGTGAATGAGAAAAGAAAAGAGAGAATATGAAAAGTGAGAGAACTATTTTGAAGGGAAAATGAAAAGTCATTTCTCCAATATCGGCAAAAGAAAGGGAAATTGTTGTCCTTATATAAGGTAACACTTCCATTACTTCTTAAAGAGCTAAGAAGAAGATGCCCCCTTGCGCCGTCGTCGTTGTCGCTCGGCCTCGGATTTGAATTTGAATTTGGATTTGGCAAATGATGTGATTGATTGATAATTTTTTTGGATAAAATTTATTTAATCAGTTTTTGTTAAATCTTATAAATTTGCGGGTAACGGTGATATTCCAAAAAGTTGTTATTCTTTCCGAAAAGTCGTTACTTTCCAAAAAAAAGTCGTTATTTTCTTAACAGACACATTTTTCCGAAAAGTTGTTATTTTTCCAAAAGACACAACTTTCTGGATAAAACGGGTCTGAACAGATTTCTCTGAACAGACACGTTCCTTGCTGAAAATGGCTATAAAAGGAAGTCAATTTTTTATTTTTCAAACACTGAAAATTTTCCTTCTCTGCATTTATTTTTCTCTCAAATAAAATCAAAGTGTCGATCGACTGAGTCTGTGTGACTTGTTGTTGTTCTTAAGTTCGTTGAAGTTAAAGAAATTTGAGGTACCACTATTTCTTTAACAGGTTTAATCCGTTTTATCTTGGGAGAAATTAATCCATAACCTTGAGTACAGTGAGGGGATTAAATTTCTTAAGAACACACAATAGCTTCTGTGGACTCGAATTATTTGTTGTATTTTATGTATTTTCTGCTTCATCTTATTTCTGTTTCTGTTCATTCGTTAACCTTATAAATACAGGTTACTATAAAAATAACAATAACTTGTTAAATTAAATTATATATATAATTAATTTAGTATTGCTTTACGCTTTGTTTGATTATTTATTCTGAAATAAGTTATATCAAAATTAATAATTGATATTGAAATAAATTATTTCTATCAGATTGCGAAATAATAGTACTAAGATTAATTATTCAGAAATAAAATGATAAATATAACAAAAATATGTCTTAAGGTTTCTCAAATCCTTTTCCACCAAATAAAATGAAAAGATAATTTTTATAAACAAAACAAACACTTTCTTCTTAGTTATTAATTATGCAATGATATTATTTTTAACACAAGAAACTAAAAAATCAATAAAATATAATATCAAAATAATAAATTTCAATATAATTTATCTTCAAATCAATGTAGGTCCTTTTAATAGGAGTTGAAATGAAAGAAAATTCTAAGGATCTTTTATTTTAGCTTCAAAGCATAGCAAAATACATTATATTTGTGCACATAATACTAATAATGAAATGCATAAATGCATTATAGCAATATGTATACAATATCGGTGTAACGAAATATATAAGCACATAAATGTATCAACATGTTTACAATATCGATGTAACAAAATATATTGTATCTGTGCTTATAAAATAGCGAAATACATTGTATTTACATATTTAGTAAGTATATCCACACGTATTCAATATATCTACCTAACTATATTCACACACATAATAAATGTATCGACACATATAAAACTATCGTTAGATTGTGTACATTTTTTTTAAAACCAACACTATTTCAAGTAAATATAGTAACTTGTTTCGGTTTGTTACATAGTTTTTAAATAAATATAATTTATTAAAACCCTTAATTATTTCCATCTTAATCTCAATTTTAAGAATGAAAAAAGATTATATGATTGCACTAGCCCCAAAATGGACCTTACATGCTGAATAAATAAGGTATGATCACACTTACTCTAAAATGAACTTAACATATCATCGATCTGAATTAGTTCAAATATCGAATACTGGAAAAAAAATCGACTATACATTCCCGTCAACCACCTAAGAATCAAAAAGAAGGGAACTTTATTTTTTTTTATATTATAATTAAAGAGATAACTTGCCCCATGTTCTAATTTCATCTTACCATGTTCAATTCCAACACTAATAATATTATCAAAAAATAGAAATAAAAAATATACTTAAAGAAACAGACTGGCTATGGCTCTTTGCTCTTTCTATAAGCCATTCTATTGGTTGGTCACTTCTGATTGGGAATATTTCTATTTAGTACAATAAAATCTAGAATAATTCATCTTATCAATGAATGATTAAACCTAATATATAATGCCAGATTAAAATGCATGAACCTCATCTGTCACATTGAGGAATAGAATTTTTAAATAGAATCAACAATCTTTTTTTTTATTACTTGTCTGGATTAGCTTACGCACACCTCAATTAATTTTACCTATATATAGGTATTGAATAACTCTATGAAGGAAGTCATTTAATATTTTTGCTTTTGCTAAAATTTGTTTCATTGACCACTAGATCGATGAAAATATTTTATTCTAATATTTATTGTGCTAATGAATCAACTTACACGCACCTCAGCTAGTTCCATAAAATATATGATCCCTTATCCTAGCAATACGAGTATATATCGTAATGAAAAGAAGTCAAATAATATTTTTATCTTTGCTAGAATTTAAACACGAAACCTCACGATTCTGACTATTAAGATGCACTAACTAAAGATTAGAACATTTGATTCTAATACTAATTATAAACTCTTCCTTGGGCAATGAAACTAAAAGCCAACCAAATTTAGTTAGAACACTATACAGCCAGATAATATTAAAAATACCTCTAAATTTGACGTAAATTATTAGTTTCATTGCCAAATTATTGATGCAACCTCGAAAACAAACTTCTACTTGACTAAATAAACTTAGATACACCTCGGATTTGCTACATGATATAATAAGTTGTCTCAAACTCTTATAAGAACATGCGGCTCTTAATAAAAAGTGTTAAAAACACCTTTAAACTTTACGAGAAGTATAAATCGCTCATATTACAAGATGAATGATGTATTTGAATTTAGATAGTCAAGTAAAAGTCTGTTTTTTAAAATTGTCAATAATTTAGAAATGAAACTAACAATTCAGGCCAAAATTACGAAAGAGAACTTTGGTGATGTGTAAAAATGAGTTCCACAGAAAAAATGATGACACACATGCATGCATATGATTGCAATCCAAAAAAAATATTAAAAGCATCAATGTTCTTGCACATGAGGCCTTAATTTCCATAATTTTAAGTGATGAAAACAAAAAATAACACATGATGGAAGAAAACAAGCTGTTGAATCAAATCCCCAGCTAAGAAAATGTTGTCCCATTATTTTAAATAACTTCCAAGAATTAGTACACTCCCCTCACACCATATGGAGCCCAAAAAATGAGGAAAAATATTTCAAGATTCCATCAAAAAAAGATAGCCACACTATATATAGACCTGGAAAACATGCAAAGTGACATTTGATGTCTAATCTCAATAGATAATAAGCCAAAAACAAGAATATAAAGTGGGGGAATGCTCATTAAGATAAGAAAGAAATAAACAATAAGAGAAAAAGCTCAACCTTTTTTCCTGAATGGTAATAGCAAATCATGAAATAAACTGAACTATCACCGACTATCTATCACAAAGTATTTTGAAATTGGTGTTTGCATTCAAACAGTTGGTTTAGTCAACATCGAGGTATGTTTTGATATATAGTTTAGGCAAGGAAAAGACAAACACCTAATAGTTCAGATATGAAACTCGTGAAAAAGTGATACGACGGGTGTGTTTTTGACCATGTTACCTCCACAAAAAGACAAATGCTTGCTTTATGAGGTGAAAGATAAGAGCAGAGGAAAAAAGTTGGGAGTTTTACATTATACTAAAAAAAATTTAACCTCATATAAGAAGCCAAAAGACAGTTGGATTCAGTGCATATATCTCACATGAATTTAAAAGTTCTTATATGTAAAGAGTACTGTGAGAGGGCCTCTTTTATCTAATCAAGAACATTGGGACTGACTTAGCTATTTCTGGTGTGGGGCATTCTTCTTTGTACTGTCATTTCAGAACTTGCTTCTCTATTTATGAGATAGACACTGTGAGTAAATAGGATGATATTTCAGGTGTGACAGATAAGTATAACAAGTGAACATGCATGGAGGATATGAGTAAAGGTTAGTCTTTTTTGTTCTTTTTTTCTTTGAGTTTTCGATTAGTGAGTGTAATGGAGTATCCTAAACATCCTGGAGGAATAGAAGAATGCAACAGCAATGAGTCAGGTTGGACGATGTATATTGGTTCACCTTACCGTGAGTATAATGATGAAGACGATGATGAAGGAACTCCGATGAAGGGTGATGATCATGTTGAAGATGGTGGCAGCGATGATTCCATGACTTCGGATGCTTCATCTGGTCCAAGTCATCAAGGAGTAGTACTATGCACAAACATAGAGCAAATTTATGGAAAGCATGTGGAAAAAGATAACAGGAAGTTCTCAAGTAAGGAACAATTACAGCAACAGAAACAGGCAAAGAAGAAATTGTCTGATAAGAATACAAAAGCAGCAAAAGAAGATTCAGGACATAAAGCAAAGAGTGGCAAAGGTTATGGTTATTGCAGATCAACAACAAGAGGAAAACATGTGAGTTAAGAGACAAAAACCGAGACGCCACAAATCACTGTAAATTAAATCCTTCTGCTTTGATTCCCATTTCTGATATCAGATTTAGATTAAAATCTTGAAGTATTTCACCTTCGTTATTAGAGATCCTGTATAAGATTAGGCAAACCCATTCAGCTCATGAACAACAAATGTAATACATAACATATCTTATAATGTCATGATTTAAGAGTCTGTCATTCCTGATGTAAATTTTCACATATATTCAAATGTCAAGTTTTCATCTCTTTCGTCTCAACCGATAAATCTCATGAACCAGTCACTCTATGAAGCAGGAAATTGAGGAACTTGTTATAATCTTTCACTTCTATTTCTGTTCAGTTTTTTTGAGTTTCTTACTTTAGATATTCTAAACTTGTTGTTCAGTTGCTTCAACTGTACTGATAGGAGAACTCACCTCGTAAGAAGAACCTCTACGTAAATGTAGCAAGAGAAGTAAATTATGTCTAAAGGAATCAAGGGATGAGGTGAAGTCCTAATTTGAAACCCTAATCTCCAAAGTTCTCCCATACTTTACTGAACGCTAGACCACACCCCTGGGTGCACGTTCAAACCTCATTTTCAGAATTCACACAACAGAGTGAAAATGACACTTCATTTTGTTACTTTCTAATGAGAAGGGCTATAAGCAAGAAGTAGCAAAACTTTTGATGAACCAACCAGCCATGTGACGAAAAGATATGCAGAATTGACAATTCATTCATCTGTCACTTAGCTTGTTAACATCTTGAGTTCAGGCTACGTGCACTATCTACAAACAGACAACCTAAGACGATGCTAAGATAGCTACGTTTCATGTTGCAATAATTTGAAAGGTGCAAAAATGAGTTGTCTATATCATTAGCTAGCAAATTAACTCAGAGAGAATCAAATTCCAGTGACTCAATCAGATATAAGAAACTAACAAAACAGATGAATGTCTAAACGTAAGATCAGTGTAGAAAGTAATGGAAATTAAAACAAGAAACCTATAAACTCCATGGATACACAATGACAGCAATGAAGATGCACAGGCATTGACAAACAAGTCTCAGTACGGCCAGCTGCTTACTGAAAATTTGGTCATGAGAAGTTAAGAGGCAAAAGAGAGTTGTAATACCATTACGTAGCCATCATTTTTTTCTATAAAATCAATGGAAAAGAGGAACTGATGGACAAGAACATACATATGGAGAGGAAATTAATTTTTTGAAGGTCTAAGCTTGCGAGTGTTTGACTATTGATGATCTAGTTCCTAGAAAGATTTAAACCTCTGAAAACACACTGATAGGGGAACTCTAATGTACTTGATTAGAAAATGCAGCAACTTTAGGCTTTGACGTGACGATAGAAATAGGCAAGAAGTGATTATATTGCTTACTGACTTGCCAACAAAGGTTTAAGGGAATTCAAGTCATTTGCTTGATTCAAACTGCAGAAAAGACACTGATAACAGTGTCTCACCCTAACCTGCTCACTTAGCAAGCAACTCAACTTAACTTTTTGTTTGATAAAGAAAGAGATCAAAATGATCAGTCCAAAAATCCAGAACTCTTCTTGCATCCAGTACTCAGTATTTGGCACCATGTCGAGAGGTCAATACCAGATCTTCCATACCAGGGGTTGATCCTAGCAAAGGTATTACTTATCCAGTATATACCAGGACTGATCATTCAAATGAATCAGATAATATGTAGTGACCGAAGAAGATAGATGTATTAAATGATCAAGGATAATGAGAATGCAAATCACCATAGTGCAAAAGTAATGGCTGATGAAGATCTATCTATAAGAGGCTTATCTAAAAGAAGAAATAATACTCTCTTTGATTGTACGACAGGTTCCAATAACTTGGAAGACATAATATGAGAGAAAAGCCGCCAAGGCCTACAGGTACAAAATAGGCTCCAGAACAAACATATAAAAACTTTGAGCAGTTACAACATGCACTTTATTCAATTAGGTCAATGACAAGAATGTAACCAGCAGAGCTCAGATCTTCGACTGTTTGGCAATCTTGAACCACTCAGTATGAAATGACCCAGGCATATCGGTCCTCTCATAAGTATGAGCACCAAAGTAATCCCTTTGAGCTTGGACTAAATTTGCAGGAAGCCTTTCCCTCCTGTATGAGTCAAAGTAAGCAAGACTTGAAGACATGCCAGGTGTGCTAATACCCGAGGTTATAGCTAGGCAGACCACTCTTCGCCAGGCAGACTGGCGTTCAACTACCTCCTTTGCAAACTCTTCATCCACAAGTAGGTTAGCGAGATCTGCGTTTCTGTCATAAGCTTGCTTAATACGATCCAAAAATATTGCACGGATAATGCAACCACCTTTCCAGATCCTGGCAAGCTCCCCTAGTTTCAAGTCCCATCCCTTCTCAGCACTCTTTGCCCTTATCAAATTCATTCCCTGAGCATAGCTACATATTTTCGAAGCATAGAGTGCTTTTCTGACATCGTCAATCAATTGCTTCTTATCCACAGACTGTTCAACAAGGATGTCGCTGACCCCACAAGATTTGAAAACTTTGGCTGCTTGCACCCTTTCATCCTTCAATCCACTAAGGAATCTGGAATCTAGGGATGAGGCTATTGTAGGAGCAGCAATTGACAGTTCAGCAGCTTGCTGAACGGTCCATTTACCAGTACCTTTCATTCCAGTTTTGTCTAAAACCTTGTCTACCAAATGTCCATCCGCTTTGTCATCCTTGATTCCAAATATATCAGCTGTAATTTCAATCAAGAAGCTCTGGAGCTCCCCGTTGTTCCATTCTGAGAAGGCTTGATGCAATTCATCATTAGAGAGCTTCCCAACAGATTTCAGAACGTCATAAGCCTCTGCAATCAACTGCATATCACCATATTCAATTCCATTGTGAACCATCTTAACAAAATTTCCAGAACCACCTTTACCAATGTATGTAACACAAGGTCCACTATCAGGAACTTGAGCAGCGACCTTTAGTAAGATATCTTCTATGTACTTGTAGGCTTCAAAAGAGCCTCCAGGCATCAGTGATGGTCCATTTCGAGCACCCTCTTCACCACCTGAAACTCCCATCCCTAGATAACGAAGACCTAACTCAGCCATTTCTTTCTCTCTCCTCTCTGTGTTCTCATACCATTCGTTGCCACCGTCAATGATACAGTCTCCTTTCTCCATGTAAGAAGATAGGGTTTTGATGGTCTGATCAACTGGTGCTCCAGCCTTGACAAGAATTATTATGACGCGAGGCTTTTGGATAGAGAGGACAAAGGACTCTGGGTCATGAAAGCCATAGAGAGGAAGATTTCCTTCATTTTTAGCTCGTTCAACAGTCTCATCAACTTTTGAAGTGGTTCGGTTGTAAACAGATATAGGGAATCCTTTCTCAGCAATATTGAGAGCAAGATTTTGGCCCATAACAGCAAGACCAGCAAGACCAATTCTTGTCGGGGTAGCCATGTTGTATACCTATGACCAGAAGATGGGAAATTAATGAAACTGAAATCATGAAAGGTACAAGAGCAATAGCAGATAGCAACAACGAGAACAGATAATTAGATCACATTTTGGAATGATATTTCTGCTAGCATCCACTCTCATTATCACTTCCCGTATGGGATATTAGTTCTAGGATTAAGCTAAAGAAAGAACCAAAAGTCACGATTCCTACTGTAGTCCCCTCAGTCACGACACGAATTTAAACAACAAGTTGACCTCAATTTGGCAAAAGTTGCTCAATGAAAGGGAACAATTTGATTATTTGGAGTCTTGTAAAGATGCACCACGAGTGAGAAAGATCAATGGTTAGAAATAGATTCAACTTTTTTTTCTGTCAAACCATTAACAGAGAAATGACTATTCAGATACCTTAAACTGAAAGGGTACAGAAACAATCATAAAAACCAATCCACAGAAGCAAAAGTAAAAAATTGTTTCCAAACCAAACTGCAGGAAGGAATAACAGAATCTGATGACAGAGCAATATGAGAAAGTACCAAGAAAAAGACAACTATTGTATACTAAAGAAACAAAAACATTTTAGATCAGATCTGGATGAAACATAAAAAGAAAAAGTTCCAAACTTTTTGGAAAAAAAAAAAGAAAAGAAAGCTACACCAAAAAGAGAAAAACCAAAGAACAAACTTTAAGAATCCTAACTAAGTGATCCAACAACACGACCTCAGGCACCATAAATCCTGAAGACTTTTTTTAAAGCTACTCAACCAAAGACACCCCAATGAAGCAATGAGAAAAACCCATATCTAATATCAAGAATTAAAGCCAACTTCTTCAATCACATACTAAATCACAACATAAAAATCAGAACTTTAACAGATTAAACAACACCAAGAAAGCTATTAATAATCTGGGGTTGTTAAGATCTTCAAATACATAGAGAATATGCAAAGACACAAGTTTAATGTGTTGATTCACCTACCCCAAGCCCCAAATGAAGCAATGAGAAAAGCCCATATCAGATATCAAGAATTAAAGCTAACTTCTTAAATCAAATACTACACCACAAAATAAAAATCAAAACTTAAACAAATTAAACAAAACTAATAAAGTTACTAATGATCTGGGGTTGTTAAGATCTTCAAATACATAGAAAATGTGCAAAGGCACAAGTTAAATGTGTTGATTCAACTATCCAAAGACACCCCAAGTGAAGCAATGAGAAAAACACATATCAGATATCAAGAATTAAAGCTAACTTCTTCAATCAAATACTACATCACAAAAATAAAAATCAAAACTTCAACAAACTAAACAAAACTAATAAAGCTACTAATGATCTGGGGCTGTTAAGATCTTCAAATACATAGAATGCATAAAGACACAAGCTTAATGTGTTGATTCACCTATCCCAAGACATCCCACATGAAGCAATGAGAAAAAACCCATATCAGAAATCAAGAATTAAAGCCAACTTCTTCGATCACATACTAAACCACAACATAAAAATCAGAACTTTAACAGATTAAACAACGCCAAGAAAGCTACTAATAATCTAGGGTTGTTAAGATCTTCAAATACATAGAGAATGTGCAACGATACAAGTTTAATCTGTTGATTCACCTACCCCAAGACACACCTCAAATGAAGCAATGAGAAAAACACATTTCTTCAATCAAATACTACATCACAAAATAAAAAATCAAAACTTAACAGATGAAACAAACTAATTAAGATACTAATGATCTGGGGTTGTTAAGATCTACAAATACAAACAGATTGCTTAAAGACAACTTTTTTATGTGAATTCACCTAACATATGACACCACCCCAAACGAAGCAACGAGAAAAACCCATATCATAAATCAAGAATTAAAGCAAACTCCTTCAATCAACTATTAAATCACTACATAAAAATCAGAACTTTAACACATTAAACAGAAAACAAAACCAAGAAAAGCTACAATTACCTCGTAGAAGTCGCAAAGAATACTTTTGAAGAAAAAAAATAAATGAAAACTTTAGGATGTGAGGGTTGTTTATAAGATATTCAAATAAATAAGAGGACTAAAGTGTGTGAACTCACCTACCCAAAAATGTGACAGAATATTTCGACAAAATAGATTCCGACTGTCAAGATTTATATTAAAATTTAAATTTATTAAATACTTTATCACCATTTATATTAGATCATGAATATTTAATATGATAATTTCATCTCTCACATTTTTTGTCATGAAATAATAATATCCTAAAATTTTGTATTTTTCTGTAGTAAAATAATGTCATGATTGGAATGATTCTTTAATTCTTATACTAATATGAAAGAAATTTACTCATAATATCAAATAGATCAAGGCTTCATGATTTTTTTCTTTTAACATTTCTTTTAGTAAAAATAAAATATTATTTATATATAGTTAAAATACTTAGTTGTTATGTTATCTCGATTAGTTATAGCGATTACAAATAAATTATTGTATCGAACTAATTTATGTAAATTTATGATATTAATTTATTAGATAGTAAGCTACAAGAGTTGCAGTTAAGTGGTGTATATTTTTTAATTTTTAATTAAGAGGTTTCGGGTTTAAGTTGAGGAGTTCAAATTCCTGGAGTTCCATTTGTTGGGAACAAAAAAAGCGCTTTACCCCCAATATAAGATTTTTTGACTCGAATTCAAATTTAATCGAACTCTAATGTGTATGTGTTAATTATTTCTTAAATAGGTTAAGGTTAAAAATAAAAAAAATATAATTTAGGATAAAATACAGTAATATTCCAATAATCCAATCAATTTTTCCTCATTTGGAATCCCAAATTTATACAGTAATTAACTCGAATATCAAGTTAAGCATATGTCATTTCATCTAGAATATTCTTTCATATTTTACTTTTTACAAAATATAAATGTTGTTAAATACAATGGGTTCCTGTATCTAGTTTTTATTCAGATATAATTTGGAAAAAGTCCTTGTCTGGGCAACAAACCTTCACGTTAGTGGTTGGGTAGGTTGATGATAAAATACTCAAACACCAATACACACACAAATTTCTCCGCTCTTAATTAGAAATTTTAAATTTAAATCTTAAAATATATATAAAAAAAAATTTGAATGTAAAAGTATAGTTCCAAAAAATTAGTTTCACAATGCACGAAATTAAATTAATCAGACTTCATATAAGTTCTGAATATCAAATAAAAAAAGTATCCAAACTACGATCATCTTGAAAATAGTATGTATTTTCTATAAAAAATGATTTCATTCTGGACACTCAAATTCAACATCTTCATTTTAAGACCATCTCTAACTCACCTCTATTTTACTCTCTATTCTCTATATTTATAGAGTAAAATAGAGAGTCAATTCCCTAAATGGTCACCAGGCTAAGGGAATTGCCTTGAAATGTCATTTATGTTTTATTTATGACCAAAATATCACCCAACTATCACCATTTTCCTCAAAATATACTTGACATTTTAAAAGCATCACTCTCTCCTAGTTGACATAACATGTCATTAAAGTCTTTTTTAATAATAGACTAATTTAATTCATTACATTCATTTAACTAAAATAGTGATCATATTATTTTTAATTTTTTTAATTAATTTATTAAGAATAAATTTTCATACTTAAATTTTTTTTATCATGATTAAACTTTTTTTTTTATGTTATGAAGAATACATATTAAAAATGTACTACAATCTCATCAATTTTGGATACTTATAGACATATACATTCAAAAAAATATTGATATACAAATCATTCATGAACGCTAGTTTACATCAATTAATCATAAGTTATATAATAAATCAATAATATTAAAGGTCATTAATTATTTCAAAAAATAATTATTTTGGTGCTTTAAAATCTATATATACTTACAATATCTTTTTTTAAAAAGAAAATAGCAAGTGAATAATATTTTATAAAAAATAAAATTTTAATCTTTATTTATCAGTATATTAATCTCATAAATATGTATTATTATTGAATTAAGTTAGAAAATTCAATTAATTATTTGTTTATTTGTTGATGTTTAGTTGTAAGAAAAGTTATAATATAATATAATATAATATAGGATAAAAAAACAAAAATAAAAATAAAATTAAAAAGTTAAATAACAATTTTCTCTTTCTTATCAATTTTTTTTTGTCAACCTTAAAAATTTATTTAAATACTTTTATAAAGCAAATTGCTTAACATTTTCCAGTAATTTAGTTAGGAACTTTAGAATTATGAGGTAATAAGTGCAAACAGAGATATTTTCATTGAATTTTGTTTGGTGATAATATATAAAGTTACTAGACTTTTTAAATTATTAATCTTATAATCTTCATAAATTCTCATGTAATTTATATATTTATTTTGTAGAGACATAAGTTTGATGAATTAAATAGGTCTATTATTTTTTTAAATGATGTTTTAATGACAGAGCATATCAACTAGAATTTAAGGGGACTTTTGAGGTATTTAGTATTTCTAATAGATAAAAAATATAATATTATTCAATTTCTTTTTTCTTCAAAAAAATAATAATATGGGAAGCATGAATTGCAAAATACACAATTAGTATTATTGTGATAGTTAATCGACCTTTAACATTATTGATTTATTATATAACTTATGATCAATTGATGTAAATTAGCGTTCATAAATGATTTGTATATCAATATTTTTTTTTCTAAATATTCAAAATTGATGAGATTATGGCACGTTTTAAAAACGTATTCTGCATAACATAAAAAAATAAAAAGTTTGATTATGATAAAAGATTTCAAGTATGAAAATTTATTCTTAATAAACTAATACAAAAATTATAAAATATAATATGACCATCATTTTAGTTAAATGAGTTTAATGAATTAAATTAGTCTATTATTAAAAAAAAGACTTTAATGACATGTCATGCCAACTAGGAGAGAATGATGATTTTGAAGTGTCAAGTATATTTGGAGGAAAATAGTGATAGTTGAATGATATTTTGATCCTAAATGAAACATAAATGATATTTCAAGGCAATTCTCTTAACTTGGATGACCATTTAGAGAATTGACTCTAAATTAGAGAATGAACTCTCCAACCCCTCTTCGTTTTACTCTCTATCCTCTATTTATAGAGAAGTGAATGATAGTTCTCCACACCTCTCTATTTCACTTTTTAGTTATTTTAATATTATTTATGTTGTATCATTAATTAAGTATAATTATTTGTAGTTAATTGCCTAAAATAATATAACATTAAAAAACATATTATTGACTAGTTACTATTTTATCCAAATTAATAATTTTTTATTTTTTTTTCTAAAAAATAGTCACTTAAAATATGTAATTTCAAATTATTTTAATATATTATTTATATTATATGAGAGTATTGATTAAGTTTTTAATAGTTGAATTATTATCTAAGTAATATAACATCTAAAAAACATACTATTGATAAGTATACTATTTTCTTCACGAATTAACAATTTTTTTTAAAAAATTGTCATTCGAAAATATTTAATTTAAAATTATGATTACTTTTCACTGTGAAGAATACACAAAATTTGCATAATAATTCAAACAATCTACTTTTATGTTATAGTGATAAATTATTAAACTACACTTTTTAATGAGCATGAAAATACTTTTTGCAATAGTTCAAAATGGAATAAGGAAAGTAAATTAGTACACGAAATAATTGAATATAAGATGAAATTGATAATTTAAACAATTTTTAGCCATACATAAAAAAGGACAAAAAGTTACTGATTTTGAACTCCGTAATGCATTAATAAAGCATTATGGGAGCAACATAATAGTCTTGAAGGTCAAATATTTATGTAAAATATAAAATTAAATTTTACAATAATGCATTATTTATTATGTAATTGTATTTATCAATGATTTCACTTTTGTTTGAATTGTTTGTTAGTCTATGTATTATACATAATATTTTTGTTGTAATTTATTTTATTTAGAAATTTAGAATAAAATATAATTTTATATTTACTGAAAAATTAAAAAAAATAAAATTTATATTACACAAAATTATAAGGTAATTATTTGCGAAAAGAAGAAATAATTTATATTATAAAATAAGAAAATAAAAAATAATAATATACTATTAAAGAAAAAAAATATTAATTAGAGATTAAAATAAATAATCGAGTTAGAATTAGTTATTAAAGATGCTCTTAAAACAAAAGATTATTTTATTTTCAAAGACTCAAAATCTACATTTTCATTTTAAGAATGAAAAAGTATGTAATGAAAGAGTATGCAACACTTGAGAACCACACAAAAATCCTATCTATGTAAACTCATCATTTTCATCTCTCTATACCCCTCTTTCTCCTCCTACCTTTCACCATGAACAATGCTGCTTCACTTTAACCCCATCTCCACCCCCTTCACCCTCAAACCCACCGTCCACCACCGTAACCTCACCGTTTTCTCTCAAATCCAACCCATTCCCATTCCGTTCACCACCACAAACCTCTCAATCTCCGATGAATCTCTCCGTTCAAAAGGATTCAATCTCCACAGTACAATCACCGATCTCAACCTCGACCACCTCAACTCCGTCTTTGTAGCCGTCGGATTTCCCCGACGCGACACGGAGAAAATCCAAATCGCATTAGAGAACACCGATTCACTTTTATGGATCCAATACGAGAAAACAAAACGGCCGGTAGCCTTCGCCAGAGCCACCGGCGATGGCGTATTCAATGCGATTATTTGGGATGTTGTGGTGGATCCGAATTTCCAAGGGATTGGATTGGGGAAAGCTGTGATGGAGAGATTAGTCACCAAACTGTTACGCAAAGGGATTACGAATATTGCTCTTTATTCGGAGCCCCGAGTTCTCGGGTTCTATAGGCCTTTGGGTTTTGTTGCTGACCCGGATGGGATCCGAGGTATGGTTTATTCTAGAAGAAAGAACAAAAAATAGGTGACATTTTTTTAATTTTATTTTTGTATTTTATTGACTTATGAGTAAGGTAATTATTTGTATATTTTGTGCATGTATGAATTATTCACGCAAAATCAAGTAACTGCAAATGATTCTATTTATAACAATAATATTAATCGATAGCAAATGACACAGCAATAACTTGCTATAACAAGTTAAATTACATTGCTGGCATAAGAAGATCATTTTGTATATATACATTTGTTCAAAATGCATTTTCTGAGCTTTAAGCAAAACATCTAACATGTACATACTGCTACTAGCTAGCAAGTAATCCTGTTGTTTGATGATCCGGTATTGTTCTCTTTGGAGATATGAGAAACTCGAATCTGTTACTTAATGGTGAAAATGATCAAACTTCTTCATGGTAGAGGTTTTCGTCATCAATCATGGAAGATATTGTTAGAAGTTGGCATCGTTACGATGAGCTAGTAGTAGCTAGTACCTTCTTTAGCTCCCAGCAAGATAATTAGCTTTTATCTCTCCTTTCATCTCTGAATTAAAGACCAGTTGCCTTTAGACCTGATAGACCAGACAGCCTTGAACCTACAAATCATTTACGCTATAGGAACATTGGATTTTGGGAGTTAAATATCAGACCAAATACAGAGACATGGGGAGAGTTATAGACAATGTACTTACTATAGTTGTTGGTAGGACGAGGAGTCCCTAAAGTTGGCATTGGCGGCGGTGGTGGTGTTGGTGGTCTTATTTGTCTAGATACTGGTCCGGGGATGTCAATGACAACAGCATCTGATATCAGGAACGTCTTGGCAACTGCTGCTGCATGCTCCACGCAACATCTAACAACCTGTTTCACGATTTCAAGGAAGTTTATGGTGCACTAACGTAATCAGACTTGTTAACCATCGATAAATAGAGGAGTCGAGGAATATGTGTTGGAAAATAGAGTTATGTTTTGTAGTATCAGTTAAGATGTTTGATTCCTTCACCTACCATACTAAGAGATATAGTATCTTGCCTTTGTAGGATCTAAAATTTTGGCAGCCATCAAATCTTCATATCTGTCTCTTGCAGCATTATATCCATATTTCATGTCATCAACTGACAATATCTGCAATTGTGTTAAAAATTCAAGTCAACCACCAGATAACGTATTCCAGTTTTGAGTTTAACAAACTTTAGTTGGCTGTAACAAAGACGAAACATTCAGAGGTACCTTCTCTACAACAATGCTCCCATTTACACCAGCATTCTTTGCTATCTGTTTTGCCGGATAGGATAGTGCTCTTTTGAAAATATCAGCTCCTATCTGTGAATAATTCGAGGGAACTGTCAGTCCGGAGAACAGATATGCAAAAGCAACACCAGTTGGAGAAAAACACGAATACCCAATACTCTTAATGTAAAACAACCAGTTCAAGAAACTGAGAACTGAATAAGAACAATCTAGATTATTAACCTTCTGATCCTCATTGTCTAGCGTTTCTTTGATAGCATCCACCTTTGATGATAGTCTCAGCAGACAACAGCCACCGCCCACTACGACTCCTTCCTCACTAGCAGCCTGAGCAGGCAAAGTAAAAAAAGCTTGAGAAATATTTGATAGCACCCCCAGAATTGATCCTAGGAATGAGACTTTACGCTATTAAAAGTTATTCTATAAAGTAATCGGATGACAAGTGGCTATGCTTGTGTCTGATACTTCAATGACAAACAGAAGAATATAATCATAATGGATCACGTATAATCAGCCATGGCGTTTAAGTGGTGGGAGAATAGGTAAATTACCCGTGCTGCATTGAGCGCATCCTCAATCCGTAGTTGTTTATCTTTCAACTCAACCTGTGTTTGTGCTCCCACCTACAACTTATACAATCAAATACACCGTGGGTATCAAACATATTTTGTAATATTGATTGACAAGACGCGGGGACAGATCTTTTGTTACCTGAATGACGGCAATACCACCGGATAATCTTGCAATTCTTTCGTTCAAGATTTTCTTTTGGAATTTTTCTTCTGTGTTCTGCAAAAATCAAACTGATGAGATATTTATGTGTGTGTTAGCTCTAACACTACTTCTAAGTCCGTCCACAAGACTTGCGAATCTATCAGATGTAACCATAATAACACACCTCAACAAGATTTTGTATCTGTGAAACTCTCTTTGAAACAGCTGTTTGAGTATTTCCATCAGTAACTATCAGTGTAGAGTCTTTCGTAATCACCACCTTTGAAGCACTGCCCAACAAGTCCTTGTGGGCATTTTCGAGAGTCAACCCTATGTCATCTCTGATCACAGTTCCTGCAGAGACATTGAGACTAAATGAAATGAGGTGATAGATCTATAAGAAACTAAACGATTTCTGCTTTGCATATGTCACTACCTCCAGTCAAGATAGCGATGTCATCTAAGTAATGACTCTTGCGCTCCCCGAAAGATGGAGCTTTTATTGCAGCTACCTTTAGGACACCCCTGAGCTTGTTCCTAATCACTGGAGCCAGAGCGTCTTGTTCAATGCCCTCTGCGATTATCAAAACCGGGTATTTCTCCTTTACTGCATTGTCCAAAATTTTAACCAACTCCTTCGGGTTTGAAATTTTTTTATCGACCAAAAGCAACTGCAACATAAGAAAATGTATGCACTATAAACACCTGATATACAACAGAGCGCTAGTGCTTTAACATAAGAAGTCTCTAACCTTACAATCGTGAAGCTCGGCAATCCTCTTTCGTCGATCAGTTACAAAATAAGGTGACAAATAGCCACGATCAAACTGCATTCCTTCGACAACTTCTAGATTGGTTTTAGTAGAGTTGCCTTTCTCAATTGTGACAACTCCTTCTCTTCCGACCTGTCTAAGAGCTTCCGAGATCATGTTCCCGATGGCATAGTCATTGCCAGCACTAACAGCCGCAACATCTTCCAGCTCGTGATCCTCAACCTGCAGGTTCGATGAATGTCAAAAGGCATGTTGAAGATAGCACAAACTTCATACATCAACTTGACCAAACGCTTATGTCTCTCCGTCTAATGTACAAAAGTAATTTAAAAGGGGAAAGCAAGTTGTCGTTATTACCTCTCTGGACATCAACTTGAGCTCAGAAATGAGGGCTTTAGCAGTTTTCTCAATTCCACGAGACACTTGGACAACATTTGCGCCCATTGCAGTAACCTAGACAAAGATACTAACGAATCACCAGATATAACTAAAATACGAAAGCAGATTATGTTATTCGTTCTATTCAAACCTTGACACCTTCAGCAATCAGACCTCGAGCAAGCACTATAGATGTTGTGCAACCATCACCAGCAAGATTATTAGTCTTGGCACCAGCTTCTCTAACCAACTTTACTCCCACATATTCCAGAGGATCGTCCAGCTGAATCTGTAGTGAAAACAACTTGTAAGAACATGAAGCACCACTAGTCCAACGAAATCAACAAATGTGTTTTGCTATTCTGTAACTTGATGACATTGAAATACCTATTCATTTACATATTCCTAAGTCACATGAATTCCAATATAAATCAACACGCATACTTAGTCTCAGCTGACAAGTAAGCACTCTAATTTTGTTTATAGACACCTGAACTTGGTCTCAACTGACAACTAAACGATCCAACTCACCCTCAACCCCCCACTATATCTCGTGAATACCCAATGCTGACGTGTAACATAAATTTTGGATGTGTCTAGACAATTATTTTGTAAGTTGAAGTGTTCAACTGACACAATGGGTACGAGTTGAGGTATCTACACGTGCATACTCATAAACAATGCTTGTAAGTTGTAATGTACCTTACCTCTTTTAGAACAGTTTCACCATCATTAACAATCTTTGGAGGACCATACTTATTTCCAAGAACTACATTTCTTCCTTTTGGACCCAAAGTTACACCAACCAGCTCTGCCACCAAATCGACACCTGCCTGGACAAAATTTCAATCCAAATCAAAATCTTTAAATTAAAAAAAAAAAATTAGCAAAAATTCAAGAAAATAAAGAAAAAAAAACCCATAATGACCAAAAGCTTCTTTGTTGTAGAACCATCATGATTAAAGTACAGTTCTTTAGCCATAGCTCTTGTGTTCAACATAGAACAAGAAACCCTTTTAGAAATTCTATTTACTGAACCATTTTTCAAAGTAATTGCAGGTAAATGATTCAAAGAACAACTCATTTTTTTGTTTTTTTTTTAGCTAAAGGCTACTGAATAGAGGGATAAGAAAAGATATTAAATGAAAATATCAGTCACAAATATAAAAATCTGTTTTTTATTTGATGCTATAAAATTTGAGCAGAAAAAATATAATAAAATTTGGGCCTGTAATGTTGTGGCCCAAAACAAAGAAAGTTAAAGGCAATTTGGGATCTTTTTAGTGTAAATTAGGTATATAGCATATTATGTAGTCATATTCTCAAGTTATGACACAAGATTTTGATTTTCATTATATAACATATAATATATCAACTTATAACATTTCTTTTAATTAAAAATATTGTAAATATTTATTCAGTTAAATTAGAAAGAAAAAAAGAATTTAAAGATGAGTAATTAAAATTGGATAATCTGTGAATGTAGTTACTGTTTTTAACTGATAACCAAATGTGCACTTTTTAAGGGAATTTAAAATATATTAATTATAGATATGCTCCTTAATTATCTCAATCAGTTTTTAATGGTAATTTTTATTGATTTTTTATGCTAAAAAAATTCTATTCTGTTATCTATCTTTTCATAAACGTGTTTCATTTTTTTTCCAGAAATTGGACTATATTCTTATATTCGAATTCTGTCATATTGTATCGTTTTTTTTTTGAAAAAACAATTAAAATTGAAGGTTGAAAAGGTTTATATTTGATTTGATGGAGAAAATTGTGTCAATTTTAATTAAACATGGTGGCAAATGGAATTCATCAGGTTAGTTTTTTTAATATTTTCGTAATGTTTTATTTTTTTTCCCTTGTTATATTGCATATGTTAAATTGATATAATTTTTTTTTGAAACATTAATTCAGTGTTTCTACTAATAAAAATTTCGTAATATTAAATGCATTTTCATGTGTAATTAAAACGAAGAATGATGGTAAATGTGATTACTGGTTAAAATTTAAAATTTTAAAGTTTTTGATAAATTTAGCAATTTTTTTGTTTTTGAAACATTAGAACAAATATCTGACATTTTGTATTAATAATGTATACATTTTGTATTCTAATGTATATAAATAGTGTATGAACAATATATACGAAAATCAATGTTTATAGTTGTACGTAGCTATTATTGATTTGTAATATATATATATAAATTCTGTATAAAAAATGAATTAACTGTATATTATTTTTTATATTAAATTGGATAAATTGAGTATGAAATTATATTTTAGATTGTATGTAGTATTTAGTTGTGTAGTATGCAGTATGTATAAAAATTGTTTTAATTTTGTATTAATTTAAAATTCTGTTATTGTATATATAAGTGACTTGTATATAATTTTGTGTGATTTGTGTATTGATTTTTGTAGTAAACAATGTATTAATTGTGTATTAATTAAAATAGTGTATAAACAGTGTGGTAATTTGTGTATTAAAATATGTATAAAGTGTGTATTATTTTTTGTACAAACTGTATGAAATGTGTGGTAAAAAGTGTATGATTTGTGTATTAATTTTGTATGAAGTGTGTATTATTTTTGTGCGAAGTGTATGAATTGTGTGGTAAACAGTGACTTGTATATAAATTGTGTATGAAATGTGTGTTAATTATGTACGAATATATTTTTAATTTTATTATGGGATGCACTGAATGTAATTTTAATGTTGTGAAACAGGGAAATACGTCGATGTGATGCCATCAGGTTGGACACAATAGGAAGACAAAAAGCACATGCAGTAGATGCCATCAGGTTGGACACAATAGGAAGACTTGTTCAAATTATCCTGTACAAAAACAATGATGTCGTAATGTTAAATCTGTGTTTTTGAGGCATTACATTGTTATAAAATGTATTTTTATTGAATAATATTACTATTCATACAAATGTCATACAATATTCATACAGTTTTCATACATTATTCATACCAGTAATATACATAAATTTGTTCTGTTTGTATTTTGAAAAATATATTTTATAATTTGTCATAATTCATATATTTTTTCATACAGTATTCATACCTGTAATATAATTAATATCTGTTTCTGTTTGTATTTGAAAGTGTATAGTATTCATGCAAAACAAATTTATGGAATAATTTAACATTACTATGTACTATATATCAAATTTTAATATGACATTCATAATTCATTTGATTTTCCTACATGATTCATACAGTTTCATATATGTTAAATTGATACACATTTAGTAATAATCAGTAATAATTTATATAAAACCATCAGTAGTCATAATAAAAATACAAACAGAAACAAATTGTATGTATATTACTGGTATGAATAATGTATGCAAGATGGTGATACACATTTATTAATGTATAATTGTATGATATAATTCATACATTTTTCATACAGTATTCATACCAGTAATATAATTAATATATGTTTCTGTTTGTATTTTGAAAGTATATAGTATTCAAGCAAAACAAATTTCAACATTACTATGTACTATATATCAAATTTTCATATGACATTCATAATTCATATGATTTTCATACATGATTCATACAGTGTTCATATATGTTAAATTGAGACACATTTAGTAATAATCTGTAATAATTTATATAAAACCATCAGAGTATTCATAATAAAAAAACTGGGAAAATACATAAATTGTTCATAAGTTAAAAAAAAAAAGAAGGTACTATGTGCCATGAAGATTTCTACTTCCTGATACGAAATTTTGGAGTAGGATAATTGGTGGTGTCCATAACTTGTTCTTTATGAGTTCGAGGTCCACCCTTCTTGCTAGCAACTGTTCCTGTAACTTCACTTTCACTGATAGCGCCTTCATCATTCTTTGATTTTCCATAATGCCAAAGTAATGTAGCATATCTTTGACGATGATATGTTGAATCAATATCAATATGTGACATATCAAAAACACCACTGCTCATGTATTCGGCAAATAGAGATGTGTATAAACCACAATCACTGTAATCAAATTGAAAAAAAAATTAGTTATGAATATATAGCAATTTCAATTTAAAATGAATAAAAAATAATGTAAGAAATATACATACTTTGAACTTTCTTCTTGTTGAGGAACATGTGTAACATTCTTGATGCTTAGAGGTTTAGAGTGAGACTTCTATTGATAATCAGGGAGATTATATGCATACAAATCAAGCCTTTTGCCATAAAACCCTGTGCTCGTCAGAAATAAAGAAACCATGGTTGCAAACTTATCAATGGCTTCTTTGACTTTCCTTGAATAAACAGATCCTCCCATCATAAATAAGTGTCTCAACAATTGACATTGAATTTTAATGTGATGCAAATTATAAAAAAATCCAAAAGGTGTTTCATCTAGGAATTGTTGAAACTTATCTTGACCTAAAAATGTCAACAAATCCGCAAACACATTCATGTTAATACATGAAGACAGATGTGTTTGTGTCTTCTTCTCCTAAAAAAACTGTAAAAATTAAATACATTAATCATACACATATTCATACACATAGTATACAAAACATAATACATAATTCATACACATAGTATACAAAACATAATACAATATAATCATACACATTTCAAACAAACTTACAACATTCTTTCATACACAATATATTGAACACCAAAAAATACAACTCAAAATATAAAGTATAACTAATTATGGATATTACTAGTAAACAGTACCCAAAAACTTGATAAAAAAAATTCATACACATTTTATATATATAGTGAATCATACAGTGAGTCATACAAAATTCATACAGTTATCATACACAATTCATACAGTGAATCATACATAAAAAATACATTATTTATTTAAACAGAAATTTCATACATGGAATCATACACAATTCATACATTATTTATTTTTCACAAAAATTGTATTTTAACTATTTTATACCCAAATAACAGAAAATAAAAATAACAGAACATAAAAAAATTAAAAAATTAACTTTTACTAACCTTTGAACTTTTTTTGGGTTTAACTGTTTCTTCTTCTTCTTGTAAATGTGAAGTATCGATTCCAGATGCTCTTGGTTTTTTGGATTTTGATTTTATCAATTCTTCCACAAAATCAGATTCAGACTCTGATGATTCCTCGATTTCTTTTCCTTTCCTTTTCATTCCTCTTTCTTTCGTCGTTTTCTCAGATTCATCTTCTTTTTTCTTTTCTTTCCCTTTTCTCTTCTTCTCATTTTCCTTTGGATGTTTGTTTGTTTTTTTTCCTGTTGTTGATTTCACTGATCTAGATTTAACTTTAACATATGAAGGTTGAGATTGTGTTTGTGATAAAATTTTGAAAGATGGAGCATGGAAATCGTCTGAACTTGCTTCTTCATTCAATCTTCTACTTTTTCTCGGGGTTTCGTTGCCTCTTTTAGACATTGTGTGGTTTGTCTATTGCAAGATTTGAAGATTTGAGTGCTAAAAATGAAGATGTGAATGCAACTATTTGAGAAATCTTGAAGAAGACTGTTAAGAGAGAAGAAAATAGTGAAAAGTTAGTCGTGCGAAAATGGAGAAAAGTTTAAGCGTGTGAAAATGGTGAAAAGTTTTGATAGGTGTGCAGATCTAATGATTTTGAAAAGTGATGGGGAAGAACAAAAATTTGGGGAATATAATTTTTTTTTAAGATAACGTTTTACAGTTTTTTAAACATAAAACTGTAATTGTTTTAGATTTTGATAAAATCCCTATAATTTTGTAGTTATCTTAAAAAAGGTAACTAAATAATATTTAATTTGAATTACTTTAATTAAGAGTTTTGTTTAAAAAAGGTAACTTAAAATAATAAGTGTAATTAACTACATTGGTTTAAATATGGTAATTAAATTATTTAAATAAGTTAATTATTATTTTAAAAAATTAATGAGAATAATATATTATTTCTTGATATGCTATAACTTGATAATAATATGTTATAAGTAGTTTATTATTAAAAAGTTTGTTTATAACTTGATATTTAACATCTTAAATGTGTGTGTAGTGTTATTTTTATATCTTTTTATTATTTTGTCTTCTTCTTCAATTTAGCCAGACGACTAAGAGAGGGTTGCTCAGGTAGTAAGTCTTGCACCCGCCAACTATAATATTAAAATAACGAGTTTGAGTAATTAGGAGAATAAAAATGTGGAAACTTTTAGAAAGGGTAAAAAAAAGAATGTCATAATTGTTCATTGTATACACTAAACAATGTATCCATATATTTTCTTGGTAAACCTTTCTACGGTGTTTAGTTGGTGAGTAAAAATGTATCATGTAGACTTTTATTTTTATTATGATCGTGGTGTTCATTTCAACTTTTGACGTGATACATTGAGTAATTTCATGGGTCATGGGGTACCTGCACGTCTCACCTACACAAATACCGTAATAACTCTATTCAATAATTAAGATTTTGACACATGAAAAGAAATGACCTAATATTTTATATTTCGCAAGAATTTTTATTAATTAATGATATAGGATGTATCCATAAGGGTCTTATTCCTTTAATACAATAAGCTAATTTGTATTGATTAATAATTAGAGAGGTGCAATGAATTCAAGTTCTCATATTAAACAAGATCAGAAGAGTAAAGTTGTTGAATTAATCATAAAAAACAAGTAGTTACATAAATTAAAAGCAGTAAATACTTCAAAATAATGAGAATCTTATCATGCATGTTCTTTATTTAGTTTGTTATGTGTTAGGTTTTCCTTGTTCATATATCTTGCATTTTTGAAAAGAAAATAATGAGAATCTTATCATGCATGTTCTGAATATCGTACCTCCTTTGTCCTTAGAAACTGTGGATGATGTGTTAATTGCATATTATTAAAATTTAGTGTTATAAAGATTTTATCAAAATTATCCAGCATGTTATTAATATTTACATTTAGGATATCCCATCGCTTCAGCTTATTCTTTGATATATGGTGAGTTTTACCTATTTTAATTATGTACCCTTTGGATTTGCATGTGAATGTTTGGACCATGGGCACCCAACTTGCTTCCTTCCATCGAGTCGAGTGATTCGTGGAATGAGGCGTACAAAATCTTGAAGTGGAGAAAACTCGAATCGAATTGGGAGTGTTTGAAGACTTAACCCCCTCTGTTATTTTGCGTTTTTCATTTTTATCGTTTTGTAATTTTGGGGCCTAAGCCCTTGTCTCTTTATTTTCTGAATGATTATTTATTATTTTTGTATGTTTAGTCTAGGATAGGTACAAAAGATAAATGAGTCAAAATTCCAAAGAAAGGTGGGTCCAAATACCTGTCAAGACGAACAGAAAACTCGGATTTGAATCCAAATCTCTCTCGCTCTTTACTTGCTTTTATTACTTATCTTTTTTACTTGTCGTTAGTTCTAAAGGTTAGGAAAATCCCATTCCCCGCAAAACGCCACTTTGGTTTTAACGAATCGATCAAATCAAATAAATGGCTTAAGGGTTTTACAAATTAAAATTCACTTAGATAAATAAATTTTCACTTTCAAAAAACAATCTTAAATGATTTTTGGCTTTCATTTTTCAAACAAATCTAAAGAATATTTTTATCGCAATTGTAAGCCTTAGCCAAATAGTTAGTTGTTGGATAACTGCAAATTAGCGGGCGTCTTAGGTGTTTTTGAACCTTCCTAAGACGTTAATAAGAATCCCCAAACCTCTTTAAAGTTTTCAAATGATTTTTCTGTTAAGTTTTTGAAAATTCAGTTTTCTTGATTCTTCTCAAAAATTAAGTGGCAACTCTAAAAAGTAGAAAACTTTACAAAAATATAAAATATTTTTCCTTTTTGGATAAGACACTGAAAATTAACATGATTGGCATGTGGGTGAACTAACCCAACACTGTAGAAGCTTATATATCTCTTAGGGGATTAAACCCATGGCGAAAATCCACAACTAAACTCAAGAACGTCGATGAACACCTTCATCCTTTCATCTTTTCTCTTCTTTTCTCTTTTTGCCTTTTCATGAACTTTAAACTAAAACCCTAGGTGTATATTAGGATTTTAAAACTGAATCTAAAAGGATTAGATCCTTAAAATAATACTTAAAAGGTATTAAACCTGATTGGGTAAGGAATGAACGAAAATACCGCTCACTATTTTCGGTTAACTTTCCTTAACTGGAAAACCTAACTTCAAAAGGTCATATCTCACTCATCCGAACTCAAAATTTAGCGAACTCAACGGAGTTGGAAAGGTAATTAAAATATCTTTCTTATGGTATCTTTTAGCACACCTAACTCATCCCGTGCTAGGAATTATGGTCGTTTGAAATTGATCCAAAATTCATACTTTACTTTACTCTCCAAATTTCAAATTTTTGTTATTTCCAATTAAATTTTTTTTGAAACTCACGATGCTAAATCTTGTAACTGACCTTAATACTTAAGAAATTTTTAATTCCTTAGTGAAATCTCACTCACTACAATTAACGAGACAAGTCTTAGTTAGAAAATTTTTTCTGGGGTGTTACATTGTCGTCCATGTGAAGCCTCATAAAACACCATCTGCATACTAGACTAATAAGTGTTATCATAAGCGAACTCTGAACTCTGTCACAGGCAATTACTCGTCCAAATGACCACTAAAGTTGGTGTCCAATTCCTCAAATGCTATTTAAGTAGGGGGAGAATATAATAGCCCAAAATAAAGAATATTTTCATCATTTAGCCTAAAACAAAGAAATGGCTATAAGTCAGTTGAAGTTGTGCAAAATTTATGAAATTAACACAAATCAATGTAGCTTTACAGAATTTACCAAACGTTAGAGAAAAAAGTAATTGGAAGAGGAAGACGGGGAGAAGAAGAGGAGGAGAAACCAAGCTTTGAAAAGAGGTTTTAGGCAGCCGCCTTAATGTGGAAGCAGAGTTACGTGGTACTTGTGTTGATGGAAGGTACCAGGTATCCAGTGGCTGAGGTGAAATATCTGAATCCGGAGCCTAAAAGGTATAAAATATTAACGAAAATTTCAAAATGGTATATAAAATTTTATATTAACCAAAACGGCAAAATCGCTGGAACAACAGCGATTTACTCTACCGGAAAAAGCAAAATCGCTTCCACTGCAGCGATTTCATAAAAAAATCAAATTAAATATGGAAATTGTTGCCTAGGCAGCGATTTTATAAAATTTTTTAATGAAAATCGCCCTAAAATAAAAAAAATTTAAAAAATTTTCAAAAAAAAACATTTTTTTTCAAAAAAAAAATTCTTTTAAGAAAATCGTAGGAAAAACAAATTTCATTGATTTTCAAATATTTTTTTGAAATTTAAATATATAGCTTATAAGAAAATATGCATTATTTAAAATAAATTAAGAATATGTAAGGTAACAAAAATATTTTCTTACTAAAAAAAGATATTATATTGAATTTAAAGTTAAATGATGTTTGAGTTCAAATAGAATTCTAAATTCAAATAATGAATTTTTTTAAAAAAGAAAATCGCTGCCTAGAAAGCGATTTTCATTTAATTTTTTTTTTATAAAATCGCTGCCTAGGCGGCGATATCCATTTTTTTAAAATCGCAGCCTAGGCGGCGATTTCCATATTTTAAAAAAATTTTACAAAAAATTGAAAATCGCTACCTAGGTAGCAATTTGAATTTTTTTTTCACATTTTGCAAAATCGCTGCAGTGGATTTTGCTTTTTCCGGTGGAGTAATCGCTGTTGTTCTAGCGATTTTACTATTTTGGTTAATATAAAATTTTATATAACGTTTTGAAATTTTTGTTAATATTTTATACCTTTTAGGCTCCGGACTCGCAAATATCTTTATAGTTGGACATAATAGAATTTGATTGCCATGGACTATATAAAGGAAGAAGAGTAAGTAAATTGGCATGCATTTAATGAAGTCTAAAGTGAAACATGAGTGAAATATCTTTATATAAAGTTGGACATAATTAAAATCTATGTTTGATTTGAGAATTTTTTGGATTTCATTTCGTTTGTTATACATAATCCTCTTCGTATTTAAAGATTGATTCTTTGACTGATGATATATAAATTTCCCCATAATCTTTATAACGTAAATGTCTTAGTTGTGTTGGTTCACTAGAAAATTAAAGGAAAAAAAAGTTCAAGTTCTATATATTGATGATGTATAAATTATTAACACAAAAATTAATTAAGAGTTGTTACCAATTATAAAGAAAATGGAAGAGTTAGAGCTCAGGTTCAATAAATGGTTCATTTGCCAGTTCAAACTCACTCACAATTTAAAATTCTTATTTTTTTTTAAATATTATTCGCGCATTGCGCTTGAACGTATGCTAGTTATCTTAATATTAACAACATAGAAGAAAAACATAAACCATCTGATTCCAACAACCATCAATTTCATCAAATATATTCATAATTCAAAATAGTAATAAGCTTATTAAGATTTCTCTATCCAGAATTCAGAAGCATCCATAAAATAGTAAACGTTTTATATCAGAAGCACAAAAGCAAAACATCATATCCCGGAGGAAGTAAGATAAAACAACCACTCTAAACTATCCGGGTCTTTGGATAAACATTTGAAACTTGAAATTTGTCCCCCATGACAGTTTTGAGTGAGTAAAAGCTTGGAATGTATGTAACCGCTGTAATGACCTCACTGTGAAAATAAACCAACCTGAAACTCTTCATTTTTGGGTCATACAAAGCTAGCTTTGTGCCACTTTGAATTAATATTTCTCCATCTTTCCACATAAGTATCGGTTCAAAATTAAAGTGAACCATACTACGCGGAATAGAATCCACCAAAATGATATCTTTAGTCCAAGATTCAGAAATCCCATACTCTTTCATCCGCCAAATATCAATATTAGTGTTGTAATAATCAGTCAAACATAAATAATTCCCCAACTCTACTAGCTTCAAGTTCCAGGGTGGATTTACCAGTCCTAGTGGAGCTGGCAGGGACTTGATCTTCTCTGTCTCAATATCGAAGGAGTAAATGATGTCATTTTTTTCGCTATCCATCCAATGAAGAGCACCATTGATATTAACCTTGCCAAACTTATAGCATGCAGGACATGGAATTTTACCCACATTTCTCCATTTCTCACCAATTCCAAGAGTATAAACTTCCAATCCTGATACTTTAGTAAGCTTTCCAACTACTAATCTCAATACCTTATATTTTCCAGACGCTTTGCTAAAACAAAATCCATAAGTAACACCACAGTCAGTAATCTCCCATTTAGGCAATTTAACTTCAAAATATTCACCCAAAAGAGGATTACCAATATAAAGAGAATGTTTCTGATCAATATTCGTCGAGTCATTCACGAAACAAGTAAATCCATTACACAAACCAACTAAAAACACGCTCCCTGGAGGGTAGTGAAACTTAGGGGTCAATTGAATGGGTCTGTTACAATGGTGAGCATAAGAACTATACTCTGGTTTGATTTCTAGAAACGAAGGATTGCCCACACCATCGATAAGATAAATGCAAGGGAATATTTGGGATCTTGTTTGATACATTTTAACAAATAAAGGGTCGTAAGATAAAACATTGTACCAAAATTTACACACAGTCTTACATTGGAAAATGGACTTAATTGACAATCTTGAAAGAATGTCGATCAAAATCATCAAAGGAAGATCCACAATCCTCATCCTTGGGACATGAGAGTTTCTGCTTCTTTTGCAAGATGAGCTTTTGACGTCCATGGTTGTCACTTCCTTTGAACAAAATGATTTTCTAGTTTTGAGGGGTTTGGTCAATTGAAATTTCATATATATAGACTGTAGACCTTGACTAGATACAGTTGGATGACTTCTAGAAAACTATTTAAGGAAAAAAAAAATTAAATGCTACTTTACATTTTTCTTTTGGATGACTTCTCAAAGTCAAAAATAATAATAATGATAATAATAAGAATAATGATAATAATAATAATAAGTGACTTCTTTTAACATTTACCTTATTTAGCCATTTGAATAGGATATCATCCATATTTTACCTTTTTAAGATCTTACCATTGAAATTTTTATATACCTTCTCTTACCTTATTAAGTAAGGAGATTGATACTATATTTTATAGAAAGTGAAATATTGATATGGAGTTGTGGAAATGTCTCGGAAAAAAAAGCAACTTTTCCTAAAAGAGTGAAGTGTATTGCATGGATTTAGTTTAAATATCATGTTTATTTTTACCATTACTCAAATTAAGTGTACATTATGTCTAAATTTATCATTAGGCAATGATGAAATATCTCATTTTATGTTAACGATCTATTTGGTTTGATTATGTCTGTACTTTAACATTTTTCTTCTCATTTTGTCTTTACTTTTTTTTCTTCATTTGGTTTTTATAATAATTTTATTTTATTTTTTACCCTACCGTTTTATAGAAGTTTTACACTATATTCTACTTTTTTTGTAGGTTTATCATTCAAGTTGTTGATGTGTGTTATTATAAAATGAATAAAAGAAATGCAGCTTTGTTGACTTTGCAAAGCAATCAACTAAGCAATGTTAAAATGGACATCAATATATATACCAGAATTCAAAAGCATCCACAAAATAATAAAAGTTTATATAAGAAGCACTAAAGGAAAACATCATATATATTACGGAGGAAATAAGATAAAACAAATACTCTATAGTATTTTAGTCTTTGGATAAACATTTGTGACTTGAAAGTTGTCCCCCATGATAGTATTGAGTGAGTAAAAGCTTGGGATGTATCTAGTCGCTGCACTGACATCACCGTAAACTTTAAGCTAGATGAACCTCTTCGACTCGGGTCTGTATGAATCTAGGCTTCTGTAACTCTGAATCAAGATTTGCCCTTCTTTCCAAATTAATATTGGGTTTAAATTACATTGACGGAAATTCCGCGGAATAGAATTCACCAAAATGGTATCTTTGATCCAAGATTCAGCAACCCCATACTCTTTCATCAACTGGATATCAGTTTTAGCGAACCGTCTAATGTTATTATAAGTCAAACACAGACAATTTCCCACCTCTAATATCTTCAAGGCACATAATGGAGTTTCCAGACCAGGCGGAGCTGGTAGAGACTTGATCATTTCTGACTCAATATCAAAGGAGTAAATTCTATCATCGTCTTCGTTATGAATCCAATGAAGAGCACCATTGACAATAACCTGGCAAAAATTATACCGTGTAGGACATGGAACTTCACCCACATTCCTCCATTTTTCACCAACTCCAAGAGTATAAATCTTCAATTCTGATATGTGAATTTGCTCTCTAACTACTAACCTCAATACTTTATACTCTCTAGAGACTTCACTATAACAAAATCCATAAGTAACTTGATTAGCACTCATCTCCCTTTCGGGCAATTTAACTTTGAAATACTCACCTAAGAGGATTACAAATGTACAAGAAAGAGTGCATTAAAGAAGGATTTTGTATTATGCTTGGAAGATTGCTTACAACTTGCTTGGTTGATTAACAAATGAGAGCCCCTCTATTTATATTACTTCCTAGGGGGCTAAAGTGTAAATAAAAGTTACTTACAAGTCCTTACTTATTTACACTTTGGTCCCTGTTCTAGAAAAGTCTACACTTTCTAAGATTTTTCAAAGACTTTCTTGAAAAGTCTAAGTTATTCTAGAGAATTCTAAGGAATTCTCTAGCCTTCTTGATTAATCTAGAAGGTTCTAGAGTTCTCCGCAAACCTCTCCACAACTCTAGAACCTTCCGCCTCTGTCTGGACGCAAAATTTAACTATGATGTGGTGGGACATGACAATGTACTCTCTAACTACTAACCTCAATACTCTATACTCTTCGCTATAACAAAATCCATAAGTAACTTGATTAGCACTCATCTCCTTTTCAGGCAACTTAATTTCGAAATACTTACCTAAAAAAGGATTACAAATGTAAACTGAATGTTTCTCAATAAAAATGGAATCATTCAACAAACAAATGAATCCATTACACGAACCAACTAAAGATACTGTTTCTGAAGGGTAGTGAAACTTGGGGATCAACGGAATAGGTCTTTTAGAGCGACCATAATAATAATAATGATAACTTTCTTTGAGTTCTACCTTTTTTCTCTTTATGTTTGCCTGAATTATACGGTTGGAGGTAATATTTACCTTTTCTCTTTATGTCTTCCTGAATTATACTGTTGGAGGTAATATTTACCTTTTTTCTCTTTATGTCTTCGTGAATTATACTGTTGGAGATAATATTTACCATTTTTTTTATCTTTATGTCTTCCTGAATTATGTTGTTGGAGGTAATATTTACTTTTTTCACTTTATGTCTTCCAGAATTATCTTATTGGAGGTAATATTTACTTTTTTCTTTTTATATCTTCCTGAATTATGTTGTTGTAGATAATATTTACCTTTTGTCTCTTTATGTCTTCCTAAATTATACTGTTATTTTTTATCTTTATGTCTTCCTGAATTATGTTGATGGAGATAATATTTACTTTTTTCTCTTTATGTCTTCCTGAATTATGTTGTTGGAGGTAATATTTACTTTTTTCTCTTTATGTCTTCCTGAATTATGTTGTTGGAGGTAATATTTACTTTTGTATCTTTATGTCTTCCTGAATTATGTTGTTGGAGGTAATATTCCTGAATTATACTGCCGGAGGTAATATTTACCATTTTTTTTATCTTTATGTCTTCCTGAATTATGTTGTTGGAGGTAATATTTATTTCTGTCTCTTTTATGTCTTCCTGAATTATATTGTTGGAGTAATATTTATCATTTTTTATCTTTATGTCTTCCTGAATTATGTTGTTGGAGGTAATATTTACTTTTTTCTCTTTATGTCTTCTTGAATTATGTTGTTGGAGGTAATATTTACTTGTCTCTTTTTGTCTTCCTCAATTATATTGTTGGAGGTAATATTTACCTTTATTCTCTTTATGTCTTCTTGAATTATACTGTTGGAGGTAATATTTACATTTTTCTCTTTATGTCTTCTTGAATTATACCGTTGGAGGTAATATTTACCTTTTTTTCTCTTTATGTCTTCCTGAATTATACTGTTGGAGTTAATATTTACCTTTTTTTCTCTTTATGTTTTCCTGAATTATACTGTTGGAGGTAATATTTATTTTTTTCTCTTAATGTCTTTCTGAATTATGTTGTTGGAGGTAATATTTACCTTTATTCTCTTTATGTCTTCTTGAATTATACTGTTGGAGGTAATATTTACCTTTTTCTCTTTATGTCTTCTTGAATTATATTGTTGGATGTAATATTTACCTTTTTTCTCTTTATGTCTTCCTGAATTATGTTGTTGGAGGTAATATTTACCTTTTTGCTCTTTATGTCTTCCTTAATTATGTTAATGGAGGTAATATTAACCTTTTTCTCTTTTATGTCTTCTTGAATTATACTGTTGGAGGTAATTAAATTGGCTAGTTCGATAACAAGTTCAGGGTCACTGCTGCACTTGAAAGCATAGAAAGGTGGAGTAGTGTTTTGTTGCTGCTTCTATGCGTTTATTGATCTCTTTTATATAGCTATAGAATGCCCATATATTACGAAAATAGCTTACGCTTATGAAGTATTGCTTATGCTACAAAAATGCATGAACATATCTCGTGCTCGAGCTCCTCCATGTTTTCTCTGTTCTCATTTTGTTCCTTAGTTCGTTCTACTCAGACAAGTGCAGAATGAATAGAAACATAAGGAATAACGTTAAAATGGGACAAGGTATCCCCGGCTTAATTATTGAGGCAGAGTTGTACTACCATAACTCAAAAGCATCTATAAAAACATGGGAAATGGTCTGATATACCTCTCAACTTTGTCATTTGGAGCTGATATACCCCTCAACTTTATCATTTGGAGCTGGTATATCCCTCATTATGAAAGTGGCTCTATATGCCCTTACTGTTATACAAACGGCTCACATATACCCCTGACGTTACAAAATGACTCACATATACCTTTCACTTAACGAAAGTTTAAAAAAATAGTTTTTAACTTATATTTATTATTTTTAATTCTAAAAAAATTTATTTAGGGCTATATATGATTCTTCTATCAAAGTTCAAGGTATATTTTAATTTTTTTCATACATAAATTATTTTTTGACTTCTTTTATTATAATTGTTTAAATTTCTTATTCTTATTTTGTTGTTTTCTTTCATTCCTTAGTTTAAAGAATAAAAAATTAAACTATTTTTTTTGTGTGTATAGTAATTTAATTTCGTATTCGAAGAAAAAATTTGGTCATCTACAATAAGTTTTACAAGTATATTGGTGAAACATAAATAAATTTTATTATCAAAATAATAATTATAAATTAGTCATTGAAATAAAAAAAAGTCAAAAAAATATGTTTGACGAGGATTAAATTTACTCATATGGGATTATATTTTTTAGAAAAAAATAATAAAAATTTAGATTAATTTTTTTTTCATTTCCGTTAGAGGAAAAGGGTATATGTGAGCCATTTGTTTACAAGTAGGGGTATATATGAGTCACTTTCATAACAAGGGGTATATCAGCTCTAAATGACAAAGTTGAGGGGTATATCAGACTCTTTTCCCTTATAATTATTTGAGTTTTTTATTCTTATTTTATTTTTTTTCTTTCATTCCTTAGTTTAAAGAAAAAAATTAAAACTATTTTTTTTTGTCTATATTGTAATTTGATTTTTGTATTCGAAGAAAAAAGTTTGGTCATCTACTAAGTTTTACAAGAAAATTAGTGAAACATAAATAAATTTGATTATCAAAATAATAATTCTAAATTAGTCATTGAAACAAAAAAAGTCAAAAGAGTATGTTTAACCAAACTAAACCATTATATAAAGTCATTCACCAAAATAATATGTTTTTCCAAAATTTTACAAAACTAGTATAAACGTATTCCACAGTAACGTTTTAGGATATATTTTATTTTTTAAAAGTTGATGTCGTCAGATTGATATACGTTACTCACAGTAACGTTTTACTCTAAAACGTTACTCACAGTAACGTTTTAGGAGTAAAACGTTACTCAAAATAACGTTTTAAAAGTAAAATGTTACTTACAGTAACGTATATCAACCTAATGCTGTTAGTTTTAAAAAAATAAATATACCCTAAAACGTTATCGTGAAATACGTTTATACTAGTTTTGTAAAATTTTAGAAAAATGTATTACTTTGGTAAATTGTTTTATATAATGACTTAGTTCGGTTAAAAATTCGGATTAAATTTACTCATATGAGATTATATATTGTAGAAAAAAATAATAAAAAGTTAGATTAAAATTATCTTTTTTTTCATTTCCGTTAGAGGAAAAGGGTATATGTGAGCCATTTATTTATAAGTACGGATATATATGAGTCACTTTCATAACAAGGGGTATATCAGCTCCAAATGACAAAGTTGAGGGGTATAATTGTCGACAGGTCTATATCTAAATTACACGAGAAACATAGAGTTAAACATAATATCCAGAAGGAAATAAGACCAATTAAATATCTAAACTATGTCAATCTTCGGACAAGTGTAAGAGACTTGAGAACTTTCTCCAATGATAGTCTTGAGTGAGTAAAAACTTGGGATGTAGCTAGTCCCAACAAATCCAAGGTACACCTTAACCATCGTAAACCTCTTTACTGATATCATGTTGAATAGTATTCTTCAATATGCAATCTTTAGTCAAAGATTCAGATATTCCGTACTCTTTCATCCACCATATATCAACATACTGAGTATCGTTACTATCACACAAACGTAGAAAATTTCCCAACTCTACTAGCATCAAGCAGGAGGATGAAGTCTCCAGATCACGCGGAGCTAATAGGGACTTTACCTCTTCCGTCCTACTGTTAAAGGAGTAAATGCTGTCATTTTTTTTCTGAATTCATCCAATTCACAACACCATTAACATTAGCATTACTAAATGATACACATAGAAGTTCTGGAACCTCGCCCACATATCTCCTTTTTTTCATCAACTCCAACAGTTAAAACTTCCAATTCTGATACTTGTGGATGTCTGTCAAAATTACTAACTACTGATCTCAATACTTTATACTGCCTAGAGACTTCACAAAAGCAGAATGCATAAGCAACACTCGAGTATTAATATTTTTTTGTCCCCGCTAAACAGACTGATTATGTTGAGGCCTAAGTTTCACCTCCCTCCATTTGAATCGAGAATAAATAAATTCGGTAAAAAACCAATAGTGGAAGTAATTGGTTCACTTGTTTGTTGAATGGTTAAGATGTAATCCGATCTACCTAGGACACATATGTTCATTAGATGACGAGATGTATCCAATCGATCTTTGTAGAATGCCATATCTGTCATTCACTAAAGTTTCTGAATGTTTTTTTTCCGCAGAAAAGCATTTACTTGTTCACAAAAAACAAGCAAACCTGTTGTTTCTGCAGATGCGTACGAGATGTTAAAACAAAGCCATAAGGCCAACATTTTATTCCTTAGTTCGTTCTATTCAGACAAGTGCGTAGTGAATTGAACAAAACGAATGTACACTGACATAAATTAAAAGCATGTTGACAGGTCTTAAGATAGATTACACGAGAAACATAGAAGAAAAAACGTAATATCCAGGAGGACATAAGATAAAATAAATTAAATCTCTAAACTAAGTCAATCTTCGGATGAGTATATGAGACTTGTAAATCTTTCCCAATGATAGTCTTAAGTGAGTAAAAACTAAAACTTGGATGTACCTAGACGCTTCAAATCCAAGGTACACAAACTTCTTTTCTTTTGGGTGGTAAGAAACTATTTGTGTGGCACGATCCCTTTGCATCAATATTTCTCCATCTTTCCAAGTTGAGATTGGTATAAATCTATCACAACGGATATTTGGTTGAATAGTATCCTTCAAAATGCGAGTTTTAGTCCAAGATTCAGCTATTCCATACTCTTTCATCCACCATATATCAACATACTGGTTGTGGTTAGTATCACATAAACATAGACAATTCTCCAACTCTAGAGTCAAGTCTTCATCTTTTCTGTCCAACTGTTAAACGAGTAAATTCTGTCATTTTTATCCATATTCATCCAATGAACAACACCATTAACGTTACTGTTACTAAATGATTCATGTAGTGGTTTTGGAGCTTTGCCCACATATCTCCATTTTTCATCAACCCCAATAGTATAAACCTCGAACTCTGATACGCTTGGATATCCTTCAAAATTTCTAAGTACGGATCTCAATACTTTATACGGTCCCGAAGCTTCATTAAAGCAAAATGCATAAGCAACATGGTTTCTTTCCTCCTGTCCATGCATTTTAACAGGATTGTTAATGTAAACCGAATGATTAGTTCCACTATTACTATTCAACAAACAAACAATCCCATTACACGAACCAATTAATCTCAACTTCGATGAAGGGATATGGGCTCAACACAATGTTTCTCTTTAGGGTTGAGAATCATCTGAGATCGACAAGAAAGTAGACAGAGTAATTAACCGAAAGCAAAAGCCTCGGAAAATAAGCTGACGATCTTTGCTGATACATGTTAAAAAATGATGGTTCGGAAGTTAAAAGATTATACCACATTTTACAAACCATCTTACAACAAAAAAGGGGCTTGATTGATAATTTCGAAAGAATTTCCGACACAATATCACTCGAAAGGTCCATAATGGTGGTGACATTAGAGATTCTTTTTTTGCAATCCCTTCCGGGATCCATGACTATCACTTTCTTTGAACAAATCGAGGTTCGACTAAGCCTAATCCCCCAAACTAAAACAGAGACAGTTTTCTCAAAGAAAATAAAAGTGCACACTGCTTTCAAAATCCCCAAATACATTCTTATAACCAATCTCAATCCTAGAAGCACAATTTTTTCTTAGGTTTATCGTAATAATCCTGTTTTATTTATTAAAACAATATATTCCGTCTGTATGAGGAATTATATTTTGATTAGGAGAATAATATGCCTTATTATAATAAGGACTATTAATTATTATTCCTTATTTAATAGTTCTAATTATGTCTTCTTCTTTTTTTCAGGATTACTACATAGTGGAATTTTCTTTTTTGAAATTAATTTAATATTTTCCTTGTCTTGTTTTGACATATACGAAAATTATACTATATATACCCGTAAAGTTTTGACTTTATATTGATATATATAAAATTTGGACCTCTTAAAATAATAAGGTAATACGTAGCGGAGTTGGTAATAGCTAACACAATCCTACTCTTTTCCCCGGTTTGATTCTCTATAGGAGTGTTCTTTTTTTTCTCTAATTAGACCCATGTTCGAATCCCTTCTCCACTAACTTAAATTATATTTTGCTTAGTGAAATTTGTTTTGCTTTTGTTAATTGCTACTGCAACCAAGAACTTTCTCGGCAATGAAGTATATTTAAAATGACTTGTGAAAGTGTTTTTAGACGGTTGTATAATTCTTTATGTAGAAAAAAAAGTATTTCGTACTATTTCTAAGGAATCTATTATAAAAATGTTTCAGTACATGAAACCTTGTTGAGCACAATTGTAGTAATATATTTAAATTATATTTCAGTAATAGTTATTTTCTTTATGTTTATTTTGAATTATACACTTGTAATTCTACTAAAAATATTCTTATATATAATTAAATATTATTTAACTTGATTATCTATTTTGAAAATTTAAATCATCGTTTTTGTTTTAAAAAATTACTATTAAAAATTTGGACGCCCTTCCTGAAATTCTTAGCTACGCCACTGCGTACCAAGCACTAAAAGAACTTCTATTCCTAAACACAACTTGAATGATTCCCTTTACAACTAGTGGGTTCTTGTAACCTATTTCAACCATAGTGAGATTTTTATTTGCTCAAATCATTGCAATGGCCTTGTTTGTCTTTATGACCGTAATACCGTAATGATAGTCAAGGTTGAGATCTTTTTTGCTTCTTATCAACAACTTATTATATTTTATTAGAAAAATATAGAAGTATCTCCTTCAACTATAAGCAAATTTGAATGTCATACTTTAATTATGCATAAGTCTTATTACCATTGAATTATTTTTAAGTATAATAAACGCACCCTTAACACATCCTAAAACTTATTTAGCCACTTAGATGATAGGAGGTGTTTTACACTCGCCTCCAAATCATCTTTATGTCAGCACCACGTCAATAAATGATCAGATCTATAAAAAAAGATAAAATTCCATGTCATTTGATTGTTTCTTCATTATCAGCACTCACTCCATAACTGCTAAACCCACTTATTTTAACCATTAGAACTCTTAACAATCACCTTGAAAATTATAATCTAGCCACTACCAAATTTATCCCATCACTACCACCTGATTCAATATCTATCATCAATTTTATTTTACTTTCAATCCAAATAATCCAAATAAATATCATAAAACATGGTCCAAAATCTCCATAGAAGAAATCAGCTAAATTTTGAACTCTGATTTGAGAAAAATTTAAAATCGAGATTATTTTTTCTGATTGAATTTGGGTTACGAAAAAGGTTGATTGAATGCACACACATGAAGGGTCTTTCACTGTTTACGAAATTTGGACTTTTATTGCTTCAATAAAGTGAGATTTATTAAGAGTTTGTTTCACTTTTTACGAAGTTTGGATCTTATTGCTTTAATAAAAAAAGAAAACTAAAAGTTGTAATAGTCGAAGAAGGGTCACGATATGTAGATTTACAAATATAATATTTGTCATATGCATTCTTTTGTATCGTTTTCATTTTTATCCAAGAACATCTTGTCATTACAATAAGTTCCCTTGTCAAATTTCTTTCTTTGATTACTTTATGTTTCAACTTTTAGTAATTGTTACTATTATTTATTTACATGAATTTGGACTGAATTTTAGATTGTAGTATCATTTTATAGGTGTTATGACAAATTGAAAGGCCAATAACAATGAGATTGATAAATATATCGATAGAGAAAGTCAATTGTAGTCTATGATGCAAATAAATACATATTCTTTTGTAAAATTATATTATTTATGTACATATTTTTAATTTAATCTGATATTATCCATTATCACTTGACATTATGTTCTAATAAGATTGAATGATACATTTGATTGAATGATAAGTCACTATCCAAAATAACATGGATCAATTACCATTTGACATTCTATTATTTTTTCTCCCTTCTTTTTGAGATCACAAGTATTTTTAATATGTCCATAGGTCTTGAAATTGATAGAAATCTTAGCTATTATAAATAGTTTATATGTGTTCCTGATTTTCACATGTAGGTATTGAGGCTCTAATTAACTTTGCATATATATAACATAGAAGTTTTGTTATTTTTCTAATTTGGATATTTCATCTATATTAAAAGGTCACATTTCAATAATTCGCACCTCTTCAGTGCCATAACTTATTTTTTAATAATCTTTGTAGTTTTCATTTCTTTTATATTTACAACCCCCAAATTAAATGTGTATAATTTGTGATAATTTATTGTGTTTTTTCATATATCCCTATATAAACATAAATATGTAATGCAAGTCTTTGAATTAGATAGTGAGGTATAGTAGTTGATATTTGTCAGTACAAAAGATTAAATGTTGTGCATATTGCCTTTTCTTGCTTTTTATTATGCCTATATTCTTACAGAGTATTGAAAATTCTCATTTTGGTATATTGACATGACTTTATAATCACATTTTAGAAAAATAATTTTGACACTTAATTTCTTTATTGTGTGATAATGATTCTTTTTACGCTATAAGTAATTAGTGTAATTTTATTTTAGGAGCATGAATTTCGCAACATTCATCAAATTGATAGGCTTTGTGCACTATTATTCTTACGTTTTCAACTGTTCTATGTTATATAAATGTTATTTTAATTTTAGGGGTTATATATTTCATAAAACAATAGATTGATCATTCATATACTCCACATCGTACATTTTGTTCCTTAGTTTGTTCTATTCAGACAAGTGCAGAATGAATTGAACAAAATGAATAGAAACCTTAAAAATGGACAAGGTATATATGTTCTGCACGCTTGTAGAGACACATAGTAGCAAAACAAAATATCCAGGAGGAAATAAGACAAATTAAATATTTAAACTATCTCAACCTTCGGATAAGCATATGAGACTTGTAAACTCTCCCCAATAACAGTCTTGAGTGAGTGAAAACTTGGAATGTAGCTAGTCCCTGCAAATCCAGGGTACACCTTAATCATCGTAAACTTATTTTCTTTTGGGTTGTACGAAACTACATGTGTACCACGATACCTTTGCATTTATATTTCTCCATCTTTCCAAGTTGAGATTGGTATAAATCTATCACAACTGATATCTGGTTGAATAGTGTCCTTTCAAATGCAATCTTTAGTCCAAGATTCAGCGATTTCATACTCTTTCATCCACCATATATCAACGTACTCACTATGGTAAGTATGATCACACAAACACACACAATTCCCTAACTCTACTAGTGTCAAGCCGTAGGATGACGTTGTCAGACCACGCGGAGCTAAAAGGGACTTCACCTCTTCTGTCCAACTGTTAAAAGAGTAAATGCTGTCACTTTTTTCCGAATTCAACCAATGAACAACACCATTGACATTATCCTTACAAAATGGTCCGCATAGAGGTTCTGGAACTTCACCCACATTTCTCTCATCAAATCTAAGAGAATAAACCTCCAACTCTGATATATGTGGACGTCCCTCAAACTTACTAACTACTGATCTCAATACTTTATATTGTCTAGAGTTTTCACTGAAGCAAAATGCATAAGCAACACAGTCAATTCTTTTGTCCCATTCGGGCAATTTAACCTCGAAATATTCACCCAAAAGAGGATTGCTAATGTAAACCAAATTATTTACGCTATGCCTCAAACCATTAAACAAACAAATGAACCCATTGCATGAACTAATTAATATCAAGTTTTGTCTATATAAAGTTGGGGGGAGGTGAAACCTAGGGCTCAACAGAATGGTTTGTTTAGGGGGTGAGAAACATCATCTTTGAGTTCCACAAGTAACCGAACTAAGTGATTTATCAAAATTCAAATGCTGGGAAAATAAGATGATCTTTTGTAATACATTTTCCAAAACAAAGGGTCGGAAGTCAGAAGATGATATCAGAGCTTACAAACAATCTTACAACAAAAACTTAACTTGATTGGCAACCGTGAAAGAATGTCAACCATAACCACTATATGGAGGTCCATAATTGTCGTGACATGAGAAATTCTATTTCCTTCCCAATCTCCCTTGAAAAGCTTAGAGCTTTGGACATCCATGATTGTTACTTCGTTTGAACAAAAAGTGAGCTAGTTTATAACGTTTGGGCCTTATGGAATGAATAGTGTGATCCTCTAAAATAACTAATTGAAAGTATTTATTGAAATTTAACTAGTCGTTAGCTAATATTAATTTTTTTTGCCTAATATTATTTCTTACACCGGCTCAGTATTTAGTAAATAATGAAAGTCTAACTAGTTGTTAGCTAGCCGTTGGAGTGAACCTATATCTATAAGCTATCACTTTAAAGACTCGAAGAATATATAATTCTTTTATATATCGTTCTTGAGATTCTATTGTATATATTCCCAATTTATAGCTAGCGGTTTATTGTTTACCGACCAAAGAAAGTAAAGAGGTGTTCTAAAACATCTTGATATATGTTATTGTCCATTAATGTGCTTCGCATTGGAATCGTTTAAGTATTTATTATAGGTTCATGAATTGAAAAGAAAAAACTATCTTTCGAAAACCCTATAACATAGAATTAAATTTAAAATGAATGTTATAATTCACATTCACTTATTTTGTATATTAGTATCTTGACATATGTTTTGCACGTGTATCCCATATTATTGTTATTGTTATTATTATTATTATTATTATTATTATTATTATTATCATTATTATTATTATTATTATTCAACTGTATATTTATAACTACAAGTTATACATAAAAATTATTTAATTGAGCTATATATATTAAACGTTAAAAGATATAAAAAAGATTAATTTAATTACATATCCTTAAACCCTTAGGAATAAAGCCGAAGACCATATTATGTCTGTTCTTACTTATTAGATATATAATGTATTTCTACATCTCAAAACATTAATGATAGTCTTCTAATTAATTCGATTGATAATCTTTCTAGGAGAGACCATGATTAAACTGGAAGTTTAAATTGGAGAATACAGAGGATATATCAAACAACAGTTTGGTGCTAATTTAGCCACTATCAAGCTTTCGTACCTATCAAATAGATTTTTTAGTTTATAATCACACTCAAATATCTATATAATTGTCTAGATCAAATATTTTTATTCAATCGAGAAAAAAAAATGATATGATCGTTAACCAACCAACCAAAATCATAAAATTTTGAGAGGTTGGTCATCAAAAATGAAGGAGGTGGAAAATAAATAAATCATACAACACCTATTCAACATGGGTTATATCACTAGATCATCTTATCATACGGATGCCAAGAAACAATTTGTTGTTGGGAAAGACTTCATAAGAAACTTATAAGTACAATATTTTCTTTCATAGATATAATATACACATAAATACACAACCTAAATAGTAAATGTAAACATAAATTGAACACAAAACTGATTTAACATAAATTTAACTGATTTAGGTATGGAGCATTGCAAGTTCAAATGAGAGGGTCAACAATTTTTATAGGGGTAAAACTCTAACATAAAGAAGAGGTAAAGTATAAGCTATTCATTTATGTACCGCAATAAAAGATATAAGAAACTATACATAATTATTAGTATTACTAGAGGAAGGCAAAAGTCAAAACTATTTAAACTAAAAAGTAAACTGACTATTATAAGATGAATAATCCTCAACACTTACCATGTGTTATGCTCTGCTTAAATTAAAATTAGATGGGAGTTGGATATGTTATTATTGTAGCAAAATTATCATTTAAGAAGTTCTCTTAAAAGAATAAATTGTCACACATTGAGTAGAGAGGAAGATGAATAAAATATTGTATGCATTAACTATCATGTCAAATTTATTTAATTTATTAAATATTTTTTTAAAATTTTAATTCAATATAGGGGTAAAATTGTAAGTCAACTTTTTACTTAGATCCTTCCTGCGTAAAATAATACTAGTTTTTGAAATGTGCAACGCACGTTTATCCCGTACAATTATTATAAAGTTGAATTATTATATAGAAAATGTTGAAATTAAAAATATTTGTTTTATCAATTTATATTTTACTCATTAAATAAAATTCATAATAATTGAATGGTATATTGACCATCAAGCAAGATGGAAAAATAATAATATTACTATAACATCTAATAATATGAATATATCTATATGATTTATCCTTAATAATATCTAATTACGCTCCATACGAGTAAGTACACAAATATGTAGCTAAAACTATATCAGTAAGGAAAGGATAAAAGAAAAAAGAACTATTATAAAAGTACCTTTAAAAACGATTATAAAAGTCATAAATTAGTAATTTCAGCACTAATAAAAATAGATCTTATAAAATTCATAATTTCATAGGAGATTAAATTAAAGAAGTATAAATCGGTAAAGAATACAAAAAAAAAAAATTAAACAGCTAAGAACAAATACAACATTCATATCCTTCTTAAGACTTTAATTATAACAATATATATTGTAAAAAGAAATACATAAGAAATAGAATTCTTGATGATACCTTCTCCCGTAAAAAAATCATCTAAAACTGTGATACATCATATCATTCTAATTAGGATCAAAGAAATATTAATATTTAAAACAAAAAAAAGTACATGAAATTGTCTAATGATTGACATCAATGAGAGGCAAGTGGTAAAGAAAAATTACTTTTGCTTGATACATATATATAACTAAAGATTAGTAGGATAAGATGAAAAGGTGAAGAGTTGTTTAAGTTAATTTTCTATGAAATATTTGTCTTTCAAATTTTGACTTTACACCTACTTATTTTTAGTATTTAACTATTTAGTATAATATAATATAATGGGATAATGCCCAAGTACCCCCTCAACCTATGCCTGAAATCTCAGAGACACACTTATACTATACTAAGGTCCTATTACCCCCCTGAACTTATTTTATTAATAATTTTTTATCTCTTTTCGACCTACGTGGCACTATCTTGTGGGTCCAATGATGGTTGACTTTTTTTAAAAAACTAGTGCCACATAGGCTAAAAAGGGATAGGAAATTACTTATAAAATAAGTTCAGGGGGGTAATAGAACCTTAGTATAGTATAAGTGTGTCTCTGGGATTTCAGACATAGGTTGAGGGGGTACTTGTGCATTTTCCCTAATATAATTATTATTTAGTATTTAGATAATTAAAATTTAAACCATTGTGTTTAGATGTATGTATTTAAATATGATATTTAATATTAAATTAATTTTATATTAATATTTAACTTAGTTTAGGGATAAAATAAGGGCACAATGGTAATTCAAATTTTAAGTTAGGAGCTTCCAGTTGTAATAATACTAGTCATTAGCAACATGTATTGCATGTATATCCTATATTATTGGATTATTATGTAGAAAATGTTAAAACTAACAATATTAACTTTATCATTTACATCATACTCATTAAATAAAATCCATAACAATTGAATGTTAAATTTGTAAAGCTAATAAGATAATGTAACATGTAATGATATGAATATGTCGATATAACATATCCTCAATAATCTCTCATTACGCACTTTACACGTAGTTCTCATATCCAATTTGAAAACATTAAAAAGATAATTTAAGAATAAACATAAAAATCACTTACAATGAAACCAATTTACATGAAATAATACCAAAGTTTAAATTCTTGGAACATTTTCAAACATCTTCGGGAAGATATTATCCTTCATCTACATCAATTAAAATAAAAACTATCAGTGTATAAAAAAATATATCTTTATTTTATTCTAATCCATACATAATGATAAAAATTTATTGAAATCTTCAAACATTCATTCTCTATCTATCAATATTATCACATGCGATGACGTCTTTGATCCCAATGCAACATTAATGGTACTAGCCCTAACAGTTCTTCATAGACAATGGTATTTTTTTCTTCTGTACCTAGAAGATCGGTAAAGTAATCAAAAAAGTAAAAAATATAGAAAGAGAAATAATAAAAGAAAATTGAGAAAATGCTCAAATGAGATTTGCAAATTTAGTGCTCTTCTGTGTGACTTTAAATAAGGGCTTATAAAAGGGAAGTTGAAGAGAATCAAACTATTAAAGCTAAGAAGTTGAAGAGAATGAAATTATTAAAGCTATGAAGCTGAAGAAAATCAAAATTTAAAGATATTTTAACCAAAAAAAAAACAACTCATGAAATTCATACTTAATTGTTGGGTGCGCACAGGGTAAAAATCTTACTCCTATGCAATAGCTTGCAAATCACATAAAAGAGGTAAACCGCACTAGGCAAGCCCGATGCGATGAACTCGACTCAGAAGTCAAATCTCTTGCTTTCGCTGATAATTTGGATTCATGTATTTCTATCTCATATTGAAATAAACTGTTATAACAAATATTTGAAAGTATAATTTAAGATGGTATAAAAACTTCACATAAATGCCATATAAAGTAAACTCCTAGAAATATAGTTATAAATTAATGTTAAATGATGCATTTTTTTCTTAAAGGATATGAACCATAATTTATTAGATAATTCATAATATTTTAATTTAGTTTAAGAGTAAAATGGTAATCTAACTTTGCACTTTAGAAATTCTCACTTTTAATAATATATGATATGATGATGATTTGATACATTGTTTTGTCAATCATAATTTTTCAAATTCTTCCATTATGAGAAACATGATTATGATCAAGAAAATAATAATTTACATTATTAATGTGCTTAAGGACTTAAATTATACCAAAATGTAATTGAAATATATTTGTATTTAATTAGAACTATCAAATTTTTAATTTAGAAAAAGTGCAAAATGATAATTTAACTTTTCACTTTGAAGCTTTCCACTTATAATAATAATATATGATTCATGTTAATGCTCTGATTCATACAATATTTAGGAATCCGCAGCCAAAAGGACAACTTTTTTTCTTATAGAAACCCTATAAAAGGGAGCTAGTTTATATAGGATTTATGTCTTATGATTGACTGGAATTTTATATATAGACTCTAAATTGACTATAGAGGCTACTTGAGTTTCACAAGTAAATTGAAATAACTAGCCGTTAGCTAATATCAAAAGTTTTTTCTTAATATTATTTCTTACACCGACTTAATATTTAGTAATTAATGAAAGTCTAACTATCCGTTAGCTAATATTAATTTTTTTTCCTAATATTATTTTTTACACCAACTTAATATTTAGTAATTAATGAAAGTCTAACTAGCCGTTAGCTAGCCGTTGGAGGGAACCTATATATATAAGTACATATATTGTTGTTGGAGACTCAAACCTATATATATAAGGTATTATTTTGGAGACTCAAACAATATATAATTCTTTTGTCTTTCTTGAGATTCTATTGAATCTATTACCAATTTATAGCTAGCAGTTTTTGTTCCTACACCAAAGAAAGTACATATATTGTCGTTGGATGAAAGAGTATGGGGTTTCTGAATCTTGCACTAAAGATATAATTTTTTGGATTCTGTTTCGCGGGGTATTGTTGACTTTGATTTTGAATCGATACTTATGTGGAAAGATGGATAAATCTTTATTCAAAGTCGCACAAAACTAGCTTTGTACTACCCAAAAATGAAGAGTTTCAGGGTGGTTAACGTTTACGGTGAGGTCACTACAACGATTATATACATTCGAAGCTTTTACTCTCTCATGACTATCACAGGGGCGACTTTCAACTCAGAAATGTTTATCTCACTATTTGGATAAACATTTGTGAGTTCAAGGTTGTCCCTCATGATACTCTTGAGCGAGTAAAAGCTTGAAGTGTATGTGATCGCTGTAATGACCTTACCGTAAATATAAACCACCTTAAAACTCTTCATTTTTGGGTTGTACGAAGCTAGTTTTCTGCCCGCATTGAATTAAGATTTCTCCATCTTTCCACATAAGAATCGGTTCAAAATTAATGTGAACCATACCACGCATAACAGAATCCACCAAAATGATATCTTTAGTTCAAGATTCAGAAAATCCATACTCTTTCATCCACCAAATATCAATATTAGTGGATGATGTGTTGTAATAATTAGTCAGACATAAATAATTCCCCAACTTTACTAGCTTCAAGTTCCAGGGTGGATTTACCAATCCCGATGGAGCTGACTTTTATCCACCATATATCAATATACTCTGTATTGTTACTATCACACAAACATAGATAATTCCCCAACTCTACTACTGCCAAGTTGTAGGATGAAGTTTCTAGATCACGTGGAGCTAACAGGGACTTCACCTCTTTTGCTAAGCCTAATCCTCCAAGCAAAAGCACATAATGTTTTCTACTAGAAAATGAAAAGCATACAATGATTTAGAATCCCAACTACATCTAGATCCCGAGTAATCTCAAACCTATAAGAAAAAGGTTCTACCAATACTAAAAGAACAAAATATTCCTATCCCAAATCTATTAGAACAAAGAGTTAGGGATTATGAGTTTCCTAACATATACTAGGGGAAAACATTAAAAAATGACCAACACCTATTTAATTTAGTGTACCTTATTTATCGTAATAATCATATTTTATTTTTGAGTTGGTTTATCATTCAAATTCTTGATGTGTGTTTGTCATGGAAAACGATAAATCTATTAAATGAATATAATAATCTGGAGAGACAACCATGTGTTTGAGGAATTATATTTTGATTAGGAGACTAATGAATCAGAATAGGCTAATTACAAGGGTTTGTTACTTATCATTCCTGAGCTAATAGGAGTACTAATTACGTTTTATTTGTTTTCAAAATTGATAAGTAATTAGAATGAAATAAATTTATTGAAGTATTTTTTTTTTCACAACAATTAAGATTGTACATATAAGCTTTAGTTTTTGTTATTTAATTTGAATAAAGCATTTGTACTAGCAAGTGTTACAACATGTGCAATATATATGTAACACAAAACGAAAAACGATCACACAATTTAACATTATACTAAAAATAGAAAAACTTCTAGGTGCAAATTTAATCGCCACTTATTTAATGGATCGAAAGAATTCCAAAAACGATAATTGAACAAACCTAGTTCTTCATTTCACATACAATTTTTACGCGTTATTTTGAACTAGAGGTTGAGGGGATGTTGGTGGTAATGAACCTTGAATAGGGCAAAAACTTCTAAATGCTAAAGGAAAAAGTGAACCAAAAGGGAAAATCTTAGGCCAACAGCTATCATGAATATCTAATACAGCTATGCCACATTGAGGATCAATTAATCGAAGTCGAATAGTTAGGAAAGATGTTATAATCTCTTCAACACATCCAGGAACGTTGAGCACTGATGCTAAGCATGTGGAGATATCCGGAAAAAGACCATTATCGACCTGACCACCTAAACTTGGCAAAAGACCTCCTCCTTCTCCGAGTAATTGTGAGACGCTCGGAGAAACCTGAATTGATATACATAAAAAAAAACGTATAAGCATAGATATGAGTCATTTTTAGAGGATTTGGAATTTGATAGAAAAATTGGAAGGATGATTTCATATTTATATAGTGTAGGATGTAACTCGAATGTATGGTGACCTTTTAATTTCTTAAAATGGGTTGAACACATAAGCGGTCCCTGAACTTGCACGCTTTTTCTGTTTAGACATCTTAATGAGGTCATATTCCTATTGAACACCTTATGTATACACAAAGTTGTGTCTATTAGACACTTCAATGACATTACCCGAAAATATATAGAGTGCGTGACTTTCAAACACTATAATATGAAAAAAGAGTCAATCATACCGTGAGATGTGGCAAATTAAAAAAAAATATCTCCAGCAGCCCCCTCTGCATCTTCTTCTTTGAAACCCCTCCTCATTGCCAACTTAAATCCCACCATTAACAATTTTATGAACTCTCTATTTGTTCCTTTTATTTTTATTATAAAAATAATTCATAATTTATCCTCCCTTTCCTCCCAAACACTAAAATTATTTCATAATTTTTCTTCCCTTTCCTCCCATACAATATTCTCTAACTTGCATAGCTCAATTCTTCTTCTTCCTCTCTTTTTTATCATTAACAAATATGATTAAAATTTGAAATTACCAAGAAATAATAAAGGTACAACTCCGTATTTAGTTATTTTTAGTGACTTTGTTTATGAGTTTTGTTTAATCATAAAGATGAATGAAGAATTTTTTTTTGATTTTCAGCAACAATGTTGAGATGTGGAGAAGAAAGAGATGAGAAATAAAAAAAATAGGAAAAATCTAGGGTTGGATAAATAAAAGGGGAAGATTTGGACCGTTAAGTGTGTCAATCAGACACATCCGCTTTTTTTTTCTTACTTCACGCGCTCAAAGGCGTGCCTCAAACGACAGGTGACAAGTCAGCCAAGTGTGTTTGATAGGTACATATTTTGAATGGTTTAAGTGTTCAATAGGAAGGAGCTCCTGTTAATGTGTCTATACGAAAATTTTTGACAAATTCAAGGGGCCGCTTATGTGTTATGCCCTTTAAATGTCATTTATATGAAGACTTTATTATTTACATTTTAACAGTAGTAAAACTGTAATCGAATATCTTTACAAGTTTTATGTTTTTCAGCATTAATCTCAATGTTTATTATAGTACATAGCACATCCTCTAAATTAAAGAACCCAAAATTTATATATATATATATATATATATATTATATACTTCCTCCGTTTAAAAAATGATGACCTAATTTGACTTAAAACGGAGTTTAAGAAAAGAAAGAATACATTTTAATCTTGTGGTTCTAAATTAAAGTTATGTCAAATGTACAAAAATGTCCTTTAATCTTGTGGTCGTAAACATGTTACGTGGAAAGTTAAAGTTAAAATGGTGCTAAAAAAAAAAAGGGATCATTTTTTTAAAAAAACAAACTAAAAAGGAAATAAAATCATTCTTTTTGAAATGGAAAGAGTATATATTATTTTAATTTTTATTTTCATTCCGTAAGTTCGCATTGGGTTCAACAAATTCAAATTGGCGTTATATAAAAAATGGTTAAGGAAAAAAGTGCTTCCTAGTTTATCTTTTTTAAAGGGTGTACTAGGGGTGTACAATTCAAATTAAACCAACGAATCAAATTAGATCGAAAAAAAATGATTTGTGATTTGATTTGACGGTTGAAAAAAAAATCGATAACTCTTGATTTGGTTTGGTATTAAAAAAAAAAAGCTAAACCAAATCCAAACCTAACCAACATTTATATTATTTATAGATAAAAAATATTATTTATAATCTAGTTTGTTAATATATTCTTAGTTAGTTTATAGTTTTCATTGTTTATATATTTTATTTCAAATTTGGGTTTGTAAAATTTGTAAATATTTTATTTTGTATTAAGATCCGAAGTTATAATTACATTGTCATAGTTTTCAAATTCGAAGTTAACAATTTACTTTGTAAATATTTTGTTTTGTATTCAGTTTTTTTTTTTTTTGCCTTTAAGCTTATTAATTAACAGAATAAACATTGATATTTCAAAAATAATATTTTGTACCCATGTGAATTTTATCGTCTTTCAAAAAATTCTGTTCATTTAATATTTTTTAAGTTTAGCTTATCACATAGGTATGTAAAATATATTTGATTTTTTTTTCCAAATACTATATAGTTGTAAGAATTCGAAAAACTGAAAAAAAAAAACTTTATGTGATTTAATTTGAATTTTAGATTTAATAAATTAACACGATTGATTTATATTTTTTTCATGAAAAACCAAATCAGAGAAGTCTAAGCCATGGTCAAAGGATTTGAGTTGAAAAAATAATTAAAATATTATTCTTAAAAGAATACGTAAATAATAATTTTAATAATATAAAAATGAAAAATAAAATAAAAACTTATCTTCACCATAAATAATCGAAATGAAAAAATCAAATCTATTAAATTGTCTATGAAATATTTTACACTCAATTAAATGCATCGAATCTTGCAGAACTTACGATGAAGAAAAATATTCAAAGTTTTTTAAAATGAAATTAAACAATAAGCCCAAATTCATAACAAGATTAACATAATTTGGGTTTTAATTAAAAAAAGATTCTACATATATAGAGCATGATACTGCATTTATTAATTAGGAAAAAAAATTAAATTAGTACTGCAAAATCTTTACAAATCTCCATGATAAATTTGTAGATAAAATTTATGAATTTATAGTAAGCTAATCTTCAAAGATTTTTTCCATATATACCATTAAGTTCACATTTACAATAATTATTATTTAAGACCCATTCATCCAAAAAAAATAAACAATCAAAAATGAATTTCTTTAACTTAATCTTCTTCATTCTTATTGCTCTCTTTGTTCCTAGTAATAAAAAAATGGTTCAAGCTATTCAACCACATGAGAGTTTATTAGCAAAAAGTGAAAAAATATTTCAACCTTTTTTAGCTGTTCACGAGATATCAAGAAAGTTGAATGATGTTCAACAAGGGTCCGGGTCTTCATACCGTTTGGTTCCTAGTGGCCCTAATAGGGCTGAGAGTCCGTCAGATTACCCAACACCACCAATTAAGCCAGACAAAAGGTTATATAAATTGAATGCATCAAGGAAATTGAATGGGGGTCAACGAGGGCTAGGGTCTTCGTATCGTTTTATTTATTAGTATGTATTTATTTATTCTATAAATCATATTATAACAGAAATTAGAAATTTAGTACAAAAAGTTACTTACCCAGATTGGAAGTCTAATTTTAATTATTATCGAGGATTTTATTTTGTTCAAATTGATTAACGATGTTTGTCTATATAAAAAAATATTTATTTGGTATATGAATAAAACAGAAACATGAGAATATAATATTTAACACATTTAGTTTAATATAATCCTTATGTTTACCGTTTTTAAACGAAAATACTAAACATAACAAATATTCTCACTTAGTAAATATCGTATAGATTAATGGCACTCTTTAAAAGCATTAAAACTTAAAAGATAATTAATTGAAACTATTAAAATGTACAATAAAGTTCCCATATTAAAGACATTTAATTTAAAGGGGGAAAAAGTAACCATATATGTTACCATATAAATATGGCATGTCCCCCTTTCCAAATATTCATCAAAATCCAAGATACAATTATAAATAAACTTATATATTCGATAAGAAAAATGACTTTTCAGTATGCGTATGCGCTCATTTTCTTATGCATATCGATCGAGATTTCTCCAAGCGTCTCACAGTTACTCGGAGGAGAAGGTCTTTTACCAGGTTTAGGAGGTCAGCTTGATAATGGTCTTTTCCCAGATATTTCCAAATGCTTAGCATCAGTATTCAATGTTCCTGGATGTGTTGAAGAGATTATAACATCTTTCTTAACTATTCGACTTCGATTAATCGGACCTCAATGTTGCAAAGCTGTATTAGAGATTCACGATAGTTGTTGGCCTAAAATTCTTCCTTTTGGTGCACTTTTACCCTTGACACTCAAAAGTTTTTGCCCCATTCAAGGTTCATTGCCACCATCAACCCCTCAAACACTATTTCCAAATAGCGACATGAAGATCGTACGCAATATTAAAAACTAAGTTGTTCAATTATCATTCTTCGAATCGTTTACAATAAATAGGTGGCGATGAGATTCGACGCACCTAGTAGTTCTTTTATTTGCTTTTTAGTACAATGTCAATCTACATAATCGTTTTTGCTTAAATAATCAAATTGTTAAAAGAATGCATATTTTTTATTTATTTAATTATGTTCTATTTAGATAATCTATAAAACCTAAAACCTTCCACGTGTCAAATTCTTAAGGAGCCTCACACAACTTGAGTAAGTTATGTGAGATACAATATAAATCTGTGGTGAAGAAACTTAGAACGTGGAAATTTAAATATCAACAAACTTAGCCATGGAAATGTAACAGTATAAATTTTGTGCTTTAGCCAAATTTAGCTGCAAAGATTCAAAATTTTCATAATCAATGGCGTTGAGATTACTTCCATTTTCTCCATTCTTCAATTTCAGCTCATCGAATCGAAAACGTAGATTTTCGATGCGTAGTGAAGTTTCTACCTCTGCTACTCTTCCTTCCAAACAATCCGTCTCAGGTGAGATTACACTGAATTTGTTGTTGTAGTATTAATCTTGAGAAAGGAGTTTTAAAACACATTAATTTGAATTTGAAGTTTATTGATTTGATTAATCACATTTCATTTATTTGGGCAAGAGGGAGACTGTGAGTCGCTGAGCTACGAATTTTTCCGTTGGTTGATTATAAATGAATAGGGCATTAGTAACTTGGACTGTCAAAAATGTGTCACAACCCAATTCCTTTACTTTTTTTATAGAATTTTTTTTTTTAAAAATCATTTATTTAACTCAAGTAATAAAACTTTCTTTATAATTATGTCTTTAAATGTTATATCAAAAACAAAAAAGGGTTGCTCGGGTGGTAAACATCCTTCATCTGTAAGACGACGATGTGGGGTAAAAATAGGCAGGAGTTTCGAGGGAGGGGTAAATATAAAATTTAAAAATATATATTAAATAAGAAAATTAAAACATTTTGATAAGATTTTCATGGATCCGTTTAGGCGGATTATATTTTTATGGGCTAATTCAACACCATAACACCTGGTTTCATTTATTGACATGTATAAAACAAAGTGAAGTGATGATGTGATTCGTCTCGCTTAATGTGTGCTTCTATGTCGTCATCAAGGTTCTAAGACATACATATTCTTGCCAATGAACCTCTTTAGAAGAGGCGATACTAAACAATTGATATTTCACTTTATACTAAAAGAAAATTCTTAAGTTTTATTTTCACATATGTATCTGACATTCATGCTTATGACTAGTTGTCTTAGACTAAACATATGTATTTGTATTTTTCTCCCTTTGTATCCTTTTTCATTAAAAAGCTCACGTTTTATTCTCGCTTGAAGTCCCAATGGACCTTAGAACTATTTGCGCTTTTTTGCTTTTGATAACACTAGCGTACAACAAATTGGCATTTGGAGGACATGTTAACTCATGATGTATCCACTTGCTTTTGCATGAATATGGACCTCAAGGTGTAAACTGATGTTCCATTGAAGGAAAATACCGTCTTTCTAAGGATCTTGTATGTGTAGATGTTTAATGCGGATAAGTTCTCTCACTACATGAACATGTTTATTTGACTGCAGAATAATGTGCAGGCGAGCCAGAAGCAGATATCGTTGTTATTGGGAGCGGTATAGGTGGGCTATGTTGTGCTGGACTTCTTGCTAGGTATGGACAAGATGTTTTAGTGCTCGAAAGCCATGATGTAGCTGGAGGTGCAGCTCACTCTTTTGATGTTAAAGGGTACAAATTCGACTCTGGTCCATCGCTGTTCTCTGGTTTCCAATCAAGAGGTCCTCAGGCTAATCCATTAGCACAGGTTATAATACTCGTATATGTTTATAATTTAGCTTTGTTTGTTCAGAATGCAAATGAATCGAAACGTACTAGTATATAAGTCTTCTTCTTTTCGTATGTATCCTAGACCTTCCTTCCTAATGTAGTATTTGTCTAATGTGGATAGAACTATAATTAAGGGCCTTGTATACTAGCATTTTCTTTGTCCCATCAATGTTCTTAAGTTACTACACATGAAATAAGTGTATGAGATGTTAACAAATTTTTACTGTAATTTAGTTTACATTTGGTGTGGTTTCTTGTTAGCAAATAACTCAACTTATGATATGTTTCTCAGGTTCTTGATGCATTAGGTGAATCGATTCCCTGTGTCAATTATGACTCGTGGATGGTATATGTACCTGAAGGTGAATTCCTGTCACGCATTGGCCCAACAGAGTTTTTTAAGGTCTGACCTCCTGTTTGCTTTTGTGAACATCTTTCATAGACATCATTGAAGTTTTTCCTGTGTGTTTTCAGTATTTGCAAGCTTCATGTTGTAACTTATATGTTGAGCTAGTGTATGATGCTTACAGTAGAGGACAGTAAGACTTCCTGTATATTTATGGTGATCGTATCCGAATGAAACCATTTTATCTTTTAACTGAATGGTTACATTTCATAATAACATTCTTCGTGATAATCTTTGTCACAATTCAGGATCTAGAGAAGTATGCAGGACCAGATTCAGTGAGAGAGTGGCGGAAACTTCTTGTGAGTATTGCAAACTTACCCTTACATGTTGGTGTTTCTTACGTTATTGATTGTTCTAATATCCAGAGATGTTTCTCTTGATAGTCCCTTGTTCTCGAACTTTTGCAAGAGCTCTTTACTGTCCTTTCTTCTTTAAAATCTTATCTCATTAGCATAGAGTGTTGTTTTTACAGGACGCGATACTTCCAATCTCAGCAGCTGCAATGGCTCTGCCTCCACTATCTATCCGAGGGGACTTGGGCGTTCTTTCGACTGCTGCAGCTAGATATGCACCTTCTCTCTTAAAATCTTTTGCTCAAATGGGACCTCAAGGAGCCCTTGGTGCTACCAAGCTTCTCAGACCCTTTTCAGATATCATTGATTCTTTGGGGATAAAAGACCCTTTTATACGAAATTGGCTGGATCTCCTAGCTTTCTTGCTTGCCGGGGTGAAAACTAACGGCATACTCTCAGCAGAAATGGTAACATATTTATACTCTACATTAAAAAAGAATAAATATGGTATTACGTAGTCTCATCTTCACCGTTTCACGAGTGTTGTACTCGATTTCATGTTTAACGTTCTTACATTTGAGTTTAACTTATTGGAGCAAGTATCATCATACAACTTCATTAATATCATAATTGATGTTTCATAGGTGTACATGTTCTCAGAATGGTATAAGCCAGGTTGTACTCTAGAATATCCACTTCATGGAAGTGGAGCAATTGTTGAGGCTCTTGTTCGAGGATTACAAAAGTTTGGTGGACGGATTTCTCTCAAGAGTCACGTAGAAAACATAGTTGTTGAAAAGGGTCGAGCTGTTGGAGTGAAACTAAGAGGTGGCCAAGTAAGTAAATAAAAAGTATGTTGCATTGTGAAATGATACATGATATATATCTTTTATTAAGGTTGTGCTGTTTCTTTGTGATGTTGCAGTTTGTCCGTGCTAGGAAGGCTGTAGTCAGCAATGCATCTATGTGGGATACACTGAGTTTATTGCCTCCAGAAGCTGTCCCGAAGTCATACCAGGACGGGATTAAAACGACTCAACAGTGTGAATCATTCATGCATCTGCATTTGGGTTTTGATGCAGAGGTAAGGCACAGCACAATGATGCATTGTAATAGCTTTCGTGGACAGTGAACTGATTGTTTTCTTTAACCGTCAATGTAATGGATCTATAGGGTATATCTGATGACCTGGGAATCCATCATATAGTAGTTAATGACTGGGACCGAGGGGTTGATGCTGATCAGAACGTTGTACTGATATCTGTCCCGAGTGTGCTTAGTCCAGATCTTGCTCCACCTGGAAAGCACGTTTTGCATGCTTATACCCCCGGAACTGAGCCATTTGAAATTTGGGAAGGTCTTGATCGCCGAAGCAATGAGTACAAAAACCTCAAGGCTGAAAGATCCGAGGTACTCTTTTAACTTCTCATTGATTAATGACAAATAGTGGTCCATCAACAACGACATTACCCATTATAGTCCCACAAATTGGGGTGACAAAGAATGGTCCAACTCTCGTTGTTTACATAGTTTTGTGATGATAGTATGGCTGATCAACTTGCTTTATCGTGTCACATTAGTGTAAAGTTAGCTAATACATCGTTAGATGTTGCATTTTCCATCTTGAATCGGAAGCTTACTCACAATGTTCAAGCCATCGTGCCTAACTGATTTATGCTCTACATCAGCTATAGGTTCAATCTATAAACATTTAGAATTGAATCCGTTAAAATTTTAGTACTACAGGTTCAAATATATTATTTGTCGCAATTTTAGTGAACCTTTACATGTAAATATATGCTCCTCGTTAAAAATACTGAGCTCAAATGAACTCGATGACTCAGTACTGCATCCTCCACTACTCTAGATATCGTTTATCACATATTCATTTTCCGTCTATATGTATCTTTGCAATTTGTGACCTTCAGCTGATTTTCCGGTTACATGACAGGTAATGTGGAAGGCTGTAGAGAAAGCACTTGGGCCAGGATTTAATCGCGATAAGTGTGAGGTGAAATTAGTGGGAACTCCGTTGACACATCAAAGATTTCTTAGAAGAAACAGAGGGACCTATGGGCCAGCTATATTAGCAGGTAAAATAGAGGTGGACCTATGGTCGTGTTCAGCTGAACTCATTAGTTTCTACTCGAATTATAAGATCACGCTCATTCTAAACCTACTGACTCATCGATCTGCAGGTAAAGGAACGTTTCCTGGACACTCAACACCAATTCCACAACTCATGTGCTGTGGAGACTCTACTTTTCCTGGCATTGGAGTTCCTGCAGTTGCTGCTAGTGGTGCCATTGTCGCGAATTCATTGGTTTCTGTGTCAGAACATTCGCGCCTTCTTGATGCTATAGGGATATGATCGAGGAGACTCTCGAGACTGTTAAGTTTTTTTTCTTAGTACTGAAAAATTTGATTCATTCTGTATAAATCCTTACATTGTTTATACTCTGTACAATTCATCCTACCTTTGTTTACATTATTGAAAATATATATATTCTACTTCAGCTTGTACAATTTGTTTAATGATTGAAAAGAAGTGGCAACATGGGTTCCAAGCGATTGCTTTAGTGGCCTAGGGGTTAAAACGATCTTGCTTGGCTGGTATGTTCTTTCCGCGTATATGTTTCACTCATTCATTTTTCTTTTACACCAGAACATGCTTATATTATACTCAGTCTGTTACGTGTATTTATATTTCGAGATGGTAACATGTTTGTATAAGAAGCAAAACTGGTATGTAGTAATGTAGATGATCATTTTGTAAGTTACAGTGTTCAACTAACAAAGTGAAGACGAGTTGAGGTGTTCAGATGTGCGTATTCAAAGTTGAAGTACTTATTTACCATCTGAATCCAAGTTCGAGTATCGATTTATGTAATAATTTCACACTCATTTTAAACCAACTGATTCTTGTCTACAGGTAAAGGCACATTTCCAGGACATTCACCACCAATTATGTTAAAGAACGACAAAAGTTGCTCATCGGTGGTTAATGAGATGGGTGGACTCCTTATAAGGCTTGGGCAATTCTTCGAGCTAACTTTTGGGGTGTGAGTTAGGCCTAAGACCTAATTTCACAAATTACACAACTCATGTGCTATAAAGACTCTACTTTTCCTGGTTTGCTGCTAATGGTGCCATTTTCTCGAATTTATTGGTTTATGCACAACACGTGTAGCTACTTATTCAATTTTATATAAGTCAAAGCATCGATTTGTGTATACTCAAAATTGAAGAATATAAATATAAACTAAAGTCAAATTAAATGCATGTTTATGATTATACTTTTAAAGTACTTAGTACTCTTTTCTATAATATTCACTGTACATTGGCAGTCGTACTCATTCTATTCATAAAAAAAAAATTGTTATGAAATCATTGAGCTACATACAACAAGCTAAATCGAACACCATAATTTTTTTCCACGCCAATACATTTAATTTATTAATAACGATTTTTTAATTAAAAATTTAATTTTACTTTCACTTTGCTCACCCCTTGGTCAAGACAACTCTAGAGCTTACTTTTAGTAATTGGCTATCATCTTTTATGATAATTTATTTTATTTTATGTGATTATTTAAACGGACACTGAGTTAATCAAGAAATTTTTTCAAAACTTGTGATTTATAGTGACATTTTGTGTTTTATTAAAGTTTTGAAACGTCATTATATTTACCATATGTCTATAACAACTTTTCATAAAGATTAATTTTCTTTTTTACGCAGACAAAAAGGAAATTCAGTTCTTATAAAATCAAAGAAATAATATTAATTAGTATTAATATCAAATAACTAAAAGTTGGTTCATGCACCACATAATTATATAACTGTTTAATCTTGACTGAAAAATCAGTCAAATCTGCTAGCATACTATAATACTATATAGTCAAAAATTGTGTACACATAACATAACATGCTCACTGTTGGAAACAATTAATTATAATATATATACTTTTCTTTAATTAAATACCAACTATTTCTCCTCTATATATATATTTCAAAACCAAATCTTGCAAAATTAATATTTTCTCTCAAGATTTCAACAATTACAAAGAAAAAATAAATAAAAATTATGAGTCCATCTTCATTAGCCATGTCCTTTTTCATTTTCACTATTATTTTGAGCTACGTATTTAAAATAATATTACAAATGTTTCCACAATCAAAATTACTAAACTACATAGATTTTATATTTTTTCAATTGAAATGGGCATGGAATGTTGCCCTCTATCAATCTTTCTCTCATTCTTGTAGTAATTACGACTTCACTATTAACTCAGAAGGTGCACCTCGTCATCATTGTAATAATAATGAGCTTAGAGTAACGCGTTTTGAGCGCGATAACTTGGAGGAGTCATCGGTGGAATGTGCAATATGTTTGTGCAAGATTGAAGATGGTGAAGAAGTTAGAGAATTAAATTGTGATCATTTTTTTCATAGGGCTTGTTTGGATAGATGGATGAATTGTGGACGTATGACATGTCCATTGTGTAGAAATCATCTAATGAAGCCAAACACAATATACTCAGAGCTTCAACATGAAGTTATCAATTTGAATTTGTTATCAGGTAGATCGAGAGATCGTTGTGAATGGTGGTTAAGGTAAATTTACAACCAAAAAAAAAATAACGTCACGGAGAGGGTAAAATTGTAAATTTACATGGGAAGCTGGCTATGCCATGGTTTTTGAAGTCGGCTCCGTCACATGATTTATTCGATTTATTTGAGTACTGATGATTTATAACTCTGCAAATTAAAGGGAAAAATTGGTATATGAGTTGATTTGATCATTTCACTTTATTCAGAAATTTTATATTTTATTTATCAGTATTTATTTGGATAGAGACTTAAATCTCATTATTGATTTTGATATTTTACAGTAATATTAATTAAAAAGGAAAATCTACGATATACTTTACTAGCATATATACTAATATTATTATATACTTTTAAAAATTACACTGTTTATCATTAGTTAAGAGTTTTCTACGTATCCTACACTTAGATATATACTTTTTTACTATCAGATTTACAAAAGTAGGGAGAAAGGCGAGCAAGATTAGGGAGGGATGCGAGCGAGATTAGGGAGGGTGGCGAGCAAGATTCATATGTATCCCAAGTACATGTGAACCACACTAGATATATGCATTTGTATGTATCTAGAGTTATTCACATTAGTACATGGGAGAGTACTGGCGAACGAGATGGGAGAGAGGCGAGAGAGGCTAACGAGATTTGTTATGTATCCGTCGAATACATGTGAATTCACTTGGATACAACGTATATAGAATAAATAATACCTAAATTTGATCTCATATATCCGATATACGTATATCTGATGTATATGGAGGCACCAAAATCTAATAAAATATGTAATTTAACAAATTAAAGTGTAACTAAATAAGTAACTTCTAGATTAGCAAGAATTATATAAGTTCCCAATAAAAATTAAGATACATTAGTATAACAAAATAGTTTGGTCATGTCTTCTAATCCGTTGACCTAATGATGCACTGGTGCGTGTATTTATTTTTTTAAAGAATAAATGAAAAACTAATCCTGCAAATCAATAAAAACATATGGAATACGTAACAAAGTGTTAACAATTAATCGAAATAATAGCAATTAATTTGAGATTGAAAACTATAAAAATCAAAATTTCATGTGTACAATAATTATTTACAATTATACCCTTTCCGCGCCTCTTTGATATATTTATCTTAGCCACCATTTATAACGATCTCTCGATCTTCCTGATAACAAATTCAAATTGATTACTTTATATTGAAGCTCTGAGTAAATTATGTTTCGCTTAGTTAAATGACTTCTACACAATGGACATGTCATACGTCCACAATTCATCCACCTATCCAAACAAGCCCTATGAAAAAGATGATCACAATTTAATTCTCTAACTTCTTCACCATCTTCAATCTTGCACAAACATATTGCACATTCCTTTGATGATTCCTCCAAATTATCGTGCTTGAAACGCGTTACCCTAAGCTCATTATGTTCATGGTCATGAGGTGCCTTCAGAATTATTACTAGTGAAATAATTGTAATTTCTACAAGATTTGAGAGAATGATTGAAAGAGGACAACATTATATGTCCATTTCAATTGGCAAAATATGAAATTTATGTAATTTAGTACCTTTGATTGTGGAAAAATTTGTAATGTTATTTTAAATATGTAATTGAAAATGATGCTTAGAATGAATAAGAACAATGGCTAATGAAGATGGACTCATTTTTTTATCAATTAAATATGTAGCTCAAAATAATACTTTAGAATGAATAATATGTATATTTTAGCTTTATATAGTTTGCTAAAAATTGTGTCTCAAAAATTTTGAGTGCAGTCAATACATGCTCATGAATTATACATATATTATTTGTGATATTTTCTTCTATGATGTCTGCAGACTCTTTGGTGTATGAAATAGGTCAATGAAAGTATCCTAGCAAATTTGATCAATAAAATATTTAAAGAGTAATAACAATAAGGAGTGTGGTAGGATAAGTTTTATTCATTTTTATATTTTTGTTCAAGATTTCAAATTCGAGATCTTTAATAGGAATAATCCGAGTAAAGACGTGAATAGAGATGAAAAAATCATTGAGATATACTTTTTGACCAATTACAAGTTTAATATTTTAGCAATGTATGTGTTGTGTATCGATTGATTTCAACTCATAATTATTTCAATATATAAATAATAGGTGTGACAAATGTAGCCTATTTTCTATGGTTGGATGAATTAGTATGTAGTCTAAATTGATCAACGAAACCAATTGTTTGTAACTTTTTTTAAGGAAAGTAACATTTTAGCGCGTTAATGAGTGTCTATTTATTAACTAATCTGTCAAATTCAATCCAACTCGTTAACTTAATACTTGAGTCTATATATCAAGTGGTTATAAAAGAAAATGAGAAAGCTAAGTGAACTCATTTATGATATAAAACTAGGTTATCCATCACCAAATATTTTTTTGATAGCATAGTCCACATAGCTAGACAAAAAGCAACAATATTATGATGTTTTTATAATAATAATAATAATAATAATAATAAAAGTATATCTTAGTCCATATAGCACACTATTTGTTTGATAGTAGCACTTATTTTATTTCTTTATCATCAACCGCCAAAGATTTTTAGCATAAAATGTTAAATTAATAAATTTATGTTTGATAAATTTGAATTTCTCTTTTGGCAAATTGATCACTTTTAATATCCTTGAATTTTATATGATTGTACATATATATATGTACCAATCACATTGCATTGTGAATATATTTCCATATTGGACCTTAGTCGTATGAACATTTAAATACCATATCAAATTTCTAAAAATTTTCTTGTATTGTGTGTGTAGTAGATAATTTTTTATTTTTGTGTGTGTGCGCTAGATTGAGTGCCATACTTCAACTTTCAGAAATAGGTCAACAAAATTGTCCTAGCAATTAGATTTAAAATTTTTAAAAAGGAAGTGTAGCAATTATCTTTAAAAAAAAAAATATTGAAACTAACCACTTTGTGTTAGTGTATGAATTAGTTTGAGCAAGAGAGTGAATGTATGCGATTTCTTTTATTAGTTGAAATGAAAGAAAATTTAGTAGAGAGTACTTTCTTGTTAAATCACTATTAAAGAACACGAAAATGCACAAGTACCCCATCAATTTATGTCCGAAATTTCAGAGACACACTCATACTATACTAAAGTCCTATTACCTTCCTGAACTTATTTTATAAGTTATTTTTTAACCCCCTTTCGGTTGACGTGACACTAGTTTGAAAAAAAAATCAATCAGTGTTGGGCCAACAAGATAGTATCACGTAGACCGAAAAAGGGTAAAAAATTAATAATAAAATAAGTTCAGGAAGATAATAGGACCTTTATATAGTATAAGTTGTCTCTGAAATTTCGAGCATAGATTGAAAGGTACTTGTGCAGTACGTTTCATTTTGATTTAGTATTCTTTTATAGTAAAGTAATTTTATATATACCTATGATGTGAATTTTAATTAGACCAACTGAAACATATGTCTGGAATACAATAGTTATGTACGAAAAGTTTTATTTTTGTTTCCTGTTCGATTTTTACTATTCATATTAGAGCTCGATTATTTTGAATTTATGGGGTGTGAGACCTCATTTGGGGAAAATGCTTCTTACAAAGGGTTTTTTCATATCCAACACTCAAATTCAAGACCTTTAACTAAAAGAGGCGCAATCTTATTCGTTACACCATATTCGTATATTATAAAAAATTAAAGTTGAGTGAACTAAATTTTATGATTTGATCGATACTTTACACATGTATGATGTTCACTATATATTGGTTACATTCTTTTATTATTAGCATAGCCCACAAAGTAAGATTTATACAACGAGTGATTGAGTCATTTAATTTATATTATCTCCATTTTCGTTAACCCTATCAACCATATATATTATGATTTTTACATCATAAAATTATAACTAGCTTAGTTCATATGTGTAATTAAATTTCTATTATGCAAATTTTGAATCGTGTTTTAGCAAAATGGTGAGTTAAATTATATTTGAGCTTGGTTAATAAAAAGTGATTATATTGAGATTCAAGTCTCTCTCCAAGTAAACATAATATAACATTGAAATAAGATTTCTCTTTAAAAATGAAATGATTGAAAAATCATATTTATTCATTATTTCCTCAATTTTCAAAGAGTTCATCACAAAAATAAATTTTAAAAAAAAAACTAAAATGCCAAAATTAACCGCCAAAACTATAAAAATCAAACTTTCATATGTACAACAATTATTTACAATTATACCCTTTCCGCGCCTCTTTGATATATTTACCTTAGTCACCATTCACAACGATCTCTCGATCTTCCTGATAACAAATTCAAATTGATTACTTCATATCAAAGCTCTGAGTAAGTTGTGTTTGGCTTAGTTAAATGACTTCTACACAATGGACATGTCATACGTCCACAATTCATCCATCTATCCAAACAAGCCCTATGAAAAAAATGATCACAATTTAATTCTCTAACTTCTTCACCACCTTCAATCTTGCATAAACATATTGCACACTCCACTGATGATTCCTTCAAATTATCGCACTCAAAACGCGTTACTCTAAGCTCATTATGTTCACGTCCATTAAGTGTACCTTCAGAATGACTAGTGAAATAATTGTAATTAATGCAAGTACGAGAGAAAGATTGAAAAAGTACAACATTCCATGCCCATTTCAATTGTAAAAATATGAAATCTATGTAGTTTAGTAACTTTGATTGTGGAAACATTTTTAATGTTATTTTAAATATGTAGCTCAAAATTATAGTGAAAATGAAGGACTCATAATTTTATTTTATTTTATTTTGGTGATTTTTAGTTTTGGATTTTGACGTAAGGGAAAAATGTGGACACTTGGCTTTATATAGATTTTTTTTCTTTAAAAAAAAAGAAGGTATAGTTGATGTTATGAAATATTTACTAATTATTTCAAATTATACATAGGTTGTAAATTGTACACAGAATTTGAATCTAGGGTGAACTGATTTTGACTTACAACTAGAAAATAAAAAGTATGGGGCGCCGTCTTTGTTGTCAAGAAGGAATAATTAGTTTTATTATTATTATTATTATTATTATTATTATTATTATTATTATTATTATTATTATTATTATTATGTTAAAAACTTAGAAATTCATACCAAGTATGTATAACTAATGGCAGAAGAAAACGTGTCGGAGAACGATGAGACGAATGAAATTTCTCTCTTTTTATCAAGTTTAATTTTAGATTTAATAATATAAAATTTTGATATATTATATTTTTGTTATGTATTTTGACAGCTATATGGCATTGGGTGTATGGAGATTTAGAAATATCTTGTGATGAACATATGAGACTATTCTTGTTGAGTCAATTATTTTTGAACAAGGATTTCTTTTATGTTAGTAATAATAGAATAATTTTATTCGTAGAGAAGCAGATTTAAATTCGATAAATACCAATACGCAATGGAGAGTTGTTTCCATTTTCTATGAGCAAATGAATCTGTACTTATTTATCATTAAAAAAACCTATTTGTAAAAATTTAAATTTATTCATTGTTTTTCTTTATGAATTTTGAAAATCTATGAATAAAATAAATTCGATAAAAACTAATAAATATAATAAAGACAATAAAAGTATGGGGCGCCGTCTTTGTTGTCAAGAAGGAATTATTATTATTATTATTATTATTATTATTATTATTATTATTATAATTATTATAATTATGTTAAAAACTTAGAAAATCATACCAAATGTATAACTAATGGCAGAAGAAAACATGTTAGAGAACGATGAGATGAATGAAATTTCTCTGTTTTTATCAAGTTTAATTTTAAGATTTAATAATATAAAATTTTGATATATTGAGATATATTATATTTTTGTTATGTATTTTGACAGCTATATGGCATTGGATATATCGGGATTTAGAAATATCTTGTGATGAACATATGAGACTATTCTTGTTGAGTCAATTATTTTTGAAAAAGGATTTCTTTTATGTTAGTAATAATGGAACAATTTTGTTCTAAGAGAAGCAGATTTAAACTCGATAAGTATCAATACTGAGAGTTGATTCCATTTTCTATGAGCGAATGAGTCCGTACTTATTTATCATTAGAAATACCTATTTGTAAAAATTTGAATTATTCATTGTCTTTCTTCATGAATTTTGAGAATTTATAAATAAAAGAAATACGATAAAAATTAATAAATATAATAAAGACAATAAAAGGTTTGTAACGCTAAACATAGAAACGTATTTTTCTATGTATATTAAAAATAGTTTAAATGTTTTATCAATATTAAAGAAGACTATATTTAATTTTAGTGGAGTAAAATTCGATCTTCAAATATTTCAATGATCTTTTTAGCAAATTTTGTCCCTTAGTCATCAGTTATGAATAAATAAATAAATAAATACTTAAGAAATAATTTGAAAATTATGTACTTAAAGCTTGAAAGTTGTATTTTTTATGTATATTATATAAATAGTATATACCTTAAATATTAATTTATGAATTTTTTCGATATATATATATATATATATATATATATATATATAAAGCTTGAAAGTTGTATTTTTTATGTATATTATATAAATAATATATACCTTAAATATTAATTTATGAATTTTTTCTTAGCGAAAAATAAATCTACAACAATCATAAGCTATTTTACTGTTTGAAGTAAAATCCTAACGACATAATTGTTAGTGGATTTCAACATTTATAATAGTGTATATATTTATAGGATATACTATTATAAATGAGGGGATCCAATGACAGTTTAATTAACACAATTATAAAGGTGAATCTGATCAAATAATTATTTAGTAAATATTGATTTTATTGATATTCACGTAAGTTATTTTTTTATATTTTCAATACGCTTAATAAAAATTTTAATTTTAATATCAAACTCAATATTGTATTCGTAGACCATAACATATTTTATATACCAATAAGTATAAGCTCGAAATTATATTTTATAAATATATAAGTAGTAGTTTTATTATAAATAGTTTAATTAAGAGATTACTTTATGAATTTCTCCTAAGTGAAAAATACATCTGTATGAGTTGTTTTTGCAGTGGGATATTTTGGAGTAAAACCCTAACACTTATAATAATATATTTACATGATATTTACAAATGGATGGTCAAATACTTCTTATAATTAATGTTCTGTTAAATAACGTGTAAATGAAAAACACGAATTGTATTTCGAGACGGAGAAAATATATTACATTTTTTTGTTAAATAACACTTATACCCCTATTGGATTTAGTAAAACTACAACCACACTCCAACTAGTTTTCCAAATTACAACTAGCTCCTAAGATGATACGAAATTAATCCACTTTGCGTTAAGTTAAGAGTCGTTTCAACAATAAAAAGAATTAGAGTTCAGATTGTGACATAGAAATTTCTTCGATACATTGTAGCAATCACAAACGATCCATATATATAATCAGTCACTATTCATTTCAGTCTTCCATTTCACTATACGAAGAACATGAAAGTTTTCATTTTATCTTTTACGTGTACTTATGTAACGACCTGTTTAGTCGTTTTGAGCAACAAACTTCAATTCTGGAAAAACTGGCTGAGGCGACGGACCAAACGACGATCCGTCATGGGCATGACGGACCGTCGCAGGGTCTCGTTTCAAAACACTTAGAAAATCTGAAATTGGGTACTGAAAATCGACTCTCTGAACTTCGTGACGGAATGGCAGGACGGACCGTCACAGGCGTGACGGACCGTCACAGATTGTTCAGTGGAAGTTGACTCTTTGACCCTTGCGACGACCTGCAGGACGGACCGTCGCAGGCACGACGGCCCGTCACAGGTTGCGCAAATCCCAGGCAGAATCGGATTTCCTTATACGTTTTAAGGGACGTTTTTGGACTATTCTTTCCTTAATTATAGATTTCGTGGGTTTATATTAATAACTCAAATTCTTGGGGGTTAAAAGAGGTAACCCTAAGTTAATTAGTGGGGTATTATTGTCATCTTTTATTCTTAATTATATACTAATTAGGGTAAAAGAAAGAGGGTTTGAATAAGAAAATAGAAAGAACAAGAAGGGAGAGAGAGAAACGATCGAGAAGAAGAGGAAAACACCAAGCTTTGAGGATTAACTTGCTTGATTTCAATTCTTCGGTGGAGGTAGGTTATGGTTTTCATGCTTCATAAGTAAACTCTTAATAATGAATGATATGTATTGGTAGTATTGTAAACCCTACTATATGCTTAATGGTATGTTTGCATGAATATGATTATGTGATTGTGATAAGATAAGCATGATGAAAATATTGAATCCCAAATCTCGAAAAGAAACTTTAATATACATTATTAATGATGATGCCTTGGTATAGAAGAAGGCTTGATGAATTAAAGTAATGGGATTGATGATGCCTTGGAATAGAGAAGGCTTGATAATTTACAGAATGATATTAGTGGATCGGAGTGTCACGTTCCGACACATAGTATTAGTGGATCGGAGTGTCACGTTCCGACACATAGTATTAGTGGATCGGAGTGTCACGTTCCGACACATAGAATTAGGGGATCGGAGTGTCACGTTCCGACACATGTAGGGGATCGGAGTGTCACGTTCCGACACATGTAGGGGATCGGAGTGTCACGTTCCGACACATGTAGGGGATCGGAGTGTCACGTACCGACACATGTAGGGGATCGGAGTGTCACGTTCCGACACATAGAATTAGGGGATCGGAGTGTCACGTTCCGACACATAGAATTAGGGGATCGGAGTGTCACGTACCGACAAATAGTAGTAGGGGATCGGAGTGTCACGTACCGACACAAGAAGAGGAAAGATAATGAATCTTGAAAGATGATAATATACTCAACTTAATATACTTAATTCCCAAATGAGTATGGTGTTGAGCCTTGAGCCCTCATGGATGAACTTGATGGTACTTATTGATGATTATAATACTTGTTGTTGCTACATGTTGAGTTTTATAGTTGATTTACGATAATATTGATATATATACTGTTCTCTATTTTGAGTTGGCCGATGATATCTACTCAGTACCCGTGTTTTGTACTGACCCCTACTTTTATGTTTTTCTTCTTGTTATTTGTGGAGTGCAGCAAACGTGCCGTCATCTTCGACTCAACATAACTCAAGCCAGTCTTCGTCACACCGGATCTTCAGGGTGAGCTAACGCTTCTAGCTTGGACTGGATCTTCTCCTTCATGTCTTGATGCCTTGAACTTCCGGCATGGACTAGCTTCTTATGTATTTTTAGCTTCTTAGAAACTCTTAGAATTAGTAGTTTAAAGTAGATGTTCTTGTGATGATGACTTCCAGGTTTTGGGAATAATAGATGTTGAATATTGATAGTTATTGAATTGGTTTTTATTAATGAGTTTAAGTCTTCCGCATTACTTTCTGTTGTTATTACATTGAAATGTTAAGGTTTAGATTGGTTGGTTCGCTCACATAGGAGGGTAAGTGTGGGTGCCAGTCGCGGCCCGGATTTGGATCGTGACAACTTATTTAATTAGTTAATGTTTGTATTGTACGGGAGCAATATATACATTATGTTCCTAAAATCATAAAAGGTAAATAGTGAAATAAATTGACTACACAAAATGTTAATTAGCTATGTGCAATGAATCCTCCTAGCTTTTGGTGTAACGTTGAATTTTTTTTTTTTTCTGATAGTTATAATTTTTTCCAAATTCAATGTGGAAAAACGGCTTATTAATTATTATATACCCATCAATCATTTCTTAAAAAGTTGAAAAGTATTTCCTTATGAAAATTATAGACTTATTTTGTTCTTTTCTTGAAACTTCAAAGTATATGATTACAATTTACAACTACCCACATGGGTAATTTATTCTTTGTAACATTGTGAATTACCATTTTAAAAATATGACCCATTAAATATTAATTTAATTCAATTAAAATGCTTGTTATTTTATAGTTGTACATTAGATAATATTAAATATTGTTATTACTCTTCTTATTTCTCCTTTCAATCATGTATTATTCCTATAAATTATATTATTGTGTCTATAAAATTATACTAGCAACCTATTCAATTTTTTTAGAAATTTTTGTGATCAATAATAAATTAAAAAATGTTTTTATTTAGCTAAATAAACAGATTAATCGGTCTATTTTCGTATTATACATGATATATATATCTTAACTTGGATATTAATTCTAAGTGCACATTCCATTTTTGCAAAACATGATTATGAAAATCTACGAAAAGTTCTTCAACGTATTATATGTGTTAATTGTTATATAGTTAATAAGTCTTTAGAGGTTGAGGTTCCATGGATGATATTTCTGATACTGTATTTGAAGCGGTCGTTTAAATTTCTTGATTTATAATTGAAATAAGTTATGTTCTAATTATTTTATCGGAGGGGTTTGAATTATCTCCTTGTTAATGTATTTGATTAGTGATTTTACTCTCTTTTTTTAAAAAAAATAAAAATTGTCATGATTATGCATGGATAAATATTTTAAATTTATTTTGATTGGTAATTAAATACTTTGATTTTGAATTTTGAGGATATATAACTAAACATCTTAATTTATCTCTATTATATTAATCGAATTCTTCAACTTACAAAATGATCACGAAAATAAATAGATATCCACAAAAACTTATATACTACATCAGCATTGGATATACTCGAAACATAGTCAAAATAATCAAAGTATTTATACGTTTTCAAAATTGAAATATTTTAATAATTAAGACTATATTAAAATATATATCCATATCGAGTATATCCAAAATTTCTAAACCTTTGTATTTTAAAAAACAGACTTGTCAAAATTATAAAATAAATTTTACAATGAGAGTGAAAAGTCTTTTTTTATTTCACAAGTTCTACTTTTGTTACAATCTTATTTACTTTTCTTTACCATACAAGACTTTCATATATTTAGAACTTATGTATAAGAATAAAGTTTTTAGTATTAGGTGCGCAATTGGTGGGACTTAAAGAGTAAAATAAAAGTCATTGAATTAACCGTCAAGAACAAATTTAAACAATATTTTTTATTTTTTTATGAGTATCATATTTTAATTATCTATTGTTATATCTATCAATCTACGTTATTATTATTTTATATTAAAATACATATTAATGTTAAGTTAACGTACACACTTTAGGAAACAAACTCAACATTGAGATGTATTTTTAGTATAAAAAGGGAGTGATATAGTGTAGGTTGGTACGTTCATATAATAATAAATAATTAAAATACGAAACTCATAAACTGGAAATAATTTACGAAAAATGCACAAGTATTCCTCTCGACTATATTCAAAATTTCATAGAGACGCCTTAACTATACTATATAAGGTCATACTACTCCCCTGAACCTTTTTTTTTGTAACTTTACACCTTTTGTTTTACGTGGCATACTCCGTGACTCCACGTAATTGAGGCGCGTGGAAGATATTTGGATTCCACGTAAGCTAAAAAGGTCACAAAATTACAAAAAAGAATAAATTCAGGGAATAATAAAATCTTAATTTAACTAAGGTATGTCCCAGAAATTTCGTTCATAGTCTGGGGATATTTCTACCTTTTCCCAATAAGTTAAATGTATTGTTCTTATCATTACTTCAAATTATATTTTGAACCAAAGTTAATTCTCAATCACAAAATCTTTTTTTTTTTTTTTGGAGAGATTGAAGGTAAAACATTTATTTCATCCAAGGTACTATTTAAACTAATTAGTGTTGACATATATGATTTAGATGACATAAAGTATATGACAATTTATAGAAAATTATTTTCTATTTCATAAAATAATGATCATTTTGTAGCAACTTGGTTCAAGTAATGATCATCTTAAAATTAAGGATTGTTGCTAATTTATGTATCCACATATTAAAAAAAAAAATCTGCGGGTATAAAGGATTTTTTAAAATTTAATTCACAAAATTTATTTTGTATCTACCTCTTTACTTTAAGATATAAGTTTAATTTGTAAGAATTGTGATTATGAATTATGCTATACAAAATTCAAATTATTTGAAATCAATATAAAAATATGAGACATGAAAAATAAAGTAAAAAATCGTTGTTGTTAAAAGGCTAACTTGAGTATGTGGCTAGAAAATTTGGGCCTAAAAAATCATGCTACCCAATGGAAGAAAAATATTCATTTAATTTTATACTTTTATATCAAAAAAACAATGCTTGAAATAATTAAATTTTTAAATTTTATATCCAAATTACGAGATCAATTTTATACCAAGATGAACTAAGTAAATAAATAAATATAACGATCAATTTACACATGCTCAACTCCTATTGACATGAAATTAAATCTATATAAATGATTCGGTGATGTCAATAAAAGGTGAGCATGTGTAAATTGATCGTTATATTTATTTATTTACTTAGTTCATCTTGATTTATAATTGATTTCATAATTTGGGTATAAAATTTAAAAATGTAATTTATATATATATATATATATATATATATATATATATATATATATGAAGTCCATAAGGCATAAGTAGAGGAAGAATTATTTGTATAGAAATTACTATAATTGAGATATCTTATATATTCGAGTTTTTATTTTATTGAAGTAAATATTGATTACGATCTGAAAACAGTAAGTTAAGCTTATGCTCCTCTCAGCTTTATAATTATATTTATTAATATAACATCACACTATCATACAGTGATAAATTAAAAAAAGTTATATTTTTATAAATAACCTTTTTACCCCTAATATTTTCTTCCTCCCTTTTCAATAATTCAATATCATAAAGTCTATATAATTTCCCCACCCTAAAATTTTAGTACAAATTTATGTCTAGTGGCCTCAAGGTCTTTGTGCATGTGCATGGATTTGGCAGTACTAGGTTTATTTATATGAATTTCTAGCACTTATTTTCTTTGGAAATAAAATAATTCAATTCACTGGTACTTCTCTACTTGGATTGACAAATTAAATTAAATTTGGTTGGTGACACTTTTTTTGACCTTTGATCTATTAATTATGAAACACGTTATCATAAAAATAATTTCTAGCGATAATCAATAAATATATATATATATATATATATATATATATATATATATAGAAGAAATATCAAGTTGCGAGATAATAATAGGCACACATCGGACCATATAGAAGAAACATTTATTAGGACCATTAAATGTCTAAACAATCCAGTAGGTGAATGGCTAGGTCCACAAATATTTGTATACGTTCCGAGAACGCAGAGAATTCAATCTCAACTTTTTTTGTGATGGTCTAACAATTAGCTTGTCTTGCTAACAACCATTACAAGAAAACTCACCATTTAAAAGATTTTTTAGTTTCTACAATGGATGTCCATTTTAATTTTTCATAATTCGTCTAAACATTATAGACTAATAATGTCTCAGACAATCATGTCAAATTAAAAAAGTATTGAAATTAAAAAACTTCTTATTTATCGTAGAATGTGCCTCAATTGAACTAATTCTTGTCCAATACAAGCCTGAAAATACAGCATGAAACGTTTCTATGATACATGTCTTCTCATAGACATTCTTGATGATACCACATCGTTAACCAAAGGTCGTAATCTTTCTCATGCCTAGCATGGTGGCTTACACATCATTCTCTTTAGAGAATTGATCTATATTTTTAGCTCTTGTCAAAAGTTATCATTCTTCATGAATGAAACACAAAAATGTGAAAATATCTAATGATAACTTTTAGTACCTCATTCCATAACTATGTACATTATTCAATCACTTGTCTTCTTTCAGATATATTATGCACTGCAACCACATTCACTTTACATAATGGAGCAAATTCAGTAAATTTCATGACTTCTCATAAAAAACACATTAATTTTTCTTTAGTCATTATTATATCATCAGTATGGTGCATTGAGACTCACATTCAATGTCTTATCTATATAAAAGTGTCTTAGGTCATAAATCAATGGATCTTGAACCCAATATCTTATCATCATGGTGTATCAAGACTTTAACCCAATGTCTTACCCTCTTTTTGCGATTGGACATAAATCTATCATCTTATTCTTTTGGTACGATAAAACTCAAATCTATCGTCTTATCAATAATGAGGCCCAACCTCAAGCCTTCAAAATAATTATAATTTTATCACTTTTGATGGTCATTAATATGATCGTACATTATAATTACACACAAAATTGAGATTATTGATTTATTATAATCAACATTAGTAGTTAATAAATATAGCTTAATAGATCACATACCTCATATAAAGGTTGAAAACATATCTTTCACTAAATTGTGCTTATTTAGTTATTAAAATAAATTAAGAAATTCTCTTTCCAGTCGATTAAAATTAAACGTATAGAAAGTCGACAAGTCTCTTTAAATACTTACTTTAGATGGTACCTCCAGATCTGTTACTTAAATAATTCAGGCATTTTTTTCATCGTATATCTTCCTTAGATTTAGAAGTGGAACCCAATTGTTGTTTAATTCTTGAGTGAAAAAAATTAAATGATAGAAAATCAACGGAACTTTAATTATTTTGTCCAATACATCTAGTATTTCTCTTGAAAATGTCCATTAAAGAGAGAATTATGTAGTCTCAAACCTTAAAAAATGTTTTAAGAACAACAACAAAACCAAAAAAAAAACAAAAAAAAACACCAAAATCAGTAAGTAAATAAATAAGGAATCTGGAAAACATAATACCCAAATCAATGTTAATCTTCAAATCAAATCTTGTAATGAAATTAAATGAGAATAATAGAAAATATTAATATATTGAATCGAAAATTGTGAAATTGATTTGGAAGAATTTAGAGAGAGAAATTGAAAAGAAGAGTAAGAAAAGAGAGAAAAATCTGGAGATTGATTAGGAAGAAAGTAAGAGAGAAAAAAATTAAAATGACATTAATATTTATCCAATTACATAAATATAGAAAAATGTATAATCTATGAGAGAGGGAAAAAAAGGTGTAAATAATAAGAAAGAAAATATTAATAATATCAGAATAATCATTTATTTTTAAAATAATGACATTTTGACATATTTACTAATATTATTAAAATATAAATATTATCACTAAATAAATTAATTTTTTTAACTAGTTAGCTAAATTTCCTATTAAATAAACTATAAATTTAAACACACAATCTATATATATAAACTTAATATAAACACTCAATATAGATAAATTTTACCCTATACCTAATAAATCAGGAAAAAGTCCCAAGAGAAATCAGTGTGTTTATAAACAAAACTTGGGAAAAAAATATCTAAGTTTAATTGTTTATTTATTAAATTTAACAACCCAAGTTTTCAACTTATATGGTGTCACGAGTTTGACATGACACCAATCATATTATAGCAAGAAAAAAAAAATAGTTACAAGATAGTAAGGAAATAAATTCATAATAATTCATGCATTAATTATTTTACCTTCGATTTTTCTTATAATAATATATAAATTGAGCTTATTATAGTTATACTGATTAATTTTGTCTTATTAATTTTGTCCTATTAATTTTGTCCCATCTTATGAGATTATATGTCCTATTTTTAGTATTGAAAAGGTGCAATAAAATAGTTTCGAAACTAAATATTACACATTATTAAATAAGAAAATTATATACATTTGATTAACGTCACTACTTCTACAAGATTAACGTCACTACTTCTACATGAGTACCTAAATTTATATAATTAATTTCTTCTTAATTTCAAGAGTTCAATTAAAAAAAAATATCAAAGTTAATTAATCAATTTAATTAACGTATTAATTAAAAGAATAAACTAATTAATATTTTCTACATCTGAATATTTGATTTGATTTGTCCTCAAATCAATGTCATCTTTTTATACTTGAAAATAATTTAAGTATAAAATTTCCTTTTAAATTTTAATAAAAAGTAAATTATAATCACACAAATGATAGTGTTTTAGTACTATCACAAAGTTCAAAATTATTTCTTTTTCTTTTTTAAAATTTTGTACATCAAATTAAATAATGCAATATAAATTAATACAAATAGCGTATATATAAGAGCAGAATCCATCAAAATGATTTTAATGGAGTTCTTACTATATATATGCATACTTGAGTTCGTTTTATAAATTTATAAACTTCAAATTTAAATTTATCGAATTATATTTATATATATAAATATAGAATAGTAAGTTTTGACAGTACCTTTTAGTTTCCCTAGTTGAAAATCTATCTTCCAAGCATACCTTTTTACCATTTTATTCAATAATAATAATTATAATATTCTCTCTTTGTCTTTTCTCTTTTTAACTTTTATTATATAAAAAAAAGTATCATATATTTTCTAAAAATAATCTTATAGTAAAAGTCACCTGCCACATATTATGGACCCTCTTATTATCCAAATTATACAGCGGCAGACATTATTTAGCATTCCATTTTAATAATAATTTTTAATCGTTTTTATTCTTAAAAAAACGTGTATATAATATTATCCAATTACACAAAAAAAGAAAAAACATTATTTTATTTATTTTCTTCTTTAGCCTTCCCAATTTTCTACTAGTCCTCTTATTCTATATATATATATATAGCCACATTTATATTCCCAAAAACATATACACCCAAATGCTTTTGTGAGCTTGAAAAAATCACAAAGGTTGCACATTTTACAAAAACAAGAAAATATGCGATCAGCATCATCAGCTATCACTATTTTTATGTTTTTTCTAGCTTCTATTTATATTTTGAAAAAAACTCTAAAAATGGTTCATCGATCATCATCGATAACTATAGTACTAAACTATGTTGTTTTTATAGTTACTCAATTGAAATGGGCTTGGAATGTACTTCTCCTTCAATCCTTTACTCATCCTCATAACCTTTATACAATTTCTTCACAAAATGATGATGATGATGATCATGAGCTTGAAGTTATGCATTATGAACCCGAACCGGGGTCTTCTAATTCGGGTTCAATAGAATGTTCAGTGTGTTTGTGCAAGATTGAAGAAGGTGAAGAAGTTAGAGAATTGAGATGTGATCATCTTTTTCATAGGGTTTGTCTAGATAGGTGGTTAGGTATGGGACGTATGACGTGTCCGTTGTGTCGAAACCATCTCAAACAACCTCGTCTACTTGTGAATTTGCATCAAGAGGTTGTGTTGTTTGATTTCGTGGAGGGGACTAGGTCAAGAGATCGTTGTCAATGGTGGTTACGATAAATGAAAAGAACGTTTAATTGCATGGTTGTTTGGTTCTTCAAAAAATTACATGCATCTGATGACGTTTTTGAAGAATATTAATAACATAGGTGGAATGAAAGATGAATAATATATATAGTTGTTAATTACTTACTTATTAGGATGTATTATGGCCATTATTTTACTTTTATTTTGTAAATAATGGCAAGTTAGCTTGATGATGATGAAGAAAAAATCCCTAGATTTTGTATATATATATATGCATGTATTTGAATCACTTGGTAATTACAACTAATTATAAGTTGAAAGGTTAAAAGAGTCATTTTTTAAGATTATTATACATCGCTATTTATAGTAATTAGTGTGTAATATAGGTTTTGATATATATATAACTCAACTTGAAGTTGCAATCATTAGGTTAGAACCTCAATGTTTGGTTATTCATAGCTCTTTAGTTTTCCCAAAAAAATAATACATTTTCAAATTTAAAAGAAATAATTTTACTATTAATAAAATAATCTATAAAGAATAAATATCTCTAATTTGATTAGGATCTCAAGTTTAATTATAAGTTATTCCTTATTTGTAGAATTATGTGTCTTGTTATAAAGTGCATCATATAAATTATATCATTGCGGAAAAAATATAAATAAAATATATGTTTAACCTATATATTCGATATAATTTTTGCACGTATAATATAAATACGTTCTAATTTATTTGATGTACCTTAGCTTTTGTTATATTGTTAATTCAAATTGATTTATTTTGCTCATGGTAAAAATTCATACGAGTTTGATGTACTTTTAATCTTCAATTAAGGAAGTAATCATTTTGAAGTGCTTAATGAGACTTCTAGATTAATTAAAAGTAAATTAAAACCTATTTTAATACTATATATTATAAATTATTTTAAAATAGATAAATAATAATATAATTAATAGGTTTGTTCTGATCAAAGCTTGAGCACTCAGTTGAATAAAAGTTATAAAACCCTAGATAATTTACTTTGTACTAATATTAAACACAATACTTTTGTTACCTCCTTCTTATGAACTTGAATTGATTTTATAGCATACACACTTAAATTAGATATTTTAATAATTAAGAGTATAAGATGTCATGGTTAACTTTCACATATAGCAAACATAAAAATTATATTTATATTACGGTATTTATAGTTTGCATAATTACGCTCCATAGCAAACAGAAATATATATATTTCGCTATACATATACAAAAGAAAACAGTTATATCATCTGTTTCAGTATACATATACAAAAAGTCAATTGTATAAGTTGTGTTTCTATAAAGCGAGAGAGAAAGAAAGACAAAAGAAAAACTGGACAGTAGAAGATCGCATTTGTATAATCATAAGTGTATAGGACGAAAATATATGCATTTGTAATTGTATATACAATTTTTTCTCGTTGTATACAAACACAAACGCAATGTATGCATTTGTGTTTGTATAAAGTGAGAGAGGCAAGTGAGAGTGACGAGCGAGATCTCGGAGAGTGGCGAGCGAGATCTAGGAGAGGGTAGAGAGGGGAACGAAAATATATGTGTATATACAATTTTCTTTCGCTTTATTCGAACACAAACACATTTTATACATTTGTGTTTGTATAAAAGCGAAAGAGGCGAAGGACAGAACAAAAATGGCGAGTGAGATTCACCAGGGAGAGAGGTGAAATAGCAACAGTTTGCTATTGGATACAATTAAATTAAACTATATTAATAACATTTAATTTGAATTAATAGTTTGGCATTATATACCATTTTCCTTTCTAAATTTGCTAATTTTAGATTTTATATATATATATATATATATATATATATATATATATATATATAAACATTGTAAACGTTGGTTGAATTTTTCTTGGAAGCTTGAATTAAAAGAGGACAAATGTATTTAAATATCATGAATAATTGTGCGTTAATGATGCAAATCTCAAGAAACAATATTAGCCACAGAAGTTATTTAGTAATAAAACGTGTTTCTTAAAATAAAAATCCTAAAAAAAATTCAAATATCACAATGTATAATTTTAAAATTCAAACTAGACTAAAAATACCATAAAAATAATTTGTAATGTCTTGGTGAACTAAATCAAAAAGAAATTTAATCATCTTAGCTCTTAAGTTTTTTGATAAAAGGGAAAAGGATCTGATATATCCCTCAATTTTGTCATTTAGAGCTGATATACACCTTGTTATGAAAGTGGCTAATATATACCCCTACTTGTAAACAAATGGCTCACATATATCCTTTTCCTCAAACGAAAATGAAAAAATAATAATTTTAATCTAAATTTTTATTATCTTTTGCTAAAAATATAATTTCATATGAGTAAATTTAATCCTCGTCAAACATATTATTTTTTTTTTACTTTTTTTGTTTTAATGACTAATTTATAATTATTATTTTGATAATCAAATTTATTTATGTTTCACTAATATTCTTGTAAAACTTATTGTAGATGATCAATTTTTTTCTTCGAATATGAAATTAAATTACAATATACACAAAAAAAATTAATTTTTTATTCTTTAAACTAAGGAATGAAAGAAAAAAAAATAAGAATAAGAAATTCAAATAATTATAATAAAAGAAGTCAAAAAATAATTTATGTATGAAAAATTAAAATATACCTTGAACTTTGATAAAAGAATCATATATACCCCTAAATAATTTTTTTTTAAAAAAAATAGAAGTAATAAATATAAATTTAAAACTAATTTTTTAACTTCCGTTAAATGAAGGGTATATGTGAGCCATTTTGTAACGGCCGGGATATATGTGAGCCGTTTGTATAACGGTAAGGGCATATATGAGTCACTTTTATAACGAGGGATATATCAGCTCCAAATGACAAATTTAGGGATATATTAGACCCTTTTCCCTTGATAAAATTAACATCTAGTAATTCCTCTTAATTAATCAAAGTTAATTGTCATTTCAGCAGACGGAAATTACATATGTTTAATCAAATGTTAATTATTGTTTTTTTCTTCTATTTCCCTTCGAAACTTTAAGTCAACAATACTATTATATCAATTGATTTGATTTGATTTAAACGATTATTCATTCATTAAATTAATAATCGAGTTATTTCATTATTTAATATAAATTAAATAATCTTTTTTTTTCCAAATAGATAGACTATTTTTTAATGAGATTCTCAATCACTTTCAACCATTATTCAATTACGATTTTGATGGTTGATTATCGTTTGATTGTAAACATCCTTAAGTAGGAAAAGAATTTCACTTGAAAAATTGATAAAGAATTATTCAAATGTATAACCCAACAACATTTTGAAAATATTTATTAAATAAACTTCGGGGTGAACCAGTGGTTTGAGCTTGAAACTTCCATGTTGGAGGTCTTAAGTTCGAAGACAAGGGGTTTGCCTTCTGGATCAAGCTCATTGCATCAGGCTCACTACGACAAAAATGATTATTAGCGGCAATTATTTCTTAATTGCCGCTAAATATGTATTTTTAGCGGCAATTGTCACTCTTTGTATATGTCCCTAAAGTCTTTAGCAACGTTGGTTGTAATAACATTTAACTAATGCCGAGTAAAAACTTTAGTATTCTTTATTAATGTCGCTAAAAGTTATTTTTATTATAGTGACTTGCCTAATACGGGTTACCTCTCCTATGTGATTTACGATCTATTGCATAAGAACGAGAATTTTACCCTGTGCGCACCAAAAGAATAGCGACCGCAAATTTCATTTTTCATATAAAAAAAATTAAATAAACTTAAAAGAGGACTTTTCCTAGAAGGAACTGATAAAAATAAAAATGGAAAGTAGAGTCACATGATATGCTAATTCAATAGCAATTTTTTGTCAGCCACCAAATATGAAGCAAGTTCTTTTTTTAATTGATAGTCAAGTATGGAAAATTTCAATATTATAATTTTTTTTTGTTTATTCAAGGTGGTAGTTTTAATAAAAATTTCACTTTCTTTAAGTGAGTCAAAGAGAATTCTATTTTTAAATTCCATTTTCAGGTAATATTAAAATAAAAACAAACACTCCCATTTGAAAAGAAAAAAAAAGGATTGAGGATAGTAGAGTAATTATAGTCAGCTAAAAAGTTTTAATTTGATTAAAGAATGTTTTTTATTTCTAACTAATCGAAATTATTATAATTTGAATACGCATGAGATAAAAGTTTACAAGATCGAACTGAAAACTGAATCAAGCCATAAATTAAGTCAAATCGGAAAAAAATGACTAGTAATTTGGTTTGATTTGGTTTCAAGTAAAAAAATGCACCCGAGACCAAATCAATCCCGACGTTATATATAAAATTTTAAATTTTTATTTTATACATAAAATACTTATATCGATATAAATTTTAAATATCTCTTATACTTTTTCATAGTTTTTATCTTTTAATATATTTATTTCATGTTTGGAAGTTAGAATTCTTAGTAATCTAATAAAGAGTATAGTCCATACATGTTGGTAATTATAACAAAGTTTAAATAAAAATAAATTTAATACTAATGCAAAAGAAAATCAAGTCAACACTAAGAATGACAATAATATTCAATATTTATTTTTTAGTTTTATATAGATTTAGACAATTAAAATACATAATCTAATTTTACTTCTTTTAATATTTAGTCATGTAACTAATACTTACTAAACTTATTTTAGTATGATTTAGTACTTTAACTAATGATCAATTTCATTATGACTTATTAATTTGCAATATTTTTTTACGCAATTTTATTATTATTATTATTTTTGAATATTTTAGTGTCATTAATCATATCATATTTTTTATTATTTTCTTGAGAAATAACTTGGATAGTTGCATTTTGGTAGGACTAAAGAAATATTTGAAGTACAAGTAAATTATATATTTGTATGAGAACTTTATCGAAAAAATCCAAAAATCCGTAAAATCCGAAGAACCAGAAAAAACCCGAGTTTTATTGGTTTGGTTTGATTTCTAGTATTAAGCGAAAGGTTACGCCTAGAGGTTTATAAATTTAAAAATCCAGCACAAATGATTTGGTTTGATATTTGAAAAATCTGAACCAACCCGGTCATGTATACCCCTAGGAAAAAGATTTAAAAAAATCAGATAGATAACACTTTTCTATTTAATAAATTTTATGTAAAACGAAATTTAATTAAAACCTCAATATGAACATCTCACATCAGACAAGAAATAGAGATTAGATCTAGCGGAGGATAATGATCAATAAAAAAATTCAAATTCAAACTAATTTATATCCTCAAGTCATTTAAAATATTATCGATTTATAAATATACGAAAAAAAGTGAATTGTAAGTTGAAAATTCTTTATATAAGTAATATATATTTACTAAAGAAAATCATGTTAATTAGGTACATCGTTTATTGTGTTAACTGCCATTTATTTTGTTGGTTAGTAGCATTGATCAGATTTGAAATCAGAATTTCTAAAACTATCATATAATACAAAATTATCAGAACCATATAATTTAAAATTTTAGAAAAAACAAATATTTTTATTATTTTTTCATGCAATATGTATCTCGTGAAGAATATTAAAAGTGTTTAGGTCATGAATTGTTCTTAAAATTTGGAGAGAGAAATGAATGTGTGAAACAAAATTACTTAACTATCATATCAAAAAAAAAAAATTATACTAGAATATAGTAAATTTTTATTATATATTTGGATTATGAAATTTAAACGAATGGTTATTATTGCTAACATCAAAAATTACATTTTTATCATGTAGATATATTTTTAATTGTGTTAACCACCTTTCCTTTTATTGATAGATATATCTGAAATTTAAAGTCAAAATTTCTAAATTTGTCATTTATTACAAAATTATGTAAATCATATAATATTTTTAAATTAGTTTCTTGCGATATATATCTCGTGAAGAATATTGAAAATGATTACAACATGTAGATATATTTTTAATTGTGTTAACCAACTTTCCTTTCATTGATAGATATATCTGACATTTAAAATTAAAATTTTTAAAATTGTCATTTAATACAAAATTATGTAAACCATACAATATTTTTAACTTAGTTTCTTGCGATATATATCTCGAAAATGATTACAACATGTAGATATATTATGTGTGAACCTAAATGACGAACATTTATATCTCGTGAAGAACATTAAAAATGATTATAACAAGAAGGTATATTATGTGTGATCCTAAATGACGAGCATTTGTATCTCGTGAAGAACATTGAAAATGATTACAACAAGAAGATTTATTATGTGTGAACCTAAATGACGAGCAAACACTTTGCAACGTTAGGTAAATTTGGAGAGAGAAAAAATGTGTGGAACAAGATTGCTTTGCAATTATGTCAATTAATTAAATTATATAGTACATAGTACATTTTGATTACGAGGAATTTAGACTTTAGATGAGTGGTAGTCATTATATTATACTTTTGAGTTATTATAAATGGTAGCAGATACTTTTATCATATTTTTGAAATATTGGTGTTTCTGTGATTCAAAAATTAGAGCGTATATATTCTTCACTCTAACGAAAGACTAAATAGGAACACGTGATGCAATCTTATCCATTGATCCGATGTTGGGTAGGTGGATAAGATTATGACACATATATTTCCTTTAGTATAAAGGGTATATATGCTTTAGTTTTTGAATGATATGAGCACCAATATCCCTAAAGTGTGGTGAAAAGTATTTACATACCATTTACGATAGTTCAAGGGTATATTTATCTTTCTTCCTATTTAAAAAAATATGTAATATGCAAGGTGTTATTCTCATAAATATCATAATCCCTTCGTTTTATATACTTACAGCATTTCACTTATCGAAATTTAAATAATTAAAACTTTATGTATTTATTTTTTTAAACCATATTGATATAAATATTTGCAATTTTTGTAGTAACTTTTATTTCCTTTTCAAATATCTAAAAACTAAATTTAAAATTAATCTTAAACTTGTTTCTTTTACTTCAGTAAAGTAATTACATTATTTGACTTACATTATTCAATAAAAAGAATCTCTTCATAAACAATCAATTTATCTTCACAAAGTAGACATCCCCGAACACGATCTGTGAAATTACACTAAATATGCTATCATCGTAGCTTATAAGTGCAATAGCTCCTAAAGGTCAATCACAACGATGTTTGATATATATGTTTCTCATAATCGAATATAAATGATAACGAATCAAGTTTGAATATAATCAAATATTACCAATAAAAGAAACGCCTCACATCGCGTAAATTTACATTGCCTCAAACAAATACAAGTTGTTACTCGTTACCTTAAATTACAAGCGTTTTAATTGAAAGAAAATAATCAAAAAATTTATAAAATTTCGCTTTACAAACAAACGCATAGTCACTCACCAAGAACCATTTTAGGCCAAAACCAGATATACTTTCACAATGAACATTGTACTCACCTTTTGTACAACAAAAGAATCCTCATTGCTTCAACACCATTTGAATAGCATCGTGTTGAGATTTCGTTAAATTCTGCAAAGATCGATTGTTAAAACGATAACTAGGGCTTCGAGATAAGATATTCGTGTAAATACGTTACATCGAGTCACTTGAACAGACCTGTAACAGATGACTGAAAATTGCTCCTTCACTATGAGAGAATTTCTTGAGAAAATCTACTAGATAATTCACCAGATTTATCTGATGTGGTTGAATTGGATTGTCAGTTTATACGAATGGAACGATAGGATTCAAGATATGATGAAACTTGTCTGAACAAATACCTCATTAAGGGGGTCGGCACCACTAAGAAGGTCATCATCGTCACCGTCATCCTGGTCCTGTAAAACGTATTACGGATTAAGAGGTGATTACTTTGACAGGATGACAGATGAGAAAGAGAGACGAGAAGCGTTGATAAACCTCGTCAAACGCTTTTGCCATCGCGTCAAGGTAATCATGGGATGGTCTACCACGGGGTATGGCACTGCTTGATAGAATTAAGGCTTCATCCGTCTCAACGTCTGCTTCTTGAACTTCCTCCCAGTCGCTATCCTGGAATAAGGAATTTGTGCAAGATTTAGGATCGTATGTGTTTGTATCTATATAGTGCGTTAAGACTACAATTACCTCGTCGCCACCAACTAAAACTTGCTCTTGAATTTCGATCAAGGCGTCCGCTAATAAAGCAAGTATCTATCATGTCAATAAACACAAGTTCTGTTAAAAAAACCTAATGGTTTAACTACTCAGCAGAGCTAGATTACATATCTGCATAAAAACACATCAAAATAAAAGAATACATAGAAAATATCGGAAATCAATTGCTGAAACACAGATGAAAATGCGGACTGAGGTAAAATAAATCAATTTATCATTAATAGGAGAGGAAGCGATGTCAAGTGAAGAATTAGAAGTCCTATAAACAAAGATGGTGTCATGCCTGACGAGTACTCAGCATATATTCATGTGAAAGTGTAGCACGAACATACGAAGAAAAAATACATGTTTAGGCGTTTATTTCAGAAAATGACCATCATAGCAGCAGTAACAATACCTTGGCAGGAAGAGGCATCATCATCCATTGATCTGGAGCTGTTTTAGCTTTTGAGCGTGTAGTTATCCCTGCAGAGGACTTCAAAATACCACAAAATGGATTTGAGTCTTTGGTGGACTTTGCTTCTAACAGAATCAAGCACAAATGCAAACCAACCTGAATAAGATAGCCATGAACATTCAGTTTCCCCAATTCAGCATGCTTTGTAGATAAAAGTAACGCCAAAGCTGTAGTGGTAACTTTGATTTGGTAGGCCCCCTGAATTTCCCCTGAATATAAGCACTTTTATTAGTGCAGTAAAATATACAATCAGTTGTAATGGTGTAGCTCATAAGACGCACAACCTCCTAAGTAAGCTACACGAGAGATTAAGCAAATAGAAGAAATGATCAATGATATGCTCAAACGATGCAGTTACATGTTCCTAAATGATGCCACTGAAGGACCAGTAAGCCTGTATACTTGCCTTGCAGCTTTGTCCATTCAACCATTAAATACGCGAAGGAGTTAGGATGACCTTCTGCTGGGATTGAGACCAACATCTCAATAAATTGTTCAACATGAGGAGCACTCATGTGGACCTACATAGAAAGATAAACCTCGAGATCATTACAGCCTCTCCGCATTGCTATAGAAAAGCATCAAGTACAAACGAGACTAAGCAGTTAACAACACACCAAGATTTCCAAATTAATTTACTGAAAAACTTGCAGATACTAGCTTATCTGTAAAGGATGGAAATATTGCAATATGTGATTGCTATCAAAAGATGTGTTGTGGCAACGTCGCAACGACTTACGAAAATTTCAGTTTCTAGGAAGAAATTGAAAGGAATTACAATTTGGTTTAGTTCTGATCCTAAAGCCTCCCAAAGTATTTTGAATTAAAAGCTAACTAGGAAAAAGAATCTTTAGAAAGGGCAAGTCTTCAGGGGCACATGCTTGACAATGCAAAAAAAGGACAAGTCAGGCTCTAGAAAGCTGGAACAATGAAGGTAGTGCAGTACAGACCAAAGCAGATGGAGAATTGCCCCAGCAGTGATTTGGTGGACCATATGGTCGGAGAGGAATATGAGATGCTATGAGAGCATTAGTAGTCGTTTACACACGATTAAAATAAATTGCATTATCACTTTTTGCTATTAATGCAATTCTGAGTATGTAGATGATCCTGTAGCTATTATAGATATCCTAGGTTCTTTGTACGCTTAAGCAGGATCTAGTTTAGTTTTGTTTGAGTATACTCAACTGTATTTAGCTCCATGGTATAAACTTGGGATCCCAGCCTTTAGTGCTGAAGATTAATACACAAAACTGGTACCTTTGTCAAAAAAAAAAGAATCTTTATGTGTGGTATGTAGTCCACAAATTTATGTTAGAGCGTACTCGTTATTTCCTTTTAATATCTACCGCCAAAAAGTGGCATGTATATACAAATTTAGTTCATTGTGTGACTGAAACGAGACTGACACATATGCAGCAGTTACCAGCCAAAAATGCAAAGACAGATCCTCAAATAAGGATGAGAAACCATACCAATCTGGCAAATATAACCAACAAAGAGCTTCTTAACCCAGAAAGTTTACAAGATTGCATGCGCCTCAAAAGAGCAGCAACCAGGTCTCTGATATGTTGGGCCATTTGTGAAGGGAGATGCAGAATAAGTTGCAGGATATAGCTCCCAACAAAAAGTGCTCCAGAACTTTCAAGATCAGGGTCTAGAAGCCTGCATGCAGTCATTGTCAACAATAAACCATTCATTCAGCATAAATCAATCGTTCAAGCAGTATAGTCGATATGTCTACAATTCTGCTACCCGAAACATAATCGCAGGACAAGCTCAATGTGTGGTTGTCTTACCATCACCTTGTACACCTCCCCCTGCCCATCCAGGAGCCCAAAAAAATGAGGAAATACTGACGAAAAAGCGAGCATATGAAAAGTATGAACATCCCGTACTTCTAAACTTATACTTTTGAAGTATAAAGCAATCTATAAGAGTACAGTTTTCACCTTCTAATCTTTTTTCTCCCTTCTTATACTTCCTTTGGGCATTCCACTATTACAGCAAAGTAGCATAATCCTAAAAAGATTAATCAACTTATTTTGGTATGAATCTTGATATGACATGTGTACACCATGTTAAAGAGGAAGATCAAAGAGATTCATCGAGCAAAAATAGATGATGGCAAGTGATCGATGAGCTCCACCAGCCCCATATTACAAAGTGAAGCATGATAACCAGACGACTAGAAATTCAAAAGATTCAATAGGGTTCAAGAAAAAGGAAGAACGACAACCCAACCTTGAAGCCACATCAAGCAAACTTCTCATTGCAAACGCAGTATCACCACCCCAAGCAAGCAATTCTTCTTTCCCCACAGATATAAGAGCAGCTAAGCACTGTGTTGCATTCTGGACCCAAACCAACATCAATATGTTACTTCTAGCTTGTGATCATACAAAGCAATACTAACAGAAGCGTAAGTTGGGAGCAATTTCCAAGTAGAAACAGAGTCCACATATATAACCTGCATTTCACTATGATCATCACTTTTAAGGACTATACGAACAACAGGATCAAAAGAGACTTCATACACCGCCTTTACAATGTCAGTTGGGGCACTCTGAAATAAACACATAATTGATACATTAGATAACTTTACAACAGATTATCTTCCAGTCGGACAGGAAATATGAAAGTTACGTAAGGATGGTTTCAACAAAGATCCTTATATTTTACATAGAACACAACCTTCAGCAACATTGTCACGAGATCAAGTGAAGCAGCAACTAAACCCTCTGGCTGCTGTTGTGGCTGACAGATGACAGAAACTTCTATCAGGCACAATAACTAATACAACCTTTCTTCAAAAAAGATCATCTTAAGTCCTAAAAAAAATCCTTAATAAGACTGAAAATTTAGAGCATACGTTATTTAAAATGGGCCCAATATAAGGTAAAACTCGAGAAACCACTGGATGTATACAACCGGGAGCATTTTTTATTGCCTGCAAGCATAAGGGAAAATAGGGGTCAATTTACATTGTAACAGAAGATAATATAACTGAAGTCCTTAAACAAGCTATGTCACGAGACAAAATCTATAAATTCAATAAGACAAATGCATGAAAAGTGAGAATTCATCTGAAAATGAGAACATTACATAGATATACACAAATACATCTATAACAAACACACACATATATATAAACGCTCACTAGGGATATCCATTTACTTTAAACCACAAATATAGACTGCTCGTTAACCTGAGCCAAAGGAAAGGAGGTAGGTTCAAAGACAGAACTGACTTTTGCCAAAGCAGTTAGTTGAAGTTCTCCTGGTTTGGGCATGAAGTTGCACGATAGGTTGACTTGCTTACACTAGTCAATTATGTTGCTCAAGTACGGGTACCTTGATACGGGTTTGGGTACCCCATACAGGTGTGATCTAGAGGTTGCATTCTTCATCACATAATTTAGGATTCAGAGAATAGCCAATAGATGTATATTACAACATATATACATCTATACAATAACATGTTAATTCATTTTTCTGGTGAAGTCCATATAACATTGCTAAATTAAATTTCTGTTATCAAAAAATAGCCTTTCAATTACTACCTCCAGAACCTCAAGAGCATCAATGCTGACAAAAGGATCAGCAACATTTGAAGCCCACATATTGAGTATAATCGGAGAGAGAACTGGCTCAATAGATACCACCAAATCAGGGCCTACATAGGTAAAATACGTTAGAAACTTCATACATAGAGCGATTGGAAAATTTTAAGGGATACCACACTCGAAAGCTTTGAAACTCCAAAGTGGAAATGCAAGCTAAGTTGAATTTATACTCGATTCATATTCTTCTAATAATTACCTGCTTTTACTGCTTCCTGTAGTGTTTCAAGCACTAGATGCATGGTCTCGTCAGAAGCCTGGGGAGCAGATAGTCAACCTTAGCTTCAACAACCACAGAGGAAAAAAGACAATAAGGAGGAGTTTGTTTTCATAGTTACTTACATGCTTTAGAAGATCTGTGAGTGATGAAAATATATCCAAGAAATGAGGACGGAGAATCTCTTTATTTGTATCAGGTAAAAGTTGAGAAAGTGCTCTACATGCCCCTACTTTAACAGGTGGAGGCCTGTAGTAGTTAACCATCATCAATAACTGAGGTCTTTATTTTTCTTTGATAGTAGAATTAAGTACTAAATTAGGTACTCACATATCCATGCCAAGTGCTTTGATGGCTGCATAGAGGAAGTGCTCAATTAGACCCTCGCTGACCTGAGCAAACAACAATTAATTGTGAGCCATACAGTTGCATAGCAAAACGAAAGATAAAGTCTTACTTTTTTCGATGGGAATTACAAAGAGAAGTACCATGGAGGAAAACTTAGCAATGGAAGAAAATATACGGGCATATAAGAAGGGATATTCATTCACCCCTGCAAAATCCACAACAGGAATAATTTATTAGAGAGATATCTCAACATCCACCTTAGCATGCGTCAATACGATATCCAATATTGTGAACCTCGCACATCTATTTCCATAAAACATAACCTAAAATCCAATTTCATCCTCAAAACCAGATTTACCTGTTGACATATCTTCCGAAAGAATTTGTTCCAAGGTATCTCCTAAACCGACTTTAGTGATTTCAGGGGCCTGAGAGGAAAGTAAAACAAAATAAGTAGCTACTACAATTTACACAGGAAAAGGAATCTACCAGGAATGCTCTTTATTTTTTAAGTTAAACAAGCATAAAGTCAGAAAATCACCATTTAAAAGTATTGGAAGTAACACAAACCTCAGCTTCAAGTAGCTCTTCAGACACTGAAGCCAAAGCAAAAAGTGCAGCCTCCTTCATCTGCCAAAAGTAAGAGTTTTTAGAGGGCATGGTGGAAGAGTATTACTCATAAAATGCTGCTCAATTGGTTTAGCAGTATGGAATGCAATTACTACTTCCGACGATCTTGGGGAATAAAGAAGGATTGTGGTAGATGGTGCTATTGATGTGTAAGGAGAGCGGGGAGGAGGATACAGATATCTCTTGCTACTATGGACCCTTGTTCCCTCATTAATTAGGTACCCCAAGGACAACGTTGCAACTATGTGCTGCATGGTAAAGAGAATTGGAAACCATCGGAAAATAATATGGAAGACAATAACACTGTCTTCTCTAGATATTTCACAATGAGAGAAGCAGGAGATGTTTGTATTAAGTAGAACAAGGAGAGAGCGAAAATAATCACTTCTGTAAAAAACATAGCTGGTGTAAGGAAATTTTTTCATTTTGCAACAGTTGTATAGGTCTGATAGAAGAAACCCCCGTACACCCAGATTTTAAAAATATGCTTCTAGACCTCATATTGGCGTACAATAAATGAAATCATTTGACTTTATAAACAAGATCAACTAACAGATTATAAGACATCAAACTTCTCATTCATTAAATAGAAATATAATGACAACATGTTGAAATTATACGTAGATGATCATAATGCAAAACCAGACTACAAGTAGATACCCAAGAAAGTTCAAGTATTATTTACAGTTCAACAACAGGTTAATAAACTTTAGCAGAGTCACACACCTTGATGATCCTACATTGCTTGTCAAAGAATTTTTCTACCATATTAGTCCTTAACCAGACTCTTCATTTCCCTATAGTTACTTACTATTGATCTTCCAAACTTCAGGCTGGAAGTTGAGTCTACTCATGCTAGATGCATTTTCACATATCTACTACCCATACCAAAGTCCATGTATAGCATAGAGCATTGAGAACGGTTAAATAAACTAATTAGCACCAAAGCTATCAAAAACATAGTGCTCCCTTTGTTTCAATTTATTTGTCTTACTTTCCTTTTTAATCTGCTTCAAAAAGAACGTCTCTTTCCCTTTTTGGCAACTCTTTAGTTCCAATTTTCCACATGGCATGTTGAAGACCACAAGATTATGGATACTTTGGTAAGTTCTACGTATCTCTAGTTTAAGACCACAAGTACTTAAACTCCATGCCAAGTCAAAACCAGATAAACAAATTGAAACGGATGGGGTATTTCATTTTCACTTACTCTCCACCAGCCTGAAGCACCAGATGCTTTTTCTTGCTGAGACTCCCTAAATCGCGTCTTTGCAGAGTCAATGATAGCATGAATTCCCTGTGTACCACAAGAACTAATGACTTCTTCCAACAAAAGAGCACCTGAGATGACAGTTTCATATCAAACTAAGTACAGAATAGAGCTCTCCGACAGCATAGAATATCATGCACAGAGTTGGCATGCAGAGTTCTGAAACTCAAAATTCAAGTTTACAGTATAGATAAAACTAAGAAGAAAGAAAGCACAGCCATCAGTAAAGACGCCCAAATCTGAGAAAACAAAAGATTTTTTATTTTATTTTATTGGCTATCATGAGCTTAAGTTTTTTAAAATCCCACTAAAACAGTCCATATCGAAATCAGAGAACTCCTCAGAAGTAAAGGCCCTAAGAAAGTGAAACTGGCCTGCTTCACATCACTAGAATAAATTTGGTCTTGAGGGTAGAACAAGTCAACCCTCAACAGCTTACAATATTGTCACATTAGTCGGTATATTAGTGCCAGAAATCCAACCCTGCAAGCTAGACCACTGAAAAATTATATTATAATTGATAAGAGATAAACCAGTTTCATAGGGAGCAGAAGTTCATGAATTAAATAAGTTCACATTGTACATCTACGTACTTCTTGTGGTTAACTATACTTTGCATGAAGCTTGAACCTACCTTATCAGAAAAACTATGTTCTCGTGAAGCTGTGAAGTGACATTGTGTACCTTTGACAGAGCGTACAAGAATGTGATGGCAAGAAAGACCATTCAAGGGGAAAGCAAAAATATGTTGGCATAAAAAATAATGCAATTACCACAACACACATTAGCGGAAGCACTAAACATTCTAACTAAAATCTCACAGGTCTGATGACAGGAACCTTTCTGCAATACTATGTTAATGATCCTAAATGTGAAATAACTAGTAAATTCTATCCACTGACAGATTGTCTGTTAACTGAGAGAGAAAGAAATAGAGAGACCTCAGGGGTTTAAGGAAAAAGAGGGAAAGTTAGCACCTAGAAACAGCTTACCAGAAGCACGACAACTGTAAGTATTATCATCCTCATCAGCTACATATTGATTGGCATCAACAGACCAAGTGTTAACCTGGGATCCAAATAAAAAGACGAGATAAACACAGAAGGTATACGAAGACTTCTTTTTGTAATTACAATTATATAAGACGTATAAAAACGAGTGAAGTTGTGATCAAGTAGCAAACAAAGAATTAGGTGCCTCAATTCCATAGAGAGGAGAGATAATAAAAATAAAAATACTACGAAAATGATCGTAGGCACAACCTTGATACTAATAATCAGCAACTGGAAACAAGCTGCCCTATATAATGAACTTAATATATATCTCCAGCAGTTTGGCATAATCTCTCAAAAGGTTCAGTGTTGTTATCCCAAACATACTGAAGAACATTACCACTAGCTGGAGAGAAAGAAATAATACATATTTTGAAACAGATCAGAAGCGCTACAGTCTACAGTCTGCTCAGTTGGATGTTTACAATATTTAACATTTTGGTGTAACTTGAATAAAAATAATCACTTTGCCACACTGACAACTTCCCTAACTCACTCTGCGGAAAGACAAGCATATCAGTCTTAGCATCTCCACTCTTAGATATCCATGGGGACATATCTGCTGGTGAACTCATAACAATACGTTTTTCCCTCTAAGAGTTGTTGAATAACAACATACCCAATGTAATCTCATAAGTGTGGGTTGGGGAGGGTGGTGTGTGTGCAGCCTTACCCTACCTTGATAAGATAGAGAAGCATAGCTATTATATGATTTTCCATAATTAAGGTAGACAAAGCACTCAAAGACAAACCCAGGTTTTAAATTGCCAGTAAAACAAGGAATTTGCATCTTTAAGCTAACGCACAAGATACCAAGAGGATCACAAAAGAAGTATACTAAGATGCACAAGTACCATGACCACACGATTCTGATTTAGTGACACACAATCTTCATCACCTTTTCCCCAGTTTGGAAAATAGAAGCAAAGGGGCACAAAGCCCATAGGAAGTAGCTTCTACTTCTATAACAAATAAATGCTGCAAATCTTAGTATTTTCAAATCCAGGTACACTCAGTAAATGGTTATTCAACAAATTTGTTCAGGCCATTCACGGATCTTTTATCAGAGGTTTGACTAATGATTATGTGTTTTTCAGCATGCTAAGATAACCAAAAATAAAAGATCTCTCGTTCTTATGCCATAATTAACCAGATCTACACAATTGCAACTTTTGAATCTCAAACTAATTGAAAAGAAAATAATCATTACCTGCTGTTCTGTTGTCTGCATAAAGGCAATAGTGTAGTAAACCAACTCCTTTACATTGTTCCCAACTACCTACAATGATATCTCCAACTCTAAACCATCATCAACCATTACAAACAAAAAGGTGCAGACAATTAAAAGAAGCTATGCATCATACCTTTACAAATTTGGGGCTGCCCAAAATAGTCAATAGAAACTCAAACAACTGCAAGACCACAACAGAAAATGTATCACTCATATAGACGAAGCTAAGACAAAAGAACACACAAAGATGAGAATCGCCGAGTTCAATCAATGTCCACATTATACCTGAGATCCACATAATTAAGATCTAATAATTTGAACATTAAATGCGATTCTGCTTTAATATGAAAGAGAAGAAAGAAGTTCCAGGTTTCCATAGTAAAAAAACATAACATGAACAATTTCAAATGTTGCACCAACAGATATAGGTAGCGCCTGAAATCTAAAAATCCAAACATTAACAATTAAAACAGCTCTCAGTCTCTTTTACCTGGATGATGAATGATTCAAGACTTTGCTCTGCACCATCAGAATCATATCTCCCATCATAAGGATCTTCAATTCCTTCAATTGATGATCGTGTATATACTGCTAGCGATGATACAAATGTCTGCCATAATGGTCCCATAAAAACTGAAAAAAAGTAGGATAATAAAACAAAATAGCCAGAAATGTCAGAATATTTTATCATATATGCATGGCCATGTCACTTTAACATATAACACTAAAGAGTAATCTAGTCCTGGAGAATAGATGAGAATGCTGACCCCCAAATTGACTTTCCATAAGGCTCGGGAAGTTCTGGAGGAACTGATTCAAGCACTTTATAACCTAAATGTAACAAGGGGAAGTTATACTCTGTGACAAAAAAGTTAAGATACGGCATCATATATTTTTTGACAAAAACACAGAAAATCGACCTCCATCCGGATGCTCCAATCATCAGGGTCTTCCGATGGCACTGGATGCTCTAGAATCGAAGAGAATTGGTTGATCCAAGATTGAATCATAGGTGACATCATTGCACTGGTCTCCGTCTTCACATAGAAAGTAAGCAATGATGATATAATTACACAATGTTGTATAACCTTTTAAGTTTTCTCTTACAGACTGAAAATACCTTATATACACCGCTCATAGCCCCTAGCATTGAGGTGCAAGCATAAACTATTGAAAGAGCCTTCATGCGCAAAGATTTCTCATAAATCTGCAGAAAAAGAGAGGAATCTGAAGAGTAGTACTTCTGGGTGACACAAGAAGCAAAAGAACTAAAAGAAATTACTAACTACCACCAGCAGATATTTAAGATATCTACTTCCGCAAATTAAAAGAAAGGCACAGAAAACAAAATTAACCTGAGGTGATGAAACAATTGAGTGCAAGCAAGGGAATAAAACAGGAACAAGTTTCGGAACTATATTATCGTCCAAATCCGCTGACACAAGAGCAAAGCACCTCAAAGCTCCATGAACTGCACAATTTAAACATCAGACTTCTAAATCCTCGGTTTTAAGAAGTCAACAAAAGAAGGATGCCAACCAATAAGTTGCATGATAATTCAGATTTATTCCAATCTTTTCAATTCATAATAAGGTGAAACAAATGACTCACCAGCATTCATGTTTGTTTGGTCAGTAATACACTTCATTAGTGATGGTAAGAGATCAGGCCAGTCTTCTGGCCAATCGTAATGGGCAATAGATGCCACAGCCATACCAATGGCTGTGCAGATCTTTCTATGAGGATCATCGAGCAATGGCAACAGAAGGCCACGTATAGCTACCTGACAAACACACAGAATCACACCAAGAATCTGAATAGAGAAAGTGAAACAACAGAGCTTCCCAAAACACCTGAGATGTAATCCCAAAGATACAATAGGATTTTGATCCTCATAAAGTAGGTGCTGCATAAAGGAAAATTGATTTATTGCTATCCTGATTATCACCAAATCAATATGGTACAAAAAAATTAGGTTCAAGCAGGAGCCTTCTCTCTTGCTCAATTTGCTATAGGTTTTTTCCTTCTTGAATATATGACTTATAAACAAGATGAGAATATATAATTATCCTGCTGTTATATTTTATATCTATCGAAAATCTGATCTTTTCAAACACCAACTGTAAGTTGTTATTATGTTGATCACCATAATTCCTCTGGTTCTACAAAAGAAAACCGTATGGTCGTGAAGGTTACTCCAGCCAATCTTTATCTTTCGGCTAAAAATAGCAGTTACAAAACCCAAGTTTTTTCAAAGGTTATAAACCACATTGCACACATATATATACCTTTTAGAATGAGTTCAAAGCAAATTTATGTAGGTATAATTAACCTGAAGGATTCCTAAGAAGCCTACAGTCGCCTCTTAATGATTGTTCGCTACAAGAATCAGAAGGGGGTGCGGTCAGAGCAAAAATTTCTATGCCCTCCGCACCTCCCCAAATATTATTCCTTCCAGCATCAGTAAGGGGTGTAATCAGTGGAAATAACGGAAAATTCTGTCTTTACTGCTTTATTCTGCTTATTCTAAACCCCGAATTGCCCATCAAAAAAATAGCAAAAAATTAGTTAACATGCAATAAAATAATAACGGAAGAAAGCCATTGATATCCAAACCACAAAAATTCTAAGGAAGCCTCCACCTGCAAATGCTTGAAGCCTGTTAAAATAACAGCATCTTCATGAAGAAAATTCATGCTACCTTAAACAAAAGTTTAGCGAATATATCACGATAATCTAGTTAGCCATATGATAACAAAGTAATCAGTTGTTCTAGTATGACTATTCAACATTTAACAGCACAAACTGACCAATAAATTAGACTTTTAAAAAAGGAAAAAGTTAATAACGCCAACAGTAAGTTAAAGCCACATGTTAAAGGACTGCAAAATGTCTTTAAATTTTGCATATCAAAGAAGCAATAAGACTGGTAAGCTGAAACAGATCCAAATGATAAAAGAATAGGACAAGCAACCTTTTCATCACTTGAAACAACAGGATGCTCAAAACCCTCCTCACCCTCCTGCCAATGCTTCTTTATAAACTGCTTTAGAATAACAGCAGCTAGGTAAAAAGCAAGTTAAGCTTACAAGGCCAAAAAGAAACAAACAAGCAATCAACAAAAAAAATGGCGCACAAAAGCCTAATCATCGTGGATTATCACATTGGTAAAATTTGAAAGGAAAGAAGCTAATATATACATTTACATTAATATATATGTGTGTCTGTGTGTGTTTATACATACACACATAGATATATATATACAGATATATATATATAACAGGATATCTGACGTAATCCCAAAGGTAGCTCTCTCTTTTCCGCAATTCTACACAATGAGCTTCCAAAACCTTCAGGAGAAGACAAAATTAACAAAGGTTAAAGTTTATCCTATCTATAGAAGTTTTTTCAAATAACATGAATAAATTCAGGAAGGGTCCCGGAATATCTAAACCCATCCATGTTTATAGATCACCATAATTCACAAACATAGCAGAAAGCTTAATTCCAGACTTGTAACTTATGTCAGTAGTCAAGATTTCATGGATAGCACTACATGTTTATAGATCAACAATACTTAGTGTTTCTATGATTTTTCTTTTTCTTTTTTACCTTAATTGGAGATAGGAATATGCTATAAAGAAAGTTAAGAACAGTCATCCAAGTGTAAAGAGAAAACTGATATTACCTGAGGTTACAAAATTATGGTCACGCTAGATTGCAACAATTATATAGCGTACAAACAAGATTTTTGACCTAGTTCCTCACACTACAATGACCAGCAAGCTAACACATTCTTATTGCTCTTTCATTGAACTCCCTGAGGCCTGAACCTCGATCTTTTTGAGAAAGGTTGCAGTGTACTAATCATACACACAAAGACAGTGCTGGAAGCCAATTTATAATTCAAAAAACAAAAGTATGTCCTTGTTCAACTTAAAAGGACTCTAGAAACTCTAGTAATGTTTCAGTTTCATCTACATACTGTCCTTTGCACCAACAAAAGAGTATCTCAAATCTTTGACATGAACAGTTAGATTCTAATCTTTCTTTTTTCTTTTTTCGATAAACACAAAATCCCAACAGCCAGTAGCACACAGTTCAAAACTCAGTATATAATAGGTCCGCTGCTCTATCTTTTTCCACTTAGATACAAACTGTAGTCTGCAACAGCTCGACACGTGCACCTTATGCACACACCAATCTTGATGCTCTTAACACTATACCATAGCCTGTGGGGCAGTTAGTTTCAAAATTTGAAGTCAAAATGTTGTATTCTGACACCATTTCAACCAACACACTCTCCTCAAAACATCCAAACTGAAACTCACTAAACTACTCCAAGATCCAAACTTTACATAAATAAGAGAATTTAGGCCTCTTCCAAACAACTCAAACAGAAAAATAACCCACACACATTATTTTTTAGCATGAATGTACCAACACATCAATGCCAGCTAATTTACGATAATTCTATTAATATCAGCTACAATGAAATTTTGAAACTCACTAAACTACACCAAGATCCAAACTTTACATAAATAAGAGACCTTTAAGCAACTACAACATACTCATTTTAGTCCCACAAGTGGATTCTGAGGCAGGTAGAGTGCACACAGAGCAGTCACAATTAAAGACTTGAATTTTGATCCCAACCTTGTAACACAATCCCATTATAGTAAAATTGAAACTCACTAAACTACTTCAAGATCCAAACTTTACATAAAAAAAGAGACCTTTAAGCATTTTCCAAGCAACTAAAACAACAACATACTCCATATAATCCCACAAGTGAGATTTGAGGCAGGTAGAGTCCACACAGACCAGCTACAGTAATACTGAAACTCACCAAACAACTCCAAGATCCAAAATTTTACATAAATTCAAAAACATTAAGCATCTTCCAAGCAAATATAACAACATACTCACTGTAATCCGCAAGTGGTGTTTGAGGAAGGTAAACTACATATTAACCAGCTACAGTAAAATTCAAACCCACTAAACTACACCAAGATCCAAACTTTACATAAATAAGAGAACTTTAAGCACCTCCCAAACAACTCAAATACAAAAATTAACCCACCCACCGACCCAATCTTTAGCAAGGATTCACAGACCCATCAATGGAGTAAAATCCAACTGAGCAAAATCAAGTATCCATACAGCTGACACCAACTAATTCAAGATCAATCCAGATTACCTGGTTGAAGGGTAGCTTGTTGAAGAGAAGTTTCAGCAAAAGAACGAACTTGTTGGTTTGGATCAAGCGTAGCATTCAAGCAGTTGATAAGCCATTGTTGATCTTGATCCATTTTTGAATTTTACCCACCAAACAATAAACACATAGAATTCCACTGCTTTGAAGGGTTTAGCTAAATGGGTGTCACTTTGTCTGTGAGTCTGGCAAAATGGGAGGGAATTTGGGTTTTGTATTGTTGAGGTGTTTTTATAGGTCTCCTTAGGGTTTTGCCCGGTTCAAATTATTGCTATTCATTTTCTTTATAGACCGGGTTCAGCCATTCCATTGGGTTTATTTCCACGACTTAGCGGCTTTTCACTCGCTTTTAAACTATTTCATCTTTAACTAGAGGTCTAGTGATCGATATTCCATAGTACGAAATCGTCTTTGTAAGGGAGTGTTTTTACCCTAATATGAGACTTTCCGTCACAAATTCGAAATTATACAAACTTCATTGTGAGTAGTACCGAACATTGGGTGGGAAACAACAAAAAAAATACAAAAACAAAGTGTACCAGGTAGGGGTAGGCATGGTATGGTATTGATAAGTCTGATTTGGTAATTTTATAGTTTTTCTTTATCTCAGAGTTAAATAGTTCATTTTTTATTGTTTCTAAGCTTGATGTAGGAGTGGGCATAAACACCGAAAAATCAAAATATCGAATTTTTTATTGGGTTCAATATTCAGTTTACTTTTTTGTATTTTTTGGTATTTCGATTCGATTTTCGGCATGTATTATTTTGGTTTTCGATATTTTGGTTTAAACCAAAATATTATACAATAATTTATATTATATTAATTAATAATTATTAATGTTAAATAATCTTTTAAAAAAAGAAAAAACTTTTTGTGAAACCTATTCCTCTCTTTCATCTTTTCTGACTTCCTCTTTCATCTTCCTCTTCCTCTTTCAGGCAGCAGCAGCAGCAACCGCAGTCGCCCCCCAGCAGCGGCAGCCGCAGCCGCAGCCGTCCGCCAAGCGCCAGCAGCAGCAGCAACCGCCAGGCTCGCAGCAAACGCCGTCCGGCGTCCAGCCACCGTCCCACTAAGCAGGCCTATTAAAAAACCAAAATAAAAAAATCGAATCGAATTAATAAAAAACGAATTGAAATAACAAAAATTGAGCCGAACTTAAATATTTTGATTCGGTATTCGGTACACAATTTACAAAAGTCGAAAAAAATTCGAAATCGAACCGAAATATCGAATGCCCACCCCTAGCTTGATGAAAAACAATACAAAGCAATTTGAGAAAAGAATTGACAAAACGGAAAGTCATGACAAATTACAAAAAAGATAGTATGACAAAGTATTCTAGAAAAAAAATGAAAGACTATCTACGACAAAATAATATTATAGTCGAAGTAATTAGAGATAGAGTTAAAATTGAAAAATTATGAATTTGTGATTCTAATTAATTTATACAGACTTGATTCAACTAAACTCGTAATTGAAAGACTAGTTGTACCTCATATGACTTATAACATATATGACGATTTACAAAATCTCATCAAAATTACCTTTGCATATGACTTAAATCTTACCCCAAAAAATTAGGTCTCGCAATGTGTCAATCTAAATTATTCGAATACCGAACATAGAGCGAAATATTAATTTAGACTCCCACCATATTATTAGTCAGTTTTCGCGCCCAAATTACCTAACCAACCCGCCAAAAAACCCTAAAAATTGGGAACTTGTTCATTTCACTATAATGAGTAAGGCAGAAAAAATGGAACTTTTTGATGTTTCTGTCACTATTTCAAACCGACTGTTAAGTTTGAAGAATCAAAAAACCAAATTGTTGAGGAATATGTATATGTGAAATGTGATTACAAGCGAAAAAGGCGTATGAAGTCACTATTATGGATTTTTCGAGGAAGATTATGGTGGAAATTCTTTCAAGATTGACAATCAAACCAATTTTTCGATGTAAGACTGTTTGCAAACGCTGGTATAATCTTTTGAATTCCGACCCTTTATTTGTTAAGATGTATCAAACAAGATCATGTAATTTCCCCTGCATTTTGCTTTCGAGTGATGACTCTGTTGCTTCAGTTCTTGAACTTAAAGGAGATTATGATTACTATTCTCGCCTGCGAAATAGACTTGTTATGTTGAGTTCTAAGTTTCACCTCCCTAGACATAAATATAGATTTGGTTATAGTTTTGATTGAACAAAGTTGGAATTAATTGGTTCATGTAATGGGTTGATTTGTTTGTGGAATGGTGATAGGTATGATAAAAACTATTCGATTTATTTTAGTAATCCTCTTTTGGGTGAGTATTTTAAGGTTAAATTGCCTGAATGGGAGAAGAGGGTTCGTCGGTGTTGCTTATACCTTGTGCTATAGTGAAGGTTCTGGACAGTATAAGGTATTGAGGTCAGTGATCAGAAAGTTTCGGGGTCGTCCTGAAGTGTCTGAATTATAGGTTTGTAATCTTGGAGTTGATGAGAAATGGAGAAATGTGGGGGAGGTTGCTTTTCCGTTATTTGGTAGATTTGGTAATGTGAATGACAATGGTGTTCTTTATTGGCTGAAGGATGATGATGATATTAAAACAAGTGCTAGCATTCACTCGTTTAATCTTGTGACGGAAGAGGTGAAGCCCGTGCCAGTTCCAATTGGTTTGTGAACTCCTTCATTGGGTTTGAGGCTAGCGGAGTGGGGGAATTGTTTGTGTTTGACTGATAGTTGCTCTTTTCAGCATGTTGATATATGGTGGATGAAAGAGGATGGAATAGCTGATTCTTGGACTAAAGATCGTATTTTGACAAATTCTATTCTGCATCATATCTGTAGCTCGATTTAATACCAATCATATTTTGGGAAGACGGACAAATCTTGATGCAAAGCAGACGACACACAGAGCTACTTTCTTACAACACAAAAGACAAGAAGTTTAGGAAGGTTAAGGTTTACAAAGGTGGCTATGAAGCGACTAAATACATTCCAAGTTTTTTCTCACTCAAGACTCTCATGGGGGAAAGTTTTCAAATCTCAAAAGCTTATCCGAAGGCTGAGATAGTTTTAGATACTTAATTAGTCTTACTTCCTCCAGAATATCACGTTTTGCTTCTACATTTCTAGTATAACTTAGCTTTAAGACCTGACAACTCTTACTGTTTTATGGATGCTTTTTGAGTTTTGGTAGTACAAATCTACATGCATAAGCATACCTCGTCCATTTTATAAAGTCTCGAAAGCTGATGTTGGCCTATCAGTCAGGCCAGCCTTGTTTGGGTTAAACGGTACATGAACTTTTGGGTAACGTTAATTAGTAGTGACGTTCTGATTATGTCCTGAGTTTGAAGTAGTGCTTTTCTTGGACGCTGTGCTTTGATATATAAAGGAAAAGCAGTACGAGAGGTAACTTCTGTAATCTCTACTAGACTCTCGATACTTGTTTGATGCTATGAAATGCTTATCTGAGTTACCTTTGGATTTCTTATCAAAATCTGAATATTTTTCGTTGCCATTATTGTCTTAAAGAAGAAGTAGGACGAGAGGTGATACTTGTTTCTTCCTTTTGGTTGGTGTTCTTTATTCTACTTCTTTTTATCGAATTCAGCTATATTTGTGAAAGGTTAGAAAACTTTAATCATCTTCATATCCTGTTTTTTTGCTGTCTTATATTTTCTTATAATCATGATTTGAATTCTTTTTTTCTCGAGGGTGTATCAGAAACAACCTCTTTATCCCACAACGATAAGGATAAGGTTTACGTATATCATACTCTCCTCGGACCCTACTTGTTGGGATTGCATTGGATATGTTGTTATCCAAGGTTGTTGTTGTCTCTATTTGTCATTTGAATACAGAGATAGTTTAGTGTTTATTACAATCTAGTAATCTTCCAATTAGCAAGTAATTTAAAACTTAAGAAGATAAAGTGATTACAACTATTAAAATGTACAATAAAGTCCTTTTAAATAAAATTAAAATGTTACTTACTCTTTTATATGGAAATCATATTTTGAAAAATATTGCACAACCAATGCCATATTATTTCTGAGTGAGGAAAAAGTTCTCTAAGCTTATGCAAAGCTAATTAGGTCTAGCTAGATAAAAATGTATTTTGGTCCTTATTTTTTTTTATTAAATGAGCAACAAAGTAGAAAATAAAAATCATTAAATTTAAAAACAAAAATCAAAGACCATCCTGAAATAAAAGGGTTTCTACATAACTACATGTATCAAAAATCAAAGCAGATTCGGAATTGTTTTTCATTTCAAGGCATAACTTGTATCAATGCGCTTCATATTCGCCGGGAGTTTTTCTCCCAGAAATATAGTCATCTCTACCTCCTCGCGTCAATTCCACGAGCCTGTTATCCATTCTCATTGAACGACAGCGGGGGAGCAAATCCAACTAGAAAAACTCACATTGGGCTTACGGATAATCAGGCTCGAACTAATGACTTCCACCACGTCAAGATGACACTCTACTGCTGAGTTATATCCCTTTCCCGCCCCATCGAGAAATAGAACTGACTAATCCTGAGTCAAAGGGTCGAGAAACTCAACGCTACTATTCTTGAACAACTTGAAGCCGGACCATCTTTTCGCACTATTACGAATATAAAAATAGTGGTCAAAATTAAATTCAATTGTCAATTGCCTCTATTGAAAATATAATTGACTAACGATTTTTTTCATCAAGCCCAACACTTCAATTTCTCTCCAATTCTTCTTCTTCAAAGCATAGAAGAATATTCAATTTGGCTTGATCCAGTATTTCATCAATACAATTTCACCATTAATAGTATATATCTCTACATACACAATTCTTCATCAAATAACAAAAATTATCTTTTGTTGCTTCTTGATATAATAGCGGAGGAAAGACAATACGTTGATATTCACCCATTCTTCAATTTCAGAATTTTGTAAAATCCTCAAAATCATCTCTCATTTCATAACGAGATAATTTTGAAACTTTCAATTTTACAATCAAATGTTGTCTATCTTTAAATATCCTTCACTATGGATATTTCTATAAATATATTTCTTTATACATCGATATAGAAAGAAATAATAGTTTATAACAGTAGTACTTTTTATATAATCTTTTTAATATTTAAGTTTATGAAAAACAAAATAGGTAAATGAATAAAGATATTATAAATCCATAAAATCTTATTAAATACGCGACAGAACCAAAAAATAATATAATCAAATATATCCTTATGGTAATTAGCTCTCTATATAACTACAAATACCAAAAATATTAACCTTTTCTTCAAACCCCAAAACTTCTATTTCTCTCCAACTATTCTTATTAAAATTATAAAAATACATCCAATTTGGCTTGATCAAGGAGTTCATTAATACGATTTCACCATTCAAAGTGTTACTATAAACGTAATTCTTCAAATAAAACATGTTTTCTTTTGCTATATCTCGACTTAATAGTCGAGGTAAGACAATAGTATGATTCACCCATTCTTCAGTTTCAGAATTTTGTAAAATTCTCAAAATTATCTCTCTCGTTGTTCCTTGTTTAACATCAACCACGGCTAATTTTCCCTTCACTTCTATCAAGTGAATATAATCAAACATGTTATCGACAGAATAATGTCTATGTTTATTCCATAACGAGATAATTTTGAAATTCTCCACTCTTAAATTAACCATTGTCATCTTGAGATATCTTCCTCTATTGTGGTAAGCAAAAAAATAAATAACTCCGTCGATACAAACTCCTTTCGAGGGTGGTGTCACAAATAAATTGGTAAGTATTATTTCTTGCCACGATTCACTTGTTCCTATAGTAAAAATCCAATATCTTGATGATGACAATATATAGTTATGAGGATATGTTATCAATAGAACTTTATGCGTCTTTTTTTCTGGTTCAAAACCTAATATAATATGATACTCATCGATTTCATCGTCAGCAAGATTTTGACACGAAATATATGTTACTTTTCTTGTAGTGGGATTGAAAATAATAGGAGGTAATTGACTTGGATTCCATAAGCAGAACAAACCTTCAATATAGTCAATTTTGTGATAAGGGAAGCCATCCAATTCCTTAATAAGATGAGCGGAGCCTTTCTTATCGATTTTCTCCTCGGGCTCGATTAAATTGGATTCGTCTAAAATCATAAATTTTTGCTTTATGGTGTAAAACTTTTTTCGAGGATATGTCCATGCAAGGACTTTGAATGATACAAGAGAGTTATAGAATTTTGAGACACATTTAAAACGCGTAAAAGACTTGTCAGGAAGACGGGAGAATATTTCATAAATAATATCTTGGGATATTGAAGATTTCGTTTGAGCAATTGTTTTCTCCTTCTCCATGAGACAAAAGGGTTGTTAGAGGTGTAGTAATATTACGGCTACGCATAATAAATATTTTTATAGGTATATTTTGGTTCCTATTTATACAATAAAACCTGGTTTAATTAAAGTAAATAATTTACCTTAATTTCATTCCTTTTCCTTTTAGGATTTCTATTTTTTTAAAAATTTAATTGAAATATCAATATGTGCAAAACTTAAAAATAATATCTCAAACAAGTAAAAATAATGGGAACTTTCACATATAATTATTTAAAAATAGCCTAATTATTCTCTATAGCTATAGTTTGATAATTACCATTCGTAGCTACATGTTGTATGGAGGAGAGAGGCGAGCGAGATTGGGAGAGAGGGGGGGAGGGGGTAGGGGGAAGAGTGGAAGAAAGGTGAATTGTATATGTATATTGGTTAGATAATTGTATATTATACATATGTATTTCTATATATGGCAATAGAGATAGGGAGAGAGAGGAGAGAGACGAGCGAGACTGGGAAAGGGAGGAGAGAGGTGAGCGAGATTGAGGCGAGCGAGAGAGGGCAGAGAGTGGGAGATGAATTGTATATGTATATAATTATACATTACACTTGCATTTGTATATATGATAAGCGAGATAGGGAGAGGGAAAAAAGAGGCGAGCGAAAGAAGGGAGGGCAGAGAGTAAGAGAGAGGTGAATTGCATATGTATATAGGAATAATTGTATATTATACATATGCATTTGTATATTCTGGCGAATTATGCATATGCAAACGTGACTAATTATACAAACTCGAAGTCAGCCACGTATTTAATGTATAATGTTAGTCATAAGTGTAATTATAACAAACTATAGCTATGATGAGTAATTAATATAAGTTTGCTAAACCGCGTAATTTTTCCTAAAAATAATCACCAACCAAAGGATTTAATATGCTGGACAGGCCTGTTCCTCTCGTAAATCTCGGATTCGAACTTAGTTTTTTTGTGAAGCTATTCTTCTAATGGACCCTAGATCATGTGAATGTAAAATAATCAACACTTTCTAGTTTGAACTTAAATCTTTAACAAATGCAGATTTGAATTAATCGAAAGATCTCAAATTTGAGCTTAAATCGTTACCCCATAAATAGGGTTGTATATCGATCGGTTCGATTCGATTTTGAAGTTTATCGGGTTATCTTATTGATTATCGGTTTATAGAGATGCTAAACCGTTATAGATCCATTAAGATATTGGCTTATCAATTATTGGTTTATCGGTTTTTCATCGTTATCAGTTTAACCATTAAGATTTGACACAAAAGAAAAAACATTGAAAATCACTTAGAAACAAGGTGACAAACCAAATAAACCATACACTTAAGTTCACAAGTTACATCTTGGTCAAAAGTAAACACTTTTACATTGTTGAATAACCAAGTGTTTGAGACAATAAAAAAATAAACGGAAAAGGGCCTAAAATACCCTTAAAGTATTGAAAATGGTACAAAATTACCCCCATCCACCTATTGGCTCCAAAATGCCTTTTTCATCCACCTATTGGCTCCAAAATACCCTTGTCATCCATCTCTGGGTTCAAAATTGACCACTTTTTTAATTGTTTTAAAATTTAACTCTTTAAATATTTTTTAAAGTACTTGGCGTTCAACTGTTGATTATAATTTTAATTTATTAATATAATTTATAAATCAATCCACTACCCACTCATTACTAACTAAACCTTACTCAATTAATGATTCAATTATAATATCAAAATCGTCATAAACACGACGAAATTATAGATTCCATAAAATGACATACAAAATTATTCGAGTCCGAATCAAAACCCCAATTAAATTTAGCTTGAGCCGCTTATTTAGCAGGACACTTTCTTTCAAAATTGAATTATAAATTTATGATTAAAGGTAAACAAGTAATACATTCCGAATTAATTCATGCACTTTTTTTTAAATATAATTTTTAAATATTTATGATTTGTTTTAAAACCTTTAATATATTTGAAAAAAAGTTACCTATGAAGTAACATCACATAATTGAGACGTAAGAATAATTAAAATGAACATAATCAGACTTTTACGTTTATCGGTGATTTTTATTTAGCCACTTGAATGTATGATAATTTACTTCTATAATTTTTAAAAACAATCAATTGGCAGTAGCTTGCATTAATAATGTGACGGTTTATTGAGAGGAATTTAATTAGTAATGGGTGGGTAATGGATTGATACATAAATTATACTAATAAGTTAAATTATAACAAATAGCTGAGCACCACATATTTTAAAAAAATATGTAAATAGTTTAAATATAAAACCGTTAAATAAGTGGTCAATTTTGAACCAAAAGGTGGATGACAAGGGTATTTTGAACACAATAGGTGGGTGGAAAGGGCATTTTAGAGCCAATAGGTGATGGAAGATAATTTTGTACCATTTTCAATACTTTAAAGGTATTTTAGGCCTTTTTCGAAAAATAAAATTAGGAAATTAAACTCTAAGTCGAGGACTTTATATACAAAAGGGTATAAATATTATTATTTAATTTACTATCGAGTTATCGATTAACCCATCAATAAAAAACTTCAAACCTTTAAGAACCGATAACCCGATAACAAAAAAATCAAAACCGTTATCAAAACCACTAAACCAATAACCCAATACTATAAATCAATAACTTTTTTATCGATTTGACTTATCGATTTCGATTGGTTTTAAACAGCCCACCCTCAGATGAGCGAATCTAAATTAGTTTGTTCAAATGAGGTCCTGCTTATGCAAATCTAAATTAATCGGATTTCGACTCGACTGACTGGTGAAACAAAGGGCCCATTTTTCTCTTTGTTTTTCCCCAAACACTTGGAAAAAAGAATTCGACAAGATCGAAATAAATCAAACAAATTTTTTCCCCCAAATTCAAGAATCTTTGTTTAGCAACAATGATGGCAGCTAAAGCAAACCCAAATTCCCCTTTTCTTTCATCTTCATCATCAACCCATTACTCTTCTTTCCCTTTTCATCAGGTTTCTAAAAAAAAGGTTTCTTTTTTGGTTGATTTTCAATGTAGAAAGCTTGTTTTTGCTTGTTCTGAGAAACCCATTCCGGATTCTGTGAATTTGGATCCGAGTATCTCGAATTCCGGGTCCGGGTCATCAAAGAATGACAGTGATGGAGCTTCATCTTCTCCTTCCAATGCCATTGATTTCCTCACTTTGTGTCATAGTCTTAAGGTAATGTTTCCATGCATGTGATTTTTCATGAAGGAGAGATTTTTTGTGTGTTTTCAGTTTTACTTTTTGGGTATTGTTACTTTTGTGTGTTGACTTGGTTTGAGGTTTGAGCATTAAAAAGGTCTGCTTGGTGCACTAAGCTCTGGGAGGGACGGGACACACAAGGGTCTATTATATGCAGCTTTAACCTGTATAGATCAAAATATGTTGTTGTCAATGAAAAAATGTTTTTACTATGCTTTTGTAGAATAAAATGAGGGTATGTGATAAAGTTGTGATCTTTTACATATTTGAAAATGTGAGGACATATTGGGAGTTTTGTGTTGAGGTGGGGCATTGTTGGAATTGTCCACGGACAAACTGCCGTAGCAGAGTATGATGCAATGGATGAGAGTGTGGTATGCGATAATGGTGAGTGACTAAGTTCATGAATTTATGGTTCACATTGAAGGGAGAAGTAGAGAGTCTCGAGTTTGTAAGTAAGGACTGAAGTGGAATTGGGGAATTTGCTATTTCGGCTTGTATATATTTGAAGTTTGTAGTTTGATGGATTAAAGGATGTACATATGCCTAGTCAAGGCTTTTCCAGCTAGAAACTAAAATCTAATAGAGAGTTCCTTCTCATTTTTTTTTGATGACCGAGAAATCCTCGAGGGCTTGATGGTGCATGTTTCGAAACTCTATTGGGTTAAGGCCATGCATCTTTACCCTTCATCACTTAATTACCAAACTATTGTCCGTGGCAAAGTTCGAACTTGTCACGTATGCCTAACCTGTACATCACACCCGTACCACTTCACGAAAGCCCCGGAGACAATAATAGATCGTTCCTTTTCTAAATGTTGAGTTTAGACATTGAGCTGAAGCTGTCTTAGTTAAATATGTATCACTAAACATAAGAAAAAAAGGTCACTTTGCATTGTTTCAAATAATGCAGTTAATATAAGTAATCCATTTATTAACTTTCTTGAGCAATAAGGTAGAGTCTGTAACTTGTTGCTCATTTTGGCTTTCTCAAACCTTTAATTCTTTCATGCAAAGGCAGTGTCCTTTCAAAATCGGAATCCACAAACTTCAGCTAGCCAAAAGGACAGTTAGGAAAGACTTATGCAGTTCATGTAATTATCTTGTTCCATCTAAGAAAATATATATTCCCAGCAGTCTTCTCATTCTAAATGCCATCTGATTCTCTAAACATATGTAGGCATTGATGTATATATCCAGACCTCAAGCAAAAAGAGAGACTTCCTTGGTGCAACGTTTAACAAACAATGATATTGAGTTAGCTTTGATGATTTTTCTCTTTGCAAACAAAAGCTTCCTAAGAAAGTAACAAATTGTGCCCCGTTACCCTCGAAATTAGGTTTTACTGATTCAATTTCTTTCTAGGCAATCTGAGTTCCCCTTCACACTCAACGGTTTTGTACTTTCTATAGTTTGGTATTAGGAACAGGACATAGTGCCCTCCATTTCTTAAGCTGACATTTCTTTCTTAATTAACCTCTTTACCGTACAGTGCTATCTTGATGAATTATTAATCTTGTATTCCCTTTTAGCATTTTTTTTCCTGTCTGCGCTCTGTATTTAATTTGGGTAGATGTATCCCCTAATGCCTCTACTTGTTTTGTAGACCACAAAGCGGAAGGGATGGGTAAATCATGCAATAAAAGGTTCTGAATCTATTGCTGATCATATGTATCGTATGTCATTGATGGCTCTGATTGTTGGCGACCTTCCTGGTGTTAACAGGGAAAGGTGACCTTCCTGTGTCTTTTTGCCTTCTCTTGGAATGGCTTCTATTGTTGAGTATTGAGGTTACAATCGTCTTGAACTTATGACGGAATATGTTAATTATCAACTTGTTAATGGTTATAATGCTGCTTTTGATAAATACAGAAAATAGTCTTCAGAAGTTTATTAAGTTTCATATAAAGCATACATAGAGGAAATTTTGGCACTTTATTTGATTTGTGATATAATGCTGAAATTTTATGAGATCTCCAGCATATCTACCCAGGGTGGTAGCATCTAAAATGTATTCACCTTTTACGATGGGGTTTCGTTAGATTTTTTTTTGAGTTGCTTTCTCATCTAGACAAATTGATCTGGGCTGATGTTTGATTAATGTATGAAGGGCCCATGTATGAATGATCAGAGCTCTGCATACTGAACATATGATTTGCTTGGTTGTAGAGCCTGGTTTACATTTGATGAACATTTCTTCAATGTGGTTTGTAGTTCCTATTCAGAAACCTGAAGTTTGTTCATGCAGACATGATCTTGATGCTCTTTCTGTAGTGTTACTTCCTTGACGCTTATGTATCTGTTCACTTCATCCCATAAATTAAAAAATTACGTTAAAATAACCTGACTGTTATCAGATAGTAGGTAATCATAGTGCTTCTCTATTTATGTAACAGGTGTATCAAGATGGCCATTGTTCATGATATTGCAGAAGGTATTACCTCCAAATGTGAACTCATCTTTCTGATATTTCAGTGTTTTTATTTTCAACTTGTAGGCTAAATTATTTGCTGTGACTGCCCTTTTGTATGACTTATTTCAACATAAAATGGTGAAAAAATTGCTACTACAGAAGCATCCCGAAAAAAGAAGGAATGATGAGCAGGCATATAGTGTTTTCAGGGATATGTGGAAAGAGGCAATTACGCACACCAAGCAAACAAAAAAGAACATGAAGAAGAAAGAAAAAATGAAATCATCCAGGGCGTTATGGAGGAGACAAGTAGGAGTGTTTAAAGGGATTTAGAAAGATTTTGTATTCATGAGGAGTAGCCTCGTGTCATCAGTTTCTTATTTGGTGATCGCATGAGGTTCTTGTTTGTATATATGATAGGATGAGTTTTATGGAGAACCATATTTTGGCCTAGATCTCTCTTCTCTTTGGTATATACTTGCATACAGATATTTCTTTGTACATCTGAGGAGTAGCTGTGTATCTGTAGTTTCTTTTTGGTGAATTCATGAGGTGCTTGCTTGTATAGATGATTGGATGACTTTTATAGAGAACCATATTTTGGCATAGATCTTTCATACCTTTTAGTATACTACTTGTATACGGGGATACTGTGAACTAGAAAAATGTACATCTGTTGGCTCATCATTTCCTTTTTTTCTTCTAAATTTGATTGGCTTTGCATTTTGTGGTACCAGTTTACTGTTTGGTTATTAGTTAATCTGCCTTTCTCCTTTGTTCCGATGATCTAAGAAGCATCAAGCTCTAAGATTATAAGTTTATCTAAGTAAAGAAAATGCTGTTAATAGCGCAGTTACTAAACCACTTGCTTATATTACCAATCTTCTTATATCCATAGTATTTTCTGCTGTAAAAATTATGATTACCGCCTTCATCAGTTTCACTTCGGTGTTCTCTTCTTCTGCATGTTCATTCCGTCTTCTTTTTCCTTAGGTTGGACTGGGACTGAGATTTTCACCTTATTTTCTATAAGTTTGAGGTTTTGCATTTGATAGTATTTTTGAACTTCTGTAGCAATTGTCGGAGATATAACTCCATCTGATGGTGTACCCAAGGCTGAAAAAAGCAGACTTGAGCAAGCTGCTTTGACTGAAATGTGCAAAGTTCTTGGTGGAGGGATGAGAGGTATTAGTTTATTTTTCATATCATACCTTATTTTTCTCTCAGAAGCAGTCAAAAACTCTAGTGAAGTGACAATGTAATATGACGTTTCTTATAATCTTTACAGCTGAAGAGATTAAAGAACTATGGCAAGAGTATGAAAACAATGCTTCATTGGAAGCCAATCTCGTAAAAGATTTTGACAAGGTATGAATTACTAACTTCCTTGTAATATTTAGTAAAATTACGAGAAGCTTCACATCTTGAGTGTATTACTTCTTTTCCTGGTCTAATTTTGTCAGTTCATAGTTCATTTTGGAACTTTGAGCGATTTGTTAATTTGTTGCTCCACTAGCTTTTCTCAATTACTGGTTCTTTCATCCCTGTCTTCTTTAAAATTACTGCATATACTCCGATTGGAAACAGCTGGAGACACTGCAACTATGCTCGTAATAATTGTCTTGCTTATTTGAATCTGGAAAAAGATGGTATTGTTCCTTTAGACTTTAGTTTTGTAACCTTCTCGTGTCGCTATTACTAGCTTTAAGAGATTGGTGAATGTGCTTATCTTGGTTTCAAATTCCACTATAAATCCCGTTCTTGCATCTTTACCTGTAGTGATGATAAATTACATTTACTCACCGCTTCTATGCTGTCACCCCTCCTAATTTAATGAGTACCACATGGGCTCTTATCACTCTACTAGGTCCTTAAATCATACAACATCTAATAGATATCACTTTTTTTCCGATCTTCTCCAGGTTGAAATGATTCTGCAGGCATTGGAATATGAATCAGGTGAATAACTATTGTCCAAAAATATTTACTGAATATATTTTTCTAGTTTGTGCCTCTCACTACTTTGAAAGGTGATTTTAGTGTCAAAGGTAGAACTAGTGCAGTAAACTAATTTTCTGAAGTTCTATCTTAAATCTGTTCTATGTCTGGTGACTCTGGACCATAGCTAGTCATCATCTGGTATAAAATGTTCTTGGAGCTCATTAATCAGTCTGAGTGCCACTTTTTTTTTTGCACCTCTTGAGAGTTAGAATACTCACATAGAGTGCCAGCTGAAAGCGCTTAGTTTGTCTGAAGTTTTGTTATGATATTTTGAGGTATCTGTGTGTCACTAGTTGGTGTATGGTGCTAACTTCCTGAGGCAAAGTTCTCTGCCTATGCAGTTAGTTGTAAGGTTGCTCTTCGTGGACTAAGATCAGGAAGCAAAGAGTATCTTATATAATCTTATCTATTATGCCTCTGTGAATTTGGTCTAGTGAGAAAGGGTAGGAGGGAGAGCTTATTATTCGCTGAGTTTCCAATCTGTCCCACTTAGCCATGTGATTTCTCGGTTACATATATTTGTATCTATCATCCTATGAACTCAAATTTATAAATGGGTTGAATACTATGTTCTCTCTGTAACTTCCGTTGGTACTTTGTTTTTGACAGAACATGGAAAGGTGCTGGATGAGTTTTTCCTTTCAACTGCAGGTCATTGATCCTTTTAATTTCCATGCTCTTTTTTCAGTCTTGCTCATTACGAGTCATATGTCGATGATCTGTGTAATATCTACACATGCAGGAAAGTTTCAAACAGAAATAGGGAAAAGCTGGGCAGCTGAAATCCATTTGAGGAGAAACTCCAGATTGGGAAACTGACTCAAAACTGATCCCTCTTTGATATTTTGCATTTATACCATCTTAGTGCCTTCCTTCAAATAGCATGGAATGAGAGACAGAAGAGCGACAGCATATTGTGTTAACGTTATCAGAGTAACAATGCACTTAACTTTTTGTTCGATTAGCTGAATGCTCGAAGTAAAATTCAGGTAGGAGAGATGTACTCTAGGGAGATATACTCTCCATGCTACGTGCACCAAGTACAAGTAAGTTCTTTTTTGGTAGTCTTGACATGATTGACATATTCACATTGTTTTCTAAAAATTCAGCAGCTTTTGACATGATGCATTCTACTGTATTGTGTAGAGTCATGTGTACTCATTTGTGACTTCAAAGTTGGAGAGAAAAAGTTGAAAATGGGAAAATACTTTGAAGAATATATGATGCTTGAAAAGTGTCGTTTGGTTGGTGAACAAGTTATTCCAGAGTTATAATTACGGAGATTGTGAATCTCAGTATAACTTGTCACCAACCAAACGACTCTAGTTGTTATTACACTCCCAATCCCCCATACAGAAAATGTTGAAACATGGTGAGGCAAATATGAGCTTGGGATAGAGAAATTGTTGAGTGTTTGTGCATTTATGGATCCAATTTTTTTATTAGCCCAGCCCAATATAGAATTTGAAAGAAGGAAAAATTATCTGAATCAGCGATCTCGATCCACATGTTATATCGATATATCTAACAATTAAATTTTGCTATATTTAAGCCCTAATCGCGCTACTTAATTATGAAATATTCCCATTGAAGAACAATAGAACAATAGTGTATTATTAGGCCTTGAAGTATTACATCATTTCAAAATTATGTAACTAAAAATTTGCAAATGTAAGCAAAGATATGGACAACATTAATTTATTTGGACTTTTTGAATTTTTGAACAAATAAAAAGTCAAGATAAATAATTATACTTTGGAAATCAACTTTAATTCTCGATGACTCTCAAAGTGGGACCATAAACCAAATTTTCAGATTATTTTATTACTATAACTTAAAAAGTTCTAGAATATAGAAAAATCATCACATTTGTTTATTTATCATATCCAAATTAATGTTCAATCTATTTTATATTATATGTCTTCCAAAAATATACTAATACAAAAGTTGACATTGTGTACATGTCATAACATACGTGTGGGTATACATACTTTTTATAAAAATAACTCAATTGTCTATGTCAACGACGTATCTGATTATCAGTTCGATAATTTTTATCATAATTTAATATAAAATCAAATTATACATATATTCTTAAAGTCAAATAAACATTTTTTTTATATTTAAATTCTAAATTTTAAATTCGTCGTTCCGTCATATACCAAAAATATTTTATTTATGGGAATAAAAGATAACAAAGAAAGTGGAGAATAAATATAGTCCTTACAAAGTGCATAAAAAGGAAGTGGGCAAAACGTACGATTGTCTCTGCATGTAATTAGACCCATCTTTTGTTCCACCAACCCAACCACTAACAAAAATACATGATCTCCATACCTTTTGAAAATTTGTGGCTACGTTTCGGAATAACGATATCACGTGTTAAGTAATTTAACTTTTACGTGAATATTTCAATATTAGTATAGAGTTTGAATCGAAATTATTGAGTTAAAATGATCCTAAGTGTATAAATGTTGGACTATTTTAGTCCTTCATATATATCACGAAGCGAAAACGATTTTTAATCTATATGGAAAATAACCATTTTAGCTCTTCATATATACGACGTATCTTGTATTCTATTTTTTTTTGAGCTGATAGTCTATCTTAAACAATTTCTTCAACGATGCAAGCAAGTAAAAAAAAGAAGTTAAATTTAACCAGCAAGTCAAGTGAGTCGCATTACTCCATTATTATAGACGTACAACGACAATAATTACAAGAAGAAAAGGATAGTTTTTCTTTCCCTCGCGTAAATCTCTTACGACGTTACTTTTAAGGTTTGGAACTAAGCAAAAGGTGTTTATAAAAGTTTAAACATTATGAAAATGACATGTTCAGCTTAATCAAGGTATGATTAAAATACTAATTAGGATTGTACTTTGTGCATATAAAAGTTGGACTTTGACCGTCATGCACGTGCACAACCACATATAGAACAAAAATGATTTATTTTTTTATATATATAAATAAATAAACACAAGTTGTAATAAGTTTAATTTTAATTTTACAATAAATTATATTATTAGTGTCATTGTTACTATGGATTCAATTATTTACTAATTAGATTTTGAGAAATCCCATGAGGATTTGTCATTTAGGAAAATGGAATAAAAAACACCTAGATGCTAACAAAAACTAAAATTTAAATAACGCGTTTATATATAAATTTTTTATATAAAAAGTTGATTTTTGATAAATAATAAAGAAAAAATCCAGTCAAAGTCAAATTAATTATTAAATAGAATAATTCAATATCAACCAACTAGAGAATTTATATTTTGCTTTTTTTAAAGAAGGTCCACTTATTGGTTCAAATTTTTATTTTCTCATATTTTAACCAAAAAAAAATAATTAATACTTTTGCATTTTTCTATCCTTTATAATTATTTTGTTCCAAGAGTTTTCAAATATTTTCCTTTTGGCTTAATACACCGAAAATCTTTCAAATTTGCTAGCAGATTTAAATTAAATATTTGAATTAATTATAATTTATTTTAATTGAATATATATATATATATGATAAAGCGTTTTTATCATAAATTTTCAATTCAAAATCTGAAAAAAATTAGTACATATGATCTCAAATGTTTTACACATCGATAAGATTTACGATAATATATATGAGTTTTTTTTTTTTTTTTGCAATCTATATATTTATTTTACTTCATTTTAGTGGACACTATTAAATGATTTTTTCATTCTTCTTTTTCAATTACAACTAACATTTGACTGTCAATTACTAAATTTTACAAAGCAGTCTTAAAAATGTAAGCATACATGATTATATTTAATTAGTAATCATCTTAATTGTAACCACATAATAGTTTATCGAATCAACATATAATAATTGATGTGGGCTCATACTGATTAATTAAAGCAAATTTTTTTTTGACAAATTAGTGTGATTATTAATATTATTCTTCAATAATATGAAAATAATAAAATCTAATAATCGTAATCGTTATCTAATTATAAAAAACAAATACTAATATTTTATGTCACACATTTTTAAATTATAACTTTTTATTAAATTCGTAATGCATTATATATCGAACTACTCTGTTATGCCATGTGATCAATCAAAATGTCAGCAACATTATTTGGCTCTATGTGTGATATATCAGAAATATTTTGTAAAATTTAATTATTTCTAATTACTTTATTCAAATAAAGTACATATACAAGTTAATTCGGTGACGGTGCTTTTTTTTTTTTTTTTTTTTTTGGATTTAGTAATTCTGAAAGATTTATTTTGTAATGTACTCATTTTTTTTTTATTTTATCTTATTAATTAATGTGTTTAAAATGTCAATATCTATACGTTGAAAAGGTCAAAAGGGAGATTTATTTATGTTGATTTGGTATACGATGAGAGTTGATCTCAAGGTATATAGTTGGCAAGATTTTCATAACAATTATTTTAATAACAGTCATAGAAAATAATCAACAACTTTTTATTTATTTTTGTTGATCATGTAAGATTTTTATTAAATTGTAACTTGCAAAAATATGTTAGAAGTAATTAATTTTTATTATTATTCAGCGAAATTCAAACTAATCGAGGCATGAAAATATGGATCTTCAAGTCAAAATAAATTTATTTAGTTAGTAAAAAATATATTTTATTATCGTAATTAAAAGTCGAGAGTTTAAGTAAAAAGTGAAAACTAATTATTAATTATTTTAAAGTGAGGGTAAAAAGGGTATATGATAAAGTTCTAGTTAGACTTGAGAAGGATGTAGATGTAGAAATAAAAAGTTAAAAAATCTATTCACACGATTATATAATCTACTATTACTAATAATAATATAATATAATTCGTGAAATTTTATCAAGTGAAATTTAGAAAGGGTGAAATGTATACCTTAAAGGTAAAGTATTTATTTTTGATAGTCCTTCGATTCAAGAAAAATATTTTGAAAAACAACATCTAATAACAAAAGAGAGAAACATAACAAAAACTGCGATAATTGAGGTATAAAAAATTGAAATATATTAACAAAAATCGAAAGACAAGAAACTATTGGAGCAATATTACAACTACTAATATGAACAGGAACAACAATACAACACACTATTACTTGCTAATCTTCTATCATAATTCATATCCTTCACGCCCTTCTATCTAAGATCATGTATTCAGTAAAGTGAAAATACTATCGTATCCTGTCTAATCACCCCTCCGTACCTGACTCCTATCATGGACCCTTGGTGGAAGCCAGATACCTAGTGAAACACAGTCGAAATGCATTTAATTTGATTCGAACACCATATTTATTAAAAAAACAGATAAATTTATTTGATATTTATGATGATATTGGTGCATACAAATTAATTCAAATGAGATAGTAATAAGAAAAGTATTTATATAAAAATCTGTCTAACATATGTTAATAGAAGATAACAAATATCGATGAAATAATCGGAGATAGTATACGAACAAAAACGTTTTTGATGTATTGGGGCTGACTCCTTATGCGATAGATGCAACGTTGCGCAATCTTAGCTTTAAAATTTATTTATTATATATTATGCATTTGATGTTGACGTTTTATAAAGCAAAGCAAAGCAAATTAAATTTAATAATCATGAAAATAATGACTTTTATGACAATATAGAAAAAAAAACATCATAATCCCTATATAATATATATGTAACAAATATATGCATTTGTCTTCTCAATTTTTTACTTTTTTTAAAAAAAAAGGTTCATAGCTTTCACTGTTGGTGCACTAGAAAGATTGGATTTTGCAGACCCCATATAAGTATAAGCTTTGTTTCTTTTTTTGATTTTTTTTTTGTTTTAAAGATTGATTCTTGATTCTTATATTTGATCATTTGCTGGTTACATGGAAAAAGATTGAATTTTTAACAATCTTTGGTTTATCTGATTGGCTGGTATCTTCATAAATTATAATTATATATATATGGGGTTTTGGTTCGAAAGATTGAATTTTTAGATGTGAATGATAACATTGGGATTCTGGCTTTTCTTGGTTCTTTACTTGATTTGGGTATCTGGGGGTTTTGTGATTTTTTATCTATGAGGTGATCTTAGGATTCTACATTTGGTGATTTGGGTATGTTTCTGTCTCTTCTATGAGGGTTATCAGTGATTTCAGTTTCTTGATTTGATTATCATATGGACTTGGGAATGTGTGTAATGGAGTTATGCTAATTTGGCTTCTTTTTTCCCTCAGTTTTTGGTGAATTCTGTATGAGTGACAAAGATTGAATCTTTTTGTTTGTTTTGTTGTCCAACAAGTTTACTGAGTTTAATTTGTGGAAAGCTTGATCTTTTGTGTGTGTGTGTGTGTGTGTTTTCTTTCTGAAGTTACTTGTTGTTTAGCTTGGAGAGGTAGTGAATTGCTTTATCTTGCTTTGGAGTGAATTGGTTTACGGATTTTGATCTTCGGGGATACTGATTTTTTTAACATAGGAAGAAGCAATTCATTGCATTTTGGATTACTTTTTTAGTTTTTAGTTTATAATGGTTGGTGATTTCTCAATGAATTTCTTGAAAGATTGAATCTTTGTGTTGTTTTTTTATTCGATGAGTTTTTACTGAGTTGAATTTGTTTTCTGGTTGTTTTTCTGAATTTCCTAGGTGTTTAGCTTGGAGAGGTAGTGAATTGTTTTTTCACTCTTGTGAGTGAAGTGATTTATGCTTTTTGATCTTCCGGGATACTAATTTTAACATAGGAAGAAGCAATTCATTGCATTTTGGTTACTTTTTGGATTTTTACTTTATACTGGTTGGTGAATTCTGAATGTGTTTCTTGACAGATTGAACCTTCTTGTTGCTTTCTTATTCAACGAGTTTTTACTGAGTTGAATTTGTGGAAAACTTGAATCTTTCGTTGTTTTTGTTCTTTTCTGAAATTCTTAAGTGTTTAGCTTGGAGAGGTAGTGAATTGGTTTACAGATTTTGATCTTCGGGAATACTGATTTTAACATAGGAAGAAGCAATTCATTGCAGTTTAGATTACTTTTTTTTTTTTACTTTATAGTGGTTGGTGAATTCTGAATGAGTTTCTTGAAAGACTGAACCTTTTTTGTTGTTTTGTTATTCGACGAGTTTTTTCTGAGTTGAATTTGTGGAAGCTTGAATCTTTTGTTGTTGTTTTTCTGTAATTTCTAAGTGTTTAGCTTGGAGAGGTAGTGAATTGCTTTTTCTCTCTTGGGAGTGAATTTGGTTTACGGATTTTTGATCTTCCAGGATCCTGATTTTAGCGAAGGAAGAGGCAATTTATTGCATTTTGTATTACTTTTTTGTTTTTTACTTTATAGTGGTTGGTGAATTCTAAAATGAGTGTCTTGAAATATTGAACCTTTTTGTTGTTTGTTATTCAATGAGTTTTTACTGACTTGAATTTGTGGAAACCTTGAATCTTTTGTTGTTGTTTTTCTGAAATTCCTAAGTGTTTAGCTTGGAAAGGTAGTGAATGGCTTTATCTTACTTGGGATTGAATTGTTTTATGGATTTTGATATTCGGGATACTGATTTTAACATAGGAAGAAACATTTCATTGCATTTTGGAGTACTTTATCGTGTTTTACTTTATAGTTGTTGGTGAACTCTGAATGAGTTTCTTGAAGATTGAACCTTTTTGTTGTTTCGTTTTTCGATGATCTTACTGGGTTGAATATGTGGAAAGCTTGAATCTTTTGTTGTTGTTTTTTTCCTGAAATTCCTAGGTGTTTAGCTTGGAGATCAGTGAATTGTTTTATCTTACTTGGGAGTGAATTGCTTTATCTTACTTGGGAGTGAATTGGTTTACGGATTTTGATCTTCGGGAATACTGATTTTAACATAGGAAGAAGCAAGTCATTGCATTTTGGATTACTTTTTCGTATTTTACGTTGTAGTGGTTTTGGTGAACTCTCAATGAGTTTCTTGAAAAATTGAACCTTTTTGTTGTTTCGTTATTTGATGAGTTTAACTGAGTTGAATTTGTGGAAAGATTGAATTTTTTTGTTGTTGCTTTTTCCTGAAATCTCTAGGTGTTTAGCTTGGAGAGGTAGTGAATTGCTTTATCTCACTTGGGAGTGAATTGGTTTACGGCCTTGATCTTCCGGGATACTAATTTTAACATAGGAAGAAGCAATTCATTGTATTTTGGATTACTTTTTCTTTTTAACCTATAGCGGTTGGTGAATTCTGAATGGGTTTCTTGAAAGATTGAATCTTTTTGTTGTTCTATTATTCGACAAGTTTGCCAAATTGAATTTGTGGAAAGCTTGAATCTTGTATTATTATTTTTTCTGATATCCTTTGGTTTAGCTTGGAGAGGAACTAAAGTGCTTTATTTTACTTGGGAATGAATAAGTCTATGGATTTTAATCTTCCAGGATTACTGATTTTAACATAGGAAGAAGCAATACATTGCATTTTGGATACCTTTTTCTTTTTTATTTTACAGTAATAGGTGAATTCTGAATGATTTTCTTGAAAGATTGAATCTTTTGTCGTTTTGTTGTTCACGAGTTTACTGAGTTGGATTTGCGGAAAGCTTGAATCTTTGTTGTTTTTGTCTGAAATTGCTAGGTGTTTAGCTTGGAAAGGAAGTGATTGCTTTTCATCTCACTTGGGAGCGAATTGGTTTACGAATTCTGATCTTCTGGGGTACCAATTTTAGCAATTTATTGGATGTTTGTGGTACCTCTTTTGGGGAAATTCAGTTAGAGCAAGTTGTGCCCTCCGTTGGGTAGAATTCTTGAAATACTGCTAAATTTGATTGGTGTTTGGAGAGTTTGACAGTATCGAAGAAATGGTGTAAATTTAGCAAGTTTTTGGTGGTGGTGAAATGTCAGTAGTAGTTTCTCCACCTCCAAGTCTTGCACCAATTCCTGTCCCACCAATTGTCTTGAGTCCACCTCCTCAGCTTTCTTCTCCGCCCCCTGCATCTCAGCCTAATGCGACAGCACCACCCGTGTCTTCTCTTCCTCCAACATTACCCCCACAATCTTCTCCTCCCCCGGCCTTACCAACACTACCACAATCGCCTACTCCAAGTAACGTGACATCGCCGCCTCCTAGTAACGTGACATCGCCTCCTCCAATGGCTTCCCCACCCACAGAATCCGCTCCTCCAACAGTTAGTCCTCCACCTATCCCACCTGCTAGTTCACCGCCACCTGTATCTTCTCCTCCGCCTTCCAGTTCACCACCACCTCAATCTTCTCCTCCCCCTGCTAGTGCTCCTCCACCTACATCTAGCCCACCAGTTAGTTCATCACCACCTCCAGAAGTTGAGCCTCCACCTGTCTCACCTCCGCCACAACCAACTGTTCCTACAAGTTCACCTCCACCGCCTCCAAAAGATGATCCTCCTCCTGCCTCACCTCCACCACAACCAACCACTCCTCCAAGTTCACCTTCACCACCTCCCAAAGTTGATTCTCCACCTTTTTCACCTCCGCCACCTGCACAGAATCCGGATCCTACTGCACCACCACAATCTCCTGAACCTCCGAAAGGTTCACCACCCGTGAATTCACCTCCATCACCAGCGTCTGTGCCACCAAGAGGTTCACCTCCTACCCCAGCCTCTGACCCTCCTGCAAATACACCTCCATCGCCAGCATTTACGCCACCACAAGGTTCACCTCCTACACCATCCTTGGAACCTCCTAAAAATACACCTCCTTCACCATCAGTTCCTTCTGGTGGAACCACTACCGATAGGCCCAGTGACAATGCAGCAGGTAGCGCAAACAGTTCCAGTAGTAGCGGCATAGGAACTGGAGGTACAGTTGCAATTGGCGTCATTGTTGCTGTTTTATTGCTTGGTATTGTTGGATTAGTGGGTTGGTGCTTGTGGAAACGAAAGAAAAAGGCTTTTCGTCCCAGTGGCGGAAATGTCATGCCAACCCCTTCGGGCTCCACCCCAAATTCTGGTAACTTTTCAGAAACTAGTATATTATTCATTAGCACGTCAGTATATGTATCAGATCTTTTTGAAGCAACATCAACGTAATATTTGTGGTTCATAAATTTAATGCAATCTGAGAAGATGCTCAAATTGTGTACAGATTCCGTCTTATTGAAGATACAGGAATCAACACCTGATACAAGAAATGGAACTGGAAACAAATTCCTAAATTCTCCTGGAGGATCTGGTGGATTTGGAAATCCAAAGATATGGTTTACCTATGAAGAACTAGTTAAGGCTACTGGTGACTTCTCGGCTGAGAATTTGTTGGGGGCAGGTGGATTTGGTTCTGTATACAAAGGATGTCTACCAGATGGGAGGGATGTAGCAGTAAAGCAGCTAGATATTGGTGGGCGCCAGGGGGACCGGGAGTTCAGAGCTGAAGTTGAAATCATTAGTCGAGTACACCATCGCCATTTGGTTTCCCTTGTAGGTTATTGCATTTCTGAAAATAGAAGACTGCTTGTTTATGAATATGTCCCAAATAACACCCTTTACTTCCATCTTCATGGTAAATACAAATCTTTTTTAAAAAAAAAATAAGAACTCATTGTTGGCATTTTGTCATTAAAACTAGATGTTGATACTTGCAATTTACAGCCGAAGGAAGGCCTGTTATGGATTGGACAACACGTGTTAAGATTGCTGTTGGTGCAGCTCGTGGAATAGCTTATCTGCATGAAGATTGTAACTTTCTTCACTTCTTTAATTCTTATAGTTATGATTGATTATCTGCACTTTGTTTCTTATCTGGGTGAATAAAATATGACTAAAGAACTGCAAAAATTACACCATCAGATAATATGTACCTGATTATCACTCTTCGAATTAGAGAATTGCCTATAATACCAACATGGGACACTTATTCTAATTATCACTCTTGAACTCTAGATTGCATAATAAACACTCTTCTTTGGTTTCACTCATCTTTCCTGGTGATGACAGGCAATCCTCGTATTATCCACAGAGACATCAAGTCATCAAACATTCTTTTAGATATTAACTTTGAGGCTCGGGTATGTCGACATCCTCAAACTCCATTAGTGGCATTCTTTGATTCGCAAACTGACTTATAATTCTATTTATTTTTCACAGGTTTCTGATTTTGGATTAGCTAAATTAGCTCAAGATGCAAAAACTCATGTTACAACACGTGTTGTGGGAACATTTGGGTATGTTCCATCACCAACTTGAAGACGAAGTGGAATATAGGAGACAATGCATTATATTCCTCCTCTTTATGTGTCTATTCTAATACCTTGTGTCGTTTCAGCTACATGGCTCCTGAATATGCATCAACTGGCAAGCTGACTGAAAAATCTGATATATATTCTTTTGGGGTTGTGCTTCTGGAGCTAATTACTGGACGGAAGCCTGTTGATACATCTCAGCCTTTAGGGGACGAGAGTCTAGTTGAATGGGTATGTTTATTGTCAAACGAATCTCTTCTTTCTCCGAGTCCAAAGTGGCATGAGGTCTTTTTCATCAGCCACTCTCCACACTATGTGATAATTCTGCACTGGTTATTTCTCACTTACAAGTTAACATTTATGCATGGGCAGAGTACAAATACTGTGTTTAGTCCATTTTACTAGGAAAACCTCTACGTTTAATGTTACATAGGATTTGCTGATTCGTCCTGTCATTTTCCTCACTGCACAAGAACTTAGTGAAATAGGAGAAAACAAGGAAAGGATGGAGATAGATTTAATGTTGTAGGATATTAAGTGTTTCGACTCTATTCTGACTTATTTGTAGCTTGCATGACTGAGTGGGTGAAAGAAGTGTACTAATTGCACAACTTTGGTGTTTCATTTTTGGGAAGTTTCTGTCTTGTAAGGGTCCATTGAGTCCATATAATAACGGTTTTCTTACACGGAAAATGATTTATTCCCTCTAATTAATTACCTGAGCAGGAAGGCTTCTACAGAAAGTTATTTCTATTTCCATTTGGTTCCTGAGAATGTTTATTCTTTCGAGTAGAACTAAATTCTATTACTTATCATGACAACTCACATTGAATCAGCCTAACACTATTTTGAAATCGTATCGATGTAAAACTTGGTGAGACATGCTGCAACTTGATCCTTTTTTCTCTTCCAGGCACGACCGTTGCTTTCTCATGCCCTTGAGAAAGTGGAATTTGATCAGCTGGTAGATCCACGCCTCGAGAGGAATTATGTTATCCCTGAGATGTTTCAACTGATTGAGGCAGCTGCAGCTTGTGTGCGCCACTCAGCTGCAAAGAGACCAGGGATGGGACAGGTAATTGATTCTTCGTTTCACTAAAATCCTACGCCTGAAGCACCGTCAAGACTTGTCACGATGGACTTTAGATTCCGATCATTCTTATTCTTTACAGATCATGAGAGCTTTTGATAACATGTCTGCGTCTGATCTTACCAATGGGATGAAAGTTGGCGAAAGTACAATATATAACTCTGCAGATCAATCTGCAGAAATAAGATTGTTTCGAAGGATGGCATTTGGTAGTCCAGATTTTAGTTCCGATTTTTTTAGCCAAGGTACACAGCATAGTGGAGAGTCGGCTGAAGATAGAGTATAGTACACAGCTAAAGGTCTTGTTAAATCAAGTGTATATTCATCTGTTCATAGATAAAAGCACCTACGTTGAGAGGTACGCGTTTGCCTCTCCGAGGTGATTTTGGTTTTGTTTTATTAGTAGCTTCCTTTTTGGCTGCTTACATATAGGCCCTGGTTTTTTAGTAGCAAATTTTTCCTGTAAGTAACATGAATTTTTTTGTCCATCTCCAATATTTTTCTTCTTTCAAAGGTTTATTCCACTTCTTTGTTCTTCTCAAATGGTGGAAATATGTAGACATTGATGGGAACATGTAGTTCCCCTTCCTTTTTTGTGCATGTCATCACATTTTCTTTGGTAGCATTCACTATTTTGGAAACATTTGCTTAAAAGAAGTGCACGCTCCAGGTGGAATAGTCGAGGTGTGTCTAAGCTGGTTTGTGATAAAAGAATGTATATAGAAAGTCTTAAGTTTTAAGTTTTGCTTGTAAAGTCTTTACATCCATTGACACAAGGAATAAAGAAAAGCAAGATTGAGAAGATCTTGTCTTCCGTTGGAAGGCAAGTGCAAAAAAGTCAAAGACAGACCTAAACAATCAAGCATGTTGAGTGAACCCTCTGCTAGCTATCCATAAGCAAACAAACAAAGCTATGCTTTAATCTTAAAGCAAGTTGTGATCGTCTATATGAATCATCACTGTTCGTATCGCTTCATTTAAGCACGTTACAGCCCAATACATCACAAATTGACTCGTTTGACGCGATTTCCCCCCTTCATCTTAGCTTGAGACCGACAATATGAATGAGCAAGTTCACATAGGCAAAGTTCTTCTCCTAGCCTATCCATGAACATGTGAAATACAAGTCACTGTACAGGACAGCTTATGCTTCCTTAAACATTTTATTTTAAGCTATCAGTTCCATTTTTCATTAGCTTTAGAGGCAATATTTAAAAATTTCAATGCTTCAAACATCAATATACTCTTCTATAAAGACAAAGCAACCTATTCCTTGACAAGAAATGACTTCTATACATAACCTTCTTCATTACCATCACCTTTTCTCTCCTTCAATCTTGCACAAAAAATGGAAGACAAAAACATTTTCGCGGCCGATTGTATAGTCATATGTTGCTGCTGTCAATGCTTGATCCTCCAAATCATCATCTTGTTCTTGCTTAACCTTCCATACAAGTTGTTAAAGAAAACAAAAGAATGTATAAAGAAACTGAGATATCGAAGACGGAACAGGAAAACTTTTAGGGAGATAGAGATCAACAGACATGAAGATGAAATCTTGATGGATCATGGAGGATGTTTGAGAGTTGAACTTGAGAGTTTGTGTTGTATGGAAGAAGTTGAAAAGGTTTTAGAGGAGTTTTCTCAAAAGGGTGAATTTGCTTTTGGAAGCTTTTGGGGTGGGGATGAAGAGGATGTGTTGAAGACAGATAGAATCACAACATGTATACATAAACAAACAGTTGATTATGATGTTTTTCATACTCATTTGATACAAGTTTTTGGATCTTTCAACTTGCAATGACACTATCATATGCCCTTTTATCTAAATCTCATACTTGTTAGAGTTCTTGGGATACTTTTTGTTCTAATGGATTTAAGTTAGATACATTGATGACTAGTGTAAAAAGAATTTAAACCATCTAATGATTTAACATGTTATTGAAGGTTACTTACTATTTATTCAAAGCTACCAATCAATGTTTATTAAGTAAACAAATTCTGTAAATGTGAACACATATATACCTTTAAAATATACTAGTTACACATGAACACACATATACCTTTAAAATACACTAGTAAATAGTGTAGGAGGTGAAAGGTTCTTCATAAAGTTTGATATCGTAACAACAATTCTGATCAAAGTTGGGAGTATTTTTAGATGAAAAATGTCCTTTTGAACTAGAAATGCTCATTCTTTATTGCAAAAAATAAAATAAAAATGTACACATTGGGTCTTGTAACTCAAAACAAATCCACTCCTCTTTCTTATTAGAAAAGGCAGCTTATCTGCTATTCTGCTTCTGGTATTCAACAACAAAAACTTTAACAATTTTACAGGATATAGAATGAAAGAATTACAAATATATTACCAGCTGGCAAAATTTACAAACTCATGAGACATCTTTGCTCATTTAAGACATGTTATCTACTATTATAGCTTAGCACCAATTGAACCTCGACGCTGTGGCTTCAATATCAGTAGTCATGTACAGGACCAGCTCGGAAAACATGTACAATGAGCAAGTTCCTGCTTGACAGTGGTTTTTTTGTAGGTCCAAAAGTTAATGTCTCTGCTGAGAATACCTATTCAGGTGTTATCTATGGCTACTATTGTGCTCTTTCTTCTCTTCCAAAGGATCTCTTCTAGCCAATGAACGAGCAGTGAAACCTACGGTTGTGGGCCTTATTGACCTCTGTCTTACCATATGGCAGAACTCTGGGTCCTCAGACCTTCCCTCGTATCTTATCCATTGAATCATCCCGTGGTACATTGGGAAGAACCGCGTTTGAATAGCATTGTATGCAAAGTATGGAATTAGAGCTGAAATGACTGTCAATATTGAGATGATCCAGTAGAATGGGGATGGGGCTAAAGCTTCCACGAAGATTTTGTATGCGGTAGTGGAAAATGTTGAAGACATGTTTCCATAAATCAGAAGGAAAATGTACCAGAGAGCAATTCCACCCCAGATGACTATATGCTGGATTAAGGTAAAATAACTGATAGCAAGAGCCATCTGGCAGTTGGCAACCCAAACAACACAGGTGTACATGGTTGCTCCAACAACAGGAAATTCAGCAATTTTACCGTCTTCTTTAAAGGCTTGAGGATCTAGTGCTGTTATGCAGAAGAAGTAGATTATCACCGCACTGCAAACGCCATTGACCATCCAGCCAATTATACGACGCCATCTGAAAAGGAGATTCTGGATACCTTCTTGGTACAGCAAAGGGAACTGCCACATAATATCAAAAAAAAAATTAGAAGCTAAGAAAAAGTACTTAATTCCATGTCATGTCCTAGAAGCTATAACAGATACAAAAACAGCTGATAATTACTAGTTTTTGGCAGTGTGAGAGGTTAGCTATGATAGGTTTTAGGAGAGGTAGAGGTAGGCCTGAGAAAACTAGGGGGAGGTGATTAGACATGAGATGACACATCTTCAACATACTGAGGACAATGACCCTAAATAGGAAGATTTGGAGGGCGAGCGTAAGAGTAGAAGGGTAATAGATTGCCAAGTGATATGGTATATATTTGTAGTATCTTGGTCTCCTAATTTTCACTATCGTTTGTTTTGTTTATCTTGCTATATCGCTTGCTACTTTGTCGGTGGTTTTTCTTTCTATCTGCTTTGATTACATTTGTTTTGAGCCAAGGATCTAAGCGGAAAACGCCTCTCTAAACTCTACCCCAAAAAAGGCAGGGGTAAGGTTTGGTACATCCTACCTTCCCCAAACCCCACTTGTGGAATTACACCGAGTCTGTTGTTATTACTAGTAATAAGCACATATATAGTAAGCGAAAACGAATACTGCATCAAGTACAACATACCTTAAGACACAATCTGGCAGATACATCTTGATCAAAAACTCCCAAAGCAATCACCGGGAGTGATGTGAAGAAGACATTGTAAGTTGACAAAAACCATTCATTGTATGCTGGTTGTCCAGAAAATGATGCATATCCCTCATATAAGAACACAGTGACACCAAATACGATGTTTTTGTAGAAGAAGTAGCATATCTGAAGGGAAACAAATATAAAAGCCAGTTATTAAACTGCTCCAATAATAATGTCTTTTTGTTTTGAAACAGTTCCATAAGACGGTGGATTTATTCTTTAAACATATTTTTGTCTCATCTTACAAATGATGAGACAACAAATCTAAAAGAGAAAATCAGTGGAAAATAGATTACCATAGTAGAGATCCTTCTATAACACCAATGGCCATGCACTAAAAGCAAGCGCTCCAAAAATCGGAACTGAGCAATTGCAACATCACTTGACATAACAGCCTGATGAGTAAAAACAAGAAGAAGTTATGGAAAGAACATTTACGTGGAGGAAAAGCATAAGTGAGAAAATCATCAAAGTTGCTACAAGGAGGAAAGAGAATAAGTATAAGCTCTTGAACCTGCATTCCTTCGACGCCACTGATTCCAACTCCGATATCAGCTTCTTGAAGCATTCCTACATCATTAGCTCCATCTCCAACTGCCAATGTGATCTTTCCGGTACCGTTTTTGACAAGTCTTGTTACCTATATTTTAGCAAGAAAGAGTCAAACAAAAGCACCAGAGTAGACTATAAAACATAGAGTCTGGATAGTGAAACCAATTTTCAACTTACCAGTGCCTTCTGTTTTGGTGAAGAACGACAGCAAATAACAGAGGCACATTTGATTGCAAGGTCTAAAAACATATCTTTCACTTCATCATCTAGGGCATATGTAAGAGATTTCCCATCAATGATCAAAGCAAATGCCTCTGTGCTTGAAGCAGTAAGTAGAGCCTTTCCTTCAGTAATTTGCTGTGTAACACTTCCCTTTGAAGCCTGTAATTTTAAAAAATCAAACGCAACTTCATGAACATTGAAACTTCAAAATATAAAGAATCATTTTCACATTTTTAATTATGTACCAATCACAAATGCAAATAAAGAAGGCTCTCGGCGAGATAATAGGAGGGGTTGCTCTAGCTTTTCTCTTTTTCATTCTTTATGTGGTTCTTTATTGATTTAATTCATGGATATTGAATTGCTTAGAGTGAAAATGCATGTTAAACTCATGGGTGCACAGAGGGAGTATAAGAGTAATGGCATCAATCATTTGCTGAAACAGTGAACTATTTTCAGCTTCAAAAAGCTCATTGTCGAGACGCAAAGGAACATAACCATAGGCTTATAAGGCATGGCAGATTATTTTTGTTCCATTTCAAAATGACTCAAGCTTGCATATATGGAAATTGACGTGACACATTAAACACGAGATGTATTTACCCTGGCAATGGCATTCTTTTCTCCGGATTTCTCTACAGCTATAATTTCAGGGCTTTCCAGTGTTATGATAATTTGCGTCATTCCTTGTCTAAGCAAACTACACGCATAACTGCAGGAGACATTTTGATCAGGATGTGTTTGGACATGCAAAGCTTGTATCAAATAAAAACGACAAAAACTCATAATCAATTACTATACCCGATATTAATGGCTGTTTCCATCTTATCCCCGGTCAAAACCCAAATCTTTATGCCTGCTTGAGCAAGTTTGTCAATGCAATCAGGAACCTAGCATGAATAGAAACAGAAAAGTCAATACACATCCAAATGACACTTAATCAATTAACCATTCTTGGAAACAGTTCTCGGAGTTCATAAAACTTACCCCTGGTTGAAGTTTGTCCTCTACAGCAGTAGCACCAAGAAGAATCAAGTCTTTTTCTATCTTATCTGTTACTGCATCAATGATTGCTTCACGGTCTTCACTGACTGAATTCTTGGCCTCTAAAAATTTCTCATTGAAAGTTTTGTATTCTTCTTCACTGAGCTCACGATAAGCCAGTATCAAGGTCCTCAAACCCGCATCAGCATACTCATTCACATGATCCCTTGTTTCTTGTTCAAACCTTCTACCACTCTTGCTGAGTCTTTCAAACATGATACTGTCAGCACCTTTGGAGAGTAACAAGATCTTTCCGTCCTCATCCTTTACAATGACAGACATCCTTTTTCTTGTACTATTAAACTCCAAAACGTTCAAAATCTTGTATGACCTGCATAAAAAGATCTCTAAGATTACTCTTAACAAAAAAGTGCCTATGTTTATAGAACTGCGTAAAATATTGATAAATTAAAATTGGCATTCATTGTCTTAAGTTTTCATAGAGATTAAACATCTTTTTGAAAATAAACAAGAAATGTCACTGGTACTAGGCTGCATTGTCTACCAACTGGTCTTTATGGATAATCAATAAGATGCACTTGCGCAAGAGCCAGCCAAATATAGGAGACTTTCAGAAAACTAAAAAATGCTGAAAACATATACTGAAGAAACATGTTGCAAATTAACTAACCTCTCAATTCTCTTGCCAGATTCCAGATCCAATTCATGTACCGACACATTTGTCTGTGTCCTTTTAAAGAATTCAAAACCAACTTCCCTAGCAGCAATCACGAAGGCTGCTTCATCTGGAGACTCAGCTTCATAAGAAACCTTGCCTGTAACTTCATCTACTTCTGGTATGACTGTATGACAGACTGCTAACAAACGGAAGAACTTCTGTATTACATCTGAATGAGGCTCAAAAAGCCAACTCGCATTCATGATTCTTTCGTCTTCAAAATTGAAACCTTTAACGGTGGACTTCCTAGAAGTAACAACACCATCCTCACCATGATCATTACTTTTTGCCATCAATGGAGATCCATTCCTCTTAGCCATGGCCTTTTCAACTTCTGTAATACCACGTCCATAAGCAGTACCAGCCACGGAGCACTTGACAAACTCCATTGAATTACAAGTCAGTGTGCCAGTTTTATCAGAAAGTATTGTGTCAACCTGGCCGAGTTCCTCGGTAAGATTTGAGGTGCGGGCATGTGCTGGTTTATCAGTTTCTTCATAGTACATATTAATATCCTTATTAATGAAGATACTCTGAAGAACTTTAACGATTTCAATTGACACATATAAGGAGATAGGAATCAAGTAGCTATACAACATCACAGCAGTCAGAAAATGGAACATGGCAGCAGCAGGAGCTCTTCTGGGATCAAAGAAAATGTCTGAATTTTCAGGTTGTAGATACCACCTGTTATGTCTGTCATCTAGATCCTTTTCAGTCACAATTCCAAAGTAGATTGATCCAACAAAAGCAATTGCGAATAGAACTGCAAATAAGAAGTAAATGATTCTATCCATCTTCCTCTCAATTTTGCTTCTTTTAGAAGGGGGGTCTGTTGCATTCTGCATGACCTTAGTGTCATGACCAGTAAAGATAACAGCCCCATATATATATTCTGTGTTGCGCAATTTAGAGTCTCTGAGGAGTAATTGCTGGGGAGAAAGAGGATTCTGTTGTTCTTCATATTCCATACTTCCAACAAAAGTATACAAATTAGCATTAGGATCTTCACATTTAACTAAAGCTTTAAAGTCTTTGAAGTTTGCATCTTCATGCAAGGATGAAGTAACCTCCAATGCCTGTTTAAGCTTCAAATTAGTCTCTCCATCAAGGTTCATGGTCTCAACATAGCAAACCGCATCATCAAAACAAGACGAAAGCAAAAGAAGGTCTGCCGGAAAGAATTGATCCTTCTCCACCTTAACAATATCACCAACTTTCAAATGTCGCCATTCCGTAAGATTAAAAACTCCATCTCCCTGGTGTACTTTAACCTTCCTACTGTTCACCTCAACATCCTGAAAAGGAGAAAACAAGAAGACGGATGACAAACTGTGTGCACGCCGGGCAGGACAGTGACAAGAAGCAGAAGTAAATGTATAAACTACTTCCATCAATCTATATATAAAAAGAGAATCTGTACCATACATGAGAAAACCAGATCAAGTGGGAAAGAATGAAGCTGGTCCCAAATTACAAAAAAGATTGAAAATCAGACTAATATTAGGGAATATTACTTTTAATTCGAAATGGTAACTTTGGTATCCTGGGAGAATCTCCCAAAACTACCATGTACACTAACAGAAATTTCACATTTTAGATCAGTTGGATCTCAAGAACCCCTCAAATTATTGACAGACATAATCCAGTAACAAAATCTTTATATCACTGGTTTTATGCAGCCACAACAACATCAAAAACTTTCTTCAAGATAAGAAGACCATAGTTTTTAGAAAAAAAAACTCTTTTTTACCAGTAAGATCTGCTTTAGTTTAAACATTAAATTGGAAAAAGAAGTGAATACCTGTTGTTTTCTACGCCAATCTTCAATACCCTCTTTGACCATAGTAGCTCCAATAACAAGTACAAGAGGAAGAATGGCACTTAAAGCAGTATAAGGAGCCAATGGTGTAAAAGCCAAGATACCAGTAACAAGAAAGTAGAAGTTAGCTACTCTTCTAAATTGCTCAAACAAGGACTTCGGCAAGAAAGTTGCAGCAGTATATTTTGTTGTGCTGACATAATTCCCAGCATATTCCCTAATTCCAGACTCAAAATTATCTGGTTCATTGCAAAACACCACTCTGGAAAATCCAGGCCCTCCAATTTGTGAATGATCATCACTCAAAACTGATGCTTTCCCACATCTAAATGAGTAAAAATTGCTAAAATGTAGCTTCTTCCTTCTCCCTGTCCTCATTCCAATACCAGAAACCAACTACTCAGTATAGGAAAAAACAAACTCCCAAAGGGATAATGCAGTTTTTTCCAAGAATCACCTTCTGAAAAATGCCCAGAAACACCAAAGATCAGAACTTTATGATAAATTTCTTTCCAATAATTGAACCCCAGCTAAAGCTTCCAAAACCTCAGACACCAAAAATGAAACGACCCAAATAAACTAATCAAGAAACTAAACTCCCAAAGAGGTAATGCAGTTTTTTTTCCCAAGAATCACCTTCTGAAAATGCCCAGAAACACCAAAGATCAGAACTTTATAACAAATAACTTCTCAAGAATTGACCCCCAACTAAAATCTCCAAACCCCCAGACACAAAGGATGAACCAACACAAAGAAATTGGGTAACTAACCCAAATATAGCCAAAAACTAGAGGACATAGTAGGTGGGGGTGTTCCAAGATTGACAAAAAAACTCAAAAAAACAAGTCTTGACCACAAGATTTAGCTACAAAGTTCTAATCTTTATCAACAGTTGATGCAAACTATGTCCCAGTATTCCTAAACTTCAAGCTTGAACAAATCAAAGAATCAAAGTAACATAAATTTAATGAAGAAGAGAGAGAGTCTGCCAGCTACTATCTCTCTCTATATATATAATATACAAACATATTGTACAATATACACAAAAAGGGTGTACAGTAGACAATAGAAAACTCAATTTGGGAGAAAATAATTAATTGTTCTAATATTTGATTTTTCTCCCATTTAGCACAAAACCTTTGAACATTGACTTGGGATCTCTCTATTTCTCTTACATTTCCTCTTTCATATACATTGACTTGACAATACACGCGCAAATGAATTCTTGAAGAAAAAAAAAAAGAAAAAAATTAAAACTTTTCACCAAAAAAAAAAATAAATCAAAACCCCATTAACGAAAATAGTAATTTCCCAGTAAAGTTTTCATCTTTTCAACAATTCATGCTGGGAAAAAACAAAAAAAGAATAATTTTTTCAAGAATTTAGTAAAAAAATTGTTCCTTTTTGTCTTTTTGTTTGTTTGGTCTTCCTCTGTGTTTTTTGGTTTAGAGAGGTTAAAGACAAGAGAAAAAAAATGAACAATTTTTTCTATATATTTTTTTATTCTCAGATGAATAAATTTTTTTTAAAAAAATAAGAAAATTAATATACTAACAGTAATTTTAATTTAAATTTTCATAAATAAAAAAAAAATTACAACAGAAAAAGATAAGACAAATTACCGTATCAAAAGGCCAAAAAATATGCCAACATGTTGCTGAGAGTGCAACGTGTGACTAATAAATAGTCAAAAATGGTTAAAATAAGGGGAAAAAAATATTAATCTCTTAACATCAGCTCTTACGTAAGTTCACATGCATAAATGATATTTAATGTTTTAAAATAATAATTATTTTTTTTTTTAGATAATTATGAATATTCTCTTATTATATAAGAGACCTTAATTTATAGCCTTATTGATGATTTTGTTGGAAGAAAGTCTGAAATTAAAAAAAAAAAAAAACAGATTTTGTTGGTTTTTTAAGAAAGAAAAAAAAGGTTTAACTTGTGGTGGAAAAGTAGTAAAAAAAAAGGTCTAGATTCATAGAAGCTTCTATTTTCTTCTTGTTTAACAATTAAACAGAAAATTTTGAAAAGAAAAAAAAAGAATTGTTTTTAAAAAAATATCTTATTTTGTAGAAGCTTCTATTTTTAATTAATATTTGATGGTAGTAAATTGATCTATTAAAATCTTATTTTAAACTTTTTATAGGAAAAAAAATAGTCTTTCTTGTTTAAAAATTAAACAGAAAATTATGAAAAAAAGATGATTTGTTTTTAAAAACTGTCTTATTTTGTAGAAGCTTCTATTTTAATTAATATACGATGTACTAGTAAATTGATATATATATTAGAATCTGACTTTAAGGAAAATATTTAATATTTCTTGTTTCACAAGAAAAGAGAATTAAAGGAAGAAAAAAAAAGGGAAATAAATTTTATAATATTATCTGAAATTATTTTTTCCAAATAATTTATGTGTATAGTATGGTCAAACTTCTAGAAACACTCAGAGTATTTTGTACGCTGTAAATTAAAATATAGCATATGATTAGTTTGTTCAGATTTAGAAAGTATATAGTGAAAAAGTAAATCTTGGTAAAATATTTACATTTTTTTGCTTCTAAATTATATTTAGTTTTTGATGTCTTATATAAAGAGAAAACAATTGTATAAACTATTTATTTTCTAGTTCTTCGTATTAATGATATCATAATATACTGGTTGATATGAATTTATTAATTGATAATCAGTTATATAAAAATATTAGAAATATATTTATAATACAATAAATAATATTTTCTTATATATGATCTCTCTCTTTTATAGTCTTATTGTTCGATAAAGTGATATAACAATTGCGTATAAAATGTTCACTCGAAGGATAGAGACCGTGACAGAGATTATAATAATTATGGATTATCCCAGGATAAAAAAAGAAATCATGATTATAAAATTTAGAATATTATTATGAAATCATACCAATAAAATTTAAAACCTTGCTATAATATATTTTCTTTTAAACGACAAGATATAAAAATGATCAATAAACGCTATGGTAGGCTTCATGCCCAACCACCTCATGTCTTTCTCATGAATGCAATAATACGGTGATGTCGAAGTTAAAATTTTCACAAAATTTTAAATACAAAAACTTTAACAGATAAATAAGTTAAAAAGTTTAAATTTTTATAATAGTACAGTAAAAAAAATTTATTTATATATAAAAATATATATTCTTCATTAAATTTTAAACTCCTTGCTCTCACTTAATTTCGTCCCTGCTAAATAAAATTTGGTATATAAATAAAGTGATTGGAAAAAATATACGATAGAAATCAACTAGCATTAATGTGGAGAATTATAATATAAACCAAAAGCCGCCTTCAACGTGAATGAAATTAAACGTGAAAATTAATCAATTGGGGCCTTTTTTGTTTGGATCTTTTTTTATATATATATTTATATTTAAAAAAAATTATAAAGAAATATAAAATCATCCCACTTATAACTTAAATGTGATGCTCCTTTTATTTTATCTTGGATAAATATCTTGTTAATTATCTAAAAAATCGATTTGGTTTAAAATATATGTCACATTAAAAAAATTATGTCAACCATTTGTTTTTCAACTTTTAATATTTATAAATTTCAAATATAAATTTTTAATTTTGAATTCGCTTTACATATTTTTTTACAAGAATTTTACTGATCAGACTCTCAGTATATTTCATTTTCATTCTCATCTATGTAGTTTGGCCCCTATCTCTACCAACCCTACCTACTTTTTCATTGTTATCATCGATATTTTTTGTCTATATTTATTATATAGAAATATAAATAACTTTTTTTAATTTACATAACATAGACAATACACACAGAAAAAGATAAAATACATTTAATTTTTAAAAAATATTTTCCTTTCGTACCGAACAATATATCCTCAATATAGTTAGAAATACAATTAATATGTCCTTTTTATCTTGGCTCGATGAATAATTAATAATTAAAATTGCCTCCAAAGGAAAAAGTAATATCATCCACTAATTTACATAAAAATTATATAACAATCAGTGTATCTAGAAGAGAGATTAATGCATAAAAATAGTTGGTAATTTTTATTTCCATATTTAGGGTAGGATAAAACATTTCTCATTAGACGTCCGTTTACAATTTTTGACTATAAATTCTAGATAATTATATAATAAAACCTTCCATTAATGATGAATTCTAATTTAGATAGTTATTATAATACTTAGTGTCAACTATATTTAATTTTTAACTAATTAAATGCGGGTTATTGCTCCCTTTATATGTAATATTTTAAGATTATTTTATAACTAAGTTACCCTCAAATATGAATTAACACCACAAATATAATATAATATAGGTATAAATTAAGTGATTTAACATTTAATAATTCACTAAATTTATGGAGATTCATAACTGTAGGGACTAAAAGTTTGCATATCAATTACTTGAAGGTTGAATGTGCTTAGTTAACTAAAATTACAAGGACCAAAATTAAAACTTATCTAAGTTTGAGGGACTACATTGTTGATTTCCCTTAGTCCTGTATTTTTGACTTTTGGTTAATCAAGTCATCAAGTTTTAGGTAGATGGTGTTCGTTATTCATATTAGAGTCAGATTAATTTTGAATTTGCGTTAAAAAGTGAGGGTAAAATATTTATTAATAAAAGTGATTTTAAAATTAAAAAAGCTCAAACTCAAAATCTCGTAATTAAGAATGAAAGGGTTGATTTTTAGGTAGATGTTTCCTTTCACAACCAAATTTTGGGACTTATTTTTCCTCCCTCTTAACATTTAGTTTGACTTTCATGATGTGATACATGTTATTAATTACTCCCTTGTCATGATTTTCTTAACGATAAGATTTTTAATAAATATTTTATAATATATTTTTTTATTTTATATATATATATAATACTCTTTTTGTTTAAATTTTTTTTATCTAATTTGATTTGAAACGGAGTTTAAGAAAAGAAATAAAAAATTTTAATTTTGTGGTTCTAAATTAAAGTTATATCAAATATATCAAAACGTCCTATAATCTTGTGGTCTTAAACATGTCACGTGGAAAGTTAAAGTTAAAGTCTTGTCAAAAAAGAAAAGGATTATTCTTTTTTAAACAGATTAAAAAGGAAGTAAAGTCATTCGGGAGTATAATTTATAATACTTTTTGAATGTAAATTTTTATTTTAAAATATTAAATTAACGCAACATAACTTACTTTAAAAAATAGTTAAATTGACTTTCGGAAGCTCAGCATGACCACTAAAGGCGGACATAGAGAGTAACTTAATTAACAATAACATATTATTTGATGTAATTTCATAAGTAATATTTAAAAAGGTGATATACATTGTGGTGGATGTACAATTGAGGATTATCAAATAATATTCTTTATTTAAGAATTATATCGTATAGTACATATGTGTATGTATATATATATATACACGTATAAATAATAAATTGATAATCGAAACGAATGAAATAAGAAGTAACAAAAAGTACTAATTTTGATCGATGTCGTCATATATTATCTTGTCAACTTTAATTCCCCCTTGAAATAGTTGTCCAACCCTTTATTTAAATTGATGTTTTTTTCTTTTGAAGGAAGAAAAGTATCAATAAATTATTGGTATATATGTGGCATATTACTAGTGGTAATATTAAACTTCGATGAAAATGATATTTTCTTTGGCCACAATATTAAAAGTACTATAGGTTAAGATCGTCAAAGATATAAAGAAATGACAAACTTTTTCACTTTTAACTTTTTCGATTTTAATTCTGATATATTTATAATGAAATTTGATTAGTTGTTATTTACGTGGTGTAAACCTCATTAATTAAAGGGAAATTCTTTCTTTCAAAAATAAATAAATAATAATCTAAAGCTTAAATTGATATCTTCATATAACTACGTATAATCTTTATTGATTTTTGTTTTTTAAAAAATAATATTTTAATTATTACCTTATGTCACATTTTCTATGAAATTTTATGTTTAATGCATTTATAATATTACAAAATATTTTTATATGATTTTTGCAATATGTAATAGAATTCAATGTGTTGTTTCTTTATATTTATTATTAATTGCAATATCAAGTTAACTGTCAAAAGTTACTAAGATTAAAATTAAGGGGAGAAGTCGGAAGTATATTTAAATATTGATCGAAATTATTGTTACGATATCAAATTTTGAAATAAACGTTTTACCCCCTGCACTTATTTAATAGTGTATCTTAAAGGTATATATGTGACCACGTGGACATAAAAAATATTGCATAATTATAAATAGTAATATGTCTACGTAGACATATATATACCTTTAAAATACACTATTAAAATAGTTCGAAGGTAAAAAGTCCTCCATAGAATTTTATATAATAATAATAATAATTTCAATCAAAATTAAAATGTTTTTCAGACTAATTTTCCTTAAAATTATATATTAACTTATCAAATGTTATGAAAATTTGCACGATGTCCATGAGTAAGATTTAAACTCTTTGTTAATATCATTATTGTGGAATTACACCTAATTTACATGATTCAATTTAATTGATTGAATGTCAAAATTACATTATAATATTGGCTACTACTAGACTAGGTAATTAGAAACCATGTGTTTGTGTAATAAAATAATCTTGTAGATTTAAGTTGTAACTTTTTATCACGTAATTAGCTAATTAATTAGTGCCAACAATTAGCCAAAAGTCATGTCACATTACAAAATCATGATATCTCAATCTCCTAATATATTTTATTTCGTTATTTTTATTTGTTCACTTTAAATTCTTTACGTTTTAAAAAAAATAACAATTAATATAATTATTTATAAGTATTGTGGACAGTAAAATTTTTCGTGTCAAAGCCATAAAAAGAGGAGAGGTTAGTGTATATACTCTAATTAGAGTTTTCTATTAATTAATTTTACTTCTTTGATAAATAAAATTTTAGAAGAAAAAAAAACTGATAAATGCACTAAAGTAATTAAAATATAGTAACGTTATCCTTCTAACCTTATTTGATTTTCTTGAAACTCAAGTTTTTAATTAATGAATATTAATTAATTTATTTTAATTAATTAATTTAATCAATGAGCATGAATCATTCACTTAACTTTTCTAAGTTGGTTAAATGTATATTTTCAAAGTTATTAATTTAGAAGGATAAAAAGGGAAAAATATGGTAATTTATGCATTGATTTTATAAAATGTTAAGTATTATGAATCGACTATTTATAGAAAGGAGTGATATATAAAATAAGACGGAGAGAGTACTATGTAAACATCATGCCTGACACGTATGGTAATCAATGAAACTTGTATATACTCTTCGTTTATTTTTATTTGTCATGTTGTATTTTTCAAAAGTTAACTTGACATAATTTTTAAAGTTAAATTAGATTATATCAATTTGATATTTTAAAAAATAAATAGATATTCATAATTTTACGAAAATATTAAATTATTTTTTATATATTAATATAATAAAAAAAATATCGTAAAATGTTAATCAATTTTTTTATAATTTAACCCTAAAAAAAATTAAGATAATTAAAAATAGATGTAGGAAGTATATGTACTCATTTAATGTATTGTCCAAATGTACCAAATTTTAGAAAGTTCATGCAGTTTAATATTCAATGCAGAAAGATGAATAAACTAATTGAAACTTCTTGAATTTAAAATGTTGAGAGTTAATACTTTTTCGGTCCCTATTTATTTGTCCATATTTTCTTTTTTAAATGTTTTTATTTACTCGTTCATTTTGATAAATCAAGAAAGGATAAAAAAAATTCATGTTATACCCTCATTTAAACTTCTTAAAAAATTCATAATTTTAATTCATCCTTTTTGAAACCATATTTAATAAGGGTAAAATTGTAACTTCACTATGTAAATTATTGTTATCTTAATATGTATGACTTTTTTAAAGTGGATAACTAAATAGAGACAGAGGGAGTAATAAATTATACTGTACTATTCTCTTCGTCGACAATTGTTTGACACATATACTAAAAATAAATATCCAAGATAAATTATCAATTTAAACAATCAAGAAATAAGTAATTTTTTTTCTTCAATTTTGTCTTTAATAATGACTTTATTTTGTTCAATTAAAAGATTATATAGACTTTTAATATTCTTATATATAATAAAATAATATTAGTCAAATTAAATCTTATATTAAATTTTTCTTGAGGAAAGTGCATGATCTTTACCCTGACAAACAATTATGGACAGAGAGAGTAGTACTTAATCGAGAAATTAAATGGGCAAAATTGAACTTAATTACGTGAAAATGACACTAATATGAAGAGCCCTATGGATTTTGTTCTCCTTAATTCTTGTTAGTTGTTACATATATAAAAACTGTACAACTTTCCTTTTAAGCCGAAATTTTATTCGAAATAATTTCTTTATCAGGAATGGAGTTAAGCAGGGGCTAATCAGTGGCGGATTCATGTTTTTTATTAAGGGGTTTGAAAAAAAAATTAGTAATTTGAACCTCTAATCTTATATTCAGAAGGTTCAAAATCAGTATATAAATATAAAAATTATTAAACTATCTTAAATATACAATGTGATTTTTTATTGAGGAGATTCGGGTGAACATCCTCAGCATGCTCTAGGTCCGCCCCCGGGGCTAACAGAATTCACTCGAATCTTCTTGAGGAGAATTATACAATTTAATATTGTTTATTTTTTTTAATATTAGATGTTGAATTTTCTTTAATTTTTTCATGTGTTTATTTCTTCATACTTTGTGATTACACTAGGTATATATTAATTTTTCTTTAATTTTATTTATGAGATTACACTATATATATTATTATTATTATTATTATTGTGTTTATAAATATTTAATTTATTGATAAATATTAATTCTAGAAAAAACTTTTTAATTGATGGTTATAGTAATTCCAACAAACAAAAAAATTTAAAAGTTGACGATTCGATATATTGAAAACCTTTAATTTATTACCACAGCGATTAAAAATAAAAAATTGTCAATAATTAAGGGACCAAAAATCTATTAACGGAATAATCCTTTTTAATATTAGTGAAGTAATCAGTCTAGAAAACAATTAACGTCTCTATCAATTGTGACGAAACTCGAAGAACACTATATAAAATTATATAATTTAAATTGCTATATTTTATAATATATGAAGAAATAAAAATAATATAATGATTTGTTGGTGACTTGAAATAATTTTTTATATTTCAACGTGCACCAACTTTTGCACACAATATTGGCCCCATTGTAATTGGTGCTCTTTTCTTTCCTCTTCTCGATATTTTTTGTTCAGTGTTCAATATCTATATTAAAATATAATTAAATTTTAATTTTTATACTAAAAATTTTATAGTCAAGAAATGTAATGCGCTACTCCAACCTCTATTAATCGGTACTCTATTCGTTCAGAATTATTTGTCATGTTACACTTTTCAAAAGTCAATTTAACTAATTTTTAAAGTTAAATTAGATCACATTAATTCAATATTCCAAATAAAAAAATTAAATATTCTAAACTATATGAAAAGTAATATAAATTGCAATTTTTTGCTCATTGATATGATGAAAAATACATCTTAAAATATTAGTCAAAATTTTTATAATTTGACTCTAAAAATAGAAACCATGTCAAATAATACTGGACGGAGAAAGTATTTCTTTACTCAATTGAAAAGTATTTATAATTATTATGCAAACATCACTTCTATATTAAACTTTTCAGTTGCATTTATATTGTTTCAAAACAAATATCATTTCAGTATAAAAAAATTAAAATAATTATCATTTTTAGAATTGAAGATGATTATTTTCGACTATTGTTAACAACTATTTTATTTAAATATTGTCCAATTATCAAAAAGTCATCAAATAAATAAAAGCAATTTAATATATAATTCCTTTAGATTTATTATTTTTCTTATTGAGAGTGAAACAAGACTACCAAATAAAATATATATATATACACAAAATTTTATATTATATTCTTATACGTGGCGAGCAAAACAAACCTAATCCAACTTGGCATACGTACTGTCATAGTTGTGCTAATTCCAACAGATTCAAAAGCGAGAGGCGAATTCATAATTTTAATTTATATATTAAAAATAATATTAAATTTGAATTAAAATAATCATATTTTACTTAATTTTTATCATATAAATAGATCTATCTCTGAATAAAATAACATATTTGCATTGAACACAAAGTTTGATGACATTATAATATATAAAAATCACGACTAATGTGATTGTTTACATTATAGAAAATATCGATAGAATCTTTAGCCAGGCAACAATGGCTAGCTGTTGTATATATATTTAAAAATATTAGATTAAATAATTGAAGAAAAATATATGTTTAACTTACTAATATCATGATTGAGTAATATAGAATTCAAAAAGAAATAAAATAAAAAACAAAAAGGAGATAAAGTTTATTATTTTATTGCAATGGTCCAAAATAACCAAAGTAAATATTTGAATTTGTCATGATTTAAGCACATGCCTCCCTTTGATTGTAACTATACTTATAAGTTATAACTATTTTTTTAATTTGGTATTTAATATTTATACTAAAGCTGATTAAATTTGAATTTACATATTGTAGAAATGATTTTTGATTAAAAAATAAAAAAAATACTAAATTTAATAAGATTTTATATCATCTCATCACAAACTTCAGAACAAAATATTAATTATTAAATAGTAAGTAATATTTTTATTCTAATATTCTTGACCTAGTACTCTTTTTGTTTTTTTAAATTTGATCCTTTTTCGGTGTTCTAAATCTTTTAAAATAATAATCTTGTTGAAGATTTGAACTCATTAATTAATTAAATTAATAAAAGTCACATTACACGCATATAATCTAGAAAATCTTATAGATATTCGTGTAATTTATTAATTGGTGAATATATAATTTATTAAGCTAAATACTAGTATAAGTTTTCATTTTTTTGTGTGTAAATAGTAATAAAGTCAAGTAGTAGAATTTGGAAACTAAACTCATTGGGGATAAACCTATAATCAAGTAGTAGAATTTGAAAATAAAGTCAAGAATTCATACATGGAAGATTCTTTGAGAAAATCGTTACTCCGTACAATATTTACGTCAAATTAATAAATATAAGTTAGTATTTATTACTTAGTTATGATTCAAATATCTATCTCTCTCTCTCTATATATATATATATATTATTTATCATATAATTGATTTTACCATTAAAATCATTAATTTATATTTACTATATAAACACGATTGCTTTATGGTGACATGAATTGTTGTGTATTTTTTTTAAAAGATAATCATTTTGTATCTATTTAAGGACTTCATTAGTTCGGATTAATGAGGAGAATGAAGAGAATCGTTCTACTTATATAAAAAACGATTTCATACTTAAGATTTGAAATTAATATTTCTAATTAAATATGAAGCAATTTTTGACACTTCAAATAGTTGTGATATGGTCCATGTGTGAGTTATTGATGCGTTACGCCACAATGGTGGCCTTTTTTTTTGGTAGCATATGTTAATATTAATTTGTCTCAATATGATTGTCAGCACCAAAAATAACGGTTACTTAGTCAAAAAAATTTTTTTTTGTTAACCATTTCAATCATCAGCCTATATTATATGTATTGACAGTGAAATAAAAATGATGATTTTCTTATAAAATTAAACAAAAGATTAGTCATGCTAAAAATGGGCTTAACTTTATCTGTCAAATTTGTACTAGTTGTGGTACTTCAAACCATGTTTTATCACATACTAATTGGTTATGTTACTCAATTTTTTTAAAAAATATTATCGTATTCGTATCGAATTTTACAAAAACAAATTTACAAAATTCACATGTATCCATCAATATTTTTTAAAAATATAAGAAATATAGCTAATTGAAAGTAAATCTATTTTGTTTATTATTTATGTGAAATGATCGATAATCTAATGAATTGTCTCTCAGCGTTCCTGCACAATGTCTTAAAATAGAAGTTATGACATAAAATCCATTTTATTTATCATTCGTTTTTTATGTGAAACGGTCGATAATCTAATAAATTGTCTCTCAATGACTAATCTCGCACAATTTCTTAAAATAGAGGCAATGGCATAGAAAGATATATTTAATATCTATGTATAAATTGTCATTTTTGCACACACAATCATTATTCTATCTTAGAATCTTGAATCGATAAACTTAAAAATGTAAATTCACCCTACGTATGTAGACTTTGAAATATTCATTACCCTTATATATAATCTTATTTTTTTGGCAAGTTCTAATTAAGGTATATTTTTACAAATTATTTGTTGGTTAGATATACGTCTCATAAGGTCTAGAACTCATACTCTTATATTTATTTTAATTTTTTTTGGTGAATTGACTGTTGATCAAAATATTAAAGTATTTATTTTATTCCTTTCATTTTCAGTTAGTTTAAATTTTGTTAGAAAATAAAATGTACTTTAATTTGAATGTTTCTTTGCTCAAGTTTCAAGTTTGACTTGGTCTAGTTAATTCTTCTCATGCAAAGTTAATATGAAATTTCATCTTATTATGATATTATCGTATACTAATTTTATCTTTTTTTAAAAAAATAAAAATAAAAAGTAAAAGAAGAAGAAATTTGAGCTATTAAATTTCAACACAAGCGATTATTTTTATATATAATAAATTCTTAGTATAAATATATGATTTAAATTAAAATTATTAAATTCTGTCGGACTCATGTATATATATATATATATATATGGTTGTCTCATTAGGTGAATTATTGCATACTAATCAAAATTACGTGTTATATGTGAAATTGTACATTGACTTGCTTCTTTTCAACTCAATTTAGTACTAATTTTGAAATTTCAAGTTGTTGTCTTCATTAGACAAGTATTTGATTTGAGTTCACATGGTCATGTTTGAATTTTCAAAATGGAAGTCTAGAATTGAAGTTATAAATTATTGTGTCAAAAGAAAAGTCAACCATAATAAATTGTTAAAAGTTGAATATTATATTTTAAATTAAAAATAATTTAGCAAAAATTTAGGTAGTTTTTTTTTTGCTCCAATTTAATCATTCAATATTCAAATCTAAATAATTTGATTAACTGAATCGCGGAATAGATCTATTGAAAATATAAAAAATAAAATTTTGTTTATTTTCAAAATTGAATTAAAATTTATGATTAAAAAAGCAGAGAATCTCAATAATTTTACAAAGGATGGCTAGAAGTTATAACAAGATTGGACGAAAACTTAAAAGTCCATAATTCAACATAACGTTTATCCTAGTGAGAAATAGGGACACTAATATTGAAAAAGAATATGAAAAGCATATACTTTTTAATAGAAATTCTTACTTTTTTATCACATAAAAATCATAAAATGTGATTGTGTCATCCAACTTTTTTTAAAAAAAAGTGAAAGTAATTGAGATATTTTAAAAGAACTTGTGACATGACACACAAAGGGGAGCCTCTGATCAGCATTACTGTAAAATTATCTCTGTTTGATCTATAGGATACATGTTCGAGCTATGAAATCCGTCATTAATACTTGCATTAAGGTAAATTGTCTATATCACAATTCTCGAAGAACAACTTATTTTGATCCTAGTTGAACACGAAATGACTGTCATTTAATAAATAAATACGAGATACTTCGTACATTAAACTGCTATTTACGTAATCATAATTTTCTTTTTAACAAACTAAAACTAAGGTGTATGTTAATGTCGTTGACTAAATATGGGCTTAAAGGTTTAAGTATTAGTATATTGTGTATATTCCATAATGAAATAGTGGTGGCTAAAGTAGTATATCATATATTTAAATTTTATTAGGTAGAGGAATTTGAATCTTTAGAAACTTGTTAAAAAGATTCTTATAAAATAGTGTTGTTGCTCAGATTCACATACTTTAGAGTTAAAGGTTTTATATTTTACGAAAATTTGCATATAGTAGCAAATTAATAACCTAAAATAAATGAAGTAGCTAGAGTTTGATTTAATTGTGCTCCATAACAAATGTTTGTAAAAAATTGTTAGGCGCCTCTCTCCCAAATATCTCGCTCGCTTTCTCACTTTTTATACAAACACAAGTGTATAAAAATTGTTTCTAATTGTATAAAACAGAGAAAATTGTATAAATACATATATTTTTGTTTCCCTCTTTCCTTTCTTTCAGATTTCGCTATCCACTCTCCCAAATTTTCGCTCGCCACCCTCGCCTTTCTCACTTATACAAACAGAAGTGAAATGTATAAATTGCGTTTCTGTTTGTATAATGTGTGAGAAAATTGTATATACACATGCAAGTACCTATATTTTCGTCCTATACACTTATCATTATACAATAAAAATACTCCCCTGCCCAGTTTCTTTTGCCTTTCTCTCTTTCTCATTTTATACAATTTGATTCAATTGTATATTCCTTGTCAAGTCTCTTTTGTCTTTCTCTCTTTCTCATTTTACACAAATTCAAATTGTATATAATCGTTCTAAACTTCATTTTTATACAGTTCTTTGCCCAAGTGTCTTTCTGTTTCTTGTTTTATACACTTCGTTTAATACAATTTGCTTCAACTGTATATGTATAGCGAATTATACAATTTCTATGTTTCTTATAGAGCGCAATTATGCAAACTTTGCTATAGCATACAAATATGAATTTTTTATTTGCTATATGTGAAAGTTTCTCTATTTTTTATATGTCATGTCTTTTTGTGTGACACGGTAATTTTTAGTAAAATAACTTGTATATTTAAGTGTTACCGTTTCAAATATCTTGGGTCAATAAAAATGAAACCACAAACCTGAAAAATGGGCCCAGAGCCCATCGAACAGAAGCCCAATTTATTGGGTCAAACTTTAATAACAGCCCATTTATTTTGGTTACACACTACACAGGAAGTTTAAGAGGTAAAATTTTAAAAAATAACATCTTTCACCCTTTATAACTGAGAAATAGTCATTGTCACGGGGTTTTAGATTTCTAACGTATAAATTTATATTGAGTTTTAAATTTTATAAGTAAAACTCAAAGATAGCATCCTGAGTTTTACAAGGTGAAATTTGAAACTCGATGAATTTGGCTACTTTTTAAAGACATGAAATTGAAAATCACCTTTTACGTGTGAATACATTCATAAATTTACCATAATTATGAACCCCTTTAGTCATTTAATTATCCATGTATCGTGTTACTTTTGAATTGTTACGTCATATTTGATGGTGACATAGTTCTATACATACTATAATACTTTGAAGGGAAATCTTTACCTAACTCGCAATATTATTACACCATATTACCACAAGTCACAACAATTTCAAACTAAGAAAACAACCTCTGTAAAGCATCATTACATATAATAGCCCCTTACGACTCCAATCCTTCTTCAATCCGTATATAACGACAACTTAGTACATCAAATTACTTTTTTCATAATTCTTTAAAATACTATGATATAACACATTTTCCATATAAAATAAATATATCGAGTCATATATCACTACGATGCGAAAATTACTATTAACTTATGCCCCCACCCCCCACCCCCCACCCACAGAGAAAAAACTTTGTAATTTTTTTTTTCTGGTAACAAAAATTTCTCATCTCTCTCTTCTCCAATCTGATCCAACACTGTTCCGACTTGGATTTTCTCCTAATAATTCTACAGAATCTTGAAAAAAGAAGAGATTTTTGCCATTAAAGGTACAATCTTTAATCCTCTTTAGCCATGTATAACACTTGTGTAAGTTCAACTCTTACACTAAAGTGTAAAGGGTCATCTTCATTTTCATATTATGATAATTCTTATTGCTCTAATAATAGATTTGGTAGATACCCATTAGCTTATTCTTCCTTATTATCATCACCATCATGTTGTTCTTGTTCTTCAAATGCTTCTATGTTGTACAGAGTGCCTAGTTGCCCTAATTCCTTATATGGGTTGAGACAATCTACTCTAATTCAATGTAAAAAACTGATCTTGGGTGGTTTAGATAGATATTATTCAAGATTTCCAGTTTATGATGTTGATAGGGAGTGTAGTTATGAGAACGTTTCTTCTTTGAAAGGAAATGGTGGTGTTAGTAGAAGAGGGGGGAAATGGGGGAAGGGGAGATATAGGTGTTTGGTTTTTGAGGAAGGGAGTGAGGGAAGTGGCGGTGGCATTTCGGAGTTTGATGAGGCTGAGGTTATGCTTAGCTTGTTGACTGAGGATGTGGATGAGGAGGTGTTTGGTGTGAGAGAGAGGAATGGAAGGTCGTCTAAGAGGATAGACACGGAGAAAAGGAAAAATGGGGGTGTGAGTAATTATGTTGGTAAGAAGAAGAGGGACGAATCGGGTGCTATAGGGAGTATGTCGAAGTATAAATATGAATATGAAGTGATTCTTTCGAGGAAGGAGGAGAAGAGAAGGGAAGAAGAGAGGTCGTCATTGTTAAGGAGAGAGAGGCGAAGGACAAATCATAAAGAGGATGAAAGAGCTTCTTTATTGAGGGAGAATCAGAGAGCTCGGACAAGAGAAGAAGAGAGGGAAGCATTGGTTAGGAGAGAGAATCGAGGAACAAGACATACAGAGGAAGAAAAAGCTTCCTTGTTGAGGGAGAGTCATAGAGATCGAGCAAGAAAAGAAGAGAGGGAAGCATTGGTTAGGAGGGAGAACCGAGCAACAAGGCGCACTGAGGAAGAAAGAGCTTCCTTGTTGTGGACGAATGACAATGAAAGAGCAAGAGAAGAAGGGAGAGAGAGTTTTTCAAGAAGGGAGGACCACAGGCAGAGACTGAGGAAAAATGGTTCTAGCTGTTCTTCATACTATTCTGCTTCTTCAACAGGTGACCTTGATTTTGACAGTGAACTGCAGATTGAGGATGAACATTTTGAAGAAGAATTGTCAAGGAAACATGGAAGAGATTTGAGGAGTGAAGGTGTTTCAGTGGAGGAAAGAGATCGGAATTACACTGCTAAACAAGGGGTTGTTTCACGGAAGAATGATTCTGCAGTGGGATTGTATAGTGCAACTGGTGACTGGAGAAAGAAATCGGAGAAGAGGCTTACCGACATATCAGTTGAGGAGATTGCATCAAGAAACGATGCAATGCAGAGGAATTCAAGGATATCTCAGATTCATGGAAGTAGTTCTGAACAGGTTGCTGGTTCCTCCACAAAATATGATGACATAAAACAAGAATCAGCCTCGATTACAAAGTTTGAGGGAAAAACAACTGGACAACATGAGCAAGCAGGACAATCTAATACGAATATGAAGTATAAACAATTTGTTGATACATCTGAGAGTCATGGCCTTAAATCTAAAACTGATTATAGCACAAGAAAATCTTATCATGAAACGGAAGAAAACTCCAACGAGGCTTTGATTCAAATTCAGCAAGCTAGAGAAGAATATAGTAAAAAAATCGAGAGCATCATAAGGGAAGATGAATATAGGAGAAGATCTCGTAGGTTCAATCAAGAGTCTAATATCCAGAAACATGACATTAAGATGGAGTCAGCAATTCAGGGAGTCTCTGATACTGAACTCAGGAAGAGGGTCTTAAATGAGCACCACCAATCTAGTCAGATCACTGAGTTAGTTGAGTCGAGAGAAAAAGCTGAACGACTAACTAAAGCTGATGAAAAAAAAAATCATGTTTCACATAGGAAATCAGAGACAAGGATGAAAAATCAAGTAGATTATACAAACCTTCTCAACAAGTCATCAGTAGAATTCAAAGAGCACTCCTCCCAAGCCAGAATAAGTGACACAAGAAACACAAAAGCAGTGATGGAATCACACGAGGAAAAAACTCTACTAGGTGCGTTGAGTACGTCAACTACTCATTCTAGTGACACCATCAGTGTTGAAGTAGCACAGGCAAACAAAAGAGAGGCGAAAGCATCTTCCCAAGTATTATCAGGACACTCATCAATTATGGAGTCAAAGACTGGGTTTTCAACTCAAGCAGTTTCTGATTCAGGCATTCAAAGAGGTTTTTCACTACAGCACGAACTTACCTCAGATAGGCCTCCACAACCTCAGCACATAACACATGGTGAAGCCAGAAGGGATGAGGTTCATGGTTCGTCTTCAAATTTCACATCCCATGAAGATGCACTTGGTTCAGCTGATCGATTGCAGAAATCCTCAACACATTATGTTGGCGAATTTGTAGAGAAGGTCAGGCATGAGATTTCAAACACTGAGATTCTGAAGGAGATTAAGACCTCTGAGACAAAGTTAAGTAATGAGGGAGAGCAACATACTCAAAAAGTTGTTGGACAACGTGTTTGTGGTGATTCCCAATCAAATGAGGATGAATCACGGCAATCTTCTTTGGTTTCAAGGGCTAAGGGACCTTCAGATGAAATGTGGGATGTAACTGAGCCCTCTGTCCAGGAGTCTCCTGAGATACAAGTAGCAGAGGATGCAGACAAAGACAATACAGCTATTGTCAAGAGAAGTGGTAGGTCCTTGTGGAATATTATTGGAGATATTGTTCATTTGCGATGGTCTCGTTCTGATCGCCATACTTTGACCTCTAAATCTAGTCGAAGGAGCTCATCTAATCAATCCACAAGTAGCGAAACATGGTTTTCTGGTGCAGAGGATAATAATAGTGAGAATGCAAAAAAAATCAGAAGGCCGAACCAAGAATCTGCATCTTTGGACTGGCAACAGCAGAAAATTGTTCGCTCTCATAGTTCTGGCGAAGCATCCAGCTCAAGGGCACATATGAAGTACACATCATATTCACCAATTGTTTTACAGAGCAGCTCACCATCTAAAACTATTCAACTGCCTTCTGCTGAAGACACTACTGGTAAAAACTTTCAAGGTATCTATGGTGCAATTGTCCCAGAAGGGGGGCTTCCGATTTCTTCAACTCCGGTGAGAACATCACCTGTTATAGAAGAAATAGCAGAAATTGGACAAGCTGTTCCATCCAGCAGTAGTAAAGGGCAAGCAATTTCCCCAGTCTCTGGTGAGGTATCAGGGTCTAAGGTTAAAGATGCTGAAATGAGACACGGAAAGTTTCAGAGGTCCCATCAATTTGAAAAAGACAGGTTTGATGAGTGGGAAGACGCATTCAAGCTTGAAAGCGATCAGCGGAAAATTGATGAAATGTTTATGAGGGAAGCACTAATGGAAGCCAAAAAGGCTGCTGACAATTGGGAAGTACCTGTTGGGGCTGTGCTGGTTCATGATGGAAGAATAGTTGCTCGTGGATACAACCTGTAAGTCATGGTAGCTCATGCTTTTCCTATTTCTTTTTTTCCTCCTCCTTAGACTTTGGTTTACAAATAAAGATGCATGTTTCAGTGTAGAAGAACTGCGTGACTCTACTGCCCATGCAGAAATGCTGTGCATACGTGAGGCTTCAAGCACACTTCGGACATGGAGACTTTCGGTAGTCCCTTGTACTTTTATGGTTACTGTACTTGAGACACTAGCACACTGAATTTTATACAGCATGGGGTGATTCTATTATATGGAATATCATTTGTCACATAACATGTACTGTTATAGGTAGTAAAATAGGAAGAAGCACTACCAAAATGTTCTGTACTCGTTTGTGAAATGAAAAATAGATGAATGCTTTCAGCTATTATTTAGTAGCCAATTACCTAATTCGCAAGCAACCTCTACTATCCTTAACACCACGTTCTTTCTCATGTATGCTATAGATCAAACGCTTCTTTACTCTGTTTCTTTTTCTCGAAGAAACTAGCATTGGCAAGGTGGGAACATAATTATAATAGCCAGATATTCAATAATTAATAATGCTTTGTTAAATGTGATGTACGTGGGGAATATGTGTTGAATATGACAAGTAGATTTCAACTTACGGTTACCATAATACTCTCTTGTCTTTTCTTCTTTGCATGCTTTGGCTTTGTCGTGTTTTGATGCGGTACATGATTTAATTGACACCTGTGTACGAACATGTCTCTGGTAAATGCAGTAAATCAGAAACGGTGAAAATGTGCTATAGTTGGATATTCTTTCCCGAACATCAAACTTTTCTTTGATCAATAAATTAATGCTATTCCAGGAAGGTTGTGGATCTCTTCTTTTGTATAACTTCCGATTCATTTTTTCCTACAGGATACCACACTTTATGTAACACTTGAGCCATGTCCTATGTGTGCTGGAGCAATACTTCAAGCTAGAGTTGATACTGTTGTATGGGGAGCTCCAAATAAGCTCCTAGGGGCTGATGGCAGCTGGATCAGGTAAGAAAGATACATATTTGTTCACTTGATAGCTTAAACACTCACCAGTAAGTGATTTATCATATACTCTGGTAGGTTTTAACAGAAAAACCTTTGAAATTGATTCCTGTTTGAAACTAGCAGTACACATAGGAGCCTTTTCCTTTGAAATTCACAACAGTAAAAAAAATCTTATTAGACCCACCGAAGTTAGAAAGGTCGGATTTTTCAGAGAACGGATGCGTACTTGAGATAATATCCTACGAGAAGTCTCTTGTTGCAAGTGTTGACTTTTTTGAACTTTCTCAAATTACAAGTCTAGGATATTCATATTTCTTAAGCTTAGGATTTCACATGATATATTAGTCAAACAGCACCTTTTTTGCCTTTATTTTATGGAAGGACCATAGTTTGCTTTAGATATAGTGAATATTTACTGTTTCCTATGCTGTCACATGCTGTAACAGTTTTCTAGTTTCATGGTCTAGCATCTACAGTACTTTAGCCATTTTACAGCTTTTCGGAATCATTACAACATTGAATTTACGATCAGCTAATTCGAACGGGCTATTTCTGGAGCACATGGGTCTGCTAGTTATATTGTGTCCTTTCGAAGGGCTCTGTTGGTGAACTTAAGAACTGATCCACATGTATTATAGTGATGCTTTCTCGTTCATCTTAATCATTGTTGCTGAATCTTTTGATTCATGAGTTATGTAGGTTTCTGTTCAATACAAAGGATAAATAACAGATTCTGAATGTATGCTGTAGATGAGAATGTACAGATAATTTGGTCTCAACAACGTGGTGTGCCTAGTTGAAGCAAATCTTAAAATCTAGTTATTCTGTCATTGTCCAAAAACAGATCCACACTTCTTACTACTCCATTTGTTTTCTTTTTTACCTTATTCTCAAGTTCCATAGCTTGCTGAAGAGTGAAGACTAACACCTCTCCGTCTGATTCACGCTGCTTGAAATTTGTGCTTCATGATTGTCTTTTTTGCCTACCTGTCCATGACACCTGATCCAATTTATTGTTTTGTTCCAAATCGTGAGCCAAAGTATCACTCTTGTAGCTGCTAAATTTATCTTCTTCTAGATACAAAAGTGCTCTGACCCTTAACATGAGTACTTATTGTGATTCCGCTTCTGTATGTTTTCATCGTTCATTGTTACTTATTTCTTATTCTTCTGCTGCTTACCTTGCGTGAATCAAGGTTAAAAACGTTGATATCTATCTCTATGTGATCACAAGTTGGATCTCCTATCTTGCTACCTTTGCTCGATATGTACGTTATTAGTCATACATAGAGCTCACCTGGGGCGGATACACCTTGCCTCGAGTGATGTCACATGACATCACTTTCGTTAATTTTATTAAAACTAAAATAGTGGATACAAATATAAAGAATGTCACTGCTTGTCACTGTAGTAGTTTTTTCATTTGTTCATTTCTTCAAATATTGACATTGCTTACGAAAACTCCTGCATACACAGTTCCACAAGAACTTCTTTTGTTTTTTAAGATAAAAGGTTTGTTATTCCTAATGTTTCAGGCTTTTCCCTGATGGAGATGGAGAAAAGAGCTTGGAACCAACAAACAAACCTCCTGCTCCAGTTCATCCTTTCCACCCAAACATAACCATTCGACGTGGAGTGCTGGCATCAGACTGTGCAGATGCTATGCAGCAGTTCTTTCAACTAAGAAGGAAGAAGAAGGAAAAGGAAAAGGAGTCTGATTCTCCACAACCACCTTCATGCCTTCCCATTTCAAGACACCACCATCCGAAATTTCTCAGCAAGATTCACGACGCGTTTCATATCATGTTCTGCCTGTGATTTTTTGTTTCTTACTCCACAATTGTATTGATAAAACCCTCTTTCTACACTCTATTTCGCGGTTTTCAGGTTCATGGTCTTGTCAACAACTTATGCTCTTTAAACATCTGAATTAATCAACAAAGTTATTGTTATTTTCAAGGAAAGAGTCAGTTACAACCAACTTTGTACTGCTTGCTGCATTATACTGACTTATTTTCACATGTCAGCTTTTAGCAAATGATTCGAGAGGTTATTTTCGATAAATCCTGGTAATCTCAAAAGCAGTTTGGAAAAGGAAAGTGAAATAGATATCTTTCTCACATACCAAGTTACTAATAAATGATTAAATGAAAGTGTTATGGCTTATTTTTATTGATTAATTTCAAATCCTTTGTGATAATTTGAAAAAGGTTCATTGAAAGAGTTAGGTTAATAGTTTGGTTATTGCCACATTTATAGTTGAATGACATGAAAGAAAGACAGCAATCTGTTTGGTAGATTTTCTCTTTTTTTTTTTTTGGATTGGGACTTTGTACCAAGGCATAGCTCATGTGTCAAATCAAAATCAAGAAAGTTTGCTGGTATTTGTTGACCTTAACTCTAGTACCAAGAAAATAATAATAATAAAATTGTGTTTTCATTTGTTTAATTAGTTTCAATTTGCCATGTGTATTAACACCACAGATTAATAATAATTAACAATAACTTAGTTAAATTTAACATTATTTAAATATGTAACCACTTTGCCTTTGCTGCATTGCCAAGTAATAAACATGACAGAGATCATTTCCCCCACAAAAAAAATACAAAATTGATCACCATTATGACATTTGGTATAATCATACTTAGCTTTGCTTTTCCTGGAAGAACAAATCTTGCTAAAAAAAAGGAGGAAAACCTCTACTTAACTTCTTGTACTGTATTTTTTTGTTTATTTTTTACGAGTAAGATTACGAGGTGGGAAATCGAAACCTAATCTACAAGGTGAAAGTTCAAATAGTCAATTAATCGAACTACATATTTTGTGTTTCTTTGCAATGAAGTAGATCTCACTAGAATGAACCTGAAAACAACCCCTCTATCTCTCTATGAGGTAGAGATAAAGGTCTGTGTACGCTCCACTCTTCCCCTAAATCACCTGTAGAATTACGTTGGATATGTTATTGTTGTTCACTTAAATGAACTATGAGAAGATTCCAAGTCTATTTACTACATAAATTTGGTGCATCAAAGTTTATTTACTACATAAATTGGATCATTTATAACAATGTAGAGATTGAAAATAATAGGCTAACTTAAAAAAATGACATACAATGGTCCTTTGATGCTTGAGATGGTAGTTGATAGCAATATATGACCAATATCATATTTTCATATGGATTATAAATCTTGTGATGAAGAAACATAAAAACAATTAAGCACAAAATTTTGGTGCCAATTTTGACAAATGATTAGACATGCTGTAGCATTCACATAAAACTAAGTTTCCCCTAAAAAACATTTCTACCAAACACTTCTTCTTATTTAGAAGTTAAAATAATATTGTTGATGTATATAAGTAGAGAGCTCTTGACAATCAAAATCCTGCACAAAATGGCTTCTTCTAAGTTGATTTACCTTTCAAGTTTTTGCATTTGGCTTGTGATGGCTAATGCACAAGCACCAGCTGCATCACCATCTACACCAATCACGACACCTCCACCTACTACGACACCTGTTGCAGCAACACCCCCGCCTTCCACTACGCCTGTTGCACCATCACAGCCACCAGTAACTTCAGCACCACCTCCAATAGTACCTCCGCCTAAAGTTGCCCCCGTTTCTGCTCCAGCGACCCCACCACCACAACCTCCACCAATTCCACCTGTCTCAAGTCCATCACAACCACCAGTATTACCACCACCTGCCCCAGTTGCTTCTCCACCAGCAGTCCCGCCACCTCAGATAGCCCCAGCACAAACGCCACCATCACCAGCACCTGTAACACCACCAGTGTCTCCACCTAAGGCGCCACCAGTATCAGCACCGACACCAGTCGCTCCTCCACCTGCTGTGATATCACCAGTAGCAGCACCAGAGTTAGCACCCGCGCCAGCACCAGCTCATGGCAAGCACAAAAGAAAGAAGCACAAGCATAAGCACCATCACGCGCCAGCACCTGCACCAACTGTGCCAAGTCCGCCAGCACCACCAACCGTCCAAGATTCTGTGGATGTGACACCAGCGCCATCGCCTACTCTAAATTTGGTAACGTTCCCATCGTTTTTCCCCATCTGGTAACTGTAATTTTTCGAAAATAACGTAGTACATAGACAGGAACAGCTCTAATATGATAAAATCACTTACTCTCTCTCGCTTGAATGCAGAATGGAGCAACCTTTTTACTGCAAGGAAGCGCATCTGGAATGTGGATGAATGCTGGTTTGGCGATGACTATTCTTTTGGCCATCATAATCTGAGATTCCCACAGACATGACATGAAAAGCTATATGTTTCATTACCAGAAAGAATTTTTTTGAAATGAGATGGGGACTATTTATGTGTTTAGAGGAAAAATAATGTGCAATATGATTTTCATTGTTGTCATTTCATTGATATTCTTTTCATCCAGACTTTTACATTGAATGTAATTGATTTTCTTTCACCTACAAAATTGCATTGTCAATACTGTTACTCTCTTGCTAGGGCCTAAAGGTAAGCTTAAGCTTCAATCAATCTTGATCAGCATCTGGATCCATACTAATTTCTTCCTTGAAGTTGTACTCAACCACAAGTCCAAGGTTGTCAACTAATTTGTGATACTGAGAGCAGCCTGAACACTGAAATGAGAATCTTCAGTTGACATATTTCTATACTAACAAATTTTTTTAAAGGAAAAAAAGGCAAATAAGACAGCTATGTCACACCATTATTTGACTTAAATACCACATACTCAAAAGATGTTTAATTATAGATTTCAGTTTGGTATTAGTATTCATGCAAACAATATGTCAGATATCTGAATCCAGAACTAGGGTTGTTAAACTCTGATCATACATGTAACGAAAATCGATATTAGAATCCCTCATACTACTTACGAAAGTTCCAACAGTCCAAAGGATTGGTTAAACCATTATTGGACAAACGTGCAGGAGCAAAAAAACATAATTATTCATGCATTAAGGTAGGGATATAAGATCCCATATGTCCCCAGCAAATGAACGGCTCAGATATGGTGACCACTACCTGAAAACTTATGTGTTCAGCCAAATGTTTTTAGGAAAAATAGTTCAAATTGAGGAGAACAAATGAAAGCACCATATAATACAAGTGCTTCTGAGAAGATTACCCATTAATACCTTCAACGATTAAATCGTCCATCTAGCGCTTCTACCCTAAAATATCTTGGTGAATACATAATTAAGAGAGAATTATTCGACTTTGCTATCTCGTAAGAAAATTAGTTTTGCTTGCAATTATCAAAAGCTTAACAGCATGACTATATGCTCAAATCTAAGTACCTGTATAAACACAGTCCCTCTTTCATATGCTAATCTGTTTATCAGTCTTTGAGAACGAGCACCACAAGCATTACATGTAAATGTTGCTAACAGACTTCTTCTTGGTAATTTCATGTCAAATACTGCTTCCTACAAGAAGGTACCCCCTCATTAAGAATACACAAAGAAAATGTTAAAAGAAACAAAGGAAATCCAAAAAGGGAACTGAACTAGGACAATTGAAAACTAATAACACATCAATACTAATGGTAAGAGGTAAAGAAGAAACAACAAGAAAGAGAAAAGAATATAAATGGAAACAACTTCTGAGATATATCGCTTTATTTGAAAATTTTAGATTTAAAATTTTGGCGATGTGAAGAGAGAAGAAAGAGATGAGGTTCTTTCAGGATAAAGGCCATATATGTTCTGCATCTTTGAGTTCAAAAGTTAAATTCTCAAACAGATGGATACAAAATATTTCACCCTCATTACCAATTGAAATATAGCTAGACTATGTTTACCCTTTAGTAAAAATTATCCCTACAATTTAGGAAATGGATATTTAAAAGTTGGTTTTCATATGTCATATATAGAGCACTTGAACATTGGAATGTACACGTTAATTATCTTCAGATCAAATCATTGCAGCCTACTTAAAATGAATGAATTAAACAAATCCCAATTCGAAATTGATTCAAAGAACTTATTCTGATTTTTCTAGAAAAGAAATTCTCATCAAGACAAGGAAACAAAGAAAACTACATAAATTTCACACCAACTTGGTGTGTTTCAATGAATGAAAATAAATAGTTAATGGGGAAGAAAACTTCGTACTGTGATTCAGAGAACTGTGGAAGCTCTATGGGGGTGATAGAGATGTACAAGTTCCACAGAAGTGATTAATAAAAAGATTACTTCTATGATGTAAGAGAGATTAAGAGGGAAATCTGACAGGAAAATGAACTGTCTGAGTTCTTATTATATTTCCATATTCTGTTGCGAGAGCACAAGGGAATTATGGCAGAATACTAGAATAAGCAATTCATTATTGTTTATGGCTTCTTTTCTCAGGAGAATGAAGCTAAATGAGATTTTGTAGTCATTCTCTTGGCCCAAAAAAATGATACTTGAGTGGCCAAAGGGCAAGTAGAAATTCTTTTTCCATGTAACTGCAAATTAGAACATCTAATTCATTCTTTCGCTAAATAGGGGGTGTAAATGTCACTTCCAATTGAAGTTAAGTTACTCTTTTCAAATCTGAAGTAAAAAAAGGTACTGAGTCAAGGTGATAACTGAAAACCACCCATCAAGAGTCAATCTTTCCATAGAGATCTAGTAAAGGAGGAAGGGAGAACTTAGCTTAAAGAAAACTAGCCAACAGAGAGACAAAACTACTCTTTTGCCAAGTGCATAAACCAAGGATAGCTTTAACCTGTTGAGATGCAGATGCAAAGATGTCTCAACTTCAAAACCCATCAAAGTGTTTTTGTATCTAACTAATTAGTGCTCCACTACTATGGTGTACCTAAGTGTATAGACTCTAGAGGCTCACGGTGGCACCGACTTCCCCTAGCTGATCGTCAAGATATCCAAAATCGTTAGGCACACGTTCACAATGCATGCAAAGAACGGCAAAAGAGTACCTTTGAAGAATCACTTGAAGCAGATGAATTCACAGCGTCTGGTTGTGTTTCAGAACTATCTTCCACAACACAAGAAATAACTGGAAGCCGGAACAAATGTTCTGATGCTCTCCTCTTCCCATAAATAGTACTTGACCTGTTACATAAAAATATAACATACACATACTGTTTTAACCAACACAATTCTCATGCACTCCACCTATTATGAAAAAAACTACTACCCCTTAATCACAATATAGTTGTGGTCAGCTATACATATCCTCATACACACTTAGCTCCAATTGGATCTGTTTCATCCACACGACCCAGCTTAACTAGTTTTAACATAGTACCGCAGCAACGGGTGGAGGTAGAATATAGGAAACGGATTTGGCAGAACCCAGTAATTTTGGTTCAAACCCAGTATTTGTTCTAAGAAATTCGTTTAATATGTACAAATATTTTGAAATGCAATAACTCAAAAGGACTAAAACCCGAACCCATAAGCTTCAAATACTACTACTGCTACTACTACACTCGGGGTTGGTTATACAAATCATCTATATCCATTCCATTCCATAAGGACCTGTTCCATTCCACTCATTACTGTGTTCTACATACTACAACCATATCAACTAAAATGCCTCAATCTCAAACTAGTTGAAGTCGACTTAGCTATATGAATCCTCTATATCCATTCTACTTCATGTGAACCCGTTTCCTCCACTACTCAACTCTCCATAATAAAGTTCAATTTTTGGGGGATAACTATTTAAGTTAAGATTTTCATACCAAGCAACAAACAAGGGAATCAAAAAAGATAATACACTGCTATCTCAATGTTGAGATTGACTATATGAATCCTCTATATCCATTCTACTTAATGTGAACCCGTTTCTTCAACTACTCAACTCTTTCTTTTTCTTGATAATCGTGGTGTTCAGGCCAGATTGCGCTCACCTCAACTAATTTCAGTGTCACCTCCCACCAACGACATGCACCAGGTTACTCTAACTTCCACTACTGAACTCTACATATTAAAGTTCAGTTTTTTTTTTAGATATAACTAGTAAAGTTTAAGATTTTTATACCAAACAACAAACTGGTGAAATAAAAAAAAAGTAATAATCCTCTATCTCAAACTACTTGAGGTCAACTATATGAATCCTTTATATCCATTCCACTTAATTTGAACCCATTTCTTGCACTAAATTCTTTTTTTCTTTCTTGATAACCATGGGATATCGCGTACCTCGACTAATTCAACCGGATAACTTCCACCTCCCACCAGCAACACATACCAGGTAGCTATCACTTTCACTTCTCATCAGCTCTACATATTAAAGTTCAGTTTTTTTTAACAGATAAACCAGTAAAGCTAAGATCTTTACACCAAACAACAAACTGGGGCATCAAAAAAGAACCAAAAAGACAAACCCCATGAAATAAAAGAATGAAATTAGGAAAAAAACATGATGCATAGAAGCTCACCTAGTAGATTTAATACAGAAACGATATGAATTAGATCTGAAGGAAGAAGGGAACTGAAGAGAACAAATGGGCACATGGGTTTTGGTGCAAGTAACAGATAAAGAACTACAAGAATTAAAATTATGGAAGATTTTGCTGTTTCCTGTTATGGAGAAAGCCATTGAAAGAAGAATCAAGAACAGAGAATAGCTCAAGCTGCGGCTTAATTGGAATTATATGCAACTTTATATATATATATATATATATTTATTTATTTATTTATTTTTTTTATTTTTATTTTCAAGAATTGAGAAAAGGAGTTCAAAAGAAAAAAATAGATTTTATTTTGATTTTTTCACTTCAGTCTCTTCACAAAATTGAATATATTTGTTTTTATGCATATGAATTGAAAAGAAAAATCAAACAAATTTCTCCTTTTAACACAAAATTATCGCTTTTTATATTGTTGTGTAATGATGCGTGATAAGATAATTTTGACGCAGAAAATAGAGCGTCATTTTCATTCGCATAAGAAGAATTTATATATTTTACAAGTATGGATTATTTCCTAGATAGAAATAGAACATATTACACCGGCCAATCAAAATACCCGAAAAAAAGGGAATAGAGAACAATTTGACAATTTATCATTTTGTTCAATAGGATAACATTTTCTTTTGTTGCTGCAAATTGGAATAATTCAATCTTGTTCATCTACTTCATGAAAAGGAAGTGGCACTGTCTTAACAGCTCTAAATTTCCCTGCATTATTTAGATGCTCATTCTCCAACCTGTTATAAAGAATTAAAAACAATGTCCATATTAGGAAAAAAAAATACGCGATTTTAACTTATATACACTGATAATATAATCGAGATATCGTAAATCACCTGTAATAATTCCAATGTCCTCTTCTAATAACTTCAAGGGCTGCTAAAAATAGCCCTGTTACCCTGTAGTCTACAGTTCCAAAATTGTAATGAAGTACTGTTTGTAACCATGCTAGTCTCAACACAAGGTTCAATCCCTACAACAACATAACACATTTCAAAAACACGACGACGACTAGTATACGTCTGATCCTCCAAAAGTAGCGCATTTTTTTTTTTTTGAGGATGTAACATGTACGACAACATTTTAGGTAAGTCTGAACGTAGTTTTTTTACCATGGAGAAGTAGTAGATAAATTTTCGTCGTAGCATCAATTCATTCCTTAACCAAGGATTCTTGGAATGACATTGAAGCAAGCCCCAATCTTTAACAAAATCCCAGTATAATTGATACACAGTTGCAACACTTGACACGACTATAACTAAACAAAGCCATCCCATATTCTTTTCTTTTTCATATGCAACTTTTGCACCAGCAGCCAACATTGCAGATACATATTTTCCTAAGTTGATTAGGTGGCTTTTGTGTCCTTCATCGAACCATCTTCGTGCACACTGCAAATATATCGTATTCGTTTCAGTTTTTTCTATGCAAATCAGTTCAAAAGTTCAAATCTTGAAAAGGGGAAGTTGTTAAAAAACCTGCATAGCTCTCCAGTAATATGGCAAGAATGAAACTGCATAAGCAAGGTCTCTATAATATTTTGTCCTCATACAATATCCATAATCTTGATTTTTGTAACTTCCTGTTATGTAATAGCATGCTACATATTCAAGGTTTCGTAGCATTGGAACCTGTTTAGTTAACGGAAAAATAACATCAGAAAATGTTATCGATATGTTAATAGTACTGAAAGAATGATACTTAAACAGACATTTAAATTTGGCCTCAGCTGACAAGTAAACACTCTAACTTTGAGTATGCATATCTAGACATGCACCTCGACTTGTCTACACTGTGTCAGATGAACAAAATGATCATCTAGACATCTCCAAAATTTACGTGTTGGAGTGCTTACTTGTAAGTTGAGGTCAAATTTGAGCGTTCGTGGATGTATTTATGCCTATTTAATGTAGTGATGTTTCTTGCTAACCTGGCTACAAAGTTGATCAGCCATGAAGAAGTCTAACATGACAACCTTATACAAAGGTGAAAACATGATGTTCCTTATAACACAAATGAATCGATAACGGCTAGATTTGTATATGATGTTGAATGGGCACACCAGCAGCAAAATAAAGACCTGTGAAAAACAATTGTGATTATACTTAACACATATATTGAGCCAAAATAGGCGGAAAAAATCAGTTTTTTTGGTTAATAGTAAGAAAATTACCACTAATAGGAGGGCAGGAATTGCTTGAATTTGATTATAGGAATACCCTTTAGCTACAAGTGTTAGATGAAGAAACAGGACTCCGATAACAGCAGTCATCGATGTAGTACATATAAGGAACACATCTCTATACTTGAGTTCCTTAGTTTGAGCTAGCTCAAAGATGAAGCTATAGTTTACACGAGTCTTTCGCCACATAAATATGTTGCATCCATACAGAAAGAAGTGCAAGAACATTAAGCTGAACATGCTGCATCATCATCAGTGTAGTTTCCATTAGATGTTTCGAATTTTTTTTTCAAAGACTTTACGAGTTAAATAACATTTGAATCGTTTAAACCATAATCGAACACTTGCCTGAGAACAGGATAGACAGTTTCCATGTAGATTGTATCAGATTTAGGTCTATACAGTCCTGTTATATGAGCCATGATCACATATCCAACTAAAAGTGCTATGAAACATCCTCCAAATAAACCTGTTTTCAAAAGCCAATATCAGTCACTGTTCAGTAGTTCAAATTAGATCAACATCATCTTGTTAATGTGAAAATATATATAATATCAAATCTTGTTCCGTGTGTTACAAGTTTCATTTTGGCCTTTGTTGCTCGGACTATCCAAACATGTTGTCCCACCAGTGTTAGATCCTCCAAAAATGTGTAATTGGAAGATTCGTCACACACCTTCAAACATTTTTGAAGAGTCTGAGCAACATAGACTTTCGTGACACAAAGAGGTACAACAAACCTTTGAAAAAAGCTAAACACTATTGTCTTTTGAACACTTAGAAAGTTCTTTAAAAGTTTGAACATAATATTGGTCAATTACATGATAATGACCTAAAATGAGGATTTCATTGTCCTCCACTGCTGAAAAAAAAGTGGACCCTTAAGTCTACTTTTGCATCACATGGCCCTTTTTTATGTTTGATAGACTCTTTGTTTTTATTTGGCTATATAATAAAAGAAGTGGTAACTTTTTTTTAAAAAAAAGCCACTCATGTTATATTATCTTGGATGTTTCCTTCTAGGTCCTTTCCATCCGTGTCGGATACAGAATTTTCATTAAGGGATTGATCATTTACGATATATGAATATACAATATGCTTTTTCAACGAAACTCACCGATGAAAAATGTAACAGCATGAGATTCTTTTTTCTGAGTTGGCTTTAAGTACTTCATAGCCTTTTTTTTATCATCTTCAGCAAAGTGTTTGATGAAAATCTCCTCAACATCATCAGCCAACTTCAAAGCCTATGTAACAAAAAAATGTTATGATGTGTGAGACAACAATATCTTATCAAATACTATAAAGCTATTACTTTTGTAGAATTTCTCCTCTTTAATATATGACCACTTAGTACTGTCTAAGAATAATCTTAAGATGGGATATCTATTTGGAATTTAGTACCAAACAACACTTTTAACTCAAAACAATGTCATGTTGCTACATTTTTCATGTTAAAAATGTTTCATTTACCTTGTCTGAACTGTTGAAGTAAGAACTCTCCACAACTCTTAGATAAATAGGAAGGACTTGTTTGTTTGTAACCTATTAAAAAAAAGGAAAAAAGTTAACTTAAGACATAGTAAGAGTTTTTTAGTATGGTGAGCCAAACACTTACTTTGTCAAATTTCTTCAAGATCTTTACAAAAGCAAGCATGTTTAAGTTCCTATAAAGATTTCAACATGTTAAATTGTTAAGTTAAAAAGAAAACTAATTGTAAATCGAACGAGTAGTTAGTTCAGTAGCATACCGATAAGTTTTGAGGTATCCTAGTCCCTTGTAGAGCTCAATGAAGGCTCCTCTAATCATCTTCTCCGCGTGTTTTAGCTTTGTTCTATTGATGTGCAACTTTTTTCGTCCATTAGGACCACATTTCTTGGAGGATTGATTGATCATATCATCCCTAAGCAAGTAAGTTATAGCTGAGAATGTTCGTGTTGGATTCGTTAGAGGAATGTGAATCTTTAAGCTTTTTCCCTGGGAATTTATCACGCGTTCAGATAAACTCTTCGATTTATTGTCTTCTGTATTGATGTTAGCTGGATTGCCTAGCTCACTTGATCTTGGAGAGTCTGGTATCACTTGATCTATTGAGTTCTCAATGTCCTGTTCTTGTTCTTGTTCTGTTCTGTCTTTGTTAGACTCTTCATCTGTTGCCAAAAAAAAATCATTAGTATTGGTTAAGGTAAGTCCTGACGAGATGGAGTTGCTCGGATAGTAAGCACCCTTCACTTCTAACCCGAAGGTTGCGAGTTTGAGTCACCAAGGGAGCAAAAGGGGCCCTAGCCCCTTGTACTTCTCCCGAGGATTTTATGTTATTAATGAAAAGTCGATACACACTCTGTCTAGTGGTATAAATTCGCTTAAAAAGATTTTGCTTCAACTTGGAGGAATAGTATATATATCATGAAATTGATTTCTAGATTTCTATGTCCTCTATATATATGATAAAATCAATCAATCATATAACAAACTTAGAAAGTATGAATAAAATGCTAAGTATATTTGAATGCAAAGTAAAAAGTCTCAAGAAAAAGTATTCACTCCCTATGTTCAATTATGAAGATGTAAACAAACGAGGATTGTGATGAGATAAATAATATCCCACCATCCTTAACCAGAAGTATCAGTTTCGAGTCCTGAGTGATTAGTCTACGCTCCAATGTGAGTTCCAAACCAAAAAAGATGTTGTTCAGACCCTCAGAAAATGTTGTCAACACCAGTGTCGGATGTCTATAACATGCATGGTTTTGGAAGGATCCGACACACATGCAACTGTATTTTTGAAGAGTCTGAACAACATGAACGGACATAAAAAAAAAGCACGAAAGAGAGTGAAAACAGGGGTAGCTGTGTTACCACAAGAAATGGTGGCTGAGATTAACTCATCCTCTTTGATATTTTGGCCTGAAGAAGTTCCTTTATCATATTGCTGTTTGATCAATGCATCTTTGAGCTCAACAAGAATCTCCATTTGCTTCTTCAAACACTCCCCTCTTTCGAAAAATTCCTTCTCCTTTGTTCGAAAAAACTGATTCACTTTGTTTAGTTGAAAGTCTAAAAGCGCGAAAAACTCAGCAGCAGATTCAGTATCAGCAAATTGCTCCAACAACTCGGTTTCATACATATCTCCTTTACTCAACGTTTGTCCAATCTTCGTATGAACCTAAAATCGATAAAAAAAATCCACGTTAAAAAACAAGTTAACAAATTAGGAAATAGAACAAAAAATAGCATAAAGGGTGATCAAGTATACTTGAATGATCTCATGTTCGCGACGTTGAGGTCCAAACATATGTAATTTTCTAAGAGAGGTATAAATGTTACGCGTAAAAGAACTCTCTTTATTCGCGTTATTCACATTGTTGTTAAGAAGATGAATTTTCTTGAGGTCTTTCTTCAATTGCCAATAATCAACAAAAGCTTCTTTCCATTCAGGAATTAATTGTCCTTCAAATTGTTTAGAAAATTTCACCATTTTATTTTTTTTTTGAGTAACAAAAGTGCAATGAAAATGGCAAAAAATATGCAAGTGAAGTGTGTTTGGAATGAAGGAAAATATTGAAATATTTAAGGAGAGGGAAAAAGGAATTTAATTATTATTATTATTATTATTTTTGAATGGTACAAGATTCTAAACAAGCACAATTCAAATAATATCCAATGGTTATACTATGCTCATTCCACTTGTGATAATACATTTTATATTAGTGATTTTACATTTCATAATATAAAATGTAAAAAAACAAATATGGTACTAACCTAACTTCCCTTTATTTCTTTCTTGTACTTTAGTAAAATTTCAGTTATGTTTTTTTTTTTTTTTGGTTTTACAACTTTTCATAACGTTTAAAGTACATCACGTAATACATACTTAATTTGTCACGAAGAAATCAAGTGACTGTTATCGGATGTGGTGCGATGGATGTGATCTCGTCACTCTTAACTAGAGGTTTTATTTGGTTCGACTTTTCTAATAATAGATTATATATATTTATCAGATCAGTGAATTTCGAATATCAGATGATTAGACAAAATGAAATCCAATAAGTGGTAAACAAAATTTAAATTACAGTGTTTTTTTAATTCAAAAGTTTGTCGTTAGTTACTTATCCTTAACTAGACGTCTCGTCTTCAAGTTCATCTGGTATGGAGTCGCCTTTGTTAGAGAGCATTTTAACCCTCAATGTGAAATTTTACGACGCGAATTCGGATATAGTATGACTCTAATATAGATACTGAACACCAGGCGAAAAACATAAAGTTTATTTTAACTAATCGAATTTCTTATCAAAGATGTTGTTTACTGGCCAAAATAAAATTAGCATAAACACATAGCTTAACTCTAATTAGACTAGACTGATTTCCACTTACATTTAAGATGATTAAAAAGATTACTACTTTATTTTTTAGTAATGTTACCCTCTTTTCTTTACTTTCACTAACAAAAAAAATATATAAGATTTTGTTGTGTTGTATTAAAAGTTAGTGTTGGCATTCAATGTTTAGAACTTTTTAGGCCATTTTTCCAAATAATTGCTAATCAATCTTTTTTTTTTTTGACATCCTCTTTATTGACCCTCTAATAATGGACCATCCAAGTTTATTACTTGATTCGGAGCTTAAAGAGTATAAAATATTAATAAAAATTTCAAAATGATATATAAAATTTTATATCAACCATAATGGTAAAATTGCTGAAACAACAGTGATTTCCTCCACCGCAAAAAACAAAATTGCTGCTACTGCAGCGATTTGCAAAATGTGATATTGTTTTTAAAATAATTAAAATCACTGCCTAGGCAGCAATTTTCATTTTTAAAATTTTTTTAAAGAAAATCGCTGCCTAGGCAGCGATTTACATTTATTTTTTTTAAAAAAATCAAGAAAATCGCTGCCTTTTGTTTAAAAAACCACATTTTGCAAAATCGCTGCAATTTTAGTTAATATAAAATTTTATATACCGTTTTGAAATATTTGTTAATATTTTATACCCTTTAGGCTCCGAACTCTTTATTACTTTACCAATGTTGGTTTCATTTGATGCAATTTGGACTAACACATCCCATATTGATACAACAATAATAAATCCGATGTATTTCATAAATAATCTCTAAAAAAAGTATAATATTTTAATTACTCGTATATTATAAAGATGAAGAGATTATTTTTCGATAAATTTTCAGTCTAGATAAAACATAGCAGTGAAGAAGTTAAAGCTGAAAATAATGTTGAAGGTAAAGGAGACTACGAATTATGATCATTAATATTATTGATGATCATCATTGATAATCAATTTCTTATATTTTGCAATATTATTCGTAGCTTAAATATATAATATTTTTTTTGATAATTTATAGTGAATCAATTTCTAAATAAAATTAAGGATGAATTGTTTATTTAGCTATAAAATTTATCTTGTGCTATTTTTTGTTTTGAAAAATAAAAAAATTACACCACATATGTATTTAAGACTTTGTATTGCTAGTTATAAACAAATTTTTAATACTCCTTCCGTTTTAAAAGGGATGATCTAATTTGACTTGGAACAGAGTTTAAGAAAAGAAATTTTTTTTTTTAATCTTGTGGTTCTAAATTAAAGTTATGTCAAATGTATCAAAATGCCCTAATCTTGTGGTCTTAAACATGTCACGTGAAAAGTTAAAGTTAAAATATTGCTAAAACGAAAGAGTCATTTTTTTAAAAATAAATTAAAAAAGAAAGGAACAAGGACATTCTTTTTTAAACTGAGGCGATATTATTGAAAATAACAATTTAATTACAATCTACAAGTTTTTTTTTTTTTTTTTTTTGCTTTAGATAGTAGGATTATTTGTATTTTTAACAAATGGTAATTATCGGAGCAAAAATAGGAACGGCTTCTCTCTCTCTCTCTTTTTAAATAACTATATAATTAATATAACTATTTAACTACATTTTTAAAAATTAGGGAAAATATTTTTTCAATATTTTTTTTTAAAAAAAGAAAAGAATCCCCTAAATCTCTCCACTCTTTTCTCCAAAAGTTTTTTTTATCTATTTATGTTTTTAATGCATTTTTGTCATTTATCTTCAAATGAAGTTTTTTATAAATATATTTTTCTCATAAGCTTTTTCAGGTTGTATTTCTTGGTTTGATTCTAAAGTCATACTTTTTGTTTTGTTAGTTTTTCTTATATAAATAATGAAGTAATAAAACCATCAAAAGATAAAGTTTTGGTTGATAAAAAGACACTCTTAAATTTTTTTATAATAGTCTTATATTGTATTAATATTAAAATAAAGGGCAACTTTCACATATAGCAAACAAAAAAATTCATATTTGTATGCTATAGCAAAGTTTGCGTAATTGCGCTTCATAGCAAACATAAAACTGTATAATTCGGTATACATATATAATTGTATAATTCGCTGGCCTTTTCGCTACAATTGTATAATTAGCTATCCTATTTCACTGCGATTGTATAATGCCCAATTGTATAGTTCGCTGCCTATTTCGCTGCAATATTTTTATAAAATTTTCTTTGCATACAGTTGAATCAAATTTAAATGTATGTATATTGCATAATTATAAGTGTATAGCAAGAACATATATGTTTTTCTCTTGCTTTACATAAAAACAGAAACACAATATATACACTTCTGTTGTATAAAACTAGAGAAAATTGTATTTCACTGTAATTGTATAATTCACAATTGTATAATTTGTTGGTCTTTTTCTCTGCAATATTTGAAGTAAAATGTTTGTAAATTGTATAATTAAGTGTATAACACGAATTTATATATTTTTGCATGTGTATATACAATTTTCTCTCGCTTTATACAAAACAAAAACAGAATTTATACACTTCTGTGTATAAAGCGAGAGAGGCGAGCGAGATTTTTTGGAGAGAAACGCTTGACAAACTTTAGCTAATGTTTGCTATGGAGCACAATTAAATCAAATCCTAGGTACTCCATTTATTTTAGATTTTTAGTTTGCTATTATATACAATTTTCCCTAAAATAAATGGTTAGCCTTGCTCTCTATGATTATTTTAGAAATTTTTGCAATCAACTTTTATTTAAGAGCTTTAATCAAGCATATAATAAGTTATTTAATTAATTACAAGGACACACATGTTGATATTTAAGAATAAAATATTGATGGACACAATTATGCATGAGAATCAAATTAAACCACCATTATGCTGGAACTTTTACTATTACATGTTCCAATTTATTTTTACTTTTCAATTTAAAAAAAATTAAGATATAATTTATTTTTCTATATCTATTTTATCTTCATTGTTAATAATTCGTTTTCAAATTTTAGATGATTTATAATAATTAAAAATAATATAATATAATTATTGGTTTATTTATTGATTTTTTATAAAGTGTGATAAATCAAACATTAACAATAACAAGTATTTAAAAAATAATTACATTGTATGTACCTTTACTTGATCATCATTATATAATAAAAAGAATTATAAGTTATGGAGACCAAGCATAGATAAAATACACGTTAGGTGATTAATTTCTTTCGATTTAAGTTTTGATGGAGAAAATTTTGATCGAAAGTATATATGTAGCATATATCTGATAAAATAGTCAAAGTACATAAAAGCTTATTGAAATTTCACGGTTATAGAAAATTGTGTAAATGGAAAATCAACAAAGACAAAGGTCGTATTTGAATAAAGAAAAATATTGTTATTCAAGTTATTCATGATCAATTAGCTAAATTAATTGAAAACGTTTCTCATTCGTATTAATTTCTTTTCCATTTATAAAAGATTTATTTGTGTGGACGGAAAGTAGTACATTTTACTAAAATAGTTGGCATAAATATAAACTGATTCGAATATCATAATTATTAAAAATATATATAAAAGATTAAAGGAAAAAAAAAAGTAGTGGCATTATATTATATATCACATGCCACGAAATTCCCACCAAATTGTCAGCATGATATAATATGCCTATCTACTAGCTAAGTTACAACAAAAGAAAAATATTCCAAGATTCGTAGCCGTGTTAGATATTGTCTTAACAAAAAAAAAAAAAGTATCTGGACATAATTGTAACTTTTGGAAAAAAAAAATGAAAATAATTTCAAAAAAATTTAAATTAAAATTTTAAAAAATCATAACGAAAATAAAAATTATTCATGGTCAAATAGACGATCGTATCGATGTGGAAAATTGAGAGCTCCATCTCTCAGGTGGGATGACTCAAAGATACGTTCTTGTTTATATTCCAATATATTTGCCCCACATATATGTAGTGACAGATGTATTAGTACGGATGGAGGGTAATTACACGTGGCATTTACGTCGTTTTATTTATACGTGTCACTAGCTTATGTGGCAGTGTAGAATTTGTTTCTTCTGCCTCGATTTACATGATATTTTAGATATGATTATAAATCATGTAATGTTTCATGATTTGATTAGCTTATAGACATGGAGTAAACTAGTTTTTGAAGTTAACTAATTAGACTCATGTGGTCGTTTTTTTACATGGTATTAGAGTCAAGTCCGTTTCTATTATTTGGGCTTTCGATCCATGCTCCACTTTGGCCCTAGACGTGAAGAAGGGTTGTTAGAGTGGGTTGAAGTCCCACATTAATTAAGGAAATAAACCGATGATCTGCTTATATACTGATTTGGATAACCCTTTCTTTTGATTTTGATTAAAATTTTAAAATGAGTTAAGCTCATATGTCATGTTAAGTTATCATATCGACCACTAAAAATATCGTGGGATCGATACTATCTCTCTGTCCTAACCCAAATGTGAACTAATTGGATAATCAACTTCAATTAAAAATATATATTTAAATCAGAGAATTAGTGCTGAAGAATAAGTACTATTCGAAAATACGTAGAAAATAATGGAATATCCCATTGGATGACAAGAGAGGAATATGCTTTCATGTATATTTAATATTTAGTGTTACACTAGATAAAATCTGAAAAAAGAACCAAAATAATTGAGTTTACATTATTAGCTACGGAGAATAAGCTTCATTATCGTCAAGAAATATCTAGCAGATAACACATTTTTCTTTACAACAATCATACACAATGTGAAGTAAAATCTTATCGAACAAATGAATTTTGAATATCAAATGTATGTACACGACATCAAATCGAGTCATTTTCGTGATCTCTTTAGAGTTTAATTTGAGGTTGATATGTATACAAACATACAATATTGAACCAAGACATAGTCAAGTTGTTGTTACAACTAGCAAGGGAACAAGTACTTAATTTGTTCCTCACCATAAGTGAAGAATAACTATTTCAATAAGTAGATATTATAACGTATAGAATAATATATATACTATTATTGGATGATTGAGCAGGAATAATATACTTCATGATTTGTATTATGTCGAGAATATCACTAACTAATAAAAAAAACGTATTCTCTTTAATCGCTTAAGCTAAATTTTTTTTTAGATGAGAGTATACTTTAGGCCAAACATGATATTCATGAAAATCTTTTATACATCATTTCATTCATGAAACTAACTATATGTTACTAAATTAATTAAGCTTATAGAAGATTATAATTATCTCATCAAGTATAAAAATTAGACAAATAAATTGAAACGGAGAAAACGTTTTAGCTCCCGAACTGAGATCTTAAGGAATATGAATTTAAAATAGATGGACTCTAATATAAATGTCAAATATCGAAAATAAAAATAAATTATAACAACAATCTACGACACAAAATTAAACATATGAAGAATTAATAAACAACTTTTCCTTTTCTACTTATAATATATATATATATATATATCCATTTTAACACATCAATAATATGCTTACACTTATTCTCTCCAATTTTCAATGATATGATTTAATATAATTTCCTTCTAGTTATCCTCAAGATATATATATTGTGACAAAATTTTCACATCCATTTATCATATGATCGATTTCACTTTTAACTTCGAAAAATTATATGCACCAATTATTAAAATGGCCTCAAAGATTTAACTCATCAAAATCATGCCCAAAAAAACTAACATCATTATTTATAACATTTAATTGCGTTGAGAATATATTTAAGTAAATAAGCATATGTTCTGTCTAACTAATTGTTAGTTTTTTTAAAATAAGATATTATTTGTGATATACTTCAACAAATCGAGAAGGATAAAAGGACGGATTCATTATTTAACGAGTCTCGAATCTTACACCTTTTTAACCCTCAGAAATTTCTCTATTGTCAATAAAATACTATTCTAAGTGAAGGGTTTATAATGAAGGAACAATTAGTTTGGTGAAAGGACATTATCACTTGCAAAGTTGGGGGAAAAAATAGACGTAGAATAGGAGAAAAATAAAATAAATAGGCACGATGCTATATTGTCATAGAGTTTATTTAGTTCGCGGATTAAATTAAAATGGAATTGTAATTTTGAGATTACAATCTCGATATCAATTTATTTCGATTGGCAGATGAGATGAAATAAGATGAGATATCTCGTAATTAAATCTGAGATGAAATTCATATTGCATTTGTTTGAGGGTATAAATTTATATCATTAATCAAATGTCGTATAATTTTATCTCAAATTTAATTTTGTTTTATCTCACCTCAACACATGTGAAACAAACTCTATTCCAATATAAAACTAGTATATATTATTCATTCACTGAATACAAATTATAATGTAGAATATAAACCGAAAAAGAAGTAATCAGAAAGGGATGAGATACATGACCATAGAATGGAGATGAGAGGATCGGAAAGCCTGTTATTTTCATAACCGTTCTTCTAACTCCTGTTACTCTTTAATAAATGATAATTAAATCTGGATCTCAAATACAAGTCTATAATAGCCATAGGCCCTGACGGAGTCAAGTTGATTCACAATGGGCACCAAAATATTATGACAATAAAAAAATAAAAGTGAAAACCCTTCAAATAGCTCCAATACAACAATAACAAGAGGATTTAAAAGTTCTTCGAAAATGGTTACACAATAAATGTCAAACATGGAGAAATAATAACTACACGAATAAAAATTAATTGTGAGAAATCAATTAAATTGAATAGAGTAAGATGAAATATCTCGTGATTAAGTCTGAAATAAGATTTATACTATATTTAATTGACGATATAAATTTATCAATCATCAATTAAATACGAATATAAATATTATTCCAAATTTATATTACCATATCTAACATTATTCCGCGTATCGTTAAAAAGTTTAAGCCAATGACAGACTAGTAGAATAATGGACATGAGTTGGATTGCATTTCTAAATTTGGTGTTTATTGCTAGGCCCTCTTACGTACGTTTTCTATATATCTTGTCAAATAATTACCACGCATGTAAATTGTAATCATTGCATATCTCTCAATTGAGATAATTTGTTTATATATAAAACTTAAAAGACATATTTACTTTGTTTCGTTTTAGTATTTTTTTTATAATTTTATAAAATTGTATTTAGAAATAGATTCAGAATTTTCAAGTTATGAATTCATATAACAATTGCTATTGAATTGTCATGATTCATAAAGTCGCATCAGATCCACCATTGATTTCATCAGTATAATTAACTTCTTAAGTTCATATAGCAAAAGCTATTAAATTATCATGATTCATGAAATCACATCAGATCCACCATTGATTTTATCAGTATCGTCAACTTCTTAAGTTCATATAGCAAAAGCTATTAAATTATCATGATTCATGAAATCGCATCAGATCCACTATTGATTTTATCAGTATTGTCAACTCCTTAAGTTCATATACCAAAAGCGATTGAATTGTAATGATTCATGAAATTTTGTTTATAAAATTTAAATAGTGTATATTTCTATATATATATATATATATATATATATATATATATATATATATATATATATATAAAATTTAAATTATAAATGTTTTGACTCTCGTATTTTGAACTTATTCAGACAATTAATTAGAAAAGATAAAGTAATTTTAAACAAGTTATGATATTAGAATGATAAGTAAATTTGTCTTTTAAGCTATATTCCACCCTTATATATGTATACAGTAAGAGAGTTAAATTTAATTTTGTGCACTAAAATATTTTTAGAAAAAGAAAAAAAAGGATGACAGTACCTTTAGTAAAAGTTTCAATTGGTTATTGACGTTTTTTTGAGATTATTACTTTATGAAATAAAAAATTACTTTTACATGATATATATATTATGTGGAATCCATTTAGGTCAAAATTAAAGAAACATTTTTAGTGCAACTCCAATCCATTCGATTTGCCCGTTTGTGTTCGAAATTGTCACAAACGGGTAAGTCATATCTTTCTGAATCGAATTTTCGGAAAAAGCAGAAGTAGGGGTATCAAATGAGCGGATTGGGTTGACATTGAAAATATTATAATGGGTTGAATAGAAACCGGGTTGGATCTTGACCCGCCCAAGTTTACTTTGGGCTTAAATGTGTTGGGCTCAAATGGGTTTAAAAACGGGTTGGATCTTGAACCGTCAAATTTGACCCGATTAATTTCAATAATTTAACATATTGATAAGTAACTTTTACGATCACAATTTGAATTTCCACTCAATAATTTTTTATTAAAAAAATAACAAATTGATAGATAAATCTCAAAAGATGTTAAATAGATAATAATTCATATCTTAAATATAAGAAAATACCTTAATAAAAAAATTTAAACAGATTGAAATTGAAAATTGAATTGGACTTTATTGAGAATTTCCTTCAAATGGGTTAAGCCGGAATGAGTTTGAGATTGTGTTAACAAAATTTCTTATGTTAAACTTGAATTTATTTTCTCATATGTAGCACTACGCAAAATGTGAGAAAATGACAAAAATAATTCCTTATGTTTGACGATAAGTTCTCCCACACCAAGGGCTACGTGATGTTTTTTTTTTTTTAAAAAAAAAAAAATTAATAATTTAAAAAATAAATAAATTATATTCTTCAAAAATTCACAAATATATAATGTATTATTTAAGCTTCAAAGTAACCAAATTCTTTAAGCATATGATTCTTGGATTGTGATTACATGCCATTCATATTATATCAATAAAGAGAATATCCCTAATTATATTTCCCTTGACTTAAAAGTGAAATTTTTTTTTCTCTTTTTTAAAATTAAATGGATATATATGGATAAATGATTCATTTATAGCATATGCTTTTTTCATTAATGTACTTCCATGACACCTTTAAACTTTTTTTTTTTTTTTAAGTAGCATAATTTATGGCTACCATATATTTTATTTTTTTTAAGTATATGCTTTTATCTTTGCATAATTTTGGTATGCCTACCCCATAATTTAGAATGAACATGGGAGGTTATGGATTAGAATATTAAGATTCTTGAATACACGTGTATTTAAGAACAATAATCTTTGATAATTTTAGTGCCTAGCCAGCTGCATGTCTGCATGAAAAAAAACATTATATATATATATATATGGTTCGATCTATTAATAATTTTTTAAATTTTATTTAGAAATTTGAACTGTGATTTAATTTGTTATAATTTAGCATATATTTGCACATCATGTTATATTATGTAGGATTGTAGATAAGTTTATCATATAAAATATATTATCTTTTTATATTATAGACTTTATTGTCAATTGCACAAAAAAAGTTTCAAAATTTGAACGCCAAGTGTCTAATATAGAAAAGTTTATCAAGTATTCAGCTGTCTAATTGAAACAAGTCATAATTCGAGTGTCTAAATAAAAAAATAGGAACAAATTTTATAAAATGTCAATGTATTAATTCTATATATGTATTATAGTATATAAAGATTTTTTGGGTACTACCAATATATGTATTTTAAAATAATACAACAAGGTAAGTTATTTTTATTTGACGTGTCTACGAAGTTTAATTTAAATAATGATATATAATTAAATATAGTAGTAGTTTTAAATTAAAGGGGTAAAATAATGTTTATGAAATATTTTACATATCACATGTCATATTATACAATTAAGAAATTTATTAAAATTGATATTCTTTTTGAAACATAAAAATAAAATGTGTAAATGAATCATTTTTATTTTATACGTGACATTATTATGTAGATATACATACTTAGACCTTAAGAAATTAATATGTGACACCATAAATGAATTACTAGAGTCCGATAATTTGGAATAATATAATGCTGTAATGTCGAAGGATATTTCATCTTATTGTAGTACTATATAATCTTTATATATATAAATATATTTGTATATATTATTTATTTTATTCATTTTATTTTCTGTCATAAAATTCTGATTCTTGAAATGCATCAATTAAGAATCATAATCTTTTGGAAGTGTATGGATGAGGAAAAAGAACATATTATTCTCTATAATATTTGTGATATTGGCTTCATTGCCATTTGTCTTCATCATTTTTGTCTTACAATATAATCTTTTTTTTTTCCAAAGGGAAATTAAGGGTGTGTTTGGCATGAAAGGGGAATATTTCTTTAAAATATAAATGATTTTTTGTTACTTATTAGTATATTATTTCAAAAATATTTATATATAACTATTCAAACATTAAGGGACGAGGTGGGAGTGTCGGGAGAGAGTTTGATTAAAAGAATAACTTTGAGCCAGACTCGTTTATCTCGAAAATTCATTAGATATATACCATTATTTAATTTAGAACTCAATTGCTTAGAAGAACTATCTAATTTTGAATTCGTAACTATGCCTATAAAGTTAAATGTGTCGGAGACTGTAGAATGAGAAGAAGACAATTAGTATCAACTATCACGCTCCAACCTAAAAAGTTATATTTTTCAAAAAATTTAACCAGTTAAATATGTTTCCTTTGATAACAAACATAGCTTTAAGTCTTTTATTTTTCTTGTCATTTTTTTAAAACAGAAAATAAAGGATGTAGTATTTATAGTTGAAATTAGCAAATATTAGTGTCACAATTATGCTTTTTTAATTACTTGTATTTGAAGTTTAGTAGCAAAAAAATGGATCTTCTTTTATACCCATCTACAATTAGCCAGGAATATTTTGGGTTTAGCTAGTGAGTTTAAACTATACTTTATAAATCCACTACAATAAATTAGGCAAATGACAATAATTCTAGAATTGTTCATCCATGAATCTAATCCAATTACTTTTCATTAAATAAAATAAATTCCACCACATTTTTGGAATCTTATTTTTCATCATCCTATCAATAAAATTAGGCTTTGGGTCTAAATTAACTATTAATACGAAATATTTTTTCATTCTTCAACATCTCTATCTCACCTTTCAGTACGTAACGTACATTCATAGCGTGAATAATTATATAACTTAGGAGCTCAACATCGAGTGAGATAACACTGCTTTAATATCATGTAAATTAAGTCTTGAAATTTAACTCATGTAAAAACTAGTTTGAAGAGAAGAGAATTGCTCAATATTTAAAATATCACCCCATCTTATTAACGTAATCATTGACGCGGAACTTTTTTTTTAATTCTTCAACACCATCATTCTTAATTTCAATTGAATAGCTAATTGAAAAGACATAAAATATCAAATATAAACAAGATGCCTCCATATTTTTGGTGGTCTTTTACTAACTTTGAAGAACTCTTTGTCCATGAATCTAATTCACAAACAAAAATGCTTTCTTTTTAATGGGTTGATATGGATGCGCTGTTAAATATAGGTCGAAAATTAAAGATCAAAATCGATGAACACATCTTTAATATTTCTATAAAATATCCTCTTTACGTTTCTCTCTTATTTTGATATGAAATTTTCTAAAATGTTATGTATATCTCATTTTCAAAATTTTAACGATGATTCTTCTTATCTGTTCTCATCGATCCACCCTCTTTTATCACCTCAATATCACACACACTCTTTTGTAATATATACTTTGTGCATAATGAGCCGCAGTGTATACATAATCTTGATCGAGGATTTTATCCTTTAATTTATCCGGATATTCCATATTTAAATCAATTGTTGTCTCTTTTTCCATTAAATTGTCACTTTTTAGAATTTTCTTACTAAGTAGTGAGGACTTCATTGACTTATCAAAGTGGCTAATTCATGGAAAATTAGGTATGTGACTGATTTAAAATTTTAAATTTATGCGATGATCTTTACAGTAATTTTAAGTTGGTGTAATAATAATAATAATAATAATAACTAAATTTATAATCAAATATTTGTTAAATTTACTAAGATATATATATATATATATATATATTTATATGAAATTTGAACAAAAACTATTGAATTTATATAATATTTCATATATATTACTTTGTAAATTTGTGATGTTGGAAATTTTTTAACTAGAGAGGTGATAATAGCAAAGTGGGGGTACGGTTAGCAGAAAATGATAAATATAATTTTTCGATGGTTTTTTTTTTGTTAAAAAAGAATAACTTTGATAGAGTTTTTTTTTGTTCCAACACATAAGATATTAATTTAAGAAAATATCAGAAATATGATAATCACAAAAGTTTATAATGATTTGTACAAATATAAAAATGATAAAAGGTTTTAGATTAATCACAATTCATTATCATTATGTCTGCCTTCAAATGATGACGGATTATTGTACAAGTGTTGGCCTAAGCTTTTTATGCAGGAATTTGACTCTCAAATCATATGTGAATTGTCTCGTATGACTCACATAATCACATACATAACAATGGACAAGGGTCACAATGCGAGCTCGTAAATTCAACAGTTTTATAACTAAATATGAGTACTTTTTATTATAATATACATATTAATTGACGTATTAAGGAATAAATAATTAACAATAAGGATAAAATAAGAAAAAGACAAATTAAAGTGGAAATCTATTTTTGGAAACATGTTTATAAATTTATTAGAAGCAAAAATATTATATCCATTCATTTTTAATTGTCATAGTTTCCTATTTTTAGAGTGACTAATATTTTACAATTTATTATTCATTATATTGATATAAGAAAAAAAGAAAAATAATTAAAAAGTCATCGAAAATCCAAATTCCAAATAAAATTCTGAAACCTTATTATAGTAATATTAGGAAAACAAATACTGTTAATTATAGTATAAATATGACTAATATTTTACAATTTATTATTCATTATATTGATATAAGAAAAAAAGAAAAATAATTAAAAAGTCATCGAAAATCCAAATCCCAATAAAATTCCGAAACCTTATTATAATAATATTAGGAAAACAAATACTGTTAATTCTAGTATAAATCCAATTTGAATTGGATTTAACTTTTAATTACGTTCGATTATTATTATTACTTTTTCATATATTGTAAGGTCCAACTCGAAAACCAATTACCCAATTTGTGCATGAATCTTAGGCTGATATAACATCACCCTACGGGCAAATTGTTAAGGTATTACCTATCGAATTTAGCGTGTAAATAAAATTTTATATTGATATAACTAGAAAAAAGAATTACATATAAAGGTGTACAAATTATTCTTTTGAAAATAATCGTGTGGATTTGATACAAAAGTTAACAATAACACATCATGATAAAAGTATTTTTAGAATGTTTTAGCTCAATAACTAATATTAGAGTCATTAGTTCTACAAAATAAATATTGAAATAAGAATAAAATAGTCGGTTTACAATCTTTACCAGTACTTTGTGAGACACATACAAAAACAAAAACAAAAACAAGTAAGTGAATTTCGATTAGACAAAAATAAAAGCAACTTAAACAAAAAAACAAGTGATTTGAACAAAAAAAAACGAAGTAACTTAGACAAAATCTTTTTGTCAATAACCTCATACTAATCAATCGAATATTGAAATATTACATGAATCATATGCAATTTAATTCGAAAGAAAAACGTATTAAATATGCAAATAAAATCTCATACTATAATTTGAGATTATCCTAAGAATTTAATTGTTCCTTTATAAAAAAATTTGACAAACTAAATTTGCTACCAAATCAAGATAAGTACACATATCCTAATATTCATGTCCATAATTCGTATTATCTTATAAACTTATCCTTTTATCTCTTATTTGACTCATGTTATCTCATAAATTTATCCTTTACATCTTCTTAGGCTAAGTTATAACTAAACTTTCTAACATACCATATTATATTATGTCTAACGTTACAATATTTCAATATATTATACCATACAATCCCTAACTTTACCTTCTCACGAGTCTCAAACTCTCAGATTCGAAACTCCCTATATACATTCCCGATCAATCTTATCCATGAAACTTACATGACGTAATTTATTTTCTATATCTTGTTTATAAACTATTATACTGAAACAAAATTTAAATTCGTAATTTCGAAATTCCTTTATGAAAGGAAAAAACATATGCTAAAAACAAAAAATAAAAAAATTAACCTATGATAACACAACATGTGGAACCAAACTTTTAGATTTGTCCCCACTATTGTTTCTTCTTCTTCTCTGAAAAAAATTCAAACTGTCAACCAAAAAAGCCACAAAAATTTCTCAAATCTCTATGAAATCAAATCAATAATTCATGGAGATAAGAGAATCTTTGATCCCTCCATCTTCCCATCCCTTCAATTAAACTAACTTTAACAGTACACAACAAAAATCCAACTCATTTTTTCACTTTTTCAGCAATAAAAATTGAATCTTGGATTCTTGATAACATTGTTTTCTTGTTTTTTTACCCTTAAAAATCAAATCTTTTTTACTTTCCATGGATAAATTTGTCTTCTTGTTCTTGAATATTTGATAAAAATCAAATCTTTTTTGTAATTTTCTCAATGCAACCCTCAAATCTTCTTCCTATTTCTAACCCCAATTCACCACCATCAATGTTGATTCCAACATCCTCTGTTACTGCTGACACAATGTTAGTCAGATCAGAACCTCATATTGTACATTCATCTTCTTCATCAACCATACTTGTTGTTCAAGATGATGATGATTCAAAGATTGAGACAAAGCCTCTTCTTACTAGAGCTTTTAGTTATTCTTCTTCTTCGTCGTCTTCGTCGAACAATTTAGTTATGCAGCAGCAGAGGAGGCGCCGGATTGCAAGTGCAAATTCCCTTTTGTCTGGAGCTGTTGAGGGTTGTCGCAGAGAAATGGGAAGGGCTGCTTCTGATACTTATGTTGTAACTAGGCTTAGCTTTAGACTCTTGCGATATCTCGGGTAATAATCTCTTTTGTAAAACTGTGTTTTGGTTATAATGTTTTGTTTAGTATGATGATGATCATGGTATGCAATGAACATAAATGAAGAAGCGGAGATTCAGATATGCGACATCAACTTGTTTGTGATTGAGGCGTAGTTGTTGTATTTTTGTTGGAATGATTTATTTAGTACGATGATGATGATATGAATGAGCTTGAATGAAGAAGTGGAGATCCATATAGATGAGCCCAACTTGTTTGGGATTGAGGGGTAGTTGTTGTATTTTGGTTGGAATGATCTATTTAGTATGATGACAATGATATGAAAATGAGCTTAAATTAAGAACGGAAGATTCATATAGGCGACTCCAACTTGTTTAGGATTGAGGTGTAGTTGTATTTTGATTTGAAAAGTTTTATTTAGTATGATGATGATGATATGAATGAGCTTAAATGAAGAAGTTGAGATTCATATAGGTGACATCAACTTATTTGGGATTGAGGCGTGGTTGTTGTACTTTGGTTAGGATGTTTTATTTAGTATGATGATGATATGAATGAGCTTAAATGAAGTAGTGGGGATTCATATAGCTGATCCCAACTTGCTTGGGACTAAGGCGTAGTTGTTGTATTTTGGTTATAGTGTTTATTTAGTATGATGATGATGATATGAGTGAGCTTAAATGAAATAGTGGGGATTCATATAGCGGACCCCAACTTGTTTGGAGCTTAGGTGTAGTTGTTGAATTCTTGTTATAATGGCTTGTTTAATATGATGATGATATGAAATGAGCTTAATGAAGGAGTGGACATTCATATAGCCAACCCCAACTTGTGTGGGTTGAGGTGTAGTTGTTGTATTCTGGTTAGAATGATTTTATTGATTACATGTTTGAATTTGTTTTTAGTTGAGTTTGTGTATTGGTTTGTCTTCTGGTAATATCGTCTTGAACTTCGATTGTTTTAAGGGAAAAGATCCAATTTGCCTCTATACTATCCGGAATCGCTCAAATTTGCGATTTGTTACAATTTTAGTTCATTCATACCTTGGCCATTAGAAAATAGTTATGTATTTGTCTTGTATTTGTTGTTTACCATTAACAGAGATCTAATATGCACGTGCTAAACTCTTTGAGAAAAGAAAAGGTTCAAATTTATTCCTCAACTTTTGTCTATGGGTTACCAATTACCGGTTGGAGCGCCGTTAGGAGTCAAGGAAATAATGAAACTTTTTCCTAATAGTGAGGGTAAAATTAGACAGAGTTTATCCCAGCTCAAAATTTATAAGTGGTCTTACATGTAACGATGGTTTTGCCAGCTTTGGAGACAACACTAGTTGGGAGTATGTTCCCCTATAGAGTTTACGATCGATTATACTTCAGGTGTTGGGAAAGACCAATCATACTAATGAGTAAGTCACCCGTTTTATTTTATCCTTGATGTAGTTTAATGTGTTATTTGAATTGGTATAAGTTGAATGAGAACTGAAATGAGAAGGCAACCGATTATACCTGAACTTACATGGAATACAGTCATACAGAACAAAGAAAGGGGTTAACTTGAGGGACAGGAGCAGACACCATGACTGGCATTAAGAGTATGTTGTTCACCTTCACTTCTAATGATTGAAGATAAGGTTCTAGTGATGCTGTTATACTTGGTGGGCTGGCTTTTAGCTTGCATATTGAAGAAGCTGCTTACCAACAATGACAAGTTGGAAGTGTAGTGGAAGGAATAAGCTTTTCCTGCAAGCCTCCTAGGAATGAATTCTCTCCTGGCCTCCTTTTCATGCTAACCAAACTTAAGGAGGGAGAGCACGTGTCTACTGATTTTCTTCTTTCCTCCATCTACATAAAAGACTTATCCATGATGATTCCAACCTTTCCATGCCAGGTTATTGTGTCTTAGATCAGCATGTCCAAGTCACCTTGTAGATATATGTGACACTGCCATCTTAGATGGTCAAGTTAAAACTTTGATTTGTCTCCATGCCCTTTATGCCAAATATTCTCACCTGTGAATAGGTCAGTTCAGCTATCTGAAGGTTTCACCATATCAAATTTCACTCTACACAACAGCTTCATACATATTTTTTGTTGTTGCATATCTGTACAGCCATTGAAGTAGACTACTAAAATTCAGCTTCTCCACATGTTATAAAGAAACCACTTAATTGCTTATCAACCAAATGTTCCATTTCACCCTAGCCTTTCAAGAGGAGTTTTAGAATGCCTAGCACTATTTTAATATTAACCTTTATAGTTAGCCAATCAACGTCACTGCAATGCTCTCTTAGCAACTCTTTGAATATTTTATGCTGTAGGGATATATTCCTACCTCAAATCTTAGTGTGTAATATATATGAAAGGCATTTTCTAAATTTTTTCTGGTCATCCACCTTTTGTTCAGGGTAGGGTACAGATGGATCGTCAGGTTTCTTGCCCTTGGCTGTTATGCTATGCTGCTTATACCTGGTTTTATTCAAGGTCTGAAACATCTTGGATATTTCATCTGAACACCTGACTCTAAATATCTTGTTGACTTCATATTTTAGAATATAACGCCCATAAATAAATCATGCTTGTCTGATGCAGTTGGATATTACTATTTCTATTCCAGTCAAGTACGTAGAGGGATTGTTTATGGTGATCAACCAAGAAATAGGTATACTTTGTTGAATTCAATCCTTATTTTCATAGGATGCTTGAGCATACTTTTCTATGTCTTCATGGATTTATACCTGGTTAAAGTCTCATGGTGCAGGCTTGATCTATACCTGCCGAAAAATATGAATGGGCCAAAGCCAGTTGTTGCATTTATAACAGGTGGAGCATGGATCATTGGGTGCGTAATTAAGTCATTTCCTTAAACTACATCCATTTATCCTTAAAACTGAGGAATATCCTATGTTATAAAATCTAGTCTGATATAATATGATCTGCCAGCTTCTATCTGTTTGGTAAGTATGGAAACTGTTACATTTTCTTCAAACCATTTGCATTGTAAGATTCAAAATCTGATCTATTATTAGATTTTCAGCATGAATGTTTGAGGATTATTATTCCTACTGCTTACTATGTTACGTGGCTACACCGTAGAAGCTTTTACACTTACATTGCAATCATTAATCAACACATAGTTAAAATAGTGGCTCCTCTTGTTTAAGCAAGTCGGTGACGGTTTGATAAAATTATTTTCTTAGTTATTCTTTCTTCTTTGTGTTACAGCTACAAAGCTTGGGGTTCTCTTCTAGGACAACAATTGTCAGAAAGAGACATTATTGTGGCATGCATTGATTACAGGTAATTACTATTTCATCTGAGAAATACAGTGTTTTTTGGGGCTTAATGTACATTTGCATGATGAATCGTTTAGATGTATGAGTTTTGTAATTCATGTTCTCTATTTCTTGCACATGTGTGAGTTATTAGTTTTTTTGCTTACGCAGGAAAGATTTAGGCATTTCAACTTATTTACCACACGATACGTTATCTGAAAAAAGAAAAAAAAAGTTCTATGTTACTAGGATTTTGCTTATATTCACTAAAATTAGCTTTTTGGACACTTGGTATAATTTTTATGTTCGCTAATACCTTTCTTGTAATTTTCAAAACCTACAACAATCTTGTTCTGTGAAATGATACAATAGAACGAACTGGTCTAATATCAGAACGGCGAAAGCAGAGTGTTGGTTTACCGTATATGTGATGATGCATCTAAAGAGCTTTACTTGTTTTCTTTTCCTCATAAAATAATCTTTCTTGCATCTAAAAACAAAAATCTTTCTCACAATATAACTTCCAACTCATCCGAAAGAAGCCAGCTAATATGGTTGGGAAATGTCAATCTAACAAGTTGAAGAGGATTAAGAGAAGAACGATGTCCAAGATGTGATGTATGGCTTTGTGCAACCGAGGAAGAAAAATTACAAGTCAAACTTTCTCCCGTTGTTTCTCTCATGTTGCATATACTATATGTTGGATCATTCATTGGACACTTAAATTGCACTTGTATGTAGCCACTAGTTTGTTTTCGATAACTAAAGGCGTTACATCAATTGCTTGCAGAAATTTTCCTCAAGGAACAATTAGTGACATGGTTAAGGATGCTTCTCAAGGTATCTCCTTTGTTTGTAACAAGATAGCTGAATATGGAGGTGATCCGAACAGGTAGCCGAGTTGTTTTCTCCTTACATTCTTATGAATAATTCCCTCTAATTAAGAATGAAATATATCATGGTTTATTCTTCTTCTAGAATTTACTTAATGGGACAATCCGCTGGTGCACATATTGCTACATGTGCTCTCTTGGAGCAGGCAATCAAGGAGACTGGTGCCGAACCGAGAGCTTCTTGGAGTGTCTCCCAAATAAAGACGTATTTTGGTCTATCTGGCGGGTAAGTTCTTGTTCAAGTCCCTGGGACTACAAGGCTTAGAGTCTTTGCCACTTCTTCCTTTAGGTCTTCTAAAAACCTTAAATTCCCAGATGAAGTTCGAATTTCAATTGAACTGAGCCCAGATTTTGTTGTCTATCGGAAACAACCTATGAGGTAGGGGTAAGGTTTGCGTACACTAGGTATATCGTTGTTGAATGATATCCAAAGTTCATTAGATTCCATTAAACTAATTTCATGATGTTTCCTTGTGATTTTCCATCTACTTGCAAGCACTGCCATTTCTGTTTCTCTTTGAGCTCAAAGCATGATTAGCAATTGTTGCTAGGCATTGCTTAATAAGGTCGCGGGCAAAATGATTTACGAAGAAACTCTTTTCTGATTTTGGTAAGTGGAATTGATTGAACTAATACACCATTTTTTTAACAATGAGCAGGTATAATATCCTTAAGCTTGTTGATCACTTCCATCGCCGAGGTTTGTACCGTTCAATTTTTCTAAGGTATATATATTACCGACTTCTGGTACATGAATGCTTTAACAAATGCATACGGCTATTTAAATTTTTCCAGTACATATCGCTAATATTGATTTTAGTACTTGCACAGTATAATGGAAGGGGAACAAGGTCTGAGACAATACTCACCAGAATTAATGGCTCAGGACCCAAACATAAAAGATGCCGTCTCTCTTCTTCCTCCTATGGTCCTTTTCCATGGTACCGCAGATTATTCCATTCCGTGTGATTCCAGGTCTGGACCTCCTCTTCATGCATTCAGTTACTAAACATAGAAATGTTTGATCCTTTTTGGTATTGACTAAAAACGGAAGGGTGACACATAAAATGAGACGGGGAGGAGTAACTTTTATGCGTTACAGTTTCAAGTTCACCATGAGTGTATGCTCGATATACTAAATTGCAATGAGTTTTTATCTGAACTAGATATTCAGGCTATTGCCATTCATTTTAGTTCGATTAATTTGACTGGTTCAAGATTTTCTTAGTAAATGGTAATTACTAATAGCATTTCATGTAGACCCTTAATATTTGCTAAGTGTCCAACATTGGTTGAGGAATGAGTTTTTATATCAATCATCGCTTCCTAAGCTAGCTTTTGAGGTTGAGTTCGGCCCATAATTCATTTCTTATCAATGTACCGACTACCGAAGTCAGAGTCATGAGCTAATTTTTGAGGTTAACTCAGGCCCCGAGGTCCAATATCTGTCTTACTTTTTTTTGTATGAACACCTCGTTGCCTCAATTACCTGCCACCGTGAACCCTATATATCCAATTCATTGGGACCTTTCATGTTTGTCTGTGGCCCTCTATCCATCATATATCAGAATTTTCGTTGCAAAAATTGCATCAACGCAAGTCATAGGCTTAACCAATATAACCAAGAATGAGGATGGATGGTTTCGATTGCATATAAATTCTCCATTTTGAGGATGCAGCCAGCCTGTCACAGGGACACAAGCTGTATAGGTTAGATACATAAACTATGGAGCAGAGCAAAACTGGTTAATTAATCGTTAAACATAGTGGCTGCATGTATTATTATGGAAAGGTAGCCCTTAAAATGATCTCCACAATGCATCGATGAGATGAACAGTAGACATATTTGACATTCAATTATTGCATATATACTGTGTAGATCCAAACATCTTTTGCAAAGTTTGCTAACATACGTATTTCTCTTAATCCAGCAAGAGTTTTGCTGATACTCTTAAAGCTCTCGGTGTCAAAGCAGAATGTATCCTATATGAAGGAAAGACACATACAGATTTGTTTCTTCAGGTAACTGATGCCTCATTTGCTTATATCGCGAAAAGCTAAGGTCTTGTACACATTATAGTCATTCCCTTATTCGCGTTTTATTCTTGCTTTGCTAACGTTTAGGATCCAATGAGAGGTGGAATAGATGATATGTTGGATGATCTCATTACACTGATTCATGGTGATAGCTCTGAAACCATCAAGGCAAAATCGACCCCAAGAAAACGCCTTGTACCTGAGTTCATGTTGCAGATGGCTCGAAGTGTTAGCCCCTTTTAACGATCATTCTACTACTGTTCCATAACCCATTGTGTTCAATTGGACTCATTTTGAGATCCATGAATCGCCAGAGCTTTCGATTAGATCCTCTTTTTTTTCTTTGTTTTAGTTAGTTTAAAGTGGACTTGCTAACAAAAGTAGCCATATATACATATAGGTTATTCTTGGAAGGGAAAAACCCTTCATTCAATTATTCTTATTGTAATATTTTCTTTCATCAACATATGCGCGTTATTACAACTCAGGATACTTCATTAATATCATGGCATATAAAGTCCATACAAAAAAATTTGTAGATGAAATTTTGCTTATATCATCTAACAAATTTATGTCATATATCTTCACAAATAGTCAATTACGTACATATTATTACCTTGATTTATTATTTAATCATGATAAATTATTAAAATTGATGTGAACATTTTATGCGCATATAGACTAATCTACGGACTGATGAGACTATTCTATATATAAATAAAAATATATTATCTACTTCTCCACTTTGGAAAAATCTTAGCAAATGAAAAGTGGACTTATGTCCATACAATTCAAGCCCTAAGAAAAAATAAATAGAAATGATGAAAATAAATTTTTATGACAATAAATACGCATATTAATAAAGAGAGATAAAACTTTTATTGACATAAGTTAATTATCATTGGATCAAATGTCACTATAAGCTTTAGGGACATATACAAAGAGTTAATAATCGCCTTTAAAAGTACTTATTTAACGATAATTAAGCTATTATGGTTAATGATCATTTGAGTCGCGCACAAGTTCCATTTTTTAACATATAGAGATTTTAGTAGCTCGATTGATTTATTACTTAAAAGTGATTTTATAAATTTATTAGCCAAACGCAATTATAACCTCTCACCAAAAGTAAACACTTTTCAAAAAATTTAACCAAGGAAGCTTACTCAAGACTGAAAATATTATAGTCATCAACTTGAGAGGACTTTGATTGACTAAAATATTATAAATCAAATGTTCAGAAAATTATAATAAAATATCATTCAATAATTAAGGGTCCACACATTTATAATCACCTCATATATTAAAATAATAAAATTAATTTCTTTTTGCTCCAATTTGATCTCCATGAATCACAAAGCATTATTCTTAGCTTTTTTTGTCATACTCCTCTGTCTATTCTCAGCAACTTCTAGAAGATTGACAGGTATATTATTAATCCCTTAATTGTAATCAAACGGAGCTAGATAAAATCGAGGAGATTTTATAGTATAAAGTTATATTTTTATATAAGTATAGTTTACTTTATTACTTTTTACGTATATATAAAAAATGTTAAACCTTCGTTGAGTTCTTATTTCATTTGGCTTTTTTTATATTAATAAAAATTCTGACTTTCTTATTCGTACCATTAGTTTCTTATTTTATACTAGAATTTTATTTTTTTAAATAACTTGATTTAAATTATATTTCATGTTTAAATCATTTTTTTGTTTTGTAGGAAAAGTATAATAAAACAAGCTAGATATTATTTATAAAATTTAAAATTAAACACAACTTCATCTTCTAACTTAAAAGGTTCAAATGAAATGAAAAGTATTTGTAATAATAATTAGTAGTTTGAATATAAGATCTATGATATTACGTGATTATCTATTTTGAAATATTACTCTTTTATATGTTTCATATAAATTAATCAAGTTGGATGATTTTATTAGCTTCTCGAAAGACATAATATATTAACATGCTCTTTAAATTGATTTCAACTAACATTTATGTCCTCTAGGTTATGATTGTAATGGCTATAAATCTCAAGAAGAATCGTATCCACCATGTAGTTCCCTCTACTTTATCGATCCGCAGATACGAAAAATTCAAGTCCCAAATTCAATATCGTCACCTGGTAAAGTTTTACGTAAAATATATTTTTTAATTTATCTTAATTTATTTCGTATAATTTATTATACGCAAAGATTAAAGGAAAAAACAATAAGTTATTGTGCATATATGTTTACTTCACGGATTGATAAGTTTGACATATCTAGTGGCTCAATCCATTAAATTTTAGACGAGTTGAAAGAATTATATATTTTAAATTCTAAAAAATATAATAGGATCGATAAGAGATGATAATCTTTATTGCTTCTGAAATATATAATTTAATTTGTTTGACCTAAATTTTAAAATAAACTTATTTTGAAACGTATTTCTATGTGAAATGATTATTTTGAACAAGCATTTTTAATTTGGTGAGGAGCTATTTGTTTTGGCCAATTAGTATTTGATCAAATTTCTAAAAGGTGTTTTTTATATTTTTTTTTTGAAAAGTATTTCTCACACCCTTTTTTTGGTAAGTAAATTATTTTATTTATTGAATATGCATTGCACAAAAGGAGTCACTAACAAATTGTGTCTAGACGTATACTACCAAAATTTAAAGTGTTTACTTATCAACTGACTTATATAATTTATCTATGTATTATATCTAAAAATTATTTTTAGTAACGATTTATATAATTTATATTTTTTTTCAAGATTATAGATCCATTACTTATACAATTGTTTCTTTACATGTTTGCAGCTCGTGGAGCATGAACAGAGATTGAGTAACAAAAAAGGTCATATTGCGCAAGAACTTTATATTATATTTACGTAAGTTTAATTACATATGTTTTTTGAGTTGGACTTTTGTATGTTTGGATCTCTGTGATAGATCTTCAATGGAGTTAAGTTATGTATTTTTTTTAATATATATATATATATAATAAAAACATTTTATATATATTAAAGTAGGGAATTTATGAATCAAGAATCTGGTTGTTGGACATAGTCTCAACATATCAGAGATTCAGAGATATAGTTCCAGGATAATAATTAAGTTTTGCGGTGTAACTAGCTAACTTGACCTTCAAATTATCTGGCATTACCACCATATGAATGATTTACCTCGAGAGAATCGTAAAATTTCTTTTCTTATTTAAAAAATTCGATTATTCCTGCAATATCGTATACATTGTACCAGCTACAGTGATTCTAAATATTTAATTCGTGCGTTCTTCCTATTATTCCTATTAAAGACTTCTATATTATGTGAGATAAAAGGCTATTTATGATAGTTCCTAAAAGTATTAGACTTATTCCAATGGACAATTAGCTCCATGTAATATAACTACAAGCATGCAATTATAATCACCAATATTTAATGTCTAATCGAGTTTAAGCCCTATGCTCATGTATCTGAGTCGGGTGAGAAGGAGAGAGGCAAGTAAGATTCTCATATATATTATATATATATATTTGAAATATCAGATACAAGGAGAGAGGTGAGTGGGAGAGGAGAGTAGTGAGCGAGATACGAGAGAGGCTAGTGAGAAAGTCAGATACATGTGAATTCACTGAAATAAATTTTATCAAGAATAAATTATATCTAATTTTGACATCATATATCTAGATGCACTGGCCAGATACACGTAACCAAAAAACAAAATCTAATAAATAATTTTGCAAACTAGTATGAATCTAAATAGTTATCTCATAAAGGACTAAAGTAATGAGATTTCTATAAATTATCCAATATATAGCCTGTGTGCCACTAATAAGTGTACTACACTCACTATATCATAATAACAAATTTTATCAACCTAAAATAACATTATCAAAAGATTATATTTGTCTTTAAATATTAATTTAAATCCCCTCATTTGCTAACACACAATTCTTATAAACATCCCATCTCATAAGAAAATACAATTTTTTTCATCTATAACTTCATACAAATATTATTTTATACATATTATACCAACCAAACGAGACATATAATTAGCTATGCGACCAACCAAATGATAGTATTATTTTATGTAAGATTGAGATTTATACGAAATTAAAACCATTCTTATTGATGAAATCTTGGTTGATAAATATAATATGAACTTAAAAATTAAAGAATTCTTTTTTTATATATTTCTATCGTTAATTCTTTGTTGTCGATTATGCGATATACTGGATACACGTAGTTTCGTGCTCATACTATACTTGCTGCACTCTTTTGTGGTGCAGATTGGATTTCAAATTCGGATACATTTCTTGGAGCTTTAAAGATGAGTTTGGATTACCTTAGAGTTGTGGTGCGCTGCTCAGCACACACCTTCATCTACCTCTATTTATTAGGTTATTTTGGTATACTGATAGGATATTTTTTACGTTTAGATTTTCATAGTTTGGATTTTTACCGTATTATAGAAGTTCATGTACTTATGAAACTAAATCTCGGGGTGGTAATTTAGATTTTCGCATTTTCTACTTGTAAATGACTTAGTGATTGGATATTATGTTTCTGCTTATCTTTCTACTATAAATATTGAATTGAATTGGTAAAAGTATTAAGTTGACTTACCTATCGATAGGAACATAGGTGTCAACACGACTTTTGATTTGGATCGTTACATTAATACACAACAATAAAAATAGAAATTAGTGCGTCATATAACTTTTATCTCTGAGCAATAAAAAAAAATATTACTAATTATATTAACCGATAAATTAAAAACATGTAATAAAAATAAAATTGTTAGCTATAAAATATCTAATAACAGACAAACGATAAATTCATAACTATATATCGACTAGTGCCATCATAGTCATCAATTTGAGGAGACTTTAACATATAAATTAAAATTTTAACTTTTAGCAAAAGACTTCAAAGTCAAGCCACATAATTTGGGCAAAGAAAATAAGAATTTTCTAATAAATAGTTGTCCATACATTTCCAAATTCCCTATCAATATTGTAATCTTTAAGAAAATTGTATAAAGGGGTAAATAAATAAGCATATTATTTGATTAAATAAAATCTCAATCTTGTAGATTTTAAAAACCATGATTCACAAAACATTCTCTTTTTTATTCATAGCCATTTTTTTCTTAATTTTTTGTTTATCCTCAACAACATCCTGTACAAGATTATTACAAGGTTTAGTAATCCCTTCACTCTATAGACTATAATATAATTGTTTTTCCCCTAAATTATTATTATTCATTTTATTATTAATTGTTGTGCTAACTATCTTTGTTTAAAATTTGTTTTAACCATGATTTTTTTTTCTCAAAATACTTTGAATTGTTAACTGATTTATATTGCATGATTCTTATATGATCTTTCGATACGTAAATTTCATTTTTGCGTAGGGACGTGGATTAAAGTAGAAGGTTAGTAAGTAGTTGAGTGTTGTATCGCTTATCCTTCCATACTAGTAGTCGTAGCATTGTATCTGTAGTTTAATTCTCGTTCTTCAATTTCTGTTACTTTTTGTTGTTTCTTATACTTCGATTATCGTATTATTTTGTTGTAGTTACTGTTCTGATAGTTATCATATAATTTTTTTAGTATTTTTCCTTGAGTACTTCTTTACATTTTGTTATTTCTTTTTCAATAGTGTTTATCCTTAAATTGAGAGTCTATCAGAAACGATATCTCTATCTCTATGATAGTGGTTTGTGAAATTATATTAAATTTTACACTGAATATAAACATTTATTTTATTCTAAGTTTTTAATTTGATCTAGCTCTCCATATTTTAGATCAAAGTCATATAAATTAAAACGAAAAAATACCTATATATTTATAATATAAATTTTCTTTGTTACAGCACGTAGGGCTATTATGGCTGATGATGATAATGGTGATTATAATCAGGATAATAATAATAATGATGATGATTATAATGATGCTAGCTCACCAGCAATTCCACCAGGTAAACTTCTCCATCTCAAATGCTATGTATAATTTTGATTCTTTTGATTATGATATTTATAATTTAATAAATTATTAAGTGTTGAATTATTCAACTAGTTATGTGTTATGATAAAAATCTATTTTCTTCTTTCATAATTGAGAATAATTAACTATATATTTTTTTTTTCTATACACAGGGTCTTATGATTCTCCTTTAACTATTTAAAATATCAAAATTATTATTTTATAACCATATCATATCAATATAAATTTATGCATAACTTAATAATTTCTCACTAAGAAATATTGAGTGCTATTTTTATAAATATTTTAATTGAATTAATGAAAAAAAGTTAATAACTTTTTTATATCGAAAATTTAGAAAGTTATTTAATATTTGAAGAATTTAAATAATAAATTTAAATTACTTATCAAATTTATATAAATTAAATTTTTTTCTGACCAAATTTTTTTTTTCTCGATTTAATTTAATTTTCTATGATAATACTAGAGTATGTTGGAATTCCAATGCGACCTCATTCCTCTAAACCAGATCATTCGGCAACTGATCAACACCCACCACCTGCTGTTATACACCCACCCCCTGGTAAAATTCTCTCAAATATATATCTTTCTTATTTTTTTTTGATTTTTCACTCAATATTTTGTATTTATATTAAAATTTAATTAAATATGAATTCACGTATTTATATTCTTATTCTTTTCGTATGGCTCGCCAATAACCGAAAGGATTGGATAGGACGGGATGGAAGTGAAACATTCTTAAAAAAGTATATATATATATATACTAATTTAAATATAAAACTACTAATTAAAAATCAAAATATTTTATGAGTAATTTTTTAGTATATATATATATATATATATATATATATATATATATATATATATATATTTCTAATAAAACTGATTAACAGCTTGATAGCAAAAAACGGATGCGAGAATATTTTTCACTAATATTAAAAACCGGTCCAATCGATTTATGTCATTTTTGAATTATGTATTTCAATTCTAACAAAATATATTATTATTATTATTATTATTATTATTATTATTATTATTATTTTGCAGCAACCCCAACGGCATGCAGTGGAATGGATCGACAAGAATTAGAAAATTGTATACGTCGTCAAGTAAACAGGGATCTTTGCAAGAATTATAACATATGTTAAAATAATAATCAATAAATTATGTATGTTTTAGATAATTAATTAATTAATTATATGGTTTATAAATTTTAGTACTCCACTTTGTACAGAATGGGTACATTTTGTTTCATTAAATTATCTCCCAAAAGAGGATACAACACAAAATATTTTCAATTTTTTCTATTGTGAATGGCCCTTTTTATACTCCTCCTGTCTCACGATATTTGTATTTTAGAAGTTTAAAATAAAATTAATTGGTTAATTGTCTTCAATTGTGATTATTCTTAAAAACTATAACCACATAAATTATGACATATAAATAAAGTAAATATGTTTAATAAAAAAAATTATATCTTAAAATATAATGAAAGTATAAAACAGTCAGACGTTCTCCTAATTGATGTATACTTTAAGAGACTTATAAAAAAGATATTGTAATTTTTTTGATGACATAGCAAGTACTTCAAAACATTTTGTAGATATCGAAATTTTATAAGACTCTATACGACGTATTTAATTTCAAGTCAAACATTTTTTTTAAGGTTATTTTCATTCTTTTAATTGCTCAACATGTTTAACTTTTGATAACATAGTATATCTACGAAATAGTAGAATCAATTCAATATATTCATAATATACCTCATCTACATTATTATTAGTTTTAATATACATATTTAATTTAACCATATAAATAGAATACCAACGAAGAGTAGGAATTTCAGTTATATCAAATCTGAAGGGGAAAAAAGAACTAAAATGCAAAGAAAAAATCTTTTTGTTTCAAATTATGTGAATTTGGATATGATATTTTTTAAAAAAATTTAATACTTTTGAAAATTGTAAAAAAAGAATTGTAAATTAAAATAATTGATAAATCAAAGTACTTTTAAAAATAAGTATAAGACATGCTCATGTGAGCAATTACTCTATAGAATTAGTATAGCTCGTAAACAAGCACATTAATGAAGTCTTGATCGAATAGACAAAGATATTATTGTTAGGATCGAATTCACACACACACTTGATGAATGAAGGACACAAGAACTTACGAGAGAGAGATATGAGAGATCTAGAGAGAGAAAGAGAGAAATCAATATTTCGTGGTAACACTCCGTGGGTAAACTTCCACGGCGATGGAGTATATATTAATAATTCATAGTATATGATTCCCTCAGTTGCACAAAATGCCTTGAACTCTGATTTGTCATACTCTCCTCCATTATCAGACCTTAGACATTTTATTTTCAAACCGGTCTAATTCTCAACTTCAGCTTTCCATTTCTTGAAAGTTGCAAACACATCTGACTTATGCTTCAAGAAGTAAACCCATACCTTTCTGCTGGAATCATCAATGAAGGTAACATAGAATCTGGATCCTCCAAGTGATGATACTGGAGATGGTCCCCAAACATCTGTATGAACCATTTCCAATCGCACTTTCTTTGGCTCTCTAGGAGTCTTTGTGAAGCTTACTCTTTTCTGTTTGCCCATAACACAGCTCTCACAAAGACCCATATCGACAGACTTCAGGCCCTCTAATGCTCCTCTGGCAACCAGCATCTTCATTCCTTTAGCACTCATGTGTCCAAGTCTGTTGTGCCACAGACATGAAACGGAAGCACTATCAGCAACAGTAGCCATGTTAATACACCCTGCAGGTGTACAAGGTTCCAAATTTGGTGCCACGAGCTACTACCAAAGCACCTTTCACAATCTTTCATGAATTTTTTCCAAAATCTGTTGCATATCCCGTGCTATCCAACTGACCAACAGAGATCAGATTTTTCTTGAGCCCAGTAATATATCTGACATCCTCCAATGTCCACTGGTTTCTCAAGGGGGTCTTTATGCAAACATCTCTCTTTCCTTCAATCTCTAAGGCTTTATTGTCAGCAAGATACACCTTTCCAAAATTTTCAGATTTGAAGTTTTGGAACAAATCCTTGCTTGGAGACGAATGGAAAGATGCACCAAATTCCAAAAATCCATGATTCAACCAGGCTGTTCACACTAAGGATTAGAGCATCTCCAATGTCCTCTGCTGAATTTACAGAATCATTGTCATCTCCAGATTTCTGATTCTGTTTCTTCTTTGGCTTTGTACAGTTCGTCCGAAAGTGCCCTTTTTCTCCACAGTTCCAATAAGTCTCGTTTGATCTGTTCAGAGATTTTCCTTGATTCTTTGATTTTGATCGACCATGTTGATTTTGGCCTTTCGTCTTACTTCTCCCCCTTCGATCAACGCTGAGAGAACTGCCCGATGAATCACCCACTTCTCATTTGCGAATACTTTCGCTAAGGACAACATCACGAATTTCATCAAACTTCAGTTTCTCAGATCAACGGAAACTGCTAATTGCAGCAACAACAGTATCCAGGACTCGGACAGAGATGACATCAAAATCAACGCCTTAATTTTATCTTCGAAATTAATATTCACAGAACTGAGTTGACTCACAATCATATTGAACTCATTTATGTGATCAGAAACAGATCCATTCTCAGACATCTGTAAATAGAACAATCTACGCATCAAATATACCTTGTTCATCGCCGATGATTTTTCATACATGTTTGACTGTGCCTTGAATAGATCGAACGTAGTCTTCTCCTTCACGATGTTGAACGCCACGTTTCTTGACGAAGGCAACCAGATCAACCCTAGAGCCTGGTGATCCTTGAGTTTTCACTGCTCCTTCGTCATGGATTCCGGCTTCACCCCAGTCAACGGTTCGTAAAGATCTTTCTGGTACAGATAATCTTCCAACTGCATCTTTCAGAGACTGAAATCGGATTTATCAAACTTCTTGATTCCAAGCTTTGAACTATCCATCTTCAGTGATCGTGTTAAATCTCCTTGGCTTTGATACCAGTTGTGAGGATAGAATCCACACACACACACTTGATGAATGAAGAACACAATAACTTACGAGAGAGAGAGATAAGAGATCTTGAGAGAGAAAGAAAGAAACCAATATTTTGTGGTAACACCCTGTGGGTAAACTTCCATGGCGGTAGGGTATATATTAATAATTTAGAGTATATTTGGTTTAGAGAATAAATAGTACAGTACATCAAATATTAATCAGGATCCCGCCCCCCATATCCCCGTGGCAACCTCACCGCGGAGGTTAAACCGCGTGAACATTAATATATGACAGTACATCAAATATTAATCAGGCTCCACAACCTAACAATTCTCACACTTGGAGACTGATTCATTCATCCAAAAATACATTCTAAAAAAAATCTCTTTATCATCAACATCTTTACCGCACCGCAATATCTGTAGCAACAACTACAGAAGACCAACCGAGGTTTTGCATAACCCCAGTTTTCCAACATCAACACATTTCGTCAACATGTCTGTCGGGTTCTTTGCACCCTCTATCTTCTCCAAGCACATATCACCATCCTCCACCGCCCTACGAGTGAAATGGTACCGCCTCCTGATGTGCTTTGTTTTCGAATGAAAAGAATTTTTCACCAACTGTATGGCACTCTGGCTATCTAAGTAAAGAATTTTCTCGCTCTGCTTCTTGCCCAATTCCTCCAGATAATCTGCTAGCCATATCATCTCTTTCCCAGCTTCAGCTATTGCCACATACTCAGCTTCAGTAGATGAAAGAGAAATACATATCTGAAGCCTGGACATCCAACTCACTGTTGTTCCACCTATGGTGTAACTGTACTCGGATGTACTCTTGCTTGAGTACATCAAATATTAATCAGGCTCCATAACCTAACAATTAAGATTAAACTTTTGCTATTTTGAAGTCTTCGATAGAAAAAAAAATCGATTATTTTCTATAGATAAACCCTATTGTAATATAATTGTAGCTAAACTACACAACTTGACAAGACGCTATCAGTTGACTTGGTCAACTGCCATGAAGACTCCATAGTAGTAGTTTTTTATTTGTCCATATTAATTTAATATATTTTTGACCAAAAATAAATAAAATAATAATTTTATTATATTATTTTTTAGATAAATTTAATATTTTGATAAATGCATTAAAAGATAATTATAATTAATGATATAATATATAAAAAAATTAAATGATCTGTTAATTTTTTTTATTTTCAAACTAAACAAGTAGAAGTTTCTTTATCCGATCATTTTTACTTTTTTATGTTTGACTTGATCAATCTCTTAAAAAAATAATTTTAATATGTAATTTATTATATAACCCTATTAATTACTTCCTATGTTTAAATTTATTTGTATACTTTCCTCTTTATTCCAATTTAAAAAGAATTTTTTTTTACAACTCTTAATTTTATATTTTTAAAATAAGTGTAAGACTATAAGATTAAATGACATTTTGACGAGTTTGATAATTTTTAATTTAAGATCAGTATAAATCCACAAACATAATTTACTCTGTTTCTGATTATTTTTTTTTGGCTGCTGTTTAAAAATTATTTTTAGCTAAAAGAACTCAACATTCTATACCAAGTACTTTAAAAAAAAAAGAATTTTCAAGTAAAAAATATTGCTTATTTCTACAAATCATAAAATCACTTTACCTTAATATATTCTACATGTTCAACATATCAGTATGAGAAGACTTAAGAGTAGACTAACTAAGTGTCACCAATCAAAAAAGGTTGCGGCGTAATGGATAAAATTATTTCTTTTTTAATTAATGATTTTAAATTTAAATTACGAATATAAAATAGTTTAACTAACTTAAATTAATTGAACGTTAATATAGATATTAAATCACGTATGAAAAATAAAAACTAAAATGTCATAAATGTTTAGTCGAGGGAAGACTTCACACGTTTTCTAATATCTTAAAGGATTTTAGTCCACAAGTTTGAGTTATTTATTTTTCTCTCGAGGAAAAGCTTATATAAGATATTGTTTGTATTAAACAAAAAAAAACACAGTATATTTATTATTCATCTCTTCCTCCATAGCTTTTTGAAACCATGAATTACAAAGCATTTACTTTGATATCGTTTGTATTATTTTTTTGTCAATCATCGATAATGGCTTCTCGAAGAATATTATCAGGTTTTATCTCTTTGTTTTTCTGATTGATATATAAAGTATGAAAATTTTAAAATATTATTTATTATCTACTGGATTACAATTTTTTATGTTGATAAAACATAAAGATCATTTGTATTATATATTTATTATCTCTTCACATTAGTCTAAAACAAATTGCTATTACATAAGTATATAACAAACACTGTCAATAAAAATACTTTTTAAAATAAATATTTTTTCAAACTTAGATCAAACAGATTATAAAAGTATAAATAATTAGGCTATTGAAAATAAAATGGATACCAAATTTGGACAGATTAAAATATTATTTTATATTCATCAATTTGACCAAATAGGAAAAAAATTCAAAGACAAGTAGGTACCCCCACCCCCTCAAACAAAAAAAACTATTTTTTTATACCCAAAAGTGCTTATTCTTTGTTTGAATTGAATTTAAATTTTATATATTAATAGAGCTGTCAATATGCATTAACCCATTTCATTCGGGTTAATTTATATAGGCTTTGATATTTTACGAATCAAATTAGGCCAGTTTATTTTTTGTGTGGATCAGAAAATGGCCGTTCCAACTCACAAGTATGTGGGCTAAAGTATGTTTATAGCTTGATATTTATCATTTTAAAAGTATGTGTAGTGTTATTTTTATTTAAAAATTATATCATATTTAGAATTATTAAATTAAATTATAAATTATAATTTAAAATTATTATCATAAATATCGATAAAATAATATTACATGATGTTAATACTACTACTTTTTAATCAGATCCACAAATAAAATTATCTTTCTTATATTTATTTATTTTTTCAAGTAAAAATATAAATATTTAATTAGAAATATTAACATAATTGTTTTGAGTTTGTACTCTCTGTAATTTAAAATTTTAATATTATATTATATTATATTTTTAATTAATTTTCACTGGCCCATGAAACGGATCTACCGATACTTCTCAAGCCTCTTATTCATGCCGGGTCAAAAAATTCTTTTCTCAAATAAACTTCAAAAATCATAGCACAACTCTATTAAATTTTGGGCTAAGTCCCAACTCAACAGACCTAGCCTATATTGATGAATCTACGTATTAATACAATCAAATTCTTTATATTCAAAATAAATAAATTATTATGATAGCATAATATATATAAACTCTATTTTAATAATAGGTCCGGGAAGTTGTAAAATGCCAGCACTACCTCATCGTCCTCCATCAGCTGGATCAGCAACTCCCAAATCATCGCCCCGTAAATTTTTTATCAAACTTTTTTTCAATTTACGTGTCACAATTCAAATTTTAAAAATAAAATATTTTAATTTAATTTTTATAACTTCGCACTGCCTGATGCGAACTACTATTAATATGTGTGGCAAATTAGTTGTATAGTCTTGTTTTCATTTAATTGCATGATTTTTCATCAAAATGAGTAGATTTAGAAAATGAATTAATAAAATCGAAAACTTAGAAAGTTATTTAATATTTGAAGAATTTAAATAATAGATTTAAATTACTTATCAAATTAGATAAATTAATTTTTTTCTGATCAAAATTCTTTTTTCATCAATTTAATTTAATTTTCTATGATAATACCAGAGTATGGTGGAATTCCAATGCGACCTCATACCTCTAAACCAGAACATTTTGCAACTAATCAACACCCACTACCTGGTAAGAATAAATTCTCTCCAATATATAGCTTTCTAATTTTTATTTTTTTTTCACTCGATATTTCGTATTTATATTAAAATTTGATTAAATATGAATTCACATATTTATAATTTTATTCTTTTCCTATAGTTCGCCAATAACTGAAAGGATCGGATAAGACGGGACGGAAGTGAAATATTTTTAAAAAAGTAAAAAACATATATATATTAATTTAAATATAAAACTACTAATTAAAAATCAAAAGATTTTATGAGTAATTTTTTTCGTAAGAAGATATATCACATATGAGCAGGGATCGGAATTAAGTGGGGTTCGTAGATCTCTCTCTCTCTCTCTATATATATATATATATAATCTTGTGATTTGTTAATATCCTAATAAAACTGATTGAAAGCTTGATAGCAAAAAAAAGGATGCGAGAATGCTTTTTAGTAATATTAAAAATCGACCGAATCGATTTATGTCATTTTTGAATTATGTATTTCAATTCTAACAAAATATATTACTATTATTATTATTATTTTATAACCATATTATTTCAATATGAATTTCTGCATAACTTAATTATTTCTCACTAAGAAATATTTACTGCTATTTTTATAAATATTTTAATTGAATTAATAAATATTTTAATTGAATTAATAAAATTAAAAATTTAGAAAGTTAATTAATATTTGAAGAATTTAAATAATAAATTTAAATTACTTATCAAATTATATAAATTAATTTTTTTGTGACCAAATTTTTTTTTCTCAATTTAATTTAATTTTCTATGATAATACCAGAGTATGTTGGAATTCCAATGCGACCTCATTATTCTAAACCATATCATTCAGCAACTGATCCACACTCACCACCTGCTGTTATACACCCACCCCCGGGTAAAATTCTCTCCAATATATTGCTTTCTAATTTTTTTTCAATTTTCCACTCGATATTTTGTATTTTTATATTAAAATTTGATTAAATATGAATTCACACATTTATAATTTCATTCTTTTCGTACAGCTCGCTAATAACTGAAAGGATCGGATAGGACGAGACGACAATGAAACATTCTTAAAAGGGTAAAATATATATATATATATATATATATATATATATATATATATATATATATATATATTAATTTAAATATAAAACTACTAATTAAAAATCGAAAGGATTTATGAGTAATTTTTTTCATGAGAAGATATATCACATATGAACAGGGGTCAAAATTAAGTGGGGTTCGTAGATCTGTCTATCTCTCTCTATTTTATATATATATAAAATCTTGTGATTTGTTAGTATCCTAATAAAACTGATTGACAGTTTGATAGCAAAAAACGGATGCGAGAATGGTTTTTACTAATATTAAAAACCGACCAAATCGATTTATGTCATTTTTGAATTATATATTTCAATCCTAACAAAATATATTATTATTATTATTATTATTATTATTATTATTATTATTATTATTATTATTAACTTGTTATTTTGCAGCAACCCCAATGGCATGCAGTGGAATGGATCGACAAGAATTAGAAAATTGTATACGTCGTCAAGTAAACAGGGATCTCTGCAAGAATTATAACATATGTTAAAATAATAATCAATAAATTATGTATGTTTTAGATAATTAATTAATTAATTATATGGTTTATAAACTTTAGTACTCCACTTTGTACAGGTTGGGTACATTTTGTTTCATTAAATTATCTCCCAAAAGAGGATACAACACAAAATATTTTCAATTTTTTCTATTGTGAACGGCCCTTTTTATACTCTTCCTGTCTCACAATATTTGTATTTTACAAGTTTAAAATAAAATTAATTGGTTAATTGTATTTAATTGTGATTATGCTTAAAAACTATAAACACATAAATTATGACATATAAAGAAAGATTATATCTTAAAATATAATGAAAGAATAAAACAGTCAGACACTCTCATGTCTCCTAATTGATATATACTTTAAGAGACTTATAAAAAGTATCATAATTTTTTTGATGACATAGCAAGTATTTCAAAGCATTTTGTAGATATAAAAATTTTACAAGACTATAAGACGTGTTTAATTTCAAGCCAAACATTTCTTTTTAGGTCATTTTTATTCTTTTAATTGATCAACATGTTTAACTTTTGATAATATAGTATATCTACGAAATAGTAGAATCAATTCAATATATTCATAATATACCTCATCACATTATTATTAGTTTTAATATACATATTTAATTTAATCATATAAATAGAATACGACGAAGAGTAGGAATTTCAGTTGTTGATCAAATATGAAGGGAAAAAAAGAACTAAGATGCAAAGAAAAGATCTCTTTATTTCAAATATTGTGAATTTGAATATGATACTTTTTAAAAAAAATTAAAAAATGAATACTTCTGAAATTGTATAAAAAGAATTTTAAATTAAAATAATTGATAATTCAAAGTATTTTTAAAAATAAGTATAAGACATGCTCATGTAAGCAATTACTCTATAGAATTAGTATAGCTCGTAGATAAGCACATTAATAAAGTTTTGATAGAACAGATGAAGATATTAAGATTAAACTTTTGCTATTTTAAAGTCTTCGATAAAAAAATGATCGATTATTTTCTATAAATAGACTCAATTATAATATAACTGCAGCTAAACTACACAATTTGACAAGACGCTATCAGTTGACTTGGTCAACTGCCATGAAGACTCCATAGTAGTACTTTTTTTTTGTTTGTCCATATTAATTTAACATATTTTTGATCAAAAATAAATAAAATAATAATTTTATTATATTATCTTTTAGATAAATTTAATATTTTGATAAAGCATTAAAAGATAATTACAATTAATGATATAATAAATAAAATTAAATGATCTGTTTTTTTTTTCAAACTAAACAAGTAGAAGTTTCTTTATCGATCATTTTTACTTTTTCCTGTTTAACTTAATTGATCTCTTAAAAAAATAATTTTAACATGTAATTTATTATATAACCCTATTAATTACTTCCTATGTTTAAATTTATTTGTATACTTTCCTTTTTGTTCCAATTGAAAAAGGAACTTTTTTTTACAACTCTTAATTTTCATTTTTTTTAAATAAGTTTAAGATTATAAGATTAAGTGACATTTTGAAGCATTTGATAATTTTTAATTTAAGACCAGTACAAATCCAAAAATACAATTTACTCTGTTTCTGATTTATTTTTTTTGGCTGCTGTTTAAAAATTATTTTTAGCTAAAAAAACTCAACTTTCTATACCAAGTACTTAAATTAAAAGAAATTTTAAAGTAAAAAATATTGATAATTTCTACAAATTATAAAATCACTTTACCTTAATATATTCTACATGTTCTTGAAAAAAAAGAGAGGCTAATTAAGTAATGACTCGTTCAACATATCAGTATGAGAAGACTAACTAAGTGTCACCAATCAAAAAAGGCTGCGGTCTAGCGAATAAAATTATTATTTTTTTAATAAATAATTTTAAATTTAAATTATGAATATAAAATAATTTAAATAATTTAAATTAATCAAACATTAATAGAGATATTGAACCGTCAATGAAAAAATAAGAACTAAAGTGTCCTAAATGTTTAGTCCAGGGAAGACTTCACACGTTTTCTAATATCTTAAAGGATTTTATTCCACAAGTTTGAATAATTTATTTATTTTTCTCTTGAGGAAAAGCTTATATAAGATATTGTTTGTATTAAACAAAAAAAAACACAGTATATTATTCATTTCTTCCTCCATAGCTTTTTGAAACCATGAATTACAAAGCATTCACTTTGATATTGTTTGTATTAATCTTTTGTCAATCATCGATAATGGCTTCTCGAAGAATATTATCAGGTTTTATCTCTTTGCTTTTCTGATAGATATATAAAGTATGAAAATTTTAAAAAATTATTCATTATTTACTGAATAACAATTTTTTGTGTAGATAAAACATAAAAATCACTTGTATTATTAGAAGGAGAATTTTAAAAAACATCTACGTAAATAAAACTCTTTTAAAAAATGATATATTTATCCCTTAATATTAATGTATTTTAATTTTTTTTTTCCCTAAATTTTCAGTTGAAGGAAGTAAATAAATTCATTAGTACGATGGCATTTAATTTGGACTAATAAACAGTTTTTCTTTTCCATTTCCTTTTTTTAATTGTAAAGAGCTTTACTTTTAATTTGACATATCAAATTTTAGTTATTTAATATAAAAAAAAAACACCTTTGAAAAGCATATATTCCTTAAATAAGACATGTATGGCAGATTTTTTTTTTATCGAAAATACTTTTGTAATTATAGTTAAGCATAAACTATTACTCTACATCAACAAGTTTTTCAAATTAATTAGTCTAATACAAATTGCTATTATGTATGTATATACCAAACACTATCAATAAAAATACTTTTTAAAATAAATAATTTTTTAAACTTGATCAAACGGATTATAAAAGTATAAATAATTAGGCTATTGAAAATAAACTGGATATCAAATTTGGACAGATTAAAATATTATTTTATATTCATCAATTTGACCAAAAGGGAAGAAAATTCAAAGACAAGTAGGTACCCCCACCCCACCAAACAAAAAAAATAATATTTTTTATACCCAAAAATGCTTGTTCTTTGTTTGAATTGAATTTAAATTCTATGTATTAATACGATTAAATTCTTTATATTCGAAATAAATAAATTATTATGATAGCATAATATATATATATAAACTTTATTTTAATAATAGGTCCGGGAAGTAGTAAAATGCCAGCACTACCTCATCGTCCTCCATCAGCTGGATCAGCAACTCCTCAATCAAAGCCCGGTAAATTTTTGATCAAACTCTTTTTCAATTTACGTGTCACAATTTAAATTTTAAAAATAAAATATTTATTTTGATTTTTAAAACTTCGCACCGCCTAATGCGAACTACTATTAATATGTGTGGCAAATTAGTTATATAGTCTTGTTTTCATTTAATTGCATGATTTTTCATTAAAATGAGTAGATTTTATTCTTAATCATTTAAATAAGTTGAATTTTAATTTTTGTATTTATAACATAATAAAAGTTATTTACGAGTTTGAAACACAACTTATAAACTATTATTATGTTAAAAAATTGCGTTTTTTTTTTACCTAGAGGAATAAAATCATTAAAGACCGGCACAAAATATAGGGAAAAAAAATGCAAATGGCCCTTTTAAATTTTCGATATTTGATTAGAAAATTTAAAAAGAATTTTTTTTAGTGATTTCTTGTACTTTGTGGTCGTGTACGAATCGCATGATGAGATATTATTATAAAGTCTTTTCTTTAAACGCCTAAATGAGAAATTTATAATTTATTTTAGAAATAAAAAAAGTATAATTTTATTTGATTTCGAAAAATAATAATCGATGTTTTTCTTTTTTTTAAATTAAAGTTGCAGGGCGTATACGGGCACGGGTGTGCGAGGAGTATAACAATTGTAGGCGCCCCATTACACCAAGTAAATCCTAAATCGAAATTATAATCGTAGTAAATGGTAGTTAAAATTTAAAATTTATAAATTATGAATGTATTGCTGAAATTTATAACTCGTTCAATTACTTATTAGATTTAAGATAAGCCAGAGTTAATAGAGTTTAAGATTATATGTTTTTAAGATTATTCCGTGAAAGTTTATGTAATAATATTGAATGATATATATTGATATCAAAGGCCATTTAAAGTCTTCTTTCTCCATCTCTTTTTGCTATCTTTTTTTTTTCTTCACTACTTAAAGTTCCCAAATTATGAGGAATAAAGAATGTAAATTTCCTAAATGGTTAAGTACATTCATCGATTGTATGTTAATTAAGTTTTATCTAGATGATATTCTAATTACGATTTGTTTTAATTGAGTCAGTAGATTTTGAATTAGCAAGAAAGTACTTGATAAATATCGTGATCAGGGCATGCACATGCCATCAAACATCTTTTTTCTTTATTTTTATTGTATCAATTCGAACTTGTGACGATCCGTTAAGACTTGTAAGATAAACTAAAAGTTTCTTTTTTGGGAATTTTACACAAATCACATATTGTTAAGAGCTAATTTTATATTATCCGTACTATTATTCAAATTACAACAATCCTTTAAATTTCATTATATTCGTACACATCCCAAAACTTTTTGATACATTCCATCTCGATTTCGAATACATCGCTCAACATATCGATATACCGTGTCTCGATTGCGTATACATTCGATACATCACGTAAAGTGATGAATCCAAAAATAAGAGATAGTAGATATTTTCGCAAGTTTTTCAAATGATTGAAAAATTTTAAGAATACGATAAAATAAGTTGTATATTTAATGGTTAAATTTTAAATAATGTCACAAAATAGACTATGGGAAAATTGTATATAATAGCAAACTAATAACCTAAATTAAATAGAGTAGCTAGAGTTTGATTTAATTGTGCTCCATAGCAAACGTTGGATTTGCCAGGCGTCTCTCTCCCAGAAGTCTCGCTCGCCACTCTCCCATTCTCGCCTCTCTCGCTTTATACATAGAAGTGTATAATTTCTGTTTCTGTTTTGTATAAAGCGAGAGAAAATTGTATATACACATGCAAAAATGTATATCTTCGTGTTATGCACTTAATTATATAATTTACAAACATTTTACTTCAAATATTGCAGAGAAAAAGGCCAAAGAATTATACAATTGCTGTGAAATACAATTTTTTCTAGCTTTATACAACAGAAGTGTACATATTGTGTTTCTGTTTTTGTATAAAGCGAGAAAAATATATATCTTCTTGCTATACACTTATAATTATGCAATATACATACACTTTAATTCGATTCAACTGTATGCAAAGCTAATTATATAATTGCAGCGAAATAGGCCAGTGAATTATACAATTTAGGCCTGCGAATTATACACTTGTATATGTATAGCGAATTATACAATTTTTATGTTTGCTATAGAGCGCAATTATGCAAAATTTGCTATAGCATACAAATATGAATTTTTTGTTTGCTATATGTGAAAGTTGGCCATAGACTATTTGTACATACCTCCCATCCACACGTTTGAAAAAGCCCAATAGCTTCTTACTATTGGGCCTAGACGGAACCCAATTACAAAATTTTCAACTATATAAATACTCCACACGCAATCTACGCTTTCCCGTTAAATTTATACCGGTGCCGGAGAAATGGAAAACGGCGCTCAGCAAGCACCGGACTCCTCAAAGCTACCGTCACCTCCGATACCTAAAGTCGGCGTAGCGGTGTTCCTTTTGAAAGGAAGTAAAGTTCTGTTGGGGAAACGCCTCTCCGCCGTCGGCCATAGCACCTTTGCACTTCCCGGCGGCCACCTGGAGTTCGGTGAGTACCTAAAAATTTCTTCCCGTTGTTTATCGAAGCTTAGATTCCACATATTAGTTATGATTTATGATATGATTTCTTTGCTAGATGATCTAAAATTTATAGTAATTTTTTGCTAGACTATTAAATTGAAAATAAGAAAAACTGGAGTATTTACAAACATACGAAATATAGTTTAACAGTTAATTATTGTGATTTATAATGTATTTATATAATTTTTATTTAAAAAAATTAAAACTTTTTTGAATTTCGAAATTTCGACTGTGCTACCTAAATTAGGACATAGAAATGTGTTTTGACTTGACACGAAGTGTAAGATAGTAAAGAAAACTTTGAATCATTTGGTCTTTAACTTAAAAGTATGTAGAATAGATCAAAACGTTATTTAATCTTTTGGTGTTAAACATGCTACGTAGAAAGTTAGAACTAATGACAATGAGTCTTTAGAAAAGAAAAAAGATTTTTTTTTTTTGAATGGACTGGAACGGAAAGTTAGACAAACAAATTGAAACGGAGGGAGTATTTGGTTCTGTTTAATTCAAGACATATTTGATAACACAATGTGCATATATTCATATTTGAGTTCAGCAATATGATCAAATAAGTGATCATGTTCGTAGCCTAGAAGCCTATGGTTCTGTTCTGAATAGTTGCCCAGTGTTGTTCAAGGCGTGCTTAACGTGCGTTTAAGCTCTGAAACGAGGCTCGAAACATATTGAACACGTACATTGATCATGTATTGGTTACAGGGGAAAGTTTTGAAGAGTGCGCAACGAGGGAGGTGAAGGAGGAAACAGGATTAGAAATTGATAAAACCGAGTTTCTAACAGTGACTAACAATGTCATCTCAGAGAAAGTGCACATCGTTTGCGTATTCGTCAGAGCAGTCCCTGCTGATGTTAACCAGAAGCCTGAAACACTTGAACCTGATAAATGTGCTGGTTGGGATTGGTATGAATGGAACAATCTCCCTAAACCACTCTTTGGTCCTTTAGAAGATATGGTCCAAAGTGGTTTCAATCCTTTTCCAACTACTTGATAGTTAACTGATTTGCTAAGTATCTAGGATTCAATGTTGCTAGGATTGATCACGAGTTCGAGCTGTGGAATCAATCCTTGATGTTTGTGTTAGGGTAGTCTGTCTACATTACACCCCTAATGGTACAGTCGTTCCACGTACCTTACATAATTGTGGAATGCTTTGAGCATCAGACTTCCCAAACACGGGTGTTTTGGTTTTGTAATGACAATTGATTCTTGGATATGCTATGTTATTTGTAGTAATATAATTGATATATTTAATATGAAATGTTGATGAATTCTGATGTTATGCATCTCTGCAACATGAGGGGTCTTGAGTCGATTAAAACTCTAAGATCGCGAGGTTCAAAGGCCTTGACGGTTGCTTAGAAAAGTCGATCTAAAACAGACAATACCTTGTTATTGGGCTTGAACCATGAAAAATTGGTGTCAAAATAGGAGGAGAAGCTTAGAGGTCGTATAAGGACGAATTCAAGATTCTAACTAACGAGACACTTTTTGTGTAGTGAGGCCAAATCTCAACGAAGACGCTAAGTCCCAAAGGGGTCGTTTGGTTGGGAACAAATTATCCTCGGATAAGTTATCACATATAGGAATAATTTATCCCACCATGTATATGTGATAACTTATTCCATCACTATGATATAAATGGTGGGATAAGTCATCTCAAATATGACAATTGACAACCAAACAAGATATCAAAATTTCATCCTAAGATTATTTTTTTTTATCCTGTGACTAGTTATTCTTATTCGTCACACCAAACAATGCTTTGAGAATGTAAGGGAGATTCATTATGAAACTTCTATTAGATAAAAATAAAAATAACACTCGACACACATTTAAGATGTTAAATATCAAGTTATAAACAAACTTTTTAATAATAAACTACTTATAGCATATTATTATCAAGTTATAGCATATCAAGAAAAAATATATTATTCTCATTAATTTTTTAAAATAAGTGTAAATTAGGTATATAGCATATTTTGTAGTCATATTCTCAAGTTATGGCATAAGAGTTTGATTTTCATTCTATAACATTTAATATATCAACTTATAGCATTTCTTTAAATTAAAATATTGTTAATATTTATTCTGTAAAATTAGGACGAAAAATAAAATAAAAAAATGATTAATTAAAATTGGGTAATTTACGTGAATGTAGTTAATGTTATTAACTGATAACAAAATGTGCACCTTTTTTAAGGGATTTTAAAATATATTAATTATAGATATGAACCTTAATTATCTCAATCCGTTTTTAATGATAATTAGTTTTAATTTTTTATCCTTAAAAAATTGTATTCTGTTATCTTCTTTCCATAAACGTGTATCATTTTTTTTCCAGAAATTGAACTATATTCATATATTCGAATTCTGTCATATTTTATCTTCTTTTTTTTTTTTTTTGGAAAAACAATTAAAATTGAAGGTTGAAAAAGTTTAGATTTGATTTGATGGAGAAAATTGTGTCAATTTTAATTAAACATGGTGGCAAATGGAATTCATCAGGTTAGTTTTTTTAATATTTTATTAATGTGTCGTATTTTTTTCCCCATGTTATATTAATAGCATATGTTCAATTGATTTTTTTACACGTATCATGTGAAAGAGTGTCACGACCCAAAATCGGGCCGCGACTGGCACCCACACTTACCCTCCTATGTGAGCGAACCAATCAATCTAAACCTTAACATTTCAATGTAATATCAACATAAAGTAATGCGGAAGACTTAAACTCATTAATAAAAACCAATTCAATAACTATTATTTCCCAAAATCTGGAAGTCATCATCACAAGAACATCTACTTCAAACTACTAAATCTAAGAGTTTCTAAGAAGCTAAAAATACACAAAAGCTAGTCCATGCCGGAACTTCAAGGCATCAAGATATGAAGAGGAAGATCCAGTCCACGCTAGAAGCATTAGCTCACCCTGATATCCGGAGTAATGAAGACTGGCTAGAGTTACTGTTGAGTCGAAGATGACGGCACGTTTGCTGCACTCCACAAATAAACAAGAAGAAAATATAAAAGTAGGGGTCAGTACAAACACGGGTACTGAGTAGATATCATCGGCCAACTCAAAATAGAAATCAATATATACCAAGTAATATCATAAAATTAACTATGATACTCAACATGTAGCAATAGCAAGTACTATATCATTAACAATTTCCGTCAAGTTCACACACGAGGACTCAAGCCTCAATGCCATACTCATTTGGGAATTATGTTCATTAGATTGAGTATATTAACATCTTTCAAGATTCATTATCTTTATTTCTCTTGTGTCGGTACGTGACACTCCGCTCCCTCATATTCATTAATCCTCTTGTATCGGTACGTGACACTCCGATCCCCTAAATCTACGTGTCGGTTCGTGACACCCGATCCTCTAAATCTACGTGTCGGTTCGTGACTCCCGATCCCCTAAATCTACGTGTCGGTTCGTGACACCCGATCCCCTAAATCTACATGTCGGTTCGTGACATCCGATCCCCTAAATCTACGTGTCGGTTCGTGACACCCGATCCCCTAATCTCCTTCTATTAATTCATCAAGCCTTCTTTCTTACCAAGGCATCATCAATTTCATTATTTTAGTTCATCACGCCTTCTTTTATACCAAGGCCTCATCATTAACAAAGAAATTAGGGTTTTGCAAGATTTGGGATTCAATAACTTCATCATGCTTATATAATCACAATTATATAATTACATTCATGCAAGCATACAATTAAGCACATAGCAGGGTTTACAATATTATCAAGACATATCATTCGCTATTAAGAGTTTACTACGAATATCGTAGGAGAAACCATAACCTACCTCCACCGAAGATTAGTGATCAAGCAAGCAAATTTTCTCCAAAGCTTTGTGCTTTCCCCTTCTCGATCGACCCTCTCTCTCTCTTCTTGTTCTTTCTATTTTCTTTATTCAAACCCTCTTTCTTTTACTCTAATTAGCATATAATTAAGAATAAAAGATGGCAAATATAACCCACTAATTAACTTAAGGTTACCTCTTTTAACCCCCAAGTAATTAGACTTATTAACATTAACCCACTAACTTTATAATTAAAGCAGGAATAGTCAAAAACGTCCCTTAAAACGTATAAAGAAATTCGACCCAGACTGGGATTACGCAACCTGCGACGGCCCGTCGTGCCTGCGACGGCCCGTCGTGCCTGCGACGGTCCGTCCTGCAGGTCGTCGCAAGATTCAGAGACTCAATTTCTCTGAAGAGTCTGTGACGGTCCGTCACACCTGTGACGGTCCATCCTGTCATTCTGTTACGAAGTTCAGAGAGTCGATTTTCAGTACCCAATTTCAGATTTTCTAAGTGTTTTGAAACGAGACCCTGCGACGGTCCATCGTGCCCATGACGGTCCGTCGTGGGGTCCGTCGCCTCAGCCTGTTTTTCCAGAAATAAAATCTGCTGTTCAAAACGACTAAACAGGTCGTTACAAAGAGCAATATCAGACTTGTATTAATTGTATCAGCGAAAGAGTTGTATTCAAGCAACAATTATCAATTGTATCAACAAAAGAGATGTATCGGCTGAAAATGTGTGAAGAGTTGTATTAACATGGTATCGGTGCAAATATGTATTACATTTTTACTACAAAACTCAAAATATTACTACGTATCATTTTTTTTTTGAAATTCTAATTATATATCATAAACACAATCTAAATATTTGCAACATATTGTAATTTTTCCAATTAGGATCAAAATATTAGTCTGTACATCATCAAGGGGATGGTAGGTTAATAATGTTAAAAAGTTGTTATATTAGTTCTTAATTAATCCTTCATATAAGGCAATATCATGCTTACTCATCACCTAACTATTAATCAATTATAAGATGTTTTCAGATTGTTAATTGGATTTTAAGCTCTTTGGTTTTAGGTTTTGATTTTGACATGTCTAGCTTATTCAACATAATATATACTTTTGCCCTTAATTAATCTCCTAGTTGTTGATTGTAGTTGAAAATTAGTTGGTCCGTGACATTTAGGTACCATAAATCATAATCACAACCCTCTCCCCCTAATAATAAATTTATTTTAAAAACCACTAGTAATTTATTTTTGTATGTTCAAATTTTGACAGACAGAGTTATACGGTACAAAAAGTGGAGGTAAAAGCCGACATATGGGTTCAATCGAACTATTCTCTCTGTCCCTATTTAGTTGTTCACTTCAGAAATGACACACATATTACGATAGCAATAATTAGCATAATGAAGTTATAATTTTACCATTATTAATTATCGTTTCAAAAATGATGAATTAAAACTTGAAATTTTCAAGAAGTATAATTGAGGATATAATAGGAAATTTTTTTTTTGTCCTTTCTTGATTTGTCAAAATTGACAAGTAAATAGGAACAACTAAAAGAGGAAATATGAACAAGTAAATAGGGACAGAGGGAGTATATTTTTGTGCCTAATATGACAATTTTTTTAATAAATAGAATTAACGACTTGATTCGTTTAGCCACGTAAAATTTTTTATCGCTAATTCTTGTTCTTTTACTTGTGAAAGTTCAAATCTCTGCTTCAGTTCAGTCGATGTCTATATGGATGAAAAATAGTAAAAACTTTGTAGATCGAGTTAAAATACGCACAAGTTAATATGAACACCATCGTTATATATATATATTTTTAAAATAAACATTATAACTAAATCACTTGTTGATTTATTAGTGGTGTAAGTAGAAATTCAACAAAGTTTTTGACCCTAATATATATGTTTATTTACAGGCTACCTCACATGTGGTGCAAATTAAACAGTCGGTGGAGGAAAAATAATGAAGAATCTTATTGACTTTTGAACCATAGGTTATATTTATATATTATTTATAATTTTCAACAATAGGGAGGACTTTGTATTAACCATTATGAACTGTCTACCATAATCTCTAATTGATAAGCCATTACCAAGATTTTATTGGCTCAATGTTAACAAAGCATGATTACTTCAACACTTTTTGACATTGTTAGCTTCTTTTTGACAACATTGCTGACACTATTGTTTCACCTTATTAATGGCTAAACTTGTTTTGTAATGTGGCAATTTCACACTCTATAATATACCTACCATATTAGTGCTTCTTTTTCAATCTCACGTTTAGAGTTTACATTAGAGCTTCGATTAAATTTATATCACATAATATAGGAGTTTTTTTCATATTCAGAGTTTGAATCTAAGACTTCTGATTAAGAATGACACAGTCTCCATAATAGTGCTCTTTTATGTTTTAATTTATGGGGGAAATAATCTGAAAAATACTTCAATTTGATCGAATTGGTTATTGCGATACCAAACTTTATGGAAGACATTTTACTTACACTATTTAATAGTTTAACTTAAAGATATATATGTGCCATGTGGACACATTACTATTTATAATGAAGCAATATTTATAATGTCCACGTGTGCACATATATACCTTTAAAGTTAACTACTCAAATAGTGCCGAGTGGTAAAATTTTCCTTCTATAGTTTGGTATCGTAACAACAATTTTGATCAAAGTTCAAATATATTTCTAACATTTTTCCCTAATTTATGTAAGGGATTCCTTTTGTAATATTGTTTGATTCGATATAAGAAAACACTTTTTTTTAAAAAAAATATATATATCTTTTGAAATTTATAGTTTGAAATAAACCTTGAAATATTTATATTACTCTCACAGTAAAAAAAAAACTGAAAAATTACAGGAAAACTTATTTTTTTATAAATTTTCATACTAATTTCCGAAAAAATTTTCGCATTTCTTTTAGTATCTATTGTAAATTTAATAGTACTATATTGTGGCTCCTAGGCCACGCCTACTGCTTCTGTATCTGCATATTAGTACACAGTACATGGGCATAGAATAAAATTGAAATAATTTAATAATTCTGATAAAATTAAAGCAAAGAAAATTACACAACACAATGGTGGCTAAATGGTCCCTATATAATTTCATAGATTGATGTGCAAACATTTTTTGAGTTTTCCTTTTCTAATCTTTGAATTTTAATTACTGAATCTTGACTTGCAAAAGTCCCTAGTGGGTGTGTTTGGTGTTAACCTTTCACCTGTCCTTTAGTTGTTTTCGATGTATATGTCACTTGTTAAAATTTGATATACTAAGCTTTCATAATATTAAAAAAAAAAAATTAATTTAAAACCTCAAAAATCCTTTTAACTAAAGAAAATATTTAATAGCCGCTTTTAGGACACCATTAAGTTTAAGAATTAGACTAACTAATGAAGTGTTCTAGTAAGCAAATTCCCTTGTGAGTTTCCAAGCAGCTAGGATCGTTCAAAATCGAACAGATGTATACAGACTAATTTAAATACAACTTACAACATTGTATTAGTAAAATAAAATGGATAACACCATCAAGATGTAGTGCAACATATAATACTTCTTCTAGGGTTTTTGAATCTACGTAATTTTTTTGGTACAAAGAAAGAACATCGAAATAGTTCTGTGCTATACGAATTTAGGTTGGTTGAGCTTCAAAATAAATCAAATGAAAAGAGTCAAAAAATCTTGACTTATAATACTCCCTTAGATTTAATTATTTGTCATACTTTCTTTTTTAGTCACTATTAAAAGAATATCTCTTTTTTTTTAATAACAGTTTAATTTCAATTTTCACATGACATATAATATATTTAAAAATACAAGATTAAATAATATCTATATAGTAATACATATGACATATTTTTAGTTTATTATAACACTCTTAATCTTTTTCTTTTTAAGTTCCATATTAATTCAGAATATGACAAACAAATTAAAACGACCGAAATAAATCATTTTCTCTCTTCAATCTTTATATTCCACCATTACTATTTATCTTTTCCCAATTTCACATTGTTGATACAGTTAGGTAGGGCTGCTCACCTTCTTTTGTCAGGATTCTCTCTGCTACTAAAATTCTTTCATTTCCCAAAAGTCCAACAAATTGATTCAAAAAAAATTATTTATTTATTTATACCACTTTCAAACCCCATAAAACCCTCAATATTAGTCCCCAAAAAAACATAAAAGAGTCAAAAACAACTCACTCATATTTTCCTAACTTCCTCAACTTCTCTTTTTTTTGTTTCACTTCAAATGAGAACAATAATGTCTAAGAACCAACATGAGTCCTTCTCATTTTCAAGAAGGTACTTCAATTTCAAGAAAAAAGTTGAAGATGAAGAGTACGATGATGAAGTTTACTTGAACACTTTCCACTCTTCCTCGCTTAGAGGTAGCGAGGAAGAGTATTTTGGGATGCATTCGCTGTCAGGTACAGCGACGAATGCATCCACAGTAAGCAAGAAACTGTCGCGTTCGACAGTTTCTAAGCTTCGTTCGGCTCTTACTTTTGGTAAGAGCCGAACACAAATAGGGCTTGGTACTAAAGTTATTGGTACTTTATTTGGTTATAGAAGAGGACATGTTCATTTTGCATTTCAAGAAGATCCAAAGTTAGGCCCAGCATTCTTTGTAGAAATGGCCACTCCTACAAGTCATTTAGTTAGAGAAATGGCTTCAGGATTGGTTAGAATTGCATTAGAATCAGATAAGAGGACAGGTAAAAAAGGGGTGAAATTGCTAGAAGAGCCAAATTGGAGGACATATTGTAATGGTAGAAAATGTGGCTATGCAATGAAAAGAGAATGTGGGCCTGATGAATGGAAGATTTTGAACTCAATTGGGCCTGTTTCAATGGGTGCTGGAGTTTTACCAAGTGATGGTGATGGAATTGGGTTAGAAGGTGAATTGATGTATATGAGGGCTAAATTTGAAAGAGTTGTTGGATCAAAAGATTCTGAGGCTTTCTACATGATGAATCCTGATGGTCATGGTGGTCCTGAACTTAGCCTTTACTTGCTTAGGGTTTAAACTGTGGCGTCCTGGTCAACTTGTGCTCTCTCGACTATTTCACTGAGTACCTATTATGTTCGAGTTTGAAGTATGTGATCATAAGTTCTTATGAAGACATAAGAAGTTAGTTTTTTTTATGATGTATTTTTGGTTTGTTTTAATGTACTATGAGGGTACGAGGGAAACAAACTAAAGATATGGAGGAGGGTGGGGTGTGAACTATATATGTATAGATTATGTTTTTCTAGTTTTGTTGAAGTGAAAGATGATGAAGTAAAACTTTGGTACTCTCTTTTTACTATAAGAGTTTTATGAATCTTATTTTTATTTAGATTTTGTTGTGTGAGTTGTATTTTCTTTTCATTTTGATCTAGTCTATTTTTATTTTTTTTTATAAGATAAGGTAGAGTTGAACTTTTTTCCACAAGATTATACCAATGAAGTAAAACTAGGAAAGAGATTAGTTTGGTGTGTTTTATCTAATTTTGGCATCTAACTTGGTCGATGGTGAATTTCCTTGTTGATTTATTGTTCTTGGGAGAAGCTACTAAATTGCTCGATCAGAAATATTTATAATCACGGATTAATATTATATATATGTCGATTATATTTTTAGTGGACAGTTATTTAAGTTAATTTTATTAAGATAGAATTAATTATTACGATCAAAAGATATAATGTCATTTGGAAAAGGCAAAAAAAAAAAAAAAAGAGATAACTCAAATAGAACACAAAAAATAGAGGTGGTATCAACTATAGTCAATTTGTTTATGCAATTATTTTGTGAAAAAAAGATTTACAAGAACATATACCTAAACAAGAGCCTTCTAGTGATTACCACAACAATCTCCTTTCACCATCAAAACAATTACACATCCAAATATAATTAACTACTAATAACTTGTTTAGAAGGATTAAGAAAACTAGAAGACTCCAATTATAATTTAATAAGGAAAGTGAAGGAGATAAAGTAATTAATTTCTTGCAAAAAGGAGAAACATATATGATTACTCCATTAAGATATGATGAGTTCGGAGCATAAAAGGGTAAAAAATGTTAATAAAAATTTTAAAATGGTATATAAAATTTCTTGGTTAAAAAAATCGCTATTTAGTGAGCAATTTTACAGTTTTGATTTTAAAAATTTTTATATACTATTTTAAAATTTTTATTAAAATTTTTTACCCTTTAGACTCCGAACTCTGAATTCTAAATATAATGATAGTGCCATGGATTTTGATACAAACAAATATAGCAACATGATTATATGAACCAAATAATTCACTTCCAATTATCTCCAACACGTGTGTTGATGTGTGGTTTTCTTCAATTATGGAAGGATAATTTACTTTTTTTTTCTTCCATTCGATATTTTGAGTTATATTAAAAATTTGATTAAATATTACACCGTATGTCTTATTTAAAAATGATATTATTAATATAATTTTCATATTCAAAATTTAAATTCAAATTTTTGATTAAAAATAATATAGTCTTGCTACTATACCACAATTTCTATTCACTTTTTTTATTTTTTTACTTTTATTGTTCACTTTATAATTGGGATCATTTGATTTCAATATAATATGTTCACGTTTGTTAGGCTGAATCAAAAGTTTGTCTTACGGACTAAAAAGGTTATATCTATTTATCTCAATTTTGTCTCTCTTTTTTTCTGTTTCTTTGTTCAATTTAAGTTTATAACTTTACAATTTATTGTCAAACACGTAGAATATTTTGACTTTGCTATAGGAAAAATTAAATGGACAACTAATCAATCGATTATAATAAATAGAACAAAATAGACTATTTCTAAAAGACGATTGTATCGTGTTATGTCAATTGTTATAATCGTATCAATTAAATCTTTATCGTACATATATTTAAAACAACAAATGAACCAACTTCCAAATGTATGTAACTATTCGTGATATTCGAGATCTGTAGTTTTGAAATGAACAAATTTTCAACAAAAAAATACTTTTTTTTTGAATAAATTTTACACAACATAAATTTAGATTAATGATCAAGCTAGATAACAATGATAGATATTCAAGGAAATAATTTGAATAGTTGGTAAAAATTTTAAATCAATAGTCTATTAAAAATAATTTTTCTACTCGACAAAAATAAAAATAACGTTAATATACACTCTCTTTTTTTAAAAAAAAAATAATCCTATTATACTATTGTTGTGGTTGTAAATGATTTTTAACACCTTTTTGTTTTTCTTTCCTCTATTCATTGGCACACTACTTTTTATTATTTTAACAAAAAAAATAATTATGGTTTGACTAATGAAATGACAAAATTTATATCAAGTAAACATCATGTCAGTGTTATTTATACAATGGAAAACATATTTTTATGAGTGGGAAAAAGTAGATGAATACTCACAATCAATTGGTCTCCTTTATAGGGTTCAACTTAGGATATAACACTTGATATTGTTTTGTTTAGCTTTCTTATTTGTCATTGTCTCTCTATTTTTGTCACTATGGAAAAATATCCAACTATAATGTCCTTTCAATACATAACCAAGGCAAGGATGAGCTAAAATCAATCACCATTCTCTCCGTTTAATCAGAAATTTCGAGTTTTATAAAAAAAAATACTCATATATATCATTTTATTACAAATCAAATATTTGCGATTATCAAAGTTCAATAGCCTTTTTTTTGTGCTTGACAAGAAAAAAAATGTAAAAATTGACTTGTAGACGGGCAAAGACATTAAGTCGGGCAGATTTGCAAAATCGTTGATCTTTTTTATGTTAATAAATTATTTTTTTCGTCTACTTTTATTTGTCATAAATTCCTTTCCAGAATTAAACAATAAGAACTTTGACTAATATTTTACGATGTATATTTTCATCATATGGATATGTAAAAAATTGAAATTTATCATACTTTTTATATAATCTTTAAATATCTAAATTGTTTGCTTAAAACGTATCGAATCAAATAGTATCAAACTGATTATGAACTTTATTCTATTAAATATTGTAAAAAAGATTAGTGTAAAAATGCAACATTTCTACCAAACGCATGGGCCAGAAAATTTGTACAAGTGCTAAATGCTTTGAAATATATAACATTTTTATCAAGTGCTAAATAATCAGAAAATTTGATCAAAAAATTTAAAAAAACTTTAATATTTTTTTATTTTACAATAATCTGATCTTTTTTTATATATATTTTAGACAAAAGATATTAAAATCAAGAGGATAAAATATTTTAAAAAGTAAAATATTATCAAATTTCGATGAAAAAGATTTTTCCAAATGATATTTATTGTTTCTTGTGCAAGTCTTATTGTGACCTTGATTGATGGAAATATTTTCCATGTAATAATCACCCTTGAATTTCATAATCTCGTTAATTGATGAGAAATTAGCTAAATGGAAACAAGATTAGACATAATGATAAGTACATAACAACAAATTGGAGAAAACGATGAATTAGGACTCCTTTTCAAATTATTTTATCGCGATTTCTAAAAATAACAGAATAATATTTCATTTGGCTACATATATATATGTACAAAGAATAAAATGATATAGTATATCGGTTAGTACTAGATTATATACGCATGGATACAATATATTACGCTGCGTTTTGCCAAAATAAGTACTAATAGCGCTTATAGCGCTACTTATGAAATTTTCCCAACATACTACTACTCGTAGAGCAATAACTTTCAAAAAGGATAAAAGGAATGTAAGGGTACTGGGCTTGCAGCCCATTAAAGCTGTAGCCCAACCACTTATAAGGCCCAAAGGCTACAACCAACGTAAAGAAGGGCCCAAAAATACAACTTATAATATTTTGGGAGAATTGTATTTAATAACAAAGTATTAATTCAAAATTAAATGCTATAAATGCAGTTTGATTTAAGGGCAACTTTCACATATAGCAAACAAAAAAATTCATATTTGTATGCTATAGCAAAGTTTGCATAATAGCGCTCCATAGCAAACATAAAACTGTATAATTCGCTATACATGTACAATTGTATAATTCGCTGGCCTATTTCGCTGCAATTGTATAATTTGCTATGCATACAGTTGAATCGAATTAAAATGTATGTATATTGCATAATTATAAGTGTATAGCAAGAAGATATATGTTTTTCTCGCTTTATACAAAAACAGAAACACAATATATACACTTCTGTTGTATAAAGCTAGAGAAAATTGTATTTCACTGCAATTGTATAATTCGTTGGCCTTTTTCTCTGCAATATTTGGAATAAAATGTTTGTAAATTTTATAATTAAGTGTATAACACGAAGATATACATTTTTGCATGTGTATATATAATTTTCTCTCGCTTTATACAAAACAGAAACAGAATTATACACTTCTGCGTATAAAGCGAGAGAGGCGAGTGAGAATGGAGAGTGGCGAGCGAGATTTTTGGGAGAGATACGCTGGCAAATTTTAGCTAATGTTTGCTATGGAGCACAATTAAATCAAAACCTAGCTATTCCATTTATTTTAGGTTATTAGTTTGCTATTATATACAATTTTTCCTTGATTTAGTTGTACCCCATAGAAAATTGTTGTTATTTCACCTCTCTCCTGGTGAATCTCGCTCTCCAGTCTCGTTCTCTCCCTCGCCTCTCTCGCTTTTTATACAAACGCAAATGTATAAAATGTGTTTGTGTTTGTATAAAGCGAGATAAAATTGTAAATATGCATATATTTTTGTTCCCCTCTCCCAGACCTTGTTCACTACTCTCCCAGATCTCACTCGCTCACTCGCCTCTCTCACTTTATACAAAAATGCAAATGTATAAAATGTGTTTGTGTTTGTACAAAGTGACAAAATTTTGTTTATATACATATATATTTGTTCCCCTCTCTTCCCTCTCTGTGATCTCGCTCTCTCACTCGCTTATCCACTTTATACAAATAAAAATGTATACATTGTGTTTGTGTTTGTATAAAACGAGAGAAAATTGTATATGCAAATACAAATGTATATAGTTTCATCCTATACACTTATGATTATACAAATACGTTCTTTTTCTGCCCAATTTTCTGTTATCTTTCTCTCTTTCTCGTTTTATACAAACACACATTATACAATTGACCTTTTATATATGTATACCAAAATAGAGTATACAACTGTTTTCTTTTGATATGTATAGCGAAATTATACAACTGCTTTATTTATTTTTTTGGTAATTAGAAATTTTATTAACCACTTTCTTTTGTATATGTATAGTGAAATATACATATTTATGTTTGCTATAAAGCGCAATCATGCTAACTATAGTATAACATACAAATATGAATTTTGTGTTTGTTATATGTGAAAGTTGTTCCAATACTTTTGTATATATCTTTAGATCTTATGAAGATATAAATTTAAATTCTAAAATATAATTCAGTAATTAACAACAATAGGGTTGTTCATGGTTATGGTTATAAAATCAAACTGAACCGCAATTTAAATCAAATCGATTAAAAAAATTGATATTTGGTTAGATTTAGTTTAAATTTTGAAAAATCGATACTATTTGATTTGATATTGATTTTACTAAACATTTACCGCAAAAATAACAAAAGCGAACCATGAAGTTATATAAAAAATTTATAATTATTTATAAATAAAATAGAAGTATTTTGATAAATTTTAATTAAATCTTTAATTTTACTACTTTCTAAGCCCAACACTTAAATATTTGCCCAACTATTAAAACTTTAAGTCTAAATCCCTCAATATTCATTACTTTTAAGATCATGCTTTTTCGGTTCTATATAAACTTTTTCTAACGCAATATTGAATATTTTAAAGTTCCCGCTAAAGAATATGATAATTGATTAGTTTTGACTATGAAATATTGATTTTTTTAAGAAGTAATTTTTCAATATTTTAAGGTGTAATTTTATTGAAAAGTATATTGATAAGATACTGAAATCTCTAGAGTATTGAACCACTTTATGTTATTGACAATATTGAGTTTTTTTATTTTCTAAATAGTATGAATCACTTTGTTTTGTATAATAGCTTTTACGTAAATTATTCATGTATTTGGTATTTGTGTTTATCGAAATGTATGTCCTGAACAAACTTATTACTATCGAACCCAAAAAAATAAAAAATCTAAACCAAATCGACGATTATTTTTTAATTTGATTTTATTTGATATTAGAAATTTAAAACCGATTAAATTTCATAATCAAAGTAGTAATAATTTTTAAGAAAATGTGAAAAGGGGTTAGATACTTTTAATGAAAGATCAAAAAGTTCAAATATGAGTAACCCTAATCGTCAAAAAGGCGTAGATAATTTTCTTGCAAGTGCACATTTCACCTTGGTCTCAAATTCGTCAAATTCTACTAGCTAGCATCATCAATTATATTGAGCATAAAAAAATATTCTAATGATGTATTTATTGTGAAATTTATATTTCGAAAACTTCTATGTATTTATAAAATTAGTTTGAAAATATTATTGTATGTAGTTTATCCCTTTTTTATTGTATAACAACAATATTTGTTTTTGATAAGCAAGCTACAAAAGAAAAAACTCTTAATTGTATAGCAACAATATTTGTTCATACTCTTAGTGGTAGTATGAACCTCTTGTTTAAGATAATAAGAAAAAAATTATAAATTGTATAGAACTAAATATTATTTTCAATTCTTTATTAATACCAAAAAAAACTATTATCACTAAAAGATACAGTGCATTAGATTGAAGTTGTTCCTCCGTTAACCAAAGGTCTCAAGTTCAAGTGCATGAAAAAATCCTTAGTAGGGAGTTTCATCCCAAAGGGGCTTTATGTGGCACGAATTTGGATTAGTGAAACTCCAATACGAATACTCGACAACAATGAATAAAAATTACTTTTCTTCCGACAATTTTATTATATAGTCATAGTAATAAATTAAATTTTCTTTCAATATTAACACATTTTAATTTCAATATTTCCAGTTACAACTAAATTTAATTTTCAACAAAAATTTTCTTATAATCACTAGCAAAAAATTATTATATGTATCACAAAGTGATATCTGATATTTAGAAAAAAAAAACATTTTTTCCTTATAGTCATGAACTTTGTCCAATATTTTAGAGTTTTGAATTAAACTATTTGAATCTTCATATATATTAATAAGATTTTTAACAACAAAAAATCAATGTATGAAATTGTAACAAGTGACTAGTATTTTATTAACTTTGAAATAACTTATTCTAAGTTATATCGTAATAAATATGAGATATTTTTTTTGCACATAAAATTACATTTGCATTCAACTAAAATCAAAGCAATTAAAGATGTTCTTCCATTACAAAGTTTTTTTTTTCAAATTCTTTCTTTTTAGCTTTTCTAGCTTTCTCTTCTTCTTTAGTTAAATCTTTGCTCTTACTTAACGATTTTGGGCTAGCAATAAGTTAGCAAAGACTTTAAAATAATATTTTTTTTAAAAATTAAAGAAATATAAATAAGATTCAGCATAAAAAAATAATTTTAAATTAGTCATTGAAACAAAAGTTAAATATATCCATATAAAAAATTATACCCATTAGAATGGTGCATCTCAAATATGAATTTGATAAAAACGAGTTTTAAAATAAATAAACAACATTCTATTGGTTAATGAAGAAAGTTTCAAAAATTGGGACGCACAGGAAGAAATAGAAATCTTCAAAGGTTTACCCATATTTTGTTTCTGTTATAAAGTTATTATCTTTAGACAATTTATGTAAATTTTGGGTTCAACAGAATAATATAAATTTTGGGTTCAACAGAATGATGGGCTATTTCAAGAATTTGTTTTTGTGACAAAGTTCTCAACTTTCAAAATTTTGTATAAGTTGAAAGTATGTGTCCTTTTCTCGTTGCTTTCAACGCTGAGCTAACTATTCAAAATTATTGAACATTCGACATTGATTTTTTTCTATTAAATTTAGTGTATATTTATAAAGTTTGCTTGTATGTCATTTTCGTCTTAATATTGAAGAATGTTGAAGCTGATTCCTATATTGGTATGTAAGTTACATTTGATTTTAGGACATTTGGCTGCCCCTCTTCCTCCTCTTCCTTGTTCTTAGATATTTGTTATTTCACTATTTAGTATTACCTTTTGTCTCAAACCCCTGCTATGTTTCTGCCTAGTAATTTTATTTGAAATAGATTACAGTTTGTTTGGGGTTGACATTAGTTTGCTTGTATCTCTTTTTCGTCTTAAACCTTGCTTTTATCGCTCCCCACAAAAATTCCCTGCATTTTCTGTTTATCTCTTTTAATACACTCAGAGGCAGTATGAAAATTGCCCCCAGAAGTTATGACGTTTAGTTTATTGAGTTGAATTCTCTACTTTACTTCTTAGTAATGTTAACATCTTGGTGAATCTGTTACCTTTTCCTGCTAAGTGAGTGTTTTTTCCAAGCCCTTTAGTTTTGTGAAGTTGCCTTTTTGCCTTTCTCAGTAGTATGAGGGTTGTTGCCACATTGATTTAGGTTGTTGCTTTCTTCACCGCGTTGCCTTTAACATTATTTTGTTTCTGATTGCAGGCAGCTAAGCATACTGCTTCCTCCTGTGCAACAAAACCTTATGTCATACAATTTTCGATACCAATCACTATTGAAGTCAGATTTTACAAGCTTCTATCCGACATGGACGCTATTAAAACATTCATGAAAAGAGGGAGGAGTTGCTGATCAGGTCCACGGACAACTCCCACGATGATCGTCGGCTTACCGATGCTTCTCATATGAAGTTTCTGTGGAAAGAACTTGATAAAAAAGGCAATGAGATACCCTCATGGATAAAATACCGTCTCAAATACAAAAAAAGACTAAAATATGGAGAAATTCTTTCAAAATGATCTACCTAAGGAAATGGATTATATCATATCTTTGATAAATTATACATAAAAAAAACATGTTTTTGATTATATTTTTGATAAAGTACTAGATGTATTACCAAGAATTTTGTGTGTTTTTAGCAGATTTATTTAATATCTTTTTGATGATCTATTTAATATCTTTTTGATGGTCTACCAACATGTCACACGAAGATTTAGCACCTATATATATATATATATATATATATATGCGTATTCATATATATAGATGTTTATCAGGATAGAATTATTTCGACTGTCCTGTAAATGATACGTAGGCGTTCAACAAACTTCCCAGTCCAAAGCTTCAGTGTACTTGACTGTCTTGCATGCACTAAATTCCTCCTGTATCTTTTAATGTATATATACAATGATAATTGACCTAAGTACTCTTAGACCAATCAACCAAAAATCAAGTTGTCATAATGATATTTCACAACATTTAAATATAGGCGGAGAGGAAATGATCAAATAATACAAATACATCATCCATATGCAATAAGATACATACATATACCTGCAAAGCAAAACAAACAACATATATCAAAAGAGCACATGATTTTTTTGAGTGACTATATATGAGTCCTTAGTACTCAAATGTATGTGCCTTTGTTACTAATTAAATACATTTTTGTTCTCCGTAACCTTTTTCCACAAATATTAGTAGTATTGAAAATGAAAATAGTAAATCATGTACTAAATTCATTTTGAAAGTCATCAGGCCCAATTGGCTTATTGGTTTTCTATATAGAAAGAAAAATCCTTAAGGTGTCATTTGTTATTGATCAATTAAGCTAAAGAAATATTGAAGCAGTAATTCTGATTTTCATCAAATTCATCAAATTCTAGTAGAGAGCATCATTAATTGAGCATAAGAGAAATTCTAAAGATGTATTTATCGTGGCATTTATACTTTGAAAACATTTATGTACTAACTTCACGACACGTGCGTCGCACGTGTGTATCATATCATAGTATACGATGTTGTAAAATGGAATAAGTATTACTAAATTTAACCTTTTTTTGTAAATGAATATAATTGAAAGAACACAGAGAAAGTACTTTTTAATGACTAGTACAAATTGTCATAGAATTATATGCTTCTTGAGATCAAAATGACCAGGTATATATCATGGAAACATTTTAAAATACATTCAAAGTTTAAATATCGGGAGAAAGTGACATTTCTATAGAAGTATTTTTCCTTCACTCAACTTTGTGAACAAATTTAACCAGCAAAATAGAAAAAAAAATATCAGTATACAAACTGTCACCAATAGCTTTTTTCGTTTTAAGGTTATGACTATAAATGATGGACATCATTTAAGTATAATTTTTCTCTTCAATATTCATGATTGAAATATAGTATATGCATGACACAAATAACTATCAGCACAAATATTTTAATACTTTATCTTTATATGTAATATATATTGTTAGAAAATATTTTTACTTAATTAATATTTGAGTAATACTATCATAGAGAGGTAATATTTACTACAAAGTACACGTCTATAGTGGATGTCTACACCTTTACTGAAAAATATTTCATTTCTTTGAGTTTCTAACTTATCTTTGCGGAATTGTAGTCTTCTCCTTTTTTCTACTGCATACATATCATATTGTTGTTGTCTAATTAATGTATATAGTATATTATAAAAGTTGTATCGTGAGAAAACTTTTTCAGTAAAAAAAACTGAAGATCATTTTATGATCAATCACTATTTTCTTATCTAATTTTATATATCTAGCAAGTCTTGTGACATAACATTTTCCTAGATTAAAATGAATACAGAATAACCGAAAATTCATACTTAAAAATTTTGAAGTATATTCGAAGCATGATCTCACTCTAAGAGTATATCTATCTAATGATCCTGACTGCGCAGTCCAAACCTTTTGTGATTCAGATTGGGCTTCTTGTTGAGACTCAAGAAGATCGGTCAGTGGATATTTGGTCCTACTTGGAAACAATCCTATCAGTTGGAAGTATAAGAAACAAGAAACTATTTCATTTACCTTCAGTTGAAGCAGAGTATAGATCAGTCAGAAAGGTAGTGGGAGAACTAACTTAGCTACAAAGACTGCTTGATGACCTGACCATACCCAATTCATGTCCCATTGTTGTTTATTGTGATAGTCAATCTGCTATACACATAGTTCACAATCTTGTATTCCATGAGAGAACCAAGCATATTGAAGTTAACAGCCACTTTGAGAGAAATAAACTTCAATAGGGGCTCATTTCTTTGTACCGTGTTTCCACCAATGATCAACTTGCTGACATACTGACGAAACCCTCACTCATGTGAAGCATTCAGCTGTTTTGGCCAACTTGGCTGTGAAATTATCACCACCAACTTGAGGAGGGGTATTAAAGTTGACATTTGAGCAAGCTAATACATACTTCTAAGTTCAAACTGTTCCATTAGTTAGTTAAATAGTATGTTGATAGTTTGTTAGTTAGTTAAAGTTTTGAAGTATATTTGAAGCATGATCCCACTCTAAGAGTTTCATGAATATCAAGACAAATTTCGCTCAATTATCTCTCCGATCTTGCTTTTCATTCTCCTATGTAACAAGTATCTGATATACCATGCATAATGGATGATTTTATTGGTATGTTTGGAAATAGAAATTCTTAATTCCATAACTTTTTTTTTCCTTACACATTGACTTTCTCAAAACCACAAGTAATTTTTTAACAATTTAATTTTTTTTTTCAAGAAAATTACATTGCATGTTTATCTTTTTTTCAGGTTGAAGTGAGCACATAATTTATAGACAAATTCCTAGATTTAAGGTTGACATTTTCCATGTACATGCTCTTTATATATTTGCCGACACTCGTGATTCAATAATTTTATTTAAATTCTTAACAAGAAATTAAAAATAAAATATCATAAACTATATTTCAAGCAAATATTTGTATTTTGACCAATTATGTGGAAAACATGAAAAAACCAAATCCTGCAAAAGCATGTGGTAGGTTTTCACATTTGGAGGATTAATTTAAAAATTAATAAACTATATTTTAAGTAAATATTTGTATTTTGGTTTCTCATGTATTATATGTTGCTATGATGATCCAATCGTGATATGGTATTTGAGTGAGTTCGGAGCCTAAAGATGAAAAATATTAACAAAAATTTTAAAACGGTATATGAAATTTCTTTTTAATTAAAATGGCAAAATCGTTGACTTAATAGCAATTTGATTTTAAAAAAAATAAATAATTTAATTAAAAATCGATGCAATTTGATTTTAAAAAATAAAAAAAATTGATTCAAACCTTTCTTTAAAAAAATCAAAAAAAAAAATTTAAAAAAAAATTGAACTTAAGTAGCTGCCTCAGCAGCGACACATTGAAAATATTATAAGAAAAAAATTGTTTTAAAAATCGCTCCAGCGATTTTGTTAATAATTTTTTAAAAAAAAAAATTAACAAATCGATGTTATAGCAGCGATTTTATTTTTTTCGGCGGACAAAATCGCTACTTAGTGAGTGATCCGTTTTGGTTTTAAAAAAATTTCATATACCGTTTTGAAATTTTTGTTAAAATTTTTCACCCTTTAGGCTTCGAACTCGTATTTGAGTCCCACATCGATTTAATAAGGAGCTAATGTACTTTGGTTTGTTTGTATAGTCTTAAGCTTTTTTATTTCGATCGTTAGCTTTTAGTGTATGGTTATTCGTGTATGTTGGTGTCGAGGAAAAACATGTAAAGACTGTGTGATTAATATTTTTTCGTTAAATTTTGTATATATATAAATATACACTTAAATAATTATAAAGTTAAATAGATAGACAGATATACCCTACGACGCCATCTAAATTCATGGTACAACGACATTCATGTATTGAGTCACCTTGAGAAAGTTAGGACTAAACTAAGTAAGCTAATTAATCTTACTTAATATTGATAATCCATATTATTTTAGTGACATTGTATTATAGGTACCTTTTCTTTTTCCATTTTCTTGAACCACTTAATTAGCAAGAAGTCTATTATACTTTCAAATAGTTTAGTGTTATTAATTCTTTTAATTTTCTTTATGAGAAACATAGCACTATGTAATTGTGGGCAATTCTTGATTAATAGGATAATATTGTTAATGTAATTTGTCATAATTCGAACCATAGTATCATAAGCTTCAATTTTTTTTATCCTCTTGGCAATAATGTTCACTCAATTATTGGATGTTGATATTTATAAACTTCTTTGAAATATATTTAATTTATAGCATCATTTTCAACAAATTCTCAAACATAAGAGACCGATAATTTTATTATTTTTCACATATGGCACTACTAAAAAAATTATTATAATATGTCTAATTGTTATTTTTATGTATATTTTGATTGAATGAGTGAATAAAGAAAAAATAGTATTGTTCGCACACATAGAAATTAGGAGGCTTCCGAATATTTCAATGACAAATTATTTTCACCATCCACTTTTTTAGTAAACTGATTCGATGAAAAAATCATACTTTATAACACAATTTTCTCGTTAATTTAAAAATCTTTTATTTTTAGTAGTGTGTCAATTCCTGTGGGCTGCTACACACAAAATATAGAGTTTGACCAGCAGTATAGTTAGCAGGTTAAATAATGCACTTGAATTGCACATTATTTGACTTCTTTACAATTTCACATACTATATATGACAATGTGATAATTAATAATGCATGGAGAACTAGGAAAATATTTAAATCTGATTAACAGATATTTAAAGATAAATTTGAAAAGCTGAGAAATAATTTTGTGTGAATTACCACATTAAGCTTTTGATATTAATTTTGAGAATAATTAATAATCTACAAAGAAAAGAGGAAAATGACGATCAATCAATCAATCAAAGATCTTCCTCCCTTAAAAAGGCGAATGAATCATTTTTTCGATTTTTCAATCATTTTGTTTTAAGACGCTATCGTCTTTGAACTTGGCCCATAAAATTTAAATAATTCTAAAAAAAGTTAGGAATTTGGAAAGTAGAAAAATCTTGCAAGTAAAGAAGAGACAACCAAAGAAATTGATTTTTAGTAGTCAGAGTCAATGCCTAAATTGCCTTTATCTCAAGCCAAGCATGACCACAAAATAAGGCAGTTTTTATGATTTGTTATTAAATTAGTACTTAATTTGTTTTAATTTATGTGGTGTAATTTAATTTGATATAAATTTTAATTAAAATAAATATTTAAAACATGACAAATTAAATCATATTATGTAAATTGAGATGAAAGGAGTACGTTTTTTGGTTGCTTTTTTTTCATGTCTCTTTCATCAAAAAGAAAAATGATGAACCAAATTATATAGGACCTTTTACACTCAACAATGAAATGAAAAAGTCAACACGCACACAATACTCTAAATCAAGAACGATTAATATTTCTCATGATCGACTAGATGAATTCAGAATTTGAAGTATAATATGGATTCCTGCAGCTAGCCATCTTAAGTATATATGTACTACTAATTGAGTTCGCAATCAGATATAATATATTGTAAATTTCTTAAAAGATATACAGAGTAAAAGTTATTGAATTCATATGAACCATTACTATGTAGATCGATCTTTGCCTATTGGGAAAGATGGTTCAATCAAAGGTCTAGCTATGATTGGACATATATAATCAAACCCCACAACCAAATACAAAAGAAAAAAAATACTTCTACACCATGCTCCATGAATCACCATTCTTTATAGTAACATATATTAATATATATATCAATAAATCAATGTTTATATACATTTCAAACCAAAAAATCACAAACCAAACAACCTATACTAATGTAAACAAAAAAAAACTATATTTTGCAAAACTCTTTTTGATGATCAATATATCAAAATTAAAAAAAAAAAAGTATATCAATATATAATTTTCTTTCAATTTTGAGGTGTAGAGTCTTCAATAGCATTATGTCTCTTTGATGGAGCAGAAGGAGGAATTGGAATCCCTTTTGGTAACATAGTAAATAATAAATTATCAACTTTGTATGCATTTTCTTTTTTGTATACCTTCATATGTTGTGATGAAAATATTCTTGAATTTTCCTCTACCATCATAATTCTCCCAAATCTTGATGCTTCAACAATATGACCATAATTAAAAAGTAGAGAAATAACAAGTATCAAACAAGTTAATTTGCTTGATAAATAAAGGGTTTTTGAAGAAGAAAAAGAGAAAGCCATTGATGAAAGGATTATATTTTCTTGAATTTTCTAAGGGGATTCTTGAAATTGATTTTTATAATTTTTAGTATATGTTAGTAGGTTTATTTATATATGCATGGGGAAATGAGATAGTTTGACAAATGGGGATTTTGTAAAATGTTGAGAAAGAGGGAGTAGGGGTGGGGTATTAAGTGATATACACGGCAATTGACTAAAATTAAATTATTTTTTAAATAAAATGTCAACTGATAAATTAAAAAAAAAAAAAAATTGAAAGAGCCGGCAATTTTTTTTTTTTTTTATGTTTTTAACAATCTTACACAATAATTATTTTCATTCGATATTTATATTGATAATATACATGATGTACATATGTTTTGTTATAAACTTTATTTATCGCTTAATCGTAGTTAACTAATATATATTGTCACCAGGTATTGATTACGGATTTGGCTAGCGTAGAGTATCGATTAATGGTTCTAAAGTACCGATTTTGAATTTATTAATTTGAAATCGCATTGTAGGAATCAATAAAGTTTATATTCTGAATTCATTAATCGTGATAAACTGATATAATTTGATGTAAACATCGAGTGAATGTAGGTAGATTAGTTATATCTCTTGTTTAAATATTGTTTTTTTTTTCACTTCTTTTTCAAGTCAATGAAAGGGATTTTCTCATGAGTTTCCCTTACGTTAGAAATTTGTCTCTGTGTGGTTTGGTTTGAAAAAATAGAGGAATTTAGAATTTGCAAGCATTAATTAGTAGTTATAATTAATATATATGATGCCACATGGTGTACTTAGAATTTGTCAAATATTTGAAAATTTCACTTTGAATTCTTGCCCAATAATAAGTAAAAAGAAAAAAAAAAGTTTTGAACTAACATGGAGAATACTATGTTTAATTGTGTTAGGTGAAATTGATGTTGAAGTACATACATTGGGGTCTGCAAAAATTTAATATTACAATTTGGATATTAGTTTGTTAACAAAAATTCCAAGTCAGTAACAGAAAAATAAAAAAATATTTAGATTAATTAAAAGAGTAATATGGTGGGATGGTTGGTATCATTCAATTTTAATTAGGCGTCTCACATTCTAGCTTCTGAAAATTGAGAAACCTTTGTTGAAAGCATCTTTTCCATGATCTTGCAATACACGTATATGAATTTAATCAAGCTTCAATATAGATCATATCAAACATCAAATGAAAAATCATAATAACAACAATTTAGTCGAACCCTAATACTTTCAGACACTAAATAAGTAAAAAAAAAATAACAGCCTCACCTTAGACGTGCAATACTTGCTTCATAGTCTGATTCAGTTAAATTTTCATCGAAAAATTTCAACTTATGCGCAAAGTATAGCACTTTCTTTTAAAAAATAACTCATATATCGAGGTCAAACGCGAAACCTCTTGTTAAAAATTGAAAAGTACTTCAACCTAAAATATATGCTTGTTGTTATGAACACTTTATTGTTAATACCTAATATGATCAATAATTAATGGCCTAATCAAGATAATTAATTGTTTCATTATACACATCACCAATAATTTTTTCTACTTAAAGCTAATATTGCATATGGTGTATCTTTTGCGTGGGAAACTACCCTAAGAAAACTAATTAGTGTTCCATTAATCTTTAATTACTTTTTCAAACATTACGCCAATGATTGACATTTGTATTTAGAACATAATCTTAGTATTATTCACCAATATTTTTTAATAAATAAGATATATTCAACTATCTCAATTCAGTTGATGCAATACGATATCGAAAAATAAAAATAGGCCAAAGTCTTCAATAGAGTATCAATACAAAAATTTATGATAACAAAATAATTTAATTAATTAATCAAAGACGGTCTTTATTAAGTTAAAAAAAATATTGTGATCTCTATAGAAAAAATAAAAAACTTTTTTTTTAGTAGAAAAGTTGAAATTTGGGAAGGAGAAAAAATAATTTAAAATGTGCCACGTCATGAATTTTACAAGTAGGTTTGTGGGGCCGTGATAGGTGTTTAGAAGTCAAAAGTCAACGATTTTGTGTAAAATCTGGACCGTTAATTAAGAGTTGAACGGAATTTAGACCGACATTGGATAATGATGTTTAATAGAATAGTAAACTTTGGACTATAATAAAAACCTATTTTTGGTCTTTATTGATTATGATTTATGAGAAAATTTCATATCCAATAGTACTTGACGATGTGGTTGTTTGATCGAGATTTTTATTCACGTCTAGTTAGAGATTTTGAGTTTAATTTTTAATAAATAAAAAATGATATTTTTATAATAATAATGCTTTCTATAATAATGTTTCTTTATAAAGGATAAGTTGTTTTTTATTATGCTATATAATATGTTCTTTATAATAATATTTTGCTATGGCAGTCAAAAAATAATTGAACAAATGATAATATTATGAATAAATTGAATCGAATATATAAAAAGTTATTTGATCTTATTTAATGACCTGAATAGGATGAACTTAGAATTTATAGAATCGGATATCAGATGGTTAAAATATTCATTAATTGAATGAAGATATTGCTTGGCAATTTTATTTAAAAGCTTAAATATTTCTCTTGGTCATACAAAAGTTCATTAAGATCTACCAACCCAAGTATCTATTTTTTTTTTTAAAAAAAAAAACACTTGGTCAATTATTTCATCCATATATCATGAAAATAATACGTGTATATTATGTATACTTTTTTTTCTTCATTTTATACTTACTATTACGTTTTAATATTCTCATACGTCAATTTAGTTTTTTAAAAAATTGTTAAAATGATATCAAGTCATGAAGTTATCTTTCTTAAGGTGCCTCAACCTCTGATCATCAGCTAGCTACTAGAATTTAGTCAGTTTATTTTTAATAAATACATTGCATATTTAATAACTCAATTCATTTTAACCCGTCTAAATTTTATCTGATATCATTATTTAATGACCAATAAAAGAGGAAAATCCATTAACATGGACTTAGACTTGGACTTTAGAAAACAAAAAAAGAAGGTAAAAATTGAAAAAGATTAATTAGAAGAATTCAAAGAGGTTGATGGTGGTCCTTTAAGACCAACCATATCTTTGCTTCCTAATTTTGGACAATTGTTCAATATAATGATCATAAGTCAATTACTTAATTAACTACTCCACTACATATTTTTTATAATTAATTAAGAATAAAAATGAGTTAGACTTCTAAACTACTACTTAATTAACACCTTTGCTTTGTTTGACAAAGTTTTCATTAAAAATACAAAAAATTAAGGCTACTTAGTCAATTTATGTGTATCACGTTGGTTATATTATTCTCCTATGCCTTATCATACCATGCACATAAATTGTAGTCAATTATGGTGTGGTGTCACGTAGGATATATATACAACGAAAGAAGATGTTCAACTGATTTTATATATGTGGTCGATCTATGTGATTCTACAATTGATTTCAAATTTATTTTATTGACCTTGTACCCTCCAATCTAGGTAGCTCCACCACTAATTTTAACCTCGTAAATATATAAATTGCAAAGTAGATTAGAAGGCGTTAAAAATAAAGAAATCGTTGGAATGATATTATCGTTTTTTTACCTAGTCTTAATATAAATGCAATATATTTTTTTTGGTCGTAGGAATTCTACCCCCAAACCAAAATTTGAATGCATCAACGGAGCAATTCAATGGTAATCATAATATTAGTCCGACCATAGTATATATTTATGGTCAATTCAAACTAGACAACCTCAAAAAATATCTTGGCACGTCGTGCTTAGTGTAATTATCGAAAATAATTTTAAATTTGGCGTGAATTATTAATTTCATTTTCGAATTATTAACAATCTTAAAAATATTATTTTACTTGTCAACTAGACTTAAATACATTCTCGGTCTTGCAATATCAATGAAATACACCTCTGAATCTCGTCAAATTTATAGGTGTTTTCAACACTTCTATCGTTAATTTTATTAAGAGTCTCATTCTCCTACAAGAATTTGTGATCACTGGCTATGTCATGAAATAAATCGAGGGTATATTTAAATTTAGTTAGTCAAATAGATAAATATTTTTTAAAACTGTCAATAATATTGAAGAATAAAACTAATAATTTATATTAAGTTTTGAAATGTTTTTGATACTCCATTTTATCCGTTTTAGATTTAGATTATTTCCTTTTAATGAAATTATATTTCACACAATAAAACACACATATTAAGCATTAAATGTTCATAGTCAAAACTCAAACACAATTAAAACAATCAAAGTAGGGTGTGAAATGTAGCTTAAAATTAGGGGTGGAAAAATCAACATATAATATGATGGTTGGTCCAATTTATTAAGTTTGAATTAGTAAAATGACCTACTTATTTTATTAGCTCAGTTCATTTCGATTCACTTTAACTTAATTTTATATATATATAAAAATAAATAAATAAAGGTTGATATGCATGCCCAGAATGACCTATAAGAAATTTTATCTATACGTTTTTTAAAATTCTAATTTTTATTTGATTTATTATTTATAGTTTAATAAAAGAAAATAAGTGTTATTGTGTATCCAAACAAATTATAAGAAAACAAAGAATTTAAAATTTAATAAAAATTGAACGTGTTGAGTTATGATCTAACAAATTTTAAATTTAATTTAGCTCAAATAACTTTTGAATAGATTAACAAGAGCCCGGAGCCTAAATGGTACAAAATATTAATAAAAATTTCAAAACGCTATATAAAATTTTATATTAATCAAAACGGCAAAATCGCTGCATCAACAGCGACTTACTCCACCGAAAAAAGCAAAATCGCTACCTCTGCAGTGATTTTGAAAATGTGAAATGAAATTGCTACCTAGGCAGCGATTTTAATTTTTTATTTATTTTTTAAATAAGGTAAATCGCTGCCAATGCAGCGATTTTTTTTTAAAAAAATTAAAAAAATAATAATGGAATCGCTGCCAAAGGTAGCGATTTAAAAAAAAATTAAATCGCTGCCTTGACAGCAATTTTATAAAAAAAAAATATTTTTTTTAAATCACTGCCTAAGCAGCGATTTAACATTTTTAAAAAAAAAATAAATTTAAATATGTTATCGCTCAGCTATTTTATAAAAAAATATATTTTTTTTAAATGTTAAATCCCTGCCTTGGCAGCGATTTTATAAAAGAAAATTTCTTTTAATCGCTGCCTTTGGCAGCGATTTCCATTATTTAAAAAAAAAATCACAATTTGCGATTTTGCTTTTTCCGGTGGATAAACGCAGCAATTTTATCGTTTTGGTTAATATAAAATTTTATATACCGTTTTAAAATTTTTGTTAATATTTTGTACCCTTTAGACTCTGAACTCAAATTAACAACCACATCTATTTACTAATTCAATTTCAAATTCAAGTTATAACTTTGGTAATTTGACATATATCCTTACTTAAAATATATACATTTCTAATCGAATATTAATATTTAATTTAACATAAAGTTTAACGAAGATAGAAAGAAAAAGAAAATTAAACTTCCAATTTAAAACAAAATAGAGATATTAGTATGACCACATGTCATCTCATTATAGGTAACATATAGAATTTTAAATTACATTATTTCTAAAAATAAGAAAATATAATTAACAAATCGTGATTAGATAATCAAATTGCTTTATCTTTAACTAGAAACACCAAAATCAAAAGTCTAACACATAAATTAATATGAAAAGAATAATAACTAAACTATTTATAATACAAATAAATTCAAATCAATCGAAATTCAAAATAAATACAACCAAACACTAAATAAAGTAGAACAAGATAAGCCTGGATATAGAACAGTGTGGTAGCTAAGCTGACACATCTTTAAATTCATCTAATCTTGAAAAAAGTGTACATTATATACATAATATATAGTCCTTTACTTTCATCATCATCATTTAGTTAGGACCACAACTGCAAAAAAAATTTGTACCATATATAAAGCATGCATTATATTATATAGTTAGTGTGTGTGCAGACTGTTGAAAATCTACATAATATAAACAAGAATGATTTGTATTTGCTAAATTTAACTTATATAGCATCTTCTAGCTACTAGCATTTAACGTTCGAAAATCTATTAACCTGATTAATTTAGATTCATATCGTGTAGTTGAACAAAATTTTGTTATTATAAGTGAAAGTAGTGAGTTTTGAATTTCTAGTGTGAAAATTGAGTAGATGTTCTTGGAAAAACTTGAAACTATCGACAGGAATGAAGTTTGATAGTTTAAACTTTTTTCGTTGATATAAGTTTTTCCAAATCGTATGATGTGTTATAAATCAGGAAGAAAGTTATAAAAGGACTTTGACTTTAGCTTCCGATTTATAACACAAAGATAAACACAACTTTATCCTTCAAAAATTAGAAATTTTAAAAAATTTGTCATCAAACTTAAACTCTATAAAAATAAGTGAAAATATTGTTAATCGTTTCGACGGAGTGGGTTTAAAAAAAAAAAAAAGATGCCAAAAACTGAAGTTAATTTTTTTGACTTATTCTTTTATGGGGGCAGAAAAGTGTACATAATTATTTTTTGGAACTTTATGATATTGGTCTGCTTTGTAACTAAAAAACTATATAATTCCTAAAGCAAGAAAAATGAACAATTACTAGTTACCTTTGTTGTGCTTTAATTACCGTACTAACAAAAACTATTTTTGTTATATGTTAAAAAGACAAAAAATAAATAAATGTGTGGTACATTTCAAGTAAAACAACAAAATGTCAAGAAAAAGGTAACTCACTATTGGCAAATTCCTTTCATTTCAACAATAGTAGAATAACCATAAATAGTTCAACTACAAAACATCTCAAAATCCAACAATCATTCAAATATCCCATTGAAGATTGAAAATCCACAAAACTTGAGTTCATCTCAACATCAATAACAAACTTGAGTTCTTGTTCACATTGTTTTACCCCAAACGGAACATCGATTGTTGACACCAAACCATAAGAGTAACATAAATTTTGATTCCCCCATGCCCCAAATCTCCTTCCCATTTTCCTATAAAACCATTGAGAGAATTGAAGTTCACCTGTTAGATTGTTACCATATAGGTAAATAGCACTTACATTAGGCAAATCTTCAAGATTCTTTGGGATTTTACCATTGAGTTTATTGTCATTAAGTCCCAAAAATCTTAACTTTTTTAACTCTGCTATAGACTTAGGTATCTCACCTGTCAAATTCATGTTTGACAAATCCAAAGTTGTTAACTTTATCATGTTATACCAATCAAGAACATCCAAGAATCCACCCACTGGGTTGTTTGACAAGACTAACTCCTCCAAACATGTCATTTCTTGAATTGACTTAGGTAATCCACTTGATAACTTGTTGTTACTAAGGTCTAAAAGTGTTAAATTCTTCAAGAGTGAGATCTCTTGTGGGATTTCGCCTTGTAAGTTGTTCTGACTCAAATCAAGTTTCAAAAGTGAGATCAAACCTCCAAATAATGGTTTAGGCAAAACACCAGAGAGTTTGTTTCTGCTTAAATCACATATCAAAAGTTGATCGAACCTTCCAAAAGTATCCGGGATTTTGCCGGTGAGTTTGTTTTCAGCAAGAACTAATCTTTTCAAGTTCACTAAATCTCCAAGATTTTGTGGTATTTCACCAGAGAGTCCATTTTCTACTAGTACTAAAGATTGGAGCTTTATGAGTCTACCAAATGAATTTGGGATTCGGCCAATGAGACCGGGATTTGATCGAAACTCGAGCGACTCCAAACTACTAGCAAGAAACTCCCACCTCTCTGTTGGGATTGAAGTTGGATGATGACGAGGCGACACGAAACAATTGAAAAATGAGAGAGATCTAAGGTGCTTTAATGTGAATAGATTGGAGCTAAATTCCACATTTGGTGCACAACTTAGAGAATTATCATGTATAGGTCCAATGTTTAAGTCAGTAACATACCAAAAACCATCAAACAGGTCACAAGATACACCCTGTACAGAGGAAAAGAAACAAAACAAATCAGAAATATGAGTATAATGCATCAACCATATAACTCTCACTCTCTCCGTTCGTTTCAATTTGTTGGTCTTACTTCCGGTTTTAGACTTTTTCAAAAAGAATGCATTTTTCATACTTTCTACATTAACATGTCTAAAACCACAAGTTTAAACAAAACTATGGTACATTCTTTAACTATGTGTCAAGTCTAAGACCAGACAAACAAATTGAAACGAAACGGGATATATTTCATATAAGCTCTGTCCTGTCCTGTATTATCATTGTGTTTTAAAACATATTCTGTCTCTGTTGGTCTGTCAAAACTGCTAAACAAAACAAGCCAAGAATGTACTGATTCATTATTGAAGTTTGGTTCATCAAACTTCTATGGCTAATTAGCTATCCTTCCAAATATACTATCAATTTCTTTGATTATATGTCATAGTATAAAATTTATACTTTACAATGAGAAGTCATATCTTGTCATGTATACAACAAAATAATAAAAAAAGGACAATTAGAACCATATGCACAAAAAAGTTATAGTTCTTTTTTTTCTTTTACCTTTTACTAAACAGAATCCATAAGGCAGAAAAGTAACTAAAAAAGTGAATTTTATGAAGATTAGAAATTGTGTTACCTGTATAGGAGTCCAACCACAAGGATCTGGATAAAGATCTGAACCATTCCACCATTTACCAACAAAGCCTTGAATGGTTGAGTAAAGTGAATTTATCTCATTTTTCTCCATTTGAGCACTCATGTTTTCAGTATCACCATTGCACCAAACACCAAAATGGAGGATAAAAATGGTAACTAACACACACAATCTTGATGAATTCTTGAAACCCCTCATCACTTTTAGTAGATTCTTGAAAATGAGTTTGACAAAATCTAGAAAGTTTAGAACTTTGTCACATAAACAAACTAGTTGGAATTCTTGAAGAACCCTATCATTCTTTTGAAGCTAAATTTTCTTGAAAATGAGTACACAAAGTGATCAAAGATAACAACTTTTTATCACACAATGAGTTCATAAAATGTTAAAAGAAAACAACTTTGTCACACAAACAAATTCTTGAAGACCCTCATCACTCTTCGAAGCTAAAACTTTCTTGAAAATGAGTACACAAAGTGAACAAAGATCAAAACTTTATCACATAGACAAACTATAATCTTGAAAATGAGTTCACAAAGTGTTCAAAGAAAACAACTTTGTCACACAAACAAATTCTTGAAGACCCCCATATCATTCAAACCCAAAAAAAAAAGAGAAAAAAGCTTGAAAATTAGTTTGAGTAGACAAAATCTTGAAAGTAACAAACTTTGTCTACCATGCAAGAAAAGTGTTTTAAGCCAAACTAGAACTTATAACATTGAAGAAACTCCAAGAGGGGTACCTTAAAATGCTTTCATTTCATTAAATATAAAAGAAAAATGTGTACTTTTTTTTGGTTTTTGGGGAAAATGCTAAAAGAATCCAATCAAACAGGGAAATGGAGGGAACAAAGAAGTAAAGAAGTAAGGTGCTTGTTAAAAATGTTTATAGAAAGCTAAGGTAGAAAAAGAGAAGGGTAGAGTGGCAGAAAGCCAGAAGGGAAACACAGAGGACAAAACACACAAGTCTAGGATGTCTTTACACCTAAAAGAAAAGCCTATTATTGCACGCTTCTCAATGCTTCACATTAAAAGCAATTAAGGTAATCTCAACTAAACAGTTGTGATTTTTTAAATTTCTCATAAAACAATAATTTATGATTTCATATTTGATTGATACAATTTTTCACTTAAAACACTTTAATTAGCAAGTCTATTTAAGTCATTAGCAGCCCGTATAGACATTCCTCATAGAGTAGTTGTTACTACAGATATAAAAAACTATATTATAGTTATTTTTGTATATTCAAATGTACTAGTACTATAGATAATGAAATACATAGAGTTGAATATAGCAAAATAAGAAATTAAAAAATTTCGTTATTGACTTAGCAACTTTCGTGATTTTCATGTCAAATAAAGCTTAATTAAGGTGTCTTAATAAAAATTTTATATCGATTTCAAGTGTATCACGTTGAAAGCATTAGTTACTAGAAATACAACTAGACTAGTGAAGAACGTTGAAAGAAATGGTTAAAATATGAAGGAGTAAATGTCTGAAAACATTAAAAGAATGTAGAGAATATAAAAAACTAATAAAAATGTGCTTTCTTTGACATAAATTTTTAGATGAGATAGTCATACACTTCAACGTGATATCAGAATTCGTAAAGTTTTTGAATCGAATAAATCTTACCACCATGCATATCAAAAAGAACTTTTACGTATTTATCCCATAAAAGAAAGGGTGTGTTAAGAGTATAATTAATTAAAAAGGTATACTCTCTCTAACAGTTTAGACATTTTGATGAGATGATCATATCCTTTAATAAAGAACTCAACATGTAATTCAATGTAAACATACACAATCTTTTAGTTATTGATTGACTCTCGAGTCTCGCCAACCCTTTTCTCTTATCAAGCTTGAAGCCTAAACGCATAAAATTTAAATTATAAATCCGTCTCCGAATTTACCTAACCTAGTAAGTAGTTAGTATTTCACTCTTTTTTTCACCTTTCTTGATTTTGGAGGGGGGGGGGGTAGGGGGACCATGATGTTAGGGAAGGTGCATGTAAATGCATGAAAGACAAAGGTAGTTTTTGTCTTTGGGTGAATGCCTTTGTATTATTGGATTTACATTTTTAACAGATTGAGAAGACATTACATAATTCAATAATCTTTAGAAAGTGCTTCATTACTTTTTTTGGAACTTGATCTTGCGTTGACATAGCTTTAGATTTAGTAAAAATATATTCCAAAAATAAAAAACTAATTTAATATATTACATTACTTTCCCAAGTCTAAAAAACTTTTAACTTAAAAATAAAGTTAAACATTTGATTTATTAAATTTGAGTATCTTTTTTTTTTTTGTTACTTCCTTAATAACAAACATTTCTGAATTTGATATAAATTATTAGTTTCATCTTCTAACTATTGATAGCCTTAAAAAATCTTCTATTTGATTTACTAAACTTAAATCAACACCAATCTGCCACCACAATTGCAAATGTTCTCAAAGAGCTCTTGTAGTAGAAGCATGTGACTTTTAATAAAAAGTCGAAACAAGTGTTGAAAACATGAGAATTTAAGGTACATTTCATCATGTTGGAAAATTGAGAGTGTATTTAAGTTCGATTAATTAAGTAATTGGTGTTTTATGATAATCAATACTTCGAAAATGAAACTAATAATTCGCGTTAAATTTAAAAGTAAACTTTTTTAAATATTTTATATAAAAAATAAAATAATATACTCTAACTAAAGTTGAAGTTTTTATTTACCCGTAACGAGATAACTATAATCAAACCAATATTTATGACCATATAATAGAATTATTTTTATAAAATACTAATGATTTTTACATTTCCACTTATTTTTTTTCGTGTATAAAACTTTGTATTTATTTAAAGTTGTTTGTTGCAATGATTGCAATAAAGTCCTTTTATGACCTATGAGTATTCATTTTCCTTCCTTAAATGAAGGTAGGGCAAGAAGATAAATAATAATCTTCGATTATTTAAAGTCGTGTGTTGTGGCGGAATTAGAAATTTTGATAGGGGATTTAAAATTTTAAAAAATATATATGATTTAGTCGAAGGGAATTCGATATCTATTACATATATACCTAAAATTTTATTTTAACTATATATAAATCATTTAATTTTTCGTCGTTGGGGTTCGGATGAAACCCCTAATTGATAGGTGGCTTCTCCACTGGTTGGGTAAGCTACCTAAATTCCCTCTATTCTTGATTAAGGATTTCAAATTCAAATTTTATTTTTTTTTAAAAAAAAAATCTCATTAAAAGTATCAATTTCAAAATTGACTTTTATAATGAACGAACATGAATTTAGTCGAAATCTCAATACACATACTTATCATCATACGAAAAAAAGAAAGATGATAAATAGTATATGAATTAATGAGTTTAAATTCATTTAATTATATTACTAGCAATCTAGCATTATGTAGTAGGGAAGTAGTATGAACATAGAGTCCATATAGTTTTGCTCACATGGCCTCAGTACTATTTACAATATAGTCCCCAATAATTTTCTTGTTTTCATTTTCCCCCCTTAATCTTTTCAAAAGTGATTTACACTTGCTACTTTGAACATGGAGTCTACAAAGGACACTAATTATAGTGATTAAAGACCTAGAAACCCAAATATTTTCTTAACATAGATCTTTCTTTTACTTGTAATTTGAAAAAAAAATATTAAAATGTATTACATTTTTTGTTAAAATTAAGAAATTACTTCACCAAAAAACACAATTGATTGATCAAATTTTAATTTAGAAGAATAAAAAAAAAATTCGTTCTCTTAATTTCTATCGTTCTTTCAGAAGATTGAACGGAATCTAGAATGATAGGTAACTATTGGAAAGCAACTAAAGCAAGTGTAATAATATGTAGCTAAAATTTCAATTCGTATCTACGAACCATACATCATCTAGTGAAACTCTAATGACAATAATCACAAATACTTTAGAAAAATCATTATCTAGAGAGGAAAAAAAATATTTACTACTATTAATTAGATATTAAAAACTTGAATTTTTATTTTTTATTTTTTTAGGGGTTAATATGGTGATATATATTAATGTTGAAAGGAACTTGTATGGTTAGGACCACAAATATTGTGAAGAGGGACAGGCTAATGGCTCTACAAAGGGTAGTAGCCCACACTAATTTTTGCAAGTCAGGCCTATTTAGTTGAGAAGTCATTTTCTCTCTTTACCCCTCTCATTTTTCACCATTTTTGGCCTCACATAGTAGACATCATGCTTTGGACATGAATGTTATTAGTTGTGGTAAAATGGTAAGTATTCTTTTGATTTTTAACGAGAGGTGTTACATTCGAGTCTTCTTTAGTACAGAATTGTCTTTGTTAGAAAGAGTATTACTTTCAATATGAGACTTTCTTATGTGAATACAAATTTAATTGGACTCTAACAGTTTGTTTGGATCATTGTTACCCATCGTTTCATATTGTATTGTATTGTACACTGTTGTACTGTATTATATGGTAGATACAATATATGTTTGGCTAGATTATATTGTTTATTGTTGTTTAATAACTTTTTAATTATTTGGTTTGATTGTATCGTTTGGTATTGTAATTTATAAATTTATGTAAATATCATTAATTATTCTAGGATAAGAGGTTTGAATAGGTCTAAATAATTAAGGTGAAGGGTAAGATAGTATTTTGAAATATTATATAAAGATATAAAAAAAATTAAGTAACAATGGGAACACACCAAATTGGTTGTTCCATAAAATAGGGGTTTCCATTGTTAAGTAATAACGAAATTTGACAATACAGTACAATACATTAAGTAACAATCAAAACAAACATTGTACGTTACGATACAATACAATACGATAAATAACAATGATCCAAACATAGTGTAATATGAATACTGAATATCAAGTATGATTTTCTTTTAAGAAAGAAAAAATGTTGTTAGGGCTTTCAAAACCCTCCACTTCTAAAAAAAAAATCAATTAAAAGACACCCTCAAATACCTCCCAAGGGTTAAACTTCTCCGCACGGTGTCTATGTTTATATTAAATCAATTGATGTTATGATATGTGTTTGTACATAAAATTCAATTACTTTAATTATGGTTAGTTGATACATATTATCATTTTGTTAACCATGGTAAGTTAACATGGTGATTAATATCAACATCGAGTGGCATGTGTGTATAAGTATTTATATTTACCATATAGAACCTAAGCATGACAATCAGGGGCGAAGCCACCGTGATAATTGTAGGTTTGACATAATGTAGTAGCTTTGTTTTCTGACGGAGCCACAATGGTAGTTGTGTAGTAACTCTGTATTTTGGAAAGAATAACTCACAAATATTATTGCTTGACTAGTGAAGCTTTTATGCAATAGATTTGAATCTTCTTACCGAGAACGAGATATCATATGACTATTTTATGAATTTTATCCTATAATACCCTTCTTTTGAACAGAAAGATGCTTTTGTTACCATTCTTGGGCTTTTGTTTTCAAATTAGTGAATTGTCACTCATTGGGTTCATGTATATATGCAAGGGCCTGATATTGTGGCCCATTAAGAAATCTTTATGTGGCCCATAATGTATCCGTTTACCACACATACAATTGATGTTTTATATACATACGTATACATCCAACTATTGCTTTGAAAATATATACATACACATTATCGTTAAAATTAAATATCGTATCGTGCTATTTCAATTGGGATTAGATATTTATTGCGTGCAAAATAATATGTATTTTAAGGGAAAATATCGATATAAATTGCAAATATCGGACACGAAATAACACCTATATTAATAAAATATATTTTTTTATCAATTGAAACATGAAAAAATCACAAGTTATTTGTTTTGATAATCATGATATTTGAGCTTATATCTCAACTAGCTTCATTTGTCATTTGTCATTTTCACCAATATCGTGTACAAAATAATTTTTTTAATACTCAAATGAATGAAAGATATTATTTATCTCTTTCAACATTGTGAAAGCGACATTAACTAAAATGATTGCTCTCAAGTGGAATACTAAATATATTATAATTAAATAGATACTATGTGATAATGTTGAATTATTAAATAATTCCATTGCCCCATGTATTTCAATCACAATATGTTGCCTTCTTAAATTATTGTTTTTATCCATATATAAGAGTTTGTTACGTGCAAAAGTTGAGTAGCAACACAAATTTCCCAATTAAGCCATACTTAAATTCATATTTTTTCATAGAATTATCAACAAAATGCTCTTAAATAGGTATATGATGTATTGCCATTCATAACATTAAAAGAGAGGATGGTAAGTAGTCATTGTTTTATTTTGAACGAGATAATTTAAATAAAAATCGATAATATTTAAATGTGAAATTTTTTGTTTGACAGTTATAACCTTTTATAATAGTTAACAATAAAGTGCCAGTACATTTGAAATTCTTGTAGCTTTTATATAAACATAACACAATATTAATTTTCTTATGTGCAAGTAATACAATTTAATTTGTATATATAAAGACAATGAATTGAAATGACCAAACAATTAGATTGAGTTAAATTACCTTGTTTTGTAAATATAGTTTATGTTAAAATTTAAATAATAACTAAAGAAATAAAGTGAATGAAGTAGTCAGAATTTTGATGCAGTATCATATATAAATTGTGCTCTTATAAATTCAATAATTTTCACGTTTACTTCAGATATATTAATGCTAGCGGTGAAGATCTCATACTAATGACTATATATAGTTTTTTACTTTGTTTTGATTAATCACAATTTGACGTTTGATCACGTTTTTTCAGAGTCATATGAGTTATAGTAAAATAACGTTAGTCATAATTAATGTTGATTCAACTGTAGATTTTTCATGAATATAATTACCCTTTTGAATCACATTTTGAAAATAACATTTGATATGATCTTTATCATTTCACCTTTAATTTTTCTTTCTGCTACATATCGATTATATTCACTTGGGTGTAATATTTAATTAGGATTTTTTAATTTTATTTTAATCAATCACAATCTAATGTTCGATCACTACACTTTCGAAGCTAGATACCTATTCTTGAGATGACATTATCTACCCTTTTCGATCACGTTTTGATAATTATACTTGAGATCTTTTATGTTGAGCTTTTTTATTATTCTTTCTAACATGTAACAGTTCGTGATTCATTCATATATCGTGGTTGAGTTTTTTTAATTTATTATTTCTGCCACGTATCGATTCGTGATTCATTCATATATCATGAGTTTTTTTTTTGCAAATTTAATCCTTTTTGCCACGTATCGATTCGTGATTCACTCACGTATCATGGTTGAGTTTTTTTAATTTATTCTTTCTGCCACGTGTCGATTCGTGATTCCTGTATCCTGATTGAGTCTTTACGATTTATTCTTTCTGCCACGTATCGATTTCATGATTCAACCATTTATCATGATTGAGTCATTGTCAATCTATTCTTTTTTCCACGTATCGATTCTTAATTCACCGATGTATCATCTCGAATTTTTACTTTCAAAAAAAGAAAAAATCTAATTTTAAAAGCAGTAGAAGGTACAATCCACCTTACACAATGTACAAGACTTGATAGCTCTTTTAGGAAAATCGATAATTACATGAAAAAAAAAAAGAAATACAAAACGCCGTAGAAAATTAGAAATACGAAAAAACCCTACACACAATAATCATCTTCAACTAGTCAACTCTTTCTCTCTCATCCTCCGTTCTCTTTCTCTCTCTAGATTTTTTCCAGGTATATGAGTTTTTCAGTGAAAATTTAGTAACAGTTATGGCGGCAGAGAGTTCATCGGCCAGATCTAGTGGATCGTCGGCGGATTCGTATATCGGTAGTTTGATTAGCTTGACTTCGAAGAGTGAGATCCGGTATGAAGGCATTCTCTATAACATCAACACTGATGAGTCCAGTATCGGTCTACGCAATGGTATTTCATTTGGTTATTTGTTAACCGGATTTTTTTTGAATTATCTGTTGATTTTAGTGTAATTTTGATGATTTTTATGTAGTTAGATGGTTGTTGATTTGAATGATGATTGATTTATCTAGCTGTTTTTTGTGTTGTTAGGTGATGTTGCTTGCTAAGGTCCAAGCTGGTTGAAAATTGAGAATTTTTAGCTCTAAACAGAGGAATTGAGTTGAATTATGTGCTTTGTTCAAAGCTGATCGAAAAAAAGAGATTTTCCTTATTAATTTTGGTGATTTTATCGATTTTTGAAGATAGATCCTTGTTGATTTGATTGATGATTGATTTATCTAAGCTGATTTTATGTTTTTTAGGTGATGTTACTTGTTTAGGGCGAAGGTGCTTGAAAATTAAGATTTTTTAGTTTTTTTTCCATTCCTGTTTTAGAAGAAAAATTGAGTTCAATTATGTTCTTTGTTCAAAGCTTATTGAAAATTGAGATGTTTCCCTTTTTAGTTTTTTTCTGTTTAGTAGGAAGCTTGAATTGAATTATGCTCTATGATGTGTTTTGTTGGGTTTTTGTACTATATTAGTAGATTAGTTGGTTTGTCTCTTAATTTTATATGTTGTGGTGATTTTGATATTTTTAAAGAATCCATTAGTGATGATTATATGAATCACTTAAAGATCATAGGAAGCTGAGATTTTTATTCTTCTCAGTGCAAAAATGATCTAAAATTGGGTGTTTTGATGAGTTGTTGAGAATTTGTATCTTGTACTTTTTGAGTGTGTTCTTGTAAGGATGTGCTCATGCATGTAGAATTGATAGAATATAAAATTGGGACCTCAGTAAGAATTAACATGATGGAATATTGCTGCAAAGTGGTATCAGGGAGGCGGTTGTTTCTTTGTAACAAAATGAACTTGTGATGGTGAGTTAAGATAATTTATTGCAGAGAAATAAATGGAACTAAGTTAATTTTTATGTGTATTGGTTGTTTCACAAATTCAAAGCGGCATTATGAAATCGATCCCTATATTGAATCATGTCTATAGCCCTACTTTCTGAACTATTATGATATTGATATGACGATGGGGTAAAACTATTTTGGAAGTCAAGCAAAAAGGTTAAGCTTTGTCCAACACTCCAACTTAAGGAGGAGAAAAATTGGAATATTTAGCAAATTTGAGTTTTATTGTACTTACACCATGATAGTGTTTTCTAGGTTGAACTTTTGTTATTAACAATGTGTTCAATGAAACTATGAAGTGACTTACAGGATTGACAATTGATTATTATTTGTCATTGCAGTAAGATCATTTGGAACAGAGGGAAGAAAAAAGGATGGGCCTCAAGTACCTCCAAGTGACAAGACTTATGAATACATACTTTTTCGTGGAAGTGATATCAAGGTAATATGCTCTGACCTTAGTCTGCTATGGGATTTTATGTTTTTTGGTTGCTTGTTATACTGAAATGCCTTCACGTAGTTCCTGACATTGTTTTTGGTTCTGTGAGATCTCTCTCCTTTTATTTATTAGTTAATAGTTCTGTAGATGTTTTAAGTCCATTTATATCTTCAAAGAGTTTCTAGTGTTCTAATTGTTCATAAGCTAATTTCGGAAGTTGGAGTAAGCTTCTCTTTAGTTTTATGGTACTCTGAGATACGCAATTTTCTCCATTATATGAATAATTTAACTTCGGGGTTGTTGTTGGAAAGACAAAAAGCATTAGATAAAAGCCTGGACTTGTTTTTCTGCTTAGCTCTTACCTTTCTTTTGATCTTTGTGTTCAAGTCACAAGTTCATTAACCTATGTTGCTGCTACATTTGGTTAAATGACCCTTAAGTCTGCGTCTTTGTTAACTTCGGGGCTGATTTTGGAAAGACAAAAGGCATTAAATAGGAGCCTGGACTTGTTTTTATACTTAGCTCTTACCTTTCTTTTGATCTTAGTGGTCAAGACAGAAGTTCATAACATTATGTAGCCGCTACATTTGGTTAAATGACCTGTAAGTCTGAGTCTTTGTTTTTAAGCATGGTCCTTAGGTAAAATGATAGTTCCAATATCCTTGTTATGTGATCATCGGATTAGCAATTCTGAGGAGAAGGTGAAGAAGAGGCCATGTGCACTGATATTCATTATAAGTCATTTCCTCTGTAGCATTTGAGTTGGCATTAGTTGAGGAATCTTGTTGGTCGAAATGTAGAGCTAGATATACTTGTTCAGTATCCTAAGAATTTAAAGTATAAACTCAGTCTCCCTACTTAAGGTAGTATCTAATAATTGAGAAATATGTGAGCTAGGAGGAGGATTTTCGTGGATGATGTAAGAATACTCGAGGAAAGGGTGAGAAAAAGTTTTAGTTTTATCAAAAAGAGTGAGAGGCTAAGAGGAAAATTATTAATCATACTGTGCATCGTATTGGATATATTTGCATGTCGGGTCAGTATCCTTAAATGCAGACTTTATATTTTCCTAAACTTGACATATGTCAGGCCGTTATATTTGCACAATTAGTATTTCATAGATGAGTTGCATTGGCCCGGCTTTTCAATAAAATGATTTGCTTGTTGCAGGATTTGCAAGTTAAGTCTTCGCCACCTCTTCAACCTACACAACCTATAAACAACGACCCAGCTATTATACAGGTAAGTAAAAGAAATTTCCCTAATGCTTATTATTTATGTTTTGGTTGACTTCTAATTCCTCTTAACCAACCTTTCAGTCTCACTATCCTCGACCACCTACTACATCGGCAAGTTTACCTGCTGCTGTTGGTGGATCTTTGACTGATCTAGGTTCCCATTCTGCACAGCCGGGACATCCTGGCTCAACATTCCAAAGTGGCCCGCCTTTGTATCAACCTGGAGGTAATATGGGATCTTGGGGTCCATCTCCTCCTCCTCCAAATGCCGGAGCTGGTGGACTTGCTATGCCAATGTATTGGCAAGGTTTTTATGGTGCACCCAATGGATTACCACAAATGCAGCAACAATCTTTGCTTCGTCCTCCTCCTGGACTTGCCATGCCTCCTTCCATGCCTCCTTCCATGCCGCAGATGCAGTTTTCTGGTTTCAATTCGTCTTTGCCAACTGGAGGATCAAGCCTACAGGCGCCAAACTTCCCAGAATACCCTTCTTCTTTGATGCCAACAACTACTAGTTTAACCTCTAGTTCTTTACCTGCTGCTACTTTGCCTTCAACTGTGCCATCGCTGCAACCTGTGGCACCTGTGACTGAAACAATATCCAGCGCAATTTCAAAGAAAGCTTCTGTTTCTGCTATACCCAATTCGACATTAAGTGCTAGTTTACCAACTTTGCCTCCTTTGTCAACAAGTCCTGATGTAAATCCCGTTGTTCTGCCTGTATCTAATAAACCTAATCCAGTACCTAGCCCAGCTTTGTCTCAATCGGTATCTACCATTGTGGAGACACCCACACCGTCGCTGATAACTCCAGGGCAGCTGCTGCAATCTGGACCAATTGATGTTCCATCAACTCAATCTATGCAGACATCTCAAAGAGATGTAGAGGTGGATCAAGTAGTGCCTGCACCACCTTCAGAACCTCCAGCCCCTGCTAAAACAGAAGCTCAGCCACCAATATTACCGTTACCATCCCAGACACGTGTGCAGAAGGTGCAGTTTTTGATTATTCATTCGATTACTGAGTGTTTGAAAATTTTATCTACTTAATTCATTTATGTTAATACATTATTGATCTCCCTGTGTGAACAATATTGGACTAATCAATTCCCATTTCCCAAGGTATTGCTATCTTTTTTGAACTTACAGTTTGAAAAAAATTAATAACGGATGCTTGCGACTTAAGGGGGCTATTTGTTATTAAGCTGGAATACTTGATTTAGTACTTGGTTAGCATAGTTTTTAACTGTCTTTTCTGGCAATTATTAATGAAGTCTTTTGATTTGGTAGTTTGTTTGTTTATCCTAGTGAGAGAAGGAGATAATTCTATCAAACATCGGGTGAGTTAGGCTAGATGCCTCTATAGGGTTGTTAGCAGTCTGCTCTAGATGTTTACCATGGTTATTTATTTAATATGGTGTCCTGTGTTCCATACTTTGATACTGATGGCTATTAACAGTGAAAGGGATGATGAAAAGTTTTTGTGAAAAGGATGTTTGGTGTCAATTTAATTAAGTCACACTATCTACTACCTTTATGTTTATTTGATGCTTATGTTATGACTTGATAATATTCCAAGCCTTCTTGGTTATGAAAATACTTTAAGGTGTCTAGTTTCCTGTCAATCTTTACTTGTAGTCCTCTTGGTACATCTACTTCTACTTCTGTTTTATTGCTGCTATCTGTTATCAAGAGTCTATTTTAAAGAATAAAATTAGACTAATGAAGGAAGTTCATTAGGAGAAAGAATTCTGGTGAGGATTTACTTGACTGACATAGTAATAATTCTTGTCTACCTTGACTGTATTTAATGCTCACACTTATGCAGGAGTGTTGAATATTTAGGAGCTACTTGGCTATGAAAATACTTTTAGTGACCAGTTTTCTTATCATTCTTAACATTGCACTGCTCTGAAAGCCTCCATTCCTTCCCCTGTATTGCTTCCATTTCTTCATCATGGATCATTGCAAGAAAATTAGACCTATGACTCCAGGATAAAAAGGGAAAGACTGGTGATGTTCTTCACAATGATGTGGTGGCAAAATTATATGATATTGTTTGGGAAGCTAATAATCTTCTTTCATTTTCTTCCTTCTAGACAAATGGAGCTCCATATCAGCCTCGTTACGTCAACTTCAGAGGGCGTGGTGGAAGAGGAATGGGGGTAATGGATTATGTGCAATATTTAAGCTATTATCAGCCCATACATTTTTATAACATTGTATTCATATCTGCATCTGATGTCTTGTATTTTAATCTATGTTGTTATGTGTAAATAGTTTCAGTCTGGAGTTACAAGTCTTTTAATGGAGGTCACAAATTCCAAATCTGCCCCTTCCAATGAGAAAACATTTTCTTTCATGAATGCCCAAAGGGGGATTAGTCCAAGATTCTTGCATTCAATTTAAACTAGCTGAGTCAATTCAAACACTAATACAAATATTCAATAGTTGCACGCATTGTAGGGAACTCTGTAGGTGGAGTATTTCTTAGAACACTGATTTTGCTAGTATTTGTTGTTAGATCTGGTGGCATCACCAAGCATTTGAGTGTGCATGCGTATACAAATTATGTGGGTAGGTTTGATTACAAGTAGAAGACTGGTATGTGATCCCCGCTTTTGTCTGATTGCTCGAGTTCCATTGTTGTTTACCCTATTTTGCAGTTGTGATAGCTGTTATACTGGCTAAACTAGTATATGTTTGAAAGGGTTTCTGCTATATGGGCATGACATCTAGCGATATGTATTTATATATTCTCGTTTTTCTAGAATTTGCTATCTGGCTAAACTAGTATATGTTTGAAAGGGTTTCTGCTATATGGACATGACATCTAGCGATATATATATTTATATGTTCTCTTTTTTCTAGAATTTGTGATCAGTATTTTGACTCTGCCGGTGCAATATTTTTCATGTACTCTTACATTGAAGAATGAATCTTTAGTCCATAATTTATACATTCCGTCATTTGACTCATTGCTTTAATGGATTTACTAAGGTTAATCTTAATGTATTAGAGCAGTGCTTTAGTTAATTGACTTTTGAATTGCTCTGTTCGGGCTTGTGATTTGTAGTGGATTTGGCCTTTGCTTGGTGTAGTTAATGAGATAGGTTGATTATCTTCCTTACCAGGTTTCTAGACCAATAACAAAGTTCGATGAGGATTTTGATTTTATGGCCATGAATGAGAAGTTCAAGAAAGATGAAGTATGGGGTCATCTTGGCAAAAGTAACAGAGAAGGAGATGGAAATGGCAGTGATGAGGATATCTCTTACAACGAATATGAGGATGACCTTCCTAAGATTGATATCCAGGTGTTTACTTAAATTCTCTTGGACCTCAATTCCAATGCATACCCTTGACCATGAATTTTGGTACTAGTTTTGTGTGTTATGTTTAATCTACCTTTTCTTTCCTGCAGCCTGTTTACAACAAGGAAGACTTTTTTGACTCTTTGTCTAGTAATGCACTTGACCATGACTCAAATCATGGAAGGACCAGGTTCTCCGAGCAAAGGAAGATAGATGTTGAGGTATATCTGATTCTTATGCTCTACTTTCCAGAGTATGTTCTTCTTCAATGAACTAATTAATCTGATGGTTCTTCTTCAATGAACTAATTAATCTGTTTGATGGGTGCAGACATTCGGAGATTTCTCAAGATACAGGGGCGGTCGTGGTGGTCGTGGTCCTGGACGTGGTGGACGTTCTCGAGGTTCATATTATGGAAGAGGAGGTGGATATGGATATGGATATGGAAACGGAAATGGAAATGGAACTGGTTATGGCTATGGTGGTGGTAGGGGCAGAGGCCGTGGTGTGCCATCCCGTACTTTATAAAAGCATAGGTGTATTATTAAGGTTGAGCTAGAAGCAAATATCTGCCTCTTTTAGGCAAGGATATTGTTAGTACCCATCTAATCCTGTAACTTTTGTGCATCTTGTCTGCGTTTTCGAAGAATAAATTCAGGCTGTAAACGTATGTTCAGTTTTCTTTGCTTGAGCTATAGAGCTCATTTTTCTAGCTGCAAATTTCACAATCACAATGGCTGTAGTAGTCATTGGATGTAATTTGCTTGTCGATTGTTATGTGAAAATTTGACATTTCCCCGTTTTCCTTCAGTAATTTTCTTGTACAACTCCAGCTTCGAAGAAAGTTTTTTGTTATTATGGTGGTTTCAAAGCAATAGGATTTTATCATATGATTGCTTCATGCAAGTACGTTTATTCTTTGAGCAATCAAGGAATGAAACAAAGTTTACTACACATTGAGTAAAAACAAACAAAAGTAGAGTTGTATGATCAAATTCAGAAATTGGTGAGTTTATAGTAGCAGTTATTTCCAAATAGCAGAATCTGATATCCTTTACCACAAGGACACTTGAAATGAAGAATGAGACAGTTCCCCATTCTTTCCACCCATACAGCCTCCTCACACAATGCTTCTCCTCCACCACTATCCGTCTCATCATCCTACTCGAAACCAAGAAACCGAATTCCATCAGTAAACAACAAAAGCAAGAACCCCATCACTACCTCAACATGTTTCCGAAAGACCCTCGATTCTGGTGCAGAATCCCATCATAATAAATAAAACTAGTTCTAAATACTTAAAAGGTAAATCTTTTCTACTCTATATTGAACATTAACCAAAACACAACTAATTCTAAGTGATTAAAAGGTGAATGAATGATCAAGAACAACAGTAAACATAGAAAATGAAAATTTCAATATACCTTTACAATCTTATTTTCTTCATGGAGAGTTACTTCTTCTTCTTGAATCATAAGGTCACACCATTGTCTCATTTCTCTCATTCCATCTTTCATTCTCTTTAACCTCTGCATATTACAACACACAAAAAGTAAAATCTCCATGAAAAGCAACAAACTCGGTCTCGGGAGGGAGGGTACAATGTACACATACCTTACCACTAAAGACTGTTTCCGAAATACCCCAAAGCAAAAAATAAAAATGGAAAAAAGTGAAAAGCCAAGATTTAGGAGAAAAACCATTGCAGAAGGAGTTTCTCCATTGTTAACTGAACCACCTAATTCTTGAACATTTGGTGACCAGCTAGCTGTTCTTGCAACAACAGAGTGAGTTGGGGATTTCTGGAAAATCAAAATGAAGATACAGAAATTATTAAAGAAAACTTAACGAAATCGAAAAAAAAAATCAAGATTTAGAAACAAATTCAAAACAAACCATTGTGGTAGAAGATTCTCCATTGTTGAAATCGAGCTCATTTGGTGACCAGCTAGAGGTTCTTGTGAGGGTACGGTGAGAAGGGGGTTTAGGGGATTTGCCAGTGGGATCTGAAGTAGTCCGATAAAGGGGTCGAGGAAATGGCGGCGCTAATGGTGGTTTCGCCGGAGATGGTGAAGGCGATGGAGTCACCGGAGATTCTTGGTCATTTTGGAGTGGGATTTTGATGAAACCTTGGAAATGGTTACTGTTATTGATGTTGTAGGTGTCGCTGGAACCACCGGCGCCGCCATCTGCGGTGGTGGAAATGGGTGGTAGAACAGTGGCAGTTCTTTTTGGAAATGGCTCTTCCAGAGAAGAAGAAAAACGACAGTTTGAGTGTCTCTTTCCCTTGGTAGTGGTGGTGGCGCCGCCGTAAAGGGTAGTTTTCTTACATGACGTGGCAAGTGTTTCTGCTGTAATGACGGCAGCTCCGGCGGCGGCGATGGTGGTGGTGGAAATTTCAGGTGAGAATTGTGGGATTTTCTTGACGGAACGACAAGAATGGCATTGCTGATGAGGAGATTGGTCGCCGGAGAATTTTCCGGTGGTGGCGTCAGCGGCGGAGCTGAGGCGGAGCATGGCTAAGTGAGAATCAACAGAAATTGAAAGTTCGTTTCGCATTTCGCTGTTGAAAAAAACTGTGTTAACTGAATTGAAAGATTTAAAGCGCCAAAATAATAAGGCTGCGTTTGGATATTTATAGAGTACAATTTTTTTTTTAAATTAAATAAATGTTTTTCTTTCTTTTGTTTTAGGTAATCTCTAAATCTTCAAGTTAATTGTTCATATGTTAATTTCTTATATACACTTTTTGTTTTAATCATCTCGTATTCAAATTCACTTGTTTGATTAATTCAAATTTAGATATTTATAAAATACATCTCTTTGTTATTTATTCTTTTTGTTTGTTTGTTTATTTATTTTGTTTATCTCTAAATCTTTATTTGAGTTGTGATTATATTTCACTTTCTGTATTATTGCTATATAATATAGCGTTTGAACGGTAATGACTTGATATTTAGAAAACAATAAATGGTAAATCCTTTTTATAAGATTTTTTCTTTTCAAAATTTAAATTCAAATTTTTTTATCGCCTTTATCACTTATACAAATTAATCAGTTGACTACTTACTTTGATAATAGATTGCCAAAAATCCTAGTACAAGTCTTTAAATTTAAATGGATTTTACACTTAAAAGTAGGTGTGCATATTGGTTGAGATAACAAAATGATACATCTTCAAAGTATATTTCATTTATTATAAAATTTTAGTTGTACATTTTATTTCAAACTCACAAATAAAAGCTTTGTAATGCATAAACTCTTTGAAAAAAATGATACATCTCTAAAGTCTTTACTTCCCTTATCAACTTAAAATGATCAATTCATTTTCCGTCACACCTTCTGAAACGATCTTATTATTTTTCATGAATTGAACACGTGAAAATTCTCAGCTCGAAAAATTCAATTTACTTGCAAGTAGCAACAAGGACCTTCCTAGGTGGAAGAGAAGGCCTTCTACCATGAAGTGTAGCCCAATTATCAAGGAAAAGAACATCACCCTTTTGCCATTTGAATTGTATGCTTTCTTCTTCAATTATTTCTTCACATCTTTTTACTATGTTTTGTGGTATTTCTGTTCCATCAAACATCATGGCTGAGCTTATGTCTTTCCCATACATTCCTACCAATGTGTTGAACCACATTCTTCTTCCTTTTCTTCCATCAAACACTTTTGTTAAACATCTTGGTCCTAAGATTGTCTTTACACCACCATTTGGTAGCCATTCCATTTCCATTCCAAGTGCTTTTGCCCTATAATAATCAAGATTTTTTTTTTGAATTGGGTAGTTATTCCGAAGGATAATTAATTCCACGTATGATTACTGCGTTTTACTCACGTAGTTATAAAGTAAAACCATAGAACTACTTGTTGTAACATTATAGACCAACTAACTTATACGTGAATCGGTCAGAAAATACATAATAATTTAGTCTTCTTTTTTCTTGGATAATAGTAGTGTGTATTTCTATCCCAATCATGTCAATCATTCTATTAGATATACATTGCGTTCCACTAACACAAATATCGAGCAACTCTTTCCTCCAAACCCTAAGCAATTCCACAAACTTAATGATTGTATATATTCAATATAACAAGTTTACTAATATTGGGTAGAATAACTTGTCATAAGCAATAATTTCAAGTTTGAGCTTTTAGTTACACGAAGACTCTTTTGATAAGGAACTAGTGTTTTAGTACCCCTTTATCCTTTAAAAGTGTAATTTCTAAACACAAATTCAAACTATCGAACGTCAACGCAGATATAAAACTCCAAAAAGTTGTATAAATGATTAAATTACCTTTTTTCAGCTTCAATAGGATCAGAAGTACCAAAAGCATCCTCCCATCCTCTACCTCTCATTGAACCTTGGTCATTCTTACTTGGAGCACTAAATGTGTATTTAAGTCCTTTTTTCTCTATTTCTTCAACAGCTTCTGGGAATTCCTCTATCATTCTTTCTGTTACTCTAAAACTTGGAACAAATGGTGTTTCCCCTCCTTCTGGGGGTGGTATCTCACAATACAATATCACTTTCTTTGGAAATTCCTTTATCTACATATATAACAAATAAGTATGTCATAGAAAAAATATAATCATTCAGACACATCAACTTCTTTTTACTGTGTCAGTTGAACACAAAATGATCATCTAGACATATCAATTCGTACTTATTTTGTCAGTTGAACACTTCAACTGATTACAAAATGATCATTTAAATACTTTCAGAATTCATGTGTCACAACAACATCAAATGACCACGATACATAGTGAGAACGGGTTAGAAGTGTTTATTTGCGAAAAATTTTGTCAAATTTTATGATCTGGTCCTGTTTGGTCGACCAAAATAATTAAGTGTCATATGAAAGCTGACAACGCTAAGGGGTCGTTTGGTACAAAGATCAATAATGCATGGATTAGTAATGCAAAGATTGATAATGCAGGAATTAGTAATGCAGGGATTGGTAATGTAGGGATTATTATTATCAAGTGTTCGGTTCATTGTTTTTTAACTAGTTTTGTGTGTGGTTTAAAGCTCTACAAAAAAATTCTTTCCCATTATACCCTTGAGTTGTTATGGGATTTTTGTATTTCAGGTAATTGGGTCAAGGTAGATAATTGACGGATAATATTATTTTTTCATAACATTTTTAACTAGATAGGAGAATAAAACTTTATTATCATATTCACTACGTTCTCACTTAAATTACTTGAGAGTAAATAATTGTAATCTATAAATTGGAGGTAATATCTCAAAATGTCACACAACTATAATAATATATAAGAAAAATTTATTGAACTTTGTTTTGTATCAATAAATCTTTTAAAAAACTCTTTATCATATAATAAAATAAAAATAAACAATAGATATAGCAAAATTAATTAAACTATTTTTATAATCGAGATGTTTTATTTATATGTATATGCTCTTGTTTTAGACTACTTGTGTAATGTTCAAGGAACTTCCGTTAAGAGATAATATTTGACTTATGAATTGTTCTTAAATTCATACATCAACATTAGCATATTAGTCGGATTATCATATTTTGTATTAATAATAAGTAGATTAAATAACTCATGTTTTAGAAACAAAAAGTTATATCTAAATAATAAAATTTGCAAATTAATTTATTTAAACAAATTTATTAGTATAAATATAAAATATAAAATCAAGAAAATAAACAAAATGATTAAAAGAATTTGAGGGGGTATTTTTGTCTTTATCTAGATTAGTCCCATGGTATTAAATTAATACCACCAAATGAAAGGTATTAGTTATACACCCTCTAATACCATGTAAGGTATTATATAACTAATCCATTGATTGATCCAAAATTCCTACGAAACATAGAATTAAATAATACCACACTTAATATTTGAACTATTTTTCTAATACTCCCTACCAAACGACCCCTGAGTATTATTCATTTCGTACTCCTCCAATCATTAATCAAGTTTAATATAATATAATTCCCTTTTAGGCTGTCTTCATATAAAATTAAAATAAAATTGAATACCATGCCATAACTAAGTGACAATATTGAAAAACTTTTTATATGAAAATACTGTTGATTATATTGCCTCGCTAACTAAATCAAAATATTTGTGAAAATAGTTAAGGAACATTTTTTATTGAAAAATTTTAAATTGTGATTTTTTCAATAATGAATATACAGAAATCTTAAAAGACGGATAATAATTGCGAAGAAAAATTAAAACACTTACAAGGACCATTTCATGATGATAATATATAAATTCAGAAAGAGGTCCTTCATTAGCAGTCCAAACTCTCTTGTAAATATGTGTTCTTGGTGCTGGTCCAACATATCTAATATCTTCCCAACCAAATACTTCAACAATATCATTAAAATTTTGTGCATTTTTTACATCAAATCCTCTTAAAAGAACAGCACTATTTTTTGTAATCATATCATCAAACCAATCCTTATTATTTTCCAAATATTCAAGTAATGAATTTATGTCATTCTTATTATTTGGTTCAATTGGATTTAGAACTAATGGCATAGTTTCACCATCAACAATTTTTTCTCCTTCACATTTTCCCACTTTGAAATCCTTACAAGTGTATTCCATTTTTTTTTTCTTTTTGTAAATTGATTTTTTTTTAAAAAAAGTTTTTGACTTTTTTTGGCTATGGATTGTTGAATTGGAATTGAAGGGTTTTATGGTATTTATAGAAGAAAAAAAAGGAATCAAAATAATGATGGACAATGTTGGTCATTGGGTTCTTCATTTGTCTTTAATTTGTATGATTAGTTATTTTAAATTATGGTTTGGTGTATTTTTGTTTTTATTAATATAACTAAGTTTTCTTGTTTTGCTTGGTAAACAACTACAAGATTAATTAATGACAAAAAGGGGGGGGGAAAAAATCAAAAAAGGTAATCTTGCTAATTATATATTCTTTATACTCCATATATCCTTTCCCTTAAACAATTTTCCTACCTATAATATTAATTGGAGTAATTTAATAATCAAACTTTGAATTTTACTAGTCCCGATATATTGTGAATTCATGTATATATTATTTAGTTCTAAATAATATTATTGAGGACCGATAAAAATATTTTGGACGGTACAACAATCCATTTGATATACAATAATGTGTTAGAAGTTCGCGAGTAAGATATTTATGATATAATGTTTATATAACAATATTTATAATATCTTTATGAGCCCTATAGAAAAAATGATGTATTATGTTAAAAGAAAGTCCTTTTTTAATTAAGGATAATTTAGTAGAATATAATACATAAGAAATGAGTTCCAATTTGGCTTCATATCTTGTCCTTGTACTTACATTTAATTTTTACCTGAAAATTCAGTAACATTGTTGGCATCAAACTGCAACAAGGAAATATATGTGATTAATTAATTAATTAATTAATTAATTAACTTATGAAATTAAGTGATCTTACTTAATCCTAATATTATATGTTGATTAATAAGGGACCTACTAGAAAATTCTGATGATGAATAATAATAAGTGTGATGTATTAAGAGAATTAATTATACCGTGGGATTTGTATACTATTAACATTTTAATCCATTTCGAAAAGAATTGACACACTTTTTTTATTTTTATCAATAAAATTCTTTGATTTTAATGTTTTCATTTTATCTCTAATGATTAAAAGTAAGTGTATATGTATATATATAACGGTGAGGGTACATATGTTGTAAAATTGGGGGCATCAACAACCCAGACTTTCACTTTATAATTTATATACGAATTGAGACGAATTAGAATTTTAAGCTTGTAAATTTTAAAATTTAGAAACAATCTTGATAAATTATTTATTCATATTAAATTTTAAAATATAAAATTAAAATTAAAACCAAAACTACCAAATTCTTGAGAAATGATGACAAAGTTATAGCTCCACCATGACTATACTATTCATCTTCTCAATTTAATGAGAAACACACAAAGAAAAAAATTCCTTCTTCCTATATTAGTTATTCATAATATTAAAAATAATTGTGTTAATTTACAAATTATATTTAATTATATAATTAATTGTGTAAAATAATTTGTAAAATTCCAAAAAAATTTATGTAATAGGTAAATTAGTAAAATAACAATTTTTATTTATGATTTTCAAAAAGATGAGTCACTAAGAATATAGAAAAGAAGAAGTAGTTAATTATCACATAGAGCAACCCCCTAAGGTATTTTTTGAATTCAACAAAATATTATAAATATTCAATTTGGTTTCATGGCACAGAAAACGTAAATAAGAAGTGACATTAATTTGCAAGAAGTTAATATCATTCATTCAAATTAAATTACTCCCCAAAATACTCTTCAATGTTTAATTGTAGTTTTTTCGCCTATTACGTATTTTTTCCCTATTAAAAAAGTATATATAAATTAGTTTAATTTTGTATCTTTTTGACATAAATTATATATTTAAGAGATATCATAATTTTTTAAATTCGAATTAAAATCAAAATAAAATTGAGTTCTTCGTGACAACAAATTAAGAAACAATCATCAAAAGTATAAAAGAAGAAGGTGACCACATACATTATTAATAATATACTCATGAAAAAAGTAAAAAGAAAATGGCATGACTATAATTTAATCATAACTTTGTCCTTTTTCTAATGTAAACAAAATAAACTTAATTTATATTCAAAAATTTGCTTACGAGGAGATTATTATTCAAATCTTCAATCCTTAAGCTAATGCAGGACAGTCAACACCTATTTAAACGAGTATTAATTTTTAATAAATTTCATATATCAATTATCACTTTTTTTATATTAAAACACAACTCGATATTGAACTAACCTATAGAAAATAAATATTGAACAACTTAATATCGACTATATACGTATATACTAAAACAAAATGAATAATGAATAGTTAGATATATAAAAAAAAGTCCTTTTTGATGATCAATTTGTAGGTGTCGGTTTCACAGTTTCAAATAATACTTAGAACACTACCACTGAGCCACTGTACTCACTGGCCATGGCTGCTGCACACTCATTTTCACTACTTGTCTTAGCAAGACTTTCAGCTTCCATTGTTGCTTTTCTTGTTCTAACTTGGGCTCTTTACTTTAAAACTAGCTTTTACCCTCATTCTTCTTCTACTCAAGAAGAAGACCTTATTTATGCTGTAAAGTTACATTCTTTAAGCTTCAATGTACTTCATTTCAGCTAAAAGAATTTGGGGGTTTTGAGTTGAAGTCTTTTGTTTTTTTTTTTGGTTTTGTAGGTGCTTCATCCATTATTGATGGTGATTGGTTTCATTCTTATAAGTGGAGAAGGTAAGCTTAACTTCTATTTTTATCTTAGAGTGATTTTGGAAAGTGGGGTTTTTTTTTCTTGTTGATTTTATGAAAAATCCTTCCTTTTTCTTTTCTTGGAAGTGATTTTGGAAAGTGGGGTTCTTTCTTTTTTTCTTAATTTTGTTAAAAATTCATTCTTTTTTGTTTTCTTGGAAGTGATCACTGATTTTGGGAAGTGGGGATTTTCTTTCTTGCTATATCTTGTTAAAAATCCAGTCTTTTTTGCTTATCTTTGAAGTGATCACTGATTTTGGGAAGTGGGGCTTTTCTTTCTTGCTAGATGTTGTTAAAAATCCTTTTTTTTTTGTTTTCTTGTTAGTTTATCACTGAATTTGGAAAGTGGGGTGTTTCTTTCTTGTTATGTCTTGTTAAAAATCCAGTCTTTTTTGTTTTCTTGTTAGTGATCACTGAATTTGGATAGTTGGGTGTTTCTTTTTTGCCATGTCTTGTTAAAAATCCAGTCTTTTTGCTCATCTTGGAAGTGATTATGGTAAGTGGGGTTTTTTCTTTCTTGCTATATCTTGTTAAAAATCTAGTCTTTTTGCTTATCTTGGAAGTGATTATGGTAAGTGAGAGCTTTGTTTCTTGGTATATCTTGTTAAAAATCTGTTTTTTTCTTATGTTGGAAGTGATTATGGAAAGTGGGGTTTTTTCTTTCTTTCTATATCTTGTTAAAGATCTAATCTTTTTTTTGGGGGGGTATTGTAGCCATTTTAGTGCATAGATGGTTGCCAGGTTCAAGAAATTTGAAGAAATCAGTGCATTTGTGTCTGCAAGGACTGGCTTTGGCTTGTGGGGTTTTTGGGATATGGACAAAATTTCATAGCAGAGATGGGATTGTGACTAATTTCTATAGTTTGCATTCTTGGATGGGTATCATTTGTGTTTCCCTATTTGGAGCTCAGGTATTTCTTCTGCACATTTTGTTCCCTCATCTCTTTTTGGTCAAAATTTTCTTTCAAGTTAAAAGAAAAAATGACTTTAAATTTGAGTCTGCATAAAGTTCCAAGTATGACATTGAAGTTGATTCTGAAAGTTGTCTTATCTTTTGAGAATGTAAATTTATCATCCATTAGTACTGTTTATTCCTTTTGAAGTATAAAGTATCTTATCATGTATTCTATGTTTACTTCCTATATATTATAGTAATCCCTCCGTTTCAATTGTTTAACTGGTTTTGCCTTCACACGACGTTTACGAAAGTAGATAAGACTTTTGCATCTTCTGGTCTTAAATTGAAGATACGTAGAATGTGCTAAGATGTGGAAAGTAGGAAATAAAAGGAAAAACATGTTCTCTTGTTAACGGACTAAACAAGAAAGTAAGACTGAAGTATTGAAACGGAGGGAGGGAGTTGTTCGGTGGCATCAGGCATGTCACATCTTTGAAATTAGGATAAAATCACTTATTAGTGCAATAATTGTAATATGTGAATCGAGAAGCTTCAACGTGGCCTAGAGATTTGATAGATGTACTACGTGTTTGTTTGAGCAAGGAGATGTATAAGGGGATGTAGAAATGGTCCTACAAATGGGGTCTTGAAAAAATTGGAGTGCAAGAGTATAGTGTTATCAGTCTATATTTTTCTAGCCTAACAGTTTTTTTGCTTTTGGGATGTGTCTCTTCTATAACTTGGTAGTGCCAGTAAATACCTTCGAGAATGTTGCCAGGTGGGTCAGATCCTCCGAAAGTAATGCAATTTTGAAGGATCCGACATGATGGTGGTAGTATTGTTGGAGGTTGAGCAACATAGGTCATGAGGGCGTGCTTCAAGTTAGGAGTACTGAGAACCTTTTTAACTAGCCAAGACAACAACAAATTTAGCACTACCTTACTGGATTCACAACCCTTCTTCCGCTCTAGAGTTGAAAAAGAGTGCAATAATAGATCACGGAGAGTGAACTCATGAGGTACATCAAACAGCTTTTAAAAGAATGGTTCACGTATATGTATTGCGAAATCATACACATTACACTATGTGTAGGGGGAAATAATTGCAGACTATATATACCTGCATTGTGAGAGTGGAAAGGGGTTAATAGTGTCATCTTTCATTAGGCATTGCACTCTTAAATTTTTGAAACAACAATGGTTATAATTGCTATTATACTTGTTCTTGCTGCTCCTTCACCTAGCCAAAATCCAATTCCGACAAGCTACATTTTTTGCTCAAGGAGATTATCAAGTAAAAATGTCCACCATGAGGTAAAGTAGAAGTTCGGCTTTGCACTAAAGTACCACAAAAAATATAGTCGAAAACAGACACTGAAACTTGGCCTCAGCTGACAAGTAAACATAAAGACACCTCAACCGGCAACTAAACACTCCAACTCGTCCCCCTGTCCATCAAATCATTCAAGAACTAGTGAAAAAGTCGAGCACAGTGTTTCTGTTAGCATATCAACTTGAGTATTTAGATTGATTTGTAAGGCACCTTTTGTAACCGGACAAGAAGCTTACTTGCTTGTAATGATGTTTCATGTTTTACTGCAGTGGTTGATGGGCTTCTTAAGCTTTTGGCACAGAGGAGAAGTACGAATGACAAGAATACGTATTCTCCCATGGCATGTATTCCTCGGTCTTTACACATATGGCTTGGCAGTGGCAACAGCAGAAACAGGACTTCTCGAAAAGTTAACCTTCTTGCAAACAAACGGAGCTGTACAGAAACGTTGCACAGAATCCATGATCGTAAATGGCATGGGACTCAGTTTAGCTCTCCTCAGCGGCATGGTGATATTTGCTGCTGTGTTACCAAAACATCAAACACCACATACGAAGAGTGTTTACTCTACTAATAAGCTACATTCTTAGTTTTTCATACACCGCGATAAATTCTCATGTAAATACACTATTTATTGGTGTTGTTTATAAAATGAAGAAGGTCCAACAGGTCCCTTCTTTTCCCAATCTTTCTTGCAATTTGGTATGCCAGTCTTGCTGGTTCTTCTTCAGTGTTCTTAGCACACTTCTTGATACCTGTGATGTGTGAGTTAATTTGCGTTATATATGTATCGGAGTTAGCTTTTACGTATTTCAATTAATCTCATGAGATACCTGCTGCCTTTCACCGTGTGATAGATTCACAATGGAGAAGTTGTGTGTTGTGACCTACAGTATACACTAGTATACACCATTTAAAGTATTGGTCAATTAATTTGCATTGAATAGACACTTTAAACTCTGTCAACAAATTTTAATTTCAAAGCTCTTTTTTTTTCCTCAATAATATTAAAATATAATAATCCAATCATAAAATTTTAAGCTCAAATTTTTCTGAAGTAAATATACTTTGTTGTTGATTTCTTTGATCTACGTAAGTTTTTTAAGGATAGAATTATCGGTGAGAAAATTGCACGTGTTGATGAAAGACAACAATCTCCAAAAGGTAAAAACTTATCCTAATATTTTATATTTGCGCTTACACATTTCTTGAAATGTAATTTTATTAGTAATAACCAAAAAGGATAGCTAAGTGCATCAAACTTCCTCGATGTCCACGATTCGAGGAAGAATCAAACCACAAAGATTTATTGTTCGCAATACTATCCCTTGTAACGTAAAAAAAATATTTTCACAACTCAAATTCATAACAATAAATTTATATAATTTGACGTAAATACAATTTTTTTTTCAAATTAACTAAATAGTGTAAACTAATCCGAACACCAAAACTATTAAAAAATCACTAATTTAAATTTGCATAAAAACCATTTTTAAAGTTGTACCAAAAAAAAATAAATACACCCAATTTAATGAAAGCACTCTTTTGAGAGTCCATTGATAATAAGAGCATCAAAAGTTAGGTTTCCATTGATGCTCAAAGGATGAAGATGAACTTCAACTCCAAAAATTCCCTTTTTCCATTACCCCTTTGAATCTAAAACCCTATTAACACATTACTATTACAACCCTAAAACCCTAAAAAAATAATAATCAAGAAATGTGTTCTTCTATAATCCCATCTTCTCTTATCTTTACACCTAAATCCCCTTTCATCTATAGTCAAGATTTGATTTTTACCTCATACCCATTTCACCTTAGGACTAGAATTCCTAAGTTCTCCCTTTCTGCTTCAGTTTCAGAAAAAGTTGCAGCAGTTTCTTGGGGTGTTTCTGATCCAAATGCAATTGATGAGTATAATGGTTGGGACTTTGTTGAACCTCCAGTTGAAAAGAAGAAGAAAAAGGGTATTTTTTATTGTCCACCTCAACTAATTTGAGATCAAGTTTTAAGCTGATTGATTGACTTTTTGAGGATGTAGTTTATTGCTTTTGTTATATGTTAGCATCTGTTGTTGTTGATTGTTACTGTTGCTTGCATGTATTTCCTATTAGTTGCTATGTTTTGCTTCCCTTGAGCTGAGAGTCTTTCGAAAATGGTCCCTTTAGCTCCATGAAGTAATGGCAAGGTTTGCGTAACACTGCCCTGCATGAGCTGAGAGTCTTTCAGATATTGTGGGGATTTTATTGGGTATGTTGGTGGTGGTGGTGTGAACAAAAATACTGTTGAGATATTTTGTGATTAGGGGAATTAAAAGATGGGTTCTTTTGCAGGTTTGTCAAAATTTTTGGTTATTGGCATGTCAGTGTCTCTTGCTGCTGGGCTTGGTGTTGCTTCCTACTTTTCACTATACCAGAAAGGTGAGATTTTTGGGATTGCTTTTGTTAGTTTATGTTGCTACTGTGCTTTGTAGAAATGTAATTTAATTTTTGGTGTACTTTGTGCTTTTATAGGATTCAAATTTCAATTTAGTGGGCCGCTCCATGAGTCACATGATAGTTTAGCATCTAATGAGGCTTCTAATAAGGGAGAAGATGGCGAAACGGTTGATTTGTCAATGGGAAGTGATGAGATTTCTGAAACGGTGGAGGGAGGTTCTGATTTCGATGATAAAAATGTTGTCTTGGGTAAGTTTTTAGAGCTTAACTAAACTTTGTTATGTTCTTTGTTTGTTAAAATAAGTTGTGCATACAGTAGTCTAGATAAAATGCTTGTAAAGGGAGTTCTCTTGTTTCTTTTTTCCTTTGGTAGTCGCATGAGAAATGCTAATATTTTCGAAAAATATCTGAATCATGTAATGTACTAGAACTCTTTTGGGTTGGGAGTAGTTTGTTTATTATGCAATGGTACCTCTTTATAGTCTCTTTCTTCTTTGGGAAAATATGGTTTCCTGTTCCCTTTCCATCATTTGATGTACGATTGTTTACCAATGTGCTAATTTAAGTTGTTCAGCACCCAAGGATGTGACCTAGTTGTCAATTAAATGAGTGGAGAATCCGGAGATCTCAGGTTCAAATCTCAGGGGAAGGCAAAATCACTAGAGTCCTATTTGCTCTAGCATTGGTTGGCAAAATTACCCGGTTTATGTGCTGGCACTTGATGAAAATCGAGGTGCAACATCACCATCATCCCAAAAATAGAAGAAGAAACTGTTTAGCCTTTTCCTTTTTTGGATCGAACTTGTAATTTCCTGTTCAGAAGCTTGTTCTCTGATTCCATTCTTCTCCTTTTATTTTTTCCGTATGCTCCTGCTTTGTCTGGCTTGGTGCATTTTCCAGGAAACTAATAAAAATAAAAGAACCCCTGAAACAATTAAGAACAGATAGACAAGTCAGTAAAAACTCCCAATTCTCCTGGAAAGTGTACGCCAACAATATTCACATTTCTTCTGTTCTTCTCTTCATGTCAGTAAAAGAAACATGTATGGCTAGTTCTAACATGCAAGTTTAAGTTCATAAATGTCATTTTTCATTTTATTCTCATCTGAAAGTTAAAACAGAACAAATATGTAAAGATAATTGAAAAGAAAATCCTCATTCAACACTTGTCAGCATTCACCCATGTTATCTCATTTTATTTTGAGCTTGATTTGGTGCTAATAGTAGTAGTTTTTTTTTTTAATTTACTTGCTGCAATAGTTTGTAGTTTGTACCATTTTCTCTTTCGTTTACATAGAATGATAGCGTTCTGTTCATTAGTTCTGATTTTAATTTTATTCCTCCCTGGCCAAAACTTCTGGGTCATTGTCATTTTGAAGAGACACACAATGTTTCAACTAAAGGAGTAACTAGAGGAGTACTGGGACGAATTACAATTCCCTTTGCTGTAGATTCTACTCAAGAAGAAGCTCTTTTTATGTTGAAGAAACTCAAGGTATAGTTGCCTGACCTTTATTGAGAAATAAGCTTTCCTGCTCTACTTGTACACTTTTCTGTTCCGACCTATGTTATATTAGACTTAGCTATAGTGCTTGACTTAGTTTGAACAGCATGATAGCTAGAGAACTTTGTATTGCACTAGTAAGTCAAACCAAAAGCGGCATATTTTCCAAGATATGTGGTGTAACATAATTATCGGGTGGTTCTGATGTTTTAAAGTTATTTTTGGTCAAAACTGTAATGGCCAGCTTCAGAGGGAACCTTTTGCTGTGTGTGTGGAATCATGGGTGTTTCATGTTTCCTTATGATGAGTGTGAGATGGGAGGCTTTAGGAAGTACAGTAACATCCTTGGGAAGGCAACCAAGAGAAGTGATGTTGCCTAGATACTGTTGTTAGAACAACGAAATGTAATTAAGCTAGTAGGTTGCACATTCAAACTGGACTGTGGTTCCTTCCTTATCTCTCCTTTTTAGTATATGACTACGGATAATGTGTTTTTTCCTGTGAAAACTAGCCTGTTACATTTTGTAATCTTTATTGTTTATTTTGATTTTACTTGATAATTTTATTTGCCCCTCTGTCTTTCACCCTTCACTCGATTATTTAGGTCTGGTTCTAAGCATGGCTTTGACATTATGCTGTAAGGTATAATTGGAAATTAGACAGCCATATTGTAGTTCTACTGTCAACTATTGTGACGTGCTTGTAGCACTGTCTGTGCTTCTCTCTCTGACTTCACTCTATTGTTTAGATTCGGTTCCCAGCATAGTTTCACCATTATAATCTAAAGTATACAGATCATTGAAGATGATGTTAAAGCAGATGAACTATGTTCAAGGAGGGAATATGCAAGATGGTTAATTAAAGCAAATACACAACTAGAAAGGTACTTTTGGTCAACATCATTTGTTTGGCCAGTTTTTTTGTTGGAAGAAGACAAAATATTAGTACCACTGACAAGTTTCTCTAACCATTTTGTTTTTTGACTTCTAGGAGTAGAAAGCATCGGATAGTTCCATCAGTTGTGCTTTCTGGCTCTACAATTGCTGCCTTTGATGATGTGGGTGTTGAAGACCCTGATTTTGCGACCATTCAATGTAAGCTTGACATGTTGTTACCCAAGCATAATATATGTCATCTTTGAAGGAGCTAATACTTTCAGTTCTTGCTTAAAAAATGTTATCCAGCCCTAGCTGAGGCTGGTATTATTCCTAGCAAGCTGCCAGATAAGAAGTTCGCTTCCACTCCAAATGTTTCAGAAGATCAGGGCGTCTGTTTTTCCCCCGATAGGTACTATGATGTTCATCTCTCCCTCCTCTCCCTTCCCTTTTGTTGTTTTTGCCACTTCATCCGTTTCTCCCTTTGTTACCTTCGTCTATGCTTCTTTTTGAGTTATGTCTGTTTTGCTGTTTCAGATTTTTGTCTCGCCAAGATCTGATTAGCTGGAAAGCCAAAATAGAGTATGAAATCATGCCAGTGATAGATAAAGAGGTAGGGGAAAAACCATGCTCCAACTTCAACGAAATTTTGATGCCCTTTATCTGCCTGAATATCTGACTGTGTGTACAGTTCAGATATCAAGGAAGAACATAGCCTTTCTGGATGTAAGGGACATCAATTCTGAAGCTTTGGTGGAACTTTTTGTGGATTTACGGGCTGGTGAACAGAGCATTCTTCGGAGAGTTTTTGGTCTCTTTCTTTCTCTGTTTTGCACTAATGCACGAAATTAGATTTATGAGATCCCCTCGGCAAAAATATCACCACTTCTATGCAAAAAAATACTTGCATGTCACCGATGCATTCTTTGACATGTACAAACATCTTAGTAAATTAATTAATTCACCCAAATCATTTGGGATAAAAAGATATAGGAGGAATTTAGTGCATGCAAGACAGTTAAGTACACCGAAGCTTTGGATTAGGAAGTTTGTTGATCGCCTATGTATCATTTACAGGACAGGCGAAACGATTTCAGCCTGATAAACCATCCACGAAGGCTCAGGCAGCTGTTTCGCTGACAAGTGGGAGAATGGAAGAATATATACAAAGTGAGCTGGCAAAACTTGAAGCAGAAAATTTATCGAGACTTATGACAATGGAAGAAATAAAGTCTGACCTACTTGATAGAGGAGAAATACAAAGGATTTGGGAGAGTAATATGGAAGTAGAAAGAAGTCGTGGTTTAGAGGTAGAAAGTGCTTATCTGTCTTCTATTGGAGATTTAGAACAGGAAAAAATTGTACATGAGAATGCTCGAGCTGAGCTTCTGAAGCAGAAGGCAGCTCTAGACTGTCAGAAGCAGCTACTTTCTAGTCTCAAGGAAGAGGTTGATGAGATGTCCGAAAAGCTTGCATGCGAGAAGTTTAAGCATGTGGATGAGCAGTGTGATTTAAGTGGTATGATTCATGATTTGCAGGTTAAGCATGAAGCTTTGCTTGACAAAAAATCTATGTTGGAAGCTGAGAGTGAAGCTTTGCGAAAACTGAGGTACAAATATGTGTTAATCACTTAATTGTAGCTTTTGTTTACTTCTATGTCTTTTTCTGAATGGCGACTGTTGTTTAATTTGTCTTGTTGTATCCTCTAATAGCTTTATGGAGTTTCAACACGTAGAAGTTTAGTGAATGTTAATTAGCTTTAGGAAGTTTGACTAATCTCGATAACAATCAAACAAACGTGATATCCGAACTAAGGATGGTATTACCGGAGAGGTTGATAATTCATTAACATTCGTAGTCTGTAATTGGCATGAAATTGTGCAATAAAAACCGAAAATATAGTTTTTCTTTTGGTGAGGTTGCCTGGGAGGGAAATGGTGGAGCATTAAGGTTGGGATGGCACTGGAAAAAAGAAACAAAAAATGGGGAAGAATGATATAATATGCATCTCATGATAGGGGATCATAATGTTCCCCATGCTAGACAAACATATCCCTTGGATGCAAAGATTAATTACAGAACAGAAGGACATTTCACCGAATTCGGTCAAATTGCCAATCCCAAAAAATGATTATTACACATTCTAAGGAGGATTATGGACTTGATGGAGTGCTCTAGTCTGAACCACAAATATGCTAATTTTAGCTATGTATACTTTTAATAATTCTGTAGCGGAATAATCTTGAGATGTGGATAATGGCAAGAATGTCACTAAGATTCAAACCGTTATACATTCTGGTGAGGACTGATGCATACTGCATACGTAGTTTACACTGGTTTCCATGTCTTCACATGGAACTTCCATTGATTTCTCGGTTACAGCTCTTTCGTTAAGCTTGAAATTGTTAACTCCAGGTTATGGTAACTACTTCTAACATTCTATTGATCTGATGGTTGCATTTTCTGTTTCAATTTACACTTATATTAGTTGAAAGAGCTTAAGCATCCTGAAACAGTAGAAATTTCGACTCCAGATAATTTTTAGGTAGTTGACAATGCATGTTTTGTTGAAACAGATCATGGGTAGAGGATGAAGCAAGAAGAAGTCAAGCTCGTGCTAAAGTTCTCGAGGAGGTTGAACGAAGGTGGAGATGGGAGGAGCAATAGGAAAAAAGTTTTCCTATAAGTTAAATAATCCATCTGTTTTGATGTACATTTTCTCATTGTCATGATCAGTTCTCTTCTTAAATATTTTCTTGGTAGCATCTTGTAAACTATATAAGAGCTGTTGATCTCTGTCATTAGCAGAAAGCAATTGAAGAGTAACTTTTTTTGTTGTATTTTGAAGAATGAATTGCTTTATTAACAAAGTGAACCTCTTGAGTTCCAATCTATTTGCAGGGACCTAATAGCTTTACATCCAAACTTATTTTTTTAGGTTTTTTATTCGGTGTCTGTTTGTTATCTGTATTGGAGTTTTGACTAATTTTTATATGCAGAGCATCCTGGTATGATCATTTTTCATACTTTCATTGTTTTTTTTTCTAGATAGATTTGGATCTTTTTTCTTGAGTCGATGATATATCGAAAACGATCTCAGTCTTTGAGATAAATTTCTATAACCCTTCTCAGATCATAGTTATTAGATTACATTGAATATATTATTGTAATCATTGGAGAAATCTTAAACTACACAAATTATGCCAAAAAGGGACTTTAGTTTTGGTAAATATTTGTCAAAATTGTGTAAAGTTATCACTAATATGCTTTATGTGTAGACTAATATAGTCCATACATAAAAATCCATACAAGCTAAGGCACAAATTAAATGTCAATTTTGCTCTTTTTTGCTTCTTTATTCTTATGCCAAAAGCTACATTTGGGCCCCATCTTTAATATCACAATATTTTCTTGATCTTCATCTATTCAAACTAATATTTTTATTCTGAGAATAATCTCTAGTAATATTAGTATCTTGATTAGTTGGCTACAATGAACTAATTATTGGACATATCAAGCAAAATATACTAATCAGGTATATCTAATTGACCTAATCAAAATTCTAGTTGGTACATTTGTGTAATAATAATATTAGCTATAAACAGTTGTTAAATGAAAATGATATGAATAATGAAAGTTTATATAATCGATCATAATTGAGGTATTTTTTTGCCCTTGACCAAATACTTTTTTTTAATTCACTCGTGCCATATAGAACATTGATAAATAAGTGGAAAAAAACTTTAGTTACATATAATTAAGTTAACTCTAAAAATGATTTTAATTAGGGATTAGATGAAATAGGTACTAGTATAATAAGTTCCTTCATTTTAATAGTTAAAAATTAATTATTTTGTAATGTTATCGTGAAGTGAAAAATACTCATTCATTTTAACTAACGGATGTGATCGAGTCTTTAATATGAAGTCAATTTTAATAAAAAAATGTATTATTTTAAAAACTTTTCAACGTAAATTCTGATAAATAGTTAATTAAAAAAGAACATAGTTAAAAATTGACTCTTGTGGTTGTAGTCTGCATAATTAGGAAAAAGTCACATCTTATTAGCTGCACAATGACAAAAATAATTGGACTAACATTTATGCATTAAAAGACAAATTTTTACTCCAATTCTTTACCTTAAGAGCTTTTAACTAATAAATTTCATTTTTTTTCTATAATCGAGAAATTTTAGTTGTATTTGCAATGATAAAATGCTCTTTAACAATATGATTTATAGTTAAATTTTAATCTTAAATAAATATGATTTTATATGAATGTTCAAATTAAGAATAAACTCTCTAGCAAATGTGATTTCATTCGATTTTAATCTTTAACAAAATAAGTTTACGATTTTATATTCAAATTCTAACCTCTAATAAATACGATTTTATATCCATGTTCATATTAAGAATAAACTCTCTAACAAATGCGATTATATTTGATCTAAACCTCTAACAAAAACGTGTTCATATCCATATTCAAATTCGAGACTCGATAATAATGAGTCCTTACATTCGTCTATACTTAAATACCAAATTAATTTGAAACATCACGGATCATTTAGTTTTTATTAATATTCGTGATGGTAAAAATATTTTCTAACAAATACTTTTCATGTTTAGGTTCTGATTGATAATTTTATATTTAGATTCAAATCTAAGATATTTATGTAAGAATAAACTCTCTAACAAACACAACTCTATTTTTATATTTTTATCTATAATAAAAACGAAATTTGAGATTTCTAATTAAAGATAAAACAAATTATTTAACCACTTAGAGTGAGAATGCAGAAATCTAGGGTGTCACCTGTTCCAAAGTTCATATTTTTACTGTATTCAAGTCCCTTTCTTCTTAAATTTTCCTCTACATTCAACAAGTTTTTGACCCTATATCCAAAAAAATGTCAATCTTCTTTGGCCAAACATTGGCCACTCAAGAAATTGGTGGTTCCCTGTAGCTTTATGTGTTTTGTTTTTGACAGTTGTGCATTAAAAAACCAATCTTTTTTCTTTCTTGATAAGATTATAACACTTCCCCTTCAAGAACTGCACCATTACACTAATTATCAATTGTGGGGTTCTCATTTTTTCCTCATTTTTGATGAGGCTATGGATTGATTCTTGAGCTATGGGGTTTCATAAAAAATGGGTGGGGGTTATTTTTTATTGTTAAATGAGTTGAAGCTTCAATTTTTTCCATTGAAAATACTTACATGATAGTTAGGGTAGGTTTCTTGGTTGCTGCTTCTATAGCTGCTTATGCAGTTAAGCAGATAAATGTAAAACCTTCAAAGCCATCATTAGGTAATTTTCTTGATTAGTTGCAAACAAGTATTTATTTGGTTTTAGGTATTGATAGAACAGTTGTTGTAAAGATTCAATTTTTAATGGGAAAATTCATCTAAAATGGGTGATTAGAGTTTGTTTTTTGAGGCTAATTTGTGTTTATGTTGATGTTTTATGAATTTGGTGAATAGAAAATGGTGAACCATTGCTTGAACAACGAGGGGACGAAGGGGATGAAAAGGAGCAGCTTTTGTATTCGACGGATGGCCTCAAAGAAGTGGTTGTAAGTATAGTGAAATTTGTGCACTCTTTTGTTGCTTGATAGTGGTGATATCTTCTGTAAGAACAATTTGATACTGAGTTAAAAATGTTTGTTTTCGAACAATTTTTTGGATGTTACAGTGAAATGGTGTTATGGAGAACATATAATATATATAACATGAAAGATTGGTTCAACAGAAAATGTGATTGTTATAGCGAAATGTTGTTATAAAGAGGTCTGATTGTGTTCGGAAATTTGTCTTTTGTTTTTTTGTTTGGCGATCTGTAGGATGAGGAAGAAGAGAAAGAAGAAGTTAAATTAATCAATGGAATTATAAATCCAGCACAGGGTAACCAGATTGATCTTGATGATGATCTTTTCCCTGAATTTGAAGATCTTTTATCCGGGGAGATTGAATTTCCGTTACCAAGTGACAAGTATGATACAGGAAGAGAAGAGAGAGAGAGGGTTTACCAAACTGAGATGGCCTACAACGCGAATGAACTTGAAAGATTGCGAAACCTTGTTAAGGAACTTGAGGAAAGGGAGGTGAAGCTTGAAGGGGAGTTGCTTGAGTATTATGGTTTGAAGGAACAAGAGTCGGATGTCCTCGAATTACAAAAGCAGCTCAAGATTAAGGCTGTTGAGATTGACATGCTCAACATCACGATAAATACGTTACAGGCTGAGAAACAAAAGCTTCAAGAGGAGGTTTTTCATGGAACTACTGCTAGGAAAGATCTAGAAGCTGCTAGAAGCAAGATTAAGGAGCTGCAAAGGCAGATGCAACTCGAAGCTAACCAAACGAAAGCTCAGTTGTTGTTGCTAAAACAACATGTCACTGAACTTCAAGAAAAGGAAGAGGAAGCTTTCAAGAGAGATTCCGAGGTTGACAAGAAGCTTAAACTTGTGAAGGAGTTGGAAGTGGAGGTCATGGAACTTAAGAGGAAGAACAAAGAACTTCAGCACGAAAAGAGAGAGTTGGTTATTAAATTGGATGCTGCTGAATCTAAAATAGCGAAGTTGTCTAATATGACGGAGGTAAATTTTAATTCCTGATACCAGTATTTTCATGTCTCGGATCGAGTTTAGGACAATCTCTGCGTGTTGTAACTTATAGCTCTTCTTTCTTTATGCATTTACTTTCTATTCTCAAGTTTGTAAAAATATTTTGGAACTATAATCATATTCTGATTTCTTGTAATTATCAGAATTCTTTGCTGTTTCTCATGCTCTTTAGTTTCTTCTGTTTCGGCCTGAGATGGAACTAAGATTTTGACTTAACGGGTTCTGATTTCTAGAAAAGATTAGCTTCTGGTTCTGGCTAAATTATTTGTATATACTAAATAAACTGTGAAGCACAAATACAATGTCTTGAACCAAAGTTAGGTTCTGCTGAACCTGTAGACGAGCTTGTAGCTCTGCCCCTAATTTTGACAATTGTGTTTCGCTCCCACCACTGAATAATGGGAGATTTTCAGCTTATAATGAGAAAGATTGTGTGATGTTTTTGACGATTCCTGACTTGTTTTTGGCATGCTTCTGCAGAATGAAATGGTTGCTCAGGTGAGGGAAGAAGTAACTAATTTGAAGCATACAAATGATGATCTTCTAAAACAAGTAGAAGGACTTCAAATGAACAGATTCAGTGAAGTTGAAGAGCTAGTGTATCTTCGTTGGGTCAACGCATGCTTAAGATTTGAACTTCGGAACTACCAAACACCTCAAGGAAAAGTATCCGCTCGTGATCTCAGCAAAAGCCTGAGCCCAAAATCTCAGCACAAGGCCAAACAGTTGATGTTAGAATATGCAGGTTCTGAACGAGGCCAAGGAGATACAGATCTCGAAAGCAATTTTTCTCAGCCATCTTCTCCCGGTAGTGAAGACTTTGATAATGCTTCTATAGACAGTTCCACTAGCAGATTTAGTACTTTCAGTAAAAAGCCCAACTTAATCCAGAAGCTGAAGAAATGGGGCAGCAGAGGTGGTAAAGACGATTCTAGTATTATGTCTTCACCAGCAAGATCTCTTGGAGGAGCATCTCCTGGTAGGATGAGTATGAGTGTAAGACCAAGGGGTCCTCTGGAATCTCTAATGCTTAGGAACGCGGGTGACGGTGTAGCCATCACTAGTTTTGGAACAGCTGAGGAATACGATTCCCCAGAAACACCAAAGCTTCCACCGATTAGGACTCAAGAATCTTCTGCTGAGACACTGAATTCAGTTGCATCATCGTTTACTCTAATGTCAAAATCGGTGGAAGGAGTTCTAGATGAGAAGTATCCGGCATTCAAAGATAGGCATAAGCTGGCAGTAGAACGAGAGAAGACAATTAAGGCTAAAGCTGAGCAGGCAAGAGCAGCAAGGTTTGAGAAGACCTTGCCTCCAAAACTTGCTCAATTGAAAGAGAAGTCGGTATCACTGCCAGGGTCAGTACCAGTTTTGCCAGTGGTCTCCGCCTCTGGTGAGTCAGCAGAGCAGTCTGGTGATAGCAAAACCGACTCTCAAGCCGTGAGCAAAATGAAACTTGTTAATATTGAGAAAAGACCTACTAGGACTCCTCGTCCACCGCCTAAACGATCAGGAGGTGGTCCAGCTCCAGCTGGTAATAATGTTATAGGTGGAGCACCTGGAGGTCCACCCCCACCACCTCCTCCGCCTGGTGCTCCACCACCGCCACCTCCACCTGGCGGAGGACCGCCTAGACCACCACCTCCTCCTGGATCTTTAATGAAAGGAGGAGCTGGAGGTGACAAGGTCCATCGTGCTCCTGAATTAGTTGAATTCTACCAAACTTTGATGAAACGCGAGTCAAAGAAGGACACATCATCAGCTTTGATAACCGCTACTTCAAACACATCAGATGCAAGAAGCAACATGATCGGGGAGATAGAGAACAGATCCACATTCCTCTTAGCTGTATGTAAAACTTCTCTTACTTCTTTGAATGAAACGCATGTTCCTATTACCCTATTCTGACACGAGCGATAATTGTGCAAAACCAGGTGAAAGCTGATGTGGAAAGTCAAGGAGAATTTGTCGAGTCATTGGCAACTGAAGTTCGTGCTGCTTCTTTTACCAATATTGAGGATCTAGTGGCATTTGTGAACTGGCTAGATGAAGAACTCTCCTTTTTGGTAGTTCCTCTTTACACTATACCTTCAAATCCCCTATTCCTTAAATTAGACTTATTAATCATACTTTTGTATGGTGGATATGAAAATTATTGGTTAATTAATCTCTCTCAAGCGACAAGGACCATGCACTTTACAGCATCTGTTAACAGTGTATCTTGCTGATTCTTTTCAAGGTTGACGAACGAGCTGTCCTCAAGCACTTTGACTGGCCTGAGGGAAAAGCGGATGCGTTGAGAGAGGCTGCTTTCGAATATCAAGATCTAATGAAACTAGAAAAGCAAGTAACCACCTTTGTGGATGACCCAAATCTTCAATGTGATGCGGCTTTGAGAAAGATGTACAGGTTGCTTGAAAAGTAAGTCTCCACTGATATTTATGTCTCTCATCTTTAAACTAGAGAATTTAGGTTTGGTAGGATGCAGGGGCGGCAGATCCAGGGAGGGACAAGGAGTTCATTTGATCTGCCTTAGGCGGAAATTACACTATTCATAAATGCTTAAAATTATTTATATATATATATATGGTAGATGTTGAACCCCCTATGACTTTATATTTTGAACCCCATTAGTGAAAACCCTAGCTCTGCCACCAGTAGGATGTGAAAATAGTTGAGATTTTAATCAAGTTATTCCAGACCTTATTGAAACTTCCAACTTAATTGGAAGTAGTATCCTTTCATGTGTAGTTGTTCTTTTTTGTTTTTTCATTTTATTTTTATCTATAGCTAACTCAGTTTTTATTCTGGATGCCAGGGTTGAACAGAGTGTTTATGCACTACTGCGTACTCGCGATATGGCTGCATCACGATACAGAGAATTTGGTATTCCTACTGATTGGTTGCAAGATTCAGGTGTTGTTGGCAAGGTACGTTCTCATCTAGAAACGTCACTCTGGTGTCCTTTTTCAAGCCTATTTAACATAAAAGCACAAACTTTTCCACCAAGAACCATGCTGCAAGGAAAACCTTAGAATGTGAAGTTTCCACTTAACATATTTTTCACAAATATCAAGAACCTCAGTAACTAACGTACAATACCATTTTAACTTCATAGTACGTCCAAAAGAAACAAAAACAAAGTATGCAGAGAAATGATCCATTATGTTTTTTCTCTTCTGCAGATAAAGCTTTCATCAGTACAATTGGCGAGGAAGTACATGAAACGTGTAGCATCAGAGCTTGATGCCATGGATGGACCCGAGAAGGAACCAAACAGAGAATTTTTGATTCTACAAGGAGTTCGTTTTGCCTTCAGAGTTCATCAGGTATATAACACTACACCTGCATTTAGTTAACTTGTTTTAGTAAAGATACAGATTGAAAAATTCACAAGCTTGTTTTTGAAAATCCTTTTTTTTTTCCTTTTCAGTTTGCTGGAGGATTTGATGCTGAAAGCATGAAGGCGTTTGAAGAACTAAGGAGTCGCGTTCAGTCACAAACAGGAGGAGAGAATACACAAGAACCATGAGAATATTTGTATTTTGGTTTTGGTCACTGTATATTTCATCATTTTCTCCAAGTATAGCAAAACATATTCTATCTTGGACATTTGTACAATTCGAAAGGTTAAACTCAAGGAGAATGTCAGATAACACAGATTAGTTAAAAAGAAGTTGCAGGGATAAACAGTGTAGGGTTAAACACTTTAAAAACTTCACTGAACAGTGAGTGAAATTTGGACCTGCATATTCATGAGAAAGAAATAACTATTAAAGCAATTCGAGAATTATTCGAAATTAACTTCAAATTTGAAGAATGTGTCTACAAGAAACTTGAGAATATATTCTGTGGGGACTCAATCATCAGTACCCTTTTCTCCATTTAACATGGACAACCTCCATTGTGTATAAATAGGAGAATGATTTATTTACTGCTTGGCCATGAAAGAACTCATAAAATCAATGGTGTTTACAACATTTGATGTGAAGTGACTCTAGCTGCATGCTTGTGGCTAAATATGTAGGTGAGGTTTCTTGATTTCATCTGCTATCTCATTGTGATGACAAGACTTCTATCTGCAAATTTAGCACCTCCAACCTTCCCTTGAAGTTGAGATGGTAGACGAATCACACGTCTCTGATCACCGGCCTCCACCAACAACTCAGACCCTCCTCTAAACTGCAAATAGCCAGAAATTCTAATTAATATCCCCATATAATTTGGTTTTCAGTAGCATGAATTGTAAGAACATGGTGAGAAAAATAACAAAACGAGCCTTTGGTCATCGTTAGAGGTCAAAACGCCCTCAACTTGGATAACCAAAGAAAGTTAGATGTCAGTAGAACTTTTCATGTGCTACATTAACAGCAAAAATCTTGGGACAACCTAGAACAGCAAGCTAAGAATGTTCTTAATCACTCAACTACATATTATAGTGCTTCATGTAAATCTAAGCATCTGTTTAATGTTTTATAGTTAGTGTTCGTTGCAGTTAAGAGAGCCTTACACCCTGAAGAAGCCAACCACTTTTTGATAATTTCTATGGCAAATGCTTACAGAAATTATCGATTAGTAAATGCTTATTCAGTCTATTACCAAAATAATATCTGTTATCTAGTGAAGAATTTTGTTGCATTGAAGTTCACAAAAGGATCGATTTTTTGGAATCATAGCATACACATAATGTAGAAAGGTGAAACAAACCATACTACTTACTTGATATAGCTTGATTTCTGATTTGTCAAAACCAGGCATGAGAAGAGTGACGATTTTGTTGGTTGGATCAAAGATAACCGCAGGAATTCTGGCCTCATGAGCTGTTACAGTCAGAAGATTCCGTGCACTCTCACTATGACTATCCTGCATAATTTTGTCCCAATCTAAATGGGCTCCGTCTGAGATATGTGGAACAAAAGCAGAAGGCAAAGGTGAAAAGTCCTCAATCGTTGCCCCTACTTCTCCACTCGAATTTGGTCTTGCAAGAGCAAATGCACCAGAAACCTGTGCACCAGCCTGGATTATGCAACCCCAGTAACGTAAAGAAGAAGCCATAGACACAGGGCTGTTTCTATCCACCACAATATAGCAACCAAACCTTTTTGGTTCTGCAAATATTGAAGACCCTCTCTGCAGCATGCAAAATCATTAGAACCTTTAGTTCAAATAGAATGGCATCTTGAAAACAGATTAGTAGCTGGCATACCTCCAATACTTGTTCTAGAAGGTCCCAGATTTCTGAACTCATTTTCCCATTCAGATTAGGATTTCTACCGCTTAGAGTCATGGCTTCTTCGGCAAGTCTCAAAAGTGAGGGACTTGCCAGCCTACCTAAATCAGTTTTTTCAGCAAAATTGCGGAGATATTTTAAGTATAATCTGCACGTGGAAATAATGATATGAATCTCCACATCAGTTTTGGCATAGAGACATAAGACATTTGACAAGTCTTGGAGAAGATCTAACCTTGCTTTGCTGGTTGCACCAATCATTCTGATTGTTTCTTCAGTACTCATGCCATCATATATAATAATATCAAATTTCTCTTTTTTGCTGTTCTGTTGAACCACATTTTCAAAATATCCTACAAGCCGCTCGAGTGCTAGGGATGAAAATATGGAGTCCATTCCAGGAAGTACTCCAAGCTCTTCTCCGACCACCTACTACATTTCGAAAAAAAGTTACTCAAAGAGCGACTCATCCATTTCCTGGCAAAAGAATGCCAGATAACGCACCACTAAGTTACATACCCACCCCTTCAAGAACTCCTTGAGTCATATTAAGGCGAGCATCTGCTTGCTTCAGTTTATTGAGAGAATCAAGGAGCATCTGCAATTACTTATGATTGTTCAGCCCAAATGATTCGCAACCAAATGTATAATCTCAATTTGCAGGTAGACAGATGAAGTAATTAAACAAAAACAGACTTTTGTAGTTTCCAATCTGACAGCTGAGAGGTTGTCGTTGCATGTTATTGGCGACGTCCCAATCTTACAATTCAGAAGATATTCAGCTGTGGGGTCTTGAGAATGTATCACCAAACAGGTTTTGAGCCCTGCCATTGCATAATGCTGGTAAGAAAAGAAATTTGCTGGTTAGTCTACCTAACATTATCATATGCAGGAGGGACTCACAATTCCTGATATGATACAGCATTAGTTAAGGTTTAAAGGGGAAAAGACAAGCAGATTCAGGTCAATGTGGAATGTCTTTTTATTCTTATGTGCAAGTACTAGATAATATCTGAGAGTTGCACTGAAAAATGGAAGGGAAAAAACAACAGAAATGCAGTGGCAGTGCCCAGATAATAAGCCATAAAATAGAAGAACATGCTGTTAAAATTTATAGGGGAAAGCCAAAGATGCAGTGATCAATGAATAGTGCTAATATTTTGCGTGAGCACTAAATTTATGTCTCATCATCACATACAAACACAGTTTTTGTCAAGATATTTTATAGAAATAAGGTCACCTAAGACAACAACCTTATGGTAATCCCTCGGAAACAAACTTCTAAACAATTCATGAGGTTTGTTCATTTCCTACCCCCTCCCTTGCACTCCCGGATGTTTTTCCAATTCTTTATTCCACTACCCACAGTGTTGAAGGAAAAGAAAAGGGAAGATATAGTGTAACGAGTTTTCCTTCTGACAAACAAAAGAATGAGCTCGTGACAAGAGAAAACGTGGTTAAGATTATAGTTGGAAACTGTGCTCTTTTGATTTTGAATATGTAACTAAAAACTAATATACCTCTTTAAAGTCAGCAGCTTCTAAAGAAAAAACAGTTGAAGACAAATGAACTAAATCATGATTCATGAAAGTAACTGCAATGAAATATCATAACATTCTTTTATTCTGAGCTGGGTTGAAAATAGTTTATCTTGTCATAAACCTCATAAATCATAGCTTGACTCATTTAAAAGAAATACTCCAGTCAACAGAAACCACAATCTTTACTTTGTTTTGGTTAAAATTCAATTGTCTCGCTATATAAAACAATAAATGGAAGCACTAACAAAGGCTGTCTTGGACTATAGTCTACAAGTACTCCTTCATCCTTAACTAGAGTCTCGTGTTCGAGTCTCCTTGGTTACGGAATCATCTTTGTTAGGGAGACGTAGGACTTCCCGTCAATCCGAATTTAATTGGCTCCAATGCTGGTTCAGTACATCAGGTGGGAAACCCAAAAATAACTAAAGAAGCATCAATACAAACAGAACCCCAAAGTTTCCAACTAAAACAACAAAAGTATCCTCAACAGCTTAGAAAAGACTAAACAGAACATAAAGTTAGAATCTTTATAGAAAAACTGTACACTTAATTGACAAACCTGAGCAGCAAAAATGGCAGAAGTGGTTTTCCCAGAACCCCCTTTACCCAAAAAGGTAATTAGCTTAGTGGGTTTTTCATTTTTAGCTGAATTATCACTAGCCATGGCCAAAATCTCCATTCTTGCTCCCCTTCTTCTTCTAGTTTTAGCTGGAGATTCTATCTTTTTCACCGACTGATTGAAAAATTCAGAATATGGGTTCTTTGTTGTGGAGAATAATGAAGATGCTGTTAAGATTTGCATACTGGAACTCCACATTTTTTTTCTATTGGTGTAAGATGTTTAATCAGAGAGTTGCAGATGGCAATTGAACTGAGAGTTTGGAAAAGTGAGGGAGATGAGTGATTAGGCTCTTTTCCTCTTCTGTGCTAAATCGGAGTTCGATTAATCTAAATTCGTAAAGATAAGGTTGAGAGTATATGACTTTTGGAATTTTTTCATATTCATGATTCGAAATCACGATGAAGAGATTACTAGCTTTATCTATTAGACCATATGATTTTTTTATTCTACTAGTCATTTTGTGTCAACTGATTATACGTTACATTTGACTAGACAGAAAATTTAAGAAAAGAAATAAATAAATATTTATGAAATTATTAATCTCGTAAAAATAAATTGTTTTTAAATATAAAAAATATTTTTTTTTTTTAAAGAATTATAATAAAAATATGTCATCCAAATTAAAACAAAAATAACAACAAAATTAGGTGCGAAATAAATAAATAATATATTAAACATTTTTTGGCAAAAAATTTAGGAGGCCAAATGTTTTTATTATTTTTATATTTATTTTAATAAAATATAAGCTGTTTAATCGATTTTTTTCTCTCCAAATTTCATAGATTTATCCTTATACTAACATAATAAATTTCTAGTAACTTTGTATTGTAGTTATTTATATATTCTTGTATTTCATTTATATAAACTATATTTTGATTTTTGAAATACTGATTTATTTGTATGCATATTATATAAAATTTATCAAAGGAAAAATATCTTTTACTTAATTTTAGAAATCAAATTCGAGATTTCAGTAAACAAAAACTTAGATAGATTTGATTGATTATAAATATTGATCGAGTAAAAAGGTCAAGTTATTTACTTTGCTCCTTGAAGTAAAAGTTAACATTACCTCACTTTATTTTTTTCCTTTCAAATAAATGTCAACAAGAAAGATGTATAGTAGAATTTGAATTTGATTAGTTAAAAAAAATTATTAGTTACTAGTTGGAGTTAAGTGATATATATAAGAATTTTATGGATGCTTTTGTTGGACTTATTTCACTTTATCATTTAACAATTATTATGTTTTTAAGGTAAATTAAAGATTATTTAGAATTAGAAGCTCTCTAAATATATATAAATATTTTTAATAATTACTATTCTTACATATGATGTGATTGGTCATATAATGGCCAAATCATCTCAAACGATTTTTTTCTTATTTTAGGACCCGTTTGGCCATAAATTTTTCAAATAATATTTAGGGAAAATTTGGCAAATAATGTTTGTCCATACAATTTGTCATTATTTGGCAAATATTTTTTGGCAAATATCTCAAATTTCCAAATACTAGTTTTTTCTAGTATTTGGGCCAAATATCATTATTTGGAATATTTTAAAAATTAAAATTTTACCCCAATCTTTTATCTTTTACAAAAACACCCTCTCTAGTAGTTGCTTGCGTTGTATTACATCATTTTTTACGTGAACACCAAAATAGTGATGAAATATTTAGTGAATATTAAATAATGATATGATTGTTGATGAAAATTATTAAAAATTGGTTTTAGGTAACAAAGTCATGTACTTTATCTACTTCACGATGTATGGAATAATTCTTGTTGCACTCACTCCAAATTACCACATTGCTTCAGTGTCATGGATATTTTTTGTTATTGTTGTAACTAACATTCAATTGACTTGTAATACAAACTTTTAGTTAGTTTTGATAGTTTTTAAAACTTGTGTGTATAAATCATATTTTTCTAAAAAGGTGAAATATATTTTCCAAATTTTATGGCCAAACACATGATGAAATTTCACACAAATTTTCACTCAAATAATATTTGCCAAGAATATTTAAAAATCTATGACCAAACGCTATCTAACTCATATGTATTATATTTGTCTACAAACAACTCATATGTATTATATTTGTCTACAAACATTATTAAGAACAGTCATTTCTAAATCTTATTTATCCTTATATAATTACACATTCATCATAGAAATTATAATATAATGAGCTTTAGAATTTCAATAATATTACTCACAAGTCACAAGTCACATGGATTATTTGGTCTCACAAACTTATTCGAATTAATATAAAATATTCTTTTATATATAAGACACTATATAATTAATATTTTATCAACTTTGCGAATTAATTTTTAATATACCTTGTTTCCAATGTCTTTCACAAATCAAAATATTAAGAGAAAAATTAAAAATATATTCTTATTCAACTAAACTTTTTTAAAAAGCTCAACAAATTCATCTAAATTTGAGAATCCGCTATCAACATTACATACATCAATAATATAATTATCAAACTGATTCTTGAAAATATTGAAGCTAAATTTATTAAAATCGTCAATATATAATATAACACTTTTTTCTTAATGTCAAAATTAATTTCGATTCTTATATTTATGTATTACTTCATATTTTTTTTCTTCCCAAACGTGATTGAATGAAAAGATATTTAGCTTTATATATTTTTATAATCGTTGGAATTTGTGATCAAAAAAGTTATAATTCCCCTAATCAATTCCCAAAAAGGTGTCATCCTTTTTATTTTATTTTATTATACTAAAAGAAAAGGGATCAAGTCTAATTTCTTTTTATTATACTATTAAACTCCTCTTTGCTTTTCAAAAGTGAACAATAAATTAAACGAATTAATTAATTTTTAGAACCTAAATAAAATAACAAGCAAACAAACTTGAGAGATAGAATCCCAAGTTAATTGCATATGGTTATTGAGTTTTACCCATTATTATAACAGTAAAAAAAAAAATTATCCATAACCACATTAAAGAACTCTAATAATTGATAAAAGTTAGTTACCTTAACCGGACAATATAGTTTTGAGATACTATTATTATAGTGTAAAAGTTATAACAAATAAAGTTTAATCACTATACTTAGAAACTAACTTAAAAAATTTAAGAAAACAGATAAAGATATAATGTACGCAGATTTAATTCCTAATACAACTTCTTCGATAATATAGCTTTTATCCATTTGCATTGCAATAAAATTTTAGCATTAAACTATTGTTTTGGAATACTATTATCATAGTGTAAAATTCAATTATTCTAATGTTACAAAAGTTCAACATCCACACATAAAATCTCAAAAAGGAAAAATCATATACGTGCATCATATATCATCATACTCAGTATAATAATAAAATATTATGTAATCAGATTCTATCACTATCTCGTGAAAATAAGTGCACCATACATTTTGCAATAATTCAAAATAGAGAGAACATGATCATACTATATAAAAAACAAAATTTTATATAGATAATAAAATCTAAAATAATTAACAAGCATATTTTAGTAATGGACTAGCTCTTGGTGATCTTGGAAGTTCAGAAACCCTATTTCCAGAACAATCATAATATATCACACCTGAAAATTGTGGTGGCTTACATTTTTCACCCATAATAATTGTCTTTTGCCATAAACCCTTTTTATCTCCGGCCAATTCACCGGAAAATTCATCAGAAAATTCACCGCCTTTTTTGGTCATGTTAGGGCTTAATTGTTGTGGTGATGACAACCTTGGAACAATTTTGGATTCACTAATAATATTAGCTTTGGATTTTTTTGATGATTTTTTTGCATGTTTAGCACATAGTCCTACTATGGCTATTATTGAAAAAAATAAACCAATTGCTAATGGTGTAGAAGTACATAAATTATCACCATTAATTCTTGGTAATAATATTGAAAGAACCATTTTAAACAAAATTAAGGTATTTTGATAAATTTCAAGTTGGGAGAAGAAGCTAGGAGATGATTAGATGAAGAAGAAATCAATTAAAGAAATGATTAAAGTCTTGAAGAGTTAAGGAGTATATAAATAAGGGTGGGTGGGGTGGGGTGGGGGTGGGGGTGGGGTAGGGGTGGGGTTTCTATTTACAGATCACTTAAAAGATAATTACAAGTAAATTATTAATATAAACGTTAATTAATAACCATCATAATTAATGGAAAACAATCTTTTTAAAATAAGTTAAGATATATTGAGAGTATAATTAAACTTTTGTATCATAGTGTGTATAATTTATACAATATTTTATTTTGATGGTGTAGTGATTTCAACACTAAAATTGTAGTAGTTGCAAGGTAGGAAAAATATTTCAAACTCTAAATTTTGCTTTGGAATTATTTTAATGACTCAATCATTAAACGTATTAGTTTTATATAGGGAAAATTGTATAAAATAGCAAACTAATAACCTAAATTAAATGGAATAGCTAGGGTTTGATTTAATTGTGCTCCATAGCAAACGTTGACAAAAATTTGCCAGGCGTCTCTCTCCCAGAAGTCTCGCTCGCCACTCTCCCATTCTCGCCTCTCTCGCTTTATACACAGAAGTGTATAATTTCTGTATCTGTTTTGTATAAAGCGAGAGAAAATTGTATATACACATGCAAAAATGTATATCTTCGTGTTATACACTTAATTATATAATTTACAAACATTTTACTTCAAATATTGCAGAGAAAAAGGCCAAAGAATTATACAATTGTGAATTATACAATTGCAGTGAAATACAAATTTTTCTAGCTTTATACAACAGAAGTGTATATATTGTGTTTCTGTTTTTGTATAAAGGAGAAAACCATATATCTTCTTGCTATACACTTATAATTATGCAATATACATACATTTTAATTCGATTCAATTGTATGCAAAGCTAATTATACAATTGCAGCGAAATAGGCCAGCGAATTATACAATTTAGGCCAGCGAATTATACACTTTTATATGTATAGCGAATTATACAGTTTTTATGTTTGCTATGGAGCGGAATTATGCAAAGTTTGCTATATTATACAAATATGATTTTTTTGTTTGCTATATGTGAAAGTTGCCCATTTATATAATATTGTTTTTATATTTTAAAATTAATTAAGTCAATTAAAAAAATTTCAAGATGAAAGGAAAAATCATATTTGTTTAAGAAATTATTTCATGGTTTGTTTCTTTGAAGACTTTTACTAATAAAGTTTAACAACTAATGAATTTTTACCAAGTCTTTACTAACTCATGCTTCATTAATATATTTTTATATTTTGACTAATTCAAGCACTTTTTTCACTTTTGAAATCATTGAAGACGTGTTTATCAGTTATTTAAGTTTGGATTAGGTCAATATTAATTATATGATAGGTTTGTTCATTATTAAGTGAACAATATTCCTAATATATTTTATTTTAAATCACGTATTTTTATAAAATATTCTAGAATTTTTTGAGTTTAATTTGTATGCACCGTTAAAGTAAATAATATTTTATATTTTCAAATCAAAGGTAAATAATCTTTTATATTGTCGAATCTTTCAAATGACATTGAGAAGTAACTTTCTTAGAAGATATATGATATTTTACTTGTATAAAGTCTTCCTAAATTGTATAACCCAATAGTATAAAAAATTATTTCATATTGACGATATTACTTAAATCAATTTTTATAATGTAATCACTAAATAATTAATAACTATCTTCTTATTATGGATGAACGCTTATTATAATTTATTTTTGATTAAGTTTTTACATTAATGTAATCAAACATTTTTCTTAACTTAATCAATAAAATTAGCAAAATAAAAAACTTTTGCATTGCAAATAAATACTATAAAAGTTTGTATCTATATGTAGAGAAAAAAACACATTTTTAGAAGTTCTAAATTTAGATCTTGAATATGATGTTACATAATGTGAAACTTTTCGAATTAAATTTAGACTTTTGAGTTTTGAACCAAAACAAAATATTGTATATATACCTTTCTAATTCTTTTAATATATAATAGATCATTTGAATATAATTGTGATGTGAAAAAGTCTTATACATTAGTTTTTCATTTTAAATTTTATTTGATGTTTGATAATCATATTGAAATTAATTTAAATTTGAAGTTGAACATTATACAATTTCTCAAGACAAACTCTAAATCATATTTTAATTTCTTTTTATAAAAAGGTTGAACTTAAAAGAATAATATATATTGATTCTAGTCTTAGTGGACTTTTGTTTTGCTAATCATGATGCATGTATTTTTATAATTGATACAAGGATTTCATGTAAGTGTACGTGCTTTCCATGATATGAAATTGGCAAATTTTATGGTAGTATTAGTGTAGTTTTTTTTTCTTGTTCGATATTTACATTAGAGCTTGATTATATTTAAATTTGTACAGAAAAATTATACATAATTAAACGATAAAACGTTTTCTAACAAAAATAAATTCGTACTCAAAGCTATTCAAACCCGAAACTTCATATACTAGAGGTGCCTTTGTTAGCTAGGAAGCTTTTTATTTTTAAATATGAAACTTTTCAATAAAATTTAAATTTAATAAAATCTTAATACGACATCCTGAATCCAAAAGAAAAATAAAATAAAAAATGATCCGCATCTTCTAGAGAGTTTTAGATAATTTGTTGGGTAATTAACAACACACAGAAAATGACATTTCACTTTAATTAATTTGTTCCACCAATGATGTTAATTAAGAATCAATTAATTAACTTTTTACCTTAACCATCACGAGGAGGAAAAGGTGGGACAGAAAGACATCATCTTCTTTTTGTTCCTTTATAATATAAACTTTTTTAGCTAACAATTGACACCTATAAATATTTTTGTTTACTTGATATCTGTATTAAGCGTCGATAAAAAATAGTAATTATCTCATAAAATTAATTAAAGAGCGATAAAAAAGTTTTAACTCTCCATTGTATCATTTCATTTCCAAAGCTCCATTCCCCCTATCCCACCCCCCAAAAAACCCCAATTATATTGTCTCGTAAATGGGAGAGAAAAATCAAATGAGTTATAAATTAAACGCTACGTAAGAATTAAATACAAAGAGTATGTTTGGTGCTTTTGCTTTAAGTATATTGAATGATTATATAAGATCTAAGGTTAGATGCAATATTGTAGTCTATTTTCGACAGCGATTAAAAAAGATTATTTCAAAGATTCAAATTCGAGAAGTGTTTGATATAATACTATTTCATCTCAATTCATGTTGGTATGAGCAATGTATGCATCTGTATGTTTTTACATGTATATAACTTTTATGACTTAATCATATAATTATTCTTGTCCTATTCAAAAAACTATACTAAAAGTAATTGTTAATTTAGGATGAAGGAATAGTAACTAAATTTTATAGTCACGAGTTTGAATGGTGAAAGCAATCACTTCTAATTCTTATATACATCAAAAAGGCATGTTGTCTACGTCACACACCTTTAAAATGTGACTCTTTCTCGAAGGCATGAACTCTACGTGAACACGATATATTTTCTGACTACCTTTTCTTTTTTAAAAAAAAAAACATAAAGCAAATACTATCTCTGTCCACTATCAACTATCATGGTTTTTAAAGTTAAACGATACGCACTTTAACTAATATTTTACAATGTTTTTTTTCATCATATTGATATGTAAAAAGTTATAATTTATAGTACTTTTCGTATAGTTTTTGAATATCTAATTTTTTTATTTAAAATATCGAATTAATATAATCTAATTTTACTTTAAAAATTAATCAAATTAAATTAACTTTCGGAAAACGTAACACAATAAAAAATGAACAAAGAAAATAGTACAATATTACGTGCCGCTAATCATTTAATATTTTCACGCAGAGAAGTAAGTTTTTTTCTGGACAAACATCACTATCATGAATAATGAAAAAATTACTAGCACAAAAGTAAATTGTTGTCTAAACTTCAATGTCACATTTCTAACTTTTATAAGATTCAGCATAATTGCATATATATTTTTGCAATTGATGGTTCATGCATTCTCAAGCAATCAATTTTCATAATGTCATAACTTTTTCCTGTTTTTTTTCATTCAGAAATATTATAATAATGAGTTTTGTTTGAGAGAACTGAAAACACCCTAGTATCGAGAGTGTCACGTTCAGAAACGAATCATGTAAAAGGTAAATCTAAATTTACTCAAATCTTAATACATATATTGATTAAAAGAAAAAACAATACCACTAGCTCTTATTAAATGTTTTAATTTGTGTAAGTGGAATGTTTATGTGTTTGATATATGAAATTGGTGAAACTGTTGTGTTAAACATTTATAAAATCAGAATTAGTGAGATATAACTTTAGCTATACTCAATTTATAATAAATTCAAAATCTTAATTTCGCCTTGAATTAAAATCTAGTGCAAATGTTAGTAGACAAACATTTAGGTATAGTCATGGGGATTTAATTTTGCTAGTATATATTTAATTAATTACCCAACTTTTCACGTGCATTACACATTTAGCCTTCAATAACTATATACTAACCAACAACATTAATTAATTTCATAATATTAATTATGATAGCTAATAAGTAGTCTAATATTCCTCTCTAATTTGCCGTGCCGTTACAACTACTCATGTGCTCCCTTGACAATTTTCTTTCACAACTCACCCATGCAACAACATTCACCAAACCTAATTTTGCCCCCCTCCGCCGCGCTCTCTTAATCAGAGATTTCATATTCAAATTTTGATATTAATAGTCGTCTTTATTAGAAAGTGGCTATTTCCAAAATGAAACTTTCATATACTAAACCTGACTAGTCAGGTTTTTAAAGTGGGTACTAGACACCAGATAGGAAACAAAAGAACACCTAAATTTGATATGATTTTTAAGCAAGAGTTTTATTATACATCATAGTTTTATATGATTAATATTAAAACGATCATGACATTCTCATATATATGTTTTCAAGCTAACAATATATATAACCAAAGAAATAAGCTAATGTTATAATATCAAAGCATTTTCATTAGTACCATGTACACAAAGCACCAAAAAAAAAAAGACTTACTAGATCATACACCATGTTCTTGATCAAGAATAAAACAATAGGAATAGCTTGATTTCATTATTTTTTGTATACAACTCTCCTCCAAAACCCTAATGATGCAAAGGGTTCGGTCCGGTTGGTACGAGTCGTTTTTCGACACCATATCGTTGATCAATCTCATGACTTCCGGCTGGCTCAGCCTCCGGTTGCTCGTAGACATCGTCCCGATGATGATGATGGTGATGGTGATGAACATGTTTCACAAAAGGTGTGAAGTCAAAATTACTTGCTAGAAGTGTTTTTCTTTGACCAAACAAAGAGTGGTGATCATGATCATTATATATAATGACTTTATTGTTGTTTTTCAAGAATTTGAATTCTTGAAATAAGAGAACAAGTATAGAAAACCAAAGAACAAAACATATTACATGAGGTACCTTTAAGCCCATGTTGTAAGAAAATGTTGATCACAAGAGGAAACATGGATAATAATATTGATCATCAATATTGAAATAATAAAGGATCAATTTTTATTTAAATTTTTTTTCACTTCTTGGAGATTGAGAAACTTTGAAGATTGACAGCTTGAATCTAATGGATTTTTGCTTACATGTGAGACTTGTGAATAAGCTAAAAATTTAATGTTGTGTATAATAAGGAAAGGTTGAGATATTATGTGAGTAGTTGGGTGGAAATTAAAGGAAATGGGGGGTGGTAGACCTTTTTTTCCCCAATAAATGTTACTTAGATTTCAAGGAATAATAAAAGTGGTCATTATGTAAAATATAAAATCCCCTGAATTATACCATATAGATTTTTGAAATCAAGAGGTATTATTGTATGAGGTCTACCATGTGTGTAATACATAGATCGATATAACCATCAGTTTTATATGTTGGATATATATTTTTTCAATACTTATTGTTCGAAATAAAGAAATATAAGCTAATCGATCATAAAAAAAGTATTAGATACATCTATTTTATACGAATTCAACTTTTATAATTGTTTTCACTATGTTAGGAGATCGGAGAAAGAGGAACAAATGAGTCTGTGAACGGCAAAGGAAATTAGATTCACGCTATTATGTACAAAAGTGCTTTCATCGGTTTTACTAGACTATGAATTCTGACAATAATTCAACTTTTATATAATAACAAGTGATTTTTATACATATAATTTAATGTGATTAATATATTATATATTTTTTAAATAAACTGAAAAAAAAATAGAATCATTCTTTTTTTAAAAAAAAGAGCGATTAATATTATATAAAAGTCAACTCTTTATTTTCTCTTTCTATAAGGAGAACATGCAAATATATGTTTCTACTAAATTGCCAAGTTCTTTTGCTCTATGATGGGGGAACAAGTGTACTCCATATTATCATTCTACCAAGCAATCTACACACTATTTGGAAAAAGTGAAGCTAGTTATAATGTATTGATGGTGTCACATAGGGGTATAATAATATATATGGGAAACAAATAATAAGCAATAATATAAGTGCACTTTTAGTGGGATTTATCTAAAATGGTTTTCACATTTATATACCACCCAAATCTTCATTATGATATTGAAGAAAAGAAAAGAAAAAAGAAGCATTTCTTTTATGACTATGGCAAAAACAGATCAACCAGAAGAGCAATTGTCGAGCTTCAATGTGAACATAAGACATTGAATGGCAAAAAAAAAATGCAAGTGCATGTATAAAGTTTTGAGACTATCGAACCAAATTTAAAATAAAATAAAATTTTATTTATGTTCCAATCGTTTAAAGTTAGATAGTAAAACACCATAGTTAATTTCAAATTGATTATATTTATAAAAAATTATATACTATGATTATGCCTTTAACATGAGTCTTGAAAAAATGAATAACCATAAAATATTTGTAACCTCTATTTAGTAAATGACCCCCATTTTTTTTCTTGCGATCTAACAACCTTTTAAAAAACAATTTAACGATTTTTTTTTTAAAAAAAACTTAAAACCTAAGAAAACATTACTAACACTTGAAAAATTTATATCTTATCGTGAATATTATACTACTATCTAATATTTATCTACGAAATTAAGCAGTACATGATAAAAATATGACACTCGAATCTAACATCATCTGTAATGATTATTTCTCGAAGATTATATTTGTACAACTTTTTTTTTTTTTGAAAAAAAAAACAAATTTAAATAATAACCTAAAAAAAGGATATTTACGTACATCAACCTCTATTATAGGCTATTTGTGAAATTTGTCCAATTGTTGGTCCAGGCCCATTAATAAAAACTACACCACCGCCTACGGGCTTTTGCCGCCTGAATCCACTAACAGAACGATGTCGTTTTGTTCACGTATAAATGATCAAACAATCCCCAAACTGCAATCAAAACGCGAAATCCCTAAACTGAATCTTCAAGGATCAAAACGATCGATCAGAGAAACGAAGTTTTGAAGATCAAAAAATGGTACGTAGATCATGATATGTTTGGTTAATTATGATTAATTCGTGAGTTTTTCATTTTTTTTTCAACATCTAGGGTTTATATCAATGTTTGATTGTTATTTTTTTTTTATATATGTTGAGAATTGTCCATAATTGAATATGATAGGTCTTGTGTGTGAAGATTTTGAATTATACTGTTATGAATTTACCTTAGAGAGAGTTTTTGAGCTGATATGTGATTAATGGTTCCAGTTTGGGTGTTAATGAATATTAAGAGTTACTCGAAGGTGTGGTATAGTGGTTTATGAAGTCTGTTGAGAACCATGAGTCTAGGTTCTGGTGGGATGTGGGAGGTATCCGTGAAATTAGTATAGGTGTGCGCAAAGTGGCCTGGACAGCATGGTTGTTAAAAATATTTATGCTATGTATTAAAAGTTAAGATTTTTTTTTCATAAAAGTTGCTTTACAGATTTAATTAAACATAATTTCTTCGCCGGTGATGTTTGATTTGACCATTGATTGTAAAATTGTGATGAGCTGTTAAATGATTAGGGTATTTAGCTCTGGCGATGTTAATTACGCTATGCATAGCTGGTCTCATGTCTAGATTAAAGGATGAGGGTTATGGTTTATTGACTGTCGGCATAGAAATAGTTAATTTTAAGGAATCGTCTGAGTTTGTTAAGGTGTCTAATTAAGTTGTATAAATGGGATTTCTTCAACTAGTTTGAGATTTAGGTGCGGTTAGTTGCTACTTCTTGCTTGATTTATTTGATTATGGTTTATATCTTCCAGTTGATTATTAACATAGGCAGTAGTATTTATTTCAATATCAAACTCTATGAGACTGTCTGAAGTTGTGATCCCTTCCTTCTATTATATGTTTGGTTCATGTAAGGCCTGCATTTTATCCTCTTGAGAACTATTTTATTGTTTCCTCTTTTTTCTTCTAAGATCGTAAAGTGTGTGTGGAAGTTGTAATCTTCTATTTTTTGGTCCTTTTTTTGAGAGGTTGAGAAAGCTTATATGTGTGTGGCCTTCCAGTCATTTCTTCCTAGCAGATATGACATGTATCTCTCCGTTTATTTTTCTTGCCCTTCTTACCTTTTTAGTTATCTTTTTCTTTTTTCAGCCATCAACATTGTGAAATGCTTTATAATTCATCAGTGAGCTCTATATATTTTCTTGTATTATTGTCTATCTGAGCTGTTGTTGTGTGTTAAATAAGTGTTTGGAAGACAGAACTGTAATTACTTGTATGGTAGGTGCAGTAACTCAATTTACAGCGCAACCGAGCGACTAAAATCCAATCAATTACGTGTAGAAATAAGTTATACACATGCTTACATAAGCGCCTATAAACTTTTGGCTTAAGTTTCCATCGCTTGTTTTTTCCTTTGAACTATCTAAATGCTGGTGCTGAACTGTTGTTTGTTATTTTTATGTGTTTTGCAGTCTTCACTTGCAGCTGCTAGGGCAGACAACTTTTACTATCCTCCAGAATGGTCTCCCAAGAAGGTAAATAGATATAAACTTTTTTTTTAATTCTTACAGTTCTGTATCCGGTGGAATATTGGATTCAAAAAAAGAGTTCTAGTTACTTATACATGTTTCTTTTCAGGGTTCACTGAACAAGTTCCGTGGTCAACATGCTCTCCGAGAGAGAGCAAGAAAGATAGACCAGGGCATTTTAATTATAAGGTACTGAACTGTCACATTCTGTATTTTTACTTGTCCATTGGGATGTCGAGGAAACATTTTGAGCAGTAACAAATAATCTGGATGAGGAGAAAAACAAAACAGACATTTTTGGGTTGAAGAATTTTAAGTGATGTTTACCATTGCATCTGTTATCTGTTGCCTTTATTCAATTTTATCCCCCCCCAAAAAAAAAGGGGTGGGGGTGGGGATTTACCATGCTGTTAACTTTAACTTCAATGGACATCTCATAAAACTTCCCTTATTTCCCAGGGAAGCATTCATGTACCTCTTAAAACGTTGTAATGCAAATTATTACTTATTTAATAGAAAGAAAGGAAGAAATAGAGAGGCTTAGTCGGACTTGCTTCCTTGGGCTTATAATTGCTTACCTGGAGTAGAATTTATTAGCATGATTTTATCTTTTAACCGAGATAAGATTAAATATTAGGAATCACCCACACATTGGAACTTTAGCTTGAGGCTATGTCTTTCCTCAATTGACATTGGTAAGCATATGATGATTCGAAATGCATACTTGAAATATGATGATTCAAAATGCATACTTGAAACCGAAAACTTTTGGAGTACCTGCTTGACAACATTGTTAGTAAACTGAGTTCAGTATCTCGGAAATGATGATGGAAGGAATCTGTGCAGTTGCAAAAGAAGTAAAATAGAATGTCTTACTCATGCATAAATTTTTTTACCTAGTAATGCATTATGTATTTTCTATCTCTGTTGTTATGAGCATCGTTACTCACTACCGGATATCCTTTTGTTACAGGTTTGAGATGCCATTTAATATCTGGTGTGGGGGATGTGAGTCGATGATTGCCAAGGGTGTGAGGTTCAATGCTGAGAAAAAGCAAGTAGGGAATTATTACTCCACAAAGGTAAGTTTTTTTCATGATGCAGTTAATGAAATGGAAAATTTTCACTTGTACGCCAAAATTTGCCAGCTCAAATGAGTCTTTGTTTTTTGTTTGCTAATTGTAATTCCTTACTTGTGATAGATATGGAGCTTTTCGATGAAATCTGCATGCTGCAAGCATGAGATTGTCATTCAAACAGATCCAAAAAACTGTGCTTATGTTATTATTAGTGGAGCTCAAAAGAAGACTGAAGACTATGATGCTGAAGATGCTGAAACCTTGGTACTCCCAGTAGATGAAGGTAAATACTATAGTTGTATTGAAGAATTATTTGGTGCATTTCTTGATGAATTCATATTGCTATTACACTTGGAGAAGTTATTGTATTTACAGATGCATAGAAGTCTCTCTTCAGATAACCATACAGTAGTTATCGTAATGAACTGTAATTATTAGGAGGAATACAGTTTGTTAATAACTGATCTACTTTTCTATCCAGATAAAAGTAAGTTGGTGGATCCTTTTTATCGCCTTGAGCACCAGGAGGAGGACTTGAAGAAGAAGAAAAAAGCTGAGCCTTTACTTGTTCGTCTTCAGCGAGTATCTGATACTAGACATTCAGATGATTATGCGATGAACAAGGCTCTACGAGCCACACTTAGGGTATGTATTTTTATTCACTACTGGTTTTGTGCACCCTCTCCTCTATTTCCACCATTTAAAAAGAGTCCTCATCACATGTACACAGGGTCAAAAGAAAAGAGTTGCCGAAGAAGAGGCTGCTGCTAAGAAAGTAGGACTTGGTATTAGGCTATTACCTCCTTCTACAGAAGATGCTGCAACTGCTGCAAGTGTTAAATTTGCTCATAAGTTCGATAAGAACAGAAGAGATAAACGAGCCATGATTTACTCTGGTTCAATCTTTGGATCGTCTGGCTCTTCTAAACATTCAGAGCTGGAATCTAAGAGGAGAAAAATAAACGCTTCTGCTGCATCAAAGCTGTTGGTTGGAGGATTTAAGCCCTCGTCATGGTCTGAAGCTACTGTTCCATCTAAGAAACGGAGAGTTTGACATGATCCATTCCTGCCGATAGATTTGTTAGCCTACCAGTCGAAAATTGAGTTGGAAACTTGTTGACTCCCAACATATTAATCGTTCGAGTAGGCAGTTGAGTTTACTTGTACAGATTTGATGTTTGTCTAAGTGATTTTTGTTCCGGTTTTTAACTGTTCTTGTATTATCTTTGCAATAAAAGAGTTTGTTTCCATTACAGCAAAGTTAGAGCCAATCCGAAGTAGCTCGACTCTTCGATGGACACAATGTGGGTGTCCTTTGAATCCGACCTCTAGATCTACACTTGTATCAACCCGACTCAGAACAACTTGGGTTTCTACACAACTCTCCCTATCTCTACAACTCTACAGAAATTCTCTTGTGTTTGATTGTTTATTAACCTATTATGTTCTCACTAGTCTATACTAAATTCCAAAATTTAACCTAAAAAGTCTAAGCCCATCTCTGACACTTCAAATTCACCACGCAAACGTTAATACTTGTCCACTTTTAACCAAAGAAAGTAACTGTTTATTTATAAGATCAGTTTCAACTTACGATATCATTAATTAAGTTATTTTAAAAAATGATATGTAAATAAATTTACTTTTTATATAGTAAAAATTTGTAAGGTATCGTCATAATAGTTTAATCGTGTTGCAGAAAGAAAAAATGTCTGAGTGGAAAAGAAAATTCACTAAAAAGCTTGTCAAAATCACTTTATTAAACTTGAGATTCATCTTCAAAAGTAAGAATATATATTGAAAAAGTAGTGTACAATAATACTACAAAACGATATTTTTATTTTATTTTCTTTTAAAAAAGTGCATGGATAGATAATTATCTGGCCCCATCAATTATAATGTTTCCTAAATTCTGACAGACTCACTAGGGTAAATATAAAAATAGAAAGTTACTTTCCTTTTTAAAAAGGACATATTTAGAACCAATAAATGACACAACAAATCAAAATATTGGGAAAAGAAGTCAAAAAAATAACTTATGAATGAAAAAAATTAAAACATATCAGAATCATATATACTCTTAAATAATTTTTAAAAAAATTAAAAGTAAAATATATAAATTTAAAACTAATTTTTTAACTTGTATTAGATGAAGGGTATATGTGAGCTCATTTTGTAACGGCATAGGATATATGTGAGCAGTTTGTATAACGGTAAGGGCATATATGAGCCGCTTTCATAACGATGGTAGATCAACTCCAAATGACAAAGTTGAGGGTATATCAGATCCTTTTCCCTATTTTAAATTTGAGATCTCTCAAATAACGAAGTTGCTTTTTTATTAGGGAGCATTTTACTCTCATGGTATGACTTATTAATAAAAATCTAAATTTAATCAGAGTCCAATATAAAAACTAGACACCGGATGGAAAATCAAGAAAATAACACATGATGAACCAATATGTGACACAACCATCGAGAATCACGATGGAGTAGTAAGTATTTTTTTCATTTTTTATCAGAAGTCTCAAATTCAACTTCTCTTAGAGTACGAATTGCTTTTTGTTTTTCATATAAACTTACCTGATACGAATCTAAATTTACACAAAAATACTGAGACTTTTGTCTCTCCAACTGAAGTAACAACCTTTGACATAACATGTTGCATCTATAAATATTCTGCTTTTGTATTACTCCAAAATTCAATTTTAAGAATAGAATAGTGCTTTTTCTAGCAGAACCCAATTTGGTGAAAAAGGCAATAAATGCTTAATAATTCTATATACATCAACATATATATAGAACATGTGGTAGTTGATTAGTTATCATTTATACCATTTGAATCAATACGAAATTTAACAACATGTCATATATATAGAAGTGTGTATTTCTTTTTGAAATGAGCTAATTAAAAACAAAAATATATCACATAAATTGAAATATAAAAAATAACTAATTTATAGAGTAATGGTTATAATCAAGAATTTTAACAAATAATTACTTTATTAGTATATATATCATATAGTACTTTTTTTTTAATAATACCAAAAGAATAAATTATTGGTTATCACTTTTTTCTTGTTATAATATACTACTACTGATCTGAGTCCAAAGTGTCAGAATAGTGAAAAAATTATTGAAGAAAAGATGCACAAATTTTTATGAAGTTGAATTAAAATGAAAGTGAAATTAATGGTAGGTAAAGTTTGAAAAGAGATATTTCTTTCGTGGTCCATTGTTTCAATCTATTATTACAAAAATGTGTTATATTATATGTGGTTAATTTAATTATCAAAATATTTTAATAGTATATTTAGGTGTTCAATTAAAATATGTCATAATTTAAATGTTTTAAATGAAATTTACTGATAAATTTAAGGAGTTAATTATTGATGTATTAAATCTAAAATAATGTGTGTGTATAGCTCGAGAAATGTATCTATGAGATTTATTGAGTGAAAGCTAATAATGCGTATCGTGATAACTTAAATGACATATGTCTTTTGACTATACTTTAATGAATTTATTGTTTTGGTAACCTCATGAATTTACTATATTCAACCCAAAAAGATTGACTAAATTCTCTCTATTCTTTTTTGTTTGATTTTTTTTTTTTTGAAACAAATGTAATTAGTGGTGTCAAAATACTATAGTAAACAAATTTAGACATATAATTAACTTTTGGAGAAGCTTTAGTACAAATTCATGTTTTATCAGAGATTTTAGGTTTAATTTTTAAATATGAAATCGTGTTTGTTTGGAAACATTTTTCACTTTTAAAATAGAACTTTCCAACTCAAATTAAAACCTAATTGAGTTTCAATACGAATCTTTCAAAATAAAAAAAAGAAAAGACTCCATTTCTATCACGAGTAACTGTTTGATTTTAGTGCTCTACGATAATATTTATTAGATATGTATCGAACACTTCAAACACTATGATTTTTTTTGAAAGAGTTCATATCCATGATGAAACATCATTTTAAAAAAAAGTTTCAAAAAAGTTTATATTGTTCAGAAAATGAGAATAATTTATAAAATGAGACGGAAATTGGATTCGATTTTTTTCCCTCATTTAATGCGCCATTAATTATTTGCAACTTATTGCTTTTGACTGCTAAAATTTTATGTACAAATTGGAAAGTTTCATTTGTGGTAGATATTTAAAATTTTAACTAACATATATAGATTGACATTGACACTGACAGTATAATATAATATTTTTATATAACAGGTTAGTTTGAAGAGAAAATTATATATAATAGCAAACTAATAACCTAAAATAAATGGAGTAGCTAGAGTTTGATTTAATTGTGCTCCATAGCAAATGTTAGCTTAAGTTTGTCAGGCGCCTCTCCCCCAAAATCTCGCTCGCCACTCTCCATTCTCGCTCGTCTCTCTCGCTTTATGCACAGAAGTGTATAAATTATGTTTTCGTTTTGTATAAAGCGAGAGAAAATTGTATATACACATGCAAAAATATATATCTTCGTGTTATACACTTATTTACTTCAAATATTGCAGAGAAAAAGGCCAACAAATTATACAATTGCGAATTATACAATTGCAGTGAAATACAATTTTCTCTAGCTTTATACAACATAAGTGTATATATTGTGTTTCTGTTTTTGTATAAAGAGAGAGAAAAACATATATCTTCTTGCTATACACTTATAATTATGCACTATACATACATTTTAATTCAATTCAACTGTATGCAAAACAAATTTTATAAAAATATTGCAGCGAAATAGGCAGCGAATTATACAATTGTGCATTATACAATCACAGTGAAATAGGATAGCGAATTATACAATTGTAGCGAAATAGGCCAGCGAATTATACAATTGTATATGTATAGCGAATTACATAGTTTAACTTTGCTATAGCATACAAATATGAATTTTTTATTTACCGTGAAAGTTGCCCTTTTTAACGTATAATAACAAATAATAACTCTTTATAACAAATTGGTATGACGAATAATTTACTATTCATATACTAAATTATATTGATAGCGTAAAATCAACAAATGAATATTATCTGCAAATTAAATGTTTCATTCAATTGTATGTGCTGATATTTATTATTTTTGAACGTGACTTTTCTTTTACTTTGACTATATTGTATAAATGACTATGAATTTGAGTATACAAAAAAAAAAGTCAATGTTAAATAACGGTGGGGTATCTGACACTTACAATAAATATACCACAAGGAAATTAATGTCTCTTAAATTTATAGGTAGAAAAAAAAAATTCATTTGACTTGTTGAAATAATATAAGTCATGCATAAAAATAATGAGAAGATATGTGTCATGCATATAATAAAAAAATATTCATAACTTAATTTAGCGTTGAATATTGATATCTCGTATACTGATTTTGATACGAGAACGAAAGTGATATAATTTTTGTAATTATATATTTAGATAATTTTTCGATAAAAAAATGTGTTAGATTACCCTTATAATAATACATGAGGCTATGCCATAGATTCTAAATCTAGCTAGAAGATGAGGGTTGCATTAAGTTGACAACTAATATAATGATAGTCTATCTTTAATGAATCTTCTAAGTAATAAAATTGCCTTAAATATATAAATTGGAATATTCATATGATTGAGCACAACTAGTTTAAAGTCTACAATAATTTTCTGCAGCTCAGTTACAATATCCTCCTCTGACAAAATCCAAAAATATAAAAACAAAAATAACTTTCAAAAGTTAAAAAAATAATATATTTTCTCTGTTTCTATTTATATGACGTCCTTATTAAAAATAGATGGTCCTTAATATTTGTCATTTCATAAAATTAATACATAAATAACATTATCAAAACTTTGACCTACTACTTAATATATGAATTCTGGAAGTAGTTCTAAGGAAGCATAAACAACTCTATAGTATAAGATTATTCGGGATTTTCAAAAATATCGTAGTTGATATGTATTATGTGTCGGATCTGTCAAAAACATTGTATTTCAAAAAGATCATATGTAATATGTGTCGGATCTTTCAAAAACATTGTATTTCAGAAAGATCCTACTTGAGTATCACAATGTTTTTGAAAAGCTCAAGTAATTACTTAACTATATCCCAAATCCAATAATAAAAGAAATCCCAAATCAACAAAAGGCAAGTAGAACAAACATAAAACTTTTATTCTACAATCAAGTAGCAAAGTTCAAAAATACCAAACTTTGCCATATTTCATAAATCAACAACCAAAAAAATAATAAAATAGAAGTCTTAATGCCCTTGTGGTCCGGCCCTTCTCCCAATCTGGCACATAGCCGAAGCTTAGTGCATCGAGCTATCCTTTTTATTCGTTAACGCCAGCAGATGAAATGATTTTCTTGGTCTAAAATCTAAAATTGATGAAACCTTGAATAATCCAAATAAATTGAGCTAGGGTTATTACCTGAAAATGGGATTTGAACCTCATTTGTCATTGAACAATTTTCAAGAATCCCCATATTGAAGCAATTGTCTGAAATGTCTATGTTTCCTTTGATTACACCATTGTTGTCATAATCAAATATTGAAGTTATTGAGGAATAACTTGCACCACCTAAGTACCTTTCCATGATCCCAACATTAGCAAATTGATGTTCAAGAGATTTTGGATTTGACCCTAATTTAGGATCAATAGTACTCATAGGGTTTGTTTCATCTAATTCTTGATTTCCCTTTTTGTTGTGACCTAATTTGATCATCATTTTCTCTTTGGTTTTCTCCCTTGTCTTTGCTCTTATTGGCTTGTCACTTGAACCAATTTTTCTCAATTTTCTATGATCATCATTGTTTTGATCACTACTATTACTCTCTTGTGAGATGTTTCTAGAGAGCTCTTTGATGGCATTCTTGGACTTGGAAAACAACCATTCTATGGTATTACTTGCTTTATCAAACCCTAACATGTCTTGGAGATCGAAGAACTTACGCGCTATTTGAAGGGATAATCTCATCCTTCTATCTCTCACACCCTGAGCTGTGCAAATCTTGCTATGTCTATCCTTTTTTCCTGTCCTCCTTCGCGGTTTTGCACTTAGTTTTCTCTTCTTTGATGATATGGCCGGATTTGAACTCTGATCTCCCATGATTTTCGTGTTGAGTTGTGTAGATCTTGAATTGTCAACACTGTGATTATCTTTGATTGTGTTGTCTGGATCAGCTTGATTAATGTCATGGTTATCACTAGCCTCTTGCTTTTGATGATGCTTTTGAGAAAATATTTGGTTTAGTGGGAGTTCATGGTCATCAAGAAATGGAGATGGGAAGAAGTTATTCAAGAAAAATGGATGATCTTCATCTTCTACTACTTTTGAAGGTGAATTAGGGTTTTGATCATGTGTACTATAAGATTGTTTAAGCAATTCTTGTGAGGTGAAGGAAAAAGGGTCATGGATGATGTTGCTTTTAGGAAACATATATAGGGTTTTGTAAGAAGAACAAAAAAGAGCAAAATCTCCAAAAGTTAGCTAATCAAGCTAGGGTTTTTGGTTATTAATCTTTCAAGATTAATAGATATCAAGAACCTTAGGTGTTATGTTGCTTTATTCCATAAAGAACATATCTTTGATGAGAGGAATAAATAAAGGAAAAGATGAAACTTTGGGAGTTGGTATACTAGGGTAGAGACTAGGGCTTGACTAATATATTTGAAGGAGAGGAGAAGAAGAAAGTATATGATGGTGGAATCCTAGAATGGGAAATATTATTAATATATAAATAGACCCCCTATTTATATTATTAAAATTGTGTCTAAGAAAATTAAATTCGCATTTAACTTTATATATACAGATAGTGTAAATAATTATTACATTACATAAATATATATATATATATATATATATATATATATATATATATATATATACACTTGAACGAATATAGAAAATTCAAATTCATTCAATAATTTATTTTTATAAAGATTTATTCGTAATTAATTATCTTTTAGATGACTCGACACTTAAAAAAAACATTTCACATCTCAATTAGAATGTGAGTATGTAACACTGCCACGTGGCAGAAGGTGAGAGATAGATAGTAACCGGACCTAGTTTATAGGTCATGTGATGGGGGTGAGTAAAGGTAACAAGAAAGATAACATTGATATTTTTTTCTTTGTGGGCCTTTGGTAGAGGACCTCTAAGTTTTTTCTAAAAGAAAATATCGTTTTAATTTGTTTATCTTGTTTTGAATTGATACAGAATTTTAAAAAGTAAAAGAAAAGCTTTTAAATTTGATCGTCTCAAATTAAAAGTATATCAACTTATATTAAAATATAATTCGATTTTATGATCTTAAATATGATATCTGAAAAATATATATATAAAAAAAAAAAGAAAAAGGTTAGATATTGCCCTAACCTATTTGGTAGCTATGATAGCTAAAAAGGAAGACCAATTATTTTAAGCAACATCAAACTTGTTTTGCTTTATAGCACATATGCAACTTTGAAAGTCATACACCTTTGACTGGCTGTCTATTAATATGTCACTTTCCCAAATATTACAATTTTATTTGTTTCTTATGGCCATGTAATGTAACTAGCACATTAATTAAGTTGCATCCACAACCACAAGGAATGACAATGCAACAAGTAAACAATTTTCTAAAATTCTAACTTGCTATGTTTGATATAGAAAGTTTTGAAAAACAATTCAAGTTAAGGTTGTGATGACTTCTCTTATATATAAGCACTTGTTACATTTGGTTGTAATGGATTATATAGTGTTGGATATGTAATGCATATTATTTCCTAGTTTTGATTAGGGTTCAAGTGTGCAAGGGGTGAGAGTATTAGTGTATCTGGTAAAATTATTGTTATGTAATTAGGAGGTCATAACTTCGAACAGTGAAAACTCTCACTCATTAAAATGCAATATAATGTTACGTATAATGGATTCTTATGGTCCTCCGCATATTATAGCAGAAACTTAGTGCAAGGCTTATTAATCTATGGTTAGATTCAAGTGGGGAGATAGTTCGGATGCATGGGAGTCAGAATCAAACATGATCATAGTAAGTATTTGATCCTAAGTCATGTTAGAGATAAGACCACAGGTTCAATCACTAAATACAACATGTTACATGTTACATGTTCCATCAAATGAGCAAATAATTTGAAAATGAATTCAATATATATATATACTGATAGCATTTACCATACCTTTTATGCTATCTTAATTTTAAGGGAAAGTGATTACATATTTAGCTGGTTGATTGTATTGCATAAAAATTTATTGGTCATTATTGAATTGCCTCATTATATTATATTTTATTATATATATTCAGAAACAATAAATAATGTTTGTGACAGTTAGACTGAAGAATTTGTCCTCATATATAAGAATTCGTTTTCTCCTTGTCAAACTTTAATAAATATTGAACTTAAATTATTTTTAATGTGTAGGACCCCAAAATATATGGAATTTATATATTTTTTAATGTGTAGGACCTAAATAGTATATATCAATTTACTTCTCAAGAAAGTATATGATACGCATTTGACTTGTTTTGTGTGTAAGTACAATGAATGTATCCTTGTGTCGACATAATTTAATTTCAACATTTTTTCCATTTTTTATATTTTGTCCGTCTCAAATTATCTCATATTTTTCTTATACGCTCCCTTTAAGAAAATATTAATTTAGAGGATTTTTTTACCATTTTATGTTAATTTATACTTAAGATTATATATTTTTCTTCATTAAACATTTTCTCTAATGTGGTTATGATTGAAGTGTTTAAGAATAATCTACTATGGATGAAATTGGGGAAAATAATTAATTTCATGTTAAATTTATAAAATAATAAATAATTAGGGATAACAACTTTTACAAATCACGACAAATAATTTGAGAGAGAGGAAACACTAATAAAAATTAATTTCTAGAAAGGCGTATATACGTATATGAATCAAAATACTCTTTTTTTTTCATCTGGTATTCGGAGTCTACATTGGAGCTTCGACTAAATTCGAATCGTGCACTGCAGGTTCCATTAGTGATCGACACTCTGCACCATAATCTATGTTGGTAGGGCTTTAGTTGGATTTGAACCCTGATTTCAAGGGTAGTATCTCTATCTCGTACCAATAGCACTAGCACATTTTTATTGAATTCAAGATACTTATTACGCTTCTAATACGTCCCTAATAAGTATATTATCAAATAACTTTTTTATCTGCTTTGTAGTAATGGTGAAATTATGGTTATTGTGTGATTCATGATTCGTGATTTTAAAGCATGAAATCAATAATCGTTGATGCTTCATAAATAATAGTTATCTATGTTATATTTCGTTCTTTCTTAAATCGTGATTTACGAAATACTCTGTATAACACATATACTATGTATTGGAAGTTTTTTTTTTTTCCACTAATTTTGTGCTAACTCAAATTATACCAAGCAAATTTGAACGTGGGATTAACAATTCTTATTATGTTATTTGATTTAGTATATAAATTATATGGGACCTAAGAATCTCCATAATAGGTAACTAATTTTGCAGAGACAAAAATGTTATGTTTTATAGTTAAGAGACATTGATGATTATTAATTTTTTTTAAAAGATAGAAGGGACCACATGAAAATATTATTAAATTTTTTTAATATAAGTTGTTTATAACCACTTATTATTATATATTTTTCTCTGCTCATCAATGCAGCAATAATACTCTCTTTAATTTGGACCGACCATAAAGTTTCTTTAACCATATTGTTCAAATTATACCCACGGAAATAAATCATCAATTACTTAAAATATTTTGTGTAGAAAATGGTTGAAATAATTAAAGAAAAAAATATTTATTGCAATTTAGATAAATATAAAATAAATAAATAATATTATGATAAATAAATGTAACAACAATTCGACCTTAGAGGGGAGTTTTTTCAATTTGTTCAAAGCATTTTGTTATTTTTAAACGCTACTCTTGAGATTATACTTGATTTGTTATTAGTATTTTGATAAAGTGTATGTTGTAAATGACACAAGAAATGGACGTACTCTGAAATAAAAGGGTAGATTTTAGAAACCTAGCGTGTATAAGTTAAACTCTAATAAGTAATATCACAAATCAACGAAAAATCCTTGATAGGGATTGCTTTTCCTAGAATCGGGCCCTACACGACGTAAACTTGAAATAGTCGGACTTATGAATATTGAACATCGAGTGAAAAATCAATAAAATATCACAAATCGACACTTTGATCGACTAAGGTCATTTGTGATGGCCCATAATAGCAAAGATGGGTTGCAAATGATAAGCAGGCCCATCATGGCCCAGTACATTATAAGCCCACGTAGGCTATTGCAAATTATTTAAGGCCCAAAATTTATATGAGGCCTAGTACTTTTATGTGCTGCTAACGATTTAATATTATATTTGTAGTTTGAGAATTTCTTAGTTTATGTTCTTATCTATTATCTGGATATATCAAGAAAGATATACGATGAGGTTATTATAAAATATTTATTAATATATGGGGAAACAAAAGTGAAGCATACAACGATGTCATCTATTTTTATTTCATGAAAGTTTTCGATAGAGAAAAGAACGAGTATATGATGGTGCGTTTTGCTTCTTATTATCTAGAGAAGGGTTTACCCTTTGACTTTCAATTGCCTTGTTAAACTTAAAGTTCTACTTTGCCTATGAGGTAAACGGAGACAAATATTCAAGACCATCTACTACTTAGCTATCGAGACATAATTTATTGTAAAATTACAACGTGATTAATATGAATATTTTATCAGAATACTTTGTTAAAGTTTAAGTTGGGTTAAATTTATTAGAAATTCATGATTTTATTCCCTCCTCTTGTATTTATTTAGGTGCAAGTTCTATCATTAAATGTTGCCCAATTCATGTTACATTTGAAACTTGAGATTTCAATTACATAAATTTGGCAAAATCAAATCATCTCAAAGAGTGAATAGATTATGTACTTTCACATATTAAACAAAAGGATGTTGCTTCTATTATACTCTTAATTATTAATTTATGAAGAAACTATGTGACCATTAAATGATAGGAATAGACTTATCAGAATTTTAATAATAAATAAGGAGACATGAATTTAATTCCATAAAATTTTAAGATCAAGTAATCAATGTTCCATCTATTTACCTACTTTATGCCACTTAAATTTTTCTCTATTAAGAATAGCATTTATATATTTGTATGACCAAATAAAAAAAAAAAACTAATCTGTTGGTATATTTTTTGTATTTGAATTATATATCGTAGTTTTTAAAAATAGTTATCTCAGTTTATTTGTACTATTCTTAATTTCTAAGGTTAAATCGATTACGAGTTAATATTATGATGGTTCAAATATCAATAATATGGTTAAAGAGAATCTCTTCTAATTAATAAGCATTAAGAGACGTGTAAAAATAATTAAATTTTCCTCTCTAATAATTAGATATATTTCATGGGGCCATTGAGAAATAAATAGAATGATCATGCAATGGATTGTTAGATCATGTCACAAAATTAGATCAATAATTTCATGATTAAATATTATTCCATGACCATAATTTATGTGGCCAAAAAGATGAGATCATGAAAAGTTGAGCCCACAGAAAAATTTTAAAATTTATAATTTTGAAATATTTAAATTTTTAAAAAAAAATCAGAAAAGGTCAACAATTCACCAATCATTTGCACGACAAAAAAGATTAATATCAGCAGTTGGCCATGTGAATTTTCTCATGCATTGTAACCACAATATTGTTAATTAGTTTGTCGAAAAATTCAATTTATAACAATACATTCAATTTTTTAAATCAATTACTTGAATATATTGGTATACTTATTTTCTTATTTTGTATAATATTAGTGTAAGAAAAACATAAATCAAGATTCATGAAGCGAGACATTATATTTGAAATTATCATTGTACTACGATAGCTTGATATGTGAATCGTGATACAGAATAATAGATGAGATTGTTATTATATATGTTAATCCAAATTATACATATTATACAATAGTACAAATAAAATTATCACAATTTAGATCTTTCTATAACATTCATCTTTTAAAACAAACAGTTATTATAACACAAATTAATTTTCATGGTATGAATCTACACGAACAATGTCATTATAAAATGAATTTGACTATGTATATATAACTTAAATCTTCGTGCATGTGCTAACTTGTCTCCCCAATCACATGATCATGTAAATAGTTAGCTAAAATAGACATATAAAGTACTATTATTGTCCTTTTCTTTTTAGGTATAACACTTATAATTAATGCCAATTAGTGTGTACTTAAATTAATTCATGTATACCAAAATCCCAAAATCACTCTTGTTTTTGTTCAATGTGATTGCTTACAATTAAGTGGGTCCAAAATTAACTTTATATTTCCAAAATTAAGTTTAGATCTTTAAAGGAGGAAATAACTTGTGTATAAGTATTAGATATATTAATTTTTAGCCATATTTTTTTCCCTTGACAATATTATAAGACGGATGGCATCGCATCCATTTTTGAATGTAACAATTACATATATGATTATTTGATATGCCATACTTTCTAGATATCTCAGAGATAGAAAAACTAATGAGATCATGTATTAATATTAGGACTGTCAAATAAATAAATTAGATAGAATTTGAACAGATCAAATTAAATTTACGATATGGCATACACATGTTGTGATGATATTTGATTCATAAGTCAAATAAAATGAAAATGAAAAGAGATAAAATTAATCCGATTTTTTTAAATAATATTTTTTTTTTATAATAATAATAATGGGTGTAGTAAATCAACTCACTTTAAATACTTGTGTTGTAATATCCATGTGTATGCTTCTATTAGGCCCATTGAATTATTAATTCAAGGAGCACATGTAAACTTATTGTATATTATTTAAAAGAAATTTTTTGTCATCCACACATGATTTGGCCATGAAATAAGGGAGAATTTGAGCTTTTAGCAATATCTAACTAATTATATTTAATCATTATTTAATTGAAATATGTGATGTGAATCATCACATATTCAATAAATTAGTCATACATTACATTTTTTAATTACTTATGTATTATGTTAAAGCAACATCATTACTTCATATATGAGAGTAATATAATTTTGAAAATAATTTAACTATAACATATTTCACATATCTAAGGAGGTTGAAATTTACTTAGTTATATTTTTTTTATTTTCTTTTATCAAAATTTACGGACGATATAAAAGATGTAACCTATACTAAGAGGGTGATAAGATAATTTCGACCAAAAAAGCGTTAAGAAGAAAAATTGATTTCTGACTTTCTTTATAAAGATAAAAATATCACATGTTGCACTAACTTAGTCAGCATTTTTATTATTGATGCAATAACCAAAATCAAAATTAAGTACAAGTCATGAAATAATGATATATAGCATGCATGAGGCAAAATGTAGCACTAAGTATCCACTTTAAATTATTTATTAGAGTATTATATTATTAGTTAATAAATACCAAAAAACAATTGACTTTTGAAATTGAGTAGTTGTGATTGAGTGCATAATTAGTGCAGTGGAACATGAGAATGTGTCTCCTAGATAATACAAATCAAGAAAGATATGGCTAGAAAATTATGAAAACAATTTTAGATTATTTATATTAATTAGTTAAGAAAATACCTAAACCAATTGACTTTTGAAATAGAGTAACTTTCAATGAGTGCATAAATAGTCGGAGACGGATCTTCAGTGTAATTTATGAATTTATATAATTACATACATATAAATATACAAAAAATCATTAAATATTTATAAATATTAGATTGTAAATTCAATTATGATCGTATATTAACTTTATCTGATTTCCTTGATCATGCAAAATAAAGGAAGATATGGGAAAGAAGTAGGAAAAAAATAGATAACAGAAACGTAACGTGAATAAATCGAGAAGAAATAATTGTCCAATTAATCAGTGACTTTAGAATAAAGTATATATAAAAATTCTAAGATAAGATTTGAATACAAGTTCATGACATGTTCACTCATACACAACCCTTAATTAGTTTAGACTAAATTAAAAAAATTGAAATCTTGTAATACAAGTTTATTTATTTGTATTATGACTCATTGAGAAGGGTTATACAACGGTGATTATATTATTATTTTCTTTCATTAGAATGTACGTTGTGAGGTCTGAAAAAAATAATATGTATATAGACATTACTCTTGCTTCGAGAAGATAAAAAATTATTTACAAAAAATCCTCAGCTACATTATGTGCTCTTTAGCTAAAGTACGCAACTCATAGCAATATAAAAAGAAAATACAGAAATACAGAGGACATTGAAAGTAAATAGTGTATATATTATTAATTAGAGTATACTATTCAAATCAAATTCACCTGGCCTTTTTATTAAGAAATTATGCTGTATGGACAGAAATATTGCGGTGATTATATATATATTTATATGCAAATTGATATTTTTAATACTATAAAGAACCAAAACCTAGATTAGATTGGAAGACAAAGTGTGGAGTTGAGATTAAAAAAAGTAGTGAGATTATATTTGTCATAATAAAACTATATCCCTAATTGGGTGTATATATCTATTAGCAAGTACTATTATTATAATCCATGGGTTAGTAATTAATTATACGTAATATAGTAAAACATATTTGACACGCAAAGGATCAACAAGTTGGGTTGTGGGGTGGGGGGTGGGGGTCGGTGATCGAGTTTTTTTGATAAAGACTTTAAATTATATATATTGAAATTTTGCTAATTAAATCAGATTAACTTTACTTGTTATAGCTAGTAAGTTAATTGTTTTAAGATTTTAAAGAGGGTTATAATTTATAACTATATTCTTTAGGTGATCACCGAACAAAATATTTGCATTGACGGTATATAAAACTTTAAACTATTAAAAGATTATTAAAAAATTACAGGAGATACATATAAATATATAATTACGTTAAATTCTTGAAGCATTAAACATTTGAAATTTTACGTGTAAATCTTATTTTAAAAAATACTTATTTTGCAAGACTAATATAGTTTTTAGGATATGAATAAGCATTTTTAACTTGTAGCTATTGATATTTTCAAAAAAAAAAAAGAAATTGACAGCTTGAATTACAAATTGATGTTCTAATAGTAGGTTTGATTTTAAAATTAATTAATCAAATACAAATTATAACTCATTAAAAATAACATATTTGAAATGCTTACGATAAAATATCTTTTAAATAAATAACTTTTGATTAATTAAGCGAGCTATAAAAAGTCAATTAACTTAATACATGATGTGATAATGACACCATATCAAATGATAATTTGACAAAAATAAATTTCACTAGATTAAACTACAAGTTACTTGTCAATTTTTCATCTCATTTTATCATTACCTTAATCTTTTTCACGTCCATTAATAAAATAATAATAATCTCAAATATTATGCATATTATTTTAATAATGAGATTATAATTCAGAATAATTCTTCACTTTAATATTCAATTTCTAAAATAATAATTATTTCCTATCTCTATTTTCTTCTAAAAACTGTTTTATATTTTTTTTTCCGCTTAATCCGAGGATCATATATTGAAAACAGTTTCTCTGTCTCAATAGAAATAAAGTTTGAATATAGTCTATTCTCTCCAAATCTCACTGTAGGAAATTATATTAGATAAATAGTTATTATAATTTTTAGAGTTAAAATAACAACTAAAAATAAACGAAAAACTTTAAAGAGAGTATTTTGAACGGATTTCAAATATCACTCCTTCCATTTTATTTTAACTTATTATATTTATATTTGATACATCCATTAAAAATAATAATTGATACAATTATTTTTATCTTTTCTTCGTATATTAAAAGTGTCGAACTAAAAATAAATTAATGTATTTTAAAATTATGAAACCTTGCCATGAAATGCGGGGAGTGACAGCTGGGTAAGAGGGCAGACAAATAGTAGACGCCGGTAAATGTAGGGACATTTGTTTCACATGTCAATCTTCGTTTTAGTTGCAGAGTCAGAATTTTCGTTAAAAAAAATCATAATATAATTAAAAAATATATGAAAATCTTTTTATATTTATAATATATACGTAAAAAGTTATAATTTTTATCGTATAATCTTACCCTATCTTTCTGTAAGAGATTATATCAATAGCTTGATATTTATATTGGATTCAACTAATTTAAATTTGCATCATTTAAAATTTATAATAGCGAAAAGTATTGCTTATTAGATTTTGCTTTTGTTCTTAGAATTTTTTCTATTTGAAGTTTTTGATTAAGAATTATTCGATCTTCGATATTGCGTATAATATGTACGATAGTTAGGACCTAGCTTTGTTCCCTTGACAGCTTTCGTTTGTTTTGGGATTTTGGGTAACGACTAACTAAATTAATGTTTCTATAGACATTTCTTGTTTTTAGTAATTTGTTCATACTTTTATTTAATTTTGAAATTTAAATTTATGAATTAATTATAGGATAGTCAAATATGTTTTTGATAAGCATTCTCTATGAAAAAAAATACATTTTAATTCTCCCTTAAAACAATCATATTTTAGGTAGAAATAATGTTTCATATTATAATAAAATGATCATTTGGGATGATTTTACGTATGAAGTAGAGTATTAGTTAGTTATATGGTTTAATGTAAAACAAATATATGTTCTTTCTGTTCTTTTTTATTTTTAGTTTGTCTCATAGTTATGGATTTTAAAGTTAAAAATTTAAGTGTTTTAAATTGTAATTTTTAAAATTTGAAATTCTAATTGAACATATATTTTACTTATTTTTGAATTTTGTGAGTAAATAAAATCAGTATAGATTTGCGATTTTACTAAACATCAAGTTAGTAATTTGATAAGAATATCTAAACTGACATATCGAAATTAGTTTCTAATAAAATAGGATGATGCCTTATAGCACCACATCTAACCCTAACCCCGCCCCCCTCTCCCCCCCCCAAAAAAAGAATGATGATCAAAATTTAGTTTTTTAAAATTTTATGTGAAGTTAAAATTTGATAGATAAATCGAGACCACAAGTCTATATAAAATAAATATGTTATATTATTTTTTTGGTTTCTCAACTCAATATTTAATTTTTTTATTAAAGTTCAATTATTTTAAATTTATCTCACATAAATTTCGTTCATAGATTGAATTCGAGACATCCGATTAAGAAAAGCGAGGCATGTTATGTTTTATTGGTGATGGAATCTTATACTAATCAATAGAGAGAGTAACACGTACGTATAAATGTAACCAACCCCATAACTCCATATTTCTCTTTCTTTTCTCATATCTTCTTCAATGGCAGAAAGGGCCACCGGAATAATCTTCTTCTTCCTCCTCATCTCCTCCGTCGCCGCCGTCAACCGCCGTACAAAATTCGAATACTTAAAACTCCCATTACTCCACAAAGACACATTTCCCACAACTCCTTCACAATCACTCTCTTCCGATATCCACCGTTTAAACACCCTTTACTCCTCCCTCGGCCACCGAAGCATTACTCGTTCCGCTAAACTCCCATTAACTTCCGGTGCAACTACCGGCAGTGGGCAGTACTTCGTAGATCTCAGATTGGGTACTCCACCCCAACGCCTCCTTCTCGTCGCCGATACCGGTAGTGATTTAGTTTGGGTCAGTTGCTCCGCTTGCCGGAATTGCTCATCCCGCCCTCGAAACTCCGCATTCCTCGCCCGGCATTCTTCAACTTATTTACCCTACCATTGCTACGATAAGAAATGTAGGCTCGTTCCTAATCCTACAGGCGTCGCGTGTAACCACACGCGCCTCCATAGCCCCTGTAGATACGAATACTCTTACTCCGATGGATCGGAAACTAAAGGGTTTTTCTCTACTGAAACGACCACGCTTAATGCCAGCTCCGGTCGACCGGTGAAGTTTAGGAATTTGGCTTTTGGTTGTAGTTTTGAAGCTTCCGGTCCAAGCATTGCCGGTCCGAGTTTCAACGGAGCTCAGGGAGTAATGGGTTTAGGCCGCGGTTCGATTTCGTTAGCGAGTCAACTCGGCCGCCGGTTCGGTAATAAATTTTCTTACTGTTTAATGGATTACACATTATCGCCGACTCCGACGAGTTATTTATTAATCGGACGGTCAACGGCGGTCAACGATCCGAAGAAAATGAATTACACGCCGATGATAAGTAATCCGTTTACTTCAACGTTTTACTATATTGGGATTGAAAGTGTTTACATTGAAGATGTGAAACTACCAATACGCCCTTCCGTTTGGGAAATTGATGAGCTAGGAAATGGAGGGACTGTTATGGATTCAGGGACAACATTGACATTTCTCGCCGAACCGGCTTATCGGCGTATAGTCCAAGCGTTTAAACGGCTCGTTACACTACCCGAAGCCGATGAGCCGACTGTCGGGTTCGACTTATGCGTCAACGTTTCGGGGGAGTCACGACCGAGTTTCCCGAAAATGAGTTTCAAACTCAGTGGAAACTCGATCCTCTCCCCGCCATCCGGGAACTACTTTATCGATACCGCGGAGGACGTTAAATGTCTCGCATTGCAACCGTTGACGGCACCTTCAGGGTTTTCGGTTATTGGAAACCTAATGCAACAAGGGTTCATGTTTGAATTCGATAGAGATCGATCGAGAATAGGTTTCTCTCGGCATGGTTGTGGTAAACCATAATGACTTGGTGAGTCGAGTCGTGAGTCTACTCGACTCACCAAGTGTGAACCCTTTTTTTTTTTTCATTTTTTGTTGGACGGTTGGGGGTACATTTTTTTTTTCTTGTGGAAATTAATATAAATGGATTTGTTGTTTGTGAATTTAGTGTTATAAATATTAATTATATTATTGTCGTTTTTTGTTTTGAATGATTTTTATAGGAAACAACCAAAAAAATATATTGGAGAGAGGAAAAAATAATAATGGATATGTTTTTGTTGCTTTTCTTGCTGTCTGTCTGAATTGTGTTTGATGCTTTCACGTGAAATTCTTAATGAATTATGGAATCAAAGGGTGGGGGTGTTATATAATATGATATTTTTTTCATATAATATAATTTGATGAACATAAATTCAAACTGTATGACTGTACCCATATGAACATGTCAATGTTTGTGAAAAATGGAAAATAACTAAAATCAATTATTTAGGTAATTATCATGCAAACAAATCTTGGATTACTCGTACTTGATATTTACATTAAATTATATTATTTATACTTTCATCACTTGATGTCTAATTGTTTTTGGCGTTTTGATTAAGTCACAACAAGTAAAGCCTATATACTAAAAGGGTCGGGGAACTTATTCAAAATTTCTAGTTATAGTTGACCTGATTTTATTCGTTTCACTGCGACTCTATATTTTTCATGGGATTATCATTTTTTAATGTTAATTGAGGTATTGAATATATACTTTTGACAAAACACAACAAAAAAAAATAGAAAAAAGGTGTTAATTAAGTGTAATTTTCATAATGAAGAGTAGGTTGTACTAATTGTCATTTAATTCAATAATTCGGTGTAGTAATTAACCCTATAAAGTAATGTTGTAATAAATTTTCTATCACCCATGACAGAAGTTGGTTTTAATCAATATCCCTAATAAGTAACGACTGTTTCAAAACAAAAGAGTAAATAACCTTTCCATTGTATCCTCTTATATATTCGTTTCGATATTTGTTTTGAAGTTTTGATTAAAAAAAATCTCCGATAAACGAAAGGGTTGTAGGTATTTGTCATTGCACACTAGCTAATCTATGGGAGTAAGAAAGTGTTTAGTTGATGTTATCCGTCTCAGTACAACCTTGCTTGATCAATAAGAGGACAAGACTTTAACGAAATTTAATTTGTTTGATCCATCTTTCTTCAAAATAAAGATATAACAACTAAAAAAAAAAAAGAAGTTAAACTGAGTTTGACTATCCTTTCACTTATTGATCAAATATGAAAGATTTTGTTGGGAAAAAAAGCGTGAATATCACTAAGAATAGATGATTTTCTTCTTTCGAAATTCACATCACATAAGTCCCTTTCTATCATGATTTTTTTTTTCATACTTACGACAAGGGGTGGAGCTACGGTTCTACATGAGGGCATGGACGAACTCAATAGCCTCTCATTATATACTCTTTATTCATACTACAATATCAAATATGACTTAGTGATCTTTATCAACACAGACCTTCTATTCGCTACTTTAGAACTCACAAACATCAAAATTTTGGCATCTATCCTGCTCACGACTTATCAAAAAGACCTCTAATAAAGAATAAAGAAATCATATTCATCTCATCACGATCTCCAATCTCTAATGATTTTTACGTCCTAATTGTCATTGTAAGGTTGTTACGTATATTCCTATCAATTTCTTGTCTGATTGTCATAGAAAAGAAAAACATTTTTCAATATTTGCCAGCTCGATAAGTCACATATCCCCTAATATTAATCCTAAATTACATTTTTATGGACCCCAAAAAGAGGGGTTTGCTTTGTACTACAAAAGGGACTTTACTTTCTATACGTCCCCATTATATTATAGCCATTATACACTAGGTCCATGCATGACTTATCTTTTGGGACATTGGATTCATTTTTATGGAAAATGAATTTATTATTCATTCCATTCGATTAATATTCATATTAGAGATTGACTGAATTCGGATAATAAAAGTGTCTTTTTAGCTAAGAACATTTGAATTTGAGATTTTTGGTTAAGAATGAATAAGTACTTACTGCTGCATCACAATTTTTGCTGGTAATTGATTTTAATGTCTACTGCTCTGTTTGTTTTAATTTGTTTGTTTGGCTTTTAGTTCACACGAAATTTTAAAAGTATTAAAGATTCTGAATTTTATGATGTTAAACTAAAGATCTACTAACAAAATATCTAATCTTAAACGTGTTAGGTAAAAATTTAAATTAAAGAATTGTAAAAAGAAAGTATTTTTATCAAAATGAATTAAAAAGAAAAATAAGATAAATAAATTGAAATAGCGGTGGAGTATTAATTTGCTTACCTTCTAGATGATGGAGTTGGTCAAGTTTAAATTTATAATATTTGTGCTGCGTAAACAATTTCATATGATAAAATACTTTTGTTTTTATAATTGTGATATTTTAACTAATTTCACCCAAAAAAACATTAGTATTTATATGATTTCGTGTATGTGTACTTATAATCTCATACAAAACAATTTCATCAAAAGAATTCTCAATATTTCAATACACGAAATATATATATATATATATATATATATATATATATATATATATATATATATATATATATATATATATAATTCAAAAAATATTGTATTTCAGTGAATTATAACCTAAACCTAAACGATTTATTTTAATATAAATATTTATGACTAATTTAATGACTCAAATTGTTCCAAAAATTTTTATTTAAGAACTTTCGAGAAAAGGTAAAGTTTAACTACTTAATAATTGGACTATATGCAATAAAAAAAGAGATTAAAAAGGAAAAAGAAAAAAGTGAATCGTTCCAAATGATGTAACTGTATTAAAAACATAATATAAGATCGTAAAGGACATTAGCTTTTTCAACAATATTAATTCTTTATGTGTCGACAAAACCCATTTGAAAATAATAAAAAAGTCACATGGTGCATATTAGTTTTTTTTTAAAAAAATATTTTTAAATAGAAAATTAATTATTTAATTGAAGATTTTAGAAGAATCATGATCACCAACTTTATTTACCAATAATTAAGACATAATAAGTGTGTGTATATATTAGTTGAAAATGACATTGTTTGATATTTATGTCAAATTGTCAATCATAATAATCCTTTTGGAAATTTGATAACTAATGAAGTTATTTCTGACTGATTTATAAATTATAATTTGAATTGTGAAAATAGTCATAAGAATTTCTATATTAATATGAACTATTTATATTACTATCTTTTATGATGCAGCTTTTTTTTTTGAAAATCTATAAATATTTGAATGAGTAGTTTTTTTTCTCATTTAATGCAATAAAGTCCAACTCAAAAAATAGTATGATTTTTAGTTGTTTTATTGGAATAATGTGTGACTAATATTTTGAATTGATTGACAAATGCATAAAATCTAGACTTTGATTGGATCATTAATTTTTTAAAACTTATTAAAATTATATTTGATTTCTTGCCTCTAAGAGTGTGCTGAAATCAATTGACTCAAAGTTTCAAACATCAAATTAAATTATTGATTTTTTTTAAAATCAAACTAAAGTTTACGAAGTGGGGTGTTTCAACCTCAATTTCTTTTCATTTTTTTGATTTTCTCGGGTATTTTTACAGTAAAATCCTCCGGCAAACATATAATTACCTTGTGATTCGAATGATGCACTAGTTAATCATAGTAGAACTAATCATTCTTTAGTATAATTTTTTTACAGAATATAAATATTGTCTTTACGCTGATCATGAATTTTTATTTTTAATTTTATTTTAAAATTGTTATCTCAAGTTATATATTTAAATCACAATTTGAAAATTATAACTTTATATCGTGTACCCATACACAAGATTTATGTTTAGATTTTTTTTTTCACATAAAAGAAGAGAATATAATGATGATAAAGAAAAATTAAAATGTTAAAAATGTTGTTTTGGTCAATAAAAGGTCCACAAGAGTGAATGATTGTTTGGTGTACTATTGCTATTGCCATTATAAGTTTGAACAACCAATTTGCTTTCTTTTAGTGGATTTCTGTCAGAATACTGAGTTGTTACACTAGGAATGGTGTACACTTGCAACAATAAAAGGATCTCAAATTTATTTTAAATCGAACATTAATTAATTTGACTCTCATATTTCGAATCAAACCAATTTTTTTGAGTACTCACGAAGTTCAAAGTTTAATGGTTGAGATTTTCTTACTCTTCTTCTTGATGATACGGCTTCAAGATCTGTTCATATCGTGTCTATTCATCAGGCTTTATACGTTTTCTCTATAGAGTTAAAACTATCTGAAACTCAAATTAAAAAGGCATATAGAGATGTGAATTCCTTTATTTATAATTAAGTAATATACCATCCCTTACTAAACATATATAATGTGATTCTGAAGTAACGAGGCTTGTAACTTTTTATATTGAATGGTTAATCGAAAACAAAATAAAAATTGCATAGTACAACACTCCAACAAAACTAACAATAAAAAATAATCCTAATTATTATTTTATTTTATTTTAAGCAAATTTTAGGCAATATACAACATATAATCATAGTGTATATAACATTACATATTTTAATTATATACACTGAGTATACACCAATAACAAGTACAATTATGCTCATAGAATTCTATTTATTATTAACTGTGTGATAGGGAAATTTATTCTTCCCACATGATTTGTAAAATTTTTGTTTTGATTTTTTTTATTCATTTCCAATTTATTTATTTATTTTTCTTTTTATGGTCATCCAATCTTTTAATGAGCCAACCCTTATTTACACTTTACAACAAATAGTACCATTTAGATTTTCATTTTTGTGTAGATGGAAGTTGGAGGTCTTTCTACTACCCAAACGTGCACAAATTTATGACTCGTGAAGTGACATATATTCCCCATTTACTCAATTTAATCGAAGATAAATACTCTCCCATTCTTAATTAGAAATTTTGAATTTATTTTTAATATGGAAGTCACGCTTTTGTTTAGAAGCGTTTTACCTTTAATATGAAACACATTTCTGCGTGAACCCAGATTAGTTAGACCATAAGACAAGTATAGAACGAGAAACAAAAATATATGTCTTCATTAGTGCATTATCATATTCCTTTATAAAAGATTATTGTGCATGAATCTGAATTAGATTAGACCCGAATATAATTATCAGACATCGATCGAAAATCCAAAAAATGAAAAACTCTTTTTAAGGCCAACATGTTTGTTGTGTGTAAGTTGTGACATTTGTATCTTGTGTATAATTCAATGCATACAACAGAGAGGATAAAAAAAAAAGTACTATCCAAACTTAGAGATCATGAGGCTACCTAGCTAGGGTGGTCATGGTTGGATAAATTTAGAAATCATATTACTATATTATTTAATAGCTAATAAATACTATAAAAGAAAAAGAGAGAGAAGAATTAGTGACAAACAAATTCTATAGCTAAATAATATTTGTCACTAAGTCAATTTAGCAATGGATTATCAAGTTTTTTTTGTTAATTACATATTATTTAGTGACAAATCTTTTATAGTTAATTCCTATTTTTTATATATAAAAAAATATTAATCCTATATAGTAGTAGTATCCTAAATTTAGGAGGGTATGATGCATAAAGTATATTGTATTTATAGAGTTCGGTGAAGGGTCGGACTTCAAGAGGTGTGATGGAAATAGCTTATTCTAATCTCGTTTTCTTTAATTTATACATAGTAAATAAGTAATCCTTTAAGGAAGGGATGGGGGATTCCAAGGAAGCTATAATCGAGAAATAGCGTTTGCAGGTAACTTTTCGATCATGTCTTTGAAAAATAGTTACTATCACGTGGTTTTAAATATTGGGGGCCGATTTCCAAGACAATCTCATGGAGCTTCACCCGTAAATTTAGAAATTTCACAACACTTATCTATTTTTCAATTACAAGGACCGAAAAATGGTTATTTGTGAATTTTTCCGATGAGAGTAAGGTAAACGTTAAAACGTGAAGATTTTGTTTGACGGGCTTTAAGAGTTATTATACTGGGCCTACAATTTTTTAGTGGACTACTACAAGTGAGGCCCAGTGAGAAATTTACTTTGGATAAGATAGAAATGGCCCATTTATATGGGCCTTGATCTATTAGGCCCACTTAAAAGTTTTAATAGAAATTGATCTAAATATTATTAAGCTTAACGTCGATGGTGCTTACGATAATATCACTCTAAAATAAAGACAAACGATAAAGACAACTCGATACATGGTTACTCCAAATACCTAACCTAAGAGAAATTTAATCGAAAAATTTTATTACTTTTTAGATATTATATATATATATAAAACTTAAAGATTCTGAATCAATCAAATTTCCTCCATATCCTCTATGCACTTTATCGTAGCGCTTTGTTGCAATAAGTGTATTTATAAAGTCAACAAAAAATTGATTACGTTAAAGGCTAGAAGATTAATGACCAAATTAAAATACACACATGAATATTGAGTCGAACCTAACAAATATAAATATATGCAAAATTTCATAATCATATATTGGGTGGTCCATAGGACATAAAACATTGGAATATCTTACGAAATCTAAGATGTCTTTCATGTCTATTAATTCTGTCACTTTACTATGACTTAAGATAATCGACAGATTATTGGCACTAACAACTTAAAAGAACACTATTTGTCCATTCAAAAATGTAGAGTGATGATTCGTTTAAATATTTTGATTGAATCAATAAAAAAAATTAATTAATACCTATTCCCAATATTATAATGAAAATTTGTGTCTCAAACATTTGGAAAAAATTAGCTTCTGCACTATGTAGTCTATAAAAACATGTAGAATTTGTTACACCATCAAGTAAAACTAATATATAGTAAGAGTAATATGTTTTGATATAATAAATTAAACTTGACACAATAACCTAAAAGATATTATTGATATAACTTTTTTTAGACTTGTGAGAATATTTTTATAACACCATAAACATTATGATAGGTTTAACATTGCTATAAATTTCAAAACTTTTTAACAATTTGCCACGTGTATGATTATTACATGACATATTTAAGATCATAAGATATATATATGGGGCTAACTAACAAGTATAATTACAATTTGCAATTAATGTTGATTCAACTCAGACATGAGAAACACATATAATATATAAGATATATATATAATAATTTCATTGATAATCTTGCCATCCCCTTATTACATAGAATATTGAAATAAACACCCCAAAATGAAAAGGAAAAAAAAACACCATCACCCACAAGATACTTAGACTTGAAAAAAAGAAGAAGAGCAAAATGATATATAGTATTATGCCTTGAGAAGAAAAGTACAAGGCAAATACATATATGAGTCACAACAAACACTAGTAAATAAATATATTTACAATGATTCTTCCCTTTCCCACAAGAAAAAAGATTTTTTAAAAAAGACACCCCATAATTCTATTTTTTTTTCCTCCATAAAATGATAGAATAAGCATATTGTGAGCATGCATAAATTGTGACAAAGAAAGAGAAGTTGACAAGGAAATTTCACACTAAAAAACAAAAGAGAGACAAAGAGCATGTAATCAAAATACTTCACCATATTTCTATTCTTATAATGTTTCTCTCTTCACTAAAAAGATCCTTCTCTTCAATTTTTCTTTCTCAAGGGTTTTCTTGTTTGAGTTGATCAACTCTTGATGGACATGACATAGACATGAGCCAATTGATTAAGACACTTTTGGACCCCCCCCCCCCCACCACCACCACCCAAAAAACAATGCCTCTACATTTTTTTTATAATTCAGAAATCCCCGACAGTCAATAATGCACGACTCAAAAATAAGGAATGCAGAATTCACTCTCGACATTTCTTCATTCAAATACCAGACTTTTGATAAACATGACACGAGGAAATCAAACACTTTTTGGACACAACACAAAAAGAAAACCACTATGCACCAACCCTAACATATTATATTTTTTTTTATAATAATCGAGAAATCAAACCTCCAAGAGTCAAATAACACCCTATATCAAAATACACCGATACTAAATTTGACCCTCTATAGATACTTCTCCACTTAAATACCTGAATTTCGAGTTTTATCTATGATAGGGTTTTCCAATATGCAACTCACACATCATACAATTAACCCAAAACCCTAGACACCACCAACTCTCTACATTATACTGCCCAAATAAGATGGACAAAAAACAAAAACCACACACCCCAAAAAAAAACAAAAACAAACACACATAAAAAGGGAAAAGAAGTAATTTAAGAAAGGATGTTGATATTGTTAGTTCTTTGTCTCTTAACACTTGTAGAAGCAGAATCATCACCACTTGATTTCTCCATCACAGCTTTAAGTGCTTCTTGTATTGAACTTATACAATACTGTGGTTGTTGTTGTTGTTGTTGCTGCATCATCTCAGTATCTTCATCGTCTCCACTTATACACGTATCTACCTCTCGATTATTATTATTATTACAATAATAATCGTCTCCAGTTATAAACAACACATTTCTAACACGTCCACCAAGTGTTGTAATTTCAGCTTTTAATGTTTTTAACCTTAGTGCTTTCAATGTCTTGATTAAATCAGGCAAAAGATCAGATCTATCTTCACAACACAAAGAGGCCTTTATTATAAACTTACCATCTTCATCAGATGTTGCATTATCAACTGTTAATTCATCAATTTCAGTTGGGACAAGACTTGTCTCTGATATTAAGGATGTTTGTCTTTTTAACTCTTTCACATGTTGTATCACTTCTGCTAGCAATGAAGCTTTGTCTGTCTATTAACATAAACAAAAAAAACAACGTAACGTTAGCTATCAGGTCATCTAAATGATAACTTTGTTCATATATAACACTAGTTATCAGGTCATATGAATGATAACTAGAGATAATCGTTCATTCATAAAATATCTAAGTTAAGATCAATGATATGAAGAATTATACAATATTAACACTAGCTATAATCGTCATCTGAATGATAACTATAGATAATCGTTTGTTTCATAAAATATATAAGTTGGGATCAAGGATATGAAAAATTAGACATATCAAATTACCTAAGCGATAACTAAACCACACACCTATGTATAAGTTGAAAAAATATTAAGAATATGGGTTTTCTTTAATTCAATTTATCATATTATTTTTGTTGCTACGTATTCTTTTTTTAATCGTTTTCAATATAATTTTTTTTGCTACTACATTTATTTGATGTATTGAACTATTGATACTCTTATTTAAGTCAAGAAATCGTTCAGAAAGAAACTCTATATTTTTATATTACTCACATTATAATCTATCAATAAAATTATATAAAATAAATTATTATTAATATTTTTTGGGGTTTGTAAACTTTATATGATTGATCATTAAATTGAGGATTTTTAGGGTGGGGTTTTTTGAGGACTAGGCATGAAGTACATAGAGTTTTTTATTTTTTTAAAAAAAATGGTATACATGACTGACAAAAATGCTTGTTTGTCTCATTTAAATTAATTCTTTTAAAATAATATATATTTTCTTTCTTGTTGATTTTATTTTTTTTAACAACTACTTTATTTTTTTTGGGTAATGTAAATTTAATAACCGGCAAGAATTTTCTATGGAAGCTTTTGAACTGCTTGGTGGTTTCTCTTTTTCATGTCAAATTTGCGACATTAACGCTTTGTTCCAACTTTCCTTGGAACTAGCACTAAACATCTCTCGGTTTTAATCTACTTGTCTAATTTTAATTTAATACGAAATTAAAAAAAACATACATAGAATACATTCAAATTATTATTTAATTTAATAATTTTTTAACGTGTAGTGTAAAAAACGATAAAAGAAATCACATATCTTTAATCAGTCTAAAATATGTATATGACAAACAACTTGAAACGAAACGAATACTAATTGAAGAAAAAATAGAAAAGGGTGTTTCACTTTTTTGGTACTTCTAGCTATAGCTATGTATTACACACTTCACACTCATTTGGTGTTGCTAGGTTTTGTATTATCTACGTATACTTTTTACTTTCTAGTCATGAAAGAATCCAAAATAAAATCTTTTGAAGATCTAAAATCAAAGAGTATAAATTATATATATCATTATCGTCAATTTATTTTTTTCTGTTATAACAGATAAATCAATCTTTAAAGGTTACATAATTTCGTTTCATGGTTTTCAAAGTGCTAAAACCAAAAGAATTTCAAGTCATATAAATCGTCCATACAAGGAGTTTTTATATCACTAATAAATAACTTCTCTTAATTTTAAAATTATAAAAAAATTCTTGTTAATCATTTCAAATAAACTCAATCCATAAATATCATTTAAATAATTTAATAATATAAAAAAATTTCTTACACGATATATATATACCTAAATACACCTAAAATAAAACAAAACAAAGCAATAACACATCACATTTAAGAGTTTAGGTTATATACTTATATACACAAACAATATTAAACAAAAATAAACTTACACATTCAAATTATCATATCAATCTTGCTACGAAGAGTTATATTACCTCTTAATCATTACTATAAGTGATATTCTCAACACTAACCCTAATATAGAGTCATATTATAGGTGATCATCAACAACATATCCAGTATAATTATTTCATCATCATCGATTGATATAATGTTATGATTGTCTGCGCACATAACATAAACTCTTATAAGCATACAATTAAGTAGACTTACTTTAGTAGTATTAGGAAGAAGGCTTCTCAATTTAGCAAGATGATTATTGATTCTTTCTCTACGTCTTCTCTCAGCTTCACTATGGCTTTTAGATGCAGCCAATGCCTTAGCATCCATTATTTCTTGTGCACTCATTTTTTGTAACTCAGCTTGTAAACCAAAAGGTGCTATTGAGCCGGGTTGATTATGATGATGATGATGATGAACCACTTGACCTACTAAACTATCTGAGATGAACCGGAGGTGTTGTTGATCTGTGTTAGTGTTACGATTAAATAAACCGTAAGCCGATGGTGATGGAGGGAGGAGAAATGACTGATCATGGTGGTGAACCGGGTTCATAAATGGTTGAACCGGTGGAATTGACCATGGTAACATTTCTGAGTTGCTTTGGAAGTGAACCGGGTTCATGAAACTTTGTGGATGCATACCTATAGTAAATTCAGAACTATTATAGTAATTAAACATATATATAATAATAAGTAACAAATTTTCTAATCGATATACATAGATTATATACTGAATATGATTACACGAGTGAAACAATAGTATGTTTGAAGAAGTTTAGGTTTAGCTTGTTTATATAAACAAAAGTAATTAGTCAGATTTACTGTTTATTTTTTCTGGTCAATATATATAGATCATACATCAAATATGTTTTTTTTTAAGAATAAAACATTTGATAATCATCATATGTATAAGTATATATATGTTGAATGAAAAAATATAAATATATTACAAAGTTGGATTTTGTGTGACAAAAGGAATTTTTTCATAAAACACAAAAAGGGGTAAGTAAAAGACAGACCTTTGCTTTGCTTTGATGTAGAATAGTGAAGAACTAAGATTTATTTTTATTTTTTTGGTTTGTTTTGAGAGAGAAAAGAAAAGTTCTTTTTTTTTTTTTAGGTTTGAGATTTCAACTTGTATTGAATGGCAATGGAAGTGACCCTTTTTATCCTTAGCATCAACTAGCTTTTTTCAAATCTCTTTTGTGGCTTTGTTGGTATCTTTTTGTATTTATTATTTATTTTTAAAAAAAAATTAAAAATGGACCCAACTTTTTATTTATTTTTTATATTTTAATGTCCACTTCTGACAATTTTTTTAATTTTTTTTATTATATATAGAGAAGGGGTATGTAAAAGTACTGGCAGTGTTGTTTCCTTTCTCTTTACGGCATTCTTTTTTTCTCTTTCAACTATATATTATATCTATTTATATACCTATCACACACTAACTAGTTAATTCTCTCACTCATGTTTGTTCACTTTGGATTTTTGTTTTATTTATTTTATTAGATATAACTTCGTCCGTCTTAATTTATGTGATATTATTTATCTGGTTAAAATAAATGTAATAATCAAACCCTAAAAACTAGCTAAATAACAACGGCGTGCCAACTCAAGTAGCGATGATTATCCAACACGTCGTATTAAAGAGATCATCGATTCATTTTCTTAAAGGGCGGAAGCGAGACTCTTCACACAAGCTCCACATCTGATGTGTGAACAATTTAACTTAAGAATTTAACATCGAAAGTGAAAATTTAGATGGGCTCTATTCTGATATCATAATAAAAAAATAAATTTTGAATTTAACATAACTTTAAAAGCTAATTCAAAAGGTGAGAATTGTCCCTATTATATATATTATTAGTATAATATATTTTCATAAAAGTAGTAGTAAAATTATTCTTTATTTTCCCTATGAACAATATAAGTATTATTATTTACTACATGGTTCAAAGTAATATAATTATTAGAGTGTATGTTACTTGCAACAAAAAGAAACACTGTGAAGGCAAAACACACGGATTGTCGACCGACCAAACACAATTTTAATAATAATTAGAAGTTTAGCTTATTCATCACAAAAGTAAATTAATACTACTTCTTTACACTATAAAAATAAATAAATAATCATCAATTTAATTTTTTTAGCAATTATGGATATAACATGACAATATACATACCATCCGTTCACATTTTAAGAGTTCATTTCGTACTAATTTTGTTATACATCAACTTTAATCACAATTACATACGAATTTAAAATTTAAAGCTATGTAATTCAAAGTTTAAAATTTTAAAAATTGATCTTAAAATCTACGTTTAAACGCTAACGAATTATGTTTTTACTTTTTGGTTCATGAGATATAAAAAGTTAGGGTATTTTTAGGGTTAGTTAGGTTAAGATATAGTATTATTATTCTCTCATATACATATAGTATAGAGTAGCTATTTTCCACGCCAAACCTTTCTGCTTCCCCAAGACCCTTGTAATCATTGTGTCTTGGAACACACTCCACCCCCCACCCCCACCCCTCATAGTGGGGGTGGGTGGGGAGGGTAGGTAGGGGGGTAGTGTAATATAATTGGTCATTTTTGCAAACTACATATTGATGAGTTTGTCTTCACATGATATATTATTCCTCCTCGATTTCAGTTGCATCTATTCATACTTAATTCATTTGGGGGGAGGGGCTAATTAGTCTTTTGGTAATTGGTAACTTTTTTTATTTTAATTTACGTGGTACGGTTGAAATTTCGAGAGTCAGATAAATTTTCTCGAATTGAAATTTTTCTATGTGTTTTTAGTTAATTATTATGATGTATAATACTTTTAACGTAGTTTACAGATATATATAAAAAATAAAAAAAAAGTTTGAAGTTTTATGTCTGAGATCACTATTATAAGTTGAAAGTTAATTTGAATCTCGAAATTTATGACGTATAAATTGGAATAGAAGGAATGGTTCGATAGAGTGTTGAAATTGATAATGAAAAGGTGTTTGATAAATATTTTTTATCTTTTTGTATTGTGAAAAAAAAAATTATCAGCGAAAAGCAAAAACTTAATTTCTTTGAGCGAATTTTTTACTGGATTAATGTTGAAATAAGAGAAAATATATCTTGATATTTTCAATCATTCTTCCTCATATTTGCGTATAAATGAATAATGACAAAGTTAAATAGGATCATAAGTTAAAAGTGATTAAGTTATTATCTTTAATTAATTTTATTTACAAGCACTTTTAATATTTATACCAAACTTCTAGATTAACTCAAGGATACCTTTTTTTTCTCTCTCTAATCTAATGGTTGGGAATTAGCAACAGATTTCCCACTATAGTTAAAGCAATAGTACTAATATTAGGCTACCACAATTTTAATTATTTATAATTTAATTATGAAATATTTAAATTGTCAAGTTGTTGCTGACATAAGTTGTAAATTCTAAAATGTTGTCTCTATTAACTTTGTGAGGTTTGGTGTGATTCTACACTGACATCATGTTGCATTATGCTTGGTTTTCTATTATTCAAAGATTAATTAATCAATTATTTATATCATCTAATTCCACCAATAGTTTTTCCTAGGGTATTAATTAAGCAAAAATTTCTTTTGTGTTTTTTTGATAAATGGGAAGATCAACCCTTTATATGGATTGAATATAACAACATATATATATATATATATATATATATATATATATATATATATATATATATATATATATATATATATATATATATATCAGTGTAATTTGATAAGTAAAACTCGAAGAAAATAATATATACACAAGTGCAAACAAATTTTTTGAGATTTTGATTAATTTAAATCTACGTTGAGTATACGCTTATGACCTCCTCGCTTTCCCAATCTTACATGAACATGAATAAAATCATTGAAACTAAAACAACATTATGTGAAGAACAATTATTAGCTAATGCTAGAAATAAAGAAAAAAACTTCTTGCTTATATTTTACTTAATTAGTTCCACAAAAGGACCAAAATATTGCTGAAAATGATTGATGTTTTCAAATGTAACGTAATACATACCTAGTGATCAAGAGATTATAGCTAAAATTCTTTCGGAAACAATTTTTCTATCTTCTTGAAGTAAGGATAAGATTTACGTATATATCACTCTTCTCAAATTTCATATGTATGATTACACTGATCGATCGATAGTCGATACATCATTGTTGTTTTTCCTTTTCTTTTTTTTGTTCCTAAAAGTCTCTTTAGTTTAGTCAAATATGCATAAAGCTCCAAAGCTGTTTTTTATGAAATGATTATAATACTACTACACAAAAAGAAAATGACTGACTAAGAGTAAAATGAGGAGAAAAAAAACTGCTTTTAACTCCTCCTGATATGTCTTGACCAACATGATCTGACTAATTACACAGTCCATATGAAATTTTGGCTGAGTAAAGTTAATACAAATATCATCAACCCCTATAATATCTTGGAATAATAAAATTAGACCTTTATTCATAATATTAGAAAAAAAAGAGTTAAAAGAACATATATAAATTTCTCTAGAAAAGTTGCGCATAAGACTCTGAATCGATGAACGTCACCCATGCATTGCTTATACAGCTATATAACGTTACTTTTATTAACAGGCCACATCAGTAAAGACGTAACATAAATATCTAGTAATTAAATATAATCTTTCTTCAAAAGAGTTGCGCTTAGGACTCTTATAATGTTAATGTTCTTTGCATGTCACGTCAGCGCAGACACAACGTAGCAGCATTTTTTGAATAAAATATGGATTTGGATATGTAACTTTTTCCATAATAAATTTGAGTAATTGAGAGAATCTCCTATATATATATTGTCCATGGGTTACTAAATTTTTTCTATAAAAACAAAGGTTAGTTAGGTACTTAATTAGGTTAAATGTTATATGTGACAAATTTGAACAAACATTTTAGGTAGGAATAAGACCCTATGATCAAACATTTAGAGTAGGAATAAAAACACTATGCACATGAATAACAAGTAAAAATAAAACATGTTGATTTCCAATGTCTCTTGTTAGTGCTTTTTCCTAGTCTATTTTTAGTACGGATATTAATTGACCTTATTCCTCTTTACACCATTGTCAGGTCACTCTAACGCACAGATTTGTCACTGCCCTCATAATATATGCTATAGGGTTTATCTAGTCTACGAGACAGGAATAAGGTTTGTGTATTCTGAATTTTCTAGACTTTTACATGTTGAATTATGCATTGAGTTTGTTGTTGTATTCGACACGAAGAAGAAGAAAATATTTTCTTGCTTTTATATTTTTTATGTTTGATAGTAGAAAATAATATTCTGAAAGTTTAACGTAATAAATAAATGTCGTGAATAGGGATAGAGATGGGAGGACGACATTTAGTCGCAAGGTCAGGATTTTCACTAAAAATATTCAAAGCATAATGAAGTAAACATGTGAAGAGGTCAAAAGAGCTGATAATGTACTATATACATGTTGAATTTCATATATCGATCTACACAATAATATATATTTTTTGAACGAAAGAGAGTGTCAATTAACGCATTTCAGGCAAAGATAGCTCCGCCTCTAATGGCATGAGAGGGTTTTGGAAAATGATCCATAAATTAGAGGCACTTAAACATGAAAAATATCAAACAATATTTTCTTTCGTACCAAACGTAACCTTAATTTCCTTTTTGGTTTTGTGAGGGAAGTAGAGGGGTTAAGTCAAGTTCTTTGCATGTAAATATTTGTGTTCAATTCTTGATCCTTATATTAATCTAAATATTGTCTATAAGCAAATACAAAAAGATCCTTTTTTAATGAGTTATAAAAGTTGTTACTTTATGTTATATTAGTTTTAAATATGATATTCGTCATATTTATATACAGTATAATTTTCTGATGATAACGTAAAATCGATCGAGCCTTTGGGATGAGAATTTTTAGGAACCATATATATATAGTGGTCACACGCATGGCTACTTTGGTCCCCATTGTTTTAACCTTTTTAGCTTAGGTTCCTTTTTCCTTGTACTTTTTTTTTTTTTTTAAATTTTAAGTCTTTCCTAATTCAAAGATTTGATGATAGCTAGTAGCACTAGCAAACAATAAAATTTTGAAAAAAATAAAATAAATTATATTGCTTTTATTTGTGAGGATTAATAATTATGACATCAGTCTCATGCTGTCATGACGTTTAATTCCTCTTAAACCACAAGTGCTTAATTAATAATTATGGTGCTAATTAATAATTCAATTGTGTAGTATATTGAGAAACCAACTCCACATGTTTTGGTTAATTATACTAATTATTAGTAGTGATGTTTGATCACCTTTTCTTAGTTTGGCTAATTACATTTTTTTTTAAAAAAAAAAAACTTTATGTAGAGTTTGAAAAAAGAAAGAAATTAAAATCATTTTATATTTGTCTTAAAGTATGTTGGAAAAAAAAATAACTTTTGGCTTTAGTTAGTCCAACTTTTAATTCTAACATGTTTATATATATATATATATATCAACTAATTAATTTTATCCAAAAAGAATTTATTTTCCCTATGACATTGTATTTGCCAAAAGGAAAAATAAAAAAATTAAAATAAAATTAGGCGCATGCTTATTTCACATTACATGATTATTGTTTTTTCAAATTTCAGGTGGTTTGCACATGCTGAGATTACACTGAAGCTTATTTTTGTTTGTTAATTTATTTATTTATACTAAATTTTTTAGCAAGATGTATTTTCATATATATTCAAACAAGTTAAAAGTACTTTCGGTGTGAAAAAGTATAAAATCTTCTTCAAGAAAAATAGTCAATTAATATTTCTTTTATGATGAGAGAGCTTAATTGTGACCCTAGTGACTTGTGATGGAATCATAAATAAAAATTATGGGAGAAGAGTAAAATTTCTGAGAAAAATATAAGTGATATGCTAGACGAATCTTATATATTAAACTAATAAAGAAATTAATATCAAGATTCTTGAAATATATATGCAATGCTAGTCCATATAATAAGAGATTGATTAGATCTTGCAAGATATATATAATATTATTAAACATTAAACATAACTAATAAGACAGATCATAAAGCAAAATAATTAATTAATTTATTATTTTTTAGCATTATGAACTTACTTATTGTCCCCTACTATTATTTTAATCAAAAGTAATTTGCTACATAACAAATTTTCTAAAAGGCACTTTCAGTTTAACTTAAATAACCATTAAATCTAAAAAGTGATGCTATAATCAGTCGCGTCAAAAATATTTTTATTATATTTTATTTACTTATTTTATTATATTTTCAATGGCTTTTTATGAAAAATACAAATCCCAAATCAACCAAAGGAAGAATCTAAATCTATAAATAATGGGAAAGTACTCCAATAGAGAAGTTTGTTTAACTCAAGATTTGCCACTAAACCTAACTAATAAAGTAAAATTTTGTAATGCCACTTAATTAATTAGGTTCAGTTGTATGGTTAATGATAAATTATGCTAATCATATGTGTTCATAACATAAAATATAGTCATTTAGAGAGCACTAGGAAGTACATATACATATATTATGACAAATCATTTATTGGAATGTATACAATGGCGATAATAGAGGCATGCATTACGTACATGTTGCTATACATATTACGTGATAATTTAATTCACTAGTGATATTATTTACTTTGAGTGTAGACTAATATATTATAAAATATATTAGTAAGATCATTTTATTATCACGATTCAAAAATAGAGGTAATGACACTCGTTTTATCCCATCAAGACGAGTTAGTCTAAAACTCAAACCATTACGATAAACTACAGAAATCTATAATCAACTTTAAAAAAATCCTAAAACCTGATTGTCACATGCACAAGTCTCTAATATATCAGATTAAAATTGAAAATAAACATAAGTCACGAATGACATTATTTCTAAAATAGAACAAGATTATACGTGAACGAATCTTACGTATCAATTGCAATGTATTTGGATCAGTTTCTTTGTAAAATTGATTTTTTCTTAAGTTCGATGATACGTTTGATAATATAAATTAATGGACCACATAGCGGTGGTGTTAGTTTTGTCCACATCACGAGCAGAAGGATGATTACATTTAAGTACCTTAATTATTTTTTAAAAAAAGTATATACATAATAAGTGAAATAACATAAATAAATAAATAAAAACTAACTCAATATCTAAGAAGAAAATAGGAGAAAAATATAGGCAAATGATTGGGAGTTGTGTAAATTGTATAGTAGAGTATATGATAATCAATATATATATATATATATATATATATATATAATTATCTTCCTAGAATTAGAGTTAATCATTTGATTTAAAGAACTTCCTATTAGAATTATAAATTTGATTAAACACTAACTTTTTTCCTTAAAAAAAAAAAAGAATCAGTCTATGCCAAAGTTTGACTTAAGCAATATAATAAATTTAGCACTAGGCTTGTCATAATTCAAGGCTTAAAAATGAAAGCATGATTTCCTCCATAATTACACTAGATCTGTCAACGTGAGTTAGTTTACATTATCGATCATAAGCTTGAAAAAAAAATTATAATAGAAAAAGAACTATTATAAAACTAGAGGTAAACCGACGATATGAAGTTATAATTGTGGATTTTTTTATGTGAAAGATAAATCTATGTATAAAAATCTTATAAAATTGAAAAGAATAGTAGGTTCGAAATCATGGTATTAAAAACATAACATGTTTGGTATCTTTTATCCGAACATACATAACATATTCAACTCATCTTTATTTGAACAAAATATGACAGAATTACAAGGAAAGTTGGGTTTGTCTTCTTCTTTTCGTCCAACACTCAACGTACAATATCTATATTAAGGATCTAATTAATCTGAATTTACATTACGTAAAATTCATTTAAAAAGTATTTTCTATCATGATTTCTCATACCTAAAAATCAAATTCAAAATTTTTAGATAAACGTAAAGATTATATTCATCCCGTCATAACTCTAAATAACCTAAAATAAGATTTGTCAATGAAAAAGAACCCAATATACTTTGTTGTCAAGTCATTCTCAAAACATGCTTTCAAATTGTCCATTGCATAGTGTAGCCGAAAGTGGAGTCTTGGTTAATCATATACCTCAAAACCCTATAAAAAAAATTTTAAAAATGTACACTTTTATTAAATTTCAATGAATTAAAGTGGCTTTATTTGCAATAAAATAAAACACATTAAAATTTAGGTCTTTGACATTTTTTTTTCCATGTTTAAGCTAGTTATAGGGTTTGTCTACTATATTATTTGGTCATGATATTATTTTTTAAAAAAATAAAATAAAATTGTTCTTTGTTTCTATTTTTGGTTCATCATATGGTTCCACCTGCAGTTATCATGATTATTATTGATCAAGATCTTGCTAAAATATAAGATTAATTATTTTTTATGTGTTTATTTTCTAGTCATTATTACCACTTGCAAAGATCTCTTGCGTCTAAGGCAAGAATTCTTTTAAGTATTTGCATGCGTTGCATTTTTGTTTTTCCTTTAATATTCAAATTTAAGATTTAATCAGTATGAGTTATGGTGGGATGATTGAGATTCTTTCATTCTTACTCAGAAATGTAAGTTTTGAGCTTCAAGAAATAAAAGAAGAAATCCTCTAAAAATGGGCATTGTAGCGCGTTCGAATTCAAATTTAATTAAAGTAATAGAACGATTTTCATATAAACATCAAACACTGAGCAAAAAACGAAAAGAAAAATAATTCAAGATTTAATTGAAAGTTCATAAAACTTCTAGTTGAAGTTTTGTATGTTTATTAATTGGTGCATGCATCTAATATTAGACTCCTCATCGATTAAAAAATGGTGTGTTGGAGAAGTTTACCTAAAATATTTTCTATACAATGTTTTATGTTTTTATTTGATTGGTCAAATATTTTAAATAATATTTTTTAAAAAGAAAATTCAAAATGATGAACATGACTTTCCTCACGAGTTTCATCTGGGTGATTGGTTCAGTCGCTTTCGAGTACTCAGATTGACGGATAGTGAGATAGCATACTCATATGATTGATTTAAAATCAACCACTTATAGATGACCTTTGATTCTTCGGACGAGTATGCTAGAAAGGATGTTTAGACGTTTACTTGGATCGTACGTGTATAATGTGTTTTCCAAGTAAACGTTTAATGTTCCTTTTCTGAAGAAGTCTAAGGGGTTTTCTGTCTTATTTAGGACCAAACAACTTTTAGGTTATTAGCCCTCTTGGGACCACAATAAATAAGAGAAAGTCGATTGTTGCCTCTAAAAAGGCTCGAATACCGCCTAAACCAGTGTAAGGTTGAGATAATTAGAAAAATAAATTACATAAATGACAGTTAATATTACTGCCACAACAACACCCCACCCCTAGCACCTCCTCACCTTCGTTGTGTTTATCTAAAGTAAAGTATGGTGAATTAATATTTTTTGCTTACTAATCACAAATACAAGAAATAAGAAAGAAAAATCTTATAGCTTCTAGAAAAATGTTTAACTATTAATCGACAACTACTTTAGCTTTAACCCGTTCAAACTTCGTTCAACTCGATCATTTAACACCTTTAATCACAAGCTATATAGGATTTTGTTAATTTTCTAGCAACTCTTTTTTAGTCTCTTCAAATTTACATATTTTTACTACATTGCAGGCCTTTTCTTGTTTTCATTTTCAGGCCCACTGGGCTTTAAAGACAGGACCAATTGTGTATTACAGAGTAGAGATATTGGGCTGGACTTATATAACACTACAAAAATGTCTTAGTGAAAACTCGATAAGTATCGTATCAGAATTTTTAATTAATTGGCGATGAACGTTACACAACATATTATCGATTGACACTATCAAATACGTAGACGATGGGAGAAAATGAAAAGAAAAAAAAAAGACGGTACTCATAACACGAGAGGTCGATCCAAAATGGTTTGTTAAATATATATCTCAATCTATGTGAAATATTTTTAATAAATCTTAAAAAATGTTATGGCCCATGCAGGTCTCGAACCTGCGACCTTCGCGTTATTAGCACGACGCTCTAACCAACTGAGCTAATAGGCCAAGTGGGTACAAATGTCCATTTTATCATTAAGATATTTATTTCGTTGTTTACTATGCTTTGTTTAGAATATTATTTGGACAAAGAGAGTAAATGAAGGGTCCTACATGAAAAATAATTCACATTTATTTGTTATGTTTCGTATTTCGAAAATTAATTTGACTAATTTTTAAAGTAAAATTAAATTATATTAATTTGATATTTTAAATTAAAAATTAAATTGTCAAAAACTATATAAACTTTTTTATTGTTTGACTCTAAAAAATACATTATGACTATTAAAAGTGACGGAGATAATATAACATTAATAGGAAAATAATAATAATGAAGGGTCCAAATCACACCAATATTTTAAATTCCAATATTTTTATATATGGAAATGTAAGGAATTAGAGTGGCATTACTAATAAGTTTATTTACATGTCTTATTAAAACCAATTAACACAAAGAAAATTGTTTTTTTAAAAAAAATATTTTCTCTTTTATTTTTATCTCTTGTTGATATGGGCTAAGGATAAGGATATCAAGTAACATCGTGGGACCTATGAATTATGATATGATAATCTTAAAAATTCAATAATAATAAAAAATAAATACCCTCTCCATTTCATTTATTTTACCTATTTTCTGTTTATCACTTTTTTTATTTTAAAACATTTTTTTTTCGATCAATTATTTTTAAGTAACATGTTTCAGACCATAAAATTAAAAGATATTTTAATTCTAGATCACAAAATTCAAAAATCTTATTTAAATTTTTAAGCTTCGCGTCAAGATAAAATCGAAAAAAAAATTAAAAAAAAAGTTATAATGATTTGTTTTTTTTAAAAAAAATCTCGATCATATCCAAAATTTCTTTAGCCTTTGACTTAATTTTAAAGTATATTTCATTATACGTTGCAATTTATAGTTTTTAGATTGTCTTTTAATATTTAAATTAAAATTGACTTTCAAAAATAAATACTCTTATTTTAAGACCGAATGAATGTTTTCTAAAAAAAAAAGACCGAATGAATAATATTATGTAATTTTAAATTATTGCGTCAAGATAAGACACAAGATCTTGGAGAATTAAATAATGTACTCGTAAGACGAAAATATTATCAAGTAAATAATATTGTCCAAATTTATTATTCAATATAAATATTTAAAAAAATAAAAAATATTATAAAATGGTGGGGTCATTATAACAAATATTAATTCCTTTATATTTTCATAAGAAAGTTGCGTGTATATTTTTTTCTTTTCCTCTAACCTTATTTATTTCTCACTTAAATTTAATTAATTCTTATTCGAATAGAAAGAAAGAATAATTTTGAATATAGATAATTTTTTTAGTAAAATCCTTTCATATCAAAAATTTATATTTATCATTCTATTATAATTTCAACAAAAGCTAAATTTATAAATCATCAAATTAATAACAGTATATGGAACGCCCAAGATTTAAAGGATATTTATAACTTAAACTTTTAACAATTGGGACCAAAATTAACCTATGCATCCCCACCTTAAATCCCTCGACTATATAGGCAAACATCATTTTCCACCACATTTGAGTTATATATATATATATACTAGATATTATGTGTAAGCGTTAGTGCTAGTTTAATGTATGTTAATTTTTAAAAAAAATTTATGTGACACAAATATAATTTGAAAAGTGAACTAAATTTTTTTATATGTGTTTTTTTAAAGAATATTTTAAATTGTTAATATATATACCTTTTTGTGTCATTTTCGAATAATATATGTTACTGTATCTGTTTTATTTTATGTGATTTTTGGAAAGTCAACAAAATTTCTTGTATGATACTCACATATTTTTATTTGTCATTTGACTGTGATTCATAGTACTTTTTAGTTCTTACATTATTTTCAAACAAAAGATGTAACTTTTTTTTCCCAATAAAAATAAAGGAATCAACCAAATTTCATTATGTGTTTTGATTATGTTCTTCTAAAAATATCTTAAATTGTCACACTGCGTTTTTAAGCTTCTTTTTTATGTAATTTTCAAATATGTAACAAATTAGAAATTAAAACGAAGAATTAAAGTTTTCAAATAGTTATATTTTATATTAAAACGTTCAAATCTATAAAACTCCTAAATGCACAAATTAATAGAAGGAAGACAAACACTTTATTTTTTTTAAAAAATATATGAAAGCTCATTTAATAATTACACACACCCGCACGCACGCACGCACAGGGGAGTATTTTTATTGTATTATAAGTGTATAGGACGAACACACACACACACACAGGGGAGTATTTTTATTGTATTATAAGTGTATAGGACGAAAATATATGTATTTGCATATGTATATACAATTTTCTCACGCTTTATACAAATACAAACGCAATTTATACATTTCGCTTATGTTTATATAAGTGAGAAAGGCGAGGGTTGTGAGCGAGATCTGGAAGAGGGGAGAAAGGGGAACAAAAATATATGTATTTATACAATTTTCTCTGTTTTATACAAATAGAAACAATTTGTATACACTTGTTTTATATAAAAAGTGAGGAAGCGAGCGAGAGATTGAAGCGAGAATGGGAGAGTGGCGAGCGAGATTTTTGAGAGAAAGGCGACTGACAAATTTTGGCAAACGTTTGCTATGGAGCACAACTAAATCAAACCCTAGCAACTCCATTTATTTTAGGTTATTAATTTGCTATATATACAATTATCCCCTTTTTATAAGCATAATGAATAGAAAAAATATTAATAATTAAACTAAAAATAATAGTAAAATAGAGTAATAATAAAATAGGTTATCACAATAAAAGTAAGTAAAGTAATAACAAAATAAGTTAATGGTAATAACAATAAACTTAAGATGTTCTAGAACTATTTAATTTTTTTATTATCATTCTTGATAAATTTTTATAGCGTGAAATTACATTTTTGTTCTCGATCATTTTTCACTTTATTTATAGAAGTATGTTTCTAGAATTATTTATTATCTTTCTTAATATATTTTGTTAGCATACACTTATATTTTTGCCCTTGGTCGTCCTCCTACTTCACTGTTCTCTCTCTCTCTCTATATATATATATATATATATATATATATAAACGAAAGAATATTTGTAATGTGTTAATGAAATTGCGTTATTCAAGTCGAGTCAAAAATAATCGTTATTAATTAGGTTGAGTCGAATAAAATATAATTGTTATTAAATAAGTTGAATTGAGCTTAAAATAATCGTTATTATGTTGCGTAAGAACTAATCATTATTAAACAAGTTGAATTGAGCTAAAAATAATTGTGTTATTAAACAAAATGTTTGGAGCAAAAAATAATTGTTACTAAACAAGTAGAGTCGAGTAAAAAATTTATAATCATTATTACACAAGTTGTATCAAGCGAGGAATCATCACTATTAAACAAATTGAGTCGAGCCAAAAGTGAATGTTATTAAATTATGTTTAGTTATGCAAAAAATAACTGTTATGAAATAAGTTGAATCGAGTAAAACATAATCGTTAGTAAACAAGCCAAGTCGAATAAAAAATAATTGTTGTTAAACCAGGTGAATCAAGCAAAAAGTAATCGTTGTTAACAAGTTATTTCGCGACAAAAATAATCGTTCTAAACTAGCTGAGTCGATCCTACAATATATGTTGTATAAAAAAGCGAAATTCAGTAAAAATAATTATTACAAAATGAATTGTTGCGAGACAAATGGGGCACGCTTTGAAAAAAACGATCTGTTACCGAGTCATCTTATTGGAAACAAGAGCATCTCTCAACACAAATAAATCGAATCAAGCCAAAAGTAATCAATATGAACCAAGATGAATGAATCAAAAATAATCGTTATTAAACAAATCGAGCAGAACAAAAAATAATTATTTTGAAATAAGCTGAATCGAGCCTAAAAATAATTTTTATTGAACAAGTTGAGTCGAGCCCACAATAATAATCAAATAAATCGTATCAAGCACAACAACGATTATTAAAAAATCGAGTCGAGCCACATAACTTTTTACTGATTAGAGAAGTCTTCGAATCGAACAAAAAATAACCAAATAAAATAAGCATGAGTTTTCACCAATTAGAAAAATCCTCTTTTATACGACTAGAAGATTTTTATACGGAATATCTATATTATGACTTACGAAATCACTTACGTAAGTCACAACTCACAAGTAAGAGTTTGATGACATCCTTCGAGAAAATACGTTTAAATTTATTTACATACCGATCATCAAATATATATTTTTCTTTTTTCATAAAAATTAATTCACGTAACTAATTAAATAATTAATATCTATTCTTTCTTCTTTTTCATAAGATATTTGATAACTTTATGGATCTGAACATTTGATAAAAAAACTGCTGATTAAAAAATAAGTGTATTCTTTTGTACCGAACACAATTTTTTTCTTATGTTTTTTCTCTCTTAACAATTATATATATATATATATATATATATATATATATATATATCTTAGACTCGCTTATGTGGCACCATTACAAATTATTATTTTTTTTACAAATTTAGTCTTTTCTTTTATGAAAAAAATTGTGACTTTTATGAAAAGTTGAAATTTTTATAAAAATTTGTGACTTTAGTGAAGAGTTGCGATTTTTATGAAAAATTACGACTTTTATGAAAGACTATGAGCTTTTTGAACGGTTGCAGGTTTTTTAATTTTTTTTAATCTTTTTGATACAACACAATAAACATTTGTGCGAATCAACCTTTGTTGTCTATAAATGAAGGAATTTCCTCTTATTTTAACACAACGAAAATTCTGAAATTCCTTCTTCTTTTCTTCCCGATCAAATATTTATATATACTTTGGTTGTTTGAGTGATTCGCTGACACCATTGCTTATATTACATATGATATATATTTTACAATTATTAATTTTTAGCTTATGTTATTAAGGCTAAGACAATGTAATAATTTTCATTTTAAAGCTAAATGATAAGATATAATAATTTTTGTTTTTCTTTATATTATTAATGTTTGTTACTATATAATGTTTTATTTTTGATGTCAAATACATTTTAAATATTATTTTATAAATTTTGAGATATTAAATTTCGGTGAGAAATCGCAAATAACTTTACTAGTTTACATTATTTAATTTTAATTGTTAAAAAATTATGTTTCAATTATTCCATCAATAGATCATATCTGAAATTCAGAACATCCCAATTAGACTGGCGTTTTGCCTTAAAATCCAATTCTATAATAAGTTCTTGCAATTAACGTTGCTTTTCTGTCTTCTTTTCTTGTTCAAACTTCCAAAGACTCCACCTTTTTGCTTTTTCTTCAACACCCACCATTTTTTTTCTTGAAATTCTGCTTTATCTTTGACACCCACATCTTATTTTATCAATTTGATGTGGGGTTTTCTTGATTGGTGAAAAAGATTGGAACTTGGCTGTTTTTTTTTTGGGTGAAGTGATGGGTGGAAGGAAAATCTTGAAGTCTTTACAAGCAGTGGTAGCTCATGGATTGCTGTTTTGTTTCACTCTGCTTCTTGTTCTCAAGCTTGATCGAGCCATTCATAATTCTTGGTGGTTTGTGTTTCTTTACTTTCATTTTGGGATTTTTTTTCTTCCAGAATTTATGATTTTTTTGGGTTCTGATTGAGGAAGTTTTTGACAGTTAATGAGCATATATGTGGATGAAGTGAAGGTCTTTTTGTCTGAATTTCTCAAAATGACATCTTTGTTGAGATTAGTCTTGTTATTTAGTACTTTGAACCTTTGATGTTCTAGATTGTAACTTGGAAGCATGATTAAAAATTAAAACTGGAATGCTGCCTTTTGGATCATTGTTGAGCTTGGAAAAGGTGAAAACTTTAGGATTTTGGATGATTTGGTTACCCTAAAATTGTTAATAGGATTGTTGTTGAGTTTGAAAAAGGTGGGAATTTTAGGATTTTGGATGATGTGGCCCTAAAATTGTTAATAGGGTGGTTGTTGAGCTTGAAAAAGATTGGAACTTTAGGATTTTGCATGATGTGGTTACCCTAAGTTGTTAATAGAGTTGTTGTTGAGCTTTAAAAAGGTGGAAACTTAAGGATATTGGATGATGTGATTACCCTAAAATTGTTAATAGGATTGTTGTTGAGCTTGAAAAAGGTGGAAACTTTATGATTTTTGATGATGTGTGACATTAAAATTGTTAATGGGATTGTTGATGTGCTTGAAAAAAGGTGGAAACTCTAGGATTTTGGATTTAGTCACTCAAGAATGAAGAGGTGCATTACCTACCACCTAGACATTTGTGAAAATTGTTTCGTTTTTTGGGGAATTTCGAGTGTTTTATATTACACTATGTGAATACAGCACGAGTGAGAGGAAGATTGGTTTAAGTCTTACCGACAAAGTGGCTCCTTGCTCGTTGGAGTTCATTCTTTACTGTATGTAGAGTCTGTTTGAATTTGTGAAGGTAGATTTAACACAGAAGAATATCTTTGCTAAGAAAATTAATGAGAAACTCTAGGGACAAAAAGAAGGATTCACATGATATTCAATGACTTGGAAATAATATGTAAGTTTCAAGAGAATTTTATTGGTGTGTATTAGAGAAGAAAGGAACTCGTATGAATTATACAAGTTTCATACATGATGTGTACAAATGAAACATTCGCAAAGTGTGAAAATGAAGGAAAGATAATAAAGGAGTTCCTCACATACTCTGGGTATATGCCTTGAATTCCACTTGTTTACTCTAGTAATAGATGAGTTAACCAATAGTATATAGATAGAAGGTTCTTTGATTTATGCATTTCCAGATGATAGATTTTATTGATCGGCAAAGTCAACCAAAAATTCAAATTCTGAAGTAAGTTTTAGAATAAAGTATAAATAAGGTAGAATATATGCACCGCACCTTTAGTCTTCATAAAAAGAAGAAAGGTAAGGAGATTAGACAGGATTGTAGTGGGTACAAGTACAATTCAGATACTAAGCTCAATCTTCCAGGAGAATAGAATGGATGATAAATGAAGATGCAGAAAATAAAATTAAAACAGAATGGCTGAAATGGAGGAGTATTCCACTGCGGGGTGTCTTTTCTTTGGTGTGTACTACTATCTGTTTCTGCATTTGTTTTGTATCTTGCTATATTTCTGGTTATTTTCTTACAATCTTGGGTCGGATACCTTTCTTTTGAGCCAAGGATCTATCGAAAACAACCTTCTACCTCACAAAGGTAAGGCATAGGTTTGCGGACATCCTACCATCCCCAGACTCCACTTGTGTTATTACACTGGGTATGTTGGTGGTGAAAGTAAGGTTGTCTTTCTTCCAATTTTGTGTCTTGCCCCTTCTGGTATAAGTATTCTAATTGGTGGAAGTGAAATATGCTAGAGCATGCATATGTGTGTGTGTTGAGAGAAAAGGTATCTCAGAAATATAAGCACTGGTTACTAAAGCCTTAGTACTCTATTTTCTGCATTACCATTTGCAGTATACAGGGACTTGAGTTTCTAAGTATTGCTGTATATTTCTTTTCTCCTTTTATTTTACAAGATACTTGAGAACATTAAAACTCCTACTCTCTTAAACAGTATGATTTGTGATTACAGTTGGTTTTCACAATTGGTTCGTTTTTGCAGGGTTGTTTTCGTTCCACTTTGGTTGTTTCATGTGGTTGTAGCAAGGGGTAGATTCTCATTACCTGCTCCATCAATGCCTCATGATCGACATGTATGACACATTAACATTTCTGATTTTTAGATTCAACGTTTCATGTGCCAGTCATTGCTGTTTGTATATTTTCAAAAAGCTGAATAGTGACACAAGCACATATTCCTTCATGAACAGTGGGCACCATTTCATGCTGTCATGGCGACACCGCTGCTTGTTGCTTTTGAACTACTTCTTTGTATCCATCTCGACAGCGCCTATGGTAAACAAGAAAATTTCCTTAGAACATCATTATCTGATGCATCTATAAGCAACTGCTTACTGCCTTCTTGCTGATTCGTAATGTTGTTCACTCACGTCTAGTTACTAGGGGCATTTTCACTAGACTTGCAACTCTACCTTAACCTTTTTCCTTTAACCTATTACTTACCTTTCAGTGCCTTGATCGTGCAAAATCTTAATTTCATCTGTTTAAATCTTGTATCATTTCTTTCTCTCTTTAAATTTGATATGCAATGCTACTTCATATAAGCGAAGCCACTTATTTGTGAACTGTGGATAATTGCAGCTGTAAGTTTGAAGATTGTGTTCTTTCCCCTGCTTGCACTTGAAATTGCTATCTTGGTTGATAATGTTAGGTAAGATACTTTTCCTGCCAAGAAATGCTGAACTTTTAAGCCATCTGGTGGCAGTTGAATTATTTTTGGGGAGGCATAATACTTAGAGCCTGTTTGGCTCAGCTTAAAAGCTGGTCAAACTGACTTAAAAGCTGATTTTTGACTTATTTAGCTGTTTGGCAATACTCAAAACAGCTTATTTTAAGTTTAAAAAAACTTATTTTAAGCCAAAAGTTAAAAGCTGGGGTAGGGGTGCTTTTTTATTTTTAGCTTATAAGCTGTTTTAAGTTGACCACATTTTTATCTTTTTGTGCTTAATATTTTTATACAATCTCCAAATTACCCATATAACCCTAACATTTCTTTCTTCCATTTATCCCTTTTCACGTTTGACATAACAACTTCAGCACTTTTATCCAAACGCATAACTGCTTATTTTAAAAATAAGTTTCAGCACTTTTAAAAGTACTTTTTTAAAGCTGCTTTTATTAAGCCCATCCAAACGGGCCCTTAAACACACACTCAAACTTGGCCTCAGTTGACAATAAGCACTCCAACTTTGAGGAGTGCACATATAGACACCTCAATTTGGTCTCAACTGGCAACAGAATACTCCAACTCGTCCCCAGTGTGTCTCGTAGACAGCAGATGCTGATGTGGCACATAAACTTTGGAGGTGTCTAGATGAACATTCTTTAAGTTGGAATGTGCAGCTGATATAGTGGAGAAGAGTTGAAGTTTCTAGATGTGCATACTCAAAGTTGGAGTGTTTATTTGGCCATTTGAGGCCATGTTTGAGTGTCTGTGTTTATGTATTATGCCTTTTTGGAATAAAGAGATTTGTGATAAGATGTCCAAACATATATTTTTTGCGGTACTTCAAAGCATGTAAATTATTGGTCTTGGTTTTGGATGTTTATCTAATTCCTTTTGAACTTCTCCCCATGCTCAGAATGTGCAGGGCGCTGATGCCTGGAGATGAAGAAAGCATGAGTGATGAGGCTATATGGGAGACCCTTCCTGTAAGTAAAGATATCCCATTCATTTTAAGAAACTACAGTTAACAATCATGTCATTCCTGTAGCTTATTTATTGGGAAGAATCTAATAGTAATATCTATTATACCTTTTAGAATGACCAGCTTAGAAACCTGATTTCTTCACTTGCATGAATCTGTAAACGAAAGAGCGTAGATGTTATTTTACGGGGTTTCAAAGGAAGTGCACTCTTAAATTCGGATCTTTTGTGAGTTGACTGCTATCTCCTCACCTGTGAAAATAGCGTTCAAACACAGTTTATGCTGAGGAGTTGCACATATTAGGAACAAACAGTTTAATTGCATATTTGAACCAGACTTTTTAAGTACTTTTTTCAGCTATATGCAGTCTGGTGTTATGTGCCTTGAATTCATATGCTTTGTGTTGTACCCTATTGATGTGAAAGCTATTTGAAACTGTGATTGATTGGTACATACAATTTCCACTAATATGTGCACATTGGTAGTTTCTAAAAGTCGTCTTATCATCTATGTCTCAGCACTTCTGGGTTGCAATCGCTATGGTCTTCTTCATAGCAGCAACAGCATTTACTCTTCTGAAGATTTGCGGTAATTATTAGACTCAGTTTCTGTACCTGTCATTGAATTCGTCTGGCTAAATTGCACCATTTGCTTCTTCTCATTTGATTTTATATCTGTACGTTCTTATCAGTTTATAGCTGTATGGAACATTAAAAAAAACATGTTTAAAAATGGCAAGCAAAAGAAAGATTATACTATTACTAAGAGTTAAAAGAGTTTGGTCCATTGGTGCAAATTACAGCAATGCTTATTCTCCTAGAGTTGCAGGCTTGTTAGTCTATTAAAGCCTTCAAGCCAGCCATCAAGTAACCAGTACAAGGGTACGTTTTACCCCTGTTTGTATCAATAGGTGTTTCTCTGTTATTTCAAAGAAATAAATCCTAGCAACTGGGTTGTATCCTCCTTTTTTGTGAAACAAAATTTAAGGTTTGTCATAAACCTACTAGGTATCTTATCTGAACGAAGTTCTCGACTAACATTTAACTGCATTCATGGTTAAAGAAAGATCTGAACCATCAGCTGACTGACAATGTGTGGTATTACTCACTGAAGATTGTAATATAATGTATTAATAAGTAGAAAGGATACTTCAACACTCCATAAGTTACATGTAGCATCTTGTTGATGACAATCTACTTTCCTTGAGCTTAGTGTTGATAACTTTTAAGTGATAAATTAACTCAGTTCGTTCTCCAAATAAGGATCAGTGGCTGTTTACCGTTGTTTTTAATTGCTCGATAGGTGGCCATAATATGTGAATTCAACAATCATATGCATTTTGACTGTGATTCATGCAGCCTAGGAGTTAAATTATTATTTCCCTACTTCAGCTTTATTTACAACAACGTACCCAGTGTAATCCCCAAGTGGGGTCTGGGAAGGGTGGTGTGTATGCTATCTTGTGAAGGTGGAGAGGTTGTTTTCGGCTCAAGTAACACATAAAAAATTAAGTATGTAAAGCAAATACAGTAGTAAAGAAGTCATGCTAACAACAATATAGAAGAGAACAAAAGCAACGACAAATAATATGATAGACGAAGAAAGAAAACAACAGGTATTACTAAATCGAAGAATACACTAGTATGAGAGTAATAATGAACAACATGCTCTACTATCAATTAACCTTCCTAATCCTCCTATCTAGGGTCATGTCATCGGTTAGTTGCAGGTATGCCATGTCTTGTCCAATCACCTCTTCCCAATACTTCTTCGGCCTACCTCTTCCTCTTCTCTTCCACCACGTCACTGGCATCAGCATATCTTCTCTTCACCTCTACATCTGCTTTATTTAAAGAACAAAAATTTGCAAATGTTCTTGTTTGTGGTAATACTGTTAGAAACGTAGTGATCCAAATATTAAGCTGGACTACAGATTAGTTTGATAGAATAGTTATAATTATTGGCTTTTCCACCTCATTCGTTTATCAAATTACAGTTTCATGTTTGTTTGCTGTGAATTGCAGGAGATGTTGCTGCTCTTGGGTGGTGGGATTTATTCATTAACTACGGGTACTAAAGTTCCCCATTTATCCTGCGTAATTGGCAATTGTGCCTGATTGCTTGCTAAACCTGTATCATACTTGGCATTCAGTGTCGCAGAATGCTTTGCCTTTCTTATCTGCACAAAATGGTACAACCCTGCAATCCACAGACAGTCAAGTCTGCGTACACCCAGCTCTTCTATAACAAGTTCTTCTATAACAAGCATGAGATATCTTACCCGGAACAGTGGATTTCTTGCATCTGTGGATGAAGATGATCAGCATAGTGGAATATGCAGTTTGCAGGACATTGGTGGTCATGTGATGAAAATTCCTCTTATTTGTTTCCAGATATTGCTTTTTATGCGCTTAGCGGTACGAAAATTCTAAGAACTAAGAAGTTTTTTTTTCAATATTCCAGTTAGTTAAGATGTGCAACTAACACATTTTGATTACAGGGGACCCCACCAAGTGCTGCATTTATCCCAATTCCTGTTCTGTTTATTCCTCTTTTCCTACTTCAAGGAGCTGGTCTTTTATTCTCTGTTTATAGACTTGTGGAGACGGTTATTCTTCTGGTAGATGGTGAACGTGGTGTTAGAAGCTATTTTAGGATGTCTTCTGTTATTCGTGATTCTTTCAGTTGCATGCGTCATGGGTCAAGGTAATGATATCAAGGCGAAACTGTACAATTTCTGATCCTTCCCAACATTGTTTAGTTTTTAATTCATTCGACGTGCTTGTCTCTTTGTGTTGATCTTATTGATACAGGTTGTTAGGTTGGTGGTCAATTGATGAAGATAGCCGAGAGGAACAAGCTCGTCTATATTATGCAGAGACAGAGACATCTGGGTCAGTGTCTGTCAATAATTGCAGCTTTTGTATTTCTATCCAGTACCTTCAGGGTCATCTGGTTCAGCGTTATAGATGGCCTTTTTTTTTTATGTGTGTGTGTGGTGTGTGTGTGTGTTGGCGTCTTTATAGAAATTTTCTGTAAAATTACTGCCACTACAACAACATACGCAACATAGTTGGGGTGGGTAGTGTGTAAGCAAACCTTACCCCTACCTTGTTTTAGGTAGAGAGGTTGTTTCCAAAAGACCCTCGTCTCAAAGAAAGCAAAAACACAACATTCATGAAGACATGAGCAGTAATAGCAGGATAAAAAGAAAATTAAAGCATACGAGAGAACAAGTAGTAGGAGAAAACTAAGGGGGAGAAATATGGAAATAGTAAATAATACCAATACTACTAGCTGGAGAGACCAGACAGGAAACAATTTACTACTAGCCTTGTACTCAAATCCTCGACCTCTATACCCTCCTATCAAGGGAAAATTTGTTGTTACTGAATAATTAATATTGGGAATACCACTATGACACTGTTGCAGCCTGTTACTGGCTCGGAGAGATTCACTTCATCATTAAACCCAAATTCTTGGCTTAACAGTCTCATATCAAACAAGAGCTTGATGAATGAAAATTACTGATGAAAAAATGATCTAAGCTTTCAAAAGCGATTAGATATAGATACTGTAAAAGCAGGACTGTTGGTCAATAAAAAGATTCTAGAAATTACTTGTTGCTTATACGACTTTTGTCTAATTTTCTTACAATGGGTAAAATTTCTTGATGGTCTACGCTTGAAGCTCTTACTGAAGTTGTACATGCATGCAGTGTTTACTTATACTTCAACTGATATATCTTCACGGCGTCTTCTGATTGTTATTTCAGGTACAATACTTTCTCACCTGATACTGTAAAGCAAATGCCTAAGGCGAAGCTTACTGAAGAGGTCATGTCTTTTTTCTTATTGCCTCTTTTCTTCGTTTCCTGTAGTGCTCTTACTGAGATGGTTAGCTTGACTGTTGCTATCTCAGATATGGAGATTACAAGCAGCACTTTGTGAGCAATCAGATTTCACACAGTCAAAACAGGAGGAGTTCGAAAGACTTCAAAATGTAAGATTACATCAAAATACTGTTAATATCTAATTGATGCATTATATTATCACGGGAATATCTAGCGTGCGTTTAACAAATATGTGATGTGTTTGAAACAAGGAATTGACTCGTGTTACCTTAGTATTTGTGTTATATTGTTTCTCGCCCTTGCTAATTCTTCACGAGTGGAATTTATTATGTAATCGGTGCTGGTATCTACTGAGCCACTTACATTTGGATCCTTTTGTCAGGAAAAAATTCTATGTAGAATTTGCTTCGAGGAACATATAAATATTCTCCTCCTTCCTTGTAGGCATCACATCCTCTGCAGGTATTACCTAGACTTCATGCCACTCGTTTTCTGCAGTCGTATATACATTCTTTCTATGATTTTCAATGTTCGATAAATATACTGTTTAAAGCAGTTTCCATATTTTGAAGGCATGTATTTCCTTGCAAGCTAGATTCGAAAGAAAATTAACGTTTCATTTCCTTTCTTGCATATCTAATCTGATTATTGCAACGGATCATTCTTTTTCAGTACCTGTTGTGACAAGTGCAAGAGGTGCCCTATCTGCCGTATGTTTATAGAAGAACGTTTACTTGTAAATGATGTGTAGTTACTATCGACAAAGAAGCTTAGTTTCCCCCGAGCTTGTTCTTTTGATCAGAGGAACAAGTTAGATGGTGAATGCGGTTTTATTGAGTCATGTCACCACAAGTATACATTGATTTCAATGTGTATTCGTCTGAATCGAGTTGTGTCTGTCTTGTGAACTGTGTATATTAAACACAAGATTATGTTAATACTGGCAATAGATTCTGTAAAGCAATTGTTATACCAGTTCTGTGCATATTTTCTCTGATCTATCAAATGTATGATGATGACATTTGACATTTTTACCAATTGTAATCTGAAGTTGGGAAAATGTTTTCCTTCATATCATTTTATAGTATCGCTCTCTCATATAACTCCTCGTTCAATTCTTTTGAATTCTTTTATTAATCGTTCGAGGATTCCCCCTCCCAACTAGTTCTTTCATCCTCCTTGAAGAGTTATACTAATTTAACGATGTCCTATATACCATTAAAGTTATGTTCATTTGCAATGAGTGGCCTACGCGCTCTTACTTGATCGCTTGATGTCTACTCGGTCACCACGATGGCAAAGATTAAAGGCGGCTGCTTGTAAACTAGACAGGTTGTATTTATTACCTCTTGAATTTTGGATTTGTTGTCCTATAACTAACGAGTCCTTTAAATTATAGGAATGACAAAATCAATAGATATTGAGCTTTACTATTATTTGGGGAAAAAAGACGAATATACTCCTGAACTATCATAAATGATATGTAAATATCCTCCGTCATATTTCTGGGATGTTGGTGTCCCTATCGTTCAAAAATTAGAAATATATGTCCTGCACTCTAACGGAAGACAAAATTGGTACAATCTTATCCGTCGATTCGATATTTGATAAATGTCCGATCGATGGATAATATTATGCCACGTGTATGTCTGTCAATATAAAGGGTATATATGCTTAAGTTTTAGGAGTAGGACACTAATATCCCAAAAGTATGACGGAGAGTATCTGCATACCATTTACAATTGTTCGGGATATATCTGTCCTTTTTCCTTGTATTTTTTTCATCGATACAAAGGAAAATGACAAATATTTACATCAAAATAAGGGGAAATATTCACGAGTCTTTCTCGATCCATCTTTTTTTTTAAAAAAATCATTGAAAGACACATCCATAGTGCAAAAGGACTCATTTGTGTACAAATCACAAACTTCAAGGTCTTTTTTGCCATCAATTGAAAATCCAATTTGACAGCCCTTTATAAAAATTTCATGATGCAACTACACTTGTAGGGATTATTTTATCTGCAAATTAAACACAACACGTTAAAAATTAATATAATCTATTCAAAATTATGATTTAAATGGTAACACCATAGGCACGTTAACGATAATGGCTTTGTACCAATAACAGTGTCATAAAATGAAACGGAAATAATATATTTATACCTGCGGCAATAGCTAATAGGACATCCTCAGTAATTGTAACTCTTGGTAATTTTTTTCCAATTTTATTTTCCTATATATTAAGCTGCATTTATTTTTAGAAAAATTAATGAAATAAATAGAAATAAAAATTAGTGAATATAAAAAAACAATTACCTTGAAAATTAGTCTCTATTTATTAAGAAAACAGTATTTTTGATCCAACTAAGTGACAAAGTAAGGTATATTTGACCAAGTTATTAATTTGGGGTATTTATAAGGGCATTTTGACACTTTTCTATAGTTAATTACACATTAAATTTATTTAACTTCTTGGTATGTTTTACTTTTTAATTTTTTAAATTTTCTTCATTAAATTTCTGAATCTATCACTAATAAACACACACCTATATTAATATATGGACATTTTTCAAAAAAGAAACATGAGTTATTACATTCTAAATCTATCTTCTTTTTTTTTTCCTACTCGATGTTCGAAACCAACGTTAAAGCTCCGACTAAATCCGAATCGCACATTGTAGAGCCCATTTGGGGGTGGCGCTCCCAACATAATTTTCTCCATACCCAGGACTCGAACCCGAGACCTCTGGTTAAGGGTGAAACACTCCGTGCACCACAATCCATGTTGGTCATTCTGAATCTATCACTGATAAACACATACACCTATATTAACATATAAACATTTTTCAAAAAAGAAACATGAATTATTACGTACAATTTCTATCGCCAAACAACAAATATCGTTGATCCTATTTAATGACGGATTATCGAAAAATGTATTTACCTTTGAGATTGCCATCACCATAAATTTGGAAATGATCAAGAGGAGGAAGAACATGAGAAGGATGTTTATTGTCATAATATGGCCAAGAAGCAATTGAATTGCAACAAATATAAGTATAAGGTATTTTCATTTCCTCTATAAATCTTCTAATTTTTCTCTTTTGTTTATACATATTTAGCCCTGGCTCCACTGGATTTCATCTGTCCACTTCATGTCCAAAATCTGATGGCAAAAATCTCTTTTAGAAAAAAATAAACACGACGTTATTTGTTATAACATGTTAAAATTTACTGATCACAAAAAAATATCATCCGTACGTATATATATGTCATTGTCATTTTAATTACTTTAATAAGGTCATAACTACTGAGAAGGTTCTGTAATCAAAGTAATTTCGTTACTTTTGTGTATTCATTGGATGGTAACTCTTTTGGAAGTTACTTAGGGGGCGATTACTATGCATAGACTGACTGAATGACGAAATCATTCACTGACAAACTTTCATGTAATTTACTGTCACTCATCATGTCAGCAGTCTCACTTCTGATATCTCTTAGTCACAATAAACCCTAATTCTTGAATCCACATTTGGTCTTGCATTTATCTTCTTTTTTTTTTTAAACAAAGACTTATAAGCTTGACATTTACATTAATAAAATCTACGAAACATTCTCATCTTTCTTTTTCCGACTCTTTTACACTATCAGTGTATATGTCATGTCTTTGCACATAGATGAATTAAGGCTGGTTCAGTTGAATCCACTACTTTCGACTCTAAGTATAATATAAATATGTAACAAGAAAATAAATATATACGTATACCTATATAAGATCATAACTCACTCTAAATTCGTTAACTCTAGATCCCGAACTCGCCTAATTTTACTAGGAAAAAGATTACCTTGATAGACCCAACAACTTTTATGGCTTGAACAAGGACAAGTTGATCAAGTATACTTTCACCACCACCAACCGATATTACAATATCAATCTCATAAATTTTTGATCATTTGTAACACCCTATTAAAAAAAATTATAAAATAAGATTAAAAATTATTGCTAATTCATCGAAGTGAAAAACAAAAATATTCTGATAAGGACATTCCTAGATAATATCATCATGACTTTCGAAGTTAAGTCTGATTTTTTCTTATTGTTTTCATTTTTCGATCCACTCAAAAATAGTGAAAAATAAGTAACAAAGAGAATATGAGTGTAACATATTTACGTGCAATATTATGGGCCCCTTTATCTTCAAATTCTTTGATAATTTTGATCTTAGGATGAAAATTACTTGGAAATGATCTAACAAGAATATATGTTCTTCTATTAGCATCAAGACTTGCTTGTGTTATAAATTGTCCGATGAATCCCGTCGCTCCGACGATCAGAATCCGGCCACCTTTTCCGGCAGATCCATTAGAAATTAATAATGGTGAAGACATTTTTTCTTTAACTTTCTCAAAATAAAATAAAATATCACAGCAAGAAACTAGAGAAAAAAAGAAAGAAATATTTGAGGTTTTTCAATTGGTTTGGATGTAATGGTTATGGTATTATATAAATACTATGGAATATGATGTGAAAAAAATGGTGTAATGTTGACTTCTCAACTACCCTTCTAATTTTATTTTTTTGTGGGGTCATTTATTTATAAGTACAACGTTGACATGCAGATAGATATTTATAGTTTAGGGGAAAAAAACTTAAATATATTATTGAACTTTGTTAAAAATTTAATTTATTTGTGTCATTTCAGTTAATAAACAATGGAATAAATCAGTCTTTTCTTAAATAATATTGGCATAGATAAATTAAACTTTTAATGATTGACATAAAAAAAATTATTTAATTCGATAACATATTTAGGCGTTTCCTTGTAATTTATATTGAGTAAAAAACTGATTGACTGATAGGTCACAGTAAGAACACCCCACAATTAAGAATAATTAAGGAGAAAGTGGAAGTAATAAGTCAAATATTTTACTTTAATAAATCCCTCAAAAATCGACTCCGGGCTCGAACCGAGAACACGAGTAAAATGAAGAAACACTTACTACTCCATTAAATGACTGACTCGAACGCGAAAGCTCTAAATAAAAGAAAAGCACAATCCCTTGTGTAGACGTAGGGTAATCTGGGACTACAATACAACAAACTACACTTTGTGCCCAAACAAATTAGGGTCGACTATATGAAATCCTTCGGTTCTTCGTTTAAGCTTCATTTGTATCATCAAAATTTGTTATTTTTGTAACTACACTAAAAGAAAAACTAATGACATGAAATTCAAAATTGTAGAAGACTGCTAAAACTGAGAACATCCCATGAGTTTTTTAAGACAATGGGGACCAAGTAGATAGATCACAAGGCCTCCTTGATGTTGAAGGTTCTTGATATGTCCCTGGCATAATCATATTGATTCAATTCTACGAGCATCTTCTTCAACCGACGAGCAAATTTAGATGTCTCTATCTCTCCGCTGCTTGATGAGTGCTTCTTTTCGAGCACCCTGGCAAGTGAGAGCAAGTAATCCACCAACGGTCGTAGCTTTGGACTACACAGGTTAAAGAATACATCATTAGCAAGCAGAATTGAAAACTTTGATGGGAAAGAGAAAACGGGATGAAACAGATGAAAATATAAAAGGGCCTACACATTTTCTCCATGAAAAAGGAACCACGTAAATCAGATATTTGTAAAGCTAGCTGATCGTGATATTAATGCAACAAGTACATAAGTTTTATCTGATGGTGGTGCAACAGGTTTGCTTCAAGGAATATGAACTTCCAAAAGTCGAATTCCAAAACCCATACTTAACTTATAGAAAAAAGTTGGATTCTAAAACTTATACTTATCTATCGGTAAAAATGTGAACTTCCAAACCGAGAAAGCTAAGAGTACTTAACTCCTTTTGCTGTTTCCTTCTATTACCTTTTTTTTTTTTTTGGGGGGGGGGGGGGGGGGAGACAAGGTATATCTCTATTTCCTTTGAACCTTTCTACTATCCATATCACCCCAACATATATATGACAAGTTAGCATGTTAAGATAAGGGATCTAAAGATGGAATTTTCTCAAAGTAACTAGTGAGAAAATGAAATGCCAACTAAAATATCGTACTCAAATTAACTGTACCTGCAGTCTCCTGTGGCTTTGGGGCCAGCCCAGACACCGTGTAGTGAAGTGACAACTCTTTCAGTTCTTGTTACAGCATCATGAATGTTTGACTGAATGCTTCGAAGATGAGGTACAATCTTTCCACTTAAGAGTTGATCAAGAACCAGCTCTTCCAGGACAGGCATGGCAAAAATTTCATGGAACAAGCATATGTTCCTGATCAAACGAATAGACATGCCAAACCTATAAGCAGCAACTCGTGCTGCATCAGGTACAGCCCTCATAACAAGGGTGTCCCAAGTTGGCACCTGCAAAAGCAGTTCAGAAGATAAAAATGAGCAATCCAGTTTAAACTAAATAAGCATACAAAGATGGGTAGGAGCATTTACCTATAGTATTAACTAAAAGGACATTAAAGAAGTATTGAATCCATTGGAGCCTCTTATCCTTGTTCACATCATAAACCTATGACTTCACTACCAACAAAATAAAGATGAAGTCCCAATCCTACTCCACTTCACTATTTCTAATCTGTTCATACTTTGCTAGGAAAACTTATTCCCAGTAGTTGTTTCACTTAGATGATTGGAAACCTAAACTCAAAAATAATATTATATTCGGTCTTAAAAATTATTCTCACAATTTGGGCCTCCAGAAATAAGAACACACCTTCAAATTAGCCACCGCATCAGCAAGACGATCACGAAGTACAGCAATCAGATTGCTGAGGGCTGAGCCAGAAAAGGGGCCGTATCTCAACACCAATCGCATGGCAGAGACAGCACACACTGTTTCACTGGTGCTAAGCATATCCCAGCAATTAGCTAACTGGTTATGAAGAATGGGTATTGCAAGCTTCTCCACCAACTGAGGAATAAGATTGACATCAGTATCATCAGCACTTATTTCGGTTTCACCTTCTGGGGAAATTCCATAACTGAATAGAGAATTGTGCCTGGAATAACACAAAATTTAGTTGGCAAGAGAATTAAATCTCAAGGAATAAGTAATACGAACACATGGAAGATCAAACGAAGCGCTTATGTCTAGTTTCCTGTATGATTGGTTGGCCTGGTAAACATTCCTGGCAAATACTTTGTCAATTCAAACAAATTATATTGCAAAAATCATCAAGAATTCTACTATCAGTATTGGCAAGTACACATTTCTTTGGCCCTATGTGACTACAGAATAAAGCCACAAAGCTCCTATCCTCAAAAGGAAGGACCAATCTTGGAAAGGAAAGGGTTGAGGTCATAATCCTTGAAAATAATTGATACAAGTAGTTGAGTGCACATACCAATTCATATCCATAAAATCTGTGTTTTCATGCAGTGGATCCCACTTCAGAAGCTCTAGTCTCACATAGGGTGAAAAAATAACAGGTATACTAAGTGACATATACGCATCACGATAGCTTGAGGCATAATCTTTCTTCCATCTGTCAAACTTTTCAACAACCACAGACAGTTGAGAGTATTCCTCGTGTGCATCACCAAAAATCTGCTCGGAAACCTGAAGCAATTGATCACGGTTTGATTGATATGCCGTACTCTCAGAGTCACTTTCGTCGGTGCTAGATTCTCCTTCTATTTTCTGATAAGAGCTATCACATTTTATAGCTGACATTCTTTTAACATCATTTTTCATTCTCCTTCGCTTCCGAGCCTCTGCCCTTCTTGTTGTATCCATCCGTTTCTGCAGGTTCTTATCTCTACCAAATTCATCTAGCTCTACAGGTAAGTCTCCTCCTTTCCTCATTGCTGCTGTTGACGTCTGAGCAGCAGCTGTGGCAGCTTCTATTGTTGCTGCATTGCTCCCACCTCTGCTTAGAACTTGTCTTGCAGCACTTACAGCAGCTTCAAGTTCCTTCATCTCATCATCATTATCAGCAGCTCTCCTTTCTAAGATAGCGGCTGCTCGTTCTTCATGAAGTTTCTGCATCTGGTCTTCAAGTTCCTCAATGTAAGGACCTTTATCCTGTAAGGATTTATATACCCATAATAGTTAGCACACAGGATCAAGTTCTCCTGGACAACTCAAACAAAAACTTTCTGCAAAACTCAAAACTAGAGCTTTACAAACTCAGATTTTCAAAATGTCAAAACAGACCCTAGTTTTTTTTATTTTCAAAATGTCTAAGGGTTCCCTTAGGCTCTTTGACCCTATAATCCTACCAAAAAGTCTAACTTCAGACAGTTCAAAAGTCCTCTACTTTTCACCTTGTCATGGTACAATACTGTATTAGTGGCCTCAAAAGAGAGAAACAGTAATCAGCAAGTTACTGATCGCCACAGCTGGCATAAGAAAGTTCAGTCGACTGGAACAACCTAAATGTAAGTGAAAAGGAAGTACCAATGAACTAAGCTATGAGTTTCAATGATTGTTCTTCTGCTTCAATACACACAATACTTACGATAAATTATAACTCGTTTCCTATTGTACAAGGCATCTGGTGCAAGTCACGGCTTATTTAGAAAACGGGTCATGACATCATTGACCCAAGACACGTGCTTTATGCCTTGGAACATTTCATAGAAGAGTTGCTTAAGTAAGCCAAAGCACCCAAACTGCACTAAACCTAGTTTAAGGGCTTAAGCATGTGTCAAGCTATGTCTTAACACTAATGACTAAATGGATCAGACTCTGCAGGATCCACCTAATAGATCGATTTCTAGAAGAGCAACTGTGCTTGTCACCGTACCCAGTAACTGAAATTATTTCACAACTACAGTGCAACTGTGCTTGTCACCCTTCTAGGTCATCTTTTGTCAATTTAATTCCTCCTAAAACGAAGATAATGAATGACCATTGTGCTCGTATCACAAGTAGTGCAGCAGCAGCGCCAGAATATATATGGAAATACATAATATGCCACTCATAAATCAGAAAACCATACCTGCAAAAGCGCACAAATAACAGAAACAAAGTCGCGAAGCTTTTGCATAAACATGTACTTCTCACCAGCAGCAGACAAAGAATTTTCCAGCGTAGTGACTTTCGACAATGAGGCAGACAAATTTTCTTCAGTCTTGTGCAATGATGTCACAGTTCGGCCATGGGATTCCTGACAAAGAAAATAAAAAATAATACAGTTAGTCTATGTATCCGTTATAATATCTTTAGAATGCTACACATGCTATTAAACAACAACAACAACAACTATAACCCAGTGAACAGCCCACTTAGTGGGGTCTGCGGAAGGTATAGTGTGCGCAGACCTTACCACTACCTCATGGAGATAGAGAGGCTGTTTCCAAAAGAACCACGGCTCAAGATAGTTAGTTACTACAAAATATATGGGAGAACTGTGCACATACACATGCTTAAGTGCAGATTCTTAGTGATGTTTTAAGGACAAGAGCTGCTCTATGGAGAAGATGAAGCTGAAATGTTTAGCTCTTTTCTATTTTTGGTGCAAACATGAATATCTTCATGAAAATGAGGATATCCCTAGTATCATAGAGTACTTAAGTAGTTCTAGGAAAACATAGGAAAACAGCAACACTTCTGTATTCTGATTGCAAGTATTACTGGAATACGTCCTGAGTTTTCCTGTGTTTATATTACAAGTTACCTTTTCTCAAAAAAACAAATGCAATTTCCAACATGACATAAAATTGCCCGTATGTGCATCCCTCCTTTTAAAGACTACATCTATGACTTCCAGTTTAAATTCCTAAATCCAGTGCGCTAATTACATGGCACCATATCTCCATGAACATAATCCAGACTATCAATGGTTTTCTGTACAATTACCATAAACTGTTTTAAAGTCTTACAATCATGAAAAACCCACTGAAACAAATGGAAACTGAAGGGCTCATGATCCAAAACAGACTATATTTAGCCAGGACAGAGGAAAGACGACAAATGACCGCACAGGATATGAACAACATCACATAACAAAAGCTAGCCTCAGGAGAATACCAATCTAGCATTATATTAACTATGACAAATGCTTTCATGATTAGTCAACAGAATGTTAGGAAAGAGAAAAATGTTTTTGCAGAAACCTTCTTTCTTCCCTCAATAGATCATGACATAAAAGATCTCCAAACTCCATTTTATCAAATGTCTTGAACCATTGCTAAACATCAAATTGGAATTCATAAAAAGACATAAGAGCTTGTAGTTTATTCTTCACTAATGAACTTCTCAAGCATAGTCAATTCCAAGCTAGGATATAGGAAAATGGTTGCAGGCAACATAAAATACTCAACTATGATAAATCCTCTGAATATTGAAAAAAGAACCATTTCTTTTTAAAAGGACTAGTACGCAGTCAAGTCCAATTAGTCTGAGATCGAGGCGTAGTCAATGAATTGGCTTAGTGATTATTCAGATTAAAAGAATTGCTAGTAGGCTGGATATGTTGGATCAGTGAAAATGAAAGTGCCAATAAAATGCATTTAGACTAGAGCTAACACTTACTTTGAGTCTTCCCATGCTCTCATACAAGGCTTTCTTAGCAACCTCAGCCTTCATAGAAATTGATAATGCATCCAAACTGGGCAAGCCTCCAACCACTCCTCCTCCAATAGTAGGACCATCAGAAACATCAATACTTTGTACTGAGGAATATACACTAGCTCCTACGGCTGAACTTCCAAAATTCGCCTTCTGAGCATTCTGAACTGCAGCTGCACTGCTTACAACACTACTCATCACCCCTCTGTTAGACCCATCATCCAACCTTTTTCCTAACCCCTTTCTAACCTGCTCTTCCTCCCACATTTTGTCCTCCTCATCTTCCTCATCATCATCGCTACGAAATCCACCATCTTTCTGCAGTGCCTTATCGTCAAAATCCTCAAACACACCCTTTCTCCCACTACCAATCTTCTCCCCATAGAACCCAATTCTCTGCTGAAACTCCGGCTCCTCATCACTCAACCCCTCAGCTTCACCATGATTACCTCCTTCATCCAATGCTATAAAGTCCTGAGCCGCAGGCCTAGCTTGACGTAGCCTCTCCCTCTTAGCCCTTATTGCATCAATAGTCATCTTATCAGGTATTACTGACCCAACATCATCTTTCTTCCTCGAATCCTTCTCCAATGCCATTGAACCCAACCTATTAACAGTACCACCAAATTGATCAACATCCATTTCGTCATCTTCACTCTCTTTCCCATTTTGCTGAGTTTGGGCACTCACACTAAATGGAGGTTTCACAAGCCCTTTCAAAACTATAACTGGCTCAACGGGCCCAGGCCTGGGTTCTGGTTTGGGTTGGGAAGAGCGAGAACCAACTAAGGTTCTAGTGTTCTTCTGGAGCTCAAGGAGAGCTTCCTTGGTGTAAGTCCCAGCTTGAGGTTGTACATTGGAGGTGAATGAAGTAGGTTTAGGGGTAATTCGGTCTTTTCCAGAAGTAAGCTTGTGCGCAGAAGATGACGAAGAGGGTTTCGTGATTCGCGAAGAAGCAGATGAGGGTTTGGAGGAAGGCCGAACGAAGGGAGTATCGTCGGACTCTTCGTCGTCGGCGAAACTAAGTAGACTTTTCTTTTTGGGTTTGGCGGCGGAAGCGGAAGCGGTGGTCGTAGGTTTAGCAGCGGTACCGTTGGTGGACTTAGTGGCGGTTTCATCATCGTCGCCGTCGTCACCGCCACGACGGCGGAAGTTTCGGGATTTGCCGGACATGATTTGGCGCCGGAGACGGGTTTTTTCACGGTGGAGCGAAGAACGTGGAATGAATGAAAGAACAAAAAGATGAAATGTGTAATTAGGAGAGGAGAGAGGGGTAGAAAAGGTATTTCAGAACCTATTAAATATTTTATTTTAATCATAATTAAAATTAAACACATTTTATTCTGCACAAATAAATTTTCATAATATTATTCAAAATTTATGATCAAACATTACGTTAATTAAAATTTATTTTTGTACTTTATATTAATTACTCCAATATTTTACATGCAGCACCACCATTTTCAATCAATCAAAAATAAAAACATTTTGAATAAAAAATATACACTCAATATCTTAAATTCAAACATAAATAAGTCAATTACAAATAAAAATAATTTGATTAAAGTGAGCTATAAGCAAGATTTTCAAAAAAATGAGTAATAGTGTATTCTAACAATTTTCACTTTGCTTTACTACGAGGCACATGGATAGGAGTACTTTCAAAATATATAATAAGAAATATTTATAAAATTAATGAAAAAGTAAATATTAGTCAAGGAAAAAAAACATGTAATCAAATAAAAGCTTTAAATTATTATAAGAAAAAAAAAAAAGAGACAAATATAATGTCGTAAATTACAAAATAAAAAAATTGTTGTGCCTCTAAAATGTCAAACAACTCATTATATATATATATATATATATATATATATATATATATATATATATATATATATATATTTCCTTGCATCTTTTATTCAAATCAAAAAAGTTTATATGATACATAAACATAATACATAATCTTCATATATTTTTATATATAACAATTTAATTATATGAAATTTATTATTGACTTGGCTCTTTGCGGTCTTTTGTTGTCAGTGTTTAGTCATAACATCATTCAAATAAAAAACACATTTCTAAATTAAAAAATAAATTAAATGAATTAAAAAGTGGGAAACTACAAAGAAACCACTAGGACTGTACTTATTGCGACATTCTATGATAATACCCCAAAAGGAAAAGAAAATCAGCAAAGGGTTTTGATCACATCATTCTTCAATGGCTAGGTATGCTGATTCTCTCTCTCTCTCTTTTTTTTTTTTTTTACTTTGAATCTCTTTTTTGTGTTTTTCTTGGATTGATGTTTGCTAAAGTTTCATTTTTTATTTAATCTGGTAATCAGTTTGATATGAACAAGATTGGATTTTTACTAATGTATGTTGAATCTTGAAGTGAAGGGATGACTCAAGTTGTGATTTTGGGTAGTGGTGAGTTGGAATTTGTGTATTTTCTGGGTTTGCTATGCTAGGTTTAGCCTCTCTACCTCCGCAAGGTAGGGGTAAGGCTAAGGCTGTTTAGATACCACTCTCCCCAGACGCCACTTGTGGGATTACGCTAAGTAGGTTGTTTTTGCTATGCTGGTTTGATACAATGGTGGATTAGAGTTCCTTTTGGTCAAAATAGACCCATCTTTGATTCTTTCTAGTAGTTTTAAAGGTTTCTTCTTTTTTCCTGTGCGAATGGGCTTGAAGGGGTTTATTTGGTAGAGTGAGTGATGGATGTTTAATTTGTTACTGGGTTTTTGAAGTGAAGGGATGACTTGAAGTGTTGATTTTGATGAACATCAAGTTGTATTTGTCTGTTGATATTCTTTGAGCAGATGTTTTGGTTTGACTCAATGACAAGTTTTGGAGTTCTGATTGCTCAAAGACTCAAAATCGGCCAATGACTGATGCTCTAAGAGTGGTAGTAGGTTTTGATGTTTCCTTTAGGTGACTGGGTTTGAAGTGGTTTACTTGATCGAGTGAGATATGGGTTGTTAATTGTTTTTAACTTCTTTTAATCAAGGAATGACTGAAAAGTTGTGATTTTGATGAATGGAAAAAGTTGTATTTGTCTATTGACTTATGCTGAGCTGATTCTTTGACTTGGAATTTTTTGCTTAAAATTTCAAAACCGAGCAATTACTTAAGAGTGGTAGAGGTTCTAATGGCTCTTGATCAGTTTGAAGGGGTTTCCTTAGTTGAATGAGGTTGGGATCTTTATGTTGTGGTATTGGTTCTTAGTGGAATACCCAAAGAGGGCTATGCATGGAAGGCCCATATTAATAAGGATATTTTATTTGCTCAAAGCAATAGAAACAAAAATTATGACCTTGTCTTATGCTTATTGTGGCAAACAAGATGAACTTTCTAGTTTAATGTATGCTAAAGTCGGAACATTAAGTCACCTTAAATAGGTTAATCAAAATACACAAACAGCAGCTTGCTTCAAGGGCTCAATTCCAAGCCAGAGGGGTTGCACTTATATGAATGTTCTCCATTTCACGGCACTTGGTCCTGTTCATTTGATATTCAGTAGTTTGGGGTTTTCGGAAACTAGTGATTCTCTTCATCTTGTACTAACATAAATGTCTCTTAACATAGTGGAAGACTCAACATGTCTAAATCATAACCTCAATTAGTTGGTTATCGCCTGTATGTATTTTTTGCGTGAATTGTACTGTTGCTCCTTTTCCTTTTTGCAATCATATTCATCTCTTTGCAGAGAAGTGTTGCATGTTTTCTGAAATTGCCAATGGATTTTGAATTGTTTGTTACATACAATGATTTTTTAACACAATTGAAGCTATATACTTTTGATGACCATTAGATTGTTTGATAAATTGATATATCTCTGCGTCTTAGAATGAGTTAATAATCTCTTCTCAGAAAAGGATATTATCTCTTCTCAAAGAAAGAATAAGTGATAGTCTCACAACTTTAGATGTCTAGTTCAATGTTACAGATAAAAGAAAAGCATAAATATAAATCTAAGACACGTTGATCTTCATTTGGTAGCTCCAGAAGGATAACTTAAAGATGAGAAACTCACACAATGGATAATGCATCCCACACACCTTATCTCGCTGACTGATTTTAATGGGATGAGAAAACGAGGACAAAACTTGTTGTCCGCTTGTATTAGTAGTCGTGGTATTGCTCCTCTGGTTTCTTGTCCTTTGATTACTATCTGTTGTTTCTTGTACCTCGATTGTCTATTGTTTTATTGTAGTTCTCGTCCTATTACTATCGGCTGGTTTTGGTTTTGTTATTATCTGTTGTTTCTTGTGCTTCTATTACTTCTTTTTTGGGACTGCTTTGGACTGTTTTTCCGTGAGCTGAGGGTCTTTTGGAACGACCTCTCTATCTCTGAAGTAGGGGTAGGGTCTGTGTACACTTTACCTTCCCCAGACCCCACTTTGTGCGACTATACTGGGTATATTGATGTTGAGAAACGGGACAAAAGGTGATCCTCGTTATACCTTGCAGGCCATCATGGTTAGTTGACAGTAGGAGGATTGCAACAAAAATTAAGAGTGCATCAGGTGATCCTGCAACAGTGAATTGGAAGAGCAACCCTACAAAAGCTTGCCCTAATTGCCAGTTTATCATTGACAACAATGACGTAAGAGTCTTGTCTCATGAACTTTAATTCTCCCTGTTAATCATTCTGTTGAATATCCTTTGTATGGACTGTTAATGAAAGTGCTTATTATTTGCAAATTATATCAATCTTCTCGTATATATAGTATTTTGGAGATGAATTTCTTGACAAATTAGAAGTATGTTTTCCATAGCTATTATAATCTGTGATTGATTGTAATTAGCTGCCATGAAAAGTTATCAAGAACCCCTTTCCCCTCTACTTCCATGGCTATTATAATCTGTGATTGATTGTATTAGCTGCCATGAAAAGTTTTCAAGAACCCCTTTCCCCTCTATGTAAAGGAAAACAGTAAAATAATTCAAATACGAGGGAAATGAACAGAGGGAATTGGTAGTTATGATACCTTTAACTGAAACATTTAAGTTCGTCTTTCCAGGTCAGCCATGACTGGCCAGGATTGCCAAGAGGTGTAAAATTTGATCCAACTGATCAAGAGATTATTTGGCACTTAATTGGAAAAGTCGAAGGTGGTGATCGGAATTCCCATCCTTTTATCGATGAGTTCATTCCAACTGTTAATGAGGATGATGGTATCTGCTATACACATCCTCAAAATTTACCAGGTATAAAAATGATTATCCTATTCCCGTTCTTGCAATTTCTGTTTTTGATTTGTTATGGATCTTCGTCTTTGCTGAATACAAGTTTTGTAGGTGTTAAGCAGGATGGATGTGTCGCACACTTCTTTCACCGAGCAATTAAGGCTTATAATACAGGAACACGTAAGCGTAGGAAAATACATGGTGATAATTCTGGTGATGTCCGCTGGCATAAGACTGGTCGCACAAAACCTGTTATCTTAGATGGAATCCAAAGAGGGTGTAAGAAGATTATGGTTCTTTATATAAGCCCATCTAAGGGTGGGAAAGCCGAGAAGACAAATTGGGTGATGCACCAGTATCACCTAGGAACTGGTGAAGATGAAAGGGAAGGGGAGTATGTTGTGTCTAAAGTATTTTATCAGCAACAGCAAGTCAAGCAGGGTGAAAAAATTGAACAAGAATTCCCCGAGGACTCCGAATGTATGGTTGCTAAAGTAGATCCACATACCCCAAAGTCTGTGACTCCTGAACCCCCTCGCAGTGACAGATTGTCCTCCAGTATGGATGCAAGACAGCAAATTGCTGCTGCTAGTCCCGTTAACCAGGTATTACAAAATGTAATGTCGTTGCTGATCAATGTTAATTTTACGCAAGAATAGACCAATTTAGTAAGTTTCTCTATGTATGATATGTTAAAGTGCTTTTGTTCATTATTGTGAAACATCTGTTTCTTTTGGTCGGTACGGGACATTACTATGGAAACACCCTCTCTACACTGGGTATGTTGTTGTTGTCGCCTTGTTCGGTATCAGATATTACTTAAGCAAAGAAGAGAACAAGATATTCAAGCTTGTTGCACCTAGTATTATGCTTATCAATGATAAAAAGTATTTATACAGTCCTGGCTTTCTTACTAGTTACTACGTCTCTTCTTGCTTTGTATCAGTATCATGAGGTGGAGGATTACGTAGAAGATGACATGGGAGCTCTTCCTGAACAGCCTGAGGATCAAGATCAAAACATTGAGAATCAAATCGATGAAACTGGGACAAAAATTGAGACCGAGACTGGAGATGATCCGAAATGGTGGGACAGCGAGTCACAATATTTGCTGGATTCTCAACAACTTGTAGAAGGGCTATCCTTATGTGATGATCTTCTCGCGAGCCAGTCTCCTAATAGGGATGGAAATGAAAATGACCAAGTGCAGAAATGTAGACCTAGTCTTGCTGATTATGCGCGTTTAGGACCCGAGGATCTGAAGAAGGATTTGGAGGAGTGCCAACAATTTGTTGCTGATCCAGCCAACATAGAGATTGGCACTCCACCTGATTTCCGGCTTAGTCAACTTGTAAGTTAAATCTTGTATCTTCCATAACATTTACATATTCCCTCCGTTTCAATTTATTTGTCTAATTTTTACTTGGCACAACGTTTAAGAAATTAAGTAGGATTTACCAAAACGCCCTGGTCTTAAACATTGCCATGTAGAATTAAAGAGTTGTCAAAAAGAAAAGAAGCATTTTGTTAATGTCAAACAAGTTGAAAAGGAGGGAAGTGCTAAATTTGTACAAGGTTCATCTCTTCTTGGTTAATGTCATTGTTCTTATATTCTCTGCATAATTGTGATTCAACATCAAATTTTCGTGTAGGAGTTTGGATCACAGGACAGTTACATTGCATGGGGCGGAAACAAGTATGGCTTTGATTCCGCGGAGCAAAATGGTTGAAATCATAGCTCATCGAATGCTTTCAAGATTGCTAATCCTTAGGTATCAGATTTTTGTCAAGCTTGTGGTAAAACTATGTCTACTGCAAGTTAACAGAAACTATAACTTGATGCAACTTCCTTTTTTGTTACCAATGCGCGGTAATGCCTGAAAAGGCACGTTAAGTGTTTCTGTGCTAGAACGTTCGTTGAACGATCTGGATTTCTTGCTTAGTTAACCTTGTACATAAGGTTTATTATTACTACTATTTCCTATGCAAGTTTACAACTTTTTCCCTGCTTACTTGGTTTGTGCTTCTTCATCTAGCATATGAACTCGATTTGATCTGAAACCTATTGGGATATTGCTCGTTCTAACGAGTTTAGAACGTATCTTCAACTAGTAGTTATCGCTTATATAGATTTATTTCTTCCTTTCTATTCTATTTTTTCGCTAAATCTTCATTGATACAAGGTATTTGTATGTTTTTCGAGAGAATTTCCTTTCATGTGATTTTAAGTCTACTTCATCGCTTTGTATATCAAGTGATCTTTCTCGTATTTTATCCTGATATTTGTACCTTCTGACGAATGTGATTATTTCTTATTTAACATAACCATGCATCTATCTCAGCATCTGCATCTCTTTTTAACACTCCATCCATCTCATTGATCTCAATATTTTATATCAAATAAAAAACTAGATATATGTATTAATGTGGAAAATTAAATATATTCTTGGAATTGCATGTGCTCCATAGAATTTTAAGCACATGTACTTAAATACTATAGAGTAATATTTGACCATAAAATCTGTTTCTGATATTGTTAGAAGATCACTTGACACATCAATATTCATAGTTGATTTTTTTTTCATTTTTTACTACATGAAGATTTATTTATTTTTAATTTTGGTTTTCTCGTCTGAAGTTCGTTATTCACATTGAAGCTCGATTAAAGTGAACACTTCTTAACAAGGATGACTCCGTAGTCAAGAGATTTAAATTTGAGATTTTTTATTAAGGATGAAAGAGTACTTATCGCTTCACCAAAATCATCGTCAGAACATGAAGATTATATTCCTTAAACAGATTTATAATTTGCTATTAGAATTAGTTGGGATTCAGATATGTTGGTCCTATAAACATGTTCTGTTGGAAACTAGGAGATAAATACAGGTAAGATGATTTTTAATATGCATGCATCTTAAAATCTAGAATAATAATTAATGTCTTTGAAACTATATATCAGCCTTAAATTATAAGAGGGGTCATTTTAGTTTGTTCATTTAATTTTATTGTAGGCATGATTGAAATTTGAATACTTCATATATCAGTAGCCCACCTAAGTCTAATAGCCTGTCAACATGTTAGAGAAGAAAAAAAAAGGAAAGATTTTTGGATATGATATCTTTCTTTTCGATTTGTTTATCTAGTCGGTTTCAATTTTTATTATATTATATTTAAAATTATAAAAGTAAATAATATTTTAATATATTCTACATATAAGAAAAAACAATATTTCTAGATAAAAGTAAATTTACTTACATTTTATTTTTCTTAAACATACTTATAAAATTATACTGAATATATGTTGTCGTCCTTATAAAATACTCTTTTTACTCCAAGTGTCTTTATTTGTACATGATATTGAAAATGGGCCATTATTTGTTATCTATTGTTTCATCCTATAAATGTAGCAAGTGCCCTCTTCCCATATGCCATAATGTATTTCAAGAATCAGACACAAAGGGCTCTCTGATCCATTTGAACTTAAAAGTTGAATATTTAAAGTGTCTGTTTAAAATATTTGTTTGTATATTATAAAAGTTGGAGGTCAAAATTAAAGTTTGAAATCAAATTTAGAGTCTAATATACGTATTATGTCATTTATAAATTATACGAAGGAAGTTTTACTATTGCTTCAATCTTTTATAAAATAACAAACTTTTTATACATGGAACCATACTTTTTACATCCTAAGAAGTGTATTATAGGGAGTATATATATCATGATAGAAGTGTTAGTAGTTGATTTCATCATTTAAACATATGAATTGTAGATTATACGGAGACGATTTTATTGTTATTTCAATATTTTATTTTTTTTTAATAAAATAGAAGATTGTTATATACGAAAACTCAAAAATAACATTTACTATTTTTTCTTTGTTAAAACTGTGTAAAGGAAAATCGATGCACGAAAAATTCTGCATTCACTCAAAATCCGAGAAAGAGATGTACAATAGAAAGCATATCATGACGGAAACATCAACAACATATTTCAGTATTCGAACCCTAATCACATGAAAATAACTCTACCGTAAATACTTCAAAGACTCTTTAATTTATTTTGATTTTCACAACATGGAATATCAATTTTATTTTTTTAAAAAAATAAATCCCAACTACTCATCTTCTGTAACATGCAATTGAGTAATTAAAAACTATTTTACTGATTCAATTACTCTGCAGAGATTCTAAAATAAGATCAAAAAAAAAAAATTCTTTTTACTTCATATTTTTTCATAGGCAGGCAAGAACCAACTAACTAGATATTGTTGTCTCATTCAAATCTAATTTAATTAAAGCACCAAATCTTAGTACATTAAATAATATATATATTATGAACCATATAATATATGATATGTAACTGTTTTTTCATAATTCATACCTAACCTTTAACTACTAATCACCGCCAAGGATCTACAATATTTGCTGTTCTTTTTTATTTAATGGTTAACAAAATAGAGTTTGAATATTTTACGACATTATCTTTATATTTTTTAATTATTAATTGATTGGATTATAAAAAGATTTTGTGTATCCTCGATATATATATAAAATATAAAATTTATTTATATATCTTATACTTACGATATATACATATATTTTTTTCTAAGGTTATCGAAGGCATGTGTGATTTGACCCTCCTAGGGATTGCTAAATCGTACGTGTAAAATCATACTGAATATAATATATGTTAATCGCTATATATATATATATATTGTACAATCCATGTAAATCTTTATTAATTATTAAGATAATTGAAATAGGAATGTGATCGAAATATATTATTTAAGAAAGAGACAATATAGGTGCAACAACATGTGAAAAATAGTAGAGTTATACCATATGGTATTGATAGGTCACAAACAATACTAGCTAGCTAGCCCTGTTTATTTATATGTTCATTTTGACCCACCAATTATTATCTATTGAATTAAGTACTTTGAATCTATATCTATAGGTAGGGGGAAAAGAAAAAAGAAAAAAAGAGTGATATAATTTAGCCCACAAAGAATGCAAGAGGGGTCATAAAGTTTTAAAACTTGGCCAAAGTACATTTCCTTTACAATGTGCAGTATGAACCCTTAGACTTGTGCTTCTGTCCCTTTTGTGGTCCTATTCCTACATATGGACACCATAAATTTGGACAAAATACCATACAAAAACTTTAATGAGGGGGGGGGGGGGTATGACAGAGTGTTGTTTATACGTATAAATACATGTGTAGATACGTACATTGATTTGTATGTACAGGCGGATTTAGGTTTTGAATCATATGAGTTTGGATTTGAAATTACATTACATTCTGTCTGATCTAATTGGTTCGTTACATGTTATTTACACTTATTTAGTGAAAACATTTAACATGTATTTCAAGATTTTTAAACGATCAAGACTATTAGATTCGAATCAATGAATTTGTATCTTTTTTTTCCACTACATTGATCATATGAACAATGAAAGAGATAGCATCACATAAAGGTTGGTATCAATTAGGGTTCTCTAAAAGGAAGACATTTTTAATATGAAAATCGTTTTTCTATTAAAAGAATTTGTAACTAATCACAAAAAATCAATATCTCGTCTTTTTTTTTTTGTATGACGACCTCATATAAGAATATATACTCTCATATAACGACAAACGACAAATATTAATCTTATATTATACAATGTAATTTTCCTTAAAATAAGAAACATATTTAGATAAACCTCTTTCTACCACGCTTATCTATCTATCTACTATACATATATATATAACATCATATACACCAATGATATATACGTATATATGGTGTTGTGGGGTGGGTGGGGTGGGGTGGGGTGGGGGTGGGTTAGGGGACCATTTGATGATTAGAAAAAGAATCCCAAATGGGGGGTGGGTGTGGGGTGGTGGGGTATGGGGACCATGAGGACATAGGGGTTTTGAATAAGATAGAAAGGGTGCACGTGGGGATGGATAAGGCTGCCGTTTTGACTGATCACATAATGTCGGGCCAAAGTCTTTGGGCTGAGGTGTCACATTGGATTATATGGCCGACAACAGAATATTACATTACCTGATCCAGCTCCTGTACTACTTGACACTATTTGGCCCACAATTATTTTTCTTCGACGCTTCATCGTCGTGATGGATTAATAAGTATTTTTTTATTTTTTAATCAAACGTTTTGAGTTTTGAGTTTTTAAGTATAAACGTGATAGACTAGTAAGTACTATGTCTCGAATTTGAGTTTTGACTTTTGATAAGGTGCATTTTATTCCCTTTTTTATACGACTTCAAGCTTTAATATGAATTACAGATAAAATAGAAGAAGACAAAAAAAAAAAAGTATATATATCTAAATTTCACTGTAAAGCTGAGGTGCTATGAAGATATAGTGTAGTTAATGAGACCGTTGATGTTTTAATTAGAAGTCTCAATTTTAAGTTTTCATTATATAAAAAAAGATCTCATGAATATATATATGTAGCATGTACAAAATATAGGAAGTATCTATTAACAACAATATATCTAATGATATTTTAAAAGTGAAACAATGGGTTAAATTATACAAATTTTATATCTGTTCTTATGAGATAGAAAAACTATTGTCGATAGACTGTTGATTAATTTTCTTTTTTAATCGAGGTGCATGTATGATTGTTTTTTTTTTAAATTAAAGTCTGCACTTTGAATAGTGAATTTGGCTCTTTTCATAAGAAAAGTATGTAAACATAATAAAATTGGATTTTACATCCATCTTGAAATGTAATAGAAGTATAAAAAACTTTGATTTTGTCAGTTTTTTTGGTATTTTCTTCCCTTGTTGGTAAAATTAATAGTATGAAAAGATTAAGTGGAATGTGGTGCTTGGAAATAGTATATAAGAAACTGATTCCTTTATCTATTTTACTTATATATAAGTTAGTTTGTAATATTACGAATTTTATCAGATTTTAATGCATCAAAATATATTTAAATACATATATTTCATACTACATAGGATAAAAAATAAATGTAATCTGATTTATATGTATTGTATCCAAACAGATCCGCACGTAGAAAAATCATGTTCATCACTTTCATATCTCACATAGATATATATATATATATTTAGTATGATTCACATGATACATCGATTACTCTTATTAATGCAAATATCAAATACCAAATTGAAAAACAAAGAAAAAAAATAAGTGGTCCTGTTACAAAATTTTATTTTTCAAAATAAAATAAAATAAAATAATTTTATGAATGTTAATAAATGAGTAGTAATATTGTTAGGTGGAATTAACTTGGAAGTCATTTTCTCACACGTGGATATGGGCTGGACTCCAAAACCCGATTGGCCCACAAAACTAGTTTTGACCATCAAACCTAAGAAGACCATTAGATAACATGATAAGCCTATACCACTTTTAAAACACACATTTAAATCCGTTCGTCCTATTTAATCAGAAGTTTCATGTTTGAGTTTTTTAAATGTAAAAATATTTGTACTAGAGATTATTTCACTCCAAAAATAAGGTTTTTGATATGTAACTTAATTTAATCGAGTTTTAGTATATAACGATATATAATAACATATTCAGTAAAATAACAAATAAAAGAGCATATAATTGAGGATTTTGGGTGAAAATGAATTATTATTTTTCTTTGATAATTAGAAGACAACTCTACCCAACTCCAATAATTTAAAGGAATGAAAACCCTTCCTTGTTTGGTGTGTGAACAAGAATATCCAAACAAATATTGTATCAAATCATTATCTTCTAATTGGTAAGTTAAAAGTTTTTAACAACCACTAATAATTGTGGAAAAAACTTAATTATAAACCACTAAAAACCTTTGTTTGTTAGGAGTATAATCGATGAATTAGTTCAATTTTACTATCACTCTTATTTGTTTATTTTGAATATTGTACTGTTTTTATGACGAGTACATATTTTTTTCTCACTATTTTTATCATAGATTATTATACTAGTGTTTCGTTTAAAACTGTTTGATAAAATGACTTTGTTAAATCATAAGTCTATCGAAAATAACTTCTCTATTCTACAAATATAGATGTAAGGTTTGTATGCAATATTCCTCCCACACTGTACTTAAGATGTTACGATGAATATGTTGTTATTATATTTTGATCGAATACGAATCGTTGTTGCTCGATTTAGTTGAAGATCAATCTAATTGTCTAATTTTGTGTTATTAATCGTGGTAGTAACCCCATATTATGTTAAGTATGATTAATTTAAGTAAGTGTGTTTATTGACCAAATGACAATAGTGTAAGGCACTTCTTTTTAATGTGCTTTTTCCAATAGTAGCAAAAAGTGAACAAATAATTGGACTAATTGAGACTAGTTTCATGTATCTAGTAGACTTATTATAGTCTTGATCACCAAAAAGAAAACGGCATGCAAGAAAACAAAATGAATGAATTGCTTTTTTTGGTACATTTTTATAATATTAATTATTCTTCTGTTTACTTTTACTTGTGACATTTTATTTTACGAAAGTCAATTTTTGGAGTTAAATTAAATTAAATTAGTTTAATATTTTAGATTTAAAATTTAAATATTCGGAAAATGCTACAAATTGCGAAAAATATTTATCAAAGTCCACAATTTGACTCTTAGAAAGTAAAACATGACAAGTAAGGAGTAAATTGTAATCCCTCCGTCTAATATTTGCTATTACTTTTCTTTTTACACGTCAATTAAGAAATCATAATTCTTTTTATTTTTTATTTACCAATTTATTTTTTGAAAACTTTAAAAATATATTTACACTTTCAAGAAAGAAAATAATTGTCAAAATAAAATTTTATAAAAATAATTAATTTAATTTGACACAATTAATATGAGACGAAGAGAAGAGATAATAAAGAATAATATCTTGCCCTTTGGCTTTTGGGGCTATGCTCATGATTCAGTTAATCATGCTTAGAAATTCGATTTTTTTGAACAAAAAAGTCTTTACTAATTTGTAAAAGCCGTCAATATTTTCTATAATCAATGTTTGTTTGATTCTCAGACAACAAAATCAGTCAAGATTTACTTACACATTATCATCTAGTTTTATGTTAAAGTAATGTTTATATTAATTTAGATTAGATTATCATAATAACAAGACAACTGTAAAAGTGCTAGGAAAATAAAAGTAAAAAGAAGTAAAAAATAATTAAAAAGATAACATATGTACTTTAGAAGATCTTTTTACTATACATGTACTGTTTTTTTATAATATAAGTTATTTTTCGTATTAATCGTTAACGATGAATAGGCAGAATTTAAACGAGTTATAATAAATGTATTGTGAAATTTATTTTGGACAAATTTTAAACTAAAATGAAAGAGAAAGTTAGAGGTTAAGACGTACGACTTTAACTATTGAAGATTTTTTTATTGATAAAACGTTAAAACTTAAGGTAATAAAAGTGCAAGGTGTCAATAACTTGGCGAAAGAAAATAACATCTTGATAGTTGGGCCTAGATTGATTAATGTTCTCTCAATGACACGGCGAGGCATAGAGTAGAGATGTGACTAAGAAAACAGTATGAATTGTGAAAGCTGGTTTTGATTAGAAGATGAGAAAGATATTCTATTAATTAAATGATAAGATACGAGGGCTGTATCGCCCAAAAAATGAAGCGAAACATGGGATACACAGACCTATTCAAACTCTTATGAATCTAAATGTTAAACTCCTTTCAAGATAGAAAAAACCCCTCAGTAATTCTAAAAAAGATGTAAATAACACATAGTTAATATAGACGAATTTCAAAAATTTGAAAAATAATGCATATATATATTGATAAGATGAATATTGAGGACAATTAAATCTTAAAGTTCAATCACATCAATTGATAGGGAGAATAAAGGAAGTGATTAAAAATGCTATTATAATATAATTTTTGTGCTTTAAACACTTACTAAGCGTGCTTTTCCAATAGTACCAAAAAGTTTGGGATAAATTAGTTTGACTAACTTTATGTACATTTGATCCTAATTGCTACACCAAATGATTAATTTATGGGCCTATATTGATAATCTTAGCATTAGGTGCTAAATTTAACCTTGCAAATTGTAATCATGAAAAGTTTTGCACTTTAGATCATGCTTTAAAAAATTAATCATAATTAATGATATAAAATTTAATTAAGAAGCACTAAGGTACTTCATCTCCTCCCTCACCAAAACATAAAATAATAATAAAGCAAAAAAAAAAAATTAAGAGGGAAAATCATGTACCAAAAAACTTATAGATTCATAAACATTCAAATATATGGTAGAACTTCAATTCAAATGAAAGTTGAAATCATGAAGTAACATTGATCTAATTTTGATGTGCTTAATAATCTAATTTTGGATCAACTAATTTCAAACAAATTAATTAAATCTCCATGACCAAAGTATTTGACCAACATCTAAATTGAATTTGAATTTCTCCATAGTAGAAAACAATTAGGAATTGAATTTGAGAAACTTGATATAAACAAAAAGGCTCATAAAAATAAGATTATTCCAAAATTATAATTTGGACAAAAGTATTTGACTAAAAATTTGAATCCCAAAAAGCTCGTCAAAATAAAGTTATTCCAGAATAATAATCTTGAAATTATAATTAAGAACACACCTATGAATACATAACACCAATAATCAAATATCGAAATAACCTCAAATCCATGTAACTTGGGAAAGAAATAGATATTAGAGACAAAATTGAATCAAAAATACTCTTCTTTCATTGAAACTATCCGATATGTATACAAGAAGAACTAGTCTTAATAATAATCTAAAAATTAGTACAAAACTTGTTAATCAACCCCCATTTTTAACTAATTTAATTTCCTCCATTGATATATGTACACTCCCAATATGAGGGAAAAGAACAATAGAAAAGAATATAAAACAAAAAGCCCCTAGCAAAATTTTAATAATTTTTTTCTTGTACTAAAGATTTTTAATCATGCCAACAAAGAAGCATGACTACACATCTTCTAATAATGTAAAGTTTGGCTCTTTGTTCTCTAAGAACTCCTCCAACTCCTCTACTTGAAATTCTTCTCTTTGAACTTCCCATATTTGTGCTTCCCATCTTCATATTTGATTCAAATTGTTGTGTGTGGTTACAAAAATCAAGAAAATATGAAGGAAGAAAAATGGAATCTTTGATTTTCTTGATTTAGAGCTTTGAGTTCTTGATGATGTGTGTTTGAGAGATTGAATTGAATGTGTTGGAAGTTTGAGTAGTAAGAGGGGGTTCTTATAGGTGAGTTTTGGAGAGTGGTCCAAAATTGTATTGGTCTACTAAAGAGGACACTATGGGGCCATCAAAGGATGTGCAATGCCTCTTATGTGGGTCCTACTTTCCACTTGGTACCCCCCACCCCACCCCCCAAGTAAAATAAAGTAACATTATACAACAATAATACAATATATACAACTACATATAAAGTATGTAACATGTATAATCCACTTCCCAAATGTTCTTAATAGATTTTAATGGAGGGCAACAAAAAGAATTACTCTCTCCATTTCATCTTACTTAATGTTTGTATAAGATAGACTTTTTATTTACTTTCAACATTACACTTATTACTAAGTAACTATACAATGTATAATAGCCAAATTTAAATTTTGAAATATAATTTAAACAAATTTTTAACAAATAGTTTCTTAAAAAGGGTCTCATGTTAATTCGGTAAAATATTATAAGGGAGTATGTGATTTCTTCCTCATTTGTCTAAACTTTGATGGTAAAGATTTGATATCTATACTGATAAAAAAATAATATGTTAAATTAATCGAAATGCACGTAAATCACGTAAACATTATAATAAGAAAGAAAATGTTATCATAATTTTGACGGATAATTAATAGTTTGAAATTTTTTTTTCCTTTGCACTTGTATACATCAAACGTTTCAAGTTTAATTTTTAAATCATTAGAATAGAAACACTTTGGAGACGAGTTATTTATTTCTCTTGGTGGATTTACTAGATGAATCTGAATTAATTAGGTTAGTAAATTTCAAATACTCAATTAAGTAAAATGGATCAAAATGGCAATAGAAGCATGATAACACAAGCATATCATGTGTTTCTTCTTAGTTCCAGTAGTTAATTCGTATGTTCAAATTATGAAACAAGTTATTTTCAAATCATAATCTCTCATATCACAAATTATATATGGCTCTAAAATATTTTTTATAACCATTTAAAAAGAATTTTAATCCACCACACAATTCGACCCCCTCACCCCCCATCCCCACCCCACCCTCTTTTTTTTTTTTTGTTTTGTTTTTTTGCATGATTTAAGTCAAAACATTAAGTTATAATTGTTATACAAAATGTCATAGTCTATAAACAAATAGTGTAGGTAATACCTACAAACATAACGGGTCGGCCATTACAACATGTATTTATGTGTTGGTTCATTCATAATTTATTTTTTTTATCATAAGGTCATTTTCATTCTTATGTGTAATTAATATTTTTGTCTAAAGAAAAAAAATAATAAATTTTTAGTTGGTTCCACCTAAGGTATATATAATTCAGTTGGATCCTACTAAAATATGCACATCTTAACCACCTTCTTAACGTTTAATGACCTTTTAATTATTGTAATCTTATCCTTATTTTGACTTAATATACACACCAACACATACTTCATTTAATTTGCGTAATGATGTGGATTATCATAAATAGAAATTTAAATAGTAATGGAAATGGTTTAGATGATGTAAGTGAATTTGAAAAATTATCAAGAATAATAATTTAACTAGTGGATAATTAGTTATTAAATATATATGTATATACTTGAAAAGCTTATGAGTGATATTTTCCTTTTTTTTAGTATTTTTTTGTCTTTTTTTTTTCTTTCCCCACTTTTTGTTATGTGGAGTTGAAAGTGGTCAAAAATATCTTTAAACTGTGAATATAAAATAATTATATTATTTGTTTGCCTTTTGGCATTAAAAATATCTTTATTATTAGTTAAGTGGAGTATTTTCATCATATATTTATGTTAATTTATATTTAATATGAAGTCGGTTAATAGAGAGGGCTTATATAAGAATATCTTTGTGCTTAAAAAGGAAGAAGGCATAATTATTCCATTTTAAATAGTTTGGAATAAATTCAACTCACTTCATTAACGAATAATTTACAAAATCTTTTTTGTTGCTAAAAGCAAATAAAGAGTATAATTATTCTGTTTTTAATAGTTTAAGAATATTTTATATAATTTTTTATATAGTAAAATAAAAAAAAAGTTCAAATGAAAATAATAATAATAATTACGTTTGATCATGTGTAGTATTCTATTAAAGGGACACTAATTTATAAAAATAAGAGAACAAACGAATTTCAACGATAAGAGAATTTAAAGAATAATTTAATTAGTGGACAATTAATTCGAAAAATCTTCTTACTTTGAAGGAGGAAGATATTTTCCTCTTTTTTTATTTTATTTTATTCCACTTACTTCTTTTCCCTTTTTGTTGATTAAAAAAAAAAGATTAAAAGATATTCTTTTCTTCATGTGTATAAAAAATTTTCTATTAAAAGGGACATTATAAAATTAAAGTATAAAAGGGTCAAAAAAAAATTCAAAGATGATGAGCTTAATTCAAAGAAAAAAATTGTTATCTTTGTTAAAAAGAGAATTGGATAAAATTAAAGATGCTGAGGCAGATTCTAGTCATAACTACAACTTTTTTTTTAAGGAGGTCAATTTTATGATGTTTTTTTTATTTTAAAATTCGATTGATTTAGAATTTTGGTTAGATATTTTACTTAATTTAGCGAAAAAATATTATTATCAAATGTAATTTTATATTCAAAATTTAACCTCAAAATTTCTGATTAAAAAAAGTTAATACTTATTATATTATCGTAATTTTTTAATGATCGATTGAATTATAAAGTAATGATTTAAGTATTTTAAATATTTTTTAATATAACATCGGACGTGGAATATGGAAATATTAGAATAAGAGAAAATGGTTTATTTCTATATAATCACTTCCAATAACTAAGAATTCACATAATTATATATTTTGAAGCTATATATACAACAACAAAAATAACTAAAATAACATTGTTATACGACCAAAAGAACTATTAAGGAGCTCTTTTTTAAAAAATAAAAAATAATTTTGTTAATGTTTGGTATTCTGGGTGAAAATGTGATTAATCTGAATTCACGTTAAAATGTATCACTTTGAGATAAAATATTTCTATCAGTATTTTTTTTAAAAAAAGATTACGTTATCAATTCGTCTTTATTTGTTACACTAGGCACAGTATCTTACCTTTTCTTCAAACCATCAAATTTCATGTTTTATAGGAGCTTTTTTTTACATGATTTATAGAGTTAAGAATATATATTATCGATATAGTATATAAAAGTTATACTCGTTACAAAATATTGAATGAGAATTTCCGTAACGAATAATTTTATATATTGGGAGACGTGCTCATTTTTTACACATTTTTTTGCGTAGAAATTCTTCTTTGATATTATTGGCTTTTTGTTGTTGCAAGAATTTTACGCAACTTAACGAAATAAATGGATCAAAAAATAATAATAGTCAAACTTATCACACGTGAATTCAATATTTCCAATTAATTTAATAAATATTATAACCTAATGTTTTAAAATTCCAAGAAATTATAACCCCTTTTCAAATTGACAGAGTTTTGTGTTAAATTGATTCCAGACAAAAAAGAAGAAAATATATAATGGGGTAAAAGCTCAAAACCCAATTAAGTGATAGATTAAATTATGATTAATCAGTAATTATAAAAATTATAACCCATAGTATTCTTTATCTAGTGTTCCACCCAATTTCACTTAATTAATAATATAACTACAGTATCTTTCAATTACCAAGGGATTATAATAATTAAATAAATTTAACGTTATTTAAATTTCACTGTCTTTTCGACACTATCAGAAGCTGTTGATTTCGAATTTTGTGCGAAAGTAATATTTTTTGTTTCTTACAACACTTTCCTTTAGGGGATGAAGGACAACATTATCGATATGACCTATGGTGGGATAATTTAAATCTCGTTAATTTTACTAAAAGTGTTAAAATTGAAATTTTGAGAATAAGAGAAATCTTGTCGGAAGGTCGCTTTTGAAAATGATTCTTATAATATATGAATTCAGATTAATCGAGTTTTTATGTGAGTAGCAGGCAGTACTCACCAGGTGAAAAACTATATGATTTGTAAATTTTAATAGGTATAAGGTATAAGTATCACATAATTTTGTTTAATTATAATTTTATACATCTTTTTAGTTTACGTGGCATCCAAGTATCTCCCACGTGTCTCAACTGCGTAAAGTCACAGAGCGTGCTACATAAGTCAAAAGGTGTAAAACATTACAAAAATAAAACGAGTTCAAGAGGATAATATACCTTAATTTAGTGAAAGTGTGTCTTTACATCTCTATACTTCAATCATAGTCTGGGGGTACTTGTCTTGACCCTTTTTAATACATTGATAATTCTTTAAAGGAAAAAATGTCAAATATGTCCCCTAAACTATTCAAAAAGGTCTTAATATACCTTTCGTTTAAAGTTTGGTTCACTCATGCCCTCGCCGTCCAACTTTTGGTCCAAATATGCCCTTATGGGCGTTAGTTGCCATGTTGGACATATCCAACTCATTTTTCATTTCTCTAAATGCCACATGAAATTGTCATATCATTTTAACCTTACCACATAACATTTATATAAAAATTGAAAGATATTCGGACTCATAAACACCTAATCCGACCAATAAATCTGCTCCTTTTAAATTCACTATCCGACCCATTTTTAACAATTTTGTGTAATTTTTATTATTGCGGTAAATCCCGAAATGAGTGATTGATTGATAAAAAATAGCTAAAATATGAAGAAAAAAATTAACACCAAAAATTCATAAATAAATAGTAAACTTAAATCTAACATTTCAATTTTTTTTAAATTTTTTTTTATTTTTCGATAAATCTCAAAAATGAGTAATATATTAATAAAAAATATGACAAGTGTGAAAAAAAATATAAATCAACGCCAAAAGTTCACAAATAAAATATAGTAAATTTCAATCTACAATTTTTTTAAATTTTTATATTTTCGGCAAATCCCGAAAATGAGTAATGTTTTAGTAAAATGGAAAAATATTAAAACAAAATAAAAAAATATACGTCAAAAATTCACAAATAAATATAGTAAACTTAAATACAATAATTTCAACAATTTTTATATTTTTATTTTTTTTTCATATTTTCCTGTTTTTATTTGTGATTTTTTTGCGTAATTTTTAGATTTTTTCATATTTTTTTGTTAATAAACTTATTTTTGGGATTTATCAAAAAAATTAAAAATTAAAAAAATATTGAAATTTTTGAATTTAAGGTTATTGTATTTATTTTTAAATTTTTTGCTTTAATTTTATATTTTTTTCATACTTTTTATTAATCAATTACTCATTTTGGGATTTATCGAAAAAAATAAAAAAATTTAGAAAAATGTTTAAATTGAATTTAAGGTTACTATGATTATTTATGAATTTTTGGCGTTAATTTTATACTTTTTTCATATTTTCCTATTTTTTTATTATTCAATTACTCATTTTCAGAATTTATCAAAAAAATAAAAATTAAATAAAATTGTTGAAAATTGGTTGGATAATTTATTTTAAAAAGGGGTTGATTTATGGATCGGATTAGGTGTTTTTGAGTCCGAATATCTTTCCATTTCATATAAATGTCATGTGGTAAGACCAAAATGACATGACATTTCCATGTGGCATTTAAAAAAATGAAAAATGAGTTGGATATGTCGAACATGACAACTAATGCCAATAAGGGCATATTTGGACCAAAAGTACCAAACTTTAAACGGAGGGTATATCTAGACCTTTTTGAATAGTTTAGGGGCATATTTGACAATTTTCCCTTCTTTAAATTTATTAGTAAACTTAATTTACATATTTGAACTATAATTTGGAATGTATGTTAGATATTTTTATTAGATATTTTTTGTTCAGATTTTGGAAAAACCCTCACACATTTTCTTTATAATATAATTATTACATAAATAAATTAACCACTTAAAATATGTCCTTTTTTATTATTATTATTATTATAGGCATTTACCTTAATAATCGTAAAACATCAAAGTCTGTTTTCAATTTGAGACTAATTAATTGTTTTGTTGTTATTACTATTATAATATTATCATTACAAATGGAATTCTTGTCATTTGAGTATATACGTCTGTACAAATACATGCATGGAAGTGCCATGCATATATAATTTAAATGCAATATTTTAAATATAGGACACCCCAAGCTTGTGGAACTATATTCTTCTAATTCTTTTCGTTAATAAATGGGAATGATTTTTTAATTTTATTTTAGAGAAAACATGAAAGAAGATTAGTTGGAAGGGGGTGGGGGTGGGGTGGAGGATGATAGTGTTAATTTAATTTTATTAAGTACGATCTCACTTTAGTTATTACATCTCATTTTAGTCACTGGCTCTATATAATATTTAAAATTGCAGTGAAGATATAACGACCTTAGACATAATAATCAACTCTCACAGTGTGATACGTAGCATGTATAAAGTTCAAAAATGAATTCACGATCGTAGTGGTGATTAATGAATTTTAGCCATTTCGACTTTTTCATTGAATCAATTGATTTGAATTCCTTTTTTTCAAAAATTGCATTTACAAATCGTAATTTTTAAAATTCGTAATTTTCATTCACTTCATTAACGTTTGTAATTTTCACTCACGGGGTGGGGGTGGGTTGGGGGTGGGTGGGTAGTGAACAAGAAGATGTGGCCACACGTGAAGGTCTCGTGGTTGATACGGCTGGTTGCTCTTCCCATTCTCGACATCATAATCATATTCATTTTTTATTCTCCTTTTATACTTTAATTATTTTTTAAACCAATTCTTTTTTCATAAAAGTATTAATATATGCATTTAGATTAATGAATTAAAAAAAGCTAATTTTTATTTAATTACTCCATGACCATGCTACTTCTACACATGATATGTGATGTAGTCATCATTTTCAAACCTCATGTTTGCTTAATTAACTCCTTCATTAATTATGGAATTATTAAAATAATATAATTTTTTTTCAAATTTATAACCTAATTATTATTACACCCCGTTTCAAATTATTTTTCGTATTTCTCTGTTACACATCTCTTAAAAAAAATTAAATAAGAGCCCTCATTTATATCTTTTAAGAAAACATTAAATATTTTACGTTATTTACGTATTATAACATCATAATTAAAGTGTTTGTTATCATCAATAGCAATTACTCTTAAAGGGTAAAATGGAGAAATAATAATAAATGACTAATAATTTAAAATAACGATTTAAAAAAATCACGACAGATAATTTGAAACTGAGAAGATATAGTATAGAGTTGTTATATAATAAGTGGCATCGAAATCCATGGAACTTTACTTAAGGAAGTGAACTAATTAATTAGCTTTGTGTTAGTATGCTAAGTTTTCGGATTATGAGTTAATGACAGTGTGTTTACTGTACGAAACTACTATTATTTTTTACATGATTAATTATTTAATTAGTTACTTGAAATTATCATTAAAATTTAAATTAAATTAGGGTTGACTGCATGAAGTGGAGAAAGTTGTCAATCAAATAATACAAGGCAAAATCTCACTGGAACTTAGTTGCATTTTTTTTTTGACAACTTATAAACTAAGATTATGGACTATAAGTGGGAATTAGTGATGGGTAATAGAATTATATTGAATATGAAACTTAATGGAAAGTGTATTAAAGTTTCATATGAAGGTTCCTCCTTCCAATAATTTGTGTTAATCTTGGAAGAAAGAAAAAAATGGGTAATGATAAGAAGTTTCTTATATCGATTATTTCCTTCATCTCAAATTATCTGTCGTGATTTCTAAATATAAGTTTCTTATATCGATTATTTCCTTCGTCTCAAATTATCTGTCGTGATTTTTGAATATAGGTTTCTCAAAATGTTTGATATTTTACAGACAAAATTAGTTATTTTTTTTTTCACATTTTATCATTTATATTATTTATATTTGAAGACTACAAACATATAAATTTTGGATGATAACACGCAAGTATATATAGAGTAAATATAAGTTCTATCCTAGAAGATTGGATTATTCAACTTGCAGATATTCAATAAAAAGAAATTACATTTTTAGATAAAAATTAGGGTAAGATATTTTTTTTTAAAAATCTTAATTAATATTTACTATGATAGTATTTAAATATCTTCTATGATGCTAAAGGTATATATATAGTAGAGAAGTTATTCAAAAGTATGAAGATTACTTGGTATGTTGATGTAGCTCATAACTTATGGCTAAATTTTCGATTTTCGTTGGTATTTTCATTTTTTGTGGAAAATGAATCCAATTACATTCAAGTCCATAAACAAAATTGGTCCAAAAAAGCCAGTCTTGTATTTAAGAGCCCAAGTGGTTTCCCAACACCTAGAACAGGACAAATTTTTGGGCCAACAAAAATGGTCCATTTATTTGTTTTGTATGTCTATGGACAAAAATGAATCACTGAGGATCTTTCGAAAATAATCTTTTTACTTCTACGACATAAGGGTACAATCTGTATACATTTCATCCTCTCTATAATCCACCTACGATATTTCATTGAGTATATTGTTGTTATTATCGAGTTTGGGACAATTTTTTTTGCCGTAATTAGAACATATACCGATCCAGAGACTTGAGAGGAACTTACATTCAATGACTTCGATTATAAGTAAAGTTCTAATTTCAACTCTTTATTCATGTCATTTTTCAATGAGCTCAACTTTTTAGAGTTAAGAACATAGTAACTCAACAAGTTCAAGAGAAGATATACATAAGCGTATATAGTGTAGCTTAATGGGCTTTGAGCAGAAATGATGGGCTTAATGGCTTTGATAGTTTGAGAATTGAGCCAGAAAAAGCACATATCACCACAGCATGCCCAAAATTGTTCAGAGAAATGTACCAAATGCCAATCCTATAAACACTTTTAGAAACCATTCTCAACGAGTCCATCAGAATGATCTCATCATTTTCATTAGTTCCGAAAAAATACGGTACTTGAAAGATATACAATATATCTATCATTTGCGGGATACAAAAGATATCTACAAGTTATTCAGGGAAATCATAGGAAAAACTGAGTGTAAACTACAAAGGGTAATGAAGATAAATTGGGCCAACAAAAGCCTATTCACCTCAGCAAGCCCAAAATTGTTTCAAGAAGTGTACCAAGTACAATTCCTATTGTTGCAGTAGAAGCATAGGAAAAAGGATACCTATTCAAATAAGTAGTCGATTTACCGTTTTACTTTTTCTAGTTGATATACATAAAAGCATACATTATATATGGATTACGCTTATATTATACTTATAATATATATCCACCGGCTATGTTTAATTTAAACAACTAGATAAGTGACTATTTAGGTTAATTCTTATTCTATATGGACCACAAAGGAGTGTAAAATGAATTGAAGAAAGTAGAGTGTACGTATAAGTTATCTCAATCATGAAAAAAAACAAAAATTATTTTTTAATAGACCTCGATTCAAGAAAAAACATGGCAAAAGGCATATTTCATGACAAAAAAAAACTCATACTTGTAAACATGTGTTATTATGTCATTGTTTCATCCAGTGTCTCTTATTTCATTCTCTTTTTCTTTGTGGAATCACTCTCCTACTTTTCCCAAATCAAAATACTGGAACATGTGCTTTTGTTTCCGGCTTTTTCATGTAGACATTTGTTTGAATTAAGTAATTGACATCCATTAGATTGATTAGCTTTTCAATAGAAACCAATCCTTATTTGTTAAGATATAACTTTATGGTAAAAAAAGATTTAAAAAAATATTGCTTTTTAACTTTGAACTCAAAGTATATAAGTTTACCTAACATATTCCTTGGAAGCAAAGATGTCTCGAGATTCTCCATTGAAATAGAAAAAATTAGCCGCTAATACCTAAGGAAGTATAACAAATCCATAAAGAAAATGACTCTATTCTCCCACAGGAATTTTCAAAAGATTGGTGGGATTAACTATTCTAAATATGATTAATAAAAGCTATTTTCATGAAATAGTCCCAAAACCATTAGTGGAATAAATATTACAAATATGATTAATAAAAGCTAGTTTCATGAAATGTTTCAACAATGGATAAGTTCCAAGGAAACATTCAAGAGTTACAATTTTATACTCCACAAGTGAGTGATATTTATGAGAGATCATAATTGAAAAAAAATAAAAAAATTTATTTAAATTTTTTTCATCTTGTTAAGCATTAATGGTATGATATTGTGAATACTTGTGTTAGTGGGGTTGGAACTAGGTAGCAAGTCAAGGGTATATAAATTGATGTTAGTGTAAGTTATCTCAAGGTTACATTGCTTAATCAATAAGCATTATATAGGATTATCAATAGCAAAAAGCAAAGTATATTATTTAGCTAAATGGAATACGATGTTGGCTTTAAAAACCTTATATAATTACCAAAAAGGTTCTCAACTTTTTAGTTTATTTTAATATATTTTTGTGTAAACCTTACTTAATTAGGAAGTTCTTCTCTAGAGTTCAAAGTGAGAACCTTTTTTTCCCTTTAAAATTAGTAGTAAAAGTCCTAACATTAGTTAGGCCTCTATGGAGTTGATCAATTTTTATGATGAATACCCTCGTAGTAAAAAGGTAGTCTGGTTTGATGTACTAAAACTCTTGCTGTGTGTAGGATTTAGAAAAAAAAAATTAAATTATAAAAATTTATTATACACGAGTTTACATAATTTATACAAAAAGTTAATTTAAACGATTAAACACATGCAATCACTAATACATGATAGTGTAATATTACCCCCCCCCCCCCCCCCAGTACCCTAAATAGTAAATTCTAAAACAAGAATAAATATCCTAATACTATTCATTTTTAGTTTCTCCCATAGAATTCTTTTTGAATGGCCTATGCCCCTATCCAATTTCCCACATAAACTAGGATGTAGATATGAAGGAAAAAAGAAACCAAGGAGAGATTATTTGTTTATCAAATGTCATAATACATAAATATAATCCTTAATTTGGTGTTCATTGATAATTATGACCTTTAATTTTGGATGTGCACAAAAGACAGTTAAACTTGTATAAAATTGAGCAAATGAACACAATCGTCCTACATGACACCCTACATGACAATTTTCTATCCTACATGGCATCCTACGTGTATTATGTCATGTAAGACACTTGTGTCTACTTGTTCGTTTTTATAATAGTTTAAGTGTCTACTAAGTTAAGGGACATATTTATGTATTATGTATTATTTCAATTTCAAACTTAAAATATGAAATATAAAATTTGAAAAATAAGTTTTAGGAGTTCTCATGCACAAACCTTTAATTATGTTCTCATATTGAAAAAGAGAATTGCTCGAATGGTAAGTATCCTCACATTCAACGGGAAGGTTGTGAACTCAAGTCTCCAAGTGAACAAAAAGGGAGCGATTCAACAAATGGAATTTGAAAAAAATGTAATGCACAAATTTATGAAGTTAAAACGATTGTTTAAAGTAAATTTCAAAAAAGATACTTCAAATTATAGACTATCAATATGAAATAAAAAGCAATTCAATCAATATCAAACACCATTTTTTTTATGATTTATGAATGACATCCCAAAGGGAAAAAAGAAGGCAAATAATTGAAGTAGGTCACAAAAGTGCATATAAATCATCCAAATAACAAAAATAAAATCTATGATAGCAACACAAAGAATCTCTCCCATAATCCAATCACTTCCTTCCAAAAAATCTAATTATCAAAATCCCATCCACCAATCACCATCTTCCACGTCACCTCTATGAACCCACACTTTGGTAAATCCATCATCCACCTCAATCCAACGGTTAAAATTCTCTTTAACCCCACCAAACTTTTCCCAAAATCCCAAAATTACCCTTCCTCCTACACCGCCCTATCCTACACACTTATGTCCTCATTCGTCTTTTTACAATCTGAGTCTCACTGTCTCCAACTCACTCTTAAACAATTATTCACACTACCATCAAAGTTACGTAATTAAAAATTTCGAGTTCGAATCATCAAGTGCTATAATTAAAGATTTTGAATTCGACTCCTCTTAGCTATCCGAAAACAATGATTGATGTCGGAATAAATCATAGGGTGCCCATAAACTATCCAATGGACATGGCTTCTTTGAGTCTAATCTTAGCCATGGCTTCCCTTTTCCACTCCAATGTAATAAGCTTACTGGCCCTGGATGTAAATCCCTACATTGTCCTTCAAGATTATCACCACCAAGCCCATGTTGGTTCCATCTATGCTCCACTTGCTTTACATTTCCGGCGAAAACCAATAGAAACGGAGGCAATGAGCCTAGTTCGTAGATTCTGTACCTGTTGAAAATATAATCAAGTAAATAAACGTGTAATATATGTCCTAAAATCACACATGTATAGGTGGTAAGTTTCAAGTTTCACTATCGTTCATTTGACATAATATTGACAAATATACAAGTTCCGAAAATCAAGTTTCGATGACACCATACAAAAATACAATATTTTCTATTTCAAGTACAAACAAATACTAGTTAAGGGCGTGGATTCAGATCCAGTCGACACAAAAGGAAAATTACCTTTTCTGAACTCTCATCCAGTGTTCAAGTTTTTGTGTATAATCATCATTTCGCCATTTCTGCAAATCGATAACCATAACTCCGGTGTTGAAATAACAGGGAGTTCGATTTTTGAATGTGTTGGGGAAAATTGGGTGGAACCAAAATTTGTGAGTAAAATAGTGAGTAAAATTAGCGTGACAGTATTCCGGGGCACCTAAAACCCGATCGTTAAGCTCAATGTTCCAGAGTTTATCGACGTCGTCGACGACAATGAGGTCGGAATCGAGGTAAATAATCCGGTTAACGGTGGTCGGAAGTAAGTCGGCGAGGTAAATCCGAGCGTAATTTAAGGGTTGATCAAGTGCACGGCGGATCGAGGAGGAGATTAAGTGACGGACTAAACTAGGGTTAAAGTTGTAGAGATTGAAATTGAGGTATGGGAAAGTTGAAGTGATGGTTTTGTTGAGGTGATTGAAGTGTCGGCGAACGGCGAGGAAGTGGAAGAAGGTGTTTTCCGGGCAAGTAGAGTGTTGAAGAACGGAAAGTACGCCGGCGATTGAGCCACGGAGGTAAGGGGAGGAGTAATCGAGAGTCATTGCGATGTGGATAGTTGATGGATCGTAGGGATTTTCAGGCCATTTTGAAATTGGGCAATTTTTGCCGTTGCGGAATGCTGGAGCTTCCCGGAATTTGGGGGTGTCGGTGGTGGTGATGGCGGTGGTCGGAGAAGTAAGAGGGAGGAGAATGAGGAGGAAGAGGATGGTAGTGATGAGGTGATTTTCCGGCGGCATATTGACGGCGATGGCCGGAGAAATGAGAGAGAATAAAAGTCTAAAAAAGGAATTTATTTTATTTTTTTGCTTTAGACAGTGAAGCAAGAAGAAATAAATATTTAGGTAAAGTGACCGTTGAGCCCATTGTATTAATTTGAGTAAATTTCTTCATTTATTATTATTTTCGGTTTCAATTTATTTATTTTATTTTTTCTATACAATTGTAAGAAAACATTTACTAGTATTACCGTTTTAATTTGCTTATCATTTTTCAAAATGATATGTTTGAGATCACAACAACAATATATTTAGTAAAATTTCTCAAGTAGAGTGGAGAGAAAGTAAAATAAAAATCATAATCAGACCTTACCACTTTCTTCACTAGTAGGACACAAATACAATACCGTGCTAGTTGAAAACACGCAAAACAATAATAATACTTCCAGTACAACGATAAACATTGTTCGACCTAATATGTGTCTTCTATATTCTCCTATCTAAGGTCATGTCGTTGATAAACTAAAGTTAAATCATATCTTATCTTATCACCTCTCTCAATACTTTTTCGATCTACCTCTATTTTTCCTGATATTCGCTATAATCAACCTCTCGTACATATATTTTAAATCATTTTTTTTTTTAATAAAGAATAATATAGTTTACGTAAATTAATTTTAAGACTCCCAAATTTATAACTCTCTTTTTCTTTTTCTATTTAGAGAAATATACTCTTTTTAAAGGAGACAAAGTTCTAAAACAAAAAAAAGCTAAAAAGTTGTACTAATAAAACCAAAAAAAAGTTATAATTGTTAAGGGAGTTTTTCCTCAAGCTTTTTAAAAAAACAGTTATAAGTTAGTTACATATATAGTATTTACGACATATAATTTTTATGCTCCAAGAGAACTTTGAAAAGATAATTTAACAACAGCTAATCATCACGCACAAAATTTAAAATTCAATCATAGTGTTATAAATTATAATATCATACTTCTAATTAAAAAAATTATTGCTTCTATTATTGTATGAAATTTGAACAAAAAGAAACGTCTAATATGGATAGCATATAATATTTAGTAGTACAAAACATATTAAATCTTCTTAATTAGTATATTAAAGTTTTATTCAAAACGCTTCGTTGAGCTTCAACCAATTATGCATGCACTTCAATAGCACTTCAATAGCATTACACACATCGAATTCACTCTTTAATACATCTCGTCTTCATCCATACGACTTCATAATTTCTAAAATATATTATGTATGGAGTAATATCATAGGCTGACACTCATTTAATAAAAAGTCTGTATAGTACACTTGATTGAACGTTGAGTTATTTATTTATAAATCACATTTGATGCAGTGATGAATTCAGAAATTTCGTTAAGAATATCAAAAATTATGTTATTCATATATTGATCTCGTATAACTTATCTGATATTTGATAGATAGATAGAAAAGAAATTATTCATTATAAAATTATACGATATTTGATTGATTGATTTAGAAATCTGTATAACTACTACTTATAAGTATGTTATGAAAAAATACATATATTATTTACGCATAATTTCTAATTTTTATATTACTAATATCGAAAATATTCTTTCATTCCAAATTAATTACATATATGAGTACATTAGAAGGGTATATATGAGATTTTCACATGGTGCCAGCCTGGAATGCCGCGTATTTGTCTGTTTAACATTGATTTGTTTCAACCAATAAAAGAAAAAAAAAACATAAATCATGTGTGGTTTCACGGACTCCTTTTGTAAGCCCGTACTAAATTTGGGCCGTCCGTACATTAATCTTAATCCATTATGGCCAAATCCAACGGCTTAGATTGCATTTTAAGGGGTGAGTGTTAATTACTTAATTAGGAAAATTTAAACTAATTAGACAAACATCTATATTAATGAGAAAGAAAACTATAATTTCAACTCTTTCGATAATGATGTGTATCAATACATCGATATAATCAAAAGTGGATTCAGAATTTTAAATTTTTGAATGTCAAGCTACTTTGAGTAATAATTTATGGTAAGAATTGAGTGTCACGCTGCTTTAAATAATAACTTATGACAAAAACTTCTGTGTGAAGAGCAAATAATACTTAATATTTAGTAGAAAATTTGCATAATTTGGCCTTGTATTGTTTGTTTATTTAGTTAGAATTTTACATTTTTACCTACAAAAGGTTTAGGGTTATAATATACATTTATTCACGATTTTTTAGGGAAATTTAAAAATAAATTTCATAGTGTTAAGAGTTAATTATATCATATTCAAATTATAAAAATCTCTTAAATTTGGTGGAATCCGAATACATTCCATAACATCACTATATATCAGGTTTTGATTTTGGATATATCCCTCAATATCGCGATACATTGCGTCTTAGTTTATAATAAATCACTCAATATCCCGTTACATCGCGTAAAGTGATGTATCTGAGATTTATATATATCGCATAAAGTGATGTAATTTTATACACCGAGTAAATTGCTATATCTGAGAATATAAGAGATCATGGTAGAAACTTTTATAATTCCTTTAAATGATAGAAAATTTTAGAAAATATGATAAAATAAATTGTGAATTTAAGTAATTTTTTCTTCAAATACAATGTCTCATATTAAATATTGATGAATAAATATCTATACAAATATATCTGAATACAATCAACACATATTTTGATACGAAATTTTAAAAAATATATCTGAATATACAATAGTATATACTTTCTTATAAATATCTATACAAATATATATGAATATAATCAACGCGTATTTTATACGAAACTTCAAAAAACGTCAAATACATTTATATACTTTCTTATAAATATCTATACAAATATATCTGAATATAATTAACACATATTTTAATACGAATTTTTTTTTAAAAATATATTAAATAAAAATAATAATAGCCATAATTTTTAAAGTTAGGTATAGGGGAAAGTGTGGATTACAATGTCAAACAGCCTGGCGGATTTGGATAGGAATAGAATCTGATAGCACCTTATAATATACATCCCATATTTCAAATTTGTGAGGTAGTGCATTAACTATTAAAAGATGGTACTATTAATAGTGTTACGACTATATATACGAACTAGTTTTTGAGGTTGAGTAATATCATTTTTATCGAGATACAATATGGTCTATTAATGAAGGCTATTAATTTTATCTCATAATTAGTTGTAAAATAGATATTTTAGTATACCATAGACTAAAGTACTTCCTATTAAAATAATAATAATCAGCATGCACTAGTCTTAATTTTCATATAACATGTTCTATTCGATGTTTCATATATATATATATACGTCAGAATATCTTTAATTTAAATTTGATTAAATATAAATATAATATAAATTATAATAATTTCATAATTAAAATATTTTGGAAGTCATTGATACGAGATATAGAGTACTATTTTAATTTCTATTTTATTTTTAAAATTATTATACCTTATATCTCGTAGCAAATAAGTTTCGAAGTATTTTGTTGGTTTTAAATTAATTTGGGGGTGGGAGTAAATTAATGAGATAGTAATAAATTTGAACTGTTTTTGTTGTAAAAAATGTCACCTACCTCTGATCATCAATGGATGCCGCACCTTTATATTTTTTTATTAAATAATTGTCAGCCAATTTAATTTAGTAAATACTGAGATATTTATTGCAATCATATCTCAGACAGGTAGACCATCACAAAATAGAATTTTAATTTTTTTTTTCTCATTTGAGATACTATAATTGGAGCAATCTCTATTAGGTTCCAGATTGAACATATATACGATTAAAAAAAATAAATATAATACTTATCTTTTCTTTTTAATACATAGTATGACGTTAGTTGAGGTCCGATGCTTAAAATTTATTTAAGAGAAAAATATTTTATATATATATATATATATTTTTTGTATTCATGATTCAATTTTAAGGTTCTAATTAAGAATGTAAGAATATTATCTATTCGATTACAATTTATATCTATCATTATCGGAATATAAAGTATTGCAATGAGTAAGAATAATCTATTATATTAACTTGTTCTAATCGAAATTCCCTAAGAAAAAAATAATGTATGACAAGATGTGTAACTAATTAATATAATATCTTAATCTATGTGTTAAATCAAAAGATATCTCACTCGAGTTAAGTAATTTGTTCGTTTCGATTAAAATTCAAAACAAATGACCCCTTTTTGCATTTTAGTAAATAAAAAGTGATCATTTTAATTCACGACTCATTTAATTACGTATATCATTTACTCCCTCCGTCTGAAATTGTTTGTCATGTTGAGTTTACCGAAAGTCAATTTGATTAATTTTTAAAAGTAAATTATATCACATTAATTCAATATTTTAAACAAAAAAAATTAAATATTCTAAAATTATATGAAAAGTACTATAAATTACAATCTTTTACATATTAATATGATGAAAGAATACATCTTAAAATGTTAGTCAATGTTTTTCTAATTTGACTCTATAATTAAAAATTATGACAAACAATATCGAACGGAGGGAGTAAAAAATAATATTAACATTATCATTTTATCTAACTCTTAAATGGTGGCGTTGATGAAGGATATATTCTGAATTGAACATTCATCTAGAAATTAGAGGCCAATTTAATTAATTAATTAGTGTTAATCTATGTCTAGACTTTTTAAATTTCAACATAGTAAAACATTGCACGATCTCTCATTGGACTTGACAAAATTTTTATGGGATAATCCACCCACTTTTTAACAAAAATCAATACCCCTCCCCCTCTTAGGTCGTGGAGCCTGATTAATACTCTGATTTATTAATATAAATATATTTCATCGCCGTGGAAGTTTACTCACGGCGTGTTACCACAAAATATTGATTTCTCTCTTTCTCTTGAAAGTTCTTGTGTTCTTCAATCATCAACTGTGAGTACGTGAATTCGATCTTAACACCACCACACACAGAAACATAAAATAGATTTAACCAACAAGAATAGTGGATTTGTGGTGGGACTCATAATATTATTACATTTAATTAAAAAATTTGAGCTTGAATTTAATTATTAAAAAATATATTCTATTTTGTAATAGTCTTATATGGAGCAAAGTTGAATCAACTGAGATTCTAATACATATATATATGAAACATCTAATAAAATATGTTAATGTAAAAATTAAGACTAGTGAATTCTGACCATTATTTATTTAACAAGAAGTACTTTAATTAGTCTATGGTATTACTAAAATAATCTCCTTAATACTGGCATTTAAAAGTTAATTATTGACTTTGAAAAATTTGACATTTTGGAATGTGTGCAAATGTTTCGTTTGATTGTTTTTTTTAAAGGAGGAGATTATAGTTCGCGAAAAATCGAATATTTATCAATAAAAATTTATGTAATATACTATATTTTTCCCTCATTTTCTTTTCATTTGAAAAGGCTACCATACTTCCAGCCCAAATTATATAAAGCCCAAATAAAAGCCCAAGTTTCTTCACTCAATATTAATGTATTAAATTCTCAATATTAATGTATTAGATAGATTCTTGTAACCCTTTTTTTTCTTCCAAAATGAGATATAGCAAGAATAAGATTATATAGAGAGCATCACTTTTAACTTTGGATCCCACCATTATGTGATATATTTTATGAAAAAATTATAAAAGAAAGTTGTGTTAAAGGTCTTGGCAACTTTAGAGATTCTCAAATAGTTAGTTTTATTATTTTTTTATCCAATAGTTAGTAGATCTTGGTTATTCTTTTCTTCTAATGAGGTGGCCATAATAACAATCTAACAACAACTTGAATGATATTTAATTCTAAGTTTGATATTTGTATTAAAGTTCAACTAAATTTAAATTCATGTATTACAATACCTATAATATTGTCCATTCTTAGGCACCAATGACGTAATAATTAGTAGATGTTGGTTAGTGCGAAGCCGAGTGATTATAACCATCTTTATATGTTCTTGAGGTTAAAGTATAATTCTTCGTCAAAAAGAAAAGAATCATAGATGTTCCGATCAGGAGCTACTATAATTGCTTCAAAACATTCAAGATGTCTTGATGGTGAAATGGTAGACAGCCGAAACTCAAAATCTATGATTCCATGCGAATTGATTGTTAGTATTAAAAGCATCTGTAATTTTTCAATTCATTAATTCGTCTTGCGAAACTTATATCTTATTAATTTTGTTTCTTTGAGTTTTGCTTTAACCGAAGCTACTAGCTAATGGAATTAAAACTTAATTATTTCAAACTCTGTTTCAAATTAAGCAAGATATATTAATCTATGTTCCAATACATACAATTGATATAAAAATATGATTAATTTAGGGCATAGAATCTGCATGCATGTCTGTAAACGACAAACAAAATGCTCCCTTTTTCAACATATAATTGCGTGCCAAACATCAATTATATATTATTTATATAGTAAAAACTAAACAATACTTTATTTATTTAGTAGAGTTTAATTAATATTCTGTTTGGAAGGAAAAAAACAAAGCAAAAACAGACGTGATGGATGTCACGGGAGTGAGATAAGTACTATAGTACCGTAAAAAAAATTTATTCCATGATTAATATTCATATTAAAATTTAATTAATTTAAATTTTAACTTGAATAAGATTTTATTTCCAAGATAAAAAGGATAATGCTCCATATATAAAAATCATACTTAAAACTCAAAATTTAAAAACTTTAATTAAAAAAGAAGCGATCGCATCCATCCGCCCCATACATTTTTGGTAGACAGGGTAGTACTAGGTACCTAATATCCATCACCACAAGCTTAGGAAACTGAATTTTTCTTCCATTTTTTGGTTTTATTATATAGTCACAATCACTTGAGATTAATAATATTTTTTGAATTTTATTATGTTGTTTCAATTCATACAATAACTCATAGGAGTATTTCGTCTTAGTCAGACAAAATAATAATAAATTTTTCCTATTTAATATTAATTGAGATTTAAAATAACTACAATTTATAATCATCAGAATATTTAAAATTAATTTTAGATCACAAGCTTAAATTTTTTCTTTTCAAAATATTATATCAAATTAAATAATATAACTTAAATTATAAAGAGGAAATAACCATTTAAGGTGTGATTTCACATTTTTCTACTTTTTTAAAAATGTGATAGAATAACAAGTGTACTACATGCACAAAAATATGCCAGAATTTCAAGTTAATTTTTTCAATTTCCTAGGTCTCAGTTTTTGTTCAGGTGACACAACTCAACATTGCAATTTCAAAATTACTATTTTCTCCTTTTCAAAATATTTATCGCAATTATTTTAATTTTATTTATGTCTTAAGTGATTTTTGGACACACTTGTGTGATCTGGAGTTAAGTTAAAGTAGATAATACGTATCATAGTTTGAATCATAACATAAATTTGGTATAAATTTGTACCATATTTGATTATGCATATTAGCTATCATCTATCGAATATATACATAAAGTTATATTGACTTACGTATGTTTAATTGACTAAATAATTAAATATCATGCAATATATTATCATTCGATTCAAGCTAAGGAGAAATAAAGAAAAACTCAAGATATAGTAATTGTGTCATAAAAATGGTTATTTTATTAGATATAAAATCATAATAGATATTTCTGAAATTATATCTCTCTGCTTGACCTTCTTTATTTTCCTCGATTGTTAGGAACGATAGCTTATTGACTTAGCAAAGTTGGAAAATGACGACTTTTTCTGTCTATTAATTGTTTTTTATGCTTTTTATAGTAATATGATTAGAAATATCGTAAAGTGATAATCAAAATTTTTTTTGTTTGACTCTAAGAAAAAAAAATTATAATAATTAAAAATGAGAAAAAGTATTTATTACTAAAAAAATAAATGCCAAATATAATTTAAAAGTAAGTGAAGATAAATAGTTGCACATGGTAATAATTAAGTATGAGTTGCAAAATCAAAAGTTTACTAATTAAATACTCTATATTACTAGTGCTATGGAAGTCAAACCCAACTTTGAGGAGCTTTAGTTTTACTTAAAGAAAAGTTATATGTTTGACTTTATTTCAATCTCAAAATAATTATAATATTAAGCTTTTTGATAGTCAAATTAAACAAATATGATAGTTTAGAATTAAAGAGTTAAGAGTAAAAAAATATACCTAAATTATGTTTTACTTTATTGAGTTTCTTATATGAATTATATTGAGAATGTGAATTTTCTATCTTAACTATCACCCAATAATTTGCAAAACATATTTAAACGTTGACTAGACCTAATGTTTGTCTGGAAATTAATGTGATTTAATGTATTTGTTCATAAAATTTTCGTCCACCTAGTATATACAACGTCTCTATTTACTAAACTATTATTTTAAAATAAATTTTAATCGACTTCTTCAAAATCCTAAGCATTTCCCTCTCAAGTTAGAGATATCGATGCCAAGATAGAGACAAGATCACGATTAAAATGATGGATAAACAGTCGGAATAACTTAAGTCGTACGGTGATAGTTTAAATCTCTAACCTTATATTAATTTACTGAGTGACCATTAAAATACAAAATACATACTCACAATTATTCAGATATAAAACTCAATGAAATAATATAATTTAAATATATATTTTTAGCCTTTAGCTCTACCGAAAATGATAATCATAATGTTGACCTAACAAAATTAAAAGTATTTCTTAAGAAAAATATAAATCCAGCTAGGTAAGACCATGTGAACAATGGGAACCAAAATTTGTGTCAAAGACTTTGTTCCAAATCAATAGGCAACATAATGACATTGATTATTTCAAGGTTTTGTGTGTGAAATAAATTAAAAGGTCATACAAAGGCTACTATATTGGGATACCAGAAAATTTTAGTTAAAATGCGTGATATTTTATCTATGTTATTATATTTTTTTGATATATTATCTTTTTAATTAAAAAATAAAATAAAATAAGTTTACTTTAAAATAAAAAAAGATTATTAACTTTTTAAGTTTCTAGTTAAATTGTTATCAAATAATCTGGTCACATACCATTATCCTTTTTAATATACACCTTACATCTTAATTTATGAGATGCATTAGTTTAATAATTATAAATATTTATGTAGCAATAATATACTTATCTTATTAAGAATAAAATATTTTTGATATATTAAATTATTTTTAAATACACAAAAGTATCATTTTTTGGAATAAACTAAATAATAATAATAACATAATCAATATAATTTTATAAATCAAATAAAAAAAATGTTATATATTTACTCTTTATTTCTACATTATAATAATAAAAAAATTATTTCTCAAAAACTAAAAAATTAAAATGGATCTAATAAATAAAAAAATCTAATGTGCGATGGTGGGGGGCATATACTTTAATTTACTTCAATTATATTATTATAATAAGTTTGACTCTTTGGTTGCTTTCTCTAAATCCAAATGCATGAGCATGCTCACCACGTCTAATATACATAAATAATTTCACAAGAAAACAAAAATATTATTAAACAAGTTTAATAAAAGATTATTTTAAAATTTTAATTCCTTAGTACATTAGGGTAATGAACTACTTACTAATTTATATAATAGATTCTGTCCAATAGTATTAAGTTCGATTGAAAATTTGAGATTGTTATAATAATTTTAATTAAAAGTTTAAATTTTTTTTTTAAAAAAAATTCAATATAACTCGTATATCTCGATATCCCTTCAAAGGTAAAAGAAAAATCTCTTTCACTGGATAAGGATACATATATATCTTTTATTCTTCATTGGTTCTGATTTTTTCTAAGAAATACTATCACAAAATATTCATATTTGTTTCTTGACCATATTTACTAATTTTATTAAATGAAATAAAAATTGTTTGATGATGAAATTATTTCCTGTCTTTGTTGCCTAGTTAATTTTATCCCCTTATTTTTATTAATTTTCTTTTTGTTGTTGTTGTGTTGATTATAGTTTCATTTCATTTTCAACAAAGCTAAGGCAGGACCCTCCATTACTTTCAACATTGCTCCATTAATATTCCCACTTTCTTTGAACTTGATGTCTTTTTCTCCCCTTCCCCCCCACTTAAAAAGGCAAAATTTTTCACTTCAAAGTACTTGTAGATGCATTTTAATCATATTTCATAATATCACCTAATTATTAAACTAGGGTTCATTTGATTATAAGGAGTAATAATTTTGGACATATGAAATTCGCCTAACATTTGATATGCATCTCATTTATAGAAACTAGTCAGTGTGAAAGTCTGTTAGTCCTATTTGATCTTTCCTCCACCAGAGGCGTCACATACACGCTACTTAGGGACTCAATGTTTTCGCTGAGGTTTGCCTCCACCATCGTATTGAATGAGTATAGGTTTTGATATCATATTTGATACGATTTAAATTTATGATACGTATTATGCTACGTTGAACTCTAAAAACATACGTACTATGTGAACTTGAGTTATGTCGTGTGAAAATTTTCGTTTCTCTCTTCCAATTAAATGTGGAATTTTCCTTATACACGTATAGATCTCATTTTAAAGCTTGCCGACCTTTAAAGTCTGTCAGTCATGTTTGAACCGTCCACTATCTAGGGCATGACAAACTACTACATGTTTTACCTTCTTCAAACTTCTCTTCCAAATTCTTTTTAAGAAACTCATTGTCTATATAGTTAATTATCTAGTGCAAAACTAAATACAATTTTATATATTGTATTGTATGATATATCAAAATGTTGGACTTATTGATCCCAAATAGAATTGGGTTGAAATTTCGAAATTATAATTATAAATTTATAAATGCAATAACCTTATATTAAACCAAACACCTATGAAGTTGAATCTATGTAGCTAAATACATATGAAGCAACATCATTTACTAATGCATCACTATCATCCAAAAAATCTATGAAATAAATGCAATAATTTTTCATTTTTGGACCATTTCTCTTAACTCCTATTTTCTTATTTCACGTGATTCATTTATTCACCAATTACTCATCATTTTTCTAAATTATTATTTTTTATATGACATTCGATATTTATTAAACTTCGATTAAATTTAAATATATAAAAAGTTCAATATTAAAGATAAATGACGCAATTACAATAATTTTATTCTTTTGATTTAAATTCAAAACTTCTAATTATACAAATTCAAGTGTCAAAATTATGGGGGGCAACATAGTTTTCTATTTTCTTCATAATAAATTTTGAAATTACTTATTCAACTACCTCTAATTAAATTCTTTACCTATGGTCCACGTAAGCATATTCTTAGCTTTATTATAGAAATTAAACTCTTTTACCTACAATCATTGATGTATACTACTCAAAGCCGTTAGTAAATACTATGTGGAGTTGATATAAAACAAAATTATAGTTTATTCATAACAAATGTTTGTAACTTCTAATTTCAACTACACTAAATTCTTTTACCTTTTGATCTATAACATGTGCTAATTAACTCCATTGCTATAAACTAATTTACATGCATGGCATTTTTTTTAAACTTCCAGGCGATCTCAAAATTCAATCTTTATAAATTTGAAATTATACCAGATTAAGTTTAAGTATTAATAACTGAACTCTAAAAAGTTTTTTCTCTAACAAATAATTTTTATAAAACGCAAATCAAAATTAATTGAATTAGCTTTACTTTCTGTCTCATTCACAAATCCCACCACCTTTCTACTATAGTATACTTTTTATCTCCTCTCCTTTTTATCAATCCTACAATAAGAGTACAATTTATAGAAAATAGAATATACGTATGAACAGGATATATGTAATATCTGACTCGCATATTTATTGAAATAGTAGTTTAATATGGGTCAAACATATAACAAATCTTTAAATTTGTTAGAATTTTCCTCTCATATACTTTAATTACGTCATTTTCTTGTTGAATCTTTGAACCACCCATGATTTATTTATTTTAAACACTGTTGAGCTATGTGGCACAAAACTTCCGCAAATATTTTTGGTTGATAGTGCGCGTGAGATCCACCTTTCTCACGTAAAAATTGCAACCAATCAAACTTCAGTCCATTTACATGTCATATAATCATTTCCAAACTTAAAAAACTAAAGCTCATTCACCCCCCCCCCCCCCCCCCAAAAAAAAACACTTCTAACTTGAAGAAAAAGAAATCGATGAACAAGATAACTTCGACATTGAAACTTGATAATTACAAAAAAATCAAAGAAGAAGAGATATATTCTAATAAGCAACTTCAACTCAATGATGAAGAGAAAGAAAAGTGGAGAAATAAGAGAAAGGGGAGGAATTAGGGTTAAAAGGGAACAAGAGCGTTGGTGGGTGGTGCTGGAATCCATATCAGTGTCTTTAAAATGTCTTCACGCACTCAAGCAACGTGAGATCACATTTTGTGCACATCAGCCCACAATGTTTGATAGGAACAAATTATGAGTGATTTAAAAATTCAATAGGAAAATGACGTAGTTGAGGTATATAAGGAGAAAAACCTAACAAGTTTAGAAATCTTTTTATGAGATTCGCTTTTAATATATTATTGTACGTCAAATACATTGTGGCATTTCCAAAGGTATTTCAATAAGTCTCGAAAATAGGCGATCTACGTAACCATTATTTCTATATCGTTAAATGATAAAAAAACTATTTTCGATAATTACTTGACTCGATACTCCACACAACTATGCTTTCTCTCTCCTAAGTCCGAAAAAGTCAAAAAAATCAAAGCATCAATCTTGGCTTAACTTCATCACATCAAAACCAGTCTTCTTTAATCTTCAACTCCTTCATACATACTCTCTCCTACACTACCCCGTCAATCTCGCTACCCCTTACCCCACCCCCACGCCACCACTCCACCACCATGCAATCGCCATAGCTTTTTCATATGTACAAAGAACCAACAATATCTTCCTCTTCCCTATTACACCATGACTCCTTTCCCTTTTTTCTTCATCATCTGCTTCGTTTGCCTCTTCCCTTTTCTCCCTTCTTCCTCTTCTCTTCACTATCCTTACAGTAAGCAACTTCAAATTCTTCTATTACATTCTTCCATTTTTCAGTTTTTCAGTTTTCATCGACTGTTATTGACTAACTAGCTGTTTTGCTCTGTTTTTACAGATTACTCTTTGCATATTGATTGTGGGGGTCTCTCAAATTCAACTGATATCTTCAATACTACATGGGTTTCCGACCGGTACTTTACCGGCGGAGCAATTTCCGTTGTATCGGAACCTCTTCACTTTCAGCACTCACAGGAGAAAACCCTTCGTTATTTCCCCATTTCATCTGGAAAGAAGAACTGTTATGTGATCCCCAATTTGCCCTCCGGCAGGTACCAGCTCCGGACGTTTACAGTGTATGATAATTACGACGGAAAGTCGCACTCGCCGTCGTTTGATGTTTCCGTTGAGGGTAATGTTGTCTTTCAATGGAGGTCACCTTGGCACGAAACTATCTCACGCGCCGGCGCGTATTCCGATCTGTTTTTTACAGTTTCCGATGATGAAGCTAATGTTTGTTTTTACAGTATTGCCACTGACTCACCGGTTATTGCTTCTCTTGAAATTACCCAAATTGATCCAGCTTCTTATCTAGTCAATGACACTTCAATTTTGGTGAATTATGGTAGATTTTCTAGCGGGTCGGATCAATGGGGACCCGGTTTTAGCAACGACACTGACCGGTTCGGCCGGTCATGGCAATCGGATGCCGATTTCCGGTCTAAGATTGCCGTTAAAACCACCGGAGCAACTGTTAAAGCTATTTCTGCTATTAAAAATGTGATAAATGTAGATAGAGCTCCAAATTATTTTCCTTTGAAATTGTACCAATCTGCAGTTACTATAATTGGTGAAGGGGGTGAATTTTTGGAGTATCTGTTACCGGTAGACGCTAAATTGGATTACTTATTATGGTTTCATTTTGCTGAAATTGATGTTAGTGTGAATAAGGCAGGTAAAAGGGTGTTTGAGATTGTAGTGAATGGTGAGAATGTGAGTAGAGTGGATATTTACAAGGAAGTTGGGAGTTTTGCAGCTTATGATTTCAAATATGTTGTTAAGAATTTGAGTAGTGCTGAGTTGAGTGTGAGGCTTGTGCCTATTGTGGGTGCTCCTGTGATTTGTGGGCTAGAGAATTATGCTATTATTCCAGCTGATCTCAAGACTCTTCCTGCACAAGGTATACCGTGATTTAGTTTATTTCAAGAACTTCTTGTTGTTGCGTGTATTTGGTGATTGACTCAGCTGTTTATACTTGTGTTTGTAGTTGTTGCTATGAAAGCATTGAAGGAGTCGCTTAAAGTTCCGGATAGAATGGGATGGAATGGTGACCCTTGTGCTCCTACTACTTGGGATGCTTGGGAAGGTGTTACTTGTCGTTCCACTACGAATGGATCGCTTGTGATATCCCAAATGTAAGTGATTGCTTTTCTGTCTGCTGTACGTGGATACAATTAGGTTAAATGTTGACTGGAGAATATATGAGCTAAGTTAGTGTCTAGCCTGCGTTTGATGTTTGGATATAACTTTACTGCTACTTTGGTCCATTTCGTATTTGATTGGGGGGGGGGGGGGGGCGATACTAACATGTGGCGATAAGCACGTCATAGGTGAGATATAATAACAATTTAAATAGTGGTTGTTTGTGTTGAGAACATTAGGGCGAGCTAGAAAACTAATGCAGATGTATGAGAAACGAATCAATATCTTACTTCTAGTTGCAATACCGAATTTCAGAGCATAATTAGAAGTGTATGGAGTTGTTTAGAGCAGCTATTGCCCAAGTAAATCACCTATATTTCTGTTCTGAACAATGAAACAGAGAATTAAAAAATGCACAACTTGCTGCACGAGTACTTGGGTCAAAAAGTTTATGCTTCGCAGTTCTTTTGGTTATTACTAAATACTGTGGTGCTACATGATCTTACCAGAAAAAAACATTTAAAAGCATTTGGCCGAATTATGCTTAAGAACTCAATTCCTTGAAAGTTATCTTTGAAATTCCATGGCGAGGCTGAGGCATTTGGGTTGGGGTGTCAATTCACCTTAATGAGGCCATAAAGAAGTGTCGTGGAGTTAATGCACATTTCAGATCCATTAGTACACGAGCTCCTAGAAACCACTGTAGCTGGACTATTAAAGTGTGAAATTTCCATTGCTCCACCTTCTCTAAGACAGCATTCTTCTTTCATATCCTACTGATCTCACTTCTAACTTGACAAATGATGTAATCTTTAATTTCAGTTTGTGTGTCAAAGAAGGAAAGAAACAGATCTTTTTTTCCGTAACAAATATCCCTTGACTTTCTGTTGATTAAATCTAGTGATAACTAATCCAGCACATGTATATCCTTCTTGATTCTTTGAGTTCTTATCTTTCAGAGATCTTGGAAGCCAAGGCTTAAAGGGATATATCAGCGACCAAATTGGGCTCTTGTCTAATTTGGTAAGCTTGTAAGTATCAACTGTCAATTTCTTACCTCTTAACAATTTTGCTCTTACATACTGGAATTTCACATGTTGCTAATCCTCCTGCACAGTGATGAATAATTCTTTGATTGGATCATTTAAGTTGCATCAGTTTCTTTTATGTACTTTCACTGTTTGTTACCCCTGCTAATTTGGCCTTTGCAAATAGTCATTCTACCTTCTCCTACCTTTTTGTGTTGCAGGAACTTAAGTTCTAATTCTTTGGGAGGTTCTCTACCATGGGGATTGGGTCAGAAGTCTCTTGTGAAACTGTAAGACCAGATTTCAGCTCTGTGTTCTTGGTCATGCATTTGTTTACTTGAAATTGTCTGCTGCTTTGCATATTAGAATTATGAGTTTTATCAAGTCCACATACATAAATTGTTGAATGTTATTGGATTCCTGAATATTGAAACTGCCAGATTTTTCTGATCCACTCAGTTGCTACTAGCCTAACAAGTACCTCTTGTAAATTCCTTTTTTTCCCCGGGCCTTTTTTTAAAGAAAAATCTCCTTAATCCTTAGGCCTTAGCTTGAAGTTTAGGTAACAGAACAACGCCAGCTTTTAAAGCCTGAAGTTTGAACCCTCCCAGTTATGTCTTAATTGAAGTGCTTTTTTATCAAATTTTCCTGAAACTGTCCCCTATTATTGATATTCTTGTTAAAATATAGGCGTAAAAACAAGTGCTCAACCACTCTGTAATTTAGGATATGTTGGCGGTACTCTAGTCTCTTTTGAAGGGCTAACCACCTTCGTCAAACTGGTTTGCTGTCATGTTATTGCTATTCATCATTTGAAGATTTTTTGTGCAGGGATTTATCAAATAACAAATTTACTGGAACCCTACCAGATACTCTGGCTTCTTCAACCTTGCAGATTGTGTAAGCTTCGTTCTTGTTCACAATAATCTTTTTACAGATTTGTCGTTGCATATTTCACTCTTTGTGAGGTACCAGTTGCTTATTTAATTATTGTCATAGAGAACAAGATTAGTAGTTGGGTTATAAATTACTTGGGCTCATTCAGACAAAAGAAATTTATCTCCTTCTAGTTAACTTCTACATAGTTCTAACAGTTACACTGTAACTTACTCAGGTTTTTGAATGGTAATGCACTAGAAGGCCAAGTGCCCGAGGAACTTCTTTCCATTGGGGTCCATGGTGGAGCTATTGAGTATGTCATTCTCTATTTTCTTTATAAAGTTCTTCCTTCAGTAGATTTTATGGTCTTACTTTAGTAGATTTTAAATTTTTGAATCTGTGCTTTAACTAAAAAAACAAGACTGATTCGATGAAGGGTGCCTCTGCTACTCATGTTATTAGTGCATCAAAAGAGGTGCTTCCCTCTGTTAAAATCTTGTTTAGGTTGTTAAAAATACCTTATGGCGTAATGGTTTAAATTGGAGTTTGCCCTTTGTTTCATGGACAATAAAAGTAACTTCAATGGGTCTTCTAGACTCTAAGCATCTTTAACCAGTCCCTAAACTTTTGGGATAATTATCTTACAGAAATCAATGCAAACATGTGATAATGCTACTGTATAACAACCATATTATACTGAACTGGACCACCTCTGTGCCCGCAAGCTATTTCATAGCAGAAATTGTGCACACATAGTGCATCAACCACTTAACATATGCCAATCCTGTAACCTTTGGCACACTGACACTCGTTGAGTCGAAGCCATGATGCCTTCCTCACAGTAGAGCAGTACACATGACTACAACTACCAGCAATCACATATTCCGGTGATGAATCACAACTATGCAAAATAATTGTATGCTATCCCGTTAATGCTCAATCTGAATAACAATGCATCCGAAACTGGTTTCATGCTAGTAAGTGATGTATCATATCATACACAATGTATAGATTGGATAGAACTCATCAGGTTTCAAATTCATTTGCAAACATCGCTGCCTGAAACCTCTTCTTTTTTATGACGGTGGTGCTTGTGTTCACCTCAGCAAAGCCACTGGATATCTGCTACCTCCCATCAACACAAGTACCACGTAACTCTGCGTTCCCACTATGACTTGGGCAAGGGCTGCCTAAAACCTCTTTTCAAAGCTTTTATACAAAATTTCACTATTGTTCAACATGCCGTTTATCAAAAACGAGTATTTCTGCGGTAAGGTCTTCACATATGTCCAATTTAAGTTAAGTAGCACTCTTACAGTGTCTAGCCTCAACCAAAGATTGCCAATACATACAAAAAATGGTTCAATGGTTTTAAATACATCCTAACAACTCATACCCAAACTCGGTGGTCATTTGGATGACTAGTTGTCTGTGACAGAGTTCGCTAATGATATAAATTATTAGTCTAGTAGGCAGATGGTATTTTTTGAGGCTTTATATGGACAATAATGTTGTTCATCAGATAGTTGGTTCAAACCCCGGGAGACAGTTTTAGAATCTAGATTTGGTTCAGCATTTGGTTAGGTGAAAGTAACCCTAGAGCGGCTTAGAAGAACTCAAAGTAGATATATTTGTGTGTAAAACTGATAGAAAATAATAGATTCCCGAATCCCACTTTGCAAATCAGGTATATGCTCGTCCTCACTAATATGTTTTTGGTAGGATAGGATGGCTGATGTTCGTCATAGTTTGTTATGTTCTGAATGAAATAACTTGGTGGTTGGAAACAGTTAAGTGTAGATGATAGTGTACTATGTATCCCATGTATTTTTTTTTAATGACAAGGAAAACCCGCAGCCACCCGTGAAACCCCCGCTCCTATGCAATAGCTCGCAAACCACATAGGTATTCCCATCTATTCATAAGTCACAATTGTCACTTTATTTCCAGACATGTCACTGAGGTTTCATATAGTCACCTGCAACTTGTCTGGGACCAAAGCTTAGTAATAGTAGTTGTTCTTACCTGACTTTTAGAAAGCCAGACGGCAAAAAGAGATGCGCCTCAAAATCAGTGGATGCTTATATACTTTATTTTTCTGAATAGATAACCTATAAATATTATTGAAAAAAGTAGCAGGGAAAAAACTGGATAAAGCAGAAAAAAATTACTTAGAATATGGAAGATTTCTGGTTTGAAACTTGAAAGGACTGAGAGGAGGTTGAGAGACGGCCGGTATGGCTATTCTTCGCAAGCAGGGTTTTCACTGCATGTTTTGCCTTACTTTTAATATTACGAGTGATAAATCACAGGCTTAAGATGACTAAATGAAGTCGTCTAACGGTACCTTCTAGGGTGGGGGTGGGGAGCTTGTTTCACCTGCTTTTGATTCATCTCCTTTGTCCTCCAAACTTGTAAGAAATGCAAAAAATGAAAGGAAAAAAACAAACAGGTTACTGTAATCTTTGAAGGTTTTCTGGAAAATGTGTACAATATAGTAAAATAATTGTCAAGGTGGTGTCCCCAGTGCTTTTCTGTTTTGTTTGATAAAAGAAATGTAGAAGATAGTGGTGAATTTTGCAGAGGTTTACATTTTGTTACTTTCTTCATGTACTAGTCTTTTCACTGTTTTCTAACTGAGTATTTTTTTGCTTCCATAGCCTCTCTGGTAATAAAGGGTTGTGTGGCGGACCTACTTTGCCTGATTGTCCGTTATTCTGGAGTAAAAATGGTCTCTCTACGGCTGGTAAAGTTGCAATTGGAATATCATGTCTAGTGTTTATTTGCGTGGTACTTTTGGTGGCGTACATTTGCTACAAGAGGAGGCAGAATGATTATGACTTTGGTCTGCCACACGAGATGATGTGTAAGTGGTTTCTGGGAGATTACAACATATTCTCTTTCCATAGCATTCTTTTTTTGAGATCAAAGATAACATTATTCTCCATTATCATGTCTATAAAAAAATTGTGTTCGCAACAAGTTTAACAAGATTTTCAAAACAAAAAAAGAAAAGGTGTTGGCTGGCTAACTTTTGCTAACAGTTTTATATTCCATCATCTGTGCAACTCATACAACTGAATTCTACTTTCTTGTGGAATATCTTAGATATAATTTTTCTTCATTGCTATACCATAGTCATAGATGTCATTGTCCCTATCCATAATATACTCGTCTTGTATGTCCGTATATTGTTTCCCATATTCAATTCTTTATCTGCCTAACTGATTTTGGAAAGATTCAAACCAGACCAGTAGGTGGGTTGTCGTAACTATACCGTGGTAATATTTGTTCTGGTTTATGGCCGAATAATAGAGCTTAAGTTGGTTCTGTGACGTATAAGATGTGTACTTATGCGAGTCATCATATTCTTAGAGAAGTGCAGATCATCAATTTGGTATGTGTTACTAAAATCTTGGTATAGCAAGCTCACAATCATCTATATTTTAGTTTCTTAACATGAAATTATCTGTTTCTATTGGGTATGCTGGATGATAGGTACCTCACAATCCAAAATTGTTGTTGCACTACATCGGATCCTCAAAAAATGCTCTATTTTGGAGGATCTGATATGCCCTCTGTTGAAATTTTCGAAGAGTCTGAGCATCATAGTTCTCTTTGTAGCATTGTTGTTTATTCTGATTGTGAACTAATCTCTATGCTTGCGAAATTTGTCTTTACAGCATTAGCTGCAAAGAGGAATAGGTACCAACGACAAAAATCACTGATGACTCTAGAAATGGAGAGCCAACATGCCAAAGGATTTATACCAACATACAATGCAACATGAGATAACTTGCCAAATAGGAGACAGATAGAAGTGGTGAGGTAAACAAAATTATGTCCCTAAAGGGGGTATGTAGAATTTAGATTTGTTTTTGTAGAGTTCAATTAATGCCAATTTGTTAATGATAGATTAGGCAAATGCCTCCATTGTATCATACCCAATTTTGGGCATTTGACAAACACACATACTAAGATTTGTGACTCATAAACATGTAATGCACATAGAGATAGTCAACTTTTCTTTGTTTTGTTCCATAATTTACATAATTGTGTATTCATATTCTATAAATATGATTTATGCCCATAAATTTTAAAAACTATCAAAACTAATTATAAGTTTGTATTAAAAGTCAATTGGACCTTGTTGCAATATTGTAGTTTGGAATGAGTGCAATAAGCATCATTCCATACACCTTGAAGTAGACAAAGTATGTGACTTTGTTACTCTGAGTCGATTGTTTGTTATTTTTATCAACAACCATATCATCGCTTTCATATTCACGGAATATTGACTCCGTTTGAAAAAAAAAAGATCTGGTCTTTCATTACCAATTTCTTTCATTTTCGATTCGGGATGATGAGCCCAACCCTGCTAGATGTAGCTCTCTTAACCGGTCTTGAACTTGAATTGGATAGACCGGAGTCTTTCTTACCCATCCGATAAACCTTTTACAGACTCGGTTCTTTCAAATCCTCTCAACAATAATTGATCGTTCGCTCATACTTTCTGGTGTGCATTTAAAAAATTATGTAATACAAAGCAAATAACTATTATAGAGGGTGTTTTGTAAAAATAAAAGTCTGGTATAAGATTTCATTTTTTTCGAAAATCTCAAATAATGAGATTTGACTCAATACTAGGGAAAAAATTAGTATTTGGAAACAATATCAAATTGTATGGACAAACATTATTTGTCAACTTTTTTCCCAAATATTCTTTAGGAAATCTATGGCCAAACCGTCCTACATTTGTGGCGACAAAAATTGTAACGAAAACATACTTTTAGTAGCGGCTAATTATAAGAAGTTGCCAGTACTGACTTCAAGAGTAACTTATATTACACTTAACTTCGACAAATTTAACCAAGAAGTACTTTTTGTGGTAATTAAACTTGCCACTAATATATATTTTTAACTGCCGCTATACCATACTTTTTACTAGCGATCAAAGTTGACACTAAACCCTACATATATGGTCCACTAATTTAAGTATTAACGGTGAATTAAGTTACCACCTAAACCTACTTTCGAGGGCATTAGAATTGACATTAGAACATATGATTAGTAGGACTATTATAGATATTAGCAGCGACTTAGTTTGAAACTAAAATAAATTAGTAATGGCAAAACATATTATGGGTATTCGTGGCGATTCATATTGCCGCTAAAACAAGTTATTAGTGGCGACTAATATAGCTTTTCGCGGAGACTAATGATGCCACTAAACACATAATTTGTGGCAACTTTTATAAGTGTTTACGGCGACTAATGTTGCCACCAAAACTAATTATTAGTGGCGACTGTTATGTACATTTGTTGCCGCAAAAAAATTTAAATTAGTGGAGACAATTATGGTTTTCGCGGCGACAAATGTTGTCACTATAACATATTATTAGTGTCGACTTATGAGCTCGCGGCAACAGGTGTTGCTGCTATAACTAATATGGCTTTTCGCGACGAGAAATACTGCCACGACACATTATTAGTGGTGACTTTTATGGGTATTCGCGGCGATTAATGTTGTTGCTAAAAACTTATAATAAGTAGTGAATATTATGGGTATTCCCGGCTTCTTGTTGTGTAATATTGGTGGCGACTTTTATGGGCATTCGCGGCAACTAATCTTGCCACTAAAACATATTATTAGTGGCGACAGTTATGGGTTTTCGAGTAAACTTGTTACTAAAACACATTATTAGTGGCGACTATTATGGGTACTCTCAGCGACTAGTGTTGCCACTAAAACATATTACTAGAAGCGACTGTTATGGGCATTCCCGGCAACTAATCTTGTCACTAAAACTTATTGGTGGCGACTTTTATGGGCATTCGCGGCAACTAATCTTGCCACTAACATATTATTAGTGGCAACAGTTATGGGTTTTCGCAGCGAGTAAAAGTTGTTTAAAACACATTATTAGTGGCGAATATTATGGGTACTCGCAGCGACTAGTGTTGTCACTAAAAAATATTATTAGTAGCGACTGTAGCCAACTAATCTTGCCGCTAAAACATATGATTAGTGGCGACTATTATGGATATTTGCCACGAGGACTACTGCCATCAAAACATATTATTAGTGGCGACTTTTTAGATGATGATTAGTTTAGTGCTTTTTAGCATATATTAGTAGATCCACTTAGTAGTTCAGGTTCTATACCTTCGGTAAGGTATAGGACAATCTTAGTAGTTCAGGTTCTGTAGATGGTTGTTAGGCCATAAAAAAAATTTCACAGAAGTAATTGTATTCTTATATACACAGTTTATATGTATTTTTACATATATTTCATAGTTATATTGTATCTTTGCATTCTTTCGTTTACTTTTAGCAGTTGTTCAAGGTTGTCGTGGGTCGTATCCCGAACTCCCGATATCTATCATAAAACAATAGAGGCTTCATAGATATAAATATAAAGTATTGAGAGTCTTTCAGTATTGCTATTCAAATGTTTTGTTAAAGCTATTACCGTTTTCATTAAGTATTTCCAGACAATTTAATTGAGTACTTGACTTAATGATTTATTTCAAATTTAAAATCTATATTTGTTTAAGTCTCAGTCAAACCAAGAATTTACTTAAGGACTAGCAATGGTTCTCGAGTGTCGACCACGCTCAATATATAGACTCAGTGGATGAGAATTTATTTTTAATGACGACTTATATAAGCTTTAACGATGACTAATATAGGTATTAGCGTCGACTAGTAAATTCTAAATCACAAACTTTTCTTCGTGCTAAATTTGATTAGTCTACACAAAATTTGTTAATATCTTAAAAAATTGTAAAAACATAACTCAAGAAAATTATTCTTTTTTATAATAATAGATTTTGGATGTAACATGTGTCTTTCTCAATCTTTCAAGTAAAACATTCAACTATTGTTTAACCATTTTCAATAACTTACTAAACTTTAGATTGTGCTCTAAAATTTACTCATAGAGTTTCAATTTGTTCAAAAGCAACAACTAATTTAAAGCATGCCCTAAAAAGATCTAGATATTACGAGATAAAAAAAGAACTATTTATTAAATAACTGTTCCAGAAAGAGATAACTCGTAAAGAAGTTCACATAACTTAAATCATTTAAATCTGTCATCAAAATAAAAGTTACGATAGAGTGATAGTACTCTTCTATCTTTAATCACGAATTTTGAATTAAAGCCTTAAATATAAAAACACATTTTTATTGAATTTTAGCTTAACCCCTAAATAAGTCGAACACTCAAAACAAATATCAAACACTCGATTTAAAAAAAAAAAAAAAGGACAAACATAAAACAAGTGAAATGAAAATGGGGATGGATATTGGATTTTCTCTTTCCTTGAGTTCCTTTCAAATCTACTCAAGTTTTTTTTTGTCTTATTTCTTACTATTCCAACTTTTATGTCAACTTGGAAGAAGAGAAGACTTGTCATTTGGACAGTTTCAGATGAGATCATTATTCTATTTGATCATGACTTTACCTAACAAATACAAATAAGGCTATGGTATTATAATGATGTAAACCATAATAAACAATAATATATTCACTAAGGTTATATTTTATTTTTTTTACTTCAGTTGTTCGACGTTCGATATTTATTTTGAGTCTTGATTAATATAAATTCACATTAAAAATATATCGTGTAGCACTATAACGCTCCATATAAAAAAAAAATCATACTCTGAACTCGAATTCACTGAACTCCTATAGTGAAATGCTTACAACTTTATTACAAGTCTATAACCTTTGTGATACACTAAGGTCACATTCATATAGCTGCTATAGTGATTTGACCCCATTAAACACTCAAAATAATAATCTAAGTTACCCCAATAAACACTCAAATAATAATCTAAGTTGTTATATTAAATTTCATTAATAAAAACTAAATCTTACAATGACTTGTATATTTATTTCTCTCATAATTTATGGACCTTTCTATTATGGTTAAAACTTTTTTTCAAATAAACTAAATTTTTTATGAGAAACGTAAAAATACGATCTAAAACTTACAAATTATCATAAATACTAGACCATAATCTAATATTTTCCCCGTAAAATTAGCAATATATGAGCAAATCACTAACATTACCCAATTTATTCCCAAAGAGACCTAAACGATGTCATATAGTCTTATAAACACGCTTTGAAATTTATTTAATTAATTTTCTTATTAATTTAAGAAGTGACCTTAATATAACCACGTCGACGTTCAAATTAAAGCATCAAATTATTTATAAGATATAGTAATAATTAAATCACATGGCTCCTGAGGAAATATGGAAATTGCATGGATGTAATTATTATTTTAATGGATATAAAAATTTGGATGGAGATAAGATAACGGTAAAATTATTTTTATTTAAATTATAAATTAATATATTCGAATTCTACTCATTCATAATGCTTTCCAGTTATCTATTGAATGTGAGAAAGTCTTTGTGAAGTACTAGACCTCCACGAAATTATATATTCTGTCATAATAAAAATGTTTATTGATGCATGAAGGGACCTTTTTTTTCAAAAAAAAAAAGAAGTATAAAAAGTCCAAGAAATCAGCTATCACAAGAATATATTCAAAGTTAGTGCAAATATATTAAACAATACATAGTACAATTACAAAAAGTAAAACTAAAAATCAATCCTCCCATACAAGCAATTATTATTATAATAAAATAATTAGTTATAGTTAGAACTCAGAAGTTTCAACAATAGTAATAATAATAAAAATAATAATGATCACAATCCAAATTCATGATACACACGTATTTTTAGATTCTAGAACAGTTAATTTGAGAGATAAATTTATAAGTCAGTTGTCCAAAACAGTCATATAATATCTACAACGGGCTGATCGATAAAGACAAATTAATCGTATAATTTTTTTAGACTAATTAGCTTTTGAACAAATAATACGTAATAATAAAAATAAAAATAAAATGATGAAAAACGCGTAGTGAGTTTTCAAAAGAGTCTTTAGTCCACTCTTTTATTTGATGAATCCAAAAATAATAAATTTAAGGTAATAATAATATCGTACTGCTAATACATATTATTAAATTTTTGCCATTTTCTTGACTTCATTGACCTCGTTAAATACAACCAAAAAAAGAAAGAAAAAAAAACAAGTCTCCACTTTCTCTAAGAAGCTCCAAATATTTGTTATGACTTTTAATTTGATGATTTATAATTAAAAATTCTAATATTTCATTTCAATAACTTGTGAACTAGCTAGTTCATCTATCTACGACTACTATTTTTTAATTTCTTTTCTTAAAAAGCAATGTAACGTAACATAGTTTATTTTATAACAGAAGTCGAAAATCGAAAAGAAAATAATTAAGAGCTAAACAAGCTATGAAAGCACTAATGGTAAATTTGATTGAATTACTCTTAGAGCGATATCAAGTCTCGAATTTGAGTTTTAAAGAATTTTTATTTTTTCATTTGATGTTTGATATTTGTATTAGGATCTGATTAAACTTAAAATAATATCAAAAAATTTTACCTTAAAAAAAAAATTTTGTTAACTCGTAACAATCTATACACTTGATTGAGCAAATAATATACCAAATAAAAAAAGATACAAATCTAAATTTCTTTTACATAATTTCTTAATCTCATCAGATGATTTATCTTTTAATAATTTAATTCTCATAATATTGCTCTCAAATAAAATTTATCTTATACGCATTCGAAAAATAATCAATTAATAATTTTTCATCTTTTAACTTGTCATCCATAAAAAGCAAATTGTAGATCCAAAGGGACATAAATATCAGTCATCATTATTGTCAACAAAAGCAACTTTAATAATATGACAAATATCCTCACAACTTGCATACGTATAACATTGGATTTGAGCCTAACACTTAAAAAGTATGTTACTATTAAGTATTACTTATTTAAATTGATATTTGATTAAATTTATATTAAAAATTTAAATATTAAAAAATAAAATACGCACATACTAACAAAGATCAATTATTAACATCACTTTGTTATTTTATATATAAAATTACATGTTAACGTCTACACGATATTAACTTAATTTTTTAGAAAAAAATACATCAAGATACATTATTTTCTATTAAAAATGATGTTATTTTTATGGTTTGAAATTGAACAATAATAATTGACGACATGAGGGCAAATGCCTAATGAGTCTTTGGACCATTTTTCTTGCATCATTGATCTAGTTAAATGTGATAAAACGCAAAAGTGTTTAAATTTAAATTTTATAAATATCGAATGTATTATCAAAATCGGAGTTGATATTAATATAAATTTAGTTATTCATGCGGACTAATTTGATTATCCTTAATGTCACAATTTTTAGTAATACAAATATTGAAGATCATAATTTTTTTATTTAAAAGAAGTTTATTTTGTTATTTGTACATTTGATACATTTATATCACATGAACCATAAAAATTAAACGTATGTTTCATGCCATGTCGGCAATAATAATTGTTTTCTCTTTGTCCCACAAAATTTTAATTAGTTGGAAAAAATCCCTTGATATTACGTCAACCCTAATTAATTAATATCATTGATTTAATTAATTATCCAAAAAGTCTCTTTATATATATAATTAAATTCTTTTATAATAACATTACCTGTTTTTAGAGTTGTCAATATGGGCTAGCCCACCCATCCGGGTAATCCATACAGACTTTTACATTATACGGGTCAGGCCAGGCTAGCCCATTTTTGGTATGGGCTGGAAAGTGGTCGGTCCAACCCACAAGTACGTGGGCTACAGGTTTGCCGGGCTAGCCCACTTTTAAAAAAATTATATATATATTTTTTTAATTATTAATTTAAATTATAAATTATAATTTAAAAATATTATTATAAATATCGACAAAACAATATTACATGATGTTAATTTTACTACTTGTTAATCAAATTCACTAATAAAATTGTTTTTATAAAATATTTATTAAGTTAAGTTACCATAAAAAAATAATTAAGTTTTTCAAGTAAAAGTATAAATATCTAAATAGAAATATTAACCTAATTGTTTTGAGTTTGGTCTCTCTTTAATTTTAAATTTAATATTATATTCTATTTTTTAATTAAATTTTATTGGCCCAGGGGCCGACCCTACCGATATTTCTCAAGCCCTTCTAATCAACTGACTTATTCAGATCAGGCTAAAAAGTTATGTTCTTAAATGTGTTTCAAAAATCTTAGCTCAGCCCTACTAAATTCGGATAGGCCAGGCCGGCCCAACGTGCCTAGCCTATATTGACGACTCTACCTGTTTTGATAATTTTCTTATTATTATAGCAAATTAAGTATTGTTATAGAATATAAATTATAATATATGTAAAATTAATTGAAAAAATGACTATTAATATATATAGTGTTATTATGTAGAACGATATTATTAAAAAAATGATTTTTTATTTGAAAAACGTGTTACAATTGGGAAAAATACAAATGGAACAAAATGCAACACCTAAATCACTTGAACACCACATAGATATTTAGCAAATAACAATCAAACATAGTCATTGGCAAAAAAAGGAAAAAAACAACAACAAGTATTCGAAAGGGGGACGCTTTGTTAGTACAATAATTTTGTTTTTAATTCATCGTTGAATTATTCGTAACTAATATAATTTTATAATAATTATCATTAAATTGAGTTGACCACTACTTTTTACTATTTGATTATAGAATCTTTTTTTGAAAAAAAAAAAGGTAATGTGTGAGAAAGGATATCTTTTGCTAATATATTTTTTTAATTTTGCTATTATTATTTCTTATTAAATATTTAATTTGATATATTAAAATATATGAATATACATAAAAAAAAAAGAGTAAAAGGGTACTTATGCAAAATAAATGTCAATTCAACGAGTATAATACTAGTGTTTGATTGGGCTAATGAAATTTGAGGATGTGAATTGACTTTACCAAGTCTAATTCACTATATATATAGAGTAAGTGCTAACTTTTTAAAAGAAAAAAAAATTAACATTTGGAATTCACTATAAAAATAGGAATTAATGATAAATAGCTTTTGTCGAAAAAAAATTAAAAGTATTTAGTGTTAACAGAAACTTATTAACTTTATAAATTATTTAAGGGAAAATGCACAAGTTTTCTTTAGATTATGATCGAAATTTCAGAGAAATATCTTTACTATTCTAAGTAGTGCCAGAGCCACATGTAGTGAAGGGATGTCGGTCGTCAGAAAATTATGTTGTGTAGCTAGAATTAAAATATTTTGTATGTATATCTATATTACATACTAACACTCTTTTGTTCCTACACGATTTTATTTCTTTATATTTTGACATCCTTAGACCAAATTCTAGTTCTACCATTGATTCTAAGGTCCTATTACCCCAAGACTTATTTCTTTTTGTAATTTTGTGAACCTTTTTACCTTACGGGGCATCTGAAAATATCTCACACGCGCCTCAACTGCGTGGAGTCACGAAGTATGTCATGTAACACAAAAGGTGTATAAAATTACAAACAAGAATAAGTTCAGGGGTAATAGAACCTTAGTTTAACTAAAATATGTCTCTAAAATTTTGATCATAATATAGGGAATACTCGTGCATTTTTCTATTATTTAATGACAAATAAACAATTATTATTACATGTATATGTTAAAAAAATAGTGCATGCCATGTAATTAGTAAAAGTAAAGTTATAGATTATGTTGTGAATATAAAATTAAATTGTTAATCATTTATAGTGACTACTAGATAAGTCCAAATAATGTTGCAATCATAACATTGTCATTTTAATTAACGAAGGCAATTTTAGAATTACATGAGAAACTTCCTTACAACTTGCAAAATATTATTGGGACCTAACTCTACGAGGATGAAATAATTAAACACTATACCTAATTTGTGTTTATTTAAAAATTTTCTTCAAATAATTATTTTTTTGCCAGGCTGGTGCCTTATAATTTTTTTGTTTTAATTGATCCTCATATACTATAGGTTGCCATTATTGATTAATTTTGAGTTTATCAAGTGTTTCATATTTTTGACATCTAAAAAGTCTCTCATAGTTGGAGAGATTGCTTGTTCTGTTTTCGAAAATAGATGTATGTTATTTGCTTTCAATTTGTATTTTCATTAGTTTAAATTCGCTTCAAAAAATTTTACGTAAAAATTTTTGATTCATATCAAATTTGTGCAAATGATAGCTTAATAACTTTAGTATAACAAAAATTGAACGATCACTAACAAAATTACTAAAAAAAATATTAAAAATCAAACAGCAATAATATAAATTCTTAATATCGAAAGGATCAAAATAAAAACACTCATTAACGTTAAGGGGGGAATAATATGTGTTTAATTATGATACGGCAGAATCACTCAAAAAATAATATTTTCTTAGTGTTTAGAGAGACAACTAAAATTGTTTTTAAAACTTTTTTTCTAACTTATAATAGTTTTTGGATGATTAGAGAGAATCTTTTTTTTTTTGTCCTTCCAAAACTCCTAGCCTTTAAAATGTTTTTCTCAAACAAAAAAAGTAATACATATTAAATAAAAAGACCTAATTTCGTCATCAAAATCTAACAATTTTTAAAAAAATTAATGAACACCATGACAAGATAATATTTGTCTACATGAAGAAGTAAGTGAGCGTGATAATGATTTGTTATTTTTTTTAAAAAAGTATTTGAAAGACTAATAAACCAAAAAAGAAAGAGACAAAATTATAATGATTTTCCAACATAATTAGAGATTTTTTCTTTCATAACTCCTAGCTTTAAAACGTTTTTCTCTGAAAAAAAAAAAGTTAACATAATTAAATAATAAGAAAACTAATTTCGTTCATCAAAATCTAATATTCCTTAATTAATAATGATCCGTATGACAAGATATAATTTATCTACATAATGAAGTAGGTAAGAGTGACTATGATTTGGCTTCTCTTTTTTGTTCTCGATATATGATATTTATATTAGAGCATCTGAGCATGATTAAATTTAAATTCGTACTACAATTACATGAGTCTCACATCGAGAGCTGAGTAAAACGTTTTCTAACAAAAATAATTGCACACAAAAGACCCTAATTTGAAACATCTTATTAAAAATAAAAAAATATTTATTACTTTGTGACGGTTGCCGGTCATTTTTTTTGTTTCATATATTAAGTCATATCACTAACAGATAAAACAAACTAGGGATAAATTATTAAATGATGATTACTAAATTGAGTGATTGGATCACTAATATCGTGTAATTAGCTGGTTAACGAGTGAGTGGAGTGAGAAGATTTGCATTAATCTTGTTTTTAATAATATTAAGATCTTAGATAAGGATTAAGAGATTTAACTAATGACATTCTTAACACGTTTATTATAACCAACTAACTAGAAGATGAGATATAATATTAGTGGCGGCTAAGTATGGAATATTAGAAGTCTACATAATGATATAATTGTGAGATAATTAATAGAACTTCTGGTTCGATGAACTAAGTCATTCGATATGAAAAAAAATAGAACTTTCAATTGAATAATTGAAACGTGTCGTTACTGAAATTCTGTAATAAAATTATCAAGATGTAAATGCTTAAAATAAATTATACATTTTTTCTCTCTTGGATAACTCGAGTTCATAATTTTAAAATTATAGATGAAGAATGTTTACCATCCGAGCAACACCTTGTCAATTATATAAATTTAACACCATAATAGTTAATATGATTTTAGAGCAAAAATGAAACTTGAGGGGTCAAGTAGTAAAATGCGGAAAATTCAGACCCCATATTTGTTAATCCAATTTAATTAGAAATGGGCCCAACAAAAAGCCCACATGCAATGCTGTAAAGGGCCTGAGAAAAGCCCATAATTTAACGCGTTTTCGTTTGAACCACATTGCACGCCCATTGTTGGGGCCCAGATTACGACTCTTAAGGATGTTTTCCGTACACATTTGTCCTTTTTCTAGTTTAGCCCAACCGCACCGATACTCGATTTTGAGATCACTATTTAAGTCATATCATCAATGCGTTAAAATTTATGACTTTATGTAATTTGACGTAATTTCAAATATTTTATATCTTGAGCTATGTTTGACAAAGTGTAATTTTCAGATAAATTTCATACTATTAAAATTTAAATATATATGATAAAAACTCAATTATTTTTCTCCCAAAGTTCATTTATATATATATATATATCAAAAACTCGATCGTGAATATATAAACTTCGGTCATATGTAACTTTTGTTTATTTTTTCTTTGAAGTTGTTTCTAAAAAGTGGATATTGACTAAATTAATACACCTTAATTAGGTTTGCTTGAATAGTTTGGCAAGTAAACTAAAAGAGCCACCAAAATTAAGAGGTTGGTAAATAGCCTAATTCAAGAAGCTTTGTGCACCAACAATTAAAGTCAAATGGTAATTAAAGATGGGATATTTATGGTTTTCCACTAACACATCATTATAGTATTAGGAGTTTATATAGATAGGACCATAGATATTTATGAATTTGCTAAATTTCCTTTTTTGTTTTTGGTTCAAACTCTTTTTTTTGAAAATAGAAAAATTAAATTTTAATTTTTTCATTTTGCTTATTAACCTGTATACTTATAAGATCCTTTTATTTACTGTGAAAAATTATTATAATTAGAGAATTATTCAATCCCAAAATCTTGAAATTGTTATTCGACATCTGATATTTTTATCACTTGAGTTAGTTTATAGTGTTAAATTATGATTAAAGTCTATTTTTTTTGTCAATATGATATCAAAAGTCAGTCCCATTCAATTAATGATTTATATGATATTAGATCCTCATTTTATATTGTCACGCTCCTAATATCTCGTCTTAAATATGTCAGAAGAAATGGATTGTTAAGTTCCCTCATCGATAGGACTAAGGTATTATTGATATCATTCTATGACCTTGAACAAATGAATCTATTTTCTTATCAAAATATTTTTTATTTAGTGTCATTACCTACATGTAGTATATGTATTAATCGTCATCTTATTATATAGTCTTGGATAATGAGTATCCCATGAACTATAGATATATGTAATTTTAGGCCCTATATATGTCCATTTCACATATACCTTGAGTTCCTTTCAACCTACTAATTTATTTTGTCATTTTTCTATTCCAACTATGTCAACTTGAAACAATAGATATATAGTTTAGGATATTGGTGGGGGTGGGGGTGGGGGGGTGGGTGGGGGGTTTAATATGTGATTAGATTAGAAGACTTAGTCAATTGAAGAGTTTTAGATGAGAACACTATTTACATTGATTAAGACTTTACCTAACAAAATGCCATGGCTATGATATTATAATTATGACAACATTTAAAATTATAAGACATTTAGACCAAAGGTCATATTCAGAATACAGTTGCTATTCATGTGCTTTGACCCCAGCAAATAGCCAATAAAATTAGTATCCAACTTGATAATACTTTATACATTTAAAGTTCTTATTTGAATAAATCGATCATGTCCAGTCTTATAGCGTAATCAAGATTTTCACAAAAAAGAATCATAGAAATAATATAAATATTGTAAATAAATTAGTTGTTTCATAAATAGGCCTGACATTTAAATTGAAAATCAATATCGAATCTCGATTATCCAAAAAAAGATACAGATTAAAACGGAAAATCACATAATGCAACATAGCAAGAGAATCGTTAGACCGTGGCTAATACAAAGGAAGATATATAATTTTTTCCTAACTATAAATAAATAGTATTGAAGGTATTAGTTATAATCATGATAAATTTGTAAAATATTGTAATATCTTAATCTTGATTATAATTTTAGATTAGCTTGATTTTGAATCAAAAGGACCCTTCCTTTCTTGTCATGTTGAGTGATTTTTCCACTTCCTACTGTGCTATTTACAATTATAAATTTCCCTTTTATTGACTTTAGACTTAGAATTCATATGCAAAGAATTATAAAAATATGATTATATACCAATTGGGAGTTGCTAATTTAAATTATTAGATAGTGTCAGAGTCTTTATGTTGTACTATATGATGATTAAGAAAGCATTAAGATTTAATTAATTTTGATTATTGTTTACTTCAAGAAGTGTTGCTAGTGCATCCACGTCTATATTCATATTACGGCATCATATTGTCAACAGAATAATAATAGCCCAATCACATGGTTACTATTTAATTAATTAGTTAGATATAAGTTCAATACAAAAAATTATTGTATTATTTTCCACATTATTGGAGTTTATTTTCTTAATCTACTCACCATAACCAAAAGAAAAACATTCAGTACAATACATTTTTCAGCCGATAAAAATATTTATTGTCGCTAAAACATTTAATAATAATTGAGCTAATGTGAATTGCATACATTTATATAGACAGTTGATTATAAATATTCGTATTATAATATTACTGCTAAATAAGATCTAAGGATAATTATATTATTATTATCGAATAATTACACTAAAATTCTTTATTTGTTATAGTGATTATAATTATTCTTATTTCCACTTAACCATGATACAAATAAACATAATTTGATACATTAGTACATATTTTGGTCCCAAATACATATTTTCCCACGTTTCAAATCAAAATTTGAAGGATTTAGTCTATAGCATTTTTGGTCCCTTGTTTATTGGTAAGTTTTTGGTCCCAAATAAATACATTTAACTTTCAATATTTTTTATTCCTTTGTTGGTAAATAATTATAAATTTTATGAAGTATATATTAACCGTTCTAACACCACTTATTACTTATGTTATATTAGATGTGTTAAATTTGTATGATTACTCTATATTTGAAGGTAATGTATTTTCTAAATTAAACTTAAATGTATTAATATATCATAAGGGCAAGAATTAATATTTATCAATAACTGATGAACCAAAAATATTATTATTCCAATCCCATTTTTGAACAAGTACAAATATATCAAACAAAACATAAAAATTAGTACAAGCAAAATAAATAGATGATGAACCAAAAATATTATTATTCCAATCCCATTTTTGAACAAGTACAAATATATCAAACAAAACATAAAAATTAGTACAAGCAAAATAAATAGATGTCAATCTTATCACATGAACAAAAAGAAAAATAATAATAATAAGTTGACAAATAAACCACATAAAACAAATGGCAAGAAGTTGCAATAAATGCTAGGTATTTGTTAGTATGTAGATTTCAATAACCAAGGAAGATTAAGAACAAGAAGTAGAATAATATAAATAGTTTGATACATTCAATGGTCTATGTAAAGACTTTCACTTAAAAAAATAATAATACTAAAATTAGCTATGAAACTTTATCCTGATATTATTTGACTAACACTTTTTAAATAGTCGATACGCAATATACAAAAATGTATTAATATATTTTGATATATAATTAATCATAAAATTTATTTATTGGTAATTCATTAATCAGTTATATTTGTTGATTTCATAATTTAAAAAGAATATTTGAACTAGTAGAAATGTATCAAACTATTTATATTATCGACGACTAAATGTCAAATCCTGTCACATGAAACAAATCCTTTAGTTTTTCTTTTTTTAAAAAAATGAAATTGGAAATAAACAAATAGGAAGAAGTTGAAATAATAATAATATTAATATTAATATTAATATTAACAAACTGAAATGATGGAAAACGCGTTAATGAGAATTTCGATAGTCTTTAGTCTTCTTTTATGATTTACATGCATGAATATATTGAGACTCAAAATTATAATATTATTATGATTGAACAAGTGTAGTATTCAGAGGGGAAATTAGTATTTAAAATTTATAAATCAAAAATTTTAATTCTATAAAATTGTAAATTTTAAATTTTTGTTTACTTTTGAATATAAATGAAAAATTTGAATTAAAATTACTAACTTCGATTATGTGTCTTATCAAAATACATGAAAAATAATGACATTATAAATATTCTCTGTTGACTTCATTGACCTCGTTACACGTAACAAAGTCGTCTCTTAGAAGCTCCAAACTTTTGCCATAATTTTTTACTTTAATTTCATTCATTTTATATTCTGAAAAACTTTAGAATATGGGACGTACACAAATTATAAATGAATTATATTATGAGTAAATAAACAACTCCCTCTTGCAAGTCTATACTTTCAATGACTAGATTACTATGATATTGAATAGTAAGTAAATTCGTATTTCAATCTATTCTTTTTTCCTCCTCATAGCGGAGATTCAGAGAAAGTTCTTTTGCTCTGAATCTTCGAAGCAAGCGAATGAGCCATGAAGACGGGTCATAAAAAAGAATTAAAATTTATAAAAAATTACGAGTGTTATCACACAATACTAGAGGAATTCATATTGAGTAAAAGAAAAAAATAAAGAATTTATAAGATTTATCGTAAGTTCACGTGATATATTTATTTATTAAATTGATATTAACCTAACTCGATGGATTGATAAATTTGTGAAATTTGTTGAGCCAAGCCATCGAATAGTACGTACCATGAAATTTCAACTATGACAAAATAATAATAATAATAATAAAAAAATTAGTGGCTAAACATAGGCCAAATATTCCAAAGCCAAGAGGGTATTAACCAGGAAATTGCAATCAAAGAAAAGCAATCAAAACCAATGAAAAGAAACAAAATGATACGAATAAGTAGCAATCACTCAAATTTATGTAAAAATTATTTGACTGATCACAAAATTTATTTATTTATTCTCTATTTAGAACTAATAATTCTAGTTATAAAATATTATAATTAAATAAAAAAAATATTTAGAATTTTTTTTTAAAAAAGTAATATTATAGAAAATAAGAAAAAATATGAATTGTCTTGGATAAAAAGCTTATCTGCCAGCGAAAGAAACAAATAAGAAATCCAACAACCCCAAGTGGCTAATTGATTTTGACTTGTTAACCGACGATTTCGTATGCCATGTCGGCAATACGATAATCGTGATTTTATCCTTAACTAGAAATTTCGAGTTTAAATTTTATGAATCTAAATATTTATAAAATATTTTTCACCTATTCTATATACATATAAGTTAATCGAATTACTAAACTTCAAGCATATATATAATTATATTAATTAAAATTAATTTAGTCGAACACCAAAATAAATACGGACGTTCAAATAAGAAAAAATAAGTAGAGTACATGTTGTCCTCAGGTCACGCATTTAATTCCTTGGTCCCAACTTTAATTAGTTGGACAATTCCCTATAGGATATTCTATCCATCGTGTCTTTAATTAATTAATTAATTAATTTATTTATCCATGTGATGACTCTAATTTTTTATGTTGTAAATATGCAATTGGCTCTTCAGAATTTTTGTCCTCTTTTTACTACTAGTAGACTTTAATTTTCATCTCGAATAATCAAAGGTAAAATCAGAATTTAATAAATATCATCGATGGATTCAATGGATTGATTAACTAGGTATAGTGATAGTTGATATCTTTTTATGTAGACTAGGTAGATCCAATAGTATAACTAATTGCATACATATCTGTATTATCACATTTGTAGTAACTAATATTATATATAGTTGTTGGATAAAGATTATATTGCACTCACAAATCAAGAAATAATCAAGATTATGAGTAACATTATGAAAAAATTGCTTTAACATATTTTAAATTGCAAAATATCTGTCTTATTTACATTAGGGGTTAATTGGATTAGTTAATAGCAATATCGAGAAATTTCTTATAAAACTCAAGTCTCTCACAGCCCTAATTGACCAAGTCAAAAAGATTACGTGAAATCTTTTAGTTTACTATTAGTACTCACTCATAGTTATGGCTCAAAAGTCAATGAAATCGGAATATTAAAAACTATAGAATTAACCCCAAAAAAAAATTAAGTTATTTTTTTTTATTTGTCTAAACCTTAGTAGGAGGAGTTACATACTAATATATATCAACTTATTGATCGAGATTTTTATAGGTAGTTATTGTTGATATATCAATATTAATATCTTGTATGAGATAGAATAGAAATGCTTCTCACCTCCCAAGAGTCGTTAGACGAAAAAGTTTAACTAGCAAAACGTAATTAAGTAAATAGTTGTATGTACAACCTCAAATTTCACGCTCCATCGCTCACGAAAGAGAGTGATATCGATAGAACATAATATATACTCTTTCAAATAATTAAATACAAATGAAAGTTGATTCGAACCGCGATTATTATAAAAAACATTTTATTATCCAAATTTTCTATGGTGGGGAATATAGATCATAAGTTGTTGACCAATAGGATCATTAGTGTGGCATACAGGATGGCTTCATAGGCCCCAATAAAATTGAGTAGTTGACCAATGGAATTGCAAGTGTACACTCTATGGTCAACAAATGCAACTTTAATATTAATAATATTTAATAAAACTATACTATAGTGCATGAAGAAATTTCAACACAACTTGCATGCATTGGGCCTAACTCTTAATTTTGACGTTGGACTTGGTAAACATACATATACCTTTTTAAATTTCTTTTCAACTATTCGTGATATACATTAACGTCTAATTAAATTTAAATTTATATATTATATAATTCATTTTTAAGATCGACACTCTAAACAAAAGTTATATATTCTCAATGACTCAAATATAAAACTCAATATAAGACTTTTAATTATCAATAGAGGAATTTTAATTATCCGAAGTAAATATATATACCAATTTTGTTTGTTTTCACTTATTCTTTGTGCCAGCCTGGTTTCATTTCTCTGTGTGTTTTTATTTGGATTTGACTTCACTTATTTCTTTCATTTTAAAATTTTATAAAAATATGTCGAAGTATCAACATATCTGATTTCTCACAGCTGGAGAGAATCTTTTTAAATTAATCTAAAATTTTGATATCATGTGATGTAAGATTTTCAACATTTTTTATAATTTCAATTAAGTTAGTGGTAAATTCTCGATTATGGTTATTGTGATATTTTACTAAAAGAATATGTTTAATTTTTAATTAATTATTATGTATACTTTCTCATTTATATTTTGGAAGTATTATAATTTTACTTTAATTATTTACTTATTTCACAATCTAATTATACACATATAATTTGAACTTGCATTATAACAATAATGTAATTTTAAAAATAGTTTAAATATAACATGTTAACTGCATAAAAATTAAATGTACAAGTCATATTTAACAAGGATTGAAATTAGAATAAACCAATACATAACTAAGGGATAAATAAATGACATTACATTAACTTTTTTTTTATTGCCCGAATAAAATTAGACTCTTGTTTATTACCATAAAGATCATTTTTTTTCTTTTAAAAGATTATTTTAGACCATTTAATTTCTTTTATTACTAATTATTCAATTATTAGAATGGTTCTTAAGGTTCTAGAAAGTGTGAATAGAATAAAGGTAGAAATATACTTTTAAAACTCCCATTTGTCTGCCAAAAAAAAGGATATCAAATTATAATTTGTGTGTCGATTGAAAACTACAATGGTTTAAATAAAATAAAAAGGGGAAAAATAGGTTCACATTTTGACAACATTCATTGAACCTTTTTTTCCCCTTTCCTCTTTTTATTTCTCTTTATTAATATTAGTATTATTGATGCTCGATCAATTGAATTTAGATTTATATATATTGTATAATTTTGTTTTTATATGCAATACTTTTAATAAGATATAGATTTTTTTTTTCTAGAACTTTTTATTTTAGTCCATGGAAACACTGACTTAAAATAAAACTTGTTGTTGGAGCTGCCTAACTAATTAATCAATGATGAATTTGAATATTTCTCCTTTTCGTTCTAATTTATATGTTCTCTTTTTTCATAGCCTATTTTCTTTAAAAATTGTTATTTTTTCATGTTCTAATTCTTAAATCTTTATTTAATTTATAAAGATATTCCCTTATAGGAAAAAGATAAGTACATAACATTATTTTAAGTAATAGGGCATGGAAGATAGTTTTCACTCAGGAAAAATTAAAATATTAAAAAGCAAATACATGAAGAAAAAAAATAGAGAATGTAATATCTATTATTCATTCATAAATAAAAATAGTTATGATCCATTATATAGAATGCAATTATTTTTTAAAAAGGGAAGTGATTCTGCTTCTTGCTCTCCTTAGCTTTGATCCTGTATTTAAGAATACGATATTTAAAAGTCATATTAATATATTATATATATCTTTAAAGTTCAATAAACGAAAATATCAACATCATACCTAAAACAAGACAAGATGAAATGTAACTTCTTCTGTAATTGTGGGCGGGTTTTTTATGATCATAAATTATGTTTACTTATATTTTTATAATTTGAAGTGAGTCAAATTAAAACGCATTAAATAGAATGGCATATTTAAAATCACAAAAACTAATTGAGAAAAATAACAATTAGTTTTCAGTCAAAGATCAACGCATTGCCACTAATATTTTGTCACATTATTTTAGTGTTTTTTGTTTTCATCACAAATATATTTTGTTTTTTTGAATATATAATAGGAATTATTTTTATGTTTATTGCGTGTGAACGTGTTTCAAGAAAACAAGTTGAAAGATGGAGAAAAAAAACAAAAGATAAAAGGGAATAATGTGCTGTTAGTGACGAGGCAGATTCACATGAAAAAAAATATATTTATTGTTTTAGATAAAGACATCTAAATTATATTTATTAAATTTAGATAACACATCATAAAAATGTTTAGTAGATAAGAGTAATATTCTTTCAAAATTCATACTTTTTTCTACCCTTTTTCATAGAAGAAAAAGATTAAAGAATGACTAAACAAATTAACAACAATATCTTAGATAATTTCGAAGAGATGAAGTTTGAAAAAGATAGCGTGCATATAATTCTTTATTTTTATCTTGTAAAAATAAAAAAAAGATGTTTTTAATCGATTTTTATTTAAATAAAGTATATCAAAACAGATTTAAAAACACATAATGAGGTTTACTTGTTGAAAGTAACACTTCTTTATTCAATGTTACCTAAAATAACATGGCTCAAAAATACTTCTTATAATTATAATGTTTACTACATTTTCATTGATCTCAACCATACAACAAGCAACTTTTTTTTTCCTTTAAATGTATTTTTTCTTAATAAATGTGGTATTTGAGTCAAATAATGTTATCTTATAATATTTTATTAGGCTTTTATTCCCTTCAATTATCAATTTAGATATCAAAAATTTTTATCCATTCAGTAATAACAAGCGGAGGTCAAATTAAAATTAAAATTATAAAATTAATTTATTCGGAGATTTACAAGTTAATATACATAATTTTTTAAATTTTTCTAATACAAATATAATATGTACAAAAAAATTAATAATTTATTAAAAATTAAAACACGTGAATCTCACCTAGCTTCGCGATCAAAACCACCTTCCTCAAGAGGGTGTCAATTAATACTCATTAGTTGGAAATTACTTTGTATAGATTAGCGAGAGAAAGTAATATGTATTATATACATATGTAAATAAAATTAATATTTTTTCATGCATTTTCTTAGTAAAAAATCTAACTCCATCTTCAAAATGAAATAAATATATAACCTCTCCTAGAATTTAAATCCTATCACAAATATATCCAAATTATTCTCTTTTACATTAGTTATAGTATTAAATAATTAGATATTCCAATTTGACTAAATTCTTTTTGTGTGACATCAAGATCAACTCCCAACATATTTTTGATTTAATTGAATTTTTTTCCATAGTGACATATGCATCAAGATCAATTGCTACTTTTTTTTAAAAAAATCCTTCGTCATCTCATACACATAAAGCAAAGATAAAAATTCTATCCCTACAAACATAAAATATGTTTTCTTTTGTTATTGAATTCAAATTTCGATAACTGATTATCAATATAAAAAAAATTTCAAATAAGTAGACAAATAAAAAAATATATAATATTATTTATTCAGCGTAATTTTATCAGTATAGTTTGTAAAAAATAATACGTACGTAACTTTCACCTTGATAATAAATATAAAAAAGTTAATTTTTCAAGATAATCAATTATAAACACTCAAGTAAAATATATAAATATTAAATATATTACACAAATATAATAACAAAGAAATCTTTTAAAAAAAATACAAATCAAAGATTCCAATTTCGTCATCAAAGTGTAACACTTTTAATTATTATTTTAATAAATCCCATGATACAAGATAAAAGATGTATAACAAAGTCGGTAGCTTGATCAAGATTTGGCTTTTTCCATATATTTTTTTATCTTAAGTCATCTCCAACTGAAAAAAGAAAAGAAAAAAACTATAGGCAGTTAAAAAGTGATTAATTATCAAAATTGTTTAATCAATTTGGATAAATACAATGACTAAACAAGCCAATGAAAAGAAGATATTGTTGAACCAAAGAAAAAAGAACATGGTTTTGGATAACTAATTAATTAATTATAATAATATTGTACACTTACGTGGAGTTGAGATGAGGGAAAAGGGAGATTAATGAAAATCAAAAGCGATAATTATGATAGATTTTTTTTGTTTTTTAATCATTCCGGATATCTGCATCAAAACACGATTAATTTAAATTCAAATATTATAACGGATCATTTTTATACACTCCGGCATGACTTATTTTGTTCTTAATATTTGAATTTAAAAAATCTAATTACAAGTGAAGAAATCTCAATTATTTTACCACAATCATACTAATGTAATTATGATAGATTCATAAGTAATTAAAGTATGTGTGTTTTCCTATTGATGATAATGATGGCTTTAATAATTAAACAAGAAAGTATGAGTAGAAGTGCACCCAACTATTATAACCTCACGTGTTATCTTGTTATTTAAAACTAATTAGAAATTAAACGCATTATTACGCATTAACTAATATTGTTTTTGATACAAGATCTTAGATAAGGATTAAGTGATTATAGAGATCAATTATCATCATGTTTAATTTAGTTAGATAATTAACGTGCTTAAAACCAACTAATTAACTTTAACTTCTAGTGGGATAAAAAAAATTGTGACGTGTAGATGAAATGGTGATGTAGTTTTAATTTTATCATCAAATATTAGACCCTACCACTAACTTTTATTACATGTAAAGATGATACCATTTTGTAGAAAGTTGATTTTCATAAGATAGCAACAATACATACTTTAGTAGTGTTGTCCCAATGATCATTATGTATATTGTGTATGTGAGAGAGAGAGGGGTGGGGATGGGGGTGGAGGGTCTAGGTCTTCTAAGAAAGGTATACATATGCAAATTTTACTTTCACCAAACTGATGAACAGGAATGTTATTAATAAATGAGCTCGAGGAAAATCGTCCGATCCCAATGATCATTATGAATATTGTGTATGTGGAGGGTCTAGGTCTTCTACGAAAGGTATACATATACAAATTTTACTTTCACCTAACTGATGAACAGGAATGTTATTGATAGATGAGCTCGAGGAAAATCGTCCGATCACAATGATCATTATGAATATTGTGTATGTGAGAGAGAGGGGCGGGGTGGGGGTGGAGGGTCTAGGTCTTCTACGAAAGGTAGACATATGCAGATCTTACTTTCACTTGATTGATGAACAGAAATATTTTTGATAGATGAACTCGAGAAAAACCGAACAAAGTAATTCAAAAAAAGAAATAACGAAAATAAAAAAGTTACAAAAAAGAATTCTCAACACTAACTACAACAAAAAAATAAAATAATTGAAGTCTAAGTAGCACTAAATAATTATAGAAATCTAGGAAACAATAAGAAACTATATAATAATGTTGCAATTGTTATTATGGACTAATAAGCGAGATCACACTCTACTATCTACTAATCTACTAGCCTAATTCACGTCCTTCATAATTTACTATCTAACTTATATAGGTTTTTTGATCTCATTCGTATTCCAAGTTCGTTAGTAATATTCAGAATTTCAAGATGATGAATGCATCATTATAAAAAGGTTGATCTAAGAAATAAATTTGATCAGTTTGATATTTAGGTTCTTATTACTGAAAACCGTTAAACTATTAATATTATAGGTCCAATTAAATTAAGAGTGCTATTCCAATAATCACTTAGAAAGGTGTTATCTAATTTTAGAAAGAAAAATAAAACAAGACAAAATATAACATTCAAATTTTTAACCTCAAGTAGAGATGTGCACCCCGTCATCATCACATATTTACACATTTATATTTCAATATTTTTTATAAAATATAACATTACTGTACATGATCTTTGGAGGAAAGCATGAATTTACATGAATTCAATGATTCCCGTTACTACCCCCTGTCCAACTATCTAAAGTTAAATATTCGATAACTTAAACTTGATCATATCTTATCTTATTACCTTTTTCCGATACTTTCTTTCCATAGTACATATAAAATCATAGTCAAAATTCACGTCGGCACCCACACTCTTCAAGTTACACGGGGTATAAAAGTTAGGCAGCAGACAAATATACATGTAATTGGTAATTATGAATTAAGAAACTTATAATAAGGCAAATATGCAAAATGGAAATAATAAAATTTACAAATCAAAGCTAATTTAAGAATTATTTAGACTTGGTCAATGTCTCATCAAAAAAGCTATTGAATGATCTCATCTTCTAACAATATTATTTATTTATTTTAGTTGTTTTGTTTTTTCCTTCAAATGGAGAAATGGTCAAGCTAGTAGTACAAGTCTAGCAGCAAGAGAAAAACATTATGAGTTATTTCGCGATTAATTACCATATGTTATCTCACCTCTTTTAATATTGAAATAAAGTAATATCATTGAAATAATTAATAATGTCTGAATAAATTATTTTATAATTTTATCTTAATTACATATGAGATAAATTTATTTTAAAATTAATTATTATTTATCCCTCGTACAAAACGGGACGAGAAGTACTAATAATGCACTACTTACCTAATGCGTGTTCAATAATAATGCTCTCATGTGACAAAACCAACATATCTATTCATGTGTTCCCACTTGTAAGGAACGACAATTTTGTAATTAAAATATATATATATTTTTAATTTTTATTTAAAAAAAAAAAGATAAAAAAGTACAACTTGTCCGTATCACAAGTTCACAAACTCATACTATAAATGTACATATACGGTATTTCAAAATATACTCACATGCAATTAATTAATTAATTAATTAATCATTTTTATATTTCATAAATAAATCAACTCAATGTACATTGAAAATCCAAAAATTTGACTGTTGACAAATTAGGAAAAATAATTTTAAAATTCCGTTATCATTCGCATGAATAATTGACTAGTTTATTGTTCGAGGTATGACATGCTAATAGTGAGAAAAATGTTCATATAATTAGATTGTTTATAAAATTATTATATATAGTTTCTTATAATAAATATTAATCATATTGACAGCCTAATACATGTTACTACATGTTAAATTACAACGATTGTTTAAAAAAAAATTACAATGTATATAGAAAAGTAAGTCAAAATTTTTACTTCGTAGGTTTTGAATTATAATTTTGTTTACTTATGAGGTTTTGAATAAATTATATGATATTAATTAAATCATTTTCCATTACGAATACAAGATATTGTAATTAACCCATGATTCGAATGGTGGCAGCTTCATATACAGTAAAATGTAAGAGGTCGCTCGATAAGATAAATAAACGATATCAATTTTAAAATAAACTACTTAGTTATTTTACTCTTATTTGATATAAATGTCGAGTAATCAATCTTGATATACTAAATATAATTTAACTAATTCGATAAAATATTCTTATCTATCTCGTTCCGATAATTGGACAACCACTAATAGTCTAAATAAAGTTAGGTACAAATTTAGGATAAACAAAGGGAATCTATAAATGGGGCCAACATAGAAAGGCCTAAAACCCACCATTTTAACGCGTTTGGTTTTAGATCAAATTAATGGGCCCATTTGTAGGCCCATATAGTGACACTAAGGACTCTTTTCCGTACATAATAAACTATTTTTAAATAATAAAATAATAATAATCTCCACCAATCTTATTCTTTTATTTTTCAAACACATTAACCAACAAGAATTGAAAATTTTAGCCACAAGATTATTAGCAGCCCATGGAAAAAACTTTTATCATTATTTTAAATGTGACATCATCATAACTACTAAATAATTATAAATAAATACCATGTTGATTAATAAAGTCATTTTTTCAAAAAATTACTAAAACTAGAGACTTGAGTCCTTTTCCTTTGATTTCTTATCTATTATATATTTGTTCACTTTTCTTTTTTTAACATATTTGCAATGATCAAATGTTAGCTAGATTGTTAGAAAAAAATAAGAGTTTAATATATTGAGTATTATTATAAAATTTAATATTAGATGATCTGTATCTATTTCACTTGTAAATAATATTGTAAGAATTTATAGTTGCATATCACTTATAAAAATTAGTCTATTTTCAACAAACATTTTTGTCATAAATTCACCATAAATGTTTCAGATCAACTTGATCTCTAATAGATTATCGTCGAACGTGATTCTTAGAGTGGATTCAATTAAAACAATATTAGGAATTCACATGTATATAGAAGAATAGTAATTAATATTCCAAAGAGCTTGTTATATTCCCATTGCATGTCTAGAAGAAAATATATTATATATCTATATATTACAAGTAGATCAAAAGATAAAAAGGTGAAAAAACAAAAGAGAAAAAAGAACAAGAGAAACAACGTCCCCCTATATTTGCAAAACAAGGGGAAAACTCCCACTTGAGGATGAGGAGGTTAGGGAGATGGACAATGAAGTTGTCAATGTTGGATAGAAAAATTATTGAAATGATTGAGATTTTATTTAAATTATTTTTTAAAAAAATTATTTTTGAGATTAATAGATATTAAGATGGTTGAAATTGAACCTAGCAAATAAAGACAATTTAAAGATGGGAAGGACCAATCAATTCATGCCAGGTAAGAAATTATGGGGGAAAATTCTTGGGGTTGGATGGATTTTTGTCTTCAAGTCCATCAATCCCCTTCTTCCTATTTTTACAATTGGCCCATGACACCCCATCCTATTGGAAGTACAAACTTAGAAAAATATATTTTTTTTAAAAAAAAATTGAAGTGCTAATTAATAATAACGATAACGATAACGATAGTAATAGCTATTTTAGTTTTTTATAAAAAAAGAAAAAAAGAAGAGACGAGTAAAATAATTTCAGATACTCAATTTGATATATTTAAATTAATTGAACTGATGAGTTTTAACTGAATAAAAGCAAGATTATATTTTCAATAATTTCCTTTTATATCTTATTTGATATTGAAACATCAATGAAAATCTATTACTACTTTTTGTAGCATTTAATAGACCAATATTGCAATCTAGATAAACATGAAAAAAAAAAGAAAAGAAGAAGGATGCTCAATGCCATGCTTATAATGGTCCTGAGTAGCAGCAAATTTCAGGGGGGATGAACTTACCAAATAACACAAGGTCCACACTCATGTGAACCCCATCAACTTGTTCATTTATCTACTACCCCACCTCACATACACAACCCACAACCTATACATACATTACACACACAATTTCATATCACCCCCACCCCCTACCCCACCCCCACAACATATTCATACATATTATAATATATACTGACAGTATAAATAATTTTGTGATACAGTATATAACAGATCAAATAACGTCAATCATCTGATAAATGACCTAAGTATATATATTAACAATGTAAATATCTTCATAATACTACTATATCAATAAGTGATCTGATTATATAAATATTTTATCTTATTAGTATATATAAGATTTAAACCCATGAAATTTAAAATAAACTCACCCTACCTAGCATGCCTCATATTTGGGCATATACTATACTAAAGCCCTCCCCCACTTCACCACCAATGAATCTTCCTAGTTACTTACCATCTTCTCTCTCTCTCTCTCTCTTATTGTGTGTTGACCCATAATACCCACATCTCCATATCTTCAAAGTAGTATGTAGTAGTATTTTATATTATTTTTTTAATAACATAGAAAAAAATAATCTTTATTTATTAATTGCACACAAAAAATGGGGTGGACTTTCCTATATATATATTCAACTCTTTTCCATATCAACAACCCAATTCATCATACTCTTCAAAACTCTCTCTAAACACAACCAATTCTTCTACTTATTTTTTTTCTTCCTAATTTTCCTTTTCTCATCAAAAAAGACAAAACAACACACACACCAAAAAAAAAATGGAAGGAAGTATTAGTAGCATAGATCAAGAGAGTACTACTAGTGACTCTCTCTCCATTGCTCCGGCCGCGTCGTCATCGACGATGATTAAATCGTCGACGACGATAAAACTGCCGCCGGAGAGTGGTCTTTGCCGGATGGGGAGTGGAACAAGTGTGATAATTGATGCTGAAAATGGTGTTGAAGCTGAATCAAGAAAACTCCCATCTTCAAGGTACAAAGGTGTGGTCCCACAACCAAATGGTCGTTGGGGCGCACAAATCTATGAAAAGCATCAGAGGGTATGGTTAGGCACATTCAACGAGGAAAATGAAGCCGCTAGGGCTTATGACATCGCGGCCCAGAGATTCAGGGGCCGCGACGCTGTAACTAATTTCAAACCCTTGCTTGAGAATCAAGAAAGCGATGACATGGAAATCGCTTTCTTGAATTCACATTCCAAGGCGGAGATCGTTGACATGTTACGTAAACATACGTATATCGATGAGTTGGAACAAAGCAAGAGATTGTTTGGATTTACTAAAGACGGTATGATAAAAAGGAAAGATGGACTAGTAATTAGTTCGTTCTTTGGTAGTACAAATGATAAAGTCAATTGCAAAGCGCGTGAACAGCTATTTGAAAAAGTTGTTACACCAAGTGACGTTGGGAAACTTAATAGGCTTGTGATACCAAAACAACATGCTGAAAAACATTTTCCATTACAAAATGGAAATAATTCTAAAGGGGTTTTGTTGAATTTCGAAGATTTAAATGGTAAAGTATGGAGATTTAGGTATTCGTATTGGAATAGTAGTCAAAGTTATGTTCTAACAAAAGGATGGAGTCGTTTCGTTAAGGAAAAAAACTTGAAGGCCGGTGATATTGTGAGTTTTCAACGATCTACAAGTGGAGATAAACAATTATATATCGATTTTAAGGCTAAAAATGTGGGGAATACTAGTATGGTTGTTACGAATCAAGTTCAGGCTCAGGTTCAAGTTCCACTGGTACAAATGGTGAGATTGTTCGGAGTTAATATATGCAAGGTACCCGCGAATGTAAGTAATGTTGTTATCGATAACAATAACAATAACAATAATAATAACATGACTAGTTGGGGTGGGGGCAAAAGGAGGATGGAGATGGAATTGTTGACATTTGAGTCATGTAGAAAGAAACAAAGGGTTATTATTGATGCTTTGTAACATGATGTAGTAGTAGTAACTTTTCACTTTTTTGTTTTTGTAATCTTTTTTTTTTTTTGTACTTTTCAAGTTTTTTTTTTTTTTTTTTACTTTAGAAGTTGCAAGGTGCAAAAAGACTTTCAATTGTATATTAGTATTTTAGAGAAGAAGAAATGGCTCAAAAGTGAGCTATCATAGGTGATATGAAAAACAAAGATGGAAATGAAAAAAAAAACAAGAAATGTGAATCTCTTCTTTTCAAAATTGAGCTCTCTTGTTTATTTCTTATTAATTATATTGTCTTTTCCTAGTTTCCAATTAGTTTACTTATGTGCATTAACAACACGGAGTAATAGATTCACGAATTGAAGTTTATGAATTCATACAATAATCTCAAGTTAATATATAATAATAATTAAGTTTACTATCAAATATTTATAGATTACAGACTAAATCCGCCCTTAACTATTAGTTTATATGGTTTTATAGCATCAAGTTTAGTTCATTTACAACGATTATATAGTAGATCTTTTTAGCAAGACTAATATATAGTGATAAGCTGAAGAATAGAAGAGTAACATGTTATAACCGATTAAATTTACTCGATGATATATAAAAAAAAATAGTTTATCAATTCATTTTAATTTTTAAAGAAGATCATTACCATTTATCAGTGTATATAAGTTTGATTTTTATTTTAGTTTTTTAGGGTAAATTTCATGTATTTTTTACAGAATATTGTTGTTTCCAAAAATATCTCTATGTTGCATATACATGAACCTGATCTTCTCTCTAGCTTTCTCTCTCTTACACACACAGAAACACATGTTGATTAATAAACTTAAAATAAGAATCTTATTTTGATAATATAAATTTGAGCTGCCTAGTGGGCTATTTGTGTGTATAGACAAAAAGGGGTATTTGAGCAGTTTTAATATTACATGTTCATACACAACTTTCAACCAACTATAACTATATCTATTCTATGTGTATATATATATAATATATACATATGTATATAGCAATTTTTTTAATAAAAAAGATACAAATTGTGTAAGTTACAACTCACCTGCTATAATATGATATATTATCATGTTTTAGATTTAGGAATCTATTTGAGGTAATAATTTTCTCCTATGGTGGGCTATAGAATATCAACATAAATAGAAAGAGAAATTAAAGTGGAATTGTAGCTTCTAGATATGGAGATGAGATATTATCACAAGACCCGGCCCATTATCAATTCATCAAAATTTACGAGTTAATTTCCGAGATTCATCATGTATCAGTATCACTCTATACTTGAACATTTTATATGTTCTAGAGGGCTAGAGCTAGCTTCTTGTTATGCGTGTGCCCGTGTTTGCATCTTTATATTATATATCTTTAATATAATAAAAATCAATAATATTAAATTTAAACACATATCATCACTATTTTTCAGTCTTCATATTCGAATAGTCAAATAATTGACTCTAATAAAGTTAAAAGGTTGAGCTAAGGGCTAAAATGCACTTAGCATAGTAATTTTCATTATTGACTCAATTTTGCATGCTTGTTTCAAAATCTGACACCATTAAAAAGTATTTTGATATATTATATATATTTATATAATTTATTAGTTATCGATTTATACATACGTATAATATAGTATAAGAGTTATTTTACACTATCAATACCGATAAGGCAAATTTTATTTGAATTCACTTTTTGAGAACCTTTCTGCAGCAATTGATCAATCAACTCTGCCTTTTTATTTTCTATTACTTTTTTCCAATTATTGGCCTTTTTTAAAAAAAAATTATTGTTGTTCTTTTTTCTTCTATTAGTGCATTAAAAAGTTGAACTGGTCCAGCCTATGTGTTAATTGGTGTTGTATTTTTCAACTTGATGAGAAATAATTAAGATGTTTATTAAGGAAAATTTAATGTAGATTAAGTTTTTGATTTAAGTAGTTTTATACGTACAATCTCTATAATATTTATTAATCATCTAATTGCACCGTATGGTTAAAGGTCGATTAAATATATTATAAGGTGGTAACACGTACCACAAATTATTTCGGATCTCAAATATTAGTTGTTTTGACTAACTGAACTCATCTTAGAAATATTTGACTTTTTTGTTTCAATTAGTAAAGTATTATAATGAAGTAAAGACGTTTAAATAGAGAAAAATAGTAACTTAGAAAAAATCAGATTGTACTTCTTGTGATATTTTTTTAAGCATATTTGACTTTCGATTAATTGAAACATGCATTCTAGCTAGGTTTCTTTGCTCGTAAATATTCATAGATTTACCATGATTATCAATTGTTTGTTATTATTTGATTACTCATTTATATTATGTTAAATTTTATACTGTTATATTACTTTATATTGATTGTAATATAATTCTAAAAATATTCACAAAATGACCAAATAAAAACTTTTAAATGTTTTGCCGAATATCACCAAAGGAAGCTAATATGAATCTACACTTAAATATACATAATTTATACATTTGTTTAGTTACTTAGTAAACTAAATCATCCAAATACATTGAATCATACATCATAATCATTTATCCCTTATATATTTTAGGTTCATTTTTTCATCCGTACATTATTTATTTTTCCATCCGTACAATTTTTTAATTAATAGAACGTTAATTATGTCATATTTCATGCTCGTGAGTCTTGACCATATGGTATATATATATATATATTCTTCAACAACTTGCATAATATTAAAATTACTTATATTAATTTAGTTAAATTAGTTATATTAATCATTAAGATTAATTAGAATAATTAGTATGCATGATTAATCATGTATTATGCTTTCTCCAAAAAAAAAAAAAACGAAGTCCAGATTCATGTACTGAATCTATGAAGAACTAAAGTAAAATGTGGACAAATATTTCGTAGTGGGTGAAAGTCTGTTAATATCTGTTTTATTGTCTCAAAAGCTCTTTAATTTCTAATATATTTTGTCAACTATTTTCCAGACAATAATATTTTCTTCAATAAATCAACAATCTATAAATTAATCTGGTTCATCGTATTTGTTTCTTATTATCATTAAAGTTTCCTATAGGAAAATGTTTAGTTAATAATTCATATGATTGTCAATTATACGTATAATCAAATATTATATCATGTATTCAGATTTTAACTTTACTAGTAGCGAGACATTTTACAATTGACCCTCGTATTAAAAAAAAAATAGTAATAGTTAACTTCAGAAGCGGAGTCAAGTGCGAGCAAGGGTTCATCAGAACTAAAAAAAATTATATTGTATATACAAAGTTAAGATTATTTTATAAGTATATATTTTTCATCTCCATAAGATTGGAGTAAAATTTGCGTACGCTCTATCTTTTCGAGGTCTCACATGTGAAATTACAATACTGAATATGTTGCTATTTAATTAGTGATGGATTAAGGATGATTTTGATAGTTAATTCTTATTCCATATTTAATCCCTTTAAATATTGTAAAAGCATGCATATTATAGAGACTCCAAAAAGATACATGACTAGAATCAAATCTCTTTTCTATAACTAGAAAAGCTAGAAAATACAACTGGATACTTTAGTTTAATTTTAATATTTGGTTTAATTGAAGATGAAAGATTCTGAATTAGTTTGAAAAAACTGAAAATGTCAAAAGATTATATCATCACATGTGTTTTTGTCTAAACAAGATTCTTTAAAATGGCATCTTAATTAGAGGAAGTCAATTTATGTTAATTGTTATAAAGTCATGTATTTGCTTGGAAACTTCATATACTTATAATATATTTATTTATTTTTGGAAAATTAACATGTTCACTCACGATCCTTTTATTATATATTAAATATATTAAATGCATGAATTTTGCTTTTTAATTTTCTTCTCGTGATGTCAATTTAGTAAGTACCAAAAAAGAGGATATAAATTTAAAATGAGTATAACTAAGTGTTAAATTTACAAATAGTATATTTTAGCTATTGTATTTTTTTTTTTGGAGTTTCACTAATCCAATTTGAAACTTTACAATAATTATTTTTTAAATTATAGGATTAAGAGGTGGCTAGCCTGTATTATTACTTTATATGATTAGGATTTAGGGGGTGATAAAATTAGTAGACAGTCTTAAATTTTTTACCCCTACTAACATAAAATTGTTAAATAACTTTAAAGTTTTCTGATGAACAAGTAAAGTTAAAAATTCAAGACCACTCACAACAAAAATTATTTTTGTAAATCAACCTCAAAATTAGCATATAAATTTTTTTGGACAAACTAGACTATAATGCATTTTCTTGGGTAATAAAGATAATATGTTATAATCATAACTTAATATGGATCAATACAAGTAAGTGATAGTACTTATGCTAGTAACGGATCAAAACTTCATTTCAACCTAACTTTTTAATAATATTACACAATAACTCATTATTGATTTAATTTTTTAATTTCATCCGTTCAAATTCAGCTTAAGCTAGGGCTGTTCAAAACCGAACCGAAATTGATAAGCCGAACTGATAAAAAAGTTATTGGTTTATAGTATTGGGTTATTGGTTTAGTGGTTTTGATAACGATTTTGATTTTTTTTTGTTATCAGATTATCGGTTCTTAACGGTTTGAATTTTTTTCTTAACGGGTTAACCGATAACCCGATACTAAATTAAATAATCTTATATATATCATTTTGTATAGAAAGTCCTCGACTTAGAGTTTGATTTCCTACTTTTATTTTTGATTGTCTCAAACACTTGGTTATTCAACAATGTAAAAGTGTTTGCTTTTGACCAAGAGGTAACATTTGAACTCAAGTGCATGGTTTATTTGGTTTGTCACCTTGTTTCTAAGTGATTTTAAATGTTTTTTCTTGTGTCAAATTTTAATGGTTAAACCGATAACCGAACCGATAACGATGAAAAACCGATAAGCCAATAACCGATAAGTCAATATCTTAATGGTTCTATAACGGTTTAACATCTCTACAAACTGATAATCAATAAGACAACCCGATAAACTTCAAAACCAAACCGATCGATGCACAGCCTAGCCCAAACTATCCATTCAGTTACTACATCTCTAAATATGATCTTATTAATTTTATTTTTCAATTTGAAGAAGAAATTTCTAGTAGATGTATGTACATGAAAGTGCAAGAAACAACCATATCTGAGACAAGCAATGCACCATGTTTAACAAACAACTAGATATGTTGTACGGCATGTCTGTCCATTCCATGTTTTTTTATATTTTTCCAAACATTATTTTCATTTTTGTTGGTACATTAAATTTAGAAAGATAAGGGAAGATGGATAATATGTCAGTACCATATACTTCTAGCATCATCTTCAAGAATTTAATTTTTTTTATTTCGTTGTTGTTCTATATTTAACGTAAATTGAATTTACGTCAGAATGTCGAATGACAAAATAACTTCATGAAAACCTATGATAAAGAATGAAGGAGTATATATTATTCACAATCTTATAGTCGTTTGAATGGTTATTAAGACCGCTAAAAAATTAACATTTACTAACTACGTTTCGATTTTTGTCTTTAAAATAATTATTACTACAATATTTTAAATTTTACGGATAAAAATTCATGATGATATTTTAAATTTAATGTGATAATAAAATAATTTCAAATTATATGGGCTGAAAAAACATGATAATATTAGGTTGGGCCCAAATATGACCCATTGAACTATTTGTGATAAAAGGTTCAATGAAACAAACCTACTCCCAATACTATGATGTTGATTACTCATTGGTTGTATTTTTGTGATCTTTGGGCCAAGGGTATAATACAGATATTATCCCTTCTTTCATCTATCAGACCTCTCCATACCCAATATAATATACCCAATATAATATCACAAGCAGGGTTTGAGGAAAATCGTTTGTACGCTTACCCTTGTCGGTTCAACTAAAGCATATCATAATAGCAACAACAAATAACACAGTAATCGAAATAGAGAAAACAACATTTAATAATAAAATCAAAGAATAAGATAGTAGGTGAGCCACGCGGCGAAATGAACTCGGATCCATTGTCCATAGTAGAAGCCCAAAACATTTTGAGATATTAGGACCCAACCCAATGGAATTCAAGTAGTACCCGGCCCATTAATCCAAAAAAAAATCAACGTTATCCCCTCCAAGCAAAAAAACACAGTTGTGTTGTGCCTGTGTGTAACAGTAAAAAAAAAAATGGCACATGCAACATCTTCTATACTACACATTTCTTCTTCCATTAATGGTGAAACAAAATGTTTATCTTCATCTTCTCAACTTAGAGGAAATTACCCTTTTCATCTCCCTAGTAGTAAGTACAAGATTCTATTTTTTTAAGTTTAGAACAGCCCTTATGCAATTCTTGATTTTTCATTTCAAGTTTTTTAATTTGTTGTTGATTTATTTAATAAAACTTCATTCTTGTTAACTTGGGTGTTTAGATTATGCAACTTTGAAGCTAAAAAAAGAATTTTTTTGTTTGTATTGGGTGGATTATGGTTTGAATTATTTTATTGAGTTTGGTTTATTTTTAGGTAAAAATGCAACCTTTATTAAGATGGTTATAATTTATGCTTAGTAAGCAGCTTGGTATCATTGTACGTGTTTATTGTGTTTAGGTTATTGCACTAGTTTGTTGTTGTTAATGTTTTCGTATTGGTTATTATGTTTTATTGGATGTCATTTATCCTTTTCATAATTACTTTGATTTGTTGTAATTGAGCTGAAGGTCCTTTAGAAACAACTTTTCTACCTCCAAGAAGTAGGGGTGAAGCTTACATATACTTTATCATCCCCAGACCTTACTTGTGGAATTTTATTGGGTGTGTACTTCTTGTTGGAACTTTGATGCTAAAGAAAAACTTATTATTGAGTTTGGGTCATCTGTGGGTAAAAATGCAAACTTTATCAAGAAGCTTGTAATTTATGTTTTACTAAGAAGCTTGGTAACTTTGGATGTTCTGATTATGGAATTTTGATGCCAAAAAATAACTTATTTTGTTAGATTATTCTCGGGGGATTTTGTTTTGAAGTCTTTACTGAGTTTGGTTCATTTGTAGGTAATAATGCAAACTTTAGTAAGAAGCTTGTAATCTACGCGAAAAGATTATCGGGTTTGGAGGAGGCCTTGAGGATTAGAAGGTATGTTTGTGTTTATTTGGGTTTCAGTGTGTTGCTTTGTTTCTTTTACTAAATAATTGAGATTGCATATTCTTCAAAAAGTGATTAAAATTTGTTATCAACCTTTAAGATGTTTGCTGCTGAATGTAGCATATTATTCCTTTACAATCAGACCTCTTTATAACAATCATCCTTTGTAATAACATTTCATTGTAGCAACCAAGTTTTCTTTGGTACCAATTTTTCATATATATTACTATATGTTCTGTAGCAACCAAAAGGTATCCAGAAAAACGATGCTGCTATAGAGAAGTTTGACATATATTATCAGTAGAATTTCCATTTGTTACCATATTTAAGTCCCCTGGCGGAGATACACTCCTATCCACGGTCTCATCAGCACTGTGTAGTTTTGGCTAAAACCTTGTATTTGTGATAAAATGAATCATTTAATATGTACAAATAATTTATTCAGAACCCAGTAAGCAAACAAGTATTGTCGTCCAGAACCATAAACTATAAAAATCCTGGATCAGCCTATTTAAATTCTTGTTGGACAGAAAATGTATTGCTTGTGAATAGAGAAGACATAGCATTCTGAAATGATTTTGTTATCGAAATATATAGAATATTTTTGCTTTAGAAGGTATAAAGGATTAGTTTTTTTCTTGTGTATACTTTTTACTGTTAGAATTCATGAAAATCTCTTTTCTAAAGTATATATTCTTCTGAGTTGATAAGGATAACTTAATTGACTACTGTCTCAAAGTCATCTTTTATTCAAAGATACAAATCTCTGTTCTGTTTTTCTTTTTTCTGTCTTCTTTTTTCCCAAAGGAGTTTGAGTGTTTACTGATGTCTCACGAGTAAAGGAGAAAAAGATGAAATTTTAATGACATGATTTAATGATGTATAGGGAACGTGAGCTTCGTGGTTCTACCACCGCAACAAGAAGACCACCTTTAAGGCGCGGAAGAGTATCGCAACGGCTTCCTGTGCCTGATGACATACCAAAACCTCCATATGTAGGTTCAAGAGAGTTACCAGAAATTTCAAGTGAACATCAGATCCATGATGCTGAAGGAATAGCTCGCATGAGGGCTGCATGTGAGTTGGCTGCACGGGTGGTTGACTATGCAGGAACTTTGGTTAGGGTGAGACTGTTTGATATCCATCTTATTTGATTGTTTAAGAGGTTGTTTTCAACTATGCTTGTCTAGCACGTGTCCAGCTGTGTGATAGGACCCAAAATGCACTTTGGATGTTTCAACTCAAAAGTTTATTTGTTATCACCTCATTACTGTTGCCCATTCTGCTTCACTTATTGTAATTTTGTTTAGCTGACCTGTAACAGGAAAAAGGCTAAGTTTCTTCGAAGCACACTTTATTCAAGTAGTTGATGGCCAGAAGGACATTTCAATTGCCTTGCTCCAGATGATAGTATTTTTTTTAAAGAATGATCACAAGAGAAAAACACTAGGTGATTTCTTCCCATCTGTTCTATTCTAGCCTTGATGGAAGAGTTACTGGCTGTGGCGGAGGTGATAGGTACACCGTGGAAATAGTCAAGGCGTGCGTAAGCTTGCCCGAATACCACGGTTATAAAAAAAATAAACAGGGATATTGCGATTTCTAATTTTGGAACTCTCAGTTATAATACAGCTAAATTAGTTTCTATTCCTTAGATAACTCTAGAAATTACAATGGGAACTTGACCTGTATGTAGCACATAATGGGTAAATTCGACTCTCTTATCTAAAAGAAGCAGCTGGAAATGGATGGGCTTGGCGCACGTGCTATTTTAGGAAACTCACAATGTCCTTTTTAGTCAAGTACAAGTGCATCTGGGTTGTACTTAATCTAAAAGTATCATATGTCCCTGTAATTTTCTTTTTGCACTAGAAGGAAATCTCCAGACAAGCAGCATTTAAGCAATAGAAACAAAAAAGAGTTGGTTAAGTAGGAGTTGAATCCTCATATTTAGATGCTTTTTGATATTCAAATGAAATATTTAGTGGGTTCTCATAAAATGTTTCCTACAATACCTGTATGGATTGGAACAAAATGAAGATATACTATGAATGTTTGATCCCTATTCACAAGAATGATATCTTATTTTTCATCAAGTATATTAATTCCTTTGAAACCCTTATAACATGTAAATTCATGTTTTTTTCTTGAACCTATCAGCCTTCAGTAACAACAAATGAAATTGACAAAGCTGTGCATCAAATGATAATCGATGCTGGCGCTTATCCATCTCCCTTAGGCTATGGGGGATTTCCAAAGAGTGTGTGCACATCCGTCAATGAGTGTATGTGTCATGGAATACCTGACTCACGGCAGCTGCAGGTCTTTATCTTTTCATATCATCCTCTTGCTTAAACTTTTTATATGTGTATTCAAGACAAATATTAATATAATGTGCAGGATGGAGACATAATAAACATTGACGTGACCGTTTACCTGAATGTAAGTTGTCGATGCCCCTTCATTATTGTAATAGGCTACATGTGCTATCTTTTTTACTGCTAGCCGGTCTTTACCCTAGTATTTAGAAGGACATTTGTCTTCTCTGAAATTTCTGCTGTTGGATTCTGGATGAACCTTGTAAATTGTAAGGATCATTGCTTTGTTCCTTTTTTAGGGTTATCATGGAGATACGTCAAAGACCTTTTTCTGTGGTGACGTGAGTGAATCCATAAAGCGGCTTGTAAAGGTATAGATTTCTTCAATTATGAAAGGAATGCTGAAACTTTCTGGTTATTAGTTTAACAAAGTTTTGCTTAAACTTAATCAGATCACTGCTATTTGAAATTGAACTCTGCTGTGGTAAGACTGGTTAAGATTTAAGATACCAGTCAGTATTAGCAATAGAACTAATGTCTCTTTTATCATCCGATGCTCATTATATTAATTATATCTGTATATCCTACTGTGGCAGGTGACTGAGGAGTGCTTGCACTATGGAATTGCTGTTTGCAGAGATGGTGCTCTTTATAGGAAGATAGGAAAGAGGATCAGGTAATTTTATGAATATGATATTATCGTGAATTTGTGAATATTATTTTGTGATATGGATATTTTGAAGCTTCAACAGTCTATCTATTTTGAAGTTCCTATAGGTGTCAAACTGTTTCTGTTTATCAGATTCAAAAACTTTTAGTTATCACTAAAAAACGTCGGTAGTGAAATTTCCTTCTTCTGATGAAACTTTGAATAATTTACTGTGATTTTCTTAAATATTGTTTGCAAACAATTAATGTCATTTCTTGTGTATGTACCTTATTTTTTGTGGACACTCTGTCTTGGACATTGAACGTTTTGGACTTTTGTTTCAGTGAACATGCTGAAAAATTTGGTTATGGTGTTGTTGATCGTTTTGTTGGACATGGTATTGGGACAGTATTTCACTCTGAACCACTCATATTTCATCACCGTAAGTTACTCTCATTTTTATCGACTTTGACATTTACTACTGCCTTTGTGTTCATCCTGTAAAATCTCTGAAAGTTGTGGAAGATTCGCTAGAATTGTGAAGACCATGCTTAATCTAACATAAAACTAATACTAAATAGGTTTACTTTTGGAGGAGTTGGTTGTGTCTGTCCTGTCCTTGCGTTTCTCTGAAGAACAGGTTGTGTATGTATACGCGTAAATATCTTATAGAGAACGCTAATTGACATTGCCATTCATTGCATATCAGTTGAGTTGATTGTTCTGCGGATAATTGGATTTTCTTTGCTAGAGCTTAGCAAAATCTGGATTAGCTCTTAACAGTCAACATCAAGCTATAACTAGATTAAGAAAGTTGGACGAAATGACACAAAATAAGTTGTCCTTTGTGTGATCCCTGTTTATCCTGATCCAAAGATATCACCGTCTTATGTTAAAATAAAATAACAGGGCAGCCCTGTGCACACAACATCCCACATTTGCGCAGGCTCAGGGGAAGGGCCGCACCCTAGGATTGTGATGTAGACAGCCTACCACAATGCAAGCAAGCATTAGTGGTTGCTTCCACGGTTCGAATTCGTGACCTATAGGTCACACAGCTTCACTATCATGTATTAACAATATAATAAATAACAATGTAGATTATAGTTTATATGAAATGATATCAGAACATGTTCAAAAATTGGTTCTTTACTTGAAGAAACATTTATATTAACATGCAAAAGCCACTAGTTGGCTTGTTCTATTTCCACGGACTTCTTAGTTGCTAATACATTATTTTATGGTTAACTGAATCTCCTCTTTTCATTGCTTATTTGCAACTAATATAAAATGCATAGACTTCAAAGGGAGTGGTCACTTACCTCTCTTAGCATCACGACATTTGGCCTTTAAATTGAATGTCACCTTCAAGTGAAAAGATTGTTTCAGCACCACTTTAGTCCCATTTTTCAAGGAATGGATGCCCTGATTTTTGAATTGCTATCTCTTAAGTAATTCCTTGACTGAAACTTAGATCACTAGTTGTATTCATTGGGTCATAGTGATCATGACCCATTGGACGCTAGACACTTCAATAGATGGATCATTTTACGTTCTCATGGCTCATGAGTTCCTTAACTTCTTTTTTTTTGAGAAAAATGAGTTCTTTAACTTCTTTTTTTGAGAAAAATGATTTCTTAAGTTCTTCCAGGTCCCCTTGTTCATCTTTAGCGTCTCATTCTTGTTTAATACTAATCCCTTTGAGATGAACACAAATCATAAAAATAAAATTAGTTCATAATATATAATAATTACTGTGTGTCAAGGCTGATGATCCTTTCAGGTATATATGATCAATTTGGTTTTATCTTTGCTTATCAGGTCTCGTTCAAGTCTGACTTTGATTTGTTCCTTTTCACGAGGTTATCTTGATTAGAACATGGACAATTTTTTATCTGACTGCTGAATGTGATATAAGATATTCAAGCTGTATTAAAGGTACTGGTTTTCCTAATGTAATCATTTACGGCAGGGAATGACAAGTCCGGCTCCATGGTTGAAGGGCAAACATTTACTATCGGTAGGTGCAATAGAATAATGTTTAATATCATATATCTGGGAGAAAACTCACTAATTTATGCATAGCTTTTATTGATTATTTATGTGTTTGTTATTTTAGTACATTTGTCTACCTTCACATAGAGATATAATTCTCCAATGCTGAATTTAGGGAAAAATTGATCTTGTTACACTGTAGTAATAGTTCTTCAACATTTGCTTTCGGGGGTGCTAACACACCATACTGGTGGTCCTTCAGACTTGAGAGTGACTCAAAAAAAATCCAAAAGAGAATTTGAGTGCAACTTCCTTTATGTACTCCACATTATTTCTCATTCAGTCTAGTTCCTATTCTCTTTGGATAATGGGTAGGGGGGTCAGTTTATGCACAACTCGACTATTCTACCGGGTACCTGTCTGCCCCCATTAGTATCGAGTACCTAAATCTCTTTTTCCAATCCTCTTTGGATAACGGGGTGTCTGAGCTAGCTTCTGCACACCTCGACTATTCTATCAGGTACTTGTCTGCCCCCATCAGTACAAGTACTTGATAACTCTTGCGCATCAACGCTTAGACAGATAGAAAGAAAATCACCAAATCTATTTTTCCAATACTCTTTGGATAATGGGGTATCCAAGCTAGGTTCTGCACATCTCGACTATTCTATTAAGTGCATGCTTTCCTATACAAATACTTGATAACTCTGACCACCAAGGCTTAGCAGATAGGAAGAAATCAGACGTCTTTTTGTATATATATTTATCCAGCTTCTGCAAAATGTTCATAAGATTACTTGTAAGTTTTTATCAGGTAAAATGGACAAACCAGTTATGAAAGCTGAACTTGATTGGTTACAATACTTCCTTTCTAAACTAACTTTCTGTACCTTTTATCAGTAGTCTTTTTATTTTTTTCAGTTTCAGCAAGTTAGTACTATAATTTACAAGATACAATCTAAGCTAGTCCGTGAGCTAGATTTGCCTCAATTTTTGTCCTGTGGATTCTGTCGTTTTCACTTACGTGCTAATAATCCCATTCTCATTAGCTTCTGCACACCTCGACTATTCTATAGGGTTGCCCTCATAATACCTACTGATAACTTTGTCCACCAAGACTTAGACTGACATGACTAAATCACCTAGCGTTTTTTCATATCTATTTTTCCGGTTCCTTCAAATCGTTCATATTTTAAAAATAGACAAATCATTTGTGAAAGCTGAACTTGATTGGTTACTATACTTCCTTTCTAGACTAACTTTCTTATCTGTAGTCCTTTTTCAATTTTCTGTTTAAGCAAAGTTAGTACTATAAATTTGCATCACTTTGTTTGTATTTATTACAGAACCAATTCTCACATTGGGAAGCACAGAATGTGTAACATGGGAAGATAACTGGACAACTCTGACTGCTGATGGTAGCCCTGCTGCTCAGTTTGAACATACTATTTTGATTACAAAAACTGGTGCAGAAATTTTGACAACATATTAATTATAGTTTACTATAAAGTTAATTATTATGGTTCTAGTTAGTCATGTTCATAACTTTATATCATAATTCTTGTCATTGTTGCTCCATATTAGGTAATATTCAATACATGTAATCTTTATGAGATTTATTGTCTTTTACAATACCAATGATATAGTCGAGAGTCTTTCGGAAACAAATGAGGTAAAGGTTAGTTTACTTACACTCGAATCGTCTTCATAGATATCACTTGTGGAATTACTCAGCGTATGTTGTATTGCAAAACAAAGGAGATTAGCAACAACTTTTCTGTTTAGCTATAAAATTTATCTGTCACTAATTTCTATCGTTTCGGTAGAAGTACAAAGGAACAGTTTCCAATAGCTTTTTTTTACTTCATATATAGAAGCATGTGAAGTGAACAGATGGGAAAAAAATGTCATGATGATGGGATTGATGATCAAACATGGGGAAAGAAAAAGGCAAAAAATTAAAGCTTTTTGTGGGTGCATGCATGCAAAAATGAATGAATATATATAAAGATGGCTGTCAAAAGAAAAGAATGAGTGATCAAAATCACTAAAATGAGTTTAAAAAATCAAAGCTAAAAATGTCATTGATGGGATGGTAAAACTGTTACAAAAGTAAGCAAAAGCATCAATTGAGATCTTTTTATAATTAATCGGAGATCTTGAACTCGAGTCTGTTGGGAGTGTTGTTTTTCAAAAATGAATCTTGTAATGTATGAATTCAAATTTGATCGGGTTTCAATATAAATACGAATAATATATGAAAGGAAAAAAAAGAGACCATGCTATCAATTTAGCTTACTCTTTGTAGATGAACTTACATACTCTTCAAATTCATTTTACAATGTTCTTTGTATTTACACACATTCGGTGTAATTAAATATATAAATTTTTTGGATTATTGAGACGTGACTATCAATTTTCAAAGATCATCATAGAATATTAGTAGAAGAAGATAAAAGACGAATGAGAAAAGGTAAAATAAAAAAGAACACACATTTATTATTAAAGAAGAGATATCCTTCACGTAAAAATGCAATAAAAAAATTGTAATTCACTCATCTATAGACGAACTACCTTAAATGATTTATTATGTAATATGGGGTGGAATAGACAGAGTTAACGATAGGAGAGGACAGTTCGCTCGTTTATCAATGAAGTGTCCCTTTTAGTATGCGATGTTCAAAAAGTGCCCGTTTTGAGACCAGACTCCTAATAAAGACCAATATATAAATGTAACACCCAACGTAGTGCCAAAGGCGGTTAAAAAATTATTCTAGTTCACATGTTCACTATTCAAGATTTTAAATTTGAGTTCTGAATTTCAAGACAGGATAATATAATGATTAGATCGTATCCATCTGTTCGTTGTGTTAATATTTTCGTAACATGACTATGTCAAAACTATTGAGTTTTGTTGAATGTAACTTGCCTTGTATACTTTCGACTAATATCAATATTAGAATTTCTGATTCCGTCACTGACACAGAAAAGTGAGAGTACTCAAGAGGTAGAAGACTAGTGTATGTATGTATGTGTTTGTTGTTTTACCATACTGAAAGGGAAAGAAGGTAATACTTTGGGTGAAACCCCAAAAAACAGCAACTTCCAGTGGTCCATTGTTTTACCATACTGACAAAAGTTCTTCATCAAAGTGTTAGTAGAAACCTCACTGACTCTCTATTCAGTACACCTTAGAAAAAGACTCACTATCAGTACTCTTTCAGACACACTCACAAACAAAGAAAGAAAGAAAAAAAAAAGAGTTAATCTGATTATACGGTGTGAATTTAAATTAGTCGAGGTCTAGCTCAATGAGAGTATATAATGACATTTGGGTGGAAATTGAAATTAAAAAAAAATGATGTGATGCACTTTCCTTTTAGGTTTGTCCTAAAACAAATGATGGTTTTCTATATTTAGAAATTAAAAAATAATAATTTACAATCGATTAAATAATTTATAATTATACAAATATGTATATAATTTTTTTCTCAATTTGTGTAACATATCTTGGATTTCTTACTTTTAATTGTGAATTCTGATATGAGATCTTTATTTTAAAAAAATAATAAATAAAATAGACATGATATTTAGAAACTATGTAAAAATCTAAGTTATAATAATTAAATTCAAAATCTCTCGCGCGACGACACTTAGAGATGACTCGAATGGAAAGACAACTCTTTCTATTAACCTAATTTCAACAAGAGTTGATAGTTAGGCGTATCAACAGATGTTACAATAAAACGTATACATAACTTTTTTTTTCTGGTAGAACTAGGTCAAATGACTCGGCTTCCTCTAATTCTTCCATCGTCCGGGCTCCAGAAAATATTATTTCACTCTTAACATCTGATTGATACAGATGAAATATGTGTGATACATTCAAGTTACTATAAAAGTTCTTTTATTTACTGGAATATCGATGTTTAGTCAAAATACATCACATCAATTGATACGAAAGGAATACTATAAGATAGACTGAGAGAGTGAGGGCTGTGGCAAATGCAATGCATAGCTAATCAACAGTACATTTTTCTGAAGACATTTCTGACTATTATGTCTCTATATGTCTACTCCTCTTTGTTTACAGCTTTATATCTTGCTCAATTCACTTTTAGATTCTACTACTATAACTACAACTACTACTGCTTCTGAGTGACAAAAGAGACAACTCTATGCTTGGCATTTTTATTTTTATTTTATTTTTAAAAAAATAATATGAGATAAGGTTATAAGTTGTATATAATATATAATCATACTTTTTAAATTTAATTTCTAGCATATAATGTAGTATGTTTTTTAAATTAATTTTGAGAAAGACTTGATATTCAGGCTAATCACTTAATGGTATAGTACGTAATGGATTTAATACGCTCTGCGATGAAAATATCCAGATTCCACATTGTGTTGCGGGGGTGAGAAAGGAGTTGTGTTGCGGAGTTTTATTATAAGTTAATATTTGTTTAGGAATGATTATCCTATCTTTGTCAAATTTGAATTTCGATATTGAAATTTTGTTCATACACAATTATTTGCTCAATATAATTCTCCAACTAAGCGTATTCAATCAAACAACATGAAATTATCAAGCTAATTATAGAGCTACTAAAAATCCTCGATCACTTGGAATTTTACCAATCACAAATGTTGTTGAATAAAATTTTAAACACAGACAACCTGGTTTTACTATCACTCTTTGTCTTCATCATCAATTTGCCCCACCTAGAGAACATATGCAACACATAAACATACATGCAAAAGAAGACAAAAAGTCTCTAGTCAAATCCCAATTTTTTTGCTCTCATCACAAAAGGATGGGAAAAAAAAGTTTTGGTATGTGATTTAATTTTTATTTTATTTTAACTTTATACATGAAAACGAAATATTTTATACACTGAACTGTTCCTTTATTTCTCCTACAACATGATAATAACAATAATTTCGAATTTTTAACTAAATTAAGTCATTATATAAAACAATTTACTAAAGTAATACATTTTTTAAAAATTTTACAAAACTAGTATAACGTATTTCACGGTAACGTTTTAGGGTATATTTAATTTTTAAAAAACTAACAACATTAGGTTGATATACGTTACTGTAAGTAACGTTTTACTCCTAAAACGTTATTTTCAGTAACGTTTTACTTCTAAAACGTTACTGTGAGTAATGTTTTAGAAGTAAAACGTTACTGTGAGTAACATATATCAATCTGACGCCATCAACTTTTAAAAAATAAAATATATCCTAATACGTTACTGTGGAATACGTTTATACTAGTTTTGTAAAATTTTAGAAAAAACATATTATTTTAGTGAATGACTTTATATAATGGCTTAGTTTGGCTAAAACCTCAATAATTTCTATAATGTGGTGCATGTCCACCTCCAAAAGCTCTAATAATGGTCTTTTATGTTGCTATTTTCTCCGTGTAATTTTTTGATGAGAGGAATTTAATATAATTTTGATCATTTCCTTGATTGAATACTTGATATAGATAACTAAATTAACACATGAAATAACAAGCTAATATATAGAGTTACACAAATCTTCAATTCAAATTTGGCAATTTGACACTTAAGACTATATTTTAACATTAGTGCTCAAAGACAACATGGTCTAACTACACTCTTTGACTTCATATTCTAATCAACATGAACACGAGATACTTCTTAATCAACATGAACACGAGATACTTCTTGCACTGAACTGCATATTCTATTATAAGTCTAAAGTTCCATTTACACGACTTCTTCTTCTTCTTCATCATCATCTTCTTCTTCCTCGTCCTCATCTCCTTCGGTGTGATAATAAGAATTCTCACTATGTGGTGCATGTCCATAACCAAAAGCTTTAACATGATCTTTTAGTGACCTCTTATGCTTAAAATCAGAACCACAAATACAAAACCAAAGTTTTCCACAATTTTTCTCATGAGTCCTCCAATCTCCTCTTACAGCAAAATTCTTCCCACATTTTCTACACTTAAATGGTTTAGTCCCATGTTTTCTTTTATAATGTGTTTGAAGAGTCCTAAAATCTTTCAATGGCTTTGTTCTTGGATGATCTATGTTGTTCTTACAACCTTCAGCACAACAATAACAAGGCAACCTTAACATTGATGAAGCTTGTTTTGTCCCTTTTAATGAATCTGGTCCCTTTCTATATTGTGATCCATGCCCCCACATATGCATCTAATAATACAAAAAAAAAGGGTCACTAGTTAATTAATTAAAGGGAAAAAAAGATGTAACATATAACAAGTTGGACCAAGCATAATTAAACTTGCCTAGTTTTGGTAAGTTAAAATTTAGGTCACTTGAAACTTGACTAAAAGTACATAGATATGAGACAATAAAAAGACAAAATTCAAGAAGTTCAATTTCATGAACCTACATATGTGGAAATATTACATATGTGGAAATTAAATTCAAGAAAATAGTATATATATTAAGTTAAAAACCAACCTTTTTTTTAAAAAAATACAAAAATCTTAAAAATTCTGAATTTGTCTCTAAATGTAAGAGAAGAGAGTGTGTGGTTATATATGAACAATTATCAAACAGAGGTAGAACCAGAATTTGAGACAAGTACAAAATTTGAAAAGATACTACTAGATTCAGCTGAACTCGTAAACTATACTAAAGCTCCGCTCATGTTAACACAAACACATTATAACAAGTGACAATCCTACAAAATTTGAAAATATACTACTAGATAAACTATACTCTAGCTCCGCTCATGTTAACACAAACACATTGTAACAAGTGACAACCCTACAAAATTTGAAAATATACTACTAGATTCAGTTGAACTCGTAAAGTACACTCTAGCTCCGTTCATATTTACACAAACACATTATATACAAGTGACAACCCTAATATATAGTCACATGTAACTAAAATTGCATATACAAGATCTTCAACATGAATAAAAGTGTGTGTATATATATATATATAGAGAGAGAGAGAGAGGAGGGAAATAAACTAAACCTGCATGTTGTTGAATCTGTTGAAAGTTTTGTTACAAACAGCACAAGAGAATTGAGTAGGTCCAACAAGAATTTGGGCAGGAGTAGGAATCCAATATTGTCCATTTACTAGTGAAATATTATTATTAGTACTACTATTGTGATCCCCTTTGTTCCTACTAGGATTATTGTTGTTGTTTGAACTTATTGTACTTGATGAATCAATACGAAGAGCCACAGTGACACTTTCTTGATTGTTATAACTTTGAAATTCATGACAATTACTAGAAGAAGAAAAATAGTCATGGAAAATTGTACTATTTTTTTGGCCAGGAGGACCAAGAGAGAGGACAGTAGAAAGTTGATCATCTTCAACTAATTGATCACTAGAAGATAAATATGTGATAGAATTATTATGACAATTTTGCATGGTTAAAAATCTAGAAAAAATTGATGTGAGGAGGAGGAAACAAAGGCTATATAAACAAACTATTTTTTTTTGAAGAGTTTATGACTAAAGGGTAATAGTAACAATAGGTGATCTTGGGTTGGGGACTTTATGCTAGGATTTTGTTTCTTTTTAGCTAAAGGGGAGTAGAGGGGTGGGTGGGGGTGTGGGGGAGGGTGCAAAGATGCTAGGTTTTCTTGTCTGTCTATACTCTACTATACATACTACTATTTATACTTTTTGGTACACATCATTTTGAATAATACACAATTTCCACTATATATATATATATATATATATATATATATATATATATATATATATATATATATATATGGTTTTCGTCTCAAATTATCTATCATATTTTTTTTACATGTTCCCTAAGAAAGTATGGTTATCATGCCAAAAAGTGTCGTTTTTAGCAAAACTCGCATTGATTTAAGAAATTAGTACATATGATTTGTAGTTTTTTAAATTAAAGTATTTTTGTTTAATAAATGTCTCTTCAAAAGTAAAGTTAGAAGAACATACTATTTTTTTGTCTTGAATTTTTAAAAGGTGATACTTAATTACTGTGGGATGGAAATGATATTAATTAGGAGATGTTTTAATTATTTTACCTGTTTTTAAATCTTAAAGTATAATCTCTCTCTTTACGTTAGCTAAGATACTATAGTCTTCGTGAACAATTACTTATGAGGATTAAAAAAATTGGGAAAAGACAATTAAATAGTGAACCAAATAAGATGCTATATTCCCAATTTGTATTTTTAAGGCCTTGTCACTTCATGTCTCATACTTGTTTAATCCTTTCATTTCTCTCTCCATTTTTATGTGTTCTCCTATGAAATGTTACATTGGCAAATACTGTACATTCTGCATATCCTACACTATTTACCCCCCATCCCCACCCCTTCAAATGCCCCTCTTTTGCTTCTTGTCTCTATGCCTAAGGGCAAAACCAATAGTATAATCTTTTAACGTGGATTGTTCCTTTTTATTTCTTATAAGTCAGTGTTCGGTATCTGTATTGAGGTTTCAACTAATTCTAATTTCTATCGCGTAGGACATACTTAAAGAGAAAATTCTCTATACTCAGGATCCCAAACTTGAGTTCTCTGTTTAAAGGTTGAGAGATTCTATTGATTTGACCATAACTCTAGATGATTTTTAAGTTTCCTATTTTGTTTTAAAAATCTTAAGGCATATTGTCCCTTTCAAATTATGTCTACCCATATAATTGTATGAGTTTAACTTTTTGTACACTAACAATATCAATTGATTTTTATATTATTAGATAGTCGTGAGATGGATATAGGAATTAATATTTCTTCATTCTAAAGTATAGGTATCCTCAAATTTTAGTTCTCTAATACTTTACGTCATACAAATTTAAATCAATGGAAACTCCAATATAAATATCGAACATCATGATGCTTTATTGGAAGAAAGATGTAATTGTGCAAAAGGTGAAGTCATCTAAACAGCAACAAAAAAGCCTTTATTGAACTAGTTGATAAGCCTTTCATCAAAAAACACAAGTTGATTTGATGGCTTTGTAAGTTAAAAAATTTAAAGAACTCTGACTAAAATTTTGCACCATAAAACTCTCTCATTTCACTTCACTTATCCCAAAACTTTTTAACTTCTTTTAGTACGTACAATATGCATGGGGACTTGACGAAACCTACAAAATGCTACTTCGATTAATTTTTACCTACGAAATCAGAATTTAAAATTTATAATTTTTTAATTCTAAGTTTTTTTAAATATACTACTATTAGATTTAAATTATTTTCCACATTAAAATATATCGTCTAAAACAAATTTTAGATATTTTCGTGATTATAAATCATTTCAACCATGGTAAAGGGAAAATTTCAAAGATGAGTTATATTTTATCATAGGAATGTGACATCATTTTCTGAACAAACTAAAAAAAAAGAAGAAAGGATATCACGTGAATTGAAACAAAAGAAATAATAACGTGTACATATTCTATAAACTTTTAAGATTTAAAATAATATTACAATATTTGATCAAGTTTATAGTGGACACTCTAGCTCCGCACCTATATATAGTGGTGTTTTAGGCCAGTGGTTAGTCATATCCAAAGTTGTTTACAAAGAGGTTTTTTTATATATATATATAAATGCAGAACTTTGTTGGAATTTGGATTTAAGCTAAAAACTAGTAATTTTATACTCCAAAAAAAAAATAGGAAAAGATACGATACCTTCTTGAACTATGATCAAAATTAAAGAACACACATTTTCTTCTTATTAAATAGGATTAATTTAGTAATGATACATGCAAACCGCCAAAAATAGTGCAAATTTAATGCATATGTATTAAAGATACATGAAATCCAGTGTATCGTATGCGTTATGTAATTATGGAAACTATCTTCATTAAGTAATTAGCATCTTTAATATCGTGTTTTATGAAATTTTCTACCTCATGTTTATTATCAAAGTGGATTTGGCCCACAAATGAAAATTAGGAAAAAGACCAGTCTAAGTTTGTACTAAGCCCAATTGAAGCCCATTTAGTTTTTGGTTGTTAGGGGCACACAAGCCCAAGATTGGCGGCCCAATTAGTTAAAATACAATATAAAATCATCCCAAACTTGAAAACAAATACTCTTAATTATTTAGAATTTATATATTAATGCAACATCATAATATTCAGATTTCGATGTCTAAATCTTAACGCATCATCTTAATATTTGAATTCCTGTTAGCATGATGGAAATCTAAATAATTGTATATATAGTGATATAAATTAGCATGATCATATAGATTTGTTGTAGAATTAAAGGAATAAATATTGTGATAGAATAGCGGATTTGGAAGAATTGAAAAGCAGATTTGTAGAGATAGAATAGTTGATCTTTAGGGATATGAATGAGAGATCTTTAGGGATTTGTAATATTTATTCTCTCTATATAATGGAAAGACTCTCACTTTGAGAAACATTCAGCAAAACTGACATGGTATTAGAGCCTTTTTCAGTGCTTTGATTCTTAGTGTCTTTCCTTCATAGTTCTTTCCAGAATTTTTTTTGGAAGTTTTGATTCTGCTTACTGTTAGTCAACAGTTAGTCCTAAGTATCTTGGAAGTTGAGGCATCTTGAATTCTTAGTCTTGGTCATTCTGGTTATTTTGCATCATTGCATTTCTATCTTCCTTGGCTTGTTAAAAAAATGTCGTCATATCAGTTTGAGTTCTTCCATATTCGTTTCATGGGAAAAAATTACTCCGCCTGGAAATTTCAATTCCAACTGTCTGTCACCAGAAAAGAATTATGGGGACATATAGATGGAAGCGATCCTACTCCTACTGACCTAAAAAGTTCAGTCAATGGAAGTTAAAAATACTCGGGTGATGACATGAATTTTAGGATCAACTGACCCTCTTATTGTTCTTAATCTCAGGCCATACAAGACAGCAAAGGTCATGTGAAATTATTTACGAAAGGTTTACAACCAAGACCATAGCGCAAGGCGCTTTGAGTTAGATCATGAAATTACTATGTATTCACAAGGAGGTCTCTCTATTTAAGATTATTTCTCTGGATTTCAGAACTTATGGGCTGAATCTATCGATATCGTTTATGCTAAAATACCTTCTGAATCTCTCTCCATCATTCAAGGAGTTCATGAGCTTAAGATCAATTTTTGATGAAATTACTATCTGACTTTGAAAGTGTTCGCTCCAACTTGATGAGCCGTGATCCATCTCCCTAGTTGGATGTCTATTTTAGGGAATTACTTCGTGAGGAGCAGCGTCTTGTCACACAAAATGCTTTTCACAAAGGAAATATTGTCACTGTTGCATTTGCAGCTCAAGGAAAAGGAAAAAACCTGTATATGGCTAGAACTCAATGCTATAGTTGCAAGAAATATGGTCATATTGCTCGCAATTATGGCAAGAAGTTTTGTAATTATTGTAAACAACAAGGACACATTATCAAAGAGTGTCCTGCAGGTACTCAAAATTGTAGGACAAAGGCTTTCCAAGTTGGGATAAATGATTTCACTACAGATAGCTCATCTTCGGTAAGACAAGTTATTACTCCTCAAATGGTACAACAAATGATCTTGTCAGCATTTTCAACTTTGGAACTACAAGGTAATGAGATAATATCTAAATTTTGGCTTGTTGATTCTGGCGGTTCTAATTATATGACCAACTCAACTGATATACTCAAAAACATCTGTGAGTATAATGGTCCAACACAAATTCAGGTTGCCAATGATAGTAATTTACCCATTACCAAGGTTGGGGATATTACTGAAACTTTCAAAAATATTTTTGTATCACCAAAACTCTCCACTAGTCTTATTTAGGTTGGCCAATTGATAGATAACAGTTGTAATGTGAACTTTTCTCATAATGGTTTTCTTGTGCAGGATCAGGTGTCGGAGACGATAATCGTGAAGGGGCCTAAAGTTGGAAGATTGTTTCCTATACACTTTTCTATTCCTCCTGTTCTAGCTTTTGCTTCCACCACTACTAAGAATGAGGTTTGACATAAACGTCTAGGACATCCAAATTCTATTGTATTGTCTCATTCGTCCAATTCGAATTTATTGAGAAATGAAAATCAATTTTCAGTTGCTTTCTTTGATTGTTCTACTTGTAAATTAGGCAAAAGTAAAACTCTTACTTTTCCTAATTTTGGTAGTAGTGCTGCAAAGTGTTTTGATGTCATTCATAGTGATGTTTGGAAAATTTCACCAGTAATTTCTCATGCTCATTTCAAGTATTTTGTGACATTTATAGATGACGAAAGTCGGTTTACATGGGTGTATTTTATTCGATCTAAATTTGAAGTGTTTTCCATATTCAAGAAGTTTTTGGCTTACGTTGAGACTCAATTTTTCACATGCATCAAAATATTAAGATCTGATTCTGGTGGAGAATATATGCCTTATGAATTCAATAACTTGTTGCTTGAGAAAGGAATTGTATCACAAAGCTCTTGCTCATACACGCCACAACAAAATGGGGTTGCTGAGAGTAAAAATCGTCATCTTTTGGATGTCACTCGTATTTTATTGATTGAGTCCTCTGGTTCATCTAAATATTGGGTTGAAGTTGTGTCTACAGATGTCTTTTGATTAATAGACTTCCATCTAAAATGTTAAACCTTGAGTCTTCATATTATCGTTTTTTTCACAAACATCCTAGCTATCATAGTTTTCATACATTTGGTTGTGTTTGTTTTATGCACATGCCTCCTTCTCAACGCAATAAACTCTTTCTTCAGTCTATTAAATGTGCTTTTATTGGCTATAGTACTTCGCAGAAATGATTTATTTGTTATGATTCAAAATCTAACAAATTTCGTGTTTCTAGGAATGTTATTTTCTTTGAGAATCAATATATCTTTCCTACTCATATTGAGTCATCTTCTGTTTCTCCTCTTCTTCCTAATTTTGAGGATTTGGCATTGTCTTCTAGGCTATAGTACTTCGCAGGAATGATTTATTTGTTATGATTCAAAATCTAACAAATTTCGTGTTTCTAGGAATGTTATTTTCTTTGAGAATCAATATATCTTTCCTACTCATATTGAGTCATCTTCTGTTTCTCCTCTTCTTCCTAATTTTGAGGATTTGGCATTGTCTTCTAGGAGGTTCAAACCAAGATTTGTGTATGAACAACGTCGACCAATTTACCCCATTCTGAAACAGATGCGCCACCTGAGACTGCTCCACAATTAGAATGTGAGATTTCTCCAAGGCCTGCTCCTCTTGAGCCTCCTCAGTGATCTAATAAGGTGTCTCAAACTCTTAAAAGGTATGTTTTTTCTTCTACTTTATCCACCATCTCTATTCCAATAGGTTACTCATAAGCCTCCGAGCTTGAATATTGACAAAAAGCAATGGAGGAGGAACTTTTGGCTCTTAAAGAAAATGACATATGAGACATTGTTTCATGTCCTTCAGATGTCCATCCTATTGGATGTAAATGGGTTTATTCAATTAAACTTCGTTCTGATGGAACTCTTGATCGGTATAAAGCTCGATTGGTTGTTCTTGGTAACAGACAAGAGTATGGACTTGACTATGAAGAGACTTTTGCACCAGTAGCAAAATGACTACGGTGCGAACTATTATTGCCATTGTTGCTTCACAAAACTGGACTCTTTATCAAATGGATGTCAAAAATGTTTTTCTCCATGGTGATCTCAAAGAAGATATTTATATGAAACCTCCACCTGGTTTGTTCTCATCACCTATATCAGATGTATGCAAGTTGAAGCGTCTTTGTATAGATTAAAACAAGCTCCAAGAGCTTGGTTTGATAAGTTCCGGTCTACTTTGCTATAATTTTTTTTTGAGCAGAGCAAATATGACTCGTCTATGTTTCTTGGGAAAACATCTACAAGTTGTGTTCTTCTTTTGGTGTATGTAGATGACATAATCATCACAGGAACTGATTTTCCACTAATCACTAGCCTCCAACAGCAACTTAAAGATTCTTTTCATATGAAAGATCTTGGTACTCTTACATATTTTTTGGATTTGGAAGTTGATAATGTTGCTTCAGGTGTGTTTCTAAACCAACACAAATATACTCAGGATCTTATTTCTTTGGTTGGTCTTCAAGATTCCTCCTCCATAGATACTCCATTGGAATTGAATGTGAAGTATCATCGTGAGAAAGACGATCTTCTTCCTGATCCAACTATGTTTTGACAATTAATTGGGAGTCTAAATTATCTTACTATTACTCGGCCTGACATCTCTTTTGTAGTGCAACAAGTTAGTCAATTTATGCAAGCTCCCCGTCATCTCCAATTGGTGGCTATTCGTCGCATCATTCGGTATCTTTTAGGAATATCTACTCGTGGATTGTTCTTTCCAAGTGGTTCTTCTTTCATCTTAATGCTTTTAGTGATTCTGACTAGCAGTATGTTTCAGTCATTGGTTGGTGCATGTTTCTTCGAAAGTCATTGATATCCTGAAAGAGCAAAAAGCAAGATCGTGTGTCAAAATCTTTAACAGAGGCTGAATATCGATCCATGTCTACTGCTTGCTCTGAGGTTGTATGGCTTCGTGATTACTTGCTGAGATTGGATTTCCTCAATCTCATCCTACTCCTCTTCATGCTGATAATACAAGTGCTATTCAGATCGCTACTAATCCAGTTTTCATGAGACGACCAAAAACATCGAAGTAGATTGTCATTATATACGAAAAGTTGTAGATAAAGGAGTCATTACTTTTCCACATGTGTCTAGTGATCTTCAAATAGCTGATGCGTTTACAAAATCTATGGCACGACAACACCATCAGTTTCTAGTAGGCAAATTGATGCTTCTTGATCCATCAACATCAATTTGATGGGGGGATGTTAGCATGATGGAAATCTAAATAGTTGTATATATTAATGTAATTAGATAATGGTATAAATTAGCATGATCATATAGTTTTGTTGTAGAATTAAAGAAATAAATATTGTGATACAATAGCGAATTTGGAGGGATTGAATAGCAGATATAACAGATTTGTAGAGATAGAATAGCTGATCTTTAGGGATATGAATGATGGATCTTTAGGGATTTGTAATATTTATTCTCTCTATATAATAGAAAGACTCTCATTTTGAGAGGCATTCAACAAAACTGACAATTTTAACCTCTGAATCTTAATACTACATTTAGTTATTCAGACATTCATTTAAATTCAAATATTTTAATCTTAATCGTAAATATATTTAATGTGATTAAGTTATCTACCTGATGAGCTTACGAGAACAAATGGAAATAGTTTAATCTGGATATTCTATTCTTAAATAAAGACTTAAATGGGCCCTTCAATTAAAAAATCTTTAATAATTAACACAACTTTGGAGCAATTATATTAATATCTCTGTTTCAACTCTAAGGTGAGATATATTCCCGAGTCCGGAGCCTGAAGGGTACAAAATATTAACAAAAATTTTAAAACGGTATATAAAATTTTATATTAACCAAAATGGCAAAATCGCTGCAACAAAAATGATTTACTCCACTAGAAAAAGCAAAATTGTTGCCTCTGCAGCGATTTTGCAAAATGTGAATTTTTTTTTTAAAAAATGAAATCGCTACCTAGGCAGCGATTTTCAAAAAAATAATTCTTTTTTAAATATGGAAAATCGCTGCCTCAAAAAAAAATAATTAAATCGCTCAGCGATTTTATAAAAAAAATTTAAATATGGAAATCGCTGCCTAGGCAATGTTTTTTCTGAAAAAAAATTAATTTTTTTTAAGAAAGTTGCTTCCAAGTCAGCCATTTTTATTTTTATTTCTTTAAAAAAAATAATTTTAAAAAACGAAATAGCTTTTTCATTTATTTTTTTTTAAAAAAAAGTTAACTAAATGGTGGCAGTGATTTCATATAAATTATTATTATTTTTAAATATTAAATCGCTGTTAGTGTAGCGATTTTAGTTTTTTTTTTAGCATTTTTAAGTATCTCTTTTCATGTAGCGATTTCATAAACAACAATATATAATATACACTCATGATCATTACTTGAAGAGATCATTATTTTTAACTTTGAAGTCTGCCATTATGGAAGAGTCTAGCCAAAATTTGAATCATTTGAATTTTTCCTAATCGGATTCAACTGATAGGTAAATAAAATAATGTTTTTTTATTTCTTAAAACTATTTTTCTTATATGTAATATATTTATATTATTATTTTTATAGATATAATCAAATTCAAAATGCAGTGAATTATTGTACACAAATTGTAAATAATAATGTTATGGGTGATGAACGAGTTGGTGCCTAGGCCAACGATTTAAAATTTAAAAAAATAAAATAATTTTTTTTTAAATTTAAAAAAAAAATTAAAAATTATAAAAAATTGAAAATCGCTGCATGGGCAGCGATTTTTCTTATTTAAAAAAAAATTATAAAAAATTGAAAATCGCTACATGGGCAGCGATTTTCAAAAAAAAAAAGTTTTAAATCGATGCCTAGGTAGCTATTTTATTTTTTTAAAAAAAAATTCACATTTTGCAACTGGTGGAGTAAATCGCTATTGTTGCAGCGATTTTACCGTATTGGTTAATATAAAATTTTATATTCCATTTTAAAATTTTTGTTAATATTTTGTACTCCGGATTAGTTTTCATTTTTGGCCATTTCTTTATGTCTATTTTTTTTACAATAAAGTCTAAACTATGATAAATTTTGGTTGGGTCTAATCTCATCGATCTACTTTTAAAGTCAACTCCTCCCTCTATCTTTTTGCTACAATTCTTTTTCAATTTTATGCAAGACAGAACCTTTCAAGCCATTATTGATCTCTAAGGTAAGATTCCGTTTGCTTTACTCGAATTTGATGCACTTGAGCTTATCGTAATTTTTTGAAAATAGTCTTTCTACATTCGAAGCAGTACTCTTACCCGAGCTTACTTGGTGGAATTTCACTATTTATGTTGTTGTTTTGTTATTTTTCTAATTTGATTGATCTTTATGTCTTGTTTTACTATAATAATGGAATGCATATACTGTTATTCAGAAGAATTTGATGGAGGGTCTTTTGGAAACCGTCTTTTTACGAAGTAGTGATAAAATCCACGTATACTCTACTCTAACATTGTTATTTGTTTTGTAATTTCTAATTTGATTGTTTGTGACAATTTTCATGTCTTGTTTTACTACAGTAATGGAACATATATTCACAAGACTTTAGATGTGGCATTGTTAATCATTAGAGTATGTTGTTGTTAATGAAGATTCTATTTCCATCAATCGTTAGAGGCCAAGCTAATTATAATATGGAGAATTCAGAAGAGTCTTGCATCGAACCTTATTATCCATCAATAGACGAAGAACTAGTGGGGTTTGATGAACATGCACAAAATATAACTGATTATTTGATACGAGGAACCTGGGACCTGGACGTTGTCTCGATTGTTGGAATGGCTGGTTTAGGGAAAACAGCTCTGGCTAGAAAGGTATACAATAGTCGTTCTATTATTGATCGTTTTGACGTTCGAGCTTGGTGTTCTGTTTCACAAACATATAATAGGAGACAGTTGGTGCTTCAGATTCTAACACAAATTACAGGTGATCATCCTTCTAACTATGTTAACTTGGATGATCCTGAAGACATATTGCGAAAGTGTCTAAACGGAAAAAGATATCTTGTCGTATTAGACAACATATGGGATGGTAAGGCATGGGATGATTTTCAATCATGTTTCCCTGATTTTAATCATGGAAGTAGAATAATGATAACAACTAGAGATAAAGCGATGGCTAGCTATGTTAAGGGGTACAGTTTTCCTTATTCGCTTCCACGTCTAGAAGATGATCAGAGTTGGGAACTATTGCAGAAGAAAGTATTTGGACGAGGGAAATCGTGTCCTTTGGAACTAGTGAATGTAGGAAAACTAGTTGCCAAAGCATGTAGAGGACTGCCTTTATTGATCATCATGATTGCTGAAGTTCTTTCAAGAGAAAGAGAAGGGTCTTCGTGGCTTAAGGTTGCATATGATATAAGTTCTCATGTTCCCAATAAGGAGATTATCATGATGACGATACAATCAAGTTATGACCATTTACTGGACCATTTGAAGCCTTGCCTTATCTACATGGGATTGTTTCCTAAAAAATACGAAATTCCAGTATCTGATCTACTCAAGTGGTGGATAGCTGAGGAGTTTGTGCACCACATTGACACGTTGAAGCTAGAAGAATTATCAGAGATTTGCTTGCATGATCTTGTTGGCACAAACCTCGTAGTGGTTTCTAAAACAAGATCGAATGGTAAAATGAAATGCTGCATCGTTCTTGATCATGTTCGTGACTTTTGCTTGAGAAAAATTACAGAAGAAAAGTTCATAGTGCCGTATAGTTATCCAGATCAACCCGAAGAACAAAGGTTATGCATGTACTTAAATGACCGTACTATGACAAGTGATTTCAAGGAAAGTGATCCTAAGGAGTTCATTGTTCATCCGAAATTCAGTATATTGGACCGTAAGAATCCTTTTCGTTTGCTTAATAACTTAAAACTTGTTCGGGTTTTACATTTACTGGATATCTACTTGGACAATTCTTTGCCTACTGCATTTCAGTCACTGGATCACTTGAAGTACCTTGCAATTTTTGTTAAAGCATTTGATTTGAAATGGGTGTCACACCTACTTCATCTACAAACTTTGCGGGTTCGTTCATCTTATATAATGATATCCTCTGCTATATGGAAAATGTCAAAGTTGAGGCATGTGGACATAAACGAATTTCCCATTACAGTATGGGAAGAAGAAGATGATATTGTGTTAGATAACTTGAAGACTCTTGGAATGTGTTGTATGTCCGTGGCTGACATGACTCGAAAGTTTTGGGACAAGTTCCCAAATCTTGAAGAAGTCAAGCTCCACATTAATGAATTTGGAGATCATGTTTCTGATTACCCAAGCTCTGCATTGATGAATTTGGATACTATTATTCTCCCCTCGCGTCTCAAGTGTTTGTCCCTCAGTGAAATGTTCCTAACGCATGAATTAGTTTCAAGCATTGCAGAATTGCGATGCCTTGAGACTCTTAAATTATCTGAGATATACTTTGCAGGGAGTCATTGGGTTCTCGGTGCTTACACGTTTGAACAACTCAAGTTTTTGAAATTACATCATGTTTTTATGACCAAATGGAGTTGCATAGAGGAATCATTTCCTTGCCTCGAATATCTTGTTATAAAAAGTTGTCCCAAGCTTGAAGAGATCCCGGAGGCCTTTGTTTATATTCCAAGACTACGATTGATTAAAGTGATCAATTGTAGTGAGTCAGTTCGCGATTCAGCTCAAAGAATTAAACAGGATGTAGAAGATATTGAAGGAGATGAGAGACTCCAACTTCATATCCCCAAGAACTACTAAAGATGGTAACTGATTGTCATTCCTTCAACGGAAAATTACATTGTATGTATCTTTATGATTTTCGACTTCTCTCTACTTCCTTTTGCCATGTAATTCATTCATTTTCACTATACTAAAAATGATCTTTAGCGGAAATAGCTTAATTACCGTTAAATATCACACTTTGTAAATGTCCATAAAGCCTATAGCAACATTAATTCACTAATGTCGGTAAAGACTTTAACACTCTTTGTTAATGTGCATATTTATTGTCACTAAAAATGATTTTTGTTATAGTTCTAGATGTGATTTCCGAGCAGCAGAATCATTCATCGGATCAGATCAGGAGACATCATTAGAAGCTAAACCATTGCAGTACTGAGATGAAAGGTTCTGCTCTGTGGATGGATTGATTTGCATATCATCAATCAGCAAGTTGCTATTGACCTGAGGATATCAATGTCTATTTAGATTTGTGCTTTGTAACGTAACGCTACGTTCTGATATGTATTGTCAAAGACGGAGCCAGAATTTGAAGCTTATGGATTCTGAATTTCTTTTTCACATGTGATCTCAACTATTAATTGTCATGTTTCATTGTTGTTATTTGTTGATGGAAACTATACGTGTGTATTTTAATGCAATATTTAAATATTTTAATGCGTATTTAGATTCATCTTAATGCACCATCTTAATATTCACCTTTGGATTTTAATGCAACATTTTGATATTTATTCAAATTTAAATATCTTAATCTTAATAAGTAGATATATTTAATGTAATTAAGTTATATACCTAATGAGCTTTGATGAACAAATGGAAATAGTTTAATCTAGACATTCTTAAATCAATACTTAAATGGGCACTTTAATTAAAAAATCTCTAATAATTAACAGCACTTTGAAGCAATTATTGATCTCTCTATTTCCACTTTAAGGTGAGATATATTCCCTGTTAGCTTTCATTTTACTTTTCAATTTTGTGCAAGACATGAGAAGCCTTAGAACCTTTGAAGCAATTCTCTAAGGTGAGATCTACTTGAATTTGATGCACTTGAGCAGCCAAGAATTTTTTGAAAAATTTGCGTTTCTAATTTGATTGTTTGTCACAATTTTCATGTCTTATTTTACTATAGTAATGGAACGTATATACTTGTATTCGTAATATTCCTTGTCCTTTACTTAGATTTGATGCACTTGAGTCGATGAAGATCTTTTAGAAACAGTCTTTCTACCTCCACGAAGTAGTGATATGGAGAATTCTGAAGAGTACTCTTGCATTGAACCTTATTATCCCTAATAGACGAAGGGTTTGATGATGATGCAGAGTATTTGATGAGAGGAACAATGAACCTGGACGTTATCTCGATTGTTGGAATGGCTAGAATAGGGAAATCAGCTATTGCTAGAAAGATGTACAATAGCAATATGTCACATGGCATAGCAAGTGGTCTCAAACTCTCACAAGGAAAGTGTTGAAAACGCCCCTAAAGTTTATGGGGTATTTAAGTTCAGTTAATCAAGTAAAAGGAGTGTTTTTATGCCTACTAATATATAGTTTGATAATGAAACTAATAATTAGGCCCTTGTCTCTGTTTCAAACAAGTAGGAATTTTACAATAATTTGTGCATTCTTGTTTAATTCGTTCAGATAACAGAGTTATCTATTTTGAAATATGTAGATTTTATTTCCAAGGATCGTAAAAATGGCCAAGCTAACTGATATGGAGGTCATTGAGATTTGTCCAAAGCCTTCCATGGACGTTAATGACGAATTCGAAGAAGTAGTTGGGTTTGATGATGATGTAGAAATTATAAGTGAATATTTGAAGAGAAGGACATCAACAAATCTAGATGTTATTTCGATTGTTGGAATGGCTGGAATAGGGAAAACAGCTCTGGCTAGAAAGATATACAATAGTAATTCTATTATTAAACATTTTGATGTTCGAGCTTGGTGCTCCGTTTCACAAATATATGATGTGAGAAAGTTATTGCTTGAGATTTTAAAACAAATTGTGTGATGATTGTGTTACTGCAGAAGATAATCTTTACGGTATGTTCAGGGAGCGTCTAATGGCAAGAAGATTTCTCATTGTATTGGATGACATATGGGAAGGGAAGGCGTGGGATACATTAAAATTATATTTAGGTAGTAATTATGGAAAGGGAAGTAGAGTAATGGTAACAACTAGAAATGAAAAGTTAGCTATGTATATGAGGCAGCGTACTGATCCCTATTCGCTTCCATTTCTAAATGATGAAAAAAGTTGGGAATTATTGCAGAAGAAAGTATTTCAAGGAGAGAATTGTCCTTTGGAGCTAAGCAATGTAGGACCACTAGTTGCCAAAAAATGCAGAGGATTGCCTTCTCTGATTATCATGATTGCTGGAATTCTTTCAAGCAAGAAAAAAGAAGCGGATTTGTGGCTTAAGGTTGCATATGATATATGTTCTCATGCTTTCGAAACAAAGATGAGCTTGAAGACAATACAATCTAGTTATGACCATTTAGCTAACCATTTAAAGCCGTGCCTTATCTACATGGCATTGTTTCCTAAAAGTTATGAAATTCCAGTGTCTGATCTACTCGAGTGGTGGATAGCTGAAGAGTTTGTGCAGGACATTGATACGTGGAGGCTAGAAGAATTATCAGAGATTTGCTTGTATGATCTTGTTAGCAGAAACCTGGTAATGGTTTCTAAAACAAGATCGAATGGTAAAATGAAATGTTGCATAATTCTTGATCAAGTTCGTGAGTTTTGCTTGAGAAAAATTACAGAAGAAAAGTTCATGCAGCTCATAGTGCCGTATAGTTATCCAGAGGAACAAAGGTTATGTATGTACATACATGACCGTACTATGACAAGTGATTTCAAGGGAAGTGATCCTAAGGAGTTCATTGTTCATCCGAAATTCAGTATATTGGACCGTAAGAATCCTTTCCGTTTGCTTAATAACTTAAGACTTGTTCGGGTTTTACATTTATTGGATATCTACTTGGACAATTCTTTGAGTGCTGAATTTCAGTCATTCCCACACTTGAGGTACCTTGCAATATTTGCTAAAGCATTTGATTTGAAATGGGTGTCACACCTACTTCATCTACAAACTTTGCGGGTTCGTTCATCTTATATAATGATATCCTCTGTTATATGGAAAATGTCAAAGTTGAGGCATGTGGACATAAACGAATTTCCCGTTACAGTATGGGAAGAAGAAGATGATATTGTGTTAGATAACTTGAAGACTCTTGGAATGTGTCGTATGTCCGTGGCTGACATGACTCGAAAGTTTTGGGACAAGTTCCCAAATCTTGAAGAAGTCAAGCTCCACATTAATGAATTTGGAGATCATGTTTCTGATTACACAAGCTCTGCATTGATGAATTTGGATACTATTCTCCCTTGGTATCTCAAGTGTTTGTCCCTCAGTGAAATGTTCCTAACGCATGAATTAGTTTCAAGTATTGCAAAATTGCGATACCTTGAGACTCTTAAATTATCCGAGATATACTTTGCAGGGGAAAGGTATTGGGATCTCGGTGATTACACGTTTGAAAAACTCAAGTTTTTGAAATTACATCGTGTTTTTATGACCAAATGGAGTTGCAGAGAGGAATCATTTCCTTGCCTTGAGTATCTTGTTATAAAAAGTTGTCCCAAGCTTGAAGAGATCCCGGAGGCCTTTGTTGATATTATACCATTGCGATTGATAAAAGTTATCGATTGTAGCGATTCTGTTGGTAATTCAGCTGTGAAGATTAAAATAGAATCAGAAGAATATTATGGGTCAACCTCCATCCAAGTTCATATCTTGAAGAAAGACAAATGATGATGGTAAGTGATTTCATTCATTATTCTCATGTTTTTGCATATTAGAAAACATTTCTTCCTTGCATATTGAAGTTCAGGTGTGCAGAATAAACGATGTTTATGATATTGATCGATAACATAACCTTTAAGCTAATATGCCAGTTGTGCTACATATTGCATCGACAACATACCAACAATGTCATTTTGATATAACGTTATGGTTTTTGAGTTCTCTCTAGTTACTTCATTTATTTTCCTGTCATTCTTCGTCTTTTCCATATTTTTAACTTCATCTAGTTGTGATTCCGAGCAACAGAATCATCCATCGGACTTGTGAACTTCTAGTCAGAGGATGCATCAGATGAAAGGTTCTGCTTTGTGGATTGATTGATTTGCATATCAGCAAGCTGCTATTGTCCGCAGGATATCAATGTCTATTTCGTTTTGTGCTTTGTAAGGCTACGTTCTTATATGTAATTTCACAGACGGAGGCAGATTTTGAAGCTTATGGATTCTAATTTTTTATCACTGTGATCTGAACTACTAATTGCCATGTTCATTGTTGTTATTTGTTGATGAAAACTATATGTGTGTATTATGTATATATATATCACAATTTACTACCATCCGTGACTCAATTCAAGTGTCTTGGTTTAATTAGACATGAATATAAGAAATAAAGTGAGATTTTTTAAAATCTTGTGGTCTTATTTTAAAGACGTTTGTTATCTATATAATCTTATGTGATCTTAAACTAGTCAGGTTAGTGTTGGAATTGGTAAATTTACTACATATAAAAAGACCTTTTTTTTTATACGAGAAAGTAAGACCTCATAAATATTGAAGAAGAATGTTATGAAGTGTTGTCTGGTTAAATAAATTTCAAGGTTATAACTGCATTTTTTTTGAACATATAACTGCAGAAATATCAATGTAAGCTAGTAAAGAGCTAAAGAAAGGAACGTTAATTTTTAAAAAATATTGGTTCGATCAAATGTTAAAATGATCGGAAAAATAAGTTTTCTCAAGATTAAATATATCGAAGTTCCTTATGTCAGGATTACTATTCCATTCACTACAATCTCGACATAACCAATCCGAGCTTTATTGCGTCGCAAGTACACTGATTTGGGTCGATGTAATTAAAATTAAATCTTTTAACATTATCCAATAAAGGAGTGCCACATGTAAAATTTATAAAGTCAACCTTGCAATTACTAGATCTATCTTTCTTCATTCTTCAAAATTCAAAGTCCACAAAACTTCTTTTCCAATTCTTCCTAAGAGGGAAACCATATAGGCATAGCAATTATTATTTCTCTCTGTATTTGCACTCTAAGGTGAGATCCCTATTTTAGATTTCTACTTTTTTGCTTTTATTTTACTTTCTAATCTAATGAGTCAAACAAATTTATGTGATACTTTGTTGTTATATTTCCATTTACTAATATTTGAAAATAAATATGAAAAAGTAGTATAAGTAGTAGTGATTCTTCTCATATCATTATATGATGAAAAAGTACCTTATAATTTTGGTCTTGGTCAATTATATAGATACAAGATCTAGCGCCTCGATTATAGAGAATGGGGCACAAGTGTGTGACTTGATAGAATAGTGTTTTGAATCTTGAGGAGAAAGCTAGTTTGAATCTCGAAAAACAAAAAATGTTACTAAAAATTGGGAAAGACGAATTTGAGGAATCAACTTCTAATTAACAAATCTCTCATAATGTTTCTAGTGTTGTTAGTAATTTGTAACTTCCATAGATTCCCTTTTACTAGAACATGGATATTGAGGCAAAATGTTTGATTACACGTACTAGATTAACTCTGTCTACCTAGTGTTTGACGGATAGGTAAAATGTTCAAAATATGCTTGTTGCGAAATTATTTCTAATGCTCATGACTCGCTATTTGAATAGAAGAAAATAACATTACTAAGGCGAAAAACTATTTCATTGGTTTTATGGAGGCTAACACAGTTATTAACTATAATGCAGTTTGACTTTTACCTCTAACAATCGTGAATTGAGATGGAGAAGATCGAGCTAACTACTTCTTTTTCATCGAATGATGAGGAATTTGTGGGGTTTAAGGAGGATGTAAAACAGATCATTCAGAAATTGACTCGAGGAACAAAAGAACGCGAAGTTATATCAATTGTTGGAATGGCAGGACTAGGCAAAACAACTTTGGCTAGAAAGGTGTACAACAGTCATTCTATTGCTGAACACTTTGATGCTCGCGCATTTTGTATTGTTTCACAAACATATAGCACCAGAAAGCTATTGATTGATATTCTTAAACAAGTCACTGGTGAAAAACATGACATGATCCGAGAGGATGAGGACGTTGCAGATATGTTGAGGAAGGAACTCTATTTCAAGAGATACCTCATTGTTTTAGATGATATGTGGAAATATCAGACATGGGAAGACTTGCAATTATGTTTCCCTTGTGTGGGAAGAGGAAGTAGAATTATGGTAACAACCCGCGTTCAAGAGGTTGCTACTAAGATGAGTGATACTTATTCTCTTCGATTCCTAACAGATGAAGAGAGTTGGGAGTTATTGCAAAAGAAGGTATTTAAACGCGGGAGGGTTCCCTTAGAGCTAAAAGAAGCAGGATTTGAAGTTGCTCGAAACTGTAAGGGACTGCCTCTTGTGATTGTGTTGAATGCTGGTATTATCGCACAAAAGGAAAGGTGTGTCTCCGTGTGGGAAGAGTTTGCAAAGGATTTAAGTTCTCTTGGTTTAGAAGAGCAGAGTAGGAAGGCAGTTCAATCAAGCTATGACTATTTACGCGATCATCTAAAGCATTGTCTTCTATACGTTGGATACTTCCCCGAAGACTACAACATTCCAGTCTCCGATTTGCTAAACTTATGGATAGCTGAAGAGTTAGTACCCAACATCAACGACACGGAGAACCTAGAAAAATCATCTAAAGATTGCTTGATTGATCTAGTCAATAGAAGCCTTCTAATAGTTTCTAAAAGGCGATCAAATGGTGATATAAAATACTGCATGGTTCATGATCTGATTCGCGAGTTTTGCTCAAGGGAACTTGAAGAAGAAGATTTTAAACAACGATTTGAGTCATACAACTCATCCTCTGAAGTACCTTCGTCTCCCAATGATCCAGCTCGGCTATGCATGTATATCCATGACAACCTTGTTAATCATTTGGAGTTGAACGGATATTCACTGAATGGGATCTCCGAAGAAAAGGAGTCTCTTGAATTCATTGCTCATCCGCGATTCTATTCATCAAAATGTATGGATCTTTTCTCTCTACTTCATAAGTTGAGGCTTATTAGGGTGTTGCATTTGTTGGATATCAATATGGAAAGTAGTTGGGAATTTCAAAAATCTCCGGCTTCCGCACTTGAATCACTCACTCACTTGAAATACCTCGCGATTTTTGTCAAAAAATTTGACTTCAAGTGGGTGTCGCACATGATCAATCTACAAACTTTACGTGTTCATTCACATCAACGTATAAAGACATCACCGGACATTTGGAAAATGAAGAAGCTAAGGCATGTTGATATTAGTGAATTTTCCTTTTTATGGGTAGACGATGAGCAAGAAAAATCTTCGCAACATGTTCTGTTAGACAACTTAAAGACTTTTGGCAAATGCCGTGTATCTCTTGCTGATATGAATCGTAAGTTCTGGTGGAGGTTTCCGAATCTTGAAGAACTCAGTCTCTCCGTTGTTAATTTTCATGGCATGCCTAACCATTCTCTGTTTCCTACACCGGAAATTCATAACCGCCTTCAATCTCTTGAAATAAGTTTCCCCATTGGATTATCAACGCCAACCGGAGGGTTCAAATCAGTTTTCCCTATGAATATGAGGTTGTTATCACTTGCTGGCATCTCATTGACAGAACAAGTGGTTACAAGTATTGCAGCATTGCAAAAACTTGAGACTCTCAAGTTATTTTTTATACATTTCCCCAACAACAATACGCGATGGGATGTTACTGATCGAGAGTTCAAAGTCTTGAAATATTTGAAACTAGAGCTAGTCGATATGAATCAATGGGAGGCCTCGGATACATCATTTCCCATGCTTGAGAAACTCGTCATAAAAGATTGTGAACAACTTGAGGAGATTCCTTCTAGCTTCGCGGATATTTCAACACTACGATTGATTAAATTGATCAATTGTAGTGAGTCAGTTCGCGAGTCAGCTCAAAGAATTAAACGGGATGTAGAAGACACTGAAGGAGTTGAGAGACTCCAACTTCATATCCCCAAGAACTACTAAAGATGGTGTAACTGATTTTCATTCCTTCAACGGAAAATTACATTGTATGTACAAGGCCAAAGTTATTTCTTCATCTTTTGGCCCCTTACACCTTGTTTGGATGGTTGTTCAGCATTGTTTCATAATGTATCGTATTATATTGTATTGTATTATGTTGTATTGTATCGTACTGTGTTATTCTAATGAATACAACATTTGGATTGATTGTATTGGCAGGGTTAGGGCCTTTCTCGTTAACCCTAGGTTTTGATTGTTTCTTCCATTTTTGTCAGTCCCGCCAATGGCTAAGATGTTCAGTCGACTTCCTCCCCTTTGTGGGGTTCCGACCCCTACAAGTGAGCAGCGAAGTGAGGAGGAACGAGGCCATGGTGAACGGTGTAACATAAATCGGTTTCTTGAGCTCGAGTACCAAGTTAGGATTCCTAGAAGAAAAAAAGCTTGGAGTAGGCTGAATAGAAACTTATTCTTATTTAATTCTCCATTGTTACATGACATAATTTAAGAATTTGAATGATTTAAAAAACATATATAAAATAGTGCGATGATTTTAGACTAATCGATAAACTGAACTGTAATTTAACACAAAACATATAATATCTTTCGACGCAATAGGTGTACTTAGATGCCCATTTTTATTTTCTATAACGACAATATATATGAAAAACAAAAAAAATACTTTCTTCGTAAATAAATACTCTTCTGAAAAAGAACGATAAGAATATATTTGAAACCAAAATTCAAATGGAAGACAAACTTATTCTATTTTTCATAATTATTGGGCATTGTTGGCCCTTTTCTCAACCAAAATTAAATAAAAATAAATTCTACGATTCACAGGCTATTGATTTATTAATATTGTTTTTTTAATTTATTGTTTGTTATTATTATTATTATTATTGTTATTATGGACTTTTTTGTTTAACCTAATTAGCCTTCTTTTATATCAAAATGAATTGCTTAATCTCTTCTCTTCCAACTAAAGTTCACAAATTATGGAAATAATCAGTTACATAATTTAATTTTTTGGGTCAAGAAGTCCAAAATACTTGCTAATTTCCAAATTTGTTTAGCCTAAATATATATAACTAGTTTTTCAACAAAGTGTTTTTCAATTTTTTTTATTAAAATTTGAAAAATGAATGTTGTTTGAATAAGGAAATGGATGAATTTTCATAACACATAGTGACATAAAACTTAGCTATTTGTTGTGTTTCTTTAAAGAGAAAAAAAAAACAATAGGGACGGCTAGAACATAAAATATCTTGTATTAGTATTATTCGAGAAAGGCTACATTGCTTTAGAATATTCCTAAAAATTCGGTAAATATTAATTATTTTTTTATCTTTCTCACACTTAATCACCGTGTTTGTAGTTAAGGTTAAAAGACGTGTGATAACAGATAATCAAATTAAAATAACATTTTTTAAAAAAGTAAAGAAGAGGTAAAAGATAACATATTTTATAACAATACAATTAAATAAAACATTAGTACATGTTAGGGTCACAACTCTTATAATTCATAACTATTAGAAAAGTCCTAAAATTAACAATAGCATACTCAAAATATATACTAAAAAGAAAAGGACAATTATGTAATTCTAAGGAAATTGCAAAGGACATTTGGCTTTTGCATTCATAGAAAGGCCATATTTTTATATATTATATTATAATTAATAATAGCCACCACCTTCTCACCTTCCAAAATTCTATCTAGTCTAGGTAATAAATGTCACAATACTTTGTGCCTTACCTAAAATTTAAGTATTCATGTGTTCTACATGAATAAATTATTGTACTAGCTCGATTTATTTTTATTCGTTCATTTTACACCATATATATATACACACATACTCCTACATTTTGAGATATAAGAAATGAATTTTATTGTTAAGAATAAAATGCGAAAAGAATAAAATATATAGTTTACTCTTAATATAGAAGTAACAAGTGAAAATTGTATATTATTATACTATAATGGCAAGTAAAATAAATGGAGGGAGTGGTAAATTTCATGAAAGTTTAGATACTCAAACTACTTGAATGAACATCTAAACATATAAGTATTTAGGACACTTTCATCATATTAAAATTGATGTTTAGTGACAATAAATTAGTAATTGTCGTTAAATGTATACTTTTAGCAGTAATTAGCATTATTTGTATATGTCCCTAAAGACTTTAACGAAATTAGATCTAATTACATTTAACTAATGCCGATAAAGATTTTAGCATTCTTTGTTAATGTGTCTATTTATTGACGTTAAAAGTTAGTTTTATTATAGTGTTTTTACCCAATTTTTGAAAAAGGTTACGTCTGTTTTCTCAAACGCTCATTCCGCTTTAGCCTATAATTTTTAACATAAGATTAAAAACACAACCCAAATTTATGTGATTAATTTATTATTTAATGGACACTTGAATTTCTTTCAAGATTAATTGGAAATGTTTAACAGAAATGCTTTTTCATGTACATATTCAAGTTCTCAAGCAAAACAAGTCATTATTCAAATGATAAGATTTACCAATAAGTTTAAAATATTATCAATGTATTCTCCCTAAATATAATTGGTGCAATTTTTAGTTGGGGTTAGTACATTGTATGGTACTATGATATCCCAAAGGTGTTAGAAAAATTGGAAACATCACATGTGGTTAATTATGATTTGACATTATACGCTCACATTGATCATAATCTTAATAAGATTTTATATGATTAAAAAGATTTATATTTACTCCTATAAGAAATATTTTAAAGTTATCTTTAACATACTCTCTAATCGTAGAGAGAATTAAAATTATAAGCTTATAAATTTTATATTCTAATTAAATTTTATCAAATTCATAGTAGTTTTTTTTTCCTAACCTTGACTTTGTCCTTGGCCATAGTCCATAGTGGAGCTCTAGCATAGAATGATCACAAGCTTTACACCCCCCCCCCCCCTTCTCGCGTAAAAGCGATCAGAATTTGAACACGCCGCGTTTTACTGGGAAGGATCGAACCATGGGAACGAATCTACAGGGCTATCACCTTTTTTGGCCAGATCTTCCAATCTTTTCACAATTACAGTTCACTGCGCCCGCTCCTTTAAATTTAAAGGGCGGCGGCTTTCAAGCTTACCTTATTATTAGAGAAAGGTTTGGAACGAAGTAGCTCGCCTAAAAGGAGAGGTACGAAGTCACTCGACTGAAAGGAGAGGAAGAAAAACCAACGTTTTGGATTTTGGAGTTTTCGCCCCAACCTAAACCCCTTATCGAAATTTTTAATAACGATAAATTTCACGTATTAAAATGGAAAAAGGTTAAAAATTGTGCGCCATTACTATTCTATATTTTTAAAACTTATTTTGTAATTTTTATATTTTTTAATAAAAAATCAAGTCTTTATTTGATCAGAATTATGACGAGGAAAAGTTATAAAACTACTAAAATCATACTCTAGAAAATAAAAATATACATAAAAGAATACTTTTAAAATTAATGACTATTTATTAAAAATTTAAAATATTCAAAATGTACAAATTATGTTGTTGATTGATAAATGCACCAAGAAAAAGCCAAATAAAAATTCCCAATTGGACTGTATGAACTATGAATAGCCAAAAAAATAATAAATACTCCTTGTAGAGAGGAAAAGGCCAATAGAATCTTTTGGACAATCTAAGATTCTCAAGGATCATATGAATATCTTTTTTCATGGAAAGATAAGTTAAAATAATAGCTAGAATATACTTGACCAATGAAATTTAAAATACTTTCTAGGGTTTTTCACGTATCTGACATCAATATTGAAGCTCAATTATTAATATCTACAAATTCGATTAATTAATGTTCATGTATTACAAAACTATATCTATATTAAATACTGACTAATCGATCAGTTACTCATTTATGGGGGCAACTTTTCCTATATATTTTTTATATAAGAATTGAATTCAAAACTTCTAATTAAAAATGGTAAAATTCCGAATACTAATCATCTATTACAACGTGTTAATTAATGAATTAAAATGACAGCTAACATGCATGAGGGACAATATTTTTGTTGAAAATTACTACATTTTTTTCTTGACCTAGTTTTAATAATTAATAATAATCGAACTTTACAGTTTACATTAAACAAAGGCTTAAGTCATGTGCAGCCACTTAAAGTTGTCCGCAAAATTCACTTAGACACCTTAACTCATTCATATGCCGATTGAACACCTTATTTGTTCAAAAATCATTTCCATTAAATACAAAACGCTGACATGGCAAAAAATGTGTAGTGCACTCTCTTTGAGCGCGTTAAGTTATGAAAATTAATATATTTTCTTTTTTTCCATTAACTTTTACACCTAATTTAATTTTTTTTAAAAATTAAAAAAAAAGAAGAAGAAACATACATCTTCTTCCCCAATATTGCTGCAACTATTCTTCCACCATTTTCATAATCTTTTTACATACGCTACACACCACCACCTCCACCTCTCTCTTTCTCTCACCCTCTATCGTTCTTCTTCTTCTGCTTTTCCTTTTTCTTTCTTATGTTGATTTAAGTTTCAAATATCTTGACGAAGTCCTATTAATTATGATGAAAAAAGATATGAATAGATTTTTTTTGAACAAAAACTTGTTATTATTATTTTTCAATTTTAACAAATCTTAATTAATAATTAAGAAAAAGTGTGATTGGAAGAAATACCATTTCCAATATTGAATTAGATTCAAGGAGAGGAGTTGGTGGGTTGATCGGAAAAAAAACATATAATTTCAAATTAAAAGGAAAAACGTCAAAGTGAAAATGGTTATTCGAAACGTGATTCGATTTTGTGTCTTTTGGTAAAAAAAATGTGGAATTTAAAGTTGGGGTTGGGTGGGAGTGGTTCTAGGAAGAAGAAGAAGAAAAGGGAAGGTTGCTCTTTTTTAATTTTTTGTTTTCTCAAAAAATAGTTTTTATTTATTTAATTGTGTTTTTCTAGGTCCAATGCCAGATATCTCTTTTTTATTAGCTACCATGCCATGTCAGCCGCGAGTGTATGACACACCATCTTTATTTTTAATTGATTGTCAAAATATGTTCGATAGGTATTTTTTTAAACTAAAAAAGGTGTTCAATTGAAACAAATCTAAAATAAGGTGCCTAAATAAAATATATGGACAACTTTAAGTGGCTGTAGATGACTTAAGCCTTAAATAAAATATCACTATATCAATTATGTATATTCTTCTTTTTCCGAGGAATATTCGCGTAGGGACCATAGTTATTAGAAATCAATTACGTAATTTTATTTTATTTTAATTTCTTCCACAAAATGGGTGTCATTTATTTTGGCTTCTTGGTAAACCACCAGACAATATTTTGTCGATGTATTAAAAAGAATATTCGAAATTTAAATTTCTTTTTGGATATTAAATTAACTTGAAATATTTTTGAAGTAAATATAGGCAGAACTATATTATTTTTCTCCAAATACTTATTAAATAAGTTTTTATATTTTGCCAATATTTCTTAACCTACTATATTTTAATACTTGCAAATATCGATTAATTTGGGTTATCGTTATTTAAAAATTTAATATAATCATTATTTTATATATATATATATATATATAGCTTGTATGTATAATCTATGCATATCGACTAAAACAAGTAAATCGTACCTATTATAACCTATACATTCATTATGAACAAAGTGCCTGCAAAAATATGCTTGAGAAAATTCTCTAATAAAATGTAATTATTTAGAAATCCTTTAAATCAAAGGAATGATATTGAATATTCCAAGAATTAAGAATCAATGATAAATAATTTTAAAAAAAAAAAAAATCACACAAGATTTGGTTCAAAACCTCTTCTAGATGATAAAATTCATTTGGATCACACACAATGACTTCTTTACATGGAGAGTATAATATGAATTTATACTCCTCCTATATCCTAATTTATGTAGTAATTTATAAGACACATTTTGAAGTTCGATTATTATAAATTAAATAATATAATTTTAACATATATTTTTTAAAAAAAACTTTTACTTGTGAGAACATATAGTATGTACATCCATAATATAAACTATCGTCATTTTTGAAAAAAAAATAAAAAAAATTGCCAAACTAAGCTACACAATTGAAAAGGATATTGTTATAAAGAAGAATATATAATTCTGCTGAAGTTATTAATTATTGATCTATTATTCCACGTTTCATATTTCAATAATCCAAAATAGTGGGAACCTACCATATAAATTATTCATTTTTTTCTCTCATTGTCAACTGCATTAATTGAGATCCTCAAAATATATCACAATATAATGCCATTGCATTCTTAATTAAATTAAATTAAAGTAAATTTATCCAGCTACTTAATTGTTTTTTTTTTGTTTAACTATAAGGTCGATTAATTGACTTTCACAATATATTGAGCTTATTAAAAAGAGAAACATTCTCCATTAGTTCAAAATTTAAGCTTTATATGAATTAAGACTCTTATTGTTCCACTTATAGTTTTTTTTAAAAAAAATTATTAATTCAGATTTACTATTTATTGTAGATTAACTCATTTGGTATGTTTTCCTTCCGAAAGTTAATTTCACTCAATTTTAAGTTACGTTAAATAGGGTTAGATTACTCCATATTTTATATTAAAAATTTAGATATGACAAAACTATGCAATAAGTGTTGTAAATTGTTGTTTTACCCATGATAATTTGATGAGGAAGTATAATCTAAAATACTAATCAAAATTTTAATTTGACTCTAAAAAAATAAATATGATAAATATTAGAGGTAGAGCTAGGTGGGGGTTCGTCATTTGGGGGTTCCGATGAACCCGATAGCTTTTTCATAAGTCTTGTATTTGTATTAAAAAATTAAATAAGTAGTATATATTTATATTATCTAAATACTCATTTTTTTCTCTCTTTCATCATTAATATACAACACATTTTTGGATTTAAGTGATTTTAGGTATGAATTCACCTTTGTTATTAGGTAGCTCTTTCTCCTAAAATATGTGAGATTGATGTTTCGAGATAAATTTAAATTCAATCGGACCTTAATACTGACGTCAGCAAAAATATTTTTTTAACAAAACTCCAGCTGGTCTAGCTAAGCATGCTGGCCACTGCCCCTGTGTAGATCTCCTTTAAAATTTGACGAGAAGTAGATTGTAAAAACAATAGATGTATTTTAATTTATCGACTGACCTTAAGCCCTTGATGAAATATATATTATTTAGTTAAAATATGCAATAGCAACTTGTAAATTAGACACTAGTTGAGAATAGTCGTTATATCTCTCTCTTTTTTAGGGCGATAAAGTCAACGCGTCTAAAGTTAAGGTCAGAAGACAGAAGACGTGTGATAATAAATAATCATATAAAAAGTACAAAAGAAATGATGACATATTTTATAACAACAATATCAATTAAACAAAACATTAGAAATCAAATAAGTCGTCCCTCATTGAGTCACAACTCTATTACTCCCAAGTATAATAAAGGTCCTAAAATTTTGCTAACCTTTCGCTTTTATTGCGATATAATTAAAGTGTCTGAAGTTAAAGCGAAAAGACGTGTGATAACAGATAATCATATAAAAGTAAATGAGAAAATACGTACAAAACGGATGAAAGGATAACATATTTTATTAATATATGAATTAAACAAAACATTAGAAGCCAAATAGGTCCAAAATGAGACAATATTTTCAAAAAATAAAAATAAAAAATTGAATTGTGTTTTATGTAGTTCTAAAGGTATTGCAAAGGACATTTGGCTTTTGCATTTATCGAAAGGCCATATTTATAATTAACAAGCCCCACCTAATTCCAAGTCTATCGTTTCTAGTACAATTGTACAAATGTACAATCTAGGTGGTAAATAAATGGCAAAATATTTATTATACTACTACTATATAGTCTTTGTTTGTCCAAAATTTAAGTATTGTGTACATACATGGAATAATTAAATAATAATTGATTTCATTTATAGTTAGGGTTATTACATAATTGCAAGCCTAGAACAACATATGGTGTGGTTCTACAACTACTAGGTCTAATAAAATTTTGGAACATCACATGTCAATATGACTTCTATGAGTTTAATTTTTAAGATTACTAGTGATAAAGAAATAGATATCGAATTTAATTCAATCATAAAAGTTAACTAAAGAGAAAAACATTTTCTAAAGATCGTACAAAGAGACTAAACGCCACTAAATCGACCAATGTGGGTAAACAACAAGCCCTTTCATAATCAGGATTGAATATCTGAAGTTTGAATAATTTAGTTAGGGACACTATCAGATAAAATAAATTGGAATGGGGCGTATATTGATAACATGATAAAAATAAATTTTGATATAATCCAATCTAAAAAACTAACTGAATAAGAAAAAATTAACCACAATTACTTAAAAAAAAAAAAGATGAAGAAGAAGAAGAGCAAAATGCCCTAACAAAGAGATGTGTGACTCAACAATAAGCCTTTTAACTTATTGTGCTTTTGAATTACTGATTCGAGTCTAATAACTGTTGAAAATAGAATGTTTTTTACATGTCTTTATATCCTATGCATTGTTATTGGGTTCACGAGAACTCACAACGAAGTCAGAGAAACCTATATCTATGATCTTTTATGTAAACTAAATATGTTCAAAGATAATTACATATATGATGATATCGTAGAGAACTAGTGGGCATTTGAACATAAATTGGTTGAGGGTTATAATAAATTTTTAAAATATAATATCTTCAATTAAATAAAAAATGTGAAAAATACACATCTAGCAATTTGTTTGCCATTTGATCAAAAGAGTTGAACATAAAAAGAAAATATCAGAAATTATCAAACCATTATTTTGGGGGTAAACTAAAATTAAAAGATATTTTCTTACACAAGGTCTTTAGATTCTCATTATTAAATTCAAAAAAATAAAGTCAGAATATACTTTTCAAATAATTCAAACTGCCCTATTTATTTATTTTTTTCCAAAAAGTCAAAAATCACTAATATTTGTGATTGGATGCCAATAAAACTCATATTTGAACTGTATGAAACGTGAATAGTCAAAATAATACATTACTAAATAAAACAAAATCATTCCAAAACTTTTATTAAATTACAAAACAAAAATAAATTAATTTCAAATTAGTTGTTTTTTGAAGTAATAATATTAATTATATTTTTGTAAATTAAATTCATAAATAAATTTTTATATTTTTAAAGACATGTGAAAAAGAAATATAACAGAATATTTAATCTTTTTTAGTGGAGGAAAGAAAAAAAAAGGCAATAGAATCTTGGACAATTTAAGATTCTCAAGGATCAGAATATCTCTTTTTTTTTTCCATTGACAAAATAAGATAAGTTAAAAATCAAAAAAACAAGAGAATATACTTGACCAATGAAATAGAGATAATACCTAACATGCATGAGGGGCAATACACTTTTTATTAAAAAATACAATACAATTTTTCTTGACCTATTATATATTTAATAAAAAAAATCAACTTAGCACTAAATAGAATATTAGTATCCAATGTTGCATATTCTTCTTATTCCTAGGAATATTCGTATGGGAACCATCCTTATCGAACCTTTACAATCATATAAAACTTTTTTTTTCTTTTTAATTAGCCAATTGATAGGTTTCGCTATTTAATCAGGTTCGAATATTGTATACAAAAAATTATAATTAAAGACGTAGTTTTTTTTATTGAGTCATAGTCATATATGATATGATTCTGAATTAATTGACGATTTAGATGAATAAGAACTTTTTAGATGTTATCAATTACTTAAAAAAAATTAACCTCACAAAAAAAAATCAAAATAAACGTTTTCTGTAAAATCTAAAGCAAAATTCTAGTCGGTCGTCAAGCTTTTTTTTATTTAATATTGAATAAAATTTGTCTTAACAAGTTAGGTGATTAACAAATTATAATGAATTGTTAGGATAATAATCGCGAGAATTGTCTTAACAATAAATTATGATGATTCTTAGAGTTTTCGCAGCAACAAATTTTGACATTTTATAAAGATCTTTAAGAATTCTATCAAGTCAATAAAATTTGATTTCTTTGACTCGAATACTAGGCAATGCTTCAAGCTCGATCATAAGGTAAGAATTATATAAGGAAGTTTGAACATTGAGCAAATTATAAATTATAATAGGCTCGATTCTGACACCAATCAAAAGTCATAACTCATAAGAAATAAATTCCGATAAAGTTCAACTGGAAAAAAATAATGTATGAAATGCAAGCCAAAATTCTTAATTTTACCATGTATAAATATTACAACTTATTATCATCTTAAAAAATATTAACAATATATTTTTCTTTTAAAAAATTCAAAATTTACCTTATTATTTAATAATAACGATTATATTTTTGATTGATATCGCAATCACCCTTTAAATGGACGTTGGTGCAAACATTTCCTGTTGATAAAATGCAGCTTTTCGACATTGAAAAAAAAGTATATGTTAAGTGATGAGTCATACAAATAGGACGAGTAACTTCTACGCAATTAAATTTCTCATAAATTTCCATCACGTATAATTATCTTTTGTATTAATTATATGATGTAGAATATTGCTCAAAAGTCAAGTCTATTAAATCATTTCTATATTTGTATTCTTTCGTTATTATTTTCAATAATTTCATCCTCTTTTTCTTTTAAGTCAATTAAGTTGGTACCATCGCTAGAGTAATTATTTTTTAAACCCAAGATAATTTACGGTTGTTATAATCTGCACTCTGTGTACATTGAGTAGATCTCTTCAAATCGCAGTAGACAAGCTTTATACTATAGACTCGATTCAGAAGACACTCATGAAGAAAGAATGATTTCGAATTATCATATAGATAGCCATCTTTCAAATCAACTGAGCATCCTGAAGAATCAACTAGAATAATCAAAACGCAACTAATTGTTGTGAAAAGAAAAACAGTGGATTATTATTCCAAAACTATGGATAATTCTTTAAGATATGTATTGACTTTTGATAACTTACCTAACATAATCTCCATTAGTTTGCTTTTTCAAAAATTATGCTGGATTCTCTCTCCTTTTTACAGTTGTTATTAATAAAAGATAGAACATAATCCTTCCATTTCAAAATAATAGTCACATTTTACTTTAGGGGAATCACTTTAATTAATTTTGAGTTAAATTAAATTAGATTAATTTAATATTTAAAAATTAGATTTAAATATTATAGACAATACTAAAAATATTATAAGTTATAATTTTTTTTCGAATCAATAAGACTAAAAAAACATCTCAAATTATTGAATTAACTCTAAAAAATTAAATTTGTTTGTCGCTAATTTATATTTGATTATAGTAGTTTTTTCTTTCAAGGATTCAACATATAAAATTAACATCGAAATTTCTCATTTTTAAAAATTAAATTTTGTATGAACTCGTTTTCTTTCTAGTCATAAAAGCAAGACTAAAGATATTTTATCTTTTCAAAATTTTACTTCATAAAGTTACGTTAAATTTATTATTGTTATCGTTGTTATTTTGGAGTATCGAGGGTTTTTTAATTAAGCTTCTACATTTTACATTAAAATTCACCATACTTCAATAATAAAAAGACTAAAAATTAGCTAGGGTTTATGTAGCTAGGTTAAACGGTGAATACGAGTGAAAATAATTTTGCTATAAAGTAAAGAATAATTCTGCTTAAATTAAACGCTATGCAAAAAAATTCCACGTGCCATTTCAATAATCCAAAACGATGGGAACCCACCATATTATTCAATCTTAATTACTATCATTGTCAAAATGCATCTAAAAGATCTTCAAAAGATATCACGATTTGATATATAATATTTTTTTTAAATATAAACTAAAACAAACAAATAAATACGATAAGCTTTTTTTTTTCTAACAAGACCGAAAAATCAACTCTATATGACTTTCTAACATTTATAGTAGAAAATTGGAAAAATTAAAATATATTACAAAAATAAATAAATAAAAAATCTACACATTTTTTTTAGTAAGCTGGTGAAGCAGTAGTTGTATGTGTAGAAGAGGACGTTGCCGGAGAATTAGAATGCACACCGCCACAGTCGGAGTGACTGTGGCTTCTGTCGCGCTCAGAGGAACGTTCTGAGCGCGACGACTTGTTGTTGTGCTGCCTTAGGGTTCCACCCGATACATGATCATGGAGTGGACCCTTTGGATGAGTGGCAATAGGTGCATAGATTCCATTTGAGTTGGCAACTCCCGATGCTTCGCCCGAGGCCGCTGGAGCACCAGCGGCCATCGAGGCGTATTCGGGTGGTGGGACCCATATTCCTCCGACGACCACAAATTGTGGTGGTTGTTGGTTGTTGTTGTTGTGAATTGATGAAGGACTAGGTCTTCTCGTGTGTAATCGATATTTCTACATAAAAAAAAACAAATGAAATTTAGGTCATGCATGTATATATATATAAATAAAAAATAAAAAAATTACACTATTAAATCACGTAAAAAAGTTTTACTATTTTAATTTGTAATTAGTTGTAAATAACTTCGAAAATTACACATGCATATATGTTGCTTGATTTGGTATCCATATAAAAGCAGATTTATATAAACAATTTTAGAAAGTTTATTATAGTTTACTAAATTCAAAGCATCTTTCGATTTTTTGCTCATCTAAAGATATATATACAGCTACATTTACCAAATTTAGCTAAACCAAATCTCAAAAGTTGTAGATTTTTCTATAACAAAATAGATATTTAGTTCGTAACGGCAAAAATAACAATAACAAACTCAATATAATTTTACTATCTTACTTCCCTTTTGAGAATATAGAAAAATTATTTTCGATAAATCACCAAACCCATATGATTTCGTATTAATTAAAAAGAAAAATATATGTAGTTTATCCAAAAATTCTTGAGTCTATCTATCCAAAAATAATCCAAGTTTGTACTAGAATATGTTGATGGACCCCTAATCAATTTTGCACTACCAAACAAAAGAAAAAATATCCAATTTACAAGTTTTGATATACATCAAAGTTCATCATGTTTCACATTCGCCAAAGATAAATAAATACTTTATTTGAAATAGAAAGGAGCACCAAAATAAATATAAATATAAAGAAAAACATCTAGAATGTTCATTAATCATTAAACAAACCTGTAAATGACTCTTAACTTCATCATTAGTAAGTCCATCCACCTTCATTAACTCCCTAATTTGTTTTGGTGTAGCAACTGCAAAAAATTAAATACAAATAATTAGCTACGGATAACTTCTATCGCTAAACAATAAAATTCATCTCGAATTAAAAATATTTAAAATAATTACCATGAGAGCCACCTAGTTGTTGTAAGGCATGTAAAAATCTTCTATGCAACTCTGGAGACCAACACCTCCTTTGTTTTCTTTGTCCATCTTTATCCTCTTTTTTACTTCCACCGCTATTCTCCGCGGTGGAACTACCTGTCGCCGCCAACACAACGCCAGCCAGAGCTGGCGTTGTTTCAACGGCGGCGACCGTGTTTTTCTCTTTCTTAAAAGGATGAAATGCTCCTCCACTTCCATTTTTCTTCACTTCTACAACCGACACCTTTTTAGGTGTTAATTCCTAAAATACCCCCACAAAAATAAAAATTAGATAACCAAAATTTTCAAAAAAATAATTTTTTTTTGTAAAAAAATAATTACCTCTTTTGGGGTGGGATCTGAAGTTTGATTCCAAAGCTGAACAGATCTAAGCCAATCAGATTTTTTATTTTTTGCATCCTTAGAACTAGTAGAATTATTATTGTTATTATTAAAAGATTTTGATTTATGAGATTGATTTTCTTCATCATTCTCATCTTCATCTTCATCTTCATGAGAAAATGTGGATTTTAATGGAATAAATTCTTCCAAAATAGGAACATCACTAGATGTATGTTCATCATCAGAACATTCAGTAGATTGTGCATTAAGGTTGTATTCTGTTGTTGTACCAGATAATTGTTGCTTGTAAGTTTCAATAGCTGCACATGAAAAAATTAATATTAAAATCACAAAAAGTTAATAAATTTTAGAAATGTTGTTTTGTTATTTTGTTTGAAAAACATTTCAATAAGACAATTAATAAATGGGGTTCTATTATTTTGTTAAATAGTATAGAAATCTTGATGAATAAACCATTTAGGAACACTAAAATTTAATTTTTTTTCACCACATTAAACAAAAAGAAAAATCACAATAAATGAAGAAAATTAAAGAAATAGGGTTTTATTATTTTGTTTGAACTTTGTATACTATAGAATCTTGAAGATAAAAAAATCACAAAAAAATGGGGTTTCATTATTTTGTTTGAAATATAGTATGAATCTTTAAACAAAAAAAAAATGAAGATTTATATTATATGGATTTAGTATAAAAATCTTGAAAATATTTTTTTTAAAAAAAATTACCTTGAGTAACAAGTTCAAGACAAAGTGGAAGTTCTCTAGAGAAAACTTGAATTTTTGTTCTTTCTTGTTCAAGAGCATCAATATATTGTTGACATCTCTCCATTTTGTCTGAAAAATTGTTGTTGCTCATCATCTTCTTTGTAAAGAAAAATGAATTTTTTCTTTGAATTTTTCCAGTTTTTGTGAGATGATTTAATTGACCTAAGAAGGAAAGTATGGAAGAAAAATATTTGTTAAATTTATTTAAATATTATTATGCAAAGGCTATAATGAGAGAAATGAGGGGACCAAGGAGGAGGATTTAAATGAGTGAGTTGATTTGTTTTCTTATAAACATAGAGAGATCCGGAATGGGAAATTTAAAAGAATAAAGGGATCTAAGAAGAATCATAAAAGGGAATAAACTTGGTATATAAGAAATTAAAAATATTTTAATCTTAGGTACATGTAGAAACATCTAGCTAGACCATCAAGTCCTTTGCTCTTTGAGTAATGGTTTCGAATTTGAGTTCGAATTTTGAAAATAAAAAATATTTTGGATAAGTAATGTTTTCTTCGTAAGAATTATGAATTTGGATTAATATAATAATGGTATTACTAAAATATGGTATACAGAAATATAATAGAATAAAAGAGATTTCGAATTTAAATATGAAAATAAAGAAATGTTTAGTAGGATAGAACTTTTTCCTATTACGAGTCATGCACAGTATGGATATGGATTACTCGAATCAACTTCATAAATCATACGAGGTATGATTGATGGATAAAATTTATTTACAATTTTAAGTTTGAACCTTAAAAAGAAAAAAGCTTTTGTTAAGGAGCATTTTTTTCCGTTAAATTGAATTAATCAAAATAAAAATATGCTCTACGAAAGTCTAAAATTAATTAGCCAAAAGCTTCATCATTAATTCGTTATCAAATCACTATTTCTATCTCTAAATAAGATTAATAATGAATTTTATTATTTAGAAGTAAGATTTCTTCATTATTAATTCGTATCATTTTTATAGTAACATAATATCAAGTGATATGAATCAGGTTATTTATTTCTTTGTCCTTCATTAAAAATCTCAATTACAAATCCCAAAAAAATAATTGAGAACTTTTATTTGATGATAAATTTATTAAACGTAATTACAATTAATCGAGATGATAAATTTTGAATATATATGATATTTTAAATTTTTTGGAAAAGGTGGTGCGTGGGAAGAAGGGTCGAGGTCGGGGCGTCGCATACGAAACGAATCTTTGATGGGTTAGGTTTCGTGCTTTTTAGAGAGTTGTGAATATTCGAAAGAGTGATTCTTATATTTTTATTATATTATTATATGATCAAATAAATAAAAATAATAATAATGTGTGCTGGCATTGACGTTACATATTACACTATCAAGATAAGATCAAACCTCTTTTACTCTTTTGTCCTTCTAAATTATAAAAGTAAACATTTAACATACCTACTACTATTTCTCATTTTTCCCACTTAAAGGGGTCAGAATTGGTGTTAGGAAAATGAATTACTAACACATAAAATCAAACTTTCATCAAAAAGGTAGAATTTCGAAAAATCTACAAATTAACGAGCTATTAAGATCTTCAGAATTGATAGTGTTATTATATTTTATTCGTTTATTTTTACTTTTCAATTTATATCAAGAAAAGTTTAATTATATTTTTTCATTTCTACTGTCAACATTAAGTATAATTTTTTCAAAATATTTTTCGAGACTTAATGTTAAATATCACTTAATAGAGATAGTTTGATAAAATACGCATCAATGATCATTTTCTTAATAGGTGTATCTAGTTAAAATATGACAAATAAAAATGAACAGAGGAAATATTAATTTATCACTTCTTTTTCTAATGTTAAATAGCACAAATTATAACACACCATGCGATTATGAAATCAAATCTATACGAGGAACTTGTGTTTTTTTTACTGATATCTCATGAATCAATGTTGCAAGACATACATAATTAATTAATATTACGATACAATATGATAACGCATCACTATTTGAACATATTAATATCAATACTACACAATTATACAACTAACTATTCCTTAACCTCATAGACCTCAAGTTCATTTCTTATATAAATGAATAAATTGATGAACAAACTAACTTTGCAACATTGATTCACTAACAAAATATACAAATTGGGTAGAAATAGAGATGACACAAAAATTGAGGGGCTTCACTTACACAAACCCTAAAAAAAAATAAAGCACAAGGTCAAAAATTCAAAATGTACAAATATGAAGGGTCAAAGTGCAATTTAACAAAAAGCCACTCTAGAACTTTCTTTTTTGCTTGGAATATACTCCGTTTCTTTGGTTCAGAAAAATTACGACAACACTACAAAAACTTCCAACGAATCTTTCCAAAGCGCGTGCCTACACGCGCCATCCACCTCGACGTATAATTTTTATTTTTTTTAAAAAAAATATGTAAAAAGAGAGACAAGGCATAATTACGAGACGAAGAATCGAACACTCGTTACTAAAATAAAATTTCAATAAATAACTAATCGAGCTATTAAAATTTCGATATTTAGTTATGTTGGCTTTCGGTGTCTCAAAGAGGCAAAATAGAATCGTGTGATGTGTGTCCAAGACGCATGGCATAATGCGTGATGAGTACGCACTAATACTGATCTGACACAATTGTCGCTGATTGGGTCCCGTTACATTGGGGACCGTAGTAGGTCGTGTCCGAATATTTTTTAAACAAATATTTTTAATTTGATAGAATGCGATGAGACTATGGGCCCGTTTGGATGTCCTCAATAAAAGCAGTTTTAAAAAAGTACTTTTGAAAATGCTGAAACTTATTTTTAAAATAAGCAGTTATGCGTTTGAATAAAAGTGCTGAAGTTAAAAAAAAAATTGTTGATGTGTTTGGCAAATAAGTGCTGATAAACAAGTTTTTAAATCAAAATGTCTGAAATACCCTTAAAAGCTGTTAACATAATAAAAGTTAACTAATTTATATTTTACAGCCATAAATAATTATATTTTGCTATCATTCACATATTTATTTTTCATCACAAATTATTTATAAGAGAAATATAAACTTATTATAGATTTTAAAGATATATAATTTGAATAGATTAAAGAACGATTTAAGATTTTTTTAAGTTTCATCCATAGGTAATAATAATTGTCTATCATTCGCATATTTCTTTATTATCACAAATTATTTATAAGAAGAATATAAATTTTTATTTAAGTTATATGTGCAACTTGTTTTACATTATTAATATATAATTTGAATAGATCACCCGAAAGATTTAAGATTTATTTTATTTTCATTCATTAGTAATTGTAATTGTCTATCATCCACACGTGAAAAGGGAAAAATAGATTAAAGAGATGTTACGGTTATGTGGGTAATTTGAAGATTGTATAAAAATATTAAGGGCAAAAAGGTAAAAATGTGGTCAACTTAAAACAGCTTATAAGCTGGAAAAAAAAACATCCCTACTCCAGCTTTTAACTTTTGGCTTAAAATAAATTTTTTCAAACTTAAAATAAGTTATTTTGAGTATTGCCAAACAACTAAATAAGTCAAAAACCAGCTTTTAAGTCAGTTTGACCAGCTTTTAAGCTAAGCCAAACAGGCTCTATATTCGAAGAGAAGCACTCTCTGGTAAGAATTTTTCATTTTTAAGATTTCAGTTAAAGTCTCTAATTAAAAGAAAAATAGTCTGATTTATTACGATTGATGATTAAATTACTTAATTAATTTGTAAAAACTTTTTTTAAAAAAAAAAATCGTAAATAGGATAAGTCTCTGTGCTTTCTTTGTTTGGTGTATCCATGGAAAAATAGAAATAACATCATCATAAACTTCAGTTTATGTTTGAAAATAATAATTAATATAAATATTTAATCATAATAGTATTAAAAAAAATTTAATGTACACTATAATTTTTCGCAAGTAAACATGAATTAATTTCTAAATGGTCCATAGATAATCAATAACTCTTAGTAAAATGAATATTGTCATCTTTTATCTATCACTAAACGAGATTAATATGTAATTTCGACGATTGTTAATTCGTTCATTGTTTTTTGATAGTGCAATCTCTCCGTCACGGTTATCTTATATGATTATTTTTGTTTCAATTTAATTTAAAGTTGAAAAATTAGTTAAAAGAGCTAGTATTTCAGATTTAAATAATGATTTCATTTTTTATAAAATTCAACACCCCTTTTTTCAAACGTAAAATTAGATTAAAATTTGGACTAAATCTACACATTTCTAGGTAAGGGAAATATTTTTATTAATTTAATATTTATAATTGATAGTTGGTTTAATGATACATGATTAAATAACAAGCTACCAATAAGATTGAGATAATATTTTATACATAGTAAATAAATGTACGAATTAACGGCATTTTGACAACTACCTCTCACCAAAGTATTATTGTTATTGACTAGCAAGAAGTCTTTTATTAGCAACGTAATTTAATTAATATCTTAGTCGATGAAGATATATAGATCATTGGGCATTAGCTAACTTTGCATGCACTTACAAGACAAGGTTTATGGAACAAAATATTATTTTGGACCTAACTAGAGGTATTGATTGTGATTTTTAAAGATTTGTTGAATAACGAGTGATATAATGACACAAAATATGATAGAAAAAAATAAGAACAGACGTCTAAGTAACAGTAAAATCAGAGATTTTGTCAGAATAATAATGGTAAAATTTTTAATGTAATTCAATAGTTGAGGTTTGGAGAGGAAGTAGAATATATATAAATTTTATCTTTCGAGAAAGAACAAAAGTGGATTTTGAAAGACCCTCGTCTGAAACAATAATAAGATAATATATATCAAAGCGAAACAACCAGTGACATAGCCACCCTTATGTTAAAGTGTTCAATTGGATACCCTTCGTCGGAAAATTATATCGTATATATAAGGAAAATAATAACAAAGGGGCTAAATAACATATTTTGAACATCCTTGACACAACAATATGATGTAACCTAGTGGTTTCGGACGTCTTGGAAGAATGAAAACACACAAACTTAAAGTGATCGTGTGTTGTAGCAATTTTTTTTCACTTTTTAAAAGAGCATGTTCATTTAGCAATTGAACATCCTTCGTGAAATTTATGACTTTGCCATTGGATTTTGGAAACAACATGTAGTAATATGAATCTAGATATTGTTTAATATAGTGCAGGCTGAGCTGGCTGTAACTAACTATTAGTTAGCTGACTGACGTGTATTAGTTAGTTAGCTAATAGTGTAGTTAAATAATAATGACAATTAGTTTGATAGTTAGTTAACTAATCTACAAATTGTATATAAGTAGTTTGTACAGCTGCAATTCTCATTCATTCAATAATATCTTCTCTCTTCCTTCTTCGATTTTCCCTCAAGCTTCATTGTCATAGAGTAATATCAAATCAATTAGTTTACAGATATAAAGGAAGAAAGAATAATACTAGTTAAACTCGAAAAAGGAAATGAAATATATCCAACGACTATTATATATATACATAAAACAATTCTAATTGATCGATACAATTTAATAATTTTCCGATAAAATGTGTTGAACGACCAAACCAACCTTCACCGGTTGTTGCTCCGCCGGCCTATGTGAAGGTATTAATGATATAATATGAAATGGCATATTCTTTCAAAATGCCGTCTTGTTATGTGGACAACAATGGGGTTTCCATAGAACTATAATTCTTTAAAATATTTAATCTAAATATAAGCATATCTCTTATAGTTAATGGACCTCTATTAGACTATTCTATCTTTTTTTTTTCTATTTACTTTTCTATTATTTTTGTCACAAACACACGAGATTATATGATTTCGTAGAAAGATTTAAAATTTAAAATTATAGATTTTTAATAATCTTAATTTTTTAGATATAACAAAGTTTAAACAGTTTAGTTTCTATTGTTGGATAAAAAACTTACTTGTTGTAGAATTTATAATAATTTTTTTATATATATTTATTAGATTTCTAAATATAAATTTGAGATTTAAGCAAAATTATCGAGTTCTTGAAAATCTACTCCCAATCTAATACGCTAGATAGAACCATATTTCATTTAAATAATAACAAGATACAAAAACAATATTATCCCTAAACAAAAAAAAATTATAACAAAATACAAAAGAATTTTTGCTAAGTACACTAATTAAGATAACAACAAAAAGGTGTGCTATATTAAAATAGTGGATCATATCCAATAATGAATCTTTGATCTGTCTCGTTTATTTTTTTCCAAAAGTACTAAAATGGAATTTTTTTAATTAATTAAATAGGGACACCAATTTAGGAAATGACCTTAGGTCCCTTAAGAGCCAAAAAGAAACACAATTATGGAAAGACAATTCATAAGAAGACACTTCAGTTTGTTTCTTGCATGCACAAAATATTTTATTAAAGCAATATAATATAATATATATATATATATATATATATATATATATATATATATATATATATATATAATATGGTGCAAAAGTCACCTTGCCACCCACAACCCCCCACCCCCACCCAAAAATATGATGAATGGCCTTTCATATGAATGTGGGGTTGGATCTTAAAATTTGTGAGTAGTTGGCATCCTTAATTGCTTACATGATGAAATATTAGGGTTTATCTTTAAAAAAATTATGCGAGTTATTCGTGCTAGCGATTAATAAAATGAGTATAAGTTATTAGAGATCGAAATTTGAAGTTAAATATAAATAAAAATAAAATAAAATAAAAAGTTCTCTTTTTATTTATTTAATTTTAATAAATAAAATAATTCAGTAATCGTGTTGGATGATTGATATATAAGCGCCTTTGAAGTGATGGGTTGCCTAATGTAAATGTTCCTTTTTATAAGCCATTAGTTAGATGTGTCTCGATTTTATATGTTGTACAAAAATAATCCAAAATATTAATTATTTCGGACAACGTTAGACTATGATTTAATGTTTGCTCTACATTGCTTAATCTTCTTATAGATAAAACATTAAGTTATTGTCAACATTGACTATAATTTACAAAATTGCACAATGGTTTAATATTTACTCACAAAAACATTCAATTTTACTCAAAAAAAGATATTTAGTATAATTCTAAAGCTCCATATATAAGTTGAAAAAATAAAATAAAAAAATGTCCATTTACTACACAATCTCCATGAAAACGGATACATACGTAGTAAAAATTTAAAGAGATAAAAGAAATTCGACGAGATAATCACAATATTTATCTACTAGTTCTAATTATGCTATACGAGGTGATAGATATATAAAAGAGAATTTTGATGAACCCTTTGAGTTTTCGAGGTCCGTACTTCACATATAAGCTAGTACATAGTAGAAATATGACAAAACTACAAAAACATATACTGTTGAGCTAATCCAACTCATTGATATTTTCTTTATCAGTTTAAAAAATATATATTTAATGTTATTATTGAATGAAAATATAGTAAGGGTGTAGAAAAATCGATTTAATCAATAAACTGAATTGAAAAAAAATATTATTAATTTATTGATATTGGATTACTGACTAACGGGTTTTAAGCAGTTTCACAAATTTTTTATTAGGTTATTGGCTCGGTTTTCGATTTTATAATTTTGTTAATGGTTAAACCGATAACGCTATAAGGAGTTATGAACCAAAATAAGTCACAAAAATATAAAAATAACCAAAATAAGTCACTATTTTAGTAAGTAACTGAAATAAGCTTAGTGGAAGAAAAAGTTCCACTATATCCAATAATTTAAACGTTTTCCGTTAGTTTCATAACGTTTATTTTTAATATATAACGGAACTTTTTCGTTCATTTTATAAAGTGGAGTTTTTTCTTCCACTTTATAAAGTGGTACTTTTTATTCCATTTTATAAAGTGGAACTTTTTATTCCACTTTATAAAGTGGAACTTTTTATTACACTTTATAAAAATAATATTTTTCACGTCTTGAAGAAGCTTTTTCAGTGTTGTCATATAAATTATATTGATTTGATATGTCATTAAAACGGAAAAAAATATTTCATTATGTATTTTTATTATTTTATTCTGAAAAATCTATTTAAGGACGTTTATGCATAGTTGATAGCACCTACAACATAAAGTCTTCTATATTTGTTCATTTCAATCTAAAAAAAAATATCTTCTACACGTAAAGTTAAAGTTTCAATTTATTGGGATGGCGAAATTATACATGACGGAAATATCATTTATTATAATTGTCCTCCCAAACACAATGCTAAATATCCAATAAATGTCCGATATCATAAATTTATTTCATCAATTTATAAAAGAATGGGTATAAACAGTACGATTGTAATTTGATTATAGCCGGAAAATACCCTACTTCATTTTTATCACAAGGATAAGTAAATTTTAGAGAGTGCATTATATATTATGACGAATCGTTGACGACTTTTTAAGGGTTCCAAATGACAATATATAGATCAAATCAAGTCAACAATACTTGAAATATATGTTAGGAAGGAGCCTAAGATTAGTCAACAACGTTCTCCTCTATCGGTCGATGTTCATCCCTAATTAGAAAATCATAATAGCATTGATGGATTTTCGATAACTCAATCTACTGATTTTCCTAAAATGACTCATTAGCAAAATACTCTTACCGGCCGATATGATTTTGATTTAAACAAAACTACCGATGATAGTGATCAGTAATGCTCAATTAATATATTTCAATTATTGTTTGTTGATTTTGTCAATTATTTATTAATTTATATTATTTATTATTCTTATTATTATATATTTTGTAGCGGTTTACCTCAGCAAGATAGGAATATTGCTCCAAGTTATGAACTAAATAATTATTTTGGTCAGTCCTCACACTTTGAAATGACGAAAAATGTTGGGACATCCTCAAATTTTCATGTCTCGCCTACTTTTGATGCAGATGATTATCGCTATGTCTAACACTTATTTTTTTAAGTGAATTTTTGATGCAGATGACAATCTTCAAAGTGATTTTTTTTGAAAGTCATGAAAAGAAAAAGGAGAGAAGGTGAAGGTGAAGATGAAAAGGTAACTTTTTATAAAGTTGAAGATTTTCTTCCACTTTATAAAGTGGAATAAAAAGTTGCACTTTATAAAGTGGAAGAAAAAGTTCTTTATGTATTAAAAATAAATGTTATGACAGTAACGAAAAACGTTTAGAAAATTGGATATAGTGGAACTTTTTCTTCCACTTAGCTTATTTTAGTTACTTACCAAAATAGTGGCTTATTTTAATTACTTTTCTATTTTTGTGACTTATTTTTGTTCCCAACTCCGCTATAAGACTATACTAAATTTACTATTTTATCCCTAATCCAGTAAACCCTAATTATATAACATTTTACAAACTCTATTACTTTGATCTCAATATTACTTAAAACTTTAATTATTGTTATCATTCTGTAATTGCAAGCACACTTCTAGCTTGAATATATGCCAATTGCCTAGACTTGCTGAACAACAATCGTTACTTTTACACTTTTTTCTTTGAATGTGTCTAGTGTCTAAACTTAGCTAGAAAAATGATTGTTACTTTTATGATTATTACTTTCATGCCAAATGCTGAAAAGTCATATGGTCTATATGAAAAATTTCTTATTGTGTATATTAATATTTATGAGTATTTTTTTTATTGGTTAAATCGAAAATCGAACCGTTAATTATCATAAATCGATAAAAATATGTTATTGATTTGATTGTCGATTAAACTTATTTAAAAATTAAAAATCAAACCAATAACATATAAACTAAATCGAACCGACCGATGCGCACATTAAAATCTAAGATGTATTTGTTTCAAAAACTAGCCAGAAAATGTTTTCTCACCATCTTTTTGAAAATAAAGGCCACCAGACTCAAAGATGGCTAAAAGCTTAAGATTTGAGGCTAATTGAATGGGCCCTAAGATTCAATGCTAGCATATTGGGCCAAATTTATAGGAAGCTAAAGGTTTCACATTTGCTGCCGTCTCCTTCATCACCAGAAAAGGTATAGAAACCTGAAAAAGCTCTAAAGCTTCGCTAGTTGCTCATGGATATTGCTATGGCGTTTAGTAGAACTAACCAGCGAAGGAATTTGAATTCAGTTTCTAGAATCTGCGGCAAAGCAATCACGGCGGACAAACAGTTCATCCTTGTTCATTTGTGCGGCGGTGCAATTTTCGGAGCTTTCCAGCAAAGAGTCGATTCGATTTACGCCGGCTCAAAATCATACGGTACTCATTTAGGCGATGCAATTTCACTTGTATAAGAAACATGTTACTATACTATTTTACTTCTGTTTTTTTTTTGAATTGGAATTGAGTTCAGGTTGACAGTCGATTTTAGTTATATTCATATGCTATAGTGCTGATTTGTATGATGATCTCATCCAAAAGCTTAAGATGGTAGCGAGGAGAGGTCCAAGGATAATTTGATCTCTTAATTATGTTTGCAATGTATAGGATTATATGTATTGCATTTTGTTTGATTTGATTTAATTAGTTTATATTTGACAAAGTTATATCGTACTATGCTTCGTATGAGCTCATTGAAAACGGAAATACATTAAAGAAACAAGAACAAAGGTGGATGTTGACCTTGACCTTTTTTCTGGCTGAACACTCCTTGAAGAGTGTTGAGAGTGGTTTTTTTGGGTTTGGACTAGAGATATTTGGAGGGATTTGTTGAAAATTTAGGACTTCTGAAAAAAGGTAGCTTTTGACAAATTTTGGTGCTTAAGCCACAATATTTTTTTCCGTGGTTTGCTTCTTCTATGAGATGAGGATCAAGTGCTTATTATATGTCAAAAAATAAATAGAGCACAATTTGATTTCTTAACGAAACTCATCAAGTATGCTCCATGTCTGTCCATGAGTGACACGGTGCCCGCCATCACTTGGGCCTCACAACAAGTAGTATGTTGCATTACCCAACACCAACTCATGCAAACCACCTTCCGTTTTCTAAGATTCTCCGCCATAAAAATCACCCCTCTAGCAGCCTAGCCACGTGAATCAACACACCTTTGGAATCCAAACCAAAGTATGTGAAAGACTAACCTCTTTCCTAACTAGGAGCTTTTAGTTCTCATAAAAAACCTTAACTAAGGTCTAAGAATGAGTTGTTATCCTTTAGATCCCAACTCAAGGGGTCACACATGTCAATCGGCTCACCTTGCTTTTGGAGTAAATTAGGAATAATTGGAACTCGGTCACCTCATAATCCTAGAAATTCCTCCTAAACTTCATATCCAAAAAACTTCCATCGCATTGTGTTTTGTAATTGATAAATAGATGATTCTCTCTGGCAAGAGATTCTACACAACACCAAAATTCATCCTTAAGCATCATTCCTCCACACCATATTTGCCTGCTGAATCTAACTCTACTTGCATCTCCAACCTCAAAAACAATGTTATCAAAGAATGCATCCCACCATTTCATTATATTCCTCCACACGCCACACCCGAAAGACACTGTGATTTCATTTTTTCTCCATCCTCCTTGGGTTACACCATATTTATCCATAATCAACCCCCTCCATAAAGATTCTTACTCCACCAGAAATCTCCACAATTATTTACCCAAAGTACTTTGGTAAAAACCTTCAAGTCTTGGCCCCAAGCCCTCCCTACTGCTTAGGAGATGTCATGGTCTCCGAACTAACTAAGTGAAATTCCTTTGTCCCATCAACTGCATCTGAAAGGAAATTTCTTGCAATATTCTAGTTTACCAATCACCGTGACAAGTGCCTTGAACAATATAAGTAGGGATACTCAATAATGTGCTCTTAATAAGCACTTCCGTACCTTATTTGGATAAGTATCTTTTCTGCCAACTTGCTGACCTCTTTTTTACCCTCCAAATAATCAAATTCCAAACACCAAGATCCTTGTTTGGATCACCTAAGGTAAACCATAGTAGGCAGTAGTGAGAACCCTACCTACCTTGTAAAAATTCGGCAAACATGCGAATATTACTCATTGCACCGATGGGTATGATCTTACATTTTCTGCGGTTAATTTTATGTCCTAACACCGCCTAGAACCAATTCAAGACTTGCACAAGGAAGTCTAGCTGTATCTCATTTGAATCATATTTGCATCAAAGAACAACAAAGCATCATCTCCAATCAAGAGAGGAGAAGCCACCATGGTACCCGACTTTACTAAATTGCAACTTTAAAAGATTTGATATATTCCATCATTTAGTACAACATGGGTCTCTTAAAGAGGTTTGGGAAAATCATAAGAGTTTTGGAAAAATCTCATTTTCTCAATAGGATAAGCCTATGAAAATGTCTACAACACCTATACTTCAGCAATAAAAATGTTCTAGAAACTGCTTGAAAAGTAAACGCAAACAATGACTTTTAGGAACCCAAATCAACAAGATATTAAGTAGTGATTCAAGCAAAAGCTACTGAGTTGACTCTTCAAGCTAAAGTCACTAAAGTGATACAAAAAGAACCCTGGAGCCAAATGGACAATAATTGTTTGATTTGTAGCGGTGGAGTGAAAAATTGATGTAAGTTTTAAGAACCTAAGATCACTTCTTACAAGAATAATTGCATAAAAAAAATAAACAAACTAAAGTAGGACATAGAACATTTCAAAACAAGGAAAAAAAGTTGTAAATCTATTGGATACTATATGTCATCTAATAATCACCCTTGAAAAGGAAAGCAAGAAAAACTAATTTTACTAAAACTTATTGTTAACCCAACTCGATTCCGAAATAACAACTATACCAAAAAGGAAATAAGTTTCACTACATTGATAACAGTAAAATAAATGACAAATCAATTCATTTCATCTTATCTATGTTTGCTTGGATTGTTTTCTCTTTGACTAATAAATGAATTTTTCAGTTTCAAAAAAATTCATTGACCAGTAAAGAGAAAACAATCATAGCAAACATAGATCAAATGAAATGACAGCGCGCATGAGGATGAGACTATACCAAATCATTATCTCGAGATAATCCGAAAGAATTGTTTTCCAAAAAGGTCCCATGACACTAGTTACTTCAACGACAACGATTAACTTTTTTTCTATCATGTCTGGTCGGCTAATGACTCTTTTTTTTCAAAATTCTTAACTTTAAAGTTTCGCTAATGATTTTAAAGATTGATTGTTGTTCGCCGCCTATGATTTAATTTATTAGATGGTATACAAGTTAAAGGGAATATGGCTTAAACTGAAAATATATGTGTAGACAAAAACGTTTCGAAGGATCTCTACTGTAACGTATTTATGTTTTTTTTAGAGGCCCATCCAAATCTTCAAAAATCTCTAACGGACCTGTTGGTTTAAAGAATATTGAATTGGGCCAAGTCTTGTAGAGGCCCATCTTTAATCCAACAAAGTTTCAATGTCTACATATATACTTTCAGTTTAAACCCTATTCTCTTAATTTGTATGCCATCTAATAAAATAGAATCATAGGCGGCGAACAACAATCAATCTGTAGAATCATTAGCAGATTAAAATTTTTGAAAAGAAAGCATCATTGGCCGACCAGACATGATGGAAAAAAAGCTAATCGTTGTCGTTGAAGGCACTAGTGCCATGGGACCTTTTTGGAATACAATCCTTTCGGATTATCTAGAGAAAATGATTCGGTATAGTCTCATCCTCATACCCGCCGTCATTTCATTTGATCTATGTTTGTTATGATTGTTTTCTCTTTAATGGTTAATGAATTTTTTTGAAACTGAAAAATTAATTTATCAATCAAAGTGAAAACGATCCAAGCGAACATAAATAAGATGAAATGAATTGATTTGTTATTTATTTTACTGTTATCAATGTAGTGAAACTTATTTCCTTTTTGGTGTAGTTGTTCTTTCGGAATCGAGTTGGGTTGATGATTAGTTTTAGTGAAATTAGTTTTTATTGCTCTCCTTTTCAAAGGTGATTATTAGATGATATATAGTATCCAATAGATTTATAACTTTTTTTCCTTGTTTTGAAATGTTCTATGTCCTAATTTAGTTTGTTTCTTTTTTTTATGCCATTGTTCTTGTATGGGGTTATTTTTGGTTATTAAAACTCACATGAATCTTTCTCTTGTCATGTCAGTTACAGAGCAAACAATTACCGTCCCTTTGGTCTCTGGGTTTTTTCGGTTTATCTTTAGTGATTTTAGCTAGAGTAGTGAACTGATTAATTCTCACTTGAATGACTACTGAATATGCTGCTGGTTTGGGGTTCTTCAAAGCTGTTGTTTGATATGGTTTTTCAGTCAAACCAACTTCTAGAACATTGCTATTGCGGGAGTATAGGTGTTGTAGACATTTTTATAGGCTTATCCCATTGAGAGAATGATTTTTTGATATTTTCGAAAATACCCTTGTGATGATTGTACACTAAATTGACCGTTGTGCGATATCAACAATCGCGGTGCTTCTTGACTATTCAAAGATTTGCTTCTCTTTGATCTTTTTCATTTTAAAATTGTCCCCCCCCCCCCCCCCCCCCCCCCCGATACTATTGTTGTTTTAGACCCTTAATTGCCTGCTTCTATAACATAAGAGAGAAAACTGAGAGTTTTATATTGTTGGAATAGCATTTTCTGCTTTCTTTAAATCTTAATTTGATGCTGTGAAACTATATCTTGATTTGAAATGTCAATATATGTTGCTTTTGACTTATAGGCTTTTGTAAAATTTTCAGGTCCTTCGCTGAAGCTGATTCAATAGAACAGGTTTGTAAATTCATGTTGTTCATCTTGTACACCTTTATTTTTTTTCGTTTTGAGTACTCCATGACGGTGATTGTAATGTTCAAATACTATATACTTGAATAGGAGTAGATGATATTCTATTACAACATGAGTTGAAGGTGATAATAAACTTATTTGTTTCTTTAAGCTAATTTTACTTTTTTTCTGTTGAAATTCCAGAACCCATCTGCTTGCGATGTAGAGCTGTCGTTGGTGGTCTTTAATGTGCATGATTCCAACTATGGTTTGTATCGATTTTGTTCTTAATTACCTTATATTTTTGGCTGACACCGTTGCAACTAAGTATGAACAGTTGTTGTGTCATTCACATAGAAAAACCTTCTTCAGACCATGCTATCTCAACTAGAAAAAGGAACAAACATGTGGAGCAATTTTTAAATAGATCAAGATCTCTATATTGTTAAAATTTGTCGGTGAATCATCTTAATAGGCATTTTATGGATTGTTTGTACAGTTGTCCACTCCACCATTTTTTTAAAAATAAAGGTAAAGTTTTATATTCAGCATTAAGGGTATGCTGGCTACTCCAAAAAGTTACAATATAAATCTAAATCCATAATTATATACATCCTAGAAAGTATTCTGCTTCTTCTATACCTTCTTCTTTACACCAAAACAACATGTTAATGGAATTTTCTTGAACTTTCTGGATAATGTTAGTGATATTCTCATGACACCTGAGGTTTCTTCTCTCCAAATAGCCCACCAGGCACATATAGGTACTATAGATCACCATCTTTTTTGGGTCTTGCTCCTCCCCTCCTCATCCAACAGCTCAAAAGATCAGCGGTGTGTTCTGGCATCATCCAGGGCTCTTGATAAATGCTGAGAACCATGTGCTACACCTGAATAGTAATCCTACAGTGTAGGAATAAGCTGTTGTTAGTTTCTTCCTTCTCGTGACAAAAAAAGCATCTGGAGACAATCTGGAAGCCTCTTTTCTTGAGATTTTCCTGTGTGAAACATGCCCTTCTGGAGACGAACCTGGTGAAGCATTCTGCCTTGGTTGGAGTGTTGCCCTTCCATATTTGTTTCCATGGACCAGGAATTCCTCCTGTGTGAGTCCTTATCTACTCACAGATAACTTGCCATCAGAGTTGTGTTTCCATTTTATTCTAAATGCTTCTGTAGTAAGGCATGTGAATTCACCCAATTTGAGTAGCAGTTCAGCAATTCTATCCACTTCCAAATCATTTAGATTTTCTCCTGAAGGTGAGGTTCCATCCCCCTGAGGAGACCAAATCTCAGCAATTTTAGCATCAGGATTGGTACAAAATAAAAAGTGATCTGGGAAGACCAAGTTTAGACACTGTTGTCCAATCCACTTGTCCTTCCAAAAAAATATTTTGTTACCCTCTCCCACTTTGAACACCAAATTCTATTTCAGACTAGACAATTATCTGCTATGTTAGACACCCACTCCTTCTTCTGCCCATATTTGTTGAGAATTACTCTTCTCCATAATGCCTGATCTTCAACCACAAAGCTCCCAAGCCATTTAGGAAGTAGAATTTTGTTCTGGACCCTCAAATTTTATACCAAGACCTCCTGTCTTCTTGCTTAGTAAGGCTGTTTGCCATCGTGTACTTTTTTCCCTTTTTTTATTCCCCGACCATAGAAAATCACGTCTCAGTTTATCTAGCCTCTCTTCTACCTTTTGCTAGTAAAGGGAAAAGTGACATTACATATGTAGGCAACCTTTCCTGAACCGAATTGATCTGAGTGACTCTTCTTCCCAGAGATAGATAATTTGCCTTCCAATTAGCCAACCTCTTCTCTGTCTTCTCAATGATTCCATCCCAAATCTTAAGCTCCTTATGTTATTCCCCGAAGGCATTCCTAGGTAAGTAGTTGGTAAATGCTCTATCTTGCATTCCAAGCTGCTTGCCAACATCTGTATATTTGCCACTTCCTTGATTTGGAAGATGCTGCTTTTCCTTCAGTTCACGGCCTGCTCGGAAATAGCCTCGAAATCACCAAAACAACTCTAATGTAACTAACTTGTTCTGTCTTTACATTGCAAAATATTACTGTGTCATCTGCATATAAAAAGTGACATATTTGCATATCAACCCCAAACTTGTTACCTATGTTGAAACTCTTTATAAGTTGTTCAGATTGGCCACTCTAATCATACCGTTAAGACCCTCCATAGCTAAGATATATAGGAAATGGGAGAGAGGATCTCCTAGTAGTAGTCCTCTCTCGAAGGGAAAAAACTAGCAGGTTCTCCATACGTATGGAGAACCTGACAGTTTTGATGCAAAAACCTATCCATTTAAGCCATTTGTCTCCAAATCCCATCTGCTTCAGAATATTAAGTAGAAACTCCCAATTGACATGATCATATACCTTTTCTATATCAAGCTTGCACATTATTCCTGGGATCTCTCCTTTAATCCTTGAGTCCACACACTCACTAGCTATTAACACAACATCCATAATTTGCCTACCTTGAATGAAGGCCATTTGGTGATTGTTCACTAATTTGCTTATCACTTTCTTTAATCTCTCGGCCAACAGCTTACCAAACACCTTGTACACACCACTAATGAGACTTATGGGTCTGAAATACCTAAGTTCCATAGCTCCTGTCTTCTTTGGGATTAGAGCCACATAGGTGGCATTGAGGCTCTTCTCTATTGCAGTCTTTTGTGAAATTGTCTCACTGCATCCATGAAGTTTGTCTTCAGTATCTCCTAGAAGTTTTGGAAAAGAACTCATTGGGAAGCCATCTGTTTCGGGGGCCTTATCATGATTTTTTGCAATTAAAAACTTCATCTTCCTCAAATTGCCTTGGCAACCATTCATTTTCCTCTTGTGTAATGCTTTTCGCTCGCTGTAGATTAATATCTGGCCTCCATTGTTCTGTTTCACTGTAAAGATTTTTGTAGTAACTGATTATGTATCCTTTAATTGCTTCTGAATCTGTTACTGTAACCCCCCTTCTACCATCAACTTGTCAATAGTGTCAAATCTTTATGGGTTGTAGCCATCCTGTGGAAATACTTGGTATTTGTCTCCATGTTTGAGCCAATGTACTCTAGACCTCTTGCTCCTAGCTATTTCCTCATTTTTTGCAACGTCTTCAAACTCCATTGAAAGATGTACTTCTAAAGTAAATCATCCTCTGATAGTAATCTCAACTCCTTAGTCTTCTCTACAATTGACAGCTGATTCATAATTTCCCTTTTTCTCTGATTCCAGTTGTTCCTATTCTCCATCTTCCATTCTTTTAGCTTCCCCTTTAGCATCCTCACCATTATTAGAACAGTCTTCTTCTTTGATCCTCGTGTGCTCCATGTTTAGAGAAATATTTCTGTATGTGATTTCCGTATGTCAAATATTTATTGCAACGGAAGAATTTGTTAAATTTGTGTTATTCGCATGAGCCATGAAGTAGACAAAGAGGAAAGAGCCTAGTTGGGTAGGCTTGTAGCTTATGGCTTATAAAACTTTGACGGGGTAATGCATCCTAATTTAATATTTTGAGGCTTCTTTCACCTCTCCTTGCGTAAGAATAAGCAGATTTTTCTTTTTTCTTTCTGGTTGATGTTTCATTTTTCTCCATCTTCTGTTTCACCATCTCTTACACAGCTTGCATGTTACAAAAAAGTGGCTGGACAAAAGACAGAAATTTGTTTTTCCAGTGGCTATCAGCTCTACCTTTCTCAGGCGGTGGTTTCAATGATGTTGCCGCTGCAGAAGGCCTTGCTGAAGCATTGATGGTGTGTTTTACTGTTTATGATGTTTTGAAGCATTTCTGATATTATGAGCAGTAGTTTACTTGGTATACACATCTCGTACTATTTTATTTTCTATTACACCCTTCCCTCTTTGTGCTTCCTTTTGCTTTCTTGGGAGTTCTGTGAGGTCCATATTATTATCAATTATATTTTTTTTGTATATTCTATACCATTACTCACCAGGCTAGCTAACTTGGGATTGAGGCGTAATAGTTTTTGCTCTTTGTTATGCTACTGCTGTTCAGAATAGTGAGGATAAGTTTAAGTTTCACATAAAACTTTGTAGATGTGTAGACAATTAGCTAGTAAATTATTGCTTGTTTTTGCTGCTTTCTGTTTATTTGAAGACCCTATTGATTATATGATATTTTATGTAGGAGGGAAATCAGCAGAAATGTAGTTCTGCCTTAAAGTTTGTGAACTACCAACATAAACTGAAGAACGGCACTTCCCTTCTCATTACCTAGATTCAACTGTTTTTCATTGGTTTACTTCATCCTTGTACAAACCAGATTTCTTTTCCTTTCACAGTTCATTTACTAGTATGAATTGTGCTTCATATGGTTACTATAAGTTATATTCATTTATGATACATTGTAGATATAGTTTGACATGTGCGTTATATAGGATTAGAAAGTTACTTTACCTTGCAAAAATAAGACGATATTAGTAAGTTTGAATGGGCTAATATATTTGACTTTGTTTGAAGTAGTAGTTGGAGGATGTAAAAGAGTGTACATATGTCGCTCAACAACCAACCTGTCATAATTTAGTATTGTTATGTGAACTTAATATTTTAAGATCATAAACCTTTTCCATTAAGGAAAGAGGTCATTTTGGTTTTGATTCTCGTTTATCCTCCCCATGTTCGCCGAACAGGTTTTGCATGTAAGTAGTTGCATTAGTTGGTTCACACAAATTTCCACCAACTAAAATTTTCAAGTGCTTTATTAGGTCATGAAGAGTAAAAAGCTTTATCTCTGCTCTCACTATGTTGAAATATATATGTTCTCCCATGTAGTGTTTTCTTGGAGAAAGGTTTGGTTTTGGTGTTTGCTAGTAAAGTTTAGTTTAGTTTTATTTTTCCTTCAGGAGAAAAAGAAGAAGAGTGTTTGGATTTGGTTTTGTGAAGATTGATTTTACTTTGGGGAGTTTCGGTTTTGCTCATAAAGCCCTAAAACATATTAGAGACTTTCAAAATTGGTGAATAAATAAGGAAATGCCTCCTTGTTCTTATAGATGGATGAGTAGGTTTGTCAGGAGATCAAAAGTAGACATACACGATGGTACTTAAATGATCTTCCTTACACATGCTTTGGGTCCATACTGGTGATAATGCATTGATATTTCATTTATTAAGAGAAAGTGCTTTTAGTTTAAATCAGACTTAAACTGACTAAGCCTCTTTACCTCCTACTTAAAGGTTCTTCTGTATAAGCTAGTAGATTTGAATTGGGGAAAGCAAAACTTTTTTTTTAAAAAGAAAGATCCAAGAAAAGAAGTGTACAGAAATGGGTTGAAGGAAGGATGAAGAGGAGGTGGGTTGATGTTGAAACAGAAATGCCAATGTGCTGTTTTATTTTTGGAGTTGGTCACTGTGATTGTCTGGTATAAAAACCAGACAAATGGTTGCCAATACTTGCAGCTTTAAGTTTATTTTCGGCCTATATCGTACTGTAGGAGGAATTGATTACATGTGGATGGAATTTCTTTCTGTGTTGGAACACAATGTGACCTGAACTGCTCCTAAGTTGCTCACATAGCCTTCCTCTGCAAAACAAATTTATTACTTCCTCATACTGCATGTATATATTCACTTGACTGATTTTTCATTCAGATGTTTTCTTCACTCAAAGATGCTGATGGGCAAAGACATTGTATTCTTGTTGCTGCAAGTAATCCTTATCCATTGCCTAGACGAGTTTATTATCCAGCTATGCTGAATCTGGAGCAGAGTGATAATGAAGCACATACCAGTCTTCGACTAGCTGATGCTGAGACAGTTGCAAGGGCATTTCCTCAGGTACTGGTTGATAACCCTTTTTCCTCTTCAAAACCATGGTGCTTCCCTCATATTCCTCCGCTGAATGTTTCTTTTTTCTTGCAGTGCTCTGTTACCCTCTCTGTTATATGCCCAAGGAAGCTTCCCAAATTAAGAGCAATATATAATGCGGTAATTACGGACAATTTTTCATTGAGATTTTCCCCTTGTTTTTAGGGTCAGAACCTGTTGACGATATGTTGAAGTGATACACAGTAATTGCTTTGCATGTCCATTGAAACTCCTGCCTGTAGGATTATTAAAGAGTTGCTAAATTTGGGACTCATCTATAATAGTTCAATGTTGAAGATACAGACTGTATAGTGATGGTATCATATAGTTTTTTTTCCCTTTCAATGAGTGCACATAGTCTTAAGTTGCATGGAATGTTTGTTAGAACTCTTCTTTTAAGTTTTTTGCTTGGGTGGTTAAGCCATCAGGAGCATCCCTATTGTTCAAAAATATGGATTTAGGATAGCAAATGCGAATTTGATAGCAGTGCCAAAGCCAGGAATTTATACCAGGGGGTTTCAATTAAACAATAAAATATCACATTGGGATTTGAACGTTTGTTGCAACTTCACTTTACTTTTCCTTATCGAGGGGATTCCACAGCTTATATATATACCAAACAAAATTGTTATTGTCCTATATGCATAGTATATTTTTTCAATGGAGTGGATTCAATAACTCACTTGCTACACCACTATTTATTAGTCTACACGCCGTTATTATTTGTTATTGTTTTGTCTTCAGTAGATAAAGGTGATCTATGGTGAAGTTTATAGTCACACTTATTTCAAACTCACGGTGCTTGTTTATCATAAGTAAAGATTTACCAAGTGTTCCAGCAAATAGGTTCTTGCAAACTTTGTTGCCAATTTAGAGTTGCCACCATTTAGGGAATTTTGGATAACTTATTGGTTTCTCATTTGTAATCTTGAAATCCCCATGCTAATTTTCTTGCTTGACATACTAGGCCATGATTTCTGTCTTTAAATCCTTTCATCATTCAGAAGAATAAATTTAAATCCTGCTGACTTATCATGCAAAGCTAACCTGATTATGTTTTAGTGCTGCTGATTTGAAGTAGGAAACATACTGTCCCTTCATTTAGTTACCAATACTAAGTGCAAACTTGTCTTGATCAGGGAAAACGCGATCAACAAGCAGCTGCCCCGACCGTTGATATGTGTAAGAATCCAAATTTTCTTGTATTAATTTCGGAAAATTTTAGTGAGGCCTGTGCTGCTTTCACTCACAGTGAAGTGGAACGTTTAGCGCCAAGCCAGACCCTGGTTGAAATGGATATGTCTTCTGTGCCTCCAGTTTCCAGTCCAGCCTCAACTTCTAATCCAGCAAGTCAGGCAAATTCTGGAACTCCTCTTGCATACATGCCTGGTATGATGTTTTCTCTGGATAGTGTTATAGATATGCCTGATTCATTTTAGATGTGCTTTTTCTGTTGAAAGAAGATTATTTTGTGAATATAAAATGAGAAGTACCTTCTAGAGGAGAAGTCCATAATTAAATGATGAATGAAAGGGAGTGATTGACAAGAACTGCACCACAGTGAAGTTAGACATACCACAACATATCTACCATATTTGGAAGAAGTTAATTAGCTGGATATAATTTGGGTTTAACATCTTAAACTTTTCATTACTCTTGATCGAATCCAGACAGAAGAAAAGCCAAATAATAATACCAACAGTTACAGTAATAACAGTAGTATCAATAGTAGCAGCATAACAATAGATGATCAAGAACGAAGATGATAGTGAACCATCACAAGTCAGGATTAATGTGAATGCTTTCGATCTATTTTTCCATTTTGTTCTTCCTAATGCTGTTGCTGATTAATTTGTTTTAACTGCTGGTGTTGGGCTAGACCTTTTAGCTAGATGACTTATTGCTTAATGGATACAGTTCCTCTATTGCTAATAGCCTAATATTTGTCTAATATATGTCCACCCCCCTGTCTCACTTGTTTGAGGCATAAAAGTAGTCGGACCTTTTCATTTCTTCTTCTTAATCTCATCTATCATTGTCCTTTTCTGATGTTGGGTTGAGTTGTATCTCTGCATGAATACCGTCTTACTTTTCACTTCATATTAATGCAAATCAAAATTAATGAGTGTCTTCTGTGACATATGTAAACGGCTTCAATGTCTATAGTTGTTGGTGCATAAATCTTATGTAGAGCATCTTATGATATATTAGTGATTCACTGAGTTTTGTTGAAGGAGCTTTGACTCTTTTCCGTTACCTTTCAGTTTTGAATCAACAACCAATTTCAGCCGGAAATATTCCTCTGGGTAAGAATAATAGTGCAGAGGCTAACATGTCTCTGTCTCAGCAGCAAACATTGGCTACAGTACCATCAGCTCAATCAGGTTATGTCAAATTCTGGGAGGTAAGGCCAACTATAATAAGTAGATCTGGAAAGCTTATGGATTAGGCTAAAAGATGTCTTTACTTTTGAAGAAGATTTATTTTAGAAATTTTCCTGTTATTTGGTGTAACCTCGTGATCATTGTAGTGTAACGACAAAGTTCTATAATCTGAAAGATTTGTATGGTGGTAGAGTTTTGTTGTTTACTGCTCATATCTGTGATGACCACTTCCGAATTCTTTTAATGGGATTTTCTGAAGTCACTTTGAAGGTTTCAATTGACTGCTAATATCATGCTCCTTTTCCTAGACACCAACTGTGCAAACATCACATCCAAGTTTCATCCATCAATATCTGGGAGATTTGCTCTTGTAAAGTCCGAATTGATGTTACTTTACTTTATTAAAAAAAAGGTCTGAATTGATGCTTTACTATGACCCTAATATCCAGTTTCCAGTTACTCACCCTTGAAATGAAGTTGCTCCATTGATAATTGTTTGACCAGTAATTAACGTAAGAGAATGTTGACCAGTGATGTCGGAAATTTGTAAAAGGCAGTAAAGAAATCAAACTAATTTGAAATGTGTCCCAGTTCAACAAAATTCGGTGATGTGTTCAAGTTCTTAATCATTTGGTTGCTCTCTTTAGTGATGTAGTCTCAGAGAGTTTTAAGTTAGGATTATGAACAGTATACGGTAGCAGAAAATAAAGCTGTAAAATCAGAGGATGGCTCATTGAGAGGGAGGGAGGGGGCTTGCCATGCAAAATCCTAACGGAACAATTATTGAACAATACTTAAACATGAACTGACTAGATGAACATTTAGCATATAGTTGCAAGATGATGCTTAAGCTTGATACTGGATGAGTACTGAATTTTTCTGATAAAAGATGAGTATCAAATTAATTACTTAAACCAAAGTAGTTAACATGGCATCTTAAGATGTCAAAGTGAAGTAGTATAAGCAGAACATGATAAACAGGCTTTTTCGCACATCAAGAAAATTGGCAGTCAGAAAGGGCCATATATTATTTTCGTTGTTGAGCCATAGACGATCCTTTTAGCTGACAAGGGCAATAGTAAGAAGTCAGCTAGGTGTCTTACTTTTTCTACTAAAAATATGGTACTTATTCTAGTGACCTAATCTTCCTTGACAATTCGGAGAAGTGCTAAGTTGCTTCACATGTATTGCGAAAAAACGACTAGTACTATTTAGTATGATGTTACTTCAGTTTTATTTACTGGAACAATAACCAAACTTTTGTGACCTTTATGGAGAAGAAGGGGAGAATTGGCTTTTTAGGTCACTTGCAATTTTTTTAGTTTTATGTTTTTATTACAATTTGCAAGTTATCTTCACTTCTACACATAAGAGATCTGAAAAGGCCATTTTCTTCTGTTCTTTTAGAGATCTTAATTCCTCGAGAAAAAAGTTATTTGTGATTCAATAGGTAAATTAACCTTTGTGTGTACTGGACTTTGCCAATAAATTGTGACAAGGCCTGGTAGGACCAACAAAGTAGAAATTTGGAATTCTCATAACACTACTATGAAAAGCAGAATGTGTTTAGTGTAGGTATTTCCTCATGAATTGCATGAGTTCAAGTTATTGACTATGTTGGCAAGTGGGATTGTTATTGCTGATATCTTCAGATGTATTTTTCGGTGTATGTTTCCATAATGGAGATTTGGTGAACTTTTTAGTCATCCACATGCTTTATTCCTTTTTCCAATATTTGTCCTTAGTGATTAACCGCAGGCTACTGCATTTTGACATGATGTTGGTGAAGCATTGCTAACATTTTGATGAAAATGTTTCAGGGAAATTTATGTATGGTGAGGGAGGGTCAACCCCAACATATTTTGAGACTACAGGTGAATTTTAATTTGTCTTGTGTGGGAAGTTTTCTTTAGAATTTTGTTCCTTTCGACAATTTTCATTGTTAGGTGTTAAAACCCACAGGATGGCGCTCCAATTTTTATTTGATAGATAAAGTTCATGTTGAGGTATTATGTAGTTCTGATCCCAGGCTTTGGTCTAATGGTAAGAGCACAATCCATGATGTGTACTTGTGTAGGTTAAGCACAGATCACGGGTCGAACTTTTCTCTAGATAAATTCTTGGTATTTAAGTGGATAAGGACAGAGGGTCCGACTCCTTATCTACCGAGTTTCTAACCATGAACTAGTGACCCTTGGGGATTTCTCGTTTTTTTTATTATTGAAAATCTATTGTGTACTTCCTTTTTCTTTTAAAATGTCTATTTGATTCTTTGCTGATTGAGTAAGATCTTGTGGTTTATTTTCTCTCGTGGCAGGGGTACAAGAAATCTTCAGCTTCTGAATCGTAAGTACATTTTCATTAATGCTTGTTTCAACTGTCCAACATTTACAATTCAAGTTAATTGCAATGGTAGTAACCCCTCGGTTCAATGAAGCTTCAGAATTCTTTCTCCTCGTGTAGGAGAGTGTATCATTATGTTTCAAAGTTAAGATGGTATATAGATGGCAATATTTATCACGTAAAACTAAAGAACTGATGTTGAGGACTGAACTCAAAATTAAGATAGATTTCATTTCTTGTGAACTTAACCGCTCAAGTTCTTCCAACAGCAGCAAATTTACTCTTGTAGTAATGAAAAGGAGAAAGTGTAAGACCTCATTTGTTTACAGTCAATGAAGGTTTAGTTTTCAGATCTTAGTCATCAAGTCTTTTGTTTTTTGGTCTAAATCTATTCAGATATTGAACTTTAACAGTGTTTGTTCTTTAATTTTACAATCACTTTGTGGATCTGAATGATCAAGATCTATAACTGGTAACTTAATATTTCACAAAAAATTACATTTGCTGAAAGTACTTACAGAAGTCCTATAAAGGCCCGTTCTTCTGCACTGCTCTTTAATTTTACAATCACTTAATGTCTTTTTCCTCCTCTTTGTTTATCTTGATGTCGTCTTTGATCAACCATTAAAGTTTCAAAGTGTTGGACTATGTTGATACTTTGAACTGTTTTTTTATTTTTCTCAGGTCTGCTGCAAATTTGCCCCAAACATTGCAAATTCGCCGCTTTATGCTCAAAGATCATATGTTTCAACTGTAATTTTTCTGAGTCAAAACTTCTTATCTTGTTGGATCTTCTTCATTTATCAGATATTGGTTCCTGTTCAGTCATGCAAAGTACAAGTTACAGCTCCTTAAATTTTGTGACATTTATGCTAGAGTTAGAGAGTGCACCGGAAAGGCAGATATTCTAGCTTTTTGGGCAAGCGACTGGCATGGAGTTCTTAATGCTCTGCACGAAAAGAACTTAGTAAGTTTTCTCAAGTCTTAAAGATTTTGCGAGTAGAGCAGAGTTCAGTTATAATTCATTATGCTAGAATATTAGAGTCTGTAAGAGGTATCGTTAAGTTTTTAAAAAGAAACCCAGAGGCTTATTCCCTCAAGTATGTTCTTAAGTTCCCATAGATATTCTCAATTTCGGAGCCACTAAGTAATTTCTAAGAATATTTACTAGTTGATCATTTGAGTTGACGAAACATGCCACGTGCAGCCCGTTTCAATCGGTGGCTCTGATGGTTTGGCTTGGGACATCCATAATGGAGGTCTCAAGTTTGAAACACCTTGCTTGCGACAATTGCCTAGTGTGGTTTACCTCTGTATGGTTTGCGAGCTATTGCATTGGAGTAGGGTCTTACCTCTCTTGTGTGCCTAGGGACGGACACTTTGGCTGGCACGGCTGCCAATAGCAGAAGCTATTTGAGTCTCTACCAAGATCTTATAGGCTTTCATACCAGGCAAAGTAAGAAAAGGAGTGGCGACTGAGGACCATCCACCTCTTTTAGATTTTTCAGCGCGTCACTGAGATTTAGCGATCCCCCCTTTTTTTATTCTGACTAGTAGTATTTATCTGATGAAATGATCTTCTTTTTCCCTTTGGCAATTCTTATTTACAATGTATGCAAATTGAATTCATTCACTATTGAAATTTGCAAGGTCTAATGACTGTTCTCTGAACTATCTACTGAAAAAATTGTGTACCTCTGCCCTTTACCATAGTTCTTTTTTATTTCCTTTGCTGAGAGGGTGGGCGATCCACAAATCTGTCTTTTATGTATATGCGATACTTTATAAGGAGTACTTATGCAGTTTTTTTAGTCTGAAATCTCAACTGACATTTTTCTCTTTATATTTGTTTAGTCTGCAGTAATTCAACTACCATCACAGACATTGTTCATCCATGCTGATAAAAGAAGTTTTCCCTTAATTGGATTGCTTTTATCTAATGAGGTAAGAAACCTTGACATACTTTGAATCTTTTGATTACATGATCATTGAATGGAGCTATATGTTTTGTGATATCTCAAATTCATGGATGTTTGAATTTTTTCAGAACATCAGGTCTAGGCCAACGATACCCAACCAGCAGCTACGAGCACAACCACCTCCCGGAATGCAGCAGCTGCGGCACAACCAATAACTGAGGGCGGACTCGGATAACCAGGATGGCTAGAATTTTTGAGTTTTGATGATGAAATGTAACAATGAATTTGACTACCAGCCATTGCAGAAATTTTCATCAAGCTTAAGCAGCAGAAATTTCTATTACTTAGCTATTGAGTTTTGAACTCTTTTTTCATGCACTGTTGGAGAACTTGGCTTCCCAGACCTCACATTGTGGGATGCTTGTTAGCTATTCCTGTTGAAACTATTGGATTTACAAGTTGAAAAACAGAAGTTTCATTTTTGTTATTTTTACCTTTTTAACTTTAAATATTTTTCGATTATAGATTTCTCTCTAGTTAATGTAGGATCTATTGGTGTGATCCAGTGATCAATGAAGTAGGTTGAGCACCATGAGGTCTCAGGTTTAATTCTTTAGATTAAAAACATGATTTTTCTTAGACGGCCAAGGTGCCCTCAACCTAAACAACGAGAAAGACAAAAAATGTTTGGTGCTTCTTCTCATTTGTTCTAAACTTTGGTGAAAGTTACTTGTTGCTGGTAGGAGGTGGTTGGCGTATTCTATGGAATTAATTGGGCTTCTTACCGTTTGGCTAACTATTTTACAAATATACACAACAAATACATGTATGTATATTATGTGTACATGTTCTGTACATTAGATAGTTTAAATTCCTCCTTTCAATGAGACTTTCTTAGCTTGTCAAACTCGCTCCTTCACTAGAAAAATTTATCAGATCGAATGGCCTTTAGACACATAATTAACCCATTTAAAATCTTCAAATTCAAATTTGTTAGGACAAAAAGGTACTGATTAAATAAGGCCACTAAAATAAGAGGGCCCTTTGAACAAAATCAATTCAAGAAAAAGATGTTTTTTTTCTTTAATTTGTGTGAACTTTGAACATGATGAATGTAAATGTCCCACCTTTCTTCTAAAGACAAATAACAAACATAACTCCTTTCACATGTTGGATTCTTATACCCAAAACAATTTAAAATGATCAACTAAATTAAAGGTCTTAAGTGTCCATGTGGTGCAACTTTTACGGTCAATTTCATTTCTCTATTGCATTTTACAAGTATAGGCTATAGTATACTTATCAAGCTTTTTGAAAGTTAAAAAGTGTCTAATTTCTTAAAAACAATTTTGGGTAAAGAGTTAAGGTAGTAGAATATATTCCCAATTTTTTCTTCACATACCTTTTGAAAATTTATAAATAAAAAGAGTAATTTAGTAACTTCATTCAACAGGTTATATAATAAAATTATCATTTTATTTTATAAGGAACGTGAAAGTTAAACATAAATAGGCAAAGACAGACAAAAGATGTAAATGACGTTGTCATGGGCGGAGCTATATAATAAAATTATCATTTTATTTTATAAGAAACGTGAAAGTTAAACATAAATAAGTAAAGACAGAAAAAAATGTAAATGACGTTGTCATGGGCGGAGTCACCTTAGGCAAAAAAAATAGTCTTATGCAACATCCTTTGTTCAAAAATTATAACAAAATTAACATACTGTTCGTCAAATTTTTGACTCTCTTATCGAACATTAAACAGTAATGTATGTGAGTTTAATACACCAACTTTCAATACACTGGAATTTGACACTTCATTGGAACAAGTGCATCATAATAAATTTGTGAGTTATGACTAAGAAAAATATGAAGAGAGAAAAAGGTCCTCAAAAAAGCTGAAGAAAAATTCAATTGAACATATTTACTCACTTTGTTCTTTATTGCAATGGACTCAACTACTCAAGGAGTACTACCTTATATTCCTATGTTTTATTTATTCTTTTTCTTGTTTTTTTTTATTTTAAAGTGATATTTCACTAAATTTGTATGTGCTTCGATTATTTTGACAGAATTAGCTATATATATGTCCAACAAGTAGAGGAGCACTTTTGACCCAATATTTTGATGGGAAGGATAGTTTTGAGCCAAAATATGATTTCAGGATATATCTGAGCTATTTCATATAGTTTGAGGGTATTTTTCCCTTTTCCGTATTTTTATTTTAAAAAGTCTATTAAATACGTACAAATATTAAAGTTTGTTCAAATGAACATCTCTAATCTAACTTAGTCTTGGAACAAATCGTCTAATATTTTTATTTCTAATGAGAGTTAATTGGTAACATCTCACAAATTTATTCACTTTATTAACCGCTAAATCACGGTGACGCGATATCTTAATTGGTTTTTTTTTTCTCCCTTTCGTTTCTTTTTTTGCATGCGAGCTGTGTTTTCTTTATTTGATATTTTTAATTTTTTTTTATGGTTCTTACTTTGTGAATTATAATGACTTTTTAAAAAATGTAACTATTGGTTCTTTTCTTATGAGAAACTATTGTCAATCAATTTTTATATTCTATAGTTTTGAGAATCTCTGGCTTTATTCCTTGTTTTTTCTTTTATGTATATCTGTTTTATTCCCTCCTAATTTTATCTAAAGGATATTGATTTGGTGGTAGGTTTATATATTACTCTCTCCGTTTTATTTTATGCAAGTTAATTACGAGTATAAAAGTCAAAATTATATAATTTTGTGTAGATAAGAATTTTAACACCTTCAATATTTTAAAATGTTTACATATTAAGAAATTATATTAAAAATGTACTATCGTTGTAATAATTCACAACTTAAAATATTTAATTTTTGTTTTAATGTAAAACCCCCTTTTGACTTTCTATGTGATAAAATTATAGTGAAAAAACTTACTCGCATGGGTGTTTAAATCAAACAAATACAAAATTCATTATTACGGAATTTAATGAAGTAAAATAAATTATAAATTTAAACACATGACATGTATATATTAGCTTAGCATAAATAATCGGTGCGAGTAAATTTTGAGTAAGTGAGACTAATTTCTATCTATTTTATGTTTTGTACATCTGTTTTATTCTATTCTAATTTTGTCCAAGGATATTAATATATATGGTGGGAATTTTATATATTAATTTTTTCCCTAGCCTCTAATAGTGCAAATTCTTTGCTTTTTTCCTTCTTTTAGCTAGTGTGGGGCTTGTGGTTGAATATATACTTTATATACCCTAATAATTTATAGACAAATTAATCCCCCCAATGCTTCATTTGATTTTATGTCATGATTGATTTTGTAGAATCCCTAGTAAATGGAACACTTCACAAAAAATGCAATACCCTTTAATGAACATACATCTTCTAATCTTTTTAATAGATTATGTGGTGGTACAAAATTGCTTCTCTATAAAGTTAAACCATTGTAATGATGCCAAGATAAGTACAAATCACCTACCAACTAAAAACCTTTTTTTTTTTATTATTATCATTAGTCAAGTCATGAAATATTGAAATTCTTTTACTTTTTTAACTCTTTACATGAAAATGACCATATTTGGAGCTTTATAGTTTTTTTCCATAAAAAAAAAAAAAGGATAATAGTGTTTTTGGTCTCTTAATTATTATTGGTAGATTTTGATTTTAATCCTTCCAATATATGTGTTTTGATCTCTTTTTGTAGAAACTATGTTATATTTAAATTGTTTTTAGAACTATGAAGTAACAATAATTAAGTGATAAGACAACTTGATATCTTTATAGATTAATAAAAATATTCATAAGCAAATGGATCGAGAATATATACATGTTTTAAAGGCATATAATGTACTTAGTCAGATATCAAAAAGATTAAAATTAGGGTTAATCAATAATGAACCAAAAGTGATAGTAACAAAAATTAAAGAATATATAGTGACTTCCAATTAATTTAAGAATTTTATATGAACTTATAAAACAAAAGTGTTTAAAGTCATTGGCTCTCATAGCATATATGTTGCTTGGAAAAGAAACTTTTCCTCTCTTTTATGTAGTTGGTAGGTAGTTCACTAATAAAACTACACTATCTTTTACGTTATTCGGCTTTTTCAAAAATATTATTCGAACATATATTTGGATCTTTTAAAAAAAATTGCACCTTTTAGAAATTCAACATGGTTGCAGAAACATTTATGAAGGATTTGGACAACGTAGTATATCCAACACGGATGCAATAATATTTGTAGTCATGATATATTTCAATATCAAAGCAATATCATTATAATAAAAATAATTTTTAGCGATGATAAATATTTAACCTATTTAGATATGTAACGAAGACATTGAATAATTGAGCTATAAAACTCGGTTAAGAATGGCTCAAACGTTTAGGTGTACACTTTATTTTTTTAAACAAAAAATAGTGTACATCAACTACTCAGTGAAGTGTGTTTGGATAAATTAATAGTGATTATATATATATAGTTTATGCAGGTAAAATTAACAATATATAGTTGAGGTGTGACAGCAATAACAATAACAATAACAATATATTTAGTGAAGTTTTACTGAGGTTTGATAAAAATAAAGTATATGCAGATCTTGTAAAAAAATTCGAGTAAAGAAAGAAGAAAGCATATCAAATAATAAGAAAGACATAAAATATATATTGGACCCTAAACTTGACTTAAAATTTTAACTTTGACCTCAAACTTTCATAGTGCACAAATAGACACTATAACTATCCTATCGTTCAACAAATAAGTACGCGATTTGTGAAGCCAAAGTGCGTGAAATGCAAACTCTCACACGTGTATTAGTGAGCCAATTAGTGGCTGTCAACTAACTACACATTTTACATGTCTTTTTTTAAAAAAAAATATCTTACATGTCATTTTGAAACTTAAAAAAATTAAAATTAATTTTAATTAATATGAAAGAGATTCATTAAGGGTAGAATTGTCATTTTCAGCATTTTTTAACCTTTGTGGGCCTCAAAAATTACCCCTCACTCGCGCAGAATTCGTGCATTTCACGCATTTTGCCAGGTAGAAATCGCGTGTTTATTTATTAAAAGATGGAATAGTTAAAGTGTCTATTTATACAATATGAAAGTTTGAGGTCAACGTTAAAATTTGAAACTAAGTTTAAGATCTAATATATGTATTATGCCACTAAGAAAAGTAGTATAAAGTCTATCAGAAAGAAACAATAACTATATATATATATACATATATAACAGTTAAAATGTGAAACTTGCGAAAAAATAATAATTTAAATATACTTTTGATCATTAACTCTTATAATGGACTCAAACAATTCAGTGGCATTAAACTCTTTTGGTGATTTAAAGAATTACAAATAGGAAAAGCAGCGAGTAAAAGTGACTTCTTTAACCTTTATATATTCCACTCAAGTATCAGTAACAAGAAGTAGTACAAATACATGCTCTTGTTTGCTCAAACAAACTAACACATTCTTTGTCTCTTTTTCTTATTTCATTTGCAAACATGGTTTCATCTTCTGCTCCAAAGGTGAACTTATTGCAAATTCTATTGAAATTACAACTTTTAGCTTGTTTCTTGAATAGACATACAAAAAAAAACAAAAATTGTTTTTTATGTTCATGAATATCTTGATTTTGCAGGAAGTTCCTTCAGATGAGAAATGGGCAGAAGATGGTCCCCCTCGCGAAGCGAAATGGTGGTATTCGACGTTTCATACTGTCACTGCTATGGTTGGTGCTGGTGTTCTTAGCCTACCTTATGCCATGGCCTACTTAGGATGGTATGTATATATGCAGAGTTCTTGTTGGATTGATATACTTGATAAATGTTCGATTCTGTGATCATCTCGTCTAAAAGTTTAACTTGTGATAGAAGAACACATTTTTATTTGTTGTATTTTGTTTTCAGTATGTCTGCTCTGATATCACGTTAAATTGTGCATTTTGAGAAAAAAATATGCTTGTATGTCTGATTCTTTCCCTAGGCACTTCTGACAGTTCTGATACCATGTTAGAAGTTCGTTTGAAAACTTAAAACTGTTAGAGAGAACGTACTTTTATTTATTAACGGAATCATGTTTTCGTTGGATTTATTTTTGATTATATGTTCATCAGGGGTCCAGGGACAGTAGTGATGATCTTATCATGGTGTATAACTTTGAACACAATGTGGCAAATGATACAACTCCATGAATGTGTCCCCGGGGTTCGTTTTGATCGATACAAGGACCTTGGAAAACATGTTTTTGGACCAAAACTTGGGGCATGGATTGTGCTTCCACAACAACTAATAGTTCAGGTTGGTTGTGACATAGTGTACATGGTTACTGGAGGAAAATGTTTGAAGAAATTCATGGAGATTGCTTGTACTAATTGCACTCGAATTCGACAATCTTATTGGATTTGCATCTTTGGTGCCATTCATTTCTTCCTTTCACAATTGCCAAATTTCAATGCTGTTTCTGGTGTTTCATTAGCTGCTGCAATCATGTCACTAAGGTAACTTATTTTCTTGATTATATGAATTTCTAGCTCCGCCACTTCTTATTTCTTTCTAATGAGATTTTGTGTCGTGACATAAACTGAACAAATTTTAAGAAAAAGTTCTGCACTAACTTTATAGCAGGCTATTTTTTATCTACCTTTTGGTACAAAAGAAGTTGAAACTCATGGTAACAGAGTATCTCTGTTCAATATTCTTATTATGTATTAGATTCTATGTGGTTTCGATAGGTGTTATTAAAATTTTATGATTATTTTTGGCGGAATCTTAGTAGCTCAGTTGGTTGACTACCTGAACTTTTGCTCGTGTTTCTTAAAAGATGTGGATGTGTGTGTGTTGGATTCTCTAGAAACATAATGCATTTTTGGAGGATCTGACACGAGTGTAGAAACATTTTTAAGGAGTCGGAGCAATATAGATTGAACTAGCTAGATGTTACAAACTTTCATCTCAATCTGTTGTGCTGCAGCTATTCAACTATAGCATGGGTTGGTTGTGTGGGCAAAGGCAGAGTCCCTAACATGAGCTACGCGTACAAGACAACAAGTTCAGTGGACTACATGTTCCGCGTCTTCAATGCATTAGGCCAAGTATCGTTTGCCTATGCAGGGCACGCGGTGGTCCTTGAGATTCAGGCTACAATTCCATCAACACCTGAAAAGCCTTCCAAAGTACCAATGTGGAAAGGTGCTGTATGGGCTTATTTTGTCAATGCTCTGTGTTATTTCCCTGTTGCATTCATCGGGTACTGGGCGTTTGGACAAGATGTCGATGACAACGTACTCGTGGGACTTGAAAGGCCATCTTGGCTTATTGCAGCTGCTAACTTAATGGTGGTTGTCCATGTCATAGGCAGTTATCAGGTACTCGAAAGCTCATTTCGTTATGCATTGTTCTTACTAGACGCGATGAATGTTGTACATAACAAGGAAAGTGATTGTTGCAGGTTTATGCTATGCCAGTATTTGATCTGATGGAGCAAAAATTGGTGAAAACATGGAATTTCCCACCTGGAGTATTGCTGAGATTCATTGTTCGTACTACATACGTTGGTGAGGGCCTTTTTCATTACATATTTTCTAGTCCAATCGTCCAAAAATCAAGTTTTAACGAATTGTTTGCCCTTCGTTTCACTATACTATGATCAGGGGCGGATGTAGCATTTTGGGCTACGAGTTCATTTGAACGAGTAACTTAGACATAGAATGTAAAACCTTATAAGATAATATCAAGAAATATTATATCTGAACTCATAATTTTAACGTTTATAATAAGCACATGAATAATGCTAAGAATCTTGAAAGTCAAACTCATTAAATTTAAATTCTGAATCTCGTTACGAGCTCAGCTGAAAAGGCATTGTCTTGTTAATATTGCAGCTTTCACTTTGTTTCTTGGTGTAACATTCCCTTTCTTTGGTGATCTTCTTGGTTTCTTTGGAGGATTTGGTTTTGCTCCTACTTCTTACTTTGTAAGTCAAGTTTCCAAATCTTATATTATGTTGTTCGGACTCTCCTAAAATGTTGCGACATTCGTGCCGAATCTACAAAAATACACTATTTTTTAAGAATTCGACATGCACCAGTCAACATTTTTAAAGAGATCGAGCAACGTATATAGCTTTTTGACTTTTTTTAATTTTAATATTTGTTGTAGCTCCCAAGCATAATGTGGCTTAAGGTCAAGAAACCAAGAAGATTCAGTACCTCATGGTGGATAAATTGGGTAAGTCCAAAAAAAACTCTAATTTTCTTCCTCTTCTTCAATGACAATGTAAATAACTTTTATATTATCAGTACATTTTAACGCGTTGTAATATGTGAATTGTCATATTTTCCGTGTTAGTAATCATACTTATTATGGTCGATTACGAGTAATTATATGTTGAGTTTATCTTGCTTTTATATCAATTATAAAAGAAAATCATAATGTCAAGTCATCTAGAAGATAATTATGATTTAACGTCCATAAAAAGTGAGAAAATTCCACAATAGGTTACAATACAAATATTGTGTAAAAAAAAAGTTAAATTGATCAATAATCTACCTTGTCAATCTACAAAAGTTAAACTAAAATCAATTAGTATAAGTGAATCTTTGAATTATTTTTAATCTCTTTTTCTTCTGATTTTTTCCCCTAAAGTTCTACTAATATGATGTTTGTCATTTTTATTGATTTTCAGGCATGTATATTTATTGGAGTATTTATTATGATAGCTTCCACAGTTGGTGGATTGAGAAATATTGTTGCTGATTCATCCTCATATGAGTTCTATTCATGAAGGATACATTTATAATTTAATTTACATAAAATCTATTATTGGATGAAATCTAATTCAGAAAAAATTTAGTTAAAATTTAAATATGTAGTGATCTTGATTAAATATGAAATGTTTTATGTATCAAGCTAGCTGCTTTTTTAGCAGTAGTTTGTTAAGATTTCTAATTTTAGCAAATTTCCTTTTTATTGTTTTGTCTTATACATCACTTTCTTTTACTCTATCCTTATATTTATGAAGAATACATTTAGAATTTAATTTAACATAAAATCTATTATTGGATGGAATCTAATCTAGAAAAAAATTAGTTAAAGTTCAAATGTGTTATAGGGCCTTTGTCGGATCTTGATTAAATATGAGATGCTTTATGTATCGAGCTAGCCGCTTTTTTAGCAATAGTTTATTAAGATTTCTAATTTTAGCAAATTTTCTTTTTATCATATTGTCTTATATATCACTTTCTTTTACTCCATCCTCATATGAGTTCTATTCATGAAGAATACATTTAGAATTTAATTTAACATAAAATCTATTATTGGATGGAATCTAATTCAGAAAAAAAAATTAGTTAAAATTCCAATATGCAGTAGGGCCTTTGCCGGATCTTGATTAAGTATGAGATGCTTTATGTATCGAGCTAGCTGTTTTTTTAGCAATATAGTTTGTTAAAATTTTTGATTTTAGCAAATTTCCTTTTTATCATATTGTCTTATACATCCCTTTCTTTTACTCTTTTATTGTTATTATTTTTTTGTTAATCAAAGCATCTAATGTTCTAAATTTACTAGCTCAATCAATTTATATTTACATTATTTAGACTGATTAAGTGGATATAACCTGTTTTACCAAGAAAATATTTATTTTCAGGACTTGAACTGATAGCTTAGGATCTCGACTAATGTCAAGCAATTTTTTTTAAAGATTTAAAATATGAAGAAATAAACATGTCAATGAGATACATCTACTTTATAAAAGTCATAGATAATGTCCACCTTGTTTGTTAGTTATATAAGAAAACAAATCTTAGACCATAATAATGGTTTTGAAGTTCTACGTATTGATTATATAATTAAATAATAAAAGTGCATTCCCTTTAATAACTTAACATTTTAAATTAGATGATTACACATTTTGACATTACAAAGTGTAGATTCAAAACAAATAATATTACTAGTGGATCGCGTTACCACAAATGGTATCAGAATCACCCCGGGTGCATCTTAAATAGTGTTGGGCAAAATAAAGAGTTTATACACCTTTTAGCTTATGTAGCATACTTCGTGACTCCACGCAGTTGAGGCACGTGAGAGACATTTGGATCCGGTGTAAATCAAAAAGGTGTTCGAGGGGGGAAATAATAGGACCTTAGTTTAGTTAAGGCGTGCCTTTGAGATTTCGATCATAATCTAGGGATACTTATGTCTTTATCTCTTAAAATAACCTTGTACAACTTTGAATAATAAAGGGCAAACCTTTACACACTCGATATTAACAAATAAATACTCCATTCGATGTTTTAGCTTACATGAACCTTTTTTTTTTTTGATTCGCCTATAAAAAGAATGATCTTTTTCTAAATTCGAAAACAGTTTTATTTGAACTCTTAATATACGAGACCTCTAGAACCAACATTTTATTAACTAACACAGAAACATGTATTTGGATATTATATATTAGAAAGATATATTCTGATATATTTTTTTTCACATATATTATATTATAGAAGAATAAAATCATTGACAAATCTTTCCTTTTTCATCTCTGATTTAAACTAATGTTTTTGTCTTGCTTTGTGCACTACAAAAGAATCCCTTTACAAATGCCAAAAGGTGATAATTAAAAGCTAAATGAAAAATCAAGGATTAGAATTAGTAGCATATAATTAATAATTAATATCCATAAAGTATATGAAATGGTTCTTTGTCCACTGAAAATTCATCATTGTCAAATAGAAAAATAACAGTAGAAATTAAACATGCGTGTAACTTTGTAATACAAAGTGCAAACTCCATTAAATGAAATGCCACTAATGCTAATATTGTCAACTTTAATTACTAGAGGGGACATTATCAAATTTTATTTTCAAAGTGTTTTCTTTTTGACATAATCTTGGATATTGTCATAGAGCTAATTCACTTTTTAAAATTTTTGAAATTTGTGACATTATTCTAGCTTTTTTATTTGTTTAAGATCGAGATTTATGGTGTTGTGAACGATATTTTCACGTAAAAAGTGATTAATTTTCGATGAATTTGATTATGTTTTCGAAAATTCATATGAAAAGTGACTATAGAACTTTTGCATTTAAATTTGTTCATTCACTTCATTAGTCGTAAACAATGCGACACATTTGACCTTCATATATCTTCTTCTCTTGCACCAAAATAAAAACTTTACGTGGTCCATTTATTTTTTAATATTCCCTCTGTCTCATTTTATGTGACACTTTTTATTTTTCGACAGTCAAACAGTTTAACTTTGATTGGACATTTGCGTATGGAATTTTCAATTTTTTTGAAATGAAATACTATATTTGTAAACTACGTAAAGAGTACTATTATAAGTCACAATAATTGATAATTCAAAATATTAAAAGGATTTATGAAAAATTTTAAATCAAATATAAATTATTTAAATTTCGAAATATAAAATGTGTCACATAGATACACGAAGGGAGTATGAATAATATAGGGGAGAATCCCAATTTTCCAAAGAACTACTTCTGTATAATTTTCTACTTTATTCCCCCCAAGTATATTTGTTTAATTAAAAGGGGGAGAAAAGGGGGAGGGGGGGGGGGGGGGGGGAGTTAAAGAAAATTAAAGAAGGTTAAAAAAAAAAAAGTTCTAGTTAAAGATACTTAAATCACATGTTGTGCCACAAAAAAAGGGTCTAGTTTATGTGTTACTATAATGCAAAAGGCACTAAAAAGTGTGTTTTCTTGAAGTGACACAATATGAAATTTGCTTTATTCATGGCTGCTCAAAATAGGGAACAGGAAAATAAAGGTTTTAAATTGATTAGACAAGTTGACAAAATGACTAGATAAATATTATATTATTTTTTTATTTCTCATTTGATATTTGGTATCAGAACACAACTGTTCCATCGCGATGATTCGCAATATTATATGAACTTAATTAAGGATAATGATGTTATCCTAATCTCAAATTTAATTAAGTCATAATCAAAAGGGAGATTATCCACATATGTAATTCGAGATGAATCTCCTTCAATGTTTGGTGTAGTGATTGTCAATGATATTACATATTTCATTTTATTGACTCAACGTCTTAGAATTGATTAATCATAATTCTAACTGAAAAGAATTTTTAGTAATTGATATTATTCGTTTTATACCTAAATTCATATGCCTTTAAAATAGGTTATTAGGATCTAAATTTTATTTAGTTATGTACTCAACATCTCTCTCGTGCTTTGCTGATGTGGAATTTGTCTAAAATATGATAATACTAACAAAACCTAGTGGAAACGAAAAATTGCCAAAATGATTAAAACAGATAGTAAACTCAACATAGATAGCTTGTACCTAGACATTATTTGTTGCAAAATATTAAAGGTGGTCTTTTTTAAAAAATTCAGATATGTCATCGTCATATAGTAGAACATTGTCATCCTCATCCTAATATTCAACAAAATGAACGATTGCTAATTATCAATGACTAGGTAGCTTGTTGTGAACAATAACAATAATAAATTAGATGTAATTTTTTAAATGAAATTTGAGAAGTGAAAAAAATAAAGTATACACGAATCATAGTTTATTGTTATTTTCTATGGGACGGAAAGGATGTTTTTGATGAATCCTTGACTATCCTTGTTTCTTTTATTTGAGTATGAAACTGATAACGTAAACAAGCTTGCATCGCTTATCTTAATATTGTTATTAGTTTGGTTTTAAAATAGGAGATGCCTATATAGATATAGATACATTGTATCTTGTACATATAATCACTATTTAAGCCTTTTTATTCCTTATCTGGGACTATTTTATCTTTTATTTAACAGTGTCATCCACTTTTATGCTAACTAACAATTACTCTATCTCATTTAACAGTTGTTTTTATATGTTTCATGCATATTTTAAAAATGTCAAATATAAGAAATAGTTTACTGCTTTTATTTGGTGAATATAAAGTGATTTATTCAATATTATGAGTATAGTTTGAACATAATTGTCAATTTTAATCTTTAAATTTTGAAAGTGCTAATTATTAAGGGACTATTTTTAAGCTAAAGAGTCAAAATGGGAGGTAGTACTTGCTACTTGGTATCACTATATTTTTTTTTACTTTTGCAATATTAATGTTGCTTAGATTCTCGGGAATGTTGTTGCACTCGTATCGAATCTTAAAAAATACATACATATAGCCTCTAGATATATGGAGTCATTACTCATAAAATTACACAACTATCGAAAATCTGAGTATATATGTCAGAAAGTTTCACATTTAAAGGTGAAAACTTCATATCCAAAAGCTCGAACTTCAAACATCTGATAAAGGATGAATGAGTACTCTCTACTCCCGCACAATACTTATTGGTAATTTGAGTATTTATTCTACTTTTTCTTTTAATCTCATTGTTACTCAAATTATATCAACCATTGTATCACCTGAGGTTCCCTCCAGGTAGTAGTCAAAAAATGGAAAGAAGAACAAAGAAATGCACAGAAACAGACGAAAGAAAAACTGTAGTCCATAAAAATGGTGAAATGCGCTCAATGAGAATAAGCTTATCATAAGCAAATAGAGTCTACATATTTGCCTTGCAGCGAAAAGGTTAAAAATAGTGGCTGCCTGCCTTGGACTAGACGCGGAGCCTTAATCTAAATTAACGGAACAAATATCTAATTGGATAGTGCTTAACCGATTTGCTTGCTTTTATGTAGTCGTCGTACCTTTCATACCGAGGAGTTCAGCAAACAAAATGTGCATCTAGACTATCATTCATTTCCTGCATAAAAGTAGTGACCCAATGTCAATCCACTCATCATCAAACACAGGCAATTTTTTAGCTACTAATTGCTCTATGTGAGCATGCAGTAATTCTTCTGCTCTCTTTCTTCTTAACGATGGCCTTGTATATTATCCAGCAAATGTGTAACAATAGCATTTACTTTGGTATTCTAACGTCAGATATAAAACTGTTTTCATGCATAGCAGAATGGAGAAATTAGTCACGACTAACCGGAGAACAGGGTTCATAAGATAAACGACATGGTTACTCGACTGTTGAAAGGTAGGACTGAATTCCGAAAACAATGAATAGAGATCCACCAGCAACTCCCACCTACATTAAGAAATAACTCTGGTCTCATGAAAATGGACAAAAGAAACATAGGGGTAAGCAAGAGCAGACGTAAAGCAAATCACTCACTATTCTTTCAGATATTGAAGATGCAAGACTTTTCCCTCCTAGGACGGCAGCTGTAGTACACAAGGCTTGTCCCCTGAGAAAGATTAACAACATCATAAAACTGTGCATCTAACTGATTCTCAACCACAATTATGTGACTATTTATATTGAGAGTGCTTGTATTAATGTCTTTGACTCTCTTTTTTTTTTTTTTTTTTTGGGGGGGGGGGGGGGGTCAACCATAAAACCTAATCAGCAAAAAGATTATTTGACTTCAGATTTCAGACGAGGCACAGGAGCCACAAAGCAATATCAGAATGCCATTCATAGTTGAGAACATAAGAAGTCAACAACATAAGGCTTTAAGTCGAGAAACCTACAGTATTCCTCCAAGAACAACTCCTAGTGGATTCTCATCGGCAGCCAAACCAATGGTAGCAAGCTGAAAATTTGTTACAACTGCTAAAATTAGGAGTGATCTCAGAAGTTTGTGCAGATTTTACACTAAAACACTTGATGTGCAGTTGCATACCTGGCTCTTGTCACCCCATTCACCAAAGAAGGTAATTGAAAATGCCTGCAAAATTAAGGCATTATATATTGTTGTTTCTTAACAATGACCTTCACATTCCAGGTAGCTATTTAACAGATATTAACCTTCAGAAGGATGGGTGAGAAGAATTGAGCGAGAAGAGGCTGCCTCTGCTTCTTTAAATCATCAGAATCCTAGAAAAAGATAAAAACTTTGGTAAGGCTATTGACAAAGGTATGTATTTTTCTTAATAAAATAGCAGCAACTTTACACCTGTTATTATGAGAACTAGCAAATCAAAAAGATGAGAATCTGATAACAGAACATCAGGAGAGAGCAAATACATCTTTAAGAGTTTTCATCTTGGGACATATTTAATGGTTTAATTCATGGACAAGGGACTTGTATATATCAAATAGGCTGTAATTTAAAAAACATGATCCTTCACCCAAACTGAAATCCATTATAATGACTAGGAAGGAGGATAATAGAGATAAGTGGTACATATACAAAGGTCTAGAAATCAGCATTCGGGACGGACGAATTAGAGTTAGTCAGAAAGAGAAAGTAAGGTTGCTCTATTTTGAGTTCAGTGAACATAAATGCTCAATGGTGTTGAATGCGTGAGAATCCTCATTAGAAAACTCAGATAGCAATGGTGTTAGTATACATTCATCAGAAGAAGATGGCTAACTAAACAAAGGTGTGTTGTTGTTTATATTGATTTTTCTTCTTCTTCTTTTTGTCTACTTGAGGCATTTTAGTCAAGTTTTCAAGGACAACACCTACTTCACAGTCGGACGATAAAATTTCAGTATGCATGCTACCCTCTCAAACAGAGAGGTGCTAGAGGATTAGCATTCATAACTGGAAAAAATCTTAATCAATAGCCCACCGGCTAGCATTTGAATCGAGTAATAAGATAGTAAATTGCTGATATGGAGATTGGCAAGAGGTTAATAGTTTCCTTCTCATAACAGACCCGTCATTTTCGTTTATCTTAACAACAACAAAGTCTAAAGACTTACTTTCAAAAAAAGAAAAAGGAAAGAAAGGATATGCAAATGTATACTATGAGCAGGAATGCTACCTGATTCTTCTCCTTGGTTGCTCCACCATTAGCTTTTAGATCAGCATCCTACTTGCACCATGTAAGGTAAAAATAAGAAAAGCTAAATTCATGTATGCTAATATGTAATTGGAAAAATCCATACCAGCTGGGCTTCAACTTCATCCAAATCCTCAGATTCCCTGAGGATAAAATTAGAATTAAATTAATTAAAAGTTATTGTGGCATACAGATATTAGAGATCGGCAGAAGAAGTATAATCAGAAGTAAGCAGGAACCAAATGATTACCCATCATGGAATGCATCCCACAAAGACCATACTCCAAATCCCAAGAACAACAGTGTTGTAATATGATGGGTCCATTTGCGGGACACCTGCGGAGAGTATGTATGAAATTTTAAGTTTCGTGCAAATAAATTGACATAATTAAAAGCAGATTACAAAGTGCTTTGTACAGAATTAGGTAGTGAAATTTAACGAAGTTGCAATAATATAGTTCTAGATCATAATGATAGCGAACTTAAATGAACCGGAATACATGTCTCGTCTGATTAACTCTAAATGCACTCCATACACATCTAAAGCATGACAAGATCCTCTATTTGCTTGTACAGCTATGAGATACCAACATAAATAATGGATGCATACGTTCACTAGGATATATTGCAAGTTTTTACCATTATTTTCAGATTTTTCACTTTACAATATACAGCACATGCTATTTTTGGTACGTACAGACAGCTTATCACATTTGATACAGTAAGAAAGCAAGATGACTGTTCAAGTTGCCCGCGACTGATCACTAGCACAAGGCACAGACTTTGAGATAAATAATAGCAGCACTGTTTCTGTTATCAGACATAATGCCTCTGTTATTGGAACTACTAGGATGTGCAAATCCGTTTCAATAAGAACAGGATATATTATATTTCAAGTTCTGCTTATGACTTTAAATCAAATATGATCGACAGCTCAAGTAAAATACAAGATTACCAGTTCACCACCAATGTACTCGAAGAGATTGCAATTAGATTAAACTTACCAAATTGGGAGCAGCCCAACCAACAACGGCAGACAGAATGGTCATTACCTACAGCCACCAACATTTCAAGGGAGACTATTATCACCCACGATATAAAGAAGGGAATGTCAATAATGGTAAAAGCGACCAAGGAAAGGTGTATGAAGTCTTACAATTAGAGCCCCAAGGCAGCCTGACAAGACGAGCCTCCTAGGATGACGCATCGCCAAGATCTTAAAATGGATGAAAAATTGTCAAACAATAAGTGAACTTTTCAGAAAATATTCTGAAAACATAAGAAACGTAGATGTTTAAGATGAGGACATCAGAATAAACTAGAATTCTAACTTATTGCCAAAACCTTTTAGTAAATAAAGCAGCAGCTAAATGGTTAGATGCCAAAATAGTTTAAGCAGAGAAGTAATAATCTGAAAGTTCAGCGAAATGAAATTCAACATATTGCAAGAGAACTGATGGACAACAAGTTTAGTCTCACAATTACCAACACTAGTTTGTGTTATATGATTCTGTCTTCCTATTAAAGGATAAAGAAGCATTACAATGAGCACATTCTGGGAATGCAATACTATGGCCTTCATCATCATTGGCAGACTTTTAAATTTCCAATTAATAGTTGCTGGTTTAGTTTATGCGCAACTTAAGTAGGTGATGATACACCCATAGCTCTAAGTTAAATACTAGTCTAAGCTCGAACAGTGCCGAATTAATAAGGTCCAGTAGCAAGCTAAAGAATACAACTTTTTGGTATACAAAAATCACATAGAATTGGCTGTAGATGAAAATTGTATCATGTCTGAAAGAGTATTTTTTGCTGATGTACAAAAGCAATGAACTGAGCAGACTTTTTGGGAGGTTGTGATGAACGTTGCTCGGACTCCGCACCCGTGTCGCCACGACACCCGTGTCCGATTTGGTCAACCGATTTTGGGTACTTTGACCAAAATCTATGGAGAAAGTCTGGACAATTTTAATGATTTTTGTGATCAATACAAAAGCTAAGGTGAAATTAAAGGAAATCGAAACTAAAATATAGAATTTTTTATGTCACTCCATTTCCTTTGATCTCCTTTTAGGATTCTCCACAAGTTCTCCGCATAATATTTTATAATTTAGATTTTATAACTCTAAATTAATATTTAAATTATTTTTAGGCGAATCCGCACACCCGTATCCATAGATCCATATCCCAAATCTTAAAAATTAGATCATAAAGAATCCGACCTTTAGATCCACACCTATATCGGACACCCACACCCGAGTCCGAGCAACTTAGCAGTGAAATAAGAACAATATCTTCTTCTTCTTTTGGAATTTGTTCTTCTGAAGTGGATTTACTTTTTGCAATTAATAAGTGTAATCTACAAACTAAAAGAATAATTGAGAGTAGAATAACAAAGCATATTAGAATTTGTCCTCCTTCCATTGTAATGTTTAGAATTCCATTGCCACTCAGCTATAAGAATCTCAGGTTCTAAAATATAAATAAAGATAATAGGCTACCTGGTACACCCACTTCAAATACTACTAATATAGAAACAATATCAAAAGGAATGGAATGAAAGGGTAGATAACTTAACGATACAACAATCAAGAACAGTTCTCAACAATCTCTCCACCCCAACCCCAACCCCACACCCACCCCCCAACCCCAAAAAAAGAAGAAAAACTAAAAGATTTAAACAAGAATAAATTTTAAAAGACCACAATAGAAGTCGAAGCAATCACTGGGAGTTACTGAAACCAAAGAACCTAAAAAGTTTCTACCTTTGCAAAGTATTAACAGAAATGCTCTGTCATTCACTTGGATATAAAGTGAGTTGAGCCGTTAACACAACTTAGTAAGTAATATCTAAAACTCAGAATCAAAAACAGCAGCAATTCAATCAAGCTTTTGAACTAGTTTGAGCTTGCATATTAACTTGACCAAAAAAAACCTTCCTTTCTGGCATGTAGAAACTCTGTGATTTACTCGTCAAATAAAACAAAATAATAACTCCATGATTCATCTTGCATAGACCAAACATTAAACTGCATTACTCCGCTAACTCAACTTTTAACTTACTCTTGAGCTCCCAGCTACCTTCCATAATCACACACATTTTCAAGCACACATAACTCAATTAATCAATATGTTATGCCTCAATCTCAAATAATTGAGTTTCGCAATACAAATCCTCTATTCCACCACATTTTATTCAAAATAACAATAACTAATCATTCTTCCGATACAAATAAGAATTCTCTTAATCAACTCTCCAAAAAACTACAACTAACAGTCAAAACAAACACAAAAATCCAGCTCATTTCGAATAACCGTGGCGTCCAAGTCAGCTACCACACACCTTAACTAATTCTACTGGTACCTACTACCTCCCAGCAGCACAACACACACAGCACAGGTATCGAGTTATTCTAAATTTCTATCCATCAAAACATAATTCCAATTTAATCACAATAAATCTCACCGCAGCGGCGAAGAAAGTCTTGTCTCCGATCTCAGATAGCACAGTCATCGCCAGAGACTTCGTAAACCCCTAATAAATCCCCGAAAAAATATCAAATTGATTTCATTCAGAGCATATATATACATATAAATGCATACAAAAACAACGAAAGAGGAGAAGAATGGATTACCTGCGCCACTGAAAGACTCATCTTCAATTGCTCTTCGAAGTCAAGCTTGAAGAGAGCAATTTATATATATATAGTTGAGAATATTGAAGGGGGATCGAGTTCTTCGAGCTCTCTCTCGGTTGAAAAAATGGCGAGGCGCGTGGTATTAATGGTGTATAAGAAAGGGTTTTTCAGGGATGTGAAAGTGACATGGCAGGATACGTATTACATTCTATTCGATATGATATTTAATATTTATAAAAAATTATTAAAACATTAAATGAGTATATAGTTACTAATATAATTTCTATATATTATACTAATATTGATAAATGTATAATATATGATTACTATAAAATTAATTGTTTAGTGATTGAAATTTTTTACAATTATATTATCATCAAATGTTTTCTTTTATGTAATTGATTATAACATCAATAATATATTTAGTGGGATATTACAAATAAAATTTGAAGAGAGTGTGTATCGATCTTATGGTTAATTTGTAAGGATAAAATAATTATTTTCAATAGACTACAAATTCAATTAAAAAGAAAAATAAACAGCGAAGGAATCAAAACAACAAATAGGGAAACAATTAAACCTATGAGAAAGAAATAATAGTAATACTAATATAATGTGATAATTAGAATATAATAAAGGGATAATTATATATAATAGCAGACTAATAACCTAAAATAAATAGAGTAGCTACGATTTGATTTAATTGTGTTCCATAGCAAACGTTAGTCAAAATTTGCCAATTAAATTATTTTATATGTATATTTTCAAAATTAATATTTTCAATACCATATCATATTATGCTGACCCGAGTAGGTAAACGAGTGTGTGATTGGATGAACCTAAAAATACGAATATTTCCACTTGCAGATTAAATCACGTGGAACTTTTTAAGTATATAAACATTATTGTTATTATTTTTTGTAGGAATTTAGGGAAATTTCCTTCGATTTTGTACTGTCAATTCATGTACTTGATTATCACAAATTTGTGAACAAAATGCCAAATCTTAAGAAGCTTCGTAGACCATGGTGTTATAATTGTTGTTTGATTGCAATTTGATTTATATAAGTTCCCTAACGTTATAATTTTTTTTTCTACGAAGATTAAGATAGAAAATAATAAAATCTTTTAATAATCTATTATTATAAATCTTGGACTTTTTGCAAAGAACAAAGTTATAATTTTTAATATAATTTGAAAATACGTCATACATAATAATTGGTGGTCCAATAATTTCATTATTTCACGTTTTACGTTGCTTTATTTTATTTTTGGTTTGTTTTTATCATTTATGCTACGAAAAGTCAAGGGATAGTGCAAGCATCATGTTTTCTAAACAACTAGAAAATTGATGATTAGTTTTAATTTGTTTGATTTGATTTGAAATAAGATAAGATCAATTAAAGTTTAGTAATTTTGAAATTTTTATTATTTTTAAAAAAAATATATATACATAAAACTACATAAAAATATAATAGTAAATAATTTAAAACATTTTCAGAAATTATAATTAAAAAATATTATATTGTCAAAAATAGTAACTAAACAAAAAAACTAAAGTAGAGGAAGAATATTATATGATAACTTTGTAACGTGTTGAACATACGTACTGAATATTAATTAACTTTAATTAATCTCCAACACAAAATAAGAGATAGAAACTTACAAATAAAACAGACAAATTAAGCTTTAACAAAACTTTATTATGCCAAAAAGAAAATATTCCATTTTGGGTTTGCTAACACGTTAAAACTAAACATTTTAATGGTCATATATCCCAAGACAATTAATAATGAAAGGTCCATTTTTTTATAATATTTTTTTAATTTCTAGAGACTCAAACTAGAAAATTACAATTAAAAATAAAAAAAATTCAATCATTCCATTATAATTCATGTCAATAGATTTATCATGAATCAGGGCTAAGGCTTGATCTAACGTAATGATATATGTACAATTATCCAACAACACTAATCAACAACTTAAATTATGGAGTAGTCGTATTGATCAATAATAGTAATTCCTATTGGTGATTTTTTTAAAATAGATATGATCTAAGTGTTACGAAAAGATTTTTTAAAAAACTCCTTAAGAATTCTTATTTTTTTAAATTTTGCTCTGTTGATGACTTAAACTCACGATTTTAGATTTGCAGATGCAAACTCTCTTCTCTTATTGTAGGGTTTATGTTTGTTTCAAATGCATTTTATGTTAACCATATATGTTTGTCACCATCTATAAACTTTCAAAATATGGCTAAGAGAATTGTTAATATAGCAATAATATTAATTATATGGTGTTTACTTGTTTTATTTGTAACCCCATTTGAAATGTTGAAATATTATGGTTCTATACGACTGAAAATCATTAATTAAACAATATTAAAATATATTATTCCCGTCATTTATTTTATTTGTTCACTTTAAACTTTACGTGTTATATATATATAATACGAAAAATCTATCATAATACTTATATTAATTGATATTTGGTATTAGGTGTGAAAAAATAATTTAGGGAACAAATAAAAATGAGTTTTTTTAAAAAAAGATAGACGGAGAAGTGTGTAGCTGTGTACTTAATAGTTACATTGACTTGTTAGAATACAAAATTATTAAACTATTACTAGTTTTATTTTTTATCGAATTATATTTTCAATCAATAATCTACTATCTTCTTTAGTATCATTACTAGAATATCTTAATCAAATTAATATTTTGAACTCTATACTTGATCAAATATTGTTATATAAAATACTTTGATGATAAATAATTTATGGAAAAATTATCTAAATATATAACTTATTTTATTGTATCCTCTAAATTTTTCTACCATTTGAAAAAAAATATAAAAATTCCTACTCTCTCTTATTTAGGGTACATTACTTTACGTGATATATCGATCAGATTTGTCAGTTTACATGATGTATCGATTGGATATAATTTTGCGTGATGTGTCGGAGTGTGCGCGATGTATCAGGACATTAAGTGATGTATCAAAAACTGAGATGCGATGTATCGGGACGTATCCGAAGGAACACCATATCTCGGAATGTTTTGGGATGTATCCGAATTCCACCAAATTTAAGTCATTTTTATTAAAAAGTAAATAAAAATAGTTATATTATGTAATTAACTCTTAACACTATGAAATTTGCCTAAAATTCTCATAATTTATTGCCATGAGGAACTTCTCATTTTCTATGTCCATGATGGGCCTTAAACTAAGAGCCTATGTCCTTTATGGGCTGCTGCCTTTTCTAATAGTCAAATAGATTTGGCCCAAATTAAAAATTTTCAAGATCGGCCCAATTGTTATAACCATTTGGTCCTTGATTTAGAGTTGGTTTGGATTAACATAAAAAATAATTTTTCAGTTAAAAAATAAATAAAATGCAAATTTAAATGACTTATAAGTAAAAAATAATATTAGCGGGAGACCTAATTTGATTTTTAACTTTTTGGAAGTAAAATAATTTCTAACCTTGTCAAACACTTTCAAAAGTTAAAAATAACTTAAAAGTGTTTGACTAACTTTTAAGTCAAACAAGACCGATCCTTAGTTACAATACTAAAATGATACCAAATAGGCCTCAAGGTTGGATAAATCTACGGGTAAAATTCACAATTAACCACTTTTAGTCTTTATAATTGAAAAATAACCATAATCATGAAACGACAAATTCTACAAGGAGCTCTTGAATTGGTCATGAAGTTTTATTTGTGAAATTTAAAACTCCATTTTTGTAATCATCTTTCCAAGATAATGCTGAAAAGTGTTTCGTTAACTTAGTCTCTACTAAATCAACATCAAAAGTACATTTATTTTCGTATTTCAAAGAGGCATTTTGGCAATAAAGTAGGAGGTCATATGATAGGCCTTCTACTTTATTGCTTTGGCGAATTTGAAAAATGAAATGAATAATTTCTTGCACTTCTAATCGTCTTGGCTTTTTCTAATGACTAATAACTCGAGCATTGAAACAAATATTGTGTGTTTGAACATCAAGGGGTGTGATAATAATTATAGTACGAATTTATCACACTTAACCAAAACTTTCAAGTTTGAATTCGAATAATAGATAGAGTAGTTTTTAGATTAGAAGAAATAATTGATCTTTAAAAAGATCACTATTGTTTATTCTAGAATAGCTTATATAAATCAGATAACTATTGATATATGCTTAGTTGGATGATAAAAATAAAGGTGTTGATAAAGGTATAAGCGAGGGCCATTAGAGCTATTATCATTTATTTTTCAGTTAAAGAAAGAAAGAAGACACTTATAACACTAAGGCGAAAATAGAAAGATTTATACTTTGAGAAGTAAAATTCTAATAACTAATTTCTATTTGAAAGATAATGATGGTTAGTAATAATAAAGTTACTTAGCATCTCTTTTTCAATTGCAATCCTTAAGCCTCGTGAATTCACTTTTTCTAATTATATATCTTATCTTACTAACAAAGTAAAGAGCAAATGGGACTAAAGTTTTGTTTTTGGGGCGTGTTTTTCATTTGGTGTTTGAAGTTTTAATTAAATTTAGATCGCGTATTATAAAATTTATTTAAGTAATGTTTTGAATAAAATTTTCTTCATATTCAAAATTTGAAATAAAAATTTATAGTTAAAATTAAAATAATCGCACCACTATATCATGACTCGTATTCGTATAAGTGGATCAAAGTGTTACTTATAAGGAACAAAACCCAAAGATTCTTCGGAACATTGACAGATGGGATTTACCTTTACTTTTTAAAATCTAATCAAATACTTTAAGTACGTTGAATCAAGGAATTTTGGTAGCTTTATCTTTTTTGAATATTTTAAAAAAAGTATTGAGATAATATCTGTATTAAAATTCAATTAAATTTAAATTCGTATAACTTATTTTTAGAGTGATATTTTTAATAGAATTTATTTTATTTCAAAGAATTCAAACTCAAGATCTTTAATTATAATGAAAGAATTCCAACCATTTCATCGTAATCTAATCATGTCCTAGGTAGGAAACACTTACAAAAAGAGGAAGAACATTTGATTTCACTGATCAATTTCAAAACTATCGATAGACTTTTTTACGAAAATAAGCTATTGTGAGAAGACATGAGTGCAATAGAAAAATAAAAAGTTATCGATAGATAAATATTATGCATTAAATTATAAAAAAATCATTATCAATTCAATTTAAAAATAAATTAATAATAATTTTTTACATAATCGTACTAAATACAAAGTATCAACCAATATATTAGTAATGCCTTTTATAAGTTAGGATAAATTATATATCGTACTAGTCTGTAGACATAAAATCATCTTTCAATGTCAAAGTTAAACAAAAAATTTGAGTTTTTACATAAATTTGGAGAGACACTTTTTAATATTATTATATTTAAATGTCAAAGTGGTTACTATTGTCAAAAAATTTCTCCTCCAATCACGTCTATTTTTTCTTTTCTTTTTTTTACTTTTGTGATGATGACAAAAAGAGACTAATTGAGATATTTTAATGTGTGCTCATGCCTCATTATTTGTAATATAAGTTTTTACTAACATTATATTATATGATTGTGTATGTAAATGCTAATACAATCTTATGGAGGAAGACATAAAAAAATTTCACGTCAAAAAAGTTGGTATCACTTAAAGTCTTTTTTGACCAATCATCAAACAACATAAAATTAGTTTGGACAATCAAAATCATTATTCACATTGACAAAATTATAGTATATCAATTATCATTTTAAAATCTAAATCGAGCCTAACTCATATCTTTTCTACACTTTTTTTTAGGTGCACACAAATCATCATGTTTGGTTTATCAACGAAAAGACTTTTATTTACTCGCTTTAAAGTTTTGATTAATTTTGATTTGTATCACATAAAGTCCATTAAATAACATAATGACAGACTAATTTATGTGAATTGACACTTTTTTGGCACTATTTTTATTTGTTCCTTTTTTGAAAAAATTTAAGTAAATATAAGCCTTAGAAATTATCTTTTCGAATAGTGTTAGATTTAGGTCTAATGTTTGTTCATATATTTTTCAATCCTACCTATAAAATATTAGATTGTCATCTAATGTTCGTAATATTTTACAAATTTCTAGATATTAATCTAATATTTTGAAAGGGAAATTCTTAGACAATGGCATAGAAGTCCATAAGTTGCAAGAGGAAAAAAAAATCATTTACTAAATAATTACGTCTTAACGAGAAATTTTTTAAAAATTTATATTCTTAACCTATTATTTCTCATTTTTAAAATTTAAATTCGAGACATCTGATATGCGGTAATAAAAAAAGGCCTTTGCTTCATCTTCACCACATCTTTGATAATTACTATCATTCCAATGCACCATCTTTTGACCTCCTAAATCTCCTACATCTTGGCCCCATTTCATTCATCAATCCGCCTTAATATGCTCAACTAAATAACACCCCCCCCCCCCAAGCCATCAAATAAAATAACCTACTTCAAATTCTAATGTCATCCCCTTTTGGTGGAGTGAAGGGTGGGGAAATTGTTATAACCTCTTTTTTTTTTATCAATTACAATATTGCCTAATCAACTTGTTCAACATGGTAATTAGAAGAAATTTCAACTTATAGAATTCAAACAAGTAATATTGCTAATTTGCTATTTGAATGGTAACATTTTGATTGCTAAGTTTAGTATCTGATTAGCTGAAATCGTTCTAACTCTTATTGAAGCACACATTGTCAGATGTGAAAGGTTTTAGTTAGCGATCATCTAAAGTTGATAGCTACAACTCAAACTTTATATGTATTAGAAATTACACTGATTGAGTTAGAAGCAGAAACTCCTATTAAAGTAAAAATAATTATAAACACAAAACACAAGAAATTTGTGATTGTACTGATACTAGTTGGCAATAAGAAATCAATTTCTTACAATTAACCTATTAGTTCATAAAAGCGAGTATCACAAATATAAAGATTTACTTAAGAACACCGCTCTTCTTTTTAACTAGAAGGAAGTTACTCATTTTCTCTAAAATGGTTTAACCCCATTCACTAATCATGTCTTATAATTTAAGTAAGTTACTCCAAAAATACAAAGACATGATTAGTGAGTGGGGTTAAACTACTATCATCTAATTAATGATCAATAAAGATTCACAAGGTATGGTAACAACTACCAAAGTACAATGCATTAATTTCTTTGATTAAATCTCCTTTAGATTCTTTTTTAAATTCAACACACCATAAAACATGCAATGAAAAAGCTTGTTTCATTAATTGAAATATTAATACCCCATTCAAACCTTGTTTTCTCATCATTTGGTCTCGATATTGAAATTCTATTAAATTTAAATTTATATATTCAATATAAAACATATTTATGTTACACCTTTTTATTATTAATTATTTAAATTTTGATTAATATTTTATTATTATTTTTAATTAAAACTTAGTTAAATTATTTTGAAATGGAAAAAAGTAATTATCTACCACAGTATATTTCTGTTTGAAGTCTGTAATATATAAATCCAAAGCTCAGTCCTCATCAGTGTCACAGTCGCACTGTTTTTTCTTCTTCCAAGTCCTCCAACAATGGCGACTTCCATTTTCTTCTTTGTTCTGTTATTCACCACAGTTCTCTCACGAACAACTCCAGATGATACTTCAAGAACAAAAATACTCGACGTTTCTTCCTCCATTCAGAAAACTCATAATCTGTTCTCACTTGATTCGTCTCTGAATTCTCTGAAACATGAAGAAAATCAAGTTTATTCATCATTGCTGAGTTTTCAACTGCATTCTAGAGTAGCAGTTCAGGGGACTTCACATAAGGATTACGATTCATTGATGCTAGCTCGACTTGAACGTGACTCAGCTCGAGCTAAATCACTTCAAACTCGTGTAGATCTGGTTGTACAAGGAATTGGGAAATCGGATCTCAAACCGATGGAAACTGAGTTTCGAGAGATTCAAGCTGAGGAAATTGAAGGACCAATTATTTCCGGGACGAGTCAAGGAAGCGGTGAGTATTTCTCACGAATCGGAATTGGTCACCCGCCGAGTCAAGTTTATATGGTGTTAGACACCGGAAGTGATGTTAACTGGGTTCAGTGTTCTCCTTGTGCTGATTGTTACCAACAAGCTGATCCAATTTTTGAACCTGCTTCGTCTTCGACGTTTTCGCCGCTCACTTGTGAAACGCAACAGTGTAAATCGCTTGATGTTTCTGAATGCAGGAATGATACTTGTTTATACGAAGTATCTTACGGAGATGGCTCGTATACCGTTGGAGATTTAGTGACGGAGAGTATCACATTTGCCGGTTCGTCTTCCGTTGAGAATGTAGCTATCGGCTGTGGACATAATAACGAAGGTTTATTCGTCGGAGCAGCTGGATTATTAGGTCTCGGCGGCGGCGCTTTATCATTTCCTTCACAGATAAATGCATCTTCCTTCTCATACTGCTTAGTAGACCGTGACTCCGACTCTACCTCAACTCTCGAGTTCGGCGGCGCAATTCCGCCGAACGCCGTCACTGCCCCGATGATCAAAAACTCAAAACTCGACACATTCTACTACGTAGACTTAACCGGAATCAGCGTCGCCGGCAACATGCTTTCAGTTAATCCATCAGCTTTCAAAATAGCCGACAACGGCGATGGCGGAGTAATCGTCGATTCAGGTACGGCGGTGACGAGATTGAAAACAGACGTGTACAACACGCTCCGTGATGAGTTCGTGAAAGGGACGAGACACCTGCCGTCAACTAACGCCGTTGCGTTATTTGACACGTGTTACGATTTGAAATCAATGAAAAGCGTTGAAGTACCAACGGTGTCGTTCCATTTTTCTAACGGAAATGAGTTAGCATTACCGGCTAAGAATTACCTGATACCTGTTGATTCATCGAGTACATTTTGTTTCGCCTTCGCTCCATCGTCATCGTCCCTATCGATAATCGGTAACGTTCAACAGGAAGGGACACGTGTCAGTTTCGACCTGGTAAATTCTCTCATCGGATTCTCATCCAATCAATGCTAGTAGTAACATTGTTTACTTCCCGTTTTACCCCTTAGTTAGGAAGTTATTTTCAATTTTGGTCAGGGCCTACTTAAAATAACTGTAACGTGATGAAGTGGGACCTGGTTCAGTATGCGTGTGTGTGTTATTATTGCAATTTCAGTACGTTTTTTTGTATAGTAATTTATTGATAGTGTGAGGGGTATTAAGGGCAATCCGTTGGAAAAAAAGTGGATTTTGATTCGGGTCAAGTTGGACGTGGGGTGATTGATTTATATGGATAGCACTTACATCTCTATCTCGTTTAAATTAGTCGAGTCGATAAATTTGATAAATTTCAAATAGAATTTGTAAAATGAATCAAATTTGTTTTGTTCTCTCTGTCTGTAGAACGCAATCCTCACTAGACTTTTGGGTTTTCCCTGACCATATGTATTGGATTTATGAGCTCACTTGTTCACCTTTTAATATGCTTAATCCCTTTTATTAATCCACGTGAAGAAACTCACTGATCCATTCCAGCATAATTATAATGGGCCAATACTTAAATCGTATTGATTCGATTAATTTAAATTCACACTTCTTTCATTTATATAATTGCTATTATAATTCAATGAAATGTGCATATTGTTTACTTTTGAAACCCAACATGTCTCGTGAATATGAAATTAAAAATATGTGTATTTTCTTTTCTCATTCCAATGAAAAATTCATAGCACGTGCACCTTTTCATATTTTATTTTTTTTAAAATAACGTAATAAGGGCTTGTTTAGTCATGAGATATGAAATTATGATATGAAATCATAAGATGAAATTAAAGTTTTGTTTGGACATGCGTATAACTCATACTGATCTACGAACTACCTTCTCTTTGATTTGTCCTTTCTGACCTCTCTTAAGCCTTTCAACGATTGTTTGTATTTTTTTTCATAAACATACAAATCTCACGAGTTGTAAACTATTAAAGTAGTCCAACTGTTTGTTATTGAATATAAATTGTAGTGAACTAATCTTCAATACAATCCTCCCACATAATACGGACAATCTCCTCACGTTGAACTTGCATTTCTCGATCATGTGATCAAGAAGACAAACCAACGTTGTTATTTTTATCCATTTGTTGGTTAATATCATCCACAACTATATTTTCATACTCATAGAGCATAAATGTTTCACCATTCCTTCTCGCAAATAATTATGTAACACTGCACAAGTTATGACAATTTTCACCTGTGTGTCAATATCGTAACGGTTCATGCCTAGTTTCAGTATTTTGAATCTATTATTTCAAGCTTCAAAAGTTTGTGAGGTTATTTTAAAAATATAAACTCGGAAATCATTTTTTGTGTTTAAAAAATCTCAAAGTCGTGATAATGAAATTTCCATATAATTCTATATTATAATTTTTGGAGAATATGATATTCCATCTCATTTCTCATAGTATGAAATCATGAGATTATGATTATTATTATGATTATGATTATGATTATTTTTTTTTTAAAAGGTGAAGCAAAATTTGACTTGAACTTAGCACCCTTATGAATAATTTACTTTAAATAAAATCAGACAGATGATGGTCTCTACTCTCTACAGACGTAAATATATTTTAGTATCAATAAAAGCTTCTAGAATTTGTTGTTATATGCATGTTCCGGTCATGACACGTCCAGTGTGATACTATCAAAATACTACTCCTCCCCCTTCAATTTCTATAATCGTATTTTTTTATCGATTTTTATTTATTCACGTTTAACTTAACATATATTCAAAAATAATTTTTGAATTCAATACTATTTGAACTGCAACAGGCTTGAGAGTAAAAATTTAACACCTTTTACGACATATATATTGGTTGTTATTACTTTTTTATTAGTTGCGAAGCTAAATATATCATTTCATAAAAATAATACAGTCAAGAAATCAAAATTGATTATTGACATATGACGATGACATTTTATCGCGCTTCATGATTCTAATACACTATGTCTATAATTAGAATGAGTTTATTGAGCTATTACTATTACATTTTTGAATGGTCAAATTTATTAAATTGAAATTTTGAAATTACCTTTTTCGTATTTCATTAAAGTTTGTGGTACAAAAGTCATTTAAAGAGAAAAAAAAGGCTACACCTTTTGTTTCTTCCATTTGGACCAAACAGAGAAGCTAAAAAGGAAAAACTTGCATTTTATTTTACCTTATAAGAGGGAACCATTTCCATTTTCCACTTAAATCGAACATAGGACAAGTCAAAGTATTGAAAAAATTAAATATTATTGATATAAATACTGCGATGAAATGATAATTATTTCTTTATTTTTTATTAGAAATTTCAAATGTTAAGCTTAAAATTATCTTTATGACGCTTTATAACCTCTTAATGAGAGATTTTTCAATGCAAAAGTGATTTAATAAGATCATATAAATTACTAGTATTATATATATATATATATATATATATATATATATATTATTATTATTTTTTTTAAAAATGTTAGAAAGTAGCTAGGACGGTTTTAATTAAAGAATATAAAGCCCCTATATATTATATAATAGGTTTAGTGTTGCTATCTATCTAATTCCCTCACACTACTCACTTTTATTAATTGGATCATAAATTAAAAAAATTTAAAGAAGAACATGAACTTTTTAATACATTTTGGTGCAAGTAAGTATTCTTTACTTTAATTTGAAACAGTAAAATCAAATTGATTGATTTAATATAAATATTTATTAAGTCGTTATCATTATATCTTATTCTATGGAAAATGAACCTTAACCACCATATATGCAACCAAAATGACACTATAAAAATGATTACTGTCCTGTCCATCTTACTGGCTTTATTAGGGTAAAGAAAACACAATTTTATCAACCTTATGTTGAATTTTCTTTGTTTATTCGTAATATTTACGTTTTCATATATTGAATCTTTGTTTACTATTATAATGGCGAGAAACATTTAACCTCTTAAAAGAAAAAGACTCTGGCATATATGTTTAAGGGTTATGGGATATGTTTGATTCATCTATTTCAAATTGAAAATTCTATTGATTATTATAAAGATAAACACAAAACGAGAATTAACTTAGAAGATTAGTAGAAACTCGATTTTTATAATATTTTGTGCTCTCTTCTCATATTAGTGGTACTATTCAGTGGCGGAGCCAAGATTTTCAATAAAAGGGTTTAAAATTTTAAAAAGTAGATACATGAAGTAGTCGAAGGAGATTCGACATCTGCTATATATACCTAAAATTTATTTTAACCATATGAAAATAATATATTTTTTCGTTGAGGGAATTCGAATGAACCCTAGCCCCTAACTATAAGATGGCTTCGTCACTAGTACTTTCTAGTGATCAAATATTTTTTTTTCATCAACATATATTACTATATATGTTGTGAGCTTTAATTCATTTGCCATCTATCTCTTGTTATTTTGTTATCGTATTTTGTGTTATAATATGTGTTTCAAATTTTTCTCAAGTCAAAAATCTACTTGGATTAATCTTTTTATTTTTTAAAATAACTAAATAAAATCTCACTACAATTTTAATCTTTTTAAACTTCACTCATAAACACTATCGGTATATTATTACAATTTTATTATATAAATAATTGATTAAAATAGAAAATAAATAACAAATAATACAACACCTTCCCCATAACGAGAGTAAAATATAGTAAACGAACAAAAAGGAAACAGGATCTTTGGTCCCAATAATTTAGATTTAATATTTTAATTATTAAAATATTAATTAAATTTTTTAAAAGATTATCCAACGAAGAAACGTTGGCATTTTGCAAAAATATTCCCCTTTTTTCCTTATAATTATCCGCTGCTCTGTAAAAATTAAGTGAATCTAAATTCACCTAAAAAGTCAATCACCTATAAAAAGATATTTTATATAAAAATATTTATCGAAACATTTATATTTCCCAATTATTAACGGTTACCTATCAGTTTCATTTCTAATAAATCCAAACATTTTGTAATTAGTCAATTTTCATAATCCCTAAATTAAACTTCCATTGACTCTTATCCTCATTAATTCTCAATTAAGTTAATTTTAATTTATAAACTAATCTTTTTCTCTATGAAGAATTTATACCACCTATGTTACTTCTTCTCTCTGTAATAGTCGCCTAGATCAACAAATTTTATCCATGAGTGATTCTCAGTTTTCTTCACTTTCGTCCTCCTCATACGACGGCTACGGCTCTCCCTCCGCCGTTACTCCGCCGCCGGTAAACATTTAACTACTCGCTCTTTTTTTTTTTCAATTTTTGAAATTAACTATTGATTGTTTATTAGTGTAATTTTATGCTATTTGTGTGAATATTGCGGTTGTTGTAGTTTAAATCGACGTTTAACAGATGTGAAGTAAATTGTATTGAATTTACAACCTTTTAAAGTATGTTTAGTTAAAATAAGTTGTTAATTAGTGTAATTTTACACTTATTTGTGTGAATATTGTGGTTACTGTTGTTTAATTTGATGTATTTAAAAGTGTGCTTGTGATTTTAAGTGGTTGAATTTGCGAAAAAGAATTCGAATTTTTTGCTGCGGATGTGGATATTTAGTGTTGGATAAATTTGTAATGTTAAATTGCTTTGAGTTTTTGGAATTTATGATATTTAATTTATTGTATTCTCATGGATATGATGGTGTTGACTGGATAAATATGTTGATTTGACTTGTTAATTACTGGTAGAGGAAGGAAATGGTGTTTGTAAAATTAGTTTAGTGGAGAAATGATCTCATGAAAAGTTTATTTTTTGAATAGTTAAAAGTGAATATTAGTTTATGAAAGTTGTATAAAAGAATTGGAATGACTCAAGAATTTTGGACGTTTTGGAAAGGAAGTATGTATAAATTGGGATGGGACGACGGAAGAATAAAAGATTAGTATGTTTATCAGTACTCAAGCTTTTAGTACTGATTATTCATTGTTTTGTGCTTTCTATGAATTTTAAATTGTTTTTCGCTCTAAATTCATTTTTGTGCTTATGATGTCTATCTCTTGTTCAAATCCTGTCTATCTCAAGCTTTTAGTACTGATTATTCATTGTTTTGTGCTTTCTATGAATGTTAAATTGTTTTTCGTTCTAAATTCATTGTTTTGCTTATGATGTCTATCTCTTGTTCAAATCCTACTTTATTATTTTCTTCTCTTTGCACTTATATGTTACTTAAATGAATTCAGCATCTTAAACCACATAAAAACCACCATATAAAATGGAATCAAGCCGGGAGTACCGAGTCCTACTTGTGCAATGCAGACATTGAGAAGTTTCAGATTTTAATTATTATTTATGTATGTATTTGACTGCAGAATATGGTGGGGAATAGTGCTAGTGGAGATGATATTAGATCTCGACAACTCACTTCACAAGTTTCACGGCATTGGCGAGATGTGTTTTGGATGGGGGTATTCATGCTGCATCTAGTGTTGATAGGTGGGGCACTTGCGGTATTGGGGTTTAACAGGTTCAGGGAAAAGGATAGGCTCAAAATTGATAGGTTCACGAAGATGATCCTTGATAATCAGCCTGGTTTGACTGAAGATTTTTGGCCTTTGTATATAGTAGGTGGTGCGGTGGGAACAGTTCTGGCATGGGCTTGGTTGGTTTTGCTTGGTTCAAGTGCTAGTAACATGATGAAGTTATCGGTTCACATCTTGACAACATATCTTGCTGTGATCAGTGTGCTATGTTTCTGGCAGAAGCAATTTTTCTGGGGGGTTGCATTTTCTGTTGGTGCAGCATTGCAGTTTTTGTACGTAATATCAATCATAGACAGGTATAGCTGAAAATAGTCATGATTTTTTAAAAATAAGAAAACAGAAAAGAATCTTGCTTTTATGTGTTTATCGATTTCTATCTGAGTTCAATTCTCTTTTACAAGATATTTAATCTTTATCCATCTGTTGGCCTAGTATTTCTTAGTGAATATGCAACCTGTTACCCAAATTCTCCTTTCTGTTAAGTCAGTTTGGAGAAAATTTTGTTGTTGTGAGATTGTATAAAGTGAGAATTTTTCTAATATTTACTTTGTAATTTACATGTCTGTCTTCTGCTGGAGCATCAGCAGATTAACTTTCTTGAAAGAAATCTTATCTGGAGTCAGCCCTGTCATCCTGATTTTGAATGAAAGCAGGTTTCAAAGTCTATACTAATGCAGCAATCATGAGGTTCTTAGGATTGAAAGTCATCCTGCCATTTTTAAGGAGGTTGCTCTCCCTGATTATATGTATTTGGGGTGGTCTTACGGATGGTTACTAAGCTTTCACTTTATTGTGCCACAGAAAAGTCACTCAACTTTGTCTAAGTATAATGAAAAATGTTTCATTCGTTTCCTTCTAATGGCTTTTAGTGTTATCTGTACTTAGGATACGTTAAATGGCTTTATTGTTACAAAAAGTAGTTTAGTGATTTTTGTGACATTTTGGTAAAGTTAATTAACTTCCGTTACTGAAAAATAGTTCAGTAATTTTGGTACTATAAACTGAAAGTTGATTGACCATCCGTGAGATTGACCCTAAATTAAGTCTGAAGGAGAGCTAGAAGTAAAATAATTTAGTATTCGATTCCTACATCATATTTCCTCTTGGTAACTTCTAGGATATAGTTTAGATTGACGTTTAAAAACTTATGGGTTTGACCTGAGGCAAATAAAAGCCTGTAATCAAGTGGAAGAATCCTCCAAGTTTTGAGTTAAGCACCACTAGCCCTTGCAGATTTCTCGGTTATGAAAAAAAAATTGATGGCCTCATAAACTCTAAAAACAAAGCTATGGAGAGGTTTGTACAAATTTTTTCTAAACTCTGGAAGTGTAGTGTATAAAAAGGATATCGAAGCTCAGACAGCATATAAATAGAGAGGTCGAGATAATTTTTTCCAGATAAGGAACTGTAGTATAAGTTTCAGTTTTGTGAAAATATTTCTTTTCCCAACTTCGCAGACTTCCATTTACCATGTTGGTTTTACAAAGAAGTGTGAAGATGGTGTGCAGCCTTCCTGAAGTTATGGGAGTCTCATTTGCATTCATGCTGGTGATGCTTTCATGGCTAGTGCTTTGGTCTTTTGGAGTAGCTGGTGTTATAGCACTTAGTATCGGTGATGGTGGTCGCTGGTGGCTTCTTGTGGTGAGCTGGCAAGTTTTTGCTCTTTATTTGATTCTGACTCTAGGGTTCAGTCTCTATCAAGTATATTGGTTATGTTGCCAAGAACATGAGCTGTCAATTGCATGTGTTTTGTACAGGTATTCTGTGTGAGTTTGTTTTGGACTGGCGCAGTTCTGTGTAACATTATTCATGTAATAGTGTCGGGCATGGTGTTTCTCGTTCTCATTCATGGTGGTCGGCAAGCAACCTCAATGCCTCCCAAACCATTGAAGAAATCCTTACGCTATGCTGTTACAACCTCATTTGGCAGCATCTGCTATGGATCACTTTTTACAGCCGCCATCCGGACATTACGGTGGAAGGTTGGTCAGCCTGTTCTTGTCTAATTGTCCATTATATTAACTTCTCACATGAAGAGTAAGATTTTCTCTTACATATTGCTTAACTGCATGTATGAACAGTTTTGATTGATTAGTGGTTTCGTATAATGCAGATTAGAGGAGTCAGATCAAAGATTGGGAAGAATGAGTGTTTGCTTTGCTGTGTCGATTTTCTCTTTCATTTGGTTGAGACCTTAGTCCGTTTCTTCAATAAGTATGCTTATGTGCTGGTAGGTTGTTAATAGTTCAAGAGCCATATTTTTGTCTATTCTTGAAGTTGTGGTTTATTTTTCAATATATCTGTAAAATATGTCCCTTCTCTTCATATGAAGGTGTTACTTCACCTTCCAACTTCTGATCACCATTCAGGGATATCTCTTTGTCCAGACAACTAAACTCCTGATTCACGTTAACCTTTTCCTCCTTGATTGTCCATCTATGCTTCCAGCTTGGGTACCCTCTTAAGTCATGCATAGTCACTACTTACTAAAACATGTAGCAGTTCCTTATCTACAACTAAGCAAGTTGCAATTCAACACCTTGCCACCTCCCAGAAACAGTGTTCGGTAATTCCTTATAACATTTAAAATGAAGAAGATGACGACAATTGAATAAACACATGAAGAAGCTAACGAATTCAATCTCTACTATTATTACTATATTTACTTTAGAAAATAATTGACCTTGTACACACAACATAATTTTCCAGCTAAGGGGATTCAGATGAACCCCCTTAACCCTGCCCCTGCTTATTCTCCTTTATATCTTACCTAGTGATATTTCCTTTTTACTCATATTGAAAGAGACTGAGTGGAAATCCTCTCTTAATCATAGAGATCAATAATCTCTGATTGGGTAGAGTGTAGCTGCTGCTTTGATATTGATGTCTCCAGTGAGCTTGACTTTGTTTTTTTTTGTAATATTCATTGTAACATCATCCATGTGAGTAATCTCCACAGGGATGACTGAGTGGTTGAGGCACAGGGGGTAATGAACCTGCAGATCCAACGTTCACTTCCTAGCTACAACACTCATCATGAGCCTATCTGCTCTATCCTTGAGGATCAGGGCCAACACCTGTACCTGTGGAGTATAGCATGCTGCCCCATATTAGTTGAAATGTGCGCTAATTTGCTTAGATGCTGCCTTAATAAAACAATTATTTCATCAAGTTATAGTATTTGGTTGTTCTATGATTTGTGAAATAGACAACGTATTTGCCAAATCTGTGCCAACTCTTCATTAATCTTCTTTTCAGCGCAATGCACTTACATGTGTTCAATTTAACACATGACAAGTCAGTGATGCAATTATGAGTATGCGCTATATTCTGGCAATTAAGTGTGTAAGTATTGCATGCATGGATAGTAATTAATCACTGGAGTAGCTAGTGAGTGACACGGTTTAGAAGTTATATCTCAAGTCTTTGTCCTGCTTAGGGGTGAGACAAGGATTTTAAGGAAATATGTGATGTAAAGTAGCAAATCCCTAATCAGTTATTTCTCTCTGAGTAGTAATTCATGTTGAATTTGGTCTATTGCTGCCCATAACAGATAAGAAATTATGCATTGAAGTGAATTTTTAAAAAAATTTCACCAGAAGCAGATGTCATTTAGTTAGTGAATTTGATGTTATTTTAAAAACATACTCCTTGCAGATTGCAGTTTATGGTAAAAACTTTAATTGCTCTGCACGAGATGCATGGGAGTTGTTCCAATCAACTGGAGTTGAAGCACTTATTGCCTATGATTGCTCAGGTGCTGTTATATTGATGGGAACTGTTGTGGGTGGGCTGGTCGCCGGAACTTGTGCAGGAATTTGGACAAGGATCAGGCATCCTGACAGAGTGATGATGGTCGGTTCTACTTCCATGTTGATGGGAATGATCTTGGTAAGTCATAGTCAGCAGCCTTACCTCTCGTATTACTTTTAGTGCTTGGCTGTGAGTGCCTTTGAAACTTAATTGTTTAAATGGTCCTCAAGTTTTGTAATGATCTGATGTTAAATAAAGATCAATGGATCAAAGAAATAAGAATGGTACTGACCTTTTCGTTACAAGTGATTACCTTCATCAGCCTTCCCTGTTTACTCCTACGAATCTACCATGTACTTGCTTACGGGCTCATTGCTCACTTGCGCTTCCATCTGATGTGCTTCCAAAGTCGGAGTTCAATCTGAATATGCTTGAGCACCAATGAAATATATTTACTTCTACTGAGATTTTAACACAGTAATAGGTGATACTGAGATGTTGCAGCTAAGGTCACACTTTTATGAACCAAATTTTAATCTAGTGGAATACATATCAAATTTTATTTCAGAACACAGTTAGGAACTGTTAAAGAGTTCCACATCAAATGAAAAATGATGGACGCTCTCCTTATATGGATTTGGGTAATCCTCCCGTCAAGAGTTAGCTTTCGAGTTAGACTCAGGCCTTAAGATCCATTTCTTTACAGAGACTTTGGCTGAATCTTGTGATATGTGATCAATGAATGATCTATATCATAAAACGTAGTCTGTTCTTTCTTTATTATGTAAGTTCTTGGTGTGGAGAGGTACTACTCTACGAGATAGTTGAGATGCGAGAGACACCATAGCTTATTAGTTGCCAAGTTAGTTTGCCTTGTAGATCACCACTACACACCATGGCTCTTAATTTTCCCTATTATTTATGTCACTATGATATTGGTTTTCAGGTCGGGCTGGCTACAGTTGTGGTGGAAAGCGCGGTTACATCCATATATATCTGTTATGCGGAAGATCCTGTGTTAATACAGAGATGGGATGCAGAGTTTTTCAACAAGATGTCGGAGATGCTACACCAGCGATTACAACACAGAAGTTCACGGGCAACACAAGTATTCACCAGCAGATTCGACAACCAAACGCCAGAAAATGCCGTCTAAATTTCCACCACTTTTAGAACATTCATGTCTTAGCTCCTTGTCTTCATGTATTAGTATTTGATTTTGTCAATAGGTCTGTATATAGATTAAAATCCATTCTGGTCTATTTCCCATCTCAAAGGGAAGGGAAATAGAATACTTTTTAAGTTTGTTCTCTATCTTGAGAGGGAGAGAGAACATTTCACATCCCATTTGGGAAATTGTATTTGTGTTTATAACTAATGTATCGTTTGTTTCTTTTGAGATTAAGACGTTTGGACGTGAGTATACGAGATTATTTGTTTTCTTTAACATTTTCGATGATCATAGTTTGATCTATTCAATATGGTGTAATAGAAATTATTTGTTTGATGATCATAGTTTGATTTATTCAATATGGTGCAATAGAAATTATTTGTTTGTTGATCATAGTTTGATTTATTTAATATGGTGTAATAGGAATTATTTGTTTGATGAAGCACAATCTTTAAGCTGACAATGGTGGTAGTCAATGAATCTTACCATAAGATGACAGGGAAGATCGATTCGATTCGAATCAGGTGGGTGTTGGGAGACAAAATTAATATACAATGGGGTCGTTTGGTGTGAACAATAATGCCAAATAGTTTTGAGAATAAATTATAGTACCAATTAATTTGTTGATTAGTTGGCAAGTTCGAGATAGCTTATTCGGAAATTAATAATTAGTAACTGAATAAGTTATCCCTCCCTTTGGTTGGTATAATAATTTGGGGATAATTTATCCTGAATAAAATAATAAATGACAAAAAAATCTCTTTCAACCCTTTTGTTAATCACTTTTTACATTCATGAAGGGTATTTTTGTAAACCAATAAATTGTTCTTAAAATTTATCATTTTGAATACAACGAATCAAACACTCAAAAATAATGTTACTATAACTTATCACATTATAACTAATCTCATCATAATTAATCCCATCATAACTTGAATTTAAACTAAACGACTCTAATATTCTTTACATTACTTTGAGATTCTCCTCCATACTAAACAAGAAGCTTGCTCCTTAATTTGTATCTGGGTTTAACAATTATACATCAATTAATATGAATATTGTGATAAACAATAACAAAGTTAAAAATTTCATTAAAAGGTGTTTAGGTCCATCCTGAGCTATATGGATAAAATATGTGTATTAATTGTTGTTTCTTACATGACGTGTAAAATTTTAAATGAATCACTAAAAATAAACGACAGCCATATATAATATTAGTGTTTGTATCAATCAACTACACAAGACCAATCCATAGTCACAAACATCAACAATTTTGTCCAATCTATGACCATGTAGTTTATAAACAAATCCTAAAAATGTTTTCTATATTAATTAGGGCTTATATTTAACTGTCAGAACATTAGTAATAAGGACAATAAAATCGTTGGATTTATCGTTTTTTGTAAAGAAATATATATTTTTGTGGGGACTAAAATAGTTAAATATTGAATTTTCTTAATATTCTCGATCAAAAATATGCTTTAAATTAAATAAATAAATTGTTATTCGAATCTGTGAACTTGCTTGGATCTTCCTATCAAATATGGACCACATTGCAATTCAACCTAGGAATTATGAAAATCTAAGTTTGGATAAGGACACATTCATTAACAATATTACATTAGTTTTTTAAAAAAAATATTTATAGAACCATTAAAATTCGAGTTTGCTGGTCGCTCTAATTCAAGTTTGACACGCATATGAGTTGGTAAAAAAAAAATGTTCTTACAAATTTTATTTTCAATATCTCAAAACTTTTTTTTTCAACTTTTCATGATGTCTTTGGATAAACATTTTGATTAATCCATATTTATCTAATATTTATGTTGAATGTTCTTTCAACTTGCGACTCGCTGTCTTATCTTATATGCAACCTGTAGCCTATCCTCTTATTTGTTCAGGACGAGTGACATGAACTCTGATTTGATTTAAATATTCAATTTTCTTGTTGAAATGCTTATTTGATTCTTTAATCTTGTTAGAAAAAATGACTCATATCCAGTACAATCTCATAGATATATAAGATTTACGAAGAGTGTTATCTTTTCCTCATAATTAACTATAGAGAAATAGTTATCGTAAAAATCTTGGCTCATTAAGACATTCTAATTAAGTCAACTAACACTATATTATACTTTCTTTTTTAACTATTGGTATCTAGTGGGGGAAACAAAAACATTTAATTAACATTTTTCTCAATAAATAAATAAAAAATAGTTATGAAAAAAATTGAAGAGGTCATGTGATATATAGATAGAGAAATAAAGACATTATAAAGCCAAAGTAGAGAAAAGATTCACAATCCAGTAAAAGCCATTATGTCAGTAAAGAAGGGCCTCCACTTATTATCCAATTTATTACACATCCTATCTTATATTTAATTCTCCAACTCCCACACTTCCAAGGAATAATGAGCATGTTTCACGTTCGAGATCTGAAAATAAAAAAATTAAATTTTTGATATATAAAAATATCATGTTTTAAATCATAAGTTTAAAATACGTATGAAATAAACTATGTCAATTATTCAAGTAAAGAAATATATATAAAGAAACTTTATAAATTTTAAATTTTAAATCGAAGACGAGCATGATCAACACGAATAAAATTAAAAAGGAAAATAAGAATTCCATCACCTTCAAATCCCCCCACCTCCAAAAGCTTTTCACTCACATCACCATCACATCATCTTTTGTGCCTTAAATATTCTGATAATATTATTTAATCACTTCTCCCTATATATTATAAAAATAACAATTATACACTAAACTTTTCAACACACTATTTAATAATACTAACACAAAACACAACTTTCCAAGGACCTAGTGCTACTAGTAATCTAACAAATTTCAATTATATGAATGAATATTTAAGTAACTGCATTAAAAAAAAAGTACTAATATTTAATTTGAATAATACAATATATTGACAAAGTTTGAATTTCAATTTATCCATTCTAAATTTAATAATGATAATTTTAAGTTTTGATAACTTTTTCTCCAATTATTTTTTTTTTATATATATTTGGTATTTTTTTGAAATAAATAAATATATTATTTGAATAAAATTTAATGAGTTTAATTAAACTTATATGATAACTAGCTCTGATCTGTTCTTAATTATAAAATATTTTTTTAAAAATCGTGAATTATATATGATATATATATAACAATAAATCATAGTATCGCTTTGATATAACCATATAAATAAATACAATTTCGTACAAACATCGTCGATAAAATTTTAACCTAATAAATAAAAGGGTATGAATTAACTATGTAGCTCTTTATTACTTCATTTTTCTCATTTAAATAATTAAATTCATCCATATTTTTCTAATAGGGAAAAATAGAAAGTAAGAATAATCTAATACACATTTGTTTTTTAGCTGAAAATGACAATCATTTTTATTTTTATTTTTTTTTACAATATGGTAGAAAAAAACCATACTTTTTGTTTGTTAGCAAAAACAGAAAGTGAATTTTCCAGTTTTATTTTCTCAACGTGCAATATTGTCATAATATCTATTATTGGTAATTTTACGGACTTACACTTGCAGTTTTACTCACAGTAAAAAACCATTATAACACGTAACAAACAATTTTCAAGAAAAGCCTGCAAATATATATTTACAGTATCTGCAAAACACTGCAAACCTTTTTCTACACACAATAATAATAATAATAATAAACAATAATAATAATATTAATAATCATAATGAAATACTCATAGACAGAACAAAAGCATCTGTACTGAACAACGTTTTGTAATTTTATTTTAAAGGGTCAAATATGCCTCTAAATTATTCGAAAAGGTTTAGATATATTCTCCGTTTAAAGTTTGATCTATTTATATCTTCGCTGTCCAACTTTTGATCTAAATATGCCCTTTTGGGCGTTAGTTGGCCAACTCGAAATATCCAACTCATTTTACTTTTATTTAAATGTCAAATGAATTTTTCACGTCATTTTTATGTATTATCACTTGAATTTATATTCAAGGGAAAAGGGTCAAATATTCCCCTAAACTATTCAAAAGGTCTAGATATACCCCCGTTTAAAGTTTTGTCAATTTATACCCTCGCATCCAACTTTTTGTCTGCATATACCCTTATGGGTGTTAGTTGGTCAACTCGAAATATCCAACTTATTTTACTTTTCTTTAAATGCCAAATGGGATTTCACATCATTTATATATATATATATATATATATATATATATATATATATATATATATATATATATATATATATATATATATTATCACTTGACATTTATATTAAAAGAGAAAGGGGTCACTTATGCCCTAACTATCCGACCCAATTTTAAAACACATATACGACCATCTTTTAAACGGTTCAATTATGCCCCTAATCCGACTCATATATGTGTGAATTATTCTATTAGTTACATCATCATCGCCTGTTGCAGCTTGCAGTTGTGTCTGTAATGTTGTTGCGGTGAATTTCTCCGCTCTAGCCCTTGTCTGCCAGGTTTGCGCCTCCAGCTCTGCGTTGCGCCAAAACGCTTTTCAAACCTCGACTTCCTTTTCCTTCAGTTGTCGTGCCATTGATTCCTCGGCGGTTTCAATCAGAGCACGATAATGTTTGCCATTTAAATACTTCAATAATGCCTAATCCGACTCGTATAGGACATTTGAAAAAAGGGGTCGGGTTGTATAGATTATTTAAAAGACGGGTTGTATATGTGTTTTAAAATTAAGTCGGATAGTTAGGGGCATAAAAGACCCCTTTCTCTTTTAATATAAATGTCAAGTAAAAATATATAAAAATGATGTGGAAAAAATCCATTTGGCATTTAAAGAAAAGTAAAATGAGTTGGATATTTCGAATTGACCAACTAACACCCATAAGGGCATATGTAGACTAAAAGTTGAATGGCGAGTGTATAAATTGACCAAACTTTAAACGGGGTATATCTAGACCTTTTTGAATAGATTAGGGGCATATTTGACCATTTTTCCTTGAATATAAATTCAAGTGATAATACATAAAAATGACGTGGAAAATCCATTTGGCATTTAAATAAAAGTAAAATGAGTTGGATATTTCGAGTTGGTCAACTAACGCCAAAAAAGGCATATGTAGACCAAAAGTTGGACGGCGAGGGTATAAATGGACCAAACGTTAAACGGGGATATATCTAAACCTTCTCGAATAGTTTAGGGGCACATTTGACCCTTCTCCCATTTTTTATATTTGTATGAAAAGTTCAATTAAATTTAAATTACAATGAAAAGTGTATATTAAAAGTGTATCTGTATGAATAAAGATATTTGTCATTTTCTCCGAAAATTAGTAAGAGACCGTTTGTGAGTTGGTTAGAACTTAAAAATATATGAATGAGTTATGAGATACGAGAAAATTTATGAAATTTTATATATGTATTAGTTATGAAAGATTTAATTATACATATACTAGTCATGCAAATTCTTAAATTTAAATTAATATTGTATTACCTAGAGGTAAAATACTGCTACCATCTAATAAAAATAATTTCATATTCAATATAATTCAAACTCAAACTTTTAATTAAGAACGAAATAAATATTTATTATTTTATCACAATATTTGGGTACTTTCCTTTTTCGCTCTAAAATAAGCCAGTCTAATTAATCACATATACTTTGTTCTAAAATAAATGTTATTTACAAAATTTAAGATTAAAGTTAATACATTTTCCTATCTTTACCTTTCTACTCCTAAATAAAATACACCCAACTGCTTTTTTATAAATATATATATATCACACCATTTATCCTATATTTAATTGTCATATTTAATATAATTTATCACGCTATTTAAATTATAGTGATGAAATAAATTTTTTTAAATATATATAATAAGATAAATATAATAAAATAAATTATTCTAAAATAGCTAATTCACGATGATTCGTTTCAGCCAAACGAGTCCTCATTTAAAAATGGCAAGATTATTCACGAAATGCTACTAAGTACTTGTGCTACAGGCTAAAGCCCTAATGGTATTTCTTTTGCCTCGGGAAGTGCATCATTACATTACATTAAATATTTCACATTTATTTTTCTAACATAAAATCTATAACACTGTTTTCTCATCCAAATTAAGATCAGAGAATCTTATGTTATAATTAATGAATACGGAATATAGGTATATCATGATATAAATTTTCAATCATTATAAATTGAATTTTTAAGGGTTTTTTTTTTCCATTGTTGTATTTATATTCATACGAAATTGAATAAATTTGAATTTATCTATAAAAATTTTACATTAATAATAAATCGAAACCTGACATAGGCAAATAATTTTAATACGATTCCACATTGATTGATTTTTTTAAAATTTTAACGTGTGTTAACACTTAATCATAACATAAATAAATTAACCATTAATGAAAATATATCACTTTCTTTCCTCGTATAGATTAGTCGTAATAAGTTGTGAAACTTGAGGCCTGTTTCATTTGATTATGATAATTGATATGTATATTTGAAGAAAATATCATATTTTATAGAGTAAAATTTACTATTGGTATAATAAATTAAAGAAAAAATTGTATATAATGACAAATTAATAAATTAAATTAATTGTTATAATCATCCTTTGATTTAATTATGTATCGTAGTAAACTATTTGTCAAGCCATCTCTCTCCCTCAAACTCTCGCTTGCCACTCTCCTCTTCTCGCTCCATCTTTCGCTCGCCAGTCTCCTCTGTCGCTTCATCTCTCATCCGATTCCTCTCACTTTTATACAAACACAACGGTATAAAAATATAAAATCTGTTTCTATTTGTATAAATCAGAGAAAATTGTATAAATACGTATATTTTTGTTCTCCTCTCTCCCCTCTCCTAGATATCGCTCGCCACTCTCCCTAATCTCACTCGCCACCCTCGCCTCTCTCGCTTATACAAACAGAAGTGAAATGTATAAATTGTATTTCTGTTTGTATAAAGCGAGAGAAAATTGTACATACACATGCAAGATACATATATTTTCGTTCTATACAGTTATAATTATACAATAAAATTATTCCTCTGCCTAGTTTCTTTTGCCTTTCTTTCTTTCTCGTTTTATAAAAGTTCAAATTGTATATAATTTTTCTCTTTCTCGTTTTATACAATTCGATTCAATTGTGAATTATCTGCCCAAGTATCTTTTGTCTTTCTCTCCTTTTCGTTTTATACAATTCGATTCAATTGTGTATTCCGTGCGCAAGTCTCTTTTGACATTCTCTCTTTCTCATTTTATACAAATACAAATTGTATATAATCGTTCTACACACTAATTATACAATTTGTTTTATACGCTTTGTTTTTATGCAATTCTCTGCCAAATCTCTTTCTCTTTCTCATTTTATACAATTCACTTCAATTATATAGGTATAACGAATTATACATTTATATGTTTGCTATGAAGCATAGTTAACAAATATAAATTTTATGTTTGCTACATGTGAAAGTTGTCCAAAATTAAAAATATCTAAATAAGACTAAATAAGGACACATAACATAATTCTATCCTTCAATTTGATATTTAATAAATATCGAATTCGTGAACAAAATTATGACTCATGTATACCCATTAACATAAAAGGTATATATACGCTAGTTTTTGAACGATAAAAGCATCAATATCCCAAGAATATAAAAAAAAATACCTGCATACTAACTTTAATTAAAAAATATATTTATCCTTTTTTTCTTCGTAATTTAAATCTTATTTTTTCACTAATACCATAGCAATTTAAGCATGTGGATTCTATCCATTAACCTATTATATGACTAAAATATACTAATTTGCGTATTTGTACTACTAAAAAAATGTTGGAATCTGTAAAGATGTTTTTAAAAAAGATTTTATTGGGACTCTAAAATGCCCAAATTGACAGAGGGGGTCAAATTTACAATAATGAAAAAAGCTGAGAGGCTAAATCTGAAACTCAGGCGTTATATTAAATTACTAGTAGTACTACTACTATACTTTAATTTAATATAAAAACTGTACTCATACGCAATCTCTTTATTGAAAAATTTAGCTTCAAGAAAAATACAGACAATTTTATTTTGGGAAAGAAGAATTTATTTTTTAAGGTGTTGAAGTTAGTGGAGAAGGGAAAAAAAAAATGCAAGCTTTCAAAGAAGCAGCTGTTATTAATAATAATAATAATAGTAATAGTAATAGTAACTCTAGTATGTATTGCCACTCAAGTTATTACCTCAGGTATCATATATATATATATATTTTTTTTTTTTTTCAATTTGACTTGTGCATGTTTTTGTGGGGTTTGTGTTTTCTTGGTTTTAAGTTGTTGTATGAGAGAAGGGGGCATAAAAAGATTCAATTTTTATTGTTTTGAGCTTGGTTTTTGCATGTTTATGGAGTTTAAGTTATTGTGTTAGTAAAGGGGTTAAAAAGATTCAATTTTTACATGTCTTTTTCAGCTTGATTATGTGGGGTTTAAGTTTTCTTGGATTTCAAGTTCTTGTATGAGTGAAGGGGCATACCAAAGATTCAATTTTTATTGTTTTGAGCTTTATTTGTGAATGTTTATGGAGTTTAAGTTCTTGTATGAGTGAAGGGGCATACACAAGATTCAATTTTTATTGTTTTGAGCATTATTTGTGAATGTTTATGGAGTTTAAGTTCTTGTATTAGTAAAGGGGTTAAAAGGATTCAAATTATATATTTTTTTTTCAGCTTGATTAGTGCATGTTTTATGTGGGCTTCATGTTTTTATTGGTTCTTCAGTTTTTGTATGAGTTAAGGGCATACAAAGATTCAATCTTTATTGTTTTGAGATTTATTTATGCATGTTTATGGAGTTTAAGTTCTTGTGTTTTCATGTTTTATATGTTTTCAACTGGGGGCGAATCCAGACAGGACCGAGGGGTTCATCCGAATCCCTTTTGGTGGAAAATTACACCGGTTCTACATTGTTAAAATTATTTTTTATATGTCTATAGAGTAGATAATGGTCCCTCTTTGGCTTCTTAGTGAGTTTACTTCTTCATATTTTCAATCTCTGGATGAAAATCCAAGCTCCTCCCCTATTTTCAGCTTGATTTGTGCATGTGTTTGATGATTTCTTGGGTTTTAAGGTTCTTGTGTGTTAAAAGGGATTAAAAGATACAAATTTTTATGTGTTTTATACAGAGGTGATGAAGATAGTAGACTTGCAGCACGCTTTGCTGATATTGGAGAACTTGAACAGTCTACAGGATTCACTCAAGATGATGCTGTTGATTTAAGTAGAAGTATACATTTTTTTTCTTTTATCATCTCCCCACCAAACAATGTCTCAATTGTTTTTGATTTCTTTGATTGTGACCTTAAAAAGACAATATTTTTGCTGTTTTTTGGTTTCTTGATAGGTACTGTATATGGTGAAATGAGGCCAAACAATGTTGGTATTGTTTCTTGTAACAACAATAACTTACACTTTGGTGAACTTAATACGGTAAGAGTAAAAAAGATCAATCTTTGTAGTGTGTGGATTTTTTTAATTTTTGTATTTATGAGGTTGACGTGTTTGAAAATGGAAATTGCAGAGTATTGGTTCATCTGAGACAGGGGTGGAGACAGGGAGGTTTATGTTGCAGAAGGCACAAACAGGAATGGTGGGTGGTGGAGGAGGGGGTGGGGGTGTTGTAGGTGGTGGTGTGGCATTGGGAAATGTGCAGCATTTTGAGAATTGGGGTGATTCTGGTATTGCAGACCATAGCCAGCAGACTGACACTTCAACAGATGTTGATACTGATGAAAGAAACCATCAGGTTTTTAGCCCGTACCCCAAATGGAAACTGCATTTTTTTTTGACATTTAGCAATAGTTCATCCTTGTCTTTTTCTCCTTAAGGGGAGGGAAAATGCGTTACGGACAGCGGGAATCTTAGTAGCTATATTGGTTGATTACTTTAACTTTCACGTTATTGATGATGGTTTGATTCCCCTACCCCTATTTTTTTTTAAACAATGTGGTATAGATGGTGAGATTCATGTAGTCGACCCCAATGAAAGTTGCAATTTTTGGCGTTAAGCCATTAGTCCATCCTTGTCTTTTTTCACCTGAAAAGTAGGGATAAAGTGATTGTGATATAACCTAATATGATTCATGTAGTCCACCCAATGAAAGTTGCAATGTTTGGCATTAGGCAATAGTCTATCCTTTGTCTTTTTTTTTCCTTTTTCTCTTAAAGGGAGGGATAATGCGATGTAGACAATGAAGGTTCATGTAGTCGACCCCAATGGAAGTTGCAATTTTTGACATTTAGCTGTAGTCCGTCCTCGTCTTTTTTCCCCTTAATGGGAGGGATAGTTTAACACAATGAAAGGTGCAATTTCTGGCATTAAGCAATAGTCGATCCTTGTCTTTTTTCCACTTCTAAAGAGGGATAATGCGAATGTGACTCACCAGCCCAAGATATTCAGATAACAAAGTACTTCCTCTGTCCTAATATATGCAGCAAAGTTTGGATTTCAAGAATCAATAATAGAAACTTGAAACTCCAGTTCAATTATTTAATCTCAAGTTATAGTGGAGTTTCAAGTTTCTATTATCGATTTCACACTTTTTTTGGGTTATGGAGATGTGTTAATTTCACTTATCTGCGGTTGAACTAACTCAGCTTGGTAGGGTATCATTTGTATCGAATGTCGCTCCAAAATCACGTGTTAATGAATTCAATATAATATTGACTAATTTAACAAGCCTGTGTAAATAATATCTTTGGAATTTAATGGATTGTTGGGTTGGAAAGTGACTTGAGAAATCTTCTATAAATGAACCTGTTGTTTTGCCCTTGAATTTGTTTGAACGAATTAAGTGTATCGTATTCGCACCTAGAGGGGACCGCTCGACGCAAGGGGGATTTGATGCATCTGGAAATGATTTGATATCTCTATATGAACTGTTTGCATTTATTTCATTTTGTGTTGTAGGGCCAAGGTGTTCAGCATGGTGCATTAATAGCTGTGGACTCCATGGACCTGTCCAAAGTAAAGCTTGGAGACCAGAAGGTTGTTGTACTGGTTTACTCTTATCTCTTTATTCCAACGGTTAACCTATTGCATCAGTTGTTACATATTATTACCGTATTTACTTTACTTAGCTTATTTGCAGACACTTCGCAGGCTGGCTCAGAATCGAGAAGCTGCTAGGAAAAGCCGATTAAGGAAAAAAGTAATATATTTACCTTTTGCAATATTTTAAATGAGATTGATTTGGCACATTCCCATTACTGATACTTTTCGTCCTTCTGATTGTTATGTACAGTTCTGTAATTGTATTTGTGTTTAGCTCACTTTAGTTTGCAACTGTGTTGTGTCGTATAACTTCCATCAGAAAATGTATACATTAATGTGTACATCGCATTTAGAATTATATTATTGTCAAATAGATGCATACATTTGCAACAAACAAATAAGGTGTTCACTCACACATTACATGTCCAAGATATAGTTCAACACTATAAGTAGGAGAAACAGATGCAATTTGTGTAATAGTTTCACTGTTTGTAATTATAAATAGCACGATATGCTTCGTATGGTTTCATATCATGCAGGGGAAAGAGGGGGGTGGGGGTGTATTTTCAATTTATGCAAAATTACCAAGATATTGTCACAAGTGAGGTGGTTGGCTGACAGCATTATATTGTTAAACATGGTTATATTTTAAGCTTATAGCTTAATGTTAGGCAGTCCGAGATGTTGATCATTGATGATCAATATATTCATACGTCTACCTATATATGCTTGATGTTTAAATGATTATTAGGTTTTTGTTTTGCACAGGCATATGTTCAACAGCTGGAGAATAGTAGGCTCAAACTGTCACAGTTAGAGCAAGAGTTAAAACGAGCCCGCCAACAGGTATACCTCTTCCTCTACAACTTGTAAGTAGAGGACCGTTTTATTGTATCCGTTATCTTGAAAGAAACTAGTGAAGTTTCAAAACTTATGAAACTTCTACGTAGTAAAAATGAATTGCTTGGATGCAGGGCATATTTATTGCTAATGGATATGCAGGAGATCAGAGTCTTTCTGCTGGTGGAAATGGTAAGTTTTCTGGCCTTGCTAGCATTCATTACATGTCAAATTTTCACGAGGAAATTGATGTTTTTGGTCTTGTGTTTCAATCTGATTGAAGAACTTATCAAGAGTATTTTTGATCGATTTATGACCTGGCGTTGTGTTAGTCATGAATGGGGGGTAATTGTGATACTTGTACAGGGGCATTGGCATTTGACATGGATTATGCACGTTGGCTAGATGAACATCAACGACTTATCAGTGATCTCCGATCAGCTGTAAATTCTCACAGGGGCGATAATGAACTGCGTCATCTCGTTGATGGAGTAATGTCACATTATGACGAAAAATTCAAGCTAAAGAGTGTAGGTTTAAAAGCAGATGTTTTTCATATGCTGTCAGGCATGTGGAAGACTCCTGTAGAGAGGTGTTTCATGTGGTTAGGTGGATTTCGTTCTTCTGAGCTTCTCAAGGTAAATCAGGCCCTTCCGTTCAACTACCATACTATGTTTAAAGTATCATTTCCTACAACAATATATCTAGTGTAGTCTTTACACAGTGGGATCAGAGGTAGAGAGCGTGTACAGTCAAGGAAAACAAATAAAAGAAATCTAGAAAAAGAAGTGATGGATATGAAAGTGTAACGACACATGTTGAACAGTAACTTCATCGAAATAATAATTGAAGGACAAGAAACTACATTAGTAACACTACGACCTAAGTGTCATTTCCGAGTAGTGTTTTATTTTCGTATACTGATGTGCTGACATTGGGAATACAGATTCTTGGCAACCATCTTGAACCGTTTACAGAGCAGCAGCTCATAGGCATATGTAACTTGCAACAGTCTTCTCAGCAAGCCGAGGACGCGCTATCACAAGGTATGGAAGCCCTGCAACAATTACTCATTGATACACTTTCGTCTACGTCTCTCGGCCCTAGTGGCTCGGGAAATGTAGCCGACTATATGGGGCAAATGGCGATTGCAATGAACCAGCTTGCCACTCTTGAGAACTTCCTTTATCAGGTAACTAACTGTCCTCTGTTCAAAGTACTTTACAACACTTCAAACTTTTCTCTATGCAACGAAATTCACATTTATATGCCTTCTTTATTGCTAGGCTGATCTTCTGCGACAACGTACTTTGCAACAATTGCATCGAATCTTGACTACTCGTCAAGCTGCTCGAGCCCTCCTTGTCATAAGTGATTACATGTCAAGGCTTCGAGCACTCAGCTCGTTGTGGTTAGCACGCCCCAAAGACCAACTCTAGTACGTCGTATTCATCTCTACAAGGTTCCTCCTTTTCGTAGTCATTTTCCTACACCTTTGAAATTGTGAAGATAAGTCATTATATAGTAAGTTCACAACTTTCAAAAGTCTTTCACTCGAAATCACACTATGACAGCATATAGTGTGATCTGTATACTATTATCTTAGCTTTAGCTATTTTCTTGTACTAGGTATGTCAGTTACCTATTTGAAGATAGTCCTTAGTAAAACGTTGGTCGTTGTATGTACAACTCTGTTGGTTGCAATTGTTGTTTGTTAATGAAAAAAACTTCATATATTCAGGTGATTACAATAACAATATATTCTGTGTAATTCTACGGTAGATCTTATGGAGACGTGCCTTTTAAATTCATAAATAAATCTAATAAATATTTTACATGGCTAATACAATACATCAAAACTTCATAATTTATTTTTGATGATTAAAACTATAATTATTGATTGATCAACAGTTTCCTGTTGACACTGGCTTGTATATTTTTCCTCTTTCAGTATTCTTCCTTCCTGCAGACAGAAATGAGAAAATAAAAAGTATAAGCCATAGAAGATATTCAAGGAAAAAATTGTTTAAATAAGACTAATAGACTGTGTTATCGAGGTTTTGGGAAGTCAAAAATATTTATTTTTTTTCTTGAAAAAAATATTTGAGGCGTTCGATCAAACGATCAAGAGAAAATTAGGTATGTAACTATAAATTATTTTAATATAATACAAGATAAAGGGGAACATACTTGATTTATTTCTTCTTCTTGATTTGACAATATGTGGAATAAAAACTCCTGTTCCATTTAACACTTCATCTCTATTTCCTTTACTCCATAAATCCAATAACCATTTTGGAACTTTATTATAATCCTCTTTATCTCCATACCAATAAAATTGAATTCCTTTAGGTTGTTGTAACACTAAAGATTTCATTTCTACTCTTTTTGAATTCTTGAATTGATCATTTGATTGTTGAACATAATCTTCTTCATCTTCTGTTGTTAGTATTAACATTTGTCTTCTTAACTCATCGTAAAAATCGTCACCTTCGAATTCGTCTCGAAGAGTCCCCATGTTTCTCTTGAATATTTCCATTGATGAATCTTTGAAAAAAAAATGTGTTCTTGATTTATTTATTTTTTGTATATTTTTTGAGTTTTGGCTTTGTATTTATAGAGTTTTTTTATATGTTTGTGGTCAAAGTTACTAGTGATAAGAATTTGGTCTTTCAACACGTCTGCAAGTGGAAATAAATCTAAAGAATATGTCCTATTTTTTGTATGTTAGTCAATGCTTGTATATTAACCTTAACCTTATATTATTTCAAGGAATAATGTTAAGATTTGTCCTTTTTTAACTCTACGAAAAGTTTTAATTTTATCATTCGTGGTAAGTTTGGCTCACTCATATCTTTACCTTTAGAAGTAGAGTCAGTCACAATTTGAAGCGTATAAGATTACTATTCGTGATAAGTTTAGCTCATTTAAAGAATATGTTCCGTTTTGTAAATTAAACACTAATTATTTTAATCAAAGATAACTTATTATAATGTTTAGTTGTTTACACTTTGAATTTTCGTCATTTATTTTGCTTAAATAGTCGTATATTGTTTGAATTTAGGTCAATTAATATGTATGAGTGGGCCCTTTATTCTCAAGTAAATTATTGTACTAGTCCACAAAGTTAAGAAAATGATACTTTACTCAACCTAGAAGGATTTGTATTTTTTTGACTTTTCAAATATGAAACTCTTCACCATTAATGTTTTCTACCTACTTGTGATAGGCAATTAGTGTTGAAAACAAATACTTGAAAAGTGAGTTTAGTATTAAAAGGTTTAAGTTATATATTTTCTCCGCTTCAAAATACTTGATCCGCATAATGAGAATAGTCATTTTGATAAACTTGTTTGATAGATTAAAGTCAAAAATAATTTATTATATTAATAAAATACATTTCTAATTAATATTTTCTTATAGAATATGTTGTTAACTGTCAACTCGAGTTAAATAATATAAAACGTAAGGAGTATATATTGATCATACTTGAAGGAAAAGAGGTTAATTTTACTCGTAAACTATTCGAAATGGTTTAGTTTATAACTCAAAATATCTCATCGTTAGTTAAGTAGCTCAAACGGCATGATGACCCTTGAAATGTTAGATTTTTAGTCACTATCGACTCTTGGTCAACTTTATCAACCAATATATTTTTCAAAGTATTACAATAATGTTTATTAATTGACACCATACAACTATACAATAAAAATCAATTAGAAGAATCATTTTTTGAAAGGTAATTACTAGGTAGATTATTAGTTTACCAATTTAGTTTGACTTGTTATTTGTTTTGTTAGTGGGACATCCAAACGCGGCATTATGATTAAATTTTAGTTTTTCAGTTATAAATATTTGGAGTTTTGTAAAAGTGACATTTTAGTTTTAAAATTATCTTGACTTGACTTTTAGCCGCCATTTATTTTATTTTATTTTTTTCCATGCCAAACTAATTTTATTTGTAAAAAAGGGGTATTTTTTCTTGGTTCTTTCTGCTTGCATTCCACTTCTTGGAATATTGGTACTTTATTTAAATCCACTCCAATTAATTAATAATTATACTTGTTGAAAATATCTTGGATTAACAGTGTTTAAATCCCTTGGTTATTCATAATTCTGATTATATTTTTTACGGTATTTGACTAAACATCTCTTTATAATAATAATATTAATGTAATTTCATAAGTGAATTCTAATTTCTAAAAAGTGTGGTGTATAGTTTTATCCTTGTCTTTGTGATGATAGATTAATAAAGTACATCGAAGTCTAGTATGAAAAAGATATACCGTAATGAAAGAATATGCTAAAAGTAAAGGAGAAGAGATTAATAGTTATAACAAATAATACTGTAAGAAAAGTAAAAAAAAAAACATGTTAGTAATAAATCGAAGAACAAGATAGTAAGAAAATAATAATAGCATATTGATAAGGAAGCTAAATAATGCTCGACTATGTGCTAATTATTTTCTATCTAATCATCAATCTCCATAACCTCTTATCTAAAATCACATAAATACTATATCATCTTACTATTTTAATTACTCGTATCTTGTGTTAATTTTATATTATTACTCCATATTAAACGGTAAAATAATTCTATAAATAGTAAAATATGACTATTTTCTATATGAAAGGACCAAAAAACAGACATTTTACTTCATTAAGAAAACTAAATTTGCTTAATATCATATATCAAAAAAAAAAAAAGGAATTCACCAATAACTTATGAATAAAAAATGCTATTATCCCAAACATCTTTCAATTTTAACCAATCTCAAATTATTATGTTATTGTATTGAAATAGTGGAATGACACTATAATTAATGGTTATAGAACGGATCCAAGTATTGAATATCAACAAATTTTGTTTAATTTACCACAATCAAATCGTAGAATTATTTTTTTAATGTAAAATAAATTTTATTATCTGGATTGAAGTCTTTGATTAATATGAATTTACGTTACATGAAAGGATGACACTATTAATTATTCTCCTCATATTTATAGAAACACATGTTTTAAATTATGCGATACAGTGATAGACATATGTACAAAATACATGTGATCAGTGATTAATTAATTATTATTTGCATATATAATAACAAATGTATAACTTGTCTGCTGTCCAGACATTAGTCTTCACACTTTACTTATCAATGATCTTAATTTCTCAGCAAGAAAATCTGTTGTTTCACAAAACTCATCATTCATCTGTTAAAAAAAAATATTAGGAGAGAAAATAAATATTATTATATATAACAAATTGAAATATATGAAACACCATGCAATTAATGTATTATGAATTATGATGTACTTCATTGACATTCACGAGTATGAGATAAATTATTTATAAATATAATATTAAGTAATTTGTTTTACGCAAATATAAAATTTCTACTAGAGATTATTGGTTTTTTTTAACCCGTAAATAGTTGATTCATTGTTACTCACCAACGAATCAAATATCAATATGAAGTTCATTCGGATAAACTGAATTTCACTATTTAAAAATATTTTCATCAAATATAAATTGACATGTAATCGAGCTATGGAAGTAGCCATTGTATTAGGGAAGACTTTCGTCTGTCTATATCGTAACCTCTAGGGTACAATCCTTCTTTGATTCTACTAACATAGGATACTTCGTACATCAAACGGATCTTTTATGTGTAATTGATAGATCAATAGTTAAATTTTGGGCATGTGCTTTCTCAACGAAAGTGACACACGATCCTTTCAATTTTTAATTTTGGTTTAAAGTTAAATGTACTTATATTCTACGCATAATATGTAAAAACTCACTTTGATTCATACCTTGTTTCTTATTAGATTCTTTGAAAAGATGAGAGATTGCTTCTACATTTAACATATGAACTCTCACTAAAACTCAAGAAATGAAATATTTTCATTTGCAATATCTATCCACTATATGCACCTATTAAGAAAAATTCAGTAAAATATATATAAAATTAATTCAAAATTAAGATGAATACGAGACTATAGAATTCATAAACATCAAATTCTATTAAATATAGTAGGAAGGAAATCAAACCTGAGCAATAACTGTGATATGCATTGAGGTGGTGCCAAATGGCATGAAATTGGTGGTCTTGATAGTTAAATGAAGTCTTTGGATCACACTTAATATTTCATCAATATTTCTTTTTTGTTGGTTTTTGTATAATAATATTGTAATGAGCAACTCTTTTTCTAAACTCTTTATTTCAACTTCTGGTAATAAATTATTCTTAGTCATCATGCCTATGGTAGATTGATGGTGATCATCTTCTTTTGCCCTTTCACCAAGTTGTCTAATGAGAGTGGCTGCTCCTTCAAGAATTGATGCCTTGTCCATCTATCATATAATAATTTAACATAGTTTCAATTAATGCGCCGATACAAAACGTTTAGAATATTATGAGCTCGAGTTTAAAACTATTTTTATGTATTTAGTGAATTTAGTAACAATACATATAGGGTTTGACTAAAATTATTATATCTGAATGAACAACTAATAATATATTGCATGCACTTGGTTAATTGAACGCCCCTCAAGAGTTTTGAAAATGATAAGGAACATCTTTTTATAGGAAGTGTAATGTCATTTTCCTCCTTGATTAAATGTTAGGTTATGAGATAATGTCAAATGAAAGGAATAATAACGAAAAGAAAGACCACATAGTTTTACGTGAAAAATATTTAAGGAAAAGAAAATTTACGGTCAGTCACTAACTCTAATTATTTCTCAATTAAAAATGATACAAATACATCAAGTGAATCACATTTATATAAATAACGAATAAAACCCTTATAACTTTAGTGTTCCTTAGATTGTTCTCAAATTATTCTACAAGTACTTTACGAACTATTATAGAATAGTTCACACAAAATCTTTATCGATCACCCTGCAACTAAATCCTTGAGTCATATACTATTATTTAAATTTTAATTAATCGAGTCAGTACGTACCTTGTTGAGGCCAGGAATGAGAGAGGCTAAGGAAACAAACAACTTAGATATCCTCTTTCTTCTCTTTCTTTCAGCCAACAAATGTTCAAGTGCTTGCTCCCCACTCCTTCTTTCTCCAAATTTTGCACCAATAATGTTATTAATATTTGAGAAACTTATAGTATTATTTGCCTCATCTTTTGGGATTGACAAAGAATTTTCAAAATTATTGTTGAAAGAAATTATACAAGCTAAAGAATTTGCCTTTTCATCTTCTTTTTCTTTATGTAGTTGTTTTCTTGATGACTCACCATTATTATGATGAGAAAAGATAAGAGCAAGATCATCCATTTTTTTGAGAGATTATTGGAGAAACTAAAGGCCAATTTGTATATTTTGTGTATCTATCATGACTTTGATTTATAGTGCTACAAAAAAGAATTTCATAAAAGGGAAGGTGCAAGTTGTTGCTTAAACGGCTATGATGTTACCCCTTAACAATATAAATATTTATAATCTAAGTAGCTATTTAATTTTAAATGTATATATATCTACTTTTAATTTGTATGAAGTGTTGACTTGACGCTCACTACAACATTTTTTTCTTTGTCCATCGTACTAAAATATGTCATGTATTTTTACCTATGTTATTTTTTCAAAAACTTAGCTGAAGTATATATTATAATACGACTTAATCTATTCGTGATTTTTTAAATTGGCACGAAATTTTACTTAGACATCTCTGCTGGGTGATGTTCATTTTAAACCTTTCATGTAGGATTTAGTTATGTCATTTTGACACTATTTTAACAATCATCCAAAAATACAAAGTGTGTGTAATACACAAGTGACGAATTAAACAAAGACACATGTCATATATGTAAAAATAATTCTAAACTAATGACTTTTAAGTAAAAAGAAAAAATAATTACTAACTTGATGACATGTGGCATTTAAAACTCAAATAATTCAAGAAACTCACTCTTGTCTTCTTCACCCCCTCTCCCCGGCGTCTTCTCCACCCTACATATCCCAACCCCAACCGCTCCTCCACCCCATTAGAGCGTCCATCCTCTTTACCCCCCACCCACCCCAACTTCAACCTGTTTTTACTGTATCGTCTTTTGAAGAAACACTTTCAGAAGATATATATATGGTATCACATTATTATTAAAGTTATGAGTTAGTGATAGAAGTAATCAAATATTAGATTAAAATGTTATATGAATATAATTAAATTTATGGTATTGGGAAATTATGCTTTAACCTAGACTTGAAATTTGGAAATATGAGAATTTATATATTAACTTAATTATAAAGTTGGATAAGCTTTTCGGTCTAAGCTAAACCTATATAACGTAAGTGTTGTTAGTGTCGGAATCTGATTCCAACTATATACTTGAATAGATTGCATTGGTTTGGAAGCTCAACGAAAGGGGAAAACACAAGTCCCGGAGTGATTGTTCGTTGATTTGAGGCAAGTGGATTTCTAAACTCTTGTTAAGCGTACGAAATTCGTGTATTTCCTTGTGTGATGTTGAGAATGATTTGGAGACTTGTTGTTTATTTGTTGGTGTTGTATTTCTTGTTGTAAATTGTGCGTGCTTTGTTATCAAATGGTTATCTCCTCCTTTTCATTTGAACATGTCATTTGCATTGTATCTGAGACATGGTTGTGGTAAGAGAATGATGTACTATTTTCGAGGGTCGTATCGCGCGCCGCGATAGATATTATATTTCGAGGGACGTATCGCACGCCGCGAAGGTTACTATTTTATCGAAGGTCGTGTCGTGCGCCGCGACAGATGCATGGACAGATATGTCCCCCATGGGTTCTGGCCTGAGAGACAGCGGGTGTGTATCGTTAGGAAAGACATGCATCACGATATTTGACATTGCATCTCATGGCATTGCACATTTTTAATATTGATGAACTTGAACATGTGTTTTGCTGATCTTGTGATTGTTTCTCTGTGAAGCTTGTGACTGTTGAATATTGAGTTGTTATTGAGAATGTGTAAACTGATAGAGTGTGGTTATTGAGTGGTGTGTTTGGTAAACTGTTAGGCTATAGCGTGGAGGTTTAGATAGGGTGTAAGGAGTACCTGTATTTTGTTCACTTAACTTGTGTTTAGAGGTTTGCTTGTTGGGTCCCGCGTGGTTTGGTACTCACCCCTTGCTTCTACAAATTTTTGTAGGTTACAAGCCCGGATTTTTGTGATACCTTCCATTCTCTTCGTTTCTGAGGCATCTTGTGGAGGATTGTGAGGTAGCTGTTTGTCATCTCAGCGAACTTTCCTACTCCAGTTTATGACTTTGTTTTACTTGAAAAACAACTTCATGTTAGACTTCTATTTTATTTCAAATTCTAATATTTACATTAGAGGCTTGTGCACGTGACAACCTGGTTTTGGGGGTTGAATTAATATGACTTGGTTTCATAATAGAAATTGTTATTGGATTGTCATTTACTTCCACATTTTGTTAGATATTGGGTTTTAGGCTGACTTGTCTTGGTGGGATAAGACGAGTGCCATTCACGTCCATTTTTGGATCGTGACATTAGACCTAAGACCTAATTTCACAAATGAAAAAGTCAAAATTTCATTAATAAGGTGATAATTTATAAAATCAATCTATTAAACTACTAGGATTTCTCTGAACATAGATATATTTGACTCTAGTTAGGAAAATAACGTTTCTAGTAGAAAAAATAAGGTTTATAAATATACATTTCAAGTTCATTAATTTCTCCTAGTCCATACTTCCAAATTCCATAGATATAATCATTTTGAGATATTTATGTTATGATGTTATTATTGTACATATTAGAAATTAAATAAGTTAAAAAATCAATTATTTTTTAAGAAAACATTTCAATTCTTTCATAACTACACCCTACTTTCCAATAAAAAGAATTTTGCTTAATTGACCTTTTTACATCGACGATTAAAAAAAAAATCTTTATCTCAAAAGTCCATAATACACAAATGGGAGATACATAATTCGAATCTATGTCATATTGTTATGCAAGTCGTTTAATTTCAAGTTAGGTGTGAAAAAATTCATAGAAAAATTAGTAGGTTGGTTATTAACAAATCATTTTACTCATCATACAAGTGTCAAATGTTCCTAGTATTTTTGAATACTATGATAATTTATTGGCAAGACGTATGACTTTAGACTTTATTTACAAATATTAAATAGGACTTCTTCTCAAGTCCATACGCGATTAATATTTAATTAGATTAATTAATTACAAACTTAAGATAATAGTAGTAATGTATAATTAGTGTAGGGTCCTAATCCAACTAAACATCCTTAGCCGCCTGCTCCCTATTCCATGCACCATTTGATACGAAACATAAAAATAAAACAAAATTATTGGTTTTTTGCTTCTACCAATAATTTACGTAACACTATTTTTTTAATAGTGCTGTATGGTTTTCAATAATTTAATTTAAAATTTTAATTTTATTGTCGATGACAAGTTTTATAGCCCTATAAAATAACGTGACATATTTAAGATTATAAAACTAAAAAAAGCTTTAGTTATTTGTCGAGCTATCATAATACAAATGGTCAGAAGTAAATTAATCTTTCGTGTATTATGACTTTATGTGTTCTGCTTGTGAAATAGAAAAAATATTGCATCGATCAATGAAGGCTAGGAACTAAATTAAATGCATCGAATGTCTTATCATGTTAACAAGATAAACGAAGTAATTGTTTTTGCCTGAATTAATCAGGAAAAAGAAAAATTATTTATTTAACTATTCATATTTACTATACTTTGAAATTTTTTACTATTAATATTATAATGCCTTATCCATCGGTGATTCTTATATTTGGCACGAAATTTCATTTAGACGTCTTAATTGGGCAATGTTCATTTTAAACCCCTCACGTAGGATTTCTGTGTTATTTTGACACTTTTCGCTGACATGATATGGTGAGTGTAATACACTTAAAGTCAGCGTGAGGAGCTTTTTTCAGGCCAAAATAATATTTTTAAAACACTGTTCATCTTCTTCCCTCCGTGTTTGTGATTATCTTATCCACAACACACCAACAACCCACACTACTGCAACATTGCCATTTATCTTATTAAAATTGAAATAATTTTTAATTTTTCAAATCTAAAAATCACAATAACCATTATCTTCTGCCCATTTTATTTCTTTAGATCCAACAATTAAAATTAATTAACTTAAGTTAAACAAATATTCAAAAATTCTAAAGAGGAGCTTTTGGGTCATTACATCTAATTGATACCCCAAAAACTTAGCATCTGGTGTGAGACAATTTTGATTTTGGGGATCCTAACATCGGTTGAGACGGATCCTACTCTGATATCATGTGAAATTAGGTCTTAGGCCTAACTAATACCTCAAAAGTTATCTCAAAGGAAGGAGGATTGTCCAAGCCTTAGAATGAGTTCACACATCTCATTAATAACCAATATGAGACTTTTGTCATTCTTTAACACCATTTTCATTTTTTTTTAAAAAAAAATATGACTATGCTCTGTCACAGCAAGTTAGGAAATAAAATAATGTAGATTATTTATTAATCATAAATTACCAAAATCGAAACTCCATCATACTCTATGACATTGCTGACGATACCCAATGAGAAATGCTTACATCAAAGTAACTAATCACTCATATTTTATGGACACAAAATAATTGTATATTAAAAGGCAAACAACATGTGCCATTGAAACTAAAATACATTTTTCTATATTTTAATATTACGTTTTTTTTTTATTTGTCAAATTATATTTTTAGATTTAATTTAATTAATTTTTAAAATTAAATTAAATTAAGTTAATCTAAAATTTTGAATATTGGAACATCATACAGACAGATATACCTTTTTCATATTGATATAATTTAAAAAATAACTTTAAAATATTCTTCTATAATTTATACTATTTAATTGAAAAATATAAATCGTAACAAATAAAAATGAACGAGTTTTATCTAATAACAGCCGCCAGCCCTCGTATAATCTGAAAGAGCACAAAAATAAATAAATACCATCAACCTTAATTAGAGGCTAAATTTACCTAATTAGCAAACAGGTCATAAATGGTTTTATTTAATTACCCCTTTCCCTTATTAGTGTAAGTTCGTTCGTCATATTTTTATGGAAAAAAAATATATAAGTACACGATTTATTTTATTAGTTTTTCAAAAAAATTTCCTATCATTCGAAGAAATTTCAAAAACCTCAACTCTTTTTATTTATGGAATTTTACACGATGTATTGGTCAGATAACTTTACGTGATATATCGATCGAATACATCACTTACGTGATGTATTGGGACGTGCGCGATGCATCGAGATGCACAAAACATATCGAGATGTTGAGGCCGGAACTCGATGTATTGAGACGTTTTGAGATGTATCCGGATTCCACCAAATTTAAGAATTTTTTGTAATTTAGAAAAAAAATAGAAATAAGATGTGATTAGCTCTTAACACTATGAAATTCGTGTGAAATTTCCTATTTTTGTTTTCCATTTTCATTTGATTTGCAATGGTTATTACATTAGATTACAAAAATACTAGCTCTATCATTGATTTTATGTTTGATGTAAATTTATGAGGTCGACTTTTATCATATTAGAAATTTTGTACATTATGACTTATGAATATATAATATAATAAGTGTAAATTAGGTATATAGCATATTATGTAGTCATATTCTCAAGTTATGGCATAATATTTTGATTTTCATTCTATAACATTTAATATATCAACTTATAGCATTTATTTAAATTAAAATATTGTTAATATTTATTCTGTAAAATTAGGATGAAAAATAAAATAAAAAAATGATTAATTAAAATTGGATAATTTCCGTGAATGTAGTTAATGTTTTTTAACTGCTAACAAAATGTGCACCTTTTAAGAGATTTTAAAATATATTAATTATAGATATGCACCTTAATTATCTCAATCCGTTTTTAATGATAATTAGTTTTGATTTTTTATCCTTAAAAAATTGTATTCTGTTATCTTCTTTCCATAAACGTGTATCATTTTTTTCCAGAAATTTATGTATATTCATATATTCGAATTCTGTCATATTTTATCGTTTTTTTTTTGGGAAAACAATTAAAATTGAAGGTTGAAAAAGTTTAGATTTGATTTGATGGAGAAATTTATGTCAATTTTAATTAAACATGGTGGCAAATGAAATTCATCAGGTTAGTTTTTTCTAATATTTTATTAATGTGTCGTATTTTTTCCCATGTTATATTGCATATGTTCAATTGATATATTTTTTTTTGTGATACATTTATTCAGTGTTTCCACTAATAAATATTTCCTAATATTAAATGTATTTTCATGTGTAATTAAAACGAAGAATGATGTTAAATGTGATTACTGGTTAAAATTAAAAAGTTTACAGTTTTTGATCAATTTGCAAATTTTTTGTTTTTGAAACAGTAGAACAATATCTGACATTTTGTATTAATAATGTATACATTTTGTATTTTAATGTATATAAATAGTGTATGAACAATATATACGAAAGTCAATTTTTATAGTAGTACGTAGATATTATTGATTTTTAATATATATATGAATTCTGTATAAATTTTGAATTAACAGTATATTAATTTTTTTATTAAATTGGATAAATTGAGTATGAAAGTGTATTTTAGTTTGTATGTAGTAGTTAATTGTGTAGTATGCAGTATGTATAAAAATTGTTTTAATTTGGTATTAATTTAAAATTTTATTATTGCATATATATGTGACTTGTATATAAATTGTGTATGATTTGTATATTAATTTTGTATAAAATGGTATTAAGTGTGTAATAAATAATGTATTAATTGTGTATTAAATTAAAATAGTGTATAAACAGTGTAGTAATTGTGTATTAAATTGTGTATGAAGTGTGTATTATTTTTGTACAAAGTGTGTGTTAAACAGTGACTTGTATATAAATTGTGTATGAAGTGTGTATTAATTATGTATGAATAAATTTATAATTTTATTATGGGATGCACTGAATGTAATTTTAATTCAAAGGTGGATTCACAAGCATAATGATGAGGCTGATAAGGCTACATCTAATCTGACAAAAAAATATGATATTTATCTAGAGAAAAGTATTACGTTGTTGTGCAATATGAGGGTATGTGTTTCACTGTATTGTATTTTTAATTCATACTAATCTGCAGCATGTATAAATTTTTTTTTTCCACAGGTGATACCTTCAACTGTTGATCTGCATGTTGTAGCTGAGAAATCAAAGAAATATATAGTAAATTTGAACACAAGGATGTGTAGTTGCGAAAGATTTCAACATTATGAGATACCGTGTGGCCATGCAATTGTTGTTCTCCGGTACAGGAAGTTACATGAAGCAGATTTCTGTTCTGCTTTTTATAGCCTCAAGAATTTCAAAGATGCTTATGTCATTTCTGTCGAGCCTATCCCGTGCGAGAGTACATGGGATATACCAAGTTATATTTCAAATCCTAAATTGATGCTGCCTGGTCCAAAAAGAGTAGCAGGAAGACCCAAACTTGAACGGTGGAAGGGGTTCGTAGATGTGAAATTCAAGAGGACAAAAAGCACATGCAGTAGATGCCATCAGGTTGGACACAATAGGAAGACTTGTTCAAATTATCCTGTACAAAAACAATGATGTCGTACTGTTAAATCTGTGTTTTTGAGGGTTTACATTGTTATAAAATGTTTTTTATTGAATAAAATTACTTTTCATACAAATGTCATAAATTGTATATACAACTGTTCATATATTAACAAATTTTAACAATAATAATTCATATAATCATATAACATTTATTCAGTTATTACATTCATAATGGGGACTACATACAAAATTTATACATTTATACAAATTCAATACTTGCATATAAAAAAATAATGTGTGTTTATGTTATACATATTAAATTATAATATGTTATAATTCATACAGTTTTCATACATTATTCATACCAGTAATATACATACAATTTGTTTACGTTTGTATTTTGAAATATATATTTTTTCAAAATACAAACAGAAACAAATTGTATGTATATTACTGGTATGAATAATGTATGCAAGAAGGTGATACACATTTATTAATGTATAATTGTATGATATAATTCATACATTTTTAATACATTATTTATACCAGTAATATAATTAATATCTGTTTCTGTTTGTATTTGAAAGTGTATAGTATTCATTGCCTCTTTTCGACATTGTACGGTTTGTTTAGCGCAAGAGTTGAAGATTTGAGTGCTAAAAATGAAGATTTGAATGCAAATATTTGAGAATTCTTGAAGAAGACTGTTAAAAGAGAAGCGATTTTAAGCGAATTTTTGGTGAAAATAAAAATTTTGGCGTGCGAAATTTGGTGAATAATTTTGATAGGCGTGCAAAGGTAATGATTTTTAAAGGATTTGGGGAAGAACAAAAATTTGGGGAATATAATTTTTTTTTAGATAACGTTTTACAGTTTTAAAAATAAAACTGTAATTGTTTTAGATATTGATAAAATCCTTATTTTGTAGTTATCTTAGAAAAGGTAACTATATAATATTTAATTTAAATTACATTAATTAAGAGTTTTGTTTAAAAAAGGTAACTTAAAATAATAAATTTAATTAACTACATTGGCTTAAATAAGGTAATTGAATAATAAATGTAATTATTTAAATAAGTTAATTATTATTTTAAAAAGTTAATGAGAATAATATATTTTTTCTTGATCTATAACTTGATAATAATATGCTATAAGTAGTTTATTATTAAAAAGTTTATTTATAACTTGATATTTAACATCTTAAATGTAACGACCCGTTTAGTCGTTTTGAGCAACAGACTTCAATTCTGGAAAAACTGGCAGAAGCGACGGACCCCACGACGGAACGTCATGGGCACGACGGATCGTCGAGGGGGTCTCGTCCCAAAATACTTAGAAAATCTGAAATTGGGTACTGAAAATCAACTCTTTGAACTTTGTGACGGAATGGCAGGACGGACCGTCACAGGTGTGACGGACCGTCACAGACCCTTGGTGGAAATTTGGGTCTCTGAACTCTGCGACGACCTGCAGGACGGACCGTCGCAGGCACGACGGCCCGTCACAGGTTGCGCAAATCCCAGGCAGAGTCGGATTTCTGGTGAAGTTTTAAGGGACGTTTTTGGACTATTCTTTCCTTAATTATAGACTTTGTGGGTTTATATTAATAACTCAAATTCTTGAGGGTTAAAAGAGGTAACCCTAAGTTAATTAGCGGGGTATTATTGCCACCTTTTATTCTTAATTATATACTAATTAGGGTAAAAGAAAGAGGGTTGAATAAGAAAAAGAAGAAAAGAACAGAAAGAGAGGGAGAAACGAACGGGAAAGAGGAGAAACGAGAAGAAGAACAAAGCTTTGGGAACTTGCTTGCTTGATTTCTAATCTTCGGTGGAGGTAGGTTATGGTTTTCATGCTTTCATAGTAAACTCTTAATAGAGAATGATATGTATTGGTAGCATTGTAAACCCTACTATATGCTTAATTGTATGTTTGCATGAATATGATTATGTGATTGTGATAAGATAAGCATGATCAAAAATATTGAATCCCAAATCTTGAAAAGAAACTTTAATATACATTATTAATGATGATGCCTTGGTATAGAAGAAGGCTTGATGAATTAAAGTAATGGGATTGAGGATGCCTTGGTATAGAGAAGGCTTGATGATTTACAGAATGATATTAGTGGATCGGAGTGTCACGTTCCGACACATAGATTTAGTGGATCGGAGTGTCACGTTCCGACACATAGATTTAGTGGATCGGAGTGTCACGTTCCGATACATGTAGGGGATCGGAGTGTCACGTTTCGACACATAGAATTAGGGGATCGGAGTGTCACGAACCGACACAAGAGGAGGAAAGATAATGAATCTTGAAAGATGTTAATATACTCAATCTAACGAACATGATTCCTAAATGAGTATGGTATTGGGGCTTGAGTCCTCATGTGTGAATTTGATGGTACTTATTGATGATTATAGTACTTGTTGTTGTTACATGTTGAGTTTTATAGTTGATTTATGATAATACTTGATATATACTGTTCCCTATTTTGAGTTGGCCGATGATATCTACTCAGTACCCGTGTTTGTACTGACCCCTACTTTTATTGTTTTCTTCTTGTTTAATTGTGGAATGCAGCAAACGTGCCGTCATCTTCGACTCAACAGTAATTCAAGCCAGTCTTCGTCACACCGGATCTTCAGGGTGAGCTAACACTTCTAGCTTGGACTGGATCTCCTCCGTCACGTCTTGATGCCTTGAACCTCCGGCACGGACTAGCTTCTTATGTATTTTTAGCTTTTAGAATACTCTTAGTTTAGTCATTTGATTGTAGATGTTCTTGTGGTGATGACTTCCAGATTCTGGGGATAATGATAAGTTTTTGAGTTATAGAAGTTGATTATTGATTTTTATTAATGAGTTTAAGTCTTCCGCATTACTTTTGTTGTTATTACATTGAAATGTTAAGGTTAGATTGGTTGGTTCACTCACATAGGAGGGTAAGTGTGGGTGCCAGTCTCGGCCCGGATTTGGGTCGTGACAAACTTGGTATCAGAGCATTAGGTTCGTTGGTCTCATCACACAAGAACAGGTCTAGTAGAGTCTTAAGGAACGGTAGGGGGACGCCTTTACTTTTCCTTGAGAGACTATAAGACTTTAGGAAAAAAATTTCACTCTTTCATTCTTTCTTTCGTGCTACTACTTGAGTCCAATTGGTATCTAGGCGATACAAATTGGTATCTGACCATCTTCACTCTCTTTCGCAGATGGTTAGAACTAGAGCAACGACTACGTCAACACCAACACCGGCCAGACAAGAAACAACTGAGCCAGCCACTAGGGCTGTGGCTCGAGGAAGAACAGCGGCGAGGGGCCGTGGAAGAGGTCGTGGGAGGACGTCCTCTAGAGGAAGAAGACGAGCACCGAGCCCATCTGGTACTAGGGCGGTGACTCCTTCACCGACTGAGGAAGTTATAAGAGAGGGGGAGGATGGGGTGAATGAACAAGTGCAAAATGAGGAAATGCCACCCCAACCTACCCCAGAGATGATCAATCAGGTTCTGACTTATCTTAGCGGGTTATCTGATCAGGGCCAGACACCCCCAGTGTTTTCTGCACCAGCACCTCAGGCTCCGGAGGTACAACATGCGGCTACTATGGCTCCCCGCATGGATATTCCATTGGAAATAGGCACGTTTCCACGTCTGACTACTGGGCCTATAATGACAAGTGATCAGCATGAACTTTTCAGTAAGTTCTTGAAATTGAAACCTCCAGTCTTCAAGGGTGCTGAATCGGAGGATGCTTATGATTTTCTGGTTGACTGTCACGAGCTACTACACAAGATGGGTATAGTAGAACGGTTTGGTGTGGAGTTTGTGACTTATCAGTTTCAAGGGAACGCCAAAATGTGGTGGCGATCCCATGTTGAGTGTCAACCGACAGAGGCACCACCTATGACTTGGGCCTCATTCTCTAGCTTGTTTATGGAGAAGTATATCCCCCGGACTTTGAGGGATAGGAAAAGGGATGAGTTCCTGAGCCTAGAGCAAGGTAGGATGTCGGTTAATGCTTATGAGGCTAAGTTCCGTGCACTGTCCAGATATGCCACTCAACTCTGTTTCAGTCCTCAAGAGCGGATTCGCCGGTTTGTGAAGGTGTTGAGGTCAGAATTGCGGATTTCGGCCTTACAGGTAGCGACAACGGCAAAATCCTTCCAAGAAGTGGTAGACTTTGTGATAGAAGTGGAAGGAGTGAAGCCAGACGACTTCACCCCAACATCGACATCAAAAAGGCTTCGAAAGGGAGGTGAGTTTAATGGTTCTTACACTAGAGGACAGGGTTCGGGAAGTTACTCAGTCCGACCAATTCAGTCTTCACTACAGACTGTAGTTGGGGACCACCTCAGACCGGTCAACACTTCTCCGAGGGGCCTAGGATTGACTCCAGAGAATGTTATGGATGTGGGGAGATTGGACATATTAGGAAAAATTGTCCCAGACAAAGTTATAGACCCCCAATAGCTAGAGGTAGAGGTGGTCATGGTAGAGGCCGTTATTCTGGAGGACGTGGTGGTCGAGGTAATGGTGGTCACCAAAACGGCCGAGGTGATGGGCAAACTGGAGCCACTACATCACAACATGGTAGGGGCAACAGACAGACGAACGATAGGGCCCATTGTTACGCTTTCCCTGGGCGGTCTGAAGCGGAGGCATCTGATGCTGTCATCACAGGTAATCTTCTGGTTTGTGATTGCATGGCTTCTGTATTGTTTGATCCTGGATCCACGTTTTCTTATGTATCTTACTCATTTGCTAATGGTCTAAATTTACATTGTGAATTTCTTGATATGCCTATTCGTGTTTCTACTCCGGTGAGTGAGTTTGTGGTAGTTGAAAAGGTATATAGGTCTTGTTTGGTGAACTTTGTGGGGAGCAACACTTATGTAGATTTGGTTATCTTAGAAATGGATGATTTTGATGTAATTCTGGGTATGACTTGGCTTTCTCCGCAATTTGCGATCTTGGATTGTAATGCTAAAACGGTGATGTTAGCCAAGCCTGGGACAGACCCGTTAGTGTGGGAGGGTGACTACACTCCCAATCCGGTCCGCATCGTCTCCTTTCTTTGTGCTAGGAAAATGATTAGTAAAGGGTGTTTAGCTTTCTTGGCACATCTCAAGGATGACACTACCCAAGTACCTACGATTGAGTCGGTTTCAGTAGTTCGTGAGTTTCTGGATGTGTTCCCTGCAGATCTTCCTGGTATGCCACCGGATAGGGATATTGACTTCTGTATTGATCTTGAACCCGGTACTCGCCCCATTTCTATACCCCCTTATAGAATGGCTCCCGCGGAGTTAAGAGAGTTAAAAGCACAACTTCAAGAGTTATTGAACAAAGGCTTCATTAGACCAAGTGCATCTCCTTGGGGTGCTCCGGTTTTGTTTGTAAAGAAGAAGGATGGGAGTTTTCGAATGTGTATAGACTACAGACAACTAAACAAGGTAACTATAAAGAACAAGTATCCTCTTCCCCACATTGATGATTTGTTCGATCAGTTACAAGGTGCTTGTGTCTTCTCTAAGATTGACTTGAGATCCGGTTATCATCAATTGAAAATACGGGCAACGGATGTGCCAAAGACTGCTTTTCGAACGAGGTATGGGCATTACGAATTTGTAGTGATGTCCTTTGGTCTTACGAATGCCCCTACTGCGTTCATGAGCTTGATGAACGAGATTTTTAAGCCATATTTGGACCTCTTCGTGATCGTATTTATTGATGATATATTGGTATACTCAAAGAGCAAGAAGGAACATGAAGAGCATTTGAGAATGGTATTGGAAATGTTGAGGGAGAAAAAGCTTTATGTCAAGTTCTCTAAGTGTGAGTTTTGGCTAGATGCGGTGTCCTTCTTGGGGCACGTGGTTTCTAAGGATGGAGTGATGGTGGATCCTTCTAAGATTGAGACAGTGAAGAATTGGGTAAGACCCACTAATGTGTCAGAAATAAGGAGCTTTTTTGGGTTAGCTAGTTACTACCGTCGATTTGTCAAGGGATTCTCTTCTATTGCTTCCCAATTGACGAACTTGACTAAGCAGAATGTTCCATTTGTATGGTCGGACGAATGTGAGGAAAGCTTTCAGAAGCTCAAGACTTTGTTGACTACCGCACCTATCCTTACCTTACCAGTAGAGGGTAAGAACTTCATTGTTTACTGTGATGCATCCTATTCGGGTTTGGGTGCAGTACTAATGCAAGAGAAGAGTGTGATTGCTTATGCTTCGAGGCAATTAAAAGTGCATGAACGTAACTACCCAACTCATGATTTGGAATTGGCTGCGGTAGTGTTTGCATTAAAGCAATGGAGACACTATTTATATGGGGTTAAGTTTGAGGTCTACACGGATCATCGTAGCCTTCAGTATGTCTTTACTCAGAAAGATTTGAACTTGAGACAGAGAAGATGGATGGAACTACTGAAGGACTACGACATCACCATTTTGTATCATCAGGGGAAGGCGAATGTTGTGGCGGATGCTTTAAGTAGAAAAGCGGGAAGCATGGGATGTCTAGATCACTTGCAAGCCTCTAGACGCCCATTAGCTAGAGAGGTTTAGACTCTAGCTAACGACTTGATGAGATTAGAAGTAAATGAGAAGGGAGGATTGTTGGCTTCTGTGGAGTCAAGATCTTTTTTTCTTGACAAAATTAAGGGAAAACAGTTTGATGATGAGAAACTAAGAAGAATTCAAGATAAAGTATGAGGAAGGTGTTTTGAGAATCAAGGGAAGGGTATGCGTACCCCGCGTCGATGATTTGATCAACACTATTCTGACAGAGGCTCATAGTTCAAGGTATTCTATACATCCGGGTGCAACCAAGATGTATCGTGACCTAAAACAACACTTTTGGTGGAGTAGAATGAAGCGTGATATTGTTGACTTTATTGCTAAGTGTCCAAACTGTCAACAAGTAAAGTATGAACACCAAAGGCCCGGAGGAACACTTCAGAGAATGCCCATTCCGGAATGGAAGTGGGAAAGAATTGCAATGGATTTTGTGGTTGGTCTTCCGAAGACAATGGGTAAGTATGACTCCATTTGGGTGATTGTTGATAGGTTAACTAAATCTGCTCATTTCATTCCGGTCAAGGTGACTTATAATGCAGAAAAGTTAGCCAAACTTTACATCTCGGAAGTGGTGCGATTGCATGGGGTTCCACTATCCATCATATCAGATAGAGGTACGCAGTTTACTTCTAAGTTTTGGAAAACATTGCATGCGGAATTGGGTACTAGGTTGGACCTTAGTACTACGTTCCATCCTCAGACCGATGGCCAGTCTGAAAGGACGATTCAAGTGTTGGAGGATATGCTTCATGCGTGTGTGATAGAGTTTGGTGGTCACTGGGATAGCTTCCTACCCTTAGCGGAGTTTTCATACAACAATAGCTATCACTCAAGCATTGATATGGCCCCATTTGAAGCATTGTATGGGAGGAGATGTAGGTCTCCCATTGGTTGGTTTGATTCGTTCGAGGTTAGACCTTGGGGTACTGACCTTTTGAGGGATTCGATGGAAAAAGTGAAGTCTATTCAAGAAAAGCTTTTAGCGGCGGAAAGTAGGCAAAAAGAATATGCAGATCGAAAGGTTAGAGACTTAGAGTTCATGGAAGGTGAACAAGTCTTGTTAAAAGTTTCGCCCATGGAAGGGGTGATGCGGTTTGGAAAAAGGGGTAAACTAAGTCCAAGGTACATTGGACCATTTGAAGTACTCAAGCGAGTAGGGGAAGTGGCTTATGAGTTAGCCTTGCCCCCAGGGCTGTCCGGAGTACATCCGGTATTCCATATGTCGATGTTGAAAAGATATCATGGGGATGGAAATTACATTATCCGTTCGGATTTAGTTTTGCTTGATGAGAACTTGTCTTATGAGGAGGAGCCTGTTGCTATTTTAGATAAAGAAGTTCGCAAGTTGAGGTCAAGAGAGATTGCGTCCATCAAGGTGCAATGGAAGAATCGACCGGTTGAAGAAGCCACTTGGGAGAAGGAGGCGGATATGCGAGAAAAATACCCACATCTGTTTACAGATTCAGGTACTCCTTTTCGCCCTTGTTTTCCTTCTTTTGACCGTTCGGGGACGAACGATGGGTAAATTGGTATCTAATGTAACGACCCGTTTAGTCGTTTTGAGCAACAGACTTCAATTCTGAAAAAACTAGCAGAAGCGACGGACCCCACGATGGAACGTCATGGGCACGACGGATCGTCGAGGGGGTCTCGTCCCAAAATACTTAGAAAATCTGAAATTGGGTACTGAAAATCAACTCTCTGAACTTTGTGACGGAATGGCAGGACGGACCGTCACAGGTGTGACGGACCGTCACAGACCCTTGGTGGAAATTTGGGTCTCTGAACTCTGCGACAACCTGCAGAACGGACCGTCGCAGGCACGACGGCCCGTCACAGGTTGCGCAAATCCCAGGCAGAGTCGGATTTCTAGTGAAGTTTTAAGGGACGTTTTTGGACTATTCTTTCCTTAATTATAGACTTCGTGGGTTTATATTAATAACTCAAATTCTTGAGGGTTAAAAGAGGTAACCCTAAGTTAATTAGCGGGGTATTATTGTCACCTTTTATTTTTAATTATATACTAATTAGGGTAAAAGAAAGAGGGTTGAATAAGAAAAAGAAGAAAAGAACAGAAAGAGAGGGAGAAACGAACGGGAAAGAGGAGAAACGAGAAGAAGAACAAAGCTTTGGGAACTTGCTTGCTTGATTTCTAATCTTCGGTGGAGGTAGGTTATGGTTTTCATGCTTTCATAGTAAACTCTTAATAGAGAATGATATGTATTGGTAGCATTGTAAACCCTACTATATGCTTAATTGTATGTTTGCATGAATATGATTATGTGATTGTGATAAGATAAGCATGATCAAAAATATTGAATCCCAAATCTTGAAAAGAAACTTTAATATACATTATTAATGATGATGCCTTGGTATAGAAGAAGGCTTGATGAATTAAAGTAATGTGATTGAGGATGCCTTGGTATAGAGAAGGCTTGATGATTTACAGAATGATATTAGTGGATCGGAGTGTCACGTTCCGACACATAGATTTAGTGGATCGGAGTGTCACGTTCCGATACATGTAGGGGATCGGAGTGTCACGTTCCGACACATAGAATTAGGGGATCGGAGTGTCACGAACCGACACAAGAGGAGGAAAGATAATGAATCTTGAAAGATGTTAATATACTCAATCTAACGAACATGATTCCTAAATGAGTATGGTATTGGGGCTTGAGTCCTCATGTGTGAATTTGATGGTACTTATTGATGATTATAGTACTTGTTGTTGTTACATGTTGAGTTTTATAGTTGATTTATGATAATACTTGATATATACTGTTCCCTATTTTGAGTTGGCCGATGATATCTACTCAGTACCCGTGTTTGTACTGACCCCTACTTTTATTGTTTTCTTCTTGTTTAATTGTGGAATGCAGCAAACGTGCCGTCATCTTCGACTCAACAGTAATTCAAGCCAGTCTTCGTCACACCGGATCTTCAGGGTGAGCTAACACTTCTAGCTTGGACTGGATCTCCTCCGTCACGTCTTGATGCCTTGAACCTCCGGCACGGACTAGCTTCTTATGTATTTTTAGCTTTTAGAATACTCTTAGTTTAGTCATTTGATTGTAGATGTTCTTGTGGTGATGACTTCCAGATTCTGGGGATAATGATAAGTTTTTGAGTTATAGAAGTTGATTATTGATTTTTATTAATGAGTTTAAGTCTTCCGCATTACTTTTGTTGTTATTACATTGAAATGTTAAGGTTAGATTGGTTGGTTCACTCACATAGGAGGGTAAGTGTGGGTGCCAGTCGCGGCCCGGATTTGGGTCGTGACATTAAATGTGTGTGTAGTGTTATTTTTATATATAATAATTATGTATAAGTGAAATCATTTTATTTATTTGTTTTTAGAAAAGGAAAAATTAGTAAATTAGTCAAAATAAATAACATATTTAGTAAAAATATCCATACTTTATAAATATTAGCAATAATGTCAAAAATGTCATTATTTTAAAAAATTTATGTGTCCCAATTTTCTTCCTATTTTATCTCTCTTTTTCAATTAATTCTATATATCCTTTTTTTTAGAAAAAAAAATCATTCTCTCTCATATTTATCTTTTCAAATTGTTAATTCTCTCTCTCATTTAATTTTTTTTCTCTGTCATGGTTATCGTTTATGATTTTCCTCCAATATTCAAGTTGCAAATATTTTTTTGCCATATATTTTGGTTGTTTTTTTAATCCAAAATTGAATCAACAAGAATCCCTTTGATTAAGGTATCTCTAATCTTTATCCTATTTTCAGATTTCTTTTCTAATTTTATTTTTGTTTAAATCTTAAAAAAATATTGTGTGTATGTTTCAATTTCCGTTATGATTTACTCTCCAATGGCTGAATCCAAGAGGCTTACTAGAGGTATTCATCTTAATCAACCAATTTCTGGTGACTTTTCATCCTTTAATTTATTTATTATTTAACAAATAGTATATAATGTATGATCCGCTGCTAAAATGAGGGAAGAAAGAGGGTAAGAACATTTGCAAGACTCATTGGTGTGCAAAACCTTTCTCAAATTCAGAACGCAAATATAGAATCTTTGTCTACTCGTGAGGATCTTGAAAAAGACGACGAAGATCGGATAGTTGTCGAACAATTTTCTATTAGTTTGTTTTGTATTTATAGTTTTTTTTAGAATTTGGTATGCTTTCTTTAATTTGTATTCAAATCACTATGTATACTATCAATATTTATATTTATTAAAAATTTCATGTTGCATGGTTTATGAATCTTGTATTTGTCCCTAATTTGTATTCATCCAAATGTATGTCAACTAGTTATGTATTTTATTTATAAGAAGAACAACTTTCTATTAGTTTATTTGTATTCGAATGAATACGACTTAGAAAAGGAAACAAGATTTTGAAAAGAAAAATAAATACATAGTGAAAATATATACGAATACAAATGTATTTCTTAAATAGCTACATTTTATTTGACATACATATTGGAATGAATACAACGTAGAAAAGGAAACAAGATTTTGAAAAGAAAAATAAATACATAGTGAAAATATATACGAATACAAATGTATTTCTTAAATAGCTACATTTTATTTGACATACATATTGGAATGAATACAAATTAACAAAGGTATGTCAACTGAATTTGATATTTTTTTCTAATTTGTATTTATTCTAAAGGTATGTCAACTAGTTATGTGTTTTATTTAAGAATGAGCACACCAAATATTCAATTATTTCTTTTCAATCTTATATTTCATTCACTTTTTCATCATACTAATTTTTTGTATTTTATATATTATTATACAAAATTCTAAATAAAAACTAGAATAAATAGAAATACAAAAAAAATACATATTGAAATGAATACATACAAGATTTTTGAAGAAAAAAATAACTATATAAGGAAAAAATATATGAAAATACAAATATATTTCTTAAATGACTATATAGATAAATTCGGCATACCTATTGAAATGAGTACAAACTAATAAAAAACTATAATAAATATAAATAGAATATATTGTGAAATGAATATAATTTTAAAAAGGTAAAATTCTGGAGAAAAAAAAACAAAATTTATATTTAATTTGAAAATGTAACTGATGAAAAAATTAAGGATGCTTGCTTTTTTTTGAAATATTCCCCCCTTAATTTTCTCCTTTTTGTTATTAAATAATTATATTCTTTAAATAAAAATAAATAATAAAAATATACATAACAAACTAAAATGACATTTTTACTAAATATTGAAATTGTTGCTAATGAGTCCTCTTAAATGCTAAAATATTGACATTTTAAAAAATTTCCCTTTAGAAAAAGAAGCATATATTCCAATGCATGCTGATGTGTGATTGGGTTCTTGGTCCAAACTCCAAAACATTCAAAGGCCCAGGCCCAGGACCATTTTAATGTCTTGCCCGGCCATTTATAAGCTTAGCCCAATTTTGGGCTGATATCTAGCCCATATTGGTCCATGAAAGATTTTCGAGAAGATATATTTTTTTTATATGATATATTATATATAATTATGATAAAGAACTATTTTTTTTTAATATTTGAAAAATTATCAAACAACAAATAAAGTAATCGAAACTTAATAAGAATTGAAAGGAATGAGTTTCGTCCCAAATTTTAGCATGTTCTTATCCAAATAACTTTGAGTGAGTCAATAATCAGCTCATTTATTAACTCAACTCATTTTGATTCTCCAAAATACAATTCAGCTCGTTCATTTATCACCTTTAATAATAGAGCATGTAGGCAAATTATGTATCAAGGTTTGCGATGAAGTTCATCCTTAATAAGATATTTTAGATTCGAAATATAGTCATAAAGTCATCTTAATTAGGGAGCAGTGACTTTTCAATAAAAAATTCAAATGAACTCTAATATAAATATAAAACATTGAATGAAAAAATAAATTACTTTATTTTAAATGATATAGTCATAGTGAACACCTCAACAAACCATGTCATCAAGGATAAAATGCAGATTGCCAACATAATTTTTTTTTAAACAAAGAAATAAGAAAATAGATAACTTTTTAAAATTATTAATAAATTTTAAACGATAACATCTTTTCGTAATGAATTAGAAAAAACAAAATATCATATAAATTGAGATAAATAATAATACTATTTTTCTTTTTAACAGTTTATCTTACCTTCTTTTTTTCATAATATTCAATTTCAACTTTTCGGCTAACATTACTCAAAACCAAAAGCTTATAACATATTTTTACGAGATTCAAAAATTGTATAAAATGTGATGTGATTAAACTAAAGCAACTGTACCTAGAAATATCTTAAAAAGAAAAACGACAAAATGTTCTAAAAGCCCCAATCAATTTTATAATAGTAAAATTCCCAATTATTAGTCGTCACTTTTCTACTTTGTGAGTCAACAACCCAAAGACCTGCAACAAGCTCGAGCTGCAACAATGGCGGATGTAGCAGTAAAGTTCTTATTAGAAAATTTGACGCAGTTACTAATCGACAACGCCGATTTGATTCTCGGAATCCAAGGCGAAGTTGAAAATCTACTCACAGATCTCAATTACTTTAATGCTTTCCTCAAAGAAGCTGCTAAATCCCGCAGGGAAAATGAGGTTTGCCTTAAATTTAGGAATAATTTCATTTGTTTGCCATTCAAAATATGAACTGATTTTTTAAATATTATTGTTCGTTTCATATTGCTTGACCTATGCTTACGTTGACTTGAGTTTTCTTATTCCTATAGTTTATTTATGGCTAATTGTAGTTTTGTCTTTGTTTTAATGGCTTATTGTAGTTAGTATAGGAAATAAGGAAAGAAGTGTTATAACTCTCTTGATTTGTTGAAATAGGTTCAAATTAAAATGAAATATTTATTTTTAATATAAGAATTAAAAGTAAATGAAATGTAGGAAGTATTTGTTAAAGTAGGCTTGGCTTGCGTTGTTATAATTATATAGGGAATATTAGGATTTAAATTTAATAGGTTCAATATAAATTTTGAAGTCGAAAGTTTGAGTTATTGAAGTTGTGATTTTTGGAATTTAAGATTGTGTTTAGATATGCATTTTACTCGAATAAAAATGAAGTCGAGCGAGAGGAGGACCCAAAAGAGGCTTAGAGCCAGTCCATTTGTTCAAATTTCATAGTAATTTTAAAGATAATTTTTCAAAATTTGAGCGGATTTTTTTTTATTAGAACACAATCAATTCATACTTATCAGTGAAATAAATAATGACAAGTTTTATAGGAGGATGAAAAAGGAACAAACTTTTTTTTGTATAAGATTTCTCAATTTTTGAAAATATTTTTTACATAACTAAAGTAACTGCAGAGTATAGGATATCATTTCTACAGAAGCAAGTTCAAAGTAATAGAAACAATTTATTTGGGAAAAATGCATAAGTACCCCCATTAATCTATGCCCGAAGTATCAGAGACACACTTATACTATACTAAGATTCTATTATTCCTAAACTTATTTTATAAATAATTTTCTATCCCTTTTAGGCCTACGTAACACTAGTTTGAAAGTGTGCTCTGAGATTTTGGGCATAGGCTGAGAGGGTATTTGTGCATTATCCCATTTATTTGCAACAAAAGTTCGATCAAAGAATCTCTGTGCTTTCATTTCTAGTTAGTAACTACATGGTATTCTCTTCTGTAGTATGATACTACAAAAAAAAGCAAATATTCTTCTTGTTTGTCGACTAATTAAAATGATCGCTCGTGTCATAACTGTCTCTCTTGCGAGTATAGAAGAATGGTGTATCCACAAGTTCACAGTGCAAGGCCAAGCATGTTCGTAATGTATATTAATGTTTGGATGGGAATAAATACAAGATCGAATAAATGATTTTACTTCCAGGTTTTGAAAGAATTGGTGAAGAAAATCAGAAAAGTTGTGAACGATGCTGAAGATTCGATTGATAAATTTGTGGTTGAAGCTAAGAGACATGATGATAAAAACAAATTTGCTCAATGGTTTCATATTACTCATGTGGCTAGAGCCAAAGGGGTAGCGGATGAGATCAAAAGTATAAGGGAAAGAGTGAAGGAAATTAGAGATAATGACGCTTATGGCCTTCAAGCTATAACTTTGGATGATAATTTCAACAGAGGTGACGAAGAGAGGAAGGTGATTTTTTCATATTCTTCTAATTTCTGTTATTATTATTATTAATAATAATAGTTCAAGTAATATATCATTATAACTATAAGCTTATTCACTATAGAAAAAAATTATACTCTCTCTAACTCTTGCTGAAACAATGATACACGTAATGAAGGTCGAGCTAACTTATACAGAAGCTAGACAATATCATAATGTATATTCAGTATACCACCTTTGTGAGAAGTGCATTTAGAGCAGTGAAATCTGTATTCTCAACTAAAAGGAGGATTTTGATAAATTATGAAATGTGGTTGCTATACATGTAATGAAGGTCGCGTTTAGAAGCTGATTTAGTAAGCACGTATACTCAACTAGTACTTCGAGGAAATTGATATGCTTTATGGATTTCTTCTGTACAATCTTATAACAGGCCCCTGTAGTTGAGGAAGATGATGTGGTTGGTTTTGATGATGAAGCAAAAACTGTAATTGATCGTCTCATCGGAGGATCAGACTATGTTGAGGTTGTGCCAGTTGTTGGTATGCCTGGTCTTGGTAAAACAACTTTGGCATATAAGATTTACAAGGATCCAAAGGTTGAGTATGAGTTCTTCACCCGCGTTTGGGTATATGTCTCTCAAACATTCAAGAGAAGGGAAATATTTCTCAACATTATCAGCAAGTTTACTCGAAACACCAAACAATATGATGATACACCAGAGGATGACTTAGCAAATGAAGTGAAGGAGCTTCTTGGAAAAGGTGGAAAATATCTTATTGTTTTGGATGATGTGTGGACGATGGAAGCTTGGGATCGTATCAAAATTGCTTTCCCTAATAATGGTAAACGAAATAGAGTGTTGATGACCACGAGACAATCAAATGTGGCGAAGCGTTGTAATGATAAACCTCATGATCTTAAGTTTTTAACAAAAGATGAAAGTTGGGAGCTACTTGAGAAGAAGGTTTTTCACAAGGAAAAGTGTCCACCTGAGTTAGAATTACCCGGGATAAGTATAGCCGAAAAATGTATGGGCTTACCTCTAGCTATAGTGGTTATTGCCGGAGCTTTGATAGGCAAAGGAAAGACAACAAGGGAGTGGGAGTTGGTGGCTGCCAGTGTCGGTGAGCACCTCATAAATCGAGATCCAGAGAACTGCAAGAAATTGGTTCAAATGAGTTATGATCGTTTGCCTTATGACCTAAAGGCGTGTTTTTTATACTGTGGGGCATTTCCAGGAGGTTCTCAAATTCCAGCTAAGAAGTTGATTCGTTTATGGATCGCGGAAGGATTCATACAATACCAAGGACCATTGGCTCTGGAGGATGTAGCAGAGGACCACTTAAATGATCTTGTCAATAGGAACTTAGTGATGGTAACGCAAAGGAGTTGCAGTGGTCAAATCAAAACATGTCGTGTTCATGACATGTTGCATGAGTTCTGCAGACACGAGGCCATGATGGAGGAGAATCTTTTTCAAGAAATCAAACAAGGGCAAGAACGATCTTTTCCAGGGAAACAAGAGTTAGCCACTTATCGTCGTTTGTGTATTCAATCCTTGATTCCTGAATTCTTATCAATGAAGCCCTCTGGTGAGCATGTAAGGTCATTCTTATGTGTTGGCTCGAAGAAAATTGACATGCCTCCAAATGAAATACCGTCCATCCCGAAAGCCTTTCCATTGCTTAGGGTACTAGATGCTGAATCAATCAAGTTCAGTCGATTTTCTCGTGAGTTCTTCAAATTATTTCATTTGAGGTACATTGCTCTCTCAACTGACAAGATTAAGACCATTCCCGCGGATTTTGGGAATCTTTGGAACATACAAACACTTATCGTTGAGACGCAACAGGCTACTCTTGACATCAAGGCAGACATTTGGAATATGACAAGACTAAGGCATGTGTGCACAAACGCCTCAGCTACATTGCCTTCTACTAAGCGCCCCAAGAGCAGCAAGGACAACTTGGTGAATCGATGCTTACAAACACTTTCAACTATAGCACCAGAGTGTTGCACAGCAGAGGTTTTTACTAGAACTCCTAATCTCAAGAAATTAGGCGTTCGTGGGAAAATAGATGCACTTTTAGAATCCAGTAAAGACGGGTCTGGTTCTGGCTTGTTCAGTAACATAGGTAAGTTAGGTTGCCTCGAATATCTGAAGTTAGTAAATGATACTCGTCTAAGTAGTAAACCTCTACACCTTCCTCCTGCATATATTTTCCCTCAGAAGCTAAAAAAGCTCTCTCTGGTAGACACTTGGTTTGAATGGAAAGATATGTCTATATTAGGTCTATTACCAGAACTTGAGGTGCTGAAGTTGAAAGAAAATGCGTTTAAAGGACAGTCGTGGGAGCAAGAGGACGGTGGTTTTCCTCGTCTGCAGGTCTTATGGATTGAAAGGACTGATCTAACTTCTTGGAAAGCCTCATCAGGGAACTTTCCGCGACTAAAACACCTCGCACTCATATCATGTGATAAGCTTGAGGAACTCCCAGCTGAACTGGCTGATGTGAAAAACCTCCAGCTAATCGAACTCCAGAGTAGCAGTGAGTCTGCAGCTAGATCTGCACGAGCGATACTAAAAAGGAATCAAGAAAAAGAACAGGATGGCGATAAAGGCACTGGATTCAAGCTTTCTATATTCCCTCATGATCTTGGATTGTAACTTCAAATATTGCTTTATTGGTTCTTGACAGGTTAGTTTCAAGTAAGCTTTAGTCTTCAAAACATGTTATTTACTCGGTTTCAATTTGCTTGTCTTACTATCCTTTTACAGTTCGTTTTAAAAAGAATGTCTCTTTCCTTTTTTGACAACTTCTTATTCTAAAAACTTTCCACATGACATGTTCAAGAGCACGACACTTTGTTACATTTTTGGCTGATTGGTTAAGATACTTAAACAGCTGATCATACGTCGTTTTGCACAGGGACTTTGTTAATTCTGATACTGGATTCACTCTGCATTGAGTCAAATCCTCGGCTTGCTGCAACCTCATTGGCCTCAGAGCTTAAACGCTTCTTAAATTCAGTCAATCCAATCGGACTCTTATGTTTATTGTTGCCTTGTTGATTGTGACTTCATTTTTGTAACTTGTTTTGTGCTTTTTCTTTGTTTTTCTCCCCCTTTGAAATGAATTTTTGATGTAGAATTGTTGCTTATTTATTTATGAAAGGTGAGACTATAAGAAACATATGTATTCTATTGTGATGATAATTAGTTTTCTCTTCCTCTTTAATAAAGTTGGAGCCCGGAGCAACAGTTAAATTATCTCTAGTGACTCGAAGCCTGAAGCAACAGTAAAGTTATCTTTAGTGACCTCACGGGTTCAAATAGGACGCTTTGTGTGGTAAGGAGAGCATTGGAATATGTGACGATGTCAAACAAACTTAATTCTGAAATATCTCATCTTATCTCGCGTATATCTTTAGTGACCTCACGGGTTCGAATAGGACACTTTGTGTGGTAAGGAGAGCATTGGAATATGTGACGATGTCAAACAAACTTAATTCTGAAATATCTCATCTTATCCCGCGTACGAAACAATTACTAAAAAGTCATAAAGATAGTGTCACACTAATTCAACAAACAACTTTTTATTAGTATTTAATGTGACAAATACATAGCTAAGCAAGTATCCACACTGACAAACATAGTCAAACAATTATTTTTACAACAACCCATTTCTACACTCTCTCTCTCCAATAGATAGTACATATAATTTTATTTTATTTTTATACAAAAAAACCTTCATGGCACAAAAAATAATCACACTGTATTAAATATTAATTACATCACAGATGAGATTAATAAATAAATAAATTAATTAATTAACGAGTCATGGAAGATGTAGGAATTGGTGGCACTGTAACCCCTTCTCGTTTCCATTTCATAACATTGCCTTCCCACCCTGCAAAAATAAATAAATACATATAATTTGTACCGATCGAGAAAGTATGTATTATAGCAATCGCGTTTAAACTATGATGAAAAGAGCAGAAATAAAGTATCAATTTGGAAAACATAGATATTAAAAATCTTTAAAAAAAACCCCTAAATTCTCATATTTGAAGCAAATTTTTTTAGTAGGTGTCTCTACATGAATATGAATTTCATGTTTAGAGTTTTAAGTTGTATATCACACAAAAACATTTGTACAAAATTTAGGTCATTCATAAAACAATTGCATGTAGTCTCTATAACTTTCACAAATAAATAAGTATCTATATCGTCAGTATATACAACTTAAATTTATATTCTTACCTATAGATGGATCTGCTCCGCGATTTTTGAGTTCCCTATATTGTTGAGAAATACCACAAACACAACAACAACAACTAATTAAAGTGTCTGAATATGGACTCTCTGGTAATTTAAATATTTCACGCAATTTTCTTCGATATCTTCTCCCATAAATCCATCCACAATGAATGGAACCCATAGCATAAGCAACAAGACAAGCATGTCCTTTAGCTGCCATTTATAAAAAAAAAATAAATTGCATTTTAGTTAGCAAATATGTATAATCATTATTAATAAAAAAATATTAAGTAGTATTTAATTAATTTTTAGTGATATTAGGTAAAATTTGATAATTAAGGACCAGTTGGTGTATTTAATACGAAGAAAAATATATTCAGAAGAAACTCTATTGATTTATTTCGAATGGATGGGGTGAATGTATCATGTATTGTGCAAATTCGGCAAAATTTATTAATTTTAGCTCAAATTATATATTTATCAATAAAAATTATTCGAGATTCGCCAGTTGTTTTTCTCCTTTTAATAGAAAACATTTTTGTGGTGTTTGCCCCTATTTGGTTACCTATAAAAAGATTTATTTTCTTAAAAAATATTTTTGTAAATAATTAATAAACCCCTAAATGTTAAAAGTTTTTTTTTCTTCTTACATGTAGTGCCTTGATCAAGTATCTCAACGACCTCTCCAATGGTAACACATGGACAAAAGCAAGTCTTCACACCTTCAAAAATAAGATAAAATTACAACAAAAAAAAAGATTAAATAATAATAATAACTAAACTTAATTAAGAAAATAATAATAATAATTAAGAGTTTATGATAAAAGTAATTACAAAGAGAAGGATCATCCCAACAATCAAAGAGATCTGTTGTCCATTGGCCTATAGGCCAATTTTTTGTAGTCATTTTGAATATAGGTTATTTTGAAATACAAAGTTAGAAGATTATTAATTAAGACTTAGTTATAAACTTATGGTAACATTAGGGACCCTTTTATACTTTCAAGATTTTGGATAATGTCAAGATTTGTATACTAAAATAATCACAAGGAAATTTCATAAATATTTCCTCTAATCTTCAATTCTCTTACTAACGATCTGATTTCTTCATTAATTTTTTAAAAGTCTGTTTTAAAATATTTTATTTGAGTCGATGATTTATAAAAGTAAATATTTTTATCTTTTTTAAGTTTGATAAAATTTACGTATACAACACTTCTTTCCGAATCACATTAATAAAATTACATAAAATATATTATTGTTGTTATTTATCGATCTCGATCGCTAGTTTATTTTATTATCTATAAATGTATATTGACTATAATATTTTAGTGGTTACATTCAAGATCATAGTGAGTACATGAAAGCTCAACATTTTCTTGGATATTTCTTTTATCCAAACGAAGAGAGCATCTTTAATTTAATTAAATTATTGTTCAAAGGTCACTTGAAGAAAACAAAAAAATAATATTGATTGTGATTTATGATATATATTTATTACTATAAATATAAATATAAAATTGGAGTAGATTTGATCAAACTTACATCTAAGTTTTATTTTATTATCATTCTCCTGAACTTATCACGAAATTTTGGACAATTAATAAGTACTCTTTATTAATATCTTGATTTTGACAGGTTAAGATTAACCCATTTGGCAGAATTTTTACGAAAGGAATTTGAAAAAAAAATATTTAAAATACACATGAAAAGCTAATAAAATTTCTAATATTTGTACATAAAAATTAATCTTATATATATTGAGAGAGACTGTAAATTTTTTGATAAAAGAGATACGGTAAGAAGCAAATTCGATACAATTAAGTATAATTATTATTCGATTAAATCTAATATTTATCTTAAGAAATTCATTTAATACACATAAATTAATAATCAAATTTAATTACTTAAAATAGTCATAATTTCAAACTGATAAATTCTAAATTCTAAATTTTAACTCGACTTTAAATGAACCATAAGCTTGCGTGCATATATCTACTTAATTACATTAATAATTGTCAACTCTTTTTAAGTGCCATTGAGATTTACGTTAATATATAATTATCAAAGTAACGATATGACAGTACCTCTTATATTCCTTCTACTTTAATTAAATCAAATTAATAAAAATATTTGAATATTATACGTGGCCACACGCAATATAATTTCAAGTACTATTCAACTAAGATCACTAATGTATGAATTGAGAACTAATTAAGATTTGATTAATCTCTTGTTTATATAATCAACTTTAACCAAACGCAATTTATATAATTAATTAAATTTGTTTTGAATTAAAAATTACGAAGCCATCTTAGTCTATGACTTTATAATGTTTGTATAATTTCACCGTATATATATATATATATATATTATATGGATTCATATAAATTATAGATAAACATATATTTTTTATATATCTAATTTGAAATAAAGAATGAAAGGATATATATATATATAAACGAACATCGAAAAATTATATCCTTCCCTTCTTTATTTCAAATTAAATATATAAAAAATATATGTTTATTTATTATTTATATGAATCCGTATTAACCCACATATGTGATACAAATCTAATTTTTTCAATTCTTGATGTAAACTAAATATTTACAAATTTTATATAATTTTTTTAGTTTAATAATTACAAATTCAATGAAAAATAATGATACCTAACAGGCCAATAATCAACTAAACATGTCTATATATTTTATAGTTCAATGTAAAACTTTATAATGACACATTTAAGCATTAGGTCGAAAAAGATAGACTAGATACGAGTTAATTGATTAGACATTTGAATTATAGGCACATAATGAAAATAAACATATACGATTCATGGGAAGATTAAGAAATATAGTGAACCAAGTATTTACATCTTATCCTATCAAGGAAGGAGATAGCCAATGCGCAGACAACAGCAACATCGACTCTATGAAGTCAGAATCGAATTTCTCTATTGACTTTTCCAATTCATTCGTGTGAGGTTTGTTTGGAATGTCAAACTATCCAATGGATGAGCCATTTGAATATAATTCCATACCCTTTTCTATCAAGAATAAGAATTTGAGATGGCAAGAGTTTAATTCTTATTATTTCCATAACATAAAGTCTTCTCTTATCCTACTTTTGGAAACATTAATGACATAGTCAAAAAGGATGAAATTAGAAAATAAAGTAGTTCCATAGAAGATGCCTAGCTCAAACTAAAGAATAAAATGGAAGGAGTTGCACAATTTGCAAGTACTAAAAAAAGATTTTATTCTTAAGGGATTGAAAATGGATATGTACTTTCCTCTTTTTATTTCAAAATGCTTTCGAATATTTTACTTCAATCAGGAGTCTATTCGAAACAATTTTTTTATCTCCACAAAAATAAAGATATTGTTTTGCGTCATATAACATATATCCTTTCCAGACTTCGTCTGTAAAATTTCACTGAATATGTTATTGTTATTTACTTTTCGCATTTTATTTATTTGTTTGAATTTTTGGTGGACATCTCTCCCATCACCAATAGACAATTTACATGCTTTTGTCAGCAAGGAGGAGGAATTATTGTGAGCGTAAGGTGAGAAGATACCTTATTCTACTATGACATCTATAGAGAACATAAGAACTTTATGGGGTTCTCTTAAAAGAAATCTTAATATATAACATTTTGTAAGGATTTAACTTATTTTTATTTTCTATTCGGTGTTTAATATTTATATAGATTAATTTGAAATTGCCTCATGTAAGGCTAATTTAACAAGAATGAAGCATTTTTTATCAAGATTTTTTTTCCTAATAAAGATTCGAATTTGTCTCTCATTAAGAACAAAAGAATTAAATTTGATCTGTCATCTGTCCCACCACAACTTTTAATGCATGGAAGTACTTGGCTTAGTGGTACTATCATCGTCCTATTTTATATGTCACCTTTCGGATTTCAAGAGTCAAACAAGTCTATTTTTTATCGTAAATTATTCATAGATCTTATAAACATTTTGAATTATCAATTATTGCGACTCATAGTACTTTTTACGTAGTTTATAAATATATACATTTCATTTCAAAAAGATTGAAGATCTCATGAGCAAATTTTCAGTCAAACTTAAACTATTTGACTCTCAAAACATAAAAGTTGTCATATAAATTGAGACGGAGAGAGTTCATAAAAGTTATTTCAACTTGTATATATAGATAGTGCAAAAAAGTTAGGTGAATCTACATGATGAAATAAAAAAATAAAAATTTTATAAGACATAACAAAAATTCACATGATATGCGCATTACTATGCTCGACGATGAGATAGCCTAAGGGACAATAATATGTTTAACCAATTGGGGCAAATCGGACAACGCATGTTATTAGTTTACGTCGTGATAATGAAAATCCTACAGTAATATCATACATAGCTCGAATAATAATAATTAAACTTTAGATTATGTCCATCCAAATATTATTTTAATTACTTAGGGTTATAATCGTGCAATAATAAGTCAAAAATGTTATTATAAGGTTTCCAAAAACCCTCCATATTGTTGGAGGATAATGTAATTAAAGACTTCTTAAGAACACACGAGAAAGCTTTAAACATATTTTTTAATATGTTTGGTAGCAAATAATGGGACATATATATAGTGAACACACAGTACTATAATAAGAAATAAATATTTATATTCAACCTAGAATTAATTAGAAGGACAAAATATTTGGTGCATATACATATATATCCCAAAGTCTTTTGAGTGTATCATGTTAAGATAGAAGTGTAAGTTTGACCTAGCTAGAAACCCTAAGGTGAAAGACATGTGAAAATTGACAAGCATGTTCCATGGATGTCCACTAAACATGGAAATCCCACCAACTCTTATGTATATAATCGGACGATAAATATGATTCTTTTATTTTTAACTGAAGTTTCAGGATCAAAAATGAAATTTTTATAGAGAGAATTATTTTTTTAACGAGCCTTGCGTGATAAGAATGCAACTGAAATATCAAAGTAAGGGTAAGAAGCCAAAAGCTGAAATTCCAAAAAAAAAAAATTACACTAGCAAGGTATTTTAAACTATTATAGTAGGTATAAAGACTTTATATATCTCAGAAAATAGAAGATATTCAGCTATGCATAATATAGGAATTAACATAAATTAACATATTCTTAAAAATATATAAGAATAATATAGTTTGATCTTCATAGTTTATATGAGAAGATATTATATATGAGTCAAGTGTTGATATTCATCAAATGATAATAACGATCAAGAAATATAAATAATATAAAATTTATTTTTGAAAACAAGATTTTTCACTTTAACTGTTGATGTAAAATTATAATTTATATGCATTCTATCTTTTTCAGACTCCACATATAAAATTATATGTTTGAATTTATATCAACAAAACTTTAGTTTCATCATAGTGAAAGGAATGACTTGCCCATTTGAAGTCCACATGTAGGCATTTTTGTAGTGGAAGAAAAATGTCGAATATTGTTCATATATTTGAACGGTCAAATATCAAAATAATGTAGTTTCTTTGAAAAGATGTTAATGGGATGCAGCCAGAAGTTAGGTCCCGTTAATTCTATCTTATCTCAAACTTTATGTCTTGTTTTTATAATTATAATTATGATGTTCGAATTAATTTTTGTACATCTTAATTAATTTTATCATATATATATATATTGAAAATAAGATATATTACGTATTATCCATCAAATAAAATATTTTATCAAATAACAATGTAAATGTTAATTTTCTATCCTAATTAGAGCTGTTAAAATGAATCCAGCTCATAAAATCGATTTAATTTAATTTGTTATTTGAGTAGGATTGGGATAGATATTTCAAACTTATTTAAAATTAGGATTTATAAGTTCGGCTCATATAAGTCCTTGGCCATTGAGACTTGTTGGGGTTGTATTTAAGGGCAACTTATAGAAATCTCACTTTTGTGTAAAGCTAATTACTTAGATGCACGATATGTTGTAATATTACGAAGTTTATCGGATTTTTGTGCATCCAGGCACATGATTTCAAAATTAGGTTTAATTTATCTTAGATACACTCTATCAGACAGAATCGCATGTATCTAGAATAAATAGATAAATTTTATCCCCTCGCTTATTATTAACCCGGCCTAGCCCATCAAACTTCTTGGCCTGTATGACTTGGATCCGGTGGGACTGAATTGACTCTTTTTGATAATTCTAATATCTAATCCTAATGATGTATATAAATTTTAAAGCATTCTAAACATGCTAAAACAAATACCATGTTTGACTAAACCTACACTATCTTTGTACTCAATTCAATAATTTTGAACTATAAATTATATAATTATTAATGCGTGTGAGCTAAATATGATATTTTTGTGTCTCAACATGGTCAAACACTTTGTTTAGACGTTCAAAACCACAACAACCAATCAAATACTCAAAACGAAGAAACATCCAAAAGTTGACTGACTAAAATGATTCATCTTTCCACTTGTGAAAGAAATTGATGTTGAGGGGGTGAGGTGAGGTCCACAACGACAAAATTTAAATTTTATAAATCTATAAATTGATTAAAACAATAATAACAAATATCAATAATTTCGATTCTGAATCTAATATTTATATATAATTTTTCATATATATATATATATATATATATATATATATATATATATATATATATATTATAATGGTAAAGTTATTGAATTCTATCGACATTTCCCTTTAAAACTTACAGAGACGAAATTTTTTTGAGAAAATAACATAAATAATTTCTTAATATAGAAATAGGTCTAAAATAATTCCTTAACTATACAGTTAATTTATATAATTCTTTAATTATTTAAAAACTTGTTAGCTTTGGTTTTTTAATTATAAAATTATGAATTTAATTTTTAAAATATTTAAAAACTTATCAAATTTGATCTTTATCTATTTTTTAATACAAATAATTTATATTTATATTAACAAAAAATATTCATAAAATTAAATCTCTAATTATTTTTAAAGTTATTCCTTTATACACTTGACCGATATAATTCTTTAGCTGTTCAAAAAGAGAGTGAAGGGTGAATAATGGAAGCCAATGCCACTTAGCCCACAATTTTAGACTACACGTAAAGACACGTGGCGATTTCCTAATTTGCCACTTGTCATATCATAAGTGGACAATTATATCATTTTTCTTTATTATACTTCAAAAGCCTTCAATACTAGCTCAATCTCATCTCCTATATAAAGAAAACAACTTCTCATCAACCATAATCTTATTATATTAACCAAAAACAACAAAAAAAATCCCTCTCAAAACTCTCCTTTTTATCCTTTTTTTTTCTTCATTCTTGAATTCATGAGAAAAAGAAGAATGACAACCATAAAATATGATCCAAATTTCAACCTACAAAAAATGAAAGAATATCCACAACATAAAGTTTTATTAGAAGAAATTGAAGGTCTTATTAAAGTATACAAAAATGGTCATGTTGAAAGGCCTCAAATAGTACCAAATGTCACTAATAAACTACCTCTTGAACTTGGTGTTACCTCTAGTGATGTTGTAATCGATAGGTACACAAATATTTGGGCACGTTTATATGTTCCAAAAACATTATGTCAAGGAAATAAATTGCCTTTGTTAATTTATTTCCATGGTGGTGGATTTTGTGTTGGTTCATCATCTTGGATTTGTTACCATGAGTTCTTAGCTAAATTAGCATCAATTGCTAATTGTGTGATTATGTCTGTTAATTATCGATTAGCCCCCGAAAATCGTCTTCCATCGGCTTACGACGATGGGGTTAAGACGATTTCTTGGATAAAACAAAAAGTGTTAATTGGTGCTAACGAAGATTATCGGTGGTTAAATAAAGTTAATTTTTCTACTACTTATTTGGTTGGTGATAGTGCTGGTGGGAACATAGCTTATAACGTAGCTATAATGCTTCGTTCAAAAATGGGTGACCTAAAGCCAATAACTTTAAAAGGTATAATTTTAATTCAACCTTTTTTCGGTGGAGAGTCAAGGACTTACTCCGAAAAATACATTATCCAGTCGCCACGGTCAGCGCTCACTAATGTGAGCGCTGACACGTACTGGCGGCTGGCATTGCCCACGGGGGTTAATCGAGACCACCCGTGGTGCAATCCGATTGGGAGAGAGAGTGTAAATTTGGTGGATACAAGGAATATTCCTAGAATCTTGGTGTGTATATCTGAGTTAGATATTTTGAGAGACAGAAATTTGGAGTTTTGTGCTACTTTAAATAGAGTTAGTAATAAAAAAGTTGTTGAATATGTTATGTTTAAAGGTGTAGGCCATGCATTTCAAGTACTAAGCAAATCTCAAGTTGCACAAACAAGAACAACAGAGTTGATTGAACAAATTAAAGGTTTTATCAGTTGAATCTGATGACAAGAATGTACAAAATAAAATCAAAGGATTTAAGTTATATATACATATAATTTATCCTTTCTAATTTTTTTTATGAATTACTGATCTATGTTTACTATAGTAGATAATATATGATTTGTAACATGTAACTTATCGTCTTTGTAAGAAATAATGGTTTATATTTAGCATAAAGAATAATGTATGGTTTGTAACATGTCATTTTATTGTTTTTGTCGAATTATGATTTATTTTTACAATGGAGAATAATGTATAATTTGTAACATGTCATTTATCGTTTTTTTATAAATTACTAATCTATATTTACTAGATAACAATGTATGATTTGTAACATGTCATTTGTCATTTTCTACGAATTACATATCTACGTTTACTATAGAGATGTTTTATAACATGTCACTTATCATTCTTATGAACTATTGATCTATCTCATGATGATAATATGATATCATATGATACTTCAAATCACATAGATACTTACTTTAATCTTAAAAATTATGAATTTTATATTTAATCAAACTTTCGTAAGGTTGGTCCTAGTGAAGTGACATGGCATTCGTATGGGCACGTGGACTTGTCCAGTATAAGTATTAAGAGAAATTAATACTATTATTTTCTCTGTTGTATTTATTTTGGCATTATGTTAGTTCTTTTTCAAATTTAAAAAATGGAGTTTTACATTATTTTTCTTACAAATAGGAAAATTTTATAATCACACAATACTTTTGCATGAGTTATAGACTTCAAAGGTCCTATACATAATCATATATAAATATTAAGATTAAACTTATACTCCAACTATGGCAAATATGTGAAATGGAAAGCAGGAGTATATGTTAAAACAATATTATTTCAACAGTGAAATTATGGTTTTATTTATCATCATTGTTATAATTATTGCTCTCATATCATCTACTCCGATTCAAAAAGGATGACATAGTTTAACTTAGAACGAAATTTAAGAAAAGAAATTTTTTTTTTTAATTTTGTCGTTCTAAATTAAAGTTATGTCAAATGTACCAAAATGTCATTTAAGCTTGTGGTTCTAAACTGTCACGTAGAAAGTTAAAGTTAAAGTATTGCCAAAAAAGGAAAGAGATCAATCTTTTTGAACAAACTAAAAAGGAAATAGGGACATTCTTTTTAAAACGAATAGAGTATTATTTAATAGTATAATTATTTATTATTTTCTTTGTTTTAATATTGTATTAGTTGTTGTTATTGCTCTATTATTTTATTTTTAGCATGACCTTTATATATATATATATATATATACTCAATATAATCTTATGATATTACAATATTGTTGGCAAACCTTAGAGGTTGTATACGATATACCCTCTTGGCTCAAAATTAAACATTTCCGAAAAGTTTAGAAAAAAGAATACATAAATGAGGACAGTCATAACAATGAAATACTATGATTAGTTGAAGTTTTAACATCATTTCTTCATCACTGTATTTCCTTTCGATACATAATATTTGATAGAATTTATGATTTAGCTAAACCTTTTTCTACCGTTATAAAAAAAATAAAATTGAGTAAACGTTACTATTTTCATATCCTATTTGTAATTTGTATGTTTTACAACTGGATATGGCATTGTTGTTTGATTCCCTAGATCTAAACAAGTGGGAAAATGACATTGATAAGAAGACAAACACGAAAAAGCACTTTAATTATTCATTGAAAAGATTATATGTGTGCATTGAACCAGAAAACAATAATTGCTGTTCCAGAAACTCAAATTAAGACAAAATAAGAATTATTGATGAGAAAATGTCAATTACAATATAAAGTTTAAGAGGATTTTGTCTCATATATTATTTACACCCATAACCTAAATTAATCTGAATATGAGTGTCATAAGGTCTTTGTTATTACAATAAATAACATATACGAGTTCATAACTATAATAATATAATGAAAATAATGTTGATAATCTTTAATATTGAATCAACAAAATTATAAATCTTGAATCTAATGCCACTAAAGGCATTTTTTGTTGTGTGTTATGTATATAGGCCTCAACTAATTAACAAACTTCATGTTGTCTTTGGGCCATGCACAAAATTTTCTTTGAGTGAAATATTATGTGAAATAGAGGTGATGAACGCTTCGTCGTGCGTAATGATTGACGTTATAGATGAAGGTCCGAGGTTGAGGTTGGTTAAAACAACATCATCCTCGTACCTTCATCGTCTTACTAACTCTGACTTTCTTGCTCAAATGAATGTTCCAGATGATTTATCTAATTGTATCCTGAAAAAGAAAAAAAAAAGGAGGATAGATTTAAATTCTATATTTTCTAAACCAAATAAACGTACTAACATGATGAAAATATATTCCCAATATCACCTAGGTATATATATTACTTTTTGTTGTGTGTAATATTTTCATTATGTTTGCATGAATTAATTTCAATACTTGCAATTATAAGTATATAGCATAATAGTTTAGAAGATTTGTCTAGATGTCATTAGCCCTAACTAACAAGCTAGAAATTAAAATAAGAAGATGAAAAGAAATAACAATAACACTATAAGAAGAAGTTTAGAACCTAGAGGCGGATTAAAAATATTTAATTTGTCAATTTTTGGCGATAATAATTTTTCTATATAGACATAGTAGATGAAAATTTTATCATAATATATTGATTCTACTAAATTCATAACTAAAATAGTGGATCCGCCTCTACTACAACCAAAGGCAATACGAGGGTAAATTTCACATATAGTCACTAAACTTTTACTCATCATAACACTAAAATCACAATAAAACTTTTTTTTGGCTTCAAACTAGATAAATTTTAGTCATAATAATAATAGTAAAGTCACAAAACTATTTTTTTTTAAAAATCGTAGCTAGTGTGATTTTAACTATCAACATGAATCTAAAGTTTTGTATAGTTAGAAAAAGTACCAGCAAACTTCGATAGGGTTTTTTCCTTCTTTTTCTTCTTACTCCATCTGATTTATTGGTACTCAAGAAAAGAGACACGATATTATTATTGAGAAGAGACATAATGGTATATATATATATAGTACGAACTTCGTCGTTGAATTGCTGGTAACTAAATAAAAATATTGAAAATTGTTGCTAATCCGTCACTAAATAGGATTAGTAACAGATTTTGTTGTTTAGCTATCGCTAATTTTATTATTTTTTTAGAAGTGTATAAGATGAGACTGTTAGATTTTTATGGGAAAATGTATTCAAGTGAAGCTCTTATTTATAGGGGGGAAAAATAAAAAAATGTAGCTTTTTGGTGGTTGAAGGATTATAAGTTTATAAGCATGACATCCACCTTTCTAAGGTTAACTATGTCTCAACCACCATGTGTAAAAGTCTCACTTTTTTTTCCCTTTTTCATGTGCCATAACCTATTGTTTACTAAGTATTATATACTAATAGGAAATAAGACCTAGTGAGCAACATATGGATTTTGTAGTTAAACAGTAAAATTCATAGATAATCTTATTTGACGATACATCATAACAAAAGATTGTTAGTTATGAGCTATTTAGCGACAAAGTTCTAAAAAAAAATTTTGTATAGTGATACTGTGATAGGCGTATGGCTAGATACTTAGATCTTACCAACCTAAGTCTAGGCAGATAGTTGATTTTTTAAAGAAACAGTCAAACTTATGGGTTAGGTTAAGGGATATAATATTGAAGCATTGCACGCATTGTTTTTGATGGTTCAAATATTACTAAAAGTTTCGAATTTAAGTAATCCCCAAGAACAAACAAACGTGTGATAAAGACTAGATATCAACCTAACATACTCACTTTAACGAATTATATTTTCAGGGGTAATTTTGCCGTCACTATTCAAATATATTAAGAAAAAAAAATGAGTTTGGTGGCAAGTAAAATGTAAGGTCGAGAGGTGCCCTATGTAAAATTTAAGTCAAAAGTATTTACTAAGAAAAATGAATTTGGTGGTAAGTAAAATGTAAGGCCAAGAACTGTACTGTGTTGAGGGTACCAATTACTACAACGAAAAAGACATTATTGCCAAACAGTTTGACAAAATAAATACTTCATTTATTTCAATTTGTTTTTTAAAAAAGAATTCAGTACCACAAAATTAAAAGAATATTTTAATACATCCTACAAATCTTTAATTTAAAACCACATAATTCAAGAAAAAAAAAGTTACATTCTAAATCCAAATCAAAATCATGACCAAATATCATAATGAATTGCTTTTTTAAGTAGCTTTAAAAGATTTCGAAGACAGTATTTAAGTGGATGTGGAGGAAGGTAGAGGTCTAGAGACACATAGTCCACAAATTTCCAACCATTCGATTATGCTTATGTAAAATTCAAAATCCATACCCAAAACGAGGTCGAGAGAGAGAGAGTAATGTGTACACAGACCTTACCCCTACCTTACCTTGAGGGATGGAGAGGTTTCCGAAATGCCTATCTTTTGGCAATTTTTTCTGCTCTTCATAATAAAAGCCCGGGAATTTAACATTAAAACACTGTTTCTTACATCTACACAACACACAAAAAGCAAGCTTCTTCATATCTCAGTTAATCTAAGCTAAACAATACACATTATTAACCTTATTTAAACACTAATCCTCAAAAGGTGATTCGATGTAAACCAAGGTAAGTACTTAAAACCCATCCCACATATTTGTGGGTCTAAGAAAATATAGTAAACGACGTAAAGTAGAAATTACAACGAGATGGGATGGGGGGAGGGGGGAGTGCAGAAATATTTTTAAGCTAAGAAACGCAAACACTAATATAACGACAAATTTGCTTAGAGTAACACAGCTAAATTGTTGTAGTTTCAAACCTCAAAAGTAGACTAACAAAAACAAATACAAATTGAGCTTAGCAGATCCAAATAGTAAAGTATGGCAGCAGCTTTACATGAAAAAACACTCAGGTCTTCATTAGTGTCACAGCATCTTGAATGCCGAATCCTACAAAAGAATTAGTAACAACAATATACGACACCAAGCTCAACACGATGCATTTTACATTGTACCTTTCCCCTTTTGCTTCTTCGTGTGAGAGCATAATCCAAGACTACTGAAGAGGGATTAGAAGAGAGATTTGTACTACTCTCACCTGACAATGTTTAGCTTCTCTAACCTGACATCATGACATTATCGATCGACTGGAGTGCTTGATTGGCATAAAAGCGAACATCGACATCAGGGTCTTCGGCTAGCTCTACTAAACTGGGCCGAATGGTTTTCTCCACCACCTAGACAATTGAAATTACCACAGACAGTTAGATTATAGGAAAACTATCAGAGAAGCTTTGGAATCTTAGCTTTTTGAGAATGTAACTTTGTAGAAGAGTGTAACTTTTAGAGGAGCTCACTCATTTCCCAAAACAAACCAAGTATAAGCAACCAAGAAACAAGAAATGAGGAGAGGATTCTCACCGAGTTGTCAACAATAGGTACAAGGGATTGCAACACCTTTGCCACATTAAATTTAATGTTGGGCACTCTGGAATTAGATAAAACTTTTGATTAGTTCAAGGACTTGAGGTACAGAACCAGTTAAACACTGAGAAAGAAAAATTACCTATCCTTTGTAGCAGTAACAACCACAGGTAGCAACTTAGAACAAGTTATCTCAGAGCCCATTACTGGTGCAAGCAATGAAATTGATCTAAGAATAGTCATTCGATACAAATAATGTGGACTGGTAGTCATATCCAAGACCTGCAAAATAAGACATCTCTAACTGAGACAAAGAACAAAATTGGAATCGATCATGGCAAAAGCTGGAGCTTAAGACTCTACGAGGCCATGGAGAATTATTTTCCATCTCTAATTCTCAGCCTAAGAGGTAAACTTCCTAAATAGAAGGATGGACAGGTGCACACCTAATTCCTTTCCTGAAATCTTCAGTTTTCACCTCTCCAGATAGCAGGAGAAAGATGGAAGGAAACCAGCGTATGATTGACTATAATGAGTTTCTCAAAGTCAGGGAAGGGCAATGCAGATTTTAATAAGAATTTTGGGGCATAGATACATACAATTCAAAACTATCAAAAGAGTGATCAACTCTACCCTTCTCCTCTACTCATGGCACCTTGGTCCCATCAACTTCATGTAGTAAGAGAAGCTATATCTTATATGCCTCACTGAACTTGTTTGATTTTTAAAAAGATATCATGGAAGAGAATTAGCAATCCAAATTATCACACGCCAAGCAAACCTGAGGAATTATATGCTGCATTGCCCACTCTGGACCAAATTCTTCTGCAAGACGCTTCAAGTTATTAGCAGCAGCATCTCTAATTGAATAAACCTGCATCAAAGAATCGGCAAGGAAGATATCAGTGGCAGAGATATTGTCCCATCAACTGATTGATAAAAGCAAATTGCCTTTTCACATTCATCAATAGATAACAAAAAAAAAAGTAAAGTAACTATCACGGAAAAGTTGGGGGTAATTCCACTCCAGAAAACGTTCCAACTCGTTCTCCATTTGCATTAAGAAAGAAAGTGGAAGAGAGAGACTGAGAAAGATAGAAATAAGTTCTCAACGAAGCTTCTCATGCACCTAGATCAAAGTTTTATGGTTCATCAATTTTATATAAATATCTAACAGCCAGTTTATCGAATACCAACCTTGTCCTGTAACCATTGCATGCAAAGAGCACCCAGCTTATCATCAAAAAATCCTATGCCCAATTGACTTGCCAATAGAGGTATGTATTCTATTATTGCAAGACGGACTCGCCAATGCCTGTCCTCTGCCAGCTCAACAATAGCTGGCAACAGAGATTGGGACAATAAATCAATTCCAATCACCTGTAACATTGAGAGAACTTGAGAATTAGGAAAGAATTAAAACTAAACTACAAAAATATACTAATTAATAAATAAAAAATTTGAAAGTTGAGTGCTAGGAACCAACGCAAAGTGCAAGCAGCTACAACACGGAGATTCGTGATGTCAAATTTTACAAAAGGACTAGAAGGCCCAAGTGCAGGAAATCTAGGTACAAGAAGAAGGAGAAAGAAGAAAATACAGCAAGTAACAACAGATAGTACAGTAATCGGAACACACTAGGAAAACACTGAGAATACTAGGGAACAAAAAATGGTATACCAGATAGAGTTCAGTATGTTAAAAGGATTTTGATTGCCTTTTTATTTTAGGAGTTCGTGCATCACTACAATACACATCACAACATGTGCCTAGCCAGTTCCAAAATCAAGCAGCAAACAGTTCACTAGTCTCATAATTAATTGCAGACCACAGGTAAAATGTGTGATCGTTCACCAACCTGATTGACTTGATCAAGCTTGCTGATGATGTTCAGGCGCACATCGGGAAACTCATCCTTCAGAAGGGAAAGAAATATTGGAAGAAGATGTTCAATGGTTGCATCCTGCATCAAACGCAAAAAATAGAAGTCCAATTATTTTATAGGCAAATCTTAATGCTTCAATCAAAAACGGATGTGCATTGCATGATGTGAAAAGCTTTCCCAAGATAGAGATTATCTTCAGCAACGCATAACATTAGTATATGACATACCACAGTTTCCGGACCTTCCTACAATGCATCTACCATCCATCGTAAAAATGCATTATCAATATTTTCCATATCTAGAAGCTAATGCACCTCACCTTTCCCAAAACAGGAGCCATCCCCATTATAACGGAAGCCAAAGCAGATCTGACATGTTGTGAAGAGTCTGATGATAATTCCTATAACATTTGTCAAACACAAATACATATTAGAGGATAAATAGGAACCAATAATGCAAAATGAAGCTCCTAAACAGGAAATATATCAGGCATATACCTTCACACAGGGAAGAATATGCTGAATCGCAAGCTCGGGACTAAGAATTCTGCAGAATTTGGTTACTTTTCCTGCAGCAGCTATGCGAACTTCAGCTTCATTATCTCGAAGCAAACGGACATAGGCAGGCACCAAATCCGTCCTAGACCATGGTCAGACACAATCAGACATAACAGCGAAGATCTCGAATTTTCAAAAATAAACAGTTTGGTGTGAAGAGAGAGTGATTCATTGGCAGAAACATAGAGAAGCATGAACAGGGAATGAACAGCATATTTCTCTACTGATTAAACATTATGACTCAACAGTCCAATATGTGATGAATAGAACTTTCAGGGACTAGAGTATATTGCATGTTTTCAAAATTAATTTTTACTTTAACAATGATACATCAATTATAAAAAAGTCCTTGGTCTAAACAAAATCAATATGTTCCTAAACTACTACTAATTTATATCATGGAGCTCCTCAGTCAATTGCCCTTCCCGTTGTTCATTGAAAAAATACTATCAAAGAGGTTAACAAAGTATTCATGGAAAAGAAGTGTCCTTGTTAAGACCCACTTGGCCAACAGAACTCGCAGGCATTAGTTTTCTCTTTTTCTTTTTCTTTTTTTTAATTTGGTGGGGGGCAGAGTCGACATTGGCCAAATTACAGAACTCGTCAACCAAGACAAGACCCTAAATGTACTGGCGCATCTGAACGAAAGCGGTTGTGGTTCCCTTGTAATAGCTTATCACTTCATTCCACCAGATCCACTTCAGAGGAGGACATTTAGGTCAACGAATAGAGCATAATGGACGTACAACAGTGTATGTCTATCCAAGTATGTGAAAGGTTCAACATACCAAGTAAACCTAGATTAAAATTCCCCACTTGGTGGGATTTCACTGGTTTGTTGTCGCTGTTTACAGAACAAAATTAACTGAAAACAGCCATAAAATGATAAGAATCAGGTACAATATGGGTTCCATAGATAGACATCATATGGTAAATATTCTTGAAGTATCACATATTTAAGTTGAGAAAGTACCTAGTGGGCTCTGGCCCAACAGCTTCACATAGTTCGTACAGCTGGTTAGCAACCATGTATCGAACGCGCCAAGACTTGTCCTGGTTATTAGGAGAAAAACACAAATTATGAACAAATGAAATTTCCATCCAAAATATGTAGATTCTTCAAGACAGAGAGGATCATTACTATAATAGTACTCAATATTATCACAAAACTTTAATAATGACACCTACAGTAAGTTCTTTTATCAAGGCTAAACCAATATAATGGATCACCGAAAGGTTTAATCCTTCAGTTTTAGCGCTTTTTTACCTATTTTTTACTCCTACAACTGTACTTTCCGCTAGCAAATGAAGGCAAGTGCACCAAGCGTTCTCTGGAATCATATTGTGTTACTATGTTAAGACTTATTCGTATATTTCATACTGTAAACAAAGTAAAAATGTACAAAGACTGTAATGAAGACCCATCATATCACATTCATCCTGTAAAGCTTATTTTGGAACAAACTCACTCTAACTTAACAAGGTGACTGAACCACCAAGATTTAGCATAAAGGCTTCACCTAAATGAGCCTATACTCAAGCAATTCATCCATGATTCTTTTCTCATTCCCCTACTCAGACAGCTTGTGGAAAAACGGCAAGCAATACACCAAAATAAATTTATGATCCCCATCATATTTTAGATAGGCTCACCTAGTCTAACCCTATGCTACTACCTAAATGCTTCATATGAAGATAGTGGCTAGGATTTGAATGCAAGGTTCTTTTCCATATCACATACATCGGAAACATTCAGAGAGCTTATGCTACTACCTAAAAGCTCATATGAAGAGAGTGGCTAGGATTTGAATACACGGTTCTTTTCCATATCACATACATCGGAGAAGAATAAGATGACAGAGCACAGCAAACTGTTAAACCATGTGTGCGTGACTTTAGTGACATTCAAAGAACTTAAGGACTATATCTTTGTGAGGAAACACACTCTAGATCAAAGGGCACGCCTAATGTGCATAATTAAATAGAGATTCGACAAGATATGAGAACTATATTTATTTAGATGAAAGATGATAACTACTAGGAAATTAAGTTATTGTTTCACTAGGAGCTCAATCAACCATCAAAAAGAAGTTGTTACATGATGGAATTATTTTTATAAGTGAACAAAAGAATCTAAAGCATGGTGCAAGGTGCGAGATTTCAAGGATCTGCATGAGTCAGGACAGCACGACTCCAAAGTTCAAACACAAACTAGAGAGTACCTGAGAGAAGTTGACAATGACAGGCAGGATATGTGCCACACAGTCCTGGGGCTCCAACAGCTTACCAAGTGCAGCACAGCCCTCAACAGCTAATAGGCGCACAGAATCCTGATCTGGAATCAGAAGACATTAGATAAGCAACAAAAATATGTTTTGAGAAAAAAAACACTAGAAAACCGACAATTGATTCCACACTAAAACGCATCCTAAAGGAACTTCACATTTAACCAAAAATAATTATTTTATTGCTGTAAGAAATAGGCTATATAAAGTAATATCAACTTAAAAAGCAACAACTTCATAAAGTGAAACTAACTTAGAAACCTTTAAAAGAGAGAAATTTGGATAGACCCTCTCTAGTCATAAGTTGCTAAATATAAGTGAATATATTACCATCCTGGGTAAGATCATCAAATATTGACATGATGTCACTCTTCAGGTAAGCAGATTCAACTGTAGCAGCAAACTTCCCCAAGTTTGTAGCAGCCGACCTTCGCACCATAGGCATGTCGTCTTGACACAATTGGCTGTAAATAGACCGAAGCTCTGCTTTCAACATTTCTGGGGCACTTGAGTAAGCAATATGAAAGAGCCCACATGCAGAAACCCTTGCTGTGAACCATTCACCAGCTGCTAGCCTCTAGTGATTGGAAAGAATAGGAAGATGTATAAGCATTTGACGAATCACAAACCATGATATTAAGTAAAAGACAAAAAAATATACATACGAGTAATGTTCAGAATTTCACAGACTAGAATTATATTAGAGATTGCAAGTGAAAAGATAAAAACATATATGGGTGACATTCAGAGTTTCACATGTTAGAATTATATTAGGGATTGCAAGCAAGTAAAGGTCTTTGTATGTTTGCGTAACTACCCTAATGTCATAAAAATGAAGGAGCAAACAATGGTAATAGTCATAGTCAAACCTTCACAAGTGGGACGAACCAATCAACTAAATCACTCTCCCTCATCTGGGATCCAATTCTACACAATGACTCCACAGCTTTATCCCTCACACAGGTCTCCTCAACTGTACAAAGGGTCTCTAGAGGTGGGAGAAGAACATGAGCATGCTCCACACCTCCAACATAAGGAATAAACACGCCCAACTCTTCTGCCATTGCCAGCAACACTTCATCATCGTCGTCATTGTTTTCACTCAAAAAAGGGATCAACTCCTTTCTGGTTCTTTCCTCACCGAGTGCACGCGCAATAGTTGATAACCTCCTAATAGAATTCAACCGCAATTGGATATCATCATTCTTAAGTTCATCTATTAACACAGCTATCGGGTACAATGGCTCATCTACCATTGCCATCCTCTCAAGATTCTGTTAGAGCTGCAAACACCAAACTTCAATCAAACAATTCCGAAATGTGAATCCACAAACAACTATAGCAAAACTACAAAAGCATCCGACCTAAATCCACCCAAAAAATCAAATTTTCATCTGACCAGCCAGATCCAAAACAAATCCAGCGCATAAAACAGGAAAATAATCGAATGGAACGCTCAATTTACTAACATAACATACCTCCAAATCTGAGATCTAGACAAAATCCCTAGCGAATTCCAATAAGAAAATATACAAAACAAATACCACCTAGGAATCAAATATTTAAGCTAAAAATAACTTAAACTAGAAAGATGTTAACAGCTTGTTCCAAATTGAACCAATTAAGCTCCACAAACACTCTCTTACCAAAGAAAAATCGATTCTTTAATGCATGTTTTTTCTGTTTATGCCGGAAAATGATAAGAAATCTGCCCAAAGAGGAGGAAAACAGATCGTTACCGGTGGAAATTTTGCCGCCGTTCGCCTGAGATTCGAGCTTGAATTTCGTCAAAATCTAGAGAGAGAGTGAGAAAGAGTTAGAAATGGAAAAGAGAGATATTTGCCTACTGATGAAATGACAATGTAATGTTTAGATGGGTCGCTTTTCATTTAGGCCCAACAAGATTACTTGGGCTTAAGATGGCTAAAACCAATTGGGCCTGTTAAGCAAGCAAATAAACAAGCCCACTTTTAAATTAAGCGGAGGTTCGATTTCAGTAGTTCAGTTGGTTGATTAGATTCTCCGTATAGTAATAGAATGAATAATAGTTTGGATGTTTTATTTATATTTAAACATATGTTGTGCGCCGACATGTTTGAACTCCAACTACCAATCTATTTTGTAAGAAGTTTTGGCGCTTTAAATAACTTTCACGTTTAAATTGCTTTTGGCGAAAACAACAAAAATAAGTAAATTTGGTCTTATGCAGTCTCTATCATGTGTAAATTTATTTACTTTCTTTATAATAACTTTTGGATTACGTTAATATAAGAACTCGTACGAATTTATTTGAAAAATGTCAGACGTCCTAATACGTTAGAGGTCAAGCATTGACCATTTAGAGATCGTTGGCTACTCATTTGGATCTTTCAAATCAAATAATTTGTGATACCAAGCAAAGAAAAGCTCAACTGATTAAGTCACATTTTATTTATCATATTAATTTCATTTTTCTCCTTGATTAAGTCATATGTTTCTTTGACCACACACAATATACAACTACTGTGAGAAAAATTGATAAAATGATTAAAGAGCCTCTCTTAAGTCTCAAATGACCTCCAAATCTTAAAATAAGCCAAATAATTCTCTCTCTTAATTAATGACAATGACTTGATGAGGTTAATTCGAATACAAAAGTGATGGTACTTATCTAAGTTAAAAAAAATTTAAAAAGTAATTAAAATTCAAGATTTATATTAGTTTAGTTTGTTAGTTATATAAGGTTACATTTGAGCGAAAAAATATTAAAAGCAACTACCGATTAAAAGGTTAAAAAAGAATATTTTAGTCATTTTTGATAAATTAACGATATTTTTTATTCTTTTCATCTCAAAAATAATGTGTTGATATAATATCATCAAATCTCGTATAGAACATTACAAAAGGATCTCCTTATTACTATAGTCTCAAATGCACTATGACTCATTCATTAACCATTTCTCTTTATATCTCAATGTAGAAAGAAGAATCAAATCATAACTTAAAAATTAATGATAAGAGCTGAGCAATTTGATATTACTACTAATATTTTTTTTGCCTCGAGTGTGTGTATATATATATATACACGATAAAAGAGATACCTCATATATACATCAACATACATATTTCATGTTTCTAATTAAACTTCTTTCCTCCTTACACAACTATAAAACAAAAGACAATTTTTGCCTATATAATATCACACAAACTTATTTCATCATGAACATACTTGATAAAGAGTTATTATTTTCATTTGGTGTTCAATATTTACATTGGAGTTCGATTAGATTCAAATTCGCGCTGAAAAATCCCATTTTGGAAAAAGCGCTTCTTAACAAAGACGACTCCATACTCAAGGAAATTCGAATCTGAAACATCTAGTTAACGATGAAGGAGTACTTGATAAATTCTTCTAACTCTTTACACTAATGGGCTCTTTAAACTCTGCCCTTTGACTTAATTCTTCAAAACAATCAACCACATTTTGTAGCCTTGCAACAAATTCAATGAGAAGTGAAGCAAAAGTAGCCAAAGACAAAGCACTAGCACTTAAATAAGTTTCAATTTCATCAATTGTATCAATCTCTTCACCATCAAGTATTGAGAGACATGAAGGCCAATGATTTTGCTTGTTGAATAACATGGACTTTGTGACCAATTCATCTTTTGGATATTGTGGAGTATGCAAATCCCTTATGTCAATGGCTGTTTCACTAAGTGATTGAAAATTTAATGGCAAATTTTCACTACTACCATTTTCATAATTTGATGAATCATCAAAATTAATATTTGGTTTTCCAATTTCCCAATTTTTTGAGTTGACTAAGAGATATGACTTGTTGTCTATTTTTTTCTGAAGATTTTGTGCTGTCTCATGTACTTCTTTTAGGATATTTTCATGACTATTTAGCGCTTCCATTTTATGTAATTTTGTTCCTAGCTCACGTAGAACATTTGTAGCGTCGATACCGACTCTTTTAAGCTCATTTTGAAAAACCTTCCTCTTATCTGGTGGTGCCTGCAAATATATTTAAGAATTTAATTTCAACAACATATAACTCTAGTTATTCTAATTTTATAACCTAAATAATTCAGTAAATAATGATATTTTTTTTACTATCATATTAACATGATACATATAATAACATGTGAATGTTTATAGTGATCCTAATTTGACAATCTTAGTATTATGGTAAATAACCCGTTAAAATATAAAAATTATTTCGACCTCTTTTCATGTCTCCATCGAAAATGGAGGATGGATGCAAAAATTAAGCAATATTTTGATTTTTTCTTTCCCTATGTTGGTTGATTGGATTTCCAAAAATGATATCAGATACGTGATAATGTGGGGATCTAGGGATTCGTCTAAATAACTCTGTCAGAAAATTATATTATTTGTATATAATAAGGTGAATACATTTGTTATGCATATAGATAAACACAAGTTTTTCTTGGCTTCGTTCTACTAAAAAAAAAACAATAAAAAACCTATCTTAACAAGTTTTTTTTTCTTTTTAAAAAATGGACTTTGGAGTTCATTTTTTTAGTAATAATATGTTTGTTTGTTTTTTAAATGAAAATTCTGAATCAGTTTTATGTGTCAAATTTTTCAAAAATAACACATTTTTTAAGAACGATATAGAGATATGACGACACCAGTTAATTAGAGAATAAGACCTGAATTTTTGATTGGATACATCCATGTAATGCCATAACCATGAATGCACAATGCCTCAATTCACTGCTTAATTTGACAAAATCTCTCCATGGATTCTTGTGCATTTTATAACGTCCATGAGGTGGCTCCCAAATAGCAAATCCAAGCTGTTCAAACATATACAAATTTTGAATTTCATCGCTAATTACTTGTATAATTAATATAATTTTACGATAATTCATCACTAACTATAGTTTGTTAATACTAAATATAATTATCCATACGTACCAATGTTTGCTCTCGAGTTGTAGATTCGATGACCGATTTGTATCCATTATAGTTCGAGTGATTTGTAGATTCATCACACTCAACACAATTTAAGTATCCATCAATACAACCTACCCAAAAAAAAAAAATAGAATAGAAAGTATTATATAAGTCGTTCTTCAGAAATATGAAATTTTTTTATATCGATATATATATATACCTTCTAAAGACGTTGCAAGATCCATGAAATTCTTAACGACCAATCGATGCAAATCTTCACCAGCCCAAATAGGGCAAATACCAATATTAATAATCAAGCAAATACAAGCACCAAGAGCAATTAGGGCTAAACGAGTTAAAATTGCCACATTATATCCTCCAGTCCTATTTCCAGCCATAATGAGAATACAATATGTCAAAATAAATACTCTATATCCATATTCATATGGTGCCATTGTTGGATATAACTTCAAATATGTTCCACAAAATGCTGCAAAATAAATAAGTAAATGACATTAATTAATAACATCTGATCCGTGTTAATTCATACAGACTTTAAAATTTGATGGACCAGATCGGACTGACTCACTTTTTATGTGGGCCAAAAAATATTCATCTTAGCCCACAAGTACGTGGTCTAGGGGCTTACCAGACCAGCTCTTTTCATAAAAAATTTGTCCTATTATATATGGTGTATATAAATTAAATTCTTACGAGGATCTATGCTACTAGAAAGTTTAATTAATTACCTACGATAAAAATACTGAAAACCCATACAACTTTTTCCCATTCTCCAGCACATAATGCTAATTGAGCAAAGATGAAAGCAAGCATCCCAGCAAATAATGTACCCAAACCACGATTAAATCCTTTAATAAGTGTTCCTCCTGCCAAAAATAAAAACATTTACATTCTCGTTATCTCAATTTATGTGTCACAGTTAAATTATAGTAGCAAAAATATCATGTTGCAACTAGCAACAATGAAGCACGAAATATCCAGATAATACTAAAATCGAAGTATAAGATTGTAAATGAGTAACAATAAATGAAACTAGACCGCACTCAACTTACTAACTTTCTATCCTAATTCTTGACTCTCATATTTTTGTTATCTACTGTGATGTCCTCAGTAAACTAAATAGACCATGTCTTGCTTAACCAGATCTCCTCAAGACTTTTTTCAGTTTACCTCTATCTCTCCTTATATCTATTATAGACAACTTATCACTCCATATTTTTGTTATCTGCGATCATGTCCTCAGTAAGCTAAATGACCATGTCTTGCTTAACTAGATCTCCTCAAGACTTTTTTCAGTTTACCTCTATCTCTCCTTATATCTGTTATAGCCAACTTATCACTCCGATCCTCTTCACTAGGGCATGCCCCGATGCATTCTTCTCATCACATATCTGAATTATTTCAATTTTGTATCTTGTATCGTATCCACAACGAAGACTACTCCCATCTTGTTCCTAATTCGATCCTATCACTTCTAATATGACCACACATATATCTCTGACATATTAAATTACAATGATAAAGCAGAAAAAATTAATTACACTGACTGTCAGTATATATAATTTAAATAGGGATGTCAAAGTTTAGTACCTATGGTGAACTCAAACATAATAAGAACTGTTAAAATTGCCCATATTGAGAACTGAGCAATCTCTGGAAATGGTTCCTTCCAGAAAATAAGAAGAGACACAAAAAATAAAGCAAATCCCATTTTTAATGAAAAAATGATTTTTCTTGGATCATTTTTACCCATTTCAATTGCTTTTTTAGCAAAATCTTGAATATTGTTGAAGTAAATACAACAACCATTTCTTTTTTCATCATGTAACAACAATTTTTCTTTGTTGTAAGAAGAAGAATCCTTCTTGAAGAATTTTTTTATATACATGACCATTTATTGTTGTTGTTGTTGGTATATTTTTTTTCTTGGAAAATTAAAGAAGAGAAAAAGAGGGGATGATTGATCAAATTAAAGAGTCTATTTGTGCTCTCCAATAGGTGTGGAACTTCTCTTATATAAGATATAACTAATTTTTTGTGGGAAAAAAATTAAAGGAAAAAGAGAAAAGTTGTCAAGAGAAAGAAATGAAAAAATGACATAGAAAAATGAAAATAATGAAGTTGGTAGAAATATTTTAAAGAATATCAAACAAAAAACAAAGAAATATTTTATTTTTCTAAAAAGAGAATTAAAAATAAATGTAGAACAAACAAATTAAAACAGAAGAGAGTAGTAATATAAAAATGCACTCTATATGTATATTGAAGCTTAACTAATTTAAATTTATGTCATATAGTGTTTATTCGGAGAAAACGCTCCAATCAAAAAAGAAAGTACATACCCAAAACTCATAATTAAAACTTCAGTTATGGAAGGAACATTTCTCTACTAATTTCGTCACTCTATTAAGAATTGTTAATATCTTGATATTAAAAAAGATGATGACGCTCTAGAAAATAATTGATTTATAATTTTATAATCTGACAAGTACATAAAAAATATTATTTACATTTTTTTTTCTTTATAACTGTTTTAAAAATCATTTCTCATTCTTTGAACAATTATAGGCTTGAAAAAAAATATCATCCATAAAAGGTGTTCCTTAAAATCTTTTTTTATTATTTATCTTAGTTTGAATTTGTTGGATCTGTTTAAATGCACCCGACAAGTTTACAGTGATTTATATCCTTATATTTATTATTCTATAGAAAATATTGTAATTTATTAAAGTGGAAAAAATTACTACCACTAGATATAGTTAAATACAACATGTTAATTTATTAAAGTGGAAAAAAAATACTACTACTAGATATAGTTAAATACAACATGTTTACACCTTAACTCAGTTTTTTAGATTTGCTGCATTGGGAGTTGCGCGAGTCGATTAAATATATGAGTTTAACTACTATCTATCGACGGTGGACAAAAAATTACACGGGCATATTATTTTTGAAAATATTTAATTTTTTTAATTAATATATTTTAATATTATTAATATTAAAATAAAAATAATAACAGAGTGTTATATGGTAACTTGAATTATAAATTAATTGTACAAATTTAATTAGGATTCTTATTTGTCTTACCAAAAATAAAAAATACATAATTTCTTGTGTTTTCTTATTGGAAAGCACTTCAATCCTTCAAAGAAAATCATTGCCAACATATTATTTTTTTTTATAAGAACCGGTACTTGTTGCCATTGAAGCAATGCTAGCAAAATATTAATATGAAACTATTCCAGAAACATAAAGTGCAACAAAATCAACATATTCAAACTTATAAGAGTAAGCAAACAAAATCAAACACTATTAAATACGGCCCATGATTTAATCACAATTGCATTCTTGGTTACAAATTTTATTCTTTCGGTGAAAATTTTTTGTTGCTATACGTTGTTATTGCTGCTGCTATGTATCAGAGAGTGGAGTATCCTTGCTAACATATATGAAGGCATAAAAGAGTAACTAATTCACTATGAATAAAAACACAATCAACAAAAAAAACTAAAGCTAAAACTCTGAGTTATTGTATGTAAACTTAAAAGAAAAAAAAGTCTTGAACAAAAAATATCCCTGGATTTATATTCTGCCAAAGAAAGAAAACAGAACAAAATGAATTTTGAATAATTGTCTCTCTAGACATCCTTTATAGTTTTAAATTCCACAAACTCCAAGTCACCTTGTAGATTAGAAACCTCTTTGATATGGATACGAAGTTGCTCTCATCAAATCCTGAAACAGTAATTGTTTACAAATGCATATATGCTATAAATAAAATACATACAAGCGCAGTAAAATAAACCCACCATAAATGAGGTTGGATATGAATCAGCACGACCACTTTGCCCTTCAAAAGGTTCTGAATATGCTGAGAATTCCTTTAAAAATGATTAAATAAAAGAAAAAATTGTTAGCTAAAAAGAGAATGATACATAAGAATAAGTCTTAGTCAAAATTCACATAATTTATCAAAATAAAACCTTACCATTGTAGGATCTGCATTAATGATTGTTTCCCTGCTATTGAATTCCTTTTCAACATTAATGTGTGAACTGAAAATTAAGCAAATAATTGAAATATGTGATTTATTCAATGAATTCACATTAAATTAAAGATCAAACTATAAAATTACCTTACTCCTTTGCCTTTTTTTCTGATTTTGGTTTCTCTTTTTGATTTCAGCGAAGAGCTTCTTTTAACCTTCTGAGAACTTTCTAAACCACTTTTCATTCTCAAAGAACGAGGACGTCCTTTAGTAGCCACGCATGGAGGGTCAAGCAAACTAAATTTTTCTCTTTGTTCACTTGAGTTCAAATCATTATTTGACTCGTTAACTTGATCATCACAAACATTATCATTATCCTCATATGGAAGTTCATCAAGTTCTTTACTTAGTTGCAACAATTTCTGATATGTAAATTTATAATGCTTTTCTGAACGAGTAGCTCGTTCAGAGAGCCCAAGATAATGTGTCATAATGTTATTAAACCATATAGTAGAAGACTTCAGATTATACGCAAGCGATCCTGCACTTGAAATGTCATTAGCTTTTTCTGTAGTTGCATACCTTGTCCATCGATCCAATAAATAACATGGTGGAAGCGAGTGAATCTGTTTCTTTATAAATATCATAAGCACATGTCTACACAAAATTCCCATGAACTCAAACTTATGACAAGAACAAGTAGCATTCTTTAATTCAAGATTCAACCTAACAATATATGTCGGTGTTTCTCTCTGAAACAAATGCACTTTATAAATATGTATCCCATCCTGAACCTCAATTTTTTCTGAAATAAATTTTTGAGATTGAGTTAACTCTTCTTGAAATTTTTGAAATATTTTTCTGGTATATATTTTGGCTGCTTCATCCTCCATTGGATATAATGTTTTCAAGATAGCCTTTGAATGCTTTGTCTTATAATCCTTCTCCCTTACTTTGTCATACCTAGCGTCAACAGCTTTATCATATTGCGTCACAAATACACTCATTGGCGTACTAGAGTTAAGATAATCTTTAAAGTATTTATTCATACTTTCACTTCTTTGAGTTGTTGATATTCCGGCACAAAAAGTAGTTCACACATATGCTGGAATCCATTTCTCGCGAATGGTGTATATCTTACGCAACCAAATATGCTCTTCTAAATTGTACATTTTCATTATATCGATCCAAGCAATTTCAAATTCCTCAGGAGTTGTTGTACAATGTAAACACTTACTAAACTTATTTTTAAAATCATCAAATGCATGAAAAACATGACTTAGATATTCAGGAATCTTCTTCTCAATGTGCCACATACAAAAATGGTGTGCACTATTCAGGAACACCTTTGCAACTGCATTTGTTATTGCAGCATCTTGATCTGTGATTATTGTACGAGGGGAAATACCAAACATTGCCTCTTGCCAAGTATGAAGTAACCACTGAAAAGTTTCTTCCGTTTCATCCCAAAGAAGAGAACATCCAAATAAAATGGATTGGTGATGGTTATTAACTCCGGTAAATGGAACAAAAGGCATCTTATATTTATTTGTCAAGTATGCAGGATCAAATAGGACAACATCTCCAAAATTCTTGTAAGCTATCCTAGACCTAGCATCTACCCAAAAACAATTAGCTAAATGACCCTCCACATCCATTTGTATTGCATAAAAGAATCCTGGGCTATCAGATTATCGCTTTTGAAAGTATTTCAACATCAATTGTGCATCTCCTTTCTCAAGACAATTTTGCCTTTTAGTGCTCAAATAATTCTGAATATCTCGTCCAGTTATATTGAGATTCTCTATGCCTCCCGCCTGAGTAGTTAACACTGATGCGATTTTACTTGGACGAATACCAGAATTATTTAAGAGATCAATAAGATTTTTTTGAGCCTCTGATTTTTTTCTTTTTGATCGCAAGAATTTCTGACTATTAGGAGAAGCAAGTTCATGATTATGATTCAAGACAAGCCTAGCTATAACCCACTTTTCTTCTTCTTTCTTGGACATATATATCATCACTTTGCACCCCTCTCTAGTCTCATCTCGTTGCTTATTACTCTCAAGACATTTTTTTGAACGAAATCCTTCTTTTGAACAAACAAACTCTTGATCAATAATGGATTTATCTTTTCTTGATCTACTAATTCGATTTTTGCGCACACTAAAACCATTACGATGAGCATAATCAAGATAAAATTTAAATCCAGTATCAAGTGATTGAAATTTCATACCGATGTAAGGTTCTCTTAATTCTTGCTCACCTAGTTGAGGAACAAAAGATACAACTGCATTCATGTTGCTTTCTATATCCTCCAAGGAATCTTCAATTCCTTCTGCATTTTGCTCTTCTAAATTAGAGATTTCAAAAGTTTCCTGCAATACACAATTATTAGATATTAGACTGATAGGGTAAGTTAGCTTTAAAATTTTAAATATTTTTCATGGCTAATGTATTGAACTTCTTCAATTTGCTAAAAAGTTCTTAAACGTATTCTTTAAATATCTTCATCACTACAAAACATAAATTTCTTCATACATTAAAACAAGAATATTTCTTTGAAACGTTTATTCATGTTGCGTAAAAGACTTAATAAGTTATGTAAAAAAAGATATACGAGGAAAACGCTACCATGATAATTGTTTCAAATTGCTTCAATGGTGGATAGTTGGTTGCTTCAATGGTTTATGTAGAAAAAGAAGAACGTTAATACAACTAAGAAAACACAAGAAATTATGTATTTTTTATTTTTGGTAAGACAAATAAGAATCCTAATTAAATTTATACAATTAATTTATAATTCAAGTTACCATATAACACTATGTTATTATTTTTATTTTAATATTAATAATATTAAAATATATTAATTAAAAAAATTAAATATTTCCAAAAATAAAATGTCCGTGTAATTTTTTTGTCCACCGTCGGTGGATAGCAGTTAAACTCTAAATATATTTTCCGTCACATTTTATATGTCATTTTTTCACTTTGCACTTACAAAAAGAAATGATGTAACTTTACCCTTCTAGCATTATTTAATTTTTTTGAAACTCAAGTTTCATTGAATATAAATTAATTTATTTTGATCATTAATTTAACCAATAAACATGAATCATTTACTTAATTTTTCTAAGTTGGTCAAATGTATATTTTCATTTTTCAAGGCCAATAACTCATAAGAGTAAAAAGAAAGAATGTGGTAATGTATGCATTGATTTTATAAGATGACAAGTATTATGGATCAATTATTTATAGAAAGGGATGACTTATTAAATGGGACGTATGGAGTATTAACAAGAATATAAGTAGAATTAGGGGTGTTTGTAGTTCATTTAGATCGGTTATTGATTAAAATCAAAACCAAACCAGTTTAGTTGACTTTTTTTAAATTTCTAAAATCAAACCATACCAAACAAAAAGACATAACCATCGATTTGGTTCGATTTTTCTGATTTGTTCTATTTGTAAGTAATAATTTTTTTGACGACGTATGTATCTCGACAGAACACAAGCACCAATTACATGAATAATCTACAGAAAAGCTAATGTCAGTTCAATTAAGCAATACTAGAGTTAGCATTACACAATAAAGTGATTCATTTAAGAGAAAGTGTGACTATTTTATGTGATGTACAGTAGGTAAAGACTGAAATGGATTTTGATGGACTTGAATTTGAGATTATTATACTTGGGCTAAAGTGTTGGCTTGAGAAAATTGTAAAATTAAAGACTTAAATTGATTAAAGTTTAACAAAATATTTTTAATTTATTTAGGGATAATACTCAATTACCCCCTAGCCTATACCCAAAATCCCTACGACACACCTTAGCTTTGATGAGGTCCTATTACCCCCTCCAACTTTTTTTTAAGTAATTTATTACCCCTTGCGTGCCTACGTGGCAATAATAATCTGCAAGGTCGATTTGTTTGTTGAACACACACTGGGACCCACTGTTTCAGCTTTCGATAAAGTTACTTTACACTTCCCAAGTTTGAAAAGCTGGCGTTTACTCTTTTCCAAATTAATTTTACCAAAAAGTAGATGAAGTAGGAAGAGGGAAAGTGTTGCATGTGTGGACGGGATTGATTTCAAAGGTTAGAAATTAGATTTCCAACTGAAATTTGATTTTCGTTGTTGGATTTTGGGAGTTAATTTTTGGTTGCAGTGTAACATTGAATCGTTCTCATCCATACACAACTTATTCAACTCGGATTTTGTCATAACCCTAACTTTATAAACATTGTAAAAAAAAAATAAGAATTAATAATCGACATAAGAAGATGTAACGAATATATTAAATTTTACTTTACCTTTTCAAATCAAGGAGCTATTTAACTTGAATGATAATGGATGGAGCTTCTTCAAAAATGAAGAACCATGAACATGGGGTTATTTTTTGAAAAGAGGAAGAAGATGCTTTTGAGAGAAACAATAAAATTTATTTTTGAATTTTTTTTTAAATTGCTTTGACACGTGGCTAACTTTTATTGGTCATTGTTAGCCAAAATCTGCACTCACTCTGCACTCATGCGCCCTACATGGGTGAAATCACGACTATTGTCACGTAGGCACGCAAGGGGTAATAAATTACTTTTAAAAAAAAGATGGAGAGAGTAATAGGACCTCATAAAAAATAAGGTGTCTCGTAGAGATTTTGGGTATAGACTAGGTGGTAATTGAGTATTATCCCTATTATTTAAGATAAAGAAAACTGAATCATCAAATATTTATTTAAGTAAATTGTGGTTGGAGTGAATCTTGTTAGGTGTCACAATTGGACTGCTCCTTTAAAAAATATGTATATATTTTCTTTATTTTTCTCCATTTTAAGATGACGTAAAAATTAAAGGGAGGTCAAATTGTTAGGATCTATAATAATAAATATACATAGGGACATTATATTATGTTGTGACATATGCCAAGAACAATAATGTATTACCTAAAGTATATATAGAATGATATTAAAGTTGTTGACTATTTTCAATTATATTATAAGAGAAATATTGAAAATAAATAAATTTTAAAGTGGTTGTTAGAATGATATAAGTAAATGAAGTACTTAAAATTTACTAAATAAATGTGATAAATTCATGTATTACCAGATAATTTAATTAATTCAATTAAGTAATTTGACGAGTAAGTATATATAATTATATACATATACATAAAATATATAGTTATTGATTTAATGTAAATATTTGATGCAAATAAATATTGAAATATTTTAATTGAAATTAAACATTTATAAGTGTACGATTTTCTCAAAACTCTCTTCCTTGGTGAGAGGAGAGGATAGGGTAAGGAAATATACGCTTAAATTATGGCTCGTTTTATTTGTTCTCTCGAATATACAATAAATTTTTTCATTATATACTTTTAAATCAATTTGTTTCGAAAATAATGTATTATGTGTATTCTTAAGTGTCCGTTATTTAGATAAGTCAACCACATAAATTATATCATCTCATTTAATTCTATTCAATAAGCCATAAGATTATGGTATAATATGACATATTTTATATAAGTAGCTTAATTACTTAATAGAAATTTAAAAACACAAAAAAAGTTTAAATTTCATAAATATTTAATTATATATACAATTATCATCATAATTAATTTGAAACTACAACAGAAGTTCACAAATTTTTAATTTAGAATCGACTTTTATGTTTAATAAATATATTTAGAATCGTAATTCAAATATCAAAACAATTGAAGAGAAATTACAAACAGTAAATGGGTCAAGTCGGTGTAGAAATTGGGCCGACCCGAAACTTCCAGCATTCGACGTGTATGGTTGAAAGCAATCTCAGCTTAACAGTAAAACAGTAATCAAATAATTAAATTAATTTAATTTGATATAGACATTTTTACACATGTCCACGTCATCAATTTTTTTGGAGTTATGAAAGAGTCTATAAAATTGATAATATTTACCAAAATATACAGGATAATTACAATAATAAAACAAAAAGGCAAGGGCAAAAAAGCGAGAAAAAAAAATAGCACTAATAATGATGATGGGACAGAAGTGGAATAAACCATATGTCATTTGTTTTTTTAATTTATGTGAAAAAATAGGACAAAAGTACAATTTTAAATGCCGTTCAAATCATGATTTTATTTAAGTTAGTAATAATTAGGTTCATTAGAAGATATAATTTTGATTTGAAATATTAAAATTTTATAATTTATATGATTATTACATAATCATGTCAAATGAGTAATTTACATGGTAATTTATAAGCAAGGTTTCGAACAATTTGAATAATTTAAGGTGTCGTATTAAAAAAATCACATTTTCTATGTTTTCTTTTTAAAAAAATAAATTTTTGTGACTTTGTGTTATTATACGTTCAAATACACATCATTTTATAAAGTTTACAGATTAAATTAACAATTGTGAATTTTGATATACTCATATAATTTCAAGAGATTGTGTGTAAGGAGGGTTAGGATTGTATAAAAAATAGCTAGTTACTATATTATATAGGGGTAATACTCAATTACCCATCTAGCCTATACCCAAAATCTCTACGACACACCTTATCTTTGATGAGATCCTATTACCCCTCCATCTTTTTTTAAAAAAAGTAATTTATTACCCCTTGCGTGCCTACGTGGCAATAGTCGTGATTTCACCCATGTAGAGCGCATGAGTGCAGAGTGAGTGCAGATTTTGGCTAACAGTGACCAATAAAAGTTAGCCACGTGTCAAAGCAATTTGAAAAAAAATTCAAAAATAAATCTTATTATTTCTCTCAAAAGCATCTTCTTCCTCTTTTCAAAAAATAACCCCATGTTCATGGTTCTTCATTTTTGAAGAAGCTCCATCCATTATCATTCAAGTTAAATAGCTCATTGATTTGAAAAGGTAAAGTAAAATTTAATATATTCGTTACATCTTTTTATGTCGATTATTAATTCTTATTTTTTTTGACAATGTTTATAAAGTTAGGGTTATGACAAAATCCGAGTTGAATAAGTTGTGTATGGATAAGAACGATTCAATGTTACACTGCAACCAAAAATTAACTCCCAAAATCCAACAATGAAAATCAAATTTCAGTTGGAAATCTAATTTCTAACCTTTGAAATCGATCCCGTCTACACATGCAACACTTTCCGTCTTTCTACTTCATCTACTTTTTGGTAAAATTAATTTGAAAAAGAGTAAACGCCAACTTTTCAAACTTGGAAAGTGTAAAGTAACTTTATCGAAAGCTGAAACAGTGGGACCCGACGCGTGTTCATGTCACGACCCAAAACGGGTCGCGAGTGGCACCCACACTTATCCTACTATGTGAGCGAACCAACCAATCTAAACCCCAATCATTTCAACCATATAAATAGAAAAACAATGCGGAAGACTTAAAACTCATTAACAAAATCAATAATCAACTTCTAAAACTCAACTTATCATTATCCCCAAAATCTGGAAGTCATCCTTAAATTACTAAAGCTAAGAGTATCTAAGAAACTAAACATAAATAATGGCTAGTCTATGCCAGAACTTCAAGGCATCAAGACATGAAGAAGAAGATCCAGTCCAAGCTAGAAGCTTTAGCTCACCCTAAAATCTGGTGTGACGAAGACTGACTAGAGTTGCGGTTGAGTTGAAGATGACGGTACGTTTGCTGCACTCCACAAATAACAAAGAAAAACAATTACAAGTAGGGGTCAGTACAACCACAAGTACTGAGTAGATATCATCGGCCAACTCAAAATAGAAAACAGTATATATCAGATAATAACATAAAAATCAACCATATTCCTCAACAGGTGAAAGCAACAAGTTCACAAATCATGTGTAACCACATCAAACACACCTATGAGAACTCAAGTCTCCACGCCATACTCATTTGGGATATAGGTTCTTTTCATTCAAATTTATTAACATAATTTCAAGATTCATTATCTTTATTCCTCTTGTGTCGGTACGTGACACTCCGCTCCCCTACTACTATGTGCCGGAACGTGACACTCCGATCCCCTAATTCTATGTGTCGGTTCGTGACACCCGATCCCCTAATTCTACGTGTCGGTTCGTGACACCCGATCCCCTAATTCTACGTATCGGTTCGTGACACCCGATTCCCTAATTCTACGTGTCGGTTCGTGACACCCGATTCCCTAATTCTACGTGTCGGTTCGTGACACCCGATCCCCTAATTCTATGTGTCGGTTCGTGACACCCGATCCCCTAATTCTACGTGTCGGTTCGTGACACCCACTCCACTAATCTCATTCTATTAATTCATCAAGCCTTCTTTTATACCAAGGCATCATCAATCTCATTACTTTAGTTCATCAAGCCTTCTCTTATACCAAGACATCATCAATCTCATTACTTTAGTTCATCAAGCCTTCTCTTATACCAAGGCATCATCAATCTCATTACTTTAGTTCATCAAGCCTTCTCTTATACCAAGGCATCATCAATCTCATTACTTTAGTTCATCAAGCCTTCTCTTATACCAAGGCATCATCATTAACAAGGTAAATTTAGGATTAGAGATTCAATAGACTCATCATGCTTATTCATCACTAGAAGGTTTTATAATACTACCCAACACATATCATTCACTATTAAGAGTCTACTATGAATAACATAAAAACCATAACCTACCTTCACCGAAGATTAGTGATCAAGCAAGCAAATTCCCCAAAGTTTTGTTTTCCTCTTCGTTTCTCCTCTCTCTCGATCGTTCTCTTTCCCTCTCCTTGTTCTTTCTATTTTTCTTATTCAAACCCTCTTTCTTTTACCCTAATTAACACATAATTAATTATAAAAGATGATGAATTAACCCATTAATTAATTCAAGGTTATCTCCTTTACCCTCAAGTAGTTAAATTATTAACATTAACCCACTAAATTTATAATTATAGCAGGAATAGTCCAAACGTCCCTTAAAACATTTAAAGAAATCCGACTCAGCTTGGGATTACGCAGCCTGTGACGGTCCGTCCTGCTGCTTCTGTCACAGAGTTCAGAGACTCAATTCCTTGAAGAGTCTGTGACGGTCCGTCGTGTCCACGACGGTCCGTCCTGCCATGTCGTCACGAAGTTCAGAGAGTCGATTTCAGTACCCAAATTTCAGAATTGTAAGTGTTTTGGAACGAGACCCCTTCGACGGTCCGTCGTGCCCAATGACGGTCCGTCGTGGGATCTGTCGACCAAGACAGTTTTTCCAGAAATAAAATCTGCTGCTCAAAACGACTAAACAGGTCGTTACAGTTCAACAAACAAATCGACCTTACAGATTATTATTACCACGTAGGCACGCAAGGGGTAATAAATTACTTAAAAAAAAGTTGGAGGGGGTAATAGGACCTCATCAAAGATAAGGTGTGTCGTAGAGATTTTGGGTATAGGCTAGGGGTAATTGAGTATTATCCCTATTATATAAAATTATGAATCCTTTTAACAAAATTTAAATTAATGGATCAAGTTTTATAATTTTAAAAATTTAAAATCATAATAAAATCCTACTTTTGGAGTTTTTAAAATTGAAATTTTGTGGAGATTTTATAAACAAATGTTAATTTTAAATCAAATCTTCAAATTGGGATCCCAACTCATATGACAGAATTGCATATTTAAACAAAATTAAACATGATAAAGTGTTTTTATTAGATATTTTTAATTAAACTTGTGAAAAAATAACGAGCACTTTCACAAGCATCTAGTATGTAGATAAGTTAATAGCATATCTCTCTCTTTAATTATAAATAGTAGTATCAATGAAAATAGATTAGAAATTTCACAATCAGTTGAGATTATAATTAAAGAAGATGATAGTATAAGTGATTAATTTATCTATATTATAAGCATTTGAGAGCAAATATTTTTACACATTAGTTCTATTTAAGGATGTTCATGGTTACGATTATTAATCAAATCAAATTAATTAAAAAAATCGATATTTGATTTAGTGAGTAGGTTTGATTTTTAAATTTTAAAAATCAATATTATTTGATTTGATTTTGATTTTACTAAAAAAAAACCGCAAAATAACCAAGCTGAACCGATAAATTAGATATACAAATTTTAAAATTATTCATATATTATTCATAAATAAATGAGATAATACTCAATTACTCCCCTAGCCTATACCCAAAATCCTTGCGACACACCATATCTTTGATGAGGTCCTATTACCCCTTTATCTTTTTTTTTAAGTAATTTATTACCCCTTGCGTGCCTACGTGACAATAGTCGTGATTTCACCCATGTAGGGCGCGTGAGTGCAGAGTGAGTGCAGATTTTGGCTAACAATGACCAATAAAAGTTAGCCACGTGTCAAAGCAATTTAAAAAAAAATTCAAAAATAAATTTTATTGTTTCTCTCAAAAGCATCTTCTTCCTCTTTTCAAAAAATAACCCCATGTTCATGGTTCTTCATTTTTGAAGAAGCTCCATCCATTATCATTCAAGTTAAATAGCTCCTTGATTTGAAAAGGTAAAGTAAAATTTAATATATTCGTTACATCTTTTTATGTCGATTATTAATTCTTATTTTTTTTGACAATGTTTATAAAGTTAGGGTTATGACAAAATCCGAGTTGAATAAGTTGTGTATGGATGAGAACGATTCAATGTTACACTGCAACCAAAAATTAACTCCCAAAATCCAACAACGAAAATCAAATTTCAGTTGGAAATCTAATTTCTAACCTTTGAAATCGATCCCGTCCACACATGCAACACTTTCCCTCTTTCTACTTCATCTACTTTTTGGTAAAATTAATTTGGAAAATAGTAAATGCCAGCTTTTCAAATTTGGGAAGTGTAAAGTAACTTTATCGAAAGCTGAAACAGTGGGTCCCGGCGCGTGTTCAACAAACAAATCGACCTTGCAGATTATTATTATCACGTAGGCACGCAATGGGTAATAAATTACTTTAAAAAAGTTGGAGGGGTAATAGGACCTCATCAAAGATAAGGTGTGTCGTAGGGATTTTGGGTATAGGCTAGGGGGTAATTGACTATTATCCCTAAATAATATATTAAAAGAGGTAGTTACTATTTTTTTTTTTTGTCATTTATTTTGATTAATTTAAGATGAAAATAGAAAAAGAGGATATATATATATATATATATATATATATATAAGCAATCAAATTGTGTCACCTCACAAGATTCCCTCCAACAAAAATCTTTCACATGCATTTTGATTTATTTTCTTTAATTTAAAAAAATATGGTCCGTCGAATTATCATTAAAAAACGTGTAGAGCTCACATGGTTTTTTTCCCTCCCCTTTTTTTTTCTTTCTAATATGCATCCCTTTTCATAATTGGATTTAATTATTTACTTATTTTTGGTAATTTTGTATTCTTTTTGTAAATATTATTTTATTTTGCACGCAAGAAATATTCAATTATAGAGACAAAAGTTTTGGAAAAGGTCATTTTCATTTTTGTTACACTTAGCACATCGAGACACATCACAAACACTCCACATATCATATCACAATTAGGAATATAGAGCATGAAGATATATATATATATATATATATATATATATATAATAAAGTGATATTGAGTTCGATACGAAAGAAAATGTTTTCTTAAATACTAATTAGGATAAATGAATTTCTTATTTATTTCTTAATTGATTTCTTAGTTGATGTGAGATTCTTTTTCTTAAGTTGGGTGTCACATACACCTTATTTCATGGATTCAACGTTCTTGTTGAGGTTTATTCTATCGTATGAAGTTTGTCTATATTAAACACTGAAATTTATCATGCTTTATTGGGATTTGTCTAGACTCAATTGAATTTTGGTCCACATCAACAAGATTAAGATAGAAATGACTTCGATACCATCTATAATAACCTAGTGTGCTAGTGATATTGTTCGCTCTTGATCCAGGCTCACACAATTTTAAAATGCGTCACAGTTTGAAAGGCATGCTTACCTTTGTATATCTAAACATCTCTCATGTATTTTGTCGATGTGAGATTTCTTATCCTAAACTCGATTGTCATATATGAGTATTAGGAATATCGATAGAAGTGTGAAGGTGAAATGAAGTGTATTACAAGACAGGGAGGACATAATCAAAGGCAATGTTTAGAATTTCGAGAGGATGAGTGCGCTACTATGAAAAGGTGGATCTAATATATAAATTTTACCAATTTGATATTTAATCACTTGAACTCGTTGAACCTTAGAAATTATAGATAAAAAATTAATTCTTATATGCGTGAGAGATGTTATCCAATTTTAGAATGAAAGACAAGACAAATGTAAGATGCAAATTTCTATCCTCAATAGAGAGTTGCACCTAATTATCATCGCATTATATAATACTCTGAGGATCCGTTTGGTAGGAGGTATTAATCAAAATAGTTTATAGATTATATTTTAGTCCAAGAAAAATATTGTTTGGTTACGCTATTTAACATAATCCATAGATTAGTTATACCTCATACAAGGTCTTATCTAATCCCTAGAAAAGGGAGAGATAGCTAATCCAAGGTTTAACAGTCCTTGGATAAGACCCCTAAATTACTAAACTATCCCCAAATCCTTTTTCCTAAATTTCTTATGTAATTGAATGTTCTTTTATTTTATTTTTAATATTAGGATATTATAAATATTCTTTTAAATTCTCCAACTTTGTTCCATATAATTTGATGATTTCACAAACTAATTTTTTTCCTCTTCATGTTTGATTTGCTATATTGGGTTGATTTTTTAAAATATTTTTTTAATGTTGTTGATTGACCACATGAACTATTTTTTTTTAAAAAAATAAAAATAAAAATAAGTTTCGTCTATTTGAACTATTTAAGTAGTCTTAAAACTATGTTAAATTTAAGGTGTGTTTGACCAATAAATATTGTGCCATTAAAGATGGTGGCATATCACACCTCAAAATTAATAATAGTTTTCTTTTATGTTTTAGTATTTAACTAATTGACTAGTTAAATGAAATGAAAAATCTCACAATAAACCTAAGGATATAATAGAAAAGAAATTTTTCTAGAGTCTTACCAAACATAAAATTAGGTGGGAAGTAATGAATCAAACACTTGATAAAAATCAATTCCTGTATTACTAAATCCTGCATTACTAATCCATAGTTTAATAATTCTTGCATTATGCATCTTTGTATCAAACGACGCCTGAGTGTAAAATCACGCATACATATTTAAATACTTTTAAAGAGACTATAACATTAATCTATATAATTTAAGAAAAAACATAAATTTAAGTGAATTGAATGACTCCTTTTAAATACATCCCTAAACGCAATTAATATAAAATGTCAATACTTACCATTTCTAAAAGTGTTAAAAGCATCTTATTAAAATTATTATTAACATGCTTAAAATAAAATAAGAGGAAAGGGAGAAACACACTACAGATCAAGGATATAGAGGCCTAGGGGGATTATTTTTAAAATTATTTTGGATCTATTCACTGATTAGCAGACATGGGCACATTGAGTGAAGAATATAAACAAATTATAACAATATATTGAGCATAATTTTATAAGTAGATACATAAAATATAAAATATAGGATGTAATATAATTTATAATCTATTTTTTAGGTAATTGATCTCCTATCTCTCTTATACAACAAATTGCATTATTTATTATACTTATATTTTAATTATAATCTTCATATATTTTTTATTTAGTCATTCATGATCACGTTCTTTTAAATAATCTGACAACAAACAAATCACCAATATTTTTCTCTTTGCATTCTACGCAACTATGCCTTCACAAGAAAAGGAAAAAACTCACATCACATTATTAACATATACTATTAGCAAATGATTTAATTAACTCCTAATTAACAATAATTGGCTCTTTAAAATAGTCAACTATATTATAAGTGATCTCAAGTAGACAAAAAAGACGAAGCACTAGCAATTAAATAAGTTATCAAATTAATTGTATTAGCAAATTCACCATCAACAAGTATCGAATAAGAAACGTGAAAGTCTTACTTTTGCTTTTTAAGGGTTCGTTTGGCAAGATGTATCAGTAAAAATAATATATGTATTAGTGAAAATAATATATGTATTAATTTCAATAATAACGTAAATCTCTTGCACTATAAGAAAAGTATGAAATGCATAAAGATTTTCCTGGAAATTAGTAAGAAAAATCGCAGGAAAATAAATTTTCATACTAACTTTTTAAAAAAATTTCATGTAATTCACCATTTTCTTGTAATGTTGTTTGATATAATTTTTCAACATATACATAAATAATAAAAATATTAATTACCTACCCTATGGTGTTATCTTATGTATAAATACATAGAAAATTATGATATTAGCAAATACAAAGATCTTTAACATAAGTAAGGTTTTAGACAAAATTGTCGCGAAAGTGTATAAAGTCAAAAGAATATGGAAAGTAATTTTGTAAATAAATAATTTTCTAAAAATTATGCAATGTGTTTTTAATATATCTAATACACCAAAAAAATAATTAATAATAAATAATATCAGCATAACTAATCATAATATTATTAATTATTGCATTGCTGATACACAATATTCAACACTATTGTTATATATACTACTAAACAATCTCTAAATATTGTCCTTTATACCAAACACATCGTAAATCATTAATCTTCACTTTATTTTTCTTTCGTAGTTTTAAGTAATTAGATTCGATTAACTGTACCGACAAGTTTATGGTAATTTGCGTATTCATATTAATTTATTTCATAGACATTGAATAGAAAAATAGAGTTTGACTAATTGATATGTATATAAAAAATAATATAGTACATAAATCTTACGTATATAAAAATCATTCTATTTGAATAATTACTCGAATTAACATTAATATAAGACAGTGAGACAATACTTTCTTAATCAATCATCAAGTTTAGTAGTTGGCAAATCAAATAATTATTGAAGTATTGAAATGAAAAAAAGATTATGCATGTCTATTGTCCACACCTTTAAACTCAAATTATTTGGTGATGATGCATGTAGAATTGTGAGAGTTAATTAATATATTAATAAAATAAGTAGAACCAATTAAAAAAAAGAAAGAAAGATATACGTGAATTATGATAGATTCATGCTCAGTACCATTGAAAATTATCATAAAATATTTAAAAAAAATATTCTTAATTAAGTATTTTAAATTCGAGTTTTAAATATAAAATTATCTTTGATAAGGAAAATTTTACTAATATATTAACAAAACAAGTAGAACCAAATAAAAAGAGAGAGAAAGATATACGAGAATTATGATAGATTCATGGTCAATTGCATTGAAAATTATCATAAAATAGTAAAAAGAATTATTTTTAATTAAATATTTTGAGTTCGAGCTTTAAATATAAAACTATCTTTGATAAGGAACACCTTACTCTAAACTAAAGTGAAATTTCTAACATAAATTTAAATTGGTTAAACTTTAAAATAAATATCAAACGTAAAATAAAAAATAAAATAGATAGATATAATTGGCATGATGACATATTCATTTTCTCTATTAAAGACTTAAGTCATCTGCAGCCACTCAAAGTTGTCCGCATAATTCATTTAAACACCTCAACTAAACCTTGTGCCAATTGAACACTTTATTTGTTCAAAAGTCATTCTTATCAGACACAAAATGCTGACATGGCAAAAAACGTGTAATTCACTTTCTTTGAGCGCGTTAATTTATTAAAAATAATATTTTTCCTTTTTCTTCTCTTAATTTATCCCCTAAGTTAATTTTTTAAAAATTTAATTAACAAAAAAGAAGAAGGATAGTTGTCTTCTTCCCTCTTTCTATCATATTATTCTTTCACCATTTTTATCTCTTTTTTTGTTTACACAGCACACTACACTCCTTCCACCTCTCTTTCTCTCACCCTCATTGTTCTTTCCTGCTTTCTTTTTTTTCTTATATCGATTTTCGTCTCAAATATCTCGAAGAAGTTTCATTTACAGTGATAAAAAAATATGAATAAATTTTTTTGAGCAAAACTCTGTTAATTTTTTTTCAATTCTAATAAATAATTTTTTTAATTTTTTTTTCAATTCTAATAAATAATTTTTAATGTATAAAAGATGAAGACAATGTGTGAAAATTTTAATGCTATTGAAATGAAAGAGAATGCATATAGCTTGAATAGACAACAATGGTGTGTCATTGTAGCTCCATGGAAGAGAAGAAAGCGATGGAGAGACACCAACTCCATGGAAAATTAGAAATGGGTTTCTGAAGAAGGAGGAAGAAAGTGGGGAGGGTGGAGGCTTTAATTAATTTTTTTTAATTTTTTAAAATACTTTATGAATTAATTATATAAAGGTTTTAAAAAAAATTAAATGTAATGCCACGTGTCATCATACTATTGGTAAAATTAATATGAAATCGCGTTTAAGATACACGCGTTTTTATTTTTCAATTGATTGTCAGTTTGTGTCAAATAGGTATAAATTTTTTAAGGTTTAAGTGTTCAATAGGTACATTGCTTAGTTGAGGTGTTTAAGTGAATTATGAGGACAACTTTAAGTGGCTATGGATGACTTAAGCCTATTTAGTTTGACGCATTTTCTATATTTGTAGTTTCACGTCACATCTTTGGAATATTTTCATGAATAACTGTTTACATGAGGTGTGTTTTTGGGCCTTTTGAATATTATTTTATATATTTTAAAAAATCGTTAAAAAATTATAATTCATAACATAATAATTTAAAATAGATATAAAATAAATTTGATTAATTCTCAAAATTTTATTAGTGCAATATACATTGAAAAAGGGGAATAACATATATTACTTGGATATTACGTTATAATTAATAATTTTGAAAGCATAAAAAAGAATTGATTAGTTTTTTAAATTTCAACGATACCACAAAAATCAGTAGAAAGAGAAACGAATATATTATTTGAAAAATGTCATATAAATTATGATGATTAAAATTTTATATATTTCAAAAAAACATATAATATTACTATGGGCAAATGACAGAAATCACATACTTTTAAGATAAACTTAATTTGTCCATTATAAATCTATAATTACAGAAATTTCTCAAACTGATTCAATGATATAAGCAGCGATACATTAATCTGATGCGCGAGATACATTAATCGTTAAGTAAGATACATTACATTATATATGATACACTAATCTGATTATACATGATATATTAATCTAATACACAAAAATAGGGGATTTTGAAAATTTATAAAACTAATAAGAGATAATGATAATAAGAAAACTCGAATGTTGGATTTCTGTCACTTTTTCCTATTAATTTATTCATTGTCTTTCGAGATTTATCTATGCTGCATAAAATTGAGACAAAAAACATATATTGAATCCAAATCCATGTTATTACAAATTAGAACATAAAAAAACAATTACTTTAATTTAGCTACCTCTATAATAGTCTTTTATCACAATTTTGCAAAACAAAAACACCTCCCTATAATTCATGATGACTTATTTATCTAATTATTTATCTTTGTATCTCAATGTGATATGACAAAACAATCTTTATTACTTTTCCATATCAATTCATGATACAAGAAATATTCCACACTATCAATATACAAATCTCATTTCCCTAATCCCTTTTACTCCTCACACAACAAACAAATCACCAATACATTTAATTTTCTCTTTTCATTTCACACAAACTAATCCTTCACCCAAAAAAAAAAAAAAAAAAACTCACATCTTGAATACAAATCACATTATTAACATATACATAGTAAACTCTTTTTAACTTTTAACACTACTGGACTCTTTAAACTCCGCCCTTTGACTTAATTCTTCGAAATTATCAACCACATTTTGTAGCCTTGCAACAAGTTCAATTAGAAGTGATGCAAACGTCGCTAAGGATAGAGCACTCGCGCTTAAATAAGTTTCCATTTCGATTGTATCAGCAATTTCACCATCAACAAGTGAAAGACGCGAAGGCCATTGATTTTGCTTCTTAAATGGTGTTAATTTTGCGACTAATTGATCTGATTGTGGCCAATTCCCTTGTAATAACCTTATGTCGATAGCTGTTTCACTTAGTGATCGTGAACTTAATGGTATATTTTCACTACTACTATTTTCACTTGATGAATCGTCAAGGTTATTATTATTATTATTAATGTTTGATTTTCCAATTTCCCAACTTTTTGAGTTGACCAATAGATATGACTTGTGATCTACTTTTTGTTGAAGATTTTGTGCTGTCTCATGCACTTCTTTTAAGATATTTTCATGACCATTTAGCATTTCTAGTTTCTCTAATTTTGTTCCTAACTCACGTAGAACTTTTGCGGCATTTGTACCAACTTTCTTAAGCTCGTTGCGGAATACCTTTCTTTTCTCTGGTGGTGCCTGTAAGATTAAAAGACGTTAAAAAGTTTAATTTCTATATACTGATAAATGATAATGTACAAAGATAATTGATGATAAACAACCCCTAATTTAATAACCTCTAAATAGTTCGATTTTTTCTTAGATTAACTTGTTAACATGACATACATAACAACTTGTAAATGTACATATTGATTAAAATATGACAACTTAAATATTGGAGTATTAAATTAAATAACTTGTTTAAATATGTCGATGGTGTAAAAGTTATTTATGTGTTTTTCATGCCCCTCCATTTTTATAGTGGATGATGGAACAAAAGGGACTACCTAAATAAGACTTTTTGACTACTTATAACCTATGTTTGCTTGATTGATTTTTTAAAAAAATATTATTAAATGTGTGTCTAATCATCCAAAAAATTAGTGTATATTTGAAGAATTTAACAAATTGGTGTGTTATCGTTTGAATAATTCGAGCAACATAGGTTCTGTTTCGAAGAAAAAAAACCTGAATTTCTGATTGGATACATCCATGCAATGCCATGACCATGAATGCACAATGTCTCAATCCACTGCTTAATTTTACAATGTCTCTCCAAGGTTTCTTGTGCATTTTAAAACGTCCATGAGGTGGCTCCCAAATAGCAAATCCAAGCTGTTAAGAAAAATAAAACATTAATTAGGATGTCATATAATTTTTTTCTATTTATCAGTATTAACGGGTAAAGTAAATCGACAGTTTTTTTAACTTGTCAGTAAATTTTATTCAAATACTTAAATTATACTCTATTTCAATTGAGTAACGAAACATCTGATGTATAAAAAGGTTGAATACCTGAATGATCACTCGACTTATAATAACTAGACACCAAGTAGAAGAACTAAGTTAAGTGTCTACACATAATTATTTGATTAAATTGTTCCTCCAAATTTGTGGTTCTCATTAACATGTGATTTGAACATGAGTTATTGGCAAACCATGTGGTTAGGCATTAGTCTTATCATATCTTCACACAATTAATTAGTTTTAAAAAAAACTATTTTTCTTTAATATGACCTATTTTTATTTATTTTTAGAAAAAGAATCAGATCAATTGTCGTTCAATATGTACATTTTATTATATCAGAAGTGTTCCATTATAACACAATATAGTTCGAATGACAAAATGAAATTTCAAAAATTGTCGATATATTCAGATCATTTAATTAGTAAACACATCAATGTTAAAACGTACCAATGTTTGCTCTCGACTTGTTGATTCTATAACAGATTTATAGCCATTATAATCTGAATCATTTGTAGCTTCATCATAATCAACACAACTTAAATATCCATTGATACAACCTGCCACAAAATTTTTATTTTCATTGTAATCAATCATTAAAGAACGACTCTGATCGTCAAATATTTTAACAATCAGAAGCAATCTACTTACGATATATATTAACATTCAAATATATCCCACGTACCTTCTAAAGACGTAGCAAGATCCATGAAATTCTTAACAACCAATCGATGCAAATCTTCACCAGCCCAAATAGGGCAAACACTAATATTTATCATCAAACAAATACCAGCCCCAACAGCAATTAGGGCTAAACGAGTAAAAATAGCCACATTATATTCTCTAGTTCGATTTCCAGCCACGATGAGAATACAATATGTCAAAATAAATACTCTATATCCATATTCATATGGTGCCATTGTTGGATATAACTTTAAATATGTTCCTATAAACGCTGCAAAAAAGAACAAGCAAAAAATATATATGAGATCATATTTATTAAACTTTGAAGTAAAATTAATATAAATAGTCGTCCACATATGCGTGTAGGTGTATATCATGTATATTAGCTAAAAGTTGTCAATATTTTTGACTGACCAACCAACCAACTATATAACATCCCCAATTAAGAATAGGGTATCTTAAAGATTAGCATATGAAAATATGAAGATCTTTATTTAATTAAACCCCCTATTATTAAGTTAGACAATCTCGATCCGTCCAAATTTAATCCACCAAAAAAAATGATTTGGGCCTAGTAGGCCCAATTGACCATTATATTGATCTGTACAAACTATAAGTATACACATTTTTTTTTATTTCATATATTTTATTATATATAGATATAATAAAGAAAGAAAAATAAGTTTTGTTTGGTAATAAATAAATAATAAAAAAATAAATAAACAAAAAATTTTTTTTTGATAAGAGTTGGATAGATTAGACTATAATCTAGTTATTTAGTCCATTTTGATTCAATCCATCTCACCGTAACAAACTTTTTCATAGAATTAGCCAATAAATCATTTATTAACACCAGTTTCAACTTTCAACCCGTCCAAACTCAACTCAGACCGGACATCTAACTCGAAAATCGTAGATATTTATGCTAGTTAATTAGAGTGTTTACCTACAATAAAAATGCTCACAACAATTACAGCTTTTTCCCTTTCTCCAGCCCATAATGCTAATTGAGCAAAGATGAAAGCAAGCATTCCAGCACAAAATGTTCCCAAGCCACGATTAAATCCTTTAATAAAAGTTGCTCCTGCAATTAACAAATTAATTAAAGGATAACTTATACTAAAAATTATTTAATTAAGCTAAACATATATTAATGGGGCAAACATGTCTTGTATTGTCAAATTACACCGTCAATACATAGAACTTATACTCATATACTCATGTACACCATCAAATATATAAACCATTTTTCTTTTATAAAAAATAGTCACTCTTATTTTCAAAATCACAATTGTGAAATGTCACCTATTATTTTTTAGAAAACGTACGTGTAACATTTACATAACATATGGGATTTATTTTTCTTTGAATATACTTTTTTTTAAGAAAAGAAAATTACCTGCTACGACAGATAAAAATATCAATGTTGATAAAATAAAAAGAAAAAAAGAGAGAGGGGGTGTTAGATTTTAGTACCTATAGTGAACTCAAACATAACAAGAACAGTCAAGATTGCCCATATTGCAAATTGAGCAACATCAGTTGGTTTCTTCCAAAAAATAAGAAGTGACACAAAAGATAAAGCAAATCCCATTTTTAATGAAAAAATGATCTTTCTTGGATCATTTTTACCCATCTCAATTGCTTTCTCTGCAAAATCTTGAATATTATTGAAGAAACTTTTCAATTTTTCATATAATGGAGTGAAACAACAACATCCATTTTTAATTTCATCATCATCATGTTGTAGTAGTTTTTCTTTTTCTTGGTTGTATTGATCTTGAGAAGCCTTCTTGAAGAAATTCTTTATGGTCACCATTTCTTTTTGTAGATTTATTGCTTTTCTTTCTCTTGGTTTATATATGAAGTCTGCAAAAAAATAAAAAATAAAAAATGATCAAATAGTTATTTTTGTTTTACTCCCTCCGTCCGGAATTATTTGTCATGTTACGCTTATCGAAAGTTAATTTGATTAATTTTCAAAGGTAAATTAAATTACATTAATTCAATATTTTAAATAAAAAAATTAGATGATAAAACTATGTGAAAAGTATTATAAATTACAATTTTTTGCATATTAATATGATAAAAAAAAATATATCTTAAAATGTTAGTCAAAGTTTTTATAGTTTGACTCTGAAAATAGAAACCATGACAAACAATACTCGACGAAGAGAGTACTAAATATGTGAAAGAAGAATAGAGAAATTAATGTAATAACAGTTACGCTTCAATCCAAGCAAGTTGCGATCGGTTATATAATTTTCCACACTTCATTTAAGCATATAGTATATATTAATATAATATTATACAAAAGAGAATTTAAATTATGAGGGTTAAACTATATATTTCTCATTGGTAATGACACGAGATCTTTTTTTTTTTTTGTTATATTTACATATTTAGAATTTATGTAAAAGTATTATATATGGAAATAATTAACTATATAAAATATATAAAAAGCATGTATGTGAAAAATTATAACCAAACACAATTTTTCTATTCAAAATCGGATATGAAGAAGTATATGCTATTACTTTTTTTTTGCGTCATATAAATTTCAAACAGGACTAAAAAGAGTACTTCAAAATGTATATTTTATTCCTGTCATAATATTAAAAAGATTGTTTTCGATAAATCTTCGAAAAATAGGTATCTAAATCTCTTGAAGGCCATGAAGAGAAAAGATGGTGTCCATAAAGAAAAGACGTGCATGAAAGTGAAAAATTTGAATGATTCTATCTAACACCACCAAGTGTTCATAGTACGGTGGTGAGAACAAAGAAAAGAAACTTCCCACCCACTCCACAATAATTTGTACCAAAAAACAACAAGACTCGGATCTACGATTTAAAGTATATGATTTTTATAATGATCTCGAGTTAATATATATTGATAAAAACTAGATTTTACGATTAAATGTCTGATGAATATAGGATCAAGTCAAAATTTACTAGTTCATGTGAATCCGTAACTTATAAGCTAGGTCTGCCAATCAACGTGACACGAGTTGGTGTATTATATTATTACCTATATAGATTTTGTTTCTTACATTACATTATATTTCCTTTAGTTATGGATTTATCTGAAACAACTTCTCTAATGTAGGAGTTATAAGGTTCGTATACACCATACGCCCTCCCCAGACCTAGACCTAACTTGTAGGATTATGAAGTACACTGTACACTGAGTATGTTATCGTTATTGTTGGTCGGTTATGCTAGAAATTATTGAAAGATGGCATGACATTTCATGGCTTAACATACAAAAAGAGTAATGCTCATTGGAATTTGTACAAGACTTACCAATAACACAACATTGCTCTTTAAACCTGCAAGTTCAATTGGAAATTAAAGAAAATCTATTATTGGGATTTTATTTAGAAATATAACAAACAAATCAAAGAAAACATAAAGGAAAATTACCAGAAATTTGTTACAAGAAAAAGACAGTGATAGCAAATACCAAAAGAAGAGTCCGAAGAAATAACAATATGGTCTAAATATAGATTTATGAAAAAGGTTTATGAAATGAATAAATATGTATCAAGCTATATATATATATATATAAAAGAATTTAGAGCAAGCTTATACTAAAAGACTTATTCATTTTTTTTTTTTGTGTGTGTATACACTAAGCTAAATGACTTTTCAATGTAGCAAAAGGAACAAATTAATTTGTATTGCTAGGCAATTGGTTCACTATGTGATTTGTCTTTTTAATGATCTCTCACAGTTTGAAGAGTTCTCAAAGTTTTCTCATTTTGACAAATTGCGGTAGAATTATTGGGATTCGATTTCTTTATTTTTAATCATATTTCAAATTTGAGCTTCTAAAATTAACAAAAACTGTTGGAAGCATTATACTTAGAAATGAGTTACGTTATATGAATTCTAATTTAATTGGACTTAAATATAAATATCAAACGCTTATTGAAAAATGATTTTTCTCATTTGAAAGTTTATTTTTTGAATTTTTCTTTGTGAAGAAATGAATTAAAAATATAAAGACTTTCTATACAACTCAAACAAACGTGGAACCATTCTGTCAATTTCAATTGCTTCCATTTTCAACTATTAGATCATGTAAACATGTTTTAGTAAGTAATTAAAGAATTCTTTCCAATAAATAAATAAAATTTTGGTACAAATTAGGACTTCTATTTAACATGAGCAAATACATTTGGCAAAAATTTCAGTTAATTATTCTATACAAAAGAGGTGTCACTTCAACTAATTACACGTGTACTATTTGGTATAATGATTTTCAAAATTGAATAAGTTATTTTCTAATGTTTAGTTGCTTGAAAATAGTCTTTATTAGAGAGGAAAAATAATTTTTAAAATTTTTATGTATAAAAAAATGTAGTTAGAAAAATGTTTTTAATAAGAATTTGGTGGATTGGGTTATGACATGCACTATCTCAAACTTAAATAACTTCTGATCAGTCTATTTATTAACTCAACTCATTTTGACTCATTTAAATTCAATTCAACTCATTCATTTGACGTTGTTCTTATCATCATTCTGTAGAACTTACATTTACGACTTGACAACACATCCTTATCACATAGTACCCTAGTACGAACCTTCATTTTATCCAGTCCATTTCAATTATGCAATGTACGATATCATCATCAATCTCCGTTCTTCCGGGATACGACACCTCTAGCCCAATATTAGCTCTTAGGAAAAATAAAACCAAGCGTCACATTGATCATAAAAATATACTTTTTTGTGTATGTAAAGGGCAAATTATAAGTATGAATTGAATTAGTGGTTTCTTCAAATTTGCAACTCATTTTGATCACTTCATAATTAATATGACTAATATTAATATTATTATTTTTTTATTATATGATTTTGTCAATATCATAAAATTCAGCTCAAGTAATGTTTTTTCTTCATAAACTTGAATGAGTAGTACGCATGGACATATATATCAAAAGTCGTCTCTTTTACTAATTATGTAGAAAATGACATTGAAAGAAAAATATTTATGATATATGAACTTCATTTTCAATTTTTTTTCAGATCTTATTAAAAAGATGGCTTTTTATTAATACCAATAAGAAAGAATGTAGCTCTAGGACATTCTTAATATGCCCCTCTTTTGTTAATATTAGAGATTTAATTTCACGAATAGTCAAAGAGGCATACATATATCACACTCATCCACATGTTCAAGGCGCAACATCTATCTCAAAAAATGATTTTCTAAAAATAATAATGATAGACGTGTTAAAAAAGTAATGTGAAGTCATTGTCGAGAGAGTTGCTGACTAATGACCTAAAAAAGTACGTAACATTTGAGAAGCACGAACAATCTTCACCCATGAGATACATTCTACTTTTTTTTGAATAATCAGATAATATTGATCAATTTGATTAGGGATGACAAAATTAATCTATAAAAATCTGATACTCATAAGTTTTGTCTACTAAGAATTGTAAACTTGATAAAAGTTGAACATATTAGACTACGACAAAATACTAACCCATCTTATCTCAAATTTATAATCTTCAAACAAATCGATACCACTCGTTTATCAACACAACTTTAACTCTCAAAAAATTGTTCAATCCGCTCGTTTGACATCCCGAATCAACTCAACGTTGCTAAATATACAAAATTAGTAAAGCTATGATAACTAATGATCATATTTCTTTTGGGCCCAAATCCCATAACATGACCAAAGTCCTCACCCATAGGCCTCTTAGCCCAATTTAAACAACTTTCATTTTTTTTCTTCTATTACCTTATCCATTCTATCATTATCTCAAATTCTCTATACACACTCTTTTTAAGGCCACAATTTTCCCACTTCACTTTTTTTCATCACTAGACAAATATTTTTTTTATCTACACAAAAAATGTTATCAATGTCTGTTCAATCTAGCTTGAAAGGCAATTTGAGTATCCCTTCTTTACCTTCACAAAATCCAGGTTATAAATCCTTCAAATCATGTTCTTCATTATCTTTTAACAACAAAGGTTTATCAACAAGAAGAATTCATAAGATTTTTGCTTCAGCAGTTGCAGAAGCAGAATCAGTTGAAGTTGAGACTTCAGAGTCTGTTGTTCAAGAAATTGAGGTAAAAAATCAGCTCTTTAATTTTCAATTAGGTAACTTTTTTCGATAACTTAGTGTCTAGATTAGTTTTTGCGCTACTCAATTAATTTCATGAATGGTAGTGTTACTTCTCACTAGTAAAATTGAGTAATCTTTGTCTGATTTTGACTTGATACGTAATTTAAGAATGTAAATACTCCCTCAATCCATCTTTACTTGGTCATTATATTAAAAATAGTCGTCTAACAATACTTGTCCAATTTGAAAAACATGAAAACCCTTGATATTGAATACTACTATTCAATATATAATACATTTTCCAAAGCATCAAATTTATATTCAAAGGATAATATAGTAATATTTTAGAATCATTTGATATATACGACAAATCTAGAATTTTTAAGTCTTTGAATTCACTTTTACTATGATTATTTAACACGTACTGTGTTGTTCGACTTTTCTAAATATGAAATGGTAGTCCAACAACTTCTTAATGAAAATGAGTAATAACTAGCAAATTTATGAATGTTTTAATTAATAAAAAAAAGGCATAATTGGGGAAATATATTGATCATTTAGCTAAAAACAGAACAAAAATGGAGTTAAATTATAGCATTACCTATAAATATAAGTTATGTTTCGACAAAAACTAGATATATCAATTCGTACCCTCGAGCCCTAAAATTTTAGTGATGATGAATTCAACCTCTAGATCAAACATTTGTGTCATATACTTGCACCCGTACCAAAACAACATAATGTATGTACATATTGACCCAAAAATAACAGATTCAGTTGAACACTTGAACACATTTAACTCATCCTAGCTAGATACGCCTATGACAAAATCCAATCTCTGACTTCCACCCGTGTCAAATACTCAAACTCGTATTGAAACGTCTACATTATTAAAGATGAAAATAAGAAGTTCAGTTGAATGCACATAATTCATTCCAGATACGTACGACTATATAAATAATAAGCCCAAAAAAGGATAGGATATTATGTTTTGATATCTTATAGTGAATTCTTGGATATATTTTTTTCAGAAAGTTGATATGAAGAAAAAGGTAATTGAGAAGCCAAGGCTAGTGCTAAAATTCATATGGATGGAGAAAAATATTGGACTTGGCCTTGATCAAGTTTTACCAGACCATGGAAGTGTACCATTAAGTCCATATTTTTTTTGGCCTAGAAAAGATGCATGGGAAGAGTTGAAAACAACACTAGAGAGTAAGCCATGGATATCACAAAAGCAAATGATTATTTTGCTTAATCAAGCTACTGATATTATCAATTTGTGGCAGCAGAGTGGTGGAAATTTGACCTAATTGTTGTTTTTGGTATTTATTTGTAGACAAATTGTTTCAACTTTCTGTTTTTGTTTTATCTTATTTTTAACTGTACTATAGTTGATGGAGAATACAATTGGAATCATTTTTGTTTCATTTTTTAAATTGTTTAATGTGTTCTGACTGGACGATAAGATAATCAAAATTTGTGAATAATTTAATAAGATAGGTGAAATGAAGATAGTATCAACAAGTTTTATACGCACAAAATTGAAACCATGGCCGATTTTGTTTTCTTTTAATTCAATATATTTTTTAGCGATTGTTCATCTTCCACCGCCCGTTATATTTGGACTTTATTATGAACTAAAAGCCCGTAAAGTCTCTCTAGTTGGGTTGGTTCATCCTAACAAGGCCCATGGGCTCTATGGCAACTCTCACTTGAAACTTGCGATGGAAGAATCCTCTTTTCGTAATTAGTGGCTATACTAAGGGTAAGTTCCCGCGATGTTCAACTACGACATCGTATAAAGGCCTTCGTGCCCAATGTTTCCTGTGAATTCGAAGTACAGAAATTTTGACAGAAGTTTTTTTTCCCGCGCTCTGTGAATTCTCCAATCCATGGCTCCTAAAGCAGATAACACTGAAGGTAACTTCTCTCGCCGGATAACAGAATTGAATATTTTCGTAGTTGTAATCTTAATTTACAGATTCTAAAGCTTATCGACTTTTTGTTACTTGAAAATTTGCAGGAATCGTGCTCAATTTCGTAAACGAGGTAGCACACAGTTCATCATTTTTCTAACTAGTATATCTAATTCGATGTTTGTAGTGTTACTGTGCATTTTTCTTTGTTTCTTCTTCGAATTCTCACCTGTAATGTGTAAATAAATGTAGTCGAAGGATCTAAGATTTATAGAATTTTTGTTTGAACGTGTTACTATTGTTTACACAAACTGTAATTAACTAATTTCTACTTACTTCACCAGTATGAGCATTCAATTTGAAACATGAAGTGTAATTATGTGCTTAAAATTAGCAGCTATGCAGTAAAAGCTGTAATGCAGTACACTACATTTTCTTTTATTTTGCTTTGAAGATTCAGGTGTAAGTTTTGAAAGCTATTGTTTATCAAATTGATTAGCTTTAATGTAACTAAGCTATTGTATAATATATTTGGTTCCTTTGTAAAAGTTCCATTAAGATATAGAAGAATTACACCTTTAGTTGGATCTTCAAGTGCTTGTTGCTACTGTGTGTGCAGAGTGTATTTCCTTTGCTGCCTAACATAGCTTCAAGTTGCGCTTTCTTGTCTGTTTTTTTCTGGATAGCTGTTAGTTTGTTATTGCCTGGAAATATCTCTGCAAATTCTTGTATTTTGAGTTATACGGTATTTGATTCCTTTTTCTTGTGTGGTGTTTCATGTAGCAAAATAGACCATTGAATGTCCAAAATGCGGCAGATGCACTGCAAAAGTTTAACCTTAAAAAAGCTGCAGTACAAAAGGCGCTTGATAATCTCTGTGACAGTGGTAAGATATCATTTAAAGAGTATGGCAAGCAGAAAATCTATCTGGCTCGGCAAGATCAGTTTGACATCCCAGATACGGAAGAGCTTAATAGAATGAAGGAAGAAAATGCCAATCTACAAGAAAAGCTGAATGAACAGAAGAAAGCTATCAGTGAGGTTGAAGCAGGTACTCTTATTTGATACTCCTTGTTGTTGCCTGTGAGTTATTTGTACAGATTTGTCGGATGGTTTTTGAATTTGATAATCTTCAACTCACCGAGTGATGGTACATGGAAATTATAATGTTTTTGTTGCAGAGATGAAGTCTCTGCAGTCAAATTTGACTATGGAAGAGATACATGCTAAAGAATCCAAACTGAGAAAAGAGGTACGAGATGAAGAGACTCTGTGTAACCCTCTAGAATTTGAATCTGGTCGTCAAGCTTAACTTGAAAAATATCCTAACTTCTTTATCATTTCAAGGTTGATGAGATGGAAAAGAAGCTAATTAAATTGCGGGAAGGTGTTACTCTTGTTAGTCCAGAAGAAAGAAAAGCCATCGAGGGGTTGTATTCGGAATCCTTAAATCAGTGGAGAAGGCGAAAAAGGATGTTCAGAGATGTATGGGATGCCATAACTGAGAACTCGCCCAAAAATCCAAAAGAGTTTAAGGTATTAACAAGTCAATCTTTTTGTATTCTTGCTTGTTCTTCCTTAAGTTCACTCCTAATCTTCATGTGCATTTCAGGAGGAACTTGGAGTTGAATATGATGAGGATGTTGGTGTGAATTTTCAGTCTTTTGCTGACCTGATCCAGCATGGCAAGAAGCGTCGCTAGAGGCTAGTGATTTATTTACGTGTTACATTTTACCGCTTGAGTATACTTGATCAGGTGTTGTATGAGTATATATTTGTAGACTTCGGAATTGTGTTATCTTTGCCATTTTGTAATGTTAATCTGCTTTTCTAAGACCTCTTGTCTATTTTACTCTCATCACTACTGCAAGTTGTCTTAGGTTCAAAAGACAACTGAAAATAGTATAGAAGTTAGACAGTAGAGGACTAAATGTACAGAAACTCTGGCGTTTTACTTCTTTAATATTGGTATTGAGCTGCCACACTCTGGCGTATAAATATGCTTATCCACCTTAAACCGAAAACAAAAAAAAGGGTTGCCTCTCTACCCTCACAGGTAAGCCTGTGTACACACCATCATTCCCAAACCCCACTTGTCAGATTACACTTGTGAGGGGTATAGCTAAAGTTGTGTACGCACCATCTTCCGTAGTCCTCACTCGTGGATTACACTGGGCTTCTCAGTTTGTTCATTTGTGCATATTTTAGTGTCTGATAGAGTGAACTTTGCACAAGTTATACCCCTTTTTTCACAGCAGATAATAGTAGACCATAGCAGTAAAGTTTTGAATCAAAAGAATCTGGATGTAGCTTTGATTATTATAAAATATCACAGCTTCTGTCTAGAGCTTATAATCAAACAAACAGAATATGAAGCTACATTATATTGACAAAAGCATCAAAATATATCCGCAAACTCACAAAATCTCCAAAGATAAAGAAAATATGCAGCTATGATATATTGACTAAGCACAATATATGCACCAACTGGCAAAATCTCAGCAAAACAGTTATTCATCCTTGGTCTCTAGTGATAGTTTTTTCTAGTTCTCATCGATATTGGCTTCTTATTTATGTATAGGTTTTCTGTACCTTGCTTTACGAATCCTTTTGATCTCCTTTTCTTTAACATCTACCCATTCTTGGTTCACCAGTGATAGTTCTTCCTAGTTCTCATTGATATTGGCTTCTTATTTATGTCTAGTTTTTCTGCACCTTGCTTTGTAAATCCTTCAATCTCCTTCTCATTTCCTGTTTGGTGCACCGGAGAACCAAAAACTTCATTCTTAGGATGTTTTAATGACGGGATTCTGTTTTCCTCCCCAACTTCTTCATCTATTTCATCATAAATTACACCATGTCTGGGACTTTTCACCTCATCAACAAGAATGTCGTCTGCTGAAATATCAGAACTTGAAACCGAGACTGATCTCTTGGACTGTTTTTCAAACTTCTTCTGTTCGACTTCTTCCACTTCATCTCCATCTGAGAATTGATCGACTTCAGAATGAAAACCATAGTTCTGACTAGTCTCGATTTTCTCAACTCCCTCATTATTCTTCTCCTCTCCTGCATGAAACTCAGATTTCAAATCCTCACGAGAGTCCGATACATCCCTTGGCTTTTGACTCGGACTCTTGGGGTCATCTGTATCACGTGATTCAGACCGAGAGAGTTCCACAGCTGCTCTTGCAGCTGCTGCTGCATAAGCAGCAGACTCAAACGCTGCTTGAGCTGCAGCTTCTACATCTTTAAATTTTCTCCTAGCTTCATGGTCTACATCTTGAGGCAAAACTGATTCGTGATCTTCAGGCTCGTCCTTCCTTTTCGCAGTGACCTCCTTCTCCTGTTTTCATCGTAAAAGTTCTTTAAAATTTACTTCAGAAGTAGAAATATTTTAGTGTTATAATTCAAGAGTCATCTCGAACATACCTCTGTATTTTCCAACATTATTTCCTCAATTTTCAAAACAATGTTATTCTCTGCAGCAATTTCCTTAAGCACTTTGGTTCTTTGTTCTAAGCTAGGCATCCTTGTTGACAGCTTTTGTATCATCTACTTTTCGAGAAAAAAAAAACAGTAAATGAGTACATTATAAACATTCCATTTTGTTCGTAAACTATACCAGATGATTATTACCTTAGTATTTACTCCACAATTGTTTCTTAACTCAACAGCACGAGCAGCGAATTCTTTCCCAAATCTTGATGTGAAGATACCTCGAAGCTCTTGAAGTTCTGGGAATTCACCACACCTTGAAGCTGCAAAAATCAAGCTCGATATCGCCTCCTTCAATTCCTCAGGACATATTCTACAGACAGATTATGAGAAAGCTCTACTAACTGAGCTACTAAGATTTTCAAAAAAAAATAACACATCCATGATTGAAAACATAAATAAATTAAAAAAAATACTAACTTCTCTTGTTGAATAAGGTTGATTCTTTCAATAGTGAGAAGACAATAGCCTTCTACCATGTCAAACACATCCAACATATTTTGTTCCTTGATTACTTGCTCAACCTACAAACATAAAACGGTTCTGTGAGTTCAACTGAATCTATTATTTTTTTTAAAGTCGAAATATGTACCATACATATCCCTACATGATCAAAACGATTAACATACTAAAAAAGTAAATAAGTTACCCTTAGAAGAGCTCTTTCATGGTACCCAAGGTTTAAGAGCTGAACTACATCAGACCGCGCGATCGAGCACCGTGCTTGGCGTTGGTTCTTGAGTACAGTAACCCTGGAAATGGCTAAATTTGCAGTGGCCTTAAATTTACTAGTTTTAAAGTTTCTTCCTAGTAAAGCATCAAGTTTTCTTCCCATGGCTACTTCACTTTCACTTGTTTGTTTCCTCACTCTTTCAATGAGAAACAAGTAAAAGAAAGAGAAGTATAAACTCTTATAAATTTGAACACAATAAGAGTTTGTTTTTTTTAATGGTTGTTGAAGAGACTAGAGGATAGGAACAAATGAAACTAGCTCAGTTGCAACTTTTGATAATGACGAAGGTTGAATTATAAGAAAATATATTAAGAATGTGGTAGGGAAGTTAATAAGAAATTTCTCAAATATATTATGGTGCAAATGTTTTTTGTGGACATTTAAAATAACCATAAAGTAGTAAAAAAAATTTGGGGGGCTAGGGAAAGGTCAAAGGAAGGGGAAAGCTATTGAGGTTCTCTTAAAATTTGTAATTTAAATTTAGCAGAGATAAATAATAAGAGATATGCATTAGAATATTATGAATATATATAAAAGTAAAATTCTATAATTATATATAAGTAAATTAAAAATAATTATTTAATTCTAATTTAATAAATATAATTATTTAATAACTATTAATAAAAGATAGTAGATAGATCTGGACATCACGATTATATATTTATATATAATATAAACAAAAATTATGTTAAAGTAACATGTGGGGATTTTTCTTATGAAGGAAGTTTTTTTAGTATGAAATGGAAAAATAGGAATTTGAGACGCGGTTTAGAGGTGTACAAATTAGAAAAAATACTAAATGATATTTTTGCGGCTTTGAAACGGTCCAATTATGGAAATTTTTCTCATTTTTGTTTCATGTCTATTACCACAATATTACAATCTGATTAATTTAAATATATATGGTATAAAATATAATTTTTTATATTTAAAGCTCAAATCAGAAGTTATTCGCATTAAAATTTAATTAATTCAAAAATATATTATATAAAATATATTTTTTATATTCAAAGCTCGAATCAGAAATTATTCCCGAATGATCCATTGCCAAAAAATAAAGAAAAGAAGAAAAAAACTATATATGAATTTAATATTAATAAATAAATACATAACAAAAATTCAAATCAGGAAAGTTTTTTGCATTACTCTTTATTAATTACAAAATAAAGAAAAGAAGGGAAAAAAACTATATGTGAATTTAATATTAATAAATAAATACATAACAAAAATTCAAATCAGGAAAGTTTTTTGCATTACTCTTTATTAATTACTAGGAAAATATTGAGTTGTAGCTAAATTAATTGTATAAAAAATATTGAGTATCTTACACGTTTTTGGTATTTTTAGCAATCTGAATAAGAGATTGAAAGTGATTTAATTTTGTCCGTATTAAATATATTTGATTTGTAAGTGATTTAATTATGTATATATATTTTACTTGAAAATAAATTTAATCATCGAATATAAATAAAAAATTATTATGATTATATGATCATATTTAACTTTGAAAAATTTGAAAAGAATTTTTCGATGAGTATGAATCAAAATAGAGAGAGGGCAAGTAATAAAGTTATTTGAAAATGAAATTTTATTTATACTAAAGTCTCCAAGTCGTATCAAATTGCTACAAAAGCTACAAAAATTAGTCCTTATTAGAGGTTGTGTTAGGTAAGCTGATTATTCAAAACTTGTTGACAACTGCTGATTAGCTACTAATTATAAATGCTATAATCACTTTGTTTCTAGAACCTTTCAAAATTAAAACTACCTTGGACGTCATTAGGAAATTATCGAGACTAATATTCTGTTTGATCAAACTTATTTTTATTCTCCAAAGTGCTATTTAATTTTTTTTTAGAAAAAAAAAAATTTTGATCGAGATTGTGAAAAAACAAGTATTTATTGAATGTAATTGTTTTTCAAAGCTTAGAAAAGTAGGTTTTTTTTTTCTTTTCGAAAAGCATTTTCTTGAAAAATACATTTAGAAGCACGGTTAAAAAGTTTGATCAACCGTGAATTACCGTTTAAAAATATTTTAAGATTTATAAATTAAACATATTTTTTCTTTTTACCAAAAAATATTTTTCGAAGTTAATTTTAAAGGAGCTTAACTAGAAACTATTCGACCCCAAACAATATAAAATTCTGAAACAATTTCTACCATACAGAAGAAGAGAAAAAGACAAATTATTATTAAAATTGTAGAAGGATTTAATCATCCTTCATCTCAGGTTCAATAAAAAAATTATCCACATCACCATAAGTTTATTACATAATCATAACTAAAATCGTTTAAATCGTAATATTTATACAAATTGTTTGGCTATAATATTTACATATTATAATTATTATTGCTTAATACAATATAATCATAATTACATCATTATTATTAAAAAACGATGGTAAAATTCTTTATTATTTATAGTTGATTTTCAGTAAAAGCTTTATTTGTCAATTTGTCACACGACACTACGTGCATGCGTTACATGTGTGCATGCGTCGTAATCGTTTGAATCATTTCTTACTTTTTATTTTTATCCTTTAATTACACACTATTACTTTTTCTTTTTTATAACAATAAACATGACATAATAAGATTATAATATCAAAAAATATTTCTAGTGTGTTAGAAATATTTAAAAATCACAAATTTTACAACTCTATCCCCGTATATAATCTCTAACAGAAGCAAATTGGATATCCATTTCGGATTTGTATGAAATAAAATGAATTATTATTATTATTATTATTATTATTATTATTGAACAGTCAATGAAGACTGAAAAGATAGTCAAGTTGAAATTAGAAATTTAAACCTCTCAACGTCAATAATAACAATTTACCTAGCGGGAACATCACAACCATTTATATATATTTGACAATGAAAAATAAATTGACTAGTAATCTATTTTATTATTAGATTTATTTTTATCTAATTTCTGTGTGTACGGTTCAATAGTTTTGGTTTTTTAATAGTATTTAACTATACAGTAATAGACTGATAGTATATTAAAAAAGATTGACACTATCACATTACTTAAAAAAAGGACTCTGTTCGTACTAATAGTGGTAGCACTTTTGTGAGTATATGAACTTGCTTTCGATGTTTATGCCAACTCAATGAATATATATATATTATATTAATCAGTACACATCTTCACCCTTTTTTTTTTCTTTTTTTTTTGTGATTTTAAGTATAAATATTAGGTGATAAATTTGGAACTTTCATGGTACTTTCAGACTTCAGTAATCAAAAGAAAGTGTTAATTTACTTTTGGTTTAGCAAAATTCTAGTGAATGATAATTTCCTTTACGTTATTGCATTTATAGATTTTTGACTTTTTTTTTTCCTTCTTTCATAATCTTTAGCTTTCAATCGTTATTAACCCAAAATTATGTTACAACAATGAAACTTCCATAAGCTCATTTTTTTCTACGTCTTTGATTTTTGATGCAACAAAAGTATACGCGTGGAATCTGATTGAGTTTTGTCATATTAATTGGTATCCTTTTTAGTTAAAAAATTAACATTATATGATTTGTCAACAAATTGGGGACCTCATCTAGTTTATGATTATGAGACAAAATTTCTCTCAAGAGTTGCAATATTTTGGTCCACTGAGATAAAAAAGAAGACCCACACAACTTGCTTCATGAGAAGTGTGGATACTACTCATAACTCGTTTTGAGTCTATCAATTAAGTTGGCTAAACCGCAGAAACTTGAACAAATGAAATATGCATTTCATCAGGTTAAAGTAAAATTCAATTGCTTTGTATGCATACTAGTTAATATGATTAAATACTCCTCTAGTCACATCTATATTTATTAACGACATAAACATTAATATGTATGTATACATTGTATTATATACCTACAATATTTCCTTTTTTATTTGAAATTTTGATCGTTAACGTTGGCAATATGTTTACGAGAAGCAAACATACCATAAGCCTCATTATTCACTTTTTTGCTTTTGATAGACTTTCATCAAATGCTGAAACTTGAAGCTAAGAGAAAACGTAAATTTATTTCATAGAATAAGTGTGAAACATTAACAACCGCTCTGCCCAAACATAAATCTTTCGAGCTGAACCACACACATCGTTAGGATGAAGAAGAATCAAAGCAGACATAAGTCGCGATTCTGAAGATGTTAGTAGGCTTTCTTACCTGAGAATCACACTATCCAGGTTACAAAATCTGGCAACTGTGATGCACTAAAATATCAAAAGGGATAAGCAGAACATCCAGGTGAAGGCGGGAAATTCTTCAGCATTAGTGCAGCACGTAATAGGAGCACTGGTTTAACTAACCATTACATACATACATAGTGATAACATTCCCAAACTCCAAAAGAAGTCGCAACAAGCTAAATCATGAAGCAATATATCGATTACTACAATCTAAATAGAAACCACAGTTACGAAAGGAATCAAGGCATGATATGATCATTTAACAATCTCTGACAATGTCGAGCTCCAAAACAACACTCATCCCTAACATTCAAGCTATAACCTCAAATATAAACACAGGTTGGTGCAGTAAATGCAGCTGAGAATATTTGAAGGCATAAGTGATTAGAGAAAAACCTAACAGACAATCTGCAATGGCAGAAAAAGCTTCTATTCGAACATACATTTTCATAAATTTACTTCACAATACACAAGTGATGGTGTGTAAAGCAAATTTGGTGCTGCATTTTTTTGACAGCATAGCAACATGGCATGTTTTTCTGCTACTCCGGATAATTAGAGTCCAACTCATATAATAGAGAAAAAGATTGAGATCTGCCCTTATGGTTAGAAGTTCAAAATTTCGAGCAAAAACTAAATGGCGACTGTCGAGGATATAGATGACCCCAAACTTTTAACAGAGGGCAAAGTTAAACCTTTCACATAGTTCAAGGGAAAATTGAGCTCTTTACACTTCTTACTTATCCAGACTAGTGATGGGTAATGTCACTTGTTATACACTAAGAAGTGATTTGTAATGTCAAACCGAATCAACATATGCAGGATTCAATGTATTCTGAATATTTTTAAATTTATAATAGCTAATTAGAATGACAAAAAGAATTCAACCAAAAACAAACAACTCAAATGACAGCTGCTATTCTAACTAAAGACATAATAAAATGTAAAAGGTACACACACAGAGATTGAGAACCCATAGACGGAATGCTAAACACTCTAAGACATCAGAAATAGAGAACTAAGTCAGATAGAAGTATGTGAGTGCTTCACCAAAGATAAATAACAAGAGAACCAAACAACAAACAATGGGGTGAGTTAACTCAAACATAGGCGGTGGTGAAGTGAGTTAAAGAAACAGGAATGGACTATGGGTAAACATATCTTACATTCACAAGTACAGAAACAAGAGTAAAGATGCACTTCAACTTTAGCAAGTCAATTCACTAAAATCTACGTATGACTTCTCGAGAAAGAGAAGGGAGTCGAAGCAGGCCAGTACAGCACAAATGCAGGACAAACGTGAGACGGTAAGAGTGAGGCGACAGTGCATCAGTAAAAGAGACTTGGAGCCCTAGCATAAACTAAGCTGAGCCTAAGCTTGGCATCAGAGCTCTGGGCTTCAGCCTTGGGAGGGTTGATTGGGCTAGAAAACTTTTTAAACTGAGGAGTACTGTATAGAGAACCCCAAAACCTCTTTCACTTTGATCTTCCAGTTAACTGAAGAACCTTTTTTTTTTTTTGAGAAACTGAAGAACCTTAGTGAGAAGCTGATACTATCAAAAAACATAAACCGTGAACCAACCAAAAACAGAAAAATCAATATTTTCATTTCAGTTAATTTTCTTGATTTAATGCCCACCCCTTTGGTTAAAACCGAAAAAACTAACAGAACTAATTTTTTTTGTTTCATAGTTTTTCAGTCCGTTTAGGTCTAAAACTTTCAAGGTTTGTTACGGTTGAGTTCTTGAAAAGTAAGCCGATTAAACTAAATAACTTATACATGCATATGCTATTTCTCACTTGTTTTGCCTCTCATCTTGGATGTCACATTACTTTTGCAAAATGCAGCAAGATTGGCAGTAGTTCAATTGCAATTTACATGCCTAACTACTTGACTTCTTATGAGCTTTCATATGTTTTTAGTGATGCTTTAATTTGCAACTCTACCTCATTAAAAATATGATTTTTGTTTTACAAAGGAAAATAGCTCCTTTAGGTGCTAGTCTGAATTTAGATATTCCATATTTCTACCTTCATCAAAAAAAGAAATTCCCTATTACTACATTCTACTTGAGAAAATTTTAAGGAAATTACTATTCAGTAAAGCATCTCATAAAAGTCAAGCACCTATCCCCTCTAAATATTATTCGAAATCTGAATTTCCTGGAAAGTACCATAATCCTAAAACAATTACATCAAACTTGAGTGCAGAATTCAATAGGGTGAGAAAGAAAGATAACTAGTCAAATGGTAGACAGGCATTGAGGGATTTAAAGACTCGCGAAATGGTAAGTGTGTGAGACGACAATGCGTCAGCAAAAGAGACTCGGAACCCTAGCATAAACTAAGCTAGGAGCCTAGGCTTGGCATCAGCCTTGGGAGGGTAATTGGGTTGGAGAACTTTTTTAACTAAAGACTAATGTATAGAGAACCCCAAAACCTCTTACACTTAGATTTTCCAGTTAACTGAAGAACCATATTTATAAACTGATAATGTTAGAAACATTAACCATGAACCGACCAAAAACCACAAAATCAAAATTTTCGTTTCAGATAATTTTCTTGATTTAATGCCCACTCCTTTAGTTAAAACCGAAAAAACTGTCCGAACCAAATTTTTTTGGTTCACAGTTCTTCAGTCGGTTTCGGTCTTAAAAGTTTCAAGGTTCGTTTACAGTTGAGTACTCAATTTTTTGAAAAATAAGTCTATTAAACCAAATAAACAATCTTATACATGTATATGCTATTTCTCACTTTACTTTTGCAAAATGCAGCAAGATTGGCTGTAGTTTAATTACATGCTTCTATTAGACACCTTACGAGCTTTCATATGTTTTTAGTGATGCTTTAATTTGCAACACTACCTCATTAAAAATATGGTTTTTGTTTTACATTCGAAAATAGTGTTCCTTCACAGTGCTCATCTAAATTAAGAAATTCCATATTCCTACCTTCATCAAAAAGAAATTCCCCATTTCTACATTCTTACTTGAGAAGAATTTTTATGAGGAAATGATTATTCAGTTAAGTATCCATAATAGCCATGCACCTGTCCTCTCTAAACATTATCTGAAGTCTGAATTTCCTGAGAAGTACCATAATCCTAAAACAACAAACTCGAGTGCAAAATCAGTTAACAGGAGAAAGAAAGATTACTAGTCAAATGGTAGTCAGGCTTTGAGGGGTTTAAAGACTCGTGCCTATACATCACACCTCAAATCCTTCGAGAAGGACAAACCTTATGTTTAAAAAACGTAGAGTCACGAGTTGAGCTTGTCATAACTAACAAAGTTTAATGGCCAAAAGATGGATAGACAGAGTCAGAGAGGCTTGGCAGAGGAGCAATAAGTTGGTGCTTAAGAAGGTGGAGGAAGAAAAATATGAGAGGCTTGTCAAATGTTCCTTGAACATGCAGTTGGAGAAAAATTCAATGCATCTTGGAGGAGGGATCTAGAAAGTCAAATTCCAATGCAAGCTAAACAGATTTTTTTTTCATTAGTGTTCAGGAAAAGGGACAATTGAAATTTGAGATAGATTTGATCCACAATGGCCAAGTTTATCAGCAAATCCAGTTAAGAACTTGAATTATATTCCATGTAGGTCAATTTCATGGAAGACAAGCAAACTTTGAACGTAATACATTGATAGAAGAATATCAGGTTTTCAAAAGATAACCCACCTTTTACACCAGAGACGTAATGAAATTCAAGGATACTTACTAGAACTGCAGATGCATGGAACCACACCCTAGCAAGACAAAAAGCCATATCAATACCACACTTCTCAAAGGGATGTAGACAATATTATTCTTAATGAACAAACAGCAAGAAAAGAAAATTGACAACTCACTGAAACAATTCTCACTTCAAGGCTGCATCTGATCATTCTCCAGTCATACATTGCTCCAGGATGACCATACCATGGATCAGATGCAATGCAACTTATTAGAAAGTGTTCCTCGGAAAAAAATTTAAGAAATAGAAGAAATAACACAGACTCCAAATTATTTCCAAATAATATAGAACCTTTAGCTCTTGATAGTTTTACTATTCTAACCTAAGGAGGCTCATTGACAAGCCACCCTCAGGTCTGCAATTTTTCAGGCAAGACCAAATTAAAGTTCAGAAATCATAACTAGTCAACAAAAATTAAAAATTGGCACGAACAAGAAAGCACAAATTATCACTGATGTCTGAGGAATCAAGTAGATTCACAACATTTAAAGGGAGTCACAGTAATTCCTAACAAACAAACCAAGGTACCTTCTCCAGGGTGCCTTTTAAGCATCTAAATCACTGAATCTTGCATCAAAGCCCTGGTAGATATCCTGAAGGAAAAAGTAAATTAGACTTTCCAGGACCCGAGGATTCTGAACAGTATGTAAAACAAAAGAGAGATGATACACAATTAAGAAATAGGCCTGAAAACTATATACTTCCACACAAATAAACAATTAATTCAGAGATTTGAAGACAAGAAGAGTCAAGAAAACTAAAAGTACAGAAAGGGAGAAAAAAAATAAAAAGACAGATCCCAATCTACATTCAGAGTGAACAGATAATTCGTTGTGTTTATTTACAGAGACATATGAATAACCATGCTTCTGTCAATATCTATTTTGGCACAAGTTATTCTCCACTCTCAAGACTTGAATCCAAAGTACCACTTGAGACATGATCACTATTTTAAAATTGTATGAAGCTCTTTATAATATCACCATCAAGAATTAGTACAGAAGGGAAAAACGCCTTTGGCAAGTTATCTTACGATAGAACAGAAAACATTGCACTGAAAGAATTGCCAAGATATAGATCTCCCAAAATCAGCAATCTTCTCTGCAACTTCAACCATGCCAATCTCCGAAGCACTTAACCCATGATAGTAGATAAAGACATATAAAGCCCAATGATTAGAGAACTGAAAATAAACTAAGATCATATGATCATAATACACTAGTATCTAGTGCAACATGTCCCTAGTCATAAAATCATTGTTGTCATTCACTTGCCCGTGATGAATGGGTGGCTCAATGCCTGGGAAACAGTCATTCTCTTTTCTGGATCTAACACAAAAATTCTCTCCATAAGATCTTTGAAGTGAGCCAACATCTTTGGGTCTTCACCTGGAGAGCCAGAAATTATTGAACTGATATCTTTTGGCTTAATATTAACAATCAGCTTCCTTATAGCCTGCAAAAGTATACAAGTGCAACCAAAATTTAATATACAGCAAGGTTATCATTAATGACTATCAATGGTTTGATTATCTGGGAATGACAAGACAGCCTAAAGTCTACAAGAAATGACCTTCTTTGTAACAGGATCCTCTTCGATGGCAAGAAAATTGAGATCTTGGTCAAAATGTTGTTCTGTAAATGCACCCTGAAATAAAAGAACGGAAAGAATTATTGTTTCGATACTGACTATATCATGTCAATTATTAAGAAAGATGCAAAACCTATAAAAGCATCACCACCTACTGCAATCACCTAGAATTGTCCGCAGCAACTAATCAACCAGGTTAATAGCTTCAAATCATAAAATTCCTAATTGGCGTATGGTAATATAGAGAATATCTAAAGACGAACCTTTCTAAGCATCTTTTTTGGAAATGGACCTTTCAATTCCATATGAAGACGAAGCATGTCATTATTAGTTGGACCTGGAAATAATACTTTCCCAGCATAGAGCTCAAACAAACAGCAACCCACTGACCATATATCCATCGGGTGATCATACGACAATCCAAGAACTGCAACATCACATAATACAGAAACTTAAATCAAACAAAAGCATACAATTCACAAAATTACTTAGATCAATGTCAGAGCACTGAATAATAGAAAAAAGAGAAAGGGAAGTCCCAAAAATATAAAAAGCAAATATTGAAGAATTGATCTTACTGATCTCTGGGGCACGGTAAAAACGGCTCACGAGGTATGGAGTAATTTCATTTTTTCCAGCAAACATAGCATTACCAAAGTCACAAAGCTTCAGCACATTTTTTGCTTCATTTACCTAAACAATTAAATACGGAAAGTTAACATATACATACAATTTAAGGGAAGCAAAGTAAAACTCTCAGCAGATGTCTAGTCGGAGAATTAGCTAGCCCACGGAAAGAAGAAGATACACAGACAGTTGACTTACCAACATGTTGTCGGGTTTAATATCACAATGAAGCACACCACAATTTTTTAAATGCTTCAAAGCAATGAAAAGTTGCTTTGCGTACGTCCTCACAGCAGTGAGTTTGAGTCCAATGTTACGTCCAAACTTCTTCAAAACCTCCCGGAGATTCATATGAAGAGACTCAAAAACCAAACAGAGATGATTCCGGTACTTGAAGCTAGAAATAAAACGAACACAGTGGCGCTTGTCTTCAGGATCTGCACCAACTAGTTTTTTCAGTATGACCAACTCTTCCATACCAGCTTTATACCTAAAAAGGATGAAAACAACATAATTAGGCCACCAGAGCTATCAAGGACAGCACAAAATGGGGAAACTAAGAAACAACTCACATTGTTTCATTATTGCGTATCATTTTAATTGCTACTTCCTCAGGGTCACCAGGTCTAGCCTTGAGATCTTTAGCGCGGACAACAGTAGAAAAGACTCCTTTACCATGAGCAGCAACGATCTCGTAACGGCCATCAAGAATTTCTCCGAACCGATAACCTGCAAACCAACAAGTAGACATCAACTAAGACAGCGATTTTCAGCCATCAAAGCAAAAATTAATCAACATAACAATCTTCTCTGAAATTATTCCTGCCAATCTTAAATCAAGATTTTTTTATAACCAAGATATCCCCGAGGTCAGAGACGCAAGGTTCTAAACTTGATAGATAATGGGGAAAAAAATATCAACTAGCAAAAAAAATAATCTCAACTTGAAATATAAAAGAGGACAAGACATTTTTCCCTTATGTATAGTGTTTTTGAACCTGAATAAATATTGCACTATTATAGTTATTAAACAGAAGCAAACAGAAAATGAGTCATATGTTACTCAAAATTTATCAAGCATTTTGGATAAAATTAACAAAGGCTATCATGAGCAAAAAATGAAGGAATATGGTGTCAAGTATAAGATGTAGTAGCACTAGCATATAGGTAAAAGCTAAAATACGAAAGATCCTGGTAACAAGTGAGATGAAATACTTACTATAATACCCTTCGGGATCATCCCAGTTATCATGAAGGCCACTGCGCTCAACTGCCACACCATCTCCTTTGCCCTGACAGACAACAAATAAAAACCAACGAAAAATGAAATTCAGGTGCTTATTACATAAACAAGGAAAGGACTTCCTATAAGCATGGTAACATGTTTCCCACAGTTTTGGTACAAGCACAAAGCAAGAAAACCATCCTCTTTTTCTCTCTTGTTAGAGCGGAGTTTTCATTTATTATCGTTCGGGCAACAAGGAGCAAGGAAATATAAGGACGCATACAATCCAGGGTTCTAACAGTACATTATATTCCTAGACATCAGACTTTAAACGGAAATTAAATGGTATTACAAAATCTCCAACAGCTAAAGAAACAGACATAATGTAGTGAGGTATTTTGTAGTCATGGTTTCCAAAATGGTTCAACCGTTTGTCATTTTTGGTTCAGCAGGAAAGAAAGGTTTGCTCACAATTAGTTGAATTAAAGATAAATAAACAATGAAATGGCCAACATAACAAGTGCTACATTGGATTACCTAACAGTATGCATGCTTTTACTGCCCAATCTCTTCAACATTAAAAGTCAACACAAGCTAAATCCAAGAATTAGCAAACAAAAAAATCTCTAACGATGTTTCTAAGATAGCAACTGACCATCTTCCTGATGCCAGCAGGCGATTCTCCAAATATATCGTCACAAAACATGTCAGCCGACCTCTCACTCTGCAAAGAGTAGTAAACAGAAGTAAATCATCAGATAAAGCCAGCATTTAAGAAAAAGAACTATTTGAGCAAAAGGCAGACATAGAAGGCAAATTACTGCATCAACTAATTCTAGAACAAACATTAAGGACAAGAACTAAAGATGTCCCAGTGAATAGTGTTGAAAGATAAAAAAGCAGAATAAATACCACCAGTCAACCAGAAAAGAAAACCCCATTTAAATCTCAATGGCATGTGACACACCTTTGGAGTACCCTGTCCCAGTCCACCAGCTCCAGAAGCCAGCACATCACCAATCTGACCACCCTGCAGAGGTGATTTCCCAACAGAAAATGTTGGCTCGACATCTGCACCATTGCTCTTAGCATCAATAGACTCTTGCACAACATTCTGTCTGATTGCCGGTTTTTTTGAAGACTGATCCATGTGAATCTCAACTAGTGCAAATAAATGAGAAAGATAGTTAGACCCCAGAAACTCAACCCAGACATGCAAAGGATTGATAGAGAATATCTTTAGCACAGAACTCTAGAATCATATACAGTGCAATGCAAGACTTCATAAAACCTGAGTGACAACAGACTCCAACTAACATCAGAAGATCTATAAGACTATAACATACACATTTAAGAGAGCAAATCCAAAATTCAACTCATTAAGCAGGCATAACTTTGGCACTTAAACTGCGATGCGGAATGGGTGATTGATTGGCCAAAATACAACATTCACAGCATATATTCATGAATATACAGATGATAAACCTGAAGGTGCTTTACCACCGTCGAGTTTAACAACAATAAAATGAAAAACAGAAAAAGACCGACCAAAGACTTGTAAATCATGTAAACGTATAGAATAGGCCAAGTTTTGAATATTAAATACGGCAAAACAGAATCAAATAATATATCAAGAAATCTCAAGTCAAAGAAATTACCAACGTCCCCAGATTGAGTAACTTGTTCCTTCGGTGAGTTCTTAATCTTATATTTTTCAAGAATAGCTTGCCTTCGCCTTCTGCTCTCCTCCTTAATTCTATCAAGTTCATCTTCTTCATCTTGTTCAGCAAGCTGGAAAACAACTTTTTCCTGATAATCCTCCTGTTCAACTTCATCTCTGCAATACACAAAAAATGAGAAAAACAAGAACCACATATTAAGTAAAACACCTCTGCTGAAGAGGTTCTGATATCAAAAGTCGCTAGCTAGAATTAACAATACCTTCTCGATCTCTCACTCTCTGTCTCTACAGCATGTTGCTTTGTGGTCTCAGTTTTTAAGTGATTACTTGTCCTTCCTCTCTCAATGTCAGTCTCGTAATGTCTATTACGTCTATTATAAGCAACACTGTCATCCTGATGCCTGCTGTACCTATCACTATTTCTATCCCTATCTGCCTCCCTACTACGTCCACTGCTTTCCCTATCCCTATTCCTCCTTTCTCTCTCTTCCCTCTCCCTCTCCCTCTCTCTCCCTCTCCCCCTCTCATGTTCTCTTTCTCTATCCCTTTCCCTATCTCGAGCTTTCTCTCTTTCCCTCTCTCTGTCCCTCTCCCTTACTCTTTCCCTCTCCTTATCGCTCTCCCTTCGCCTCTCCTTATCGCTCTCCCTTCGCTTTTCTCTAGCCAACTCACGCTCCCTGTCTTTATCTCTTACTCTATCCCTGTCATTCTCCAGACTACTCTCCCGAAATCTATCAACACTCTCCCTGTTATAATACCTGTCTCTAGAGGATCTGCTGTTACCAGAATTATGCTCCTTTTCCCTGTCCCTTGAAGAATCTCGGCTTCCATGTCGATAGTCCCGGTTGTATACAATTTTTTCATCATCAAAGTTACCTTTATATCTGCTTTCCTTTTCATATGTGTCATCTATCTCACGAGACTTAGGTACAAGGAAAGACTCCTCCAGAACACTTTTTGATCGTGATCTTCCTCTGGAGCGATCTGGTGACTTGGATGACTTTGTAACATGTCTCTCTTCAGGGTGCTCATAATGTGAAGATGATACCCTAACAGATCTATGCCTCTTTCCAACATTTTCAGGAGTCGAGGATCTTATTATTCGATCCTGTACCTCATTCTCATCCTCGTCATAGCTCTTTTGTTTTGTAATTTCTTCAGCAGTGATACTATCTTCTTTCTGTGGTTCAGAGTCCAATTTATGAAACTTATCTATGTAACTACCATTGGCACAATGCTTGTCACTAGACTTCCTTTCTCTAGACCTATCAGCCTTTCTACTTTTGCTTTGCTCATCATGCCGTCCAGAAACAGTGTAATCTCTGTCAACTTTTTCCACATTGTCTGCAGGCCCTTGTTCTTGAGCTTCATGCAATTCCTAGACAAGAAATATGAACTGAATTAAATGATAAAGTACAATTTTCCAATATTTTAGCAGACAGAAAAGATTCAAATTTTAACAGCCACGAGAAAGTTTCTTACTAATAAAAAGAAAGCCCTCAATCATCAGGACTTCAAAGCTCTGTATGGAATACATAATTCTCATGTCTGTTTTATGCAACATACTTATTAATCAAACAGTTGAAACAACATCAATTTAACATATCTTGGACACAAAAAATAGTAAAAATCTAAACAAAGGTCCCTTTTTTGGTTGCTTACAGTTGAAATGTTGTATTTGAAAACATAAGTTTTTCCCTACTTACCAAAAAGATCACTTTTCTTTTTTCAAAACTAAACTAAATTGTATTGTATTGTTAATCTTCAAAGAACCATGAGCGCAACCAAACAGGCCCTGGAAGAATAAATAAGTAAATAACACGATATTTATACAGCAATTAAAATCGAAAGAAATCTGAACAGACCATGTTCAAATCATCTTCATTCCCCAATTTTTCTGTCACGGTAGTCTCATCAGCATCACCAACAGCAGCAGTATCCACAACATCATCCTCAATGATTTCTCCTTCCTCCATATCATAATCAATCCCTAAAGTAGAAACACCAACAACAGTACCAATCTTCATCTCTTCTCCAGGTTTACCACCATTCTCAATCTCACTTTTTGATTTAACCATTTCCTTCTCGGATTTCGAATCGGATTTCTCAAGATGCTTCTTGCTATGATGGCGATGGTGGCGATGGTGGCGATGATGGTGGCGGTGCTTACGGCGTTTCAATGGTTCTCCGGTATCCTCATCGGAAGGAGAAGATCGATGGTGTTTGCGACGGGAAGGTTCATTGGAATCGCTGGCCATTGGAAAAGTTAGGGTTAGGTTTTGTCGGAAAATTATTCGGGGCTAAGGAAGATCCGATTGAGATGATGATGAGTTATAGAGAGAGAAAAGCGAAGGTGCTATTTGGAAATAAGAGAATAATACTAATTGGGTACTGAGGTTTATAAAGTTACACATTGGCCCCTTAAGGTTTTGTGATTTGTTTGAAATTAGAGGGAAAGGGACCGAAAGTGGACTTTCTCATTGCTAGCAAAGGATAAAGTTGAGCATGATTTAGTTTGATCATAAAATACAATAATTGAGTTTTTGTATCAGAAATAAGGACGATGAGATGAATACATGGATATATTAGAAGCAATAAGATTATGAATAAGGTTATTCAAGAGAAAGTGATATTGTGCAAATGATGTGTGTTGATGCCCCAATAAGGAGGTGCGAGAGATCGCTTATAGAGGGTACGCGGAATAATAAAAGTAAGCTGAAAAAAGTATTGTGAAGAGGTGATCATATATGATATGGTGCAACTTCGTATTATTAAGGACATGACCCTAAATAGGAAGAATTGAAAGTTGTTTATTTGGTTAGAATGTTATTAGGGATGGAGACTGGAGTGTTCTCTTGTCGGGCTTGGGTTTAGGCTTGTTTTGTATTTGTCATAGTACTGGACGTACTTTTATAGTTCTTGTCTTGTATTGTTTATTTTGTTTCAATTATCGCATTATTTTATTGTTGTTATTTTTTCTTTTGGGTAGACTTTACACTGAGGGATAGACCTACGTGGGTGTCGGGACCCTAACCCCCTAGGCAACAAATTACATTATATATATATAGGGTAAAACTATGTATATATTGATATACTACTTTTGAGTCATCTAAATGAAAGAGAAGAGATAAGACAACAATTTGACTTTTGTTAAATGCACATTTATATTTTTACTAGTGAACTTATACGCGCTTCGCGCGATTATAAGAAATGATAAGTTATGAGTAATTTTATTAAGTATTATATAAATAAAGATGTGTTTGTAATATAATTGTTAGACCTTGATTTTTTATAGCAAAGAATAATATATAAATTTAATGCATAATTAATCTTTTGAGTTTTGCTGATATCCACTCCATAGGTTGATCATAATTTAATAATTTGCATCTTATTTTTTGAGTCAAGCTAAAATATTCAAATAATAAACATAAAGAATATAAAAACAACAAAAAAATAAATAAATCAATGCGATGATTTCTGCATAATCTAACAATATCTCTTAGAAACATAACAACAAAAAAAATTAAAGTGATGATTTCTATAAAATTTTGACTATCTTTATTTATAGACTATAATATCTAATATCAATATGATTATTAATTACTTTAGAAATTAGAAAAATAAAAAGTTGCTAATGTAATGAAAATAAATATCATTAAAACTTATATTAAAGAAATGACTTTTTAGTTTCTTAACATTTTATTGAATACTCTCTCCATCCGGAATTATTTGTCATATTGCGCTTATCGAAAGTCAATTTTATTAATTTTCAAAGGTAAATTAAATTACATTAATTTGATACGTTAAATAGAGAAATTAGATATTCTAAAACTACATGAAAAGTACTAATTACATTTTTTTGCATATTAATATGATGAAAAAATACATCTTAAAATGTTAGTCAAAGTTTTTATAGTTTGACTCTTAAAATAGAAACCATGACAAACAATTTCAGGCGGAGAGAGTATGATAATTAAAGAATTGAGTTGTAAATGAAGGGAAAAAAAAGAAAATCAAAAAACAAAAAATCAATTATTAATTAATAATCAGTTATACTTTTCCAAAAATAAGAAATTCAGAAGCTACAGTTTTGCTTACATATAAAAAAAAAAATAAAAATATATATATATATATATATATATATATGTATGTATTTACTTTCACAAAAAAAAAAATAGACTCCTGCTACTCAAAAAAAGATGGAAGTTTAAAAATTAAAAAAGAATAAGTTATAAATAAATTTCTGACAAATTACAAAAAAAAAAAAATCTTTAAAAATGAGTGTGATAGAGATTTATCAGAATTTAAGAAGTGTTTTATTTTTTAATAAATGAAAGAAAATTAGGAGAATGAAAGAAAAATTTTAGAAAAATTAACTAATAGTATTTTATTAATGATAAAAAAAATAAGATATTTTAATTTTTTTCAACATTTTACAACAAATTAAATGAAATTAATTGAGAAAAAATGGGCAGAACATATTCATGGTAATAAAAGGAGACATAAATAAAACATATATATTTAATAGAAATAGAAGGTACAATGTTAAATTATGGAAATAAGAATCAGAGTTAAATACATTTCTTTTTAGAAAATTATAAAAATAGAAGGCAGAAAAAAGAATTTAAATAAAAATAATAAATTGTAGTAACAATAAAGAAAAATGAAAATTAATAAATTGTTATAATGATGAGAAATTTGATTTTTTTTTAAAGATTTCATAGATTAGAGAAAATAAAAAATTAAAATATGTAACAAAATAAATGACTGCAAATTAAACTTAAATTTTAGTTATATTACATGAAATATTTTCTTTTTTTTTAAAAAAAAACACAAATGTTCTATCAAGATTTATTAATCAATAAAAATTAAAAAATAGTATATCTATCAATTCCAAAAGTGGAATCGATTCTCAATAATCAAAAAGGAAAATAAATTATAGCACTAGCTAGATTAAAAAAGAAAAGTAAATAAACAAATGCAAAAGAATGGCAAAAGCTTCAGAGGTTTTCAAACTCCATATTTAGTTGTCTTCTTCGATCAGCAGCGCATAAATCCATGGCTATCTCGACACCATCATATTCGTCCGACTTTCATCTTTTACAAACAATCTCATGTCCAACATGTAGCAATCTAATGGTATGGTTTATATAGTATTCAAATGTTAATGTTAAAAAACATTTCAAATTCTCTAATTAAGTGTAAAGAATAAATTTTCTTAAATTTTACAATTAAGAAAAATGTTTTTAAGGTAAGAATTTGATAACTGAAGCTTTTATGTATGATTTAATGTGGGAATGATTAAATACTATGCTTTAATATTTACAAAAATATTAAATAATATTTTATATTTTAAAATGAAAAAATACTTTACACCAAAAATCTCCAATAAATAAATAAAAAAATCCAGCCCTTAGAGGCATGCCACATCAGCAATTCTTGATTCACATTTATATATATATAGAGATTTTTCTGAACCCTGAGTGCTATGTTTTTTTTTTTATTTGTTTGTTTTTAATGCACTTGAGCCGATTGCCTTTCACAAACAATCTTCACACCTATACGCAAGTAATGGTGGATCTACCACTGTTTGCATTACTTATCTTATTAACAGATATGTTTTCTTTATTGTTTTCTTCTTGTTTTGTTTGAATTTGATGTATGAGAGTTCAGAAACAACTTTTATATCTCCACATAAATAGTGATAATATTTGTGTATATTTTATTCATTTCATGATAAAATTTCACTGAATATATTATTGTTAGTATGTTTTGTACTTAATATATAACACATGCACGATATTTATTATTTTTATACTAATATCATTAGTTAACGCGAGATATACATGTAAAATTCATACACTAAATTAAAAAATATAGTATCAAAACCTGTCATAGTATTTTTCTTAATTATGTCAACTTAAAAAAAAACATTTCAACATGTATAACCACCATTTAACCAAAAACAATATTTTTTGGAAAAATTATCTAAAAATACAATTTATTTTGCTATTTTTAAAAAAAATTTCAACCATTTATAAAAATTCTTATTCTACGCGATGTATCAGTCGGATACATCATATACATCACTTTATCTGATGTATCGAATACCTCATTTTACATGATGTATTGGTCGATTACATCAGTTTAAGTGATTAATCAAAGAGATACATCAGTTTGCAATTTATCAGGACACACGCAATGTATTGTGAGGTCACTTTACATAATGTATCACGCGATGTATTAATTGGACAGATCAATATACATGACTTATCGAGATGTTGAATGATGTATACAAAACTGAGACATGATATGTCAGAATATATTTGAATTTAAATGTGACGTATTGAAACGTTTGAGATGTATCTGAATTGGTTGAATTTAAATGTGACGTATTGAAACGTTTGAGATGTATCTGAATTGGATCAAATAAGAATTCTTTTTGTAACTTTGAGTTTTTCTTTTTTAAAAATACAAAATAAAACAATCTATTTGGGAACATTATTCCCAACGAACTTTAGCCTACGCCCCCAAATATACAGCAACCAAATCGGCGGAAAACTCAAAGCTACACTTAGAACTAATACTTCCTCGTCTTCTCCGCCATTTTCTTCTTCATTTTCTCCATATAAATCTTAACTCAATTTACCATTTTCACAAAAAAAATTCCCCAAATTTTAGCTTCAATGGCGTCACTTCAATCCTCTGCAATATCCTTCTCATCTTCCCTCGGCCGTTTCTCATCCACACGCACAATGCTTCCTCAGAAACCCAGAAAATACAAACTCCCGGTTGTTGAATCGAAGATTCGAGAGATTTTCATGCCGGCATTGAGCTCAACGATGACTGAAGGAAAGATCGTATCTTGGGTTAAATCGGAAGGTGATGTTTTGTCTAAAGGTGAATCTGTCGTTGTTGTGGAGTCGGATAAAGCTGATATGGATGTTGAGACGTTTTACGATGGGATTTTAGCTGTTATTGTTGTTAACGAAGGTGAAACTGCACTTGTTGGTGCTCCTATTGGGTTATTAGCTGAAACAGAAGATGAAATTGCTGAAGCTAAAGCGAAAGCGAAAGGACAATCTGGGGGTTCTTCTTCTGGATCGGAGAGTACTCCTGAACCTCAATCTCCGGTTGTGGTTTCTTCTGATGAGCCGAAGAAAATTGTTGCAACCCCAAATGCGAAGAAATTGGCGAAGCAGCATAAAATTGATATCAATAAGGTGAAGGGGACCGGCCCATTTGGACGGATTACATCGGAGGATGTTGAGAAAGCTGCTGGAATTACTCCGGCACCGTCCAAGAGTATTAGCCCACCTCCTCCTCCTCCTGCTGCTGCTCCGGCAGCGGGTGCGCCAGCTAAAGCTGCTCCGGTTAGTTTACCAGAGATTCCTGGGTCAACAGTTGTTCCGTTCACAACAATGCAAGTTGCAGTGTCCAAGAATATGGTGGAGAGTCTCTCTGTTCCAACATTTCGTGTTGGGTATCCAGTTATTACTGATGCCCTTGATGCTTTATACCTAAAGGTGAGTGATTTAAATTTGAGACTTTAGTTGCAAACTTAGTACTCCCTTCGTTTCAATTTATTTGTCTGGCTTTGACGTGATGCTTCGTTTCAATTTATTTGTCTGGCTTTGATGTGATGCAGAGTTTAAGAAAGTAAAGTCTACTTTTTTAGTCATGGTGGTCTTAAACTATAGGCGTGTAGAATGTAGCAAAATATCTTTAATCTCGTGGTGATAAACATGTCAGCTGAAAAGTTACGTAGTTACGTATTAAAGAGTTGTTAAAAGAGAGAAGAGACAGTCCTTTTAAAACGGATTAAAAAGGAAAGTTAGACAAAAAAATTAAGAGGAGTATAAGTTATACTTCAATTTAATAGGGTGTTCACAAGAATTTTCACTCACTTGGCCTAAGTGTTGTGATGGAAGAGTTGCAGAATAACTGTGTTCTGAAATGAGGTGGTCACATGACTTAACACAGACTATTATGTGATGCATAGTAAAAATGTGCAATTGGTTTTAGATTCTGGAGTTTAAACATGGACTACCTTGTGATTGAATTGATAAACAGGTCAAGAAGAAGGGTGTTACAATGACCGCATTGTTGGCCAAAGCTGCGGCAATGGCACTAGCTCAACATCCAGTTGTGAATTCTTCTTGTAAAGATGGAAAGAGCTTTACGTACAACAGCAGTATTAATATTGCTGTTGCGGTGGCCATTAACGGTGGGTTGATAACACCGGTGCTTCAGGATGCTGACAAGGTAGTATCACTGAATCAAGTCTCTCTTGTTTTGGTTGGTTAAAATTGTTGTTGATTTTGCCAAAGATGTTAAGTCATAGACTCATAGGTGATTCTTATTTTTATCTTATGTTGGTGCAGTTGGATCTGTATCTGTTGTCTCAAAAGTGGAAGGAACTGGTAGAGAAGGCTAGGGCTAAGCAACTACAACCACATGAGTACAATTCAGGTTATTTTGTTTCCATTGAATTTATAACTGGATTTCTAGGGTATCTCAGGGGAGTCTACTGAGGCGTTGTGATTTCCAAATTCAGGGACTTTCACTTTGTCCAACTTGGGCATGTTTGGTGTGGACCGATTTGATGCTATTCTTCCTCCTGGCCAGGTGAGGGGTTGGATGTAGCTGATTTTTTTTTCCGATACATTTCATTGTGTTGTTAGGAAGTAACATCAACTTAAAAACTGAATAATGTTCAGGGGGCTATAATGGCTGTTGGAGCATCAAAGCCAACTCCTGTAGCTGATGCTGATGGGTTCTTCAGCGTCAAAAATAAGATGCTGGTATGTCTTGCATTCTCTACCCATTTGAAAGTTGTTTTAAGTGCTAGGTTTGACTGAAGATAACTTTAGAAGTGAAATTTATTGACACATATCATTGCTCACTCTAATTAGATAATGTTGCCCAACTAATTTGTCTATACTCTAGCGACTCAAAATTCTTAGCTCTCGATGAATTTTTATGTGAACTATGGTCAGTTCCTAATTTCCCTTGAATTCTAGAAGTTGAAAACAAAGAAAATAAACAAAATATGATTGTATACCATTTATTTATTTTTAAGGGCATGTTTTTATAGATTTTCAAAGCTTCCATCTCCCTTTCAAGTGCCTGTGGCAAAAACCCACCTTTCTAGACACCATATAATTAGTTTGACTGATAATTCGGTAGCTTTTGTTGGATTCTTAAATGGCTGCGTCATCTTTGTTATATTACTATACTTAGACTTGCTGTAAAGGGGTTTAAAACTACCTAAGTCCTGAGTTTTATAATACAAATGTTACTTATTAATTATTTTTTTTAAAAAAAAACCTTATGTGATGAAGTCAATTGTTTTATCTTGTTTCCATAAGATTTTCTTCTCATTTATCTTCGATAATTCTTGATGTACTGATGATCTTTACCTCATATAGCTAAAATTAAAAAAAAAATTGTAGATGTTACGGATATCAAGAGATTCTTGTATGTTTCCTATATTTTCCCTATGTTGAGTAGATGGGTTCCTGCATTCCTACCCTTCATGCTTCTCAGGGTGTCTTTTTACTTCTAATTTTATTAGCATGGTAGATGCGTCATGCATACAGTCTGGTAGGCCCTAGAGAGTGATAAGCAAGTTGAAGTCGAGGAATAGTTTTCAGAATGAGATTAACCTATGTAAGTTATGGATCTTGGAAGGGATGTACCACAGGCGTCTATTGTACACAGCCCTACCCTGCATTTCTGCAAGAGGGTGTTTCCACAGCTCGAACCCGTGACTTCCTGGTCACATGGAACCAACTTTACCAGTTACGCCTAGGCTTCACTTCCGAAGTGTTCCAGACTTTTATCGGCTGGACCTTCGTGCATATGGACCTAATATATTTTGTCTGTGAAGATCAGTTGGGAGATTTTCTGCCAACTGGGATGTGGGATCATGTTCATTAGCAAGATAGCCATAGCTTTCCTATCCATTATTGCATGCTCTATAGCACATGGTGCTAAGCAGACCTAATGTGCAAAAAAAATTTCCTTCTATCGTCTTCAGTGTTTGCAGTTTTTAGTTTTGTTGGAGATATTTGAGCTTTCACAATGACTTTTGGCTGAACTGCTAGTTAATATGCTTCTTAAATGTCTGGGATTGTGGGATTGGAACACTATTCTGTAAAGAGCAATGGACTGGTATTTTCTTGCACTTCTAGTTTGATAAGTGGGTCTGGTGATTCTTTTATCCGAAGTAGTCCATAATCTTCAATCATATCTGAACAATTTATGACAATTGCGGACGTAATTGGATCTTGTCAAGTTAACTCAAGCACTACAACAAACGTCAGTCACATCTCTCATCAATTTTGGTTATATATGGATCAAAGAACCATGAATACAGTCTAGAGAAAAAACTTCAATCTCATTTGGTCCATCTACATCCTACAACCAATTTGGGGTGGGTGCACGCATCTCAAAATGTAGACACTTGCAAGGGTTGTAAATCATCAGAAGGGTTGCCAACAGTCGGTGTTAATTGTGGTGAAGTTGGCTTCATTTTCCCCTTGATAAGTGGTATATGGGATTGGTAGATAAAGAACTTAGCTTTAATTTTTCCGCTAATTCTTGGTTGTTCCAGTAATAAGCACTTGGTTATTGCAGCTCGAAATTACTGAAATACGTCAGTCCTTACATGCTGAGTTCTATGGGTAATTCTGAGACTTTCTGATTTGATATATGGTCTCCAATTTTGCGTCAGCCAACCTACATAAAAGGCTGATGAGATTTTTCTTATGGAAAGTTACCATCTCACACTAAAGGCTCTAGATAGTAGATAGTGCCTCGCTTCATGTGCTGGCCTTCTATTGGCTGGTTATAGTTGACTTGGTTCTAGATAGGGTCGGGGTTTGTTAATTTTGAAGCCTTAAGGCTATAATCATGAATATCCAGCTAGTCTCACGAGATCTTTTTGAGAATTAGTGTGGCTTCGATGGATTACGGTGGATTTCAGTTCTAGTTAATAGCATTTCGGATTTTATAAACCTAGGAAGCCGTGGTTTATGATGATAGTGGTACTTATTGAATCTATCTCACATTTAAGTTTCCCTCGTATGAAGGTAGACGAAGAGATAAAGTTTGTTCTCTTTACTCATCGTCCCAACTATGTAACAAGAATCCAATGGCAAGTAACATGTGGACAGGATTTCTTTCGTCTCTAGTGTTGTTTAAAGTCTAAAGGAGATGTAGCAACTATGATGCCTCAACTCCAAACTAGTTGGGATCCTTAAATGAATTTTCTATATTCATTCCACTCCATTTAGTTTTAAAGAGGACTGACTCGTTATAAATTGACTAGTTTTACACTGGTCATCAACCTATTGCAGTCCTTATCCTTTATCTGGGTTTGGGAGTATTCTTGGCATGTATTTGTGGGTTTTTATTCTTGGGTTGACATTAGTTATCTTTGGAGTTAAGATTGGTTTGCTTTATGACTGCTATAAAAGGAATTAGTTTTGATTTTTTGAAATGTGAATTTGGATTTGGTTTTGAGAATTTTTTGTGTTCTGAAACATATCAACTCAAACACAAACATTTTAGATGCTACCATACTGGAGAAAACATAATTAAAACCGTCTAAACATTTTTTTTTAATTCTTTACTAAATGTACTTTCGACTGTCTGAGAAAAACAGTACAAGAGAAATAAATTGCCAGAAGCAAGGCAACAGACGTCTCAATTTGTTTCCAGCCTTCACCAAAACCGACTACAGTTGGTTCCCAAAAATCAGGTTTCCGAAAATCAATGTGCCTGGTTTTAAACACAATAGAACTGGGTGGGTGGTTCCTTTAATCCTTGGTCTTGCTGGCTTTTTCATCTCACAGTTTCATCTAAACATAATGCTAACCTTGCTGATTTACCTATATGCATGCATCATCAAGTGCATTATTAACTGATTACCTTTTGACCTTTCCTTTTCACGATTTTCTCACCTTCCGAAAACCCACTATCATTTCCCTTAACGTGAAAGTCTGCTACCTATCGAAAATTTTTTCTGTATATTTCCCTTCTTTGTCTTCCTTCTTGGGCTTAAAGAACAGTAACTGTTGGTAGAAGTAAGACCGGATAGCTACTGAGAATGCTTCTTTAATCATAATCATGTGAAATATGTAGTTTTTTTCTTTGCTTACGGTTGAAACCTTGCTTTTGATGTCTTAACTGAAGCCTCATGTGAACTTGTATGATAAAGTGATGTTCGCATCATCATAAGAATAAATTCACACTTCACATTTTAAATCTTTTACAGGTAAACGTCACAGCAGATCACCGAGTTGTGTATGGCGCGGACTTAGCAGCCTTCCTTCAAACTTTTTCCAAGATTATTGAGAATCCAGATAGCTTGACAATGTAGATGGAGAGCTAAGATTAGCTGGTACGCATTGCAACTGATATATGTGTTGCACTAAAAAATTTCCAGTAGTTCAAAGTGAGCCTCGCAGTGCAATTTTTGAAATTTTATCGCCTTTTTCGTTTTGCTGATTCATTTTCTTCTCTTATAAGAAGCTGTATTTTTCTGGATTGCAAGAATGTGACTGGTTTCTCAGAGATGAAGATTTAAATTATTTTAGTTGCATACCAAATTTGCCTTGAAAAAAGTCTGTTGATTTACTCAAAAGTTGTTTTTTATTAGACTGTGCAATTATAATCTCAGGGCCGTTTGGTTACTGGTTAGAGTTATGCAGGGTTTAGTTATATATGTATTAGTCGTGCAAGATTTAAGTATGAAGCTATTAATTATAGGGTTTAGTTATGTAGGTATTATTTAGTTACGTAGAAATTACGTTACATGACTAACTAACTATTGAATATTGAGTTTAATATAAATTAATATATATATTGTTTACAAATAAAATAAGTAAATAACATAAATTCTCCCTTAAAAAAGATATTTTATTTATACTTAACTAGGAATTCTGTATTTTTTCTCTTTATATTTTTAATGTTTAAAGCTTATAAAAATAAAATACTATTAATATATTTCAAGTACATTATATTATCCTATTTTATATAATGTAAATTGCTATTTTAGTATTCCAAATTTATAAATATTATATAAATTGACATTCCAAATAAAAATTAATACATGATACTTAAATACGTGAATGTATTTAATAATATATATTGCAAATATATAATTAGCATATGCGCTATCAAAGTTATACATTTCTATTCATAATATTGATAAATATTTTTTTTGATTTTTAAATGAAAATAAATGAAAAGTTGTTTGTATACCAAAAAAAATAGTAGGGAGAATAGAATACTCATGTAAAGTTTTCAATAAAAAAGATTTAAAAATAAATTAATAGGGATAAATGTGTAATTTATCTTTCTAATATAAATATAATTAATACTCACATAATTTATTCCACCTTCTATCCTGCATAACTTATACATAGATCCTTCATAAGTTATGTATGTATTAATTATGTGGATTACAAAAAATGCAATCAAACAGAATAAAACTAATACAATGTATTATACATGAATAACATGTGCTCTTATATCATAATTAAACGATCCCTTAAGAAATAATTATCCTTCTGAATTGCATAGAATGTTTACTCGTATATTTCACAATATTATTAGATTGTTATCTAACGCTTATAATAACTTACCTACATGTTTTGAAGGCCTGTCTATTCGTTTATTTCATGCCTATTAAGGAAACAATGTATATAAGGTTCTTTATTTAATTCATAGTAAGCAAAATAAGTGAATAGTTCAAAGTTGAACAGAATCATTATGACTTGTCTCGAAATCTAAAAGATATTTATTTTGGGACAATTACTTTTTGATAAAGCTAGATTTATTATTTTGAGAAGGTGGAGTACTTGTTTGTGATAGCCACCAATATTTTATTAATTTAATTTGATTAGGCCATCTACCTATTCTTTAAGGTTCACATTTTTATAACATTAATTACATGTCCACTTTCGAAAAAAAAAAATCAAAAGTAGTTGCTTGAAATGTGTAAAGCAGTGATGGGATTGGTTCACGCTCCATTAGTTTCTTCTTTACCTACATTTTATTGATTCCGGAGCTAAAAGGGTAAAAAAGATTTACAAAAATTTTAAAATGGTATATGAGTTTTTTAATCAAAACAAAAAAATTTTCATGAAATTGTGATTTTGTTCGTCGGAGAAAATAAAATCGCTGCTATAACAGCGATTTGTTAAATTTGATTATTTTTTTAAAAATAAAAGAGCGATTTTCAATATAATTTTTTTTAAAAACTTTTTTAGTATGTCGCTGCTTATGCAACGACTTAAGTTTAAATTTTTTAAATTAATTTTTGCTTCTTTATTAAAAAAAGTTTAAATTAAAAAATATTTTTTAAAAAATTAAATTGCTGCCAAGGCAGCAATTTTTAATTAAATTTTTAAAATCAAATTGCTAAAAAAAATTGATTTAAAATCGCTGCTTTGGCAGTGATTTGACTTTAAAAAATAAATAAAATTTTTTAATAAAAAATCGTTGCCTTGTCAGCTATTTGATTTTTTAAAAAAAATTGATTTAAATTTTTTTTAAAAAAAAAGAAGCAAGAAATAATAAAAAAAAAATTAAAACGTAAGTCGCTGTCTCATGTTAAAAAAATTATTTTGAAAATCGCTCCCAAAGGAGCGATTTTGTTTTAATTTTTTTTTTAGAAAAAAATCAAATTTAACAAATTGCTGCAACAGCAATGATTTTTCTTTTTTCGATGGACAAAATCACTACTTCGTGAGCGATTTTACTGTTTTTATTAAAAAGAAATTTCATATACTGTTTTAAAATTTTTGTTAACACCTTTCACCCTTTAGACTCCGGACTCTCCTTATAGATTACAAGTTCAGTCAAAATCACTAGTTTTGATTCAATTTTATATTTATCTAAAAAAACATCATTATAAATTATTAATTTAATATTTTTTTAAAAATATTTTATAATATATAAACCTTAAATTCTGACTCCGCATTTCAAGTCTTTGGAGTAGTTTAGAAGAAATAGAAAGGTGGTTAAGGAATTTTCAAAAATTAAAAAATAAAACTTAATTCAAAACTCACCTATTTTAGATAATTAGACCCAACTTTTCAACTCTATTATTGGACTGGAAAATTTAATTTATATATACATTTAAAGATAAGCCACCTATTCTTCATGAGCTTGTGTTAGCTTTTATATATTGACTATCACTAGAGCAAGTCAAAGAATCATGTAGATCTTTTGAAATTTGAAATTTATTGATCAGGTTAAATGTTTTCATCAAGATCTTTTATATTATTTTTATGATTATGAAATTTAAATTTTAATAAATTTTTATATATAAATCTGTTAGTTACTACGAAATAGTTGAATTCAAATGAACCTGATATTAAAAGACTGCATCCACCACTAATTCAAATCCGAAATGACGAAATCCTTCGGTTCATTAATAAAAAAATCTTATTTATTCTACCACGTCACTCTAAGGCTATAATCTTAACTATTTTTTTTTATGTATATAAAAAAGGAAAAGGTGTTGAATATTTTGTAATTTAGTCCAAGCAAGTTGCGTAAAGAATTACTCTCACTATTTATCTTTACTAGTTCATATTTAATATTAAAAATTATTTTTATTTATTATAATATATTTAAATATTAAATATAGATAATATTAACAATAAAGTTTTACTAGATATAATATGATAATTTTTTAAATATATTTTAAATTCAATAGATATTTTTTATTTTTTTAATATATAGCGTATAAATAAAAATGAGTAATCGACAAAAGTGGAATAAGGAATGGGTTTTGTTTTGGAAAAAATTGAAAAATCTTTTCCAAGAAATTGCGTGATTCTATTGTATTTTGTATTTTTGTACTTGTAAAAAAAAAGAGACAAAAAATGGCCCACTAAGCAAAATTGTCACCATCCTATCATATTTAAATATATACAATATTTTTTAATTTTTGAGTTACTAGAAAACAAAGCAAAATAAAAATTTAAAATACTTTTTACAAATCAATTCAACTTAATGATAAATATATATTTTTTAAAAAATAATCATGTAGTTTGTTTTCTTAAAACTTTGCTCGTATAATTTCAATTTCCACCTCAAAACAACCATTAATATACACATACTTTTTGTGTAAATTTTTTCTCTAAAAAACTTACATAATTAATTTTATATATTAAAAAGTTCTCAACGATTATTATAAAAAAAGAATTATTGGCATATCCATTAATGTCACGTCTTGTACTATTCACATGTCTACCTCACTAAAAACAATTATGAAAAAACGAATAAAAAATGTTTAAAATGGGAAGTCACATTGTTGAAGTTATTTGATGGCTTTTTTATTTTTTTAAAATAATTTTTGAATTATTCTATCATGTTGAAGATAAAGATAAAGATTGGACTTAAATAATTGTCCCATCTATTTAAAGGAATTGGAATATTTTCTCACAAGTTACAAACATATACATGATTACTTTTTAGATTATAATCTTTTGGAATATTGTAACTCGAAAGGGATAACATTATTTTAGTTTATTGCGCATTCATTATGTTTATACAATATGATTGAGGTTTCTATTCGAGGGTTATATAGTCAGATAAATAAGATTTTTTTATTTTGTTAAGATATTTTAAGTTTAAATTTTACAATTATTAAATTTTGATAATAATTTATTCTTCTCGAATTAGCTTTACGAAAACTAATTTGAATTTATCGAATTTCAAAATAATATTGAATATCGAGTTGGAGACAAAGAAAAACAAAACATTATTGAGGGGTCAAATCGTATAGTACGTACTACGTATAATTGCTTCTTCTATGTGAACTCTTTTAAGTTTTGGAATATTATAAGATCGTCCTCTTAGTCTTTTAATTTATAAAAGTAGCCCTATAACTTTTTCGATGGACGTAAAGAATACAATTTTCAAATGACATTTCTCGTTAATTGTATTTTTTTCATTTCGATTCACCTCATTTTTTTTACCTTCACCCTTGTAGCCTCTATTCACACCGCCGACCGCCCTCACCTTCGATTCTATTATTACTATTACTAGTTCACATACAAAATCAAAATATAATTTTTATGAATTTGACTTTTTAATATTTTTTGGTATCTAAATCTAGAAATGTCAAAAACAAACACTTACGATAACATAATGAGGAAAATTATGTTAGCTACAAAATGAGGAAAATTCTATGATGGAAGGTTGTTTAACTTTGACTAAAATAAATACTATATAAGGAATATTAGCTACTTTAAATTTTTAACAAGAAAAAAATAATTAGGAGATTTAAAAATAGATAATATAGTGTTGATCTTATCTAGATATACTAGTTTGTTCAAGATTTTGATACAATACATATATATTTGTTAAACACTCCTTGGCTAGATAAAGTTGACTCACTTCTTTTTTAAAAAAATAAATAAAATTGACAAATTAATTGTGGACTTTCACAAAATTAAAGTTTGAAATTCAATATAGAACAAAAATTAAAGAGCGCACAAATACCATCTCAACCTATGTCTGAAATTTCAGATATACAGTTATACTATATTAAGGTTCTATTACCTCCTGAACTTATTTTATTAATAATTTTCTTTCCCTTTCGGCCTACGTGGCACTATTTTGTGAGTCCAACGTTGGTTGACTTTTTTTTTCTCAAACTAGTGTCATGCAGGCTGAAAAAGGGTAGAAAATTACTTATAAAATAAATTCGGGGGTCAATAGAATCTTAATATAGTTAAGTGTGTCTCTGGAATTTCGAGCATAGATTGAAGGAGTACTGATATATTTTCTCAAAATTAAGTTATATATTTTTCATTTGCTAATCCAAAATATTTCAAACTTTATTCACTCAATCGATATGAATTTTTGTTTGTAAATCAACAACAGAGATTAAAAAATTTTCTTATTAAAAATTAGATCTTTCAACTTTAAAATCGAAATTTCTGATAGCCTACAAAATTATAAACTAGCCAACGTATTGAGGTGGTCACACATGAACACCATCTTTGTCCTCCTACATTATTTTTTTTTTTAATTTCTTGGTTGTTCATTAACGAATCTATAAGTATTAAATTAGTCAAAATTGTTCTTATCATCTACACAAAATTTTAATACAATTGTTCATGATGTTGATTATTCTAGGTGGCCAAATTCTTGTGAATATTTTAAAAAGATATTGCAAGATATATATTTAAATATTCATCAATGAGGCAAAAGGACAATTCCTACGTCAAATCAAATCCATAACCTAAAAATGTTGTACAAGAATTTTAGGGGCCTCAAATAATTGAGTTAACGATTTTGATCCGTTAATTTTTATTAAAGTTTTAAATTCTTTATTTGGTTATTATAATTTATTTTAGTATCTAATTCAAAGACTATATATAACATATCAAGTAAATAAAAAAATATTTAAATAAAGTTTTTCGTAGATTAAATTAAATTGATCAAAATACATCAAATTAATAAAAATAAAAAACTTTAACCTGTTCAAATCTAAATTAATTAAATAAATTATAATTTTATGAATTGATTTTATCATCTCGAAACCTTATCTGAATAAATAAAAAGACTATGACCAAATGAATGGTGGACAATACTGACCCATCGAATTATTATTATTTTTTATTTATTCATTTATGGAACCCCTTGTTTTGTTGATTAATAATATTAAATAAATAGACATGAGTAAAACAGGTATCCTAATTTTAAAATTCCCATTAGGCCACTAATTATGTGCTCCAATCCATCATTTCTACTTTCATCCACTGCCAATTTTTTTATTTTTTTTTAATAACAAGAAAAGTGTGTGACATGATATGGTGAGGTTTTAATAAAGTAGATTGATTTAAGGGTATATTTGGTACAAAAGATATTGAAATTAATTCACTAGTCATTAATTTTTTTTCTTAGTTTTAAATTAACCATACCATATAACATACAAATATATTATTATGAGTGTCCGAAGAATTTAAAGACAATTTCTCATATTAATATGATGTTAAGATTTACTATAGAGAAAAATCTGTTACATATATTAAAGGATATCTAGACAGTAAAATATATACATAAGTTTATCTATTTTTGAGAAAATCCTCATAAATTGATGATGTAAGTCGTGAGTATCGCATATTTACTTTCATTTCGGAGAAACTTATAATGCTTTTTAATCATTATTTATAATTCGATATTATAAATATATCTTTTCTAAAATTAAATGGAGCATCTTGTTTTATGTATCCACAAACTATGTACTTGAGTGCTTCATAGTATTAAGTATATAACTAATTTTTTAAAATAATATTAAGTGGGTGACATGATTAGTAGTTTTGGTACTGTATTCTATTCTTTTTAATTTTCTTTAATGGGTGCGCATAAATTATTTTTGACCTAGAAATGTCTGAAAAAAGTGGGTATCTGGCATGATTCACCAGAAAATAAGTGCATCCAATTTATTTTATTTTTGGGTGGAATATAAAAACTTATTTCGATATATAAAATATTTCATATATAATAAATCACAAAGGAATCATATTTTAAGGATAGTGATATAATAGTTTATTATATGTGTAAATAATTTAATTGAGTATCAATATAAATATTTTATCAAGTGATCTCTTCTTATCTACGAGCTTTTGATAAATAAGATTACTTGAAATTCGTAATAAGGATATTTTAAAAAAAAACTATCAAATTAATTAAGATACACGGAAAAATATTTATTCACTATGATTATCTAAGCAAATAGCTTATTAGAAAATATTTTTTCTTTCAATAGGTTCTATATCATGCGAATCTCTATTATCGCGATATGAAATATCGATTATTTATATAAAAAAAAATAAAAAAAAGAAGAAGATAATTCAAGATACCTAATCTAACAAAAATCTTATAGAGATAAGAGTATAGAGTGAATGGGCTCTCAATCATTTCATGTAGCTGAATTATTTATGATAAATACAATAAATTTAAAATATCATTTATGAACTTTTTTTAATTATTACAAAATTATTTCTTCATTTTTAACAAATTTATTTTTTTAAAAAAAAAATTATTTTCACACACAACACCAATTTTATATTTTTCCCAAAGATTATAATTTTTTTAATAAAAAGTGAGGGGCAGTTGGCACAGTGATCCACAACATCAACCTGGCCCACCTAAATAAAAGAGAGGCAGCTTCTTTTATTTTTATTTATTTTAATAGTAGTAGGGGCCAAGGAAGAAATGGGAAAATAAAAAATAAAAATAGAGAACACTAGAAAAAGAATCTGAGCTAAGCAATTTCACCGACAAAAATTACGATAAAGTGATAAATATTTTTTTATTTTTGATTAAAAGAGGCGGGGAGTCCTTTTCATCAAAAAATTGATTAACCCATCAAAATTTTTGGACACATTTAAATTTAATTTGACTTATACTAAATTGGAAAACCAATCAAATAAAAAGGCAATTTCCTAATTGACACAAATTAAGGAAGCCTTCTGGAGTACATGAAAAGTCAAGAATTAACAATTTCTAGAATAATAATTTCCATACCCAACATGATAAATAGACTATACAAATGAATATAGTTTATTATTTTTCTTCGTATCAATTCAAGAAAAAAGATTGTTAGTGAAAGATTCATCAAATTATGGGTTCTTAGATTTAGAAAATGGAGAATAATGAAATAAAATAATTTAATAGAATTGAAATATACATTTTTTTTTAAACATGGATATGGTGTTTAAAAGAAGGTGATGTATAATTGAAAATCTCGAAAGAATAATTGAACTCAAAAAAATTATCTCAATCAGTCACTCGAGACAAAAGTTACGATCATTTGAAATTTCACCAAATTAAAGAGTGTAACTCAAAAGAATAAACTTTAAAGGGTCATAACTTTTGCCTCGGATAATCGATTGAGGCGTTTTTTTCAATTTGGTTGCTTTTTCGAGATCTACGTGAACAAACACCACACACTGGATAGGGTTTATAGTTTTACTTTCATCTTTGTGTGACCATATATAAGTAAAATTATAATAAGATTAAAAAAAACAAATTAAATAAAGGAATTGAGTTTACCACGTAAATCTCAAAAAATAATCAGATTGAAAAAAAATCGCCTCAAACGAATATTCTAGGCAAAAGTAATGATCACTTGAAGTTTCACCAAATTAAAAAGTATAACTCATCAAATTTGAGAAACTTCAAACAAACGGTCATAACTTTTATCTCAAATATCCGATTGAAGCAATATTTTTTAATTTAATTAGTTTTAGTAAATACTACACGTTAAAACAATTCATTTTATCACCTAAATTTCTCGAATAAATTATAATTATCAACTGCGGCGTATTTTCGTTCTATCATTTAATTGTATCCACCAAATACGAGACATCCACACCCCAATAATTATATTGACACCTAACATTAGGCTTTGGTTTATTCACTACAAAATAAAATATTTTAGTTAATATAAGTTAATTATTTCTTAGTACTTAATAGACAATAGTGTAACCAAATTATATTATGTGTCCTTAAATTAAAAGCACAACATGAGAATTTGAGGACCAAAAAAGTCAAGGAGACAGAATATTTTTTTTTTCAAAAAATAAAATAATTAGGAAAAATAATTGAAATTCATATTACTATTGGATCTGTCAGATGAGTACAAGAAGGATCTCAATAATCTTTTGACCAAGACATAACTTAAAAATATCTACCCTAGAATCTTTTAAATTTCAATCATAAATAATTGAACTGATATTTTTGTGGAATAGATTTATATCTTAGATAGAAAGGTACGATCATCGCGATTAGAGCAGGAGGTTATTAAAGTATTATGTGTTAACTTGCTTTTTTATGAGATTAAATTTAGCTAGTGTGATCTAAAAGTGTCGTATTTATCGTAATATCTTACTTTTACTATTAGTTACTATATATTATTCATTTTATTTTGATTATCACGATATTTTTGTTTGTTATATAATTTACTAGTCTTTTTCTGAATGGTTTTACTGCTTAATTTCTTTATTAATAATGACTATGTTTTTTCACTAGTATTTCTTCGTTATTTTAATTTTTTGCATTTGAGTCAAGAGTTTTTTATAAATAATTTCTCTATGTTACATAAAGTAGGAATAAGATATGTGTATTTTATTCTATCTGGATCAAACTCATGAGATTATATTAAATATATTATTGTATTTTTGTGAATGTAAAAAATGAATCAAAAATCTATCGTTATCGTAATCGTGCATAAAAAGACATAGATAAAAGACGAGCATATATCTATTTTTTCCATTTTATATGGACTATATTGAAATTATTATTGTATTTTTGTAGGAGTATTAAAATTTTAAATATGAATTGCACAATCATAAGGTCAATTGATCTGTATCTCAAATGGACTTATATTAATTATAAATTTAAAAATAGAATTTTAGGAATTGAGTTTATGCTTTGCTAGTTTCATCACATGGAAATCCAAGAAAACTTATTAAGGGATAAAAGATTAAAGGAAATAAAAAAAAAAGATAAAGAAAAAGGGGGAAAAGAGAAAGGAAAAAGAAGAAAAGAGAAAATTAAGAGGTGGAAACTTAAATAATTGTCACTTGTCAAAAATGGGTAATTGTAATTAGAATAGCACCACCAAAAGTTCTAATTTAATAAAGATAAATTTTTATTTTTAATTAAAATTTAGGTCAAAAAAGTAAAAAAGAAACAAAAACTACATATGATAAAACAGATCTCTCTTTAATAAAATCTTATACTATATACAACTCTAAATTAATTAGTATTTTAAAATAAATATTAAAATTAGTGGATGATAATAAAAAAGTAGGTAGTTGCAAATGCAATTACTATTGTCAACAACCATAATATGGTGCCATTGCAATTCAAACTTTTCTTTTCTAAATTTTACCTTCGTTGAGCAATAAGAGTACCTTTATTTGCTATGATTTCAAATTCCTTTTAGGAAAGTCTAATGAAGTTAGATATGGTAAATAAATTAAACATATATTATTTTATAAAAGGATTTTAATAATTCAATGAGGATTATCGAAGGACGTCTTTTGATAATTAAATTTTAACAATGGCAATACATTGAGCGTCTGTATGAAGCATTGAGGAAATCACTTTTTAATAAGCATAATTAATGGACTTGACTAGAAGACAAGTGGTGTGACGTTTATGATAGAGGTGGATCGTCATAGACAGATCAAAAGAGAAGAATCGTAAGATGTGTATGCTCGTTAGGCAAATTTCTCAGAAAAAAATTGAATGAATTTTTATATTTTATTAAAATGAGAGAGAAATGTGACTCAATATTATTACAAATTAAAATATTCATGAAGTATGTTAGGTCAAATCGAATAAGACATGCAATGAATTTCGTCCGGGACAAACAATTAGGTACTTCATGATATTATTTTGAAACGTTATAAAATATTTCGACATACATCTCGTTCAACCCTACTCAATATATTTTTCTTAATTAAACTTTACTCTAATATTTTTAATGAGTCATAACTTAACTCGATCGATTTACAAATTTCAAATAAGAAAACTTTAATCGAAAACATGGAACGTGGACCGGCGTGTCTAGTGGGTTCTGACCAAAACTCATGGATTCCTTTAGAAATAAAAAATTAATTAATTGATGCTATTTTCTTCATTTTTAATATTATACTTTCGTCGTTTTAATTTACTATCATATAATTTTATTAGATACAAAATTTATGAAATGTGACTTTTTTTCACATCCTTAAAAAAAGTAGTACATCTTTGTAGATTTATAAGTGGAATTCAATACAAGTAAAATATTAATCGTGTCATTAAATGTTTATTAAATAAAAAATAATATATATAACATTTTTTGTTATACGAAAGAAGAAATAAAATGTATCATATTAATTGAGAAAAAAATATTTGTTTCCACTTTTAAGAAATATATACTAACAAATAAGAAAAATAATTTTACTAATTTATTCCTAAAAAGAGTTTTTTGAAATTTTATAAACTTATTTACATTTAAAAAAGGATAATTACGGGAGCAAAAGTACATAACTTATTAATTTTATTTTAAATTTTAACTAAAAATAATAATTATTTTTTAATAATATAGACGACTAACCTACACAGATGAGGCATATAATTGTACGTCCAAACCGACACTTGAAAAATCAATTTGTCCAAACGGTGCTGCACGTATTTTTTTTGTCATAAATAATACCAAAGCAACTTGCATTTCATTTTAGCACTATTATATAACTATTTTTTTTTTTAAACTTGGTAAACATTTGAAATCGAAATTGAAGATAAAGTTAGAATTTAAATTATAATCTATTTTTTAAATTTGGATTCAATTTTAAGTTAATTTTATAACTTTTATTACTAGATATAAATTTTTAAATGTAATAAGAAGTTATCTTAAAAAATGAATATTTCTTTATGGTCAAACATATATAAAATTGTTAAATGCAATAGATTAATAGTTGAATAAATCTACCCAAAATGAAGATGTGTAGTTGCATGCCATTAACGCCAATCAAATGAAACTAATAAATACTGCTAAAATTTTTATGGATATTAATCAAGTGTCATTAAAATTAATATTTCTAAAGACTTTAAAAATATATATAAAAAATGATAATTATTACTAAAAATTATATATTAACGATAATTAAAAATTAAATATCACTAATAATTATATTTATTGTAGTGCATTAGTCAGCCAACTTTTATTAATCTTAATTATAAAAACATCAACTACTCAAATATAGACAGTCATTCTATAAAGAACCGTCGAAAGCAATAAATTACTTTATTTTAAAATAAATAATGTTTTAGTTTTTTTTCTAAAAAAATTACTCCCAAAATATTAGTCTAAAAATAATTTCTTTTTAGAACTGCTTATTATTAAATTTTAAAACAATTTCTTTACGATATAAGTATATAATTTATGCAAAATTATCTTCTTTTGTTAAATGTAATTTGAACTCTAATCCATCATGAACTCGATATATATGATATTTTGAAATTTTCTTTGTTAGAAAATATTCTCTTCGGCGAGTGATATTTATCCTCTAACGAGAAAAATTAAAAAAAATAAAATAAATAGGTACGTCTTTGACATAACACCTAACTTAGACGGCAAAACTATAGCATCCTACTTAACTTTTTTAATATATAGATTAAATTAATTACTAAATTTAAGTATACATTAACTATATAAGCAACCTAACAATAAATTGTACAAGTCACATAAAGATCCAATTTATACGGTAATAATAAATAGACAAATATAGGAAATGAGATTTTTATTTAAAATTTAAAAAACAAGAAACCAGATCAGATCTAACTGTATATTTTAAGGGAAAAAAATGTTTTTGTTTTTATTTTTTTAAAATAATTTTAAAATTGCAGTCTGATTCATGTCGTTTACAAACCAAACAAGTAACAGCCAATTACTTAAACAAATTTGCTTCTTCAATAACAATGAAATTAGTTGGCCATTAAATTAAATAAATTAATATAGATTATTTAATTAACTCATTAATTAGCTAAATATGTATAGGTGAACAAATTGAATTTGTCACGTTCTCGTGAGTAGGCGGATCTATGGTTTGAAATGTGTATTTTTAATTGTAATAACTTTCGTGTTAACTTAACATTTATAATAAACATTATTAAATGTATAAAAATATTTATTAAGAATCTAGTGATAAATTAGTCTCTTGGTTAGAAATGAAGTTCGTTATAAAATAACAAGTTGAAATAATAAATATTATAAACTTTAATTTGTGAATTCGTCTCTTCAATTTACTTAACCACTACACATTTACACCACACAACGTGCACAAATTTATTACTAATATATAGTAGTATAATGCACCGGCCTAGATGTGTTCATTTTAATTTATAAGTTATATATATATATATAAGATTTGTATACAAGATTTGTATTAAAGTTAGTTATTGAGTTTTGTTAGCTTGTCGTTTTTATTATATCTTTGATTTTGCGTGTGAATGTATATTTATGTTAAATTCGTTTTCTTTATTTTTGAGATTCACCAAATATTATGATGGTTAATATTTATCGATGATAAATTCAAAATATTTTGTTTATGATGCATTAGAATGTTAAATTCGAATCTTTTAGAATAAATAATATGTAGAAACTAACCGTTTTCTATAAAATGTTAAAAATGACAAACTTTGAATAAATCATATGCATATATATAAATACGACAATAATAATGTCAAAACACACGATATATATATTCTCATAAATGATATTTAAAATATATAAATTGAACAGATCTAAATTCTATTTTTATGAAATAGTAAAATAATTTTTCGATAAATCTCGACTCAAGGAATTCACCGATATATATGAATGTTATGTCTCAAAAATAATTCATATTTTTATACGCACCGACTTGAATTTATGAACATGTCTAGTGTATAAATCCAATTTGTCAAAAGTTCCCAATTTTATATTTTCTTTTTCTAAAAAGAGTTTATAATATTTTTTTTGTCTTTAAACTGTTGAAAAAGACTGTACCTTTATGTTCTTCCACGCCTATTAATATTTGGAACTTATCATTATTTCCAAAAAGCATAATAATATACTAGAGGAATTTATTAGCTGTCTTGAATCTATAATTTCCTCCACCACTTCAAAATATATATTTTATATTTCGAAATTTCTCTGTTTTTTCCACTATTATTTAGAAAAAAATATTAAACATAAAGAATCATATAATTGAAGTACTTAGAATCAATATCTTGTATATAACTTTTCTTTCATTTCATTTAAATGGAAAATTATATTCTTTTATTTATTATCATTTCTATAACTATTTTAATTTGTCGCAGCTATATCAAGAATTTTCAATAATAATCTCTCTATTTTCATAAGATTATAAATTATACATCTGTACATTCTACTCTTTTCATAATATATACTTACGAAATTCATTACATGTGGTGTTGTACAACTAAGGAAAGGTATATTTAGCTTTACTATAGAATATATTTTAAATAGTGGATTATGATTAACAATCAACTTTATGTGATATCAACTTCAAGATAAATACGTAAAACCTAACTAACCATAAAGTTTTACCATAAAGACATTAATGGTTGGTACATATCAATTTACCAATGCATTAGATATATATATTTTACCATCGAAAGACACTTTTCGATAATTATGGTATTTGAACTAATTTATATATAACTATTAATTATATACCATGCTTGTTATTTATGTACGTAATTACACACTTGCATAAATATCAAACACTTGAATAGATGAAAAGTTTTTTTTTTCATCATTAACTAGTAATGTCTTGAGTTTAATCTTAAAAATATATTTTTTTTCTTTTTAAAGAAAATATAATATCTTTTTTAATTACGTGATAAGAATCTGAATCAATTAAATAAGAAATATCGAATATGATAGAAGATAATGTTTTTACTTTTAACACAAACTATAGACAAATCTCTCAACCACTCAACAATGTTCTCATCAAATCAAATAGGCACCAAAAGCAAAAACATCCATAACCCCAAAAAGAAGAAAAGAAGATTTTTTTCCCTTTTTGAAATAGTAAATGGTTGGTAATAATCAAATGAACAATGCTTGGAAAGTAATGTTTTCACTTTAGCACAAATATAATAGATGGTAAAAGTTTAATATTTTCATTAAATTAATAAAAACGTCGTATAAACTTTTCTCGCCTTCATTAATAATATGCTTATTTATTTATTAAATAAAATTTGACTTACATATCAAATATCAATAAAATTTTATTACAAATGAAAGCATACATTTCAATCGTTCTTCAATATTTTCATCGTAATCACAAATTCTAGTAAAATGAACACGACATTCTCTCGAGTTGTCAATTATAATAATTGCCTTTATTTGCATTTTGCCGTCAGAAATAAATTAGCAGGAGCAAAGTTAGAAATTCATATAAATTTAGTAATTTTTATTTAAACATTATTTTTTCTATTATATTATTAATATTAAATTTAAAATATAATTATTAATATTTTAAAATTATTATTATTAAATTTTAAATCTGTAAAATTAAAATTTTAATTTCGTCTCCGCGAACTAGAGACAATAATTGAATCAATATCTTGTCTTGTGTGAGGCCCTACTTCGGACTCCAAATCTGAAAATCAAAACCACTTAACCCATACAATACTTTAATCATTAAATTCACACCACTTTGGGAAGAAAAAAAAAAGTAAAAGAAAATTCTAGAATCCATACTTATAGAAAAACACAATAACACATCATGGACACGTTTAAGCAAGCAATAAAATATAAATATAAAATTGAAGGTCATAGCAATAAAACTTAGAATACCCTCCCGCTCCGTTTCGATTCTTAATTAGTAATCTCAAATTCAAATATTTAAAATAATTTAAAAAATAATTAATTCTATTTGATGTCAAGATAAGACGTCCGTAACAAATCAAACACCAAACACAAACGCTAATATTAATTTGAATTTGTTAAAGAATGATAAAAGTCTTATATTGAAGATTAATGAAATGAGTGAATTCCTTATAATACTTGAACAATTCTTCTTTCTTTTGAGCTAACTTCTGAGGTGTAAGTTAGGCTTTATACCTAATTTCACATTATATCAAAGTACGACTAGTTTCATCCGATGTTGTACCCCCGAATTAAAATTACCCACACCAGATGTTAAATATTGGGCGTGAGATGGAGTATTAAAGAATGACGGAAGTCCCTCATCGATGGTTAATGAAATAAATGGACTCCTTATATGATTTGACAATCCTCTATTTAGACCAACTCTTGACGAATGAATTAAACTTAAGACTTAATTTCACATAGTTCTACATATTACAAATATTATTTTTTTTATTCAATTTGAAAATAGAAAAAATAGAAATAGAGATCTCATTTTCTTGCAACACAAATATCAACAACTTAAAATAAATAAATAGTATTTTTTTTAAAAAAATAAATTATACACCCATGTCCTAATGGGTCCCACTAACATGCTTACATCATCATTATTACTCAACTCTCCCCCACCTTTGTCCCGCCCACTATATAACCCTTCTGTTATTTATTTTCCCTCAAACTCATCTCCCATTTTTGTTTGCACAATTTGCATTTTTACATTTTATTTCATATCATATCACAAATGGATAATCAATTGATTTCGAGAAAACGCGTATATGACGACTCAATAGAATTACAGATCAATTCCCCGGAGGTAAAAAGACTCCGGGAAGATCTCTTAGACGATTTATACGATTCGGAGTTTTGCACTCCGAATCACGATCTAGATTCCTTCATGAAGAGCTTCGAAAATGAAATTACAGCTTCAGAGACCGCCGGAGTTTCGTCGGAATCCGGCGAATCTCAGCCGGAGTTAGGATATCTTCTAGAAGCTTCTGATGATGAACTCGGACTACCTCCGCCTATCGAGGCGGAGCCTGAGTCAGTCCGAGTTTGTACTGATTCACTCAGTAACGAGTTTTGGGGATTGGAGGACCAGATACCAAGTTATGACCCGTTTGATTTGGGTATTGTTGAATCGGATCATTTTAGCGGTAATAATATCAATATGGGTGAATATGTCGGGTTAGATGGTTTATTCGATCATTCGGATATCGGGTATGGGTCGGGTGATTTTCTATGGAGACCAGAAACTTTACCCGCTCAATAATTTAGTTTAGGGAAAGATATTGTAAAGATTTTTATAATTTTTGTTTTTTTTAATATACTATTATTTGATTGAAAAACAAAAAGGTAGAACAAATTATATATTTTCATTCCTTTGAAAATGTTAACTAACATCAACGACTTCTTATTTTATTTTTAAGTGTTAGTTGATTCAATAATATAAAAAGTTAATGTACAATGTTAAAAAAAAAATTGCCACTCAAAAATTCTCTTTCATTCGGTATAATTTGTTATGATTTATTTTTAAAATCAAACTATAATAACTTTGATTAATATTTTAAGATGTATTTTTTTATCATGTTAATATGCAGAAAATTGTAATTTATAGTACTTTTCATATAATTTTAAAATATTTAATTTTTTTGTTTGATATATCAAATTAATATAATCTAATTTAACTTTAATAATTAATTAAATTGACTTTCAAAAAACATAACATGAGAATCAATATCGGACGGAGAGAATACTTGTAACTAATATTTTTTTGAAAATGTTACAATTGTTTTTTAAGTTGTCAAGATGTTTTAAAAGATTAATTACTAAAATTATTTTTTTAATTATGATTTTTTAATATACGTGTAAAAAGTGATCATTTGATATGAGACTGAGAAAATATGAATGTTCCATGTAATATAACTCAACTATTTAAGTATAAAAATTATCTTGATATTTTTGAACTCCAAAATTAAATTCATGGGAAGATTAAAGTTCGTGTATAAGACAAAACTTTAAATTCAATTTGAACATGTTTAATTGATTTTTTTTAATTTTCTTAGGTAAGAGATTTGAAAATAGTAAATAAATGATTTCCTTCTATTTAAAATTTAAATGGCCATAAAAGATTAGCTCTTCTTAATACAAAAATAACTAAGTAATAATTTTGCCAACCATGACATGAACTGGAAAAGTGTGCTATAATGATGCAATTTTTGACATTTATCACTCTAAGTCATTTTTTTAAAATTGAAAACACTCTATAATATTTTTAAATAAAAATTATAAATTAAATAACCATTTTGAATGACAACTAATGATAAAAGTTTGTATTATTTTATCATATACTCTAATAGAATTGAAAAAGAAAAAAAAAGACAATTCAAGTCTTTTTTCCAATTTTCCTCCACAGGCCTTATCAAAGTTCAGTGAAACGGCCACTTTTTGTGTCACTAATCAGAGTTTAACTCCTAACATTTCTAATTTAACTCCATTTAAAAAAAAATTAAAGTTTTTTTCAATCTTTTTTTTTTTTATCATTAAGTAGAATCATTTTACTAAAACTGGATGAAGATATTATTGTTTTTGAAAAGAGTTTCACTTAAACTTAATACAAAAATGTGTGAAGTACGATCATACATGTGCTTAAGTAGTACAACCATAAAAGGTATTCACACATTGTAACATTTTGATTGTCGTAGACAAGATTCTCCATGAATCTCTAGAACATTAATACACAACTTCATTTTCATTCTTGTAATTATAATAAACAACTTTATAGTCGTTAGTCAAGGGTTTAATCCAAACCCAAAAAAATGAGTATAACTAAAAAATAATTCGAACTTGATTCTGACTGTACAGGGAAGGTCTCTCACCTCCCTAGTAGCAGGATTCCACAATGCACATAGTATGGGTAGAAATTAATTAAGATAAACATGGAATTTCTTTTTCTAAATAAGTTGTTTAGATAGACTTATTATATGTGCTTTTAAAATTTTTTATAAGTATGATTGAACATTTATTTTTAAATCAATTTAATAAAAATAAATCATAAAATTCATGCTATATAACTCCGGATCAATTCAAAGGTGGTTTTAGATTCATCGCTTCTCAATTCACTCAAAATTACGAATATTGGTGCACTCTTATCTATATCAAAATGACGACATATGGGTTCAAATTAGATCGCAGGACTAAAGATTACAAAACGATTACTATAATCAAAAAGCTAAATATGCAGTTATTTACTTATGTTCTATAAATTCATGAAAAATATTCAACAGGATGTCGATGAAAATAAAAATAAAAATAAAAATATTATTTATCACAGAGATAAATATGCAGCGATCTACTTATGTTCTAGAGATTCATGAAAAATATTCAAATATGACATCGGTGAAAATAAAAATATTGTTTATCACAAAGATTAAATATGCAACGATCTACTTATGTTCTAGGAATTCATAAAAAATATTCAAACATGACGTCAATAAATCTAAAAACTTGTCTATCTAATATCTTCGACCAAACGTGAGATAAAATAATCTACTTTCTTATCGTGTTTTATTATACCTTATACATCATAATAACATAGTAAACTATTAACAATAAGAATATTTATGGACTAAACTATCAAAGGGTTACATTTTTGTTCATTTAACATATTTTAAAAGACAATTTTGATCTTTTTTCTGTAGTTAATATTAGTAAATATGCTATGAATTATTTAATTATGTTGTGTACATTGTCGAATCTAGCTTGGGTTTGGATCTTTTAATACATGCGATCATGATTATCTTATTTTAACACCTAAATAGGAGAAATCTTGATTTCTAAATATTTTAGAAGCGTGGAAAATTAAGAAAACTATAGATAAAGGAACATGAAGATCTCATAAAATAAAGCGTTTTAAAAGATTTACGTTAACCTGTAAAGTAATTAATTTTCCTAAGGATCTAGTCTAAACAGGTACAAGAGCTACTAAGATGACAAGGTATACATAATTAATAATTGACGCAACTCCCCCCACACGGGAAAAAATAGAAGTCGTTGGAGATTGTCTTCGTCTTAATCTATGAAACATTACTAACCCTGCAACTAGACTATGCCAAAAACACACAACAAAGAGCAGTATCAGTACAGACATCATCAGTCAACTCGATAGCCACCACATAATATAAAAAATTGACTAGCAGGAAACATGCAATGAAACCGTTCCTTCCTCCACATTTGGATCTTCATGTCCTTACCGTTCCCAAATACTTTTAACATATACTAGTACACTTGACTCTAACCCCTTACTTGCTACGTTCTTGATCATAACTTAATCATTCTATCTATTAGAGAAGGTTCAGATATAACTACTACCAACTCGACCAACCCCTTACAACACACTCTTACTTCTTCCACCTCACCACTCTTGACTCCATAGTACGTTCTATCAAAGCTTGTTAATCGTTTCAATATACTAACCCCTTACCACAGTAATTCCTAACTAATTAACATTTGCGCTACAACAGTACACATGACCACCTTTCTAAGGTAAAACATAGTAAAACCTGGATTGAGAAATCTGATAGTGCACTTGCAAAAGTTGCATCTTTTTGAATTTTGTGTTTCTGATTTATAAAGGCCTCACTTGCAACATTATTGACAAGCCAAGAAATTTATAAAAGCTAAGTTAAAAGGGAAATGTGTACTAAATTAACATGTTACACCATTTAGGTAATCAAATTCTAAAAACAATAACGGTGCTACATTACTCCAATGTTAAATTTGGGACCTAAATCAAATTTTAAAAACAACAATGATGCTACATGACTCTAATGGTAAATTCGAGACCTAATGATGAAATGAAATAATGTATAAACGAGTAAATTCCTTATGTACTATTAAGAGTGAGTTTAAGGGATTTATGATTGAAAGATAGGTGGTAGCTTACTCAATAATTTTAGTTATTTTTGAAGTAAGAATAAAAAGTATGATTAAACGACATTTTCATAACAGACTTATTTGGGTACATATTTCAAATTAACTAGAAGATGACGATTTACCCCTCTCTACAGTCCCCCCCTTTCCACCGGCCTTTCACTAATCTACCCCTCAAAAATTTTTATTTTCGAAAAACAAAAAACAAAATAAAATTTACCCTCTCCTGCGCCCACCCCCACCCACCAAAAAAATTGTTTTCGAATACAAAAAGAAATGTTTTTTTTTAAAAAAAATTTACCCCCTCTCCCGGGCACACTCCCCCCCCTCCGGACCCCGACTTTCCACCAATCTATCCCTACAAAAACTTTGTTTTCGAAATACAAAACAAATATGTTTTTTTTTTAAAAAATTACCCCCTCTCCAGCCTCACCCCCCCTCTCCTTCCACCAACCTACCTCTAAAATAATTTTATTTTTGAAAAATAAAAAAAAATCTGTTTTTTCAAAAAAATAAAATAAAATTTACCCCCTCTCCCGGCCTTCCACTAACCTATCCTCAATTTCTTTTTGTTTTCAAAAAATAAAAAAAAATCAATTTTTCTTTTTTAAAAAAAGATTTTTTTACCCCTCCCGCCCTCTAGCCGGCCACCGCACTCCCCAACACCCCTCCATCTTCCACCAACCGACTCTTAATTTTTTTGTTTTCCAAAAATAAATAAAAAAACTATTTCATTTCTCACTCATATGGACTGAATATGAATTCTCATGTTAACCCATTTTGTCCATATTTGTATGAGCTTAAATAGGTTGAAGACCATATTAACCCATTTAAGAACATGAAATAAAATAGGGCAACTTTCACATATAGCAAATAAAAAATTCATATTTGTATGCTATAACAAAGTTTGCATAATTGCGCTCCATAGTAAACATAGAAACTGTATAATCCGCCATACATATACAGTTGAAGCAAATTGTATAAAACGAAGTGTATAAAACAAGAAAGAGAAAGACACTTGGGCAGAGAACTGTATAAAAACGAAGTGTATAAAATGAATTTTATTATTATAAGTGTATTTATATACAATTTGAATTTGTATGAAATGAGAAGGAGAGAAAGACAAAAGAGACTTGACAAGGAATATACAATTGAATCGAATTGTATAAAACGAGAAAGAGAGAAATTAGATACAATTTGAAAATTGTATAAAACGAGAAAGAGAGAAAGACAAAAGAAACTGGGCAGTGTAGTATTTTTATTGTATAATTATAAGTGTATAGGACGAAAATATATGTACTTGCATGTGTATATACAATTTTCTCACGCTTTATACAAACAGAAACACAATTTATACATTTCGCTTCTGTTTATATAAGTGAGAAAGGCGAGCGATATCTGGAAGAGGGGAACAAAAATATATGCATTTATACAATTTTCTCTGCTTTATACAATTAGAAACAATTTTTATACACTTGTGTTTGTATAAAAAGTGAGGAAGCGAGCGAGAGATTGGAGGAGAGTGGCGAGCGAGATATTTGGGAGAGAGACACCTGACAATTTTTTGCAAACGTTTGCTATGGAGCACAATTAAATCAAACCCTAACTACTCCATTTATTTTAGGTTATCAGTTTGCTATTATATACGATTTTCCCGATAAAATATGAGTGATCCATTCAATTTAATATGAACAAAATAACTTCATTTCACTACAATGGGCTGAAATTGACACCCCTACTTGTAATCAAAGAAAGTTACTTTATTGGTACATATATATTTGAGATTAAAATAGGTAAATGACGACTTAACTTTATATTTTCCGAAGAATATAAATATTTTGTATATGTAACGACCTGTTTAGTCGTTTTGAGCAGCAGGTTTTATTTCTGAAAAAACAGGTTGAGACGACGGAACCCACGACGGACCGTCGAGGGGTCTCGTTTCGAAACACTTAGAAATTCTGAAAAATGGGTACTGAAATCGACTCTGTGAACTTCGTAACGGAATGGCAGGACGGACCGTCACAGACTCTTCAAAGAATTGAGTCTCTGAACTCTGTGACAGAGCAGCAGGACGGACCGTCGCAGGCACGACGGCCCGTCACAGGCTGCGTAATCCCAGGCGGAGTCGGATTTCTTTAATGTTTTAAGGGACGCTTTTGACTATTCCTGCTTTAATTATAAAGTTAGTGGGTTAATGTTAGTAAGTCTAATTACTTGGGGGCTAAAAGAGGTAACCTTGAGTAAATTATTGGGTTATTATTGCCATCTTTTATTCTTAATTATATGCTAATTAGGGTAAAAGAAAGAGGGTTTGAATAAAGAAAAATAGAAAGAACAAGAAGAGAGAGAGAGAGGATCGATCGAGACAAGAGAAAAACGAAGAGAAAACAAAGCCTTGAGAAAAATTGCTTGCTTGATCACGAATCTTCGGTGGAGGTAGGTTATGGTTTTTACACTATTCGTAGTAAACTCTTAATAGCGAATGATATGTATTGGGTAGTGTTGTAAACCCTTCTATATGCTTAATTGTTTGTTTGCATGTTGTGATTATATAATTGTGATGAGATAAGCATGATGAAGCTATTGAATTCTAAATCTTGAAAAAGAAACCCTAATCTACTTTGTTAATGATGATGCCTTAGTATAAAAGAAGGCTTGACGAACGAAAGTAGTGAGATTAGGGGATCGGGTGCCACGTTCCGGTACCAGGATAGAATGAGGATCGGAGTGTCACGTTCCGGTACCAGGATAGAATGAGGATCGGAGTGTCACGTTCCGACACCAGGATAGTATATGGATCGGGTGCCACGTTCCAGTACCAGGATAGAATATGGATCGGGTGTCACGTTTCGACATCAGGATAGAATGAGGATCGGAGTGTCACGTTCCGACACCAGGATAGTATATGGATCGGGTGTCACGTTCCGACACCAGGATAGTATATGGATCGGGTGCCACGTTCCGGTACCAGGATAGAATATGGATCGGGTGTCACGTTCCGACACCAGGATAGAATGAGGATCGGAGTGTCACGTTCCGACACCAGGATAGTATATGGATCGGGTGCCACGTTCCGGTACCAGGATAGAATATGGATCGGGTGTCACGTTCCGACATCAGGATAGAATGAGGATCGGAGTGTCACATTCCGACACCAGGATAGTATATTGAGGAGCGGAGTGTCACGTACCGACACGAGAGGAATAAAGATAATGAATCTTCAAAAATGTTAATATATTCAATCTAATGAACCTAATTCCCAAATGAGTATGATGAGGAGGCGTGAGTCCTCATTGATGAGCTTTGGTGTTGTAACCAAGGGTTATGGTAATTGTAAATGCTGCATGCTAAGGATATTAGTTGATTTTATGATGTTATCTGATATATACTGTTTTCTATTTTGAGTTGGCCGATGATACCCACTCAGTACTTGTGTTTGTACTGACCCCCTACTTTATGTTTTCTTCTTTGTTATTTGTGGAGTGCAGCAAACGTGCCATCGTCTTCAACTCAACCGCAACTCTAGCCAGTCTTCATCACTCCGGATTTCAGGGTGAGCTAATGCTTCTAGCTTGGACTGGATCTTCCTCTTCATGTCTTGATGCCTTGAAGTTCCGGCATGGACTAGCTTTTTATGTATTTTAGCTTCTTAGATACTCTTAGCTCTAGTAATTTGAAGTAGATGTTCTTGTGATGATGACTTCCAGATTTTGGGAATAATAATAGTTGTTGAGTTTTTAGAAGTTATTGAATTGGTTTTATTAATGAGTTTAAGTCTTCCGCATTACTTTCTGTTGATATTATATTGAAATGTTAAGGTTTAGATTGATTGGTTCGCTCACATAAGAGGGTAAGTGTGGGTGCCAGTCGCGGCCCGATTTGGATTGTGACAGTATACCACTTGATATTAAGTGGAAAACTATAGTAGTAGCCCCAAATATAAAGAGAAGTATTTTTAAATTTTTGTCTATATGGTGGAGGTAACTAAATTTGTTGATGCTCCATAACTGCTTCACATGATACGTTAGTGTCATTATGTGAAATCCTACAACCTATCATTTTGTGAGTTGATATTGAGCCTTGTAATTATGTCATTAAAAGAGGATATTTTAAAAGGCATCTTATTTATATATGTCATATATACTATTGATAAAATTATATTTTGGTCTTTGTTTTCTAACTATCTACCATGCAGAGAGGTTATAATAAAAACACTATTTTCAATATCATTTAATCCTTTTTTTTAATCGTGTTATTGCTTATTACAATGCTAGAAATAATCTTCACAATATTATTGAGAACAATGTTAGATAGTGGAGCCTGATTAATATATATAACTGTTTACGCGGTTTAACCTTCGCGGTGAGGTTACCGGGGAGTTATGGGGGGTGGGATCCCCCATCCGAAGGCGGGGTTTACTTACGGGGTGTTACCACAAAATATTGAGTTTTCTCTTTCTCTCTCTAGATCTCTCATCTCTTTCTCTTGAAAGTTCTTGTGTTCTTCATTCATCTAGTGTGTGTACGTGAATTCGATCCTAACAAACAAGACTGCTTAACTTAATAGTATTCCAAGACTTATTCACAAATAAAGGAATTAATTAAGGAGTTATTTACTGTTTGAATGTAATAAGGTGAATGTAATTACTAATATGTCAGATGTTAGAAGACTTATCAGTCCCTCGCTCTACTTAATATTGTATTTTAAAAATATATAAATATCATATAAACAAGATACTATTCATATTGATGTACTATTTATAATTTTCACGTAGACATCTATATATCTTCAAAATGCATCATTAAATAATGCATAGAAGTAATAAGTCTGTCCAATATTTAAAATTATTATAAAAGTTTCGATCAAAATTTGGACTAACTTTTCCCCCTTAATAAATGAATCATGGAGGATATGACATTAATTAATTCCTTAATAAAGAAGAAATTATGAGTGATACTATTTTTCTTATGGATTGAAGCCTTACATTTTCTATTTTGATTTGTAAAATTAGTGACATTAATTATAATACCTTAATAAAGAAGAAATTATGAGTGACACTTTTGTCCTGTTTGAAGTAGTACAAAAAGATATTTTTGGAAAGAAAAAAAAACCATTATATTTTATTTAGAAAAAAAAGATATTTATGTGATCAATCAAAAACCATTCATATCAACTAAATACATTTTTGCTAATTTTATTATTATAAAACCATACAATCAACTAAAATACATTTTTGGTAATTTCATTAATAATATATTTATGACTATTTTTCTATAGATGAAATCAGTAAATATGATAAACCAACTAAATACATTTTTGTTGATTTCATCAATGACATTTTAAACTTTTTTCTATAAATGAAATCAGTAAACTATCAACTAGATGCATAAAAAGCTCTATTTCATTCATTCTTTGATTACCACCGTTTAACCACCACCTAACTACAAAAAAGTTTTTTTATCACTCAACGATTTGTGGGCTAACAGATCTGTTGAATTCATAATCTAAAGCAAACGTGTGTTTGATTTTGTTGATATCTCATCTCACTCTGTGTATATTAGTATGACTTATAGTAGGGTTTTTTCTGAAGAATCAACAAGAGAGATTCTAGTGAGTTTACCTGTGAAATCGTTGTTACGATTCAAATGTGTGTGCAAAAACTGGGGCAGTCTAATCAATAACCCTAGCTTCACTATAGACCACTGTAAGAAGAAGAAGCCTCTGCAACACTTGATTTATGATTATAGTTCAGCCGATTATGCTCTTAATATCACTTTGATTTCCGATAAGAGGATTGCTAGAGATCGTATTAATAACTTGTTAGGTTCTATCGATGGCCTGTTTTTGGAACAAACTTGCCACCATTCATCTAAATGCATGTATTAAGTCATGTTATGATAACTCAGTCATTTTGGTAACTACAAGTTCCCAGCTGGTCTCATATAATGTTAGGACAAATAAGTCGAGGTTTTCTGGATTCCGTTATCCGGGCCTGTATTTCGATCCAGAATGTGGTGGTTGTGGGATTTACTATTATAAAGAGAGCTTAATAACAATTAAACGACAAGGAAATAGTGAGCTCAATCTTAATCGTTGTATAACAAAAGTATACGTCGAATATTAAATTTCAATAAGAGCTTAGAGCATATGGGATAACATTTACACAAGTTTTGTAATATTTATTGATCGTTCATTCTAGCTTGTAACCTATTTAATTAGGTGCAATATGAGATTATCGTGAGTATTTTGTTTGTATACTCTAAGTTGTGGTGATTGTGAGTATTTTAATATTAATGGCGAAAGCATCTTGAGAGAAGATAGAAGATAGAAGTTTTTTATTTCACGTTGAATACATTCTGTGAAGGCCTATACAAGAGTACTTATAGTGTGATTAAAATGATTATCACAATTGGACACTTTAGCATCAGAATTAGTTACTAATCTAACCGACTTATTATTCCCATTAACTACATATAACAACTAATTATCACATAAGTGTTAGCTTAACCAACTAACTTCAATACATATACTATCATACTCTATATAGCATGCATTCAAGTTTACATGTGCAATTATATATCTCTTTTATCACTCAAATGGTTTGGATTTCTCTTTACCTATTTTCTTATGTAAATACTTTAATATTTGAATATTATTACTCATGTTTTAGGGATTCATTGAAAATATTCAAACATAAGATGAAATCGATTCTCAAGAAAGCTTATTTATCACTACTAATTATTTGAATGAATCTTATTATTGACCGTTAATGGAGACTCCTAAATTTAGAGGTTTTTCCTCATGTATTACTAAGAGTGAATTTAAGAAATTTATGATTGAAAGAGAGGTGGTAGAGTTATTTTTGAAGTAAGAATCAAAAGTATGGCAAAAACGACATTATCAAAATAGACTTATTTGGACATATATTTCAAATATAACTAGAAGATGACATTTAAATATTTATTTCCTAAAAGATATAAATATTTTGTATCCCACTTCATATAAAGTGGAAAACTATAGTAATAGCTCCAAAGAGAAAAATGTTTATAAGTTTTTAAATAAGATCTTATAATACATTTTGTCTACGTAGATGAAGTTGCTCATTTACTCCTCATTTCTCTTTGTCTATTTTTTTTTAAAAATTAATTCAGAAAAGTTTTTATAGTTATACCATTTTTTGTCTTGACAATGAAAAGAGAAAAAAAGAAAAGAAAATTCTAGCTACTTTTAATATTAACTTGTTATAGTTATATACCATTCTTTTAGAATAAATTATGTAATCCAATTCGATTGACAATTCAATAATTTTATCACTTCTGTTTCTTTATTAAAAGAAGAGAAGAAGGACAACAATTTGAAAATTCAATTTATTAATTCATTGCATTGTGGCGATTATTGTTAGGGAAAATTATATATAATAGCAAACTAATAACCTAAATTAAATGGAATAACTAGGGTTTGATTTAATTGTGCTCCATATCAAACATTAGCTAAAATTTGTCAGTGTCTCTCTCCCAAAAATCTCGCTCGCTACTCTCCATTCTCGCTCGCCTCTCTCGCTTTATACACAGAAGTGTATAATTCTGTTTCTGTTTTGTATAAAGCGAGAGAAAATTGTATATACACATGCAAAAATGTATATCTTCGTGTTATACACTTAATTATACAATTTACAAACATTTTACTTCAAATATTGCAGAGAAAAAGGCCAACGAATTATACAATTGCGAATTATACAATTGCTGTGAAATACAATTTTCTCTAGCTTTATACAACAGAAGTGTATATATTGTGTTTCTGTTTTTGTATAAAGCGAGAAAAACATATATCTTCTTGCTATACACTTATAATTATGCAATATACATACATTTTAATTCGATTCAACTGTATGCAAAACAAATTATACAATTGCAGCGAAATAGGCCAGCGAATTATACAATTTAGGCCAGCGAATTAAACAATTTAGACCAGCGAACTATACAATTGTATATGTATAGCAAATTATACAGTTTTATGTTTGCTATGAGCGCAATTATGCAAAGTTTGCTATAGCTTACAAATATGAATTTTTTGTTTGCTATATGTGAAAGTTGCCCTTATTGTTACTCGGCTATTGTCTTTAATATATATTACTTTTCCATTAATTAATTAAATTATTTAGTTTTAAAGGTTATATATATATATATATATATATATATATATATATATATATATATTATTATTATTATTGTTATTATTATTATTATTCCAGATATACTGAAAATATGTCTCGGTTACACATAATAGATACATACAACTTAAATTAGGTGTAGTTTAATATATATACACTTCTTTGTATAAAGCGAGAGAGGCGATCGAGAAAGGAGAGTGGCGAGCGAGATTTTTGGGAGAGAGACGCTGGCAAATTTAAGCTAATGTTTGCTATGGAGCACAATTAAATCAAACCCTAGCTATTCCATTTAATTTAGGTTATTAGGTTGCTATTATATACCATTTTCCCTTTTTTAATTAAAATAATATTATTTTAAAAAAGGTACTTGAAAAGAAAAATTATTAATTTTTATTTAGAAAAAAAGATATTTCTAGTCTATCAAACCAAACAATCAACTAATATATTCTTGTTAATTTCATCAATGACAATATTTACTCTTTTTTCTATATATGAAAAATTAGTAAATATGATAAAACTTTCAACCAAATACATTTTTATTGATTTCATTAATAACTTTTTTTGAATTTTTTCTACAAATGAAATTAGTAAATATTTAATAATTATTTAGAGTATATTATACTTTAGTAAAAATTGGAACAGTCTTATCAATAACTCTAGCTTCACTATACAAGATCGATGGCCGGAATAATACTAGTTCGTTACTTGCTAGCTTAGAGTTAACAAAAAGACTATCCGAAATACTATGACGTCTTACATTTCCACCAAAAGTTTGATTATGTTTTAATTGTGATCCTTCTTTTGATAGCAAGTCCGCCACCTTGTTATGTTCCCTTCAACTATGATTGGTTTGCATGCTCCTCATCTTTCAAAGTATTCAATGTATTCAGTTACGATATCAATATATGATTCGTGTCCCTTACTCATAATCTCCAGAATTTACAAAGTTTCTAGATAATCTGAACGGGAAGAATCAAATTTATTGAATTAAATAACGATTGAGTGATTGACTCTTCTGATCATTAACAACTTGATTAAAATTTGAATATATTTCACCCATTTCCCCTTACTTAGTAAATCATGTAGGATACATGAGCATTTGAAATGGACTCTTTATGGATTGCTTAGCGACATTAATTGATTCCTTAATAAAGAAAAAATTGTGAATGATGCTATTTTTCTTATGGATTGAATAGTGACATTAATTATAATTCCTTAATAAAGAAGAAATTATGAATGACACTATTGTCCTACTTGAAGTAGTATACTTATGGATTCATGGAAATTCTTCAAACGTACTTGAAAATACTAGTAGGTGTAAACAAAACATGTATAAATCTGCTGATTATTTGAATGGATGTTATTATTGGTTGTTAAGCGAGAAGAATAATAAATATAGAAATTCTTTCATTTGACTTTGGGAATGAGGTGTTTGCAAAGATGGAAGGACCACCACGTGGTAACGAGGATTATACTTGGTCGGTGTTTACTATTATAAAGAGAGTTTAGTAAAAATTAAAGGACAAGGGAATAGTGAGCTTCATTTGAATCGTTGTTTGACAAAAATGTTGAACAAATATTAAATTTCAATAAGAGCTTTAAGCATATTAGGTTATTTATTTATGGTTCCTTTTAGCTAGCTTTCATTAGGTGCAATATGTATGGTGTGTTAAGGGGCCGTTTGGTTATGGTATAACTTGTATCTTATTCATGTATAAAATAATGTATTAAGTTATGGTAGAAATTTTTGTTTAGATAGAAAAGTGAAAACAACAAAGTCATTTACTCATTAACCAAATATATCTAGTCAACAACTAGTCATCAAAATTCCAATTTTAGGGTTATTACATTTTAATAACATTCTTCACATACAACTTAATAGATGAGTCACGAGGGATTTGCGCGCAATGGACATGATTTGAGTAGTATTTATTTCGTTAATAAGGAAGATTATTATTGTCCATTTTAGTTCTGCAATCAGATGCATCACAAAATTGTATTTCCAACACTAAATAGAGACAATTACAATCTTAGTTTTGGACGTTGTTGCAATTTAGTACCAAATGATTTAATCTCATCGAGACATAATTCTTGTAAAATATAATTTTTTAATAATTAATTTAACTAGATAAAGCTCTAAGTTATGTTGTTGTATTAACACAAAAGGAGGACTAGACGTGACATGAGCCACAAGTGATATACATCAATAAATGATGACAATTTTGTATTAAACAATTCTTTGTATCTATGTTTGATAGAAAATTACTATTATTTGCGTATCATAGACCATTAATTCTCCTACCAAATAGAAGCAGATAAGCCCAAAACTTTCGATCAGATATACTTGGGCCAATATATCATAAATTCATGCATTTGGTCTGAATCGATATATTTATCAATTGCTTCCTACTGATGGAGCAGTAAGAAGGGGTATTATAGAAAAAAAGATGAGTAATTATCTTAAAGTACAAGGAAAAGAAAGTATTTGATAGTAAATATAAATATACTATACCAAATGAAATTAAAGAAAAAAAGTATTTGTTCAAAACATGCATAACTAATCAACATATGTTTTTTTTTCTTAAAAAAAAAAAAGAAAACTGAATATAATATAATGTGGTATAGCAGTAAATTGATATGTAAGTAAAAATGATGTGCATTGCAAATTGTTGACGTATTCATTTTGAATAGAAGAATTAATGTTGTGACTGGTAGTTGTGTTTAAGATAATCATATAAATAGGGGAGGGTGATAGAGATAGTAATGAGTATATTTATAATTCATCCAATATGTTTGGTATTGTTATAACATTAATAATGATTGTGAGTAGTGCATCTTGTGATCCAAAAACTCAACCACCAGTAAGTAGTAATTATCATCATATGCAGATGCTAATGCAATGGCCTCCAACCTTTTGTGGGAGGCCAAATAAACCTTGCAAGCGCTCCGTAATAATGTTGGAATTCCCTATACATGGCCTTTGGCCAGGGAATGCTACAGGTCACACTCCTTTTACGTGTAACGTTCCTCCAAATCCAACTACGGTCAAAAAAGTGGTACGCAAATTAAATATATGTATGATTTCTAATACTATACTATACAGTGGTTAAATGACAGGAGCGCATTGGGGTTCTATTGGCCTTCTTTGGTGTCTACAGACGAAAAGTTATGGATACATGAGTGGGAGAAGCATGGGTATTGCACATCACAAATCGTCCCAGATGTTGAATATTTTAATGGGGCAATAGTATTTGCGAGACAAGTGAAAAATATGCTTAGTGTACGAATAATTCCGGATAATAATATTACTTACACCGTAGCGAATATGAAGAAATTTATCTCTGAAGAAGGATAAAAATATTCATGTTTACATCTCATGTGAGAAGCGGGGTGATCGCTTCTATTTAAAACAAATTCACGACAAAACAATAATATCTTGCCCAAAAAGTTTTCTCACAAGAGGCTGTGGTACAGGAAACGATATCCTATTTCCAAAAAGCTAAGGTACGTACCTAAAATATTATATATACACTCCCTTACCAATTCATTCAAATATTCATTTTTTTTCTTTTCTTTTCTTAATTAATTAGCAGCTTAAGGATCGGATCGGATCAAAGACTAATATCTATAAATCTATGTTCCTAGCTAGCTAGCTTTTAAAACAATATTATATGATAATATATAGTTGATCGTTAATAATAATAGTATCATTATCATTACGTTACTTCATTTTCATTATATATATATTTGAGTTTTTAATTGCAGGGTCAATCGGAAGCATCACTACATTCATTAGAGATGATCCCTTCTGTGAGAATGAAAGATTTGAATATATAGATAATAGAATGGATGGGCTAAAGATGAATGTATAATTTAATTTTATTCAGATATAACTTATTTTTTGTAATTAATTAATTATCTAGAGATCAACCTCTAAGTTATGTTGTATAACTTTATTGACAATCTGAGTAAAACTTTCTCTTTTAGAAAAATACCTGTCATTATATATCATGGCTGTCCTTATCAATACAATCTCAAATAAAAAAAATTAATAAATGAATGAAAAATATGTCATTTTCAATTGTAGTCCTTTAATTTTATTAATACTCAGTTGTATTCTACATTTTAGTCATGTAGATTGAAAAAAAAGAAAAAGAATTAACTCTAAAGAGAAGGAAATAAATCATTAGAAATGTCCCAAAAAAATAATATTTGAATAAATGTTTGTACACTACTAGTTAATTAATATTGAAGAAGTTGGGGAGTCGCCATACCCATTTAATTATTACGAAGCTCTCTTTATAATACTAAAACCACACACTTTAGAATTTATTTGGTATTATAAACAAATAGTATAGTACCAATGTTAAGCATGCAATGTTTGATTGTGTTAATTATAAAAATGAATTATGCATAAACACTAAAGTATTAACATAAAAAATATAGATATATAGGTAAACCATTTTAATTATAAATGGAAGAGGAAACACTTACACTGGTCCAAATGTTTGTCTGTGAAAAATGTACAAAGAATCATTATTTACTAATATCTTGACTATTGTCTTTCGCATGAACAATGCAAGAGTGTTAAAGGAAAATATTTTATGTCTAACAATGCCAATAACAGATCCAACATGAATTAAAATTCACTTTACTTTGATAAAAAATAATAATAGTAAGATGTTCACAATAACCAACAACTTAGAAGACACTATAATATCATATTGCACCTAATGAAAGCTAGCTAGAAGGAACCATAAATCAACAACCCTATTGAAATTTAATGTTTGTTCGACATTTTTGTGAAACAACGATTGAGATGAAGCTCACTATTCCCTTGTCGTTTAATTTTTACTAAACTCTCTTTATAATAGTAAACCCCACATCCACCACACGCCGGATTTGACTTCAGGCCCGGATGACGATATTCAAGGAGCCTCGTCTTGTTTGTCACAACATTATAGGAGGCCAGTCGTGAACTTTTAGTTACACAAATAAAACAATTGTCATAAAATGACTTAGTACGCGTAGTGAGATGAAAGGTCAGGAATTTGTTCCAAACGCCAGGTTGTATCATTACCCATACATCATTAATACAACCCTCAACAAAGTTCAAGATGCCAAGGGAGTCACCAAGCAACATCAGAGTTCCCGACCAAGTATAATCCTCGTTACCACGTGGTGGACCTTCCATCTTTGCAAACGCCTCATTTCCAAAGTCAAACGAAAGAATTCTATATTTATTATTCCTCTCGTTTAACAACCAATAATAACATCCATTCAAATAATCAGCAGTATTATACATGTTTTGTTCACACCTACTAGTATTTTCAAATACGTATGTGTTATGTTTGAAGAATTTCCATGAATCCATAGAACATGAGTAGATCGCTGCATATTCTTCACATTCATTATAATAAAGCACTTTATAATCCTTGGTTATAGGCTCTAATCCGAACACCAAATGACGACCAAGTGCAAACCATTCAAAGCTAATTGGTGCGCCAGGGAGGTATCTCACCTCTCTATTAGCTGGATTCCATAATGCACACAAAATGTCATCACCAATTTCTCCTTCTATGAAAAACACGCCATCGATAGAACCTAACAAGTTATTAATACGATCTCCAGCAAACCTGTGGAAACTTTTTTGTTCATCTATATCCTTATCAGAAACCAAAGTGATATTAGGAGCATCATCGGCCGCACCATAATCATAAATCAAGTGTTGCAAAGGTTTCTTCTTCTTACAGTGGTCTACAGTGAAGCTAGGGTTACTGATAAGACTGCCTCAATTTTTGCACACACATTTGAATCTTAGCAACGATTTCACAGGCAAACTCACTAGAATCTCTCTTGTTGATTCTTCAGAAAAAACCATACTAATTCCACCAACACACAAAAAATTGAAAAGCAAATGAGATGAGATATGAATAAAATCAAACACACCTTTGCTTTTTTATAGTTAGATGGTGGAGTTACGACGTTAATCGGAGGATGAATGAAGTAGAGGCTTTTTATGGGTGGAGATGAATATAGAATTGGACGGGTATTTATACCAAAACTACATGTATATATACATTAAATGTAATAATCCAAAATAGTTTATGTAATACAAATCCATTTTTTTAAAAAGAAAACTTACATAAATAAATCAAATTTATTAATTTCATCTATAGAGAAAAGAGTCAAAAATGTCATTAATGAAATCAATAAATTTGTATTTGGTTGATAGTTTGGCTTACCATATTTACTAATTTCATTTATATAGAAAAAAGTCAAAAATGTTATTAATGAAATTGGTTCATTGTTTGGTTTATCATATTTACTAATTTCATCTATAAAAAAAAAGTGAATATTGTCACTAATGAAATCAACAAAAACATATTTAGTTGATTGTTTGGTTTAATAGATCAAAAATATTTATTTTCGGAAAGCAATTATATTCGATTCGAAAAATTCTTTAACGGAAGCAATTATATAAGAATCATGAGTGCTTAATATTTTGGAAAAAGTTCACCTAGTCAGAATTTTTTTTTACTAAAGTGTAATATACTTTAAATAATTATTAAATATTTACTAATTTCATTTATAGAAAAAATTCAAAAATGTTATTAATGAAATCAACAAAAATGTATTTGGTTGAAAGTTTATCATATTTACTAATTTCATATAAGGAAAAAGAGTAAATATGTTCTTAAAAGAGTTAATATTTTTCCTTTTTTATTCTCTTTTCACAAAATTATAACTTTTCTAGATTAATAAAATATATATATATTGGCAAAAAGAGAAACAAGAAGTAAATGAGCATTAACCCATTGCCACATAAATCAAATCAATACAAATAAAAACTTTATTGGAACACTTCTAAAATTGAACAAAATATTGTAACAAAATAAAAAAGAGGGGAAATTATATAGTTATGGATATTTGACAAAAAATTTCGAGCTTTTCCAACAACAAAAACTTAAATCAAAATTGCTATTTTGTTATAGTATAAAATTTAAGTTCTTTCTTTTATTCGTAATTCAAAATCTATTTTTTTGTTATAGTATAAAGTATATATAACAATTAAAAAGAAAGCGAGGATGAGTATTGGGCCGTGGGCTTGTTTGATTACAAAATATAAGAAAATTTTGGTTTGACATAATTGGGCCGTGGGCTTGATCTTCTCTTCTTCTTTTTTTAGATGAAAATTAATTAATAAGCAAAGTGTCGATAAAGGTAAAATTAATGAATAGTCAAATCGATATATTTTGGATAATTTATTCTAATGAATGGTATAACTGTTGTTCATCTTGTATTCAAAACATACTTAGAACATAACTTTGAACATCTTTGTAAGATAACAAAGTTTAAGAATTCACAACTAGAAAATTAAAACTAGTAGTGAAACTAGAATCAAAAATATTTTTAAAAAAATATACGAAATATTTTTCTTAAAAAAGAATTGTTGTTAATATGTGTCTAGAGAATCTTATTGATTCCAACAAACTTTACAGAAACACGAAGTTACCAAGTTTAATAAACCAATGAAGAACAAAAGAATAGAAGAATTGGAATTGATTCACAAATAAATTTGTAAAAACACGTACCAGAATTTAGAAAATTTTAATAGGAAAAAGATCAAGTCCACTGAACCCACAGTGTCACCTTAAGGAAATTATTCCTCTCTAGCATCCGAGGTTTGATTTGGAATATGACCTCCCAGGGTAAAATGATCTCAATCACCAGAGTATAGATACCAAAAACTCTGGTGTCTGCGAACCACTCAACGACAGTAAATTACACTTAGAAAACTAGATTTAGTAGTTGAAGAAGAAGTCCATGAATTCTTTTTTTAAAATGAGAGGAAATCCTTCAATTTATAAAAACAAAGGGTGGTGCAAAAAGGTTCTTATTGTGTCTTACCGGAAAGGTCACAAACCTTTTATAAAAGTCACAATTTTCCATAAATTTCACAATTTTTCATAAAAGTCGCAACTTTTATTAAAATTTACAACATCTCATAAAAATCACAACTCTTCAAAAAAATCATAACTCTTCATTTTCCATTCACATCTTTTTAAAACCCAACAATAACAAGCTAATATTAGAAGTAGCTAGAGTTTTTTTCCTTCTCTTTTTATAATAGGACAAATCTATTTCATAAATAGCCAATTACAACTATAATAAGGTCCTATTAAAAAAATTATAAATATCTCTTTATATTTTAGGGATACTAATATAGTTTTTCATTTAATATGTAGTGGAATAAAAAATATTTATATAACTTTAGAAAATAAATATTTATGTCGTTCTGCCTATTACATTCTCAATATGTACCAAAAAAGCATTTCATATTAGTCAAAACTAATATCAGTAATCCTCTAAATATGATTCTTTAGTACCTATAGATAAACATTAGTTTTCATACTAACATTAATCTTAAGCATGAATTGTTTGATTGTGTTTTTATTGTTAAATAAAAATGTATTAGGCACAAACACTTTAGAATTTACATTAAAGTTAAGGTAAAAACAAATACAAACCATTTGAGTTATAAATGATTCAATCAAACAAGTTTACATTAGAGTGTTCCAAAGATAAAGTGTAACGACCTGTTTAGTCGTTTTGAGCAGCAGATTTTATTTCTGGAAAACTGGCTGAGACGACGGACCCCACGACGGACCGTCATGGGCACGACGGACTGTCGAGGGGGTCTCGTCTCAAAACACTTAGACATTCTGAAAATTGGGTACTGAAATCGACTCTCTAAACTTCGTAACGGAATGGCAGGACGGACCGTCGTGGGCACGACGGACCGTCACAGACTCTTCAAGAAAATTGAGTCTCTGAACTCTGCGACGGAGCAGCAGGACGGACCGTCGCAGGCACGACGGGCTGTCACAGACTGCGTAATCCCAGGCTGGATCGGATTTCTTTAAATGTTTTAAGGGACATTTTTGACTATTCCTGCTTTAATTATAAAGTTAGTGGGTTAATGTTAATAAATCTAATTACTTGGGGGTTAAAAGAGGTAACCTTAAGTTAATTAGTGGGTTATTATTGTCATATTTTATTCTTAATTATATGCTAATTAGGGTAAAAGAAAGAGGGTTGGAATAAGAAAACTAAAAAGAACAAAGAGAGAGAGAGGGAGAATCGAACGAGAAGGTGAAAAGAAGAGGAGAAACACAGCTTTGGAAAATTGCTTGCTTGATCACTAATCTTCGGTGGAGGTAGGTTATGGCTTATTTTTATGTTATTCGTAGTAAACTCTTAATAGCGAATGATATGTATTGGTAGTATTATAAATCCTTCTATATGCTTAATTGTATGCTTGCACGAATATGATTATGTAATTGTGAATAAATAAGCATGATGAAGCTATGAATCCCAAATCTTGAAAGATAACCCTAATCTACTTTGTTAATGATGATGCCTTGGTATAAAAGAAGGCTTGATGAACGAAAGAAGCGAGATTAGGGGATCGGGTGCCACGTTCCGGTACCAGGATAGAAATAGAGGATCGGGTGCCACGTTTCGGTACCAGGATAGAATGAGGATCGGAGTGTCACGTTTCGACACCAGGATAGTATATGGATCGGGTGCCACGTTCCGGTACCAGGATAGAATGAGGATCGGAGTGTCACGTTCCGACACCAGGATAGTATATGGATCGGGTGCCACGTTCCGGTACCAAGATAATATATGAGGATCAGAGTGTCACGTTTCGACACCAGGATAGTATATGGAGCGGAGTGTCACGTACCGACACGAGGGGAATAAAGATAATGAATCTTGAAAGATGTTAATATACTCAATCTAATGAACCTAATTCCCAAATGAGTATTGTATTGAGGCTTGAGTCCTCATGTGTGAACATGGAAGAACTTAGTAATGGTTATAGTACTTGTTGTTGCTACATGTTGAGTATTATAGTTGATTTATGATATTACTTGATATATACTTGTAATGACCCGTAAGTTCATATTAAGAATTAGCCATTTCTTTGACAAAATACCCTTTAAATAAATTTAAACAGAAATTTTAATTACTATATTTTAGTTAAAATTTTATAATTAATGAGGTAATTTTAAGTAATTAATTTAGTATGGGATAAATTGGTCAAGCCCAAAATAATAATAATAATAATAATAATAATAATAATAATAATAATAATAATAATAACATATATATAGGTCAAAGGTTGTTCCTGCTGTTCGCAGCAGCAACATTACACACTAATAAATCAATAAAATATATATATATATATATATATGTATATATATATATATATATATATATATAACAAGAAGAAGGAAAAGTCGACGAAATTTTTTGATGAGGCGCAAAAAGGTACGAATTATTTTTCTTATTATTAAATATAATGAAGTATAGATATTGAAAGATTAGGAAAATTGTTGATATCATTAATGCTGGACAAAGCACAAGGGAATTGGGTTGAAGATTAGAGATAATTTAACGTGATTTTTCAATATTTATTATAAAATTATTAATGGTCAACAATTAAATAATGATGGCAAAATTGAATTTAGGAATGAGAAGTCATGATGATTGAGTCATAGGAAAACTGTATGTTTTAAGGAGTTATTTTATATTCTTTATATTTCATGGTAGACGTGAATAGTACTATTGTTCATCGTAAAAGGTTATTGGTTCTTTTATTAATTTATGGTTTAAAAATTATTTTTGAGGTTATCATATAGATTCAAATTTGGTATATTGATATAAGTAATTAAATATTGACTATATTATATTATATGAAAACTATTAGGGTTGTAGTGGTTGGATAAATTATGACTTAACTCTTGACTTGAAATTTAAGAAATATGATATTTGACTTATTGGTTAGAATCAATATTGAGAAACTTTATTATAAATTTGGATAAATTTTTGGGTCAAAGTTAAACAGAGAGTAATATGAGTGTTGTAAGTTTTGAAGTCTGATTGTGGTTATTGATTTGAATAGATTGTATTGATTTGAAAGTACAACGAAGGAGGAAGGCTAAAGTTCCGAAGTGATTATTCGACAAATTAAGGCAAGTGGATTTCTAAACTCTTGTTAAGTGTATGAAATGTGTGTATGTCCTTGTGGTATATGTTTGGAAGTAACGGGATTGGTGATAGGTTGACTTGCCCACATTGAGTAATTCTAATGATGAAAAGAATGGGGATAACAAAAGGCAATGTGATTAATTGTTTATGTGTGTTGTGTTGAGAAAGGGCTGAAGTCTTGTTGAATCATTGTTGATGTAACTTCATGTTTGTGTGGTTGTGAACTGTGTGATGTTATGAAAATGGTCATCTCCTCATTATTTGTGTGAACTTGTCATCTGCATTATTCTAGGGCATTGGTTGTGACAAGTGTTATGTGCATTGAGAAAGAATGGGTACTCAAGAGGATGTACCATTTCGAGGGACGTATCGCGCGCCGCGGTGCATACTATATTTCGAGGGACGTATCGCGTGCCGCGATGGTTACTATTATCGAGGGTCGTGTCGTGCGCCGCGACAGATGCATGGACAGATATGTCTCCCATGGGTCCCAGACTGATAGACAGCGGGTGTGTATCACTAGGTCAGACATGCATCATTATACTTGACATTGCATTCCATTGCATTGCACATACTTATCATTAGTGAACTTGATATCATATTTTGCTGATCTTCTGATTGCCTTTCTGCGGAACTTGTGATTGATCAATATTGATCTTGTTATTGCGGATATGTAATTTGTTGAAGTGTTGTTGTTGAGGATATGTAAATTGTCTAAGTGTTGTTGTTGAGCTACGTGCTATGTAAACTGTGAGCTGTTAGGTTGGGTTGATTTTAATGCACGTTGTAGTTGTGGAGGTTTGGTTGGGGGTGGTAGGAGTACCCGTATTTTATCCCCTTAGCTTGTGTTTAGACGTTTTACTTGCTGGGTACCGTGTGGTTTGGTACTCAACCCTTGCTACTACAAATTTTTTGTAGGTTACTAGCCCGGACTTGTGATATTTCCCTTCTCCTTGTCTGAGGTTTCTTGGAGATTTGTCAGGTGGCTGTTTCCATCGCAGCAGACTTTCTTCTCCTTAATTATGATCTTGTTCTATTCTAGAAACAAGTTCATTTGAGACTTGAGTTGTTTCTTTTGAATCAATTGTAATACTTTAGAGGCTTGTACACATGACTACCAGGTTTTGGGGGTTTTATTAAGTTACTTATATTTTATTTCCACACTTTATCGTAATGGTTGAGTTTTAGGTTGACTTGTCTTAGTGGGATAAGACGAGTGCCATCACGCCCATTTTTGGGTCGTGACAAAATGGTATCAGAGCCCCAGGTTCATAGGTCTCACGTGTGTACAAGTCGAGTCTAAATAGAGTCTCAATGATTGGTACGGAGACGTCTGTACCTATCTTCGAGAGGCTATAGTGACTTTTAGGAAATTTCTTCACTTTTTGGATCACTATTGTGCGTACTTGGTGCCATTTTGATTCTTATCGCTTCACTCTATTCGCTCTCGTTTATGTGATGACTCGTGCGTAGTTCCTTTTGTGAATCATTGGCATGTCGTGTATTGGTTTGATGTTAGATCTGGTATTAAGGTTAAAATGATATACTTATGAAGCGAATGCGTGATCATATTTGAAAGAGTTGAGTAAGGTTAGTTATCATTGTAAAATAATAATAATAAATATAGTACTTATCTCGTATAAGCAAAATATGGAGTGGTTCGACAATTAGAAGTTAAATGTTTGAAGAATTGACTAGACAATAAATAGTGTAATACAATTGATATAGTTGTCATACCATTAATGGGTTGCTTAGCAAATGATGTTGAACCAATTCAGGTCAGAATCCCTTTTGTGGTTTCACAGATTGAGTGTATACCAAAGAAGGTCAAGATACGACTATTACAATGGTACTGATGGGTACTTGGTTAGAATTATGGAGTGTGTTACTTTTTTTATTGACCTTGCTTACGAAAGAATACATATAGCTTGGGTTAGATACAAAACTAATCTGGTTATATTTTACAGGTATTTGATGGATAAGGTGTGTGACCTATTTGAAAATGATCTTCTCAATAGATATGATATGTCCTAGTGGTGGATGTAATGAATTTTCACGATGTATTACTAGTGGTACATGAAAACGGACATGTTGATTGTTAAGTGCAAATATTAACTACTTAAGGAGTTATCTATGGTATACATGCTCATATGATAAGATTTGGTGTTGAACTCATATTTGAGAACCCAACTAGCTTGTTGGTACGGGTTGATGTGTTAAGCATTATTTATAAGGAAGCTTTTAGTAATGGATCCTTGGTATGATATTGATATGTTCGGGTTGTAAAATGTATTTTGTGGATTGTAAATGAGTGTTGATTTCATCTTAAATTCCGTGGAAGTGGAAATATGGATGATAAACTTACAAGTAAAGGAAATCTCAAAAAGTATACTTGTGTGAATGCAATTGAGAATTTTATTAAGAAAGTGCATATAAATTGAGTAAGTACCTTGGATGGTTGGCATAGACTAGGTTTGTATTGTCATATTAATGGCGAGGCTAAATTCGTAGTGAGGGAAATGACGAACTAAGCATGATGATTATAAGATTTTATGACGCATTACGATTGAAATGCAACTATATGATACGGGTGTTGGTTAAAACAATTTTTTTATGGTAATGATGAATTTTGAGTATCTAAGGTTATGGTTGTTTCTATTTCATAAGTAGTGTGGTTTTATGGTAGTTTTTATAAGGAGTTGGGATGTGATCGAATAAAATTGAAAGGAGCTAGAGCCATAATGGAAAGAATTAGTGGTAAATAGTTTAACTTTCAGAGCGAGGATAAAACTAGGCTATTTTACTTTGTTTGCAAGGGTTGAGGATGTATCTTCAGAGGAATTTGGAGAATTGGGTTCAGAGACAAGTGATTTTACCTGTTTCTTCCAGATTATGATATAATATAGTGTCACAAGATCAATAGATTGATTAAAAAAAATAAACTATTGGATAAGGAGTGTACAGACGTTCAATTCGAGTATGATGATTAGTTCTTTTTTTGGTTTTCATTTGGTAAGGAGTACGATAAGATTTTTAGAAAAAGATATGGTAGGGTCAATGAAGAGGCGATCAACAATAAGCTAAAATACGTTAAGTAATTTTTTTTTGTATGAGCTAATGTTGTAAGATAATGGGATTGTGTTACATGGTTGGGATCAAAACTTCAAGTTTACATGGCGAGTTTAGATTTGTGATAGTGTATCTTGTCAAGGTATGAATTGGTAAGGTAAGAAATGATCGATCACATTGAGTATGAAGCATTTAGAAGGACTTAAAATTTGAGTAGTACATTTGGTTACTTTTGATTGTTATACCTAAGGTTTCCCATATTGTTGGCCAAAAAAAAAATATATAGGACTGGTAAGTGAGTTAGCAAAAAGGAGAAAAATTATGGTGTATTGAAGAGTTAAAGTTATTTGAAATTTCCGTCGTGGAAAGATTTTAAGAAAGGCAAAGGAACAAGACCTCTCGTATAAACTCTTGATTAGTAGTTGAAGGATTTTTTTTTGCCTATGAGATTAGATATGACTATGAGATATGAAGTAGGTCGATATTATGATGCATTACATAGACACTTAATAGTAAATAGCGGTTATGTGCTCATAGTATATAAAATTAATGGGGTGACAAGAATTTCTCTAAATTTATACCTAAAGTATATGATGGTTCTAATGGTAATTGAACTTGATTGGAAAAAAAATTCGTACAATTGATATTAGACGTGATTCAATAGTTTGAGCTCGATGGGAAGTACACTCAGATTTGCGTAAGGCACTCATCTGTCATGAAATGACTACATAAAAAGAGGAGTCATAGTTTGAAATTTTTTTGATGACAATGTGTTTTCTAAGAAGACTTTTGATATTCATAGCGGATTGAGAGTGAAGAAATGAACAGTATGGTTAGATTTTTTTGTTAGTATTAAGAATGGTCTCTTTTTGTTATAGTACTACGATGATATGTAGAGTTTGATAAATTGAGTATGTGTTAAATTGTAATGGAGATCAGACTGGTTGAGTTTGGGTAGCTAAAAAAAATTGAGGAATGGAGTCAGATGAATGAAATTGAACTTATATGGGACTAATGGAAGGAGTTTCTTGTGTTATTCGACCTTGCTTCGGTATATTCTTATGTGACCAACTACTTCTTTCTGAACATGATTTAGAGTATGATTAACTTTCTACGTTTGTGTGTGTTTTCACTTCTATGAGTGAGTTCCTAGTGGTGGATCGGGTATACCGATCCCATGATTTTTCTCTAGGTAGGATGTCATCCTTGATTAGATTTGTTCATTTAAGTAAAGGATGATTTAATGTTGTTTGAGATAGTTGAAGGATACTAGTGATTCTACATGCACAACCTTTCTTATGAGAACATATAGAAGAGCTTCCGTGGATTGTTACAGTTATCCGATAGTATTGCTAAAGGTTTTGACACCTAGAGTGTACAACTTGTTGGGTTTCTGATCTTGTTATTCTTTGAATTAGATAAGTTTGATTCTCCTTTGATAAGTACCCAATGTATAAAGATAATATTTTTATAACCTAAGATCTTGAAAAAAGTTGTATTGTGAAAAGAGAATGGTGATAAGAAATGTGATGGTTTATGAATTATGAAGTGTGATGGTTGGTTCTTGTTCATTTATTGTTGTAACTAGTGTTGGTTTAAATATTTTATCATGATTATATGAGAAAAGATTTGCCCTGATGGTGGTGTTATGGTCCATTAAGTTTCAGTTTAGATTGAGTTCATGGGTAAGCCTGTGGTTTCATAATCCATATTGATTTATAAATCAACCAAATTTGATTTGGAAGTTCAGTTCTTAGTAGTTGATCTTGATGAAATGGTTTTAGAGAGAAGCTCTCTAGTAAAGTTGAACACCGACTAATAGGTCATGACTTAGTTTTTTTTTTATTCTTCTTCTTTATGTTCGAGGACGAACATGATTTTTAGTGGTGGATAATGTAATGACCCGTAAGTTCATATTAAGAATTAGCCATTTCTTTGACAAAATACCCTTTAAATAAATTTAAACAGAAATTTTAATTACTATATTTTAGTTAAAATTTTATAATTAATGAGATAATTTTAAGTAATTAATTTAGTTTGGGATAAATGGGTCAAGCCCAAAATAATAATAATAATAATAATAATAATAATAATAATAATAACAATAAAAAAATATATATAGGTCAAAGGTTGTTCCTGCTGTTCGCAGCAGCAACATTACACACTAACAAATCAATAATATATATATATATATATATAACAAGAAGAAGGAAAAGTCGACGAAAATTTTTGATGAGGCGCAAAAAGGTACGAATCATTTTTCTTATTATTAAATATAATGAAGTATAGATATTGAAAGATTAGGAAAATTGTTGATATCATTAATGCTGGACAAAGCACAAGGGAATTGGGTTGAAGATTAGAGATAATTTAACGTGATTTTTGTATAATTATTATAAAATTATTAATGGTCAACAATTAAATAATGATGGCAAAATTGAATTTAGGAATGAGAAGTCATGATGATTGAGTCATAGATTAACTGTATGTTTTAAGGAGTTATTTTATATTCTGTATATTTCATGGTAGACGTGAATAGTACTATTGTTCATCGTAAAAGGTTATTGGTTCTTTTATTAATTTATGGTTTAAAAATTATTTTTGAGGTTATCATATAGATTCAAATTTGGTATATTGATATAAGTAATTAAATATTGACTATATTATATTATATGAAAACTATTAGGGTTGTAGTGGTTGGATAAATTATGACTTAACTCTTGACTTGAAATTTAAGAAATATGAGATTTGACTTATTGGTTAGAATCAATATTGAGAAACTTTATTATAAATTTGGATAAATTTTTGGGTCAAAGTTAAACAGAGAGTAATATGAGTGTTGTAAGTTTTGAAGTCTGATTGTGGTTATTGATTTGAATAGATTATATTGATTTGAAAATACAACGAAGGAGGAAGGCTAAAGTTCCGAAGTGATTATTCGACAAATTGAGGCAAGTGGATTTCTAAACTCTTGTTAAGTGTATGAAATGTGTGTATGTCCTTGTGGTATATGTTTGGAAGTAACGGGATTGGTGATAGGTTGACTTGCCCACATTGATTAATTCTAATGATGAAAAGAATGGGGATAACAAAAGGCAATGTGATTAATTGTTTATGTGTGTTGTGTTGAGAAAGGGCTGAAGTCTTGTTGAATCATTGTTGATGTAACTTCATGTTTGTGTGGTTGTGAACTGTGTGATGTTATGAAAATGTTCATCTCCTCATTATTTGTGTGAACTTCATCTGCATTATTCTGGGGCATTGGTTGTGACAAGTGTTATGTGCATTGAGAAAGAATGGGTACTCAAGAGGATGTACCATTTCGAGGGACGTATCGCGCGCCGCGATGGATACTATATTTCGAGGGACGTATCGCGCGCCGCGATGGTTACTATTATCGGGGGTCGTGTCGTGCGCCGTGACAGATGCATGGACAGATATGTCCCCCATGGGTCCCGGACTGATAGACAGCGGGTGTGTATCACTAGGTCAGACATGCATCATTATACTTGACATTGCATTCCATTGCATTGCACATACTTATCATTAGTGAACTTGATATCATATTTTGCTGATCTTCTGATTGCCTTTCTGCGGAACTTGTGATTGATCAATATTGATCTTGTTATTGCGGATATGTAATTTGTTGAAGTGTTGTTGTTGAGGATATGTAAATTGTCTAAGTGTTGTTGTTGAGCTACGTGCTATGTAAACTGTGAGCTGTTAGGTTGGGTTGATTTTAATGCACGTTGTAGTTGTGGAGGTTTGGTTGGGGGTGGTAGGAGTACCCGTATTTTATCCCCTTAGCTTGTGTTTAGACGTTTTACTTGCTGGGTACCGTGTGGTTTGGTACTCAACCCTTGCTACTACAAATTTTTTGTAGGTTACTAGCCCGGACTTGTGATATTTCCCTTCTCCTTGTCTGAGGTTTCTTGGAGATTTGTCAGGTGGCTGTTTCCATCGCAGCAGACTTTCTTCTCCTTAATTATGATCTTGTTCTATTCTAGAAACAAGTTCATTTGAGACTTGAGTTGTTTCTTTTGAATCAATTGTAATACTTTAGAGGCTTGTACACATGACTACCAGGTTTTGGGGGTTTTATTAAGTTACTTATATTTTATTTCCGCACTTTATTGTAATGGTTGAGTTTTAGGCTGACTTGTCTTGGTAGGATAAGACGAGTGCCATCACGCCCATTTTTGGGTCGTGACAATACTGTTTTCTATTTTGAGTTGGCCGATGATACCTACTCAGTACTTGTGTTTGTACTGACCCCCTACTTGTATGTTTTCTTCTTTGTTATTTGTGGAGTGCAGCAAACGTACCGTCGTCTTCAACACAACTGCAACTCTAGCCAGTCTTCATTACACCGGATTTCAGGGTGAGCTAATGCTTCTAGCTTGGACTGGATCTTCTTCTTCATGTCTTGATGCCTTGAAGTTCCGGCATGGACTAGCTTTTTATTTATTTTAACTTTCTTAGATACTCTTAGTTTTAGTAGTTGAGGATAGATGTTCTTGTGATGATGACTTCCAGATTTTGGGGAATAATAGATGTTGAATTTTAGAAGTTATTGAATTGGTTTCTATTAATGAGTTTAAGTCTTCCGCATTACTTTCTGTTGATATTATATTGAAATGTTGGGGTTTAGATTGGTTGGTTCGCTCACATAAGAGGGTAAGTGTGGGTGCCAGTCGCGGCTCGGTTTTGGGTCGTGACAAACTTGGTATCAGAGCATTAGGTTCGTTGGTCTCATCACACAAGAACGAGTCTAGTAGAGTCTTAAGGAACGGTAAGGGGACGCCTTTACTTTTCTTTGAGAGGCTATAAGACTTTAGGAAAATTCCATTCTTTCTTTCTTTCTTTCTTTCGTGCTACTACTTGAATCCAATTGGTATCTAGGTGATACAAATTGGTATCTGACCATCTTCACTCTATTTCGCAGATGGTTAGAACTAGAGCAACGACTGCACCAACACCAACACCGGCAAGACAAGAAACGTCTGAGCCAGCCACTGGGGCTGTAACTCGAAGAGGAGTAGCGGCAAGAGGCTGTGGAAGAGGTCGTGGGAGGACGTCCTCTAGAGGAAGAGGACAATCACCTAGCCCATCTGGTACTAGGGCGGTGACTCCTCCACCGACTGAGGAAGTAGTAAGAGAGGGTGAGGAAAGAGAGAATGAACAAGTGCAAAATGAGGAATTTCCACCCCAACCTACCCCAGAGATGATCAATCAGGTTCTTGCTTATCTTAGCGGGTTATTAGATCAGGGTAAGGCACCTCCAGTGTTTTTTGCACCAACACCTCCGGTTTCAGAGGTACGACATGCCGCTACTGGGGCTCCCCGTATGGATGCCTCATTGGAGATAGGCACGTTTCCTCGTCTGACTACGGGGCCCATAATGACAAATGATCAGCATGAACTTTTCAGTAAGTTCTTAAAATTGAAACCTCCAGTATTCAAGGGTGCTGAATCTGAAGATGCCTACGATTTTCTGGTTGACTGTCATGAGCTACTACACAAGATGGGTATAGTAGAACGGTTTGGTGTTGAGTTTGTGACTTATCAGTTTTAAGGGCACGCCAAAATGTGGTGGCGGTCACATGTTAAGTGTCAACCAACAGAGGCACCACCTATGACTTGGGTAACATTCTCTAACTTGTTTATGGAAAAGAGATGAGTTCTTGAGCCTAGAGCAAGGTAGGATGTTGGTTACTGCTTATAAGGCTAGGTTTCGTGCACTATCCAGATACGCCACCCAGCTTTGTTTCAGTCCACAAGAGCGGATTCGCCGTTTTGTGAAGGGGTTGAGGTCAGAATTGCGGATTTCAGCCTTACAGGTAGCGGCTACGGCAAAATCCTTCCAAGAAGTGGTAGACTTCGTATAGAGGTGGAAGGAAAGAAGCTAGATGACTTCACCATGGCATCGACATCAAAAGGGTTTCAAAAGGGAGGTGAGTTTAATGGTTCTTACTCTAGAGGACAGGGTTCCGGAGGTTACTCAGTTCGACCAATTCAGTCTTCACTACAAACTGTAGTTGGGGGTCCACCTCAGACCGGCCAACACTTCTCTGAGAGACCTATGCTTGAATCCAAAGAGTGTTATGGATGTGGGGAGACTGGACACATTAAGAGGTATTGTCCAAAACAGAGTTACAGACCTCCGATGGTTAGAGGTAGAGGTGGTTATGGAAGAGGTCGTCATTCTGGAGGACGTGGTGGCCGAGGTAATTGTGGTCACCAAAACGGCCGGGGTGATGGGCAAACTGGAGCCACTACATCACAACATGGTAGGGGCAATGGACAGACAGGCGATAGGGCCCATTGTTACGCTTTCCCTGGGCGGTCTGAAGCGGAGACATCTGATGCTGTCATCACAAGTAATCTTTTGGTTTGTGATTGCATGGCTTCTGTATTGTTTGATCCCGGATCCACATTTTCTTATGTATCTTCCTCATTTGCTAATGGTCTTAATTTACATTGTGAATTACTTGATATGCCTATTCGTGTTTCTACTCCGGTGGGTGAGTCCGTGATAGTTGAAAATGTATATAGGTCTTGTTTGGTGAATTTTGTGGGGAGCAATACTTATGTAGATTTGGTTATCTTAGAAATGATTGACTTTGATGTAATTCTGGGTATGACTTGGCTTTCTCCGAATTTTGCGATCTTGGATTGTAATGCTAAAACTGTGACGTTAGCCAAGCCTGGGACAGACCCGTTAGTATGGGAGGGCGACTACACTTCCAATCCGATTCGTATCGTGTCCTTTCTTCGTGCTAAGAGAATGGTTAGTAAGGGTTGTTTAGCTTTCTTGGCACATCTCAGGGATGACACTACCCAAGTACCTTCGATTGAGTCGGTTTCGGTAGTCCATGAGTTTTTGGATGTGTTCCCTACAGATCTTCCTGGTATGCCACCGGATAGAGATATTGATTTTTGCATCGATCTGGAACCGGGTACTCGCCCCATTTCTATACCCCCTTATAGAATGGCTCCCGCGGAGTTAAGAGAGTTAAAGGCCCAACTTCAAGAGTTGTTAAGCAAAGGCTTCATTAGACCAAGTGCATCTCCTTGGGGTGCTCCGGTTTTGTTTGTGAAGAAGAAGGATGGAAGTTTTTGGATGTGCATAGACTACCGGCAGTTGAACAAGGTAACTATTAAGAACAAGTATCCTCTTCCTCGCATTGATGACATGTTCGATCAGTTACAAGGTGTTTGTGTCTTCTCTAAGATTGACTTGAGATTCGGTTATCATCAATTGAAAATACGGGCAACGGATGTGCCAAAGACTGCTTTTCGAACTAGGTATGGGCATTACGAATTTGTAGTGATGTCTTTTGGTCTTGCGAATGCCCCTGCTGCGTTCATGAGCTTGATGAACGGGATTTTTAAGCCATATTTGGATCTCTTTGTGATCGTATTTATTGATGATATACTGATATACTCTAAAAGTAAGAAGGAAAATGAGGAACATTTGAGAATTGTATTAGAAATGTTGAGGGAGAAAAAGCTTTACGCCAAGTTCTCTAAGTGTGAGTTTTGGCTAGATGCAGTGTCCTTCTTGGGGCACGTGGTTTCTAAGGATGGAGTGATGGTGGATCCTTCTAAGATTGAGACAGTGAAGAATTGGGTGAGACCCACTAATGTGTCAGAAATAAGGAGCTTTGTTGGTTTAGCTAGCTACTACCGTCGATTTGTCAAGTGATTATCTTCCATTGCTTCCCAATTGACGAACTTGACTAAGCAGAATGTTCCATTTGTATGGTCGAACGAGTGTGAAGAAAGCTTTCAGAAGCTCAAGACCTTATTGACTACCGCACATATCCTTACCTTGCCAGTAGAGGGTAAGAACTTCATTGTTTATTGTGATGCATCCTATTCTGGTTTGGGTGCAGTGCTAATGCAAGAGAAGAGTGTAATTTCTTACGCTTCAAGGCAATTAAAGGTGCATGAACGTAACTATCCGACCCATGATTTGGAATTGGCCGCGATAGTGTTTGCATTAAAGCAATGGAGGCACTATCTATATGGGGTTAAGTGTGAGGTCTATACGGATCATCGTAGCCTACAGTATGTCTTTACTCAGAAAGATTTGAACTTGAGACAGAGAATATGGATGGAACTACTGAAGGACTACGGCATCACTATTTTGTATCATCCGGGAAAAGCGAATGTTGTGGCAGATGCTTTAAGTAGAAAGGCGGGAAGCATGGGAAGTCTAGCTCACTTGCAAGTTTCTAGACGCCCATTGGCTAGAGAGGTTCAGATTCTGGCTAATGACCTTATGAGGTTAGAAGTAAATGAGAAGGGAGGATTGTTAGCTTGTGTGGAGGCAAGATCTTCCTTTCTTGACAAGATTAAGGGAAAGCAGTTTCATGATGAGAAATTGATCCATATCCGAGATAAAGTATTGCAAGGAGAGGCTAAAGAAGCAACAATCGATGAGAAAGGTGTTTTGAGGATTAAGGGAAGGGTATGTGTACCCCGCGTTGATGAGTTGATCAACACTATTCTGACAAAGGCTCATAGTTCAAGGTATTCGATACATCCGGGTGCAACCAAGATGTACCGTGACCTAAAGCAACACTTTTGGTGGAGTAGAATGAAGCGTGATATTGTTGATTTTATTGCCAAATGTCCAAACTGTCAACAAGTAAAGTATGAACATCAGAGGCCCGGAGGAACACTTCAGAGAATGCCCATTCCTGAATGGAAGTGGGAGAGAATTGCAATGGATTTTGTGGTTGGTCTTCCAAAGACAATAGGTAAGTATGACTCTATTTGGGTGATTGTTGATAGGTTAACTAAGTCTGCTCATTTCATTCCAGTCAAGGTGACTTACAATGCAGAGAAGTTAGCTAAAATCTATATCTCGGAAGTGGTTCGGTTGCATGGAGTCCCACTCTCCATTATATCAGATAGAGGTACGCAGTTTACTTCTAAGTTTTGGAAAACATTGCATGCTGAATTAGGTACTAGGTTGGATCTTAGTACCGCATTTCACCCTCAGACCGATGGTCAGTCTGAGCGAACGATTCAAGTATTGGAGGATATGCTTCGTGCATGTGTAATAGAATTTGGTGGCCATTGGGATAGCTTCTTACCCTTAGCAGAGTTTTCATACAATAATAGCTATCACTCAATTATTGATATGGCTCCATTCGAAGCATTGTATGGGAGGAGATGTAGGTCTCCCATTGGTTGGTTTGATGCATTTGAGGTTAGACCTTGGGGTACTGATCTGTTGAAAGATTCAATAGAGAAGGTGAAATCTATTTAGGAAAAGCTTTTAGAGGCTCAAAGTAGACAAAAGGAATATGCGGATTGAAAGGTTAGAGACTTGGAGTTTATAGAGGGTGAGCAAGTCTTACTGAAGGTTTCGCCCATGAAAGGGGTGATGCGGTTTGGTAAAAGAGGTAAACTAAGCCCAAGGTATATTGGTCCCTTTGAAGTACTTAAGCGAGTAGGGGAGGTGGCTTACGAATTAGCCTTGCCTCCAGGGCTGTCCGGAGTGCATCCGGTATTTCATGTGTCTATGTTGAAAAGATACCATGGGGATGAAAACTACATTATCCGTTGGGATTCAGTTTTGCTTGATGAGAATTTGTCTTATGAGGAGGAGTCTGTTGCTATTTTAGCTAGAGAAGTCCGCAAGTTGAGGTCGAGGGAGATTGCATCCATCAAAGTTCAATGGAAGAATCGACCAGTTGAAGAAGCCACTTGGGAGAAAGAGGCTGATATGCGAGAAAGATACCCATACTTGTTTAAAGATTCAGGTACCCCTTCTCGCCCTTGTTTTTCTTCTTGTGATCGTTCGAGGATGAACGATGGATAAATTGGTATCTATTGTAATGACCTGTTTAGTCGTTTTGAACAGCAGATTTTATTTCTGGAAAACTGGCTGAGACGACGGACCCCACGACGAACCGTCATGGGCATGACGGACCGTCGAGGGGGTCTCGTCTCAAAACACTTAGAAATTCTGAAAATTGGGTACTGAAATCGACTCTCTAAACTTCGTAACGGAATGGCAGGACGGACCGTCGTGGGCACGACGGACCGTCACAGACTCTTCAAGGAAATTGAGTCTCTGAACTCTGCGACGGAGCAGCAGGACGGACCGTCGCAGGCACGACGGGCCGTCACAGACTGCATAATCCCAGGCTGGGTCGGATTTCTTTAAATGTTTTAAGGGACATTTTTGACTATTCCTGCTTTAATTATAAAGTTAGTGGGTTAATGTTAATAAATCTAATTACTTGGGGGTTAAAAGAGGTAACCTTAAGTTAATTAGTGGGTTATTATTGCCATCTTTTATTCTTAATTATATGCTAATTAGGGTAAAAGAAAGAGGGTTGGAATAAGAAAACTAAAAAGAACAAAGAGAGAGAGGGAGAATCGAACGAGAAGGTGAAAAGAAGAGGAGAAACACAAAGCTTTGGGAAATTGCTTGCTTGATCACTAATCTTCGGTGGAGGTAGGTTATGGCTTATTTTTATGCTATTCGTAGTAAACTCTTAATAGCGAATGATATGTATTGGTAGTATTATAAATCCTTCTATATGCTTAATTGTATGCTTGCATGAATATGATTATGTAATTGTGAATAAATAAGCATGATGAAGCTATGAATCCCAAATCTTGAAAGATAACCCTAATCTACTTTGTTAATGATGATGCCTTGGTATAAAAGAAGGCTTGATGAACGAAAGAAGCGAGATTAGGGGATCGGGTGCCACGTTCCGGTACCAGGATAGAAATAGAGGATCGGGTGCCACGTTCCGGAACCAGGATAGAATGAGGATCGGAGTGTCACGTTCCGACACCAGGATAGTATATGGATCGGGTGCCACGTTCCGGTACCAGGATAGAATGAGGATCGGAGTGTCACGTTCCGACACCAGGATAGTATATGGATCGGGTGCCACGTTCCAGTACCAGGATAGTATATGAGGATCGGAGTGCCACGTCCCGACACCAGGATAGTATATGGAGCGGAGTGTCACGTACCGACACGAGGGGAATAAAGATAATGAATCTTGAAAGATGTTAATATACTCAATCTAATGAACCTAATTCCCAAATGAGTATGGTATTGAGGCTTGAGTCCTCATGTGTGAACTTGGCAAAACTTAGTAATGGTTATAGTACTTGTTGTTGCTACATGTTGAGTATTATAGTTGATTTATGATATTACTTGATATATACTGTTTTCTATTTTGAGTTGGCCGATGATACCTACTCAGTACTTGTGTTTGTACTGACCCCCTACTCTTATGTTTTCTTCTTTGTTATTTGTGGAGTGCAGCAAACGTACCGTCGTCTTCAACACAACCGCAACTCTAGCCAGTCTTCATTACACCGGATTTCAGGGTGAGCTAATGCTTCTAGCTTGGACTGGATCTTCTTCTTCATGTCTTGATGCCTTGAAGTTCCGGCATTGACTAGCTTTTATTTATTTTAGCTTTCTTAGATACTCTTAGTTTTAGTAATTGAGGATAGATGTTCTTGTGATGATGACTTCCAGATTTTGGGGAATAATAGATGTTGAATTTTAGAAGTTATTGAATTGGTTTCTATTAATGAGTTTAAGTCTTCCGCGTTACTTTCTGTTGATATTATATTGAAATGTTGGGGTTTAGATTGGTTGGTTCACTCACATAGGAGGGTAAGTGTGGGTGTCAGTCGCGGCTCGGTTTTGGGTCGTGACATAAAGTTTGAGAATTTTCACAAAGCATCTCTTAATCTCGTAATATTGATATCTCTTGTGATTTTAGACATTACGATAATCTCTCTTGATTTGAATTTTTGGTAAAGAAAATTTTTATCAGTTTCTTATTAAAAATATAAATTGTAATTTAACTAATTTACCTTAATAATTGCTCAGACAAAGACATCAATCTTTAATTTGTTGGAATTAAGAATATTGAAAATTAATTAATTAATTAATCAAAGTCGTAATCATTTTTTTAACTTTATTACTCCAACATTGTAATGATTCGTACATAAAAGTCGTAGCATAAGACATATTTAAAAATACAACCTTAAAAGGTTTAATATGTTCCACATAGAACACAACGAATGTAAAATATTAGGTGAAGTTTTGAAAATTCAATAACGTTTGCACAAATTTTATAGAAAAAGAATATCAAAAAGCATTATGTTTAATAGTAAATATTTTTTTATTATTAATTAAATATCTTGAATTCAAGTCTCTGAACATAAGTCATTTTTATTAGAGTGTATTAGCTTTAATATAAACTTCTTGATGCAAATTTAAATCTAATCAAATTTCAATATAAATAATGTATATCAAATTTACATTATATTAATAAAGTTAATATTAAACCTAAAGTCCCTTTCTAATAAATAATTCACATTTTAAAAAGATAACAACTTTCTGGCAGGCCTTCCTTTTGATTATTATATTGGCTATGAACCATATGATATAATAGCTTTTAATTATTTAAAAATTTTAGAATTACCAAATTGTCTTACTCAATGGAAAAATAAGATCCGCAAAGTTCTTGGAGATTTTATAAATAGACCTTAATAGGGATAGCCCACAAGTGACAAGTTATCATAATAGTCACCAACATTAGTGACATTTTAGGTTTATCAATTTCAATAGATTTTAGTGGAAAAAATTACTTTTATGTTTGTCGTGTATTTGATATAAGTTTTTTATGATCGAAAAATTCAGCTAATATATATTTATTGGACCAAGTCCAACTTAGAGGCAGAGTGAGTTGAGGGGCTCATTCAAACCTCTTTCGACAGAAAATTATATTTATTAAAATTATGCTTAGCTATATATATATATATATATATATAATATAGTAAATGTTGAACCTCCTTCAATGTTTTTCGTATATTTATTTGTTTATATTTTAAATATCTTCATAAAAAACCTTGATTCCGTCACTGAGTCCTACCTAAAGGTCCTAGTAGACCCACCCCCACTTCTCCTCCACTTAATTATTGTGTCAAACTAAATATCAAAAAGGGATGGAGTTAGGCATTCCTCGAAGGTGAAAAGAAAGATCACCTCTTCAACATATACTATGATATAAAGCAAATTAGATCATGTGTTTCATTGCTAAACGTCAATACATTGTTGGAGACAAAAAAAAGCTTATTATTGCAATACATGTAATATATATTACATATATATTTTTACGAGCTTTAAAATATATAGTTTTTTTTTCAAAAAGCTCAAAGACTCGATATCTGATTCATGATCAAAATTTCAAAAAAATAACTTTTGAAATTCAAATTATATCACTGAGACAAGATCAAAAGGAGTTTATTTGATTGTAACATTACATTGTAGTTAAAAACTTAAAAGTCCCTTTCTAGTTGAAGAATTCACATTATAAAAGAATAAACTTTTTGGCAAGCATGTCTCAAATCATTTTGTTGGGTCTGGACCATAACATATAATTTAAATTGTCTTATTCTAAGAAAAAATAGATATGCAAAGTTTTAATAAATAGATATGTAAAGGCACATACCACTCTTTTAAATGATATCCATTACTAAAAATATGTGTATTTTTCATGAATTTTTTCGTCATTTTAATGTACAAAGTGATGCTCACAAGTCACAACCATCAAATCATGCAATGAACTTTGTTAAACAACATTGTTTTTTAATATGTGTTTGATATAAATCTTCGATGAAATAATATTTAAATAATACTATAGTAATTAACGTGTATTTATTTTTGATAATACTTATATCATTTTCAAATTTATAATTCAACTCTGAATATAACAAAATTCTTACATGCCCTTTCATTTTCAATAAGATCGATCTCTTAGTGGGATTGCCCCACAGCCACGAGTGACAAGTTCTCACATGCATGTTCACAAACTTTAGTGACATTTTATTCTAGGTTACGTTATCATTTGATAAATTAAAATCCACTTTATTCCTTGGCATGAGTTCAAAACATGTCTATTCTAGCAGAATGTGTTAATATATAATATGTTGAGTGTAACATATTATTCTCTATCTAAAAGAAATGTGAAGATGTCTATAAATGAAAAAACAATATGTTGAAAGAATGGTTACTTTTAAAAATAAATCTTACAATGCGAAATATTAAAAAAAAAAAGAAAAAATAAGAAATATAAAGACTTGATATGAATTGTAATTCCAAATTTGATACAATATTAAAACTTTAATTTCTATGAAGGTAACATTAATCGATACATTATTTTTAAAGTAGGTTTATATTATATCAGAGCTTAATATATTACACTTTATTAAAGTGGGGGTTTGTGATTTGTTATGAGTCCATTCTTGGACCAAGTCTAACCTAATTAAAGGTCCCTAAAACTTAAAAGTCGGCAAAACTAATCTATGAAAATATGATTTACTCAATTTATTAAAGATCAAAAGAGTTAATCACTCAATCGTTATTTAACTCAATAAATTTAATTCCTCCCTTTCAGATTACCTAAAAACTTTGAAAATTCTGAAGGTTATGAATAAGAGAGCACGAATTATATATTGATATCGTAACTGAATACAGTGAATACTTTGAAAGATAAGGAGCATGTAAATCAATCATAGTCGAAGGGAACATAACAAGGTGGCGGACTTGATATCAAAGGAAGGAGCGGAATTAAAACATAATCAAACTTCTGTGGACATATATTTAGCCTAACTTGACCTAACCTATTTTAATCCAATTAATAAATTTCATAAAGTAAATTGATAAATTATTAATTTACTAACTCATTTCATTTTGTTCCGTTCAAATTCAACCCCCACCCCACTTCAATCAAACTAGATAATAAAAGTCTTATGTCAAATTATAAGATCGATTCATATAAATAATCCTACCTAAAATAAAATGTATACATAATTGATTAATTGTGATTTTTGGCTAGTCACAAGTCTATTTGTTGGACCAAAACAAATAATATAGAAAAAAAAAACTTTTTACACAATAAAATTTCTTAAAAATTGAATCACTTCATGATTTCAATTACAATTATTTTCATTATCGTTAAAAGAAAAATTCGACATAGCCCAACCCCACAACTCCACTTCTATCAAACTTCAAACAGAAAGTATATTTTCATTAGGCTAACTAGACGCGTGTCATTACTACAAATAATTGATTGTTGTTACAAAATCAAAAACCACAAAATATATTTATTTTTTTTGATAAGTCTAAAAGTTCTTGAACAATACTTATGTCATCTCTTACGTCTTTAGCTAGTTATATACCACAAAAATATTAATGCCGGTGCATTTTACATCATACAATGGCAGCAATTATTGTTCGGATCGGACTCCTCTACATTTCTTTTTTTTCATTTTTTCTAAGTTTTAGCTTGGATTGAAGATACATGTGATAGTTGAGATTTAATGATTGAGATCTATTTGATTAAAATAAAAATTCTAATCGTAATTATTTACTTCCATATATTTATATATTTGCATCTCAAATATTTTTACAATCCAACCATTCTAGATTTACATTATATTTTTTCGAAATATATTTAAAAAAATTTCTTTTCTTAATTACTTAAGTAATTTTTTGCTAATTTTTTATATAATATAATATAATAACATAAATCCTAAAATGAAACGGTTCATATTATATGAATTGATAAAAAAAATCCATCATATAAATAATATTAAACATTTAAGTGATCACAGCTAAAAAAAAAATCTTAGTTAAATATATTTTTTTCTTGAGCTTTTAAATAATTTCAGTCGACCGAACTTTTCTTCATTATATTTAAAAGTTGTGGCCATTAATAACCCTTTATTTATATGATTATTAATGTGACATATAAGAAATTGGTGATACAAAATTATAATCTATAGAGTTCATTAAAAGTAAAAAATAGCAAAATATTACTTTAAGTAATTAACAAAAGAAATTCTTTTAAGGCCAAAAACATAAAAAGACCCCTAAATTTAACGGATTTTTTCCCTCAGATACCTTAACTATGTTATTTTCATATTGAATCATTAGACCACTCATAATTTGTTCTGTTTAAACAAACATGATTGTCTGATGTGGAACCAGATTTGTGAGGGGTATTGACAGAGGATGCTTATGTTGTTCAAGAACACATTAGTACAACTGATAGTGAAAATGTTTGAGAATAATGCTGTTTTACTTAAGTCGTTTAAACATATTAGAAAATAAATGAGATTAATGCGGATTTATATTTATTCCTTCAATCAAAATTATTACAATTCAAACACAATTGAAGGCATTTACAATAGAAAATCCGATCAAAATCAATCAACAGTGTTTTAAAGGAACAAATTATGGTTGGTTTAATGATTAAATAGGAAAATGACGTAGTTGAGGTACTGAAGCGAAAAAACTCAACAAGTTTAGGGATCTCTTTATGTATTTGGCCTTCTTTAAAATATATTTATTAAAAATATAATATAAATCTAGAATTGTTGGATTATAAAAAATTTCAAAGATATTAATATATGAAGGTAAATAACTATGGTTAGGACTTTATTTTAATCAATTAAATCTGAACCATTAATTCAATTATGACATGTTTCTCCAATCTAAGCTAGAATTTGGGGAAAACGGAGAAAAGAAAAATGAAAAGGAGTCGGATCCTTATTGTCCATACTAAACCCACCCCCAAAAAGGAAACAAAAAAACAAAAAAATAATAAATTTAGAATTTAAATTTAATCTCTACAATTTTTAATATTGAACTTGTTATGCTATAATAATCATAGCTTTAAATTTAATATTTTTGAAATATTAACGGTTTTTTCACGTAAACTACTCGGGGTAAAAGATTAGTTCATTAAAGCAAAGATCCGCTCAACGATCCAAAGAGAGTCCTCACATAATTATTAACTCAATTCTTTTGAATCGTACAATTCAATTTATCTATAAAAAAAAAAAGGTTAAGATTAGCCCAAATTAACTCATAAGATTTTTGTTAAAATAATTTTGTTTGATATGTACATATATGGTTATAATAATGAAAAAATATATATGGTTATAATAATGAAAAAATAAAGTTAAGTTTTATTACGCAATTAAAATATTATGAAAAATAAGTAAAGAAATAAAAATTAGTAAAAATTGAATGTGATGAATTATAATCTATTTATTAGTTGATTTTAGCCTCAATAACGGATAAACATCTAATTTATGAACTAAAATTATTTAAACTCGTACAAAATTTAAATCAATATGATGATTTAATATAAATATATATATTTTATATTTTTTAATATTATGATTTAATATAAATATATATATTTTATATTAAAAATATTGTATTGAATAAACTTTATCATATCTCGAATTTCATGAGCCCTAAGCAAAAATATGAATAATGCCACTCATTATCCTTTGCGAAAATTCACATGTTTGAACACTTCGAATCTTATCTAGATTTCAAGTATTATCAAGAAATTATTTAAAATAATTTACATATTATAATAATGGTACTATTTTAGTTGGTTTTGAATTTCTATTTTATATTTTTAGTTGAAAGTTTTTAGTGCCTAAAAAGTTAAGGTTCAAATCATGTTGTCTTTGTCATCTTCCTAAAATTAAATTACTATTTCTTTGCATGCTTTGATAATATATGGTCCTCCTTTCCTTCGCAGAGCATGATATACGAGTTTTATTGAATTTAATAATTTTTATTTAAATTCTTATATTATTAAAAAATATAATAATTTATATGAGTATTAATTTTCATATAACATAATTATTGGTATTGTTATATCATTCTAAAATTTTAAATTTCTAAAATTCAAATCATAAATTATTTCTTAAGCACCGAGAAGGTGAGAATAAGTCTTAGGGTTTGATCATAGTCGTAGAACATTACCAAGAACCTAATCACTAGTGGAGTGTCAATCAACTGAGCTAATTACCAAATTTAACTATTTGAGAATAAAGTGAGATTCCTAAATTTAGTTATCGAATAAAGCTTTTACTTAATTCTTAAAATAGATAAAGAGTTGAGATAATTAGACATCTCACTAGTTTTGAGAATTCGAATCAAAAAGTACCTCTATACTATCGATTGGCATTATCTTATCTCACCTCATGTTTTATCTCTCTTTTTACGTAGGTGGGTGTAGGTATTTAATTCAGTTCATCTAAAAGAGCAAAATAATTAATAATATTTAGTTAATTAGATTTATGTGACAATTTCTTTGATTATTTATCAATTTTTTTAGGAATTTTTCAAAAAAATAAATTTATAACGATTGAAATAACATAACTTAAATAAATAAAAAGGCCAATGCTGTCTTATAATTGCCCTAATCTTATCATGCAGTGTTTTCATATGAAATAATATTATAATGATTGTTTTTACGCCGATTTTTAAAAAAGTTGCACTAATTAGTTAAGTTTCTTTCACTTCATCAAAAGGTTATTGTATTATGAGTTTTAAGATATACATGATGTACTGTTAGTATAAAGAAATTTTTATATTATCGAGTCGTCTTTATCTATTAAGAAATTTGGATGCAATGTATATCTTGTTTTTTTTTTATATTAATTATCTATTTTTATTTTTTCACTCAAAATCCAAAAAAAAATAATATTCTAATCTAGTTATTCGGACACTCTCTAACAAACAAATATTGATCACGAGAAAAGATATTGTTTTCATGACAATATATCAACAAAAGTAAATTATTTCTAGAGTATAAATATTAAATTATATGTTAATTTAAGTTTTTATGCTGGAGGAGAGATAAAGGTTACTTTTGTCGGATAATTTTATAATTAATAATACAAATTGATAGATTATATGGGAAATTATATATGATAGCAAATTAATAACCTAAAATAAATAGAATAGTTAGGGTTTGATTTAATTGTGCTCCATAGCAAACGTTTGCAAAGGAGCATCTCTCCCAAATATCTCGCTCGCCACTCTCCTCCAATCTCTCACTCGCTTCCTCACTTTTTGTACAAACACAAGTGTATAAAAATTGTTTTTAATTGTATAAAGCAGAGAAGATTGTATAAATACATATATTTTTGTTCCTCTCTCTCCCCTCTTCCAGATCTCACTCACCACTCTCCCAAATCTCGCTCGCCACCCTCGCCTTTCTCACTTATACAAACAGAAGCGAAATATATAAATTGTGTTTCTATTTGTATAAAGCGTGATAAAATTGTATATACACATGCAAGTACATATATTTTTGTTCTATACACTTGAAATTATACAATAAAAATACTCTCCTGCCCAGTTTCTTTTGCCTTTCTCTCTTTCTCGTTTCATACAATTTTCAAATTATATCTAATTTCGCTCTTTCTCTATACAATTTGATTCAATTGTACATTCCTTGTCAAGTCTCTTTTGTCTTTCTCTCTTTCTCATTTTATACAAATTCAAATTGTATATAATCGCTCTATACACTTATAATAATACAATTCGTTTTATACACTTCGTTTTTATACAGTTCTCTACCCAAGTGTCTTTCTCTTTCTTGTTTTATACACTTTATTTTATACAATTTGCTTCAACTGTATATGTATAGCGAATTATACAGTTCTGTGTTTGCTATGGAGCACAATCATGCAAACTTTACTATGGCACACAAATATAAATTATTTTTTTTTTGCTATATGTGAAAGTTGCCCTAGATTATAAGCCGTGAAATGTTAAAAACAACAACTAATAGTACGTATTTAGTCAATTAAAAATAGAATTCTTTAATTACCAAGTAAGTTGAGGTTAATTAAAAAAGAATTTCTTTAATTACCAAGTATTACTGCAAATAAAAATACTTAGGGCAAAATGATGAGAGAAAATTCAGACAACAGACTTCTTTTGCATGGTTAATCGACGATGATATTTTTGTTTTTATTTTATTTATACCCAGCAATTTTTGATGTGCAAGAATAGTTAAAAAAAAATCTTTTTAACTAGAGGTTTTGAATGAAAATGGAGAAAATTCTTTTGTGAATGTTGTTTCAATATAGTCTCTACGATATGTAAATTCATATTTGATCAGACTTAATTATAAATATCGAATATCAGATTAAAAAGTAGGAAAAAGTATAGTACAAAATTGCTGAGGGTGCATCACAAATTATGCAATGAAATAGCTGGACTTTCTGGTATAAAGTCTATGAGCATAGGATAAAATGGTACAATCAGATAGAGTATACATCTGTCTTGACCTTGTTTGTCACATTAGAATCATATATGATCCTTCTCTCCTAGCTAGGAACTACATTATTTCCACACACATAATATATACGTATTTTTTTTCATTTTCATCGATATCTAGTATACGTATTGAGCATGATTAGAGTTGATACAATTTTTAACGATAAATTATTACACTTTCTGATAAATATTAGGAGAACTCAGAATTTGAATGATTTGGGTGTACCAATATTATTTTAGCATAAATATGAGCTCCAAGATAAATTTAAAATAAAAATAATGAAAACAAACACTTAACTGGATTCAAATCTATGTCTCACGGTGAATCCTCTAGCTTGTAGCAGTAGCACAATGATAATTTTATGTTTTTTATGGTTGCACAGTTAATTATATTTTAATTATTTCAATTTTTCAATATATATATATATATATATATATATATATGATTTTTTCAAAATTAACGAATGTACATACACCCCACCGGAAGGATAGTGGATCATATCAAGACCTATGCATATAATAAGTCTCTAAATTTCTATGGGTAGTTTGGTAAAAAGCAAATGACCTACCATAATAATTCAAATTACATTAATGTTGTACACATTAATTATGGCAATACCATAGTCTATAACTTAAAATTCTTAAACCTAAAATTGGAAATATGAAAACTATATAAAATAATTATTTATTTTTTTTACAAATAATAGAAGCTGCCAGTTAACACTTTCCCTCCTAATCACCTCCCCCAATAATACAAACTAGGAAATGTAAAAGAAAAAGACTAATGAACTTGTACACATATGTGCATATAATACTCCCTAAATAAACTTCATGTTACAATGTTTTAATAATCAACCAATTATATTTGATCTTGCATGCCCACTTTGTCTAATTCTAAGATGGATATATGACACTTTTTCCTTATAAAATTTTAACCCCTCCCAAACTTCAATTTTTTTTTACTGTCAAGTGGTTGAACGTTTCTTTTCTCTTTTTTTAATTTGAAATTTTTTTACCATTAAATTTCTCATTTTATTTTTAATGGCATATGTTTATATAACTATTAATATGATATATCATGATTAAGATCACACGTTTAAAAATTATTTTTTAATACTATTGTTGATTCAAGCAACCTCGGACCTCATGAAAAGGTCACATTATAATATAATTCACTTTTTTATATGCGCAAGGTTTTTTTCCGTAAAATTTTATATTCAACCAAACACATACATGTAAATATGATTTTAAAAGAAAAAAACAATCACAAGTCATCAAGAGTATTTAAAAAATTTAATTCCTAGATATTGATGTATAGTTTATTAGGTCATAATGGTATTTTTGGAACTTAAAAAATGACATGGTGACATGACATGTTATATACAAAATTTAAGCTCTAGTATATCCTATAAATAGTGGAGCTTTAGGAATCATTTAGAGCACACAATTACATACAAATATGGAAGTGATGAATAAGAAGGAAAACTCCTCTAGAAGGATGAAGGGTGGAATGATCACTATGCCCTTCATATTTGGTTAGTTTATTTTTTTTTTCAACTTTTCGCTTTTTTTTTTTTTTTGAGAATCTTGAAATTACACATAATTTGTTGAATAAAAAAAACATTTTGGTGTACAAAGTATTTTATAGTAGCAGGTTCTGAAAGTCAAGAAAGGATCGCACCTCAAGAGGTGGGATATATATAACATAATTCTAATACAAACATTGATAACTTTTTTCACAATTCAAATTCGTGGCTTTAGTTTTCCAACTTTTTACTCAATTCTTTTGTGAATCTTAAGTATAGTTTCTTGAATAATAAAAGAAAATCTGGTGTACAAAACATAATGTGTAAGGGTTGCACCCCACGAAAACGAACTCGTAACATATAAATCATAGAAAAATAATTTTATCGTTGCTCCAACGCTATTCTTTCTTGAATACTAAGTTGAAATTGAACTTAATATGCTTTTTTTGTGTGTAGCAAATGAGATATGTGAGAAATTGGCAGTGGTTGGGTTTGGTACAAATATGGTCATTTACTTGACAAATGAACTCCATCTTCCATTAACAAAAGCAGCAAATACACTAACAAATTTTGGTGGCACTGCAAGTTTGACACCATTGTTTGGAGCTTTTATTGCTGATACTTTTGCTGGAAGATTTTGGACTATAACTGTTGCTTCTATCATCTACCAAATTGTAAGTCTCTCTCTCACACATTTTTTTTCTCGAGTTTAAGTTCTATACGCTGACATGAAAGACGGATCAGAGGAAGAGTATCAGTTACGAGTTTAAACGAATTTACTAACTTTTGTTTAGACCATTGTATTTGTATTATGTATGCAAGTTGTCTTCTTTTAATTTTTTTAGGTTAGATGTTAAAATAAATATGACATATAATTTGATACTACATAGTATGCATAAAATAGTTGTATCAAGTAAAACTCAAATTATTAGTGTGAGGGGTTGTAATATTTTTACTAGTTCCTTGAATACTTATTAAATGGCTTATTTATCTTTTTCTGATAAGCCTGTAATGGATAGGATATAAATGGAGAATGACTTAATTTGGATAGGCAAAATCTTGGTAGTTTGGTTTCATAAAGAATTTACAGTAAATATATTAAATGTGAATAGTTAACTTTGTCTTTTCAAACTCAAGCTAAATAAAATATTACATATATATGTTGACAACATAAATAATTTATTTTTATAAGTAATCAACTTTATTTAATTTTTTTCGTTTCCAATCATTACTTTAATGGAAAGTTACACATAATAATCATCTGAGTGATATGATAGTTTAAAGATATTATTTTATAGTACTATCGTCAGTGTAGTATTATATAACATGTACAACAAACATATCATAGTTCAAAATTCAGGAGCGAAGTTAGAGTATAGTATACTGGAATTCAAATTGTTGACTTTAGAACGTAATAACTCGAAAGGACTAAAATCCCGAACCCCCTTTTGATTTTAATTTCAGGGCATGATCATATTAACATTATCAGCAATACTACCACAACTAAGGCCACCATCATGCAAAGATGATGAATATTGCAAAGAAGCAAATTCAAGTCAAATAGCCATTTTATATGTGTCATTACTCTTAACAGCCTTTGGGTCAGGTGGAATTAGGCCATGTGTTGTTGCATTTGGGGCTGACCAATTTGATGAAAATGATCCAAATCAAAAAACACAAACATGGAAATTCTTTAATTGGTATTATTTTTGTATGGGATTTTCAATGCTTGTGGCTGTCACAGTAATTGTTTATATTCAAGACAATATTGGATGGGGTGTTGGATTTGGTGTCCCAACAATTGCTATGCTTATATCAATTGTTGTTTTTATATTTGGATACCCTTTGTATAGAAATTTGGATCCTGCTGGTAGCCCTTTTACTAGGCTAGTGCAAGTTTGTGTTGCTGCCTACAAAAAGAGGAAATTGGATATGGTAAATGATACTAATTTGCTTTATCAAAATCAAGAACTTGATGCTGATATTTCTACTGCTGGCAAGCTTGTCCACACTAAGCAAATGAAGTAAGTCATTTTCTTCTTCCGAATTTAAGTTTCGTGCACTGACTGATTGTGTGTATCTTTTAGACTATTAATTACGATTGGCATGCAATATATGCTGCTCATATTCTTTTAAAATGTTGTAACATGCGTGTTGAATCCTTTGAATGTATTTTGGAGAATTTGACATGAGTATATCAACCTTTTTGAAGAGTACGAGAACTATAGCTTACAACAATAGGTAACTCTTTATATGGTCATTAAAGATTATGGCGATAAAATTGATAAAATAATATTTGGTAGTGTGTTATATACACTGATAGTGCATATATAACTTTTCATAATAAGCGGAAGTAGTAGCTTGTTATAATATATTAAATTATACTTATAGAATAAATTACTTTTATAGTGTCGGTGTGCATAAGTTAATTATTTTTTGTTTGTTTAGAAAATCCATCACATATAAGTTTTGCAACTTTTTTTTGTTAAATTGAAGACAATAATGGAGAGGAATCTTGTGTGAATAATTGATATAATTACACATAACAGTAAAAAATTAAGAGCTCAAGATATTAGAATATTCTGTATGCTAACTTTAATTAAATTTAGAAATTTTCTTTTTTAAGGAGATAAGTTTTTATCTCTTGTTTATGATAAATCAAATGTCTTGCTATTAAATTTTTATCTCAAAACAATTTGTACATGTATGTCTATTCATTGTGTGGCCAAAAACATTATGTGAATAAATGTTGTCTGTCCTGTTATTTGTCTTTATTTTCATGTCTCTGTACACCCCATCAAAATCAAGATTCATTGAATTTTATTCACATTTCCAATTTAATTTGATTTTATTATTTTCATAGCTTCAATAATGTTGCAAGAACTGAAGCCATTAAAAATCAAAAAACGAGTTGATTAATACTGCCAAAAGTTGTATCTTTTGGAACTATACTATCAAATTTGAGTTAATTTATACCCAAATGTATAAAAAATCTAGTCAAAATTTGGATGACTTTTAAGTTAGTCTCTCCTGCTCGGACTCTTTAATAATGTCGACAGGTACTTATTCATTAAAAAGTCCCACATTGGACGAGGGATGAAAATTCAGTCTCCTTATATAGACTTGGACAAACCTCCCCTCATGAGCTAGCTTTTGGGGTTGAGTTACGTTAGACTGGATGTCATATCTTGACAGTGTTTTTTTCGAGGATCCGACAAGATAGATCCTAACCCCTAATGTTAGACTAAACGTATTTCATTATCATGTAGACTTGATTAAGAAAGGCATGCAACATGCTAATGTCTTTGAAAAATCTTCAAACAACCATCATACTCACATGTTACTAATATCTTTGACTATTGAGTGAGTTAACTAAGACGTTTATTACGTGACCATCTCATTTAAAAGTTTAATTTTCAGATTGTTGGACAGAGCAGCAATAGTAACAGAGGAGGACAACCCTAAATCTCCGAATCTATGGAGGCTAAACACAGTTCATCGCGTAGAAGAACTCAAATCGATCATAAGAATGGGTCCAATATGGGCATCAGGGATCATCCTGATCACAGCATACGCTCAACAATCCACATTCTCAGTCCAACAAGCCAAAACAATGAACAGACACCTACTAAACTCCTTCGAAATCCCAGCTGCCTCGATGACTGTCTTCACATTAACGACAATGCTATGCACCATTGCCTTCTATGACCGCGTATTTGTACCTATTGCACGTAAGTTCACTGGACTCGAACGAGGAATCTCATTCCTAAGTAGAATGGGAATTGGATTCTTCATTTCTGTTCTAGCTACATTAGTAGCTGGATTTATTGAAGTTAAACGAAAAAATGTTGCATCGACTTATGGACTAGTCGATAAACCTAAATCACTAGTTCCAATTTCAGTATTTTGGCTAGTGCCACAGTATTGTTTACATGGTATAGCTGAGGCATTTATGTCAATTGGACATCTTGAATTTTTCTATGATCAAGCTCCAGAGAGTATGAGAAGTACAGCAACCGCGTTATTTTGGACATCGATTTCAGCTGGGAACTATTTGAGTACATTTCTGGTTTCGTTAGTTCATAAATTTACCAATTGGCTGCCTGATAATAACTTGAATGAGGGGAGATTAGAGTATTTTTACTGGTTAATTACGATTTTACAAGTGGTTAATTTGATTTACTATGTGTTTTGTGCAAGACTATATACTTTTAAGCCTATTCAGATGCACAAAACAGAGGAGTTGGAGACTAGAAAAGAGGGGATTGAACTTGTAAACAATGTTTAGTTTGTATTTTGCAACTTTAGTTTTATAGTATTATGTAATAGTTTTTTTAGGTTATGAGGAAAGAAAAGAATATGGTTATGAATAGTTTAATGTATTATGTAATAATAATTATTAATAGATGGAATAGTAAAACTTTGACTATTTGTATTACGAATTTAAGTTATATGTGCATGAACTTCAGGTAAATGACTGGAGTTTATTATTCATACGTGTATGAACGTCAAGCAGAAACGATTGGTATGGCTAAACTTCAATAATGTCGATCACATGTTCTCTCGCTACAACAAAAACAACTTTTAGCGGCAATTATTAGATACATTAATAAAACTTACTAATTTTTTTGGGATTAGTTTAGTGTCTTTAGATCTAATGTAGCTAAAGCCTTTAAGGGACATATACAAAGAGTGTTAATTGTCGCTAAAAATAAATATTTAACGACAGTGTCTAATTTTAGATAGAGTATATCTGATGTTATTTAAAATTCGATAAATTTTTAAAATTTTATGTACTATCAATAGCACGTATAAATGATGATCCAAAATTGGGTATATGTACATTTCAAACACCCATTTTACAAATTGGGTTCAGCCCATGACGAAAAGAATTTGGGTTAGCCCAATATGAAAGACTAGGCCCATTTTGAAGATTGTGGGCCTTAACCAACTTAATGTTAGCTTTTCATGGATATATTTAAAATATATTAATTTGAAAATAAAGATTTAAAAACATCATTTTCAAAAATCTATTTCTTGTTTCAATTTTTATACTCTTTTTTTGTTTTTTTTCACAATCTTATCTTTTATCATTTGTTTTTTACTTGAATTATTTCATTCCTTTTCATTTTGGTACATACAATATATCTACTCTCATGATAAAGTATGTTTTATCGAAAAATGATTTTCGAAAAGGGTTTGTTTTATTTTAAGAGATTTTTGACTTTTAGGAGTCGCCACTTAATTTTGAGAAAATTAAGAAAACTCATTCTCAAAACAACTTAACAGAAAAAATCATTTTGAAAATATTTGTTAAGGGTTCGGGATTCCTATTAGCGTCTTAGGAAGGTTTAAGGCACCTAAGACACTCCGTTAACTTACGGTTTACCGGCGATTAACTTATTTGACTATTTATTTTTTAACCTTTACAATTTCGAAGTTTGAGCTTATTTCATTTAAACAAGTTGACAAGTTTTGTAATCTTTGTTGTTTATTTCACAATTTCGCGAATCTATTTCAAAGTTGAACTTCTTTTAAGTTTTACCTAAACCAAACTTCACGAATTTGAAATACCGTTTTTAGGACTTAGTTTTAAATTTAGTAAAGTAGAAGAGCGCCTCGGCGGGGTTTAGAGGTTCCTAAGCTTAGATTAACGTCATTTAGACCACACACATAGGCAAGTAATAAAGAGAGAGAGAGTAAGGGAGAGAGAGAGAGAGATTTGGGTCCAAACTCGGGTTCTGTTCGCCTTGACCGAGTTTTGGACCCACCTGTTTTTGGGTTTTTGACCCATTTCTTTTCGTACCTGTCCTAATCTAAACATACAAAACAAAAGAAAATAAAAATGACAAGGGGGCTTATGCCCATTACAAATATAATACAAAATACAAAATAACGGAACTATTTAATCCTTTTCTTCAAGCTCTTCAATCTTCAAGGTATTTGAACCGCATACATCCGCTTCGGTGGATTGACTCAATGGGAATCTTCCGAGCCTTTATGGCTCTTCCGAAAGGCGAGGAAAAGAATGAAGTCCCAAATGGACTCGAGGAGTTTTCACATGCCACGAAACAAAGAAATGAGATTTGACATTTTTAAAACAAATAATTAGGATTAGGAAATTCACAAGCACAACAAGGTTTTCTTCAACATGCAATACTGACCAAATATTCCTAAGAACAGCGAAACCAACACCCATGACTAGAAACCATAAGCAAACCGGCGCATAGCATTTAGTTACAACCATATTACCAAATCAATCTTGAGTACATAATTTAAATTCAAATTATACCTATTTAAAAGAAATTAAATAATATTTATAAAATAAATGTGTATTCAATTATTAACATATGAAATTATTATCCTATAATTCATAATAATTAATAATATTACAAATTTTGAATTTGCCTCTAATATCTAGGCACACTCGAATGACGTTATGAAGTTTGTTGTTTATATAGGCCAACTAGAATTTTAGTCTCTTTGTCTCTTAGTTAGGTTACCTTTGTTATTTCACTTGTGTAATTATAGAAATCTAACTTGCTCGTTATATATTTACTTATATACATCGCGTATTCATATATAGAGTAAAGATCTTACATAGTATCAGAGTCTGAAGAAATAAAATTTAATTGGAAATATTTAAACAAAAAAAATGATATTAATACAATTGAAGGTCTAAAAAATTTTAAACATAGGTTCTTAAATTTCCTCATGTAACTACTAGTCAATATGGGTATTGATGACACTATTGACTTCCAAAGACTTTACTCTCGTGGTTCATTTTTATTTGTCTAATAATAATTTACATGTTCGTTAAAAAGTAATAAATAGAATGATAATTCTATATTATTTTTTGAATGTAAAATAATATCTGTGAGATAAATATTAATGACTAGATTTAATAATAAAAATAAATTATGAGTTAAGTAAATGATTATCTTTTAATTTTTCAATTTGAATAACAAAAAAATGAAAATCTATTTTTATTGTAATTGACAAATTAACGTGGACGGTGGGAGTAATTTATTTTTTTAACCACAAATATACATAATATCAAGTCTAACTTTGAATTCATTGATTTTTGGACTTTTATTAGTAATGAATTTGACAACCACCAAATTTTGACTTTAAGCTCATTGTGTAACGTATTTTTAGGAGGAATTGCATTTCAACCATATAGAGTGGAATCAATCTATTCATCCAATAAGGGAACATACAACAACTTCATTTTAGAAAAATCATGAACTATCAAACGAGAATAATAATATATCTAATATAATTTTATGAATGAAATACGAAGAAAGTAAAATATATGTAAATTTTACTTCTATCTTGTATAAGGTAAAGTGGTTGTTTTCGATAAATTTTGTTTTGTTAACGTGTTTTCACAATAGGTTTGAAAAAATATGACAGAGAAAAAATAAAAGGCTATAATGAAAATACTAAAGAAAATAAGGTGTTCTAAACTAGCAACATGTTCTCCCATATAAATAGAGAAATTGTTTGGTTATCTACTCATGTTTTATCATAATTTTCAACCTGTGTGTCTTCTTATTTAGGATCATATTATCGATGAGCTAATATATGCTATATCTTGTTTAATCACGTTTCTTCAACTTTTCTTGGTCTATTTCTACCTTTCGTAGACCTAACATTGCAACCACTCGCACTTCCTCATTATGCAACATCTATGTTTGACTTCACATGTTCAAACCATTCATTTCAAGTCTTACTTCACATATCTTATACAACAAGGAGATCACTTTCATTGTACCTCATATATCTTCGCTTTTATTTTTGCTCTCATGATATATCCACACATCGATTCAAGTATCTCCATTTTCGCTATTTTCTTCTTCTAAACATATGAGTTTTGAACTAGCCAGAAAGTTGAAGTATCAAAATTCCAAATTCAGAATGATTTTGAATTATAAATTGGTAGTGTAGAAAATTATATTGTTAAATTTGATTTTTTTAAAAATATTTTTTTAAAACAAAATCGCTCCCGAAGGAACGATTTTCAGTATATATATATATATATATATATATATATATATATATATATATATATTATTATGTTTTGGTTATGTCGCTGCTGAGGCAGCGACTTGAGTTCTAAATTTTTTTTATTATTATTATTTTTTTAAAGTTTAAATAATTTTTTTTTAAAAAAAATCAAATCACAACGATTTTTAATTAAATTTTTTATTTTGTTTTTTAAAATCAAATTGATGTCAAGGCGATTTTAAATTAAAATCTATTTTAGCGATTTAATTTAAAAAGAAAAAAATTAATTAAAAACTGCTGCGATTTGATTTTTTTTAAAAAAAAATTATTTAAACTAAAAAAAATTAAACTTAAGTGAGGCAGCGACATATTAAAAAAAAGGAAAATTTTAGTTTGGAAATCGCTCCTTTGGGAGCGATTTTGTTTAATTTTTTTAAATAAAAAATCAAATTTAACAAATCGCTTCTATTGCAGCGATTTTACTTTTTCAAGCGGACAAAATCGCTACTTCATGAGTGATTTTACCGTTTTGATTAATAAATTTAATATACCGTTTTAAAATTTTTATTAACATTTTTGACCCTTTAGGTTCCAGATTCACAATTATGTTCTGGACTAGTAATACAGTAATTATTTGTAAATGTAACAATAATAAGAACGATATAAATATAGTTTTAGTGTATAATTAGTCATAATCAGTAATTACAGCCCCTCCGAGGCAATTAAAATGGGCGAAAAACATATTAAGAGTCAAAATATCCTAATAATTAACCTTAAAAAAAAAAAAAAATAACTCGATCCAATTAAAATGAAAAAGAAAAACATATTATCGAATTATAATAATTTTACTCCCACTTATCTTGAAATCCCCTAATAGTTAAGCCAAAAAAAAAAAATTAAATTAATTGGCTTCTGAAGAACTCGGATCAGTAACCGGGTCGGCGTTAAGATCCAAACCCGCATTATCTTCCACGGTTTCTCTCTCTTTAACGCCGTCAACAGCCCGTTTCAATTCCTCCTGCCGGAAATTCGGACTCCACGGCTTCGCCGCCGTCAGATTTCTCCCGGCGCCACTGCCCTCGGCGTTTCCCTTCTCGAAATACTTCACCGCCACTCGTATTCTCCGCAGAATAGCATAAAACTCCTCCACTTCGTCGTCCTCCACCACCGCCGCCGCCGTTCCATCAATTTCCTCCGTTTTCATTTGCTTTTTTGCTTCGATCTCTCCATCGTGTATATATTTCCGTTTATGTACCTCCATAATTTTGAATTTTCCGGCGAATGTTAGAAGAATTGAGTTGTTAATAATTTGTAATTTGTGAATTGGGATTTTGAAGAATTAATATATGGCGTGTGGTATTATGTGTAATTTTATAGTAAATTTCTTGGAAAGTGATACGCTGTGTAAAACGTATTGATGATGTATTAAAGGTGTCGTAAGCAAAAATATCTCATAACAAATGTCAGTTTCTAAGGGATTTCAATTTTACGATATCATATGGTAAACGAGATGAGATAAGTAAAAATATATCTATAGATTAGTGTTTTTTTTTTTGAAAAAGATAATAATTATCGTTTCATTATAAATAATGGAATGAAACAATCATGAATTATCTTGTGTAATCGTATAAATTAAATTTAGAAAGCTCGATAGATCATTGCTTGAATTCTACTTATTTATTATTTTGAGATCGTTTTAAAAATCAATAAATTCTAAATATTAAATTTTTTTCTTTAAAAGGAACTAGTATTTAATAATATGTTAAGAATTATTGATTTGGTGTAGGTATTAAATAATGACAATAATTTCAGAAATAAATATAAAATCATACTCAATCTCATTAATTATCTCTGGCAAGCTATTAATTTATGAAAAAATAAAATATGTAGAGATGACATCAGTTTTCTTCGTCATGTATAAGAGTCATTATTTGGTGGCGTATATGTTTATACTTTCTCTAAAAAAATAAAATAAAATGCATTTCTTGTGTGCCACGTGTACACAGGGCAAATTTATTGTTAAAGCTTATTAATTTAACACAACTTAATAACTTTAATTCTTAATAATAATAATAATAATAAAGTTAGTTTTGCATTGAGTTTTGCATAAAATCTGTGTATACAAGGTGATTTAATTGTTGAACTTATTGATCTTATATAAACTAATACATTTAAAATTCCAACTATATTGGACATTTGGAAAAATAAAAAGAAGTTAGATATATTTTTTATTTAGTAAGCAAAGTGAATTTATATTGGTATATATAAACTTTGAATCTTAAATTTATCTCAAAAATAAAGCATTTCAATTATAAATTTCAAGACTCGATAACTTTAACACATGTTTATTCAATAAATTACTCGTTTTTTGAATTTAATATTCATCAACTTAAAACTTAGCGTCGATGTGCCCATGAGATAAAACACATGTTGTGGTGTAAAACATTATTTTGACTACCCATAAAGTGGTGTGAACGTTGAGATCTTTTAATATAATATTTTTTTATATAAGTTTAATCTTGAATTGGTAATATGCCAAAAAATTAGTTGGTAAGATATCAAATTTTATGAAAAAATATTAGGCCGCGACAAGAAATTGTATAAATTAATATTGCCGTTTTAAATGATAATCACCAATTATATATGCTTAATTTTGTATTTACATGCATATACAAAATAAAATGTAAATTTTAACTTAATCGATTAGCATATATAGAATTCCACATAGTTATAAAAATATATTAATAGTCATTGAGTATGATATTAAAAGTCTATTTAGTCAATATATAAATAGTAGACTTTGCTAGTTCCATATTTGTTGTTTAGAAGAATCTATCATATAATACTATCGTTGGTCTTTCTTTAAGGTTCTTCATATTTTAATATTTGATTTTAAAACGTTATTTTCTTGATTTGTTCTTCTTTTAAGGTTATATAGTTTATTCTGGTTATTATTAAATTACCACATGTATAATATTTTTAAGTTAAAAATTTATCTGAAGCGATTTCTTTATCTGAATATAATAGGATAATATACGTGCGAAGATATCGTTCTCCACAAATTAAATTATATTAATTTAAAGAATGTTTAGGCTAAAGAATGTTTATTTAATAATACTTATTAAATTAAATAAAATAAGGTTAATCATTTGGATTGTAGACTTATTTGTATCTTGGTTAGTCAATGGAGAAATGAGTTCTTAATTAGTTGTAAAGACGGATTCTTAACTTCTAAGTTTACGAATTTTGATTTTTTTTTTAAAAAATAATATATCAAATTCTAAATAAATTATTTATATATATTAAATAAATTTCATTGAAAACAATCTTTTTTAACTAAATCCTATTATAACTAGAAACTCGAATATGTTTTTATAAATTAACGTTATGACGCCCGATATTCTTATGGATGACGTATGTCTTGAGGAGTCACCATTTTTAATAATCAAGTCTAATTTAAATTTTAAAATAGTAAAAAAATTATTCCAAAAAATTATATACAACACATATCTGAATTAATTAATTCAAAGAGGGTGTCAAATATTATTAAATCATCTTTTTAAAAAAACACAGAAAAAAAAGTAAAAACGAAGCTGTTATTTTAGGAAAAATAGTAAGTATCCAATATTTTTTTATAAAAGTTATCTTCAACAAAATTCACTTTAATTGACTCTCAATTAAAACTCTTTAATGTTTAAAATTTAATAAATAATATTATAAAATAAATATCGAATATCGAACTATAATAGTTGTGACAGATAATTTAGGGAATTTCCTAAAATATGAGAAGTGAGCCTAAAAATATCTCCAATCTCTTTAATTTGTGACAAGTCATTTTCAACAAAGAAGGTATCCAAGGGAAAAAAAATGTCCAAAAGTACAATGAATAATTAAATATAAACCTTTAGCAAGAAACTAAATGTCAAATTATTAAACCTTTGAATTTTAGATTATTCTTTTTGATTAAACACCAAAGGTCTAAAATCTAAATACTTAAGCCGCCTCGCCTCTATCACGAAGCATTTTACATCCAATAAAAAAATAGCACGTATCTAAATTTAATCAGATTTGAATATAGCTATAAATATATATTGGAATTTTTTTTAGAAAAAGATCAAAGATTATGATAAAGCATAACACATATTTTTTTGTTCTTAATCATAGGTAATAAAATCGATCAACAATAATTGTAATCGTTTTAAATAGAAAACATTTTACCTTTCAAAGTATGACTTATGGCTCTAGTCCGTTTAGGAAAATATAAACTAAAATATGTATTAGTTTAAGGACCCGTTTGGCCATAAATTTTCCAAATAATATTTGGGAAAAATTTGGCAAATAATGTTTGTCCATACAATTTGCCATTATTTGACAAATATTTTTGGCAAATATCCCAAATTTCCAAATACTAGTTTTTTCTAGTATTTGGGCCAAATCTCATTATTTGAGATATTTTAAAAATTAAAGTTTTACCCCAATCTTTTATCTTTTACAAAAACACTCTCTCTAGTAGTTGTTTGCGTTGTATTACATAATTTTTTACGTGAACATCAAAATAGTGATGAAATATTTAGTGAATATTAAATAATGATATGATTGTTGATGAAAATTATTAAAAATTGGCTCTAGGTAACAAAGTCATGTGTTTTGTCTACTTCACGATGTATGGAATAATTCTTGTTGCACTCACTCCAAATTATCACATTTCTTTTGTGTCATGGACACTATTTGTTATTGTTGTAACGAACATTCAATTGACTTGTAATACAAACTTTTAGTTAGTTTTGATAGTTTTTAAAACTTGTGTGTATAAATCATATTTTTCTAAAAAGGTAAATATATTTTCCAAATTTTATGGCCAGACACATGGTGAAATTTCACTCAAATTTTTACTCAAATAATATTTGCCAAGAATATTTGGAAATCTATGGCCAAACGCTAGCTAATTGTTTCATATGTAATATATAGAAATTTTGAGTAAATAATTTTCAATTTTCCCTACTCTTATATAAGTGGTTATCACTATGACAAAAATTTAAACCAAAACTTCTTATTAATTCTCTTTTTAACCATAATTAAGCATCATTAAAGATGTGCTAAATCATCATTTTAAAGTTGTACAAATTAAAAAGTTAAGGTACAATCACAAGTGACACAAACAGATCATTAATATCTCAAAAGGAAATAAAAGGGGAAAAAGAGTAAGTAAATTAATTAGCTTTTGATATTCCTTTTTAATATTCGTCTATCTTATATTCTTTGCCCTTTGTTTAGTTTTGCATCCAATGAAAGTTAAGTACATTGAATTACCTTTTTAGGTATATATAGATAAAATAATCTTTATTTCGATGGCTGATTTGTACAAACACATCACAAACGTGGGAAAAAAGAATTGTTAATTATTTAACAAAGTAAATATTACTCTCTTCATTCATTTTAACTTGTTCATTTTCCCACAAAATCGTACTAAATGTTTAGAATATGTTTTCATTTGTATATTAGGTCAATCAATAATATTTCCATTGATGCAAATTTTCTAAAGGAAAAGTCTCACTTCTTGTTACAAAAATTCTACAAAAATAGATAGTTTATATAATGTGTATGATGCGTACTCCCTCATCTAGATAGATATATAGAATGAGAATTCACATTTTTTATTTTGTTTTATTTTAAGTTTGACTAATTTAAAATTAACGATAAGAATAACATATTCATGCAAATTAGTTTCATAGAGATAAAGCTTCCGCTACGGAAAATCATAATTCTAAATTTAATTTGTTGAACTTTTATATTGGATTTGCAAATAACAAAACTATCATAGTCAATGCCATTTATTTTGGGACCATATTAGTAAATTAGCTTCTATTATTCTTCTTCATAGAAATAGTCAACGTGATTTTTGCAATTTCCATTTACGTCATATAATAATTCTTCTGTCTCTCGTCATTTATATGACGTCAACTTTTCTATATTATATATGTCTTTGGTGTCAATTTATATGATGTTATTTGACAAGAAACAAAAGATATTGAGTTTATAAAAAAAAAAATTAAATTTTTGTGATCTGAAACAAATTATCTCATTAAAAATAAAATAAGTATTTTAAAATTAAATTATAAACGACATCAGTTTTTTGGTGACAGATTAAAGAATAAAAAAAGGTCATATAAATTTTAAACTAGGAGAGGTTATGTGTGACTATTTTAGGTTGGGTGGATTGAAGAACACCATCATTGAATTTTGTTGAGCATTATTTTTATAAGAAATAAAAGTAAGAGTATATAAATTTTTGAAGGCTTGGATTGAATGCAACAATTAAATAAATATCAAAGCAAAATAGTGTTATAAAAAAATTTCACCATAGATTTATGATTCATGATCCACCACAATTATAATGATTCGACGTGCAAGTTATGCGTATTTTTATATTAATAAAAAATTTATTTACAGTGAATATCGAATATTAAATGAGAGATAAATTAGAGTGGAACAATTTCATTAGGATTAGACAATAATCACCAATCTTAATCAATGTTTGGTCTTTCTTTAATATATAGTTTCTAGTTTTAATGTCTCCTCATTTTGTTTTGTTTTGTTTAAGAAAATATTCCACTCTCCAAAAGGTCTTTTATTAAAGGTTCTATTTCTATATGCCATAGTATGTTGGCATTATAAAATTACCAATTTGCATAAAAATATTTGATGGTTAGGGATTAAAGTGGACAAGAAAACCCCAAAGTTGTGTATACAAAATGTTATATTTTCAATGAATTGTTTTATTTAATTTGGCTCTTTACAACTTTATAAGATTCGTGTATATTAGTGTTTAACATTTATGATAATTTAATGGAAAAAAAAAAGTTTACATAATCATTTGAATTTTGAAATGAAAAGATTCATTTAGATTTTGGGCACTCAATTATAGAAAAATTAGTGGTGGTGCAAAAATAGAATGTGTGACACGATTCAATTATAGTAATTTTTGTTCTTCTCTAAAATGGTAAAGGTTAATATTATTTAATATTTATATTAAATTATATTAAAGTGGAGCCCATAGTATGAAAGAGAGAAAAAACTAGATTTTTCTATATTCTTAAAATGTAGAATTACTTTATTTTAAAAAAAAAATTAGCACAATACATGTATAAATGCATATAATATCTCATTCTAAGCGAAAAATTCATAAATAGAACATGTATTTTAAGTGTAACTCTATATTTATGTATGTATATATGTCTATATATCAAAGTAGTAGAAGACGAACGATGGTAATTAATTTTATATATATATATATATATATATATACACGAGGATAGTAATGAGTAGAGTTGTTACATAATCATGCTATGTATTAAAAATTTATTATAAGGATTTTCTTTTGATAATTTATATGAATGTATTTATATGTTATTTGATTTATCGCCGCCATAATTTATATTTATTAGCTTTTCCATGTGACGCTTTGATTATTTCGATCCCAACATTTGCTTTCATTTTTAGTTGTTGTAAACCAGAATTATTAGCAATGAGCCAATGACCAAGACTTCCTATACTTGATGGACTTAGATGCTAATATATTCCAGCAATCAAAAGGATTTGTAGTGATTATTTAAAAATTCAAGATATAGCTAATTATTAATTCATCTATTACTACAACAACTTACCATCAAAATTTCTTGTTGTCACAACTAATTATTGTTAAAAAAAAAGTGACTCCCCCAAATTTAGGTAAATCCATATAATGACCTTTTTCATTTCAAAAGTAATTTAGTGCTTTTGTATAATAAAGTGAAAAATTAAGTTATTATACATGAGATTGATCTTGATCAATCCCATATTAGACTTACTTTAGTTTTGGCGTTTCTCCATTAAGGTATAAGGGGTGTGTACAGGGTAAATATGTCGATAGAAGTTGCTAAATAACAAGTTAAACAGAATGTATAAAATATTCTAATACGAAATTTTCATAAAATTATTAGTAAATGATGAAATAGTTGAGGTCCGTTATTCACTCTTAAGCAGAGATTTTTAATTTTGAACAGTAGAAAGATAAATAACCTTTTGTTAAAAAGTTGTCTGAGTCAATGAGATTTAAAATTATAATTATATCAAATGTAAAAAAACTTCATGTTAGTTTTCATATTATAGTATTATACACCTACATTTTTTCTGCTAGAACATGTAGTTAACAACATCATTTCACCATATAATTCTACAACAATCAAATAAATTGAAATACTTTTATTCACAAAAAGAGCTATATGTATAAAGGCAATAGTCGATGAATCGCCTTAATGAAAATCTTATCTTTATTACCATCTCCAAGGATAATTGAAAAATTCGAAGGGCGCTTCCCTTTTAATTGAGTTGGAACTACAAAGTTAAAATCCAGAATAGATATAATTGAATTAGTAAATTTCAAATAACATGTTATTATTAAAAATGATTACAATATTAATTACACGACGATAAAACCTAAAAAATATATATAATCTAACTTGAATTACTCTCATGATCATCATGAGGATTATTATATGGCTCTATATTAAGATCAAAACCTTTACTATTTTCTTCAACATTTTTTTCTTTTTCTTTCTCTTTCATGTCTTCATTATCTCCGATGATTTCATCGGAGAGTTTTTGATCAATCTCCTCCGTCATTTTCCGTCCACTAGAGCTAGCTCCGTCAACTCTATTGAAATATTTAACGGCAACTTGTATTCTTCGTAGAATCGCGAAGAATTCTTCCACTTCCCCTTCCGCTACTTCCTCCGTTAACTCTTCCGTTTCCTCCTTCGGCTTCTTCGTAGCGGACGTCGAAACGACGTCGTTGTTATTTGGTTTTCTTTTTTCACCTTCACTTTCCATTGACGAAATTTTGTAGTAGAAGACTTGGGACTTAAAAGAAGTCGATTTAGAAATAAAATTATATGCTAAAGTGACAGAACTTTGAGAATTTACATGTGACAGACCAATGAAATTTCGGGAAGTTCGGCATGTGGTGTTGTGAATGAGATTATTCTTGGGTCTGCGAGAATTTATATGCGAGGACAAATAAAACTTTAAAAATTTAGGTACGTGGTTCAGTGAATGAGACTGTTATTTGCTTAATAGAAATTGTGATATACACATCATATCGTCCCTTTTTTACGAGAGATTTTGATATGTGATAGACAAATTTTTTTTTGAAAATTTAGATATGTGTCGCAATGAATGAGACCATTCTTGGGGCTGTGGGAGTTTATATGTCCATAAAAATAAAATTTGGAAAATTTAGTTATATGGTATAGTGAATGAGACTGTTCTTTTGTTAATAGAGATTTTGGTATGAAAATATGTTGGAGTGACGTTCTTTTCCTGATAGAGATGTTGATATGAAAAAAATCTTAATTGAATCCACTTTACATAATTTAAATTCAAGTTATGTAAATTTTTAATATGAATATCAAAGATCGGATACAAATAAAAAAAAATTGGAAATTTGAGTTTGTAAGTGCTACAGTAATGTAGATATTTTATTATAGAGCTGTGACGTCATACTTTGTATATTTATGACGTAGTTGAATGACATAAGATTATTCTTGGGAGACGTATTACGTGGATTTGGTAAAAGATAGTGAGATGACATGACAGCACTATGAAAGCTGTTGAATTACTTTTCGTTTTAATTTAGGTGACACGTTTCGATTTAAAATAAAATATTTTTATCGTTCTAATTCACTTGATATAATTTAATTTGAAATAAAATATTTCTCATTATCATAATTCATGTGATATAGTTTGATTTGAAATAAAATATTTTTCATCATTCTAATTCACATGACATAGAATGTTTTAAAATAAAATAGTTTTTATTGTCTAAATTTACGTGTTCAATTTAAAGTAAAATACTTCTCATTAAGAGAAAAATACGTTTACAATTTGTTACATAATGTTTAATGATATTTTCTTTTTTAGAGTAACAAATATTAGTGATGTATAAAAATTGAATCGGTCAATAGGTTAAAATGAAAGAATTAATGTTATTACGTTATTGCTATTGAGTTATTAAATAAATGAGTCTATAATGCTTTTATAGCAAAATTATTAGGTTATTGGTTTCATTTTAGTCTTTTTTTTAGTATTAAGTTATTAGATAAATCGGTTATTCATTAAGACAATTGTAATTTACTAATTTACATTTTACACCTATATAAATATTAGTAGCAAATATTAATATCAATATCTTATTAGTTACTATGTTTGTCTTTTAACCTTCAATTCATGTTATTTGCCTATTCCTTTTATTTGTGTTGCATTTGTAGAGTTATTTTCATATTTGCTATTATTGTTTTTATTTTATGAGCACTCCGTAATGTAACATTATTATTTAATCACGTAAATTACTGAAGAAATCATGTTAGATTTGTATGAAAAAGAAAATTATTGATTTAATCGAAAATCAAATAATTAAAAATTTAAAAATTAATAAAAATTGAATTGACTGACGCAATAACAATATGACGTGTTTGAAATTAAGTTGGAACAATTATTGTTTTGGTGGAAAATAACATAGTAACATGAAGGTTGGCCAAGTTAGATTCGAAGTTAGCATATCCCTTTCAACAACACAACTATTAGACTATTTGTTACAATTTTCAAATAACTTAAATATTTCGTTTTATTCTTTTCCAATACAATTATATAATTTCACAAGTTATCGAAACAATTATTCCAACTATAAATGAACTAGTATTTATTAGTATAGACGTATATTTATGTAGCATTTATTTTGGAATTTGAAAAATTTTAGGTAAATTAATTACTTTATTTATTTTTCTCTCTTTATATTTGATGATTTTAATTTTTTGTTATCCAATTAATTAATTAAATCAGCCGACGCTCTGTCTATTTTAGTGTGGGCCGATCCAAAGCGTTACGCAAAAGCAAGTTCCAAATGAAGGAATCATCAAACTACCAAATAAATATTTTTTCCGTCTTAATTCATCTGATGTTATTTGATTTAATACTAAATTTTTTTTTATAAAAATAAAAAATTTTATAATTTAAAATAAGTCATGAATAAAAGGAATATTTACACTATATTATATCAATTCAAAGTTTAAATAGATTTAACTAATCGGATAATGTAAATTAATTTAATAAATGATTAAAAAAATTATTAATACGTCCAAACTTAATTAGATTAGATGGGTCATGTTTTTATTGATGAGTATTTTGATTATATGTTTCTACAACATGTGACATTGATAAATTATTAGAATCAAATAGTGATGGAGTATGATTATCAACTTGGGGTACTCATTTTATTCCTTTATTTTCTTAGTCTATCTAAAAATAATTTTTATTTAATATGAACTTCTTACTTATAAAATTACCATTTACCTTTAATAATATGCTTTTATAATTGTGAAAATAGTAACATTTTTTTACCCTTAATATATGAAAAGTCTCACCCCTTACAAAAGATGTAAACTAAATTATTTTTCTTACTAATTTTCTTTTAGTTTATATATAGCTACATTTTCTTGTAACCAAACGCAGTAAGCGATAGTGGACGTTATAATAAGCTGAGAATCATGTTTCAACGAGATTTTCGTTCAAATCTTATTAAAAATAAAAAAAATTATTACATAATTTATTTCCCTTTATTTTCATCTTGATAAATCAAATTATATGAAACTACTACAAATATAAGATGACAGATCACAAATTCATACAAACGGACTCGATAGCTCTAATTATATTAAAAAAAATATCAAGAGATGGTGGTACAAAAGAATTATTAAAGGAGTACCAACAATATACTAAAAAAATTGAACATGATGCTATAAACTATTAAAGTATAATAACCAGAAATATCATTAAAGTCTCAGAAAGTAGAAAAATAATAATTCTTGCATAGTACTTTTGTTCCCCTTTAAAATATGCCCACCTTAGCATTTATTCTACTTACGGATCGACTTCATTCAATATGTCTGATTTTTTTAGGGTATTTATAATTCAAATTCGTGTCGAATAAGGCTCATGAAATAAGTAAGAATCACCGATCAAGATTTTTTTCTTTTCCAAATTAATAGCTGAAAAAGAAAAAGTTACGTAAAGCGTATTATAAGATGAAGTCGATTTGTTAGAAAAAATTGTACAACTTGGTCCAAAATAATAATACAAATTGTATTAAAATTTTATCTTTTAAGTTGTTTAATCCCAACAATTCATATAAGAGTCAATGATTAAGTGGAGTTAATATCTCAGATGATCACTCTATGCACTCTTCTCTCAAAAGTCACTCAATTTTTAATTTTCACAAAGTCACTCAATTATGCACTTCTTTCTTAAAAAATCACTCAATTTTGAATTTTAACTCAAAAGTCACTCAACTATCAACTGTTTCCTCAGAAAGTCACTCAATCTATTAAATTATTTTTTGAGTTAAAATTTGTTGATATTAATTATTTATATAACAAACCAAAATTTTTAAAAAATAAATTAAACCATTTAGAGATCCACCCACCTAACTCGACCCACTAAAAAATATGATATGACCCATTTTATTTTGTCTTTAATCCTAAATTATTCTCTCTCTTTAAACCTTGAACTAAGACAAAATAAAATGGGTCATATCATATTTTTTAAAGGATCGAATTAGGTGGGTGGATCTCTAAATGGTTTAATCTATTTTTAAAAATTTTGGTTTTGTTATATAAATTATTAGTATCAACAAATTTTAATTAAAAAAATAATTTAATAGATTGAGTGACTTTCTAAGGAAAGAGTGGATAGTTGAGTGACTTTTAGTTAAAATTCAAAATTGAGTGACTTTCTGAGAAATAAGTGCATAGTTGAATGACTTTTGAGTAAAAATTAAAAATTGAGTGACTTTTTGAGAGAAGAGTGCATATTTGAGTGATCAGCTGAGATATTAACTCGGATTAAGTGAGACGAGTATTGAAGAAAGGGATTTGTTCTTATTTTAAATAAAGAAGGGAAGGGTACAAGGGTCTTTGTAACTACAAAATAATTATACTTTCGAAAAGTCGCTAAACTTTTAAAAGTGGACCAAAAAGTTGTTTTAGCATTGGCCCATATATGATTTTTGGCCCAATAATAATTTACAATTTTATACCATGCTAATGTACCAAAAAACATGTGATCCCCGCTATCAATCGATTTGAAAATAGAGCTCTTTTATTACAAAATTAGCGATGTTATTAAGGTCAAATTGCATTAAGTTTACCACTCCGGTGAAAATTATAGAACAAGTATTGAGTAGTTTAAAATTTGAATCGACATAATATCACAAGTGATAGCCCTTTGCTCAATTTGGTACAAACCTTGATGTAGCGACTCAGATATAAGGTTGACAAAATTATGGAAACAACAAAAAGTAAACTATTTAATACATTTTTAGGTAATGTTAGATGGTATTTCACATCAAATATAGTTGTTAATTAATCCTAACTAATTTCTGTACGAAGAAATTATTAATAAATGAAAAGATAAAAATGATGAATATTCTTATGCAATTTGGTTGTTGGAATAAACCAATCTTAGCCCAGTTGATGAACTTGGGCCACTATTTATACAAATATTGGGCTTTACACCTGGCCCAACTCGGCTCAAGAAAAATCACCAAGAAGAAACAAAGTCCATTGGGCCACATTTTTAGATCCTCTTTGATAAATGGCTACTATTGTGAAGTTCTAAATTTTAAAGGTGAAACTCTAGGACATTATTATAAAATATCCTCAGGACATTATAGTTACAATGTTTGAAATGTGATTATTTATGAATCTTGCATAAGATATCGATAGTGAATGTTGAACGAAAAAAGGGTTCGGTGAAAGAGTCGAGGTTTTTTAACTTTTATCTGAAGATTTTGAGCATAGATTTAGATTTAGAATCTCCAATGACAAGGCGAGTGGATACTATAATTTGAGGCACAATTGAGATAAGAAAATGGACCTTGTGTATGATTCAATATCATAAGCTAACTAGTCGTGAGGAAAGGATTGTCCAGGCTATATTAATACATTTACAAACTGATGTGAGACTAAAAATACTATGATACTAAGTTTAAATAATTAATAAATCTTCAATTTTCGAAACTAAATACAATCAAGATTTGTTAAAAAGAACCTTTAAAAAATAATTTCATCAAACGTTCTTCTCATGGGGAAGTGTAGGGTATCTTACTCTAAAGATAGTCCAACTACCTAATGTTCAATAAGCAAAGACACGTTTTTTAGTCACATTAGCTAGGGCCAACATTATTATTCATAACATTTAATACAATGGTCCTCCTATTTATCGAGATATAAGTTGAATTTAAACGGATTAAAAAGAATCAAACTGACTTTGTCTAAAGATTAGATGAATTTATTTAAAATAAGCTAAACAGTGAGTCATAATTTAAAGTAACTAACCCAACTTGAGAGTAATTGTCTGCATTTAGATTTTTAAAACGAAAAAGTTAACAATATACACCATTCAGTTAATTAGTTTATCAATATATAGTCCAAATATCTATACGTACACTTTATACATATTATTCTTTTTAAAATCTGCTGTCATGATCTATATATAGTGCATTTGTCATACTATATGTACATTGTCCACTAGTCCCCTTTATTAGTCATGTAGTATGTTCAAAATTGAGCCATTCAAGAATTCTGTTTCTTTTACAGTTTAAACATTCAAGAAAATATATTAGCCTAGTAGCAACAAAAGTGGTCCTTATTTTATTGATGTTATACACCACTATATATATATATATATATATATATATATATATCTTGTATTTTTTTTTTAGTGGTAGGTGTAACTTTAGTCCTATGATTAAGCATGGAAAGAAAGTCTAGTATTTTCGTTACGAATTTTTATCATGTGAAAATGCTTTTTAATTTTACGAATTTTTAGCTTAGTAGGCTGAATATCGGTAAAAGCATAATACGTACCTTTTAAGTTGGTTTTATTTCGCATTTATGAACTCTAATTTTGGGTGTGCAGTGTAAGTAAATATCTAAATTTGTATAAAGTTGAACAAGTAGAGTTGTAGGTGGCATGATACACGTTGGATACTATATAAAATGCAAATTTTAAATGTTTACTTGTGTAGATCCAAAATGAGAAGGTATAAATGTAAATTAAAACAAAAGTCAAAAAATATATTTATATATTATGTCTTCGATAAATTATAAAGTAAGTCATGCTAAATTATTGTATCTTGAATTTAATTAATAACCCTATTTAAAGTGACTTATTTCTTAAATAAAAAAAACTTTCATAATTTAGAAAGTAAAGTAAGTCTAATAATAATAATTTTTAAAATTAAAATTCTGAATTCGATCAGATATATTTCTCGTAGGTTGTTTGGAAAGACAGGGACAAAAACGTTAATGAGGGTGGAAGCCTCGAAATAAGATTTAAGGTTGGGACAAAATCAAAACACAATGTCCATTGGTTTTGGTTTTGTTATGAAGTTTGACACAGAATCCCATAATTAATTGAAGTTAATTTTTAATCTACACAAACGTATCAAATTTAGTTTTTTTTTTTTTTTTTAATGAAAATAAATGAATATGTAGAGATGTATGATAGGGAAATTATGGACCAAATAAATTCACTTGGTTTCATATTCCAAAAATCATTATTCTTTTTCGTAAATTGGGAAATTCAACTGTTGGAAATTACTTTACATGAGTCTTCTAGTAGTTTATCGAATAAATTCAGTTATCGTACATTTTCAATTCACTAAGCTAAATATATATCTTCTTAATCATGACTATGTAAGACTTCATTAAAGAACGTTTCGACAAAGTGATATTATATCTCTTCGAAAATATAAAAGAACTATGAGACTGATCTTGACCTTCTATTAAAAATCGAAATATTTCTAAGACATTAATTTCAATTGCTCGAATTTGAAAGAAAAATAATAATCAATCTTATAGTAATTGATTAATCAAATAAATGGTTCTCTTGACCAAGTTAGATTTCAATCATGCTTACCTTAATTTGAGTGGTGACAGAAATATGGACCACATTGTGTGGTTGATTTTCCACGTATAAGAAAGGGAAAATTGTTGTAAAACAATTAAAGAATGAAAACCTTAATTAGAACAGATGCCATTGTTTGCCCTAATCTAGTTTGATTAGATAGTGAAAGGTAATTACTTCTTTGAGTGAAGTGGCTTTTAAGTTCTTTCAGTTGTTATGGAGTTTTTCTGCTCAAATCTTCGAAATAGAAGATTAACTAATTGAGGAGTTAGTATTGAAATCATACTGGTAGGATTGCTCGATTGTTCAGAGGACGAGTCATTTGATATAAGGTATAAAGTATAATAATTCCACCATAAAATTCAAGACTATTTTATCTTGCATTTGGTTAGAGGTATTACAATTAGGCACTCTCGAGATTATTCATCCCACCATTTATGCATTAGTGATAGAATAAGTTATCTCATACAAATGATGGAATGACATATCCGAGGATGATTTACCCAAAATAATTAATGTCGAGATGTCTTGTTCATAACCAAACGGTGTGACCAAATATACAATTTTCATTAAGGTAACATCAATAATAGCATACCAATGACATTTCATAAGTAAGATCTGAAAAGAAAATATACACACATGTTTTATCTCTACCTCCTAAAAGTAGTTTCTGTTGTTCTCCAGAATCCTTTATTTTCTCTTGAAAACTTGATTAAAATATTCTAAATTTTTTTAAAAAAATACGTTTAGAAGAGGGAGAAATAAAACTTGGTTGTATATATTACAAATCACACATGAAAAATTCTATAAGAAGCGAGGCGTTCACAGGAGGCAACAAAAGAGGGGGAAAAGGAGAATCAAGTAATGTTTACTTTATAATTTTGAATTGTTTATACGTCTCAATATACTGTTTTTAGTGACAATTAAATTATTAATTACTATTTTAAATCTCTTTTAATTTAAAGAATTATAGTCTTATTATAAAAATGTTACATGACATCAAGACTTTGAATCACCTCTTCTTAGCTTATTGTATTTTACTATTTTAAAAAATATTATCGATAAATTTCATGGCTACAAATTTATATTTATACAAATATAATCATGAGACCAAGTGCAAAAAAAATGGGGGCCATAATAAATCCCAAGAAATGAGGGGACTTTGGCGTATACAATCATTAACATATCATGGAAAATTCACGTTTCACTCGAAAACAAGGGAAAAAAACAAACAAAAATAATAATTAAAAGTTTGTTGCTATAAGTCTACTCATACCTCTAAAGAATTGGTGTACATTACAAACGAGAAAAAATTTAAAATCAATTATCGACAAATTTTTTGAATTAAAATTGTAAGAATAACTTTGTATGAATTTAGATTCAAAACATATAATATCGTAACAGTCAGACTATATCACATCAAAGGACTAAAATCAAGATTTAGCAACAATTAAGCAGCCACTATTAATCATATTTTCGATAGTGTTTTATATATTCCATTTTGTTTTAAAATAAATATCTCACTATGTTTTTTTTTTATTTTCATAAATTTTGATTCTTCAATCCTACTAATTATATTAGTGGGTCGAGTTGGAATTATCCCATCTACAAGTATTTGATTTGCTTATGTTGAGTATATATTAGGGTAAAAGAAACTGATTTTGATAATTAATGTTCATTAATTTGCACTCTATTGAATTTCATAATGCTATTTATTTTGCCTGTTTAATGGAAAATCAAAAACGAAATACAGCTCGATTGATTATATTGGAAATTAACTAACAACGTGACTACACTTAATGACGGATTAGTACTTAAGTACTTTAAAAAACGTTGGTTACGAAATAATTTATAGTTACTATCCATATTTACTTTAATTTATAATGTATTAACTAGCTTTTAACTGTACATATAGATGTTGATCATAGCATAACATTAATTATAGTAGAGGTTGATTTGGAGTTCATTAACGTCTATTTCACGATATTTTTGAAGAATTTAATATTAATATAATAATATTTTTAAAGATTTAACTTATATATATTTCTCACAAAGCTATGTATTTTTAAAAAATTGAACGTAAAAATATATTTTATTAATGTAAAGAATTTAGACGTTGTTGGTATTGTCATAATTATTATAAAGATTAATTAGCATTTCTAATTAAATCACCGGTCAATTGACATTTGGCATGAATATATGACTGATTGGATTAATTTATGTTATGACACAAATTATCAAGTAGATCACATTATTTACTTTATTCTACTGTCTGCACTGTATATATGATTTGTATTAATGCAAGATTGTGTTTAATCCGTTGTTAATCACCTTTTTAAATTTAAAAAAATATTTAAAAAATTCCTAGGGAATCCAATTTTTTACAGTGTCAGAGGAATAATTTTCTAATTGATTAAACTAATTTTATACTACTATACTCAGAAATATTTTATAAATAAAATTTGACAAAAGATAGTGTAGAAAACATCTTTACTAATATGAATCTTTGACTCTGAATTACAATAATAACAATAATAGAGGGAAGTATTAGAAGTATCTCTGAATTTACTATGAATTGTTAGTTTTACTTTTCAAATTATTGATAGTTTTAAAAATATATTTTATTTAATTAATTAAATTTAAATATATTTTTGATCTACGACATGATATAATAAGTGGTCTTAAATTTTTGTAAAAGTATATAATTTTTAATAAAAAACGAAAGAAGTGTTAAAAACACCTCTAAAATTGACGAGAATTTAGAGATGCATTTCATTTATGTAGCAAAATCAAAGTATACTTAAGTTCCATCAGTAAAATAAATAGGTATTTTTAAGGCTAATAACCTAAGGATGAAACTAATAATTTTCGTCAGTTAACTCAGTGCAGATTGATAAATACGGTTTGAAGTGGATATACATTCTTACTCGTCTTCTAAAGATAATTTTTTTTTAACTATTTTCGATATATAATCAACTAAAATAAAAAATATCAAATCAAATAATATCAAAAAATATATAATAATAAAAAAAAATCATACTCCTCTTCTAAAGATTAAAAAAAGACTCACTATTTTCAATATACAATCAACTAAAATAAAACATATCAAATCAAAATAATATCAAAAAAATATGTACAACAACAAAAAAAATCATACTCAAATTAGTGGATCTATTGCAACTCCCTATGTTTACACAAAGTAGTGCCCACTACCCATTTCTTCACAGATTTCTTACTTTATACAGCATGAAAGACCATTCATTTTCAGTATTATTGGTACTTGAAAAATAACATACTTTTCTCTCTTCTTTTTAGTGTAAAAAGAGTTATTTGGTGCCATCTTTTTCGTTTGTTTTATGCTTTTCGAAATTTATTAATTCAATTAATTTAGATTTATGCGACATATATTCACTAAATGCAAAAAGGTGAAGCATTTTTGCAAGATTTTTTCTTCAATTTGCTATAAATGATTAAAGAATATTATTTATCGCATTAAAATTTAAATATGCAATCTTAAATCATTTGTAAATCTCCTTTTATCATTAAAATAGTTTTTTTTTTTTTTTGCATGTCAAGAAGATTGAATAGTTAATATAGAGTATCTAGCAAAATATTTTTAATATAAATTTCATTAAGCTCCTGTTTGATTCGTTTGTGAGTAAAATAATTTTTAATCCCCTTTTATTATTGAAATAGTTTAATTTTTATGTCAAGGAGATTGAATAGTTAATTTACATGTAACTAGTAAATATTTTTAATATAAATTTCACTAAGCTCCTGTTCAATACATGAAAAAATAAATTTCTCCTAAAAAATTGTTTGGACCAATTTTAGAAACTTAACAAATTATCAAATTTTAGTTTACAATTTAAAATCTATGATCAAAAGCTAATTAAATTTCCTCGCTTTATTAAAATTTTATTCTTACTCGAAACATAAATTGACATCTCTAACTTAAAAATAGAAGAGCTATATTCGTCCCATCACACACTTTTATCGACAGATAACATGTTGCAAGAGAGAGACACAATGCTATTCCTGTTTTCAGCAATTAACGCCAGTGATGGAAGTGTAACCAAAGCAAAAATTATAAAAAATATTGATTTTCATAAAAGTGGGACCAAAGGAACATCACAAAGTCACATGCCCATAGAAGAAAAAATTGTGAGATAATATCTTGCAGTCCCATTTTATACGATATTTTTCATATTTTGAGATTCAAATAAATTTATTTTTAATCGTAAATTTTTTATAGATTTTTTAACATTTAGAATTATTAATTATTGTGACTTATAGAATTTTTTATGTAATTTATAAATATATAAATTTGATTTCAAAAAATTTAAATATTTCATACGCAAATATTCAATCAAAGTTAACTATTTGACTCTCGAAAAATAAGAAAGTATTTATTTTCCTTCATTCACATCACATGTATTCTATGAATTGCTTAATCCTTTTGCCTACTACCATTTTTTCTTTTATAATACCAATACAAATTTATCTTTATAATAATTATCCTCTCTAATAACAATTTGTCTTGTAAAAATAAATTGATATTATGAAAAAGAAACTACAAGGTTTGAGTATTGAGATTTGATTTATCGAGTCAAGCTAGAAAATTAAATTGGGAGAAAAATATATATTCATATAGGTGTCCCATAAAAAAATAATAAAGAGATTTTGATGGTTCAAAATTAAATATTCATTTAAAGTTGAATGATAAAAGTAATTTTATTGAAAAAGTATGATTATGAGGAAAAGTTTTTTTTTTTTTTATGAGAGTACAGAAATAAATATAATTATATTTCATCAATTATATTATATATTATCTATAATAACAATTTATTGATTTGATTATAATGTTATCTGAATTTGATATATTAAACTTATTTTATCCATTAAAATTCAAATTTTTTATTAATATTTTAGTTTAAAGTTTAGATCTCATGATTCTTAACTCGCTCGATCAGTAGGTGATGGTCACGACTCGAGTGTTACCACCACCTACTATTATAAAAGCACAAAACCCCTAACTGTTACTCTTGCCAAGTGCCCATAGTGAGGCCTTACATTCTTCTTCATTCTTTTCTCCATAGCTATTAAAATAGCTAAAACACCATGAAATTTTCCTTTTCTTTCCCTTTTTTGCTAGTCTTAACAATATGCATAATAGGTTGTGTGAAATTAGTTCACACAGCTCCAACTAAGATTGGCAATGGCTATAGTTTGATAGCCATTGAAGAGTCACCAGATGGTGGACTCATAGGTTACCTCAAAGTTAAGAAGAAAAACAAAATTTATGGCCCTGATATTCCTAACTTGCAGCTCTATGTCAAGTAAGTACACACACAAAAAAAAAACAAAAAAAACTAGAACCCCATGTCCTAGAACTTGCATTTTCTTGATAAAAGTTGAATCTTTTTGTGCTAATTTTTGACAAAAACAGATAAAGATTGAATCTTTATGTGTTAATTGTTGGTAAAAATGGACTCTTTATTTGTGCCTTGATGTTGCTCATTTGCAGCTCTATGTTAAGTAGAAGAAAAAATGAAACCATGTCTTGGACTTCCATTTTCTTGATAAAGATTGAATCTGTATGTGCTAAATCTTGTTAAAAATGGTATCTCTATGTGCTCTGATATTGCTATATTGCTGCTCTATGTCAAGAAAGTAATAAAAAAGACATGTTTTGGACTTGCATTCTTCTTATTATATAGTTAATTCTTGATAAAAATTGATTCTTTATGTGCTAATTCTTTATAAAAATGGAACCTTTATGTGCCCTGATATTGCTCACTTGATGCTCTTTCTCAAGTAAGTACACAAAAAAAGTAAAAAAGTGTCTTGGACTTGTATTCTTCATATTATACAGCTAATTCTTGATAAAAAAATATATGTTTATGCTCTATTGGACAAAAAAAAAAAAAAAGAACCCCGTGTCTTGGACTTTCATTTTCTTGATAAAAGTTCAATCTTTTATATGATAATTCTTTCATAAAAATGAATCTTTATGCCCCATTGCACAAAAAAAGAAGAAGAAAAAGAACCCCATGTCTTAACTTGCATTTTCATATAAAAAATTCAATCTCTTATATGATAATTCTTTGATAAAAATGAATCTTTATGCTCCATTGCACAAAAAAAAAAAAGAACCCCATTTCTTGGACTTGCATTTTCTTGATAAAAATTCTATCTTTATGTGCTAATTCTTGATAAAAATTGTATCTTTATGCTCTACTGAACCAAAAAAAAGAACCCCATGTCTTAGACTTGCATTTTCTTGATAAAAAATCAATCTTTATGTGCTAATTCTTGATAAAAATTGTATCTTTATGCTCTACTGAACCAAAAAAAAAAGAACCCCATGTCTTAGACTTGCATTTTCTTGGTAAAAAATCAATCTTATGTGCTAATTCTTGATAAAAATTGTATCTTTATGCTCTACTGAACCAAAAAAAAAAAAGAACCCCATGTCTTAGACTTGCATTTTCTTGGTAAAAAATCAATCTTTATGTGCTAATTCTTGATAAAAATTGTATCTTTATGCTCTACTAAACCAAAAAAAGAACCCCATGTCTTAGACTTGCATTTTCTTGATAAAATATCAATCTTTATGTGCTAATTTTTGATAAAAACTGTATCTTTATGCTAAACTCTGTTAATTTTTTCTTCTAGGCATGAGACAGATAATCGTTTGAGGATTCATATAACAGATGCAGATAAGCAAAGATGGGAAGTTCCTTATAACTTATTACCAAGAGAATCACCTCCATCACTTAAACAAACAATTGGCAAATCAAGAAAAGGCCAACTTCCACTTTTGTCCAATCAAAAATACTCAGGAAATGAGTTAATGTTCAGTTACACAAGTGATCCTTTTAGTTTTTCTGTTAAAAGAAAATCAAATGGACAAACCATTTTCAATTCAAGTAGTGAAGATTCTGATCCATATAGTAATTTGGTATTTAAAGATCAATATCTTGAAATATCAACAAAATTGCCTAAAGATGCTTCATTATATGGTCTTGGTGAAAATACACAACCTCATGGTATTAAAATTTACCCAAATGACCCTTACACTTTGTACACAACAGATCAATCATCAATCAATTTGAATATGGATTTGTATGGATCACATCCAATGTATATGGATTTGAGAAATGTGAATGGTGAAGCTTATGCTCATGCAGTTTTGTTGATGAATAGTAATGGTATGGATGTGTTCTATAGAGGGGATTCATTGACATACAAAGTGATTGGGGGTGTTTTGGACTTTTACTTCTTCTCTGGGCCCACACCTCTTGCTGTTGTTGATCAATATACTGAATTTATAGGAAGGCCTGCTCCTATGCCCTATTGGTCCTTTGGTATGTTTCCTATCTTTAAAACTATTTGTCTTATCTCTTTAATTCTTCAATTCAATTGCATTAATTGGTGTTACTTTTTTGGTATTTAGTTTTTGGTTGGTGTGGTTTCAACTTAGTTTAGTTGTGTATTGGTAGGGGCTTGCATGTATACTAGTTGAAAACAAAGGGTGCATTTAAAGTTGAAGTAACTAAAAAGTTAGATGTTCGGTATTTAAGTTGAGAAGGGTAGATAGACAGGTCCATTATTTTCAAGTTTTGAAAGTTGCCATTGATATATAGTTGAAATAGAAGTGACTAAAACTTAGATGGTCAATAATTAAGTTAAGAAGTGTAGAGGGATGGGTTCGTTATTCTCGAGATTTGAAAGTTGTGTTTGGCCATAGACAAAATTTTCGATCATAGAATGGAAAGTGTTGATATCGAGTTTAGACATAAAAGTAAAAAGACTTTTGTCCGTCAAGACTTTGATAAAAAAGAAGAAATCGCTTAATGTGTTTTGGCAGATCTGGACCTAAAACCTTATATATTTTTTCTCATATACAATGTATACATGATATACATTGAAATTTCATAAATTGTGATGTATTGTAGATCAACTTAAAGAAAATTGTACATTGTTAATGAGATACTAATTCTTGATTAACTATTAATTCAACCCTTTAATTTTATTGGGTTATAAAACAAATAGACATATGTGAATTCTACCTCTTTTGTTTTTTTGTTTACATTTGAGCTAGTAGCTTAGATTCCCGTGACTTGTCCTTCAATAAGTTTTTGGCTGTTCCTTGTATAATTTATTTGTTTTGGAGGTATATATAAATGCTTAATCAACAAAGTAATAATTTTCTCAATTTATTAGCTATGAGTTTTTTCTTATTTATCTTAGTTTTGATTGAAAAAATTGTGCGATGTTTGTGATGGTGGGATAGTTGATTTATAGGTAAGTAGATCGACCATAATTATCATTAAAGAAAATGCCTAATAAACGTATATATCATGTATTTATTTATTTATGACTTCTATAATAGTATATCTCTTTCTCTTATCGTAGATATTTTTCAGTTTGACACATTAACTCGAACTCCTCCTAATTAAACACTTTTACCATTATATATATATATATATATATATATATATATATATAAAAGAAAACCTAGGATGCCAATTAATAACAACTCATGGAATTTCATGGAAAAGAAAGCAACATGATTATTTTATAATCACACTTGAAAAGGATTGCAACTTTGAAATGATTGAGTAGATGAAAAAAATCTTGTATGATGTGGACTATTTTTAACATTTTATGACCTTTTTAATTTTGGCTAATCATCATTACATGTTTCATTAGACTAGAATTTTTTCTTTGATCTTTTACATGTAAGTAATTATATGTTCTCTCCTTTTGTTTCTTTTTATTTCTAGAAAAAAGTTGAAACTACTTTTTGAATTTTGACTATAAAAAAAATCTTTGAGTTCTCATGCTCTATTTTTCTCACACAAAAAATATCTTCTAGCTAGGTCCACATAAAAAGTATGCATCAAAGCAAAACATTTAGAGTTTTTTTATTATTATAAAATTTAATGGGGGGCCTTTCTTGAGGGCACTATGAAATTTTTGCCTTTAATATGTCTCCAAAAAGAAAAAAAAATAGTTTGATTTAATACAATGTTTTCTTTAATGACGGGGATGATTTTGAACTTTTGATTATTATCTAACGTTTTAATAACATTGACCATGGTCTAATGTATCTCACAAAATTTTCAATTTACCTACAAATGATCTCTAGACCTTACGTGAATACAGAATACTTTTTATATCTGGAGGTCTTAACCAATTATTTTATAAGTAATTTGATTATATAAAGTGATTTGCTTATGCGATGTATGGATGTAAGTTACTTCTTTTATTTCAATTTATCTGTCTTGCTCTTTTTTTAAGTCCTCTTTAAAAAAGAATATCTCATTTTTTGTGTGTGTGATTCTTTAATTTCAATTTTTGACATATTATATTTAATACTACAAGAGTAAAGAACATTTTGACACATTAAGTATATCTTTAGTGTAAGACCATAAAAACGTAGAAGATCTTCTTTACTTTAAAAAACTTCATGCTAAGTTAATATAATACAAACAAATTAAATCGGAGAGAATATCCCTTTGTTTTTTACTCATAACCAACAATGTCCTTCATTAGCTGGTCCAGGCAAAAAAAAAACAAGTGTCATACAAGAAAACAGCATCATAAAGATCTTTGTTTGATGTTGTAGTCATAGTAGGTATTACCTTCCCTACATAGTTGTAAATTTGAGCCATCACATCAAATTTTAATTACAATTTCTAAACTTTAGTTACACTTTTATATTAAGGTCCCAATTTGATGTAAACCTTTTAGTAGCATTACTGTCTCCAGTTGTATAATTAGTTGTAATAGGACCCTATTGAATTCAAACATTTAACTATAATAAGGGGTCTAGAAAATAACAAAGTACATGCTAGGATATTGCTGGTAGAAGGTAGCAGATATGATAAGAAATCGGATCGTATAAGTATTGTCCATCCAAAACCATATAAAGATACAAATTTTCCAACCTCCTTAAACATCTCGAGTGTAAACACTGAACAATATAAGATAAGGATCCAACATCTGGTAAAATAATAAGACTATTGACCTTATAACACCTAACTCAAATTCAAACGATAGATCAAGGGGTGAGGATTATTCAAGCCTGGTTTATCCATAACTCAATCAACGTGGGACTCATAACATATGTATAACCTATGTTGCATGACTTCAAAAATGTTGACGGATGCGTGTTAGATCCTTAAAAAGTATTTGACTACTAAACTTTTTTGGAGAGTTTGAACAGCATAGCAAAAAACTACTAAACTTTGAACGTAAACTACTATTGTATTTCAAGATTCAATGTTGTAACTATGTGTTTGTTTATATTGCTATAGGTTTTCATCAATGTAGATGGGGTTACCATAATTTGTCTGTGATTGAAGATGTTATTGCCAATTACAAGAAAGCAAAAATCCCTCTTGATGTTATATGGAATGATGATGATCATATGGATGGGAAAAAAGACTTCACCCTTCATCCTGTTAACTACCCTGGCCCAAAGTTGAGAGCTTTCTTAAAGAAAATTCATGCTGAGGGAATGCATTACATTGTGATCAATGATCCTGGAATTGGAGTTAACAAAAGTTATGGTACTTACCAAAGAGGTTTAGCCAATGATGTTTTCATCAAATACCAAGGTAAACCATTTCTAGCACAAGTCTGGCCTGGTGCTGTTCATTTCCCTGACTTCCTCAACCCTAAAACAGTTGAGTGGTGGGGTGATGAGATTCGACGATTCCATGAACTTGCTCCTATTGATGGACTATGGATTGACATGAATGAAGTTTCCAACTTTTGTAATGGTTTGTGCACGATCCCCGAGGGTAGGATATGTCCTAATGGGACAGGTCCTGGTTGGATATGTTGTTTGGACTGCAAGAATGTAACGAAAACAAAGTGGGATGATCCGCCTTACAAGATTAATGCTTCTGGTATTCAAGCTCCAATAGGGTACAAAACGATTGCTACGAGTGCAACACATTACAATGGTGTTAGGGAATATGATGCTCATAGTCTTTATGGTTTCTCTGAGACTATTGCAACTCACAAGGGTCTACAAGCGATAGAGGGGAAACGTCCCTTCATACTGACTCGTGCCACGTTTGTTGGTTCAGGACATTATGCTGCACATTGGACAGGGGATAACAAAGGAACTTGGGAGGATTTGAAGTATTCAATCTCAACTGTCTTGAACTTTGGTATGTTTGGTGTTCCTATGGTTGGTTCAGACATATGTGGTTTTTACCCCGCGGCTCCTCCTTTGGAGGAGCTATGCAACCGTTGGATTCAAGTAGGCGCGTTCTATCCCTTCTCAAGGGATCACGCAAACTACTACTCACCAAGACAAGAGCTTTACCAATGGAAAAGTGTGACTAAATCTTCGCGTAATGCTTTAGGAATGAGATACAAATTGTTGCCCTATCTCTACACATTGAGCTACGAGGCACACATAACCGGAGCACCCATTGTAAGGCCACTCTTCTTCACTTTCCCAAACATTCCAGAGCTTTACGAGTTAAGCACTCAATTCTTGGTAGGAAGCAATGTCATGGTCTCTCCAGTGCTAGAAAAGGCTAAAACTAAGGTAAACGCGCTCTTCCCTCCAGGTACTTGGTACAGTTTATTCGATATGACACAAGTCATTGTCACAAAAGAGCCACATTACCGATCACTTGATGCACCATTGCACGTAGTCAACGTGCATTTGTACCAAAACACCATACTACCAATGCAACGCGGAGGAATGTTAACCAAAGAAGCAAGGATGACACCTTTCACAATCGTTGTAGCCTTCCCACTCGGGGCATCAGAAGGGGTAGCTAAAGGAAATCTCTTCCTCGACGATGATGAGCTTCCTGAGATGAAACTAGGAAATGGGAAGTCAACATACATGGATTTCCACGCGACAACTAGTAATGGTACAGTGAAGATTTGGTCTGAAGTTCAAGAAAGTAAATACGCGTTGGATAAAGGTTGGTACATAGAAAAGGTTACTGTGTTAGGATTGAATGGAATTGGAGGTGCATTTGACATTCTTGTTGATGGAAGTAAAGTTGAAGATACTTCAAAGTTGGAGTTTGAAACAGAAGAGCATAAGTTTGTAGACAAATTGGAAGATGGAGGTCATAAGAAGAGTATGATGCTAGATATTAAAGGATTAGAGTTACCAATTGGTAAAAACTTTGCTATGTCTTGGAAAATGGGGATTTAAGTTTAGTTTTATATTTGGTGTGGATAAAAATTGCCTATGTTTTTAGTTAAGTTAGTTATAAGGTTATTGATGAAAAATAAAAGGAGACTTTAGTTTAAACTAAGCTTTTAATTTCCTTTTCTATTTTTCATACAAAAGAGATTCAAGTGTATTATTGATTTATGTTTTCTGTATGAGTTTTACTTCATTCTTGTTGTTGACAAATTGAAATCAAAGTGCTTTATGTAAAAGTGTTTGGAATTTCATTGAAGGTGTGTCTTGTATCTAATGTTTTAGGTCACTATAAATAACTCAATATTCCCTCTAAAGCACCATTTGTTATTGTTCTTTTCTTCATTATTGTCAACGTGACTTCTTTTTACTGTGTTTTCTTTTGACCTTATATAATATGGTTTACTTGAGCTAAGAGTCTATCGAAAAAAAGTCCCTCAAAAATTAAGTATACATCATTCGGACTCCACTTCGATAGGATCAAGTCTTATTAATTAGAAATGGGCCTGGACTACTTATTGGGCCTTATCCATGTTAATAGCTATCAATGAAGGATATGCAATGTTAAGAGGGATCAACACGTAGAAAACATATTATTTTGTTTATTTGCATTTATTGAGTACTTTATTTACTAAAATGAGTATCGAAAACACTTCGAGTTATGCTGAAAACTAAGTGAGAACGTTATTGATATTGGAGAAGTACATATTATTTATTTACTAACATGAGTATTAAAAACACTTTGAGTTTGTCTTATCTGTCTCAAAAAAAAATTATATTTTTCTCTTTTTAGCAATTTTATATTTCTAACTTTTCACTCAATATGGTAAAGATCATAAGATTGAAAGATATTTGGTAAAACGTATGAGATTCAAAAGTTATGTTTACATTTTTTTATTTCGTATCAAATTAAAATCAGATAAATAAATTGAAATAGAAGGAGTAATTAGCTAAATGAAACCGGTGCTAATCATTCATCAACTCTAAAATTTTTAGTTCATTTTGATAATATAAAAAAGTAAAAAATACATTATGGGAATTATGGGCCCAATAAATGATATCCACGTTGTGGGCCCATTTCACGCATGAATCAAGAATGAATCTTAGGCCCATTTCTCCCTGTTCTTTTTGAATATCGACTAAATTTAAATTTGCGATAAAAATCCAAGGTAATAACACTTCTTGTGAAATGTGAGTATGTATTCAGAGATGAATAGCTCACACCCGAGACTTCTGATTAAGAATGAAGAGTCTGTGCTCAGAGATGAGTAACTCATACCCGAGAATAGAGGCGGAGCCAGAATTTTCAATAAGGGAGTTCAAAACTTGTAGAAATAGGTAGCTGAAGGGGGTTAGACATCTACTATATATACATATAAACTTATTTTAACCATATATAAATAATATAGTTTTCCTTCGAAGGGGTACCCCTTCACTAAGGATAGCTCCGCCCCTGCCCAAAAATTCTGATTAAAAATGAAGGAATACTTATCATTCTATCACGTCCTTAGTCAGATCCATTTCCCACTGTTTCTCATACTTAAAACCACATCATTTTATGTACCCTTCTAGGGAGCAAACTATACTTTTATTTGTTCACTATGGCCCCAATAATTAATAATTTCACGCGTTTGAGCCCTTCCAACTTTATTTTGGTCTCTATCTAATGACATAGATTTGTTGCATAGCACACATCAAAAGGCAGGGATGTCGAATAAGCGGGTTAGATAAATTTTTACAAATATAATAAGTTAGAGTTAATATATTTATGTCTAAAATTTTTTGGTGTGAGATGAATCGGTACAAGTGATCATAACTTTATCTGCTCAATTCTTTATTTGATTCTATATTATCATTATTATTTTCATAAATATATATCCATTAAAAAAGATTGAATTCGTCAAGTTTAAATTCAAGAAGTTAGCATCTTGCTGCACCAACCTAAGTGTAAGGATCCAAGGAGGGACACCCATGCCCAATAATGGTGCATATCTAAGTCAACCTGCAGATATTTGAGGAATCCCAATATAAAAAAAAAAGATATTTTTAAAAAAAAATAGAAAAAGAAGACATTATATTGTGTATATCACTTAAGAACTTTCATTATTTTTGAAAAAAAAAACAAAAAGAAATTGCAATTAAACAGATAATTCGCAAGTAATTTAAGTTGTTTTTCGAAAAAATTACAATAACTTATTTATATTTAGAAAAAACAAGTGTTCAAATTGTAAATAGTTAAAACATCGCAAGTAGCTCAAACAAAAAATTTACAAGTAACTTTTAAGAGGTCTTATAATAACGTAACTCTATAAATAAAAAACTAAATCAATTTATTTATTCATCAATTTCAACATTTACAAAGTGATTTTTATTTCAATTATTTTTTCAAACACAATATCATAGCAAGATTCATTTTGGAGTGATCTTTGCCTAATTTTACACATCTCTTGTTACTTATATTTATAACAATCACAAAATCGTATTTCTTTATAATTTCATAAAAATTTAAACTCGTTATGACCCATGACATATTTTAGATTATTTCATAATAAAATAATATGGAATTGACACGTACATATAAAATCCAATTCATCACTACACCAAGTGCTGAGTTGTAAATATGCTGCTTGCAAAATCCAATTAAATCACAACAACAAGAAAAAAGATGCAGAAATTTATAGAAAATAAATTAAAATATAAAAGCACAATTATCGAAATGTGATACTGAAGACTGCAACTGCTTTACCTAGAAAAGAAAATGAAAATAATGTCAAATAATTGAGCTGACCACCAAAGAATGTGTTTACAATGTTTTTGCTTTAATCAGAAGTCTTAATTTTATATTTTAAATATAAAAAAACTTTTATTCGTTACGAAGCATTTCGTCCAAATGAATTTAACGTCATGCGAGTTTAAAGTTTAAATAATTCAATATTAATTGAAATTTAATATGAATATCGAACATTCGTACGTGTGTTTCTGCATTGGGCTTTCAACCCATTTTGAAAGCTTTGATTTTAGTGGAAGTGGGCCTCCACGTAGGCGCCTCCAGTCCACTAGAGCAGCCCACTTGTGCATTTGGTCAACATGCACTTTCATTTTATTTTTATTTTTGGAAAAAATAACAAAAATAACAAACATAACAAAGCTTTATATTTATAATTTTGATGATTGCACTTTGTAACTATAGTATTATAAGTTATGTAGGTTATGATTTGTATATTTCATTAGCTTGTTTATATATTTTGCTTAAAAATATACAAACAAGTAAGTTTATACAAATGATGTATTAAAGCAAATAAAAGTCTTATATTGATTGAAAATAAATTAATAATCTGTTTCTATAAATTAGATTTATCCTCTCCTTCTAGTCAAGTAAACGTTCTATTTATAAAAATTTAAAACTTTATAACAACGACTGATTGTGAATTTTTACTCAATGAGAGTGACACTCACATATATAGTGAGCCAAACAGTAAATGCAGGAGGAATTTAGGCACATCAATATCCCTTTGGAACATTTAATTTACCATGTACTTTTTAGGGGAGCATAATATTATTATTTTTATTTATTTTCAAAAAAATAAATCTCCATCAATATAGGTCTCCACAATTAATATTTTCACGCATTTGAACCCTAAAAACTTTATTATATCGATTTGATTTTTATCTACTTGTTAGCTGACACAGAGATATAATAATGTGACATTATTACTAACAAACTATATAATATAACAAGAAGGTAATGAATACAAGTGAGATAGCATATTAATAATGTAGCCACCTTATTTTTAATATTTACAACAACCTCTGTGCAAGAAGGCCTGCCCATACACAATAATTGTGTATATAAGTTGATTTTCTCCCTAGGTATTTAATGAAACACTTCAAAAAAAAAATATCAACAAAATCTGGTAAAAAAGAAAAGATAGCATTTTTAGATTATAAATAGATGATAATTATCATAACTTTAATATACGATGTGATATTGTCTGCTTTGATTTAATAGAACTCATGATTAGCAGTTAGTACTTTTTCAACTAGTCGAAGAAACCGGACATATAAAAGGTAAAAGTCTCGGAAAAGAAATTCAAAATCGCATGATAATGATATAGTCAATTTATGTTGATGGTATCAACTGATTTTCTTACGTCGAAAAATTCAGACTTTGGAGTAGGACAAAATGAATTTATTTTGTTATATATAAGTTGTTGAATTTTTTGAAACAGGTGTTAATTCTATTATAGTGACAAACGACATTCAAAAATCAATATATATTATTTTTTATATCTTTAGTTTAATTAGACTACAAAACTCAAAAATATTTAGTTATTTAATTTCATGTTAAGTTAAAATCAGACGAATTAATTAAAATAAAATATATATTTTAAGACGAGTCACTTTGGATATAAGTCAAGGAAAGCATTCCTCCTTTTTGTACTATTGTTTTGGAAGAATTAATAAGGAAAAAAAAACCATTTCATGGATCACATCGTCAAAGAAAAATCTTAGTGGAAAGACAATTTTGATTTCTTGAGGTGACGTTTTCCTAATTGGGAGTAAATAATAATAATAATGATAATAATAATATTCATCCCTAATTTAACGTGTACATATACACCATATTAGGGTTTGTTTAGGTCGGTTCACTTTGATTTTATAGTTTATTTCTGTAAACATGTTAAATTGTTATTGAAATATTATAATATTGATTTATCGATTATTGATCGTTACCGTTTAATTTTTTATTTAATTATTATGATTTGACACAAAAAGAATTCATTGAAATTCACTTAAAACAAAATAACAATCAAATGAACCCATGCACACAAGTTCACAAGATGCATCCGATTAAAAAACAAACATTTTTAAATGATAGAATAAAAAAATGTTTAAGATTGTCAGAATTAAAAGTAGGAAATTTAAATTTTAAGTGAAGTACTATATAAATATAATTATTTAATTTACTATTAATTCATCAGGTTAATGCATTAAGAAAGCATTTCAAACTGTTAAGAGTCGATAATTTAATAATAAAAAATATAAATTATTAAATTAATGACTCAATAGTCATTATTAATAAACTAATAACTTCTTTTTTAAATTTAAATCATCAATTTTAATTTGATTTTAAATGATGGACCGACCCAATATCTAGCGTATCAGTCGTGGTCGTATAAAACTCACTACACGTCACATATCTTTTGTATCACATCACTTTTTACATAATGTATTTTCTGAAATTTTGTATGATTTGAGAGTAGAGTGTGTATAAATTATGTATTTTTGATATATGACATATAAAAAGTGATTTAAATTTTTATAAGAATACGTGGAGTTTGAAATCTAAATTAAAAAAAAAGTGATCAAAATAAGTCATTATTTTAGAAAGTAATTAAAATAGATTTAATGAAAAAAAATTACTTTATCTAATTAGTCTCATAAGGTGTATATTTTAATATGCAATGAGATTATTTATTACACTTTATAAAGTGTAAGTTTTTTTACACGTTATAAAGTGAAACTTTTTCTTATATATTACAAAAGAGAACATCTAGGAGCGAAACCAGCCTTTTGTTAAAGGTTTATCTATATAATATAGGTTGACTTTCTTCGATTAATTTATGTATCGAATTATTCAGATTTTAAACTTTTGTATTAAAAATTATTACTTCACCACTAATCGCATCTTATTTATTTATCTCTTCGTAATATCTTAAATTAACCTTTATTTCTCTTCGTAACCCCAAAAAATAAAATAAAGAGAAGTTAAGGAAAGTTCCTCTTTACCAAAACGAAAATATAATATATAAAAAAAAAAAGTAAAGTAAATACACATAGATACAGAGAAAATAGAGCACGTCAAAAGTTGGGCCTGGGCTTTTATTCCACGTGTCAAGTTTCACATTGGGCCTTCCGCCCCATTATATTGGCGGGAAAAATTATGGAGGGAAATTAGTGACATGTGGGACCCACTTTGGCGGGAAAACGAAGCAACCATTCGGTCCACTTATCTACATTTACGTACCCCACTTCTCCTCCTATTACTCAACAATAAAAAAAAAATTAAAAGAATAAATTACATTTAATGATTTTTTTTATATTTATGATTATTAATAAAAGAGATAATGCATAAGCACTTCCTCGTGAATTTATTTTATTAAGAATTTTTTTATTTTTTTTCAGCATTCGTGGCACTATCTTATGGGCCCAATGTTAATTAATTTTTTTTCAAGTTAGTGTCACGTAAACCAAAAAGAGGATTGAAGGGGTTCCGTACATTTTCCCTTATATAAAAGGGCAACTTTTACATATAGCAAATAAAAAATTTATATTTGTATGTTATAGCAAAGTTTGCATAATTGCGCTCCATAACAAACATAGAAACTGTATAACTTGCTATACATATATAGTTGAAGCGATTGTATAAAACGAAATGTATAAAATAAGAAAGAGAAAGACACTTGGGCAGAGAACTGTATAAAAATGAAGTGTATAATACGAATTGCATTATTATAAGTGTATAGAACAATTATATATAATTTAAATTTGTATGAAATGAGAAATAGAGAGACAAAAGAGACTTGGCAAAGAATATACAATTGAATCGAATTGTATAAAACGAGAAAGAGAGAAATCAGATACAATTTGAAAGTTGTATGAAACGAGAAAGAGAGAAAGGCAAAAGAAATTGGACAGGGGAGTATTTTTATTGTATGATTATAAGTGTATAGGACAAAAATGTATATACTTGCATCTGTATATAAAATTTCTCACGCTTTATACAAACAGAAACGCAATTTATACATTTCGCTTCTGTTTGTATAAGTGAGAAAGGCGAGGGTAGCGAGCAAAATCTGGAAGAGGGGAGAGAGGGGAACAAAAATATATGTATTTATACAATTTTTTCTGCTTATATAATTAGAAATAATTTTTATACACTCGTGTTTGTATAAAAAGTGCGGAAGCGAGCGAGAAATTGGGGGGATAGTGGCGAGCGAGATGTTTGGGAGAAAGGCGTACGACAATTTTTTGCAAACGTTTGATATGAAGCACAATTAAATCAAACTCTATCTAATCCATTTATTTTAAGTTATTAATTTGCTATTATATATAACTTTCCCAATATAAAATACTATTATTCATAATTTACTCAAAATTGTGTAAAATATAAAATGGTATTTTGTGTTGAAAGAGTAAAACTCGGTTACTATTTTCTATTTTTTCTCTTATATAATTGTGCTTGGTTTAGAATGATTCAAAAGAAAGAAAATTTATTTTGTTATTCATTACGAATGTTATTTTAGTTATAATTAAAGGCAGATCTATTATCAAAATAATAGGCCAACGACCCTCAATTAGGCTTAGAAAAATGAATGGGATAAATTTAACATGATCACATCAATTAAAATAAAGAAAATATAGTATATGTAATTAAGCCGTTTTTAATTGATAATAACGAAAAGAAGGGAAATAAAAAAGCAACGGTTTTTATATAATAAAGATAATAAAAAGAGAATTAAATTCAAATGGCTGATAAAAAGCCACAAAACAATATGGTATAGTACGGAAACACGTGCATGGATATTTACGTATACTATATGATGCACATTAATATAACATACATACATAAATTAAAAAATAATAAAATAATAAAAAATAATTTTAAAATTGAAGAGCATAATTATTACATTTATTTATTCTGTCGTGGGAGATGAAGGATCACGTGATAGACCAGTATCTTAGTGGAAAAAATATCTACGGTAAAAAAAAATAATACTCATATAAAACTAAAAAATAAAATTATAAGATAGTATCAAGTTAAAAAATGTATTTATATTTGTTAACTCGTAGGGGCTATAGAATGTATTTCACCAAAAAACTAAGAAAAATAATTTTAAATTCAAAATACATATTATTTATTTATTTATTTAATGTGTTGTGCGTAGTAAGGAGTCACGTGATAGACAAATATCTAAGAGGGAAAATATTTTAAAAATAAATATAGACAAAGTGCACAATGCAGAGCACTGTACTTTTAATTAAAAATTCTTAATTTTAATTTAATACAGTATCTTCTTTGAGATTAAAGTGGTAGTTAGGTAGTTTATTAGATTTATGTAAGTATTATCATGTAGATATTAATTATAAGAAAATTGATTTATTTTTATTTTATATAAGTATTAATTATGAAGATTTAAATTAACCCTATAATATTTTTTATTTAAAAAAAATTATATATTTATCTAAAATTTTGAGTAACTTATTTATTTTAAATTATTAAAGAAGCCCAAAAGAATCCATTAATTTAATTAGAGAGAATATATTTATTGTATAACAGAAATAAAAAAGGAACAGAAACCTAGTCATAGTCCATAACTACTACGCATATGAGATTATGGTCAACTACCAATATATAATATATTTTAATTTAGGAAAAAAGAATAAATATAATTTTTCATCATATTTTTATAATATTTTTAGGATATTATATTTGCCATCTAAAAATTAAAGCATATATTTTGTTTATACTAACGGACATATACATGTCATAATCTTATTCACCGATTAATATTTATTAAATATTAGATCCACGAATAAAATTGTGTTACATATTCCTATTTAGTCTACTTTATCAAAGATTTTGAATTTCAAATTCTGAACATGGAAAAAAGTCTTGGTATAAAGGTCTTTCTTCAATGGGGCTTTATGTAGAATAAAATCTAAAGCAATCAAACTCTTATGCGGATATCAAATATCGAATGCAAAAGACTGAAGTTTTACTCAAATTTCAAAGTGGTAAAAGTTAATTATATTATATCTCTATTCTTTTTCAAATTATAAAAATTTCATCAATTTAATAGAATGGAAGCACATTTCAAAGTGTCTCAAACATTGCATTCCGATTTTTGAATACATTGTTCACTGTTCTGATACATCACACACTGATTATAAATTCATATCTCAATATTTTAATATATTGTCTATCTCTCATTTAATCACGTATGATAATGTATTCGATCAATAAATTACATAAAATAATATATTCGAGAATAAAAAAGAGTCGGAATAGGGTGGGGTGTCAGCATTAAGACCGTTCATGTACTGCGGATTTGCTACTCTCTTTCCCAACATTCTCACGTGCTTTTTTTACCCTTTTTACAATTTTTTTCTCCTATTTTCTCTAATTATTTTAATATTCACTTCATTTATACTCTTTAAAAACTTTTACTAATATAGTTTAACTAAAATATGATACTTATTAATTAATTTGTGACATAAGGAGTTTTTCTTAATTTACTGATGGCAGAAAGGTGGATCTGGTGAAAAAAAAAATTATGGTAGACAAAAGTGGCAGGGTAGTAGCATGGACTTAAATAAACTTAATCGTTTAATTTGTTAAATATTCTGTACACAATAAATAAGTAGGAAGACAAATTCAATTTTTTAAAATTCGACTAAAATAATAACTCAAGTGCCCAATTTTCAAACTTCTTTTTTTCTTTTTAGTTTTTTTTCATACTTTATTGTTTGTTTAACTAGTGTTTTTTCATTTTGACTTTAATTTGTATTTTTTCTTAATCAATTATAAGAGAAATTTAGAATGAAACAAATCTATGTTTTTACTAATTCATCATAAAAAATCAACATTTTCCACTTCCTTTTCAATTATGTTTTTGTAAAATATATTTTTTAAAACTGAATATGAATAAAAAAACTTCTTTATTTCATAATGTTCATGTATTTCGAAAAATAAAATTTTCATAAATATCAGACTGAATATATATATATATATATATATGTTTGTTTGAACTATTTTCAATTGCGTTAAGAGTTAAATATGGAGATTCTACCTCATAAATATCAAGTTTGAATACTTTTCAAACAAAAAAAAAGTGAAAGGTTTTAGATTCTTTAACAAGTTGACTTTTTTATTTTACAAAATGTTAGGTCACAAAATAAATAATTTTGGAATTTGTAGGAATATATGGCATATATATATAGCTACTCTCATGCACGAGGGAACAGTACTTTTAAAATTAAATTATAGGTCAAACCCCTCCATGCACAAGATTCGATTTTTTGCCTTTATATAATTAGTAAATACTATATAATAATTATGAATAATACTATTAATAATTCATAAAACCTTTTTTTGGTAAGCATCCAATGTCACATGATTCTTCTTATTTTTTCTTTAATTTAATATTAAAACAAAGTTCTTTAGTTACAAAAAGAGTCATTTCATATAAGAGTATTATAGTTTGGTCAATTCAGATTGAATCAAATCAAATTCATCTATTATAGGACTATTTTTTAGGAGTCATATTTTTAATATGGTTTATTTTAGTTTTGTGAAATTGAATTAATATAACTAGTTAAAAACACCACCAACTTATATTTAATATATTACAAAATTACTCCGATACTATTTTTTATCGTTTAAGACTCTATACGATGTTTAAAAAAAATTAACTCATGAAAATTATATATACTACAGATATTGCACAGTATTTTGTGTTCGCTATAAGATGTTTCGAAATCGATAATTAAATAGATCATAATATTTAAATTTTCATTAAAGATTAAATGATAAATTTAAAAAATTGGAGCATTATATTATCAAATCTTCCACTCTTTCTAATAGACTTAATTCTATGTATATGTATAAATAAATGTCTGATTTATCAATATTAACATTAATAATTTGAAGATTTATTTGGAAACATTATAATATATATTCTTTTAAAAATACTTAAATTAAGGATACAATATGAAAAATAATAATTAATTTCATGTTCTATAAATAGGTAGTAATTTGGATATTTATATAAATGTGAATAACAGAATAGGTAATACTCCATGGTGGAAGAGTACTAAACTACATAATTATAATATTCTTTTGTAACAATTTATATATAATTTACTTTTATTTTTGATTGGTCAATAGAAATAACGTGTTTTCTTATTATATAATAATATTATCAACTTTGATCCCTACTTATTTTCATGATAAGTCCATAAATATATCATTTTTATTTAAACATTTATTTAAAGAATAATATTAAACTATTGCAAAAAATCTTCTCATATTATTAAATTTCTATTAGCAAAGATCATATCACATAAATTAAAATTAAAGAAATAGTTTCTTAGATTTGATATATAAAAAAACTGTAGACTTTTTCCTATCCCAAATCTCAGTAAACAAAATAAATTAAATTGACTATATTTAATATGGAAAATGACTAAACGTTTGACCAAATATTGTTCAAAAGAATAGACATGTCTGAACTTTAAAGTGTAAATAAGAAAAAAATATGTACCAAATGAGGAACAAATCAAGTACACAAAATAATAAAAAATCAAATCTAAAAGGGAAAAACAATAATAATAAAGTAAATAAATTATAGTCCTAAGTAAAGGGAAAAAAGGAAAAAAAATAAAATAAAAAATCCATAAAAAATATGACCAAATTATGTTAAATAAAACATTTTTTTTTATTTTTAACTCAAATAAATATATTTTTGACCATAATTTTATCATACATGATAGTTTTACATAACTTCCAAATATATAAATCTTTATCCTAATTATATTTTAAGATTTCATACCTAATTTTACAGTCAACTTATAATATTTGACTCTCAAAATTCAAACTTAATTTTTTGATCAATTTAAACTATTTGACTCTCGAAATTCAAACGGTGTCTATCCTAAAAAATAAAATAAAAGGTTGTATTACTTTGAATTTAAGGCGATACCTTGGGAACCAAGTACCTTGTCACTTGTCAGTGGCATCCTCGTAAATATCAAACCTTAATAGACCCAATTACGTCTAATGAAAATATAGCTGTAATCCTTTTAATTTAACGAAGAAACCGCCTTGTTTCATATTCCCAGAATTACTTCCCTAACCCACTACATAATCTCACTCTCTATCTCTCTACGTGAACTACACGCGCTGTTACTAACCAAATTAATTATTTGTTTGACCAGATTTTGAATAACTAAAAGTATTTCTTATTAATAAATCTTTAACCCCTGCAACTTATCAATATTTTTTATTTCAAGACTCTGAATTAATTTGTAGTTCAATTGAGCACCTTAATTCTTACTAACGTGTTTTAAAAATAATATTTTCGTTAATTATATACCTTCGCCTTTATAAACGTTAAAATTTCAATTGTGTCTACTTGAGATTGATGTAGAATATTACAGGAGATGATATTTTTTATATGATTAATTTAACTATCTAATTATAAAAAGGTCATAATAGTCATAAAACCTCTTGTGATCAAATACTACACGGGCGTCAAAAACTTACATCCTTATAGTTAAAGTATCAAAGTAAGTTTTGATGCCAAGTTTAAGAAGGATTTGATGTATTTTTCTCTTTAATAAATGAATAAAATACAAATATAATTTTTTTCATTCCATAATATGAATCGAAAGTAGAATTTAATTAGAACTCCCCTCAACAAGTTGAAGTGTTCAATTGAAACATTACTTTCTTCTAGTATCTAAATAAAACATATTAATAAACTCAAAGGACGAATCATACATTCCGCATAACCAAAAAACTTGGTCAAACAAACTATAATTAACATCGGGAGATTGCACAACACTCAATCCACCCGCGCGTGAGATAATACAAGTCTATTTACAATAAAAACATGTCATGCATATCATGAATAAGATAATCATCATGATCATGTATGCATAGTCATGTGACATGTATGATGATACATGACAGCTCATAACACATTCCGCATAAATTTGATATATAATATTCATTAATTACATGACCAAAATTAACTTTTTTTTCTCACACACTAAAAACACACAGTCCTTTTATTTTCACTTAGTATATATATAACATTCATCTCCCTTTAATGCATTTTTTGACCACTTGGGAAAAAGTGAAGTGAGAACAGCAGCAGTGGAACAGAGTAAAGAAAAAAACAGAGTGAAAAGGACCATAAAAAACAGGTACTATTTGTTTAATTTAATGTATAAAATATTGTTTTTTTTTGTTGAGATTTGTGAAAAAATGGTTTTTTTGGTGGACTTGGTAAATTTTGGGGGTTTTTTGTTTCTCTATATACGTGAAATTTTTACAGAGTGAGAGAGTACAGAGGGGGCTAAAGGCTAAAGGGTTGCGAAATTTACCTTTTGTCAGATTCTGGGGTGGAGAAATCTTGGCCATAGATTCCTAATCTGTGTATTTTTTTTGGGTTGTTGTGTTTTTTGGGGATAAATAGGAGTATCTGATCCGAGTTTTTGTTTCTCTTTTGGTTGCTTTTTTTGGTGAGAAGAACAGGAGGAAGGAGGAGGAGGAAGGAGGAAGAAAGGGGTTGTGATATATGTCGGCAAATTTCTGTTTGGCTGTGATTAGAGCTCCATTGAAGCTCTGGGTGTCTGTTTCTTCGGTGATATTTGGTCTTTGCATGCAACAAATCCTCTGCTGTGATCATCAGCAGCAGGGTATTACTCTGTTTTTCACAACTGTTTCGATGCGTTTGAGGCCCAAAAGGTACTGTTTTCTTCTTTTTCCCTTAAACCCTTTTTGTGGTTTTAGAGAAAAAGACTTGTTTTTTGGTTAGTTTTTGGGAGATTTTGATGTTGATCTGTAATGGGTTTTTGTTGATTTTTGATTTGCAGGACTTGTTCTGGTGTTGTTTGCTTTGGTGGATTTCATATAAACCGATTTTTACATCCTATTTTGCTCTTGAGACGGCCGATTACTTGAAAATTTTTGCTGAGTTTTTCAAATTAAATTCAATTTTATTTGTGTTTCCTGTTGAAAAAACCAATTTTCTGGGCATATTTCGAGGGGTTTTGAAGATTTGAAGAAATCATGAAAATGTCCGAGTCTCGGAGACAATCTCAGAAATCGAAGATTAGGGAAGAATCAGCCCGACCCATGAGGAAAATCCGGATCGTTTGTGACGACCCGGAAGCTACTGATTCATCTGATGATGAAGGGGTTGATGTATCGAAACCCAAACGATTTGTTAGGGAGATTTATCTTCCTGTTGTTAGCTCTTTTACCCTGAAAAAAGTACCTGAAACTGAAAGTTCTTGTCAAGATAGCAACAATGGTGACAAAAAGAGAGCTAAAACCCCTAAAACCCCGAGTGGCCCTAGGCCCTCGTCTTCGAAATACCGAGGTGTTCGTCAGCGTAAATGGGGTAAATGGGCTGCTGAAATTAGGGATCCTTTTAAATCTAGGAGGGTCTGGCTTGGTACTTATAATACTGCTGAAGAAGCTTCTCATGCTTATGAAATGAAAAGGCTTGAATTCGAAGCGATGGCTAAGAGTAATTCGAATACTGATGTGTCTGAGAAGAGCTCGAATAACGAATGCAACAACAAGAATCATCGAAAGGTCAACAATGCTGGTTGTGTATCAGAGGAGGATGACTCTGCTCAGAGTTTGGTCTCACATACTTCACACACATCTCCAGCATCAGTTTTTGAAATGGATTCATTGACTTCTGGTTCTGCTGCAGTGTCTGAGGTTAACAACAACGACAAACTCGTCGTGCAGCTAGTGGATGTTGATAAGATGGGATTGATGGAGGATAGTTTATCGCTTGCTGACATTGGTGCACGAATGGATTTCGATACGGAGATGGACATGTTCTTTGCTGGGAATGATAATTTTGATCAGAATCTTGATGACTTTGCTGTGAATGATTTCGAGGATCTTCCAATATGTGGACTTGATGAGCAGTTGCCTGCTGGTTTACCTGATTTTGATTTCGACTTTGATTTTGATGGATACAATGAAGCTTGTGCTTGGATGGATGATGTAGCAGCTACTCCATTGATGAATGGAACAACAACAACAACACCCCTCAATATTGCATTATGCCCATAAGTTTTGCAGCTATAGGAAGTTTCAATATTATTTATTAGTACTATATTAGTTTATTTATTAGTAATCCATAGAGAGTTTTCATGTCTCAAGAATCATTAAACTTAGCTTCTCGAGACCGTGGTCTTCGTCCTTTCAAGTGAGTTTTGAGTAGTCTTTACATTATGTTTTAAGAGAGTTTTGAGACTTTGAGTTGTGTTCATGTCTTTGAAGAAGATTGAGTCAATAGTCCCTTTGGGTTTTTCTTGTGCTGCTAGAGCCGTCCAAAGGCCTATTGAATCTCGATTTTTCGGTGTAGTCTCAGACTGTTTACTGTTTGTGATGAGCTATGAGCTATGTTATGAAACTTATATATGATATTTGGCTCTTCATTTTACCTATTGATTATGATTTGGTATTAATTTGTGATATTGACATTGTTGATTGCTAAGTTGATATATACATATGTATAGTTTTGGATTGAAAGTTGCAACAATTCTATAATGATTTACTCGTTTGTGTTCACCTATGTTTTGGATTCGTGCCTCGGGCAGGACCCTTCGATGGTCAAGGGTGAAGGGATTTCAATCATTTCATCACTAATTGACGGTGTGTTTGATGGTATGTTTTGATGATAAGTCTCTCACTGGATGTGTTTGCGCTAATATTTTTTTGATTGGATGTATAGACTGTAGTGTAGTGTACTTCTTTAGTTGCTTTGCCAAGCAAATGATATCAAAAACTAAAGGTAGATGAGAGATGTTATCTATTTGGGCACTTTTTTTAGGCTTTGTTATAAGCTGAGAAATACCAGCTGTATTCCAATCTAAAAAACTATATTATATAAACCCAAATGTCAATTGGTCCTGCAAATGCTACTGTTCTTGTTTAATCTTAGTTGGACACATTGGGTGTGATATGGTTGGTAGCAAGTGTGGAAGTGAGATTATTGTGTTTGTTGACCTTTGGGTCATATAGATTGTTTCTCCATAAGTGGACATAATCAAGATTGGTAATACATCAACTTGTATCAACTTTTTTGTTTGATGACAGTAGTGTCTGAGTCAGCTTAGCACGCATTTCTCGTGTATATGCTACACGACGTTAAATATGTGACAGTAGTGTGTGAGTCAGCTTAGTACGCATTTCTCGTGTATGCTATTTGCTGTCAACATATGACAGTAGAGTCTGAGTCAGCTTAGTGCGCATTTCTCGTGTATATGCTACACGCTGTTAACATATGACAGTAGTGTCTGAGTCAGTTTAGTACGCATTTCTCGTGTATATGTTACACGCTTTCAACACAAGTATCGCGTGACTCTGCACTATCATGAAAAGACAAATAAAGAGAAATCACCCTTTTTGCACTCTCATAAAAAGACAATCAAAAAGAAATCACCGCTTTCGATAGTATTTAAATCATGAAATTTTCCCAAATTTTTTATCAATTTTATAGACCGCGAGACCGATGCACGGACTTATTGAGTGTTTTTGTTTGATTAGAGTAGGGAAGAAGGGTGAGGGCACTTCATCCTAGTAGGGCCACACATATCACGGGTCAAATTGAGAAATAATAGACCATGATTTGTTCATAACCAAAAATTTAAGGTTTATAACGTGCTTTCATTTGACCTTTCTCGTTCACCTAAACTCTAATAGTTCCTAAATATTTGTATTGTTCTAACATATTCATTATATTATCATATTATATTATTTTATTGCATTACTCACAAACACATAACGACATTCATGATTCCATCATAATTTGAATGTATCATACTCGAGATTATAATGAACTTGTCGACTGTCGATTAATTAATTAAAAATTACTCTTAAATCTTACTTTTTTTAAGTATTTGATAAATATTTGGACATCGATAAAATAAGATTATTTCCTACTTTGTGGTTTGCTTAGTCATCTCAAAGATTATTTGATGAAAGAAAAGTATAATAGAACTTGGTGGAGCATAATATATAGTTTAAAACGTTACATCTGTTGACGACATTTTTCCATATTACTTATAATAAATTTTATTGATTGCTTATATTTCTCGCAATTCCTTATTTATGAATAATTCATCCACGCAATTAGTATGTCCATTATTTTATTTAAAAGGTCTTAGTGGGTCAACATTTATAGTGGACTCACTATTAATACACTCTTTCGTCTTAATTGACGTGACATCATTTGATATGATACAATATTTTTTTTAAAAATAAATAAATTTGTGATTTAGTTGTGACACAATTTAATTTAACATGTTATATTAATTATTATTATTTCTAATTAGGGATAATGCCCAAATACCCCTCGATCTATGCCCGAAATATCAGAGACACACTTATACTATACTAAAGTCATATTACCCCCCTAACTTATTTTATTAATAATTTTTTAACCCTTTTCGACCTACGTGGCACTATCTTGTGGATCCAACGATGATTGACTTTTTTTTTCAAACTAGTGCCACGTACACTAAAAGGGGATAGAAAATTACCTGTAAAATAAGTTCAGGGGGGTAATAGGACCTTAGTATAGTATAAGTGTGTCTTTGAAATTTCGGGCATAGATTGAGGGGGTACTTGTGCATTACCCCTTCTAATTATGATAATTTGACTATTTTTTAGATAAACTAAAAAAAATCACATAAAATGAGACAGATCACAAAGAGAATTTTAAGAATCAAGATGAATCCATCATTTAAAGTTTATGAATTCTATTTTGCACAAATTTATGTTCCCTGTCTAAAGTTATTGGTTCAATTGAACACGTAGCTACAACGTTTGCGTACACTTATGTTAATATCGGGTAAATAATAAGTTGAAAGTAGGGTTAAAATTATAAATTTACAATTATATATCGTATGTTTATCATTGTTTTTTTTCATTGCTATTTTGATTTATTATACTTGAGTTTGAATAGATACTTCATCAAAAAACCATTTCATTTTTACGAAATAAGAATTAAGGTCTACGTATATTTTATTTTCTTAAAAATCTACTTATAAAACTTTATGAAATAATACATTACTGTTATTATATATGTGTATACTATATATTTTCTTTTTGTATGATGAATTATATATTTACCAAAAATATATGCAGTAAATTATAAGATTTATTTTTAGTAAATCTAGTATTAGAATCTCTATTATTTAAACTATACATTTTGTCTTCCAATAAAACGATCTCAAATTGGTAGTACTAGGAGAACTGTCATAATTAGTCTTGCAAGTTGTAATTTTCTTTAAAAAATTAGGCCAGGTGTGGCATATTTGTATATACATAAATATAAATATTGCCACAAATAATGTTTGCGCGTAATATAATTTTTTTTAATAGTTGAATCTATAACTAGTAGTGCCACCTACCTATTTTTGGCTAGGGACTATTTTTCCTTTTAATTTTTCACTTTACTTTTAGAAAATATACTTAAATTGATTTTCTATTCATTGTCCGATATTTATTCTGAAGTTCGATTAATTCAAATTCACGTTAAAGATAATATATATTTTAACAAAATCAACTCTACGTTCGGGGATCGAAAGAAATGACGCATATGCCTACATATTAGTGTTTGTTTTATTTTTATGCAACTAAAAATTTAAAATTATAACGTATAAGCTACAAATTTAGATAAACTCATTCGAACAAAAATTGGTTATATAAGTTTAATGCTAAGAATTTGAAAGAATAAATGAATTAAAATTGGTTATATAAGTTTAGTGCTAAGAATTTGGAAGAATAAATCAATGGATTTTCAAATTTTAAATCCTATTCTATCTGCTCTAATTAAGATTTGTGAGATTTATTTTAGTGGAATATACATTATTCATCCCCTAATATGAGGAGAAATAAAATTAATGTTTTTCTCCATAAATTATGATGTAATATATTAAGATATAGTCAAAAGAATTAAACTAGTATCTATGCATGATGATCATGACAAAGATTCCATTATATTATGGTAGTTTTAGCAATAAATCATGTCATTTATTTTATAATTAATGCCATTTCTACTAATTTTTGAATTTTGGTTATTTCTTTTATTTTTTCTTTCCCTTTTAAATCGTCAAAGGAAGTTAAATAAATTTGGTGTAGCCATGCATTTGTCTCCCATTTCTAAAGAATAGGGCAAAAAACTTATGTCCACATAAATCAGTAAATATAAAATATTTAATTTGTATACATATTTAATTATTAAATTATAACTAAGTCATATATACTCTTACCTTAATTTTAGTTTACTACAATTAAATTATATGGAAAGTAAAAAATATGCTTAGTCCACTAGCTAAAGCCACAATTCAATTTAGTCGAATAAATGCGAGTCTCTATTTTACTCATGTATAAAATAATTGTATATTTCTCAATTTCTTAAATTATCAATCTAAGATACTTGAAGCTTCCTCTTTTGGGGATGACTCGTATGTCAACTCTCACTTTCACATCCGTTTCATGTATTGCACCATTGAATTTACACTTCAAGCACTCTGTTATAGAACCTTTAGACTGTACCTCGACCAACAACCTAACGTTTTACCCACCCTGTATCTTGTCACTCAATATTACACCATCATATGTAATTATAACTTACATTATGATACCTCCTCCTTGAATATAGCATAGTCTCGCTAAGGATGTTCAAAAATTCAGTATATATTTATAAAATATTTTTTTAACTTGTATACGGAACCTTATTTTTTACGTACACTATATTTTTCGATAAAGAATGATCGACTTATCATCTTTGAGTCAAAGGGACACATCAACAAAATTCTTTAGTTTTATTTTTAAAAAATAATAATAATGGATTTCTTTTTCTTTCTTTATATTTTTCTTTTTTCCTTTTGAAATATGGCCTGCTGGGAATTGAAAAGTGGCCTCATAGAGACAAGATAGTAGTTTTAGGAAAGATCAAATTGGGCCCATTAAATATGATTTTGACCCGTTCTATTTTTTGCCTTGTAGCAAAAGAAAAGGGAAAATAGCATTTTTAGTCCTTTAATTATTGTTAAATTCTGATTTGGTCCATAAATATATGACTTAATATATTTAACTTTATTAAAAAAAAATTATGTGTTTTTAGTTTCTTTTATGTACAAAACATGATATTATTAGATTAAATTTAAAATTATATCATTCTCAAATATTACATATTTCGATTGGTAATGCGATCGATTTGTGAAACATAAAAACTAATAGTGCATTACTTTAATATCGAAGACTTAAAGTGCTTAATTAGATATTACAAGAAATAAAGTTATGATTTATTAGTAAATGTTGAATCAAAATTGCTATATACACCCAAGGAAAAATACAAAAAGAATTTAGTATTTAAAAAAAATGAAAGAAATGAGATTGTGGATTAATTAGAGCCAAGTACATTAAAAACACATGGATTAATTAGCTATGTCCCATCTCAAAAATTAAAAATGATTTAAAAACATTACTTTAAACATCAATGATTTTAGAAGATGTCCAAATCAAATGAATGTTTCTTTTTTTAAAAAAAAATAAATAAATAGTATTTATGTGGTCGTCCTTAATCGTAGACTTGAAAGTAATTTGTTTTCAGTTTATTTGTCTTAATTTTTTATTTCAAAATAAAAAAATATTTTTATTTATTTTTATAACTATTTAATTTTAATTTTTCATATAATATTCTTAGATCATAAAATTAATTAATATTTTATATATTATGCATTTTTTTTAATTTCGAATCACAAAATTTAAAAAGTGTGAATTATTAGTATTAATTAAAAATGAAATTTCAATGCAATCTTAGGCTGACTTTATCTCTATTGGCTATACATCATTTTCAAGTCCGTTAACTTAGGTGAAATAATATAAATAAATTATATTTTTCAAATAATATTTTCAAAGATTTCTGCAAAAGTAAAAATTAAGTAGGGCCAAATTTTGGGCTGTTGATTGTCCTTTATTCCAACAACATTAATGTTGTCATGTTTCTTGGATACATTTTCTCAAGGAATCAACAGAGAATGGGATTTTTTAAAAAAAAAAAAAATCGTCAAAAATTCTAAATATGAAATAAATTTTCCATCTTAATTTATTGGTATGCATTAAAATAAAGAAAATCTTTCAATTTTAAAGATTATAAACTAAAAATATATAAAATGTATCAGTCTATCAAATTGTTCTTTAGTTTTATAATATTAAATGTATTATGTAAAAATTTAAAATTGATAAATTGCTTAAAAAATAAGAGATAATCTTTATAAAACAAATTAAGAAAATGAATTCTATTAAATGTGTTTCACGTTTAATACTTATAATAAAATGTTATCAACTCATCATTTTCAGTATTAAGTTAATAATCAGATCATTATAGTGTTAGATTGTCTTATTTACAAAATTACAAATCTACTTTTATCCTTTCATTTTATCCTTGGCTTATGATCTATTTAAATTCAGTACTTATATATATATATATATACACACACTATATTATATATAAAAAAAATTGTTTAGAGGAACCTTGGTGTATATATAACAAAACATAAAATTGAGTTTGATGGTCCATATAATGATTGGGTCATATGAATAAAGCCTATTTATTTTTGGGCTGATTTTGGGTAAAAACAGTCCAGCCTAATACAATATTTAGCATAGTGAACTTGCACTATAAGCAATAATGTTGAATGTCATCACATAAGTCCGTCAAGATCTATGTTGTTCAGACTCTTTAAAAATATTGTCACATTCATATTGATTATTCACTAGTTGAGAATGTAAAAAAATTTGGTTTGTCTTTTCAAATGATAAACTATGTCACAACATACCCTACATCAAAATTGATTTTTAGCAGCAATTAATTAGTAATTGCCGCTAAATATATATTTTTAACGGCAATTAACACTCTTTAAATATGTCCCTAAATGCTTAACGACTTTGAATCTAATAACACTTAACTAATGCCGATAAAAATTTTAGCACTCTTTATTAATATGTATACTTATTGCCGCTAAAAATTATTTTTGTTGTAGCGATATTTCATGGTTTCATTTAATATATCAACTGAGGTTTATGGAGAGATATCATTACAATATTTGGAACACAATTCACCTAATTAGACATGACGTTTCACTATGGTTTGTTTTTATTTTTAAGAAATAATAAGCTTTGTAACGCTTGTTTGGTTAATTTATAATTTAAAAAAAAAATAAAAGTTGTCATTTAACCATAGAGTTTCCATTGTAATATTATTTCTTGCCTTGATTGTCTTAATATTATTTTTTAACCAAAAACCAAATGAAGTTGTATACAATAAAATAATATCTTTTACGCATTCAACAATTCCCTTTACCAGAAAATTCTGTTTATTAATCGAATGATTATCATTATTCTATTTCAGTAATTAAGTACCAAATGGAGTATTATTACATTATTTTTTTTAAAAAGAAATCCTAATTGTCTATATCAGGAGCAATTTTATTTTATTTTATTTGGCTTGTAAATAATAAACTTTCTATCAAGAGGTGAATTTGCCATTATAAATAACCAAACTCACATGCATATGACTTAAAAATAATTTTTTGAAAAATCTTGTTCATGAAAATACAGAGAAAATAGGAAAGGTATAACCACATAAGTTTTTTAATATAATTGCCTTTGCAATTTTTAATTAGACATAGAAATAGTTAACGAATAGCAATGGATTGCTATAAATATATGTCATTTACGAGCTATTTTTAGTGACGAAATTTTGTAGTTAATTTTGTTTAGTGAATTTGATAAGCAATTAATTTTTTTTTGCAGAAAATGAAGGAGAAGGAGTGTAAAAATGAAGAAAATAAGAGTGATTCAAAAGGAATTATTATCATATTGGGTGTTTATATTCATTGTCAAGGATGTAAAGAACAAGTACTTAAATCCCTTCGTGGCTTTGATGGTATAATTTTTTTCTATCCCATTTAATTTTTGGATATTGATTTTTGTGTGCATCTATATTTGTTACATCTAATCAATATAGATATGGAGTTGAATTCAACATCTGAAATTTTTAGATTTCTATCACGATCACATGTAAAATGAAAGGATACGATGATAATTATGTTTACAGTCAAATAATTATAATTTTTTTACTGAATTTCTTGCGCATTTAAGGAATTTGAGCTAATAGATATTGAGTTCATATGAACTCATATACTATACTCTAGACAAAAGTTTTAAGATAGTGAGAAATAAGTTCACATGAACTCATATACTATACTCTAGACAAAAGTTTTAAGATAGTGAGAAATAACTTATGTATCTTCTGTTTTACGTAGAAATATATATTCTAATTTCTGATGATTTTCACTCATTTTATTGACGATGATATTCCCTTACATTATTTCTCTCTTTCTTTTCCTTAAATTTTTCTCTCCCAAATTTAGGGGTGGGGGAAGTTGAGATTGATGATAAAAATCACAAAGTGATGGTGAAAGGGAAGAAATTAGATCCTCTAAATGTGGCTGAGAGACTGAGGAAAAAAAGTGGCAAACATGTGGAATTAATTTCTCCAATTCCATCAAAGAAGAAAGAAGAAGAAAAGGAGGAGAAAAAACAAGAGGTATATTTAAATAATTAAACTCAAATAGTTTTTTTCCCCTAAATACATTGACTAATACGAAATGATAACTTTTCGTAGTTGATAAAATTATTGTCATATGATCAAAAGGTCATAGATTCAAATCATAGAAATAGTCTCTTACAGAATTAAATAATCGTACACCTCTGTCGATTGTAATCAAGCCCTTCTACCGTAATACAAATTAAAAAGTTTTAGTAAATCGAGTTTTTTTTAAAAAAAAATATTATTCACTAATCTATCTTTTTTGTGGGGAATGCAGCCTAAGGTTATTGAAGTGATTTTGAAACTATATTTACATTGTGAAGGATGTGCTAAAGATGTCAAGCAATGCCTTCACAAAATGCCAGGTACATATTTTATTTTATTCTCTCATAATTAACTATGTCCATAAATAGCAAAAATAAAATAAAATTGGTTAATGAATCGAAGTTGCATATACTAAAGATGCATAATTTTTGTACAATCTATTTCAGTACTATTTCGAAACTATACATGCATGTTATTTTGATACACAAATTAAATCATCGATAAAAAATAATATCAATATAACTTATCCCGACATTGAGTAGAGTTACCAATTAACACTCACACCATATAGATTTTACTTGTGATTATGGTTGATCTGATGATGTAAATAATTTTACCTTGTATCCCTTACATTCTATTTTTTTTTTCATAATTCGAATTTCAGATATTTATATGCCTTTTTAAAATCCGTCTAAGTAAATTTTTTTTATTTTTTTTTGTGGATGATGTATAAATAGGGGTGCAAACAGTTGATCCAGAAATGAAGAACGATATAGTGAAAGTGAAAGGATCAATGGATCCACAAAAACTAGTCGAATTCATCAACAAAAAAGCAGGAAGACATGCTGAAATTATAAAGAAAATTGACAAAGAGAAAAATGAAAAAACATTATGTGATAAAAATTCATTTGATATTAGAAAAGGTTGCAGTAATTGCCAACATGATTATCTTCAATTTGTATATGCTCCTCAAATTTTTAGTGATGAGAATCCTAATTCTTGCTTAATTATGTGAAACAATAAAGTTTAACCATATCTTATAATATTATAATACCAAATTTCATGTACCAGAGATGTCCAAATGCAAATTCTAAATTTTATTTTTGTGCAACATTATTTCTTAATTAGTCTGTTTATATTTTTATTGTTACAACTTAATAACATACTCGCCATAATCGTTTGTTACTGTTCCTTTTTACTTGTCTTCCAGTTATTTTACCGCCTACTTTGAATTTTCGAGATTATAACTAGAACCACCCACCCCTTTTCTGGATCAACCTCACATCAATAAACACGACACTTGCTACATTGCATTGATTAAAATTGAGCAACATGACTTAAATCGCGGCACAACATAAGATTGATACTAAAAATCATCGCGTAATTTGACTTATATAGTCGATAAAAATATCTTCAAAATGTTAGATACGATGAAAGATTTACTAAAATACAACAATGCTTTAGTTCAAATAACAATGTTGTACAAGGAATGCTAGAAAATGGATCATAAAGTTTTGTTTACAATACGTTGTTCATTTGAATATACGGTTTAGTGTAGCAGCTAAGCGGACTCCACCTTGAGCTAAACGCCATAGAACTATTTGATATCGCGATAGGAAATAATCATCTGTTCTCCATATGTACGAGTTTCAACAGAGTTAAAATTCGCGCTATTGAAGAAAATTATTGAAGAAATTATTAGTAATTTACCTTCTAATGTTGAGTCTTCACTAACTCCTTTATATGCCCAGTCACAAGCAGCTTTGATACCTTCACTTGCATATCTATAGGAAGCAACAAATTCTTTATTAGTACTTTATGATCAAACGAGACAGAGGCGTACCCAGGATTTGAAACTTATAGGTTCTAAATATATTTTTGAGAAATCTAGTGAATATGTACGTATTTATAAACTTCAAATACTGGATCCGCTTTTGTTGAATGAACATACATATCAGGGCAGGTTGTTTTGTTGCCACTGCAGCTTTCCCATGAATTTACTTGATCAGCCCATCCTGTCTGTATAAGGCGAAATTCATTACGAATATGACAATTCATATATATATAACGTCGATCAAAACTCTTCAAAAATATCAACATACGTGTTAAAATAGTAATTTTAGAAAGTCTGAGCAATATAAGATAACAGTAGGTGCTATGCTGGTAGGATCCTCGAAAAGCTCATAACTTTTGAAGGATTCGACATACACCTGGAGGCATTTTTGGAGGATACGAGCAACATAGTTTAGGACTAAAAACAATTGTTTGTACCGTGATGTTCTTCTGAATTGCATCGACTAGTTCATCTACGTTAGAATCATCGTATCGTTCTTCTATAGTTTCGATTATGTTGGAATCCCAGACCTATTAACAAGCAACATTAGTTTCATCAAAACATAATCTGGATTTGGAAATTGTTTGTTTTTGTGATTTTGTCAATTAAAAAAAAAAACACTTACATGATGGAGAACTGTTTTTCTAGTGTACCAATGAACATCTATAGTATTGCCTCCTCTGTCTGAAGTAAATCCAACATGCAAAGGCTGCATATATGAACCAAAAAAAAAAAACATACATAAACACTACTAAAAAACTGGGTCAAAATCGAGGACCAAATCCCGAGGTAACACATAAACAGACACTCAAATTTGATTTCAACTGACATTCAAACACTCCAACTCTGAGTGTGTATACCTAAGACACCTCAACTCGTCTCTATTATCTCAGTTGAACAACTACAACTTACAAAATGATCATCTAGACACCTCCAAAGTTTTAATTATGCCATGTCAGTGTCACAGTAAGGAAGTGTAGGAGTGTTTACTTATCAGCCGAGGCCAGGTCAGATATGACATTCTTAAAATTTAACATTTATTTACCTGATGAATGTCCCCAAAAAAGTGAGAAAGGAAGAGAAGTGCTTCTGTCAAATTATCTGATATTTACTCAAAAAAAACCACAGTTTAGAATTCTATTAGTATCAATATTTTTTATTGAAAAAAAAAAGAATGAAGCAAGAAGTAAACATTACATGTTGAAACATGATCTTTGCCTTTGTTATAACTTAGAAGCTGATTAGTGTAATTGTAAATTGCTCCAGCTACACATCTATCTTCAACTCCATCTTCATCTTTACAGTCCCCTGTATACAGCAACAACGATTACGCCTTAGTACCAAACAAGTCTGGTACGTGAATCCTCACTAAACATATTTCAAGGGTAGTCTGCTACGCGAATCCTCACTAATCATGTTTCAGTAACTTGAACTTGTAACCTCTTGATAACTAAAATTGTACAATATAAAAATAAAGTACTAAATATATTTTTTACTAACGATTGACATGTTACAAAATAATTAGTCATTCATCACTACCACTTTTGCTCTATTTGCACCGTGTAATTTTCTGGTAAAGGGGAATTCAATTGAACGCCCTTAACCTATCTTTAATTACACCCTTTCTCTGACTCAAACAAGTTAGAAAAAAACTATACGAATTCATACTGTTCATATTAAATACATTTTTGTACCAATATTAGATACGTAAGAGAAGTACTAGAAGTTCTCTATATTTTCTATTGACGTATCGAAGTTAGTACTTACTTTTATATTGATAATTGCAAAGATTATCAGGGGTATCAATGTAATGAAGAGGTGATGACCAATGATAATGGAACTTAACACGATCTGCCCATATACACACACTTGCCAAATCACCATTTGCAGATTTTGGTAACAAATTTTCAACTGCATCTGCAGCAGTTTTACTCAATCTTGACTGTCACAAATAAAATAAAATTATGTCACACATATAATGAAAGAAATTTAACGAAACAAAATTTTAAAAGACCATTTTAACCTATATTGCACTGACTCTTCAAAAATGTTATAATTATTTTTTGGAGAATTTGAGATGAGCACAATAACGTTTAGGAAAGTCTTGTTAACATAGCTTTTAACTCAGTTATAGAGTAACACACGATAAGTAGAAAAGTAAAACATGATCGATTCAAAAGACACAAACACATAAAATCTTTCTATACAAATAACATCATTTATATTTAGAGACATAAGTCATTGGTTCAAATCCGAGAAAGGGGCTTTGTAAAAAATTAATCATGGTGCAACAACACAAGTTTTAAATTAAATGGTAGAGTAATTCGTTCAAAATAAAAATATCATAACATGAGTTATTCACATAAATATATAAATACATGGTGCGGAAGATCATAACATGAATAATTCAAACAGATAAAAGCGCATATAAGATCTATTTATACAAATAAAAATAAAATTAGGACCTGAGCAATCTTGCAAACAGTGTAATGACCATCAAGTCCCCATCCATGAACTACTGGAGAAAGAATCAAGACAGCTACCATAGCCAAAAATACATGAAATTTGTATAACTCCATTTTTGCTACTCTCAAACTAAAATCCACCAAATTGACAAGTAATTTTTTTTGGTCTTTATAATAAACTAGGACAAAAAGGGGACTAGTGTGAACTGTATGAATACATGGGGAAAAAATCAAGAAAACATTTATGGGGCAATAATAAATATTAATGATTTGATGAATCTTGGTTCACATTTGCCTATTTTTATTAATACTTTCAAATTTTAGGAATGATGAGTCCCCCTTTTTACTTTTTTTCCCTTAAATAATAAAGTTAGAGCGAGTTTAGATTGACTTAAAAGTTGATCAAATCTATTTTTAAATCAGTTTTTGATTTTTCTGAATGTTTGGTGAATATAAAAAATAGCTTAAAAAAAGTCAAAAATGACTTAAAATAAGTTACGAGTTGCTTGACAAGGTAAAAAATAACTTAAAATAAGTCAAAAAAAATTAAAACAAGTCGGAAACCAAAATCAGATCTCCTCCATTTTTTCAATTTTTGACTTAAAAGTTATTTTAGTTTGACTGTTTTTTTTACTTAATAGTTACTTTTTTAAGTCAATTCAAATGAACTCTTTAACTATATTCACATGTGGCTACTTTTTTGGCCAAATTTTAGTCATTAGAATTAAATTGTTAAATGTTATGACGTATAGTAATTAATAATTATTATATATTATGACGTAAGTAATTCTTAATTTTCAAATATAAAAATTCAATGTCCAAATTTATGATCAAATTTAATCAGCTTGGTTTGATTCTTTGAATTTGAACTATGATATATAAATTGATACGTAAAGTTATCATTGTAGTATCTTTTTTGTTTTAAATTCTTAAAGATGCTTTTTGAAAGACTTTAAAAAGAAAGAAAATAATGAAAAATGTTGAAAGATTTTTGTAATCGTGCTTGTAAAGGAAAGCAATTTATTGAGAGAAAGCGTAACGGCTCAAATGGGAATGACCATTTTTTGGTACTTTTTTTTTTATTTAATTGATTTTATTCTCATAAAAGAGAAAAAACAGAATCTATGAGAGGGATAATGGTGACATGAAGAAATAATTAAAAAAAAAAAAAAGAATAGTTATAGTATTAAGTTCAATATAGAAAGCATAACCTGCCATGAGCAGTAGGTTATCAAAACCAAAAATTCAAAATATTCAAACCGATTAATTCAAAAATTGAATGTAAAAAATTCCAATCTAATACGAACTTATTTGGGTTGTTATTTATTGAGGAATTTTCACGTATAGTCACTTAAAAATAGCTTAATTACTCTCCATAACGATAGTTTGATAACTATAATTTGTAGCTACATGTTATATGGAGGAGAGGAGCGATCGAGATTGGAAAAGAGAGGGCAGAGAGTGGGAGAGAGGTGAATGGTATATGTATAATCCGTTAGATAATTGTATAATATTATACATATGCATTTGTATATATGGCAAGCAACATTAGGAGAGGAGGAGGGAGGCGAGCGAGAGAGGACAATGATTTATATAATTTGTGGCTACGTTTGTATATTCGCGTGTTTCTGTATAATTGAGTAATATAAAGTCTTAAATTGTATAAATATGATAAAACTTGAAATAACAAATTGATACAAACATAAACATATGAACTTTTAACTGTTATACAAAATATATTATACAAACTCCGAAAACTACACGTTTATACAAACTTTAAAAAGTTATACACAAAAGATTGTATGTATATGGTGACGACAAAATTAAAAAACCAAATGAAATCATCGTCATATACAAAAATAAAAAATCACATACAAATACAAATCAAACGAAAAAAATCAAGTTGTGAATTATACAAATGTGGCAAATTATACATATACAAACGTGGTTTATTATACAACTCAAAGTCTGCCTCACGTAATTAATGGTTAATGTTATTCACGATTAATAATTATAGCAAACTATAACTATAATGAGTAATTAAATAGTATAAATTTGCTTAATCACATAATTTTTCTTTATTTCTACAATCTCGAAATAAAAAAAATCTCAAAATTTTTATATCCAATAAAAATAGCCCGAATGTCCACCCTTAGTCACATCGTAAGCGATAAATAAATGGAAAAATAACTTAAATACATAACTATAATTTTTATATTCTCCAATTTTCCCTACTTTTTTTAAATATTATATAATTCTTTTTTTTTATTTTAGTGTAAGTTTTTAGATACATTACATTCTCTCTCTTATAATACACATTTACCCATTTTAATGCCTATTTTTTCTCCATTAAAACACTCAACCTCTTAAATCAGTTTTTGAATTTTAAATTTTATCCATTTAAACACTCAACCTTTTAATCAGCTTTTTGATTTTGAATTTTTAAATTTAATTAATTTTAATTAAAAGACCAAATTTTGAAATTTTGAATTTCAAAATTCAAAAAATTTGAAATTTAAAAAAGTAAAAATATCACGAAGCAGGACAACTTCCATTAACTTCTACCGTCTTCTTCTTTACTCCATCAAGTTTCAGTTTTTTTTCCTTAATCATCTTCATTCATCTTAACCCATTACATTTTTTTCTTTTCTTCTTTTTATTCTTAATCCATCATCGTCTATTTCAACCTGATCTGTAATAGTTTGAACCCAGCATATTTTTATTATTAATCCATCATCAATTCGTATATTCTTCTCTTTTTTGTTTTTGTTAATTGTTCTATTACATCATAGTAATGGATCCGTTAATTAATAGAAGGATATATGATTCCGACGATGAAAATTGGAAAGAAAGACTCTGGCGAAACATCAAAATTAAAGGTTGTCAAAATACAACAAAAAGGAAAAAAGAAGCAGCAAACATTGTTGTTAGGCCTACATTGTCTCGGGTTAGTATTTTGGCAAAACCAAATGATACATATTTACCAAACACACACTAAAAATAACTGATACATTGGCTAAACCGTATGTATCATGTACAATATGTTACCCTATAATCCTTAATTTTTACATGATATTTAGGTAAATTGAATAGCATATTCATATGAATTGGTATTATTTTTTAAAAGTAAAGTTATTTACTGTATATTTCAAGAAAAGCTTAACAAAAAAAACATTACACAAGTTAAATTATATAAATTCACATGATACATGATTTATAGTCATTGTAAAGTACACAATAACCTCAATAATATTTTTGTATTTTTTATCTAATGGAGATGTATCATTGTGCAAACCAATGATACACACTAAAAAGTACATGATACATTAGATAAACAATGTGTACCAAAAACACACAATAAAAGTACATGATACACTAGATAAACCATATGTATCATGTACATTATGTTACCTAATAATTCTTAAATTTATATATCTTACTATAGCATAAGATTTATAAAATTTTATATTTAAAACAAATATTGACACAAGTATATTTATCAACACCAATAATAACAAAGTATTTATAATCAAAAGCACGACTTCAAATTTAATTACCACATGTTTGTAAGTTTATTTATCTAAACACAAAGTGTTCAATTTGCAGTTGTAATGAAAACTGAAATTCATTAAAATGTTTACGTTATAAATTATTCTTGATATCATAGAAACATTACGACTAATTCACTTCTCTTTTGGGTAGAAAGTACAAGTTCTTCTGTTGTGCCCTTCTTGTCCACATTGTCCACAACAGTTTGTGTTCACCGAAATCTTTTCATCTGCATTCTTTCTTCTTCTTTTTCTTGGTCGTCCAGATGATATAATCTTTGATATTTAGGTAAATTGAATAGCATATTCAAAATAGATGATATAATATTTGATTTTCAAATTTTGAAATTAATATCCAATTAAATGTTGATTTAATGCTGATTAATGATCTGTTACCACAAATTAAGCTGTTTTAGTGACAACATTAACTTTACCGTTTTTCTCCCCTATTTTTTCTTAACAGTTTTAAATTACCATGTATCACTACAGTCTAAAGTATCACGGCTCAACAAATTTAAGAGATTTTTTGTAATTAGTAAACTTGTCGGGACAGAATGTAATTATTGAATTATGGGATTCCTTAAATTTATACTAAATAAATATTAACAAGCGATCCAAAAACTTGCTATTTGGGCCAAGTTTTAGGTTGATCCAAGTTCAACTTCGAATATAAATGGGCTTTTATTCATTCTTCAGCTAGCCCAATATTACGAACACAACGATACATCTGTAGTCAGTAAATTTGGCCCAATATTACTAAATTTTCTGTTTGTTTCAATCTGTATGTCTTGCTTTTTATTATTTTTTGTCCGTTTAAAAAATAATGTTGATCTTTATCTTTTTATATCAACTCTTTAATTCAAGCCATCTATATAGTTTGTTTGAGACAACACGATTAAGGGGTGTTTTGATACATTTTACATGTTTTTAGCTTAAGATCACAAGATTAAAAAGTTTTTGTTTCTTTCTTAAACTCCGTAAAAATCATGACCAGACAAATAAATTAAAACAGTAAATACATATAATTAGAGACAACAAGCGGAGGGGTTTGAGCTGAATTTGAAAGAGTCAAAATAAGCAAACTCGTCCAAAAGTTGCTTTGACTGAAATGGACTAAAAAATGAATCGAACTCAACTCGTCCTATTCTTATTAGTTTTAATTTTTAACACTAACATGTCAAAATTTAAGAATGTGCATTTAGAAAAATTTAACAAAGTATTTCATAAACTTAATTTGATCAGATATCAACTTAAATTTTAATAAAATAAACTAATAAATAAACAGATCAATAATTAGACGAATTGTGACCAAAGGTGTCTTCAATACCAAATCCACCATTTCTTTTCTCCTAAAGAATTTAATTTCTTGGTGATGGCAGCGTCTTGTTAATGTACTATAATATATCTAAAGTATAATTAATTTCTACTCCCAACCATCCAAAATGAGTGAATTGTTAGGGTGTGACACATCTCCTAAAAAATAATTAATTAATTACATTAAATAAAAGGTCATAATTGAAGTTATCAACAATGATTATGGAAGGGTGATAAATATTTTTTAGTTTTGAGCAAAAATTTTGAGTTAAAGTTTTATTAGTACATAATCATTTTTATAAAGTACTTTCTCTATTCCTTTTTACTTGTCCACTTTTAAATTGACACACATATTAAGAAAATAATTAATGACGTAATGAGTTTACCATTTTACCTCTATTAATCATGAAGTGGATGAAAAGTTATACATTTTTTAAAGTAATTAATCATTTAATTGTTGATATAATAGGTAAAAAAAAATTATCCTTTATTAATTTGTCAAAAATAGACAAATAATTAGGGCCAACTATAAAAAAAAAATAAACAAGTAATTAAAATAAAAATAATAGCATTTTACTTCTAATATAAAATTTTTATATAAAAATAAATTTAATCGAATCTAATACAAATAACAAGCTCAAGCGCTAAAGCAAAAAATAACATAGCTCAAGTTGATCAGTATTCAATAGCTAAAGCACATGACTACTCTTCATATTCCTTTGAATGAGTTAAAATGATTTTTTAAAAAATATTATAAACATAAAATAAAATTCAGTCTGATTGAACTAACTAACTAATTATATTATCTTTAAACCATTGAGTCTAATATACGAAGAAAACATCTTAATATTATTAATTAGTAAGTAGTAGCAAATTAATTAAGGTCCAAATGATTAAAAATGCGACAGGTACAACAAACACCATATATATATATATTCAACTTGTATGAAATATTTCTGTGAAAATAAAATAAATTTTATCGAAGATGATTTCATTCTTAAAATCTGGATCAAGATATCTAAAAACCCGTAATTTAATTATTCTATTCAAATAACGATAAAATGTGAACGATAATTTGAATGCATGACGAGATATGAATAATTATACAAACTAGAAGTAAAAATATCATAAAAATGACTTCTTTATTTGTCTCTATTGGACCTTTTGCAATAGTTTGATAAGTTTGACCAACAAATGTTATCACGTTTTACCTTTTGTTTAGATACCGATCAAGAATGAGCTTTTTGGCGATCTACTCTTTATCCGTCTTATGAATTGGTTTTAACTTTTAATCATTGATCTAAAAGTAACTCAAATGGAAATTTTTGGAATTCATGGATGTTTTACAGATAATGAATTACGTAATTTTTTTTTCATTTGACACTTTATTTTTATCTAAAATGATGTCTATATAACTCATTATCCATATCATTTCAGCTCGAATAATAAGAAAATCTTCGTTATAGCTAAATTTTAAATATAACTTGCTTATTTGCTTATATTTTTTATTTTTTCCATAAGATATCTATCACTTTACTCGAGTCATGAATGATATATATTAGAATGTATATGCATACACCTTTGGTGATTATATATTTTTTTATTGTACATTTGTACTGCATAGATCCATTTTCTTAGGGTGGCTGTAAATCTTATCAAAATTTGATTTCAAAATTTGTTTAAGAGGATCTGTTTCCCTTAATTAAATGTAGTAAGTATTTGTTAATTATTGTCATAATCACTCATGAGTCATTGTCTATTTTATATTCATCCACCCTTTGCTAATATTTTAATAAAAATGGATTATATTAAATTAACCTGACATTTCTTAATTAGGATGTTTAGACGACTTCTCAATTTTAATGACAAGGAATAATTAATTGCTTTTATTCTACTCTATCCATAAGAAGCACCAACAAAATTCCCTAAAACCAAATTTGAATATCTAGGCCACCGCAAAATTATTGGAATACACCCAAAAAAAATAATTAGTTGGTATTAATTTTTAATTATTTGCGTGAATATTAGTATAAGTTTTGAATTTAATATCTCATAAACTCATAAATATTCATAAAGAAATTGAAGTGATCAAGATGTGATCTTCCTCATGATAAACTCGAAATATGGTGATGTTGCTCCCAAGTTCTTTGTGATCAAATATGTACATGAGTTTTACATTGTTCTATGTTCGAGATTTCTTCTATTAACGACTTTTTAGTTACAAATGTTATTCAATAAAGAAGAATCATAAGAATATACAAAATTATACTCACAATCTCAATAAATAAAATTATTCCTTTTTGTTTTGTTTTAATACTCCACGTAGATTTAAAGAGGAAAAGACTAAATAAAATAATCTTTTTTTCTGAATTGAAACCTCAACTAATTTCATAAAACATATGTTATCAATAAGTATTGAATGACTCAATCCTTCGAAACTTTAACAAATAATAAGAAATTATTCAGTGTTTTTTATTTTGTTAGCAATTGAACCATGACTAATTGATATATACTTGAGTAACACAATCTATTAAAACTTGAGCAAAAGAAATTACATAACTTTTCGTTTTTATTGAAAAACAATATCAAATATTAAGGTTTTCAACCTACTTAATATAATACTAAATCACACCTTAAAATATTCAATTATATATTAACTTAAAAATTACTATAATAAAATAACTCGTAACTTTAAATTCATATGGACGGCGCCAACAAAGATAAAATATAAAAAAGAATTATTAACTAACAAATCAATTGCTATAGTTAAACATTATTGTCAAGCAAAAACAAAACGATATAAATATTAGCAAATTAAATAAAATTGAAGTGACTATCAATTTGATAGGCACTTCAACCGTTCACTTTTTTGTTGACTCTTTTTCCACACACACAAATTAAAAAAATTAATTATCTTCTCTTATTTATTTGTAAAAAAAAATTATATTGGTTTCATTATCATAGTGGACCACTCACCGTCCTTCACTTAATCTTTAGATGGACGGAGATTTATTTTTGAAAAAAAATTGCAACCAAGTATATTATATCATCTCACAAGATGTTTATTGTTTTTCATTTATCAAAATTTATATGAGATAAATTTTGTGACATTCATTTTAATTCAACGAATTTTATAGTGACCTTGTCATGAATTTTCGAAAAAAATTTATTGCTTCATATCCACAGAGAATTTATCGAAATTTTTGTTGTGCTATCGATAAATTCTGAAGATGAAATAAATAAGTGTAAAACATATCTTTATATGTTATACCTAAGTGAAAGAGAGTTTTTGTGAAATTTCACTAGAGTATTATTGTTGTTGACTCCTATATTTATATACATTAATGTTGTTATTAAATCATAATTTACTTAATAAACAACTTGACTTTAGTTTACTTTGACTTTATGTATGATTGACAAAAAGAAAACCATTTTTCACATTGAAATTATTATTTTTTTCCATTCCAATTCCATTAAATTCTAGACTTTTTGATAATGTTGAAAATTGACTATATTGGAAAATTCTCCTCCTTTTTATATTTTTATTATAATATATTGCAGATCAATGTTGAAGAAGTTGGGGAATTTATTGGTCCGTTACAATTTTCGTGAAGCAAATATGATAACTAATAGTTTGTCTAAGACGTGTATCAAGCTAACAACGTCTATTCAACCGTATATTTTATTATCACCTTCGAAAGTTGTAAAGAACTACCTTGCTTCTGACCTTAGTGGAGTGCTATCTAACAAGTTAATATTATAATCTACGTGTAATAAGTTAGCCCGTTTTGACAATCTTTTTGTACGTAATAGTACTAGTTGGGATGTAATGACCAACTTTAATTAATTATATATATAAGTTATCTTTTCTATAATAAAAAAAAAAAGAAAAAGAAAATTGACTATATATTCAGCTATTTAATCAATATTCAGAATACTAAAATAAAACATAATCGTCACGTGGTGTGTGTACTTATTAATTTTCACATGTTACATGTTTAGTCAATTTACATACTGCACTGATTAATTTACTCTTTTTCTTCCAACTCGTTTTCACACTAAGCAAAGGGAGTGTTCTCTTTTTTCCATTTTACCAAATTATTGTCCAATTATTGAGTAAAATAATTTGAAATAAAATCATCAAAACTGAAAGTTCAAATATTTTAATTTTCTTATCTTAACATTCTAGGTAAAAAGAATCTTATATATTGACTTTTATACCAAACAAAATGAAAAGAGACTTTGTATATATATTACTTTAACTTGTTTTAAATTTCGAAGAAAGTATATCACTTCAACTTGTATATGTTTTGATCTTTCGTAATTCACCAAACAAGTTATATTGGACATGCACAAATCTCAATTGACCTCATAAAATTGTTTTTTGACTAACTACATTGTAAATTTTATATATCTTGCCTTATTGTATTAAAATAAATTCATAATATTATTTTCACACAAAAAATTAAAAAAATCTTCTCTTTTTTAGCAAAAATATATTTCTCACCACATTTTTAGTGATCTAATAATTTGAAGAAATAAATAAGAAAAATTATATGTTATAACATAAATTTTTTATTAATTTACGATAGAAAAACCCGTATATTTAATAATGTCCGAAAATGAGTCAAAATCTAGAAGAAGATATTAAAATGATGATTTCATGGAGATGTGTCACTTACAAGAAAGTGGTGTCTCAATGGATTAGGAATACATACAATTAATAATGGAAACTTAGGTAAATATATTATAATAAAAAATATTTATTATTTATAGTAATAATATTTTTTTCACTTAATCACTTTTAATTCATTTATAATATAAGTTTAATATATATTACAAAAAACAATTTATTATTCACATATAATAAAAATTTTAATGATGGATAATACATTTATCATACATTTTTATATCCTTATAATATAATGAGTCAAATTTTTACCAAACAAACATAATATATTTTTTTTAAAAAACAATTATAACTCATATATATTGCATACACAATTTACTTTTAATTCATATTATAAATTTCATATACTATTATTATAAATGATAACAAATAAAAAATATCGTTAAAAATAATAATAATTTATTAAAATATACTTAATTCATGTATTTTTCCATTAATAATAATGTTATGATGTCTATATTTCACATAGCAAAAATTTCATGGCCCCTCAATGAAATTGCTTTGCAAGTTGACTAGTTGCTCATATAATCCTTTTTGCTTGCTATAAAAATCTTATCACATAATTTGAGTTTTTAATTATAAATATTACGTTTGGAGATAAAAAGTACACGTGAATGGGGTTACTACCTTTAATTATAATTTATAAGGAAATACATATACGTATCACTTTCGTTAGTTCAAACACTTTTGGTATTCAAAATATATATTCGATTAATTTAAATTTGCATCGAATAAACACACTAAAAAATAAAGATATAAAGGCTTTTTCTAGAATAATCAATATTTATTAGCTCATTAAAAAGTAATCGCTTTTAATTTGATATATAACCTTAAGATAATATTACAGATTTCAAATTTAAACAAATAAAAAGAAATATAAAAAATAGAATTACGAATCGAAATTCATAATATTGTCAATGAATTCAAATATTGAATAGTATGTAGCTATTTTTTAATTAGTAATCTTAAGAAATACATTTTTCAAAATTTAATGGTAAAACACTTATTGCCAAGAGGCAAAAAAGTTTTGAGAACGTGGATACAAAATCTTTAATTGAGAACGAAGAGAATACAATGAATATTATAATGACTAATGATCTAATTAGGTCCTAATAATAATTTGTGAACAAATCCACACATTCTACCAAACCAAATTAAGTATTAATGAAAGAGATCCTTTAAATGGACCGCAACAAAGATATGGTAATTACGTAAAACAAAAACAATTCTTATGGAGTAATTAATCAACTAATCAACTTGAAGCATAGTTAAGAAAACACATTAACGAGATCATCTCTTTTTATTTCATCCATCCGTTTTTACTTGTTTATGTTCAACTTGACACGCTTTTTAACAAACAAACAATATTATATTGTTTCGATTGAAAAATAAATTATTTATTGAATTTCTAAACTAGACAATTAAAGTTGAACAAGAATTTTTAATAAACTCAAAAAGTTAAAAATGAACTAATCGATCGATTAGCTGGAAACAAGTTATCGCATGAAAACTAATCTCGGAATAAGTTATTCTACCATGTATATGTGAGAATTGATAACGTATCTCATCACTATGACAAAAATGGTGAGATAACTAATCTAATGACTACCTAATACCTTCAAACAAATATGAACCTATATTTTATCCTGAAATTATACATTATACCTAACACCAACATCGATAAGAGAATAATAAAATCAAAATTATTGAGAAATGAAACTAAGACCTAATGATTGGCAACTTGACAGACAATGCAACCCCATATAAAAGCAAGAACAACTAAGCAATCAATTATTTAATTTGAACACTAGAGAGGCTACTCCAATTTATGGGTACAAAAAATGAAAATTCTATTCAAACACGTCTTCCATTGACTTTTTTGTTACATATATTTAGGAAAAATATTGTTGATAATGTTATTTGATTTATGAACATAATGATTAATACAAATTGGTTTATATAGAGCATGATACTCAATAATTTCAACTTGGATCATATAATTGTAACAATTTAAAAGGACATACATATAAATATATCAAAATTGTACCACCTTTTTTGGTTCAATTATTTGGTATTCAAAATCTATCAACTCAATTAATTCAAATTCGTTGGTAATAAACATATGAATAAGAAGGTAAAACATGTATAAACTAACCAATCACTTTTAAAAAATAATATTGGTCAATTATTGTCACGATCCAAATCCGGGCCGCGACTGGCACCCACACCTACCCTCCTATGTGAGCGAACCAACTAATCTAAACCTTAACATTTCAATGTAATATCAACATAAAGTAATGCGGAAGACTTAAACTCATTAATAAAATCAATAACTATTATTATCTCAAAAATCTGGAAGTCATCAACACAAGAACATCTATGATCAAATTACTAAACTAAGAGTATTCTAAGAAGCTAAAACAAATAAAAGCTAGTCCATGCCGGAACTTCAAGGCATCAAGACATGAGGAAGAAGATCCAGTCCAAGCTAGAAGCATTAGCTCACCTTGAAGATCCGGTGTGACGAAGACTGGCTAGAATTACTGTTGAGTTGAAGACGACGGCACGTTTGCTGCACTCCACAAATAACAAAGAAGAAAACATAAAAGTAGGGGTCAGTACAAAACACGGGTACTGAGTAGATATCATCGGCCAACTCAAAATAGAAAACAGTATATACCAAGTAATATCATAAACTCAACTATGATACTCAACATGTAGCAACAACAAGTACTATATCATTAACAATTACCGTCAAGTTCACACATGAGGACTCAAGCCTCAATACCATACTCATTTGGGAATTATGTTCATTAGATTGAGTATATTAACATCTTTCAAGATTCATTATCTTTATTTCTCTTGTGTCGGTACGTGACACTCCGCTCCCTCATATTCATCAATCCTCTTGTGTCGGTACGTGACACTCCGATCCCCTAAATTTATGTGTCGGTTCGTGACACCCGATCCCCTAAATCTACGTGTCGGTTCGTGACACCCAATCCCCTAAATCTACGTGTCGGTTCGTGACACCCGATCCCCTAAATCTACGTGTCAGTTCGTGACACCCGATCCCCTAAATCTACGTGTCGGTTCGTGACACCCGATCCCCTAAATCTACGTGTCGGTTCGTGACACCCGATCCCCTAATCTCCTTTTATCAATTCATCAAGACTTCTTTCTTACCAAGGCATCATCAATCTCATTACTTTAGTTCATCAAGCCTTCTCCCTTACCAAGGCATCATCATTAAAAAGAGATTAGGTTTTTATCAAGATTTGGGATTCAATAACTTCATCATGCTTATTTATTCACAATTACATAATCATATTCATGCAAGCATACAATTAAGCATATAGAGGGGTTTACAATACTATCAAAACATATCATTCACTATTAAGAGTTTACTACGAATATCGTAAGAAACCATAACCTACCTCCACCGAAGATTCGTGATCAAGCAAGTAAATTTTCCCAAAGCTTTATGTTTTTCCCCTTCTCGATCGTCTCTCTCTCTATCGATTCCCTTCTCTCTCTTTCTGTTCTTTTCTTTTTCTTATTCCAACCCTCTTTCTTTTACCCTAATTAGTATATAATTAAGAATAAAAGATGACAATAATAACCCATTAATTAACTTAAGGTTACCTCTTTTAACCCCCAATTAATTAGACTTATTAACATTAACCCTCTAACTTTATAATTAAGGCAGGAGTAGTCAAAAACGTCCCTTAAAACGTATAAAGAAATCCGACCCAAACTGGGATTACGCAACCTGTGACGGCCCGTCGCGTCTGTGACGGCCCGTTGCGCCTGCGACTGTCCGTCATGCAGGTTCGTCAGAGACTCGATTTCCTTAAGGAGTCTGTGAGGCCCGTCATACCTACGACGGTCCGTCCTGCACTTCCGTCACGATGTTCAGAGAATCGTTCCTTGTTCCAAATTCTCAAGAGTTGAAGTGTTTTGAAACGGCGGATCACGACGGTTCATCGTGCCTGTGACGGTCCATCCTGCAGGTCCGTCACAGAGTTCAGAGAGTCGATTTTCAGTACCCAATTTTCAGAATTTTTAAGTGTTTTAAAACGAGACCCCTCGACGGTCCGTCGTGGGTTCCGTCATCTCAGCCTGTTTTTCCAGAAATAAAATCTGCTGCTCAAAACGACTAAACAGGTCGTTACAATAGATACCAATTTACCCATCGTTCGTCCCCGAACGATCACAAGAAGGAAAACAAGGGCGAAAAGGAGTACCTGAATCTTTAAACAGATGTGGGTATCTTTATTGCATATCTGCCTCCTTCTCCCAAGTGGCTTCTTCAACCGGTCGATTCTTCCATTGCACCTTGATGGATGCAACCTCCCTTGACCTCAACTTGCGGACTTCTCTATCTAAAATAGCAACAGGCTCCTCCTCATAAGACAAATTTTCATCAAGCAAGACTGAATTCCAATGAATAATATAGTTTCCATCCCCATGATATCTTTTCAACATCGACACATGGAATACCGGATGTACTCCGGACAGCCCTGGAGGCAAGGCTAACTCATAAGCCACCTCCCCTACTCGCTTAAGTACTTCAAAGGGACCAATGTACCTTGGACTTAGCTTACCCCTTTTACCAAACCGTATCACCCCTTTCATGGGCGAAACCTTCAGCAAGGCTTGTTCACCCTCCATAAACTCCAAGTCTCTAACCTTCCGATCTGCATACTCCTTCTGTCTACTTTGAGTCGCTAGAAGCTTTTCTTGAATAGATTTCACTTTCTCTATCGAATCCCTCAAAAGATCAGTACCCCAAGGTCTAACCTCGAATTCATCAAACCAACCAATGGGGGACCTACATCTCCTACCATAAAATGCTTCAAATGGAGCCATATCAATGCTTGAGTGATAGCTATTATTGTATGAAAATTCCGCTAAGGGTAAGAAGCTATCCCAATGGCCACCAAACTCTATCACACATGCGCGAAGCATATCCTCCAACACTTGAATCGTTCGCTCAGACTGACCATCGGTCTGAGGATGGAACGCGGTACTAAGGTCCAACCTAGTACCCAATTCCGCATGCAGTGTTTTCCAAAACATAGAAGTAAACTGTGTACCTCTATCTGATATAATGGAGAGTGAAACCCCATGCAATCGCACCACTTCCGAGATGTAAAGTTTGGCTAACTTCTTTGCATTGTAAGTCACCTTGACCGGAATGAAATGAGCAAATTTAGTTAACCTATCAGCAATCACCCAAATAGAGTCATACTTACTCATTGTCTTTGGAAGGCCAACTACAAAATCCATTGCAATTCTCTCCCACTTCCATTCAGGAATGGGCATTCTCTGAAGTGTTTCTCCAGGCCTCTGGTGTTCATACTTTACTTGTTGACAGTTTGGACATTTGGCAATAAAGTCAACAATATCACGCTTCATTCTACTCCACCAAAAGTGTTGCTTTAGGTCACGGTACATCTTGGTTGCACCCGGATGTATAGAATACCTTGAACTATGAGCCTCTGTCAGAATAGTGTTGATCAAATCATCAACTCGGGGTACACATACCCTTCCCTTGATTCTCAAAACACCTTCCTCATTGATTTGTGCTTCCTTAGCCTCTCCTCGCAACACTTTATCTCGGATTCGAATCAATTTCTCATCATTAAACTGCTTTCCTTTAATCTTGTCAAGAAAAGAAGATCTTGCCTCCACACAAGCCAACAATCCTCCCTTCTCATTTACTTCTAACCTCATAAGGTCGTTAGCCAGAATCTGAACTTCTCTAGCCAATGGGCGTCTAGAAGTTTGCAAGTGAGCTAGACTCCCCATGCTTCCCGCCTTTCTACTTAAAGCATCCGCTACAACATTCGCCTTCCCCGGATGATACAAAATAGTGATGTCGTAGTCCTTCAGTAGTTCCACCCATCTCCTCTGTCTCAAGTTCAAATCTTTCTGAGTGAAGACATACTGAAGGCTACGATGATCCGTGTAGACCTCACACTTAACCCCATATAAATAGTGTCTCCATTGCTTTAATGCAAACACTACCGCGGCCAATTCCAAATCATGAGCTGGATAGTTACGTTCATGCACTTTTAATTGTCTTGAAGCATAAGCAATCACATTCTTCTCTTGCATTAGCACTGCACCCAAACCCGAATAAGATGCATCACAATAGACAATGAAATTCTTACCTTCCACTGGCAAGGTGAGAATGGGTGCGGTAGTCAACAAAGTCTTGAGCTTCTGAAAGCTTTCCTCACACTCATCCGACCATACAAATGGAACATTTTGCTTAGTCAAGTTCGTCAGTTGGGAAGCAATAGAAGAGAATCCCTTGACAAATCGGCGGTAGTAGCTAGCTAACCCAACAAAGCTCCTTATTTCTGACACATTAGTAGGTCTTACCCAATTCTTTACTATCTCAATCTTAGAAGGATCCACCATCACTCCATCCTTAGAAACCACGTTCCCCAAGAAGGACACTACATCTAGCCAAAACTCACACTTAGAGAACTTGGCATAAAGCTTTTTCTCCCTCAACATTTCCAATACCATTCTCAAATGCTCCTCATGTTCTTTCTTGCTCTTTGAGTATATCAGTATATCATCAATAAATACGATCACGAAGAGGTCCAAATATGGCTTAAAAATCCGTTCATCAAGCTCATGAACGCAGCAGGGACATTCGTAAGACCAAAAGACATCACTACAAATTCGTAATGCCCATACCTCGTTCGAAAAGCAGTCTTTGGCACATCCGTTGCCCGTATTTTCAATTGATGATAACCGGATCTCAAGTCAATCTTAGAGAAGACACAAACACCTTGTAACTGATCGAACAAGTCATCAATGCGAGGAAGAGGATACTTGTTCTTTATGGTTACCTTGTTTAGTTGTCTGTAGTCTATACACATTCGAAAACTTCCATCCTTCTTCTTCACAAACAAAACCGGAGCACCCCAAGGCGATGCACTTGGTCTAATGAAGCCTTTGCTCAACAACTCTTGAAGTTGTGTTTTTAACTCTCTTAACTCCGCGGGAGCCATTCTATAAGGGGGTATAGAAATGGGGCGAGTACCCGGTTCAAGATCAATACAGAAGTCAATATCCCTATCTGGTGGCATACCAGGAAGATCTGCAGGGAACACATCCAGAAACTCACGGACCACCGAAACCGACTCAATCGAAGGTACTTGGGTAGTGTCATCCTTGAGATGTGCCAAGAAAGCTAAACACCCTTTACTAACCATTTTCTTAGCACGAAGAAAGGAGATGATACGCACCGGATTGGAAGTGTAGTCACCCTCCCACACTAACGGATCTGTCCCAGGCTTGGCTAACGTCACCGTTTTAGCATTACAATCCAAGATCGTAAATTGCAGAGAAAGCCAAGTCATACCCAGAATTACATCAAAATCATCCATTTCTAAGATAACCAAATCTACATAAGTGTTGCTCCCCACAAAGTTCACCAAACAAGACCTATATACCATTTCAACTACCACAAACTCACCCACCGGAGTAGAAACACGAATAGGCATATCAAGTAATTCACAATGTAAATTTAGACCATTAGCAAATGAGGAAGATACATAAGAAAATGTGGATCCAGGATCAAACAATACAGAAGCCATGCAATCACAAACCAGAAGATTACCTGTGATGACAGCATCGGATGCCTCCGCTTCAGACCGCCCAGGGAAAGCGTAACAATGGGCCCTATAGTTTGTCTGTCCATTGCCCCTATCATGTTGTGATGTAGTGGCTCCAGTTTGCCCATCACCTCGACCAATTTGGTGACCACCATTACCTCGACCACCACGTCCTCCAGAATGACGGCCTCTACCATGACCACCTCTACCTCTAGCCATTGGGGGTCTATAACTCTGTTTTGGACAATTTCTCCTAATATGTCCAGTCTCCCCACACCCATAACACTCTCTGGAGTCAAGCATAGGTCTCTCAGAGAAGTGTTGACCGGTCTGATGTGGACCCCCAACTACAGTCTGTAGTGAAGACTGAATGGGTCGAACTGAGTAACCTCCGGAACCTTGTCCTCTAGAGTAAGAACCATTAAACTCACCTCCCTTTCGAAACCTTTTTGATGTCGATGTCGTGGTGAAGTCATCTGGCTTCACTCCTTCCACCTCTATCACGAAGTCTACCACCTCCTGGAAGGATTTTGCCGTAGCCGCTACCTGTAAGGCTGAAATCCGCAACTCTGACCTCAACCCCTTTACAAAACGGCAAATCCGCTCTTGTGGACTGAAACATAGTTGGGTGGCATACCGGGATAATGCACGAAACTTAGCCTCATATGCATTGACCGACATCCTACCTTGCTCTAGCTCAAGAACTCATCCCTTTTCCTATCCCTCAAAGTTCGGGGAATACACTTCTCCATAAACAAGCTAGAGAATGAGGCCCAAGTCATAGGTGGTGCCTCTGTTGGTTGACACTCAATATGTGACCGCCACCACATTTTGGCGTTCCCTTAAAACTGATAACTCACGAACTCAACACCAAACCGTTCTACTATACCCATCTTGTGTAGTAGCTCATGAAAGTCAACCAGAAAATCGTAAGCATCCTCAGATTCCGCACCCTTGAAGACTGGAGGTTTCAATTTCAAGAACTTACTTAAAAGTTCATGCTGATCATTTGTCATTATAGGCCCAGTAGTCAGACGTGGAAACGTGCCTATGTCCAATGAGGCATCCATACGAGGAGCCATAGTGGCTGCATGTTGTACCTCTGATACCGGAGGTGTTGGTGCAGAAAACATTGGAGGTGCCTGACCCTGATCGGACAACCCACTAAGATAAGCGAGCACCTGATTTATCATCTCTGGGGTAGGCTGGGGTGGCAATCCCTCATTCTGCACTTGTTCATTTTCCCCATCCTCCCCTTCTCTTATTACCTCCTCAGTCGGTGGAGGAGTCACTGTCCTAGTATCAGATGGACTAGGTGCTCGTCCTCTTCCCCTAGAGGACGTCCTCCCACGACCTCTACCACGGCCTCTTGCCGCTGCTCTTCCTCAGCTACAGCCCCAGTGGCTGGCTCAGACGCACCCTGTCCCGCCGGTGCTGGTGTTGGTGCTGGCATAGTCGTTGCTCTAGTTCTAACCATCTGCGAAAGAGAGTAAAGATGGTCAGATACCAATTTGTATCACCTAGATACCAATTGGATTCAAGTAGTAGCATGAAAGAAAGAAAGAAAGAATGGAATTTTCCTAAAGTCTTATAGCCTCTCAAAGAAAAGTAAAGGCGTCCCCCTACCGTTCCTTAAGACTCTACTAGACTTGTTCTTATGTGATGAGACCAACGAACCTAATGCTCTGATACCAAGTTTGTCACGACCCAAATCCGGGCCGCGACTGGCACCCACACCTACCCTCCTATGTGAGCGAACCAACCAATCTAAACCTTAACATTTCAATGTAATATCAACATAAAGTAATGCGGAAGACTTAAACTCATTAATAAAATCAATAACTATTATTATCCCAAAATCTGGAAGTCATCACCACAAGAACATCTATGATCTAATTACTAAACTAAGAGTATTCTAGGAAGCTAAAACAAATAAAAGTTAGTCCATGCCAGAACTTCAAGGCATCAAGACATGAGGAAGAAGATCCAGTCCAAGCTAGAAGCATTAGCTCACCCTGAAGATCCGCTGTGACGAAGACTGGCTAGAATTACTGTTGAGTTGAAGACGACGGCACGTTTGCTGCACTCCACAAATAACAAAGAAGAAAACATAAAAGTAGGGGTCAGTACAAAACACGGGTACTGAGTAGGTATCATCGGCCAACTCAAAATAGAAAATAGTATATACCAAGTAATATCATAAGCTCAACTATGATACTCAACATGTAGCAACAACAAGTACTATATCATTAACAATTACCGTCAAGTTCATACATGAGGACTCAAGCCTCAATACCATACTCATTTGGGAATTATGTTCATTAGATTGAGTATATTAACATCTTTCAAGATTCATTATCTTTATTTCTCTTGTGTCGGTACGTGACACTCCGCTCCCTCATATTCATCAATCCTCTTGTGTCGGTACGTGACACTTCGATCCCCTAAATCTACGTGTCGGTTCGTGACACCCGATCCCGTAAATCTACGTGTCGGTACGTGACACTTCGATCCCCTAAATCTACGTGTCGGTTCGTGACACCCAATCCCCTAAATCTACGTGTCGGTTCGTGACACCCGATCCCCTAAATCTACGTGTCGGTTCGTGACACCCGATCCCCTAAATCTACGTGTCGGTTCGTGACACCCGATCCCCTAATCTCCTTCTATCAATTCATCAAGCCTTCTTTCTTACCAAGGCATCATCAATCTCATTACTTTAGTTCATCAAGCCTTCTCCCTTACCAAGGCATCATCATTAAAAAGAGATTAGGTTTTTATCAAGATTTGGGATTCAATAACTTCATCATGCTTATTTATTCACAATTACATAATCATATTCATGCAAGCATACAATTAAACATATAGAGGGGTTTACAATACTATCAATACATATCATTCACTATTAAGAGTTTACTACGAATATCGTAAGAAACCATAACCTACCTCCACCGAAGATTCGTGATCAAGCAAGCAAATTTTCCCAAAGCTTTATGTTTTTCCCCTTCTCGATCGTCTCTCTCTCTATCGATTCCCTTCTCTCTCTTTCTGTTCTTTTCTTTTTCTTATTCCAACCCTCTTTCTTTTACCCTAATTAGTATATAATTAAGAATAAAAGATGACAATAATAACCCATTAATTAACTTAAGGTTACCTCTTTTAACCCCCAATTAATTAGACTTATTAACATTAACCCTCTAACTTTATAATTAAGGCAGGAGTAGTCAAAAACGTCCCTTAAAACGTATAAAGAAATCCGACCCAAACTGGGATTACGCAACCTGTGACAGCCCGTCGCGCCCGCGACGGTCCGTCATGCAGGTTCGTCAGAGACTCGATTTCCTTACGGAGTGTGTGACGGCCCGTCGTACCTACGACGGTCCGTCCTGCACTTCCGTCACGACGTTCAGAGAATCGTTCCGTGTACCAAATTCTCAAGAGTTGAAGTGTTTTGAAACGGCGGATCACGACGGTTCGTCGTGTCTGTGACGGTCCGTCCTGCAGGTCCGTCACGGAGTTCAGAGAATCGATTTTCAGTACCCAATTTTCTGAATTTCTAAGTGTTTTAAAACGAGACCCCTCGACGGTCCGTTGTGTCCATGACGGTCCGTCGTGGGTTCCGTCATCTCAGCCTGTTTTTCCAGAAATAAAATGTGCTGCTCAAAACGACTAAACAGGTCGTTACAATTATTTGTTCAGTTGTTATAAATTAACTTACGCAAAAGATGTGTCAAATAAAAAAAGTATCATTTATTTTGCTCCAAAGAGAGTAATTAGTCTTCTAAAACTGGTCAACATAAACTCGATAATTAAGGGGTGATTATGAACAAGGACCAAGGGATTATGAACAAAAAGAATAGTCAATTTCAATTTAATTGATCAGAATTCAAATTTTGAAAAATCCAGGAAGGACGATAATAACTTTAAAAAAAAGAATTACGTATTGACTTTTAATTAAAGTAATTAATTTTAGATATATATAAACATCATTTTCACGTGTCATTGTATTATTCATTTAAGTCTAATCTTTACATTACTACAAATATTTCACACCATACAATTTTGTTGCTTTACTTATTTTCCAAGTGCTAATAAAATTGATGGGTTTTAACACATATAAGCAATTAGTACTCGAATAACTTAAACTATTTCTCTACTTAAAGACACTATATTTTAAAATTTGAACGCGTAAATTATAAATTAAAAGTGTTTTTTTTTATATAGATGTATCAGATTCATGTTATAATATAACATTTGAGAGCCTATATAGCATTTATCTTTTTAGATTTCCTCGCTTAAAAAAATAAGTTAATATTATACGAATCAATAATTTATATACATATTAAATATTAAACTTATACGCTTGATCTTAACAAAATGTTTGAGAAAAGTATATGTATTTATGAATTGTCCAATTATATATTCAGATCAAAATATTAAGTTTTTATTATTACGTAAACACACGGAAGTTTTGACCATGATTGAGGATTAGTGAGAGTTAGACATGAGCTGTAAAGATTAATTGTACTTAGAATTTATTCCAACTTTTTATTGAGTCTAACATAAACCAATCATTTTTTAAGAAGACTTGTCAACTTTTTTAAAAAATTTGATTCCAAGATATTAAAATGCCTTTTTTTAGCCACTATTTTTAATTAATTAAAGAAAAACCAAGAAAATTCTTGTACCTTGCTTTCTCTATCTATCTTAGTCATGAGATTATGATACAACAAAAGTGCATTACATTATTGGATTATACATTCACTTCAAGGGATAAGTACTAAAAAATAATTATTTTAATCTAGTCAAAAAATAACACACCAAAATAATTAAAAGCCACCTTGTAAAGTCATAAGTCTAATAAGTTGCCTTTTGAGAAAAGTACCAAGCTAGTGTCAAATCATTTCTAAAAATGTCTTGAATAATCTCCAAAAAAAAAAAAGTGACATGCCCTAGAAAAATTACAATGAGTCTACTTTTACACAAAATTTTCTTAAAACAAATATAGCTTAGCTTGTCCTGTTATTTTGTTCATGGTGATAATTGATAAGTTGTAGATATTGTAATGAAGCAGTTAAAAATTCATATAACTATTACATATTTTAATTATAGAATAATTTATATATTACTTTATATAAATAAAAGACAGAATAATCAAATTCCGTAGATATTTTTACGTAAAATAATATACAAATGTCATCATTACTCTCTATATTATTAATATATGTATAATTCTAATCAACTACAAATGACCCCTAACCCTTAAATACTAAATTATTCAATAATTAAGATCTAAAATTATTGTTAATCCCATAATTAAAGTAAGAACAACTAAGCAAACACTGCTTAAACACTCTAGAGACTAGAAGAGCCTACCTCAAAAATATACCAATTTTCAATTTTACAAAAAACATGTCACTTTTAATATATATATATATATATATATCCCCATTTTTCATGTATATTAAACTCGGTATATTTAGCAATAAATTTAACATTGAGTAAATTAATAAGTAAATTTTTTTTTTAAAAAAAAAAGTCACAAATATGATCTTTCTATTGCACAAGCAAGAAAATGACGGCTACACTTGGGCAATCTTACAAGAAAAAAGAACTTCTAATATACACTTTTTCATTTAGGTGAGTCTTCAAAAGAAATTTAAATATATTTTATAAAAATAAAAAAATTACTTCTTGTCTAATAAAAGTGTAGAAAATAAATTTTACAAATGATATTTATGTCTCTTGATTTATTTAGATTAAGTTTAGTATCGAAAAAAATATTTTTCAATTCTTTCATATTTTATTCATAAATTTTTTAAAAAATATATTATCTCAAAAGTTTTAGTTTAATTTTATAAAAATGAATTCCAATCTTCCCTCCTCTTAAAATCAAGAAAAAAAAGCTTCACAAACAACCGTCTTGATCCAAAATATTTTTATTTTATTCATGTCGAACATACCCTTAATTCTATTTTCTTTTTAATTATTTTTAGTTTAATACTTGTCCTCTAACTTCTTTCTCATGGTTATCCAAAACTAGAAGATAAGAAAACTTACTTATCTTTGCTCAACATTTTTCTTTGCACTTAATGTTAACACAACAACAATATTGTAGTCACATTGTAGCACCACAAAAATTATTTTGGTGCAAATATGACCACAAAAATTAGAACTCTAAAATAACATAATAAAATTTTGTCCAACGAGTCAAAAAAAAAAAAAAACCAAAAAAACTAGCAAAGTGTTGATATTCCTATGGCTATTATAATGGATGGACCCACAAGGCACCACAAAATTTAATTTTGTTCTTATTTGATGACTCATTAATGACCAAACACTATGATTTCTCATTATTTTAATTTTTTGGAATCTATTGACTATACAGTATACAGTATACACCCACCCCTTCTCCAAGTTTTTAATTATTTGATATTCAAAAAATTTATTTATGAATCAAGTTAAATTCGCATCAAATAAACTTATCAAATAAATCAAGTAGTTTGTGGTGGTAAATCTAAGATAAATGTAAAACTATAATGCTACGTATTTTATTGAATTATCGATTATGATGTGTTATACTTATGATATTAGTTTTTTCTTATATTATATTATATGTGTGATGACATTACAAAGTTTTATTAGCTAAATAAAAAATATTATCAATCTCGTTTGCTTAATTAAAAATATGTAAAATTATAAACAAAAACTAGCTTATTTTTATATAATACCCAATATATTTCAGTTTTAATAGTATGAAACAAACCACTACCAGTAACACATGTTGTGTATACTAAGTAATTCTATTAAATAAAATATGGAAAGAGAGGTCGAAATAATTTAGATATATGTAGATCAATAATATGTGTTGTGTAGAATTTAAAAAAATTGTATATTTTCAAAAGTATTTGTATTACTTTTATGTTGTCCTATTCTTTGAATATTAGTATTTGTGCAAAAACTTAATTGATTGATAAATCGAATCGAAAAAATATATATTGGGTTATTAGGTTAAAAAAAATATTAGATTATTAATTTGATATTGAATTTTCCTATTGGGTTATTGATAAATCGATGATCTAATAAGATGAAAATAATTTATTATTTTATTTTTACAATTTTTAAATATTAATAATTTAATACATAATTACACACTATAACTATATCAAATTATTAATACTCTACCAACTTCACACTAGGTCACTTTACTAGTTTTTACTGTTTACTCAAAACTTAAAGATTAAATTAAGGGGTTCACAATTGTAGCTAATTGATTTTAGTTTAAAATTTAGTTTTACTCTTGTTAGACTATTTTATTTTAGTTTTAATTTGTAATTGTAGGTTATAATATTTGCAAGTTCGTAAGGGTTCGCGATTTGAGTAACATAAAAAAATCTCATACTATGTTTTAGCGGTATATGTAATTATAAACTTGGTGCAATATTCTCTCTTATTGATGAAATTTTCATTATTTTTCATGTTTCACTATATCAAAATATTTTAAAAAGTGAGAAAATTTATAATATTTTACGAATATTTTCTCATTTAGTGGATATACACCCCTAATATTTGCTTCATTTTTAATATTAACTTTTTAGTATTATATTAATTTTTTTAAATCGAAGATCTATCGAAAACAGAGATCTATTATTTTTTCCATCCTAAAAAGTTATGCACTTTCTTACGTGTCACAACATTTTCTATTACTTATCCAATACCCTCCCTCCACGTCATTTTTCAACAACCCTAATTAAAATTATTTTATTACCCTTTTAGCCTTTCTTCTCCACCATTATATACCCCTTCTTCTTCCCTTTTACAAACCCCTCAATTTCTTGTTTTCTTCGCAAATTTTTTTCTTTTTTCTAACCAAACAGTTCCTCAATTATCATCATCTTCTTCTTCTTCTCATTGGGGTCAAAAAACCCTAAAAATGGAGTTCCCTGAGATCAACATGATCAGCGATTTTGAAGCAGGGGTGAAATGTCTTCAAAACCCATCTATGGTTTCTCGATTCTTTTCACTTTCTCCCATTGAAAAAGTACCTCAAGTTTACAGTTTTTGGAAATGGGGTGCTTTAATTCTCGCCATTCTAGCTACTTTCAGCAGCTTAATAAGAAAAATCAAGCTATTGTTCATTTACGTTCGTAGAATCAAACCTTCTGCTGAACCCCTTCTTCAATATCTAGGCGAAGACTTCGATATTTCCGATGATGATGACGAAGATGATAAATGTTCATCGGCGGCGGCGCCGTCTTCTGATGATGAGGATCTATTAGATCAACAAATTGATGAAGATTTTACTGTTGCCGGGTCGTGTTTTTATTTCAGGGAAAAAGGGAATTTGAGATTCCGTCGGCGGAGAAATAGCTTAGAGAGGTTTCCATGGACGGAATTTTCAGCCGGGAAGAATGTTGTAAAGCTATGGGATAGTTTAGCTTTAGGATTAGATTATGAATACGAAGATTTATCGAACAGTGTAGTTTCGTTATGGGATTTGAACCAGGAAGAGAAAATAGGAAATTTATTTACTGGGTCTTCTAAGGTACCGTCGGTAGCAATGGCGTCGCCGTCGATGGTTTTGTCATCGGAAGTGAAAAACGACAGGAACGGTGTTGTTTTAGCTGCGTATGATACGAGGATGAGAAGTAATTCTCCGGCGATATATGCTGACTGGGGTAAAGGATCAGGGAAGGTCGTCGGAGTTAATGGTTCCGGCGTCGGAAAAGTTTACGTCAGAAATGAATCCGCCGGGAAGTTGACGGTCGGTGATTTGAGAAACGTGAAAACGCCGTTAGAGAAAATTGACGGTGACACGTGGTGGGACGCAGACGCCGTTATTGTCGAGGAGAAATTTGACGGTTCAAAAAATTGAGAAAACGCGGCGAAGACTTGTGTTTTTCTAGAGAGGGTAAAATGGTCAATGATCACATGTCTGTTGTATCTCTTTGTATATAATTAATTATTTTCGATAATTATTGAAAATGATGATAAATTAATGTTTAGTCAAGCTTTATTATTATTATTTATCTACATTTAAATTTGTTTATGTCTCTTTATGAATATTTTAAATCTGATTTTTCTTCGTCAATTATTTGATTTGTGGTTGAGTTATTTTTTACTTAGCTGGTGATTCTACCAAATTATTTGATTTAATTAAATATGTGGTCCTTTTGTCATAATTAAAAATTTGTCAGACAGCTCAGCTAGTTTAAATGACCAAATTTAATCCCAATTTTATGACATGGTTTAAACAAATCACAAGGTTACAAATAAAATATTAGATAAAATTATGTTTGTCCTGAGATTTATTTTTGAGGGAACTGAAACTTTTATGAGAAAATATTTGATTACAGTAGTTATCGTAGTCATTATATGAAGATTTAATATTTGTGAAGTTGAATAATATATAAGCAAATAATATACGTAAATCTAACATTGTTGGAAACGGTAATTTCCTAAAATACTACTATGAATAAAATCTAAATGATGGTTTAGAAAAAAAGTTATTTATTCATGAAAATTAACCTAATGGCAAAAACACGCTTTATTGAAACTTTATTTAATTTTAAAGCTCTAAATCAAGAAATTTGATTTTAGTAATTTTCATTGATCAGAATATGCAATTGATGTTGAGAAAATAAAAATAATTACATTAGCAATGATCATTCTTTTTTGGGCTTACAATAAAATCGTTTAAATTTAAATTTATCTATTAATATCTATTTTTAAAGCATCAACTTCAATAAAAATAGGAAATGTATCTTATTCAGAAAAAAGAAAATTCGAATTATCCTACCATAATTCATGCTGATAATAATAGCCACTCTTGAATAGACTATGATCAATCTTTTTCAGCCTTGCTTGTACAAATCAAATTGTGTGATAACAACAATTCCAATGGAAGGAGGAATGGCGAATATTCGTTCGTCCCTAATCAGTGATCTCGAGTTTGAGTCTCCTTGAATACAAAATTATTTCTTCTAGGGAGTTTTTTAAATTTTAATAAGAAATTTTCTAACGCAAATTTAAATTTAATCAAGCTTTAATATAGATATTGAGATCGATTTTTATCAAAAGAATCATGTTAAGTGGGTGCATTGTTTTTCATAAATGACTCGAACACTTTTAGCTGTCATCCACAACAATAATACCAACCACACAATTCATTTGTCTTAACTCACAATAAATACATAGGATGACAACAAAAAATAAAGGGGAGGGCATCTAGTAGACAATTTCATCAGTGGGTCTTATTTTGGTTGAAAAAAAGAAAAAAGTATACTTTTGTTAAAGTATTTCCATGTTGGATTACTGTTTATTGTTAATCCTCTTCTTATGACTTTATTTACATAAATATAATTTTGATTTTATATGATATGAATGCGTAATTTAATCGTATAAGTAGTTAGTATACATGAGTTATTGATATTACACGTGAAAGATTATTTCGATATATATGAGTTAAAATCATGAACAAGTGCCATAGAATAATATAGATATTTTTAATTCTTAATTAGAAGTCTCAAATAGAATTATTTGGTGATAGAACACTTTATCTACTTAATAGCTTATCTTTATGTGCATCTAAAATTGACTCGAACAAATGAAATTTCGAATATCAAATACCAAAGAAAGAAATAGAAGAAAGTTGAAGGAAATGATAAAAGATTAAATTTCAAGTAAAGTTTAGATGAAATTTATGTTCATAAAATTCTATTTTAACAAAGAAAAAACTCAAAAGATAAAAGGGATCATTTGCACCACATGACCTTTTCTAAATCTTGTTTTTAAATTCAGTTTCTATTCATATTAAAATGACCTAAAATTCTACCTTGGAATTTAGTTTGGATAAATTTTTATCCTCAAATAAAATTTAACCTAAGTGACCTTAAAAAGGAATAGAATAAAATTAGTGGCCTCAAAAGAGGTCATTTGTGCAAAGTGCTACGTAATAAAAGAAAGGATTGAGGAATATTGGGCCTGGCCCATTATCTGAAATAGAATAGTCGGGCAGAATCATATATTAAGGGAGGTGGATTTTAGCCCAATGGTGTTAAAAGTTATTTAGCCCAAAAGATAAGCCCATGAACAAAAATAAACTGTTAAGTTGAAAGAAATAGCCACTTGTTGGTGCTAATTAAAATGTCACACCAATAAAAATATCTCTACATTTTATATATAATATAGCTTCTCAATTGTTTTTGGGCAAAGGACAGAATCACACAACTTTTAAGGTAAAATTACCATTTGTCCTTGTACATTTATAATTACAGAAATCCCTCAAACTGATACAATAATGTAAGTGCTGTTAAATTAATCTGATGCTCGAGATACATTAATCGTTAAGTAAGATACATTACATTTTATACATGATACACTAATATGATAGGCGAGATACATTAACGTGATGCGTGAGATACATTAATTTGATGAGCTGATACATTAATCTGATGCGCGAAAATAAGAGAGTTGTAAAAACTAATAGAGGATAATGATAATTAGAGAACTTAAAGATGTGATTTTGTCATTTTCCCGTCTTTTTAACTACCAATACTTACTTTTAATTTGTGTACACACAAACTAAATTACACGTGGCCCCATCACGACAATCCACATATCTTTCGATCAAATTAAGTTTCACGTGTCCCATTATCATGATTAATCGTCGATTTCCGAGAGTGTACAAGTATATGTACATGATATAATATTATCAGCCCTGAGTCAATCGGAAGAATTCTCTTAAAAGGATGTAACTACTAAGAGTAATATTGCTATATTGCTCGCTCTTTAAAACTGTCAGATTCACATAAAATTCTTTAAAATTGTACTATTTTTTTAGAAGATCCGATATATATTCAGTATGTTTATAAAGAGTCGGAGTAATCGTGGATCATAATTATGACCATCAGGCAAGTGTTGGCTAGTCATGTACTAAATTATTTGTGTAAAATATAGTTACTTGAGTTATAAGGAATGACAACTACTACATATGATATTTGTTGATTAATTTAATTTATCAGCTCACTTTCTAGCTAGAAAAAAAAAAGATTTAAGTCACATAATAGGGACAAATTAAAGGTGAATATATTTTTATTTTATCATTTTATCTAGGGAAAGGATCATTACCCTGATGCACAAATATTAAAATGCTGAGCATGCATAAACCCAACAAACATATATAATTTCTGATCATTGTGCCTATAAACAGTCAAAATTAAGAACAACGCAACATTTTTTTTATCGTAGTATGGTGTGTAAATTTTATAGAGATGGATTCAAAATTTAATAGGTTAATCGTTCTTTTAAGATAACTTTATTTTTCTCGGTGCAGCAAAGAGAAACTTATTTTCTTGAATTGCTGAGTGAGTTTTTCAAGTTAAACATTCTATGTCAAAAGTTTATATACTTTTATTTTGCTTGCCCTAAAGTTAATGATTTATTGTTGTATCAACAATGTATCTAGAATCCAGTAAATAAATAGAATTGGGATTTAAAATTCATATATACTAAAGTTCTCGCTTCATCTACCTTTCATTAATATATGCTTTGTACAAAAATTATTGAATTTTAATGAATCGTTGATATATATTTTGTAGTATATGCATTGGGTTGTATAGGTAATAGGATCATGCGCAAAAGGAAGCAAAAGAGCACGCCAACTGACCAAAACTAACTCTCCTCTTAATTCATTGGCTTGGGAAATACAATACTATTATTTGAGCGGGTGTTCGATTATTTTTACTTATTTATTATAATTAAAATAAAAATATTTAATTTTACTTATTTCGATTTAATTATTAATTTTAAAAGAATTATCAAGTTAAATATGAACGAAATAAAGTAATTATCCTTTTTTTTATTCAATGGAGAGATACTGTACTCCTTTATGGTAACATTCCATGCGATATTTTTGTCTCTCACTCTTTCTATTTTTCTTGGATCTTCCATTAACTGTAGATTTCATCATACTTTTTGTCAAATTGATGTTCGAAATTTGTATTATAATGTTCATTGTCATTTTATGTTTCTTTACTAATAAATTTGTCAAATATTGGTATTTTTTTAATTAACACGTTATTTTTTTATATGTATATAATATTTATTATATATTGAAGTTCAATTAATTTTTTTTAATACTAAGAGTAAATCCAATTAGCATATGCATAACACATATTCATATCAAGAATTTTTAGATGAAAAGAATAAAAGATTTTAATTTTTTATCTATACAAAACATCTTATTTTAAATTAAACCAACATGTCTAAGTTCAGCGGCTGTCACATAATTGAAGCTGTAATTTTGAAGGCATACTATGTATTTTATTTTAAATTGAATTTTGTATTGGTGTACCTTTTAAACACGGGATTAATATTATGATAATCATTATTTAGCTATATAAGGGTTACATTATGCATAGCACTATTGTTTTCCTTGACATGTTTGATATGATCTTAAACAAATTAATTAACTCTAGCAAGCTCCACTAATTAGGCATCGTGACATCATAATCATAAAGTATGTTGTAAATAATTGATGTATCGATATGTGGAGTTTAAAGAAAAACACTAATAGATTTTAGGCTATAATATCTTCTTATGAAAGAATAATGCTCTTAAAAAGTTTATAATATACTCTTATTTTAAAATTAAAATGTAAATGTTTTATGTTATTTTACCATTCAAGCTAAATTTTAATTATTAGTTAAATTTTAGAGGTAATCGTCATAGCCTTAATATTTTCTTTCTCGTTTTATTTTTAATGTAAGTCTAAATCATCGAAAAAATGATATAATTATAATAAATATTTTATTCGTATAAAACAAAAGAGAGTGTTAAAGGTAGTAAGATGAAGAGCTGTAAAAGAAAAAGTTTCACAATCTTCAAGTTTGGCAATACAACTTGTCTTTCCCAAATTTGGGTCGCCGGAATCTTGCTGTTTCCCGGCGACATCGTCGGCGATATGCTTCCATAGCTTCAACTAGTTGGATCTTCCACATCTGATTCTCCGTTAGATACCTCGTGTTTTCCTTGATCTCTTACCACTTCTTCCGGTCCCCTAAACCCGATTCTCCAATCGGAGAACCAAATTTCATCGAAGTCTATCATCTCATCGATTCGTTTTCCCAGGTACCGATTCAGATCTGAGTCTAACTCATCGACCCATTTGAAGCAGATGCGATGAGGAAACACATAATGAGCCGGGTCCGATAGAAAGTCGTGGATTAAGGAATTAGATCCGCCGACGATATATGGAAGTTTTAGGCGATTAATAATGGCGGAAACTTTGTCATCATCTGTATACAGTAAATCGGTATCGGAATCGGACCTCCATTTTTCGTTATTTTGTTAGAAAAGTGATGTAAAGAGAAATAAATACCCAAAATTAGAGCACTATTGGGCTTGGGCCTATTATCTCTACTTTGTAATGAAGATGTAACATAAGAGCCCAATGATCGATATGCATCATGTTCGTTTAAGAGTTAATTACTTAGATATGTTATAGCTGGCAATATTACGTAACTCACTATATTTTGGTATTTTTAAATACTAGAAATAACACTACACACACATTTAAGATGATAAATATCAAGTTATAAACATATTTTTTAATAATAAACTACTTATACTATCAAGTTATAGCATATCAAGAAAAACATATTATTCTCATTAATTTTTTTAAATAATAATAAAATTATTTAAATAATTACATTTATTATTCAGTTACCTTTTTAATCCAATGTAGTTAATTAAATTAATTATTTTAAGTTACCTTTTTTAAACAAAACTCTTAACTAGTGTAAATTCAAATAAATATTATATAATTACCTTTTTAAAAAAAAATTACAAAATAATAGGGATTTTATCATTCCATAATTAATAACTACCCATCAATATCTAAAATAATTACAGTTTTATTTTAAAACTGTCACACTGCCCCAAAATTTTGTTCTTCCCCAAATCCTCACAAAATCATCTCTTTTGCACGCCTAACAATTAATTTTTTACCAAATCATCTCTTTTGCACGCTCAAAAAACTTTCAATCTTAACAGTCGTTTTCTCCAATTCTACTATTTTGCACTCAAATCTTCATCTCTTGCACTTAAAAAATTGTACAATGTCGAAGAGAGGCAATGAAACCCCGCGAAAATTCAAAAGGTTGAATGATGAACAAAGCTCAGACGAATTTCATGCTCCATCTTTCAAAATTTTATCACAAACTCAGCCTTCATATGCAAAAGACAAAACTAGATCAGGGAAATCAAAAATGAAAAAAACACACAAACAAACATCCAAAGAAATCCGAGAAGAAGAGAAAAGGGAAAGAAAAGCAAAAAGTAGATGAATCGGAGAAATGGGCGAAAGAAAGAGGAAAGAAAAGGAAAGGAAAATAAATTGAGTACTCATCAGATTCTGAATCTGATTTTGTAGAAGAATTGATAAAATCAAAATCAAAAAAACCAAGAACCTCTGAAATCGATACTTCACATTTACAAGAAGAAGAAGAAACAGTTAAACCCAAAAAAAAATTTAAAGGTTAGTAAAAAAAAATTTAAAAAAAATTAAATTAAAATTATCTATTTAATTTTATTCTAATTTCGAGTTAATTGTGAATACTGTAGTACATTTTTATGTTCTTTTATTTATGTATGAATTGTGTATGATTCACTGTATGAAATTACACATTTTTTTATATTACAATATCAATATATGAAACATTTATGAATTGTGTATGATTCAATGTATTAATTTGGTATGATATGTATATTAAATTTGTATGATTTGTGTATTAAGTTTTGTATCAAGTTTATGATATTGTTGAATATTAATATCCATGATAAAATTACATACTTTATGTTTTGATTTGTATATTTAGTGTTGAATATATTGTATATGAAAGAATGTTATAAGTTTGTATGAAATGCTACATCTACTTTATTACATTATAAATGTATAAACAATGTATGAACTGTGTATGAGTATATTGTAATACAAAATCAAAAAAAGCAAAAGACATTGAAATTGGTAGGTCAGAGATAAGCCACAAATAAACCTAAACAAGTTGTTAAGGTCAGTAAAAAGATTTTTTCAAATTTCAATTAAATATGTATGGTTTAAGTGTGTTTAATTTTGATTTTATTTGTCAATAGTATAGTACATGAAATTTGTATGATTTATATATCAGTTGAGTTTTTAGTACTGTATATTATAATTATATATGAATATTGTATGATTTAATATTGTATGATTTGTGAATATATAATTGGATTACAACAAAGTATGATTTTTGATAAATAATAATGTATTAATATTGTATGATTTTGTGTATAAAATAATTACTATATTTCACTATAGGAATGTATGGATTAATGTATTAACTTTGTATGCTATGTGTATGAAATGCTATATTGTCTATTACAATATCAGTGTATGAATAATGTATTAGTGTTGTATGTCGTATATTTTTTACTATTATTAAAAGTATTAAAGCTGTATATTTTATGTTCTGATTTGATGTATGAATTAATGTATTGGTACTGTTTGAGTAGTAGTTTATAGTTTAAAAGTCATAAATTATTTTTAAAAAAAAATTAAATATGTATTAATATTGTATGCATTGTGTATGAACTGATGTACAATTTTTGTATGCTTTGTGTATGAATTGAATTGAATGTCCATTTAATATACCAGTATATATATGATTTTATATGACATTATATAGTATGATAAATGTATTAATTTAATTTACCAATTTTATAGGAGAAGAAGATACAAATACATTTGTCTTCATGTATTAACATGAATGTGTTTGCGGATCTGTTGACCTTCCTAGGTCAAGACAAGTTTCAACAATTCTTAGAAGAAACACCGTTTGAATTTTTTTATGATTTGCATGACATAAAAATCCAATGTCAGATGTTATGACATATATTTATTCTTGAAACTAAAAATGACAGGGATGACATGTTTGTTATGAATGTAAATGGTACAAAGTTACATCTTGGGTTAAAAGAATTTGTTGTTGTAATCGGTCCAAAATGTGGACCAATTTCTGATTTTGTATCTGTACCTATCAAAATAATTCATACAAACTTCATACGCATTTAATATATCATTCACTGACATATACACTATTTCAATTAAACAAAAAGAATATAGTTTCTATACAAAATTAATACAAAATATATATTATAATTTCAAGAGAAACATATATTGTGAGTTTAACAAAATATAGATTTTCATACACAATTAATACAAGCTCTTATAAATTTCATACACAATTAATACAATTTTCATACTTCACCAATACACAAAATTATATCTTCTTACTTTTTGAATATTATCTGAGCAGGTTTTACCATTAAATACAATTTTTATATAATTTTCAGACATTATTCATACATTTGTAATACTTCACCTGTACAAAGAATTATATCTAATTATTATTTGTCTAGTTAATAAATGTACGTTTTTCTATTTTCTTCACAAATCAACTAATACGCGAATCTTCAATTTAATTACAACTCAAACACATTTATATTTACTTATCGTTTTTCAAAATGCCATATGTAACTTGATTGTTTATCCAAAAAAATAACATACAAAGTATATTTTAGATCTAACAATAATTAAAAAAAATCGAACACTTTTATACATGTACAAAACAATAAATATAATTAAAACCAACAATTCATAATTAAAACAACAAATCATAACAAAAATCAATATGATGAATTCCATTTTCCACCATGTTTTATTAATATTGACACATTGTTCTCCATCAAATCAAATCAAATTGTTTTCAACGCCAAAATTTATTCAACTACTAATAAAAAATGAAAATAAAATCTACAAATCTCAAAAAGATTGTGAAATTTTGGAAAGCAGAATGACATGTACGTTCATGCCAATTTGGTAGAGCTTTTCAAGGAATTAAATAAAAAATTAATATCATTTAAACTAATTTGAGAGAATTAAGACAACTAACTAATCTAAAAAAATTTAAAATCCCTGCTAATTTATTAACAGTAATTAATAATTATATTTAATTTATTTAATAAAAGATCCCATTTTCCATTATTAATTTGTCTGTTTTTTTAATTTATTTTTTATTTTAACAACTCTTTTTAATAATTTAAAATTAACATTATATATTTTTTTAAAATGCTATAACTTGAGATATTAAATGTTATACAATGAAATTCAAACTCTAGTGCTATAACTTGAGAATATTACTATAAAAAATGTTATATACTTAATTTACACTTTTAAATACATCTGGAATACATTGCATCCAAGTAGATTCATATGTATCAAGGATACATAACAAATCTCGCTCCGTAACTCTCCTATGAATGTGAATCGTATTAGATATATAAAAATATATAATAATTATCGATCACATCCCTCTCCATCTCGCTCATCTCTCTTGTTGTTTTAGTGTATAAAGTAGCATAAATAAATGTATTTAAGTGCTTTTAGTTCAATATAAGACAAAAAACTTTAAATTAGTGTTAAAATACGTAATATTTTAAAAAATTTATATAGGTAAAAATAGTATATATGGTTATGAAGTATATCACATTATGTAGTTTCTCCAATTAAATATGGTGTAAAAGTCAGACTCCTACATGATGATGATGGAGTGAATCTCAACAAGGACGTTGATGAGCTCTTAAGGCGAAGGGGGTTGTATGTGATTTTCATGATGGAGGCCGATCAACAAGTCATAGTGAAAAATTACAGACTTCTGAACTAATAAGTTTATAAAGAAAGGATGCATATACATGTAAGGTGATGAAAGTAAATATACATTGAACTAAAATAAATAATATGTATCATGAATCTGAACTTTGAAAATATAACTAGCAACTTGACTATTACTATTGACATGAGTCTAGAAATCGTGATCAATTGGTATAGTAGACAAGTGATAAATCAAAAGTTGCTATAAAAATATCACACAATTAAAGTTGAATTAGTTTACGGTTGGATAAGCGAATTTTCTGGATTTATAGAGTATTTTTTTTTTAACAGTCATTATGCTATATTAAAGCATAGAAAGGTTCAAAGAGTTAAAGGATGCAATCGCATCACTCAACAATCCATCTAGAGAAAGTAGAAGCCAAACAACTTTGCGTACTAACAAAATAGAAAATTTTGATAAATTATGTGCAATCAAATTTCAAGACCTTGGAATATGCATTACATTAACCACTTCAAAGTACTTCATAAGGTTTCAAATATCTTCACAAGTAGTCTCTATCTCCCATGAGACTATAGTTCTTTGTAGTACCATATCCACCACATTTTTTGCGTCTGATAAGATTTGCACCTTTGTCCACTTTTTTTCTCTATCGTTCTCCATCGTTATACGAATTGCAATTGCTTTAGCAGTGATGGTTTACGCAACTTATTGAATTGGGATGCCAAAGACATGTAGCAGGTTACTACAACTATTCATAGCCGCCACACCAATGCTTGCAGTCTTCTTTTCCTTATGTACGCTAGCATCTGCAAACACAACAATACTACCTTGTGCCATAGTTAAATTTCTATCATCATTACAAGCAGGTATAACTCTAGTGAAAGATGGAGGGATCAAATTGCTTTCATACTCGTGAAATTTAAAAAGACCTTTGTTAACAATATCCTTAGAATCAACAATTTCTCCATTAAAACTCTTTTGAGTTTCTAGCCTACCAAATTTGCCACATAATAGAAATACTTAATTTAATCATCTCAATAGAGTCAGGATAATTTTTAACATTTGTAAAAAGATCATTCCACCAACTAGTAAAATCCACAGTATCTTCTAAGCTAGGCCAACTAATGTGACAAATTTTCCAAACTAATTGAACACTGGAACACCTAAAAAGCATGTGATCAATCGTTTCATTCTCAAGTCCACAACCCTTACACCCTCCACAAATATGCCTCAGTCTCCTAGAAATTATGTGGTCGACCGATAACACATTCAAAATATATTTCCAAATAAAGTGTTTATACTTGTTTTTAATATTCATAGACCATAAAAACTTTCAGAATTTTTTTGAGATAGATTAATTACTAGATTGGGCTCTCTCGTTACTCACTTGTTCACATCTAATCATTTTCCTCGCTAAGTGGAATCCTGATTTAACCTCATACTTTCTAGATTTGGTATGGTGCCAAATAATCTTATTGGAAGAGCCTGTAGTTGAAATAGGTATAATTCGCTTAAATTTAACTAAGTTATTGATTCTTTCAGTATCAATTCAATTCAAACTTAACTCAATCTGACATATTCAAATTTATCTTAATCCATCTATTTGACTCCTTTACGACAACAAATTAAAAAAATATATAATGATCATGCTTTCACAACATATGATCATCATTATTGGTCTCAAATGTGGTGGTGTTCGATAGTTTCCACCGTTAAATTCTTGTGCCAGTATTAATGTAGACTGTAGTCTTGAGCCATACACCACCTAGTTTTTTTCTTTTTTCTTGTAGGTGTACTAAATTATTTTTTTGTAATATGGTTACCTGAGACATAAATTTATTTTTGTCAGCTCATGGTATCTCTAGTCTAGTGAAATAGTGAGACAATATAATAGGGACAAGGTTCATATTTTTTATTTTGATAATAATTTTATCTGGCTTGGGAAAGAAACAAATATTTAAATATTGAGCACGCATAGATGATAGAACACAACAAACATACCTTTTGTGCTTACTAAAACAGTTATTCATTTTATAATTTTATATCGCGATATAAAATTATATATCCAAATATTTATTAAGTATGCAGTTTTTGTGAGCTAATAGTGTATAAATATCTATATAATTAACATTAAATTAGTTTCACAAAAATTCATGAATCAATATATAAAAAGATAAATATATATAAAAAGTTAATGAGATTCAATCTTTATATTAAAAGGAGTTGTTCCCGTGAACAACTTTGGTTGCTAAACAACAAAATTTATTGTTATTTTAAAAAAATTATGTTAATTGCAAGCTATTTACTATTTCAATATTACTCTGCTACTCATTTTAACATTAGATTTTTGAAAATATAAAACAATTTAATAAAATATCTTTTATAAAGGGTTAACTGTCAAAGTCAAGAAAAAATAATTAAAATACAGAGGGAATAATTATTAATTTGTAGCATGTTTGAAGAGTACTTATTTGTTATAATATTACATGTTAAATTATAAGTTTTAATTTAAATAAATTGGAATATGAAATAGTGTTTGAGGGTGGCCGCATGCGTTAAACAAACCGCACGCTTACTGAACAAACACCTAAAGCATTGCATATTTATTAGCTTCCGCAATAAAATACTACTTTCTTTAGGAGTGTTTAAATTTAGAGAGTTAAATAATATAATTTTTGTTTATTTTTTATCGTTTTAATTAATATTTTATAATATACTTTTTATTATATTGATATGTGATAAATTGTAATTTATAATATTTTCGTATAATTTTTTAATATTATTTTAAAAAAATTCAAAATATTGAATTGATGTAATTTAATTTAATTTTGAAAATTAGTTCGATTAACTTTTAAAAAGTATAACATGATAATAAAAAGTGAATGGGAAGTACTATTTTGATAGCTTAAAAAAAAGTATTGAAGATTTCTTTAAATTTGATATTTTTTATATAAGTTTTATCTTTGAATTAGTGATTGGCTTAAAAATAAATATTTATTTAATTAACTAAAATTTAATATACACCTGATCTTATAATAACATTAAAATATACTTCTAAATTTTAATAAAGTATATAAATATTTTCGACATATCTATCTATCGATTTCTGTTAAAAGCCTTATTCTCTTACAGTAATAAAAGTGTATGACAGATTGAAGATGTATCTATATTTAATTAAATAAAGAAGATATTTTTAAGACTACTAAAAATTAATGGATAAAACTGATAATCTATATTAAGTTAAACGGATATTACTGCTCTCTGTAATTTATGATAGCTTAAAGGTAACTTTTGAAGTTATATATATTTTATTCTTTATAAAACAAACAATTAAAAGAATTTAGTTCTTAAAATTTGAATTATGACACATTTGTATTTATTATTAGAGAGACTTCCCAATGACTCAATGCAATATTTTAGTCTCTCACTCTTTTTATTCTTCTTGGATTTCTCCCATTTTAGCTTCCATCATCACCCTCTTGTCTTTCTTTACAACATGTTCATGTCATACTAAAATGGTAACATTCTATATGATATAGTTCTCTTATTATATGAGAGGGTTTGCGATACGTCTTTGTTGATATGTCTGTTTTAATTTTTTTTTATTTTACTTTAATTAGTATATAATTTCTTTTTTGAAATTATAGAATTCGTTTTGGCTATGACTTTTAATTTTAAATTCAAGACTTCAAGTTGAAGTAGGTATTTCTCCATGGACGTATTTCAATTTTTTTTAAAAAAAAAGTTACTTATTTTGTTCGAATTTAATTTGATTATTGTATATATTTTTTTGAAATTATGGAATTCATTTTTAGGTATAATGACTTTAGTTTTAAATTCATATTCTATTGCTTTATTATTTTGCATGTCCGTCATATTTATTTATATCCTGTAACTACTTTGAGTAAAATATCAATGATCAATGACGAAAAATATTTTAATCATGAACATCTTAATGGATCTCTTGACAATATATTTACGCAAACAAAAAATAATTATAACTTAAATAATCAAAAGTTATATTAAAATTTAATCAACTTTCTAAATTTTACCTATATCACATAAGTTAAAATTATTTTTTTTTTAAAAATATTAGACACGTGATAGCACGAGCACTGTTCTAGTATAATAAATATATAAAGTAGAGTTTATAGGTTTCTTGCATATCATATATCAAGAATTATAAAACGGTAATTTGAAAAGTAAAAATAATATTAACCTGTTATAAAATAATGAAACAATGCTATCGATATTATATTACATTATCTACGTACAAGATGCGATGCTATTTTTTAAAAAAAGAAAAATATGTATTTCTTCATCATAAAAATTGATATGTTATTGCTTTTTGAAAAATAACTTAAGTGATATTTCACTAAATATATAAATATTTTTTCCTAAATATTTCAATGTGGAGAAGATAAAACTTATACTCTTTAGTTTTTTTTATATATAGTTGTTTGCCTTGGCATGTTTAATAATCCAAATTATTTAATTAAAACTAGGTAGCTCCACCAATTATACATTTTGAGATCATATATATATATATATATATATATGTCACGATCCAAAATCACGAGTCGTGATGGCACCTATATTCCCAGCCAATAGGTAAGCCAACCAACATATTTTAACAAACTTAACTAACAAAGAAGTGAAAAGACAAAAATTTCCAAATCTCCAACACTGAGTTCTTATAAGTACGAATGCGGAAAACTGAAAAAAGGTACTACCCAATAAATGGTGTCATGAGTACAACAGCTTCTAAAATACGATGCAAGTCTGAAACTAAAAAGGCAAATCTAACATAAGGGATATCCTGTCTGAATACTGAATAACAGAATAAGTAAAAGATAGAGGGAGGTGTGGGCCACGGAACAGCCAAGCAGCTCACTACAACTCCAAGACACTCCAAACTCGGACTCAAACTGCTCCTCGAGATGTGCTCCTACTTGGAATCGAATCGGCACCACAAAGAGTGCAACAAGTGTAGTATGAGTACGAAACCACGTGTACTCAGTATGTCTCATTGATCGACCACGAAGAAGTAGTGACGGGAGTTTATATAAGAAAATAAAGTCTTAAATTATACAAGTATATATATATATATATTACACTCACTATTTAAGTTTCGTCAATAAAGGAAATCAACATTTAATATTTTCCAAAACACCAAACGAAACATATAGTCATCAAGAATGAATGATGGGATGAAATGCAATGCAATATGATGCCCTGTAATGATATGGCTCAGAATACCCAGTACTCACTCAACTGTATATACATGATACTCCTCGGAAATACATCGAGAGTTCATGACCCATGGGGGACTCGCGAGGTCCATATACCGACACGGACGATCTCCACGTGTCTGTGCGGACGATCTCAACGCACAATCATAATATCAAGCAATTTTCGCACGGACGGTCTCCACGTGCCCAAATTACAATGTTAACATCTCACCATCCCCAGCACGGACGATCTCCACGTGCCCAACTTATACTCAGTCTCATGTCTATGCATGTGCACAATATTATTTCAATAGAGGGGATGATGATGCATCTCAATCAATCAATATGAACATAATACATAACCACCTCAATTATCACAACTATACGGGTGAAATAAATAAAACACAATCACACAAGGAATTCAAGTCAATAATATATCAGCTAATGCCCATATGCTTTGGCATTCTCAAATTTCAATCCACATTCTATAATAGAAATTTTCCTTTTTATAACACCGGTACTCGTACCAATGCCCGTCACACCATTTATACGAGACCACCATTTTTCCCCCTTGCCCCTTGTCTATTCTCATTTTTTTAATCTTTAATTAGGAAAACGTCTTTCAACAAGTCTAAAAGCCTTAACATATCTCAAGTGCCGAATTCGTGTCACGAATCTTTAAGATAGTTCCTTCCCTTTTTGCAAAGTTCCGTAATGTTCACGATCTACCAATGATGCAATATTCATAAGTAAGCGAGTTTGTGGACATTCAAATTATTATAGGTATATCATAGACCCTAAACTCACTCATATGTCTAATCAAACGTCAAATCTTGATATAATTTATATGCCAATTTGTTAAATTTCAAGCCAAGAATTTAACCTTAATTTCTTAAATACACTAAAATTCAATTTTAGATCATATAATATATATCCAATAATTAATTACCTATCTCAATATATCAAACTAGTAAATTAATTTTGTAAATAAATAAAATAAGAATAATTCCACCCATTAACGATGCACCGTCGCAAGCCTGCAACGTTTCCTCCAAAGTATCATTCTGTACAAGTGACAGTTTGGCCAAAATGGTTGTCACATGCCAATCATTGGCAATCATTGCCCAATGATTGGCTCAACACCTTTCCCATCATTCTTATGCAATATTAATTATACGGGAGGGAAATTTGCAGATCAAATTTCCAGATTTTCTGTAAATTTCCAGATTTTTACGATACGTCTAGCGATTAAGATTTTATTAGAATATCACCTAATAACCACACTAACGTCCCTAGAAATCCCAATCCGTGATAATAAATAAATTCTCAACTTACTATACACTACATCTTACCCATGAAAACAAACAAAAAAAACACCCTTAAATAACAACATAAGAATAAAATAATAACAACAATCGAATGCCCTCTGACAACCTATTTTGGTATGCAGAATTGAGAAAGAATGAAAATTGCTTGCGTTTACCTGAGCAATTCTTATTGTTTTTCCTCTCGTTCGTCGCTTACGGTAAGTTTCTGCCTCCACCTCTTTTATTTTCTGAACAAGAGTATGTTAACCGTGAAACCCCACTAATCTATTATCTATATACTAATTTAATAAAAATTTCCTCAATTAGGCACTCGTAGTTACCGAATAGTTAAAATATCCCCCTTTAATTTTCCAAAAGGAGTCAAACTAGTCCTAGTTCTCGAAACGACCTAGCAGGTCGTTACATTATATATATATATATATATATATATATATATATATATATATATATATTAAGATGATAGTTAATATTCAACAACAAGAACTAAGGAGCATAAATGATAAATAATTTAGACATAGACGCGAAAAAACGCTAGATTTTCAGGTGAAAAACTTTTTAAAAAGTGATTTATATGATGCCCTTGACGAATCTTACGTCACAATGAAACAAAAAAACAAAGAAAATATATATTCTTATCTAAAATATAACTATAACGTTTAAAAAAAAAATATTCTTATCAAAATACATTTGTAACGTTTCCTTCTCAAAAATCTAACCATATGATTTTTGTCCCATATGTGAGGTCAAATATATAATCTTATCTAATTAATCTAACATTATCTAATCTAATTAAAGTTTAAACCCTCATGTTTGCAATTTTGGTTCTCATCCGAAAATTTATCTATTTTTTAGCTTTGATTTTATCTATAACCTATATATGGGATGTGCAATTGTCATTTTATATATCATATCTCATATGTTAAGATGTTCTTAGTTTAGCTGCAGTAATATTTCTAGTGAACAAAACAAAGTGTTTTTCTTATAACCTTCTCTTAAATAGAGTTATTATTTCTACTAAATATATAAAAAGACGATCAGACATTTCTTATATAAAATTTTGGACAAAATTAACGTTAAAAAATAGGCAAACTTTTTGAAAAAAACTAAAAGTGCACCAATATTGCAAACATGAAGGACTATAAGTGCTCCATATGAAAAATCAAAAATCACTTTGAGCCTAGACCCAAAGATGAAAGACTATTTTGAATCTTTCCTCGTTAATTTAACTCCTTCATCTTTGACAATTTTAAAGATCTCTTTTATATATATATATATATATATATATATATATATATATATATATATATATATATTTTGCTTTCAACTTGCTTCTTGAATGAACAATTATTATTTTTGATATAGCTAATTAAGAATTATCAACTTGGCAAGAGTGTAACATGTTCGACTTGCCAATAAAATGTAATCTAAAGTTATCAACACAAATAATAAATTTATCTCTTCTCGTATAAATCAAAGTTTAGTGTTCTTAATTATTTTTATCATATAGATACACGAATCAAATCAAATTAAATTAGATTGGATTTAGGCAATCTAAATAAGATATATTGTTATAACACTATATCTAGTCGATCCTTTGCAAGATTAAACTATTTTAATTAATGGAAATCTTAATACACACCGTACATGTAAACACAACAATTTTTTGTAATTAGGAGAATTTTCAGTACCTAAAAGAAAACAATGTATAATCATTCAAAAAAGGTATAATAAATAACATTTTTTGTTTTAAAAAATCGATTACTTGTTATAATATCCTAAATTATTATTTATTACAACGATAGCTATACTGATTCGATATATATTATAAAGACATACCTTCTTGTAGGCTTATAGAATAAGCGTGCTCTTACGAGTAATGTATCATATAACATAAAGTTTATAATTACAGACACTTGGTAGCAAAATGTGATTACTAAAGTGTTTTTTTTTTTGCGGATAAACACATTATCTAACTGATTTTTTAATTAATTAATTGTTCAAGAAAAGGATAGCATAATTAAGATTAATTTTCAAATACACTGGTCACTCTCAATATAGTTTTCATAAAGCTTTTAATTAATTACTTAAACTCTTTGTTAGCTTTATCAATGTTAGCTTATGATCCAATTTTAAATTAGAATTATATGTTAATACAATAATAAATTAATGATATATGATCAATTTGACTATTTGAGTTAAAAATAACAGATATGAATTTGTCAAAAACATAAATCCTTCTTAAATGTCATCAAATATCGTGTTGAAATGATAAATATTTCTTTATTCTTGATTAGAGTTTCTGTTTAAAATATTAAATATGAAATCACCTTAAAAAAAAATATTTAATACAAAGTGAGACTTCGCAACTCAAATATAAATTTAAAAGTTCTCTAATTAATATTTTGAGACTAATAGAGTGTATATTTTTCATTTTAACGTATACACTCAACACAAATACTCCATTTATCTAAGTAATCTAATTTTTAACTCATTTCAAGAAATAAATCCAAATAAAAAAGAGAGAGAAGAAATTACAGAAGACTGTTTTTCTTTGATTTTTCTTCCCTTTTTTTATGTATATTTTTGTAAATAAGTTAGTAAATTACAAAAAAAAAAAAAAAACATAATTGTTTACTACGTTAGCCTTCATTACATACGTTTTTTTTTTTTTTTTGGTAAAACCAAAAATTATATATATATTATATATTATAAAAAAAAGAAAGAAAAATATGGTGTAATTAGCTGGAAAACCTACTCCAGCAAAAATTGTTTCACAATCTTCATGCTTGGTAATACAACTTGTCTTTCCCAAATTTCCGTCGCCGGAATCTTGCTGTTTCCCGGCGTCATTTTCGCCCGGAGTGCCTCCGTGGCATCTACTTTTTGTAGGTCCCACCCACTCTCTCTCAACCGTTGGATCTTCCTTATCTGTTTCTCTGCAAGCTCCTTCGTATTCTCCTTTATCTCTCTCAGTGCTGCTTCATATAATCTGCATTTTTCCTGTACGGTGGTACAATTTTTCAAATTCCTAAAATACCCCTCCATCTCCGGTACTCCAATCGCTTTTCTTATCCCGGTGTTCCGATCGGAAAATCCGTTTTTCGCGAAGAACTCTTCGAGCTCTTCGTACATCCCGGAGTTCATCATCTCGTCGACTCGTTGGAACAAGTAACGATTCAGAACCGGAGTGAGAACATCGACTAAGATGAAGCAACAATGGTAACGAAGCTCTTTTGATATACACTGAACCGGGTTTATCTCATCGAAAACATCAACACCCGGATTGAACTGATTTGACAACAAAGCGTAGATGAAGGAATTCGATCCACCGACGATTAACGGAAGTCTCCGGCGATTGATAATATCAGTGATTCTGTTATCAGCAGTATGCCGGAAATCAGAAGGGGAAAATAACTCGGGGCCGGAAAACTCACCTAGTAAATGATGAACAACGCCGCTCTGTTCATTGATTGAAATTTTGTTCGTTGTTATATCAAGCCCTTTAGAAACCTGAATTTTATCTGAATTTATAATCTCCGAATTGAAACCACGAGTAGCGAGGTCGATCGAGAGTTTTGATTTTCCAGAACCAGTAGCACCCATTATAACAACGATTTTTTTCGTTGTGGTTAGTGGTGCTACTGTTGTCGTAGCTATGTTATAGCTAACATAGCTAGGACATAAGTTATTTCGAAGGAATTTGAAATTTTTACAATGAATATGAAAAAACGATCTCATAAGTAAAGAAGAAGAAATATGCAAATGGCGATACTTATGAAGATTTGATAACAAAAACAGAGTTGGATTCTAATTCTACTTGTAATGCTACTGTTACTATTTATCATGTACACTAACATACATAAATCATGAATTTTGAGGAAATGGGGGTTGGGTGGTGGGGGTTGGTTGTTGGTTTTTAGTACTCTTGGTAGCACCTGAAAATGTATTTTTCTGTTACGATGAAAGAAGAAGATGATGTACGTATGTGTATATATATATTTATATATATAATGCTGCTGCTATAAATATCCGTTTATAATAATATATGACATAAAATATTTAATTTTTTTATCGTTATTAACGATAATCGGATATAGTTATTTTTCGTAACTTACCTTAATGTTAGGGGATGTATTTTCTGCCATTGAAGGAGGTGAAGAAAGAATTGGAGGAAGGTGAAGTAATGTTTGGGTCAAATTTTATGACATGTTTGCATATTTATAATGAATTCAAAGGAATAGTGAGTACTACTTTTTGAATTAATAGAAAAATTGGACTTTAATTTATGGATTAAGATTTTTTATATTATGATATTTTATGTAAATTATCGAGTAGGATGTTATATAATTTATATATATTTATTTATTTTATGTTATTATTTTATATATAGAATTTAAATAGTACCTATTTATGAATATTTCAAAGGAGGGCACAAGTAAAAAGCATGTTTTACATAGTAAAATATTGAAACATTGAATATCTATCCAAGTATATAATTGAATAAATAATTCATATATATTAGATAATACAAACAATTATGCAATTTTTATTAGTGCTAAACTAAATGTGTAAATGTTAGAACATTTATAATTTTTTATTTATATATATATATATATAACGTAGAAATAACATTGGAAAGTTGATGTTATAATTCTCCACTATATATATAGCGTAGAAACAACATTAGTTATTTTTCGATTTTATTTTTTTAAAAATAATCAATGTTATGAGATAACAATAATTATTTTTTAATTTCTCAAGAGATACAAAAGTGGATATGTGTTTAAGAATAATGCTAAATAATAAAAAATTTGATCATAAATTTTAAAAGTAATATATATTTTTTTATTTTAACATAGTTTTTTTAATTAAAAGATAGTAAAAATATTTTTAAAAAATATAATAACATCAGTAAAATATCATTCTGTCGAAAAGAATTTTTCGATCTGTTCAAACGGGTAGTTGGGTGTGAACTAAATTGGGTGGGTCAATACAAGTAATAAAACCAATTACTATGTTTGGGCCAAATATGAATATTTGGTCCAATTCAAGGTCATTTCCGTAACAATTTCTTATTATGTGAGTTAAATATTCAATTTTATTTCTTACTTTTATTACTCCCTTCGTTTAATGATATGGACACTGAGCTTGAAAAATACAAGAATTATTTATGATATTTAAAAATTATTCTTAAAATAAATGATTTTTTTAATAGGAGATCAATACATATTTATAGTCCTTTTATCAAATATAAGAGACTCGCTATGAATAAAATATTAATAATATCATGAAATGTATTTCAAAAAAGATATGTATCATTTATTTGGAATCGATTGAAAATGAAAAATATCACATATAAATTGGGACAAAAAAAAGTATAAACTAAAACATCAACATGCAAACTATGTTTGTCCATAATATTGTTGGTAGTTTCAAATTTGGAGTTGCGTAAATTATTGTTTCTTTGTTTTAATGAGTGTAACAATAAATATTTTCAAAACTGTCGAAGCAAATTATAGGTGGCAATTTGGATATATAATTACGCATCTTGCCAAATTTAATAAGCTATTTTATATATTTATTAAATAGTTCAAAATGTGTGCCACACTACAACATGATTACATTATAACACAATCCTAAAAGAAGAAGTTAGGTCTTAGCTATTTTTATTTAAATATCAAAACTCCCCAAAACTCTTAGTTTAAATGTATATATCAATAATAATCAACCAAAGACTTCCTTATTATTTTTAGGCATTTTTGGGAATATAAATTTAGATTTGTCAAATAAGATTTCAAATATCAGACTTTTTAATAATAATAATTATAATAATATTAGATATCATTTAAAGAATGAATTTCTAAGATCAACAAGTGATCGAATCTACACCATAATAAGTAGAAACATAACAAATAAAAGAATGTTAATCATTCTATACTATTAGCCCAAAACTTTTAGTTTAAATGTATATATCAATAATAATCAACCAAAGACTTCCTTATTATTTTTATCCATTTTTGGGAATATAAATTTAAATTAGTTGAATAAGATAATTTCAAATATCTGACTTTTTAATAATAATAATAATAATAATAATAATAATAATAATAATAATATTAGATATCATTTGGAGAATGAATTTCTAATATCGACAAGTGATCGAATCTACACCATAATAATAAGTAAAAACATAACAAATAAAAGAATGTTAATCATTCTATACTATTAGCCCAAATTAAACGAAATTTTTAGTTAAAAACAGCGAAATAAAAAAAAACCGTTGTAAATACTAATGTCAAGCTAGTTTAAGCCTACTTACACCTATTAATTATCTAAATGTACCCTTATTTTCACTTTCAGAATTTAAGCTCGAGATCTTTTTATTAAATTTCATTAAATGTTAAATTATCCACCATCCTCAAAGGTGAGTTTAGTTGGAGAGTTAATTTTTCTTTTACTTTATTTAGTGTTTAATATTCACATTAGATTTTGATTAAATTTGAATCGCGTCAAAAAATATTATATACTTCCTAATAAAGACGATTTTATTTTTAAGAATACTCATATTTAAAACATCAAGTTAAAAATAAAAAAATAGTTACCGCTTTTAGACGTCCTTGTTGGAAGTAGTTGGAGATTTGAGAATGTTAAAAAAGAAATGAATGCACACAGGCAAAATAATAATAATAATAATAATAATAATAATAATAATAAAAATCAAGTTGTTTGGCAAAAGAAGTCATTATACATTTTGGATGTTAGAGTTTGATAGTAGCTTTCGCACGAGCACATGAGGGTTGTGCCGACGTACTAAATTCACACTATTTTCAATTTGTTTATTTCATTATTTTTAAGTCCGACAATAACGTTATTAACGATAATATATATGAAGTAATTTTAAAAGTGTAATCTAAGCAATATATAAATTGTATTTTTTTTAAAAATGAGTTGAAAATGGTTATTTAACTAATAATTACATTTTCTTTTAGAAATACACTTTTTCTTTTAATTTTCTTTAATCAAGAAATTCACTTTCTGAGATAATAATTTTAAGTTGAGTAATCATATAAGAAATCAACTCAAAATGAGTTCATCTTAGATAAGTACACAATCCAACTTGAGTCAGACATTGAATTCAAACGTAGATTTTATATGAGGTTTGTCGTAAGCAAACTTAATATTGGAATAGCAGGAAAAAGTTAGCGACCTTATAAATTAGGATCGAGAATTCAATTATATTGTAGGCTCACTTCTTGATTTAACACTCAAGAGGCCTCGCAAAATTAATCAATAGCTTCATGGTTAATAAATATCATTAAAAGTTATATCAGAGTAAATATTTTTTATAATAAAATAATTGATGAGCTTGTGAAAATGCTCAATGGTTCAATAAGAAGTGTCATGTAAATAAGATAACAAACTTAACTATTGATATATCATTTAAATTGAAATCCAAGTTAATAACAATAAAGATTCAAATTAAAAGCTATGAAAATATAAAATCAATAATATCTTAATAGTTAGGTCGAAACTATTATACTAATAACATGATCAATATGTAAGGAATAAAGGCAGAAAGCGATTGAATTAATTGTTAATACACACCCACACGTGTTATTGAATTTTTACTGTTAAAATGTAAACATCTAAAGACTTGACCTTTTGCATGCCTCATTCTCTTTTTCAAGATTTTCTATCAATCAACTTTATCACTTTTTTGACAAAGATTTTTATTTTTTATTCATGATATTATTTAATCAGCTTACACGCATTTTGACTATTTTATCAAACATTTATTAGAATTAATAAGTTAGAAAAGTGCTAATTGATAAGTATTAGAAAACAAAGGGGGAGCTATAAGTCAATTTCCGGAGATATTTGAGAGAAGCCATCAAAAATTGACTTGTCGAAAATTTATATTTTTTCTTGTTAATAAAAATTCTAACTAATTATACAAATTAAGCCACATAAAATATATTATTTTCCCATAATAATGTGCTATATAACTCCAGGGTGTGGTCCACAAAAACTAAGGATTGATAAAATAGAGATCAAAATATATTTTAGTCAATTAGACTAGCTTGTTGATTTTTCATTTTACACCACTTTAAATTTGGAATTCTCTTTAAAAGATATTTATAAATAAAAGTTGAAGGTCAAGGAAAATGAAAAAAAGTAAAAGTTTGGGTTTTCAAAAGTTGTCAAAGTACATGATAATCCAAATGATCATCATGATCTTGATCCCTAACACAAAAACTTTCAAACATAATAAAATATTGAATGTGAACTTTGGAATTGAAGCTAATTGAGGAAGACGTGACTGGTAGAAAAAGCATGAAAAGTAATGAACATTTTATTTTCCTTATGGAAAAGTTTTAATAGCGGGAATGGTGAAATATATGGAATTTTTTTTTCCTTAATTAGAGGTCTTGATTTTGAATTTTGAATTTTTTTGAAAATGCTTTTCTTGAATGGACTCTATACATCACAAATTCAAATCAATTAAACTTCAACAGAAATATCACATATCAAATAATTGTTTTTTTAGTTAAATGAAACATAACCCCATCAATGACTTTTTAGCTCCTTGTAACCATTTTAAATCTTATCTTTGAATAACTACCATTTGCTTGGACAATACTTGCACTTTATATCAAATCAAATAATTTTGTTTTAGTAATTACAAAATTAACCTAAAAATATATATAGCTCAATCATGATTAAATGATAGATGTGTGTATAAACGTAATATAATGAAGCACTACATGAAGATAAGTACAAAGATAATGTTAAGCCATTTATTTTATTAATAACGTTCTACCCTTTTTTATTTTGTGGGTCCAATATTGGTTGACTTTTTTTTCCAAGCTAGTGACACGTACGCCAAAAAGGGATAGAAAATTACTTATAAAATAAGTTCAAAGGGTAATAGGACCTTAGTATAGTATAAATGTGTCTCTGAAATTTCGAGTATAGGTTAAAAGTAATTGTGCATTTTCCCAATTTTATATACTGACTATATAAATTAATAAAAGATACATATCTTTTATTTACTAGTCTTAATGTTAACATCGGGTGCATATAATTTTTTTTTTGTCAAATACTAATCATATTTTTCCCAATTTTATATACTGACTATATAAATTAATAAAAGATACATATCTTTTATTTACTAGTCTTAATGTTAACATCGGGTGCATATAATTTTTTTTTTGTCAAATACTAATCATATAATTCAATGGAAAATCATTGTAGATGGGGTCCTATTAGGATTTGAATTTTGACTATTTAGCCATACAAAAGTCCTTTCTATTTTTTTTTCCATAATCATTATTCTTAGCTAACCACAATTGCCGCATGCTCATACTTAGAATTAAAAGGCACTTTCATACTAAGGCAGTCAATTTTTTTCCCCTCAATTTTCTTTGCTGAATTATCTTGTAATTATGTTTGAAAAAAAGAAGTTGTTAGTTATGAAATCTTAAGATTTTAAAAATAATTATTGACATTTGAGTTTGTAATCTCTTACATGCTTTGTTATTTGAATATTTGATCAACTTTTAGATCGATTCAAATATTATTTACTGTATTTGTCAGATTAATATTGGTTAAAAAAAATATTGAAGACAAATGTCTTGTCGTATTCTTTTAGACGAATGGATCATACAAATACTAAGAAAAGAAAGGTATAAAACTATATTTATACTTTTTGATGATAAGAAAGATTTTCAACATGTTGGGACAATTAAACGCTAAAAAATAATTTTATCAAAGAAGATGTATATCATATCAAATGCGTAGTAGACATTAAACTATGCACTACTTGAAAAAAAACATAAATTTCTGATTAACGTCTTGCTATCAAGGATTTCCAGGAGAAAAATAGTCAAAAACATTCTTGACAAGCTAATTTTCTATAATTTTCATAAAAAATTCACCTTTATGGGATAGTGAGGTTGATATGTTAATAAGACTCGCAAGTAAAACAATCTAATCTATTACTTAAGATAAACTTATCGGTAAAACTTAATCGTTTATCAACACTTCTGTAATTATTAGACTATTGTGGCACCTATTTGACATTGCTAATATTTTCTCCACGGAGGTGGAGCTCGGTGAGGTTCGTAAATTCGAACGAACTCAGTAACTTTTTCGTGGATCTTGTATTTGTATTAAAAAATTAATTTGTAAGCTCCTAACAAAATCGATTGACGTTCTAAAAGAAATTTATAATTCCTAAACTCTCAATCCTGGCTCCGCCTCTGCTTCTCCAAGCTAAGGATCAATAATATCCTGATCAAATCTAATTTAATTTATAGCAACTATAAATTCTATCAATTTATAGTTGATGATTAGAGTGATGAATAGATTAGACATATGGGGGGCTCAAGCAATAATAACTACAATCAGGGGTGAATTTAGGATATATAGTGTGATTCTAACGAATCAATAACTTTCACACAAAATTTATATTTATATTACAAAATCTATTTTTTTATTTTATATATATATATATATATTCATAAACTTTAAAATTTAAATTTGTCTCTCAATTTACCATTATATCAAAAATAGTAACAAAATCTTTCACTAAGGAAGACATGGGACATAGCTATTATGTCTTAAAACATTGATGACTATAGATATATACCTAACCTATCACATACAAAGAACAATAACTTTAACATTTGTTTCCTTTTCTATTAGAAAAACTATTTTCAATAGAGACACGATGATATATCAACAAAAATATTTATTCAATCAATCTATCAAAAGTGAATCGACCTCTAAGAACCCATCGAAAGGACTATGAAAGTGATTCTTCAAAAGTGTTAAACTATATTTCAAATCTTCCACATTATTCTAGCTATGATATGTGAATTGATTTGTACTTCACATGTCCTCTCTAATTATTGTTTCTTAATGTGAAGTCCATTTAATTTGCCACCATTGATAAAAATAATGGAGGGGCCACGTTACTTAGTGATATATATAGTTTATATAACAGCTAAAATTAAGAGACAAAATACTACTCCAATGAATCAAGTATTAACTTAATTATATTCACCAAATTGGTATATAATACAATAATATGTCTTAATTAATACAATGATAGGTTGATTTTCCAAGTTGTTTCGTACCAATTTGCAGTACTACGTACATACCCAAAAAAACTCAATCATTCAAATTAACGTAAACATGCATAATACATAGTAACATAGATATATATATATTTTAATTTGATCTGAACTGATAATTAAATAATTGAACTTTATAAACACACATCTAGACACCATACCCGATATTACATTGACGTAAATTTATTTTTTTTTTTGAAAATATCTAAATAATCATATTGTAAGTTGGATTGTTCAATTGATACAATATAAATAAATTGACGTCTAAAATATACGTTTTAAATAAAATTAGTGTACACAACATCAATGATTGGTTTGACTACACCCTAGCTAGCTACACAACACACATGTTACACATATTAATTATTAGCACAAAGTGTAATTTGTCTTAAAGGGAAAAAAAATATTATTGTCAACTAGTTAGAGAAAGTTAATTAATGATCATTTAATTGACGACGAACAAGAATATTACAGAAAAGCGTATGTTTGTATATATTCATATTGTCAAATAGTATTATAAAATAATAACGCAAGTCCTATTCAAATATACATCAATTATTTATGTATATTAAAGTTTATAATAAGTCAACATGCATCCAATTATCGAAATGTTCATTGGTTGGAATCTTGTGCAAGGGATCTAAAACAAGAAATACATTAGAAATAATTATTTTACACAAGTTGAGAGTAGTAATAATCGGAATAATATTGTCACTTTGCTTAAATATTTTTTTCAAATAAACATGAATTTCGAGTAAGTAATCAAAAACACCTAAGTGTAAAAGTTAACACAATAACTAATTGCAAAATCGTAATTTTGACGAAGGGGTTCAAAATATAAAGTAGACATACAAATTAGTTGAATCGGATTCAAAATCAAAAAATATTTTAATCATATATAAACAATATAAGTTTCCATCAAAGGAGGTTCTTTTAAACATATAAACAATATAATTTTCCATCAAAGGAGGTTCGAATGGGCCCTGATCACAAGGAAGCTCCGCCCCTGGCTATAACTTGATGATGGGCGAGTGATGTGATTCAAAATTCTTAGTGTATCAATATAACGTTTAAATGAATTTATGATATAAATATAATGTTTAAATTAAAGTTATTGAATTTAATCAAATTGTTACAACTCAGCTTCATGTTGAAGAGGAAGGAAACTGACGACTGAAACATGTTAAAGAAACAACCAATGCAGTTGAATGACCTATCTGCAGCAAGTGTTGATAAAAAAAGGAAGCTGAAGATTGGAACATGTCAAAGGAACAGGTCTAACAAAGTTGACCGACGAGTTTACATTACTGCTGTAGAATTAGAGTCGCATTAAGATTAGACTAATTATATTTCTTCTAAAATTACATTACAATTATAATTATGTTACGACTAGGATTATATTACTATTAGAATTATAGTACAATTAGGATTTAGATTATTTATAATTGCATTATTATTATTATATTAGTAATAGATATTGTAGTAGGACTCTAAGTATAGTTAACATTATTAACCATCAATACTATTAATATTGATAAACATATCAATACTATCAATATTTATCAATACGTTTGTCACGACCCATAACGGGTCGCGAGTGGCACCCACACTTACTCTCCTGTGTGAGCGAACTAACCAATCTAAACCCCAACGTTTCAAACATAATTAACAGAAAATAATGCGAAAGACTTAAAACTCATTAACGAAATCAATAATTAACTTCTAAAACTCAAAACTTATCATTATCCCCAAAACCTGGAAGTCATCATCACAAGAACATCTATCCTCAAATTACTAAATCTAAGAGTATCTAAGAAGCTAAAATAAGTAAAAGAGATGGTCCGTGTCCGAACTTCAAGACATCAAGACGCGAAGGAAAGAATCCAGTCCGAGCTAGGAACAATAGCTCACCCTGAAATCTGATTATACTGAAGTCTGGCTAGAGTTGCGGTTGAGTTGAAGACGACGGTACGTTTGCTGCACTCCACAAATAACAAAGAGAAAACTTACAAGTAGGGGTCAGCACAAGCACAAGTACTGAGTAGATATCATCGGCCAACTCAAAATAGAAAGCAATATATATCGAATAATAACATAAAATCAACCATAACACTTAACAGGTGACAACAACAAGTACCATAACCATTGGGCACAACCCAAGCACATCTATGAGGACTCAAGCCTCCACACCATACTCATTTGGGAAACAGGTTCATTAAATTGAGTATATCAACATAATTCAAGATTCATTCTTTATACTATCCTGGTGTCGGAACGTGACACTCCGATCCTCTACTATCCTGGTGTCGGAACGTGACACCCGATTCATTAATACTATCTTGGTGTCGGAACGTGACACCCGATCCATTAATACTATCCTGGTGTCGGAACGTGACACCCGATCCATTAATACTATCCTGCTGTCGGAACGTGACACCCGATCCATTAATACTATTCTGGTGTCGGAACGTGACACCCGATCCATTAATACTATCGTGGTGTCGGAACGTGATACCCGATCCATTAATACTATCCTGGTGTCGGAACGTGACACCCGATCCATTAATACTATCCTGTGTCGGAACGTGACACCCGATCCACTAACCTCATTCTTTTAGTTCATCAAGCCTTCTTCTATACCAAGGCATCATCATTAACAAAGAGGTTTTAAGATTTAAGATTCAACAGCCTCATCATGCTTATTTTATCACAATCATATATAATCACATCATACAAGCATACAATTAAGCATATAGAAGACTTTACAATACTACCCAATACATATCATTCGCTATTAAGAGTTTACTATGAAATAGCATAAAACCATAACCTATCTCCACCGAAGAATTGCGATCAAGCAATCTACTGTCCCAAAGCTGCGTTCTTCCTCTCTCTCAATCGATCGTTTCTCCCTCTCTCTCTGTTCTTTTTCTTTTTCTTATTCAAACCCTCTTTCTTTTAACCTAATTAGCATATAATTAAGTATAAAAGATGATAAAATACCCCATTACTTGTTTCAAGGTTCTCTCTTTTAACCCCCAAGTAATTAAATTATTAACATTAAACCACTAACTTTATAATTATAAGCAGGAATAGTCGAAAACGCTCCTTAAAATATTTAACAGAAATCCGACCCAGTCAGGGTCACGCAGCCTGTGACGGTCCGTCCTGCACGTCCGTCACAAAGTTCAGAGAGTTAATTCTGCGGAAGGATTTGTGACGGTCCGTCGAGCCCTCAACGGTCCGTCCTGCCATTTCGTCGTGAAGTTCAGAGAGTCGATCTCAGTACCCAAATTTCTAAATTCTAAGTGTTTTGGAACGAGACACCCTCGACGGTCCATCGTGTCCATGACGGTCCGTCGTGGGATCCGTCGACCCAGACAGTGATTTTCAGAATTTAACTCTGCTGCTCCAAACGACTAAACAGATCGTTACAACGATCAATATATCAATATTGATTAACCTATCAATAATATATCAATACAATTCTTGATTTCTCTATGAGAGATTTCTACGTGAATTTCTACACTTCAGACTCAATTGATGTCACCAAAATATGAACGACGAAGACCAAGAAGAAGGTTTTAATTAATTGGAGTAGAGTATAGAAGATTTGGTTAAAAATTAATCTTGAAACTCTTAAGATAATCATAAAAAGTTCAACCTTAATTACAATTTCTTAATCTATTCAAAATCATAGTCATGACACATACATTGTACATGCAAATTTGTCCTTTTGTTTCTTTGATATTATTATTTTATTTTCTATTTTATCTTATTCATGTAGGATAATATGTTTATAACACTAATTACATTAGCATCTCCACTTGCTCCCCTTAATCTTAATTATGTACTTAAAACTTATTTTAAGCATCTTATATTATATTATATTATAATAATATAGAAAGGAAGAGTGTATATAAATGGATTCTCATAGGGACAGTGTGTTACTGGACTATTTTTTTTTTCTTTTCCCTTTTGTCATTTAGTCCAAAATTATAATAATATAAATGGTCATACACTATATATGATAATTCAATTATATTATTAGACTTAAAAATAACTCAAATGTATTGAAAAAATCCAGTTGACTTTATTAAAATTTATACAGCAGTTGACTCATGCTGTATTTAGTTAATTAGACGGTGTTTGGTAGCTGATTTGTAGATAAGTTATACAAGTGATAAATTATACTATATTTTATAATTGGTTAGACACTGCATATTTGTACATGTAAGAAGTTAATAGGTGTTTGATATGCACGGGGAGTATGCGCAAATTGGACACTATTTGTCGAGAAAAAAAAATTATTTATACAGGTAAAATAATATATTAAATCACTAAATAACATATTTGGATACTATTGACATAACAAGTTATTGTAGCTTAGTAATTTCAAATGCCTTGAATTGATTTTGGACACTCTAAATAAGTCAGATAATTTATATATTATTTTATGCATGATAAAAGATACAATAACTCAAACACTATATCAAATTATACATAAATTTTCTAATATAGTTAATTCAAATATTACTAATACATTTATAATTCTAATCAGCTACGAAACTAACTTGTTAGAATCTTGAACAATATCCACAACAATTAAATGAGGTATAATTTTAAGAAGCTGTATTTTTAGGTTTATAATATAGTGTTCTAATTAATCTGTCGTTTTCATTCAAGAAAATGACATGTGAAAGTAGCTTAGATGGACCAACAGAAACAGCAGCACATAGCTATCAAAAAAATATTATAGAAAACTATACACTTAATTAAATGGATAATTACATTTGACACCGTTGACCTAATAGGTTATTGTAGCCCGGTGATTTTAGATGTCTTGAATGAGTTTTACACGTCTTGCATAAGTCAATGCGTAATTTTTGGACACCCTTCATAAAATTCTTGGCTCCGTTACTGAATGTAGTATAGATGCGTGCAAGCTGGTTTAAAATGGGAGCAGCTTCTTGAGAAAAGATTATCTTGGACCTGCCCATTAATGGATCCAGATGTGAGGAAAGCCCAAGACAATAATGGGAATTTCAAGCTTAAAACAGACCAAGAAATACAAAAAAGCCCAATATAAGTTAACTTTGATTTAGAATGTAGTACATCCTAATTATAGGCTTAGATTTCACTTTTTATTTCAATGCTACAATAACATCCTAATTTTACTAAACGTTGAGCTGAGGATCAATCAGAAATAACCTCTCTTACTTTATTCAAGGTAGGAGTACAGTTGCGTACACACCACTCTTCCAAAATTTCACTTGTGGAATTCCCCTTGAATATGTTGTTGCTATAGATAAAATAAGTCCGGTGCCACATTACAAAACAACAACATGCAGTGTAATCTCAAGTAGGGTCAGAAAAGTTGTTTCTAAAAAACTATTGACTCAAGTGCAGCAAATCAAGATAGTTATGGAAAAATACGTAGGTGGAGAAAACATGTCAATCAATACAGAAAGCAGTACATGTCATCTAGAAAAAGAACAATAACAACAACGAAATAATGCAGTGACTGAAATACAAAAGATGGCGTAATAGATATCAAAAGCAAGAAACGACATGTATAAAGCGAATTACGAAACAGTAATCTGTTACCTTTCATAACTGCACGGTATATCACACTTCACGAACTTAGAAGTTACATTCTCCACCATGTATACCATTTCTTCTCCCAAAAATGACGTCTATAAAGAACCCGATTTTCCCAAAACTAGTAAACTTGACCAAGTCAGAGCAGACGTCGAACAGAATATTCATAACTTAAACAGTATGACAAGACAGTGTGGCTTCTCAAGGGATATGTCCAATGATGGTGGATGAGCTTTCAACTGTAGTGATACTGATGAAACATTTTAAAGAGATTTAGATCGAAGAAATGGAGATATCTTCAATAAACTAAGAACTTCTAATCCAGTAAAAATAATGGACTCTCTTGACCAGATGATTTTGATGCTTTCATCAAGCTTCCCAAGGCTCCATATATCTCGTTTGACTTGGAATGCCTCTCGTCGAAGCAATAGAACTCAGCCACTTCATCAGCAACCTCAATCAAGCTGCATCCTGGAACCTTACGGGATCCAGTGTCCCTCATCGCCACTTTTAACTCTGCCACGTCTTTCCACTTCCGAGCATCACCACAGATATTTGCTAACATAACGTAATTTGCAGGGTTTTTTGGGTCAAGCTCAATAAGTTTCTGGAGAACTAGTCTTGCAAAGTCAATGTTTTTGTATACTCTACATGCGCCAAGTAATGCCGTCCAAATAACAGCATCAGCTTGTACAGGCATCTTCTCCACAAATTTCACAGCCTGCTCCAAAAGACCAGCTCTACCCAATAGATCAACCATGCAACCATAATGCTCAATTTTAGGCGTAATGGAATAATCATTCGCCATTGTGTTAAAATGGGCGAACCCATCTGCAACTAAACCCATGTGAGAACATGCACATAACACTCCAATAAAAGTAATTCCATCTGGTTCTACTCCAGAATTCTTCATCTCAGCAAACAAACTCAAGGCATCACTACCCCGACCATGCACCGCTAAGCCATTAATAATGGTGTTCCAAGAAATCAAATCTCTTTTATCCATACTCCTAAAGACATCCACAGCATTACCAACCAGCCCACATTTTGCGTACATATCGATCAACCCATTGGCAACATATACATTGTGCTTATACCCATTACTCTCGGCATATACATGCACCCACTTACCCAAATCAAGAGCACCTAATCTCGTGCAAGCGGACAAAACATTCACAAGGGTGGCATCGTTAGGCTTCACATCAGACTCATTTAACATCCTCTTAAAAGCACTAATAACCTCGGTGAAACGCCCGTTGTGAGCATACCCTCCAATCAGACCATTCCATGAAAAAATATTTCTCTCTTTCATCTCTTCAAAAAGATTCTCACACCCCTCAACATCCCCATTATTGGCATATCCATTCAACAAAGTATTCCATGACATTAAATCTTTGTTTGGCATCACATCAAAAAGCTTTCGAGCCTCTTCCATATCTCGACATTCAATATACCCTGTAATCATCCTATTCCATAACACAACATCTCGCTCAGGCGCCAAGTCAAAAAGCATTCTTGCAGATACCAAATCACCATTTGCAATATATCCATTGATCATAGAAGTCCACGTAAAAACATTCCGTAAAACCATCTCATTAAACACCCTATAAGCGCATTTCACTCGCCCAACACTCGAATACATGTCAATCAAAGTGCTACCCACAAAAGTATTGGTCAAAAACCCAACCTTTACCACCACACCATGCACTTCTTCACCTTCAACTAAAGCCAATAACTTTCCACAAGACTTCAAAACCATAGGAAATGAAAAACAATTCAAACTAACATCTTCATTCATCATACGACGAAACGACACAACTACATCCCTGTACATATCATTCTGAATATACCCTTTAAACATTATGTTCCAAGGAGAAGCATCTTGCAAGTCAGGAATTTGATCAAACACTTGGTGTGCATAAGAAATTTTCTTGAATTCCATACATTTTGACAAAAGGGGAGGGATAATGTACTTAGTATAACCAACACACTGAATAGTAATCTGGGTTTGAATTTCTTTCAATTGATTTGTAGTTTTACATGATTGTAACAAAGATATGAACTTCTCTTCAAGAATTCTATGATGAGTTTTAATTAAGCCTACGTTTACAGCAATTTTTGCTATTCTGGAGATTAAAAAAAACTCTAATTGGTGACTCAGAGTTTCAATTTTTATGGCTTTTATCCAAAATTTATAATTTCAAGAATGGTGAAATTTCAAAGTTCTTATAAGCATAGAGCTCAAACTAAGGTTATGAATTATGAGCGGGTTGAAATAATTATTTAAAAATTAACATATTTAAACAAAATAAAAAATAGAAAATATTTACGACTTCAATTTTTATGTAATGATATAATCTTCTGGATATTGTGTTCATCAAAATAATATACTAATACGATACATTATTAATCAATATATAACAATCATTCGAACATAATGTTACTTGTTTAACGCATGGTGAACTTATTACGTGTTAATGATCTCTTTTTTTTTTTTTTGGTAAATCGCAGCTCAAATTCAATATAACAATAATCAACTTCTCAACTATATTAACAAGACTAGAGTTCAATTACAATTCCACAACGTAAATGCAATAAAGCAAACAACAAAAAAATCCAAGAAGAATCGTAGAAATACTAAACATAAGAACTAGAGAATGGGTAGACGGTAGAAGGAAGATGAGAAGCTTAGACTCAAGAATTAGGGATGAGAACATAAAAATGTCTTTGCATATAATTCATTTGATGCTTCAAACAGTGATGTCCTAATTTATTTAACTATAACAAACGCACCCTCAATCTGGGATCCAGATTATCCTTTGTGAAACGTGACCTTATTGCTTTTGTTGGGCTTACTTGGTCCAATATCTATTTGTGTATATCCTTATTGATATCTTTATCGGGGTGGGGCTAATTCATAACATTATAGAAAATTAATATTTACACGTAAAGGACACTTCAAAAAATCATAACCTAAGTATTAATCATTTCGGACCTCAAAACAGAAAAATAAACAAGCAACTAATTATAAATTTTCTGAATTAAACTACTACACTATTGAACTTTCCTAAAAGCCTTTAACTTTGTTAGTTTCACTTTAGATCTCCATTTTTGTTCTTTCTATTGTTAGGGAGATATTGTTTCGTACTTATTTTTTCTATTGAGTTGGACTGGACGGTGGTGTGGACGGTGGTAAACCCAATGTATAGTAAATTATGCGGGACGGATCGAAAATAAAAAAATCATGTTATATAAAGTGGACGGAGGAAAGTCATTGTGAATTAACGTGGTTTTACCTGTTTAACATTATTATATAAGAAAAATATATTAAAATTCGACTAAATATGAATTCATATTAAAAAATCTCATATTAAAAAATAATAAAACATTTTCTACTAAAATGACTTTACATTGGGAAAGACTCAAACTCGAGATCATTAAAATCGATTTTGATAGTTAACCGTACATTCAACCAATTGAGAAAATGGTCCAATTAAGTCATTTAAAAGAACGTGAATTGACTATTAACTTGTCGGGTTTAGTGTCACTTTTTTAATTCTTTAAAATCTACATTTCCAGTTCCACTGATCGATCAATAATTTTTAAAAAATGGACCTTGCATTAAATTCCACTTTCCGACCATCTATACCATCGGAATCTTCACTTTTCCACCGGAAAATAAATCGACCCATTATTCACCGGCATATATGGAAGTGGAAACCACAAATTTCTACTTCAGAGACTAAAGGTAGAACGATTACTATGGCCCTAAAAAAGGCAAAAATTGATGGGGTAAGTGAAGCTTTAAATGAAATTGCTTCACAAAATTTGGATCATGCTCCTGCTAGAAGAAGGGTTCGATCAGCTTTTGCTAATGTTCAACAGCAGCTTGATCATATCTTGTTTAAGGTTTGGGGTTTGTTCTAATCTTGTTGAAATTAGTAATAGAAAAAAAATTAGATTTTTAATGGTGATTTTTGCTTCCTAATTTGATTTGTTTTGGTTGTTCATGCAGATGGCTCCAGGTGATATCAGATTAGAGGAGGTATTAAGCTTAATTAAATTTTGTTTATATTATGCTATTGTGCTCTTGTTTTGGTATTAGGGATCTATGTATGAGTACTTTTGTTAGTAGAAATGTCCAGGGATCTTCTTTTGGTAGTCCGGGCTAGCTAGTGCATATCTCGACTAATAACTCTGACCACCAAGGCTTCGATAGATGTAAAGAATTAAGAGATCATGTAGTGTTTTGGCAGATCTTGATCTTAGCTATGTGGTTCTTTTTTGCTCTGTTGTGCAATGTAGTTGAAGTTGATTACTTATTTATCAACTTAATCGTGTTTTATTTATTTTCGATGGATTTGAATGAGAGTGAACTCAAAGTTAGGAAAGTGAAAATGGGGTGCAGGTCAGTTATGATAAACTGAAGGATTAAGAAGTTAGGAAGTGTTTTCTCAGAAGTTTAAACTTTGTTGATTATGAAACAGCCGCTACTATAACCCCGATTACTCTTAAGTTCTGTTTCCATGTATACTACTCTTATTTGCTAAAACATTTATGTTCAAATGTTAGGATGATGGATCTATGTATGTAGCATTGAGTTGTAAACTGTTAATTGTTTTTGCTAGTTAGATTTGTTTGTTTGATGGAAGTTTATCGTCTCTTTTTGTTGTTGTTACTTGTTAATTTTTCTATCATGCTATTTATGAAAAGGATTTATATATCATCAAATGAGTAATTGCATATGTACATTTTGTAGTGGTATGAAACAAATTCGAAAGGCCAACAGATTTTTTGCAAAAGTTGGCTGCCAAAGCCTGGCATACGAATTAAAGGTGCTTTGTGCTTCAGTCATGGATATGGTGATACTTGCACGTTCTTCTTTGAAGGTTTGTTATTATCTCTTTAACTACAGAGCCAATAGTAGTATGTCTATCCTTCGAATCAATTACTGTTTTTTTTATAAGTACTATTTATTAGCCGTTTATATTCTTTTGTATTCTATAATAATTTTCAGGTATTGCGAAGCATATAGCGGCTGCTGGCTATGCTGTCTATGCTATTGACCATCCCGGTTTTGGTCTCTCTGATGGTTTGCATGGATATATTCCTGAGTTTGATGGTATAGTTGACAATGTCAATGAACAGTATGTGAAGATTAAAGGTAAGTTGCAGTGAGTTTTTGCCTGCTTTGTCATTATTTCCTGAGTAATACGTCAACAACAACAACCTATCCAGTTTAATCATAATCAGACAATGTGAAAAGCAAAATCCATTAAGCCCGAATCGAAGTTCATTCATGGGCCACTACTCTTCCAACTTTTGTTAGAGCACGTTTCTCCCTGTGTGACAATTTGAATAATAATTTCTCTTGTGATGGACCAGGTAGGCCAGAAGTTAGAGGGCTTCCCCACTTTATTTTTGGGCAGTCGATGGGAGGTGCAATTGCTCTGAAAGCTCTTCTTAAGGAACCACATGAATGGGATGGAATTGTCCTTGTCGCGCCAATGTGCAAAGTAATATTATCTTAGCTAGACTAGCAACTTCTTATATTATTTTAGTTTCTAGTTTCTCACTTTCTTGAGCACGTTTATTTTGAGCTGAACTGATGCATTTATCGTTTTCTTTAATTTCAAAAAGTTCAGAATCCCTAATTTCTCTACGTCAAACTAAAATATGTAGATCATCTCAACGAGTTCAGTATATTTACACCTGAATATATTCAACTGTTCAAAGAGTGCAGAATTTTCAGTTTTGTTTGTTGAACATCCTTCGTATACCTAATACCTTATATTACGTTTCGCTTTTGGTCTTCCATCTGAATCTTAGGCACTTAAGTTTTCTGACTCAAGTGTTGAAACCTTAAGCTATGAGCTAATAAAAAAGAATAGACAGAAAAAAGTTTGGTTCGTTTTCTGTCACCAGAAAAAGATGTCCATTTTCAATGCAAAAGCTCGGGTCGGTTCATCATCATTTAATGATACTAAAACACTTGTTTTCTTTATAAAAGGCACTCATTTTGATTCATTTCTCTGTTCTGTTAGCAAATTTTAGCTTTCTGAGGAAAGATACTTGTTTTTGTTCCAAATATGCAAATTCTCCATGCAAATACCAACTGTTCTTTTTTGTTTTTCTGTTTCCTTCTTTAAAGATTTCTCATAATTTATCATGATGAGGTGTTACTATCCAGAAATATTTGCTTATTGCAACAGCTTCTTAGACATATTGCACTGAGAAATGCTTCTCATTTCAGGAACCATTTGTATAAAAATGAAACTAATTGTCTGTAAGAACAAGCAATACTTTTATTGCCAGTAGTCAATTCGTACTAATTAAGAACGAAGTTGAATTATCAATTTGGATGATTTCATTGTAGAAAGAAATTATGTTTTTCTCTTAGCATTGCCACCAAATTTTCTGCTTGTTGAAATTTTTATCATGTTTGTGGAATTTGAACTTTCTTAATGCAAGAATTTCGCTAACTCTTTGGTGCTTTGCTAAGATTGCAGAAGACATGACGCCACCAGTTCCACTGCAGAAAGTCTTGATTTTTTTGTCTAACATTATGCCACAAGCAAAGATAGTCCCTACGAAAGATTTGGCGGAGTTGGCAATCAGGGAATTCAAGAAAAGGAAAATGGTAATGCATCTATTTACTCTCTTGATATTAAGTGAGGAAGAATAATAACCAAATGATGTCCGCTTTATATTTTTAAAATACTTATTTGCCCCGTCCATGGTAAACCCTCCGTTGTCCCCTTTCAAGCCCCGTCTCATCCCCTTATTGAGATATTTGATATAGTATGCATTTATGGACTCCTTTACTCTGTATAAACCTGTTCACTGTTTTTCCATCGAGAGTCCTTATAGCATTTTGTTCTGGAATACCCTTACGACCCTCAGCATGATGCGCTAATCCATGCCATGTAACTTAGGAGTTCAAGGTTTCGATTTATGAAATGGTCTCTTGCAGAAATGCAGGGTAAAACTGCATATAAAAGACCCTAGTGGACTCCAAACCTTCTCTGGACCCCATGCATAGCGGGAGCTTAGTGCACCGAGCTACCCGTATATGCACATTGATTTTCAATGTATGCTTAGTACAGCTCTGTATTGATGTATTACTGATGCTAGTTCTTGTCTCATTCTTTTTAGGCTCCATACAATGTAATCTCTTACTCCGATAAAACACGTGTGAAAACTGCCGTGGAACTCTTAAATGCTACAAAATACATTGAACAACATGTGGATAAGGTCAGTACGTATCCAAGTTTATCAACGAAACACCATCATGTTTTCCAGCTTTGTCTGAAGGAATTAACAGTCTGTATGTACAACACTTGCAGGTGGCATCCCCAATGCTCATTCTTCATGGAGCAGACGATAGAGTGACAGATCCTCGCGTGAGTCAGTACCTGTATGACAAGTCTTCCAGCAGTGACAAAACTCTTAAGCTCTACGATGGAGGGTTTCACTGCATTCTTGAAGGTGAACCTGATGATCGGATTCTTACTGTGCTCAACGACATTATCTCATGGCTTGATACTCGGTGCACTCCGAATTAGGCTTTGGTTTAAAGAGGTTTTGCAGATGCATTTCTTGTTGAAATCAACACCATTCATCTAGTTTTAGGAAATGTGTATTAGACTATAAAACCAAATTCAGTATGACTGTATGAGATATAGGCATATGACATTTGTTGTAATTTGCCAAAATCTCATGGAAGGCCATTGTTATTTCTCTCACACTTTTTTCTCTTGCGAGCTTTATTGTCCGGACACTCCGTAAATACTGTCATCCGTATTAGATCCTCTAAAAATACATTACACATACATCTGTCAGTATTTTTAAAGAGTCGGAAATGTATTGTGAGGGTAAAAGAGATTACCGAGAGTAAAATCATTTACCTCAAAAGTATTATGACATGGAATCCACCTAATTTACGTTATTATATATATGAATCCAAATCTGTCGAATTACTCATGATCTTAGCTTCTACATCCTAGGTCTTCCCATTCCGTCATCTGGCTTACGTTCTTCATGTAGCTAGACTAAATGACTTTGAAATTATGGTCATGCCTCCACATATTATGAATAACGTAGGAGACATCTCTTTTCTCTCCCTATGGAATCTTTACTCATCAAACAAACGAGCACAAAACACCACCCTGTCTCCATGAGATAAAGGTAAAGTCTGCATTATACACTCTACCTTTTTTAGACCTCACTGGTCAGTAGTACGTTGTTGTTTGGAGATAACACCACCTAAAACATTGACTAGTGAAATTAAAGATAGTACATTATACATAGTATATTGTGGTTGATAGGAACAGTTCAATGAGAAAATGGAAAGGTTGAGACTGCATATACAGTAAAGAGGAGGTCCATTTGGATTTTCATAATCTTAAGCATGCTCTCCCTCACATTGACATGATATCACTTATGACAAAACAGGCTAAGTTTTGTCTATATTGTCTTCAAGGTATAAATGTCTTTCTTTCACAATATTGTACACAACCCTCATTGATCATGACACTTTTTATTTAATTTTACTTTCATGCTAGCTACAACAACATCCACAAAAAGGACAATTATCTAGGGCGGAGATACAGTTCTGCTTATCGTGTGGGCATGGGGAGACGGAGAGTGTTATGATATATGTGTGTTCGATAGAACCTAGTGACTATGGCTCAAACTTCGTTTATATGTCTAAGATTTTCGACTACTCCATCCATCTTGTATTAGTTGTCAACATTATTGAAAATGTTCATTTCAAAATACTTAAAAAGGCGTGTGAAATGAAAATGTGAAATATGGGACATAGGGTGTACCAATTACTAAGTATGTATAAAAAATATTAAATTTTAAAGTCATTTATTAGCTTAATCTCAAACTCACAAAGTTCAAATTTTGACTTGATCTTTACTTATCGTTTAATAGAATTCAAGTAACTTTGGCCGGAAACCTATTTATTTCACTTGAATTGAGTAACTAACATTTTCAAATGAATTGTATGAGTGTATCTTTCAATATCCAGTCAATAAAACTCTACGCATAATTTATTTTTAGAGCTTTGTAATCATTTTATCTGAAAGTTTAAATTATTGGATATGAATAATTTACTTAAGTGCTTAACACATACGGCCTCATGTGTTTGATTAGGTTCTTTTCATACGCATGCAACCACGTACATATATAGAAACTTTTATGATTTTTTTTTCTTAATTAGAGGTGATAATTATTAGGTCTCTTGTTAGGACTCTTACTTATGTATAAGTATATTTGTATACGATTTCCTCTATATATATAATACAGTATATAGTAATACAGATTGATTTTGCTTATGCTATTCACAAATACATTCACATGCTATTCACAAATACATTCACATGGTATTAGAGCAGGGTCCATCTCATTCGATGTTGGAGCTTCCAAAATCAAATTGTCCACGCACCAGATGCTAAGCATTGGACGTGAGATGGGGTGTTAAAGAATGACAAAAGTCTCACATCAGTGATTAATGAGATGAGTGAACTCCTTATAAGGTTTGGACAATCCTCTTCTCTTTGAGCTAGCTTTTGGGGTGAGTTAGGGCCTAAGACCTAATTTTACAATAATAGAATTTAAGATTTTTATCTATTCACATATGATGTGAAAAAAAATGAAAAAAAATTAGACTATATGCAGAGTATTATTTCTAAAGGCGGAGTCAGGATTTTCAATAAGGGGGTTCAAAAAGTAGATAGGCAAAGACGGTTCGACATCTATTATATATACATATAAACTTATTCTAACCATGTATAAATAATATAGTTTGGTTCAAAAAGTAGATAGCCGAAGGGGATTCGACATCTACTATATATACATATAAACTTATTCTAACCATGTATAAATAATATAATTTTCCATCAAAGAGGATTCGGATGAACCCCCTTTATATAAGGTAGCTCCGCCCCTGATTATTTCACAGTTTCATTTAGTTATGCTACGTAGCAAACACTTTGTCATTCATATCTCTCCCTTGAATCTCGCTCGCCGATAACCTGCTTCTCTTACTCTATACAAACAACTGTATTTGTGTTTGTATAACGCGAGAGAGAATTGTATATACAAATACTTATTTCTTTGTCTTATATATTTATAATTATACAAATATAAATCTTCCCTTGCCCAGTTCTGTTTTGTCTTTCTCTCTTTCTTGCTTTAACAAACACAAGTTATACAAAATACAATGTATAGTTTGTGTTTGTATAAAGTGAGAGAGATTTGATACACAAATACAAATGTTTTAACTCGATTCAATTGTATACGAAGTAAAATTTTATGCAGATACACAAACACAAATAACATATACATATATAAACACACTTTTCATTGACACAAACACTCTATTTATACAAATCACTATGATTTATACAAATCAGGTGCCTTCGATTTTACATGATCACGTGTTGCCTATGATTTTATACAAATCTAATATTTACTAAGGAGCGCAAGTAGTCACACTATAGATGTAAAACACTAATTTGATTTTTATTATCTAAACCTAAAATTTACTCTAAATTGAAAGAGAAGCCCAAAGCTATAGGACGAGTAAAGTCTATAAATACTCGTTTTGGGATCACCATTTTATTTTATTTTGTTTTATTTTATTTTGCAAATTTGATTTGTATGTCTGATTTAAGATGTTTTTTATCTGAAGTTTGATATGCCTTCAAATGCATGGTGGATTTGATAATGTCAAAATTGAGGCATTTTTTACTTTAAAGTTATGAGTTATGACCTTATCAAGGCTTCAGATATATAATGGCATGACAAGACTAACTTCGGATAAGACCAAATTTTAAATAAACGGAAGATATTTTTATTTCTTTCGTATAGTTTAAGGGTCTTTTTAAGTTAAAGTATTGACGGTAAAGATATTTTTGAATCTAATTATTAACGGAGGACATTTTTATTCCTTTCACTTAATTTAAGGACATTTTTGACCCTTGACAAAAAGTTTCATTCATGGTACCTACGTTAATTAACTTGGTGTGTTATGGTACCTTCATTTAATTTTATTCATGTACCTCAATCTAATTTATAGGAGTATCTTTTAAACCTAAAATTAACTCATAAATAAATCAAAATTTAGGGGAATTTATAATATAATAAATCATGAAAGCTCTTTTAATTAATATCGAGCAAAGTTTTGAAGCAACAAAAGAATTAAGGAGAAAGAAACTATTTTTTTCTCGAAATTCATATAAATCAGACAATACTTGAAATTTCCTTTCAAAAAATCGATACAAATTAAATGAAGACGATCAAATAAGATGTTAGTCAAATATTTACCGAAAATAGTTAAACAGACCCCTTGCACATATCACTATCAAAGAGTAGGCATGCAAATTTATGATAAGTTCAAATAAATGTGTTTTTAGGTACTTGCAAGCTAATTAACACAAATACAGTAAAAGTTGATCATGTTGATAAATTTTTATGTACCCTTCAAGAAAGTGATTAAAAATAAATAAAATTAAAAGTTAGGAATTCCAATGCAAAAAATTTTAAAAAGAGAAAGTAAGCACTAACAAAATTTTACTACTCTTAGATAACCATATTAGAATTGTGTCTTTTAGTTGTTAAAACAATTATTTGATATAAATGATATTTGGACAAGAGAGACTAGTAGTTCGAGGGCAATAATAGTAGCTACTTTATGTTAAGCCAAGAAAACTTTAAGGCAACGTCCCTCTCCTAACCAAATGACAAATATAATTTCCACCTCTCCATTACTTTTTTTCTGTAGTGGCCTGATTAATTCATATTCATATAGTATAAGATTTAAATAAAGTGACGTACGATAAAGACAGATAATATATGAGTCCATTGGAATCATATATATATGTCAAAGATTTTGAATGAATTAATATATAATATTATATATTTTAAACTTAATAATTTTATTTTTATAATTGTGATATCTGAATCAATTTAGTTCATCTTGACTAACTTATGACGTACCATTTAGCTAGTAGCTACCTTCTCAAACAATAGAGATAATGGGTAAATCTATATACATATCTATTTTGGATATATGAGAAGAAATCATTTAGTATTTCTTACTCCATTGAGATTTGAACTGAGATGACCTCATGATTCTCACTCATCTCGTTAATCACTATGCCACATTATTGATAAAAAAAAAAGTCAAAAATCTAATAAATTAAGTGAATAGTGATATAGTTTGAAATTCAAACTCATAAAATTTAAATCCTCAATTAGTTTCTATATATACTAAGATTAATTTCTCCATTTTCAAAGCTTGATCTAATGTAAATATACATCGTTTCACACCACTCGTCCTCAATAATAGTGTAACTGCGTATTATGAAGGATAACTAGTTGAGTATACTTCGACGAAAATGTTATTTAAGGCATTTCACTAAAAAAAAAAGCGTGAATTGAATAGGTATTTTCCTGAAAATTAGTATGAAAATTCGCGCGAATTTTCATATTAATCCTTCGAAAAATCCTCATGTAATTTACAGTTTTCTTGTAGTGTTTTAACTTAGCCTCGATTGACAACTAAATACTTTAACTTTGAAGATGCACATTTATTCAGTCACCTCAATTCATTTTCATCGTGTGAGTTGAACACTTCAACTTACCTAATGATCATCTAGATTTAAGATTTTTTTAAAATTTACATATCATGTCAGCACTGAGTCTTCATGATACATAATAAAGATGAATTGAGATATCAATTATATATAATACCGATATGAAATTTTTAAATATACTGACGAAATTTCTGACTACGCCACGGAAGTGATCCTAATTAAGTGGTCCCTTTTTTCACACATACATACTCCTCTTTAAAAAGTCACGAGAGCCCCTAGATCTGCATATGTATGTTCAATTTTAGAGAGAGATTTGGCAGATATATAGAGAGAAAGCCCCACAAAACACCCTCAGCCTTTTTCTTCATCATCACTCAAAGTCTCAAACTCAAACTCAAACTCCAACTATAGCCCTCTATACATTTCAGTTTCAAACTGAAAGTCTTTTTAATTATTTGGCCAAAACTTCTTTACTCACTTCTACTACTAGTAGTCATGTAGGGTTCACCTCACTATACTTTTTTTTTTTAATTAACTTTTTTTATGTTTCTTATTTTTTTAATTTTTTTTTTTTTTTGTAGGAGTCCAGAAAGAAATCCACTTGACCTCAACAATTTACCTCATGAAGAATTTTGTAGAGATGGTAAACAAGTCCTTGAAGGTAGTTCTTCATCTTCTGGTACATATAATTACTACTATATCAACTTTTTCTTTTTTTGACAAAAATAAAATAGAGTTTTTTCTTCATACAAAAACCCTTATGCCATCAAGAGATAAAAAAATTTAAAGATTTATATGTATATATTTCTCTAAACAAGTACTATTACTACTTCATATATAAACTTCTTTGTTTCTTTGAACAGATAGTGATGGAAATAAAATTTTCAACGAGGGTTCAATATTTGATATACATGTATATATGAAAAAGTAGTTATGATCTTATATATAGTATGATTTCTCGGTGAAGGGGTTCATCAGAATCTCCTCCGAACTGGTATATAAGAGCCTTTGCAATCTACAATTAAGGATCAAGAAAATTTCAAGATTTATTTTTGTTCAAACAGAAACTACTAATAGTCAATGTCAACTTAATTGCCTTTTTTTTTCTTGAAAAATGAAATCTTTCTCCACAAAAATCTCAACAAGAGGCAAACCATTTATTCAAAGGAGAAATTAGAACCCTTCTATAGTTTAGTTTTACAATTAAAAAAAAAATTCAAGTTTTTTATACAAAGTTTTGAAAACAAAAATATCATGCAAGCTATAGCTTAATTCTAGCTTTTTTTTAATTTATTAATACAACTATTATTTATTTTCACTTTCATTTCTCCTCTTTTGTTAGCAAGAAAGTAACTTTGGACATTCATATTTCATAGTCTTTTCCCAAAAAAAAAAAAAAAACACTTTTAAATTATTTTATCTTGTTGATTCCTAGCTTCCTTAATATAGCAAAAACCCTAATACTAATTAAAGATTTTTATATTTTTTTATGATTTGTCTTATCAATTAATTTTTTTTCTTTTTTTATTTTTTGCAGGAGGAGGGTATAGAAAAAAGAAAAACGGCGGTAAAGAAGATTGTGGTAAAGTTTATGAGTGTAGGTTTTGTTCCCTCAAATTTTGCAAATCTCAAGCACTTGGGGGACACATGAACCGCCACCGTCAAGGCAAGTCACTTGTCTTTTCCCGGTCCGGTTATTTATAATCGGACCGTGAAAATATAAATTTTTTTATGTATTTAAATTTAAAAATGAGTTACGAGTTACCTTCTTCTAGGTTTTGCTATGATTGATATTTGATAATATGACCATTACAACATTTTCTTTTTTTGTTAAAGATATACTTAAGTCAATCGTATTTGTGATAATTTTTGTCGATTTTTGTTAAGCTAAAACGGTCGGTATCTATGTTTTATTAGTGTAATATCTGTCTCTATCATGTAATGATACATATTAGTTATTAACATAATATTTTGCTTTTAAAAAAAATTACTATGAAAATATATTTATGTTGGATTTGTTGTCTTGAAAATTGAGGTGTGGCGAAGTTAGAGAGATTATTTCTTTGCCAAAAAAGTATTTTTTACCTTTTATTTATTTATTTATTTATTTCAACAAACAAAACAAGAAATAATTAGAGAAAGAATTTGAGCAAAATTGAATTAGTAATGTGAAGGTGTTAAACTTTTTTTAATTTTTTTTTCTTTTTTTGTTATTTTGGGGTTATAATTTTGAGGTATTAACAGTATTGGCCAATGATTTTATTTCCAGAAGCGTAGTCATGTCAATCTTGTTTTCATACAAAAGTAGTAGAAACAGTTGGTTGGGTGGAAATAAATGGAGTAAATAAATATTCTTTGATTTGATTTTTGATTTTAATTTTTTGATTTTGTACTTTTTTTTAAATAAATAGAGAGGGAGACAGAAACACTAAATCGAGCTCGTCAACTGGTGTTCAATAATGATAACATAATCCCTCCACATCACCTTAGGTATGTTTTGTGTTTTAGCTTACTGCTTACTTTTTTTTAAGTCGATATATAATAATTATATGCTCTGATACACTAATTATAACATAAGTTTATACTTATAATGTATATTTATTGTGTTTTTTTTTAAATTTAATTTGTTGAAATGATTACTATTTATGTCATTAATATATTTTAAGATGATATACTATCTTTTATTAGTCATATCAAGTTACCAACAAAACTTAATCAAAATTTTATGTTTAAATATTTTATTTCATTAATACATAAAACTTGAACTCGATTACATATTTGCAGTTGTCCTCCAATTCCTCATGGAGGAGGTTACCACCAATCAACAAACATTGGTGATCCAACGCTCTCTTATAGGCCGCCGCCGCCACCACCACCATCACTTTATCCAACAGGGTTATTTTCAGGAAATTCTACCACTACTCTCTTGCCACCTCCACCAACACAACCGCCACATCAACCATCATACATGTACGCCTCTCCACCGCGTATGGTTTCATTCTCTTCTCATCAATATCCGGCTCAAACAAATGATTACTTCCTAGGCCATGTCTTGTCAGAATCCAACACACACTCGACAAGTACTACCAATAACTTCATGGGATCATCCGCTCTGGGGCCTGATCATGGTAGCAATAACAATAATAACAACAATAATAGTAATAATTACACTTGCATTGGTGCACCAATAGGGCATGGACTTGGACTTGGCAATAATGGAAGTGGCTCTAGTGGGAAACAACAACATTTGGATCGATTTCAAGATGGATTTTAGTAGTTTTTTGTCATTATATTTTGCTTTATTTTCTTGTTCTATGTTTAACCTTCTTTTTGTTCTAGTCTTAATTATCTTTTTAATCTAGAATTATAATTAAAGTTTTGTACGCTGACAACGTAGAGAAATTTTACACTATGATCATCAGTGTAATTTAACTATTTATATAGCAGACTATCACTTTATCTTTCATTACTTAATATGAAGAGTTACCTTCTCTTTGTTTTCGCCTCCTAAGTGCTAGCACGATATATAAATTTTTTAATATTTCGTAAAATTAATTGATGATAATAGGTAACTCTTTCATACTAACTCCTATCTAAATACATATGTAAAGAGTTACCTATAGTCATTATTTAATTTTACATTATAAAGAGAGACATTTGAGACTATATATATATATATCTGACAAAATGGGGTCAAGAAAAAGGGAGAATATGATCTGTTTATTTATTTTTAAGTGAAATCAGCTTTTGAGAAATTTTGCACTTATAAAAAATGTAGTCCATATAGATGTACTATAGTTTGGATTGAAGCTAGGGGTCTGATTGGAGAGTAACTATATGGTACAAAAATACATGTTCTAAATGAAACTAGATTTTGCTCCTCTACATGGGACAACAAATTAGTTTCATTTCAACTCAAAGTTATTACATAACTTTGCATGGGGATTATATTTCTTGTCATTTTATACATAGTTATTATAAGTCTTTTGCCCCACATCCCCTCCCCCACCACTCATATATCTCATATTATTAAAGTATGTGATCATTTTGTTTGACACTAAATTGATATTTTTTGTTGTCTTGGAAGATAATGTGATGAAAACAAGTGACATTTAAAAGTGTTATTGAGTTAATAATTTAGATTTTGATATACCTAGGCCAGCGGGTAGTTATTTATTTATATTATATTGTTTCAAAAAATATTGTTCAATCTAAAACAACGTTGATAGCTTGTAGTGAATAACTCTATTATGAAATCAATCAAAAGCATCCTTTGGTACTTAAATAGTTAACTTTTGGAACCCTTGCAACCATGATAGAGTAAAATAAATAAATTAAACTATGTACGTTATCAGTGTAAACGTTTTTCACACTATTAGGTCATTTCCACTTGTTATACTAGTAGGTAATTACATATATACTTATATATATATATATATATATATATATATATATATATATATATATATATATATATATATATATATATTGTTTGTTTAGAATTTCTTACGCCATCAAGTTGTCTTTAGATTGTGGTGATCAAGTGATAAGTACTTCTCAGACATTAATCAGAGGTTTGGGATTCGACCTCTAGTTATGATCAAGTCCTTTTTAGTAAGAAGCATTTTATTGTTCAGTGTGGGGTTTTTCAACGCGAACACAGATGAATTAAGTTTCAAAAAAGGTTATTGAACACCAAAAAAATAAACATAAGAATAAAATATACATGAGTACCACACCTAGTTTCTTTTTAATTATATGGAAAACAAAACTCTATGCACATATATAAGTGTTTTCAAACTGTTTGTTTCAATAAGGGTGGTTTTATGTACCCAAGAATTACCAAATTGAAGTTACTAGGGTGGCTGTGGGAACATTTTTGCAGAAATAGCCAAAAGCTGCATATGATTTTGAACAAGTAGATGAGAAGAGTTATCAAGTTCCTCAGCTAGTCTATTACTATACTATGTATGTGAAAATTAATAGCTAGGTCTGAATAAAAGCAGCCAAAAAATTAAAAATTAAAAAAATTGCAACTCTATTGGCAGGTCAAATACTATCAACTTTTTTCATACTTATGGTCACTAAATTAAGACCTAAACATAATATAGACCCTAACATAAATATATATAAAAAGATTCTAATTGAACTAACAACACATGTGGTTTCCATCATGGCACTTTAAAACATAAAAGTACTACTTATAATTATCATATTGCTTTTTACTAATATAAGTCTATTGGTAAATCAAAGTTGAGGGTCAAAATCGAATTGATCAATAAATTGAATTAAAATAAATTATCAGATTATTGATTTAGTTTTGGTTTTTTTAATATTAGGTTAACTAATAAATTAATAGCATAGTAAAATAATAGTAATTTATTATTTTATCCTTATATAAATATTAAAGATTAATATTAGTAATCTGATTATTTCTTTTGATCTTTAGCCTTCGATTCGAATACATTTCAAAGTAACTTTGAGTTCACACGAGACAAACTCTTTTATTTGTATTGCACACGTACATTTGTATAGTTCTTTTCTTTAGAGTTACTATTGTTTCTATCGTGTCAAATTGGAGAAGTCATATATTTATTTTATGAACATTTTCTTATTGGTTGTATCAGAAATCGAAAGACTAAAACACGATACATTAAACACGATAAAATATTTTATTGATTCAACGTATTCAAAAATCGAACGAATCAATGCACACCACTAGCCACAGTATGAATGAGACTGCTTCGTCCTTAACCAGATGTCTCACATTCTAAACTTGTGTATAGAGCTCCGAACGTCAAATGAAAAAACCAAAATATATTTATGTTGGGGACCACCCCACCCCCTACCCTACCCTCCCTGGTTGTAATTTACTACTACTGTTGCACAAGTAGAGAGCTACAGAAACACTCAACGTTTGTTTCTTTGTATGAGCTGAAATCCCGAGACTTTGTACTGACGAAAGGTACTACACTGTAGCTTGACAAAGATCCTTTTAGCCACTTACGATATATAGTTTACCTACTACCTAATCACAGTTTAAAAACCAAAATATGTCTTCATATTATCATTAATCGTTTCGTCCCAATTTATGTGATTATGATTTTGTTATTTTAAACTAGATATATGTAGTATATATCAAAATGCAGTTTAGTCTTTTCGTCTTTAACATGTCAAGCGAAAAAGAATTTGTCAAGTGCACTATAAATTTTAAAAATAATGAATTTCTTGATACAATGCATTGTTGAATTGAAGTCAGTATCGACCATATCAGGGATAGTGCTTGGGTATATAAAAACGGGAAAACGGATAAATATACTTTCGAAATTATCGTAAATGGTATGTAGATATCCTCCATCATACTTTTGGGATATTGATGCCCCGTCGTTCAAAAATTAGAGCATATATGTCGTTCACTCTAAGGAAAACTAAATAGGGACAAGTGGCGCAATCTTATCCGTCGATAAATGTCGGATTGGTGGATAAGATTATGACACGTGTATATCCGTTAGTAAAGGGTATATATGTTCTAACTTTGAATTGCAGTAGCACCAATATCCTAAAGTATGACCGAAGGTATTCACATACTATTTATGATAGTTTAAAATCTATAAATAAATGTATCACGTAAATTGAGACGAAGAGATGAGGAATCTTGGGATGAAATGCAATTAGGTGCTGCTAGAGTAGAGACTACACTAATAAAGTTGGATGAATAAACTGTGTAAAAAGATTTTGGGAAATCTGAATTTAAAGAAAGAAAGAAAGTGCCAACAGCTAAACTCTAAAGTCGATCCCCAATATAATATACATACATATAGATACATAGAGTCAGCTTGCAAATTAACATTTTCTTAGGGATATGTTTAAAGCTGCTGCATGCTTCCCCATTCATATTTATTTTTCTCTAGTTTCATTAATGTATATTTAATGTCCGATAATCATATTGAAGTATCGCGTTATAAAGTTTCATATTGAGTGGTAAAACGCTTTCTAACACCAATATGAATTGTGGTGCAGTGGTGAAACTGTTTCACTCTTAACCAGAGATCTCAGGATTGAACCTTGAATATGGAGAAAATTTTGTTCGAGCGCTACCCCCAAATGGGGCTTGCAATGCACAATCCAAATTTAGTCAAAACTCTAAGGTAGATCTAACACCAATAATTGTGTTGCAGTGGTGGAACTGTTTCACTTTTAACTAGAGATCTCGAGTTTGAACGTTGAGTATGAAGAAAATTTTGTTGGGAGCGATACCCCAAAAGGAACTTATAGTACACAATCTGAATTTAGACATGGCTCTAATGCGAACTTAGCATACCGAGTGAGAACTCAGAAAGGACTCTGAACTAAGAAAACTCGAACTTGAGACGTCTAATTAATGATAAACTGATACTTATTACTCTATCGTAATCTTTATTAGTACCCTATTTTTTAATACTCTATTTATTTGAATTAAGGTGGCTTATCTTTATAGTTTATTTAAAAGAGAATTTCAAGTTTATACTTTGTACTGTAACACTTTTATATTTCAATATTAACACCATAATTAAAAGATTCAATAGTTTATTACGTTACACACATTACTCTATTAATTTCAAAACACAAGATCCAATTTTTTTGTTATTTTCTTATATATAACCCCCCCCCCTCCCCCCCTCCCCCCCAAATGCATAAAATGAAATAGGAAGATTATTAATTATATCATATAAAATGTCATTATAACTAACTCATATGATAAGTGTGATTAGTTACCTACTAAATCAAATTAAACATGTAACTTGCTATACTTCTCTACTTCTTCCATCTTCAATTTTTTTTTTAAAAAAAAGGAACTTTTGAATTTATATTTAAACAAGCTTTTAATATTTGTACAATTGTGAATCATTTTTTCAAAGGTAAATAAAAAATTTAAACGTGAGTTGATTCACTATATAGAATAGTTTTTTAAAAAACAAGTCACAAATAATGTGTGTCAGGTAAATTAAAATTAAAAAAAAAACATAAATTATACTATTACTGAAAAAATAATAATTACATTTTATTAATGTACATAAGTCAAATCTTTTTCCCCATTGCATATTCAACTAGTAAAGATTGGATCAAACAGTATACCATAGACTTTTGTACATTAGGTTATGATTTGTATCCTGACTTTAATTTCTGGACCACGACACTTATACCCCCTGCCAAACAAGTCATTACAGTAATTTCACTGTTTTTCACTTCAATTGGACATGGTTCTTGATAACTAAAACATAAAAAAAATTTAACTGGTTTGGTTGTTGTCGGATTGATTCGGTTTTTTAAAAAAACATATAATGATATTTCTCTTCTTTCAAATTATAATAATCGGTTAGTAACCTTTTATCATGGTGGCTATAATCAGAGGCGGAATTAAGTTTTGAAGTTTTTGGATTCAGGGTTTTTTGCTCTTTTTAAATTATTGAATTATAAATTAATAATTTATATATTTTAAATGATATAATTTTAAAAATAAATACAGGAGTTTTTGTTCACAAAATGTAAAATGATGGATTTTTTATAAAGGTATGGATCAAGCTTTATTTTTTTTTAAAAAAAAAAAGAAATCATGTTTATTTGGGGAATTCGAGATTTCATTAATTTAAATCATGCTATCAATTCGTATTTTTAAATTTTAAATTCTAATTATTCATATAGCATGTTTAAATGCAACCTAAAAAAATAATTCATGAATAATTACCACATGAGTACTAAGTAGTACTGTTTTGCTTGGTTAGTGTTAATAATTTATAAGAAATAGTCTCTCTATTCCTATAAAAAAAGGAATAAAATCTACGTAAATTCTATTTATGAAATTATACTGATTATGTTTGTATAATCATTGATACAACATCAATAGTACTAAAACAATAGTTAAACTGGAGTTAGATATGAAAAATATCCAGTAAACTAATGTTACCTACAATTAATGTACTACTAAGAATATTTTTATTCTGAGAAATTTAATTCTTTCTCGTGTAAATGTTTTTTAAATTCACCCTCCACATACTCTCTAGCAAAGACAAATTTAATAAAAAAAAAAATTATAATACGTGTGAACCAAAAGAAAAAAATTCAAATAGTAATGTATCCCTATCTTTTTTAGGTAAATAATTTAGTATTTAACCACACATTGACTTTAGCTTTTCTAAAGTATTAATATCCACAAATAATATATAAATCAATTATAATAAATACATACATAAAATATTCAATTTAGCAAAAAAAAAATCATGTGTTCATGATCACCATACCCTAAAATTAATTACAATAATACGTACATGAAATATTCAGTTTGACAAAAAAAATCATGTGTTCACGAACACCATAAATTGTCCTATAAATCCACCTATGCTCTCTGGTTAGTGACTAGTGAGTAGACATAATATTCAATGGTAAATCCAAAAACACTTTTCCAAATTCTGAAGAAAAAAAAAACTCACACGTACACATATAAATGTTTAAATTGACCATAGAATAATTTCCAAGAAGAGACTAAATTACAAAAATTGAGAGTGCCAATACATTTATACTTCATGAGTAAATAGATACCCTTTATTAGTACAAAAAATTTGTATTATATTGCTTTGGTTTTTTAAGATGCTTTGCCCAATATATATTGCCCTTCTTCAATCATACCCAAATTAGCTAAAAGTTCATCTCATCTCCCCCAACACTTGCTTACACTTTTTTATACTCACTTTATTGTAAGTACTTTTTAGTTGTATTTATTTATTTATTATATAATTAGAGAGAGAAAAGATATTACTAAGGGTGTGTTTGACATGAAATTAGAAAATATTTTCTTGAAAAATACTAGTAATAAGTAAATTTCTTATTTATAGTATATTTTCATAGTGAGCAAAAATGAAAATCTCGGTTCGTTGGTTGGTTGTGGGGGGGGGGGGGGGGGGAGGGATTAGTTTTAGAGGTTGGGTGGGGTACTAGGGCTTTCATGGGCGACCTAGTGGAATCCCCTTCGCCAAAAAATTGTTTATTGTATATATAAGGCCGTCAAAATTATATTTATATATGCACGTACAATATATGTTGAAGCTCTTTGTGTATTTACTATGAAAATCCTAATGTCATCATTTTGGGAGGTTGGGTGGGGTACTAGGGCTTTCATGGGCGACCTAGTGGAATCCCCTTCGCTAGAAAATTGCTTATTGTATATATAAGGCCGTCAAAATTATATTTATATATGCACGTACAATGTATATTGAAACTCTTTGAGCTCTTTGTGTATTTACTATGAAAATCCTAATGTCATCATTTTGGGAGGTGGGTGTAGAAACGATCAACATATAAAGTCAGTTATGTAACTTGTTTTCATACTTCGCTAGTCAACAACAAAGTTATTTTTTCATTTTAAAGAAACTTGTGTTCCAATTTAAGGGTGTGTTTGGTAGGTTGGAACATATATTTTGATAATTTACTTTCAAGAAGAAAAAAAAAACTCTTTACCACCAAACAAACCCTTAAGTTGATAGATACATGTCTTAGAGAAACATTTATAGTGGGTTCACTTTTGTGCATGCAAAGCTATTGGTAGTCAAAGCTGCAAAACATTTTTGCAAGAAATAGTGCTTCTTCACTTCTAATGTTTATCAACTTAAGGGCTGACTATTTTTGTGAAAATTTTACGTACATTTTATACACATGCACCCCAACAAACATGTAGTAATTTTTTGTTACAATAATATTGATAAAAGATTATTGTGAACAGGGCAGACCTAGGAAGGGGCGAGGACGAGAGTATTTATTTGAACCTCATGGTTAAAAAATAAACATTTAAATATATTTTTTAATGTGTATACACAGATTTTGTATCCTCTAAACACAAAATTAGAGGTTGATTTAGTGATTAACCGTTCAAAATTCAAGTCCAAATAAACATGCATATTTTTTTTGTCTTTTGAATATATTTACCCAAAGATTCTAGTACTACAATTGAAAATTAAGAAAATGTCAAAACAAAGGGAGAGAGTGCATCAATTACGGCTAAAAGGTCCAAATTCAAAATATTATTATGTACAAACCCTACTTTATCGAGTGTGTGAATAAAATTTAAAATTAAAAGATACTTAAAAGTAGAAATTTTGTTATAAGCGTGTAACATTTTTCTTTGGAAAATCCTAAGATATCATGTAATTTGATCTTACATATATAATTTAAACTCGTAATCTTCTGAACACACTGACAATTTTTCTCGTTACTCAATGAAGAAAAGAAGGAATGAGTTATATAATTTAATATAATGAAGATCTACATTGACCAATGGAAACAAGTTGGGATTCAAACGAAATTCAAGACGAAAACGACTAATCATTTGCCATAAGATATCATTGTGGTTTCAAAATTGATGTCACACCTTTAATCAATCATCATCATGCATCTTTATTTTTATTTTAAATTTTTAGGGTTTATCTACCTACTAAAAAAAATATAATCCTTGTTACATCCTTATCAAATATAAAAACAAAGAGTACACATATATATTGTATACATGTTTTATATATGTATATATTATTATATTGTCTTACACAATTTGTGTTTTATTGCTGAAGTTTCGTCTAATAGATTGTCCTTTATGAAACTGACATATATAGTTTTGAGTTTCATTATTATATATAACTATTCAGATAGACAAATATATACCTGCAATATATATTGCCTGTTTCACGAGAAGCATAGTATGTTATTAGGGTTTAAGTTATATATATATATATATATATACACACACACACACATCATTAGTTATGGAAAAAAGTGTCGAAAACAGTGTCTCTATCCATAAAAGTAGGGGTAAGGACTGTATACTTTCTATATGTCCAACCTAGATCCCTCTTGAGGCGGGATTACACTGATTATGTTATTGTTATCATTATATAGTTATTACAAAAGTTATTGTCTAGTCTCACTCAAAAGATATTTGTAACGGGATTACACTGAGTATATTATTGTTTCTGTTATCGTTATATAAGTTAATAAAAAAAGTTATTGTCTAGTCTCACTCAAAGGATCTCTAAGGTGTATCTCTCATCAATGTGTGAGATTTATACCTTCAAAATAATACTTTAAATATGACTTGATAATTCTTGACACTCTACTGTTGTAGATTACTTTAACTCTATTATGTATGGTTTTTCCATACGCCTAAGTTATGGTGCTTAATTTGGCAGGTAATTCGATAAAATAATTAAGGTGCATGTAATGTCTCCGTTTTGATTAATTGAAATCACCACTATCCAAAAACACACTTCCCTCGTTCATTTTATGTGAACCTTTTTGATCAGATACATGAATTGAAGAAAAAAAATTGGCATTAAAGTTATTAATCGGTCCGTGGATTTATTGGTATACATAAAGTCATAAACATGACCCTTAACTTGACATTTGTTGACAACTATAATCTTTAACTGTGCATATGTAGACACTTAAACTTGTATAAAATTGAGCAAATGAACACATCCATCTTACATGGCACCCTACATGACAATTTTGTGTCCTATAATATGGCTTCCTGCGTGTAATTTATGTCATGTAGGACATTTGTGTCTACTTGTTCAATTTTATACTAGTTTAAGTATCTACTTGTGCATATTCAAAGTTGGAAGGCATAGTTATTCGTTGAAGTCATGTTAAGGATCATGTTTATGTATTACGCCTAAACAAAATCATATTATGTAAAATGAGAAAGTTCATGTTAAATTATTATCTCTTTTGAAGTTTGAACATCTCTTTTGAAGTTTGAACCAAGTCATGAAGCCCATGAATGGTGAATTTGGGCTTTAGTAACAGTTCTCATCAGTGAGCCCATTTTACTTGTACTAAAGGATAGGCCCAAAAGGATTCCACAAGACCCTTTCTCCAAAAATATAGCAAACATCAATATATATTCAAAATAAATAGCTATAATTTACTTTTTTTAATATTATACGGATATAACAACAGAATAAACAGCAAATTGAGTTATATACAAATAATCAGAAGTTATTAAATATATATTAAATAGGCAAATTATTATTACAAGCATAATTAATGGTGTCTATGCACATTTTATGTGATCAGTTTTCCATTTTTATCTCATTAATACTTTTTTTTTTATCAATATTTCTATATCACATATACCCAATATTTTCCTTCCATATTTTTTTCAATTTAAGATCCTTTTGATGAATCTAGGAGTAATTTTTGTCTTTTGAATTCATCAAATATATTTTAGTTGATTTTCTCTCTTTTTTTATATATGAAAATTATATTTATATCCATCTATATTTTCATTTATTTTTAAAGGATTCTGGTTAAGAATTATCTTGTTTTCTCCATTGCAATGACTATAGTTATATTTTTTTTAAAAATAGTACAGGAGGAAGAACATGAGTAAAAAGAGATGGAGGTTTGTGTGATTGTCAAATTTGTGTGTATATATATATATATATATATATATATAAAATAGAATACTTATATACATAGATATTTGTATTATAATATTAACACTCGTTGAAAATGGTGATTTACAAATACAAATATATCTGGATACATAAGTAATTTATCCAATTTACAAGATTGATTAGGCAATACAAGTACAATTGGATACATTAATACTATATTTTTATAAATACCTAAGTTAACACCAAGCTTCATGTATTACAGGATCACTTACCAAAAAGAGATTGGCAATTGTTATTTATCAATTTTTTATACAGGCGAATTCTTATATACTTTGATACCGACACATTCTATTATTTTCTATTTTTTTGTTTCTACGTTGTCCAATTTATCCATCTTTGATTTAGTAACACAATGTATTCATATGTATACTATATTGCATTCATTTTTTGAACAACAATAATGTATTCATTTTTCAAATAGCCGTGTTCATATGCTAATTGTCATACTTTAACTTGTTTGATATATATATTGATACATTAAATTCTTACAAAAACTTGTATCATTGATATATATATATATATATATATATATATATATATATATATACACTTTACGTTTTATAAATATAGATACTAATTTGAATTCAAAGTATTCATATACTAACTGTACACAATTAATACATTTTCCTTATTTAGTTTGTTGTAATTAAACTTGTATTACTGTATAAATAGAAAAATAATAATATTTAAAGAATTAATACAGCTAGAAAAAGATATAAATTGTATTCATTTTTTATAAATAACATACTTGTAGCTATTGAACTTTGATAAATCCTATAAATGTAGTCATTTTTATAATTTGCTGATTAATGAATGTATACAGAAATTTGGGCGGAGTAAGACAGGATTAAGGAGATTCTTTTAAATTTTCTTAAGCAGAACATTATAAGAGTAATCCTCATCGGAGTATAGCATGACGAAAGAGGAAGAAAAGAAAGATTACTATCTAAAAAAGAAGTTGACGAATTACTAATAACCCTCGTATAGAATTTATCAATGACTAAGTAATCAAACATGTTAGTAATTAATATGACTTGTAGCGAGCGTTTAGATCTCTCTTTCTTAATCATATGTTTCAAATTCAATCCCATAAATGAAAAAAATCAGTTAGGAAAGTCCCCTCTAAAAATGTGCCCAGTCGTGTGTGAATTCAAATTTTATTTAAGCCTATTACTAATATCAAACATCATGTTGGAAGCAAAAAAGACCACGATCCTCAAAATGAAGTGTAATACACACATATCGAATTAAATATCGAACACCTGATAATAGACTCGTAAACTAATTTAAAAAGTAGAAAAGAAAGTCCCTGAAATAACCACCCCTATCCGTTAAAATTTGTCAAAACACTTTTTGCTTGGACAGTGAACACAATCCTGAGTTCTCCCTTATCAACAATGGCGTCTCTACTCTCCATCTCCTCTGCATCACCTACAAGAACAAATTCAATCATTACCCAGTTTTCTTCATCATTCAAGGTACAATTTCTCCTCTTTAATTTTTCAATTTCTGTCAAAATTATACAATTCTCATTTATCCCCATCAATTTTTTTCAGGGTAATGTAAGTAATTTGAAGTCAAGTTCGAAGCTTTTGCCTTTAATAAAGGTCTGCAATTTGAAATCTAAGTCAATAACAAGAACCCCATTTGTTGTTTTCAACCAAACTGCAAGTTTTGGTGCTGATTCTGCAACTGGGAGTGTTCGTTTTCGGCTTAATAACTTGGGTCCTCAACCTGGGGCTACCAAGAATAGGAAGAGGAAAGGTAGAGGGCATTCAGCTGGACAAGGGGGTAGTTGTGGTTTTGGTATGAGAGGTCAAAAATCAAGGTCTGGACCTGGAGTTAGAAAGGGGTTTGAAGGGGGTCAAATGCCTCTCTATAGGAGACTTCCTAAGTTGAGAGGAATTGCTGGAGGTAATTTGTTAACATTGCTTCAACATAATTATATTATCACAGGGGTCGTTTGGTACAAGGGATAAGAGATAATAATCTCGGGATAAAATGTTGGATTGCCTTTGGTTAGGGGTATTAGTTAGTCCCTGAATATCTATCTTGTCATTTTTATAAGATAATGATAGGATAAGTTATCTCATATATATATGGCGGGATAACTAATTCCTCGGGATATACTAATCAATGGGATAACTTTGTCTATCTCATCCCTAGTACCAAATGACCCCTTAGTTTGAGTTGGATTTTGTTTTTCCTTGTTTTGTTGTTTGTTTCTGTGTCCATCTGCAGTGTTATAGTTTACCATTTAAAAGTCTATGGATAAGTGTTATAAAATTTATAGCTTTAACTTGACTATGTGTTCTTTTTTATATTTGTGTTCGGGGCACCTTGCATGCAGTAGTGTTGTCAAAGCTGTGCATAAGCGAGGTTCAAAATGTGTTGAGCGCTTTGTCTTGCTTAATGTGCTCTTCAGGGTCGTCATCAAGTTTCTTAGGCATTCTTTTGAGTCTCTTTAGGCAACACTAAACAATTGATATTTCACTTAATAGTAAAAAAAATAATTTCTTTGTTCATATATTTGTCATTCATGCTTACAATTATTATTCTTAGACTAAACAAACATATGTATTTGTATTTCTCCCTTTGCTCCTTTTTATATTAAAGATCATGCTTTATTCACGTTTTATGCTTAGTCCCAATGGTCCTCAGAGTTTTTTTGATTTGATAACACTGTCATGTACTTAATTCCACGGGTACCTGCTTCTTCCTGCCAACACTTGTGTTGGATATTCCTTTGCTACTTCATTCCTCAACTAATGGAATACAAACTCTTTTTTCTGCCCTGCCTGGTGTCATCCATCTCCAAATAGTAAATGCGCTGCTGAGCGGATAACTCTATCCAGAAAGGCTTGGATAAATGAATATTGAACAGGAGACATTATGGTTCTCAACCAACTCCATTAACAACTACGCCACTCACTTGGGTGCACTGTGTGTATCTTTGTTTACAAGCATGTTTGTTTTTCTTTTGGTTGTGTCATTGCAGAGGCAGATTTTCATAGGATGATAAAAAGTCTTATCTGCATCTGGTGGACATATGTGTATGCATACTCAAACTGTACTGATGATTAATCTAAAGAAATTTATTACAAATGATCAATATATTGCACTAAGAAATAAAGCTATGCATAGTTATATGACATCAAGGCAAATATCTTGAAATTCTTATTTTCTTATTTGCAATATTCTGAAATCCTCAACATTTTTATCTTCCTCTATAATCCGAAGACTGTTACCCCCTTATTTAAACTAAAAGGAAAGCCTTGATCGATATGAGAGAAATGTGCTCAAGCATCCAACCAGGTGTAACGTCTGTCAAGAAGTTTCTTACTGCAAAATGAACATTCTAGGAGCTCTCACTCGAACAAATGCTCCTTATGCCATCATAAACCGAATCAGCGGATATAAAATCTGTCCTTTCCTAACCTTCCCCTAGCAGGAAACTTATTTTAAAAGGAGGAGGATTTGGAAAGTTCATACTAAGGAGGTAAAAAGGCCCTCGAGTCAAAGGGCTATTCTTCCTTTGATTTGAAGAGAATGTCAGTGCCTTGACTCTCTAGTCTCAGTGTGGCTCTTGAGTAGTCTTCACTTTCCCTTATGCATGGCGTTTGATTAAGTATTTTCTTCAATGTCAAGTTGTTGGTATTACTAAGATGATTCATAACTGTCCTTTATTTTTGGCGTAACTTGTATCCATTCGCATTATATAATGCTGAACCTTGATACTCACACCTAGAGTTGTGTGTCAAAAAATAAGTTCTTACTTTTCTTAGGCCTTTCATACTGATTAGGCCTTGCCATGTCTAATTTTTATAACTTTGACTATTTTAGGCTATTCTAACTTAATAACTGAAGTAATTGATAGTGCTCTTTGTAAAACCTCCAATCTCGTCTTTTAATTTGTTTCATTATGTGTTTTGTTGATTTAGTTAAGGATTTCCCTCAAGTCAGGCTAATCTGTCAAAAGCAATTATCTACTACATGTTTACCACCTTTGCCACCCGTTCCTTGTATACTCAATATTGCTGACTATCAATTTCATTGACCGGTTAATGCATGAAATATAAATAAAGGACCATATTGATTAGCAGAAGTTTCTGAAGGGACAAACTTGTAAGATGAAGTTCACTTTGATTCTCAACCTATCTGATCAACCAACTTTACCCCTTCACAAAAAAGGGGGGTGGAGGAATTTGTCTGATATGTTACATATATGACTGATTGCGTCATAAGGTAGCTTAATTCAAGGTTCTGGAGCTGTAACATTTACTTCTTTACTAGTCAGTTTCTCATCGATTATTGTTATCACATTTTTAGCCTAAGAAATGTGAACTGTTACTTGCCATTTTCTGTAATGATGGTTTCTGTGTGGGACTTCTAGTACCGATAAGCTATGTAGATTTGTCGAATGAGCCAAGTGCTGCATAGTTTGGGTTGCTTATTTCTTTCTGATGTTTTTCCACTCAGGAAAGTTATATCCTTGTTGCCCTTTGAAACTAATTTTTGCACCTTCGATGCTAAAGATTTTGATAAAACTATGAACTGAAAAGTTTATCAAAATATCTAACGAAAAGAAAAACATTCTTTCTCTACTGCTGCTGGTGCTACAATGGCATAGAGTTCTTCCCTGTTTCAAATTTCAGTTTATCAAATATAAAATTCATTAATGTAAGCTCTTTAGTTTACTCCGTGTAGAGTGTCAGATTAATGAAGTACAGTACTCTACTGTTATATATGCATATGTTATGTTGACATTAAGCTAATCTGAGCAAATCAATAATATAAAGGCATGCATGCTGGACTTCCCAAATATGTACCTGTGAACTTGAAGGACATAGAAGAGGCAGGATTTCAAGAAGGGGAAGAGGTTTCACTTGAGTCCCTCAAGCAAAAGGGTTTAATAAATCCTTCAGGGAGAGAAAGGAGACTTCCACTTAAGGTACAATTATATTTATCTTTATTGCATGTTGGTTCCTCAAAGAATCGTAGTCAGTTAATCAGTGAATGCTTATTTACTTGCTCAATCACTTGATCAACTAAATGAACTAATCTGGAAAGTTAGAATTACACTACACCATGAATATTTGCACTCGATGAAGTTGCATTTTCCTGGAAAAAAAAAAGGAGGACGAAGAAGACACGAAGCTGCTATTGTGAGATGAGTTTTCTGATAGCATAAAGAATAATGTTAGCATTATTGTCCTGGTTAGTATCTTGACAGGAGATTGATCGATAAAGTTTATTGGGGTATGACGCTTTATGCTTGATATGATGCTTGAGAATGTTAGTCAGCATATGAGACTGACCCTGTGCATTCTGTTTTGGTTGTGTCTTCACTCTTCACCTTAGGGCTATTAACTTAAAGTAGTAAAAGGAATTCTTCACATTGAAAAGCTAAAGTGTCTTCAACTTACCATTGTTTTGTTCATCTCACTTAATTGGGTACATCAAGGCTGTTAAACATACTCTTTTTGTATAGGTATGTATGTAACTAAACAATAAACAAATGTTCATTTATGTAGGTCACATATGTATCATGAATTCAAGAACTATCTACCTAATGCTGTCACTGCTTACAAACACCAGGAAATAACAATTTGCTCTTTAAATATATGAAATATTACACCTTTTTAAATGGAAAACAGAAACAAGAATTTATCCTGTTCATTTCGAAATGACACTTAAAAAAGAAGAAATTATTACAATATGGAGTAGCATATTCCTAGAGTCATGGGTTAATATAAATAGATAATGGTGTAGTGCTTTCTTAATGTAAACTAACTATAAAAGAACAAAGAATATATGTTATAAGTCCGTTGAACAATATGGTATAGTTGAGATTCCTGTTATTGGTTCTTCATTCCTAGATGGTGTCTGTCCCAGTTGGTTCGCCTAGCTGAAGAGAAAATGGGGTATTGATGCTTTCCAAATAGTCTATTTCTTAACTTGACTTGTGATTCCACCAAGAATAAGCTCTTAGACTTAGTCATATGCTTCTTTTTCCTTTTTAATGACAAATATAGTCATAAAATTCGTCATATTGAAAACAATTACTAAATCACCTCGTTGCCCGGATTTTGGAAGATAGTATTGTATACTTTATTTGACTGCCACAATTGGTTTTTGCTGTTTGCTGTTTTGGCTTTTCTTCTCAAGCGAAATCCATCCCTTGTTTATTGTTTTATAAGTGTGGTATTCGCGCCAGGTTGGTGCACCTTAACTAATTGCACGGGATACCTGCTCTTGACATATGAGAAGAAATCACCTCATTTAAGAAAGCGTTTGTGCGAAAAATAAACCATTACGCTAGAAATAGCTTATGGTTTGGATTGACGCTTATATAATTATATAATATTGATTGAAACTGCTAAGGTGACAAGTATGTATTGCCGAATGTGTATGAACATCTAGTTCATAATGAATTGACAAGTTTTCCGTTGCCTGTTCCTAGTACTAACTCATCGATGCATACTTCATTCTCTCTCCCGCTTATATGATGTGGAATATGGTTGTAGAAATTGTCTGGATATATCATCCCAAGTCATTATAAGCGAACTTTTTTTAGCCCATGCAGCTACTATGTCCTGGAATTTGGTTTAATGTCCAAGTGACCAACCATGCATGAATCTGAAAGCCCTCCTGTCAAGTTCAACTCCCCGAAAGTTGATTAAATAACAAACTATGATGATTCTTAGGTTGTATCGCCTATCTGTATTAACTTCTATGATATCTCCATTTCCAGATCTTAGGCGATGGTGAGCTAAGCGTGAAACTCAACTTCAAAGCCCGCGCTTTTTCAACGTCAGCCAAGGAGAAACTAGAGGCTGCTGGTTGCTCATTGACTGTTCTACCAGGCAGAAAGAAATGGGTAAAACCATCAGTTGCCAAGAACCTTGCTAGAGCTGAGGAATATTTTGCAAAGAAAAGAGCAGCTGCAGCTGAATCAGCTGACCCCTCTGCTGCTTAAGTCAAAAACTTATGTTAGCCACACAATTTTTTTTTGTTTGATGTTTTCTCTCTAAGAAAGGGATGTAAAGCAACATTCAAAAAGTTTTGGATTCTTTTCTCTTTTAAGTCTTCCTTATTTTTCTTTTATTCTGGTATCAGACTATGATAATTTGTTTTAATTCAAGCATTACATTTGAGCGTGCTCTCGTGGCCAATGAAGTGGTTGTATACCTCGGATGTATACCAAGATTCAAATGCCAGTAGAAACAAAAATGAGAAATTAACATAAATTGTTGTCCACCCAAAAGTTTTTTGGGGTTAAGCAGTGAAATATATAACTTCCCTAACCAGCAAAATTAGTTAATTTCTTGTGGACGTCTGTTAAGACGTTTAGCTATGGAGATAGTTGGCCCTAACAGTCAAAACAGCGTATTTTCAAGGTCAAATAATCTCCAGAGCAGGTAAACTTCCATTTTGCCGAATTTCGTGTGCTATAGTCCATGATTTTTGGTGATGTGGAATTTCGACGTTATTTTTGTCCAAATTATTCATTAACGTCCATTAAGACATTAGCTATGAAGATAGTTGCCCCTGAATGCCAAAACAGACATTTTCAAGGTCACATGAGCCCCAGAGCAAGTAAATCCCTCATTTTGTTGATTTTCGTGTGCTATATAAATAATCATCTTTTTTGGTGATCCAGAATTTCAACGTCATTTTTTTTTGAAAATTTACATGGACGTCCGGTAAGACCTTAGTTATGGAGCAAGTTAGTTACCACGACCAAAACGACCAATTTTAGAGGTCAAACGAGCCCCAGAGCATGTAAACCCCCCATTTTGTCAATTTTCATGTGCTATAGTCCATCATCTTTTTGGTGATCCAGAATTCTGATGTTATTTTTTTCATAAATTTACATGGACGTCCATTAAGACCTTAGGTATGGAGCCAGTGGTCACCATGACAAAAACAACCTAGTTTAGAGGCCAAATGAGCCCCTGAGCAGGTAGGCCCAATTTTTTGTGGAGATCTGTTAAGACTTTAGCTATGGAGACAGTTGGACGGACGGCCAAAACGGTTCATTTTCAAAGTTAAACGAGCCACGAAACACGTAAATCCCCCATTTGCTGATTTTCGTGTGATGATTAACAAGTAGAGTTACACGATACTTATGTTAGTGAGAGGTAGTAGATATTTCATTATGTACATAGATCTTATTCTATCTTGTGATGGTATGAAGGATTGTTTCCAATAGACCCTCGATTGAGGAAAAGATGAAAATGAATCAGTAACAACAATAAGATAATATGATTAACAAAGTAAATCAAACAATTAACTAGTACTTACTAGAGGTTCAAAAATAGCAAATGCAAAAAAATGGTTAACTTCTGATTTTGCTTTTCTAAATTGAAATGACCAGACCTAAGCCTGACAAGTCAAACATCTTACTTTCCACACCGAAAGATTTCTTCAAGAAGATTATAGTCTAAAATCTCGATATTCAATAAAACATGCTAGTTAAATTCTTTCCAATTGCATATGTCTTGATGGGCAGAATTACACGATATGCTAATATAAGATAAACGGTATCCAACAGTCAAGATACATTCAAACTGAACTCGAAACCTATCATATATATATATATGAATTATAATAATTTGTTATATTCAATGTAGGCATGGTCCAGATGGTAGGTACTGGTGAAAATGCAACTTCTCAAACTTAGAGAATATATTAATTTAATATAACAGTACTCAAAATAGAAGTAGTTTTCTGACTGTTGCTATCACAACTTTATTTTTCATATTGTTTTAAATATATTATCTTTGCTTAGATGCAATGCACATGCCTTAATTTTTAGAATTTACTTTAAATTACCAATTGACAGAACACCTTTGATTTGGAAACTAATTATTCATAATTGAGAAAAGGACAAATAAAATTTTCATTTTCTAATCATCAATTGGTTTTCTTTTATTTAGACCAAAAAATACCATCTAAAGAGAAAAGGTTAATTAATTAGTTCATGCATCTGGAGGAAATAACAGAACCCAAAAAAAAAAACTCAAGGTATGGTCAATTGTAAAACTATTGATGCATAATTTACTACTTAAATCTTATTATCTTCCTACATGAGATTGTTTTCGCACTTGCTTCAAATATCTGTCATGTAAATAATTATAATGTTATCTGAAATAAATCTTTGATTTTAACGATATAAAAAAAATTAAGTTTTTAGTCTTTGAATTCCGAAGAAAGGCTTTTTTAGTGAAATTTTACATGATTTTTAAGAGGTAAATTGCTTTTAAAGCAACAAAATTATATTACATCATGTCATTTGATTATCCTCAAGGGTAAAGAAAGATAATGTCTTTTAGTTACAATTATAGTGTTTTTCTCTTTTCCCTACACCACAAGAAAGTTTGTTAGGACATTATAGGCATGCCCACCCAAGATTTTCAAGGGACATAATTTTGTAGTGGCCAAACTTTGATATTCATATCTAACTTATTATTAAATTAAATAAATATAGGAATTGTATAATGCAAACTATTAAGTAGACTTTTTTGAACCCTACAAGAAAAGAGGAAATGGAGCCAAACTTATTGTTTGCATTGTTAAGGAAATTAAGCATGACTCAAAGGCAATAGCATGTGATCATTACTATGATAAGTTTTTTTCTTTCACCTAATGAAAAACATCAAAGAGACAAGCAAATATGTCTCCTTTTATTATCAAATTCACTTATTTAATCATTGGAATTTTCTTTTTGTCATGAAAGCCTTTTTAGAAAAAATAAAAATAATTATGGTATTAAAAATAAGCGTGTGCACACCTCGATAAATTTTATGAAGTATCTGTTATCTCTTATCAACACTTGTTGCACAGGTACCATGTAGTTTTGTTCATCAAGACTTGGACAAATAGAAACAAATCACGTGATATTATTGTGTAGCCTAAACTTTGAATATGAAAATAAAGAATTCTCAATGTACTTCATTAAATATTAGGTTAATTATAGTCCAAAACTTTTCTTAATTCCTATTCACCTTATTAGAATGGTGTTTCAATATATAGGTACACATATTAATATTGTTATAATTTTAAGTTAGATGTTATATTTATTAGCTAATAGAGAAATTGGTACATCCAAGCTAAGCTCAAAATTGAATAGATAAATAATTTTTAATTATTAAAATGTGTTAAATTGTATATATTAATTATTATTATTATTAGAATGATGTCAATGCATTATATTTTTTTGTTGACAATTACTTCCGATTCATAATAGTTCACAAATCACATAATATATAACATATAATTGCACTTGAGAAATGTCATGTGATAGTTGATAAACTCAATCATACGATATGTATAAGATTTAAAATATGAGATCTCTATTTAAAAGATCATTTGCTCAATCAACTTAATTATTTTTATATTTTCTCTTATTTTTCAAAGATATTTGTCTTATTTAGTCAAGCTAATTAAGACTAAACATAGATTTTTATTTAATCAAAATTTTGTTGGGGTTAAGTGATATAGTAGGACTAAGTTTTCTTGTGTTTCTTTTTTTCTTTTATCTGGTTGGCATTAAGTATATCATGGTTTATCATTGAAAATAACGATGATAATGGACCTAACATTTAAAAATAAATTAAACGTGGAAAAAAATCACTACACTAAAATTTAAACGTCTTGGCAAATTCTTTCTTACTTTAGATTAGATTGATAGTTCAAAAACAAATCGTCCACGTTAATTAAGATTAGACAAGAAAGAAAATTCAAACGTAATATGAATATGAATTGAATTCTAATTAACTTTATCAATAATAAGCCACGTTTGTTTATCCACGACCTTAATTAAGAGGGTCGTTGTCTCGAATGTAGTCCTACTCAATATAAATTCAGATTAATTAGATTCTAATACAAATACTGCATATCTAATGAAAAATTTAAAAAAAAATTTATAGATATAAATTCTACAAAATAGTAACATACTAATTTTTAAGTTATGAATTTCTCTAAATTCCTTCGTTCATAACAAAGGTCTCGATTTCAAGTGATCCACTTTATTAGAGATCGATGAGATAATTATGTCAAAGAAAAATATAAGAATATGCTAAGTATATTTAGTGTAATACGAACAAAGAATTGAATAGAAGGAGCCTAATTAACCAGTCCTTTTTTACTCCCGTTGAAGGATAGAATTTAAATTAAACGTGAAACTTTTCGACACGAATAATCGAAATAGTTGCAGATCCTATGGACCACTCACATTCCACAAGAACCCAAAAAATGAGTGCTGGAAAATGCAATTTGCTAAGAATGATGACTAGGTATTTTATCTCTTCTTATTGTTATTTGCTGCCATCTGTAATAAGTACTTGTTTTTTTCAATAATAAAAGGCAAGAGAACATGTTCTTTAAGCTTTTTGGAGGGCTCCCCACAAATCTCATTCTGATTTACTTCCAAAATACTTCACTATAGGGTCCCATTATTTCTCATTAAACTCACTATGTTGAGATAATTAAATTGGCTTTGGCTAAAAGTGGATAATATTATAATATTTTAAATAGTATTTATGGATCTATTTTAGTTTAAATATTCGATAATTAGTATCAGAATTAACGATTTAACAAGATGTGTATAAATGTTTAGTGTCTTTGCTCGTCTATTAGCGGGTTTAATCCTTCTATTTATAGATTTGGAGAGTCGTATCCACAAAGAAGATAATGGATATTGATGACTATAAATATACAAGTCAAAAAGGCGGAGAGTTAATTTTTATATAAACGTATAATGTAATAAATTCTGTTAAATATAATCAGAGATGAAGATTATTAGATGCGCCAATAATAATGATAGTTATTAAAAAGAAAAAAAAAGAAAAAAGAAGAAGCTATATTTAAAATACTATAATATATTCTTAATAATGTTATGGCTCTTTAGAGAAAATTAGTTTATCCTAAGATGGACAATATTGCTTAAACACTTCTTTTTAGGGACTTTTGGCTGTTTTTGGACAGTTTTTGAAAGATTTTTTTATTAACATTTTTTTAGAAAAATATTGTAGAGATTTTAAAAAATTTCAAGAATGAAGTCGTTATATTTATTCTACTATTTGTTCATCTTTTTCAATCAAATGACTCTTGATAGAATAAAGAGTGTGCAAATTTAAAAGGTCAACTTTCACATATAACAAATAAAAAATTTATATTTGTATAATATAGCAAATTTTACATAATTGCGCTCCATAACAAACATAAAAACTGTATAATTCGCTATACATATACAAGTGTATAATTCGCTGGCCTAAATTGTATAATTCGCTGGCCTAAATTGTATAATTCGCTGGCCTATTTCGCTGCAATTGTATAATTTGCTTTGTATATAGTTGAATCGAATTAAAATGTATGTATATTGCATAATTATAAGTTTATAGCAAAAAGATATATGTTTTTTTCGCTTTATACAAAAACAGAAACACAATATATACACTTCTGTTGTATAAAGCTAGAGAAAATTGTATTTCACTGCAATTGTATAATTCGCAATTGTATAATTCGTTGGCCTTTTCTCTACAATTTTTGAAGTAAAATGTTTGTAAATTGTATAATTAAGTGTATAACACGAAGATATACATTTTTGCATGTGTATATACAATTTTCTCTCGCTTTATACAAAACAGAAACAGAATTATACACTTCTGTGTATAAAGCGAGAGAGGCGAGCGAGAATGGAGAGTGGCGAGCGAGATTCCTGGGAGAGAGACGCGGCAAATTTTAGATAATGCTTGCTATGGAGCACAAGTAAATCAAACCCTAGCTATTCTATTTAATTTAGGTTATTAGTTTGCTATTTTATATAATTTTTCCAATTTAAAATTTATATTTTGGGCAAACTTAAAAATTAAAATGGAGTTTTAAATTATTTTTGGGGTTCGTGCACTTACTGTTAATTCCAAATTAATATGAATGTTTGACTAATATAATTCTCTATAATATAGAACATGGCTTCACGTACTACAAAAATGATCCAAATTTGATTTTTTTTTTTTTATGTTTAGATCTTGTTGATTTTTCCACATCGGTTATGACTAGGTGTTTCCTTTTTCTTTTTCTAAGTTTTCGTTTTTTAATTATAATATCAGGATCATATTCATTTTATTTCATTATTTATTCGATACTGAATTCTCATTTTATATTGTTCTTACTTCAGATGGTCAATCCTGAACACGAAGAAGAAGCAATTATCATAACAGATCTCAAACATGTTAGATCTCTGCTACAATTTAATTAGACATAATACCGTAGGTTTATATTATTATATACTATAATTGTACGGTTTAAGAATAAACATAATGTAGACTTTATATATAATGTAGACATAATAATAATTTGAATAATTTGCCAACTTGTCTCATAGTTTAGCAACTTTAAGTATTTCATAATTTTCAAGAGCCAAATTTTATTTGAATATTTGTTGTTCATTTAAAGTACAAAGACAGTTGTAAACAGCATCACACAAAAAGTTAAATTAAATTGAATCGACTTGTAGCATAGTAATAATTTCCTTTATTGTCCCATTAAAAACAGGAAACAGTTTGTATTTTATTTTTTCAATTAATTAATATGCGTGAAGAAAGTTTAACATAAAAATAAATGGGTACGTAAAACGATTCAAATTTACCTTTAAATTATACAAAACTATTAAGATTTTCTGTTTTATACAAAGTTAAACCATCTTTTCACATAATTCAAGAACAAATATGATCGCTTTTTTTATAAAAATAATTTACATGTCGGAATATTGGAAATATCTGAGCCAATGTCATAACGGTAGAGTATATTTGACCTTAATTATTTCTAAAAGAAAATTTAAAGGGGCATTTTAACTTTTTATCCAAAGAAAAACGAAAGACTAAAGTAAGAAAAAGAAAATTTAAAGGAAAAGAATGAGATAAAAGATTCTAATTAAAGGCAGTGATATGTCATCATAAATATAAGAAATAAATTATTGTAATAGAGTAATTGAGATTTCTCTGATTTTAATAAAATAATTGAGTTTTAAAAAATTATATTAAAAATATAATTTATGATTAAAAAAATTATATAATACAAAATTTATTAAATTTTATTATAAATATCGAAAAGAAAGATAAAAGAATGGAGAAGTCGAAACATGGCAAATCCAACGGCGAACACAGAAATAGAAAGAGAGAAAAAGGGAAACAGCGTACAGCAACCAAACATGTTCTTTCCACGTGATCCGTTCTTTGTTTCTACTTTTATTCAAATTGCAAAAATAAAATTTAAATTTGTATGTTATAACAAAGTTTGTATAATTACGTTTTATAACAAATATATGTTTTATACGATTCAATGGTATATTCTCTGTCCAATTGTGTAGCGAAATAGACATAGCTTTCAGTTGTATATGTTTTCTCTCTTTTTTGTTTTATACAATTCGATTTAATTTTATATTCCCTCCCCAATTATTATAGCGAAATAGGCATAACTTTCAATTGTATATATAGCGAATTATATATATATATATAAACGAGAAAGATGGAAATTATATACAATTTGAACTTGTATAAAACGAAAAAGAGAGAAATACAAAAGAGACTTGGGATGGAAAAATATTTGTAAAGTATAATTATAAGTGTGTAGATGATTATATACAGTTTAAATTTGTATAAAACGCGAAAAAGAGAAAGGCAAAAAAAGGCGAGCGACAGGGAGAAAGCGAGAGAGTGAAAGTGGCGAGGGAGAATATAAGTGAGAGAGGCGACTGACAGAGACTTTGCTATGGAACACAAATAAATCAAACGTTAACTATTGTATTTATTTACATTATTAGTTTACTATTTTGTACAATTATCCCAATTTTTTAATCTAATAAAATCTAAATTCATATCAAAAGCCTCATATTGGAGATAAAGCATTTCTTAAGACCCAAACAATGACAATTACATTCTCTGGAGAGCTTAAATTCAAAACCTCTTAATTAATATTAAAAAAATACTTATCGCTCTACTATAATCTTTCTCGGTTACTTTTGTTCAATGTCATCTATGCTACATTATTATTCTTCTAACAAGAAAATCAATATTCAATATTCTTTAAGTTTTACGAGATAACATCACAATATTCAATTTTAGCATGACGAGAAAATCAATATTCAATACTCTCAAATTCGTTTAGTCAAAATAACATTACAATCTTAAAATAGTTAATTTTGAAATAAATTATTATATAATTTTAGTTAAAATTAGTTATTATTTATTTTCATAGGAATAAGTTCTACGAGATCGTTTGATACAAGAGATAAGTAATATTTCGATAAAAATATATTATTTTATCCAACTTTTGATTAGAAATATTAATTGCTCTCACATAAAATTACACTTTTTTACATAGTTGAAATTATACATATATTAGATATTAAAACTCATTCAACTTCATTGTATATTTAATTTTTTTAATTTTAAACTCTCTTATAAAAATTCCAATTTATCAGTGTCCACTATTTACACTATAATGAATTCATGATAAAATAAATTATAATATATATAATTTGATGGGATAATTTAACCGAGAGAAACCTCGATTCATAAAATAACTTTATTTATTCAATTTCTCGTATCAAAAAATTCTTCGAAAATAAGACAATCCCAAAAATAAGAAAGATCGTGAATAGATGCATGGTGAAACAACAACTAAAATTATAAATTCGTTTTAATAGGAATGAAGAAAAATCCAAGCATATTCAATCGTACTAGTAAAGAGAAGAATAAGCATAGATTCTACTCTTTCGATTTAAAAATGTTTGTCATGTTACGCTTATCAAAAGTTAATTTGATTAATATTTAAAAGTAAATTATATTATATTAATTCGATATTTTAAACAAAAAAATAAATATTCTAAAACTATATGAAAAGTACTATAAATTACAATTTTTTCATATTAGTATGATGAAAATACATATTATAATATTAATCAAAAATTTTATGATTTAACTTTAAAAATAAAAATGATGACAAATAATATCGAAAGTAAAAGTAAATTCAAGCCTCTAGTTTTTTCTATTTTTATATTCTTTCTGGACAAGAGTTATCAAAACAATTGTTGCCTATTTAGTTATTTTTTCATTGGTAAGTTGCATTGAACCAATATTGGATTAAAACAAATTACAAACGTAACTATCCAAGATCTAAATCTATGAATTAAAAGGTCTGAATAATCAACGCCACTATCGAATTAGTAGGTCTTCAAATTATTCATTTTTCTGAAATTGAATTTCATTTATTGAACAATCATACTATTTGTTAAAAATTAAAATTCGTGATTAATGAAATAACATATACTGTTAGATTGTCTTTTATTCTACTTATTTTTTGAAATCTATCCTTTTTTCAAAAGAAAATAAGTCATTGTCGGCTTCATATATCTCGTGTATTGAAACGTCAATCCAATCTTAAAAGTTGAGAATTCAATATTCTCTGTTCTTAACTATTTGTTCAATTTTTCTATTTTACTTGTCAATTTTGAGAAATCAAGAAAGGATAATTTCTTTTATATATTATATTCTCGAAATTTTTTTTTGAAAAAAATAGAACTAGTTGAAAATCTTAAATTTTTAATTTATCCACTTATATAAATACCATGTGAATCATTATTTTCTTTTAACAAATATATCAATTTAAAAGTAGATAAATAATTAGTATGCATCGAAATATAAATTTACTTTTACTTACTCCATAATAAGATTCACAATAAAATTTAAAATATATAGTCATTTTAACAACTTTTTTTTTATATAGTTTCAACAAAATATGCACAAAATTGTATGTTATTATGAGCGGGTCAAACATATTACTGGTCTAAAGTAGAAATCAAACGGGGTATTAAATTGAATTATTAATAACTTTTATATACTTGATTTCTTCTAGTTTTCAATTGATAATATAATCATTCTTATTTTAAATTATTTTTAATGAGATATAGTACTCCAAATATGTTAAATTTCTTCCAATAATTTTTTCATTTTCATGAAATGTTTACTTTTTCTACAAATAGTATTCAATACTTCTTAAAAAAAATAATTTATAACCTATCATAATTAAAATTGAGGCCCCTTAAATTTAGAAATCTAAAATGTATGTCTTTTTCTTTAACACCGTCGAATCACTCCCGTATGTTATATTACCAAGGTTGAATAAAAAATGAAGATGGGTGATGATCCTTCAATAGTTTTCTGTGCCGATCAATTCTGTTTAACCAAAACATTTTGCACAAAAAATCTTTTCGATGGACGAAAAGCCAAAGCTATATACAATGCAATTATAAATATGAAGGGATTTCGAATCATCTTATTACGTAATATATTGATGGTTTATAACATTAAATTGTATATTTAGTCAATACTTGATATGGAAAAAAAATATTTTTTTAATAAAAAATGAATAAAATTAAATTTATGATTTATATTTGTGATCGAGAAAGTGCTTATTTTTTTAAATATTAAATAAGTATATTAGACAAACTATCTCAAAAATATTTATTTATAGTGTAAATAATGCTCTTTACGGAGTTGGAGATATTTGGACAAATGTACTCGTATTTTGAAACTTGGAAGAACGATGAGTTTATATAGATTTTATTTCAAATATTGAAAACTTATGGCATTAAAAGTTGTCATAATATTTGTATAGCTTTTAGCTTCGCATTTAAAATAATCACAAAGCATACCATATATTGATATATTATTTTTAATTATTATTTTTTAGTAAGTTAAAAGTATATTACATAAATTAATTGAAAAAATAATTTTTTTTCGAAAATGAGGTTTGTTTATAATTACTTCTAGTAGTGTTAGCAAAGGAAAGATATTTTTGTAATAATTATTTTAATTATTTAATAGGAGTGATTACTTATACCTTAAATGCCAAAATTGAAGTGTAATATAAACGTTCAAAAGTAAATGTTGTATAAACTTTATTACGAAGCTAATTAAAAAAAGAGTGCCCACAAGCCACTCTACATGTCTACAAGAATTTTAGGCACTTTTATCCTTTTTTTGTTTCACACTTCACAATCTGACACATATTTGAGTTTATATTATTTTTCTGAGAGGAAAATGAATAAGTACTTTCTAAATTTATGTCTAAAATTTTAGAGACGTATTTATACTATACTAAAGTCTTATTATCTTATGAATTTATTTTATAAGTAACTTTCTATTTCTTTTCGACCTATGTGATACTAGGTTGAAAAAGAAAAGTCAATCACTATTGGGCCTACATGATAGTGTCACGTAGGTCAAAAAGTGATAGAAAATTATTAATAAAATAAATTTAGGGGAACAATAGAAACTTAGTATAACATATCTGTCTCTGAGATTTCGAACATAGGTTAAGAGATACTTGTGCATTGTCTCTTTTTTTACTCTGCTTTTTTTTTTTTTGCTTTATAAACTTCCCTGCCTCCGATATGGCTCTCGATTGCTTCTTGATTATTTACGTCGATTATGTATAATTTTTGCACTTTTAACTTATTAATCTTTTACTAATACTAATGAATATATGAGTAATCTTCGTGATATCTTGTTTGTGAAATAAAAAGTTTAGATAGAAATAACTGAAATTTCGAAAGGATTAATTTTATAAAAATATTAATTGATCATCAATGTTATAAGGCCAAAAATAAAGAGGAACTCACCTTTTTTTGAACTATGTCATTATCTTTACTCTTAATAATAAACAAAGAAAAATTTACTCTTTTTGTCAATTTTTTTTTTTGAAATTTATATAAAATAGAAATTATCGTTATAATAATGTTATCGATATTGTTAGCTCTATTAATTTTTCATATACACAATTGACCGATACGATTTTTTAGTGTATTTACAATAATTGATATATGATTAGTATAATTTTAAATTGAATCTTACTTTTCTTTTATCTTTGTACGGTATCTTTAACTATACCTAATGTTTTTACAAAAAAAAAAAGAAGCTTAAAATAAGTTAAAAATAAAAATAAAAATTGAAGTAATTTACTATGTTTAATTGTTAAAGTATTAAGAGAATTATATTTAATAGTATCATATTTTAATTTAATTATATTGCAAAAACACAGTTTGAATAAATTTGGCCGACGTTCTCAATGGCGGTTTGCCAAACGGAACATTGGCCTTAAAACGTCGTCGTAAGGCCGACATGACACGTGTCCATCTGATAGATAGTACAAAGCATACGTACCTGTAAGCGGTTAGAATTGAAGTTAGGAGTTACGACTATGAATTTTTTAATAAAAATACTTGCGTTCATTAGGTTTATGAGTTAATTATTTTAATTCGTTTTAATTTATAATATCATGTTTTTAAATAAATTGTAGTTTACATAGATATATTTAGATATATATATTTAAAAATATATGATATTAAAATTAAGTGTAATTTATTTTAGATACATTATATTTAAATTAATTTATGTACTTCGAATACATAATAAATTTTCCTCGCATCTTTCATATTTGTCACTCTCCAATTTATTTAGAATCTTAGATATCTGTATTTAGTGTGATTTATATATATCTAACATACATTTGAATCTCGCTCATCTTTCTGCCTATTTTTTGTGTATCTCGTAGCGAAAAATATGTCTAATTATCTTCCTCATTATAAAACTAAAAACTCTTTTATTACTTATAAAATATATAATATTCTAAAAAATATATATCATACTAATATATATGGATAGGTCTAGTTAAGTAATATTTTTCATTTTTTTTCTCCTAAAAGGTTGATAGAAATAGTTCAGAAATCACACATTTGATATTAAATGTATTAGCTAAATACGATGTAACGAGATTGAATAAGAAAATAATGATAAAGAAATATGGAATATAAGTAATAACAAAAATAAAATTAATTTCTTTTTACTATAGTTAGGAGTTGGGTACGAAAAACGATGAGATTTGAGGCACCGCCTGCATGACCCATTAAAATATTGATTAAAATTAAAAAATATTTTATTTTTTTGCGCTCTCTTTATTTCTTTTTCTATTAAACATTTTGCAGGTGTTGCAGATCTTGCCTCCCAATACACGAATTTTCTCCTCTTTTTTTTCGAATTAATTTTATTTAATATTATAAAATTTTTGATATTTTTCTCTTTCATCTTGTATTATAAAAAGTCATAGAGCTTCTCCTTGTTATCCTTCGTTACTCTTTGTCCAAAAAGACTGACCGTTTCTTCTGTATCTCTCTCTTTAATTATAAAATTCTTCTTCCGGAAATTCTCCTTTCAGAGGAACCAGTTTCTTCACTTCTCTGTACAGCCTGCTCAAGTAAGTTTTTGATTATTCGCTGTATGAGTTGCTGAATTTTTTTTTTTTTGATTTTTTGGAGCTGATTTGGAAGTGATTAGTTTCTCTAAATCTATAGCGTTTCAATTTTGTTAATTCTGAGCTGATTTTGTTTTTTTTTTTCACAATTTTTTGGTTTGATTTGGAGATTTCTGCGAGTAGTTTGCATGATTTTGCTGGAGCAATTGATTTCCGTATGTTGTATGCGTTTTTTGGGGAAAAAATTTGGTTGAGCTGATGCTTTGTTTTTCTTCCAGCTGCTTTTGAAAATGTTTTGTTTCTTCTTCTGCTGTGTTTCAATTTTGTTATTTATTGTTTGTTTAAGCTGATTTTGTTTTTTTCCCCCACATTTTGTGGTTTTATTTGGAGAATTTTTGTTAGTAGTTGGATGATTTTGCTGGAGAAATTGATTTTTATGTGTTGTATGCATTTTTGAGGATTTTTTTTTTGCTTGAGGTTGTGTTTTGATGCTAAATATAGCTTGAAAATTCCTTGTAAATTATGTGTGGAAAATTGAATAGGTGTGCTGTTTTTCGAAGTAAATCCAATCAACTTTAGCTGAGAGTCGATTGATTAATTTTCGTTGCAGTAATTTTACTGTGTGAAAGTTCGATCTGTTAACTACAATTTTCGTCTGTTGCGCTTTACCTAATTCGTTGAAAATCAAAGAGGAGGCGTAGATCTATGAAGAAATTTAGAAGATCTCTAGTTTTTTCAGTCGAATAAACCTTTACTTTATTCCTGTATGTGCGATGAAATTTAGGCGTTTCTGCGAATTGATCTTCCCAAAATAATTGATTTTCGCTCTAATTTCTGATTCTGCTGGCTGTTCTTCGTTTGTCTCGACGAAAAGGTCAAAAAGCACTCACATGCGTATCTCCGCCTCTCGATTCCTTTAATCATTTGTCCAGATCTGTATATTTTTTTTATCACATAGTTCATATAAAAAAATTTATTATTAGTTGAGTAATTACTCCAGATCTGCAAAAAAAATCTCTGAGCTCTTGTTTAAAATTCCGCTCTTTCTGTTTTTTGTCTGGAACAGGTGTGTTTTTTTCCAATTAGATCTTATTATCAAGCTAGAGAGAAGATGAATCACTGTGCAATTCAACAAGGTGCTTTCGCCGCCTGTGAAGACATGTGGAGCTCCGTTTCTTCAATTTCAGATAAGAAGGATGCCGTTGTTTGCCCCAAGCCACGGCGTCTCGGCCTTTTGAACGCCACCATAACTGAACCTATCAGACCTCTCAGATGGCATGTTAGGTAGAATTTCTATGGCTGATTGCTTTTTAGTTCTCTGAATCATTCTGTTTGTTTTCTAATTTTTCAATTTGTTTGTTCAACAGCCATCAGCAAGAGCTATGTGATTCCAGAGCTGGAGCTGATCTATTGGACATCATCCTCGCTAAGGTAGTTCGTGGCTTTTCAATTACTATATACGTTAAATAATCGTGTATCATAGTTCGTCTCTACCTTCACCAAAGTAAGGGTAAGGTAGCTAAGTATACAGTATGTATGTTTTGTTGTTGTGGTAGTCTTATCTATTTGTCGAAAGCAAAGAAATGATAACATCTTTGTGGACGCATTGAAAGAAAAGGGCTTTTATCCAAGTGTGTGAGCACATTGTACTTGTCATTGTAAGGTGTTAGATTGGTGAATTTTATCTTGTTCTTCAATTTGAGTGGCTTAGAATGAATTGACATGTCCCAAAATGGTTCTTAACGAAGTTAATCAGCTGTTAACGATCAGTTTAAAGTCATCTAAACAGGATCTATTGAATACGAAACATATGCTGATTATTGGTTGTGAAATTGTTGCAGGGTGGTGGTGGTGCGGATCAATCATCTGCTGCACAGGTAGCCTCGTCGCCCCCCTTTTTTTGTGGGTCACCGCCGAGCAGAGTATCTAACCCATTAATTCAAGATGCACGTTTTGGTGATGAGAAGGTCACCCCAGTTTCACCACGGGCAATTCCTATACCATCCGGACTGGCCTCGTCCCCATCCACATCCACCAGAAAAGGTGGATGCGTGAGGGCAAATTTTGGCAACAATCCAGCCGTTAGAGTTGAGGGCTTCGATTGCCTTGACAGGGATCGCCGTAACTGCAGCATCCCTACCCTGGCTTAATCAAACCCTCGAAATTCGAAATCCATTTCAACAGAAGAGAAAAGTAAATATAGAGGTAATATGAAGTTTGTTTACACGAGGAGAGAGTAAATCAGCCTTTTGTCTTTAGCATCACCAGGAGGAGGAGAAACAGGAATTTTGAACGTGAGAAAAAGAATCCTTTTTACCTAATGTAAATATGTTTAAAAAGGGTGTAGTTAAGTGTCTGTAAGTAAAAAAAAAAAATGAGAGTTGTGTTGTTCTTAACCCAAGTAAATAATTATGAGATAAAAATTAGGAGTTGTTCTGGTAAAGGTGGGTAAAAACCCTCTTGGAGAATGGTGTTGTAAGTATGAAAAGAAGTTGAGGAGAAAATTTTTAGGATTTTGTCCATTATGGGGTGGTTTAGAAATGTCAATATGGGCGGCTTTGGTTAAGAGATCAAAAAAATGAAGGAAAAAAACCTTTATTAGTTGTTGAGTAGTCATGGTTGTAGTCAATTCACTTTTTGTAAATATATGAAAAATATGTACAAATATCCTTTACGGCTAATATGATATATGATCATTTTGTTGCGTAAATTGCGTGTTGTGATTTAAATTTTCTTCTACCGCTATCATTTCGACGGCTTGTGAATAATGATTCTTTGCTTGTTTGCTACGCAAAAGATGTTAAATTATTGGTTGCAAATGAATTCTATGATGATTTTCTTATATTTGTATTTTGAAATGTTTTTGTTTTTTTGTTCCAGTTTTAAAAGAAATCGTTTCAGTTTTACCTAATTCTTAGGTTGAGCTAGTAGATGTATAGTAAGAATTTGGATATTAGTTGGTGAAAAACTATTTTCTAAATGAAATTGTGTACATCTTAGCCAAATTTATTAGGAAGTGTTATGTTTGATGAAGACTTCGATCTTAATTTATTTATTAACTAAGCTCATTATCGAATAATCCTTATGTTCAATAACGACTCTGACATGATCACCTCAGCCCCTTTTAAGATCTTGTCATTGGCTTTACCAATAGAAAAAGTAGAAAACTTAACCAACAGCAAAGAAAAAAGATTAAATAAATAAATTGGTGCGAATAGGGGAAGTGTCTTTTTCGTTCTTTTTATGGTTAGGCAATTGGTGTTGTTGATATGTTTGTTGATCAAATAAACTCAAAAGTTCATTCCTGGTTTAGATTTTGATCAAATCAGAAAAGGTTTTAATTTGGACCACACTATTTCATGATTAGAATACGTTAATCATGATCTATTAAATTCAAGTTAGTGCTAAGGGTATAGATTCTCACTAAATCATTGTAAGAATAAAAACTAAAGGTGAAAAAAAAAAGATGCAAAAGGTGAAATTCGTTGAGAATAAAAGATTAGTTATTGGGTAAAAATCCCACAAAAGTAAATATGGAATAAAACTTTTTCCTAAAGCATTGATTCTGGGCGATACAATTGGTGAATGTGACTCCCCAAAATTAATGTTTCTACCTTATTTAATTATGTGATAATGTTTTATTCAATTAACTTTATAGCATTATGTAAATGTTATGATAGACTTGAAACACGAGCTTAAAATTCCTATACCCTCACAAATGTCATAATATGTTATAGATAACAACAATAAATACTTTTTCATAACCTCACTAGAGTATTTTGAAGAAAATAAGATGAACACAAAACTGAGAGAATATTTTCGATAGACCACATAATTTATGCTATTACAATAACATGACATTCAATATAAACCAACAACTAAGTTTGAAAATGATAGTATGTACACATATATTACTCCTATCTTCAGGTAGAAAAACTGTTTCTTATATATCGACGACTAGAATAAAAAATAATAAGCGAAGAAATAGTGATAAAATATGTTTTAGATTGTTAGTTTATTTTCAAATTTCATATGTCAGAAGAAAATATATACTTTTAAGAAAGATAATAATTGTGGGTGTTGAAGTCAAAAGACAAATCAGGTGTGTGTTTCCATAGGAATTTCAAACAAAAGCAATAAAGTCAAATGGGTTATAGCTTTTCTTTTTGTGTTTACAACTAAGACATTATCAAGTTGACCAGTTCCAATAAAGACAAAGAATCTCATACTCCCAACATATTAAGCAACAGCTGCACGTTTGAACAAATTTAAAAAATTAAATTAATGAAAGAATTAGCACTCGTATTAAATATTAAAAAATACATATATAGACCCAATCTACAAGTGATTTTATTGCTTTTATATTGGAAAAGATAGGTTGAAAATAAGTGAATTGAAAATCAAAGAAGATATTTATTAACATCAATTTTGAAGGCAAGTTCAAACCTCACAAACTTCAAATCTTTGATTTTGTTTATTTACAATAGTTTAGTTACCCTCCAAAATATTTTTGATAGTTTTTTGATGATGCAAGATTGATAGTGGTGCTTTTGGTTTATTTCATGTGATGAATATACTTGGAATTGTTTAGCAACTTATGACTTAAATAAGTAATATAGTTGCGTGAGGTAGAAATTAGCTAAAACTAGCTTATCAGTAGGTGACATCACGTTTTAAAAAAAATTACAAAGTTGTTATTTTCAAATGCTTATAGACTACTAATACTCATTATACCAAATACATATATTTGTTAAGAAATTATTTGAGAAAGACAAGCATAATTAGTCAAAGGTGGCTGACAAGGTAGTCAACTTATTTCTGTTACCCCACCCCTTTTATTTTACAACAGTGTAATTACAAAAATATAGTCGGATAAGATAAGATATGCGCATACCTTACCCTTGTGGAGGATAGAAGTTGTTTCTGATGAACTCTCAACTCAAAAAAAAAGGTATTCAAAGCATTATTGCAAGAAAATAAGACAACAGAATATCAGGATAACGACCAAGAGTAAAACACTAAGATGTGTGTTTACCTTATCCTCGTGGAGGATAGAGGTTGTTTCTGATAAACTCTCGGCTCAAAAGAGAAGGTACTCAAAGCATTATTGCAAGAAAATAAGACTACAGAATATCAGGATACCAAGAAAAGGAAACGACCGAGGGTAAAACACTAAGAAACTACGTGATTGCAAAATTCTACTATTAATAAGCTGAGAAGAGATGGAGCTAACCCCCTTTATCTCCCACGTAAAGTGAGACAACACTCGATTACCTACTGCACCTGCTTCCCTAATCCCCACCCTTTTCTTATATCACCATTAATTTGTTGAGAAAGAGAAATGAAATGAGTATGACCTATTTTGTAGACAGAAAATAGATACTCAGAAAGTCAGATGCTACACAAAACTAATTTTAATTCACACAGAAAGGAAAATAAAACATAGCACAATGTGGAGCATACCTTGTAAAAATTAACCAAATCCTCATTTCACTATTATTGTTAATCAGCAAAGAAGGTTAAGAGCACACAAATCAAACCTCTCCTATCTTTGTGAGGTAGAAGAGATTGTTTCCGATAAACCCTCGGTTCAAAAAGGAAGTATCTGAAGCAGGAAAATATATATAGTTCAGTAACATGAAAGAGTGAAAATATAACGTGTCGAGCCAGGATCATTACTGTAGAAGGAAATTTCTATATGGCCATATAGTTAAGAAATTGAAATAATAGATATATAGAACAAGTAAATATATACAGAGAGAGCCCATGACTTTATTTACTCAGTATCCATGATCGTACAACGCTTCCTTAATACGGTGATATGTGTCAAGAAAATTTTGAGTTAAGAGATATGGCAGAATGTATCTAAAGGAGATGAAACTGTATGTCTTGCGATTTGTGACAGTATGGATCATAGGAAGCATGAGTCTAATGTTTGATCATGATCTTTGTTTCGTATGGGCAGATTTCCTATTTGTGAATCCAATCCTAGTGGGGTCTCTATTGAGGAATTGTGGGTGTTAATATGACCGTTTTAATTCCTGGTTATGCAACCAAAATACAACGGAGGTGGTTGAGGAGTCCGTGGGATTCTATCCCCACAATCCAGTCCTGGGGATTCAGTTGGATGTTATCATGGGTTAAGACACTTAGAAAGAGGTGGCCCACGTGCTGTTTCGTAGGAAGCCCAGAATGATTGTGTGGATCATGGAGTTTCTATGTATGTAATGGTTGTTCATTTTGTGAGAGGGTTGTCAGGGGACAGACCGTATGAGGAGTTGGAGACGGGCTTTTAACCTTGAAGCAGAAGGGTCTACACTTTGGGGCTTTTAGTATGACATATACATGTCAGGCACATGCTATTTTGTCCTTTACAACAACCACAAGGAAGATGTGACTGATAGATGCACTGGATTTTAAAGAAAGGTTTATTCAATTGCTTTCAGTATGCAGAACAGCAACAACAACATGCCCAGGGTACTCCCACAAAATGGGTTTGGGAGGGTAGAATGTACAGACCTTACCCCTACCTCAAAGGTAGAGAGGTTTTCCGGTAGACCCTCAACTCAGTATGCAGAATTAGAGTGTACGCTGACCTTAACCCTATTCTCAAAGGTAGAGACGCTGTTTCCAATAGATTCACGGCTCAGTATGCAGAATCATGCCCTGAAAAGGAACCTCAAGAACAATCAAGATGCATGCTTTACTTGTTATACATTCTGGCTCTTTAGTGTGCACAACCCTGTTTGAGTTTTACTCATTGTGTCCAGCATGCACAAAAGTGTGAATGTGGAGAGCTACATACCAAAACTGTCAACTTACAAGAACCAGTGTAACGCTTACTTGCTTTAATCTGCATGGCGAGGAAAAAACAGTTACAGGATAATGCAATCGAAACAGAAAATAGAAATCACACAACCATATGCTTTAAAATTACACCCTCAGGTGTACTTTTGAAATCTCCATCAAATAGTCATCTGGCAAACTGACAAAGATGTATTTAGACTCTAATACCCGTGATTTATCAAACTACCCCCATTGCAGACTTGTTTTAAAAAATGTTTAAGGCCTGGAAAGAAAGGCAAAAGTGTTAAAACATGTGAAGATATACCACAAGGAATTGTAAATTTCAATTACTGGCACTCAGGTTCCAACTAGAATTATGGCACCTGCAGCATCCAGGGACTTAGTAATAGCCCACTGATATCCAGTATCATCAGTTACACCAGCTATAAACGCCCTTTTACTTGCAAATACGCTTACAGTTTTCTCAAAAGACAGGACTACAGGGACAGAGATTCCAAATTTGGCCACATTAGAGAAATAGTTACAAGAAATCAAGTGGGGTCTGGGAAGAAATCAAGGTAAGAGTGTATGCAGACCTTACCCCTATCTTAGAGGCAGAGAGGTTGTTTCCAATAGACCACCAGCTCAAAAGAAAAAACAATTCTGAAGAAGAAATAATGGAAGTATAAGAAATAAATAGTAACAGAACAGTACTGCAACAGAACATACGACAGTCGAAGTACAAGAAACAACAAATAGCAACAGAAATCGAAGGATAAAAAACTACAAGTGTAATACTACAACTACTAGTATGGACAACAATTAGACAAAACACTCCCACCTACAACGTTCTACCCTAATCCGTGCCCTCCACAACTTTCTACCTAAGGTCATGTCCTTGGTACAGATACAGGTTTTGACTGGAAGTAGAAGGAAGAAAGTAGGCAAAAGTATCACTTCAAATAATTTAAAGGCAATAGGCATCACTGCCTGAACTCATCATTTACAGATATTTGAAGTCATCAAAGCATCTTAAAAGAAGAATTTTTAGAGGACGGCTTGAAATAAACCCAGAATCATAGTTTCCATCTTTCCAAAACTGGCGACAAAGAGGTCCTGGACATATTGGTGACACTGAAAGACCTGGGGACTAGTGTCTGTATTATCATCTCCATGCCTCTTAATACACCTAAATGTGCTAAATATTTAGCAGGGTACAAAGAAACAAGATGGAAGTTACAATTTCTATGTCTAGAATTCATTAAGAGGGACAAGATGAACTAAAGACTATTTTGTCAACTAGTAATGAGCATTATATAGGGCCTAAAGCAGGGGAAAAAATACTAACCAGTTCACCTAACCAATTGCTGGGTGCAGGAACCCTAACAAAGGAATTCATAGAAATTAAAAAAAATACTATACCCAGAAAGTTCTTTTATGTTAAGAGATTCAACAGTTGTTTATACATAAGAACATGTATATATTTACTGTAATTTACGGACGAAGGGTATTCAATTGAACCCGCCTCCTTCCTTGCTATTAGCTCCACCACTGCAGCCAGCCTTTCAATTCAACAAGCATTAGAACTTACTTTATTTACTTTCACAAGAAATTAATATAGCATAAAAAATAAATAAGACATGTCAACAAATAGCAGACCATAAAACTATTGTTTTTAGCTCAGTTTGTCATATCTTCAAGACGAGAGAATGTATTTGTTGTTTTATGGTTTTTAAATAAACACATTTCTCATATGAAAGGGTAAGGGAAAAACCAACTGACAACTTCATTACTCAAACATACTGCCTTCATAACATATTAAGCATGAGCATGCTTTCATGACCACAATTGAAGGCCGTTAAATTCCTTCACCTATTCTTTGAACTTCCAGCCTTAGCATTGATTATGGAACTAATGTCGGGAACCATTGGACATTCCACACTTGACTCCCAAGTCAAACTTGGCCGCAAATGCTAAAGTTGACTGAAGAGCCTTTTGAATCGAGCTTGGTGTATTTGCAAGGAACGGTGCCTTCGGGGAGCTGGCAATTTCTGCATTGCACTTTTGTGCAGACTGGATTAAGGACTGCCCAGCTGGAAATATAGAACTCAACTGTCTAAACGGCATTTTGCTGGAAGTTGTATTTGGTGCACTTTGTCTCTGAATGAGTGATGAAGCACTGTAACACTCAATAGGATGTGATCTATCTTCTACTGCTTCGTCAACTGACAGGAAGTTTACACCCCGAGGTACAGAACCAGGAGGGGTTCTAGTCGACATTTGATTGATGCTCCCTAACTTGGCTTTCATGTCAACCAATTGCAATTTATCAACTCCATAATCCATATTAAGCATGCCTGACAATGTGTCACCACTAGGCTCAGCTGAAGGTGCTCGGCCAAAGGACAAGAAGTTCATTCCTTGTGGTGTCCTCGTAGATGCGCCTTTCATAAATCCATTCGGTTTCTGAATATTGTCAACACCATTTGCTTTGGAGGGTAAACCAACTTCTTCATGCTTTCTGGCATCACCTTGCAAAGACTTCCCATGAGATAAGAACGTGATTCCTTTGGGTGTTGATGCAGCTGGCTTTCGCACGTGCTCCAATACAGTTCGCTCAGTGCTATTACGGGGAACAAGCCCAGCTGAACTAGATGTGGAGTTAACGTCTTTATGTGACATTCCATTTGTGTTTACTTGGACCAAAGAGTTTGAAGCAATAGGACTTGTAACTGCGTCTGTCTTAACAGTTGTTACCTGATATATGCCAGAGACATAAGAAGTTAAATATCTTGATATAGAAGAGGAAAAACCTCCAAAGATGTAAGAAGATAAAAAATCGTGCACAACTGAAAAGTTAGAAAAGTTAAAAAGTTGAATTGCAGGAAGGATGATACCTCATGTGAAAATAAACAACTAGAACCTCTGTTACAGAACCCATGGGAAGCATATTTATCGCACGGATACTTGGAGAGTTGATGATCAAACGGGCAGTCATCGCCTTTCATGCAAGACTGACGTGCAAAATGACAACATGGCTGAAGAGGAAAGATCTTTACAAACGTTAGGAGCCAGAATAAAGGTAGAAGCATGGATGTTATGTTACATGATAGAAACAAATAACAGCGGATACTTTTGAAGTAAAAGAGATTAAAATTTTGTCATTTTCTGAACAATTTGACAGTGCTACAAATCAAAATTCATGAAATGAAGCTTGAAACAGCAACCAAGATTTTTCTTGGACATTATAAAAAGAGACAGTAGCCTCAAAACTGCTGCAAACATTTTATGCCTTGGTGAGTTGCTTTCTCAATAAGAATCTTAAGCATATACTCCCTCATAATAAGAGATCATAATTTTACACACATATTAAGAGATCATATACTTCCTTTTTACACACATATTAAGAGATAATAATAAGAAGATAATTTTACTGATTCACCCCTCACAAAACTTCTTGGAAATTGTACAAATAAATGTGAACACTTTCAAAAAGAATTAATTACAAGGGTAATATTGGAAAATTTTAATTAATGTTTTACTGATTTAATAAGGTGATCAACTAATATGAGACAACTATTTTTTAGTAAGATGATCAACTAATATGGTACGGAGGGAGTAGTAGACACAAAATAGATACTTAGACCCCTCAGATCTAGCTCTACAATCTGAAATTGACATGTATTAATACTAGACAAACTAATTTTAATCAACACAAACGATACAACATATATAATTTTAAGCATAGCCGAAAATGTGGAATATGTGTACATAGTAAGCCCCCCCCCCCCAACCCCCAATTTAAGTTGTTAGTTCCAAACTGAAGGGAGCAGCTATAACTTTTATACGGTAGACCTGCATGATCATTTCAAGTTCTATGTCTCCTGACAAATTTATCAAAAACAAATAAGATTTCAGAATATGGCGATGATTGGAATGGCTAGTAAACATTCCAAACTCACTGGTTGCTATTTCAAATAGACTATACCCACTCTCAATTCGAAAGTGAGGTAAGCAGTAGCATCACAGCAGGACTTCAAATCTCCTAGCATTGCCAAAAGCTTGCAACAAAATGGTATAATAAATATATAAAATAAAAGCAGCAAAAACAGACCTTTGACTTTGTCAAGGGGATGGTATCATGAGAAAATTTACACGCCTCACCCTGTCAGAAGGTAAATGAAGAAAGTCAGATCCCCAAAACATTGAAAGATCTGCTAAATCATCTTACCCTATATTACACGATTATGGACTACCTCTAAGCATCTTCCCTTGAGATAATGGCGGCAATATTTCACGACTTTTGGTTTCACCACTGGTGGAAGCTTCAGCCTTTTAACTCCAAGTTTTATTCTCTCTTCAGCTCGTTTACTTCTCTGCTTGGCCTACAAAATAGTTAAGTTCCTTTGTAAATAGAGACATACGAGAGAATGAACAACTTGATCCTATAAATCTGAGAATAAGCATATCATTCTTCCAGATTTAACATCCACATTCAGTAAAGGGATGATAAACTCATTTACAAATGAATGAAAACGAAGAGAGAACGAGATGGTGCACCTTTTTCCTTGCTTTGCTTTCCTTGGTTAAAGGACCTCGCTTCTTTTCCTTTTTACCAATATTCTCATTCTGTCACAAGATGAATAGAATCAAATATAACAATATTCGCAGCTGATGAAAACATAGAAAGTGAGACTCATGTCTAACAAATTGGAAACTATACTTTCATACTGACTTGCAAACACAAACATGACTTTGAATGTTCAACATTAGACGTTTGTAAATTTTGCATTTCTGGTGTAACAGTATTGTGGAAAGTTTGTATCAATACATGTATTTCTAGAGGAGTTAAGTGACTCGTAGAAGTCAGTTTTTAATCTGCAGGTGGAGCACTGTAACAGACTTACTGTACCATCTGGGTACCTTCGTCAATGAAACTTTACCTTATCAAATAAATGTTTCATTAGAAGACTGATATTATGAAAAACTTCAATAACAGAAATCCAATTTCTACTTTGTCCAATTCCTTCCATCCACTGGTCAAGCAAGGAAATCAAATAATCAACTATATTCGAAGTATGCAGATGTGGTGTCAGTAACTTTAGATAATGCACCACATACAAAGTACGCACATGCAGCATCAGTAACTTCAGAAACCTACTAAGTCCTTACACCATTTCCTCCTTTTCTGGAGGGGGGGGAGGGGGGAGGAGGAGGAGAATGCATTATAGTCAATTCTGGATGATTTTGATAATAGTCAGTAAGCATGGTAAAAGGTCTGGACACTTTATGCATTTATGACATCGATCAAAGGTTCACACAAAAATTTCAGATGGGCATATATGAAGTTCCACTCTTTGAAACAGCAAGTGATATGTTCAATAGCAGAGTGGAAATAGTTTTATGGATGCATGAGAATGTACCAAGTCCAAGACAAGCAAGATAGTTGGACAGATTCTTTACTAGCCGCAAACTAACAACTTTTCAGCTGATTCTACAAGAGAAGACAGGCATTTATGGTGAAGTAAAGAAGAACTATCGCTGGAAGACGTCAGAATACTTCTAAGGAGGGATTCACCTATTGAATCCTAACACTGGGAAACTGAAAACAAAAACGAATTAACCAGTAGAGACTTAAAAGTAGCACATAGTTGAAATAGATAGAACATAAATTAAGTGCTAACAAATCGAAGATGTGATCATACCTCAGCAGCAACTTTTGAGTGTTTTCTTTTTTTTGCATTTACACCGGAGGTTGAGTCAAATTGAGAACCAGCAGGATGATCAAACTTCATGTCTCCACCAACTTGCTTAGCATCATTTTCACTATCTAAAATGGTGTCATACACACAAACCTTTCTGGTCTCGACATCCTTTGAGTGGAAAACCTTTTCCACATTATCTTGCGGCTCTTCACTAAACTTTCTTATGAACTCTCCCCCAACAAAGGTGTTATCCTCATCAACTGCATCAATGGACGAAGAGGCATAAGCATCCTTCCTCTGTGGTGCATCAACATGAACATCAAAAGCAAACTCTTCTCTACCAGAAATGTCAGCAGGAGACTCATCTGCTCCATCCTTCTTCTCATTTCCAATACGTTTAAGGATGTCATAATCTGATTCATCAAAAACCATAAAATCTCCAAAAGCTTCCCCTTCCTCCATCTCTTCACCCATAGGAACATGGACAGACGACTCTGCTGCTCCAGCAGAAGATATCAATGTTTCCAACTCCACCTCTTTTACACGCAATCCATGCTTCATTTCTTCCGACAAATGTGTCTCAGAAACATCCATTTTCTCTCCAGAGAACTCTGCAGGTTGAGATATATCAGCAATTGCATCCGCACCAAAACATGATTCTATTGCTGCACTGACATCATCAATACTGGAGTCTTTGTCCAATTCTACCGGTCTGATAAGATCAGGCTCCTTCACCTCCGTTTCATGAGTGCTACACCTATTCCCAGGTTCCTTGACCATTTGATAGTTACAACCAAGAGTTTTGTGTACCAAACCATTCGTATCAATGATATCGTTTGTTATGAAATCACCTCTATCTCCTTCTACTGCATTACTTGTATGATTTGACAGATCTGAATCCACTTGCATTCGTGCACGAGTAAAATCTCCATATCCATAACGAGAGTTCCCTTCATTTCTATCACCAGAACCCTGTTGCTCTACCAGATTGTTAGACTCGTTATGAGCAGGACCAGTACCTAACAAATTCTCAGACCTGATGAGATGATGATCAACTGATTTACCGACTTCATTTTCTTTTCCCAGTTTACTGCTGTCATTGTCATCTGTAAATTAAAATGGCTTCGTCAACACCAACATCCTAATATAACTATAATCTTATTTAGGTTCTTCTTAGATTGAAGTCGAGCTGTAATTCTAAACTAGAGTGGGAACCATCATTTTGTTTATATATTGTACATGTGTAATCATACGATTATCGGAAGCATATCTAACATCACAATAACACACACTGAGATACATTTGTTGCATGTAATATACCAAAAGGGGGAAAAAGATACTTACACACAGAATCTAAGACAAACAACAATTAAAACTGGAACAAATTAATATAGTTGCAGATAGTAATACATTATCGAAAAATAGGAACTACACAATAAATGAATACCACTGCTTAGAGGAAAAGTGTAGACTCTCCCACACAAAGTGGGACAACTCTCGGCTACCTAATAACTCTCTTCTAATCCTTGACCTCTGTATCTTCCTAATTAAGGTCATGTCCTCAATCATGCTGAAGTTGTGTCAGTTCTATTTAACCACCTCCACCTCTTCAAACTCCTGCTACAACCAATATCTCACACCTCCTCCTCACGTGTGTGAACCATCTCAATCTCAACCTCACTTCCCTCCTATTGTCTTCTCATGTATAATTTCATTCGTAATCACACCTATTCTCTGAGTATGTTCATACATCCATTTGAACATGCTCATCTCCACTACCTCTCTGCTCCATACATCAATATTGGTCATTCCAATCTATCGTCATCTCAAATTGGATAAATAAGCATATAAATTCATACTTTAAGTTCCATTTTCAGCTAATTCACGCCAATAAGATAAAATTTAAGCAAATTACCTAGTTTTTGTTTATCAGTGGTTGAGTCGGTGCTGCGACAATCAGATAGAATCTGGAGCAGTGTACTGTAGGTTTTGCTCATGAGTAGCCGGCGGCGAGGAGGTAAAGGATAGAGGTTTTGCAAGGGTTTTAGGGCGCCGATTTGCGAATTCTCCATTGTTGATCAAAAACACACAGGCGCGCTGATGTTGCGCCGTTCTGACAAATTTATATACTATGAGGCAAGTTTCTGTAAAACTATATATTTTAAATATTTAAAGAGTAATAATATTATTCTGCAAAAAGAAAAATTAAAATGATATATTTAATTAAAAATTGAGTTATTTACCTTAAATTAGTAGGATCAAGTCTTATTGAATTTGTTATTTTTTATGTTGTTCTATTGTTGATGAAGGGAAGTGCTTGAGCAAAAGGAATATAATTATATACAAACACATAATTGTTTAAATGTGATTAATTAGAAATTTCTAAATTTATTTAAATAAAATTTATTCATAACGAAACTTACGAATTATATCTTTTGATTATGATGTAATATTCAGTTTTTTTATATATTCCTAAATCAAATACGTATTTTAAAATTCATATTTTTAAAATTAAAAAGTCACAAAAATGTGAGATTAATTTTATTCCTCCATTTTTAAATAGTGATTTTAAAATTTGATCCTAAATAATAAAAAAGTGTATATGACAAACCTATTTGATGTGAATTTAAATTTGTTTGACACTTACGTAAAATTATAATTTTAAAACACCCGAAGAATATATGCCTTTTAAACTACTAGTCAACCTTAGGCATGGCAACTATTTAAACTTTAGCCAATTCATAAAGATACCATAACTTCTAACTTTGCTCAAGCAAGCAAAATCTGGTCAACTATTTCTTGTAAGCCCAACTTGCCATGCAAACGGCTTTCACTTCCCAACTAGATGGGCTTTGGTTAGTTGGTGATCTTTCTTCACATGTTTTTCATGATTAAACTCGTGAAAATTTCTTTTCTATGGATAGCAGTGAAATTTGATATTAAAATGGGTAACTTTCACATATAGCAAACAAAAAATTTATATTTATATGATATAGCAAAGTTTGCATAATTGTGCTTCATAGCAAACATAAAACTGTATAATTCGCTATACATATACGATTGTATAATTCGCTGGCCTATTTCGCTGCAATTGTATAATTCGCTATCCTATTTCACTGCAATTGTATAATGCACAATTGTATAATTCGCTGCCTATTTTGCTGCAATATTTTTATAAAATTTGCTTTGCAACAATTGAATCGAATTAAAATGTATGTATATTGCATAATTATAAGTGTATAGCAAGAAGATACATGTTTTTCTCTCGCTTTATACAAAAACAGAAACACAATATATACACTTATGTTGTATAAAGCTAGAGAAAATTGTATTTCATTGTAATTGTATAATTCACAATTGTATAATTAGTTTGCCTTTTTCTCTGCAATATTTGTATAAATTTTGTATTTGTCTACAATTGAATTGAAGTAAAATGTTTGTAAATTATATAATTAAGTGTATAACACGAAGATGTATTTTTTGCATGTGTATATACAATTTTCTCTCGCTTTATACAAAACAGAAACAGAATTTATACACTTCTGTATATAAAGCGATAGAGGCGAGAATGGGAGAGTGGCGAGCGAGATTTTTGGGAGAGAGGCGTCTGGCAAACTTTGGCTGACGTTTGCTATAGAGCACAAATAAATCAAACCCTAGCTACTCCATTTATTTTAGGTTATTAATTTGCTATTATATACAATTTTTCCTATTAAAATCTACGTCTGCTTTGATATTATGCTAATGTGTGTGTAATTATTTTATTTAAAAATTTAACATGTCAGAGAAAACATAATTATATTATTAATGATAGATCCTCAATATTTTTCAACATATTATTCAAATTATATTTTTTTTTTAATAATCAATTTGCTAATTATCTTAAGACCGTAGAAATAATGGGTGAAGAATTTTTTCAGTCATAAAATTGTTGAGCTACTTGTATGAGTATTTATGTTCCTACTATATACGTACAACTAATTATAGACCTTTATGAAATATGTAACGTAACCAACAAATTCAAGTCCAAAATCAACTAAAAGGGGTTTATAATGGTTGTGTCAATTAACTACAAACGTTTTAATCATTTGTGTCTAAAGTTAGGTTTGGTAATATAACTTGTAGGCTTGGGAAAGCTTAAGAGCAACATGTCAACGGTTAATTTTACTAAATTAATTTTATTAATTGTATTTTGAAAGCATTATGATAAGAATAGTACTAAAAGAAAATGACAATTTTTCTTGCTTTGCTAAAATAAATAAGTAAAAAGCAAAATAATAATCAATATATGGTCAAGTAAATAAAACAGTGTGATTGACTAAAATCTTTTGACTATCTCAATTCTGAACATAGTCATATAATCACGAATCTGAAGTTACTCTCTAAAATCGTTATATATACATGCACTTTCATATATATAAATTAATTTCGATAATTCATATTCAATTATATAAAACTCATTAAAAAAAAATTATTCATCTACGAGAAACTTCTATTTATAGAATTTTGGAAATATAAGATGTACGTATAGTTGAGTGTAGTTAAAGATTTGATGAATTTCAATGCACTATGCCTTTGTTCTACGTAAGAAAAAAAATATACTAGAAGGTTCTGCCGACATATATGATTTATAAAATGGCAATTGTCAAAAGCATGCCAAAAATAACACCCATTTTTTGGCCCCAACTGTCACCGCAACACATGATGTAGAGTGCACTCTTCTGATTATTTTGGATTTATCTGGTATTCGTATGATAAATCGATTAATTTATATTGATGTATTATAAAATTTATTTTTCGAAAGGACACTCTCAATATAAGAATGAAACTATCACATTACAATCGTCTTGAGGTCGTAGAATACTTCTCCGTTCGGAATTGTTTATCATATTGTGCTTATTGAAAGTTAATTTGACTAATTTTTAAAGGTAATTTGAATTACATTAATTTAATATTTTAAACAAAAAAATTAGATATTCTAAAACTATATGAAAAGTACTATAAATTATAACTTTTTGCATATTAATATGATGAAAATATACATCTTAAAATGTTAGTTAAAATTTTTGTAATTTGACTCTAAAAATAGAAATAATGATAAATAATACCTTTTTTTAAAATGGTCAAAAAATTAAAAGAAGGCACATTTTGAGTGTCACTAGGACTAATATATATATTAAAAGAAAAATACCTTTTTATATTTTGATGTACTTTTACGTTTTCCATTATCATTAATGACATATTTTATAGTAAAAAATGTTATAACATGTCTAAAATTACACAGTTGAAGCATAAATAGATTCACAATTTGAAAATTGAAATTTTTTATAAAAGATTTAGGTAAATTAATATTACAATAATGATTATATTTATTTTATATATAGTTTTTAAACTATTACAAAGTATATTTCTAACGTCATCACTAATATCAAGAAAATATCGTACCAATAAAAATTGAGATTAAGTTGTATCTTTCTATCGCTAATCAAAAAAGTTTTAATTTTCAAGCATTTTTTTATGATCAATCAAAGTTTTTAAATTTCCAAGCGTTTTACCTCCCGATGCGAATTCGTCTTATGTGGAGCTAAAACTAATCTCAAGAAGGCATAGATCGACGTGACCCAAATTAAAACAGCCAGCCTTTGGACAATGACAAAAAGTGTGCCCCAATTTGCCTCCTAGTGACACTCAAATGATACAACTTGGACGTTTGCACACAACCCCACAAATCAACAAATCTAACTAATAAATGCCTCAACTTTTAGCACTTAATTAAAATCGTGACCTAGCACTCAAAATAATCGGTAGAATAAAGTAAGTTATAAAAAAAAAATATTATAGTTTTATTTTTAAAATAAAATAATTTATCATCATACATATTCGTATATGTTATACTTGGAAAGAATAATATATTATCATATTAAAAAAAATATTGTCCTGGAAATTTTAGCTTGATTTGATATCGATGTTTTTATGATCAAAAAAATATTATGACAGGTCGATCATAACTTTCAAAACCTTTTTTTTACTATAACAAATCAAACTATGTCATATAAAGTGAAAACAGTAAAAATTTTAATTGTATAAATTTTGAATTCGTAAATAACAATACTAAATCCTAGTAATTGAGAGTTAAGAATTTAATTTGTATACATATTTAAATTTTGATGTTTATATGAACGGAAGATACATAAAAATGTATTTGGTGAAATAGCAAAAATAGTTAGGTATTAAATTTTCTTATGTCGACAAATACGACAATAGAACGGGTCACATTCAATTCAACTTGATATAGTTGATTGTTCATTGAACTTTTGCCACACAAGCATCTACTACTTTGTTATGGTCCAAATACTTCCAATACATAAAACTCTCATGGCTGCCCAAAGGTCAATTATCCACTTTTGGCATGTGATTTTGGGAACTTGCAACTTTCTCTTTCATCAAATTTGTCACTTGTTTATTTAAAATAATTTTGACCAACTTGGCATCACCTCAAAATCTCAACATTTATAAATAGCAAGCATTTCCTTCCAAAATGTACAAATGCAACAAAAAGTTTAGTATATAAATCAAGAACAAGATCATTAATTCTTGTTCTAAGGTTTTTTCGAGCTAGACGGAGATTGACCCTCGAGTGCAATAAGGCAGAAGGGAGTTTGACTGCAGGATCCTTTCGAGAGTAACAAGGCAGAAGGAAGTTTGACTGCAAGATCGAGTATAAGATGAAAAGGCAAAGAGGTAGTAAGAAGGTAGTAAATAATTATGGGGAGATGAAAAAGGTCAAAAGGGTTGTTGAGAAACAAAGTGAAGAAGTGAAAATAGAGGAAGAACATAGGGAAAATAATGATGGAGGAGATGTTGTGAAGGAGGTGGAGTTGATAGGTGAGTGTGATAATTGGATTAATGAATGGCTTTGTTCATGGAGTAATGTTGTGGATGAGCAAATGTCATGGGGAACATGTTGGTCACCTGTTTGGGATATGGAGTTCTTGGGAGAAGCTTATATTAACTTGTATAATGATGTTTTGTGGGATGATGATGTTTGGGATTTAAAAGCCATCAAGGAAGTTCCAAGTTAATAGAAAAAGGATACATGTGTGTATTTTGATCTTTGTAAGTGTAGTTTTTTCTTTTCTACAAATCGAAATTATAAAAAGTTTGAATCTTAATAGATCATGACATCTAATGTTGCTTAAAACTTTTCAAAAACGTTATCGTGCGTGAGATCTTTCAAAATCTAGCAATGCAAATTTTAGAGAATTTAATACGAATACAATGACATTCTTGAAAAAGCAACAATATTACATTAAATTAAGATCAATAGGTACTTGAAAATGCACATGTAGAGATGTACAGGGTTGTATGATTACTCTAACTATGAATAATTAGCCAAAAAATTTTAAAATGTGTTTATGGAATTTCTTGGCTCATTGGAATATCAAGAAGTTATGAACAAACTGAGGGAATTGGCATGACAGAAATAACAAAATAAATTATAGAGGACAGTTCAGTGCACTAAACATCCTGCATTCACGTACAATTTCAGAAAAAGATCAAATCTTTAATGAATGTAATATAAACAGTTTATCCTAATACAAACATTAGTGATTGATTATACAACTCGTTATACACTTATTATAATTCTTTTTCCAACTTCATACATTGGCTTCACAAAATTGATTTCCCCTTTTTAGCAATTTCAAGTGTGACAATCTAAGTATAATATCAATGGCCACATAATGAGTAGATATTGGAACGGACCACCAACAAGAGTTGCGGTGGATTGTAAACTACTCCGTCCTTTTAAGCGGACGTTTTCGGTTCAAATTTTTTTACTATAGAATTAAGGCGCATCAAATTTAATCGGATCTCAATGTAAATATCAAAAATCACGTAAAAACTTAAACTAAAATAAAATATTAGAGTGGACTTGCTTCACGATAAAGCAACAATCATAGATTTTGACAAATATATACTTGTTTGAGTTATCGTTTAGATTTTATTTCTATAATAAAAAAGTTGTGTATACATAACATTTGGGACTCTTTTTAAACAATCTTAAATTTATCATATATTTGTCAATCTTACAAGTAAAACATTAGACAACTGTATAATATGTTCAACAATTTATATAATATATTATAAAATTAGAAATAGATCTAACGTTTTCTCATGAAATTTTCAATTAACTTCCAAAAATACAAAACACGCAACATCCAGATTCTTGAAATGGGCCAATTCAAATTGAATTGATTTAGGTTCTGGAGTTTGTTCGAGTTAATTTGTGGGTCATCATTTGCTTTTTAGTACCTGAAGTTCTCACAAATAAGTGGAGATTTTGCGTAAATAGCCTCTATAAATAAATTTAATTATAGTTCATAGTTATAATTTACATATTTACAAGCGGTAATTACAAATTAAGCTGTTTCATTTGTGTAATTTGCGGGTCATGAATTATTCTTCTTGTATAAACTCGAAATAACGATGCATAAAGATTTGAACTATGCACAGTTATATAAATTATAATATACAAAATCATATTATACAAAAGTTATACAAATTACAAATTCTGAATTATACAAACTTGAAACTCTATAATTATAATTATACATACTTAATAAGTCATTATAATTATAATTATAATTATACAAACATGACTAATTAAGTATATACATACTTCATTAGTCATTATAATTATACAAACTTGAAACTCTAGCCCACATAATTATCACTGAATATTGATCGCGAATGATAATTAAATAAAATTATAATTATAATGACTAATTAAATATGTATATATTTGCTTAACCATATAATCTTTTCATCAATAAATGAGCTGGGGCAATATAGTAAAATTTGTCAAAAATAATATTTTATCTCACAAAATAAGAACAAAATTTATGTATACATTAATTTTTATAATATTTTTATCTCACAAAATAAGAACAAAAATTTATGTACACATTAATTTTTTAAAACACGAAATTATATTAAATATATTTTTGTCATTATTGGAATTGAGTAGTAAAAAGTTTGATTACTGAATCAAAATTTTCAAAACTATACCATGCCCATACTAAGTTAAACAACAAGAGGTCACTCTTCATAGCTAATAAAATTGTGTAAATATTTATATGGTAGATATTAGTTATGAGGAAATTAATATACTATTCATATAATTATTATATATTTTTTTATAATCAAAAGCGGGTCAGACCCTTTTATTCAATTAAAATAAAAATAAGCAAAGTCCTTTTATAATTATTAATTCTTTAGTAATTAGTTATTTAATTTTCTATTATACGTAAATTATGGAAAAAAACTTAGACATAATACACAAATATAACTCTTAACTGACGTCAGTTGACAACTATGACCCTTAACTTTAAATGTGCACAAGTAGACATTTAAATTTGTATAAAATTGAACAAATTGATACATTCATACTACATGGCAGCCTACATGAAATTTTGTCTCCTACAAGACATTCAACGTGTATCATGCTATGCAGGACACGTATATCTACTTGTTCAATTTTATACAAATTTAAAATTTGCTTATGCACATTCAAAATTAAAATTCATAATTATCAACTACACCAAATTAAAAATTATATTTATATATTATACGATTCATAACATAAATTAATTATGTAAATTTTTAAATTTAATAGCCGCATAACTTACCTATAAAAGGAGTTACCAAAACCCTCCCAAATGTAGTGCCCCACCACAAAAGATGAGGACGCGCACATTTTATCATTTCCCATGAATAAATTTAATCACCGGCGAGTGAGACACAAGTCAAAATTACAGAAGATTGCAGAGAACAAAATCTCATCGCGTATACTAAACGCTCCTTGACATCGCGTGAGTACTTTCCTCTACTTTTTGCACTTCTTTTAATTTCATTTCCCACCTTTAAACACTGCTCAAAAAAGTACTAAACACAAAACACACTCACTAAGAACACACAGTTCACACACACTCTTGAACTGAAGTGAAAAGCCCTAAATCGAAGCTTTGAGAAATGGCGGAAGGCAGAGGATCTTCCCTTGTTCATCTACTCGTGATTATACTGAGCTTAGTCGCTTTCGGATTCGCCATTGCCGCCGAACGTCGCCGGAGCACTGTAATCACTACTCCTCTTTCTTCTACTTTATCTACTGCTTTTCCCTTGTTTTGTGTTTATATGTAGCTGATGAGTGTTAATTGAGCTTAAAATTTGGTAGATCCAGCGCGAATTTGTGTATATTGTGTAATTTTGTTGTGCAATTGAGTGAGTGCTTTTTTAAGATCTGAAATTGCTGTATTTATAACTCTGGTATATAATTCGTTCAGTGGAAGTGTTATTTATGTTGGACGTAGAGTAATGGAATATGTGGATATAATTAAAGGTAGACGATAAGTGTTATTTATCAATTTGGTTAATGAAGAGTTGGTGTTGAAAAAGTGTGACTATCTCATCTAAAGCTTAAGCTGTTAGCGAGAACATATTTTATTAGTTAACTAATTTACCGAACATGATTAACGTGTGGTTAAATTTCTAAGATCAAGATGCTAGGTGTGTGATGGAGAAATGATTCCAGTCTGTGAGAAGTTTGAAGAAATGCATTGAACACCAATATACTTGTTTTTAGTGACACTGTTATTGCTAACGAGTCAAAGCCCAGAGGATCGTGTTTCATAGCAGCTATGTTATGTTGAAATGGATCATCAATGCCTACGGATAGTAGAAAAATAGATGATTTGTACTACTTAAAGATTCTTTTGAGCCAAGGGTCTAATAGTACATTGTTGTACTATTTAAAGATTTTTAAGTTTATTTGGAATGATTCGGATTGTCCTTTGGTTGTGCTTCATTACTGAATTATGTCTTATAGAAATGTTTGTTCTGTATTATCTGATGGAAGTGTGAGATCCTTCTCATACAAGTGAACTTGGTTTCCAGGTCAATTGAATTAATCCAACATCAAAACCATAACAATCTGACACTGGATATGCACCCGGATACTGTTTATTAGACCGAAGGATAGTGTATTTTCACATGGCTCAAGCATCACATTTTCATGATCTTTCCCTCCGTCAATCTTCAGGCTATTTCATCCCCTCCAAATAATGAAATATTAGGCTAATCCTCCTAGTATTCAACAAGCCTCCCTCTTCAATTAGAGGGGAACAGGAATATCAAAATTTAAACAAACAAACACGTCCAGTAAAGAAAAAGAAGAGAAGGAACAAGTAAGATTTTGTAGGGTATAGCAATGCTGGAGACGAATGATTAGGTTAAAGAGTGTGCTATTATTGAGTCAATTCACACACTCTATCTGGCCTAATCATTATCCCCTGCAAATTTTTAGTTGTTCCATTCTTTTCTCTATCACACTTATTTGTTTGTGTAAAATTTGATGTTCCCTCTTGTAGAAAAAAGGCTTACTGAATCCTGGGGGATATGCTGAATTATTTCATTATCTGGTGGGGCGAAATGTTATTAAGGAAATCTCTTTTCATGCGCCTCAAGCATTGTACCATTTTCTTGATCTTCCTCTCCAACAGAATGAACTTTTGTATTCATTCAAACTACTCATCCTTCTGCTGACACTTGTAAAGTAAAATGCATCTATGAAATGTAAAGGAGATGTATATGTAATTTCCGACTGAAATTTAAGGAGAACTCTTATTGCCCACGAAATAAATCACTTGAAGCTCTTCTTCATTTTCTATTTTCCCTTAATCTCATTTTATTCTTCTCGAATTGCTTTGAATTATAATAAGAGCTAAAAGTTATTAGCAGCTATATTCCTTAATCTTTATGGACCTATGGATGGTGAATGTCCTCTTAATTTTTTTAAAGAACTTTTCACTCTATGTCCAACTTTAGATAAATCGCTCGTGTTTAAGAACTTCGACCTAGTATAATGATGATGAGACTCTTGATTTATACTCTACTATTGGCTAGATCTGTTAATATAATTCCTATATTTCCTTTACTAAGAATTTGTTTCTATCCCCGTCAACAGCATTTCTCTTTGCCTATCGATTGAAAGGAGAAAGTGAAGTAAACAGAACCTTACCAAACACTCCCACCAGAGAAATAAACAGGAAAAGGTGGCAATTGTTCAGATGAGGAGTTGTAGTGGGGAGAAATGTTGTGAGTTGTCTCAGTGAGTCTAGAAGGATGAAGTGATCATAACTCTAACATTCTTTTTCCTTGGGCTAGTTTTGCATTCTCTTAAGTCATCGCAGCAGTTGCATAAATCCTGTTTTTGTTATTATCTTGAGTGCTCGCAGTAGTTGCATGATTCCATGCATTTTTTTGTGGTAGTTAGCTGTATGATGCAGTAAGATACAGTTTGTTTAAATTATTGTGCTTTTTAAACATAGGGGTTGGCAACTAGAGTCTGTCACCAGAATGTGGCAGATAAGAAAAAGGAAGTACCAGTGATGCAGCAGTTAAAAGAGTTTCTGGAGCACGTGAATAGTTAATTCAAGAGTCATGATGTTTCTTTTAGTCTTAAACCTCTAATCAGGAAAGATATTAATGGCGGTTAATATTTACCCCCAAGAATAATTATCTATCTGGTAGGATTGATGACCTTGAACTTTCATCTGATGTTGAGGATCACTATAAGCAGGGATAACTTCTGTATTATATATAATGCAAGGGAAACCCTTATTATGAAGCCAAAGGGTTCATTTTTTATTCACAGTCATACTTTTACTGTCATAAGGGTTTCAATTTAACTCTGTAAAACATGAATCAGTTGGAAGAAATTCCCTTTCTTTTTCCTCACTGGAAGGTTGGAACAAAAGTTCCTGTGGGATGAGCCCTTTTCCAGCTTGCCTGAGATGTCTGGAATGATTACTTGTATTGAGTTGTCTACCACAGGAATCTATTAAGTTGTGATAAGAATATTCAGATATGTGGAAAGCTAACACTCTGTTTCTTGCTCACTTATAATGACGACATTTGGAAGTATCACTTTTGAGTAGTTATGAACCTTCTGGTATTAAAGCAGAAAGGGAAAAAAAGATGGATGATGTCTCTCAAGGAATTATTTTGTTAAAGTAAAATTGAAAATAACAATTAACCAAGGGTGTTTTGGAAATTATATGAGCTGAAAAATGTTGAATGAATGAGTGTGTTTAACCCTTCGGGGTGGCCCAGTGGTTTGTGCTTGGGACTTCCGTGTGGAGGTCTCAAGTTCGAAACCCCTTGCCAGTGAAAGCAAGGGGTTTGCCTTCTGTGTCGAGCTCCTCGCACCGGGATTTCCTAGTGCTACCTCTTCTATATGGTTTGCAAGCTATTGCATAGGAGCAGGAACCTGTTTACATCCAAAGGGTAGCGGCTGCGGGTTTCCCTTATCATAAAAAATAATTAAAAATGAGTGACTATATGAACACAGCTTTTGATAACTGTGAATCCATCTATAGTATTGCAGCTCATTATATGACACTTGAAGGTGTCATAATCGCAAAAGGCAAAAAAGGAAATAAGAGATGAGAAGGTATTAAGCCCCAATAGATTTCTTGGTTCAAAATTAGGAATGGTAGACTGATGTCTAGTCTAGTTGTCTCGCTATCCATGGTAAAAGTATATTAAACTTGGTAATTGTATGAAAAAACTTCTCAAGGGGCTGCAAGTAGGATGAAATTTAGCTACGAGAAAACACCGATAAATCAATCAAACTTTGCAGCCAATTTATTTAGAAGATTAGGCACTGAGGCAGGCTGTTATGGCAGTCTCTGATCAGACTGACTTAAACTACTAATCAACTTTGTGATTTGTACCTTGCTCATTAGCTGTGTAATTTGGTTCCTTTTGACAGGGTACTCTGCATGATGATACTATTACCAATCGTACATATTGTGTTTACACCTCAGACGTTGCTACTGGATATGGAGTAGGTGCTTTCTTGTTTCTTCTTTCAGGTGAGGCATTGCTTATGGGAGTGACAAAATGCATGTGCTTCGGAAGACCTTTATCTCCTGGTTCAAATCGTGCATGGACCATTATATACTTCGTATCATCATGGTGCGAGTCTCATCATTAAACTTCTTTACCACATTTACATATGTAGAAGTAAAAGTCCCATATGAACTACATTATTATGTTAATCCAATCAACAATCTGCATCAAACTATCTTCTGCTGGCATATACAGATGTGCATGATTCTGTCCTCTGACATATTATTATATTTTGAAAAGAAAATCAGATCACATGTTTGTTATTGTGGAAAAGAAATTCCATTAATCTAAACCCTTGTCTCAACTTAGAATGCTCCATGGTGTATGATCATTAAATATTTACACTCTTCACATTGTCTTTGCTCTTTGTACACTAATTTGTTATCGAGTTATTGCAATCACCATCTTGCAAATCATTTCTTAATAGTAATGCTAAGATACCTTTTGAATGAAAACTTCATTTTGGGGATGATGCAGATGATCTATAAGCAGTATCCTGAGATTTAACTTTTTTATTTTATTTTTTTCTGTTACTACACACGAAGACATCTTAAAAGGATTCATCGTACGATATACTAAACATTGATATCTGCAGGTTGACATTCCTGGTTGCTGAGGCATGTGTTATTGCTGGAGCAAAGCAAAATGCGTACCACACCAAGTATCGTGATATGCTCTTAGCAGAAAACTTCTCTTGCGAAACGCTAAGGAAAGGTGTCTTTGTTGCTGGAGCAGTCTTTATCGTTGCAACCATGATCCTTAATGTGTATTTCTACATGTATTTCACGAAGGCTACTACTCAGCCAGCTCACAAGACAAATCGTACTAGCTCAAATATCGGGATGGCTGGTTATGCATAGATTTTGCAGAAGAAACTTTAGCCTAGGCTCTATATTACCTACATCATTGACACTTTGGTTGTATAATGTACTACTCCATATAAGTTTGTCTATTATATTAAATCTGTTCTTTTTTTTCCCGCTCTGTTGTTGGGGTATTTGCTGAGCAATCGATTAGATAGATAAATAGAAAAACTTGTATTATTTGAGTGAAGAAAAATAAACTTCCCCTTTTGTTTGCAAAGGTAGTGTGGAATCTGCATCCCACATGACTGTTGCATCAACACATGGGGAGGTTAAGATGTATAGAGATTTTACTCTTACTCTTATTTTTGTGACGCAGAAATGTTGTTATTAGTAGACCCTGGACTTAAACAGGAGGTGATTGAAGCAGGTTCGCAAGAAAAATACGACAATAAATGAAGCAATAGATGAAATATACAATGAACTTTATTACAAATGAAGCTATGCATTGTGGGTAATGAAAAAGACTAAATAAATAAATTATGTGCATTAAATATGAGAAAAACAATATTCTTAACACAAAAAAAATTTATACAGAAGAAATTCAAGTACGATAGTGCAGTGAATATTCATGAAAAGAATTTAATGCATTGGGAAAAATAGACGTATTTTGTTAGGTAAAGACATATTAGAATTGATGATTTAGAGACAAATCATAATGGTTATAAAAATCCTCCGCAAGATTAATTCTTTTTCGATTCCACTTGTTATTGATTTAGACGTTGAGGTAAAGACAAGTCTCTCGAAATTAAAATCCCTACAAATGGTAGTTAAACTAGTCTTAATTCGACTAGAAATATGAAAAGACATACTTACTAGTTTATCCTAGTTAAACTAAAAATCGAAATTAACCTTGATGATTCAAACTTCACCTATGCATGTCTAAAATTTGAAAATTACCAAGTTTAACTTAAACCAAAAATCAACTATACAAATTTTTCAACTTTATTCTCGTATGTCTGAAGTTTATTATAACAATAACATTATATAAAATGTAGTTCCAAAAGTAAAGTCTAAAGAAGATAAACTATAAGTATATCTTATTTTCACCTTAGAGGTAAAAGGATTCCAATAAATATTTTAACTCAAGAAATTATTACAACAATACTTGTAAAAAAAAATATATTTAAACTTTCCATCATCCCTATATCTTTATTTTATTTTATTTCATTTTGCGTGTTTTCATGGTATATTAGATTTATGAGGAATGGTGGGTCTTAGACAACAAGGACAACATTCATAAAGAAAAGGACTACTATGAACATGAATTCCCCTTATGAACACAGTCTGTCATGACAATGAAATTATCAAATCCTAGACACATCGTGCACAAACTTAGTTGATTTGAATTTTTTTCTATTCAGCGTTCGATATTCATTTTTAGGTGTGGGTCCATAATTGAGGACATGTATTTGGCTGAATTAGTAGCTTTGATCCAAAGTTTATATTGTACTTTGGATCGCGAGATATTTTGTTTTGACATTTTCGTTTAGTTTGTATTACCTTTTAAAATTTTACAAATATATTCACATCGAATATGCGGTGTTTGAAGTTAATCTTGATAAAGCCACAAATATATGAGTGAAGTTTATGTTTTTCCGTTTGAAGTTAGAGCAAAAATAATTGAATTTTAGTCATTTTTGCTTGAAGTGCTTCAACTTTATGCGCATGAAGTTGGGAAGGGAATTTGTTGATGTTAGACAAAGTGGCCGAAGCAAGTCAAAGCTAACTAAAAATAAGTGAAATGTGACGTAAATTCAAGCAAACATGATTAAAGTGAAACAAAAATAACCAAACTTCAAACACAGTAAATGATTAAACTTCAGTCATATGAAATTTCAGATATTGTGTATGAAATTTCAGATATTGTGTATGAAGTTAGACTTTAGTAAGACTAACTTTAGAAGCTATATGACTGACTTTGTCCATTGGTACCCGTGCACTTCCCCACTAAAAAAGATAGATTTCTAAATTCATAAATTTTAAATTTTTGATCCATTTTTATCGCCTTAATATTCATGCTATGTTAGATTTGTGTGATGTATAACATACTAAAGGTGGGAAGTGCTATGTACAAAGATTTTTATATTATAAGGATTTGAACATAAATTCTCTCTTATTTATCTCATCATATTTTTGTATGTTAGTTTGATTTTAAATTAAAATTTGAATAGAAGAAAATATTACTCCTTTCTTGAATATAATTTATCGATTTCCTGAAATTGGTGATAATCTAAAAGATTATTTGTAATAGGACATGTAAGTGATCATTTTTCTGCAATAATTAATACTTGGAATATTGTATATACACAAGTCTTTTTGGTATGATAATTGATAATTGTATCCCTATCTTGAATTTATTTTTGGTTGGTAAATGTTCCTTGAAACTTATAATGACTAATTTATTTTGCATCTTCATTGAGCTTTTATTATTTCATTCTATATTATCACCTACCTCTATGTGTTCAAATATATAGTACCATAAAAAATAAATCTAGTTCAAATGATAAAATTTGATATATTGGCTAAATGTGCTAAGCTAATTATTAGTCCATTAAAGTATTAGCAGATATATGCTGGATTTTCTGTTTATGATATTTAATTGTCAACCTTAATATAGTAAATCTTGTTCAACTATGGTTTCAATCTAAAAGTGAAAAATAATTGTGGACATGGTAGATACACCAACCATTCTAGTTCTCAAAAATCTTTACACAAGTAGAAGTTACGAAAAAAATACATCTTTCTATTAAAGAAAAAATAAATAGAGAAACATCGATTAATAAACAATTGTTCTACGAAGAAATAACTGGTGAAAGATTATGTATTTGCTAACGATAGAGTAATATTAGATCAAAAGTTCAAGGGAAAGCAATTTTTTTTTTCAATTTCAATAAACACATGAACAATTTCAATCTTTTTTCTTGTGAATGTACATTTATTATAAGAACAATTTTATTCAAAATTCCAAGTGGTTTGGTCACAAAATTTAAGAAAGGAATGTCACATTCCAAACATTTATTTGCCATGCCATGCATATGCCAGCCCCAAAACCTCATCATGTTCAATCAATTGGCCACATCCACTTTTCATTTAAAGAGTCATAATCTAATTTTGTCCATTTCTATTTATTAAAAAACTCTAACAAGTCCCATATCCCTATTCATGTGAAAGATAAAGAGGTAAATGGCCAAAAATGAAAATATGCCAAGAAGAAAATGGCCAAAAAGGAAATAAATCACTTAGTGATTCCAAGAAGAAAATGGTTAAAAAAAAGCTTAGTAAAAGACAACCCTAGAGACTTAAAACTTTAATGTGATATGTTAGAAAAAAAAGTATAGATTGTATAGTAAAAGACACAAAGAGGAAAACAAATCCAAGGTACAAACTTAAAAAAGAATTTAACTTATTCACACTTTACAAAGGAACTTTGGTCATAAGATAAAAGTTTCATATTTGTTCTTTATTTTTGTTTGGAGTTTCAATATGAGGTTAATTTCAGATAAATTTGGATATTCTTTTTCTCTTGGACAATTCAATCATGTGGTGTACATCAATTTCATAATGAAACTTCATTAATTATAAGAGTAAGTAAAAGATTGATTTGCTAATTACTGCATCAAAAATAATCATTAGCGACAATTAGTTCTTAAGTGTTGCTAAATATATATCTTTAGCGACAATTAGTACTCTTTATATATGTCCCTAATATTTTAACGACATTGATTCTAATGACATTTAATTAATGCCGATAAAGACTTTAACACTCTTTATTAATGTCAATATTTTACTGCTAAATATTATTTTTGTTATAGTAAATAACAAAGCTATATCAAATACAAAGTTTAACACAAAGCAAAATTACTCAATTTTAATAAATATATGATAAATATTGGACCTTTTTTCCCCATAATACCATGTATCAACTTAAGATTTGAATAGACATTTAATTGAAAACTACTTCATTAAAAAATATTTGAGAAAAAAAGGGGGAAAATTGAATTAGTGAAAGACACAAAGAGAAAAACAAATCCAAGGTACTAACTTAAAAGGGGTTTAACTTTATTCACATCCAGAAGATCATATATGCTTTTTATATGTAATATAAAAAAATAAATGGGAACTTTGATTTTGATGTTTTTTTTTTTTAAAAAAAAAACAAAATAATAATTTTATAACACATACAAACAAAAGGCACTTTTCTTTAATCCCTTTTATGGGGGACAAATCCGACAATGTTGAAAAGTTTTGGGCTACTTTTATCAAACTTTTCTCATAGTTCAAACTCTGATAAAAAAAAAAAAGTTATTGATTATTCCAATATACTGACACATGAATATATATATTTTTTAACACATTGGTTAATTAGGCCCTAATTTATGTAAATTTAATTTTTAAAATAATTAAAAGCTTTATGTTTGATTTCATAGCCATATAAACTAAAACAAATGACATATTTAATTATTTTTTTACAAAATTTTGTCTAGCTTGTCGTTTAAAATATAAATTATATTATAAAAAGAATTCATACGTTTTTATGCTTAATCTCACAACAAATATTACTTAATTTATATTCATATTCTGAATCAAGCTATATAAATTAAATTTGAAGGTCTTTTTTATTTATTTTCTTATAAAATTTGATGTTGCTTGTCGTTGAAATATTCATGGAGGGACCTAGTTGTTTAATTTTTGTTTTTGTGTATTTGTCTGATCGTATATATTAAATAGTAGTACTAAATTTTTAATTACGAAATTTCTCTTATGATTTTTTTTTTTTTTTGGAAAATTATTAAAAGTATTGTGTAGTCTTGTGAATGTTCATGGATTTGACAATTCCTCGAACAGGTCGCTCCATGGCATTTTCTTTTCTTTTGGGAAAAGAAGTAACAACTGCATTTTTAAGATTTTATTTTATTTTATTTGTAAAAATAATACTACTATAGTTATATAAGTTAAAAATTATTATTTATGAAAAATGAGATTAATTAGTTCAAAGTTCTTTTGGTATCATTGTTGTATATATCACAAATTGAATTAACTACAACATTTGTCACTAAATAATTCATTGTAAATAGGATTTTTTGACATTGTATTACTAACTTTGCGTTGAATAAGATTAACAAATAAAAAATTGGTATTTAGATAAAAATTGTTTGTGATAATAACTATTTTTTTTCCAGAATATTGTAAATTTATAAATGTTCATTTTTTGTCTAACTTGGGAGTGTAATTAACTATTGATTAACTTCAAAGAGTATAGTAGTTGATGTGATTTTCTATCTATATCTCTTCTCTTTTTACTACTTGTTGAAGTAAATAATGGTAGTAATTTTCAATTTTAATTTAATATTTGATAGTTATAGTAATTCTCACTTTAATTCAAAATTTGATATTTATTGTTGGCGTTTTTCTATTTATGTCCTGATTCATTTCACTGAGGCTTGTTAAAAATTTAGATCTCTAAAAACATTGAACAATGATTTTAAGAAAGATGAAATTTTAATTGCTATCCTAATTTATTTATGAATATCTAAGAATTTATAACATATCGAGATGATCGATAGATTAACTCAAACAAACCTTAGCGTTGATGAAATTTATTTATTTTGTCTAGAATACAATAATTATTTTGTCTATAGAAAAAGATAAAATAGAAAAGTCCAGTAGAATATATATGAAAATTTTCTAAAATTATGTGAATAATTTAATATAAAGTATGTAATGATATTAGGTAGAGTCATCAACCGACCTGATTTACGTGGTTTTGGTAAACGGAATATTAGCAACCTGTTTAGCTTAAACACAATTATGACAAACCAAAAGATAAAAAAAAAAAAGGGTCAATAACTTTAAGAAATTGATAAATGAATATTAAGCAAAGAAATAATAATTATATAATACTCAAAGTAGAATTAAATTATATTGGAATGTCGGAATGAACAACTTCCAAGATTACAATGTCTTTTTTTTTTTTCTGTTTATAAAAAATATTGAATATTTGTCTATCGAAAAATCCAGTCAAAGTCATGGCTAGATTTGAAAAAGAAAATAAATAATTTAGTTCACTAGAAAAATTTTTAGAACAAAAAATTATCTTAATTATTATTTTTCCATGGATAAGATGAAAATCGAGTCGTTTTTTGTTGTATGCTTGCCTATTTAGTACTAAAATCGTAGACTTTTTATTGGTTATATCATGTATGCTTGCATATCGAGTACTAAAATCATAGATTTTGTATGAACGTTATTATCATAATGTTATTAAAATTTGGTCTTTTAATCCATTTCTAAATAATTAATTTTCGCTGAAATTTATTGAAAATTTTCATCAGAATTTCATTTTCTTTAAGCGATCATCGTTTAGAGATAAGCAAACATAATTTGGGTTGTTAAGGATAAATTCTCTATTATGTTTTAAATTTTTTTTGAATACAACATGTTTTGATTTATAAGCTTAAAAATGATGTTTTCTAAATATTAATCAAATTAATTGTTTAAAAGTAGATTCAAACGAATATTTTGAGACACATCAAAATAATATCAAAATATTATGCTACAAATCTCTTAATATAATAGACAAATAAAATTAAAAAAAAACATGAGAGTACATTACACGTATATTTCTCCAAATAATCATGATTTTTTTGAATTTATTAAAAACATTATAAAATTATTACGTTTGACTGCATTATATACCCCAAAAATTTGAAGAATTGAATGACGGTGCTATGCTACAACCTAATTACTCAAATTTTAATTAATAATTATGAGGTTAAGATTAAAAGTACAATTAAAAAAATCAATGAAAAAAAGTACCAAATATATATTAATTGGCCGGGAATCTCGCTATTGTGTTGAGAAATTATTTTGTTTTTTTAAAAAACCTCCTAAATCACTAATTACAATTAAGAATAAAATTATGCATCTAATTTAGCAAATTGCGTTTTTGCTAACTTTGATGCTAATTAAGTGAACTTGTGAACCCTCTTTCTCCACGCATTAATACGGATTATACATTTTTTAAAAAGAAATTCAATGTAACGAGTTAAACTTTTTATTTTTTATTCGATGATCGATATTCTGTATTGGGACATGAATAATTTGAATTTGTGATTTGCAGAAACCGGCTATAGGAATTATGTTCTGAACAAAAAATATTTTTAATCACATTGCTCAAACTCGATCGAAATTTCTTAAGAATGAAGAGATCTCAGCTACCAATAGCTTGTATCGATACAAAAATAACAAATTGTTATTAAGGTGTTTGGTGAGTGTACTATGAATCAGTACATATTCCCAAGAGAAACCAAAAAATGCATCACGCGATTAAAATTTCTAAGCTAAACATTAATTCTTGTTATGTTTTTTTCTCAAATAATATTAATCAAAATTGATGTACATAGTTTGGCTTTATTAATATATTGCTAAAAATTACAAGTAATCTAATAAAAAAGTGAAAAAAAAATCTAAAAGATGATACTGCATTAACATGTTTTTATATACCATGATGATGCCATACAATTCAAAACATTTACTTTGTAAATAACTTGATTGTGTAAAGTTATTGGGAGTAAAAGTTAAACTTTCGTTATTAAAATCGTGTAGTCAAATGAATACAATTTTTTCATTCTTAATCATAATTTAAAATTCAAATATTAAAGATTAAAAAAGTATATAATAAGAAAAATTTCTTCAAAATCGTACTTGATACAAATCTTAATTAATCAAATCGAACATATTTCGAATTTATTTTAGAAAACATTTGAAGTTCCATCAACAACCTCATATTAGCACACACCCACTGCTAGTTTTTATGTATCCTTTCTTAACTGGACCCTACCCTTTTGCACGAATACTACCCTTAGTCACTTCCACTCCTTTCTTCTACAACGGATTCAAAATTTTTATATAAAATGTTTAAAAGATAAAAAATAAATATTCAAAAATAATCAAGCGTTCTATTATATATAAGTTAGTAATTTTATAATTATATATATACAATATAATTTTCTCGATGAAAATTCTAATAATCTCCTTTTTAACTCTATTCGATTCCGCCCCTGCCTCACCCCCACCCCACACTTCATTTTTTATTTCCCCCTTTCTTTCTTTCTATGTCTCTCTCTATGTACTTGAAACTTGAGAGTAGTTGAAAAAACCACACATAAATACCCATAAAAAAAAATAGATAGAAGAAATAGATTCATTTTTTTTTTCAAATCCTCTCTTTCAACTTTCTTACACATTTTTTTATGTGTATTTCTTCTTTATGTGGGTGTTTATTATTACATATCATTTAATTCCATCTTCACAAAAAATAGAACCCCAAAAAACTCCATGTATCCTTCCTCTTCTTCGATGATTTCTCTTATGTTGCTTGTTCTCATGATTATCATCATTATTCCGCTACATTTTGTACAATTTTCCATGGCAATCCGGATATTTCCAACAAATCCAGTGGCATTATCGGAAACAAATTTCACCAACACCAAGATTAATCAAACGGAGATTTTTCAAAAGTATTTTCACGATATCATCGTCAACAACAACAATAACAACAACGATAATAATAATGGTACGAGAAATGGTACCGCTTTATTACAAGACAACAAAAGAAGAGTACCTAGTTGTCCAGATCCTCTTCATAACAAGTAGAAATCAATGGAAGGAATCGAACGTGAAAGTTCAGGTAGTCAATCAACTGAGCTATTAAATTTCTCGAAATCAATTTTTAGGTTTTTTTTTTCTATGTTATCCAAAATACCCACGTTTTTCTCAAACCCATAGTAATTTTTTTTGTTTTGTTTTTTATTTTGGTGAGTTAATTGGGTAAAACCGTGGGTATTTTGGTACTTGGAAAAATGTCTAGCTAGTTATATTATCTTTTTTTTTTTAAAATAGATCAAGAAATTGATGATGATGATGATGTATATAAAAGAGGTGAGATTTTGATGAAACTCAATAGTTTATTATAGTGAGATTTTATTTTTTTAATATTTTATTGTTTATTTGCATTTCTTTTATGTCAATAATTATTTCTAAACTCAATAATTCAGCCAATAATGGAAACTATTAATAATAGAAGAAATAGAGAGAAAATTGTATGAAATTACTCTTTTGTCCTCTCCTCCACCTTTCTTGACAAAGGAAGAAGAATGGGGGGGGGGGGGAGAGTTTTTTTTAAAAAAAAAAATTACGTACACAAAATTTTATATTATCAATCTATTTAAAAGACATTTATCAATAAATTTTCTTAAATATAAAATAAGATTGTTACCTTATAGGTAAAAAATATTTATCTCAACAATGTATGTTTAATTTAATTTAATTATTTATTGGTAATTTGGCAAGTGTCTAAAAAAGATTAATCTTTATTGTACAAAAAAACCAATTCATTTAAAAAATATTTATCAATAATCTTCCATTAAAATAATGAATGTTATAATCTTTAACATGATAATGTAATTTTGCTTACACTAATTATTATGTATATATACAAATTAAATTCACTATAATAATAACAACATATCCAATATAATTGTATATTATATCATAAATATTGAGGTGATTCCATATTGGAAACTTTTTTATTTTTGATTTTTTTTCAGATTACAGACTCAAAAAGTAATACTATTTGTAGCTATTAGAAGATTGAAACTTATCAGTAGAAAATCCAGAAACAATAATTTACACCTTTTGTGAGTGTCCAGAAATAAATATGCAATTTTTGGCATTTCTTAAAAGTATTAGCTTTTCTTCACAAATAGCAAAACTTTAACTTTTTGATGTAACATTACATATTCAATTTTTACTATAAGTGGTAAATCTAGATTTTGTTATCACACCTTTTTTTTTTCCCTTCTTTCTGTTCTTCCAAAGAACCTTTAGCAAAATTACAGAGTGTCATATTTGTTTATTTTATTTTTCGCCTTATTAAATTTAAATTCACTCATTATAAAATTCATTTTCGTGGCAACGCTTCTTACATGTCACATGTGTTTGGTCTCTGACGTGTTTGAAATAGTGTTTTAGTGTATTTAAGACGTTCGATTGATAAAGTTGTAAATATAAAAGTTTAATTTATAAACGAAGTCATGTATAAGATCTCCCAGGTTAATCTATTCTTTTTTCTTATTAAAAATCTCAAATTCAATCGTACCAGCACAATTCATGTCGATTACGAAATGTCTTATCACTTATTAAATTATTTTTTTTACTGTGTCTCCTATCATCTATGTGATTGAAAATTTTAAAGTTTTTAGGGACATTTTATGGACAATATCTATTTGATTGATGGGATTTCTTTTTTCTTATGTTTGGTTGACCCTTTGATTTTACACTATCAGATACTATGCCTTATAATACTGCAACATATTTTTATATATTTGACAGTAAAAACAAGATTTGCCAAATCTATTGTCATATGATGGGGTTTCTTATGTTATGTTCCAAGTTATTTTTTGGCTATTTTTATAGTAGTAAAGTACCAAAAACCATGATATTACATGATATTGGAAGTAGGGGCCTGTTTATTTTTCCATTGATAATCGAGAAATTCCCTAGGGCTTGTGACATATATTGTTCGATACCTCTTGATTAATGGGACTTTCTTTCTATTTCTTTTAACAGAAACATCAAATTTGTCTGATAAGATTTAAACATGTGATGCACGTCAATTTCATAACTCCCACGTTGTAATCTCTTATCACTAGATTAATGATTGATATAGGTGACAAATGATGGTTCAATTGAATCGAGTATTTCTAATACATAGTTAGGTAAAATGTAAATATATAAAAATCACCAAATTATTAAAAAATATATATATATTTAAAATTTGTGACATATTTGAAATTATAAAATTAAAGTATATTTTACAAAAAAAAAAATTGCTTTTAAGATTAAAACAATGTTTTTGACTTTTTCAATTTTATTCAAAGTTAAATCAATCGGATAAATTAAAATGAAAAGAGCAGTCATATTCATATGGTAAATTTATGTGTATATAATTATGGGCAATTTTCACATATAGCAAACAAAAAAATCATATTTGTATAATATAGCAAACTTTGCATAATTGCGCTCCATAGCAAACATAAAAACTGTATAATTCGTATACATATAAAAGTGTATAATTCGCTGGCCTAAATTGTATAATTCGCTGGCCTATTTCGCTGCAATTGTATAATTAGCTTTGCATACAGTTGAATCGAATTAAAATGTATGTATATTGCATAATTATAAGTGTATAGCAAGAAGATATATGTTTTTCTCGCTTTATACAAAAACAGAAACACAATATATACACTTCTGTTGTATAAAGCTAGAAAAAATTGTATTTTACTCCAATTGTATAATTCACAATTGTATAATTCTTTGGCCTTTTTCTCTGCAATATTTGAAGTAAAATATTTGTAAATTATATAATTAAGTGTATAACACGAAGATATACATTTTTGCATGTGTATATACAATTTTCTCTCGCTTTATACAAAACAGAAACAGAAATTATACACTTCTGTGTATAAAGCGAGAGAGGCGAGAATGGGAGAGTGGCGAGCGAGACTTTTGGGATAGAGACGCCTGGCAAATTTTTGTCAATGTTTGCTATGGAGCACAATTAAATCAAACCCTAGCTATTCAATTTAATTTAGATTATTAATTTGCTATTTTATACAATTATCCCTATAATTATAAATAGTTTTTAGTTGTCTGTTAGTTGGATCTAAAATCTAGAACAAGTTCCAACCTATTATTTGCTGTAATTTTCCCCTCTTTTTCTTCATTAAATAATTTAGGTACTTATTAAGGTATTATTAGTCAAATATCTATTCTGTTGACTATTTGGTTGGTGTAATATAGGGCCACTTTTTGACCACATCCAGCACATTGGCACATACAAGTCAATAAAAAAGATACTATCGCTGCTATTTTGTCGATCTTTAGAACCATATCTCACGTCCAGTGCTTAGTATTTGGTACGTGAATAATTTTAATTTTAAAGGTCCAAACATCGCGTGAGAGGGCCCTGCTCTGATATCACGTGAAATTTAGGTCTTAGGCCTAATTCACCCTCCAAAAGCTAGCTCAAAGAGAGGAGGATTGTCTAAGCTTTATAAGGAGTACGTTCATCTCATTAACCACCGATGTAAGACTTTTGTCAATCTTTAGCACCCCACCTCACGTCCAGTGCTTAGCATCTGGTGTGTGGGCAATTTTGATTTTCGGAGGCCCCAACATCGCGTGAGACGGGCTCTGCTCTGATATCATGTGAAGTTTAGATCTTAAGCTTAACTCACACCACAAAAACTAGCTCAAAGAGAGGAGAATTATCCAATCCTTATAAGAAATATATTCATCTCATTAACCATGAGACTTTAATTATTCTTTAACATTATTACATAAAAGTAATTTATTTATTCCAACACAATTCTCGATAATGATGTGGCTCACTCTACTACCAAGTGTATTGGGCATTTATTAATTATTATTTAGGTGTATTATTGTGAAGCCTCTACAAATTGTAAACAAGTGGAGGATGGCCATTGGCTGTTTATTGGCAATCACCAATTAGCTCATTTAGAATAATTAATTAAATATTGTACTTTCTAATGATAGAGATTCTACTAGAGAACCACAAAATATTTATATTGTAATAATTTGATTATGAGGAGGTAAATTGAATTTTTCAACCAAAAGCATAGGCTAATTTACGATCAATGAAAGTGTCACATCTCAAAGTTGAATTTTTCAACCAAAAACATAGGCTAATTTACGATCAATGAAAGTGTCACATCTCAACCTACTTATGACACGTATTGTTTAATTTTACACAAAATTCAAAAGTATTATAATCTGTGTTACGATTTTTTTAATTTTTATCACTTGAGCTAGGTCGAAAAACAATAAATTTAATGATGGCTAGTGCGAGAAAAACAAACAAAGGATCTCTCCAATAGATTGATAATTAAAAATTAAGGGGACAGTAATTCCAAAGAACAGTTTAAACAATTTTTGTCTTAATAGAAAACACCATATATATATATATATATATATATATATATATATATATATATAAAATAACGTTTACTTCCATCTACAAACTTACACAAAAAAGGGAAAAATATAAAATCTGCACAGGGACAAAAAATACAAGAAAATTATTAGCAAGTGAGAAATTTATGTGTCAGGTGTATTTATTCGTCAGTTAATGCATGGTCAATGTATCAAAATCACCCATAAGCTATAAAGAACGTCTAATTTAATTAAGATAAAATTATGAAATATTTTGAATTTTATTTTGAAATAGTTATTTAAAATTGTAATATTATTTTTATTCCAAATAAGAATAGATAATTAATTTCAAATTAACTCTGAAATAATTCGTTCCGAAAACAAATAAAACCCTTAATATTAGTGTTATTTTGTTTCTAGACATTAGAGTTTTTGTCCAAGAAGGCATTTGCTTCTCATTAACAAGCTAAGTACAATCAATTTTTTAATTTTTTTTTGATATATTGTTTATTTAGAAACGATGGTATAGAACTAGAATGCACATAATATAAATCATAACAAGAAAATCGATTTCAACCAATACTTCAATGTTATGCTGAAATAGTATTCAAATCTATAGTAGGGCTTATAGATTATGCACTACTTAAACACTTTAATTTTTATCGTCTTAGATACAGGAATGAATCTAGAGGTGTCTTTTTTTTAATCTCAGGAAAATTCGCTACAATCTGCCCTTCGAGTGAGCATTTTGTGAGCAATATGTAAACCGTACTAGGTAAGTCCTATGCGATAGGCTCGGCTCAGAAGATACTGAAAGATAATTGATCCCGAATCATTCGTATGAATAACCACTCTAAATCAATTGAGCCATTCGAAAAGAAATCTTGAGGTTTTTTATTATGAACACAATTAAAATCTAAAATTCTTTAATGATCTTTCCCTCTAAAATCTATTTAGTTTTTTTGCCTCTGATATATTACAAATATTAAGTTTAGAGAGATTAAAGAAATTGAATGTATTTTATGATATTAATTTGCATAGAAATCGATGTCTGGCAAAATGCCACGTATTGTGCGGCTGAGGTTGTATTTTTGTTTGATAGTAATTTGGAATGGAATCAAATTGACTATTTCATTCTGTCTTTATTATAAGACCTCATCTTAAGTCCACTCATTACTCTTTTTTAAAAAAAAATTATTTTACTCTTCTTATTATTCGATTATTATTATATTTTCGTTTCAACTATTTGCATGAATAATTGTTTGCATTAGTTTAATTGATCATATGCCACAAGATGCTTGATTCTATGATCCTCTTGCTAATACTTTTACTTTTGTTTTCGTGGTTCGATATTTAATGTATAAATTTAATTTCAATTTATCATATAAGATAGTGTATCATAATTTTAAGTTACGTTTCTAACGTAACTATTGCTTGTTTATAGTTGATTTCACCGCCATCCCTCAAAAACAAATTAAATGTGTAATGAATAAAGTGGAAATTGATTTAAAGATTAATGGAATGTTAAGAGTTTTTTTCCTTTACAAAATCTGAAAAGTGTAGTATTTGATCATCTTTAATTCGTTAGTTATAACTATGATAATAACATATTTAGTGCTATTTCATAAAGTAGAATTTGAGAAATATAAAATATACGTAAATCGATCTTATTTTTACGAAGCTAGATATAGAAAAGTTATTTTCGATAATTCTATGATTCTATCCATGTTTATTGTAGGGATAGTTTCATTTTTTCTTTAGCAATAAGTAGGTAATAATTTTAGGTATAGTTTCTTTAATTTATTTTTAGCAATAAGTAGATAATAATTTTGGGACATCAAGCACAAGTTATAACAAATTGATTAACATTAATTTATTGGATAAAATGATTGTGATATTTAATAGAATAATTGTATTGCATGGATATATGAAAAGCAATTAATTGGTGCTTCCATTCTTTTGATGCATGATTTTTGTTTTAATTATTTATTTTAAATATTTAATTAATTTAGAGATATGTTTAATTAAATCGAGGATATAGCCAGTGCAAAATTGCAGCTTTACAAAGCCTAAATCCAAACTTTTGTTTAATTTTTTAATTTAGATTTCACTGCTTAACTGAGATACTGTCTATATGACTCTTGCAGATCCAGACCAGTTGACTCTATTTATTCACCCACCCACCTAGACCCCCCCCCCCAAACCCCAAGTCAAATAAACATAAAATTAGAGATCAAGTGTCAATATTTAATTTAAAAATCTTGGTAGAATTTTAATGGATCTTGAAGATATACAAATGTAAAGCACATGGTATTGCAATTTTAGAAAAGAATATATTTGATAAGACTTTGGGAGAATCACACCCTAAAAGCTAGTTATTGGGTCTTAAAAATCAATACAGTCTCAGAGAACACTAAAACACTGGTGTTACCATCCAAGGCACGATAGGCACAGAGTGATGAATGACTCTGATATCACTAATATAACGTGTAAATTTTATGTTAATTAGACTTTTCCCCATAAATTAAACTTTTTAGAGATTGTTAGATATGAATTCATGATTTTCAAATTAAATGAATTTTCAATGACACGTGTATAGTCCAAGTACTAGTTTTACAAAAGAGGTTTTGAAAGGGTGAGAGTCTAACGTATAATCATTTGGTATCTAAAATATATTGATCTAACTAATCCATATTTGTATTACGTAAGTCCATTAAAAGGAAAACGCTACTTATCATCGTTAGATCGAGGGATTGAAAGCTATGACATAACATTGAATCCATATCTCTGGTAGGGAGAAGCAATAGCTTCGTGCTCCGTTTTTTCTCGCACTTGCTAGCAACTTTTTTCATTTTCAAAGCTCAAACTAGCCCCGTTACATACGTTTGGCCTTCACCTGAGTATTGGGCTTAATGGACTAAAGTGATGTCAGTATCCATTTCTTCATGGGCTAGTAGCTTAATCTTTGGGCCAACTTTTTTGGTTAATTGTACACTAATCCAGTAATAAAAGAGGTCATTTAAAATTTTACGAGATACTCTATTTAGACACCGATATTTAATCCTGTGCTTCGTTTCTTAAAATAATTTAATTTTGTTTCATGTTTCAACAAAAATCAGATGTTCAGATGTGTGGTGCTGAAATTTTCTGGACTGAAGTTTTAAAATTCAGCCATATATCATATATCATATGTGTATACTTCAGGCGAAAATGAGGAAATTTCGGACATCGACTATTTAAATTTATTCCTAATTAGATATACTTATAAAAATATTTATAAACTTAGATCATAACTTAAATAGTGACACCAATATATCAATGTATTTCCCCTAATAATTACTGAATTTATGAAAAAAAATTCTTGTGATCAAGTAATTGGGCTTTAGTATCTTTCTAGGCCAGTAAGAATGAGGCCCAAATTAATATTCGAAATGGGCCGTAGTTTGAGGCTCAAAGTTCCTCCTTTTAACCGGAAGACCCAAGGAAGGAAACGATATAATCTCAATTCTACATCAAATTGGATAGTTGAAAACGATATAATCTCGATTCTACGATGAGTACGATAGTTGTTCTCCGCTATCAAGCAAATACGCATGATCAGATGTAGTTATTTTATAGTCGATCATAATCAGGCTCCTAAGCTAATTAATACAGATAATTTATTTAAAGCTACTAAATCTAGATGGAACATCGTAGAATGTTAACTCTAAATCCACAAAGTTAAAATTCTAAAAAATTAGAATTCTAGTTTTTTAGGTTGCGTATTCTAAATAATTACGTAAGTTATACATATCAAATAAATATTACTAAGATAAATATAAAATTTAAACTAAAGTTACAGAATTCATTCAAATATATAACTCGTACTATAGTTCAACACCTCCATCATCAAGGGTGAGGTGACAAGGATGTATTAATTCCTTTTACCAAATTACCTCTAACCCTACGATCCCCATGAAAGAAGAAATTTGTGGTAAGGAGCTAGCGTTTCCTTTTAATCGATACCCTGCATTATATGAATGTGAATAAAGTTGAGTAAATAACTTGGGATACCAAATAATTATAGAAATAATATTATCAACCAAGAAAGAGAACAAAATGTATATACTTTAACAACTTTTAATTCTTTTCCCCATTTCTTGCAAAGTTTCTCAATTTAATTAGAAGAAATAATGGGACTTTTCCATTCGTAAGTTAGAATATTAGTTGAGCTTTAACTATCTCTTTTATATATATAGTGAAAAGCCTTTTTTATATAATAAAAACTATAGTCTTGTTTTCTATTTTTTGCACACGAATCAAGCATTAAATAACCATATTGTATATTTGACACGTTTTATTTGCATAAGTACAATAATAACACGAGGATTAAACTAACATTATCATAAAAATGGAGTGTTTTTGAGTTTATGATAATTTTTATTCACACTACAAGTAAAGCAAGAAAGTGAAGGGGACACTTTGGACCTATTTAACCATAAAAATTATTCACTTTTGTTTCGAGATAATTTTTCATGACTTAATTTGAATAACTCTGATTTGAATTAACTTTAAAATGTATTCAAATACATAGATAATTGTATAGAATGACAAACTAATAATATAAAATAAATATAGTAGCTATCATTTGATTTATTTGTATTTCAGAAGAAGCTGTTTGCCGGTCTCTCTCTCCCTCATATTCTTGCTCACCACTCTCCCTCTCTCGCTTGCTTCCTGTCGCTCGCCTCTCTCGCTTTATACAATAGAATTATATAAATTGTTTTGTAATTGTATAAAGCGAGAGAAAATTGTATAAACGCATGCAAATACATATATCTTCGTCCTATACACTTAAAATTATACTATACAAATATTTCTCTGCCCAAATCTCTTTTGCCTTTCTCGTTTTATACAAATTCAAATTGTATATAATTCCTCTCTTTCTCGTTTTATACAATTCGATTCAATTGTTTATTTCATGCACAAGTCTCTTTTTGCCGTTCTCTCTTTCTCATTTTATACAAATTCAAATTGTATATAATTTCTCTCTTTCTCGTTTTATACAATTCAATTCTGTGTTTCTCGCTTTCTAGTTTTATACAATTCAAATTGTATATAATTTGTCTTTCTCATTTTATACAATTCGCTTCAATTATATATGTATAGCGAACTATACATATATAAGTTTGTTATTGAGCGCAATTATGCAAACTTTACTATGGTATACAAGTATGAATTTTATGTTTGTTATATGGGAAAATTGCCCTTAAATATATTCAAACATGAATATTATTCAAAAATCCAAATAATTCCAAACTCTGTAAATTAAAAATAAAGTGAAAATTATTTGAAACCTCTAGCAAAACGCCTCATTTGCATGATCGAAGTTCAAAAAATAGACTTGATTGAATATCAAAATCTAAAAACATCACATAAAATAGAACGAAATGAATATATGTATATAAAAGTAAATGTACTTTAGCTACCATATGGGATTTCCATGACCCATTGCTACAAACAAAAAATATCATAAAAGTCCGAAAAAAGCAATAAACTTCATGTTGTACGTTAATTAATCAAAATTACCATAAATATAGATAATCCAGAAAATAATGAAGCTATTTCCAATTGTGACTATACCAAAAGCAATTAATCCAACTCTTTGTAATCTAAAATTTAGTATTGATAAATCACAATTAACCACTTAATGGAGTTCTTATAGTTACGTAGAAGAAAAATAAAGCGATCTTGAAAGTTTGAAAGAGGAAGTCTAGTCTTTTTTCTTAAAACAAACAAACAATATAATAGAATATATTTAAAAAGTTGAATGCATAATTAAATCAATGAAAATACAATATATCTATGAATTTAATTTTGACACTAAGTTATTAGACACAATTGAAGTTACGGATCGGATATAACTCAATAATTTTAAAATCTGATTTATGTTGAGTATATAAGTAGTTTATTTAGATGAATATAAATTCATAAGCTTTAAAAGATATTAGTTACGTAATAAAATATTATTCGTTTTGAGCTAAATTTTCATTAAAAATATATAATATTGCCTTTTAATTACGATAAGTTTCATCTACTAATATGAAATTTTGCTTACACATATTCACCAATTTCCTAGTTTTAACTAGAGAAATTGATGTAATCACCTTCATTTGATTTAAAGATTAAATACGCGTCATCTACGTCAATCATGTATTTGTGACCAAGGATCCAAAACTCACCAACTTCGTTTTTTATGTGCATGTATGATAGTAGAGTAAGTTAAATGCATCTAGTTCAGTTGTATGTCATTAATTTTATTATTTTCATTAAACGATGACTCTGATATTACATGTGAAAATAATCTAAAAAATTTTTAACATGTCTAAATTATTTATTTTTTAAAAAAAAATTCTATTAAAATCATTACTTACATAATTTTAAATTTAATCTGATTCGAATATAAATATGGTAGAAAATTAAGGGGGAAAAAGGGGACAAGTCCAAACAAATGGTAATTAGGATAAGCATTGGTATAATAAAAACAAAAATATAAATGACTCAAACTAAATAAATAGGGCCGCCCACAGAGGGAAATTAAAAACCGGGTTGATTCCTAATCCCGGTTTAACAAATCAGCGGTTTTTAAATAATAGCCGGTTTTATGGGAACAAAGTTCCTTTAAACCGGGAGAATTAGGTGGGCCCAAGACCATGAGGGGTGGGGTGGTGTTTTACGTGACATTATGTGGCGAATCGCACGATGTTCCTTTATTCTTCACGTGGTTTCCACGCGCACCCTCTTTTTTCGAAATGGAATCTTTTTTTTTTTTTGCAACGTATCGACACGTCATTAACGAGTCAGAGTAAGGTAGAATCGAGGGATTCATCTGAATCTTTTTTTCCGAAGAGGACATAGTACATGACATTGAGCTTTCATCAACTTTTTCGCGTGTTTCTTCTCATCTAAGTGAATTTATTTTTTATTTTCTCGATCTATTTAATGAGATATCTATTGGCTCTAGTTGAATATAAGTATCATATAATTTTAAAATGTTATAATTTTTAACTTTTTTATTGATTACTAGGTTATTATATTGACGAAATAACTATAATCTATATTTATTATTTTAATATATATACAATGAGTTCAATATTATATAAAATTTAAATTTTGGATATGTGGCGACTTCATCACTAGCCCAAACCCTTCCGTTGAGGTTCATGACGTGTGTCGATAATTTTTTTTTTTTACTTCAAAATGCTAACACATCCACAAAATTTTCAAACCTTTTTTAAAAAGATAATTAAAGTCAAATAATATTTTAATGTGAATTTTTTTTAAAAAAATTGTTAGAACCAGTCTGTTTTTCACCTTTGACTGAATAGTTTCTTTATTGTTTTTATTATATATATAAATTTTAAATAGTTTATAAAAAAATGGATCGTGTGGAATATCTTAGACTTTGCTTTCTTCAAAAAAAGATTTTGACACACTTTTATATATCTTTTTTGATGATGACATGGTTTTTTTAAAAGGCAATTTCATCTTAATATTTGAGAATATATGGGTTCGTGCCTGATTAACATAAAGGTATCAAATATAGGAATTAAAATAAATTTAAACAGATTAAATTGGACTGAATTATAAATAAGGCAATTTGGACTCGCAAAATTTATACTTACTCACAAATTATTAATTTTAAAATAATTTTATTCGCTTTGGCCTATAATCAATGATTATGCTATCTTAAATTATCTAATTATTATTAAAAGAAAATAACATGTCACTTTTTAAAATGTCTTCTAGATACCCAAAGTCTTAATTAGACGTGGAACCAATTTATTTTGTATTTTATAATAAGCTAATTAATCGAATCTATAATTATATTATATATATACATTATTTAATCTAAAGATAAATTGGATTAAAGTTTCTCATCAATACAAGTTTTTATAATTACCAAAAATAAAAATCAATAAATACATGATACTTATTTCAAAAGTTTTATAACAATATAAACTAAATAAAATTATTTTAATATTTCGTGATTGATGATTCGTCAAAATACAGATAAATCTCATTATTCTTTGAAAATAAAATTTGAGTATAATAATCGAATATTCGCGATATAATTTCACGAGTGAAATTAAAAATGATAAATTTTATTATTCTCTCTGTTTCAATTTATAGACACTTTTCATTTTTCGAGAGTCAAACAGTTTAAAATTGATAAAAAGTTTACGCATGAAATCTTTAACTTTTTTGAAATAAAACGTAAAAAATACAACAAATCACAATAATTCAAAATTCAAATAACTAAAAGATTTATAAAAAATTAAAATACAAATAAATTTATTTAAAATGTAAAATCTGAAAAGCATCACGTAAAATTACCGTGTACCCAATTATTCTTTTTCACATAAAAGGCACACTAGGTGAAACCCATAAAGAAGCCCAAATATTGGGAGAACTTTTATTATAATTTAATTTAAAAAAAATAACAAAATAAAAAACTAAAAGAAACAATTTCTGTTTTTCAGGTATTACTTGATCACCCAAACATGACATAAAGCCCCCACCCATACCCACGCCACCCCACCCCACCTTTTTCTTCTTTTCTCCTTTGATAAATACCCCTTTTCTCCATTTCTCCGCCTTCACTATAAACATTTTTTCTCATCATTTTTCTTTTTCTCTCTAAAAGAAAAAAAAAAAGCCATGAGAATGAGCTGCAATGGTTGTCGAGTTCTTCGAAAAGGTTGCAGTGAAAATTGCAGTTTAAGACCCTCTCTTCAATGGATCAAATCACCTGATTCACAAGCCAACGCTACTGTCTTCCTAGCAAAATTTTACGGCCGTGCTGGACTCATCAATCTCATCAATGCTGGACCCCAACATCTCCGCCCTGGTACATCTTCTTTTTTGTAAAAAATTCGATACTCTATCCACATAGCTATTAAAATTATTGAACCTCTATGCTATTTTTTTTTTCTTTTATAGATCAAAAGAGAGAAACAAAATTAATTTTTTTAATTACCTTCATATTACTTGAAGAATTGAATCAATTTTTCTAGTACCACAACTTTTATTTATTAATTATTGTGATTTAATTTTAAATATATTAACAACTGTATACAAAAATTAGATCGTTAAAAAAATGGCACAAGGTATCTTTTAATTGGATTTACTCAGTTCATTCAAATCCAATAACTTTTAGCTCGAATTCTTTATATGAATATATTTTTTTTTTGTAAGTTTCTAAATTTAAATCTTGAATTTGTGTCGAATAGATATGCATGCAAATTTTTAAAAAAAACTAACATAGTTTTTTTTTGGCCATTTTCTCAGCAATTTTTAGGTCTTTATTGTACGAGGCTTGTGGCCGGATAATTAATCCGGTAAACGGATCAGTCGGGTTAATGTGTTCCGGCAATTGGCAGCGTTGTCAGGACGCTGTCGAATCGGTACTCAAAGGATCAACAATCATGCAAGTACCGATTAATAGTGATGATGATAATAACAGTACTGATCAAATTGTACCGTTAAAAGGATGTGACATACGACATGTTTCAAAGTATAACTCAACAAACTCAGATAACCAACAAGTCAAAACTAGGAATGGCAGGCTTAAGCGTAAGGGTAGTACTTTTGATTCTGCAGCTTCAGCTTCCGTGGAAGTTGAAGCAGCAGAAGAGTACTTGTTGAAGAATCAACCCCCGTTAAAGTTCAGTATAACGGGATGGGATCAATTTGAAGAGAGAGAAGATGAGATGATCAAACGCTCACAAAGTCATGACTCGTTTTCAGTTGAAACGGTTGAACCGACCCTTTTGGTGAACCGGGTCGACCCGGTGAAATTGGAGGAAGATGGTGATCTCCTAGGATTAGACCTTACTCTTGGGTTGATGAGTCCAACAGGCTGATGACTCCCGAGAGCTCTTATTGACGGAATCATTGGAGACCTCGATGTCAATTCATCACAACATTTTGGGCTTTTTTTAGTAAAGGGAAAAATAGTTTCCTTTTCTTAATGGTAATCTTTTTTTGTTTGTTTTTGTTTTTGTTTTCTCTAAGTTTTTGGTTTATTTTATTTTGGAGGCATATATATTATACAAATAGATAAGAGGTAAGAAGTGTAATTATGTAGAGTTGTTGGTGATCGATCAATGTACGAAATGAAATTGTCACAATTAGTGACAAAGTGATCATTAATAATAATATAGTATCTAATTAACAATGACTAGTTGCAATAAATTGTGTATTTTTAAAGATTTTGCACTTATTATTATCCTTATGTTATGTACTTGCTACTTTGTATTGCTTGGTACAAAGGAAGGGTCGATAACTTTTAATTTTAATTCTTATCGAAACTTTAAAATCACAATTCTAATGAGGCATCGATACAAAGCTATTATTTTAATTTGTATTTGATACAAAGCGTGGATCATCCAAGGCACATTAGCATGGCGTACTCCTCCTGTTCGAACCGATTGTCTTTGCTTGGTTATCTTAGTAGGAAATTGAAACAATCTATAACAAAATTACAATTAACCTTGGAATTTACTCGATGAGTTTAATCGCTTGTAATATTTTTGATTCATTAAATTGAATATTTTAATTTTACCTTTGTTTTCGTCTTAATATAATTAATTAGATCTATATTTTTCTTAGATTTTGATTGGCCAAAAGAATGAAGAACACGTGGATGCATGGAGGAAATTTTGTCAACAAATGCTATGCATGCAATGGGTAAGTAAAGTTTGGATTTTGCCAAGTTTTTGAGGAAACAAAAGTTTATGCTTACTTTTGCCTTATTTATGGATCATAGACATGAGGAATATGCTAGACTAGCTGTTGTGGACATTTTTCCCAAGAATTTAGGTGTTTCTACGCAATTAATAAAAATAATTTTAAAAATTTACGTGACATAATTTGAACGACGATCAAAATAACAATAATAATAATGACTTGGATATATGTATTTGTTGTAGATATGTTATAACATTTGTATAGTTATAAAAAAATTTCTTATTAGGAGTAAAATGCAAGATAAAAAGTTCTGTTAATTGTCTTCTTTTGGTAATCAAGGTTGATTCAGAATTGAATTTTATGTTTTCTGAATTCCATAATAACCTTTTTTAAGTGTTTAAAGGACAAATTTATAGAATTCGAGCTGTAAATTGTCCTCTAATTCTTTTAACACGTGAATTGAAATAAAAAGAGAAGTGTATCTCATATATTAATTGGAATAGATATAGAGAGATGACTAGTAATAAATCGAAAAATTCTCATAAAATCCCCCAATTGTAATGCAAGTTTAAAATACTTTTATCAAATTAATTAAATAAAAATATAGAAGGGAAGATAAACAAAAATTAAAAATGGTGCGTGTGGTATGGTGTAAGGGGAAAAAGTTGACTAATTATAATATTAACATGTAACATATCCAATTATATTGCTAATTAATAGCTTACATCACATACAACCAAACCTTATAATATTTGTTCTCTATTATTATATTATTTCTATTATATATTAGCTTAAAGTTTTAATTGGTACCTTATGTACTAACCAACAATTTGTGAATGTTTTCAACTCAAATGATATTTGGAGGCTTCTCAATTAAGAAAGAGTATAAAAACAATGGCATTATGGATTGCTGACTTGTTGCCAAGCCTTGTTGGTTTGTCACATATAACATATATATTCCAAATCCAACTTGAAATTAAAAAAATCTACAATATCATATAATATTCTTGCAATCACTAAAGGTATATATATTTGGTATAGAGAAAAATATTTTCTCCAAAAATATCAAAATTTGTATATTCTATTAGTTAAGATATATTGAAAAATATTTTTGTAAAGAAAATAAATATTCTAATAAAATAATTGTGTTAGCTTGTAGAAAAAGAAAAAACAAGTTCGATAAGTTACAATCAAGCTGATCATTGTCTCCTCTCTATCCCCAAAACCCAATCTCCCTCTACCCTATAACCCCAATTTCCACCACACCCCACTCACGATATTTATCTAAATTATATAAAAATATATGACCTGTTTGTCTAATATTTATAGTATATCCATAATTTTAAATAACTTTTTTATGTATTTATATTGTAAGTGTGGATGAGTTTCTTTATATCCTTTGTCTTTTTTATTTCTCTATATTTTAATTCTGTTACCAAAAATTCTGATTAATTATACTATTACATCTGTTGCAAATTTTTTCTTTATGCTTATGTAACACTAGAATATAAGCAAAAAAATTCTTAATTTCCATAAAAAAAAATAAAAGTGTCTTCCTTTCATACCAAACGCACCCTAAGTCTTTAATTTAAAATATATTTTCAAGTAAAGATTAGTGCTTTCATCTTCTAACCTCCAACAACAATTTGCAGTTTTTATGGTTGAAAAAAAATAATCATGTGCCAGGCATAAGCTTTTTTAAAAAATTATATAAATTATAAGATGACAGCATGAGTGACGAAAATTGGCATGGAAGTGGTTTATTAATATTAAGTAATAATTAATAATGTAATAATTAATTGTTAATTAAAGAGTTTGATTATTTTTTATGAACAAGCTGAAGTCAAGAGAGTATCTAGATTCATTGTGTTCAAGTTTCCATTATACAAACATGTGGAGCCATGATTTGGTAATCCAATTATATTATTTAATATAAAAAATTTCTTAATATTTTTTTAAAAATTTGCTTTGGCAGGTCGCCTCATAGATATATATTAATTAATAAAAGAATCACTAATATCACTATCTTGATGTTAGCTAGTTTTTGGACATAATCAACTTTACATAATTATTCTTTTTTTTTATAGAAAAATTACCCATAGTCAAAACTACGAAGAAATAACAATATAATATAGATTTTAACGAATGATTGAGATTATTTCATTGTTAGTCGAAAATTTCGAATTTAAATTTTTGAAAATAATTTTTTTTCTATTAGAGCGCTGACCCTAGAATAATACTTTGGACAACAATACTCCTTAAAGGAGGAGTGATATATAGCAAAAGAATCTTGAGGCTGTGATGTGACTTTAATTATGCAAAAATTATTTCTTATGAATTTTTATAATTATTATGATATTTGCTAATCGATTTAATCGTAAATATGTTTTTGAGCATATATATCATATAGACTTGTGGTAAGTTTATTTATCTAAAATGTCATATACATTTTTTTATAATAAATCTATTACTCTAACTTTTACTTGCTTTTCCTCCTTCATAGGTAATATAGTTCAAGCTTTATTTAAATAGATTTTTATAAAAATTAAAAGGTATTTTACTCCATTGATGAATCTATACATCCAAATAAAATCGATTCAATTAGTAAAATCATTATATTTCGAATATCAGAGATAGTGTTATATTATTTGTTGTATCTAATTACAAAAACACATTAGCTCTAGCACTAAAATACATCATGGAGGGTTAATATACTTTAATCAATATTATAGTCAATATATAGAGAGTTATGCGTGGGCTGTTTTTCACATAAATGGTAGAACATTAACAAAACACACATAAAATAGCATCATATAAATTAGGAAATAATTTTTTATATACAAAAATGAAAGTAATATACAGTTTTATTACAATTTTATGATAAATCTAGAATGGAGACCCTATAATTAAAAGTTAGATAAAAAAAAAAATCAAACCCCGATAACTGAAAATTTAATAAAATGAAGAAATGACCTATGTAATTTGACTTGGTCTGATCATTCCACTTAACAAAATTTTTTTTTTTATCAGCGGTAATAAATATTGACATTAATAAAGAATTTTAAAGTTTTTATTAACACTAGTTAAGCGTCGTTGGAACCAATTACGCTAAAAATTTTACGGACATATATAAAAAGTATTAAATACTACTGAAAATACATTTAACGATAATTAATTCTTAATTATCGTTAATAATATTTTTAATGTAGTGCCTGTTGGTATTTACTCTCACTCAAGTTTATCATCTATCTTATTATTGGATCACAACATATAGGGATAACTCAAGTACACACTTATACTATACGAAGGTCCTATTACCCATCTGAACTTATTTTATTAATAATTTTTTACCCCTTTTAGCCTACGTGACACTATCTTGTGGGCCCAACGATGATTGACTTTTTTTTTTCAAACTAGTGTCACGTAAGCTAAAAAAGGATAGAAAATTACTTATAAAATAAGTTCAGAGGTAATAGGACCTTAGTATAGTATAAGTGTGTCTCTGGGATTCCGGGCATAGATCGATGGGTACTTGTGCATTTTTCCCAACTTATATTCAAATCATCCAATTTGCTTGGCTTAACTAATTATTTAATCATTAGTATGTTTATTAAAAAAGATAATACTCTTATTATAAGGTCAACTAACAAAGAGTTTTCTCTTCTTCTTTTTTCCCTTTAATTTAAAAATCTGTCGAAGTCATCAGACATGGATTCCATTTTTTTTGAGGGTATATACTTGAATCTGCCTAATAGTCCACCATAGATTATATTAATAAAAAATATAACAAGAAAACTTTTACTTTTCTTCCTATTTATTATATATTTATTTCACCAATATTAAAAAAATGCAAGTTGTAATTCCTTAAATAAAATATTACGTGTTAAAAGAATTATTTAATTCCATTTGTTGAATATGACGTGCAAACCGTGATTCCCGACTTGTAAATTCAACTTTCCTCAAAGAAAGAGTTAAATTAATTGATTAATAAACATTTTTATCCTTTAATTTGGTCCTTTAGTAATTGAAAAATAATAATCTTATTTTAGTCTCTAAGCACATTAAACCTTCCGTGAATTGAATTTGTACATTTTAAATCACGTTACTCGTACATATTCACAAAGAGAAAAAGTATCATAATTATTCGTTGTTTCACTATTTTGTTATTTATGTGTTTTTACTTTATACAACTACTGCATATTTAACGTTAATATAGTTCTATATATAAATAATCAAATATAACTTATTTTCTATATGAAGTAACCGAAAACACATATTTTGATTAATTAAAAGTGAAATTGTTGAGTTGTACATCACAAGGATTAAAAGAAGAATTTATCAATAGTTTAGGGATTAAAAGTGCTATTATCACTATTTTTTCAATATTAATTAAGAGGTACGTTGCACTAAGACAACTATTAATCACTAAATTAAAAAATGAGGTGAAGTTGTTTAGTGGATAATAGGAAACGTAAAGTATCTTGATTAGGCTTTTGAATTAAACTAATCAAGCAATTTAATAATATAATAATATTTCAGATTGAATTTGATAGAGATTAGCAAAACGGTGAAGTTTCCCCGCATAATTAGAATAAAATAATACCCTATGGATTATACATTTCAACCCTAATTAGTTATTAGATGCTTAATTAATATTTAATAATTAGTGATAGCCATATTATGATAATTTAATGGATAAGTGCTTTATTACGATCTTGACAAGGACTTGTTTGATTATTATTAAGGGCCTTAATGAGCAGTGTTGATTCTTCACAGCATAAAAGAGTTAGTACTTTTTTAAAAAAGAAAATAAAATTGGACAATCATTGAAGAGGGTTAATCACTAGAAAACAATAATTAATATTATTAAGCATAATAATTAAGGAAGTAGGTAAATAACACTTTCCAACAAAGTGATGACATAGCCAATCATGCCAAGAGAGATTATTTTATTTTATTTTTATGTTATGTTATTTTCTTCCCTTACTATAACGTAAAGGAAAAAAATAAAATAACATGAAAAAATTATTTTAAAATTTTAAATGTATTGTGAAAAGGTTTAGGAAAATGATCTCCGCGTCAGAAACGGAAAGCTCGCTCAAGTATAACTTTTGATGATTCATCGAAATTTTAATTCAAAATCATTGCCCTCAATCGCCAGAATTTCTTATTTAATATTGATCCGAACATACTTTAACAAGAAGTTAAGGAGTGCCAGAATTTGTGGTCAAGTTCTCGTGATCAACTTAACATGATGTCTAGAAGGTCTAAGATATACCTTTGGTTCGTGAGGAATTTTCTTTCATCGTTCTATGTCATACTTGTGATTCACTAACTCTCAATTCCAAATAGATCCTCCCTCCCACTGCTCCACTTTGTGTCACTTGTTTTCTCTTTCCTTTTGTGTGTGTTAATGTAACATAGATAAGATTGGAGTTCAAGCAGTTCGAATGTGTGAGATCACTTTTAGCCTTCGTTGCTTTGAGAATTGATTCAAATCAACTTCAAATTTGATATATACAAAGTAGAAGGAAATCTTGTATACATGTGCTATTGTACAATGGGCCTATTGGACCATTCATTATGGGCTTCTATAATGGATTAGGTGTTTCTTGGTGATTTGGCCCAATAAATGGCATCATTGAGCCCAATTTTGCTTATTGACACTAGCTATCCTAATTTGGCCAATTTGGAAGAAACCACGAAAAAGCAAAGTTACTGAATTTGATCAAACATTTATAAAAATCTAGCTCCGGCATTTTTAAACCACTTTCACTAATATTTTGTCTATAGATCTTTGTCAAGTGTATAGTAGTCATTGGAGCCAGTGTAAAAATAAACTTTAAAAAGCTCATCAACCTTTCAATTTATCACAAGTACAATAACAACAATTCAATATAATCTCACAATTCAAATTTGATGAGAATAAATACACAAATTTTATCCTAACTTCTACAATACAAAGATTGTTTTTCATAGATATTTCGTATTTAATTCACTCAAAATGTTTTCCAAAATAAATTTTAAAAAATACAAACATAAAGAAGTTATCACAAAATATCAAAGAAAAGAAACATAATGATAAAAAATTTTAAAAAATATTATTTTTTTCCATCTAATATCCAAACAATAAGTTGTCTTTTGTCTTCCCTTTTAAAGTCCTTTAACCTTGAGACTTTATAGTCATGTGTCCAAAAATTTATTCCAAAAGGAGAATGCGGTCCCCTTTATGTACTTTTTATTTTCATTTTTTTAGTGCTAATAATTTAAGTAAAAATAATAAAAGGACCATTGAAAAGTCAATTTTATGGAAAAAGTGTATGTGTGCATTTGAGTTACTCATCAATCATTCATCATTTGTCACATTCTAAGGAAGAAAAAAACAATTTCACTTTCTATCTATAAAAACGATTTGTAATTACCAATACAATTGATTGAGTTAAATTTTATCAGTAACTAAATAAAGTCATATTAAATAATTCATAAATTATCCGCTCAAATTTATGGATCTTTTCGAACAAGCTTTTAAAATCTTCCAAGTTCAAAAAGTACTTGTAAAAAAAATATACATAAAGAATTATAACATATATTTGGCTAATTATCAATTTGAAAATTGTAATGATAGAGTATTGATTTGTGTTTGGCCAATCTCAAAAAGTATTTTTGAAAGAAAACTATTTTTTCAGCTTCAAAATAATTTTATTATCACTCAAAAACACTTAATTTATCCTAAAAGTCTGGTCTAATACCTCGACAATAAAAACTTTAAACCTTAGCTTGATCGAACAAGCTATTGACTAATCCATTAATTTAGGCAGATTATACATTGATTTGTGCTAATATTAAATAATTTATCAAATATCTATAGATATTTAATTATCAACTTAATTATTATCTCAATATTAATTTAGCGAATATTTTAAAAATTTAGAGAAACTTTAAATTCTAAACTCGTGTTCGTTTTCTATTTCTGATGGGTCCAAGTAGGCATGTTAACCACGTAGACCCATGAGAAAATGCCAAGCTCTATATTTAATATTAGCAGGTCCACTCTAAATCATTTTGCCGGTCAACTTCAAACTTCTACATTTTCAATCTTTTCTAAATTAATAATTAGGTTAAAAGTCACATTTTATGTTAATTGTTACACAATAATATGAGTTATATATGATTAATATCCAAACACTCTCTTGTAGTTAGAGATTAATGATCATTTAAAAGTATTTTGGATATATATTGAAAGTATCATAAGAAGAAAGTAACACGTATGATTTAAAATTGTACTATTAGAACTCACGTATCAAACGAGATGAAATAAATAAATATATTTGTATTTCATTGGATTAGTTATCCAAACTTCTATACGAAATTGCTAATATCATTATACAATATTGTTATCTATTATATCCATCAAAATTTGAATGACATAATCTCCCATTTAACTGTGGGATTAATATCATTTCTTATTTCACCAACGAAATAACTCGGTAATTATTTTAAAATTTAAAGTTTATAGATTTTTATAATAGTCTTAGGTTAATAGTATATATTAATAGTTAGGTTCAATTCAGATATATAGTATTCATCTGTTGTTTCAATTTATTTGTTCCAATTTCCTTTTAGTTCATTTCAAAATAAATATCTATTAAGGATATCTTGGTACATTTGTCTATCTTGAGTTTAAGCTTACGCGATTTAGAAATGTTTTTTACATTCTTAAATTCTATGTCAAGTCGAAACATGACAACCAAAATTTAAAACGGAGAGAGTAGTATTTAAGTAACTTTTTAAAATAAAACACAAAATTTTATATATATATATATATATATATATATATATATAAAGAACGAAAATTATAAGAGAAAAATTAAGAAGTAATTAAACAACTTTAATTTCTAGATTTTCTTTTGTCTTCTGTTTAGTCAAAAAAAATAAAAAATAATAAGAACACTTCGGAGAACCATGATACATCCAAAAAGTCCTAATTCAAAATGACAAAACTTTTATATAGCATAGCTAATTTATTATGGACTATATACAAGAAAGCTCTCCAAATTTACAAGTAGTACTATTTTTTACAGCTAGTAAAAAAAGTATTACAAAAAACCTGGTGTTAAAAAAATGTAAATTAAATTAAACTAACATTAATCATTTGACCAAAGGGTAATTAGGAGTGCTTGTTGTTACAAAATTGGCCCTTTTAACAAATCTTCCTTTCATTCTTGGCCTCTTTTCGGCATTCAATTTCCTAACTTCGTATCTTATTTTCTTCGAAAATAATCTTGTTCGTCTTTTTTCTCTGTACCTTGTTACTCTCGCTTCTCTTCCTCTATCCACTATTGTTACATTTTCGTTCATTATTCCCATGTAATTTCCCTGCAAAAATAGAATTTTTATTTTAAAATAATCAGATCGATTGAAAAAATAACTATCCATCATGAAACTTATTATCCAAACATTATATAAATAATTGAAGTTACACTTATAAGTCAACTTTTTTCTTTTAGAAAATGAAATGTTCATTAACGTGGTCCTAAAATTGCATGAATATTTACCCTTCATCAAAGTTTAAAATGATAGCATGCAAATCATTTTGTTATTCATTTTATTAGTACTTTGTTTTAAAATATTAAAATGTCGGTGTCCAAATGAAATGACTAGAATATCTAAGATATTTTGCTCAAATATCTAATGTCATATGATAATAATATATAGTATAATAAAATACAATATTTTCATAAAGACCTAAGTATAAACTGCATTGCATGTTACTAGCATATTCCTAAAATTAAACTCATTTTCTACGAATCAAGAAACACGTGGCATGAACTTTCACTTTCACTTTCAAAATTTAGAGAAATAAGACCATAATATAAATTGCATTATAACTATCAAAAAGTGTACTTTTAAATATATTCTAATCAAATCAATTAATTGCAAAAGTTATAATTATAATATAAGATAAAATAAATTAATAAAACTTACCATGCAATCTGGCCATGATTCATTTGAATCCAATTCTGGCCTTTCACCATTAGTCCAAGGACACCTTTGGTCAGCCCATGCTTTTAATACACCTTCATAGTCAAGATTTAATAAAATCTTCTTTTTATTTTCATCGTTCGTCACTACTTCATCGTCTCCGATAATATTTATCGACGAATCGTAATCGAATTTGAACTCAAAGGTGTCTTCGTTAATATCAATATCATGATCATGAGTATGATTATATTGATGATTGTGAGTAGTTGGAGAAGTTGTTTTTGTAACGACTTCCATTTCTCCCTCATCTTCAATTTTGACTTTTTCATGACTAATCATTGAATTTTCCTCCTTGTTACAAACCCCTAATAGACCTAATCCTTCCATATCAAATGACTCATCATCAAGTCCTTTACCTAGCAAACTCTCAACATCGGCTGCGAATTCCGCTAGCTCCATCTCCGAGGGTAACATCTCGTGAAATCTATTCAGGTCGACGTTACAGATATCATCTTGCAATGTCATCTCCTTAGATTCGAGTTTAAACTCTGAATCTGCATCTGTTGGTGCTGTCGATGAGCTGTAAAGGTGGCCCACGAAGGGATCGAGGATGGGCACTCGATATAAAAGTTGCTCCTCTTCATTCTCATCAAGTGAATTTTCATCGCTTAATATCTCAGGGACGAGATGAATAGGATTCTTTCGAATGACATCTCCATCCCCCGCGGATTTACTAGCCTTCCTCCCCTGCCTAGGAGTCCGTGCCTTCCTAGTAAATCCGCGATGCCACGATGGGACTGACACTGACACTGATACTGATGAAATTGATAGCGGACTTTCCAAATCGGGAAAGTAATCGTCCGATGATGATGATGGTGATGATGTTTGTTTTAGTGATGATGTTTTAAGACGAACCCTTTCGTGCCTACGTGCCAAAGGGTTCGCCGAATGAACGGAAGCGTCACAATTTTGACATAAAAATGCATCATCGGCCGGACAATACCAACGTGCCCTTTTTTTAATACAATTGTCACATGCTCTTGTTGTTTTTCCACCCATTGCACTTGCCAATTTTCTTTCGGAAACCATCGACAAATTCTGAATCCGTCTCTGATACGGATATTAATCAATGAACTTTTTTTTGTACTTTTGAAGAGTAGGTGGAAGAGGAAAACTAAGGGGAGATATGTTGAGTTAGATCTTTATGTATAATTGTTAAAAAAAAGCTCTAGAGGAACTCAAAAAGACAGTGCTAAAAGTGCAATTATTTGAGGAACCCACAAAATGCACTTTTACAGCAAATTATAAAGTTCTTATTTTATAAAAATGAAATTGTGGGGACAAATTATTTTATTTAATTTTTGGGATTTTCTACAAGGAATGGGAGACTATATTTGTGGGCCTACAATAAGGCCTTATCTGTATTTTAATTGGCTAAAATTATAAACATCATCTTTATTACTTGTTTTTGATTGGATAAAGTTGTAGTCAAATGGATTTCAAAGGGTCCCACTTCTATTGAGGATGAGAATTAGTTGAAAATTTGATCCAATTTCTCTATCCTAATGTCCATGTCTATTCCCTCTAAGAGTTTGAAGGAGACACTTTTGTTACATTGTCTTGCATTAATTTTTATTTTATTTTTTGCTTTTTCAAAATATCTTGTATTTAAAATTTTAAAAAAGTAATGTAAAGAGGTGTTCATTTGACTAATTAAATTAAAAATAGCATGAATATAATTAATTTTTTTTTGGCATAGCTTATATATGGTTCGTTCAAATTTCGAGAGTCAAACTGTTTTATTTTGAAAATCTTCACGTTTTTTAAAATAAAATAAGTAAAAGTGGTATAAATTACAATCATTCATAATTCTAGATATTTTTTGAAAATATGAAGGAAAAAATATGATTAAAGAAGACTTATTTAATTTTTGAAATTTGAATGGTGACACATGAAATGGGACTGAAAGAATATAAGTTATGTATATATGAAAAAACCTAACAATATATCTGTCTGACTATTTGTTAAAGACCGCTCGATTAATGTGAATTTACGATGAGACTTATTTAAAGGAAAAATATTTTTTTTAGAAAATCATTTATTTTTATGAAACGAATCCGAGGCTTTTGAGCTTTAATTAAAAATGAAGAGATCATATATTAACCACATTATTTTGGTGGTTGTATGCTTTGAGTTGTATGCTCTCTAAGATGATGACATTTGAAGTACAAAGCGTTGAAATTTTAAGAGGAATGTATATTTTGAGAAGAAGGTAGTTAGATACTTATAATATTTTTCGTATAGTAATTTTTAAATTTAGATATAACAGTTCATACTTTAGAAATTATACGAAAAATACTAATTGTAAAGTCTATTGTTTTTCATAATTGTATTCTGGAATTTACAAATTGAAACTTCATTTTGTTTCACGTTATATTTGTGACACTACTGAATTTTGAAAAGCCAAACAATTTTTTTACTAATACTTTTTTTTCCATTTGTTTTAAAATACCTTTATATATAGTTTCATATTGGTAAAAATTATTTCAAAAATACTAAGAAATCAATTATAATTGAAAAGTTTGGTTGAGCTTAAAAGCTTATCAAACTTATTTAAAAGTCAATTTTTGACTCCTAATCACTTTTTTTTTTGCGTGAAATGGATCGTTGTTTTATTTTTCATGTTGAGTTACTAGTTTTTCTGAAAAAAATGTTTTGACAATTTGAATAATATGCAATAAAAATATGTATCTATAGTGTAGTATTCCAAAGATTATTAGCTAGTGTGTATTATCTTACAAAACTAGTGAATCAACTAGTTGATATACGAATATTTATTTGGAAACATTTTTTCGGTCAGAATGGGCGAGAATTTGGTTAGAATGATAAAATAACATATTTCATACTATGTTGATTTATCTGTTTTTAAAAATTTTATCTTTTTAATTTTAATATCTTTTGATTAAAAAATTAAAAAAAGATCAATTTATTTTTTATAAAAAAAAAAAACATAATAGACTTTTTCAAGTTTTTGGTCATTTAGCATTTTTAGATTTTTTTAGAATTTTGTCTATTTTGTGAGTTTTGAAAAAGCATAAATTTTAAAGAAACAACAAACATTATACATATTTAAAGTTGAAAAACTCTTTATTGCGGTCCCTTCTTCTTTTTTGCCCCCCTCTGCCCCTAAATATTTGGTCTATAAAAAAGGGAAGTGATAATACAATTATTGTTTTTTAAAAAATAATTAATAATTGCCTTTTGAAGTTTTGATGATGTTTGCTAGTTTCAACAGTTACATAAAAGGTGTTTTATAATCATTGGTAATTGACTAATTATTTATTTCGTAGCATAAGAAAATCAACTAAATAACATATAATACAAGTTTAATACATATTATAAAGAACAATTTATCATTTACATATAATACAAGTTTTAATGATGGTTAATACATTTATCACACATTTTAATACACTTATAATACAATGTGTCAAATTTTTACCAAACAAACATAATATATTTAAAAAAAAGTATAATTCATATATATTGCATACATAATTCAATTTTAATACATATTACAGATTTAACATAGTATTATTATAAATAGAAATAAATAAAAAGTATAACTAAAATTTGTAATTATTTATTAAAATGTATCATTTTACGTAATTTTTCCTTTTTATTATATATTCTTGATCGAAGTAAATTTGTTGAGTCCCACATTGTCCGGATAGGGAGAATTTAAACTCTTTAGAGAAAAGCCTTGATATATTTCTCAACTTGTTATTTAAAATTGAATATATTTTTCGTTATAAAAGTGATGCATATATACCTTTATTAGTATACAAATGACTCACAAATACCCTTTTCTTCTAATAAAAGTAAAAAAAATAATTTTAAAATTTAATTTTTGAACTATTTTTTTGGAAAAAATATAATCCAGATGGGGTATATTTTAGCTTTCTTACACGTAGTTATTTATTTTTCGACAATTTTGTTTCAACGACTAATTTAAATTTATTATTTTGATAGTCAAATTTGTTTATGTTTCACTAATTTTCTTGTAAATTTTATCATAGATAACTCAATTTTGTTTTTTTTTTAATTTACAAAAACTAAATTACAATATAATAGTAAAAAATTAATTTATTTTTCTTTAAACTAAAGAATGAAAGAAAAAAAAATAAGAAACTCAAATAATAATAGTATAAAAGAAGTTAAAAATAATTTATATATGAAAAAAATTGAAATATATATCTTGAACTTTGTTGGAAGGATCATATATACCCCCACATGATTTTTTAAAAATTTAAAGTAAAATAAATAAATTTAAAACTATTTTTTACGCTTCAATTAAATGAAGAGTATATGTGATCTGTAAAGGTAGGAGTATGTATACGTCATTTATATAACAATAAGGGTATATATAAGTTACTTTTATTATAAGGAATATATCAATTCTAATTGACAAAATTAAGAAATATATAAGATCATTTTCGCATTTCACAACTCTTTATATATATGATTTAATTAGTCTTCTCTTTATATATATATATATATATATTATTTATTTTTTCGAAGTTAACAAATGCGATACGTCGATGGTTTCGTCTTCTACCCATAAGTCACACCAGAAAACACTTTGTGGTGAAGAAAATCATAAAAAATAATTTCCCCGTCGTGTCAGGCGTACATTTATCTGTTGTGTCCTCTTCAATTTATTATGAAATTAAAAGATAAAATAATATATGAAAAAGAAAAAAAAAACGAAGATAAAAGTGGATAAGTGTGATGTGGAAATATTTAGTTATAATTCTTACTGGTTGAAGAAAAAAAAATTCACGCACGTAAATGATGATGTGATGATTACGATTTTCTTGTTCGATATTTTAATTTAAAGTTTAAAAATTTAAATTTTTTATTAAAAGCATTATTTTTTAAAAAATGAGCTCCAGCATATGAAAATGCAGATTTAATTGAATCTCAATTATCTAACGCTTAATCTAAAAAACATAAAAATAAATCGATCATAGACAAAGTGTCACGGTTATGATATTGACAACTTTATTGTTCTTAACTTCGTAGTATTCTCACATGCACTTTTTTCTATAATGTTTGTGCTCTCTAATTGTTTATTAAAGTGAGGGGAGAAAAGGAACGTGGCAATGTGTCATGTATATGATCAAAGTAAAAACAAAGGAAATATCCAAAATAGCTAATACTAAAAATATAATTCGATAAAATATTTATATTTTACTCAATGACGATTTATAGCTATAAGTTAGAAAGGAAAAGAGATGAGTAAAACTAGAAGAGGCAGGAGAAATGTGAGCGAGGGAGATGACAAAGAGAGGCAGGGGAAGTGACATACATTTGGTGTCTGTATTAAATTTTGTAGGCATAATACATAATATGACCCTTATCTTGACTTTAACAAAAAATTACACCTTCTAATTTTGAGTGTGCATAACTATACATTAAACTTGTATAAAGTTGAACAAGTATACACACATATCATGCATGACATAACTATACATTAAACTTGTATAAAGTTGAAAAAGTTTACACACATATCATGCATGACATAATACATGTAGGACGTCGTGTAGGAAACAAAATTGTCATGTAGAATGCCCATGTAGGACGGATGTATTTATTTACTCAATTTTATACAAATTTAAGTGTCTATTTATACAAATCTAAAATTAAAGATTATAGTTATCTAGTGATACCAAATTATATCATACATTACATTTTATATATTATGTCAATTTTTAAGTCATCCATATCATCCATTGCATGACCCTTGTTGAGAATGACATTTCCTATCGTTTATCATATTCAAAGACTTAAACTCAAAACCTATGATCTTTCGCTCTGTGCTCTACTTATCATGAATATGGATAGAAAATGCACCTAAAATTTTATCAATTCAAAAGGAGTATATACATATATACCCTATGTGTATTAATCAAAAGTAGACACAATATAATGTAGTAACTATTCTTTCTATTTCACCAATAAATTTTATCACTTTGTTAAAGAATGACAAAAACTCTCATATCGGTGGTTAATGAGATGCGTGGAATTCTTATAAGGTTTGCGCAATTCTTCTTTCTTTGAGTTAGTTTTTGGAGCGTGAGTTAGGCCTAAGACCTAATTTCACATGGTATCATAGCAGGGCCTGTCTCACCCTATATTGGAACCCCCAAAATCAAAATTATCCACACACCAGATGCTAAGCACTGAGCGTGAGGTGGAGTGTTAAAGAATGACAAAAAATCCCACATCGGTGGTTAACGAAATGGGTGAACTCCTTATAAGGCTTGGATAATCCTCCCCCCTTTGAGCTAGCTTTTGGGACGTGAGTTAGGCCTAAGACCTAAAAGTTTTTTAACATTAAGTTCTAATTTTATGTTTTTTTTCTTCATTATTTAAAAAAAAATAAATGATATCGATTAAGTAGAAGTTTTAAGACACAATATGTTTTCTTTTTATGTTATATGTAAATGTATAAAGTGTACAATGATGTACTATATAGTAGGAGATGTGAATCGAGAAGTAATTTTCATGATTTTTCTTTAAAATATTGGGTGTTTTAAATATTAATATTGCAAATTATTTATTTTAAAAAATTGAGTTGCAATCGAAAATTAATTATCATATTTTTTTGTTGAAAAAATAGATTTTCTTAATTAGTCGTCACTAAAAATCACTCATAACATTTAGTGGCAATATTTTGAAATTTTGTGACAAATTTATCGCCATTAAAGATCAAGTTCTTTTGAAGTGAATTGACAATGCTCTAAAAAATTGAGGTGTTAACTCTTGAGAATTTTTTGATCTTCTAGGATAACAATAAAATATTTTTGATCCAAAATGTAAATAAAAATATAAATAATCTATTTCATATAATTAAAGAGCAATTTTGATCCTTTTCCAAAAAAAAATAATACAAATTACAATCTAACAAAGTAAAATTGTGCGGGCCGTGTTGAAGTTTGTGCGGATTCAGTTCAAACTAAACCCTAATCATCTTCAGCTTCTTCAACCTTCTGGCCGAATCCTCGAGGTCCACCTCTAGCTCTCGCTACAATTTTCCCCTTCCGGCCGCTCTTCTTCTTCTTCGCCGCTTCTTCTTTCTCGAATTTCTCCTTCTCTCTCTTCTGCAAAAAATCCGTAACAGCAATGTAGATTACTCCGACGGTTAGAATGGATAACCCGACGAAAGCAATGACCAAAAGAGATTGAATGACGGTGGAAACTCCGTCGTCACCGGTGGATGAAACAATTTGATCGGCAGTTTCAGCTACATTCACTTCTGATAACTCTGAAATAGCAGAAATTCTCCGATTTCGGATGATTTTGAATGAAATTGGTAGATTTGAGCGGTGAATTTTGTGAATATGGAGGTTTCTAGTGGATGAAATTGATTGATTTTGTGGAGGGAAAAGAGGTGATTTAGGGTTAATTACAAGGAAGGAGAGAGAAATGGATGTAGAAGCAGCCATTGTCTCTCATCCAATTTGCAAAGCCAGAGGAAATGTCATCTTAATTTTTGTACCTCTAATTTCCTTCACACAATCCATAACCTTATCTTCTCTTCCTTGGGCCCCACCACCTAGTAAATTTATGAAAATCGAAATCTTACTAACAAGGTGAAATTTTAGATGAACAATCGATCGAGATACTTAACTTTTTAAGAAACATGTCTATTGTGTAACGACTACATATTAGTGTAGTTTGATACGTTGAGTTGGAAAAGTTATTGTCAAATGTAATTTTATTTCTATTTTGTGAAGGTAAAAATTATTTTTGATGGATTGTCGACATAAGCTAAGCTTATAAAAGTCTGTATGAAAAGACAATATACTAGTGAAGAAGACAAGTAATAAATAATTGAGAGAAAAACAATATTTTAACAACAAATACATTATATTAAAGATGATTATTTTTAGTGACAATAGATATTCGTTGTAAATATTTCTATAGCCTATAGCGATAATGAATCAATGACAATTAATTAACGCCAATAAAATATTTTTCTTTTTTTGCCGCTAAAAATTGTTTTTACTATATTGATAATATAATAATTGAGACAATGAAACAACAGGTAATAATAAAATGAAAAGATATGATAGTATAGGAGAGTAATCTGATAAAGGCAACTCTTTTCGAAAGAATTTCTTACTTCTACAATAAAAAAAATCTTTCTATAATTTTAATTATTGATCAAGTAATCGCACATCCCAGAAATCAATGTTACAAAAAGTCACAACTCTAAAGAAAAAATTTGAATCGATAAAGATAATTTATTTGAAACGAACAAACAACGAGATAAAAATGAAATAGCGTATACTTTAGGTTGCCATAGGGGAATAAAAGATGATGGTGAATAGACCGTTACGTCCTCTTCTATATTTGTCTATGTATGCCATCAATTTGATATATGACATTATAAGATAATCATGCTTGGAAAAATAAACATGAAATTGATCGATCGTGACATAAGAAAATAACTTTCGTAAAAGAAATATTTCAAAAAAATTACTTTTTATCACATAAAAGTATGTTTATATATTGTGTTTTTTCTAATTTAATATGAATTAAATCATAAAATAATATAAGGGAAAACAAACATATAACCGATTAGTCATATAAGAAATTGACTTTTCATGGAAAATAACTTCAATCACATCAAATACATTATCCGTTGTGTCTTCTTCCATTAAATAATATGAGCTTAAATGATAAAATCAAACAACCTTGGGAAAAAATAAATACTAATGAATTTCGACGTGTCAAACACACATTTTATCTGTTGGTTTTTTATTTTATTTAATATTGAGATCTACATCGATAGGATAAATAAGAATTTATATTTTTATATAATTTTGGAACTACTCTTTACTCACAAGTTAATTTTTAAGGTTAAATTACGCCTAGATTTTATATCATTAACTAATTAAAAACGGAATTAATAAATAATATAGTGGTTTGGAGGGAAAAAATGAACATGCACCATTTTGATTCTGACTGTTACGATGTTATTTGTTTTGAATTTGGCCCTTTATAAAGTATTTAACTTTCTTCTTTTATTCTTATATGAAATTTTCTAAATATAATGAGCATTAAAAGCTTGCTCCCTGTCGGAAAATAATATTCTATCAATTTACGTTTGTTATCGTTCATAAATTTTTGAAGATTTCGAAATATTTTTTTATCAAAATTTTTCATAGGCAATTGTTAAGACATATTAGCAAAAGAGCCAATACGTTCAAATGAACAAACGCGTCCATTTTCGAGTTCAAACAAATACAAAGCAGGTAAATATAGATTTACAATTTTCCTATGCTATAAAATGTCACATACATACCATGTTTACTTTAATTAATTGTTTGTCAAAGTGAAAAACGGATAAGGCAAACACATGCAATGCCTACGATAGAAGTCAAAAATAGAAAGTTGGAACAAATTAATTGGATTACAATTGTTCTCATGAATAGATAATGGGATAAGATTAAAGACTCATTTAATGAATAGATCATAATGGGATAAGTTTCTCATAATAGTAACATTATTGTCATAAATACTCTTAGTTGTTATCACTGTTCTTTACTTCAGAATGTTATATACATGGCGTAGTTATAGTCATTAGGATTTTCGATCGACATTTGTCGTCAGGAAATTATATTATATATACAAATAAAATAACATATAAAGTGATTAAATAACATCTGGACACATTTAATATAACAAGGTATAGTAATATAGTAGTTGAAGGTGCCTTTAAAGAGTCAAACATTTAAATGTTTATAAATTCAAATTTCGCGAGCAGCAACTTTAAGCCTTCTCCTCCTAAACTTTTTCATGTATATTTAAAATTTCTAGTACTCTCATTCAATTTTTTTTCATGTATATAACGTATGGTTTTTCAATTTTTCCATGTATACAATGTAGTTTAATTTTAAAATCTCTAATGCCCTTATTCATCCAAAGAAAAAATGTATTCGTGTATAATTTCTGGACATTCTTTATGAAATTTCTGGTTATGCCACTTGTGATATATAATGCTTGTCACACAATATGTCATGATTTCTTTCTTTTCACATTTTATTTTTCTATAGTTACTTTGAATTACTTTTCTTAAGCCGAAAATCTATCTGCGTATACTCCACTCTCATCAGACCTACCAAGTAAGACTACATTGTTTTTGTTGTTATTGTTGTCATACTTTTTTGAATGAAAAAGAATATCTTATATTAGAACAAAAATATCAGAAAGCATCTATATTAAGATACTTATAGGTACAATATTTTTTATTTTTTCAGAAAAATCTGTGGAATGTAAGAACAAGTACAACTCATACATTAGTATCTTAGAAATATAAAAATTCATAGACCAAGTAGCAATTGATAAGTTAACATCATAGATTTATTTTTTCCCAATTATTGTTTTTATTACAATATTTTATTTTATTTTTTTAAAAAATAAAATCCAAGAACTCATGTTACATTAATGGGCCTAGTTACCATGCTGGAAATGAGTCCAGACAATGTGGGCCCATTTTTGAGAAATTCCTAGAAAATTGTGGTCCCTTTTGGGACCATAATAAGTGTTGTATTTTCTTGTGATACACATGATGGGCTTCATATATGTTGCTATCTAGATGGCTCAAAAAGTACTTAAAACCCATATTGGAAATTAGATAAGCCCACAATATTTTTGGATCAAAGCCCAAATCATATTCTCTTATATTATAATACTGAAAAGGAAAAGACTACGTAATTAGACATAATTCACTATCATATATGCTATTATTATCTATCTTATCTCCAATAAGAGTTCTCTAAGTATCTTACACTTAGATATATACATAATTTAAAATATATAAAAATAGGGAGAGAGGCGAGCTTGATTCAAATGTATCTAGCATACCAGATACTTGGAAGAGAGGTGAGTAAGATGGGAGTAAGATGGCTTCGACAACTCTAGCATTAATGACACGAAAATAACTTTTGACCTAGCTGAAAAGATCACGTTTATTTAGTCCCTCAACCTTGAACGTAATTCAAATGTCTTTGAGGTTCAAAATTTGTCTTGATTTAATACTATTTCACGGTCTGCAACAAAATAATACTTAATCTCTTCCACCTCAGCGCGAAGTATCACTTTGCTTTAGATCTGAGTTGCACATGTCTGAACTTCAAATGAAAATATCTAACACTTGATTATCGAAACAATATGCCAAAATTTTAGATAAAATTTATAAATTTAGGTTCGAAGTTTGATTATGAAGCGGCTAAACTTACTATATAGTATAGTATATACACTTCGGCTATACGTTAAATAATTCTTAAAATCGGGTATCCGTTCATGTAATCCGGTAATTATTCGTTTGGCCCATTAACAAAATCCAAAATTAAATAGGCACTTTTTACGGCCCATAGTGGCGTTTTAGCTTATGTATCTTCGCCGTACTCCGCCGTAGCTTCATCGTCGTCGAAGAAGTAGCTGTATCTCTCAGGTACCGGTAGTCTCTCTCCCCCCGTCAGTTTCAATTTTTTAATCTGTTTTACTTTTTGTATTGAAATTATGAATCCGTTTTCAAATTCTGCACATATATTTTACATCGCGTGCCGGATTTTTTTTTTTGCCGATGGTGGTTGTGGCGGTGGATGATGAGATTATAAATTTGTTTTGTACATATTTTTGGAATTGTAACTTAGTTTTTGTTGATGTGATGAAATTTGGGAATTTACTAGTATGATTTAACTTTGTTATGTGTGGAAGGACTCATGAACACGAACTAATTTGTTTTTTGTTTCGATTGAAACTAACATGTTCAATTAATTAGGTAATTTCACTGAGTATGAGAGTGACAGACTTTGCTTGCAATTTTGTAGAATTAGTTGTCTGAGGAACTTGATTAGCATCTGTGCTTGTGTAGGGATTTGGCAATATCAAGTTTTTGTGTTTTGTATGAAATATTCGGTGCAGTATTAGCGTATTACCGGAGTCTTATTCTAATTAGCAAAATAGTAAAAAAGGTGTAGACTTAACTGCATATTAGATCATTCTTTGGTTGGAATCTATTCATTTGAGTATAACTCCTAGTACTTACATGTTTGGACTATGTAAAATTCTTTACTCTAAAAATCAGAAATAGAGTACAAGTTAGTTTTCAAAATCATATCGCATGCAAAATTGTTGTCTTGACTCTGGATGTGTGTAATTCCCACTGATTCATTTTACCTGCGGGAAGTATACAAGTTAAGGTTCTATCAAAATCTTCTACAACAACGACAACAACATAATACCCAGGGTAATCCACAAGTGAGGTTTGGAGAGGGTAGTGTGTACACAACCTTACCTTTCCTTGTAAAGAGGTTGTGTTTCAGAATATAAAAGCATTTAACTCTCTCTCTCTCTCTACTCATGCACGTGCATGTGCTACTCAGAAAGAAAAATAGCATAGTGAACAGTGGTGGATAATGGATTTTAGTGGATGAATAATTGATACTAGAAATCAGGAACCTAGGTAGTAGTTCAGTGTGTTCTCTTTAATTATAACGCCTCTATTGTTTTGTCTGAATGGTTGTAGTGCTGGTCTTTGCCTTGCACCCTTGCCTTTTGAGCAAAGGTCAATGTTTATGAAGCAAATTCTATAAGTAGTTCTCCAGTCATGTCTTCTGAAAACCTGGCATTTCTTAGGAATTATGTGTCAGTTTGTGTAGTGACAAATAATTAAGTGGTTGTTGACATAACTACAGAGGGTGGCATCTAATGAATGGCTTTCTTTTACCAAGGGACCTTGACTCTACTCCATGTCACAGTACCCAAGATTCCAGATTCCTATACCTGGTGGCTGAAGTGAACTGCCTTAATCTGCAGCACTTGCTGCTTTTTGTCCATTACGACCTAAGGACAAATACACGAGGCGGTTTGAGATACTAAGTTGCAGTATTCTTTTCTGCCTTAGAAATTCTTTTAGAAATTATATGCATAAAATATCTAATTTTACGGAGAGATCATGGATTCACAAACCGGTGCCTTCAAAGGTCTATGCAGGACAAAACTATGAACCTATCTACTTGTGATTTTCCATGTACTGCTCTCATTTTTTCCTTCTATATGTGCTGCTTGTACCCTCTTTTAGATGTGAAAATTTCTTGACGTCAGATCCATCTTAACATATGTATCTGTGCGAAACTTGCGTTATGGATATGCTGGACCTTAAAGGCTCCATGTTCATTGTTGTATGACACTGTTTGTCTTACAACTGTTCTATTGAATTTTCCTTTTACCTAGGTAGGTAGTCATTCTCTTTTGTGCAACGTTCCTGTGGTACTCCATTTCAACCATTCTTGTTTTGTTTGTATGTTACATCTTCTTCTTCTTCTCTCATGTCATTCTCCTGATTGAATCTAGACATTTGAATTTTCTTCATCTAGGCATTTGAATCCGTCTAATCTCTCTTCTTATGCTAGTTAGACATACACATATTCTGTTTCACTTCTGTTTATGATAAAACCATTATTTTTTACACTGTGTTTCATAGTTCAAGCTTTTTGTTGACACACTCACTAATCTTGTGAGCTAACACAACATTGTCCACAAATAATATACACCATGAGACCTCATTCTCTATTGTTCGGTCGCTCATTCATTTGTAAGGTAATGAAGTACAGTTTTAATTGAATACTCGGACTGAACCCACAGTTATGAGGAACTCCGTTGTAATCTCTGTTACTTCTTTCACACTTGTGACAATCTGCTTCTTACATATGTCTTATGACATTTATCTATTCGATATGGATTCCTTTCTTCTCTCTTGCCACCAAAAGACTCTTCTTGACACTATACTATTATATGCCTCTCTGAGTCACTTAATTATTATGTATAGATGTTCCTTGCTTCCTATAGCTTTTCATCATTATTTTTAGTAAAACTAAGGCATCTGTTATGGATTTACTGGGCATAAATCATTTTTTCTTGTCATGTATAGTGTGAGTAAGTCTATGCTTTATCACTCCTTTACTGTTAGGGCGTTTCTACCTATGAGTTCTCTTTCTCTCGACTTTTTACAAAATTAATTTATTTTCTTTGTTGATTCATCGTAGTTATGGCTGGTAGAAATCGTATGCCCCGTCAACCTGACAACTTCAGAGGATTCCATGATGGGCCACCACCACGGGGTATTATGCAGCGAGGACCAGGACCCGTCCCTCCTCATCCATCAGTCCTTGAAGAGGAACTAGAGCTCCAGCATAGGGACATGCAGAGATTAATTGCTGAAAACAGACAGGTGATTGATGAGAATGTCATGCTTGAAAGGGAATTGTCTGCTGTAAAAGATGATATACATAGATTAAGTCAGGTCATTCCCAAAATGCGTGCTGACAACGAGGCACAATTACGAGAGTATATTGAAAGAGGAATGAAGTTAGAGGCTGATCTTAGATCTACAGAGCCTCTGAGGTTAGAGGTAATCCAATTGAGAGCTGAATCTCAGAAGCTAATTTCTTTACAGAAAGAGCTATCTGCCCAAGTTCAAACTCTTACTAATGATACTAATCGACTACAAACTGAGAATAAGCAACTATCAGCTATGAAGACTGATATTGATAAATTGCAGAAAGAATTGGCAGAAGCAAGGTATGAAGTTAAAACTTTCTCCCCTAAGAAAAAGATGAATAAACATGAAATACTTTGTTATTATGGTCCTCTGGTGTCAAGACCTCATTCGTTATAATGTATGCGATGGCCTACTTGTGATAACTTCTCTTTTTGACTATTCAATTTGATGATGAAATTGTAGGAGGCAATTTGAATATGAGAAGCAAGCAAATACAGAACTGGTGGAACAAAATCAATCTATGGAGAAGAATCTCATTTCAATGGCTCGTGAAATTGAAAAGCTGCGAGCAGATAAAGTTGGACGGGGCCTTGGTAAGTTCTCCATCTCCTTTTTTATCTGATTTTAATGACGTAAACTTTTGAGCCGTGGAAACAACTTACTTTATATTTTCTCTATTTTGATCTAGGTGTAGGAGCCTATGGCATGATGAATGGAAGCCCTGAGATGAGATATCCCGGTGGAGCGTATGGTGATCCATACAGTGGCGGTGGTTGGGGTTCCTATGACAATCGTGGTCCTCCCAGACGTTGAGTGCTATATATATATATATATTGTGACAGCACTTGAAGCGAAATGTAATGTGATGTTTTCTCCTTTTTTAGAAATGTAATACTCAATATGAAACAAATATGCTATGAAACCAAGATTTTCCAGTTGGACCTTGGGCTTAAGAACAAATTTTTGATAACATCATTCATATCATTCACATCTTTCGATTTAATTATAAGCTAATGAATTGTTATAGTTTTAGTATCATCGCGCTGACTATAGATTGTCATATGCATGCTTCACAACTGCATGGACTCTATGGATTGCATTGGTGTATAAGTTCCATATAGCTTACAAGAGTTTAGAGCTAACACAGATTTAACCACAAATATTCTTCTCTGCTTTTGTTGATTATATTCTCCTAGAGCTTTACTATTTCTGGGATATAAACTGGGTACTTATGGATACAATCAGACCAAGGTCCATCAGTTGGAGTTTCTATTGTCTTGTTACACTTCCAAACAGCACTGTTACACTTGAATCCACTCCCAAATGCAATTTGCCAAATTCTGTCACCTTTCTTCATCCTTCCCTTAGCTTCAATATAACTCAGTTCATACCACAATGATGAAGAAGACGTGTTCCCAAATCGATGCAGAGTCATTCTCGATGCTTCAACATGTTCTGCAGACAGCTGCAAGTTCTTCTGCAGTTCATCAATCACCGCTCTTCCACCAGCATGAATACAGAAATGTTCAAACGCTTGTTTGAAGTCTGGAATATATGGTTTCAGTTTCGTGTTAAAGACCTTTCGGCCTATGAGTGACAAGAGAAACAAAAGTTGTTCTGATGGTGGAAGAACAAGTGGTCCAAGTGATGTTATATTAGACTTCAATGCCTCCCCTGCAATGGCCATAAGATCTTTTGACAAGGAAATTCCTGTTTTACCTTCTGAATCTTCAGTTTCATATACACAATTATAAGATTTGTCATTAGATCCTTTGTGTGTTCTCACTGTATGCAGCAACTTGTACTTGGCTCGACGTAGATCTATCCACCACTTGTTTGATAACAGTATGGCTGCACCTCCCATTCTGAACAGACAATTTGGTAGGAGCATTGATCTATCTTTGCCTCTGTAGTAATTCGGCGTGATGATCTCTGTGCTGACAACCACAGCTATCGACTTGGGATGAACTCGGAGAAGATCACGAGCTAAATCAATGGATATCAGCCCAGCACTACACCCCATTCCTGAGAGGTTATAGCTCTTAACATTATCTCTCATTTTGTACTTATTAACCACCATTGCTGATAAAGAAGGCGTTGGCGAAAAAAGGCTACAGTTCACTATAAGAATGTCAATGTCTTTAGGCTTTAATTCTGTTTTCTTGAAGAGAGAATCCATAACTGAAAATATCACCATTTGAGCTTCTTCTCTTGCAGTGTCCAAGCTAGGTGCAGGAGGGATATAATGAATTGCTGGTGGCAAACATGTATCTTCTCCTAAACAAGATCTCTCAAGAATCTTCAGTTGGAATTCAACACTCTTTGGCTCTGAACTAAGTATGATTCTTGAATGCTCCATGAAGATTGAAAAGGAGACGCGCAATGACAAAGGTGGCTTGTAACATGCATAATCGACTAGGTAAACCCCTCGAGGCCTTGACATGAAGTATAAAATGGACACGAGGATCACAACGACAGATGAACAGACTGTTTTGGTGAAATCAAACTGAATGGAGTTGTTCCAAAGATTGGAAATTTTCTCAGGGCTTAGTTGAATAGCTTGAACAAAAACCATAGCCATTATGGGCAACAATAGACATGTCAAGAAGTGATTCACAACGTATTGGTACCCAAGTTTTGCACACTTGAGTTTAACTGATGTCTGAGCCTGAGACATGTTAGTTATTAAGTGTTATTTCAGTTCGGATAGACTTTATTCAAGAATGTAACCGTATCGGGAACATATGGAAAGTGAGATGATTATAGGAGACATTTTATACAGCAAAAGGATCATATCATTATAGAAATAAGTAAAGGGTAGATTGGCAGCCAACGGCCAACACTCACTCTTCAAGTCTTGCCTGTTTTAGTATATATGGCATAATATTAGTTGACTTATAAAATATTATCAAGTTGTTTTGACTAAACTAAAGTTTTTTTGTGAGAATAACTTCCAATCAATAACAAAGTAATTATCATAATTTTCTCGTAATACTCGACTTTTTTAGTTTTTTTCATCCGGTATTAGGTAGCTAGGAATGTAAAAAGCTTCATAGTAAAGACGATTTCATATTCGGGAGACTCAAAATTGAGACCAAATATGTATTTACCTGAATGTGTGTGACGTGAAGTGATCGATGCAACACAAAATATGTGATGTGACTGCCGCCCTTTTCATTTTTCATTTTATTTTATATATAATTTATATAAAAAATTAAATAAACATATAGAGTATATATTTTATTTCAGTTATTCTTTATTGATATAAAGAAAAAAAAAGAATAAAAAGAAAGGAGCAAAAATTAAGTATGGAGTTTGAGAAAAATAAAGAAAAAGAAATATAAGTAGAGAAATAATAATACACTAATAAAAAAATTAGCTACAAAAACTACAAAAAGCTAGAAAGAATAAGTACTTTGATGAATATATAAGTAAATAAACAATGATTGATAAATACTTTGGATACAATGAACATTGAACTACTACATAAAAGTCTTAACTAAGTATGCTTAAAGGAAGTATGTAGAAGGCCTTATTTGGAGTACTACTATGAAAAAAGTAGAAAGAGTTTGATCCTAGACAACTTGAAGTTAAACCTAATTTGAAACTAAGAAGATATGCTTCATTGCCTTTTAATATAGGACAAATTATCGATATAGATTGTGGTGTCGTGATGGACTGCTTTATCCTTAATCAGAAGTCTCGAATTTGAGCCATGAGTATGGAGAAAATTTTGTTGGAACACCACTCTAAATATGCCCTACAATCATGAGTTTACTCTTCACCGAAACTTCGGTGCTACATATACTCATCTTAATTATGATGTATTAGAAATATATTGGATGGAGATAAATTTTTACCCTTTTTTTGTAATAATCTCTTTTTCGTTTCTTCTTTTGTAATATTATTTTCTCGTTTTTTCCTATTGAAAAAAAAGATTGACATCTTTCGATATTGATTAACTACTTTATAATGACATTCATTATTTATTTTTAATTAAGAACATTCTACGTAACTTATTTATGACTATAAGATTATATAGGGATTTTCTGTATATTACGTAGTGTTTTTTTCTTATTTTTTTTTCTCTAACAAGCTTTATTTCCGATCAAACAATATTATATAAATTAAGGTAGATAGAGTTACAAATTTTCTTACTTTGTATATGTTTGTATTAAGAAATTTATTAAACTTCAAACTTATCAACTCAAATTGTTAATAAATTGTGTAGTATATAGACTTAATAAAATTTAAATTCTTAATCCTCCGATTAATATATTTTAATCAATATTTTTAGTTGATTTTCGAGTAGCTTCCAGTGATTATGATTAAAAGGAGGTCATCACCAAACAAAAACTACCATACTTTGGATTAAATTTAAATACTTTGGGTTTCCTACTCAACACGCAATATATATATATATATATATATATATATATATATATATATATATATATATATATATATATATATATATATATATATATATATATATATATATATATTTACACGCAATTTATATTCATTTGTGACTTTGTGTAGCCCACATAAAATTGTGAATTTTAAATTAAAAGCCATGCAAATGTAGTTTATTCATTTATTAATTATAAGTTTACGTATGGAAAATACATTTGTGATATAATAATTCATTTGAACTTGAAAGTTACATGTACGTTCAATAGTTGGCAAAGGTAGTTAATGTTTTGTTGGCTAAGAAAGTATAATTTTGTGAAAATAATTTACTCATACTAAATATTTATAAATTATATAAATTTATTATAATTGAGTAGTACATTTATATATTTCATCTCTCTTAATTCAACATATCTCATTGTCAAATGAATTGGTCTTTAGATTGTAATTTTACGAGTTCGAAGCTTAAAGTATATAAAATATTAATAAAAATTTTGAAACGGTATATAAAATTTTATATCAACCAAAACGGCAAAATCGCTGGAACAACAACGATTTCCTTCGCCAGAAAAAGTAAAATCGCTGCTACTGCAGCGATTTTGCAAAATGTGATTTTTTTTCAAGAAAATCGTTGCCTAGGCAGCGATTTTTATTTTTATTTTTTAAAAAAATGTTTTCAAGAAAATCGCTTCCTTAGGTAGCGATTTTATTAATTTTTTTAAAAATGAAAATCGTTGTCTAGGTAGAGATTTTCTTTTAATTTTTTTTTAAAATCACATTTTGTGCTTTTTTCGACAGAGGAAATCGCTGTTCTTTCGGCGATTTTGTCGTCTTGGTTAATATAAAATTTTATATACCATTTTAAAATTTTTATTAATATTTTATATCCTTTAAACTCCAGACTCGTAATTTTACCATATAGCAACTGAACTTAAAATATTTAGTGGAGTATAAGTTCTTTAAAAGTTAAAACTCATTAACTCTTAGATGAACAAAGACATCACGTCGAACAAACAATAACATGTTGATCTAGGCGTCACCAGGGCCACAAAAGACAATCTAAATAGTAGTCTCTCTATAGTTGAATTTTAGTATTTCTTACGTACGTCAAGCTATCATGCAATTAAGTAATGTCACAATATCTGCAGAATACACATGCAAATGTTTTTAAGCTTGATTGGATAATAATTAATGGACCTGTCAGTATTATTATTTAAACTCATAAACAGATTTCTAAACTTGTTGGATTTTTTTTTTCAAGTACATCAATTACATCATTTTTCTATTGATTCATTGAATCACTCATAATTTGTTCCTTTTAAATAATGTTGGCTGATTTTTATCGGCTTTTCTATTGTATATGCCTCCAATTATGTTCATATTATAACGATTTTGATCGAAGGAATGAAGATAAAATGTGTGTTAGTCTTATTAGTTTTCTAATGTGTTCAAATAATTTGAAGTAAAATACAATTATTTTCGAACATTTTCACTATTAATTGGACTAATGAGTTCTGGAATAACATATGTGTCCTCTATCAATATCATTCACAAAATCTAGTTCCACATCAGCCAACGGTGTATAAAAAAATAAATTATGGGTGGTTTAATGATTCAATAGGAAAATAGCATACCTGAGGTACACGAGGGAAAATATCCAACAAATTTAGGAATCTAATTATGTATTTAGCCTTATTTTTTTTAATCTCTTGAAGTTTAATTCAAATCTCTTTTCTTACCTTTAATAATAATAATAACAATTATATATTCAGTATATTTTTAATTTTTACAAGTGAAATCTAAAAAAAAATGTATCGAAACTACTTACTTGCTTCAATTTGAGGAAATTTATATCTTAATAGATTCTCGACTCAGATTAAAAAATCATTTCTCATAAAATAATTTTAAAAAATATGAAAATGGATATCCTATTGAGGAATATGCTAAGAGTATTGATAAGAGTTGAATAACTAGTTTGTTAGTGTTCAATTAGTTAGTTAACTAGTTGTTAATGTGGCTTGTTTAGTTTGTTAGCCAGCTGTCATTTTGTTATAGGTTCATTTACATTGTTAGTTAATTAGCTAACTGTATATATATGTGAGTATTATACATTGTAATAGTCAGTTAATACATTGTAAAAAGCATGAGGGAGAAATTCTCTCCATAACTTCCTTCTTCTTCTTCTTCTTCTTCTTCTTCTTCTTCTTCCTTTTCTTCAATCTTCCATTGTCGATTGTTTAATATCAACAAATTGTCATGGTATCAGAGTTGGAGTATAATCTCTGATAAATTCTGGCTCATTTGGATCTCTGAATCTGTAGATCGGAAGAAATAAAATGACCAGTAAAATCGATCACACACACCCCCTGTATTTGTCTTCTTCTGATGTTACTGGAGCAGTTCAAATTGGCATTCAACTTGTAGGGATGGAGAATTATACTTTGTGGAGCAGGGCAATGGAATTGACACTGCTAACAAAGAATAAATTGGGATTTGTTGATGGTAGCATCAAACGTGAAGATTACACAGTCGATTCTGAGAAGAAGCAGTGGGATCGATGTAATGCAATGGTGCTTTCATGGCTTATGAACAATGTGAGTAAGGAATTGATGAGTGAAATTCTATTTCGTTCTAATGCATCACTGGTATGGAGTGATCTGAAGGAACGATTTGACAAGGTTAATATGTCTAGAATATACTATTCAAAGTTGAAAGATTTGTGGGATGAATTTGATTCAATTGTCCCTCCTCCATCTTGTAATTGTGAAAGATCTAAAGAATATGTTGATAGCATGCTTAGACAGAAGCTTCTGCAATTTTTGATGGGCTTGAATGGCAATTATAGTCATGCTCGAAGTCAAACTCTTATGATGAATACACCTCCAACTGTTAATCAATGTTATGATATGATAATTCAAGATGAAAGTCAAAGAGAGTTAAGTGGAGATCAATACAATTTAGGAGGGCAAATGGATCCTACAGCTTTGTTTACTAGTAGATCTGGAGGAAACAATTTTAATGGTCAGAATAATCGAAGTGGTAATGTGAAAATCAATAAGCAGAGAAGTGGATACTTGTATTGTGATCACTGTGATATGAGAGGCCACAATAGAGCTGAATGTAACAAACTGAAGTATTGCACTCACTGTCACAAACATGGACATCTGAAGGATTTTTGTTATCAGTTAATAGGCTATCCTACCAACTATAAAGGGAAGAGACAAGCAAATATTATGACAACAGACTACAACTCTCAATTTAACAATTCAGGTAGCTCAACTGATAGTAATGTTGTAAATCAGATGCAGCAGTTTAAGGGGGGTGGTTCACAACAGATGTTACAACAACATGGAATCAATTCAGGTTCAGGTGGTTCAGGAACTGTTCTAACTCAACATTTTACACCTAATCAATATCAACAAGTTCTGCAGATGATGAACAAGTCATTGATTCATGAAGGGAATACAATATCTACCAATAGTAATGCCAATGCAACAGGTATATTTGCAGGACATTCTCAGTTTACTCCTTCAACTTCTAGTATTGATTGGATTGTTGATAGTGGGGCAACTGATCATATGGTGAGAACTAAAGATCTACTAACTCATGGATCAACAGTGAAGAGTTCAGGACATGTTCAACTTCCAAATGGTGATTCCACAAAAGTCACATATTCAGGCTGCTCTCAATTACAAGGAGGTGAAGTAGTTAAGAATGTCTTATATGTGCCAGACCTTAATTTTAATCTTCTTTCAGTGGCTAAACTTACTAGGCAGTTGAATTGTTGTGCAATTTTCTATCCTGATTTCTTTATTCTTCAGGATCTCTTCACTGGGAAAGTGAAGGAGATTGGTGAAGAAAATGGTGGCCTATACATTTTAAAGTCACCTCAATTGATAAACATTGGACAACATAAGAGTATGACTGCTGTGAAGAATTCTGCTGATGGTGAAGTTTGGCATAAAAGGCTAGGTCATATCCCTATGAGTTTTATCAGGAAGATAGGCATGTTTGCTAATAAAAAGGATTTTTCAGTTGACATGTTGCAATATCTGTCCATTAGCTAGACAAGTCAGACTACCATTTCATAATAGTAGTACTAGAAGTCCACAATGTTTTGATCTAGTTCATATGGATGTATGGGGACCTTACAAGATTACAACTCATAATAAAATGAAGTTTTTTCTTACTTTGGTTGATGATTACTCTAGATGGACATGAATATATCTCATGCATCTTAAGTCTGATGTCTCTACCATATTGAAACAGTTTCTTGCTATGGTTAAGACTCAATTCAATGTCCAAGTTAAAATGTTTAGATCAGATAATGGTAGAGAGTTCTTTAATACTCAGGTGAGTGAGTTGTTTAACTCTCAAGGTATTATACATCAGAGTTCTTGTCCATATACACCCCAACAAAATGGTGTAGTGGAAAGAAAACATAGACATATAATAGAGACAGCAAGGGCTATTCGATTTCAAGGCAATATCCCAATCAAGTTTTGGGGAGAATGTGCTTTAGCTGCTGTTCATATCATCAACAGAATTCCATCCACTGTGTTATCTAATAAGTCTCCTTTTGAAATGCTGTTTGGAAAGTCACCAGATTTGTCCTACATGAAGATCATTGGATGCTTGTGTCATGCAACTACATTGTTGAGATCTGATAAATTTGGTCCTAGAGCCATCAAGTCAGTACTTATGGGTTATGGCACTACACAGAAGGGATACAAACTTTATGATCTACAAAATAAAGTTTTTTTTATCAGTAGAGATGTGGTTTTTAATGAATCTATATTTCCTTTTCAAACTCATTGTTTTGATGATATACAAGATACTGTATTATCTAATGAATATTCAGATTTGTCAGCCAGCTCTGATGATCTTGACTATGTAAATGATCCCATTGATACTGATGGACAGGCATTTGACAATGGTCTTGAGGATCATCATCAACAGGATCAACCAACTCTAGATGATTCATCTTTGAGCTCCAACAGACGACAATCAACTAGAACTTCTAGGCCTCCACTTTGGCAAAAGGATTTTGTTACTACATTCAAGTCCAAATCAAAGTCCAACTATTTGTACTCACTGAAAAATAGCATTGATTACAGTAACTTGTCTTCCTCTTATCAATGTTGCATTGCTAATCTTTCAATCGACACTGAGCCTAAGTTCTATCATCAAGCTGCCAAGGATCAGAGGTGGGTCACAGCTATGAAAGAAGAGATACAGGCATTAGAAGACAATAAGACTTGGGAGGTAGTGACTTTACCTGTTGGAAAAAAGGCTGTAGGTTGCAAATGGGTGTACAAGATTAAGTACAAGGCAAATGGTGAAGTTGAGAGATTCAAAGCCAGACTTGTTGCCAAGGGATACAGCCAACAAGAAGGTTTAGACTACCAGGAGACATTTTCTCCAGTTGTTAAAATGGTCACAGTTAGAACAGTGCTTACTCTAGCTGCATCTAAAGGATGGGATGTCCAACAGATGGATGTTTATAATGCATTTTTGCAAGGTGACTTAGTAGAAGAAGTCTATATGCAGATACCTCAAGGATTTTCTCATATGCATGCAGGGGATCAACCTGTATGTAAGTTGCTTAAGTCATTGTATGGACTTAAGCAAGCTTCACGACAGTGGAATGTAAAGTTGACTCAGGCATTATTAGTTGCTGGATTTCAGCAAAGCCATTTGGATTATTCCCTATTGATCAAGAAGTCTTGTGAAGGCATTGTGATTGTCTTGATTTATGTTGATGATCTGTTAGTCACTGGTAGTAACATCACATTAATCAATGACACCAAACAAGTACTAAAGGATAATTTCAAGATCAAAGATCTAGGATCATTGAGATACTTCCTAGGGATAGAATTTGCAAGAAACAATGAAGGGATTCTCATGCATCAGAGAAAGTATGCCTTAGAGATTATTTCAGACTTGGGTTTAGGTGGATCTAAACCTATTGCCACACTTGTTGAACTGAATGGAAAGCTCACTACTGTAGTTTTTGACAAGCATGTAGGAGTTACATCTGATCCTATATTATCAGATATTGGTGAGTATCAAAGATTGGTTGGAAGATTGATCTACTTAACCATTACTAGACCTGATTTATCATATGCTGTTCAAAACTTAAGTCAGTTCATGAATGCTCCCAAGCAATATCATATGAATGCTGCTATTAGAGTTGTTAGATATATTAAACAACAACCTGGCCTAGGTGTTTTGTTGTCTGCTCAGCATTGTGGTTCTTTACAAGCATTTTGTGATGCTGATTGGGGATCATGCCTTGATACTAGAAGGTCCATTACTGGATATATGGTTACATTTGGAGTGTCTTTACTTTCCTGGAAGTCTAAGAAACAGTCTACAATCTCCAGGAGTTCTGCTGAAGCAGGATACAGAAGTCTGGCATCTACTGTTGCAGAAGTTACATGGATACTTGGTCTCTTTCGTGAATTAGACATAACTACTGTCTTGCCTATTGTTGTATATAGTGACAGTACTGTTGCTATCCAAATTGCATCCAACCCTGTTTTCCATGAGAGGACAAAACACATTGACATTGATTGTCATTTTATTAGAGAAAAGGTTCAAAGAGGTGATATATCCATTCAACATTTGGCTACCTCTGAACAACCTGCTGATGTACTGACTAAAGGACTTAGTCGATTGCAACATGAATATCTGGTTTCCGAGCTCGGAATGAAGAACATCTTCATATCTCCTAGCTTGAAGGGGTGTATTGAGGAATATGCTAAGAGTATTGATAAGAGTTGAATAACTAGTTTGTTAGTGTTCAATTAGTTAGTTAACTAGTTGTTAATGTGGCTTGTTTAGTTTGTTAGCTAGCTGTCATTTTGTTATAGGTTCATTTACATTGTTAGTTAATTAGCTAACTGTATATATATGTGAGTATTATACATTGTAATAGTCAGTTAATACATTGTAAAAAGCATGAGGGAGAAATTCTCTCCATAACTTCTTCCTTCTTCTTCTTCTTCTTCTTCTTCCTTTTCTTCAATCTTCCATTGTCGATTGTTTAATATCAACAAATTGTCATATCCTACGTTCAATTTTCGTCCTCCCTTCTTTAACCATTAGCAAGAAGTAATTATGTTAATGTGAATTTTGAATATAATTAAATGAGACTCACAAAATATGTTAAAAAATATGATACTTTTTAAATTTTATTCAAAAGTTTAGTATATATAAGTTAAAATATTTTATTCATTAATTTTTTAACTGAATTTCTAGATCCGTCTCTGTTGTTCGGAGCAGTGGGACCTATGACACTTTGGTAATTAAAAGTAGTATTAATTTTAATTTTTTCTTATTGGTCCACATTTTAGTCCTTGTTAATGTATAATTGCTCATTTCTTTTTCACGCAATAGTGACAATACTAGCCTTTAATTTACAACAGGGGGACCCATCTAAATTTATCGTTTTACACCTAATTTTCATTTATAAGCTTTAAATATTTATCATACATGACTTAAATAATTAAATTGTACACTTAATTTAAGTGTTTTTTTAATTAAAAGATGAAAAAAATATTTAGGGTTAAAAAAAATACACAACCTTCTAAAATAGAAAATATTTTACATAACTTATGTACATGTTATAAGTTAAAAACTGAATTTATACATAATGTATTTTCTTTTGATTTGTATCATACTATAGTATAATTTGTTAATATCAGTTCTAGGTCAAATAAAAACAATTTAATTTGTATCTCTCAATATAAAGCACCACTTATTGTACATTTGTACCATTATTTCCCCTCAATTTTGTATTAGAATTCGAACTTATACTATTGAAATTTCAGAATTTCAAATTTATTAAAAATATATATCTATACACGTGGAGGCAAGTGTTATACATGTATTCAACTTCACTTGATAGAAGATGCCATATCAGCACAAAAGGTGCATAAAAATAGAAAAATTTAATTTGAGGGCAACAAAATCCACATTAAAAAAGGTGTATTGCTGAAATTCCGACCATGAATGCTCGGTCTTATCCCTGTCTTTTAATTAAATTTCAACATGCTAATATTGAAGTTTTACATGTAAAAGCTTAAAATTTCGGAACATTATCACATAAAAAAAAGTGTGAATTATATGAAAATTTTCCTCAGTATTAGTATGAAAATTTGTAGGAAAATAAAATTCCTACGAATTTTCCTGAGTATTATTATATATTACATATATGTTGGAGTTGTTGTGTATTACATAATTAATTAGAGATATTATTATCTAAATTTTATTTTCAACGATGAATTTCACAATAATTTTGAATCTTTTAAGTGACTTAACAAACTATACAAGAGCACATGATTATCGAAAATAATGATAATTTAAAAAGATTACTATACATACGAGAGAGTTAGGGTTTTATCGTCCACAAATACACTTATTATATCTGTGGATATAATATGCAAGAATATTGCATAAATGTAAATACGATATATTTGTTATCATTATGCGCGTGAATATAGTGTATTATATTACATAGAATACATTTATTATACATTATCCGCACAAATATAATATATTGCCGTACAGATATAATATATTTCACTATTAATATAAAGACGAAAAATAATATATTCCGCTAGGTTTTAAGATCAAAATACTGCTATTTTTGAAAGTATATAAATGCTCATAACTCACCTTGTACTATAGATAGGTTAACTAGATAAAGATGCATCTTAATTAGGTGCACCACAAAAATTAGTTATCATTTAAATCATTCTATCTACCAATGACCACAACATTAAATTGTCCACTCTTTATGTAGTCTTTATATCTTCACTCTCTATATTTTTTCTCTAACTATATGAGTGAAACAAATCATTTTTTTTCTTCATATTTCCCAAAAAAAAAAAAAAAAAAATTCATCTTTTCCAAATTATCCCAAAAATGCCTGAAAATTCTCATTCAATAAAGCTAAGGTATATCAAATTAGGTTACCAATATCTAGTGAACAACTTTTTAACATTTTTGTTAGTACCAATTATGGCTACAATTTTAATTCAATTTCTTCAATCAAATCCAAATGAACTTATCAAATTTTACAACTCACTTTCCTTTACTTCAATTCACTTAGTTTGTTCATTATTCCTCGTAACTTATGTAACAACATGTTACATAATGTCACGTCCAAGAACTATATACTTAGTAGATTACGCGTGTTTTCTCCCTCCTATTACAAATCGTATACCATTTGCATCCTTTATGGAACACGCACACCTGATCTTGTCAACTGAACCCAAAAGTGTTCGTTTTCAAATGAAAATACTTGAACGTTCTGGTCTTAGTGAAGAAACAGCATTACCCCCCCCGATGCATTATATTCCACCAACTCCTACTATGGATTTGGCTAGAGAAGAAGCTGAACTAGTTATATTTTCAGCTATGGATTCGCTTTTGGCGAAAACGGGGCTAAAACCTAAAGACATTGATGTCCTTGTTGTCAATTGTAGCCTCTTTTCACCAACTCCTTCACTTTCGGCTATGGTTATAAACAAGTATAAATTAAGGAGTAATATAAAGAGTTTTAATTTATCTGGAATGGGCTGTAGTGCAGGGGTAATATCCATCGATTTAGCTCGTGATATACTTCAACAATATCCTAATTCAAATGCTGTGGTTATTAGCACTGAGATTCTCACACCAAATGGCTATTTAGGTAAACATATTCTTCAGTCATCTAGTTTATCAACAAGGTTTGAAATATACATTTTACCTATACACTTCAGTTGTATATGATGCGTATCGGTATGTATATTATATGTATATCTAGTATACCATATACACTATTTATACACATTTTGTCAAACTAGATGTCTCCAAGGCATTTGGGTTGTACTCCCTCCGTCACATTTTCGAGAGTCAAACAGTTTAACTCTGACCGGACATTTGCATACGGAAACTTCAGAATTTTTGAAACGAAATTTAGTAAACTACGTAAAGAGTACAATAAGTCACAATATATAATTGATAATTGAAAATGTTAAAAAGATCTGTGAAAAACTCACGGTCAAAGATATACTTGTTTGAATCTCGAAATGCGAAAAAGTGCCACATAAAATGAGAGACAAAGGAAGTAATTCGATTTTTCCTTTTTTTATTATGTCACAGTATTTAACTAAATTCGGATTCTTTTATTAAGAAAATAAAACTTGTGAATCTAGATCATAGTACATGTGTCAAAGTATAACTTTACTAAACAAGTACAAATATTGCAAAATTTTGAGTTGATCATTCAATTCAGTTAATACTCATAAAGTTTTGTAATCTTGAACTCCGATTCATCATTTATATTATTTTTCAATTTAGGTAAAGAGAGATCGATGTTACTTACAAATTGCCTATTCAGAATGGGAGGTGCAGCCATACTTTTGTCTAATAAAAAATCAGATCGAGGTCGATCTAAGTATCGTCTATTACACATAGTTAGAACACTCAAAGGTGGCGATGATAAATCTTTTAGGTGTGTACAACAACAAGAAGACCCTGAGGGGAAAGTGGGCATAAATTTGTGTATAGATCTCATGCAAGTTGCTGGTGAAGCATTGAAATCTAATATCACAACAATTGGACCACTTGTTCTACCCGCTTCGGAACAACTTCTCTTCCTTCTTACGCTCATATGTAGAAAATTATTTAAGTCTAATATGAAACCTTATATTCCGGATTTCAAATTAGCGTTTGAACATTTTTGCATACACGCTGGAGGAAGGTATTCCTTTTTTTTTTTTTTACTTCTTTAAATCACTCAAATTTTATTGAAAGTGAAGTATTTTTTTTTTTATCTTCATAATTTCTTTCTTATTTAATTTTGATAAAAAGATTAAAGCGTGATAAAGTATTGATAATAAAATAACTTTTTTTCTTTTTTTCATGTCATTCGTGTATCCTTATGTTAAATTTTGATTCGATGTGTGAGTGTGGCCATCTTATCAAATTTACACGTTGAAATGTGTGACTAACTCAAAAAAAGAAAAACTTAAGTAATCATAAAGTACATATTTTTATTTATTTACCGACCCGTTATCAACATATGAAATATTAAAGTCGATTGTACTTGAGACAATTTTTTTTTTTTTCAATAGGGCGGTAATAGATGAACTACAGAACAACTTACAGCTATCGACGGAGCATGTTGAGGCCTCGAGAATGACACTTTATCGATTCGGTAACACATCATCGTCGTCACTATGGTACGAGATGAGTTACATAGAGGCAAAGGGGAGAATGAAGAAAGGTAACATTGAATTACGTGATTATATCAATTAAAAGTTTAAACCGTTACAATAAAAAAAAAAGTAGTATGATTTTGTATAACACTTAATTATTTTATTATATATTATGTCTCGACAGGCGATAGAATTTGGCAAATTGCATTTGGGAGTGGATTTAAGTGTAACAGTGCTGTTTGGAAGTGTAATAAAACAATCAAGCTTCCAGTAGATGATCATAATCCATGGGCTGATTGTATTGACAGATATCCTGTTGATATTCCAGATGTTGTTAGGCTCTAATTATCTTTAATTAAATCATGAATTTAGTTAATTAAGTGTGTTAATTATTTTCATTGATTTTGTTTAATTTGCATGTCTTTTCCTTAATTAGTCTAATTGTATGTTGTAATTAGAGAGTATGTGTTTTTTTAATTTATATGAAATAAATTAATGTATATGCCAGTGTAGGTATGTGCAATTTAATTCGTATACTCTAACTAATGGGATAGGACAATTGAAAAAAGCACTATATTATGTGACGGTTTTTAAATTTCGAGAGTTAAATGAAATATATTATCTTTTCACTTATTTGGGTAAATATTACTATGAATTATTGAATTTTTAGTAATATTTTATGTAGATTGTAAATATATAAGTTTTATTTAGAAAGATAAAAAGATTTGTCCTAAATATAAAAATTAATAAATTAAAAATTTCAATCCGCCTCTACATGTTACTTCATCGACGTTATTTTTTATTTCTCTCCTTATATAAACTCAACTATTAATTCAAGTAAATTATAAGAAGTTATGTCAATAAATGTAGAATGAAAATATTAAAAATTAAACTAAAAAGAAGAAAGAAAGAGATTGGATACATAAAATATCAATAATTTGGAATAACTTTAAAGTCATTGAGAAGAGAATTTGTTTAGATTGCAATAATAACTATATGGACATGCATTTGTTTATTTGACCTACCTTCGTCAAGTTATTTATAGAAGATATTTTTGTTTGTTTTCGATTCGATAATTCGATCGCAAACTATTTTTCATAATTTCTAAAAATGTATATAAATTTTTTTATACAAATCTAAACTAATTAAATTGTAAAAATAATACTAAACTCTAAATGAAAAACAAAACAAAAAAAACATATCAAGGTCCAATATATTTAACTGAAATTCCCTATTAAGAGTTGGAGTTTTCCAATTTATTACATTATAGTCAATATTTAATGTTATAATACTCTACTTGATTTAATTATATAAAGTTGGATAAGAATTAAATTGTTAAATTTATAAATATTTATATAATTATAAAATCATATCATTCATTATAGAATAAATAATAAAGATATGTTACATTATTATAAAAATTTATATTTTTTAAACGGACAAAAAAAAAATGGAGTATCTTATTGTCCTATACAACAACACATCTACCTGTTACATTTTACTTTTATCAACACAGTAACGAAGTCAGAAATTTATATGAAAGGACTAAAAAGTACTAATAATAATTATGAATATCATCGTTGCTTCCCTAAACCTTTTTGGTTTGTCAGAAATTTTTTTAACTTGTACGAGAATATAAATTATTATATAGAGAGATAAGTGTTAAAATAAACTATCTTTTTTTTTTAGTTTCATCCGTAGACTATTGAAAGTATAGTTTTGTACTCTTTCCGAAGATTATTACAATATTTTTTATGATATGGATATTTAAGTACCATTTACCTTTAATTTTAATACTACGTTTAATTTTAATACATTGTAACATACTGGTATAATCCATTTGACTTTTTGGATCAAAACTAATATGAGCTAACAACGACGACATGTTCAATTCTAACCTAATATGAGCTAACAACAACATATCCAATTCAGTAGATCCTCGATTCAAGAAGTAACATTTCAAAACAATCCAAAAAAGAAACTACAGAAGCATAAGAATCAAACTGATTGTAACGAAAACAACAGATATATAGTAACAAAACAATAACTACAACAAAATAATATGATAATCAAAAGGGATAATATACAAGTACCCCTCAATTTATGCTAGAAATCTCAGACTTATACTATACTAAGGTTCTATTACTCCCTGAACTTATTTTATTAATAATTTTCTATCCATTTTCTGTCTACATGACACTATTTTGTGGGCGCAATGGTGGTTGACTTTTTTCTTCAAACTAGTACTACGTAGGCCGAAAAGGGGCAGATAATTACTTATAAAATAAGTTTAGGGGGTAATAAGACCTTAGTATAGTATAAGTGTGTCTCTGAAATTTCGAACATAGGTTGAAGAGATACCGGTGCATTTTCCCTAATCAAAATAAAAAGAAACAATACCCAGTTACATAAATCAAAGGATAAGAAATTACATAAGTAAAACTCCAACAACGAGTACTAAATAGAAGGATAATAAAATTACACACTGCACAAAAACAAGTTATAATAGAAGATTATGTAGGGACAAATGAAACCAATAAAAATGCTTGTTGGGCTAATCAATCTTCTTAGACCTAAGGCGAGTCAATTCATTTGGCTAAAGAAAAAATTTCTTCTTCTTTTTTTTTTTAAAGGTTTTTTCTTTAGATTTTATTCATATATTTTTGACAAATTTAATTGAACGCAAGTGAAAATAAATTTACTGACAAGAACTATTAAGGTTGCAGTGTCAAATTTAAATTGTGAATGAATATTTTTTTCTTTTTCTACAAATAGAGCTAAGAAAGAAACTAAGGGTGAAAATAGAGAAGAAAATATCATATTCCTTGTAATTTTATTGCTGAAATGTAAAGAAAAGAAATGAACATACACTGATTTTACTCTTACTCATAAAAAATTGTTCTCAATAAATTTTCGACTTCAAAAAGAATAATTCAAAGTAATATTTTACAAATGAAAATGATAAAAAAAATTAAACTAAAAACGGTAATGTTTTAGATTTAAGGGTACCTGAATAATTTATAGATTATGATAACAAAATGTCTTAAAATCCAAGAAATTCTAATCATCAAAACAAAAAGACAATATTTATTATTATTACGGAGAAACAAAATTTTATTTCACTAACACCATATTAATTTAAAAAAATAAAATTTAATTTCATTCATTGAGAAGTTAAACATTAATTTAACAATTATTGTAACATAACATAGATTATATCGAAAAAACTATCATAACGACCTAATGCCCCTGAAAGTCTTAAAATCAAAATTTGTTCCACAAAAGTTTAAGAATTTTAGATCCTCCCCCATCCATAATTATCAACAATTGAAACACCTAATTTATATGATATTTTCACCTCGTTACCTTCTAAAATATTCACTCAAGTCTCCTTAAATAGGTCTTCACCTGTATGATTTCAAATTTCTTCTTTGAATTTTTCCTCAACCCCATTTGATGGATTCAATTTTCAAGTAACACCCACTAATGATTTTTTTTCAAATTCATCACTTGAACAAGTTCTTTTATCAGTTTTTTATGAAATTTGATTTGTTGCATTTTAGTTATGACTAATTCTGCAAATTCAAGCCTTTTAATTATGACTAATTCAAGCAAGTTCAAGCCTCTTTAAGGTTCCCAAATTATATTTAGAATATGATAACAAAAATATCACAGAATCAAAGAAATTTTAATCACCAAAATAAAAAGACAATAGATTTAAATAATAATGGAGAAATAAAATTTCCTGGTACTATCACCATACTAATTTTTTTTTTAAATTTCATTCATCAAGAATTAAACCATTGAATTAACAATTATTGTAACATAACAACATAGGTTATATCGAAAATCAAATCTCAAAGACCTAAAGTTCCCATAATTAAAATTTGTACCCCCAATAGTTAAAATTGCTATTCTGGACCCCTTTCCTCTCCTTTTTTAGACAATAAAATTACTTATCTATGCTAAGATCATCTATAGCACTAAATTCACCAACCAAATATCCATAGTTATCAACAACCAGAAACCCCTAACTTATGTGAAACTTTCACTTCCCTGCCCTCTAAAACTTTTACCTAGGTCCCCTTAAATAGTTCTTCATCTGTTTCTCTCCCAATTTCTTCAGTGATTTTTTCCTCAACTCCCTTTGCTGGATTCGAATTTTCAGTAACACCAGTTGATGAATTCTGTTTAGATCCATCATCCGAACAAGTCCTTTTGTTGGATTTTTCAGAAATCTGATCACTTTTTGATCTTTTAGCTAGGATCAATTCTTCAAATTCGCGCTTCTTAGACTTGTATTTTGCAGAAGCTTCATCAACACTGCCAAAAGTACCCAACCAAATGTTTTTCTTTTTGATTGGATGTCTGATTTAAACTCCAAATTCATCATTTTTTCTCGGTCGAACACCAACAGTATACGATCTAGCACAATTCTTTTTTGATGTTATTTCTTGAGAATTCATGCTAGGAGAAAAAAAAAAGGAAGGGGGAGGCGGAGGTAAAGGGGTGGAGGGCAACTTCAAAAAAAGAATTAAAAGTGAAGGGGGAGGCGGAGGCGTAGGCGGAGAGGTGGATGGCAACTTCAAAAAAAAAATTAAAAGGGAAGGGGTAGGCGGAGGCGGAGGGGCCGAGGTAACTTCAATAGAGAAGAGTGTAGAAAATCTACTTGAGAGATAAAAATGAGAAGTACTATATATATATATATATATATATATATATATATATATATATATATATATATAAGCAAACATATTAGGGTGACAATTGACATTTAGACTATAATTTAAACGGGGGGCATAATTAAAGAATCAAGACAATAAATGAGTCAAGATTCAATTTAACCTAAGTCAAAGATTTAACAAAACACATTTTATATAAATTTAAAAAAATTTAGCTAAATTCTCAAGGCAATTTATTTTTTTGAGAAATTGTAACATTTGATGGATTTTTTACCACCTACATATCCTATTTATTTATATCCTAATTTGAGAATGATTAATAAAATCTCTCAATTTGATAGAATTATCAAATTGGCATAAGGTGGATGAAATGGAGGCTTGTATCCATAATCTTCTGTGATAAGAAGGTGCTACCAAAGCTTGAAGGCAAGACTACACAACGATACTTAAGAGTAATTATGTTGTATAGGGTGGAGAGTTTTTCAGTCAAGAACTCTTACGTTGAGAAGTTTGGAGTTGCAGAAATTAGGATGTTTAGTCAAGAACTCTTACATAAGAGTTCTTGACTGAAAAACTCTCCGCCCTATACAACATAGTTACTCTAAGTATCGTTGTGTAGACTTGCCTTCAAGCTTTATAAAACCTTCTTATCACAGAAGATTATAGATAAACGCCTCCTTCTCATCCACCTTATACCAATTTGATAACTCTATCAAATTGAGAAATTTTATAACTCATTCTCAAATTAGGATATAAGTATAATGGATGTGCATATAGTAAAAAAATATCAAAAGTTACAATTATGCCCCCTATTTTTTTAATTTATATAAAATGTGTTTTGTTAAATATTTGACTTACGTGATTGAATCTTGACTCATTTATTGTATTGATTCATCAATTATCCCCCTGTTTAAATTTTAGTCTAAATGTCAATTGTCACCCTACCTGGTATGTTCATTTTTATCTCTTAAGTAGCTTTTCTACACTCTTCTCTATTCAAATTGACCTCGACCCATCCGCATCCCTCTTCCCTTTTAATTTTTTTTTGAAGTTGCCCTCCACCTGTCCGCCTCCGCTCCCCCTTCCCTTTTAATTCTTTTTTTGAAGTTGCCCTCCACTCCTTCGTCTCCGCTTCCCCCTCTCCTTTTATTTTTTTCTCCCAGCATGAATTCTCAAGAAATAACATCGAACAAGAATTGTGCTAGACTGTATTATAGTGGTGTTCGATCGAGAAAAAAATAGTAAATTTGAAGTTGAAATTAGATACCCAATCAAAAAGAAAACATCTGGTTGGGTACTTTTGACAGTGTTGATGAAGCTTCTGCAAGATACAAGTCTAAGAAGCTTGAATTTGAAGAACTGATCCTAGTTAATAAAGAAAAAAATGATCAAATTTCTGTGTTTGGGTGATGGATCAACTGGTGTTACTAAAAACTCGAATCCAGCAAAGGGAGTTGAGGAAAAAATCACTGAAGAAATTGAGAGTGAAATAGATGAACAACTATTTTGTCTTGACATATGAAGTATCATCCATGAGATGTGCCAAAAAAGCTAAACAACCCTTACTCACCATTCTCTTAGCACGAAGAAAAGAGATAATACGAACTGGAGTGGAAATATAGTCACCCTCCCACACTAGCGGATCTGTCCCAGCTTGGCCAATGTCACAGTTTTAGGATTACAATCTAAGATTGCAAAATTTGGAGAAACTCAAGTCATACCTAGAATTACATCAAAATCAACCATTTCTTGAATAATCAAATCTAAATATGTATTGCTCCCCACAAAAGTCACAAGGCAAGACCTATACATCTTCTCAACTATCACAGACTCACTATAGGAGTAGAGACACGAATAGGCATGTCAAGCAAATCACAATATAAATCAAGATCAGTAGCAAATGAGGAAGATTAATATGAAAATGTGGATCCAGGATCAAACAATACAGAAGCCATGCAATCACAGACCAAAAGAGTACCTGTGATAACAACATCAGATCTCTCTGTTTCAGATCTCCTAGGGAAAGCATAACAATGGGCCCTATCACCTGTCTGTACATTGCCCCTACCAAGCTACGTTGCAGTAGTTCCAATATGCCCACCACCCCGACTGAATTGGTGAACACCATTACCTTGGCCACCACGTCCTCCAGAATGGCAGCCTCTACCATGACCACCTCTACCTCTAACTACTGGGGATCTGTAACACTGTTTTGGACAATATTTCCTAATATGTCCAGCCTCTCCACATCCATAACAAGTCCTGGAGTCAAGTATAGGTCTGTGTGAAAATGACGAAGTCTGGAGATAACCTCCAAACTCAAAAAAGGCTGACTGGTCTGCGACGGACCCCCAGCTGAAGCTTGTAATGAAGACTGAATAGGACGGGCTGGGTAACCTTTTGAACTCTGCCCTCTGGAGTAAGAACCACTAAACTCACCTCCCTTATGGAACTTCTTAAATGTCGATGTCATGTTGAAGTCGTCTGGCTTCACCCCCTCTACCTCTATCACAAAATCAACCACTTCCTGAAAGGATTTTGCTGCAGCAGCTACCTGTAAGGCTGGGATCTGCAAATCTGACCTCAATCCTTTCACAAAGCGGCGAATCCGCTCTTGTGGACTGAAGCAAAGCTGAGTAGCATACCTGGATAGTGTACGAAAATTGGCCTCACAAGCAGCAACAGACATCCTTCCTTGCTCTATGCTCAAGAACTCATCTCTCCTCCTATTCCTCAAAGTTCGGGGTATACACTTCTCCATAAATAAGCTAGAAAATGATGCTCAAGTCATAGGTGGTACCTGTGCTGGTTGACACTCAACATACGACCGCTACCACATTTTGGCACCCCCCTGAAACTGATAGGTCACAAACTCAACACCGAATTGTTCTACTATGTCCATCTTATGTAGCAGCCCATGACAATCAAACAGAAAATCATAGGCATCTTCAGATTCAGCACCCTTGAAGACTGGAGGTTTCAACTTTAAGAACTTAATGAAAAGTTCATGCTGATCACCTGTCATTATAAACCCTGTAGTCAATCGAGGAAACGTGCCTACTTCCAATAATGCATCCATGCGAGGAGACATAGCAGCTGCATGTTGTACCCCCCAAACCTGAGGTACTGGTGCAGAAAACACTGGATGTGTCTAGTCCTGATCAGATAACCTGCTAAGATAAGTAAGAACCTGATTAATCATCTCTGGGGTAGGCTGGGGTGGTACTTCCTTATCTTGAACCTGCTCATTTCCCCTTCCTCACCCTCTCTCAGTACCTCATCAGTCGGTGGAGGAGTCATTGTGCTATTCCTAGCTGGACCAGGTGTTTGTCCTCTGCCTCTAGTGGGCGTCCTCCTGCGACCTCTACCACGGCCTCTTGCCACTGCTCCTCCTCGAGTTACAGCCCCAATGGTTGGCTCAAACGCACCCTGTCTTGCCGATGTTGGTGTTGGCACAGTTGTTGCTCTAGTTCTAACCATTTGCGAAATAGAGTAAGAATGTCAGATACCAATTTGTATCACCTAGATACCAATTGGATCCAAGTAATAGCATGAAAGAAAGAAAGAATAGAGTTTTCCTAAAGTCCTATAGCCTCTCGAAGAAAAGTAAAGGCGTCCCCATACCGTTCCTCAAGACTCTACTAGACTTGTCCTTGTGTGATGAGACCAACGAACCTAACGCTCTAATACCAAGTTTGTCACGATCCAAAACGAGTCGTGAGTGGCACCCACACTTAACTTACTAGGTGAACGAACCAACAATTATAAACCCCAACATTTACCAATAGTTCAACTATGAATATCAAAAATAATGCGGAAGATCCAAAACTTATTAATGTAACCAAGTAAATAAGCTTCTAAAGTTTAACACTTATTACCCCCAAAATCTGGAATTCATCACATCAAGAACATCTTTTCTCAAATTGCCAAGTCTAAGAGTATTTAAGAAACCAAAATAAGTAAAAAGATAGTCCATATCCGAATTTCAAAGACATCAAAATGTGAATGAGAGAATCCAGCACGAGCTAGAAATAATAGCTCACCCTGAACTCTGATGTGCTGGAGACTGACTAGAGCTGAGGGCGAGTTAAAGTCGATGGTACACTTGCTGCACTCCACAAAGAACAAAGAAGAAAATACAAGTAGGGGTCAGTACAAGGAACACGTACTGAGTAGGTATCATCGATCAACTCAAAATAGAAATATTGAATAATAATATAAAATGAACTACAATACTTAACAGGTGGTAAACAACAGACACATGAACCATTGACAACAACACCATAATAGGTACACTATCCATCACAACATCAAGCACACCTATGAGGACTCATGTCTCTATGCTATACTCATTGGGAAATAGGTTCTTTGAGTTTGAGTATATTAAGTTAATTCAAGATTCCTTTCCTTTAATGTTATCGTGTCAAAACGTGACACTCCGATCCCATATACCGTGTCGGAACGTGACACTCCGATCCCATAATATTGTGTCGAAACATGACAATCCGATCCAATTATCTCATTATTTTATTTCATCAACCCTTCTTTATTCAAGGCGTCATTTTAATAGAGAGGGTTCAAGGTTAGAACTTCAACAGTCTCATAATTTTAGGCCAACCACAAACCACACAATCAAAACATACAACCACACAATCAAGTACGTAGGAGACTTTACAATATCACTCAATACATATCAATCGCTATTTAGAGTTTATCTATCAAATAGAATTAAACCATAACCTACCTCTACCGAAGAACCGAGTCAAGCAACTACTTCTCCAACACTTTTCCTTTCCTTATTGCTTCCGAACCCTTCCAATATATCAAGTATATATCACACAAGGTGTAAGTTCACAAGGCCATAAACACTCCGATTATTCTGTGACTAGTCTATACCCATCAATTCACCTAATCCTGTAATCACTTTGTTAAAGTTTAAACCTAAGGGTAAGTCTTAGTTCTTCCAATTAGCATAATTTTAATGAAGTTTAAGTAATTCAATACAATAAATATTCAATTACCTATCACAATATACTAAAACTCTACTTATAGAATGATGGTAAATAGTAAATTTAAAATTAAGCCACTAATTGCGGAAACCATAGGCAATCATATACTGTAAAATGCATTTATCATGACATTAGTTAATGATTAGCTAATCATTACTTCAATCGAAAGAATTCAATATCCAAACAATATAAAAGAATTAAATGACATTAAGTCTGTCCAAAAATAGAAAGAAACAAACATTCCCCTTTTTCTATAACTAACAAGACCATAATTCCTGCAGAATTCACCGTCTAATTCCACATCTATATAATATATAACATATGCGACCGTTCCAGCACCCTAATCTTCAAAAATTAATTGTTTTTGCTTATAATTTGACCAATCATTACATCCTTCTTCTTAAAACCTACCATATAATAATCTATCCCTATGATTACACTCTAATATTGAAAGCCGAAGGAGAAACGTTTCTACCTGAATTGCTTCTTCAATCTGTTTTTGACAACTCTTCTTCTATTTATTTCCTCCTTTCTACAGATCAGGTATCACCCTAATTGTATACCTTAATAATATAATGGGGTAAAAGTGACCCCTTATTTATTTAATTATTATCTCCTTTAACCATCAACTAACTTAATTATTAAAACTACCCCTCTAATTTCATAATTATATTATGAATAGTCCAAATCCAATTAGAACCCATTGAAAAATATTTTATGAAACACAAGGCTTTAGCACTGGAACGACCAAAAGGGTCGTTCAATATATATATATATATATATATATTAACTCCACTTAGTTTTTTTTGTTTTTTATTCATTTTTGTATTTGGTTCTATTTATTTTAGATATATTTGTACTTTCGTGGAGATTATTATTGTACTCTTTATGATATGAATATTTTAGTTATAGTTATCTTTAATTGAATCCGTTGCAACATATTGTTATCATTAATTTGAGTTTTTGGATCAAATCTAACATTAGCTAACAACAACATGTTTAATGTACATAATCCAAACCTAATATGAGCTAACAACATCATGTTCGATGTAGATATGCAGACTTTACTCTTATTTAAGAGGTAGTTTTCAGTAGATTTCGATTCAAGAAAAAAAACATATCAAAGTTATCCAAAATGTAATAAGTACGGAAGCATAAGAATTAAACTGATAGTTCCAAAAAAAAAAGCAGATCAATAACTACAAAAAAAAAAGCATATCAATAACTACAACAAAATAAAATATTTATTAAAGTAAAAAAGAAACGATAGATAGTAATAGAAATCGAAGAATAATTAACTATAGAAGTAAAACTCCAATGGTGACTACTAAAATAGAAGGATAGTAAAATAACAAACTGCTACCTAATAATTTTGTTTAACTAATTGATATACACAAAAACAAGTTGCAATAGAAGACAAGTTATAATAAATTTACTCACAAGCACCAATAAGGTTGAATTGTCAAATTTACATCGTGAATGAATAGTTTTTACTTTTTGTACAAATAGAAATAACAAAGAAACCTCGGGCGAACAAAAAGAGAAAAAGATTGCATATTGCATGTAATTTTATTTTGAACTTGAAATGTAAAGGAAAGAAAAAAAATATACACTGATTTTACTTAACTCATAAATAAATGTTGTTTTCAATTAATTTTTAACTTCAAGAAAAAAAAAATCAAAGCAATATTTTACAAATGAAAATAACAAAAAATAAATTTAAAAAAGGTAATCTTTTGAATTCAGGAATATTCGAATTGTTTATAGATTATGATAACAAAAATATCTTTAAAATCCAAGAAATTCTGATCACCAAAACAAAAATACAGTAATTATAGTTATTATTATTATTATTATGGAGATACAAAATTTCATTTCACTAATACTGTACTAATTTTAAAAAGTGAAACTTAATCTCATTCATTGAGAAGTCAAACATTAATTTAACAATTCTTGTAACATAACAACCTACATTATATCGAAAAACTAATCATAAATACCTAAAGCCCCGTGAATTTTTAAAATTAAAGTTTGTATTCCCAAAAGTTTTAAAATTGCTATTTCAGACCCTCCCTTCGCCCATTTTTTAGACCATAGTATTACATATATATGCTAAGATCATCCAAGACACTAAATTCACTCAACAAGTATCCATAATTTATGTGAAATTTTCACTTTCTTACCTACTGAAATTTTCACTCAGGTTTCCTTATATAGTTCTTCATTCGTTTCATTCCCAATTCCTTCTTTGATTTTTTCCTCAACTCCATTATTTGATGAATTCGAATTTTCAGTAACATCCATTGATGATTATTTTTAGATTCACCACTCAAACAACTTTTTGTCAAAATTTTCAAAAATCTGACTTGATTTTACATTTTAATTATGACTACTTCTACAAATTATAGATTAAAGTATAATAATTGTGAAAATATTTACGGTATAAGTGTATATTCCTTTGTTTATTTGTTTTTCTGCTCGATTTTGGGTTGGGGCCTCGATGATTTTATTTTTTGTTGCATCTCTTTAGTCATATCATTGTTGATTATCTTTAGAAATTTGGCCTTCTTTTACATTTTTAGCTACAATTAGTTTTTGAAATTCAAGCCTTTTAGACTTGTTAAAAGGATTTGTTTGATTTAGAAGCTTCATCAACATCAGTGATGAATCTAGAATTTTAAATATAAAAAAAATGTTATCAGTGAGATTCGAACTAAGGCTCAACAATACAAAAAAAAAAAACGAGAGTAGGTGAGAGGCGAATTGTATATGTATATCGATTAGATAATTGTAAATAAGTCAACTTTCACATATCTCAAACACAAAATTCATATTTGTATGGTATAACAATGTTTGCATAATTGTGCTCCATAGCAAACATATATATGTACAATTCGCTATAAATATATAGTTGAAGCGAATTGTATAAAACGAGAAAAAGGGAATTATACACAATGAATTTGTATAAAACGAGAAAGAGAGAAAGGAAAAAGATACTTGGGCATGAAAATATTTGTATTGTATAATTATAAGTGTAAAGGACAATTACATATAATTTGAATTTGTATAAAATGAGAAAGAGAAAGACAAAAGAGACTTGAGTAGGGAATATACAATTGAATCGAATTGTATTAAACGAGAAAGAGAGAAAGACAAAAGTAATTGGGCTAGAGAGTATCTTTATTGTAATTATAAGTGTATAGGAAGAAAATATATGTATTTGCATGTGTATAAACAATTTTCTCTAGTTTTATACAAACAGAAACACAATTTATACATTTCGTTTCTGCTTTTATAAGCGAGAGAGGCGAGGGTGGCGAGGGAGATCTGGGAGAGGGGATAGAGAGGAACGAAAATATATGTATTTATACAATTTTCTCTCGCTTTATAGAAGCACAAACAGATTTTATACATTTGTGTTGTATAAAAAGCGAGAGAGGCGAGCGAGACTGCCACCAAACGAGAGTGGCGAGTGAGATTCCACCAAGGAGAGTGACAAAAATAGCTATAGTTTGCAATAGAGTACAATTAAATCAAAGTATATTTATACATTTAATTTGAATTAATTATTTGTTATTATATACAATTTTCCCTTGTAAATGTCATATATGTATTTGTATATTCTGACGAATTATACATCTATAGATATAGCTAATAATACAAACTCGAAGTCAGTCCACTTAGTTAATGTATAATGCTAATCGTGAGTGATAATTATAACAAGCTATACCTAGAATGATAATTAAGTGATATAAGTTTGTTTAACTATGTAATTTTCTCTTATTAAAAAGTATCCAACTAATTACCTTTTAATAAGAACAATTTATTAACTCTTCCGATAAACACTTTCCTAAAGATTATATCAAATTAATATGAATCAAGTATAATAAAACAAAAAAAAAATATGTTTTATAAATCAGTATAATAAATGTTTGTATTCATCAAACTCATTTATATAATACTTTTTCGTTTCAATTCCATCGTTAACATTTTACTAAAATCTATAATCAGAAGAACTAAATATATCCTTAAAACTTCAAAAGGAGTATTTCATTAAAAAGTAAATCAATCACAATTGCTACATCAATACTTCTTGTATTATCAAAATTGTTTAGAAAAAAAATTCAATTTTTTACTTTACATAAATGTAAGATCATCCAAATTGCTAAATTCACCCAACAAAAATCCATAATTATCGATAATTGGAACCCCCAAATTATATGAAAACATTACTTCTTTATCCTCCGAAATTTTCACCCAGGTCCCCTTAAACAGTTCTTCACCACTTTCTTCCCCATTCGATGAAATCGAATTCAAATTCTCAGAGTCACCCATTAACGATTCTTGTTTATCCTCTGCAAAAAAATCGATTTTTTCGTCAACCCTATTTGATGAATTCGAATTCTCAGCAATACCCATTAACGATTTTTCTTCGCTCGAACCACATTCTCGATCAAAATTTCCATTTTTCTGTCTCTTTTTTGCTTCTTTAGCCATGACTAGTTCTTCAAACTCAACCTTTTTCGACTTGTAACTTTCATAAGCTTCATCAGCAGTAACAAACGTACCCAACCAAATCAATTTTTTGTTAAATGGGTGTTTGATTTCAGCGCAAAATTTCCCATTTTTTCTCTTACGAACACCAACAGGATACAATCGGACAGAAAAATTAGTCGATATTTTTTTCTTAGACTTCATGATCAAAGATTTGAGCAGTAACTAAAAACAGAGTAGAAGAAAAAAAGAAAATTTTGAGATGGGAGGTTATAAATTGTGAATATATGTAATAAAATTTTCTTTTTCATTTTAGGAAAAAGATTTAATAATAAAAACACGTTTTTTATATAAAATATTTGGAAACCTAATTTTATTTGGAAAAGAATTTAACAAAACGAAACTTTTTAAAAAAAGGAAAATAGTTAAAACAAATATTGCAAGATTAGTCCCTCTACTTTACATTTATAATTTATTATTTTTCCTAATTTGACATTGAATATTTAATAAATTTCTATAATAATAAGTATCTATTATTCTGACTTGTTGATTAACTAGAGGATGCAAAGGTAAACTTTCTTGTCTGGTGTCCCGTCTATAACTTCAACATTAAGCCCTGGCAACTTCTGAGCTACAAGGATACATACTGAACAATTGATTACATTGTCTCCCTCCAGCTTTGCACCGTCATCGCCAAAGGGGCGGCAGTCTCTAATCTCCAACTTGCCGAGGCTATCACAGCCAGAGAGCACGTAGTGGAGGCATAGATGCTTATCCCCCAGAAAAGCTAAGGAAAGCATCTCTAACTTCTAGCATGGACCCTCATGTACTCAAACATACAGTCCGTACTGGAATTCCTTGCAGTGTTGAACAATGGCCCCAAAAACCAGCATCAAGGGTTACATTGAGTTTGAGGTTTGATAATACACACAAACGAAATTGGATCATATTACAATGGTTCCTTGCTTAGGGAAGCCCACTGAGACAGCTATAAGGTCTTGCTTCATCAAGGATACATTCGGTCCTGGAGCAAATGGACCAGAAAGAAACACCCTAAAGCTCTTGAACTTCCTTGTGCAATCTCCTCAAGACCGCTATCTTCAATGTAATCTAGCACCTGCAGTCGCATCCATGTCAAGCAACTTAAAGTGTAAGCTGGACAAGGAACCAGTCAGCAGAGAAATACATCAGAGCCACCAGGCAGAGAAGAACTGAAAACTTACAGGTCCTTGGCCTGAATAATATCTCGTTATTTAAGCACCATGCGTGAAAAATAGTGAGTGCTCTTACCCTGGGAAATATGTAAGTATAGACGGAACTTATTACCTATTCCATTTAGTTTTACGCGGTGGAGTTTCACTGGACACCGAGTTTGACAAAAGAAAGGAACTTCTAGTCTTAAACGTGCCATATCATATTTGTGGCTATAAAAGCATGTCATCAAAGGTAAAATGGGAAATTTATAATTAAATTATTTTCAATAATGGAAAGGCGTTGTTCTATTTTAAACATGCTAAAAAGAAAAGAAGTGCCACATAAAATGGAGTAGCTTCTCTTTCTTTTTCCGATTACTTGACCAGTGTAATTTTCTTTGCAGATAGCATGTAAGGAAGACAATATACGATTCTCTTTGCCAGTATATCAGCCTTAGAGAATCAAGATAAATCCTCAGACAACTTTGTTGTGGTGAATAAGTGATGGAGGGTTGTATTGATATCAATTATTACTGCACCACTCTTGTGTTCAGTGTTCATTTTTCCTTCTTCATTTTGTGTGCTTTATAGTTAAAAACCAGTAGTCTTGCTAGGTAATCCAAAATTTGTTCTTTCAAAATTGTTGTTCTTGTATAATCTCTTCTTTTTTTTGGCGTGGCTTAAATTGTTACTCCTCAAGTCCATCATAAAGTACATTATTGCAAATATTCTTGTGTATGAAGCAAATACACTAAAGAGAGCATCAAAAAAAGAAAAGAAGCAGAAAGTAGTACCTATCATCAGCTGCTTCGCTTTCAGAACTTCAGCTTCTGGCGTGACCGTGATGAACCTGTTCCGCTAACCCACACGTAAATAAAATTGACATCATATAATGGAGTGCCTGTCTGAAATATGCTACTCCTCAATATATTGAAGGACATTGTTATTTATTCTCAAATAGATAGAAAATGACACTACATGTTGACAACAAATAGCATTGGATATGATATTCCTAAACTTATAATATGTACACATAAGGGTAACTCACACTATTTCTCATATCAAGAGAACAGTAATATCTGATTTCCAAGATAAAAAATAGTGGAAAAACAATCAAAACATCAACAGTGATGTACCTCCTCGATAACCCAGCCTGAAAGCCAAAGCAACATTTTCATTGCCATATTTCATCTTCCACAATTGCATTGGATTCAATTTCATTTCACACTATTTCTCATATCAAGAGAACAGTAATATCTGATTTCCAAGATAAAAAATAGTGGAAAAACAATCAAAACATCAACAGTGATGTACCTCCTCGATAACCCAGCCTGAAAGCCAAAGCAACATTTTCATTGCCATATTTCATCTTCCACAATTGCATTGGATTCAATTTCATTTCACACTATTTCTCATATCAAGAGAACAGTAATATCTGATTTCCAAGATAAAAAATAGTGGAAAAACAATCAAAACATCAACAGTGATGTACCTCCTCGATAACCCAGCCTGAAAGCCAAAGCAACATTTTCATTGCCATATTTCATCTTCCACAATTGCATTGGATTCAATTTCATTTCACACTATTTCTCATATCAAGAGAACAGTAATATCTGATTTCCAAGATAAAAAATAGTGGAAAAACAATCAAAACATCAACAGTGATGTACCTCCTCGATAACCCAGCCTGAAAGCCAAAGCAACATTTTCATTGCCATATTTCATCTTCCACAATTGCATTGGATTCAATTTCATTTGAGGTGATAAACAAAACTGTATCAAAGCTTAAAACATAGCCGAAAAAACCAAGCGATAGCAATTTTCACTTCTTCTTTTCCGTGTGGAGCTTTGGTATCATCTCAAGGATGGAAGTATTCTCACTTATTTCCTTTACCAGTAACTTAGCTGTAGTTGCGTCAAATGAGAAGCCCCTCCCAGACATTTCATTCATAAAAGTTACCATTTCATTTATTTTCCTACACCTAAGATACCCTTGCACAATAACATTGTAAGTGACATTGTTTGGAAGACAATTGTCCCCCTCCATTTTTCTAAGCAGATCTTTAGCTTCATCTAACAACCCTTGTAGACAAAATCCAGTTATCATTGTATTGTATGTTCTCACATTCAGAATCAATCCCATTGAAGAAAGCTTCTCAAAAATAGCATAAGCTTCATCGAGTTTACTGTTTTTACACAACCCATTAATGATAATATTGTAAGATACAATATCAATATTTTCTGTCTTTCTTTCCAACTTATTAAAGAGTGACATAGCTTCTTCAACAAGTCCGTACTTAAAATAACCATCAAGCAAAGTGTTATGAGTGGATAAGTTAGGTACCGGCCCAGTAGATACCATCTCAACAAACAATTGTTTTGCAACACCAATTCTTCCAACTTCAAACAGACCTTGCAAGATAGTATTGTAGCTAACAATATTAGGCTTTAATCCCTTTTGAGAAATTTCACAAAACAATTGCATGGCCTTGTTTATTTTCTTTTTCTTACAATATCCATTTATTAGTATGTTATAGCTAAAAATGGTAGGCTCAATGCCCTTATCTATCAAGATATAAAAAATTCTCCTCGCTTTATCTAGTTGACCACGCAAACAATATCCATCCATTATCACATTGTAGGTGATTACATTAGGCTCGACACCCTTTTCAACCATTTGTTTCATTACTTCTTCGGCATCTTCAACTTTCCCTTCTTTGCATAGTCCATCTGTTAGTATGTTGAAGGTGCGCACATCTGGATACATATTTAGGTTCACCATCTCCGAGAACAAAGTTTTAACCTTTTCCCACCGACCGAGCTTACACAAACTATGAATCAATGAATTATACGTTAATATGTCTGGATGAATGCCCTTTTGCTTCATCTCATTCAAAATGTTGATAGCAGTATCTGAGTTCCCATCTTTGCATAGGGCATCTATTACGATATTGTAGTTAATTATATTTGGTTTAGCGTTCCCTTGTTCCATTAACCGTAGCAAACTTAAAGTTTTTTGCGTATGACCCCTTTTACTGAGTCCATTCATGACGGTTGCATACATGACTTCATCAGGCTCACAAATCTCCTCTGTAACCAATTTTTTGAACAATTCAACAGCATCTTTAACCTTATTTTCAGCAAAGAATCCCCTTATTAGGGTTGTAAAGATGACAACATCAAATGCAAAACCACTCTTTAAGTAAATCGATAACACCCAAAATCCACAATCAGCACGATGCATCATGCAATAACTGTTAACGACACTAGTCAAAATGACTCCATCAATTTGGATACCCAATTTCAGCATTTGCCGAAAAAGAGAAATGACAGCGGAGTAATGCTTCATCTTTATCATATTCTTAAAAAATTTAGAGAAATAGACAAGTGAAGGAAGAGGCTTCATTGTAACCATTTGATGGAAGAGAGTAACAGCATCATCTAAGCACTCAAAATTGCTACTACTACTTAACCCAACTCTACCCTTTACTTCACTACGCTGTGAAGAAGAATAAGAATGTAATACATGAAACGAAGAGATAGAGCGAATACCATTACATTTCCTCAGAAAAATTCTCCTCATCTCCATTGCCATCTTCAATTTTTCTGTGCTGTGTGACCTAATTTTGCCTGCACATACTTTTTTTGTATTAAAATTATTAACAGAGTAGTTGCCACACCTTCTCTTTTCTCCACACAAATTAGTATAATCTTCGATTTAATTAGAAAAAAATGTATAATTAGTGCCTGAAATTTCATAAATATACTTTTAATATACTAAAGTCATATCACTCCTAAATTTATTTTATAAATAATTTTCTACGTGACACTAGTTTAAAAAAAAATATCAGCACATGCTGAATCCACAAGATAGTATCACATACATTCAAAAGAGATAAAAAATTATTTATAAGTTTAGGAGGTAATAGGACCTTAGTATAGCATAAGTGTGTCTCTGAAATTTCGAACATAGGTTAAAAAGGTACTTGTGCGTTATCCCGTTTAATTATGACAAAAACAAGACAATAAATGTTGTTCATGGATATAATTATATGAGTATTTTTTATTGAAAAAAAAATTGAATCGTTAAAAATAAAAAAATCGATAATAAATATCTTATAAATTTAATTTTGATTTAAAATTTCAGCATTAAAAGTTAAAATTCTTTTCTTAATTTAATTTTTTTTTTTTTGGAATATTCCCTATAACAATGAAAAATTTTCTGCATGTATGCACAAATCAGTCCATCATATAACATTTGTTAAATCAGATCAAATCGATTTACTAATGGGATATCCTAATACGTTACAAAAATATATTTTAGCTAATGATCCAATCAAAGGAATAATTAAAACAAGGGTTCGAACTTCTTAATTGAATTATTGATGAGAAATGAATTTTCTAATATTTGACTATGTATCATTGAATAATTTATTAACACACTTGAGAGACATTTCATAAATCGAACAGCTTATTAGGAGTAAACATAAATACTAAAAATCAAATTGAACTAATTTAATTTTTCGGTGCAACGTCAGTTTTTTTCCTCAAATAATTCGATCTGGTGTTCGATGCAAGGATCACGATATCGCGATGCATCAGATATTCGAAATTTCATTAAATAAAATAAAAAAAATATTTTATATTTCAAATTATATTAATGATATATTTTAAGTTTTGAACCAACACAATTTAATATAATTTTTATACAAATTTAATACAGACTTCTCAGAATTTTTATACATTTAATACAATTTTGATATAACCTTAATACATTTTATTAGAACTTCACCTAATATATGACAAACATTCTTAATACAAATATAATATAAGTAGTGTATGTGAATTTGAAACGTTTGGATACTATTTAAATTAAAATTTACATCGTTAAAAATATATTATATTTATTCTGAATAAATACTATCAAATTTATAATATATAATATTAAAATTGAATTGTATTATAACTATAGTTTATATTTATATATATAACTAGTGAATTTAACCGCGCTTCGCGCGATGATAATTTTTGATATAGTTATCACTTATTAAAATTCAAACTTTAATCTAATCGATTGTTAATATGTGCTTTCCACTAAATTGTATCATTTGAAAGTGTGATATAATTTGAAGAAAGATTGATCCCTTGTATTACCTTATGTCATCAAATGGCATAAAAATATATTTACTCTACTTGAGCATGTGAAAGTAAACAATAATATTTGATTTTTTTTCACAGCATCTCTTTAATGAGTTTTGCTATATAATTTTTATCTTCCTTTTTTTCTATATTTTTTAAAAAAAATTCTCTCTTTTTTTGTTGACTTTTTTTATCCATCGCCCTTTTACCATTTTGTTCATGAATTATCATTTTCTTGAGAGTTAAATTCTGAAAGAAAATGATGTTGGAAGTAAAAAATTTTATCTTTCAGTAAATTCACTTTGAAGTTGAATTTTAAAATTTTAAAAATCAATAAAAATATGTTTCACCTTTTCACTTTAAATTATTTATAATTCAAAAAACAAACTTTTATTTGTGCTCACAAAAAAAAATTAAACGATTAAAAACTTTGAAATAATTATTCTTTATAAAATTCACAATTTTCACACTAAACAATGCATTAATGCTTGTTTTTTCTTCACCTTCATTTTTCGCATCCTTCTTTTTACCGTTACTTCTCTGCTCCTTTTCAAAATAAATAAGTATCTCCACAAATAATATATTCTATTGATTACAACATTACAAATTAATAATTTTATCATATGGCTATTTTGTGGGTGTCTGTTCATCTACTATTTTGTCAATGAGTATTACTGTACCTTATCCTTTATATAATTATTTATTTTCTTAAAAGAAATGTTATATGACAAATGTTTGTAGCTTAAAAAGAGAAAAATGTTAATACCTGAAATTAAGTTATATTTCACCAAGAAAGTAATTATTTGGTAACACTAAATTAGTAGCATCCGAAGAGAAATCGATAAAAGATATCGTAATTAATAATATATGTCGGATAATTAACTAAAATTTGAATGATTTTCAGTAGAGTCTTTTTCTTCTTTGCATGTGTTGTAAAATCAAACTTTGTCATCTTTAATTTTTCACCTCTCAAGAAAAGTTTTGAATCCTTCTACATGTGATAGTTGTCAATACTTTAACAATTTTAAAGTTTTTGATAATCAATAAAAAAAAACCTTCAATCAACTTGATTTGAACCTGCTAACTTAATTTCTTTTGACCTTATGATTCATCGAATTATAATCATAAGTAATTTGAGAATTTAAAATGTTTTAAAAAAGAATGTGTAGAAAAAACTAATATTCATGGAACAAGATTCCTTTTTGTCAACAAAAAAATTATTCAAATTGATTAGTTCGTCATGTTCTTGAAATTAATAACATTCTACATTTTGTAAATTCTAACAATTTATCATCAAATTGTCTTTATGTGTAATCTAACTCTAAAAAAAATATGGCATGCTAACAATCCAACTGAAAGCAAGGTATATAAATTAAGAAAGCTACATTAGGAAAGTATACACATCTGATCTATGTATAGCACAAAATAATAGACTACGAAAAGACAAAAAATTAATTTAAAATGTATTTTTACTCATATATTAATATACAAATTCATAGCCATTATAAGTCCTTTTATTTAATAGATTGATTATATATTTAAAATTGAAAAAAAAATGAAAAGTAAAAATAAAAATAATTATAATGAAAATATTACAAGAAAGTATGACATCAATTCGTCTATGTTTCACTTTATTTTATATATATAGATTTCAACAGGTCTACACATTTAGTATTACAAAAATATGTAATAAGATATTTTTTAGTCAATAAGAATTATACCCAGATTAATCAATTCACAACTTTTCTTTAAATATATTGCATTTCAGTTCTTCAAATTTTTTTCCTTATCATTAATTCATCCATATCAGTAATGATCAACACTGAAAAAAGAAGAAGAATATGTCACATTAACAATCTAATTAGGAGCAAATGAGTAAGCAAGCTACAACATAAAAATGATGGAAAAATTCCTTATCATCAAATTATCTATATCAGATCAATACCGTAAAAAAAAAAAAATATGCTAGATTAACAATCAAATTAAAAGCAAAATAGAGTAAGCAAGTTACTACATAAAAAGAAAAAAGAAATCCCAATCTATATAAGATATTTTTTAGTCAATAAAAATTATATCCAGATTAATCAATTTGCAACTTTTTTTAAATATATTACATCTCACGTTCTTCAAATTTTATTCCATATCATCAAATCATCCATATCAGTAATGATCAACACTGAAAAAAGAAAAAGAATGTCAGATTAACAATCTAATTAGGAGCAAAATGAGTAAGCAAGCTATAATATAAAAAGGAAAAAAAATCCTTATCGTCAAACCATCTATATCAGATTAATACCATAAAAAAAGTATATGCTAGATTAACAATCTAATTAAAAGCAAAATAAAGTAAGCAAGTTACAACATAAAAAGAAAAAAGAAATCCAATCTATATATATAGCACAAAAACATAGACTATGGGAAGACACAAAATTAATTAACATATAATAACTCAAAAATTAATACATATTAAAAGTCATTACATGTACAAATTAAAAATAAGTAACATTGATTGAAAAAATGGAAGGGTAGATACATTCCTTTATAACAATTACACAACTTAAATTTGGAAGGAAGGATTAAATGCTTTAAATGCTCATAATGAGGGGAAATTTTTTTTAAACAGATTTTTAATAGAAAAAAGATGAAAAATTTGAAAATTATGAAAAAATTGATAAATAGTAATATTGGCCATTGAGGCATACCACATCAGCAAACTGAGATTCAGCTTTATATATATATATATATATATAGATTTGCATTTGAATCATGAATATACATAAAACAAAAAGGGGAAATCATTTAAAACATGGCCCTTCATAATTAAGTATTATAAAGTATAAATTATATGTTAAGAGAATCTTTCAAGTTTTTCTAATGGCAATTATTATATAGTTAAAATAGTATCTGGGAGCTTTAAATGTTTTTAATTAAAATCTGAGTAAATTAATATATCACGTTCATGATATATTATTATTTTTTAAAGGTATTATTTAATTGACAAAAAAATATTTATTAATTTTAAGAGTATTTTGAGATTCAATGAAGGTTAATTCTAATTACATTAAAATTATTATAATTTATTAATTTATACATCATATTTATTGAATTTACATAAATAAATTCATTCATGAATTTGAGATCAAGATTAATGATCTTGCTTACCGCAATAATATGAATATCAATAATTTGTTGAATTATCCTGATAAAAATAATAAATGTTCAGAGATTAAAAGTTTAAAAGAAATGGTGGATATCGTCGAAAAAACAATGTTGATGATGATATGATACTTTTGAATTAGTTATGCATGAGAAAAATATTATCTTAAAGAGATTACTAATTTTTCAACTATTAATTTAATGAGATATTAGAGCTTTACACATCACTATTTTTATAATCAATAAAATAGAAAGATTTTAACCCGTCAAGTATTTTCCCATCATTGATCGACATCAACTCATCCCAATCTCTAACGAAGAGATCTATTATCCCAAGTTTTTTTTTACACCATTTAGAAGGCCCCTTTATTTCAAATACTTAGGTTTACCACGACGAGATCACCTCAAAATGTCACCATAGATCGACCATAGAACCCTGTTCAATAAGTGGAACGCATTCTATAAACTCTTTTCGATATAAATTTACTGGTCACAAATCTTTGATTTACTAGCAAATTAAGGTGATCAAACTTATTATGTCACAATTTGTAAGGGATTCTTGTGGACTGGTGGAGTAGAGATACCAAAAAAAAGGACTGTTGACATAAAACTGCAAGGATTTTTTGAATATTACTATATGGAATAGAACAGCAGTTGGTAAACTTGAGTGCGTACCTCAAACCAATAGCGGAGCCAAAATTTTCCCAGATTCAAAATATAAAAAAGTAAACACACGTAGAAGTCAAAGGGGATTTGAACGAACCCCTTCAGCCCTACATGGCTCCGCCCCTGCATCAAACCAGGCATTCTTGGGCGGTACAGAAGATTCTTAGAACCAAACAATAACTACAAGCTGCTGGCTATCGGGAAGGTGATATAATCAACATCAAGAATATGTGTGTCTCACTTAGAGGTGTTTTCAAATAAGTCCAATGCAGTAGGATTACTTGTAACAACTATCAAGACTCACCAAAACGGAACTGAAGTAGTGAAATGCAGTAGGGAGAGTGTAACTATTGACCATCTTGGCGATATCTTGAATGGGATCCTACGCTGGCAAAGAATTGACAGACAAGCAATGATATGGGGCAAGAAGAGCTTCATTGGGGCATATGCAAATGTTAAGGGGACAAAAGCCTAGTAAAATTTTTTTACAGAATCTGTATATACCACATATGAATTGAAAGAAAACGAAGGATATTCCGAGCTAGTAGTTACAAGGAAAATTGTGCTAGAACACATTTCTATGAAGAGTAGGAACAGTAGTAGCTGATGTAATAGTTGCCAGTTTTGGATTACTGTTTTGGTTGCCATGCCCAATGTTGCTCGAACTCTTCAAAAACGTCAAGAGGTGTGTGTCGGATTCGCCAAAATTAGTGTATTTTTGGAGAATCTGACACAGCTGCGGCATCAAGAAGAGTCCTCCGCAACTTAGGCCATGCCAATTCACTCCATTTCGACTCTCTCTGTACATAGTGAGTATTTGTGTCAAGATTAGATCTTCTCATAAACACCGCCACCCCCCAACCGACTCAAGTTTCAACCAAACAATACATACAAACACACTGTTGCTCAGACTATTCAATAATGTCGCTAGTCCTTTCATGAGATGGGAGCTTATAGACTCGTCAACAAATGGTAGGAAACTATTCAAAAATATCACATGTTGTTTGTGACATGGGAGCTTATAGACTCGTACAGAGGAAACATGTGGTAGGACGTCATGCCTTAATGCCAAAGATGAGTTTCAGCCGTTACGTACCTCAATTCCCAACTTTAGACTTGTAACGTCAAATTGATTCGTCTCGACATACAAATCGAGACTCCATCTCATCAACACTCTGTTCACATTACATCAAGTCCCGACAAATGACCCCGAGACATCATCCATCAAGCCTAATAAAAGTAGTGCATTTTGGAGTGTCCAAGAAACATAGCAAAAACAGATCAAGTATCTATACATCTAACTTGTACGAAGTAGGAAAGGATCGAACAGATGGAAGATTTCATCACAAAGAAGAGAGACTATAATAATAACATAATCTACAAACAAAGATTCAAGAACTCGAATTTCTATTTGAGAAACAAATTTCCATTGCTGCATTCAAAGTTATAACCATTACAACAAATTCCATAACACATGAACATTTATTCGTCAACTTGCAATTGTCACTGTTAATATTCACAAATTGGACCTAATCACCTAAAATTGCTGCAAGTTTCGAACATAGTATTTATGGAACTATAGTTATCTCAAACAGAAATACTAAGATCATCCAATTTGCTAAATTCACCTAACAAATAACCGTAATTGTCAACAACAGGAACGCCCAATTTCTGCGAAAATTTAACTTCTTTATCACCTGAAATTTGTATCCATTGCCCCATCCACAAATCTTCATCACTTTCTTCAACCCCATTCGATGAATCCGAGGTTTGTGCATCAACTTGATCACTAGAAGAAGAACCAAGTTCAGATTTTGAAGAAATACCCTTTGCCACATTTGCATTTATAGCCTTATTCAATTGCTCATCAATCTCATCCACCATTAATATTGGCTCACTAGGAGAAGAACCAGGTTCAGAGTTTGCAAAAATAACCATTTTTTCTTTTGCATTTTTGGACTTCTTCAATATATCACCTGACTCATTTGATGAATCTGTGTTTTGAGAATCAGCAATTAATGACGGATCACTCGATGAAGAAGAACCAAGTTCAAATTTTGCAGAAATAACCATGTTCTCTTTTGCATTTTTAGCCTTCTTCAATCTATCAACTGACTCATTAGATGAATCTGTGTTTTGATAATCAGCCATTAATGGCGGAGCACTCGAAGAAGAAGACCCAAGTTCAAATTTTGCAGAAATAACCTTATCCACATTTGCATTTCTAGCCTTTTCCAACTTCTCCTGAAACTCAAGTTTCTTAGATTGATAAACCTCAGAAGCTTCTTCAGGAGTATTAAAAGTACCCAACCAAATCCTTTTCTTGCTAAATGGGTCTCTAATTTCAGTAGCAAATTTTCCAGATTTTCTCTTTCGAACCATAGGAGGTAATTTACCAGAAGATTGTTCAAAACTCAAAGGGCTTCTGTTTTTTAGTGAAAAACGAGTCTTTACCTTCGTTAAATCCAAATTCTGAGAATCCGCCATTAATGGCGGATTTCCAGATTTTGCAGAAACACCCTTCTTCTGATATTTTCTTTTTCGAACCCTAGGAGGAGGCAATTGATAAAAATCTAATGGGTTTTTGCTATTAAGTAAAAAAGATTGAATCTTTACCTTTTTCTGAACAATCTCATGAACAATAATCTTCGGTCTTTTTTCCTGTTTTTCATCATCTGAAGATGATTCTGTAGCATCTGGGTCTGAAATTTTCACTCTTATTGTCCTCTCAATTTCAATTACTTCATTTTCATCAATACAATCTTGTTTGATTTTGGATTTCATTGTGAAAAACTGAAGAAAAAAAAACTGTTTTTTTTTCTTTTGGCAAGAACAGAGTATAACCAAAAAAACAAAAATTAGAGAAAAGAAGACAAATAGGTTAAGGTATAAAAGGTAGTTGAGGAATTGTTCCCTCGAAAAACTAATTTTGAGTAATTATAGCCAATAAATAAATAAATAAGAAATTAAATGGTAATTTTTATATAATACATGAATAATTTTATTTGATTAATTAATTTATAAGGTGGAAATTGAATTTTTATTGGATAAACTAAAAGTTTCAGATAATGAAAAACTATTGAAATTTGCTTTAAATACTTTATTCAATAATGTACTTTTTTGTTTTAGTTATTAGTTTTTTCGCACAACTATTTTTAAATTTATATTTTTATAAAAAATTTAAGAACATTTTCACCATTTTTTTCTAATAGAAGTATATATTAATTTTATCTTTACCAATTACACTAATTCGATGCTTACCATCCTAAAATAAAAAAGATCTTTGATTCATTCCTTAATCTTATTAGTATCCTCTTAATTTAATATGGTCTAATTAAATCAAGGAATATATATATATATATTATTTATAATCTTGCTTAAACTTTTGCCTAATTAACATATTCCTAAGAATATAACCTTACTTCTTCAATGAAGTTTCTTTAAAAGCGCGGTAACTTCAACACTTAATAAACTTTTGATACTTATTAATTATTTTTAATAAGTAAAATCAAATATAGCTTTTGACTCAGGTGAAGACTCCAAATGTAAAAGAATATACAAAAAATCAAATTAAAGATATAATTTTTAAAAAAAATATTGGATCAACTTATAATTTTAAACTACTCTCTACACAAATGAAAAATGTTTGATTAAATACGATAAAATCAGCCCATAAAGATATAGTTCATCCAACTCACAAGTTTCATAGAATTCATTAACTCGACTTCATTTAAGTCCCTCAATTTGGTTTATCTGAAAGCTCGATTCGAAAAATAGTTAGATGGATTTTAAAGACATTAAAAGGAGTAGAGAAATTTGGAACAAAAAATCGAGTATGTAAGAAAAAATAACATGTAAAGAACATAGAAATGGTGATTAATAACCTAATGACAGTATTTTAAAATCGCGCAAATATATATTTCAAGATAGTAAACAAACTTTGTTCAATCAAGTACAAGTTTTGCAGACATTGCAAACTATATATAACCTGCATATAACACATCTGAATGTTTTATTGTTCTACAAAAATTCATCAAACTCTTATTCCAGAAAAGTACAATAAAAAAACTATGTAATTCACACTGGCTCGCGTTACAAAACGATAAAAATATTAACATATGTATACATGAAATACACCATTTTACTTGCTCTATTCGTATCTTGACATACGTCCATGTACGTACCCTGCCATAACACACAACATGAACACAACGCGCGAAGAACATCAAATATACGGAACACTTGCGAATCAAAAGGTATGCAAAGAAAAACATGTTTTTCGAACTTCAAGCTTTTGTTTCGAGTTGGAAGTTGAAATAATAGACGGTACTGAAGGCTCGGTGTAGTGAAGAAACAAACCAGGATCATATCGGCATTCAAAATTACGTGTTGGGCTCGATTTCGTCTACAATATCTACAGGAACAACGGGTATAGAGTCCCACCACTCCTGTAATCTCCTATTCCCTTTCTCATTTTGCTTGTTTTTCCCTATATTTGATGCTGCCAGAAACCCATACGACGTCAACGCCATGAGAATGAACTTAAAAGGAACCACGGCTAAAATCACAGCAGCAACGACCAATGCTACCATTACCATATCTGCATGCTGTGTTCAGAAGCAGATTCAGGATTTAAATTCAAGGGATTCAAAGTATTAAGTTTTTAGCACTGAATTAATACAAGCCTCAAACTCGTACATTTGAGATAACGAGTTGAGAAGTTGATATTTATTAAAATTTTAGTGATTCACGCTATCTACACGTACACGGGCTTCAATTACCTACTAAGATAACGAGCGACGGAAGGAGTTGAAAGCAAAAAAATGCAGGGCAAAATAACGTACCTTTGGAGCTTTCGAAACCAATACTGACCAAATTTTCAGTATAGTTACATTCATCGTTTTGATCAAGTCGTAGACGCTTCTCAGCCCCAGCTGTGCCGACACTATACTTTCCATTGTTGTCTGATCGGATCCAGTGTAGATGACTATCCTGTCAACCTTATCTGGTATTCTCCTTCGTCTAGCCCATATCATCGTAGCGACAATTCCCAATAAGAGAGCTGCTATTGCCTTGCCAACCCACTCGCTACAGTCATAAGCATCCGTTAGCTCTAATATGGACTTGCTAAAACGATTGGAGTTCACTGTTTGACATCGAACATAGGCAAATGACATAGCAGCAATAAAGAAACTTACTTGTAAATTACAACCATCGTCGTCACCACAAGAATCGTACTGGATAACGGCCTTTCCCATGTAAACGCCTCTTCAACATATGGAACTAACTTCTTCAATGGTTTAAGCAGACCCTAAGGAAAAATAAGACATACTTTAGCACAACCGATATGCTACATAAAGGTACAGAGACATATTGAAACTCTTCAATTAGGAATACGAGCTGCACAACACTCGTAAACAGGACTTCTATCGAAGCAGCGTAGCAACCTACCATAAGAACCTGCACACTATTGCCAATTCCTTCGTCTTTCAGATCCTCGACCGTAGCTTTAGCCTTTTGAATTTCTTTAGCTTCCTCCCTCGACTGATCAATAGCACTCCCCAATGACGAAACATGGTCGACTTGTACTGGCGAAGTAGGGACGTCATTGATATCTTTTTGGATTTCTTTTAACTCTACACTCGGAACAAACATTTGGGAGACATTCAGGCTTCTCAAGATCGAGCTAGCACTACACGGGTGTCTAGTGTCAACTTTTTTTAAACTCTCGGCAAGCTCTTTAAGCACGTAATCTCCCTTTGGCAATTCATCAAGCAAGTCGAAAATTAGGAAGTTCTTGGGGCCTGGAGGTGATATCCTAAGCATTTCTCTAGCTGCATGTAGCCTAATGATTCCTAGTATTGTCCTTGCGTGCATTTCCCACGACTCCAATGGTGAATCTATTTTGAACTTCCGTAAAAACCTATGCAATAGCATAATTTCCTTCACAAGAGAAAGCCAGTGGTCCCGTCTTGTTGAGCTTGTTATTTCTGGAAATTCAATGACAATCCCTTCTTGCCTAAACGGAAAACACAAGTCGATTAATAAGCTGGCCTGGATTTTGTGATTACCTCAAGTTATGTTGCTGGGACTCTTCAAAAACGCTGCCGCCACCTGTTTTAGATCCTCCAAAAAAGCATTACTTTTGAAGGATCCGACATGATCCCGTCAACATTTTCGGAAAGTCCAAGCAACATATTCCTGAAGTGTTTAAGATGAGACTTACTCGGTTGTTCATGTCTCTAGTAAATGAAAATACAATTTAGTCCTCGAGAAAAGACCGAAGAACTTGAATACAATTTAATCCTCGAGGAAAGACCGAAGAACTCGAATAACTGGTGCAACATATTTAGAAGTCATTAAGAGTACTTACAATTCAGATGATTCATAAACTAAGGCTTTGTCAAAGAGAGGAGCACCCCATGGACCCGTGGCAGCTGTCGTGACACTTTGTTCGCAGTCTTTTGAAAGATCAAGCTTAATAGCCTCTTTATAAGAGAGAACACCAGATGCCTCAAAGTAAAGGGCATAGTTCGTTAGCGTCAGCCTACCTAGAAATAAAGAGTCTGTTAACAATCTCGAGCCACGTGACAATACGAACCACAAAAAATGCAAGACATACCAGGCCAACTTGTACCTCCGATGTGGCGCACTACTCTTTGTGAACTTGCAGTTCCTTCCACATGTAGTATGAACTCATCGTCCGCCATTTCCATGCCTGTTGGTGTCATTTGTGTTTGCAAATGCTTCACACATCTAATCAACGGAAGTCAACCAGAAAGGAGAACCAATCCATCAGTCAAAATCAACTATATACGCCTCAACCCCAACAACTCTATTATATTTATTTTCCAAACGAGAAACGAAAATTACTTTTCAATCTCTTTCAGAAACATGTCATAAGCGGGATAATGAAGTCGATTTTCCGTAGATGCTGTCAGCGTCTCGAAAGTAAATCGTCCATTAACAATATCAGCTACTAAATGTACAAGCGTCCCCATCCATAAGAACGCATCCTCTCCAACACCTGGTTCATTATCAACCTGTCAAATCAGACATAAATGTACCGTAAGAAATACATATCATTTATCAGGAGGTGTACACCAGAGGAAATCCGAGTGTGTATCGAGTAGCACAATGTGACAAAAGAAAATTTCTAGTTAAGATACAAGTTCCTTACTAGGAGCGGCATGACATCTGAGTAGAACAACGAAATGTCATCTTGTTCTCGAGGCAACTTACAAGTTACTTTCCTATCTTCTTTTTCTTTTGCCACGCACTCCTGTTACATAAAGCAAACAACACATCTCACAGCACATATCATCAAGAAAAAAAAATCGCAAAAATTCTAAATAGAATCGGTAAAAAAGTATCAATCAAACCGTTCTTGTTCGCTTTGCTAAAAAAACAAAATCACTTATCTCCTATAAGTTACGAACATAAGTCAAAAAGTATATGCATATGAAACTACAAGTATATTTAGGCATGAAACGGATAACAACAAACGGTTAAGATTAAAACATAGCAACTGCAGAAGCTATTAAAGTAAACTATGCACAAAATCAAAGTAGTAATAAAGACAAGAGTCATTGGACTAACTGAATGCCTCTCTTCATCATCTGAACTTGGCATTTGCCATGCTAGCATCATGTCGAACGTGATCCGACTAAACGAACCGTCGACTAACGCCTCTTCCAACTTGCTGCATACATCAGTGAGGGCCTTAGAGCAGCAAAATTCGACCAACTTCGTTGAATAACACCCCATTTTAGGATCCCATCCATCCTCAAATTCATGCACTAATTCATCTGCAGAGGTGCCCAACCTCCTGTGACAAAACATTTATCAATAACACTGTTGAGAACATGATAAATACCTACTTTATTACAAAAAAAAAAATTGAATTTAGCGACAGATAAATTTTGTACTAAACAGCAAAACCCGTCACGAGTACCATTTAGTAATGAATTCGCGATAAATTTCTGTTAGTTACGAGCAAAATAGCAGCTTATTTCAGTTTTTTAGTAACCTGGATGATTGTTACGCACTTCAACATGATTTCAGAATGAACAAATTTCTATGTTTTAAGTCTCACTACTAGTCATCTACTAGTCATGATCGGTGGCAGAGCCAGAATTTTCGATAAAGGGGTTCAAAATTTGAGTTGAAGGTGGTTCGACATCTACTATATATACTTAAAAAGTTATCTTAACCACATATATATTATATAATTTTTTCGCTGGAAGGGGTTGAATGAATCCCCCTAATAGTATAATGGCTCCGCCACGGCTCGTGATCACGCGTTTGACCCATGATAATTTAAAAAATCCTAAATCCACCCTGATCACTCTCGTAGATCACTCTCTACGAGAGGGTGTGGGGAGTGTTGAAGATATAATTAAATAACACGTGTACATAAAAGTGTTTGCTCTCTAACAACTTAAAGTAAAACACAAATGGTATGATGATTAGTATTTTCACAATTTTGTGTATATTGTGTATAATTCAAAATTGAAGAGAAGCTCAAAATTCGAATCACTAAGTAAAATCATGTATTCCTTCCGTCTTAATTTACGTGACACTTTTTGAAATTCAAACAAATCTATATTTAATCGTAATTTAAGTATTTTGAGTTGTCAATTTCATTGCAAACTTATGATACTTTTTACTAATTCTCATTCAATTTGTTTCAACTTCAAGCATCAATCAATCATGTCCAAATATTTTAGTAATTAATTATATGAACAACTTGAAGTCATAACTAATTATTTCATATAAAGAAGAAAATACGTAAATAATTTTTCAAAAAAATAAAACTACAAATTTTGATCAAAATAGTTCAAATAAACCACTTAGCCCCTAGCTCCTGCATAACCACAACAACTACGTACATAATCTAATCGTATCGAAAGTAAGATCTAATAACAACAGTCTGTACACATATCTTATTTCTATCTTTTAACGAAACAAGTTTCGATAGAAAATAAAAACACAAATAACCATAGAAAGCAGTTATTTTTATACTAGTAACTAAAAAAATGCAACAAAAATAGTAGTAAAGAGGAAAACTAACATAGCACATGAATGAATAACATCGTTGGCAATGGAAGATAGATGCTTCTTTCCCATCTTTTTATTAAAAATTTTTAAGAATTATAATTCTAAGTTTTTTGTGTATAAATTTTATATTTTTATACACGAGACAAGTTTCAGAATTGAAAAAATAAATAAAAATTTATAGTGGGATTCAGTTCTTTAGGATCTATAGGACACGTGTCAAACATGCAACAACTCATGCCCCTTATTCAGCCCTTACTCAACTTTATCGATATTTTTCCTATATTATCCTTATTAATTCTTCACATTATATCATAAAATAGTAATTATCTTAAATTTCTTTAATTTATTATTATTAATTTTACTCTTATAATTGAATTTTCTTTTAAAAAATGAAAAACAAATTTTTAAAAAAAAGTTTGAGAAATAAATAGATAAAATTATTTTCTTTTTACTTATAATTTTTTAACAGATATATTTAATCGTAAAATTATCAACCTTTCGTAAATATCTGTGATCTTCGATAATAAATATTCTTTTATCGATAAAGCTTCGAAATAAAACTATACTACAATTGGTAAATGCTTGATATTTAATATTATATTCCATCTTGTCCTTGTTTATTTAAAGGAATTGATACATTTTCTTTTGAAACAAAGAGGAGAAAGAATATTGATATCTTAATTCACCTATATTACTATTAAAAAAAATATTAATTACTTTCACAAAAATGACAATGACACATCACTATAATTAGTATCACACCTTTATTTATTATTAAAAGGTATATCTTTATTGACTAACCAAAAGTATGCTAAGAATGATTTTGGTGTACATAAAGCCAAAGGTTATGTTTAATATGTTAAATAATTAATTTGAATCGAAGGTCAATCGAAAATAAGTTTTCTAGTATTACTATATTATATAGAATTTATGATTCAAGATAATTATTTGTACAAGTAAAATTTAAACTGTAACAAAACTTGTATATCATCAAATTTCTTTTTTATTGTAATTATGAAATTCACGATAAATATAATAATATATGATTCAAAACTCGGATAATGTGTTATAAGTCAAAATTTCATGGAAGTAAAGATAATTCTCCCAAAAATTAATATGTAATATATTTTATATGAAAATATCCCAATAAATCAAAATGAGTTTTCTCTATGCAAGTAGCTTGTATTGGGCTTGAGATTTGCAAATACCATTTCCAGCCTCTAGAAGCCCATAACACCTGTTGTTTAGGATTTTTCTTTCTTTTTTTCTGCCATTATTATATATTTTCAAAAAGAAAAATTAACTCAAATAACTATACGTTAAAAAATAGTCAACGGATGTATAATATACAAATAGTTAATATACAATATATGTAGTATTTTGACTGATATTTGTTGGTCGAACGGCCAAATGTGTAACTTCTCCGAATTGTCTTGAATTGAAACAGAAGTTATATAGCGGTAACTAAGAATATATCTTTTAGATATAGGCTTTGCATCTGACATTCATTGGGCTTCTCTCTTCGGGAGCCTGCACCCTCACTGCCGCTGGAAGGCCAGCCGGGCCGTGAGCGCTGTGGGAACGGGCTTCCCAAGAAGCCAGCCCGGGCCGGGGTCAGCATAGAATGAAGGGCAACTGTCACATATAGCAAACAAAAAATTCATATTTGTATGCTATAGCAAACTTTGCATAATTGCGCTCCATAGCAAATATAAAACTGTATAATTTGCTATACATATACAATTGTATAATTCGTTGGCCTATTTCGCTGCAATTGTATAATTTGTTTTGCATACAGTTGAATCGAATTAAAATGTATGTATATTGCATAATTATAAGTGTATAGCAAGAAGATATATGTTTTTCTCGCTTTATACAAAAACAGAAACACAATATATACACTTCTGTTGTATAAAGCTAGAGAAAATTGTATTTCACTGCAATAGTATAATTCGCAATTGTATAATTCCTTGGCCTTTTTCTCTGCAATATTTGAAGTAAAATGTTTGTAAATTGTATAATTAAGTGTATAACACGAAGATATACATTTTGGCATGTGTATATACAATTTTCTCTCGCTTTATACAAAACAGAAACAGAATTATACACTTATGTGTATAAAGCGAGAGAGGCGAGCGAGAATGGAGAGTGGCGAGCGAGATTTTTGGGAGAGAGACTCTGGCAAATTTTAGCTAATGTTTGCTATAGAGCACAATTAAATCAAACCATAGCTATTCCATTTAATTTAGGTTATTAGTTTGCTATTATATACAATTTTCCCTAGAATGAAGGGGACTACCCGTTGAAAAGAAGTCAGGACTCATACAAACAAAAAAGCGCCCTTACGCTCTAGTTTGATCGAGGGGCCGCAACTATATATATATATATGAAATTAAAAAGGCAATAATCGAATCTATCTTTCAAATGTATAAATTCTTATAATCATCAAAGTAGAAATTCTCCCCAAACTTGTAGATGCCACTCTACTTCTCCCAACTATTAATCTCAAAATTGTCACCTTTATTATTTTTCTTTTCTTCATTAACATATTAAAAATAGGAAAATATAAAAGTAACATAATAATTTTATTTGTGTAGTAAAATGAAATCCTAAGTTATGGAAACTTATCAATGTAAAGTTTAAATTCTTTAAAACAACAAAGAGACATATTATGAATACTACATTACTCATTTCCATTATGGATTAGAATTATCTTTTTGCATGCACCACCAAAATTTCTAATTAAAAGTTTTGAATTCAAGCAATAAGAATAATGTGGAATCATATTTGGTAAGATATGTTCTATCTTCCAAGTTGAAACTTTTCTGCGAGAACCTAGATTAGTTGTATATCAATTCTCTGAATCAAGTAAAGCTTTTTAACACAAATATGAATATATTGAGATCAAAAATAGATATCAAATACCAGATAGAAAATCAATAAAAAAAAATATTTTTTCTCATAATTGCTTGATAAATGGTTGAGATATACTAGTCACCTTCTCAAATCATAAGCACACTTGAAGTGAAAACACATGTAGTGTGGGGGGGAATTAATTAGTTATTGGTTTATGTCCATTTCTACAATATTGTCAATCTCATCAATCAATCATTCATTTTAGAATTAGAATTATGATATCATTGATTAAGGATAAAAAACAAATGGATCCTAGGTCCAATTCTTGATTTATTCATTTACTCAATTATCAAATTCTTATCCCTCTCTAAGGTCACATGCATAGTCACTAACTTTATATATTTCCCAAAATTGGACAAAAAACAAAGCATCCATTTCTTCCCACTATACCTTATTACTCAATTTGGAAATTATGTCCCTTTTTTTGTTTAAGAATATAACAAAACTCTCTCTATACACTCTATTTCCCACTCTCAATAATTGATTCTCATTCTTTCTACTTTAATTCACATCCTTCTTCTTTTTTCTCTTTTCATTGTCTTTTGATGAGACTTCATTTTTTTTTTCTTTTGTCTTTTGAAGTTAAGGAGGCAAAAGAGAGGGGTTTAGACTACATAGGATTAGTCATGTTTTGTCTACTCTCTTGTCTCTAGTGGAATGGACTTAAAGTGTGTGTATATATATATATATATATACACACACACCATTCGATCATTTAATTTAGATTATTTATACACACTCAAAGTTGAAAGGCATAAGTATCCGCTGAAGCCAAATTAAGAATCATGTTTACATATTATGCCTTAATTTATAAAACATATTCAACGTATAGCCATACCTTATACTATATATATGTGTGTATGTGTGTGTGTATAGTGTATAGTGTATATGTTGTATATATATTACTTCAATTATATCAGTAAATTAGTTGATCGAATAATATATATTCTTTTTAACTTTCCCTTTTCATAAATGCACTTTTTATCCTTAGGCCATTTAGTATTTGAATTCACTCATCTAACTAATCTAATCATGGCATAAAGTATTTATATTTGTAACACAAAATATGCATTAAAAATTAAGTGATCTTAATTATCACTCCCCTTGATTTTAATTATAGTATTTGTATATAATTTGGATGGTAGCTATTCTTGTATATGTTTGCCACTTACTGAATACCACTCTGTAGAGATTCTTTTGACACCTTTGAGAATTACTCAAGGGGGGAAGAATGTGTCTATTTATCTAATTATTACATGAAGTACTTTGACATTAAATCAAAATACAAATGGATAATAAAGATTTTTACCTATTTCTGATGTTTTAATTTAGTTAGATACCTAGCTAATTTTCTTATTATTTTCGTTGTTCTCTATGAATTCATTATTGATATTTTTCTTGTCGAAAAAAAATAAAATATATAAGATAAGGTTAAGAAAATATACACTATTGGTTGAATCCTTTCGATTGAAGAGCTAAATTTTCATTTCATCGATGAGTGCTCGATTTTTCATCTGATAATTTTTTTTTTATTTTTCCTTTCTTTCCGCCCTCAATTTGTTTTTTTATTTTATTTTATTTAAAAAAGAATAGAATTCTTTTCAATTTCCTAGTATATCTATATCTTGCGGTTATTATTTGCTTGGTATTATATATATATATATATATATATATATATATATTTGATAAAATTCCATAAAACGTAAAATGGAGCATAAAAAAGAATAAGATATACGCAAATATTAAAGTATACTTTAATTATTATTTTAAAATTAAAAATTCGAAAAGAAAAAAAGAAATTAAAAAAAATTAGGACTTCAATACAAATATATATCCTTTTGGCCCCTACCTTCAAACTCCCAAATAACTTCTTGGTACTTTCTTACGAATCATCCACTAAAATATTTTTAAGGCTCACAATTAGATATTCCACTTACACTTTGTCTAGATCATCGTTAACTATATTCTATTATATTATATTGAATAGTAGATACAATGTTTAGTTAGATTATATTATTTATTGTTGTTTAATAATATTTTAATTGTTTAGTTTGATTGTATCGTATGTATTGTAATTTATAAATTTACTTAGAGGGTAAAATAATATTTTGAAATATTATGTAAAGATATAATTGAAAAAAGAAATTAAACAACAATGAAAACACACCAAATTGGTTGTTCCATAAAATAGGGATTTTCATTGTTACGTAACAATGAAATTTAACAATCCAGTACAATATATTTTAAGTAAAAATCAAAACAAATATTATAGATATAATAACAATACAATACAAATACAATGGGTAACAACGATCCAAACACAGTGTTAGTTTTATTCCCATGATATACTCCTAGCTATTACAATGACACCTATGTTTAATAATTCTTAACACTAAATTAAGAAAATTAGTGACGAATAATTTGTGTTGTTAAATAATAAAAAAATATCGCTAATTTTATTAAACGATGAATGATAAAATTAAAAAATTCATGTTTAACAATAGATTAGTGATGAATTTTATAGTTAATTCCTATTTTTATGGCTCGTGCTAGATATACAACTTGTTTGGAGCAATTTCTATTGTTAATTATATTTAAACGATTAATTAGCTATGAATTAGGGAAAATACTCAAGTACGCCTCAATCTATGCCCGAAATCCCAAAGACACACTTATACTATACTAAGGTCCTATTACCCCCTGAACTTATTTTATATGTAATTATTTACCCCTTTTTAGCATACGTGCTACTAGTTCGAAAAAAATCAACCATCGATGAGCCCACAAGATAGTGCCACGTAAGTTAAAAAGGGATAAAAAATTATTAATAAAATAAGTTCAGAAAGGATAATAGGACCTTAGTATAGTATAAATGTGAACTTAGATATCATGTTTATATCAAGGGAATCAAACAAGTGGTAGAGTATATCCAATTGGAGTTAAAAGAAAATTAGCTATAACATTCATTGTTAATCTATAGCTAATTATTAAAAGAAATTTAGCTATAGATTAACAATGAATGTTATAGCTAATTTTTTTTTAACTCCAATTGGACATACTCTACCACTTGTTTGATTCCCCTTATATAAACATGATATCTAAGTTCATAATATTCCTTCCAACAAAATATTTTTTTTATATTCTAATACAAAGCACTTAGCATTATAAAAAATAACTTTGAAGACATCAAACTTTTTGGATTTGTTAGCCATTTTGATGACTTTGACTTAAAGAATAAAAATTGATTTCAAAAAAGATACTTACTCTATCCTAAATATTTTCTACATTTTTTTAAAAATAAATGAATATTAATTAATATTTTCAGATATAAATTTTATTATATAAATATAAAAAAATTGTAAATGAAATATATTTTATACAATTTTTATATTGAATTAAAAAGGAAACATCATTATCTTGACTTAGAAAAAAAATGAAAATCCAACAATTAATTTTGAGACAAAGCAAAATTGGAATAAACATAGGGAAAAACAAAAAGGAAACATCACTATCTTGAAAACTTAAACCAAAATAGTATTTTAATTAATTAAATTCCCATATATTTTCTTGGCAAAGTTATTGTTGCCACCCTTTTTGATCAAACCATATAATTCCACGTTTAATTTACTTGGACACAAAATAATATTTTAGTAATTCTCACCGTTCCTAATATTTATTTGTCAGATTTTTTTTTATCATATTTAATAAATATATCAAAAAGAATTAATTTATTATATAAATTTTAGTCAAGCACGTTTCTTTTATAATTAAAATTAAAAAGAAGGAATATATATAATATAATATAAATAAATTGAATAGGAATCAATTTCCAAGGAGGCAACAATAAAGTAAAGTTCATTTTCAAGATCATACTTTTCTTGACTCCCCTTTTTTTCCTCAAGGCTTTTCTTTGCATTATAAGAAAAAAATATTATTAATATTAATTATTCATCAAATAATTTATCATGACCTAAATCAAATATCAATTGATAAAAAATTTATGATAAAATATTTATATAAATAATTATTTTTTTATAAAGTATATAAAATATAAACTGAATAAGTAAAAATAATAGACGTATCAAGATTTATATATATATCTAGATTATATACTTTTGACACAAAGGTATAAGAAACAATCTAGCTAGAGCACTATATAATAGAATAGACCCACACACACAAAAAAGATCTTATCATTTTCTTGTTCAAGAACTTCCTATTTAATTTATGTACTCAATAATAATAATAATTTCACTTGGTTATGGTAATTAAATAGACATCATTTCTATAAAAAAAAAATTATGTAATTTTAAATATATCATAATATTTCTATTACTATAAAATTATATGAAGATGTAAAAATAGAACACCAAAATTCTTAACATTTAAACATGCTATATATATATATATATATATATATATATATATATATATATATTTTAACTAAACTAAAATTAAATTATATTTAAAGTAACATTAATTTTTTAAAATATATTTTTAGGGGGTGGAGGACCAAAGAGTGTTGAAATTCATATATATACAGATATATATATATATATATATATATATATATATATATATTAACTAAACTAAAATTAAATTATATTTAAAGTAACATTAATTTTTTAAAATATATTTTTAGGGGGTGGAGGACCAAAGAGTGTTGAAATTCATATATATATATATATATATATATATATATATATATATATATATATATATATATATATATATATATATATTAACTAAACTAAAATTAAATTATATTTAAAGTAACATTAATTTTTTAAAATATATTTTTAGGGGGTGGAGGACCAAAGAGTGTTGAAATTCATATATATACAGATATATATATATATATATATATATATATATATATATATATATATATATTAACTAAACTAAAATTAAATTATATTTAAAGTAACATTAATTTTTTAAAATATATTTTTAGGGGGTGGAGGACCAAAGAGTGTTGAAATTTATATGGTCAATATTCATTCACAAGTGAAAGAAAAGGGGTCCATCCACATGTATTTAGATGCTCATACAAAGATCATTATTATTATTATTCTCTTGTTTACTAAAATGACACAATATATTTTCATACTCTTAAAACACACAAAAAAAAAACAAAAAAAAATTCCATTTGAGTTTTTAGTACTATTTTCATGTGGAAAAAAAATAAATTCATATTATTATTATTTTTCTCCTTTAGACACGTATAAGAAAAATCCTTTATTGTCATCATCTATATAATACTTCACTTTGCTTTAAATTCTCTTTCATTCTTCATCAACTTACTTAAAAAAAAAAAATCTTTTTTTTTCTTTTCTACTCTCTCTTCTTTCTAAATTATGAGTAATAATAATAATAATATTTTATCAAATAAAGATGAATTATTTGAGCTAAGAAGAGGTCCATGGACTCTTGAAGAAGATAATCTTCTTATTCATTATATTTCTACTCATGGCGAAGGTCGTTGGAATGCCTTAGCAAAATGTGCTGGTAATTTTTTTATTTTTTTTTATATATTTTATATAATTCTTGAATTTAAGTAACAAATATTTTTATTAAAAAAATATACACTTTTTTTGAATTGTCATTTAGCTAAATGTGAAAGATATGTATCAAAATTGTATAATATTGGTATAAGAAAAGAAAATTCTATTCTTTTTATTTATTTGTTTGTTTATTAAATTTTTTTTTTTTTTGCAGGATTGAAAAGAACAGGAAAAAGTTGTAGATTAAGGTGGCTGAATTATTTAAAACCAGATATTAAACGTGGAAATCTCACTCCACAAGAACAACTATTAATTCTTGAACTTCACTCTAAATGGGGAAATAGGTAAATTTAAATTTGTATAATCTATAGTTTACGAGTTTGAGTCATTATAGTCAACTTTCGATATTCGTGTCACTAGGTTGTTGTTTATATCAATGTAGATATTTTGTGTATCGAACTGTCATTACCTTTTTTAAGTTCAAATAACTCAAGATTCTCGAATTTTATTATTAAATTTAAATTTTGAATTCGTTTATACCTTCTAGGTGGTCAAAGATTGCTCAGCATTTACCGGGAAGAACGGATAATGAAATCAAGAACTACTGGAGAACGAGGGTACAAAAACAAGCAAGACAACTTAAAGTTGATTCAAATAGCAAGAAGTTTGTTGAAGCAATCAAGAATCTATGGGTACCAAGATTACTTGAAAAAATGGAACAATGTTCTTCATCATCATCAATTGAAAAAAAACTTCCTAATTTACCCTTGATCAACAATAATCAAGAACCTTGTACAAAACACAACAAATCCCATGATATTGCTGCTAACAACAATAACACAACATGGGGTTCACAAGAAAGTTCATTAGATTCAATGCATGTGTTGAATGAAAATATGAATTCAACTCATCAATATGATGAATGTTACCATGTGGGAAGTTTCATTCAGCAGCCAGAGCATTTAACATATCAAGAAATGTCAATTTCAGAATGTGACGTGGCAGAAGCTGATTGGTTGAATGATGAAGGATCATTGTGGAACATGGATGAATTTTGGCAATTCAAAAAGCTAGGAGATGTAGACATCTAGCTAGACTTGAACAATTTTCAAAAGTCAAGAAAAGGTGTGTGTGTTTGGGGGGGTGGGGGGGGGGGGGTGAGGGGCAAAATGGTAATCATAATATTGTATTTGAAAGTCTTACTTGGCTTTATATAATATCACTTTGATATTAATGCCTATATGCTATGGACTAAAGTTTTTTAGTAGGTTTTGTAAAAGTTCTGACTTTGACTTGTATAAATGAAATATCAAATGACTACTATTTAAATTTTCTTGATTTTTTGTCCTATTTTGTTGATTTCAAGTTGACGCAAAATTTGTCATTTATATAGTTTGACGTAAAATTTATCAATTCATGGTCAGAAAAAAGGAATTGTAAGCGTAAAATTCGATGAATGGAATGGAATAAAGATGGTTCTTTGTACTATTGATAAGTCTTGGTTAACATTATATACTTATCCACTAGTTGATCTACAATTGAGAAGATGACTCTTGAGTCATAGAAAGATTAACTAGAAAAGATGAAGTGACTTTGGTGAAAGAGAGAGCTCAAAATGCTAAGGAAAAGGACCCTTCTTGTGTTGTCTAGTCATGTAAAGGGGACACTTATTTCATAGTATTTTGTATGAAATACTGTGTAATATAAAAAGAAGTATAGCCAATTTTGTGTTAATTCATGTTCGTGATAGATAGGTCTTAAAAATGATAAAACGCCATCAGGGTAAGCCCGGCCCACTACAAGGTAAAGCACTCCCAATTGAAAAGTACTCCATTCAGTTTGAATCCAAGATTTCTGTTTAAAAATGATCGAACTTCGCTTTGAGGGTCGTCGTACCCCTTAGTAAGCATTCTCTTCATTGTCATACTATGTTAGGTAGGGGAGATTTTTATGACATGAAAGGTCAACTAGAAGGAATATTGGTGAAATCCAATCACTGATTTGATTGTTTTACCCTCAAGAAAAACAAGGATAAAAGTACAATTTTTACAAGTAGAGCATTATGAGAAAGTATGACAAGTAGTACTTGATTTTTCAAATAGGGAAAAAGCAAGAGAGGAAAGAGAAAAGTTGGCACTCATACCTCTACTATACTTTAGTAATTCGATTTGTTTGCTCGAATTTTTCAAAAATATTGTATAATCCGTCAAAAGTAATGTATATTTAGAGGATTCAGCATATGATACGACATTATTTTTTGAAAGTCCGAGCAACATCGATGAAAGTAATAAATGATAAAACAAACAATGTGGAAGATTCACTATACAACAATAGGACTGAACTTCAAGAAATGCTTTATGGTATGAGATTTGCTGTCAAATGTTCTTTAGGAATTCACAATCCTTAAAAAAAGGTGCAACTTAGCATGTGACTAAACAGGCTAAGATTTCATGTGAAAATGGAACTTACTTAGCATCATGCTTTTTCTAACTTCAATCAAATTATCATCAAACATCACTTCATTAATCTTGAAGAGACTACACTCTCATAAATCACAGCTCACAGCTTGAAGAGACTACACTCTCACAACACCAGACTATATTGTTCAGACGTTTCAAAAATATTGTAGGACGTATATCACATCCTCCAAAAAGCAACACATTTTGGATATCGACCCTTGGTTAACTCTGTTCATCAAGGGTTAGGCAGAAGAAAAGAAATCGTCTAACTTTTTCGTATCTACATTGACCACTAGACGACACATTCGGTCCACTGTAATAAGGGTACAAGGCCTTTTTGAGAGAATTTGAATATTTGATTGAAATGACCCCTTTTTACATGATGGTTGGTCCCTTATCATTAAAGTAATTCTATCAATCTTCACATAGGACCAAATATGATATGATATTTCTTGTCAAAAGACCTTTCATTAAAAACTTGCAAAGTTATGGGTGTCTTTACCCTTCAATGAAATTTTACACAAGGACCCCATCCTTAGAAGTAAATGCATGTCCTCAAAGCTATAGAATCACACAAGATTTGGTTGCAAAGCTTTTTGCAACTTTTTTTTCTTGTTTTCATAGTGGTGGAGGGTTCTTTTCTACACATAACTATTCAACATACACGCCAAAGCGATTATAACAAGGGTGTCCTTTTCATTGGGACATTAACTCATTCATGATCAAGGTCCCTTGACAGATATAAAGCTTCAACAACCTCCATAAGAGTCAATGCTCCATCTCGAGTAGGGCTCCTCGTAGAAATACCAGATCATTGAAGAGAATCTAAACAGTAGTTTTCCTGTCAAGTACGCGTGAAACTCATCACTACCTCTAATAGCTTCACTTTATCTAAAGCATTGTCACACAAGATATGCTTATGATCAATGATTAGAAATCAAAGCAAAAACCTGGCCTTTAAGCAGACTTAGATAAACTGCAAAAAGCCAGAAGCAGGATATTGGCTTCTTCAGTAACTGATGTTCATAGCTGCAAGCTTTTGTACAAATGGAACAGCAAAAAGTACTTCATAGGGAGAGTAACAAAGACTGAGCCACCAAAACTTTATTGTCTTTTGAAGTATAGATGATTTGTACAAATCTGAAGTTAGCATTATCATGAAATATGGAAAATCAATACCTTGAAAATCGTCTATTTGTACACGTAAATATAAAGAAAAGTTACATTAGATAATCTTGATCACACACTTCAATTTCTTCAGAAAAAGAGCTTCACTTCCCACCCTTAGCATAGTTATCGCGTAGAGTGACAGTCCGATTAAAGACCAGTTTTTCAGAAGTTGAATCCTTGTCAACAGCAAAATACCCTGCAAAAGTCATCAGTTGAAACAACTCAAGTGTTAGGCTGGGAATCAAGAAAAATGGAGCTGGGAATCAAGTTTTTTGCTGAGGTTGATCAATATCTTGGCAGTTCTTGATGAGGCCTTTCAGAATTTGAAAGGTGGAAAATGAAAAAAAAATCAAAAAAATCAAGTGATCTACATCTTTCATGTGTTGTTTTTCAGGTCTGTCAGTTTAAAATTGATATTGTAAAAGCAAATCACAAACGAAATTGATATTTTCGCTATTTGTATTTTAAGAGGCCCAAAAGCCAACATCAAAGAAGTAATAGAGACAATAAAGGAACCTATTGTAGGACTCAAGAAAAACAACATAGGTCAAGCTGCTAGATAGATACAAAAATTTTCCCTGATTGATCATTTGATGCTAAATGCGCCACCCTAGAAGCAACTTCCATGTGACTACTCATAAATCAATTAAAGAACCGAAATAACATTATAATGGCATTTAAATTTCATTTTAGCAAAGTTTCAGCTCCCTACGAAGAACAGGGTAATAGAACTTACCGAGCCTTTCAAACTGAAATCTGTCTCCAAGAGTAGCCTTACTAACTGAGGGCACAGCATATGCATTTTGTATAACCACTTTAGACTCAGGGCTCAAATCACCAAGCCAGTCATCGAGTTCGGCAGGATTCTTTTATGAAAAACAAGCAATAGTAAGTCTCCAAAGATAACTACTCATGTTGAGGGAAAAGGGGGTTATAGTAAGTTCAACAAAAGTAAAGAAAATAAACCTCAGAGCGGAACAGCCTGTCAAATAGCCGGACCTCCACCTTAAGTGGATCAGCCCCAGGTGAAGGTTCTGCAACCCAATGAAGAACACCCTGCAACATCATTGTTTCAGAAAACCAGGAACAAGGAATCCGGGATACTAAAGCCAACAATAATATAAGGGAAAATTTAACTTTAGAAAACCCACCTTAGGCTTAATGGTCTTGGATGGATCATACTCTGCCCGAATCTCAAGAACTGTCTCTTTGTCATCAGCAAGAATTACATCTGTACACTTGATAGGGTATGCATACCTGTAAAGCAAATAAGCTTAATAGTTTGAACTCTACATCTAAGGGAAGTGCGGAACTGAAATCGGACAATTCAGATGGCCAAAGAGATGAGTTAAAGGACAGTACCTCAATAGGACAGATTTTCCAGGAGCAAGACCATAATAATCTTTAGAATCTTTCAAACGAAAATCTGTACGTTCGATGTACACAACGCTAGAAAAGGGGACCTGCAAAATTAATAAAAATTAAATAGATATTAAGGGTCAATGACATTGAAATGCTTTATTAAGTGAGGACAGAAGTAGACAGCATCCGTCACCAGTTGATTATTATTAGTAGAAAATGTGTGCCCACCTTATAAAACGACGAAGCGTCATCTGCTGGTGCTTCAGGCCATTTCTTCGCATCTAGATCCATTACTAATCCAGCTTCAAGGTTTGTGATGACAACCTGAATATGAAGTTGATAACTTAAGTTTCTGAAAATCGAAAGTAGAATACATATATACACATATTCCATCCGCGAACACTTAATTTTAAAAGACCCACCTTAAGGGGATTTAGCACAACTAGTGTCCGAGCAGCTGTTTTATTAAGTTCTTCTCTTATATGGTATTCCAGGCGACTTAGCTGTATCATACTAGAGTCACTGCATAAAGAAAGGCTGTCAAACACTATTTTTCTTTTGTACCAGGAACACACAAGCGCATTGATAAATGAGACCCAACCTTCTAGTTATTCCAATCCCACGAACAAAAGCATTTATTGCTGTTGAAGTTACCCCTCTACGTCGCAATCCTGCTAATGTCATGAGACGAGGATCATCCCAGCCATCAACCCAGTTCTCTGTTACAAGACGGTTCAACTGACGACAATAAAAATCAAGCATCAGTTTGAAACTAGAAATTTACCAGCAGAAAATTATTATACATAATTTATAATTAAAAAAACACTCTCGAGTCAAAAACTAACTTTACGCTTTGACATCACAGTGTTAGACACATTCAACCGTGAGTATTCCCAAACAAAAGGCTGGTAAAGGCTTAAGGCATCCAACAACCAGTAATATGATGCACGGCGGGTTTCAAACTCCAGGGTGCAAAGCTGCATAAGAAGTGAAATTGAAGTATGAATTAATTTAGGCTAATATTGAACAGCAATACTATTTTACCATAATAATTCGGGGCTGCACGGCAAGATAGACCAGTATTGTATAGCACATTCAAACATCAGTGCTTTCGCTTCTCTCCTTTTTCTATAATGGTAACGTTTATATTAATATTACAAGGTATGCTACACAGAAATGTGAAGTCCACTTACAAAAAGGGATCCTACATCCTTTGCTTGTTATAAACTGTCTAAAACATCAAAAATATCTTCTCTCTCTTTGACGGGAAAAGGGGGAATACTCTACATAATGGATTTGAAAATAATTTTTTTGTTACTTTCAAGTGAAAACAGAAAGTAATAGAGGACGTAAAAATCCAAGATTGGCCATGCTGACTTGACAAAGTGAAAAACACTATATGACAGCAACAAGTTACATACATACCGAATGAGTGATATTTTCCAAAGAATCAACAATGCAATGGGCGTAATCATAACTTGGGTAGATGCACCATTTATCCCCTGCATGCGGATGAGGAGTGAACTGTAGAACCAGGTAATACAGATTAAACATCAGTTGAAAAAATAAAACAGAATCCAAAAAGATTTGTCAGAAAAACTTGCCTTGATACGGTATGCAATGAGGTCATACATATTGAAATTGTCATTCTGCATGTCCTGTTTCATCCTCAATGTCGCTTTGCCTTCATCAATCATCCCCTTCTTCATTTCATCAAACAATCTTAAGGACTCTTCTATAGGCCTATCTCTCCAAGGGCTGTTCATCTTCTTCTCCCGATATTCTTTTACCTCGTCAGCTGTCTGGGTTATGTAGAAAATCAGACCATATATGTCATAATAATATCCAGTTAATGTAAAATCACAACAGTTAGTTAAGCCCCTTAAAATAGAGGTTGGCTCAGGTCAGCAAGGGTAAACTTGAAGGTAGAAACCAAAAACGAGTATCAAGAGAAAAATAATAGCGATTTTCATGTATTAAACATATCATATTGTATTTATAATTACCTGGTGGTCAACATATGCATGGCCTCTTCTTATCAACTCTACCGCCAGCTCATAAAGGTCTTGGAAATAATCACTAGTGTAAGTGATCTGAAAATTGCCAACATATTAGTGCAGAAAACATGGAAAGCCGACAGTTGGCATTGAACAGTATCATACCTTGAAAGGCTCCCATCCCATCCACCCAACAATTTCTTTGATATGATCGATGTACTCTTTCTTCTCAGCTTCAGGGTTGGTATCATCAAACCTACATCCAACAGCAAAGTCATGAGGAAACTAACACTCCCAAGTCCCAAGTAAAAAAGAGGTTCCAACTAAACGAAATTAGAGGTTTTATGTGAAGAGCAGAAAGTGGACACAAACCAACTATTTCTGCATTGCAAAACTATATGCCATGCTTTGCAACATTTTGGGCCTAAAATTGACAGTGCCTTGAACTGCATTAAAAATTTATATAAAGTTCTGCACAAAGGGGGCTGAGAGATATACGCCCACGGGTTTGGAATTCAATTCCAGCAACAACATGGTGGGTTATTTGCAGAGAACAAAATTTTCGAAGACAAAAGGAGAATGTAACTAGTCTTATTTTTTTTTTCTTTTTGAAAACCATGGTGTCCAGACCAGACCTTGACTAAAGCCATGGTATACCTTCTACCTCCCACCAGCAACAGGCTACCATCATGCCTCTTTCTCTGGAAACCCTAAGCATAGTCACTGAATCAATACATTTATATGGAGACATATAAGAACAGGTGAGACTGGAAAATACTAACATCCACCAGCTTTGGTTGATTTTTTATTTTTTTGGAAACTGACCAGCTTTGGTTGATTTTTGGGCAGAATTAACAAGAGACCATCATCTTGTGGATTGTATGATGAACTACATTCAGACAACCTAATGCACAGTTTTCTCGGCCAAATAATTAATCCAGAACCATCACATTAGTTCCTTCAAGCCATAACCTTCTCCCACTCTTCCCTCCACAGTGCCTCTTGCCTACGCTCCACATAGCATCTCTAAATTGCATTATCTTTCTTGTTTGAGTGGCCTAATTTACACTAAATTAAGTGTGGAAAATTTTGATCAAAACCATGAGCCTACCCCTCCACATAATGAGCAGATCCCAGGACAAGCATCCATTCTCACAACACACGGATATGTATGTTCGGCATCAAAAGCAGTCGCCCTTTCCATAATATACTGCTTCATCTTGAGCAAAAATCACGCAGTAACATTAACATGAGATAATGAAGAAGGAAAAACACATAGCAAGAAGGAAAAGGAATGTGCACCTCAAGTAACAGCCACCACCTCTTTCTTTTGCCAGACCAAAGTCCACAAACATAGCCTGTTTAGTATCAAAGTCAAGATTAAGAGCATGGTTAAAATCACATTAGCACAATAACCGAATTGGATATACCTTCGCATGTCCAATGTGTAAGAATCCATTAGGTTCAGGTGGAAAGCGCGTCAGAACTTTTCCTCCAGTCACTTTCAAATGCTTTTCAAGTAGTTCTTTGGAATTACACGCTCGGAGCACAGGCCGGTCACTGAAATATACTTCTGTATGCACCTGATTATCAGGACAGCAGATGTTCATACCGCTAAAAATAAGAACATAGCTTAAAACCTTGCATAAACTCACCTAAAGAGCCTGAAAGTGAAGGAATTTGACAACAACGGACTGCTTTAATCCAACAACTGATACTACAAATATGCAATGCAGCCTAACGAGTGACTACCTAAGTTTTACAACCAAAACTGATCCTGCCTATGATGAATGAACAAGGAAAATGTGTGCATATATACATAGTTAAGGATCCAAAAATGATAGAAAAATCAAAATTCTCACATACATAACTAGAGCTGCAGAAGCAGATAAAAAGACCAGCACCATATGATTACAAACTAGTTAGGATGTTCTCATGCAACCTAAGTGTATTTTTTTCTAGTTAAAAAAGTGATGTAGTTTATCATGTAAAAGATGTTAAAGCATTAAAATGGCATAAAATTTGGAGTGAGGAAAAACGTCATAGTATTAAGCCTAAGAGGACAAATAAGACTTATAAACATGAGTTCACAACAATGGATATACATATACATTAGCTTAAGCACCTTAAAATTTTCCTCCGGTGTGGGGAAGATCAAGTATGGGTTTAGTTCTTCTTCAGACTGCTTAGGTGCAGAGGTCTCCTCAACTTTTGCTTTAGCCTACATAAGACGAAGAAGCAGCAACTCAGCCAAGCTTAGGACAGAATAATAGTAGATGAAAAATCACCACCTAAAGATGTGGTCAGCAAAAGGTAGGACATGGTTTTATGTAACCCCGACAGTTAAGAATAAAATAAATTAGATGAAGCACCACCTCAGTTTTTGCAGGCTTCTCTTTCTTCTTTTTAACAGGCTTTTCATTATCTGCGGCAGTTCTTTCCCCAAGTAATTTATACAGCTCCAGATCAACTACTTCCTGTGACAATAGATAATCTTTAAGTATCAAAAAAGAAGCACAATCCAGATCTACTACATTGACACCAAAAGAAACGTACCTTGACCACTTTCGGATCTGCCCACGGCAACTTCTTCCGCACATGACCAAAGAGTTCACCAACTATGAAGGAGAGATTAGATAAAAGCATATTAGTAAGAGCAATTATTTCTGTAAATAAGAGGTGTCTTACCTACATATCACTTTATTTACTAAAAAGAAAGTCCTGGATCACATAACATTTATCGTTGCCAACATTTCAAAAAGGCCGCAACTACACATACATCTACACACACACCCACAACCCCCTGCCCGGGCCAAATGCCACCCTTATTTAAAAAGTATAGTATCAAATCAGATGGTTATAAATTTATTCGACCTGATTGCTGAGGAAAAAAGAGCCACCAAGGAGTCAGAAGTAAGCTGCCAAATTTAGGTCCTGGCAGTGACTTGATCGAACAAATAATTACTAGAAGTTGATAATCCTATTCTATTTATGTCTAATTTAGGAAACAGGAATAATATCCTTAATCAAACAAGCAGACAATTGGATCATTTATATTATTTGTAGCATAAGAAGCATCACAACAATTAATCTTTTCTTTATTTTTTACTATTGTTTATTATGAGATGAGATAGATATCAAGTTGATATAAAAGATGGACTGAAACTTTTACAAGTATGAAAGACTTATTTGACTGTAGAAACCAGTAAGATAAGTATGAAGGATGAAAACAAGATGAACCAATCAAAATAATGCTCGCATGTCATGACATCTAGAAACTACAAAGGTACATGAATGTCTAGTTCAACCAAGTCAATTAAGAGTGTCCTGGGCCTTTTTGTTCTGCATAATTGCTAGCAATTAGAGTTCTAACATTCAATAAATTGCATATAAACACATAAAGACAGAGATAGATTTTCCAATTCAGAGAAAAACGTAATTAGGTGAATTCTACAAGCAACAATACTAACCATTGATTCTATAACGCTGTTCTAGTATATTGGTCTTCTTCTCTTCAAAGACCTCACTGACAGCACGTTCAATATCATCCTTGGATACCTCAACTCCTGCTCAATATTATAGGAAATACATGTGATTTTCTTTTAAAGGAACATATTTTATTATTTCTAGGAAAGAGTAATTCAAACCCACCACCATCCCCAAAAGTTTGCCCCAATAATAAGATAAAAGATACAACAATCTACTGTCATAAATATTATATATTTGGACTTGAGAAAAGATCATTTGCTCTTACCAACACCACAAGCCTCTTCAAAATCATGGACCTTCAGATTTTCAGAGGCGGTCGAAGCAAGAAAGGCAAATGCAGCTTCTAACTGCGCAGGGGTTTTAATCTGCAATGGTCCAGTAAAAGACAAATTTAAAGGGGAATCGCCAATTAATCATACCTAGACTCAATACTTTACAAGCCTAACTCCAAAAAAAAAAAAAGTTATACTGCTAGTGCAATATAAAAAGATGATTTACAAAATTTAGGGGCCACTCCAGTGCTATGCTTGCATAAATGGACCACCAAATAAAATGGATAAACGTAGACTTGAGCGAATAACAAACCTTTGTAGATACAATGTACTGAAGCAATGTGGGCCGATGGTTAAGTGCATTGGCTGGAAATTTTGTAGCAACCTATCATGCAAAAGGATAAAGCTCAGTTACATCTTTTACGTGCCTGTAGGCTGCAGTGCTTGTCCTCCCAACATAATGGAAAGTAATAAGATATAAATTGGATTTTTATCTTCAAAAATAGAAAAATTAAAAGAACCTATCATGCAAAAGGATAAAGCTCAGTCACATCTTTTACGTGCCTATAGGCTGTAGTGCTTGTCCTCCCAACATAATGGAAAGTAATAAGATACAATTGGATTTTTATCTTCAAAAATAGAAAAATTAGAAGAACCAGAATATTCCAAAGCGTTAAATAATGCTTTGACAGAAAATGAACCTCAAACATATTAATTATTCATGAGAAAATAGAATATAAAGGACATATCGCCAATTTAAGTCCCAAGATTCTAGAAGCCTACCGTATACAACAGGTTGCCCACAGCTCGGTCACAACCATCTGTCACAGCTGCCTGTATTGATGATGATACAAACTTAGGAGCAAATTCAAGACATAATTGCTTTTCTGGAACTTTTGTTGAGAATAAGAAAAATCACATCTCACAAGACTTACAAATTACAAGCGACAAAATCCAGCAAAACAAAGAATCAGACCATGTAACCAGTAAGAACCATTGTATATCCATCCTAGCACCCCTCCCCAGAACTAGTTACATTGTGCAGTTTGGTTGCAAGATATGAGGGTATTAGAAAATTGATGGCACTATATAAGCATATATATCTTGCACACAGTTTTATGAGCATGCATAAAGTAGGTCATTCACACAAATATATAGATACCCATATACATATACATCTAAAAATCTTCGAGCTACAACACTTGCTCAAAAAAAAAAAATCTTTTTGCATACAAAATTAATACACTTACACAAATATAGAGATACTCATATGCATTTATGCATCTTAAAATCATTGAACTACAACACTTCCTCAAAACATCAGACCTTTTTGCATATTGAGTATGAATTTTACACAAATATAGAGATAACCTTATGTATTTCTGCATTTAAAAATCTCACAGTTACAACACATCCTCAAAAAATAAAACCTTTCTGCACACAGTGCAGGAAATTTACACTAATACAGAGATATCCACATGCATTTATGCATCTAAAAAAAATTTAAGCTACAACCCTTCCTCAAAAATTAAACTTTTTTGCATACAAAGTAGGAAATTTACACAAATACAAAGATACCCATATGCATTTATGCATCTAAAAATCATTGAGCTACAACACTTCCTCAAAATCCAACCTTTATACAAAATATGAAATTTACACTAATACAGAGATACCCATATGCATGTATTCATCTAAAAATCAAACCTTTTTGCATAATCTAAACAAATATAGAGATACCCATATGCATCTAAAATTCTTTGAGCTATAACACTTCCCCAAAATATCAAAAAATTGCAGCTAAATCTCATGGGGTACCTCGTGAATAACAGCAGTGAGATTAGTGGTGACTTTATTGTTTGCCAAAGTATTTTTAGCAGTTTTTTCATCCAACCCAATTTTCAAGAACAGGTCCAAAACATTGCTATCCTCCTTCACCATAGCTTCTTCAATGGATTCCCAGCAACCCCACAGCTAAATCTTGAGTTTTAAAACTATAAAAAACAAATTTTTGGAAGTTTAACAAGTGATAAAAAGATTCTTAAAGGAAGAATCTTTGGGAAAATTTAGGACAATTTTTTCTTTGGGGAATATGAAGAGCAAGAGATTTTAGTAGGTTTTTTCGGTTTAACCAAATTTGGGCTAAAGCTCATTAGGCCTTACAATAGAGTGATGGATCAAATTGGCCCATCTATGTGTTATTCAAAGGGTCAAGAATCCGTATCGGTGGTCTTTAATTTTTGTCCTTTAATAATGTACGTATCAAAAATATCGTTAATTCTTTAATAACGTACGTATCAAAAATATCATTAATATCATCAATATTGAAAGAATGAATAATTATTTGCGGGTTATAGATTCCACAAGATACATAAGTTATGTCATATTTTATGACTTTATTTTCTACTAAACTTATGTCGAGTTAGGCTAAAGTTTGAGTTCATAATTTACAAGTTAAAATGCATTGTAAAACTTAATTTCTATACAATTTATGATGACAAAGGTAATAGTTTAGTTTTAAAACTTACGAGTTATATCATAAAAAATATAACTTAATTCCTATCGAACTCGGTAGGACTTACGTCGAGTGAGGTGTTGTATTATTTACTCTATTTGTCTAATGACCAAATTTTTTATCCTTATGAAAGGTTTTCCCAAAAACAAATAATGATTAAATCGTTAAAAATATTCATTTTCAAAGTCATTGCGTGCAATTTCATATATTTAAGGTGGTTATCAAAGGGGTCAAACCAAATGAAATCAAATTTGTAATTGAATTTCATTTATTTTGAACTGTAAAGATAATTTTACCCTTTTCACTCGATTAGAACATTTCAAGTGTTACTACACCTCGAAGTTTCATCAATATCTAATTTTAATGTCATATTTAAATTATGTCCTACATTTGTAATTTTATTTAATTATCTCAAAACAAATTTAGATGATATATATATATATATATATATTCTTGAAAGAGTAAATTACTATATCAAAATTATGCAACAAGTTTTAGTGTTTTAAAATGTGATCACCTTGGGAAGACGATTTTGATTAAACAAATAGCCACTTCATAGAAAATTTGGGCTAAATTATTGACTGAAAAAATATTCTCATTTGTATCCAAGAATATTTTCTTGGGTTGCAAGTTGTTTGGAGTTTAAACTAAGCAATCAAAAGCTTCTTTCTTCTCAAGTTGACTAAAGTACACATATATATTCGCACCTCAAATTATTTATCGTAATTTCTAAAAATAATTATCTTAAATTACTTATCATTTCAATCTTCAAGACAATTAATATTGTGTCTCAGCTCTATCCTCTTGGACCAATTATTGATTATCGTTTTGCCTCAACAACTAGCTAATCAGATAAAAAACCCTCTTCGGACAAATTTATCCTTATATATAGTTTTTTATTCATATTTTGTTGTGTTCTCAAAGATTACAAACTCCTTAATTATAAAAAGATAACATGTAAAAAAAGGAAATCATGGAAGGAAATGATAAACTTATCAAATATCTCTTCAAACAAATATTTTTACAAGATATGTAAAAGAAATTCACGATAAATAATTTACGTTATGTGAAAATAAGTTTGAATTTTTGTAAATATGCTGGATCTGACTAATTTGACGTTAGCTGCTCTATTTTGACTACTAAATTAAAATGGTTGTATTCCCAAAAAAATCTACTAATGTTAAATTTATCGATATCGAACTCAAATAATTTTATTCGAAGTAATTGTCAAAATATTATAATTTATTATGCAATGTTTTGTTGGAAATTGTCTGTTGATGTTAAGATGTTTATGATGGAAAGTTCATTTTTTTTTAAAAATTATAATAAGCAAATTTTCGACATAAAGTCATGTTTATGTACAAAAAATATAAAGTTGAAGTTGAAAAAATCTAGTTGTCGAGGAAATCTACATTAGTTATTCTTTCAGTACATATAAGATAAACATCGCTCTAGTATAATAGGTTATAAATATACTTAGAAAGATAAACTGTACATGTGACTAGCTCGACTAAGAAATCACACATGAATTTCAAAATTGAAACCTCCTATTTTAGAGATCATTTGCTAAACAACTCGACTACACTTACGATAATCTTCTTTTTGCATTATTCATTTTTCTTTTCTAGTGGTGGACCTATGAAAAGATGGAAGTCTCCAATATAATATAACTCCAATTTCAAAAATGACACCATTTGTTTTCATTTTCTCAGCCATATATATTAAAACAACAAAGTATAGTTTAATTTTCAGTCATCAAAGAATACTAACTTGGACTTAGTAACCTAAACCTTTGGAAGTGTATATATATAATAATAAGTTGGTCAAAAATTGCTAAAAACACAAAATTATTTGATGCTTTTGATGGTAAGTTTCTTCTTTCATTTTTCAAGTTATCTTATAAATTTCTATTCAATTTTTAAGGATGTCTGATTGATTTTTTCTAGATGAGTAGTTTTGATTAATTTTTTTTGTCAATTGTTGGTTTTAATTAACTTTTTTTAAAAAAAAAAAGATCTACATATATTTTTACTTATTTAATATTTTCTTGAAATTCCTATAATTCCTATTTGAATTTATCTTTCTAAAAATATATTAATTTATACAATATTATTATTGCTTAAAGATTCATGAAACTTACGTCTCACGGCTAGTATTAAGTAAAATAATTTGTCTAAAGTCCCCGTTTTTATAACACTATATCATCCACTTTTCTCTTCACCAAATATATCAAACTATACTCCTATATTTTTTTTTCTTCACTAAACCTCAATTCACAATTCATTCTGATTAAATAATTGCACCAAATATAAAACAACTCCCAATCATCAATTTGTTCAACAACTAGATATCAACCAACATCTTCATCAAATTGAATATGTTGGATATAAATTATAGATACGCATGTAAAAAATAATCCAATAAATTTCTCTTGAACATATTAATTGATTTTTTTAAAAAATAACGATTTTACTCTTCAGAAAAAACTATAAATGCTAAAACAGTTAAATTTAAATTCTTCAACCACTTATGTCACATCAATGTTGGTTGATGTGTATAGTGACATCGCGATCAATGTGACACCTAGGTCAAGATGAGAAGTTAAAGTATAGTGACTTCCCCTCTAGTTGAGATTTGAGATAAAGCGTTCGATTCAACAATCTTTAGATAATCAAAATCAGATAACGACTTATACTTGAATATAATAGATTAATTTGTAATAAAATAAAAGACGTAATTTTATAATTTTTTCGTAGACGTTCACTTAGATCACATTATGAGATAATGAAATGAAGAGATGGAGACAGCCACAAGATGGGAGAATGAATATGAAACTTAGAAGAAGGTGCAATTCTGACCCCCAACAAATGAATAAAATTGTAAAAATGTGGCAGGTTGGATTAATTATTAGAGGAATACTATATAATAAAAATACCACATAGGAGATGCCAAATGTGTCCTAAAAAGGACAAGAATTTGTTTGGACAGTGGGTCTATTGTAGTAACATGATATGCTTTCAAAAATTATGATTGAATTAAATGGCCAGCAAGGATGTAATTTTTATGAAATTTCTTAGTACCATCTTATCCTCCATTATTATCTATTTCTCTTTTATTATATTATATATATATAAGACGTTTTTTATTTTCATGATTTGGATATGAATCTTTCGTTAGAGGCAAGAAGATGAATTCCAACACTCTTATCTAAGTCTGTCATTTAGTTGAATTTGAATCGTCCTCAACATATCAAACTTATTATATATAGTATTGAATTGAGGTCGTGAGTTAAAATCAAGCTCAATTGAGCTTTTGAGGCGAATCTAATCAATTATTTTATTTTCAATCTGATGGTCAATGTTCATAGTCGAGTCGAATGAGATCTTTTGTTTTTAACATTGTGCGCTATTTCATGATGTATGTAGTAGGAGTTCCACTGATTTGAATTTACACCCCTTAATGAAGAAACGTTATTTATTAAGATTATTTTTTTTATGATCAATACTTAAATTTGAAACCTCTAATTAAGGATGAAATAATCATACCCATCTCACCATAATTTTTTTTATGGTCAATCGAGCTTCAAGACATATGTTATTCTTATAACGTGAATCTAATACTCCTATTAGAGGCAAAAAGATCAATCTCAATGTTCGTTATTAGGTCTGACATCAAGGTAAGTCCGAGTCGCGCCAAATCAGCTTATATTATTGTTGAATTGAGGAAAACACAAGCTTACTTGAGCTTTCGAGTAGAATCTAATCATTTTTTTTTCAATCTTATATTTGATTCATATAATCTAGTTTAATCAGATATTTTTATTTTAACCCGATATTCGATATTTTTATTAGACTCTTATTGATTTAATTAAATTTACACAACTTAAGAAGGAAGTGTTATCTAATAAGTTTTGTTTTTATATTTATAACACAAATTCAAAATCTCAAATTAGAAATGAGTAATTCATATCTAATTATATCCCATCACAAACTTTAATGATGAATTGAAATCATTTTACTATGGTAATGTATAAAGTATACTTTAGTAAATGGCATAAGATTATTGAAGCATATTACACATCTGTCAATATTTACTCTTACATTTTCCATATTTTCCTACTTTTACCTCTCAATTAATCTTTCCACTTTGTCTTTAATAATTACCTAAATTAAATGAGATTAGACAGGACTATCATATTTTTACAAAATTTACAAACAGTTAATAGTGACTAAGTCATATTTTTTATAAAAAAACAAATAAGTTTATAAGCATTTTTATTATTCTAATTTCAGAAATTTACTATTTCGATTTGGAATCGTAAGGAGGTAAAATCCTCTTTGCCACTATTGACTAAGTCACAAACTCGATGAGAGAGAGTTGCTTGAATGGCAAGCACACCTCACTTTCAATCCGAAGATTGCGAGTTCGATTCATCAAGGAAGCAAAAGGGGTGAAAACTCCTAGGGCAGCGTAAAAAAAAAAGTATATCGCAAACTCATGTGCATCGGCCTCTAACACATAAAAGATATTGTCCGTTCAAAAATTATTAAGAGAGGAACACAACAAAATGCAAATACTATAATTTACTCTACTTATAAAAACTTTGAAAAAAGGGAGATTTTTGTTTGGATGACGTGAATTCAAATTAATAGAGTATCAGTTATCGTATATCGATCCGAGGAAAAGAATTTATATGATTAAAAATCCTAAATTATGTTAGAGCCAAGTTGTGAATGTGAGGCAAAAATTGCATCCATAAGAAGAATGTCATTGTTTGCTTTCACTTTCAGATAGCTTTCAATTGTCTTGGATTTTTCACATCATGGAACACAATTATATGGAGATAGGCTTCTCTTTTAGCAGACATTAGCCCTTCAATTTTCAACAATTTAAGGTCCATAAATTCATTCAAAAAAAATAATCAATTTTTCTACGATAATAATCTCTCCGTCGATAATTATTTGGCGAGTATACTAAAAATAAATGTCTAAGATCAATTGTCAATTTAAATAATCAAGTAATAATTAGTCATTTTTTTCAATTCTGCTCTTAATAAATACTCCATTTTGTTCAATTGATAAGTTATGTGGACTTTTGATGTTCTTGATATAGTAGGATTATATTAGTCAAATTACACCTTATATTAAATTTTCCTTGATGGAGTGCATGACCTTACCATAACAAATAATTGTGAACCTAGGAAGTATTACCTGGAAAATTAAAGTAAGTGACTAATTATATGGTTCTTTAAAAATATTTTCTATAGCTACTGGTATATGCTAGGAAAAATCTATTTGGCTAGAATGATATATTATTTATGTAATATTACCTTGTTAAACATTTTTACCTTTTAAAACTTTAATACTTTTTAACTAAAAAATATTATAATTTTTTTTAATTTTCTGGTCATTTATCACTTCCATATATACTAAATGTACAATTCTCTTAGCTTGTTCGAGAAATCAATTAAATTTAGCTTCGCATTGGAGAGTGTTATTTTAAAGGATAGAGTGTTTTTTTAACAAAAACAATTTCGTATTTAGGAAAAATTAAATCTGAAACCTCTAGTTAGGAATGAACGAGTACTTACTACTCCATCACAACTCTCATAGATTATTATCATTATTACTATACCAACATTTTGAAAAGCATTGTAGCCACCAAAATTATTGCAAGTTCTTATTACTCTTCTAAGAATAATATAATTCTTCCTTAGATTTAACTCTAAGTTAGATAAAGTGGGATTTTGATTAATCTTTCGAGTAAAACTTTTTTTTAGACAAAACATCCTACTAATTTGTACTCTTTTAATGCAAAATGGTCCCACAAGATTTTAATTTGTCACAAAATGCCAGAGTTTCTTTTACTAGTGAAATAGTAGATCCTATAAGGTGAAAGTGTGTATTAAATCATTACATAATTTTCTCTTTTGCTCATATTTTCAAAAAGGTAAAGTTTCTTTGGAAATTAATCCCTATAAGGTGAAGGAATCTTCTTTACTTCTCTTTAGGCTTTCGGTGGCCATAGCTAATTAGTTCAACAAACTTTTTCCATTTATGTTCCGTGGTGTTCGGATCAATATACACGTATTTTAAGTATTTTATTGCGTAGGTACTATCTTCCATCAGTCAAATACTTTACCTATATGAGATACGGATTGAGGATTTGGGAAAATTGAAGATTTTTTACCAACAAATGGTATATATAGTCGCACGGTAATTATATCACTAGTTTTTAGATTACTTTATTCAGATGTAACAACGTAGTAACAATAGTGAATAGAGTAGACATGAGATGTCAATTCTTGATTAATAATCTTCATTTTGTGATTATCTTTCTAAAATATAACCCCTAATATTAGTCAGCTATACTCTATGGAGATTTCAATTCGATTTCGAAACAATCTTTAATTCCGTTCAGTTAATTAAATCGTATAGAAAACATTAAGGTGGAAGACAACCCCTTTGATTTATCGAAGATCACTAAGCCACGTCGTTGGACGCTATTGTCCTTTAAATGTTTGATAATTTAGCATGTAATGTCAATCTCAATGTTACACCTAAGTGAAACAAGCCATTGTCTTGGCAATAACACTTTGTTGTACCAATAATAGAATCTTGAAAATGCTATATATAAAATCAAAAAGCTCACACTTCATTCTTACCAAAATATAAAATTTAAAAAAATACCCCAAACACACCTTTCTTTAGCCCATCTTTTTCTTCTTATAAATTAAACATCACCCTCTTTCTTCAACTGTTTGAAATCAACACCATAACTCATCAACAAAGAGAAGAAGAAAAATCAAGAATCCTTTAAAAAATAGCCATTTTCATGGCTGTTGAAGTATGTTGTGAGATTGCAAGTTTAGTTGTTAGTCCAAGAATCTCCTTTTCACATGATGATGGAATTCCACTTGAATGCCATCAACAACAACAACAACAACATCATTATAGATCAGATGCATTTCTTCTTGAATCATCATCCACCATTGATTTTGATTTTGATTTTTGTGTTAGTGAAAAACAATTATTCATCTCTTCTGCTGATGAACTTTTCTCCAATGGCAAGATCCTCCCTTTTGAAATCAAGAACTCAACACCCTTAACACAAATCACCAACAAATCTTTGCAAAAACAGCCAAAATCCTTTTCACAATTGCAAAAACAGCCACTTCTTGAAAATGATAAGGAAAATACAAAGAAAAAAAGCTTAAAGGAATTCTTATCCACTGATATTGATGATGATGATGATGAAGAAGAACAAGAAACAGAAAAATTGATACAACCAAAACCATTTTGGCAATTCAGAAGAAGTAGTAGTTTGAATTACCAAAATAGCCACATTTTGCAATTTCTAACCAGAAGTAACTCAACTGGCTCTGCTCCAATACAAAAGAATCCAAAAGTATATCAAAAACAAAGTTCACAAAGAGAACAAAGAGAAAAAATAAAAGTTCTTAGAAAGAGTTCATCTTTATCATCATCATCATCTTCGTCATCATCTTCTTCTTCTTCATTTTCGACGAATTTTTCGTCGTTTAATCAGAGCCATTCATCATCATCAAAGAAGAGTCAATCACATCCATTGAAGAAGAGTTATAGTAGATCTTATAGCAATGGAGTTCATGTGAGTCCTGTTTTAAATATTCCACAAGCTTTGTTTGGTTTAGGTTCTTTGTTTTGTAATTGCAAATCCAAAAAGAAGAAATAATTTATTTATTTTTTTGGTTCATGATAGATCAAAATTTCATATAGTTTATAGATGTTTCTTTTTTAAAATTTATAAGATTTATTTTATATAATATTTACCCTATAGTATAATTTGACATGTGGTAACAAGTTAGTTCACACCCTTCATCGTAAATTTGTATATATATTATATTATATCATATATTGAATTCTCTTGATTTTTATATATTAAATCCCTTTTTGTGAGTGTACGGAATAATTTTAAGAATTGTGATGGAAAAAATATATTTTTATAGTATGAGGTTCTAATCTTGATATGAAAAAAATATATATGATAGAGGTGACAACACTCTCTTTAATTAGCCATATGTAACATAAATTTGAATTTATGAATATAAATATCAAAAAACATGTAAAAACTCAAAAAGGTTTAATTAATATTATCAACATAGGATTCTTATAGGTAAAAAAGAATTATTAACTATTTTATGAAAGAATATAGGTCAAATGTGAAAAGGGAACAAAAGAACAAGAGCCACCTTCCTTTATGGCTTTTCATGCTTTTTTTTTCTTTTTACTTGGAATATTGTTATTTAGCGGATAAGTTTTGTGTTTTTTTTTGAATATTGAAGGTCACTTTTTTCATTTGTTTGTCTACAAAATAAATAAACTTTAAATCTTATCATATGAATTTTATCTTCAAATTTTAGTCCATTTTGTGTTGTCTATAATGGCATCTAGCTAGACAAGAATTAGATCTCAATAATGTCTTAGAATATTAATCAATGATTGAGGCCCTTTATTTTGAAGTAATATAATACTTCATTTGATTGCAAATGTGATTAATTTAATTAATTGACTATGTAGTTATTCTGTTGTAACTATATTTTAGATCTTAAAAACCATTGGCTAAGAGTCAAATCCATAAAAAAGTATGGTCTATTCATTTAATTGATTTGGTCTTGTCCCAATCATGAATCATCTAACTTTTTTATTATCGTTGTTTTAGTTAAATATTTTAAATTTTAAATTTATAAAATTTTTTAAAGAAAATAGAGTACGTTTCTTTTATGTGACATGAATTTGAATTAGGCAGAATCTAAAATTAATATTAAACAAGTTGAGGCCAAATAAAAAGAAATTTAACTTTTCTAGTTTTTTTTTTACCAATTGTAAATTATGTATGTTTATAAGTTATAATTGTACTTACTTTTGAAGTCTACAATTTATTTATTTATAGAAACCATTCAAAAATATTAGTCACCTTCAATTTTCCATTTAAGTGCGGCCTAATTGTTGTTAATTAATTGAACACCTTTTTCATATTTTATTTAATTTGTGGTTGACACTTTCTTTAACAACAATTAGACCCTAACACGACAGAAAAAACAAAAAAAAAATAACATGATTTTATTCAACTATAGAAGAACTTAAAATGACTAATTAATTCATGTGCATTTTTTTTCCATATTTAGATGTTATATTTTTGGTAATAAAAATATTATCAAGGCAACCAAATGAATCATAAATAGACGGAAATTTTGGGCCGGCCCATAAAATACCAAATGATCCAATAACCTTGAACATTTTGGGCCTGAACTTGATCCAAGATGAAAAAAAGGTGAGCTGTTAAGGTGTGTTCGGTACGAAGGAAAGTGAGGACGGGGTAGGGATGCGGAGTGATGAGGATGGGGGCTACGTTTCCACGCAAGTATGTTGGAGGGTCGGGACCATGGGAAGGACATAATGAACGTGGAATGTCATTTTGTGAAACTTAATTTACACGCATTTACACGTGAAACTTTTTTTTTTTAAGAAAATATTTTTCAAAAAATTTATACTGAAACCACCCTTAGTCTAACGGTAAAACGATTTTATAAACTTAGTTACTATAATTAAAATGACCTATTCTAATAGGAGTTTTAATTTTTAGAACCTTCAAATTAGAAGAATCATAATTTTATATCAACTAATTTCATATAGTTTTATCATGTCAATATAAAAATCCCATATTATAATATTTTAAAATCTAGGGATTGATAATCTCAATTTTAAATTTCAATCACTTTGTCAAAAAGTCAAATTTGTAAAGTTAACTCAGTTTCCCTCAAAAAAAAATATTCAAAAGGACTTATACTTAGAGAAAAATAATTATTTAGTTTGTGTGTTTGATGATAACTGTTAACTTTCATCAGCACAAGTGTTCAAATAACTCTGCCTACCAAGAAATATTATGGTTTAAAAAACTCTACAAAACATATATTACAATTTTTCAAATTTAAGAGATAAAGGCCTTAGTCATCTCCAGCCACTCAAAGTTGTCCGCATAATTCATTTAGACACCTTAACTAATCCTTATGTCAATTGAACACTTTATTTGTTCAAAAGTCATTCCTATTAGACACAAAATGCTGACATGGCAAAAAACGTGTAATTCACTTTCCTTGAGCGCGTGGATTTATTAAAAATAATATTTTTCTTTTTTTTTCTTAATTTATATCCTCAAGTTAATTTTTTAAAAAATAATTAACAAAAAAGAAGAACAGTTGTCTTCTTCTTCCCTATTTCTATCAACCCCACCCCTCCCCAACCCCCATACCCATGTACCAATGGTTATCTTCTTCCCCAACTATTCTAATGATTTCAAAATTCTTACCATCAGTGGTTATCTTCTTCCCCCACCATTCTAATGGTTTCAAAATTCTTAGCATTTTGTTTCATTCTTCTTCTTTTTTTCTTTCATTTTTTGTAAAAAAAAATCTGCCAATTTCATATGTGAGAAGAAGAAAAATTCGAACATTGGAGTTAAAAATTGATCGATATTCGATTAAACAAACATCGCCGCTCATTAATTTATTAAAGATGATATTAAAAAAATTCAACATACTTTCAATTTTTCTTGGTCATGAATCTTAAAAATAATTTATTGACGTTTATTTATTTTCACAAAATCTCAAAACGAATGGAGAATAACAGATGATAGGTGAATAAATTTGAACGGGAGATTTTTATTTTTGTTATCTCATCAATGGTGGCTGTCGGGGTTCACTGGGTAGAGGAAGAAGAAAGGTTAGGTGGGGGTGGGGGTGGGGGAGATTTTCTTTTTAAATATTTTTGTGATTAATAAATAAAGGGAAACTATTTTTCATTTTTTTAAATTAAAAAATTATATTTTATTGCTAGACTGGGTTCATGTGCCAAGTGTCATAATTTTATTTGTCATTTTTTTTAAGACAATGCGCGTGAATTACACGCAAAATATTTTTAAAAAAAGTTTTCGTTTTATGTTCAATAGATACATATTCTTAAATATTAAAGTGTCTAATAGGTAATAGTCCTAGTTGAGTTGTCTAAGTGAATTATGCGAACAACTTTAAGGGGCCGCATATGACTTAAGCCAAAAATTAAATAATGTATTTTTTTAAAAAAAATCCTTCTATTTTCTTTTTATTATTTAATGTTTCTTGTCTAAAAAGTAAATAATATTAGCCTGCCATATAAATAAGGAATCTTCTTTACCAAACCTACCAACTTAAATTCAGCCCATCTCTCATCTCAATAGAAAACAAGTTTAGACTATACACCAAGATGAACACATGTAACTTCGATTCGAGCTTTAGATATAAAAAAAAAGATCTCATAATTCACATTTAAACGAGCCTTACAACTTATGCAGTCTGAATCTAGATTAGTCGAAATTCAAAGAAAGGAAAACATATATCAAAGGAGCAAGCTCAAGTTATGTCCTCTAAAATTCACTTGCTTAACATTAAAACACTGCACTGATCATCTTAGTATATTCTAATTAATGCAGTCAAGAGTGTGGTGAAATGGTTAATGAAGTGACTGAAAATCACGAGATACTAGTTCAAATCACAACAATGGCAAAAATGTTAAGTTATATCGTCCCACTACCACATCCTAAGCCTTAATGAACAACATTACACAATGTATATGTTGGTGGAAGATAGTATATACCTGGTTGAATAGTCAAGGTGTGCTTAAACACCATCATTATATTAAAAGTAAGCGACAAAAATGCTAAGTAATATCTTCTCATTGCTATTCTACGTAAGCTTTGGTGAACAAAGTTACACGGTGGATGTATTAGTGGAATATTCAAGCAAATATCTGGTTAGATAGTCGAGGTGTGTGTGAACTGGTTTGATCACCTCTATAACATAAAAAGAAGAGATGTAGGAATAGGGATGAATATCTAAACAACCATTGTGTACCAAGTAAATCCCCAACTTAATAAGATAAGGTTATAGACCAGTTTTTAGATTTCGGTTGTGCACAAAAGACAAGAAACAAAAGCCAACACAATATACTACGAATCCTAGTTTGTGATCAAGTTCAACCAAAACAAAAGCAACATATGAAGGTTAACAAAATTGAGCAGTCAGCTTTCTCTGAATTTTTGAAAGAATATGAAAAGAATTTCAACTATTAGACACAAGATATGAGTAACCAGTCACACAGTTGTGAATATGCAAAGAACAAAAACATAATGTAGCACATAACACACTTGAACTCAATATGACCGGTGTTGATCTATGAACATTCCACTGCCTAAAACTGTCAATGAGAAGCAAAATGTATCTAATTTGAAAAAAAGGGAAGATAATGTAGAATGTAATACGCAACTCGAAAAGATGGAATCTTTTTTCACTATATGAACAATTGTCTTTGATCTAAGAACATCACACTATGTTAAAACTTATTCCAGTGAACATATAAACCAGAGAAAATATGAACCATTCGAATCACCTCTACGCAAAATTAGCATTGGAGCAACAACTTTATCCTCCTTTTACACCCTTTTTCATTACCAATGAAAATTCAACAGTTTCATCAAATTCCCAAACTCGAAAAGGTGATGCCACTATACCAGTATCAATCAAAGTCACCATCTGCAAAAATAAACATTGTATATGCAAAACAATTAAGTTAACACATTTTAAAATCAATCATGATATACAAATCTGAAACTACATTAGTTTATCGAGGGGCAAAGCTAGACTGTCGACTATAGGCCAGTATAATTCGTTCAAACTAGGGGTGGAGATAGAAGATCATTCGTTCAAACCCCTTCGACACAACTCAAGAATCTACACTGAAAATCCTGACTCTACCAGGAGTTCAAATCTTGTATTTTGTCTTATGAATCTATTGAATATAGACACATTTATTGATTTTGAACTCAATAAGCTTCAAATACTGATTCTGCTATGATAAAAGTTTTACCTTTTTGAATCTACTGATCATCGGGGACTTTGTATAAGTCCGGTGTGATCTCCGTCAACCATAGCCCGGGAAATATAGTCTGCAAAACAAACAGCAATGGAACAGTAAATTTCGAATCACAATTCATAAAAAAGATCAAAAAATTCTCAAAAAAATACTTACGTCTAAATTTTTTTGAACCATTTTAGCTCGTTTTTTGGGTCGACGAGGAGGTCTATGTCCAATCATTGCCATAAAATCCTCTTCGATCTCAATCCGACCAAGCGAAATGGAGAAATTTTTTTTCTTTCTCTTCTCGTCGGTGTATGAATCTCCGGCGCCGAAAAACTCACTTTGAAGTCTTACAGATTTGTTCTCAGTCCTTAACGGTGATAACGACGACAAACGATTGTTTCTGATAACATCAACCTTCAAAGCTTCATTTGATCCGCCGCCGCCGCCGCCACCGGCGGCGATTCCGTTTATTGGTGCCTTACATGCCGCTCTTCGAGTACGTAAGTTCCACGGCCTAGAGGCATCTATACCCGTCGTAATCTCCGTTGGTGTTATCGCCGGAGTTACAGACACTTCCTCTTCCAACCCATCTCTAAAAATCGCGTATTTCATCTTATCAACCTCTACTTGAAGATCAAACATCAACTTCTCCCGTACAGCCGCGATTTCATCTCCTCCACCGCCGCCTCCGGCAGCACTGTTGTAACCCGTCAACCTGAATTTTCGAGTGAAACCCACATCCGTTTCCTTCAACAACTCATCCCTAACCTCATTAGATCTCCGATTGTTAACCATAACGTCTATTTCTCTCATCCGCCGTCCGATTGCGTTAGACCTATTTGATCTCCGATGGAAATGAGGAATTTCTCCGTTGGAATCCACCTTCGCACATCTCAAAAACTTGTGATTACCCCACTTAAAACCACAAGATAAGTCGAAATTATGCAGATGTTTCGATCTTTCATGTCCCATTGGGTGTTAATGACTTTTTTCTGTGAAATCGCCGAGAATGTAAGCTTTATATAGGTGGGGGGTGGGGGTGGGGGTAGGGTTGGTACTAACATTCAGGTTTGGAGAAATAATATTATTGACATGTAAATTTGTTTGAATCTCAAAATTCAAAATGTATCGCATAAATTGAAATATAGGGAGTATGTGCTAAAATGTGCGGTGCAAATGACGATCTGCGTTTTGTTTTTATCGAGAAAACACTCTGTATCAAGAAATTTTTCGATATTGATTGAAGAAAGAGCTTTTCCACTACACCATATTTTTGATAGTTGGGCTTTCTATGTATATTCATAGTTTGGATAAAAACCAATCCAAACTAAAAAAATCAAACTATATCGACATATAGGATATTTGAAAACTCGCTTATTCATGATTATGAATATAAGATGTATTCATATCAAAAGTTCTTTTTTTCGTTGTTCAAATTCAAGACTAACGTTAAGGTTGAGAAATCCTATAAATCATTTTATCACTAACTTTTTATTGTTCTTTGCTAATAGTATTGAATTAAAAGTGATCAAGTGAAAAAAATGTTATTGCTATAAATGGTATTTTTTTAATTATAATATATTTATGTACGTTTCCATTATACGACTTTGCAATATTCATTTTATAGTCTTGATTCAAATAGGACATTCAATTTACCAATTAAGAGTATAATTATCATGTAGCAAGTTAAGCACCACTTAATTAATACACCAACTACAAATAATTAGTGTATTGATTGATACAAAAATTTCATCAAGAGAATTTAATCATTACCTAATATATACATAATTTTATCTATGTATATATTAACCAAGAAAGTACAAAATTTCTAAGTTATTATTAGTACAAAAATTTAGAATTTTTCCATATGAATGTCCAAACAAAAACGAAGCCCATGTTGGGCCCAAGTGTATGTCTTTGGTAGACAATTTGCCCAAAGAATGATTTTTTGCAAGTTTGAAGTTTCAATGGAAAACTTACGTAAATATACAATATTAAGAAAATATTTATCATTTATAGTAATAATAATTTTTTTTACATAATCACTTCTAATATATCTATAATATAACTTTAATTCATATTACAGAAAATAATTTACTAAACACATATAAAACAAGTTTAATACATATATATCATATACATAATTCACTTTTAATATATATTATAAATTTATCATAATATTGCTATTTATTACTATAAATAATAGGGATAATACCCAATTACCCCCTAGCCTATACCCAAAATCCCTACGACACACCTTATCTTTGATGAGATCCTATTACCCCTCCAACTTTTTTTTAAGTAATATATTACCCCTTGCGTGCCTACGTGGCAAAAATAATCTGCAAGATCGATTTGTTTATTGAACACGCGCCGGAACCCACTTTTTCAGTTTTCGATAAACTGACTTTAATGAAATATACTCCTCCTCTCTCACGTCCCACCCCACTCCCTATGCCCCATAATTAATAAATCTATATGAATAAAGATAATGAGTTTTGTTTCAAATTGTTAATATTGATCTTTTATTATTTTATCATTTGGTTTAATATAATTATCAAGTTTAGAATTAATAATCGACATAAAATAAGAATTAATAATCGACATAAAAAGATGTAAAGAATATATTAAATTTTACTTTACCTTTTCAAATCAAGGAGCTTGAATGATAATGGATGGAGCTTCTTCAAAAACGAAGAACCATGAACATGGGGTTATTTTTTGAAAAGAGGAAGAAGATGCTTTGAGAGAAACAATAAAATTTATTTTTGAATTTTTTTTCAAATTGCTTTGACACGTGGCTCATTTTTATTGGCCATTGTTAGCCAAAAGCTGCACTCACTCCGCACTCACGCGCCCTAGATGGGTGAAATCACGATTTTTGCCACGTAGGCACGCAAGGGGTAATATATTACTTAAAAAAAAAGTTGGAGGGGGTAATAGGACCTCATCAAAGATAAGGTGTATCGTAGGGATTTTGGGTAAAGGCTAGGGGGTAATTGAGTATTATCCCTAAATAATAATAAATAAAAAATATTACTAAAATTAATAATTATTTATTAAAATGTATTCCGTAATTTTTCCTTTTATTTCCTTTACAACACAAGCCCAATCGAACTCTTAAAGTACACAAAGCCCAACTCTTTTTTCATTTTTATTTGTATAAATTTAAGGAATCCCATAGTGTAAATCAATAATTACATTCTGTCCCGACAAGTTTACTAATTACAAAAAATCCCTTAAAAATGCTGAGCCGTGATACTTTAGAAAGTTGTGATACATGGTAAATGATACATAGTAACTTAAAATTGTTAAGAAAAAATAGGGGATAAAAACGGACAATTTACAGCTGTTACTAAAACAGCTTAAATTGTGGTAACAGATCATTAATCAGCATTAAATCAGCACTTAATTGGATATTAATTTCATAATTTAAAAATCAAAGATTGTATCAGTTATTTAGAAAACAATTGGAGTTGCCGAAATTTTTTTGTTGTTGCAGTGGGTTTTTGAAGATGAATACTTCGATTTTGATTAGACATTCCGGAATTTGGGTGAACGAATTGCAGTATGAAAATTACAAAATTGATGGAATCATTGTTGGAGATTCAATTTCGTTTTCTAATCTCAAAGCAGCAATTGCGGTCAAGTTGGACATTGATGTATCAAGGAAAGAAATTGAAATTCGATACATTGTAGAAGGTAAATCCTGTCCGATGAAACTTAAGAACGATATGAGTGTTAAACTATATTTTGAACTGAAAAAAAACGAGCCTGGATTTTCAATATATCCATTATGTATTGACACAATTGAGAAGAATAGTGGTACTGTACATAACTTTGATGGAAGAAGTGGAGAAATAACGTGTGTAGAAGGCACAACAAATGATACACAGGCTTTGGCAATAGTTGAAAATAGCTTATTTGAGACACATGAAAATTCAGAAGTTGGAGTTGCAAATGTTATAATAAATTCAGATATTGTTGATGTGAAGACAGGTCAGATATACAAGGATAAAGCAACACTTGTAGATGTGATGACGAAATATAAGATAAAGAACAACTTCAACTGCAAAGTGAAGAGGTCTGATCAACAAAGGTATGACAGTATTTTGATGTTTTAATGTATCATGTGTTGTTTTATAATTTAATTAGTACATGAAACATTACTGTTCTATATGAAAACCTGCAAGTTTCATATGTTATTTTATAATCTAATGTATCATCATTTCAGGAATTTGTTTTTGATACATTGAAATAAGTATTTTGATACTTGAAAGTACTACTACTGATATAGTAAGGACTGTATCATTTTAAACAGTCATATCACAAATAGTGGATAAATTTCATTAAAGTTTGATACTTTTCTTAAAAATTGGTTGATACTTTTTGTGTGATTCATTGTTTGATTAATTTAAACATTATTGTTGAATATATTATATATGATGTATTTGATATGTGTATTAATATGCTTAAAAAATGTACGCAGCTATGTGTTGGTATGCTTTTCAGACAAATGTGGTTGGACTATGAAGGCGTCGTGCAGGAAAAAATCTGATATATTCATTGTTAGAAATTTCAATAGTGAACATACGTGTCCGATGAGGGAGAGGGTATTAACCAAAGTCCAAGCAACAGTGGGATTTGTAAGTGGAGTGACAGCTCCAAAATTGGTCAATTATAAACGAATTTATACACCAAGGGATATAATTGATGATATTAGAGAATATTATGGTGTTGAAATATCTTATCAGCAAGCATGGCGTGCTAAAGAACGTGCACTCTCCATGATTAGAGGAAAACCATCTGCTGGATATAGACGGATGCCGCGATACATACACATGTTAAAAACTGTGTATCCAGATTCTTATATAAGAATGCATAAGACTGAAGAGGATGAATTTATGTATCTGTTCATCGCCTTAAGACCATTCATTAGGGGATTTAAATACTGCAGACCAGTAGTTGTTGTGGATGGTGCACATCTGAGTGGAGCTTACAAAGGGACATTTGTATCAGCAAGCACACTTGATGGCGCAGGTATTTTTTATTTATAGTAATGATGTCTTTTTATATATTAAGTATCAAATAATATAATGTGTGTGTAATCAGGTTGCATATTTCCATTGGCATATGGTGTTGTTGACACCGAAAATGATTGTTCGTGGAAATGGTTTTTTGAACAGTTCAAACATGCATCTGGCGATAGAAAAGATATGTGTGTTGTTTCAGATAGAAATGAGAGTATCATGAAGAGTGTAAGGATTGTGTTCCCCGATGTACCTCATTATGCATGCATCTGGCATCTTTGGAAGAATGTATGTGGAAACTTCAAAAGGAGCAGAAAGGCCATAAGTGATATATTCTACTCTATGGCCAAGGCATATAGAAAGGAAAATTTTGATAAGTTGATGGCTAAGGTTGATAGAATTGATCACAGGGTTAAGGAGTACCTTGAATATGCAGGTTACGAAAAGTGGTCAAGAGTTCATGCAACAGTAAACAGAGGTAGAATGATGACTTCAAACATTGCAGAATGTATCAATGGTTGTCTTGTTGAAGCACGCCAATTAACTATATTAGAATTCTTGGAAGAGGTTAGAATTCTTTTTGGATCTTGGCATTGCAAAAACAGAGAAGTAGCCTCATACACAAAGGACACATTAGGTAGAAAATTTGAGGAATTGTTGATTATAAATGCAGCTAAAAGTTCAAAAATGGAGGTATGTATCATTATATGATACTTTATATTATATATATCTAATTCTGTGTATCATTATGCTTTTTTTTAACATGATTTGGTTTTTAAAAGTTATATATTTAAAATTTTTGATGTACACAGGTTGTTCCATCATCTGAGTTTATTTTCTCGGTTTATGAAAATGGAAGAAGATATATTGTTTGTTTTGAGCGGAAAGTATGTTGTTGTGGTAGATTTAACCTAGATGAGATACCTTGTTCACATGCAATAGCTGTATTGAAAAAAAAGAATGTCACCGATATGAATCCGTATTGCTCTGATTATTACAAGCCTGATGCGTTGGCAAAAACATATGAAATTCCAATGGTGCCAATGCCAGATAAGAAAGATTGGTCAGATCCTAAACACGTGGTAGCTGAAACTGTGTATCCACCTAGATACAGAAGATCATCTGGACGACCAAGAAAAAGAAGAAGAAAGAATGCAGATGAAAAGATTTCGGTGAACACAAATTGTTGTGGACAATGTGGACAAGAAGGGCACAACAGAAGAACTTGTACTTTCTACCCAAAAGAGAAGTGAATTTGTCGTAATGTTTCTATGATATAAAGAATAATTTATCACGTAAACATTTAAATGAATTTCAGTTTTAATTACGACTGCAAATTGAACACTTTGTGTTTAGATAAATAAACGTACAAACATGTGGTAATTACATTTGAAGTCGTGCTTATGATTATAAATACTTTCTTATTATTGGTGTTGGTAAAAATACTTGTGTCAATATTTGTTTTGAATATATAAATCTTATGCTACAGTAAGATAACATAATGTACATGATACATATGGTTAATCTAGTGTATCATGTACATTTATTGTGTATTTTTTGTACACATTGTTTATATAAAGTATCATGTACTTTTAGTGTGTATCATTGGTTTGCACAATGATACATCTCCATTAGATAAAAAATACAAATATATTGTTAATGTTATTGAGTACTTTAGAATGACTATAAATCATGTATCATGTGAATTTATATAATTTAACTTGTGTAATGCTTTTTTTGATATGCTTTTATTGAAATATACAGTAAATAACTTTCCTTTAAAAAAATAATAGCAATTCATATGAATATGCTATTCAATTTACGTAAGTATCTTGTAAAATTTAAGGATTAGAGTGTAACATATTGTACATTATACATACGGTTTGGCCAATGTATCAGTTATTTTTAGTGTGTTTCTGTTACATATGTATCATTTGGTTTTGGCAGTGTATCATCTAGATTAAATAAAAAATTTAAAAATCTTTATGTCTATGTTTGATTATAAATACTTTGATTATACTTTATTAAATGATTTAAACCTGGTTTTGTCAGTATATTTATTATGTCTATTTTTAATTAAAAATTTAAAAATGTTTATGTCTATCATTTGATATTTATATCTTCAATATAAACAAATTTGTTACGTAATGTGAAAAAAATATTCATGGAAATTGACAAAACCAAAAAAATAACATTAAAAAGGATAAAAATAGTTGTTCAATAACATATAAAAATAATAAATATAACATTAAAACATTGTTTTATCATGAAATGCTACGCTATGTGAACTAAATCTTCTTCTGGTGGTGGTGTGACTACGCCCCTGGATTTTGGTGGATCATCATTGTCGCTAACATATCCGCACTTAGCCTTCTCAATTCCATAACTCCACAGCAATGCTCCATATCTTTGACGCAGGTAATCAGGATTAAAATCAGCATAAGATATATTGATTTGGTCACTGATATACTCGGCAAATGCAGTAACATATAACCCACAGTCTCTACAAAAAATACAGAATAAATTAAAAACTTAATGATACATTAAAAAGGGCAACTGAAAAAATTCTTGATACTTACAGGCTATCGCTTTCCTGTGTAGGGATGTCTTGTGCAAATTCTATTATGAAAGGAACTTGAGGCTCCAGAAGTGATCCATTATTGTTGTCTTTATATGCTTGACAATCAGCAAAATTTGTGCGTTCATTTTCTTCAAAAAAACCACTGTCAAGTAGGTATGAAGGAAGCATTTTAGACAACATCTTGATCTCATGAGGAATTGTTTGTTTCCTTGTGCTAATTGATGAGTCAAAAACCCTTATCAACCTGTTTTTCAACTCAACAACAGCCAACACCCAATGGAATTGTTGATCACAGTTAATTGGGATGTAGACCTCATCTACAAGATGCCATGGTAAAGCAGCTGGTATTCCAAACCCTTTGATGGTGTTAGTTATTGACCTCTCATGTACAGATACAACTGAAGCGCGATCAATATGTTCTTGTGTAGTAAGACTATCATCATCATCGTCCATGTAATATCTATCATAACAGTTTTTTACATGTGACATGAACAAACAGTGGGTTGTTGTGTATCTGTATTGATCCATGCTGCAAAGTTTTGATTTTTTACGAAGGTAGTAAAAAATCACATCGATGTGCTATAAACAAAATGAAAACAGAGTAAGAAATTATTTACATCTAAACAATATAAAAAAAGAAATATAATTATGTGAATATAGTATGATACTTTTGCAAATTAAATAGTATGATACTTATACATAATGTATCATTGCTAATTAAATAGTATGATACTTATAGATAATGTATCATGACGTTATAATATAGTTATGACTGATACATATTTCATAAATAGTTTAATATTTTACCTCATCAGACCAACACTTGTTTGGCTGTGACATGGCATAAAACCGATTCTTGTTCATTGGAAAAGCAACAACAAAGTCCATCATCGTAAATCCAAAAGAAGAAGATCTTGATCTGTATTTATCGTCCGATGGGTTCCTGCATATATGATACTTAAGTTTTCAATGTATCCACATGATACATAACACTCAATTATTTACAGTTTTTATATAACAAAGTATAATGAATTAGTTGTATATAAAATGATTACGCCTAACAATGAGAAAAAAAATGTATAAAACTTACTTATTGTTATGATTTTTTAGAAGCCCCCTCAACAACCAATTCATGTAATCCTCAATCAGTTTCGGTGAAACTTTATCTGCAATGCCACATCCTTCGAACGGGAAATGGAGTCGAGCCATATCCTTCAATTTCTCTTTTCCCTTTTCGCTTGACCCAAGAGAAGTACAATATGGAGATTGAATCCTTCTCGAAGGCATTCTATTTCTATGCGCAGGAGTGACTGCATCAGTTTTAACAGCAATCCCCGTTATTGGAATTTCAGTGGGTAATTGACTGTCGGTCAACAAGTACTGGCTGCTAGTTATATTCTTTGGATCGTAAGAATATAATGGTCTAGCATTGGTAGCATCTTTACCCAAATCTTTGATAAGCGCTTCTATTGCTGCTTGAGTTGATAGCGATATTGTTGTTGAAGTTGAAGAATCCTGTATAATATGATGTAATGATTTTTAGAATAAATTTGTGTGTAATGAAATTGTGTGTCATAAATCAAAATTGAAAAATGTACCGATGAATCTGTTGTTGTTTTTTCGGGCAACACATGAGGGATGTTGTGATGAACATTGTCGTCAACGGGTTGGTCCATGATATGTTCATTTAAATCTTGGTGCGACTGATGTGCGTCACCATCCTGAATATGCAGTTTTGAAATAAAAACTGTTAATATAATTTGTGCTGATACGTAACATTGATAACAATCACATGATACATAGTATTGATTAAATATGAATGATACATGACAGAATATAAAATGAGAAAAAAAATGATCATGATACAAAGCATTGACTATATGTGCATGATACACAACATACCCACTGTATCATAAACATTACCTTTGGATCAGTGACTATTGGTTCACCCTCATTTACGGCAACACCAACACCATCCACATCGACATCCCCTGCATCGTCGACGATATGATGCTCACCATTTTTACCAGAAAAACCACCACCATCCTCAGCTACACCACCCATATCATCGAGATCAACCGGTATTTGCTGAGATGTTTGTTTGTCAGACTGAAATGTGCTTGTATCAGCCTGAAAATTGATGTTCTCTTTGCTAATAGATTGCATCAGCTGGGAGTGATTTGCTTTTATCAAAATAATCAATTCCTCAAATTTCTTGTCAACCTAAAAATTGTAGATACATTTAGGATAAATAAAAGTTTGTTTAAAAATTACAAAATAATTTACTTACGTAAGTTTTCAAATATCCTTTCAACTCTTCAATATGAGGAATTATATTGTTGACATTCTGTGAATCTGTATATCCATGAACATCAGCAGCCGGGTTCTGAGAAACGTCTGGAACAGAACCATGTACATCAGCAGCCGATTTCGGTGACACTTGTGGAACAGAACCATGTACATCATCAGCATTCGAATGTTGAGGCAGACTTGACATGGAAACATGTACATCATCATCCGGTGTCGGAGACACATTTGATTGATCAGGCTGTTTCTGTTCTGACACCTTCTTTTTTTGAATAATCGATTTTTTTCTTCTTTTTGGCGGTGGTGGAGGAGATGTATCAGACACTCTAGAATATGTCCTCAATAACTGTTCTGGCGGTTTTGTGGAGAAATCATCTAAATCATCTTGCTCATTTGGTTGTACTAATGGTATTGATGTAGAATGAGCATGTTCAACTTGAGCAATATCAAAAGCTTCAATTTCCTCTGTTGTTGGGACAATGTTTGAACATGCATTCTAAATGTATCACAAGCACATAAGATAATTTAACTGTTAGATACAGTAATAATTCATAATGTATCACAAAGACATAAATAACGATATTCCATATACAAAAATAAAATTTTACCTTTTGGAAAATGGTGGACATAAGCATTTCAAACTTTGCCTTTTCAGACACAACTCTCCAATTGCATATTCTTGGGATGACATTGCGTTCTCTCACAGCTATTTCTGAATTTAAATTGGATGCACATTCGTATATCCAAACATTTAGTGCATATGGCATCCCATATAATCGGTACAACTTTTTACTAACGTCAAAATCCTGTCTAAGTGAATCAATTAGTTTGGAAAATGATAGCTGACCCCAAGGAAAATGTTGATATCTACCATCTTCAACCATTAGAAAGTCGACAATAGATATCGCTGTGTTATCAATAGAAGCTAATACAAATGTATGAATAAAGAACAGTATAGACATTTGGAGTGCATCCTGATTGCTCTCCCAATTACCCATCTTAAACCTTTGAACTAGTTGATGCTTTGTAACACTATTGACTGCACCAGGGAAATACTTTTTAAAAAGCATACAATTAGTTTGTTCTGGGTATTTGAAATCATTGGTATTTCCTCTGACCTTAAGTCCTGTTAATAATGCAAAATCATCTATACCAAATTTCAGGACACACCCGTTGGAATGTCTAATATGCAACATATTAGGGTTGCTTTGTTCCAATTCTAAAAGCAATAAGCACTTAGTTATTTGGCCCTGAAAATTACATTTAGATATGTCTAAAAAGGGTCCAAAAATTGTATCCTTAAACATTTGGATAACATTATCCCCCACGTATTTTTCAAAGTCCTTTAGGAAATTGTTGTTAAAGTTGACAGCAAACCTTATGGGATGTGTTGGTATCTTTTTAATCTTGTACTTCAGTGGCTGCAATTTGAAAATAAAACCGCAAATTAAAACGATATAGAAATATAACTACTAAATAAAACAACTAATAACTTAATGATACATGGTTTCAGTTTTCAGAATTTCATACTATATGAAAAACATGTGATACATGTCTATAACATGTATCATTGAATTAAATAAAACATTATAACATGTGATACATGTCTAATACATGTATCATAAACAGCGACTAAACAACATACACAAAGAATCTATATGTATCATCAACTATATCTGATTAAGCATTTATTAAACTTAATGAATGATACATTATAACAAGTTTCAAAACATGTATGAGTAAATCAACTAAACAACTAATACCTTATTGATACATGATATCATACAGGAATTCATACTACATGCAGAACATGTGATACATAGCTACTACATGTATCATTACATTTACTAAACAATGTACACACAGATTCAACATGTATCATCAAGCACAGATTATACTTTACTACACTTATTGAATGATACATTATAATAATTTTCAAAAACCTAATGATACATATAAAATATTATGAAACACAACAAATTCACGTATCAGTTGACCATCTAAAACACTATACACCCTTTTTAAAATGTATCAGCAAGCACACTTGATTCCTTAAAAATTTTACTAATTTAAACAACACCATTTTTAAGTACCAATATACTAACCCGAGACAATGTAGGCCTAACAACAGTGTTTGCTGCTTCTTTTTTCCTTTTTGGTTGTATTTTTACAACCTTTGATGTTTCGCCATGGTCTTTGTTTGAATCCTTTTGAAGATTCATAGGATCATGCAAAGACTTTTTCCTATTTTCTTTCCAATTATCATCATCGGAATCATATATCCTTCTATTGATTGACGGATCCATTACTATGAAGTAATAGAACAATTAACAAAAACGAAAAAGAGAAGAATATATGAATTGATGATGGATTAACTATAAAAAGGGTCTGGGTTCTTACGATTCAATATTAGGAAGAAATAGTCGAATATGGATTAAGAATAAAAAGAAGAAAATAGAAAAATCTGCTGGGTTGAGAAGATTCAAATTTATGAAGGGATGAAGACGATTAAGGAAAAAAAAAGAAGTGCAACGTGACTTTGGTAAGAACGGTAGAATGCAGTGGAACCCTGCTTCTATGTTTTTTGAATTTTGAAATTCAAAATTTCAAAATTTGTTCTTTTATTTAAATTTAATTAAATTTAATAATTCAAAATTAAAAAGATGATTAAAAGGTTGAGTGTTTAAATGGAAAAAATTTAAAATTCAAAAACTGATTTAAGAGGTTGAGTGTTTTAATGGAGAAAAAATAGGCATTAAAATTGGTAAATGTGTATTATAGGAGAGAGAGTGTAATGTATCTAAAAACTTATACTAAAATAAAAAAAATAGGGAATTATGTAATATTTAAAAAAAGTAGGGAAAATTAGAGAATATAAAAATTATAGTTGTGTATTTAAGTTATTTTTACTTTTTATTTTTGTCATGCGTTTATAATTTTTTTTTTATATTTTAATTTATGTATATTAAGTTTCATTTGACATAAAAAAATTAAAATTTTATTTTTTGAAATTTGTGGTCTAGAAAATCATTTCATCAATTTTAAGATGAATATTTTAAAATTAATTTATTACCAAATATAGAAATATAATATATTTTTTTATGAAATTGACTAAAATGGAAAATAATTCATATAAATTGAAACAGACGCAATATAAAAATTTGATTAAAATTTAGATTCATGTATTATAAGATTCATTTGTGAAAGCATGTGTTTCAATTCCCATCTTGCAATCCCTATTCCGGTATGCTTCGGTCTTAAAAGAAAAACATGAATATTTATAAATAAAAAAAAACACTGAATAATCCTTCTCTTATATCCATGAACCTCAACTATTTTACCACTAGCTCAACTCGATTGAGTCAATTTAATACAAATTAACTCATATAAAACAGGAATCTCAACTATTCTATCACAAGAGTCCAACTCGATTTAATCGAATTCAGTATAAGTTGACTCATATAAATAAAGCAAAAAAAGATTAATGCAAATGTGATTTTTCCACCTAAATTATATACTAAGCAAATAAAGTTTTTCCCAAAATAAAGAGAGGAAAATAAAAGCTGAATAAAAGGAAAAAAGAAAAGTAACGCTTCTTATTATTCGATAGGCACAAATCTGAACGGCCGGAATTAGGGTTTTTGTAGTAAGAGGAGTAAATTGACTATCCGTTCCGGTCGATCGGAGAAATTTCTGAGTAATGGCGAACGAGAAGGTGGAATTTCAAGTGTACAATTCAATGACGAGACAGAAGGAAGTATTCATACCGAAGGAACCTGGCAAGGTCAAAATGTACGTTTGTGGCGTTACGAGTTACGATTACAGTCATATCGGCCATGCTCGTGCCTATGTCGCCTTCGACCTTCTCTACAGGTCAAATTTCTACGTTTCAATTGTAACTGCATCAAATTGTTGTTTTTTTCTGGATTTGATTCGAGCTGTTTGTAGTTTTTGCTTGTTTATTTCTTGTTATGTTACGTATTGGTGTTTAATTGGAGATTTAGCTCGTTTGCCCAAGCTTCTATGATCAGCTTATTTTGAAAAATGCTTTAAAAAAAAATACTTTTGTCGATGGGTAGTTTGTGTTTTACCAATAAACCTTTGATAGTGGTTGTAAGTGATTTTTTCTCTAAAGTGCTTTCTTTTAGGGAAAAACTACTCTTTTTTAGCTTCTGAAGAACACTTCGACTACTTTGCAGAAGCACTTATGTTTTCCGAAGTAGGCTATAAAAAGTTGTTAAGTTTGAATATATCAGTTTCATTTAGAGGACTTGGGGGATATAATTAGATTTATTACGAACTCTAACTAGTTTGATAAGAATTTGAAGTTTGATTCTGTTTGTTGTATGTGAATGAAGAAACAATCAAAAATTGAGTAGGAAGATTGAGTAAAACATGTCTAATTTTGAGGAATTTGGTGGTCTAGATGTTATTTTTCTGAAATGTCTAGTTTAAACCAATAAATTGGAATTTTACTTTTATGTTCTATCTATATAGGCTATTAGTTAGTTAATTTTAAGGTTTAGTTATTCTTTTTACACTTCAACTATGTTAGTTGAGTGAGATTTAGAGAATTTGTAGTTCAAGAGACCCCAAACTAGTTTGATCACTGTTTTTGCTTCTTCTTTTGTAACTAATTTGCATCTTCTTGATGCCTTGAGGGTCTTTTGTTTTGATCTTCATCTGTGTAATTATGATGAGACTTGTGTTATTTATCATGTGTTGTGGTATAAATCAATGTTAGTGCATTTAGATTAGTTCTTTTAGTAGTCTGTGATTGCTTTTACTTCAAATTACTCAACTGTCTGATAGGAATTTTACATGATCTGGAATTTACAGATATCTGAAATACTTGGGATATGAGGTTATGTATGTGCGCAACTTCACCGATGTAGACGACAAGGTGAGATATACAAATTTTGGGGAGTAAGTCTCTTTTATGTTCTCTCTTCCCGAGATTAAAGGAATTTAGACCCTTCTCTTTTTATTTTTTATGGATAAGCTTGGCAGTATCAATAGCTCACTGTAGATAATACATCAAACGCATGACAGTTGTTCTTTCCAGATAATTCGTAGGGCTAATGAGCTTGGAGAAGATCCAACAGCTCTGAGTGGTCGATACTGCCAAGAGTTTCTAAAAGACATGGATGATCTCCAGTGCCTCCAACCGACTCATCAGCCACGTGTTACTGAGCACATGGAGCAGATTAAGGAAATGATAGCTAAGGTACTCACATTTAGATAATCCGTTCCAAAACTTATTGTTACAAGTCAAAGCTTGTTGATGTGGTCCCTCTTCATTTTCTCCCTGTATTCAAACCCCACTTGAGCTGAGATGAGGTCTGTTTCTCTTTAAAATATGTTATTGCAGTTTTATGATGCTAACTTTTTTCTCATTTCTTTTCCCTGGATAGAGGTTGTAATAGATTCCTTTAGATAGAGATGCTTTCTGGATAATCTTGAAAACCATGCATGTCATTTTGAATCTTTGATAGTGTAGGATCTTCTAGGATTCATCTTGTTATGTTTATTTGACGTTGACGTCATATGTGGTTTCTCCTGCTCTCAAATTCAATAATATGGATGCTTATCTAGTTCTATAATGCAAACTTGTTTGTCAATTTCTGCTACTTTTGAAAAAAGAAGAAGTAATTAGAACAACATTCCGTGATAGCATGCTTTGCATTAAAAGGGAGTCTGGGACATTTATTCTTGTAAATAATGAGAGAAGAAGTATATGTAGTAAGGATTAATAGTTAGGTTAGAGAAGTAAAACTCAGTGTTGGATGGGAGAAAAGTGCAAAATACTGCTTAAAGTATGCAATCCTATTATCTTTCTATCTTATATTTACCTTGAGCTGCTTTTTGTTTTTTTTTTCTCTTTTATTCAGGTGTACTTTGCTTTCTTCTTAATGCTAATGATCTTGAGGTGTAACCTACAGATTATGGCTAATGGCTGTGCATACACAATCAATGGAGATGTTTATTTCTCTGTTGATAGTTTTCCAGAGTATGGTCGATTGTCCGGACGAAAATTAGAAGATAATCGAGCTGGAGAACGAGTTGAAGTTGATTCAAGAAAGAAAAATCCTGCCGACTTTGCCTTGTGGAAGGTGCGAAGTTTTCTTTTACTTTTCTTCGGAGTTACTATTTTAGTCTGACATGCCAATTTCATTTACTTACAGTCTGCAAAGCCTGGTGAACCAAGTTGGGAGAGCCCCTGGGGTCCTGGAAGACCAGGTTGGCATATAGAATGCAGTGCAATGAGTGCGCACTACCTGACACATTCCTTTGATATACATGGTGGTGGAATGGACTTGACTTTTCCTCACCATGAAAATGAGATTGCCCAGAGTTGCACTGCTTGCCGAGAGAGTAATATTAGCTACTGGATGCATAATGGTTTTGTGAACATAGATGATGAGAAAATGTCGAAATCATTGGGGAATTTCTTCACTATACGTGAGGTAGAATATAATCTTTAGCTACTGTCTTAATATGATTGTTTTATAAAATGTTATGGATCATAGCATGCATATTTTGTAGGTTACTCGATTGTACCATCCCCTTGCATTGAGGTACTTCTTGTTGGGGAATCACTACCGATCTCCGGTTAACTATTCAATATCACAGATAGAAATTGCTTCAGAATCTGTGTTCTACATTTATCAGGTTAGGAATACACATTTAATGTAACTTTTAATACCTCTTGTTCAATTATTTTTGCTTTAATGTTACCATTCCCAAAAAAGAGTTGATTATTTGCTTCTTGATGATTGGTACAAGCGATTCCTATGCAATTTTTTGGTTTTCCTCTTTAATTTCTGTCCGTCCATGTATGTTCCTTTTAGATCTGCCGTCGAGGCTCTTAGGATTGTGGTTCTATTGCTACTTTGCATGTACAATAGCTGAACTGAGTAATAAGATTTTAGGTTTATGTTTTCAGCAACTTACTAGTTCAATTAAAAAATGAAAGGTTGTCTGAAGCTTTTATATATATGAATGTTCATGCGACTTCAAAACCATAGTTTCCCAATCTAAATCTATAGTTAGCATCTGTTTTATTTTTAGACATTTATTCGGGTCATTTTTGTGATTGATAGACCTTACTAGATTCTGAAGAAACCTTGTCAGCTTTCCAACAAGGAACTGAAACTGCAAAAAATGCAAAGGGGCGTGTTACCCCTCAGGCCCAAGAATGCATCAATAAGCTGCGTAATGAGTTGAAGACAAAGCTCTCTGATGACTTGCATACACCTACAATTTTAAATGCTGCTCTTCAAGAAGCCCTTAAACAAATGAATAGTTGCTTGACCATACTGAAGGTGGGAACACTACTTTCCTTTTTAACTTCTACATATGGCTGGTGTGATAACTGAATCATTCCATTATCCCTTCATCTTTCCAGAAAAAGCAGCAAAAGCAACAACACTTATCTGCATCTTTGTCCCTGACCGAGCTCTTGAAAGAAGTGAAGGCAGTATTGGATGTTCTTGGCTTGCTTGCTGGTTCAACTTCTGCTGAGGTGCTGCCTGAATTAATACTCTCTGTCTCAATTTTTTGGGCATTCTTTCCTTTTGTTCAAAAATGACTAGCACCTTTCTATACTTAGAATTGGTTAATATTGTCATTTCCATCGTGTCAGTTGTGTTATAGCCCTCATTCCATACAAAAACAGTTTCTTTAATCCAAGTATACTTTTGGTATTTAAAATTTTATTTGGTTTATGTGTCCAAAGTTTTTCTTTCTTGGTAATCCTGTTACTAGTCGAGCAAGGCTGAACCAATTGGAATGTAGAGCACATATGTTTCCTTTTACTATATGAGACTTTCAGATGTTGACTCTTATTTAACTGATTTATTTTCTTCTGCAGGTTCTGCAGCAACTTAAACAGAGGGCATTGAAAAGGGCTGAGTTAACAGAGGAAGATGTTCTGCATGCAATAGAGGAAAGAGCACTAGCAAGGAAAAACAAAGATTTCGCTAGAAGCGATCAAATCAGAACTGATCTAGCTGCCAAGGGTATCTCTTTAATGGACATTACAGGGACGACCGAAACAGCTTGGAGGCCTTGTGTAAGATCCATACAAGAACAGCCTGCCGCCCCAGCTCAACCGAAAAAGTCTGCAGCAGCAGTACAAGAAAAGCCTGTTGCACCATCTCAACAAAAGCAGCCCTCTGCAGCACCACAACAAGAACAGCCCGCTGCTGCGCCAGCTCAACAAGATCATACTACGGTGCCACCTCAGTAGCCCTTCTCTGATTACTCGTATTGAATTTCATTTTTGGAGTTATTTGCATACTTAATTGAACTCTTAACTTGTGAACTAGAAATTTTATGGATGAGACGTACATGATACTATTTGTTGCGCTGGGCATGTAACTAAGATGAGCAGAATAATTCTCTTTACAAGAAAGAGCCTGAGGCTTAACGCCCACTTCCTATTACATTTCACGGCACATTTTTGCCTTGCCTTGGATTGAGCGATCCAATTGACATGTAAACTGTATCATTGTTGTACTGATAATACTTATGAATATACTGGCACAACCAGTTTTTGACTATTTGGAGATATTCTTATAGCTATTTCACTCTACTGATTGCATAAAAGTGGTGCTAATATGTGTTCTATTTTTGTTCTTGTGAAGTAGCATTCCTTCTTGCCATGTTCATTCTCTTTGATTGCTTTTTACTTGTTCTATAATCTTGTTCATACTTATCAGTAGTAGTCTATATTAATACTTCTAAAGTTCTTTTTTTTGCTGAGTGTTGGAATGAAAATGTCTTGTTTGGATTTAAGTCCTATTCCTGGAACTACATTGAGTATGTTGTTGTATGTCTTGTCTGGGCATGCATAATAAGTTCGAGTCCCATGAGCCTCGCATAAACTTTTTTTTTCCTGATGACTTTTAATGGTTCATTAGAAACAATCTTTCTACCTCAGAAAGGCAAGGTTAATGTCTGCGTACGTTCTATTGTTTTCAGACATCACTTGTGTGATTCATTGAATATGTTTTTGTTCCATCATCCATATCATAGTAAAATTGACTCCTGTAGCCTCTTTGAGCATATTAAAAACATATTAGACTTTAAAAATTATTTAAAGGTTAGCCAGTTTCTGCAATAGTCAATTTGTAGTCGATATGTTCTATATAAGAAAGAACCCATGCAACTTTAGTGAATTCTTTTCTAGAGACCCTACTTCACTCTGACTTTAGACTGCTAGTGTTTCTTCTTTAGACCTTCGGGTCGACTTCAGATGATCAGGTCTAAACTTAGATTCCGGCCCGAATTCAAACTTTAGACTCATTTGGGTCAGAAGTTAATTTTGAGATGGTTAAATTCTAAAGACGAGTGTAAATTTTAGGGGGTCCTAAACGGCTATTTTTTGCAATTCTTCCCCAAATCAATTGGGCTTATGATACATAATTGGGCTACATTTAGTTAATATGGACCATATGGCCCAAATTCTAAAATCAGGTTTTGATTTGGTCCAATGCTACTAATAGGGATGAAAACAGGACGGGGCGAAGAATAATAATTTATAAAGCTAAATGATGGAATTTTTTTTAAAAAAAACATTTTTGCAAGCTCTGAACTTTGAACGAAAATGCTGGAAAGAATTAGAAGAAAACTTGAGCGAGTCACGATGGGAGTAGGGTAGGTTGAAAAAAAAAACATAATTAATTTTGTATGAGGCGTAAAATCACGTTTTTGGGAACTCAATATCTTTTGTAAAGTATATAATATAAAATGTTTATAAATACTTGATTATAAACCAAGTTATTACTGGAGAAACTCAATAAAATTTAAATTTTCAATTTACCCCTCTAATCAATTTAACATAAACATCGAGCACAAATAATCATTTTTTCTTAACCCAAATATATCATGAAACATGTGTATCTCACTCCTAGAGTCATGCCACTAACTTTGCTTGACAAATCACAATCAGAGCTTGAAGAAACTAAAAATCCTAAAGTCCTATGATATGACACCATTATCATTAACATTATTGTTTTCTCTATCTTTAAGAATATTTGAACTTATTCTGGGTCCCACTAACTATACGCGTAAAGGGTTTATCTGAATTTTTTTGATTAAAAATATTATAAAAATTATTTTCTTTATATATATAATTTTTCTCAATCTTTTTATATTTTTAATTTTATTAATAAAAATCTTGATATCGTCATTAAATTAAGCGTAAAATTTTGATATTAATAATGAGTTGTCAATCTAAAGACTTGACTTGAATTTTAAGTTTCGAATAACGTCGTACAGTGGGGAAAAAAAATTAAAGGTGAATAATAAGGGATAATATGTCCACATTGTTGGACTTTTCATTTTTTTTTTTCCACAAAGAAAATTTATAATTTTTTTGATAGTACATATGAAGTGTCATCATGATTCATGAGTTTGTCTTAAGGAAACTATATTGTAAACATGAAATAATTTCCTTTTTTGCTTTCTTTCTTTTAAGTCTTTACGTTAGTTAGTTGATTATACGCGGATTAAAGAGAAATATGTCATTTATTGTGTTGCTAAGTCAAGTTATAAATTTTTTTTTAATGAGATTGTCCACTTTTATACGAAAAGTCGTTTTATTTCTATCAATTAACAATTTATTTTTTCTACTTTTTCAATATGAAGAAGATAAAAGATCGTTTTATTAAAAAATCGTAAAATTCCTTATATTTCTTTTTACACCTTGAGTGAATCCTTCTTATAGAAATGAACATGTTTTCACTAACAACGTAAATAAATGTTTCTTTCTTCGATACCTTCGCGAATATAATTTGTAATTTGTAACTTGTAATGAAATTGCGATGATTTTAAAAAAAAAATCTTAATGCTTGAATTTCTTGTAGTAATTGGAAATATTGGGCCTTAAGTTAGTAGATTGGATATTGGGCCCAACTTCGATGTACTCATTTTGATGGATTTACATCAAAGCCTTGCATCAACATGTATTACAAGTTAGTTTTCACGTATTTCGATTAATTTTATGAGTGATTTGTTTTCTTTTACTAACATAGGTATAGTATACGGTTACTCCATTAACACCTCGATACAACAAAAGAAATAATTTTGTGTTTTTGCCTTCATTGAGTTTTAGCAGCGATATCATGATTTTCAATACACGTTAGCAATAACTAGGTTACTGATTATGACCTTGAGTGCAACTATGATTGAATTTAATCGCGTTTAACGTTGAAATGAAATTAATGAAACAAGTCATGTCTCTCGTATATATATTCATAGTTCAATTAATTAATATACATTCTCACATTACTTTTGAATCGTCAAAATTAATTATTTGATTTTTGACTGAAAGTAAATATTAACGATAGGTCTTAGATAAGTCTAAGACAATACAATTTATTTTATGTCATCCTAATTGTTATCTACTATATTATAATAATCATACACATTTTAATTATCAAAAAAAAGTACACTACTAATTGGTTCTCTAATTAATAACAAATACATTATTGTATTGTACACTAATTTATAGATCTCTCGAAAGGTCATCTTAGGTTATCTATTCCTTGAATATAATTGTATATTATATAGTGTATATTACATAGTTGATCACTTAATTAAAATAAAATAGAATGACCTAATGTGTATAACATATAAGACATTCAAACTCACTTTGAACTACAAATAATACTTTAATTAATATTCGTCCTATATATATATATATATATAAAACTTGACTTCTCGTTGAACCAAAGTCCTTTACTTTTTTCCTAATTATGCCAATAAAAAAATTGCATAATTAAAGTGATTAATTCCAAACACCTCAAATTAATTTTTTTTTGTTTAATTAATCCTAGCCTTGACCAAGATCACATGCCTAAGATGTCTATATGCGTGTGTTTTTACATGTATACATTGATTATACAATATTTATTTGAGTTGACAATTTATCAAAAATAATCTCACTTATTCAAATTTTATTTATAGAATTATACTGAATATGTTAATTTTATTCGATATTATACGAATTTCTATAAAATACTCTTTTGAAAAATATTTGTATACTTTATGTTACTATAGATTCTTTTGTGATCAAGATTCTAATCACAAATTTATTTAATTTCTATTAAAATATATCTATAAAGTATTCAAAATGTATAAGAAGATATGCTTTTGTTAATAGTTTAACTTTACATTAAAAATCAATAATGAAAGATATGAATATTCAAAAACACGTGGCATGTTATAATACTACTTGGAGCCCACAAAAATCGAAAGCACCTAATAGAAATTCGTTAAATAAAATTAGATTATAATACACTAATTTGTATGATTCATTTATTAAATCCCATCACATTCACTACTTGTAAATTATACCGTTTTATTAAAAAAAAAAATTTAGTGATTATTTTCACAAGAAAAAATTACGAAGTTTTTCAATATTTTCAGCGAGAATCTATACTCCACTATATATTTTCCTAATGAGCGAATTCGATGAAAAATAAATAAAAAATTATAATTTAAAGTACAAATTATCCACTGATTCGTGGTGGAAAAATTCTCTATTTTTGGTGATTAATTATCTGAAAAGATCACTAATTAAGTTAGTTGTTTTTGCACGACATGTTAAGTGGTGTTTATGTACTTTATTTATTTTATTATTGATATAACCCAAAATCAAATCACATTAAAATTTGTCTTATTGATTGACTAATCCCCTCCTAATTCACGGGTTTTCCTTAATGAATTAATTAATTACTAATTGTAATTTCAAAATAAAAAAAAAGGTCATGATGGGATTGACATCTAACATAATTAAAATAGTCTAGATGTGTCTACTCTATAAACAAGGGTTCATTTTATTAGACTATTATGTAATTAATTAATTAATTAATTAATCCCCTAGCTAATAGATTAATAAGCAAGGTACCTATATAATTTAAATGTAATAAGAGTTTTATAAAAAAATATTTACATAATTAAGGCACTTATAGGATAATTCTGTCAGCATGTCTTTTGATAAATTATATAATTAACAACATGATAAAGATCGATGACAACAGTCATGAGGTGCAGAATGACAAAGGAACTCGATATCTGAGCTGAAGAGAACTAATATAAATTATTTGATATTAGTTAAAGTGTGTGTTGCTATCACAGAGAGGTACTCTATATCTGAACTGATGAAAGCTAGTAAAAATCTTGTATTAGTTAAAGTAAGTAATATCTGATTTTTAAATATCACAATTATTGATTATTTATAACTAATTATCACTTCACAAGACTTATGCATTACTCTTTAATTATTATATGATTAAAGAGTAGGTAGGTGTCACTTGGAATACATGTATGGACTTATATTGAGTCATACCCACATTGTTTGGATTAATTAAATTATGCTTTTTGAAAACATCCCAAAAAGGAGATTACAACTTGAAAATTAAGTCAAAATTGTTGGGTATTAACTATAATTTTTTTTTAATTTTTTTTTTTGGATCTTTCCAAAGTAATGGTTCCAAAAAGGAAGTAAAGATGACTAGAAAGTTAATGATTTAATTATATTTATTTTGTACATTATGATGGGATCAATGTCTGAAATATTATATAATTTGATGTTTTAAAATCCATGCAATTACTTCTAATTGGTTGATTAATCTTGATAAACACTAGTTGGTGGGCCATAATTAGGATTTGGGAGATCTTTGAACAATAATATTGCCATCACTTTCAATCAACAACAAAGAAAATTAATTACATGATTAAGATCCCCCTTAATTAAAAGTGTTTTAATTAGTAGTGTTAATCAAGATGATGGAATACCATTAACAAGAAAAGAGGAACAACTTGTTTAAGGACGGTTGTTGTTAATTAATCAACAAGAGAACTTGACAAATGTGATTGGACAAGTATAATATGCTTGCTAGCTACCACATCCTAAAAATAGATTTATTTACACTCGATATTTATATCAAATCAAACATTTTAAATTTAAAAAGTAATAACTGAAGCGAGATTGATACATATTACTTAATTATAACTATCTAATTTAAAATTGTATACACAATATACATCTTATATTGATTAATCCGATGTAAATATCAAATGCATATATTTCCCCGTCACGCTACAATATACAAACAAAAATTTGTAACATCATAGGCAAAAATCACACATCAACAAAATAGGGGAAATATATCGATCGAGTACATGAGTAAACAAGGTTCTAGACCTCGTAACTCATTTTGATATTGAGCTGATGACTGAAAATTATAGCGAATAATATCACTAGTAGACTGAGCTGAACCAATATTTTTTAAAAAGTAAAAGATGGAGGTAGTGGTCATTCTAGTATAAGTAGGACCCAAATATGGGTAATGTGACATTGTTCTTGGTTCCTAGATTCCTATATATATATACTACTATTGGGTTTGTTTCAATAGTGTGAGGCACATTCACATGTGCTTCTTCCTAATATAATTTCACTAGCCATGTGCATGCAAAGACCCTAATATTTTAACATGACTTTGGCTCTTCTTTGCAACTGTTATCCTAAGTATACCATGTTTCAATATTAAAATAAAAAAAAAAAACTTTTTGGTTCTATGAATCTATTCATTCCTATAGAATTATAATAATAGAGTCACACTTACATATATAAGACAACCCTAAAGCATAGCATATGTTTCAATATAAAATATAAGTAACCTTAGGACACTTGCATATATAAGACAACCAAAGTCCTTAATTAGTTATGCATATAATTCTTTTTTATTATTCTTAGGAAGTAAAATAATCTAGAATCTAAAATCACTAAAAGGTATAAGCTGATGAGATGGATGAGATCACCCAAACCCTTAAAGACAAAGTCTCGGGTTCCACTACAACAAAAATAACTTTTAGTGGCATTAAATATTGACACTAATAAAGAGTGGTAAAGTCTTTACCGACATTAGTTAAGTGGCATTAGAACCAATGTCGCTAAAGGCTTTAGGGACATATACAAAGAGTGACAATTACCGTTAAAAATACATATTTAGCGGCAATTAAGAATTAAATGCAATAGTCATTTTTATTGTAGTGTTCATTGCTCTGAATCTTGATAGAAAACACTTTCCATTTGAACAAGTTTCACAACACATTTCTTGATTAGTCAAACTAGCGAATTACGAATATCAGATGGTTAAACTAAAAAAAACTTTGTCCCTGGCCTTTTTCTTTTCTCTTGGTTACTTAGATTTAGAAGTGAAGTTAATCAAGGGAGAAATGAACTTATTCTTGTCAACTATTTGAGTACCAGAAATAGGTTTAATTTAGTCTCATGGTAGATTAGATTAATGGTAAAAGAACTAGTTAAACTTGTAAGGAAGTTTGAAATTAAAGGTGTGAATTTTCAAACCTAATTCTCAATCAACTAAAACCAAAACTACTCATCCCAAGTCATAAAACTAACTAGGGGCGGTTTCGTGTAACTAGGGGCACAAGAGGTTCATTCAAATTCTTTTTTGTTGAAAATAATATAATTCTACGTCTACAAGATTAAAATTATTTTCATTTATTTACTATATAAATGTTGAAATTACCTGTCTTGATTGACTACTTCATATGTTTATTTCTTTATATTTTAATTTTTTTAATGAAAATTCTGACTCCACCATAGTAACAAACTTCATAGAAATGGACAATATAATCACACATATTGGTTGTTGAAATATTAGATGTCATGGAATATTTTCCTACATGATGACTCTAAAAATGAATACTATCAAGATGTTGGCATGTTGCATGATTTAGACAAAGAGTTGAGTTTTCTTTATACTCTAGTCTTGGTGTAACAATTTGTTCCAAAACTTGTGTACCCTTTTCAATTGACCATTTATATATATAGAAATTAGTTTACAACAAGTTCCTTCATCTTTCGTACTCGAGCTATGAAAATGAAAAAAGTTAATTTAATGGATCTTATATATGTCAAAGGAATTTGAATTAGTCAGATTAATAAATAACAAGGAATCCTACGTAACACGAATTTCTATTTATCATATATTTATCTATTATAGTAAAAAAAGCAAACCAAAAAAGAAAAGATGAAAGAAAAGACTTTCCTTAATGGAAGAAAAAGGAGGGGAAGAAAGAAAATCAAAAGTTCTTTTTTTTTTCTATGGCCAAGATTCTATTTGATTTTAAAATAAAATAATAGAGAACAAATAAAATAAATCTTTGACAGCTAGTATAAAAACCTTGAGTACAAAATGTTTTGTTTATTTATGTGTTTTCATAATATTGCAACTTAGAATACCCTAAAGTTAATTAAGTCCAAAATTTTTAGTATGCATAGCCACTTAGTTTTGACAAGCTTGCAAAATAAACCTAAGAGAAAGTTCAAAAGTTGTGTGGTTTATTAGGCACTTCTAGTAAAGTCTCAACCACTAATTAGTAGTGCTAAGTTAATTTCACACTCTTCGATCCGATTAATTTAAGTTCGTACAATGAGTAAATATTCATAACACAAGTTTTTCATTAGAAGATTCGAACCCGATCTGATTAAGGATAAAAATATCAAATCATTTATCTCGATATATTTTTTTCAAGGTATAAGATACTTGATCATGTCTGACTAGAATAATTTTAATTCGTTTTGCATACTAGGCCAATAAAAGGAAACAAGTACGTACTCTATATCAAATTTTCTTCATTTTTAAGTCTCGAGATCGATCTGATTAAAATTAAAGAGATTTCATCAATTCCATATAACTTTATTGAATACTTTGTTTTACAAGTCAAACCAACTTCTTGAGCCCCATATAGAAGGGCTAATTATATTGTGGCCCAATCCTTTGCTTCATTTCTATATACTTTCAATTTTCTAATATTCCCACCAAAGATAAGATAAAGAAACAAAAGTGAAAATTATTAGATCCATATACATATATGATAAATATGATTAGACCTAAACATATTTTAAACTTGAATTATAGGCAGTTAGGTTTAGTGTTGAGAAAAAAAAATTTCTCTCATAAGCTTTCATTATAGGACCTAATCTAAGTCTAATTAACTCCTAAATCTAGATGTCATAATTTCATGTTAATTTAACGAACCCAATAATTACCATTGTACTATATAATGTATAATAATATATTGACCCTACACATATATATTTATGATGCATGAATTTTTGCCTCCTTTACTCACCTCCACAAACTCAAAAAGTTAAAAAAAAAAAAAAAGGTTAAAAAATATAGTACCATATAAAATAAAAATTTATGAAATAAAAAATAACAACTAAATTTAGTCATGGCTAGGTTGACTTTTTGAAATTTTTGTTTTTGAGGATAGGTATTATAGTTACCAAGAAAGAAAAGCTAAAAATTCTATTTTAAACGATAAAATTCATTGTTAATCTTATTTAATGATAAATTATTAAAAAAATTGTTAGCTATCAGCGATTTAGAATAGAAATTTTAGTCATTGAATCATATACTATTATTATGGTTAAAATAAGAAGTCTATAAATAAATTATTCTTAACTACGATAATGTACCATTTTTCAAAAAATAATTTTTTCAAAAATATTCATTAAATAGGTTGGATTCATATTAATTATGACAAGAATCTAACGATGGAATTTAAAGAATATAAACATTCACTCATAGTATATTTAACAAAAAGCATTTATATATATAACATCATTAATCAAATAATATAAAACAAAAAAATTATATGATATTTTATTTTTTAAATAAATTGTTTTAAGGAGACACATAATATTTGCTATATTATGTATTTCAATTATCTTATTGTTATGTTGTAGTTATTGTTCAGAATATTTTATTATGCTTTCTATTATATTTTATCATGACTTCTTTACTTTCGTTATTTGTTCTCCGCACTGTTTTAAACTATTTTTTCTTAAATTGATGATTTATCAAAAACACACTCTCTATCTTCGAGACAGAAATACGATATACTTACGCTCTACATTCAAAAATTAGCTTCTCTCTTGTGTAGCTAGTAAGATTTTGAAAGATCACTTGCTATGAAAAAAATAAAAGCATAAATTATTTTTTTTAATAAAAGAAAATGGTTATCAACGTTAATCACGCAAACATAAAAAAATAATAATAATAAATTGATCATCAATGAGTTATATTTGTGGGGTTCAAATTTGAAGTTTGTAATACTGATAACTTTTAAAACATTGTTATGTTAGTTCATTCATTCATTTTAGTCATAATGTTGTGATTCCTTTTTTTTCCCTCCGATGACGATGAAAAATCAAATTCTTATCAATAACGTAACAGATCAATTTAAATAAGCTACTTCAATTCCGATAAAAATTAAGCTAAAATCTTATCAAAATCGTCCCTCCTAAATATGGCCTATTGCTTAACACCATACACAAATAATTATTGTCAAACATAATTTAATAATATCCCTATTAAAGAAACTCCATGTCTCTTAGTTTATATTTTTTCCTATTTTAGGTAAATTAGATAAATATTTACTTATTTAAGGCAGACAAAGGGTATCGTTCGATCTTTTTTTTATTAATGTTGGTATATTACAATAATAATTCCCTCTTGTCTTTTGGATTTGCATAACGTAAGTATATACTAAAAGAAGAAAGTAATAAAGTTAACTTTATTTATTAATAGGTAATTATAGATATTCTTTTTACAAGAAATATTAAATAATAACATGATAAAAATACGAATTAACGTACTATTTAAGTTTAGATTATAATAATAATAGTGTAACACAACCTAACTCTATCAATTTATATAAAGTAAATTTTCTATTTAGATATCTTAGATAATTTCGTAAAGATTTTAAAGTTTTTTTCCACTAATGAAATTTAAAAAAATATTTATTAAATATATAATGAATAAATTTTTTGGTGAGTATTAATAGTACTTAATTAACTTTTTATTATAAGGTAAAATTTATCTATCAATCTTTTATCATACTGTAATCAGACGCGAAGATAAAAGTAAAATATGAGTTTGATTCAGATAAATTTAACAGATTTATTTTGGATATTATTTTTTAAAAAACATTGAATTATATAAGTATAACTTAGAATATGTTATTAATACTCGTTATTATAAAATTTAATTCGTAAAATTTAAATCTCGATTCGAGTTTCAAATACAATAGTATGTAAACTTATATTCATTCACAAAAGCCACCGGCATTTATATATGTTCACCACTTTATAGGCAACTTTAACCTAAAATCTAATGTGATATTCTGTCCCCTAATCCAATCATCATATATTTGGATTTCTCTTGAATTTTCCATCTAGTTTCTTTCACAAAAAGCAAAAAAAAAAAAAATAGCAATCGTCTATTTGAATAAGCTGAGATATTTCAGAATTATTATACGATTAGAAATAAAGATTTTATTTACTATAAATCAATAAAAAGTTGTGCTATATAACATAAGTTTTTCACTCACTGAATCAATTCATTGAAAAAATGCATAATGAGAATTAAAACATTATTATTTTTGTTTTTCGTTTTCATTGATTCAATTAAAATATCTATAAAAATAATCACAAGATATTTTTCAGTGAAAAATCCAATAGAAACAATAATTTCTCAAGACTACTATCGATACGCTAGCGTTTACATTTTTCCTAAAAAAAAAAATTCAAATTATTATTTCATAATAATAAATCGAATCAAACCAAATCGCACCGTAAAGTGGAATGAAACTGGAAAACAGGTAAAACAGTACATGTAACTCAATCATTTGATAGTTCTCAACAACCCTACAACTTTCACATGCATCACACTTTATTCAATATTTTCTTGAAAATAATGACAATTTATTTTAGCACTTTCAAGAAAATAATTTATTTTTTTTATATTAAAAGAAAAAAAAAACAGAAAAACAACTTTGACATTTAACTTCCCTTCCCCCCACCAATATATAAGTTTATATATGTCCTACTAATTAACTACACTTTGTGTTTCCACTTCGTGTCACTAAAAAATGTCGTTTTCTTAGATCTTAAATCTTCATTCTTCTCATTTTTTTTTATCGTAAATTTATGATTTAAAATTTATAATCGATTATATTATAATAGTTTCTGATATAAAAGTGTTTAAAAAATAAATTTTACGTTATTAAAAAATAATATTTGTGATTCTGCGTATGCTCTATGTAATTTCACTACATATACTATCATTATTATTATTATTATTATTATTATTATACCTTATATAACACACCGTCGTTATATTATTTATCCATGAGACATTGGGACCCCTAGACCTTAGTGTTGATCTTGAGTCATATTCTTAAAAAGAAAAAAAAGCTTACACTCTCTTTTCTTTCTCCTTGAGATGTCATCAACCAATATATATATATTTATATATATAACAAGAATTAGTATTCTCTCTCTTTCCACACTCAAAAACAAGAAAAAACATTTTTAAAACAATTCCTCCATCCTAATTTATGTACACTTGTTCAACTAAAAATATTTTTTTCTTTTGTAAAACCAAAATTAGTATGTTGTTTGAAATATAAAATTGTTATATTCATTAAAAGACAGATTAAAACAGAAAGTATATGAGGTTAATCAAATTACCATAATTTATTTATTCTTGATTTTTCAAAACAGGTTTAAAATAACATTTTTATCGAGCCACAAATCTGTTTAAAACAATATCTCTATTCCATAAAAATAACAGAAAAGTCTAATTATATTTCATTATTTTTAAATCTCGCTTGTGAAATCATATTCAAATTGTATTCCATAAAAATAACAGAAAAGTCTAATTATATTTCATCTCGCTTGTGAAATCATACTCGAATTGTATTTCATAAGAATAATAGAAAAGTCTAAACTTGACCAGGAAAAAAAAACACACACTTCAAGAAAAAGAAAAAAAAAACCTTTAAAACTAGTATAAATACCCCCACACATGCAACAACTTCACTTAGACTTTATTTCCCATTTGCTTCCTTTCTCTCTCTCTTTCTTTCTATCTCACTTTCATCTCATATTTTGTGTATAGTTTCCCTCTCTATAAAAACACACTAAACCATACATATATTCATACAAAAACAAACACACAAAAAAACTCTAGTTATATACATATATACATATATATATATATATATATACACACATAATATGGCGGAATTAGAATTTCAAGGTAAGCATAATAATAATCGTACAAGCAACGGACGTTTAAAATTATTTGGTTTCAACGTAACGGAGGATCAAGAACAAGAGGTTGAATCGACAAAAACATCGTCAGGATCGCCGGAATCCGGTGATTTTCTGGCCTCCGATGGCCGGAAATATGAGTGTCAATATTGTTGTAGAGAATTTGCAAATTCACAAGCTTTAGGTGGACATCAAAATGCTCATAAAAAAGAAAGGCAACAATTGAAACGTGCTCAAATGCAAGCTAGTAGAAATGCATATATGAGGAACCCTATTATATCAGCTTTCGCGCCACCATCACACCTCCTCGCTCCCTCGGGAAGTGTGATGGTGCCCACGACGTCTCCGTCGTGGGTTTATGTTCCCCGCCCCGCGCCACCCTTTCACGTGTCGCATGGTTGTGTGTTCCCGAATTCTTCGGGGGCGCGGGGCGTAGGGAACTTACAGTATACCGGCAGTGTAGCGGAATCTAGCTTAACTAGTGTTGGGCCTCAACAAGTTAAAGCCCATAGTGCTAAAGTTGATGGGCCGTCATTGAGTAGATTTTCGAGTATGGATGCTGGGCCCAATTTTGATGATGCATTTGGGCTGGATTTGCATCTAAGCCTTTGAATTAATTTTTAATTTATAAAAAAAAAATAGGATCTTGTATATCTCAGATTATTTATTTATTTTTTCACTTAAAGTTAAAAAAAATTCCTTACATACATTTTATGTTATTTATGTATTTATTTACATTTTTTTCTATTTATTGTTTGCAAATTTAGGGTTCAAATTATGTGAAATATTAAATATGTTGTATTTGCATGTAAATATTCATGTGATATATGTTTAAAAAGACTTAAATTGTAAGTTATATCTAAACTTTTATGATGTGAATGGTTAAGTAAAAAGATTGATATACTTTACCTTTTTGCTTTTCTATTTTCAACACAACTTTCTCACTTGTCTATGACTTTTTTGTTTAGTAGGATCATGTATCTATATTTGTTAGTATGATTGATTCAAATTTACGTCGCGTAAAATTTAAGGAATAAATTAAAAAAAACGTCTCAAATAGCTATATGTAATTAATTTGGAAAAGGTACCACACTAGCATCAAAAATTGTATATAAAATTTGAGTCAAAATTACTAGTTCAGATGAAATCGTATTTTATTTATCTACCGCATTAGCATGGGATCTTGTTCTATACACCATCTAGATCACAACACTTAACCCTTGTATCCTTATAACTTCATATATTAGAAGTTAATATTCCTTGATGTAAACAACTAATAATAAAACAAAACTAGTTGGTTTATCAAATGGAATTAAATAAATCTTGAAAGATATGCTTTGTTCTTCAAAGTTCTTAACTAATCCTTTGATATGTTTTATTAATCTTTGATCTCAAATAAAATATAATTGGTCCAAATGGGGGACCCAAACCTATCACACATGAAGACTATATCTAGTTCTCCTAGCTTTGAGATCTAGGGCTTGATTGGATGATTTTTTTAAATTTTTTTGTGTGGATGAATTATGTATATATAGTATTAGTCAAGTGTTGTTCTTGAGTCAAAGCACAATTAGTTGTCTTTTAATTGTCTTCCACTTGAGCAATAAAATTGAAACTAAGAAAGCCCTAGTGGGAAGTTGTCCAAACAAGAACCATTTGTTACTACATATATAATTGGAAAAGACTAGGAGATTGTTTAAGGGTGTGGAAAAAGAGGGGTAGGGGGGTTGGGATTTTTTTTTCTTTGTTTAGAAAAATAATAACACAAAGTGAGTGGCTTCTTACTTAATCTTTATAATCTTTTAAGATATATACATATATATATATATATATATATATATATATAGTATAAAGATTTTATTTGTTTGGATGGTTTAGATATATATCACCTTTTAGGTTGTATCGGAGCCAGAAATCCAACAAAAATAACATATTTATTGAAATTTCACTAGGGAAATACTGGAGAGGAGTAGAATGCAGGAAGCCTTCTACCTCGTGGAGATAGAAAAACTATTACGAAGACAGAAATTCAATTAAGAAAACCTTATTTTGAAAAATAATACTATGTCATCGTATAATTTAAACCTAATGCAATTTTAGAACTTCATCTCGCTTATATCAAGGGAATTCAACAGATAATATATAACAAAAATAATTCATTTATGTCCAATTCGTGTTATATGATATTTGCTTGAAAAAAGACGATTAAGTTGAACCCCTTTGAATTCCTTTAGCGCATCTATTATTTCTAAATTATCAATTATTGTTTATTGTAACTATGTACATGTATAAACTTAATACTTAATTTACTTGTGTAAATATCTTTTACATAAAATTAATCTTGATTAGTATATATATAAGATGAAAGTTTGTTCTTATTTAATTATGTATAAATAACCAAATGATATTATATGTGTTAATTAACAAAGCTTACGTGTAGACACGAAAACAAGATAATGCAACACTAAAAAAAGTTAGAAAAAGATAGTAACTAAATTAAAGCAAAAATAAAATAAAATGATTAAGTGGGAAACTATAGTTTCTTTTCGGTGCAAAAGTGAATATTAGTTTGAATTATGTTCATACAACATAATGGAAGGTCGGCTCTTTGCAATTAATTGTGATGTATGTGTGTTTTGCATATGTATTAATGCATCGATCGAGATAGATTTAAAATTTAAATTTATTTTGGTTGAAATATTAATCAGTTGATTACTCAAATTATTGAACTCAATATATTATTTGAGTGAAAATTACTGAGTCAGATTGAATCTGTATTTAAACTTATATATTTATCCTCGCCGCTGCCAAAGGTTAGGGCACGACTACAAAAAATATTATATTTTGTTCACATGTTTAATGGGTAGATATTTTGATTGAATCGATGAGAAAAGAATAATAGTGATATTCTCAGGTAGAAAAATTAGGAAGTTTTTCACTATTTATTAGTATCATATATTTTTTTAGTGAGCTGGTTCGAGAAATGAGTAGGAAAATCATGTTCTGTAACATAAATATTTTCATGATTCACGATAGGAAAAATCTTTATATCTAGTAGTTGGGTGATATTAATAAGATCTCCATCATACTTAATCATAAATCTCAAGATTGTGTCAATCTTGATAAGAAACAATCTCTTGTTAATAACCTTACGTTACAAATTCAAATTAGTTGAAATATCCAAAACAAGCGAGAAATATATCTGATGAAAAAAAAATGATATGAACTATATATTTTCGAGCAATACAGAAAATAATTTGTTGCAACATATAAAACGTAGATTAGTTTTTACACCTTAGTTTGTGTGTAAATAACATTTTTTTTATATTTCGTATAACAAGGACTACTTTCTTTCCTTTTTCTTTGTATTTAATATTTGATAACAATTGAATAGAACATAAAATTGTTAATTGTCGTCAAATTAACTTTAACATGAAATAATATGATATGAATAAGGTGGAATGATATAATTATACTATATTTGAACTATTATTAGAAGAAGATTTGATGCAAACTAATGTAGGGCTCTAATGAATTATTAAAGTGGAAGACAATTGGATGATATAATAGAAAGAAAAATGAGAAAGATTAGTTTAGATTGGATGCTTTTTTTGTCTTATAATAAATATACTTTAGTGACATTGAGGGTTGTAGTGATCTTATTGAAAGAAATAAAGATAAAAAAAAAAGATTATTATTTTCAATCATAATAATCATATATTTCAAAATTCCATGTGGCTATACTTTAATTTCATTTTATTCATAAAAAAACTATATCACATAATAAATTAGTATAAAAACAACATAATTATGTAAAGTAATACTTTTCTTAAATTTCGATTCTAGAATTACTGATTTGCTATTGTAAAAATTCGAGCACTCGAAAGAAGAGGAAAAAAGGAAAAATAAAGAATATATTTTCTTTGTGTTACTAATATGAAATAATGATCGGACAGAGAATCATCATTTGTCAGGTTCAAATTCAATAGACGCACGAAAAATAAATTTGGTGACTTCTTGACTTTGTTTAAGTTTTAATGAATATAATTACTCAATATTTATACTGATGAAAAATAATGCATAAGCTAACTCGGATACCTCGATTATTTTAAAAAAAAGGGTTTCTTCTAAGAGCTTTTTGACACATGAGTAGTACAAAGTGAAACAACTCTTGAAGTGGTTGGTGAGGCAAAAGAACTTGGAAAAAATCAATCTCATTCCCACAACTTTTTGTCTGATTATGAAACAAAAAAAAAAATAACTTAACCCCTATAGTACTCATAGCTAGCTGTTTTTTTATTTATAAATTATATTCTTTTTTTTTTTTGGAGGGCCCAATAATTTCTCCTTCATTAGTGCATTTTTAAGTGATGTAGACATCCACTTTATTAATTTAATTAATCAAGAAATTTTTGAAAAAAATAATTGTTTTGTCACCTTCCACTCAAGTTCTTATATGAAGCAATATTTATTTATTTATAGAAGTTAATAAAAAGACAAAAGGAGAAGACTCATCATATATTATTATTTAAATACTATATGCTAGACAATATAATCTTTATAATAAAAGATATTGTGGTTTACTTTTGTCTCAATCTATAAGTTCAAACATCACTTGGTGAAAGCTAGCTAGCTCCCTCTAAGTGAGGCAATCATGCTAAATTGATGGAACAAATTAAAGTACCTTTCATAGTAGATAGCTTGCTATATTACTTCACATCCAACAAAATAAAAGCCCCACTTCTATGAAATATTGGATAACTTAACCAATTACAAGAAAAAGGTGTTTTACCCACACCCCACACACACGAGATCTGAATTAACTTGCTCATATCTTGTTAATGTTATGAGATATCTATTATCTTCCATCAATTACAAATATCAAGTAAGTATTTTATCAACACTTGGACAGATGAAGAGAACACCACCTTTAGTGAGATTTAAAGTGTTTAATCGATCATGATTCGTAATACACGTGATCATTAACCTCTAAGTAGGAGTTAGATCTAGAAGTTAATGTACAAGTTTTTTTAGTTTAAATTTTATATTTGAATAAATTTTTTTAATAAAAATTGTGAACAACAATTAAATTCAGAACTCAATTACTATCGTATCATTTTATGTCAATATTCTTGAATTTGGAATCCGTCAAGTTCGAAACTTGATTTCACCTATCTTAGGTTATGCTCTTGAGTGCAAGGTACGTCATTAACTTATTTAACTTATATGCATCGATAATGTACTATTTAACCTATTATATCATATTGATAGCTAATTAATGCTCTTATTATAAAGAGTAATTGTTAGGTGCACAAATTAAATATTTGGGCAATGATTTAATATATGAGTCATATCACATGCCTTGGATAGTCCAATCAATTTTGCATGTTGTACCCAAATATAACACATAAGAGCAAATATGATTTTGTTTTTTAGCGCAAATTTTGCCATTAATAGTGAATCAAATTCTTTTAAGTTATAGTGGGTTATGTAATCACAATCCTTCAATATATACCTTTCATTTTACTTAATTAGGTGCTCTATTATTTGTTAATGAGTTTTCCTCTCCTTACTTATAGATCGAACTTCTTTTTTAGTCTTTTTATTTTTTTCGAGTTTTCTTTCAGCCCTCTCAATTATTAGTTCATTTATTATTTAAAAAACATTTATATGTATTTCTAATGACAATTTTTTTAATGTTACAAAAGATAATTTTTAAAAGTGGTAAAGTCATACAAATGTTATGGTGTGTCTATATGTAAAATCATATCAAAGCTTTAACTATACTTGCAAATAAATTGTCAAACTTCAAAAAAGGACAAGTCTCCTCAACAATTTTTGTCTTCTTACTTCAATTAAGCACTTGGTGTGCCAAGTAAAATTCATATTATGAGTATATCATTATCCAAACTCTAAAATCCTACCTTTTGATCAAGACAAACTAACTTCCAAAATGGCTCACCCTCACATTTTTATTAATCATAAAACAATATGAAAAATAATAAGAGGAAATTATCTCCTATGATTACTTACGATTTGAACGAAAAAAAGTAATCTTATAAAGATATCATATATTTTATAATTAATATTTCGATATTTTATGTTATACTTTAATTATGATCTCTGATAAAATAACATGTACTACAAGAACGAATCTTTTGAATAGCGGGGTAGGTAAGGAATTATGAACGAGTATCTAGATACACTATATGTATATATTTGTATATTTGAATGTGAATTCAATCATTATTTTATGCTTACTTGAAATCGCTATAACAATCAATAAATTTCAAGAAATCGAATTCTTAGCGACAGGCAACTTTCAGAGTGATAAAATAATTCTTTTTTCTTTTTAGTGTGAAATAAATAAATAAATAAATAAATTATGTAAATCCAATTCAAAAGGGTCATCAAAATAGGGCCCAATATCTGCTCTAACCAATCTACTCAATGATGGGCCACTAACAATGTGGGCCTTGACATGTTAAGGCCCAATACTTTTTAAGCTGGGCTCTGCTACACTGCCGGTGTACTGAAAGTTTCCTACACCCCTCCCACCACTCCGACACGTGGCAAACCCACCACTATCAAAAAAATTACTAAATTCTGACGAATCCGATGAGAAGCCTCTTGTAGAGTCAAAAAAATTTTAACGTTTATTATTTGTGCAAATATATATTTAAATTTACTGTCTTTTATGATAAATAAATAAAAAAACATGCGTAGATTACTAAGATAAATTATTTAGTAGTTCACATGTGTGATTGAGGAACAGTATCTAACCTAAGATTCATATTAGACTTTAAGCACCCATGAATTTGCTTTTTGACATGACCTATACTTTTGAGTTGATGGCTAGACTTTTATCTTCAAATTTTATTGGTTTACGTAAACGCAATAATTTTAATTCGAATCTTAATTGTATAAATGAATACCTATTGTAAATCAATCATGATTATATAGAATTTGATGTCATTGCAAGACAAATTATAAGTTTAATGTGTCGGTATTCATCAGAACAGTATCAGATATTTAAGTTATAAATACAATTAGTGTAATACTTACTATACATAATCGATATTTAGTGACATAAATTTTCCTTCTAGCGATAATAATATGGTTTCAAAAATATTTAGCGAAAATTGAGCTATAATAATAAGTTTGGACCTCATTATATTATATTATGTTTTAATTTAATTATGAAGTATTATTTATGATGTTTACGTGATTGACGTTGAACACTTTAACTCCATCCATAATTTTCTTTTTTTCTTCTTGTCTTTTGTTTCTTTAATTAATAATTAATTATTTTGTGTTTTTCTTTTCCATAGCAAGATATCTTTTCGAATCTTACTAACTACTCCAAAGAAAGAGAACAATAAAAAGTTAATTAGATAGCTAAGTCTCACTTAAAATAAATAAAATATTCTTCAACTTTTTAATAAAATTTAATTAATATAATGATGTTATATTCATGAATAATTTCAATCAAAAATCACTTACAAAGTCTTCACCACAACTCAAAATATGGTCCACCATGTCTCCTTATAGACCCCCACTTTCAAATTTCCCAAATAGGGGACTTTGATTCACCATGCATTATGTGTTTATTTTAATATATAAATAATAATAATAATAATATAATAGTAACATATACATATTCAGTATAATTATAATCTTATAAATGAGATTTAAAAAAAAAAGATATAGTAACTTTTTATCTTTATAGGATAGCGATGTTGTCTTCGATAAATATCTGTCTCAAAAGAAAAATATATGAATTATGATAGCAAAAAAACATGATAAGTAATAAGAAACTGTCACGACCCAAATCGGGCCGCGACTGGCACCCACACTTACCCTCCTGTGTGAGCGAACCAACCCAAATCTAAATCTTAACATTTCAATATAATATCATCAGAAAGTAATGCGGAAGACTTAAACTCATTAATAAAATCAATAACTATTATTATCCCTAAAATCTGGAAGTCATCACCACAAAAATATCTATGATCAAATTACTAAACTAAGAGTATTCTAAAAGCTAACACAAGTAAAAGCTAGTCCATGCCGGAACTTCAAGGCATCAAGACATGAGGAAGAAGATCCAGTCCAAGCTAGAAGCATTAGCTCACCTTGAAGATCTGATGTGACGAAGACTGGCTAGAGTTACGGTTGAGTTGAAGATGACGGCACGTTTGCTGCACTCCACAAATAAACAAGAAGAAAACATAAAAGTAGGGGGTCAGTACAAACACGGGTACTGAGTAGATATCATCGGTCAACTCAAAATAGAAATCAATATATATCAAGTAATATCATAAAATCAACGATGATACTCAACATGTAGCATTTACAATTACCATAACCCTTGGTTACAACACCAAGCTCATCAATGAGGACTCACGCCTCCTCATCATACTCATTTGGGATTTAGGTTCATTAGATTGAGTATATTAACATCTTTCAAGATTCATTATCTTTATTCCTCTCGTGTCGGTACGTGACACTCCGCTCCTCATATACTATCCTGGTGTCGGAACGTGACACTCCGATCCTCATATACTATCCTGGTATCGGAACGTGGCACCCGATCCATATTCTATCCTGGTGTCGGAACGTGACACTCCGATCCTCATATATTATCCTGGTACCGGAACGTGGCACCCGATCCATATTCTATCCTGGTGTCGGAATGTGACACTTCGATCCTCATATACTATCCTGGTACCGGAACGTGGCACCCGATCCTCATATACTATCCTGGTACCGGAACGTGGCACCCGATCCATATTCTATCCTGGTGTCGGAACGTGACACTCCGATCCTCATATACTATCCTGGTACAGGAACGTGGCACCCGATCCCCTAATCTCCTTCTATCAATTCATCAAGCCTTCTTTCTTACCAAGGCATCATCAATCTCATTATTTTAGTTCATCACGCCTTCTTTTATACCAAGGCCTCATCATTAACAAAGAGATTAGGGTTTTTCAAGATTTGAGATTCAATAACTTCATCATGCTTATATAATCACAATTATATAATTACATTCATGCAAGCATACAAGTAAGCACATAGCAGGGTTTACAATATTATCAATACATATCATTCGCTATTAAGAGTTTACTACGAATATCGTAAGAGAAACCATAACCTACTTCCACCGAAGACTAGTGATCAAGCAAGAATTTTCCAAAGCCTTGTGTTTTTCCTCTTCGTTCGTCTCTCTCTATCGATTCTCCTTCTCTCTCTTTCTGTTCTTTTCTTTTTCTTATTCAAACCCTCTTTCTTTTACCCTAATTAACATGTAATTAAGTGTAAAAGATGACAATAATAACCCACAATTTAACTCAAGGTTACCTCTTTTATCCCCCAAGAAATTGAGTTATTAACATAAACCCACGAAATATATAATTATAGCAGGAATAGTCCAAAACGCCCCTTTAAAACTTAACCAGAAATCCGACTCCGACTGGGATTACGCAACCTGTGACGGCCCGTCGCGCCTGCGACGGTCCGTCATGCAGGTTCGTCAGAGACTCGATTTCCTTAAGGAGTCTGTGACGGCCCGTCGTACCTACGACGCTCCGTCCTGCACTTCCGTCACGACGTTCAGAGAATCGTTCCCTGTACCAAATTCTCAAGAGTTGAAGTGTTTTGAAACGGTGGATCATGACGGTTCGTCGTGCCTGTTACGGTCCGTCCTGCAGGTCCGTCACAGAGTTCAGAGAGTCGATTTTAGCACCCAAATTTCAGAATTTCTAAGTGTTTTGGGACGAGACACCCTCGACGGTCCGTCGCGCCCATGACGGTCCGTCGTGGGTTCCGTCGTCTCAGCCTGTTTTTCCAGAAATAAAATCTGTTGCTCAAAACGACTAAACAGGTCGTTACAGAAACGAAGGGATGGAGATATTTCTTTTAATATACAACAGTTATACACATCGAAAAAAAGAAACTATTCGATTACAATGAGTGAATATTGTTTATATTATTTAATTTCCACCGATAGATTCTTGTGATATATAGTTCATAATCATCAAGCTTAACCTATTTGGTAATTATGATATCTATCCTCAAAAACAAAATATTCCAAAAGTCAACATAACCATGACTTAATTTAATAATTAGTTTCTTAGTTAAAAATAAATTAATTTGGGGTTTGTGGAGGTGGGCTAAGGAGGCAAGAATTCATGCATTATAAATATATATATATGTAGGGTCAATATTATTATTATTATTATTATATAATATAGTACATTAATGATGATTATAGGGTTTGTTAAATTAACCTGAAATTATGGTATCTAGATTTAGGAGTTAGACTTAGATTAGGTCCTATAATGAAAGCTTATAGGAGAATATATAATTTTTTTCCTCAACACTAAACCTAACTACCTATAAAGTATAAAAAAATGATTAGTTTTAATCATATATGTTGATCCATTTAGAGATTTTTACTTTTGCTTCTTATCTTGTCTCTAGTGGAAGGTTAGAAAATATACACAAAGGAAGCAAAAGATTGGGCCACAATATTTTCGATCCGATTTTTTAAAGTTCGAATTCTGAATATAAATAAAATTAGAAGTTTAAATAAAAGATGAATAACTTTTTTTTTGTTTCAAATGATATATTTATATTAAAAATTGTCATTGTTTTGAAGTCCAAAATCATTAATGTTGAAGTCTTGATTCAATCTCTGGCTCCGAAAATAAAAAAATCAGTGTTAATTGAGGAGAATTATTCCCTTTAATAAACATTACATACGCGATACAATTTTTTTTTTTTTGCTTTGTGTTTTATGTTTGTATAAGAGCCTTGACTAATCCAAATTGAACATTGTAGGGCCCATTACGAAAGTGATGCTCCCGACTAAATTTTATTCGTACTTAGGGTTTGAATCAAACCTCTAATTAGAGGTGACTAATTTCGCTACTATATCATAACCATAGGAGTGCGATATAAATTTAAATTAATCTTACTAATAAATATTAAATACTAGAAGGTTATTGAGTTTTTTAAAAAATGACTTTTCAATTGAATGGAGAGGAGACACACTCAAAAATGAATATGAAACTTAAAGCTATTAATTAATTAGTGGTTGAGACTTTGCAAATGTGGCTAAATAACCACACCACCTTTTTTTGTCTTTTTTTTTTTCTGCATTTATAGATCTAAATAAAAGAAATAATTAATTAATAATATTAAAATTCTTATTCAGTATCCACTAATCTAAATTCACATCTTATGAAATTTAATTAATTCAAATTCACTCACATAGAACCCACTAAAGAATAACTATTTTCTAATTATAAAAAAAAAATTCATTCATCCTACTACACTTCCTATTAATACTAATTTAACGAATTATGAATTAATTATATCCTTTGAATAATTTGATTCTAAAATTAAAAGTTCTTTTACAATATATATATATATAAATAATTTTTTTTTTTTTTGTGTGTGTGTGTGGGGCGGGGGGGGGGGTCTAATATCATACAGTCTTGTGTGCTTATTATGAACCATTTTGATAACTTTATATGATTAACGTGGGGCTAATGTGTTATTAATGCTGATTTAGATCATTAGTATACTATTTAGCTAGTCAATTTATAAGATTATAAGAGTATACAAGTTTGGAAAATCTAAATAATAATCATGCAACATTTTGGTCATATTCATTTTAAGAGCCACCATGTCGGAAAATATTCCATAAGATAATATTTAATTGCCAAATATGTGCAAATATTTTTGAAAGTCAGAATTTTCAATAAAAAATATATTAAAACATCAAGGGTAATATCAGTATTTATAAATAAAAAATAATAATTTTAATTTTATATATTTATATAGATATATGAAAAATTCTTTTGACAGAATGGTAAAATAATATTTTTCACGCTATGTTATTTTATATTTTAAAATATTTTTACCATTTTAATTTTAATACATTTTAACTAAAAAATGAAAAAAAAAACGATTAGTTTATTTTAAATATAAAAAGGATAATATAGACTTTTTTAAATTCTGATCAGATTTTTTCGGCCATTTAGAAAACACACACACACATATATATAATCATTTTGGACGTAAAAAAATGTGAAGTTAAAATAAAATTAATATAATATTTAGTTTACAACTTAAAAACTTGAATAATTAAGTATACATATATAAGTTATGACTGAATTAACATATTATATTATGTTAGACGAAAAATAAAATAACTAGTACTCATAAATTTCTAACCAGCTATCAAACGATTCAATTTTGCATGCACATGAGTGGTGGAATAATGTTAGGAAGAAACACATGTTGATGTGCCTCACACTGTTCAAACAAACACATAGTCTATAGTTTATATAAGAATTTAGGAACCAACAATATCACATTAATTAGCCCTACATATACTACAATTTTATGCTTCTTGGATCCACAACTAATCAATAACTAAATTATCCACTTTCAACCTAGATTAGCTCGATTTTAAAATGTGTCATAAAATTTAGAATCGTATTTTCTTATATATAAATATATCAATTGTATTTTATCAATACATGATTCGCTCTATGGTGTATATAAAATTTGGGTTAAATATATTCTTAGTTTAATTATAATAATTAGGTTTTGATTATTTGATGTATTATAAATATCGAATGTGAATAAATATTTTCGTAGAATTTTTTTCTAATAAACTTTGGCAAGCCCTCTTGTTAAACAAAGTGTTCCTTTTTTTTTTTCTTCCTAATGGTTTTCCATCATCATAATACATACAAAATTAATTAAAACACTTTTAATTAAGGAGACCTTAATTATGCTAATTAACTTTTTTTTGTTGTTGATTGAAAGTGATGGCAATATTATTGTTCAAAGATCTTCCAAATCTTAATTATGGCCCACCAACATTAATCAACCAATTAGAGGTAATTACATGGTTTTTTAAATATGAAATTATATTATATTTCAGACATGATCCCATCATAATGTACAAAATAAATATAATTAAATCTTTAACTTTCTAGTCATCTTATAACTTCCTTTTTGGAGCCATTACTTTGGAAGGATCCTAAAAAAAGATTAAGACTTAATTTTTCAAGTTGTTATCTCTTTTATTAAAAATTATATTTAATTATAATTAAGTTGATGGAAATCCCATCTAAACTTTTTTGATTTTAAAACAACAATTAATAATACTAATTAGGAAAACCCGTGAATTAGGAGGGGATTAGCAAGAAGACACATGGTCACTAATGCAACAAAACAAATTTAATTTTCTTATTGTGTTATATAAAAATATAAAAAAAGTTAGACACTTAAAAATACATGAATGTCCACATAACATGTCGTGCAAAATCAACTAACTTGGTTGGGTGATCAAGATTTAATCAGTGACGGAGTTAAAAATTTTCCTGATCTGTTTAAAATATGACAAGTAATTATAGAAAGAGGTCTAATATATTTAACAACTATCATATATACATTAAAAAAGACGAAATAAAATAATATTAGCAAATACACATAATGAATTTTTTTCCTTTGATATATTGAAAACCTGAATAAATAATTTGAACATGTACAAGATCCTATTTTTAGGATAAATTATAATTCTACTCTTCTATAGATTATATCCAAGCCAATCCGTGAGCCGACCTAAATTCACAAATAGCCACTTTTCAGTTCTTATAATTGAAAGTCGAAAAAATCTTTGGACAATTTTCAAAGATTATCGAAATACCATGAAATTTCAACGATGACATTTGAAATTTTATGACGATAACTATTTTCAAAGATAGATAAAACGAGTGGCTAGTATACGATATTTCTATGACCCCGCTGGCGCAAGGCTTAGATGTAGATCCAATCCAAACGGGTCATCACAATTGGGCCCAAAATCCGGTCTAGAGAAACTACTCAATGATGGCCCATTACTTCCATCTACTCTACCACTATGGGCCTTAACATGTTGAGGCCCAACACTTGTTAAGTTTGGCTCCGCTATACCACCGGTATAGTGAAAGTTCGCTACGCCCCTCCCTCCATGTGACACGTGGAAGGATGGTGGAGCGCGTGGTACATAAACCCACGATGGAGTTGACCCTGCCGGGTACACTACAGTACCCGGCGGAGTGAGGAGGTGAGATGGCGGAGCGAACGCGGAAATAATAGGGTTCCTCATATAAGCATTTCTACTAGCTTGAATTTGGGCACGTTTCAATTGTTGCCTTTCTTTTTTGTGAGCATTTTGATGTCCACCTAAAGCTTGAGAATTTGCAAATTCCCTAGAACAATATTGACACTCATATTTCCGGCCATCGATCGCCGGAAAGTCACCGGATTCCGGTGATCCCGATGACGTTTTTGTAGACTCAACCTCTTGTTCCTGATCCTCTATAACGTTGAAACCAAATAATTTTAATCGTCTGTTAGTATTAGAACCCGCGAGATATTCCAGTTCCGCCATATAGATGTTTTTTTTCTTTATATATATATTTGTGTGACTACAAGTGTAAATGTGAAATAAATGAAGGAGAAAGTGAGACAAATAAAAATGTAAGAGAATTTTGAAACAAATGAGAAGGCGTTAGAGAAATGAATGCATGTATAAGTTATATATATAGTACAAAGTTTGGAAGGGTTTTAATATTTTAATTTAGCAAAGAGAATATTTTTATTATAAAGTTAGAGAGAGAAAAATAGATTGTTGCGGACATCACAAGGAGAAGCTTAGGAACATCTAACAAGTTAAAAGAGTGACAAAAATTGGGACCCGCTCGTAAAATATTTATTCAGACTCGATATTTTATATTTTAAACTTTTTTGTATTTGTGTAATGTTGAGTATGTAATTAAATGCATGCATGTGATACTCATGATGGAAGACAGATCGATGAGGATGGATCAAGAGAAGGACGATCAAGTGTTCAATTTATGAAAATCACAATACATAATATTTTAGACAAATCAAACATCAAAATTAGAAAAAATAGTGAAAGTGTCAATTTGTTTGTTTATTTTTGTTTACTTGAAGTTTTAAGTTTTGTCTTGTTTCAATTGAACTATTGAGTATAGTGTAGTGAATTTGATTCATTTGTGAAAGTAGTAGGGTTGTTGAACTATCAAATGATTGTCTTTTAATTTAGATCATTGCTTTTTAGTAGGGTAAATTTTTATCTTCTCATTGTACTTTGTAGGCTTCGAACAATAATAACAATAACATATTTAATATAATTATATAAATAAACTTTTAAATTAAAAAAATTGAGAGAAATGATTATACGATAGACCCACAATTCAAGAAAAACATATCAAAAAACTTTGTAGCTTTTGTTTACCAAAATGATGAAAGATCAGAAAAGTATATACTATGAGTACTAAAACAGCTACAGCGATGAAATTATTCCACCCTTAATCAAAGTCTCAAATTTAAGTCATGATATAAAAAAAATTCGGTTAAAAGCATTAATCATAAATATACTCTGCGCTGCATTATTAAAACTTAATCGAAGTTTTAATATGGACTTGGAACGTCAAAAAAAAAAATATACTAAAACCATGATCATTGATAAAGGGACAAGATATCACATGATGATTCTTGTAAAAGTTGTCTAAACTAATACCTAACAGAAATGACAGTGCATTTCATGGAATTACTTCAAAGTTGAGATCTCTAACATTAAATTACAATTAGTAATTTAATTGTTCCGATTTATCTGTTGTATTTTTCTTTTTAAAAGTATGAATACAAATTATCTGATTTAAAGTTTATAAATTTAAAATTATTAAATTTTAAATATGTATTTACTTAAGATGCCTTGTACTAATTTATGTGTTTCTTTTACTATTTTGATACATATATAATAAATAATGAATCTCTCGATAAATTTTATCTCTATAAATATTTATAGTCTATAATATGGTCCCTTAAAATATTGTATGTAAAATATTTGTATTAAATTTATTTTATTCCAAAAATGTCCTTGGAATTTTCTTTTTGATTTGAACAGCTGTATTAGCTTAATCACAGGAGCCGACACAGACCAAACTAATAAGAAATAAAACTAATGTAAAAAAAAAATATCATGCATGCAATGTAAATTATAATAAATATAATTTTAGCAACGATAAATATATACGTATTATTAAATTATTATTACATTCAATATCATTATAAACTTTAATGATATTTATAGCAAATGTTAACTATCACTAAAAATGATAACTAAATTAAACCGTTAATTAATTACGGCTATTTTTGATACCATACATACATATCAACAACGATTATGGGTCTTAGGTTTGGATTCTGTATATATAAAAAAATCATATTAAAAGCATCGCCTTCAAAAATTAATATTACGATATATGAATTTGAATTAATTATACTTTTTAGAATAAGTCAATAATTATCTAAACGGTTACATAGGAACAGTATCTAACCTTAGATTCATGCACATCTACGATTATTTATTGATCAAATCTAATCACTCTATGGCCCACGTATCCCCCTCATACTAATACAACTTATCTATTATAATCGTAATATTTGAGTCAGTAATAACTTCGATAAATTAAATATTCTCGAAGTGGTATATACATTCATACTGCAATTTTGATAAGTATTGTATCTTAAATCATAATCTTAATAGTATAATAAATTTAGTATTATAAAATGTTTTTTTTTCTTTTTAACTTATTTTAAGAGTATTTATTCTTTTTTACTTTCTTGATAATTTGAAGGAGCGTTAAATATTCAAACATCTCTAATATTATCCCAAAAAATGCTTAAACTATAGTCCACAAATTATTTGGCTTTATATATAAGTAATGCCCTCTTTTGCAAGAGTCAAGAACTAGAAATATTTTCATAACATTCAACAAGTTGAGTAGTCATAACTCATAAGTTGCAAATAGAAAAATATAATCAATATTCCATATGGGATGATGATTAGTCAATATGTGGAAAACTTTACAAAAGCAATTACACTAATATTATAATTGTTTTAATTTGGTGGTCGATATTTATATTAAACCTCAACTATATCTGAATCGCATATTGCATGGTCTATTTTGAGACAACACTTTTAATAGAATTTTTTTTTCATATTCAGAATTCAAACTGGTACATCAAAAGGTGAAGGAATAACTATCATAAATTCATAATTCATATTTATTCAACACAAATAATTAATATATGTTAATATACACATTATATTTAGTTTGAACGCAATACATGTTAATTATCTGCTCTTAGTATTTATATTAAATCAATTCATGTGGACTCCCTCTATTTTTCACATTTAAGGTGATAATTACTTTAATTTAATATTAAAATCAAGTGAGAATAAGTATTTATTGTATAATATTCCTAAGGGTATTTATTATATGAAATATAAAAAAAACAAAAAAAACTAATAATTCAGGTGTTACAACTTCAAGTTGGGAACCCCACCATTACGTGTTGATGATGAATCATAATATTAGGAATTTTGCGTGATTGACGATGATATATAGTTTTAAATTATTATTATTTTATTATTTTATGATTTTTTTTTTTCGATGGCAAAGATCTCTACGAATCTTACTAACTACAAGACTAGACTTGAGAGATAGAAAGAGAAAAAAGTTAATTAGTTACACTTAAAATAAACCAAATATTCTTCAACTTTTTTTTGATATAATGTTTTTATATTCATAAATGTTCAATCAAAAGCTCTTTCAAGTTACAAAGTCTTCACCATAACTCCAAATATGTCCCACCATGTCTCCTTAATTACCCCACCCCCCCACTTACCCACCCTAGCTCCGTGAAAATCGAGAATCAATCGAAAACAATTTAATTCTCTACTCATAAAAATAAGAGTAAGACTCATATATATTTTATTCTTTTCATATCTTACCTATGAAATTGATGTATATATTAGTATAATTTTATAGATAAAGTCTGGAAAAAAAAAGATAAAATATGCACATATCTTAATATTTTTTTATGAATAAGAGATATTGTTTTTAATTTACATGAGTTCAACATAATTTAGTAGTAATTTTAATTTTACTTATTTATTAATATTCAAAAAACATATTAAGTAGGTGTTCGAATATTAAGAAATGTGATATTTAAAAATCGAACAATGTTTGAACATATACATTTTACTTATACAAGCCAATGTTTAATCAAATGTTGTTTTGATTTATTATTACTTTTTTTTTTCAAAAAATAAAATAAAAGAAAAATGTTTAAATTCAAAACTTCATGCCTACTAGCATCTGATATTACTATCTTAAAATTCAAAATTCATAAAATTTTAGACTCGCGATGCCTCACTTTCAAATTTTCTCCTAGCACAATTAATATAGACTTTAATATATTTCATGCATAATGTGTTGATTTTAATATTTGAAATTATATTTTGAATCATTAAATGAAAGCTTAGGTTATACATTCTTTTGGACCGTTAGATTCTAATCATAACTAACCATAATTAGTTTGTATTACTAAATTAATGAAATGACCATTTTAAAGAGACAATAAGGATATGATTTGATATTCATAGGCTTTAGACATGCATTTTCCTGGTAATAAACAATTTTAATTAGCTTTTCTTGTAGGTAACAATGATACCTATCTACATAAAAGAAAAATTTTAAAAGTCAACTTAACCATGACTTAATTTAATTAATTAATTAGGAGGCAAAAGTTCATACATGATGAATGTAGGGTCAATTAAACTAATGGTGATTAATTATAATAGGGTTTGTTAATATGAAATTAATTATTGCTTCTAGATATAGTAGTGATAGATTAGGATCCCATAATGAAGCTTAAGATATATTTTACAACACTAAACCTAACAGCCTATTTATAATAATTTATGAGTATTTATATATAGCTTCATTTACATCACTACATACATGGATCCAATGTTTTCTCACTTTCCTTTATTCTCTTATAGCTCTATTTATAAGATTTAGAAAAATAAAGGACGTGACTTAGTGATCAATAAAAATAATTATAAAAAAAAACTTTACGTATCATAGTTCATACGAAGCAAATATGAGAAAAAAATATTAGTTCGTTTATTTCCATTTAATTAAGTTTTGGCGAGTATAAATATTCTGTATATCAGAAAAATACTATTTTTCAACGAATTGTATCGCATGTCAGTATCTGGTTCCTCAATAACGTTTCCATCAGACGACAAGCAAGATTTCAATGGAACGTCTATCGTATTAGCACTATTCTGATACTGATAAGAAACACATATTTGATAAAATAGTCAAAATACACCTAAACAGTCTCGATCAATACTATAATTATTTAGTAATAAAACTAAAGAAAGAGGTTGGGAAACATAATAATCAAAGGATTGGACCACACAATGACCTTGCTATGGGGCTCAAGAAATTGGTCTGTCTCATAAGGGAAATTTAATAAGTGAAAGTGACCCTTAATTAATTGGGAATTTAAAAGGGTCATACTTAAAAATACATTGAAAATTAATCATAGCACTATGAGTTGTTGGGACTTAGCAACAAATAGCTAAACAAAAAAATATTTTAGATTTATACACTTTGGGTACTTTTGTAACCTATCTATGAAAATTAAACAAGTGGTTAATTAACACAAATAGTTTGTACTTACTTTAACTAGGGTTTTGTATGCTAGCTAGCTTTTCATTTTTGCTAAATACACAAGTAGTTAGTTGCTTCATTTAAATTCATGCATCTTACTTTAAAAATAATAATAAGAAGATATACTTATTAAACTTAAAATTTCAAATTTTTTAATGTATTTTTAAGATATATTTATTGATAATAATACTTGAAGTATATAGATAGTCTGTTTTATTTTAAAGGTTATTATAGTTCCACTTTTATGGACGGATACATATAGTTATCGGTCTCTAAGTACAAGTACCTCATAACTCAAAATTTAATAATTTAACATTATCGATGCATATTAGCTAAATTTGTCGTCCTAAATAATAATTAGTCTGTAATTCTCATAATTTTAGGTATTTTTAATGCTATACTGTATACTGCTAAAGGTTATGGTGAAATAAAATATTCCTTTATTTTTAACCACAAGTCTTGAGTTTTTAATAAAGAATACAACGCTAAATTTTTAATGGGCTTTGCGTTACGTGAATTTGAATAAGTTGAAACTTTGAAACAAGTGGGACCATTTTTGTCCATTTTCTATGATTATAATGAGGCCAATGCTATGCAAGTTTGAAAAAATAGCCAAAAAAAAGCCTAATTATTAAAGGGAAAAAAACAAACTTAGTTTTATATCATGTCACCTTTGCCACATTTTGGCCAGATTCATTTTTTAGCAGACACCACTAATTAATCAGTGTGCATTAAAGCCATATCATGTTTGAAATATATTCTTGTGAAATTCTGAAATTTCAACTACCAAAGATGTGATTGTCCATTTTTTGTAAACTTTTTTTGGTTGTAGTAGTACTTTGGTTTAACTTTTTGGCCATGATTTGGGAATTTGGTTTGAAAATTGGCACCTAAATTCAACTATTTTTACAAGTTTTAACCAATCTATATTTGAAAAAGTAAACACTATTAATCTACTCTACCAAAGGAAACCACTTTAAAACTTTCTTTCTTGTACTTATTAAGTTGACAAGAGTTAGAGAAGGGTCATGTCTCCCGAAATCGGATCTAGGATTTGAATTTTAATACAATCGAATAACGCCCACTTTTTAGGTTACTGTTTAGTTTTTATTTTTTAAAAATTGTGCAAATTAATATAGCCCTTGGAACTGACAAAATATAAGACTGTCATCTAATGTTTACGTAGTTTTAGGTTGGGGTATGATGTTCTCTCATAAGAAAAGATCTTTAGATCGTTATCTAAGAGGTCAAAAAATGTAGAGAATTAAAGGTTATTTATTAAATAATTATCGCAAAACGTGATCACATATAAATCGTAATAACTTTAGCGAGTTTTCACTTATTGAGTTCAGATCAACGGTTGCTTTAATGTTAAAATCCTTAGTCGGGAGTGTTATCCTCCGACTGGGGTCCTACCTGATGCGGATTATCTGGACCCGAATAAGAGTATTAGACACTAGATGAAAATCAAAAAATAAAAACAAAAAAAGAAAGTCTACTTATGAACACCCCCACCCACCCCCTCAAAAACCCCACCCCCTTGCCTAAGTACTTTAAATTTATAGAATTCTTGTCCAATCAACTTTGTCAAATTCCTTGTTGAATCATCAACAACTGTCCTTAAACAAAGTGTTAACTTCTTTTCCATGTAATTGTTAATTAGTGGCTTGCACCATCATAATATATTACTAATTAAACCAAGACCTTAATCATGTTTTTATTGTTAATAATTTAAAATTATGATGTTATTATCGTTTTAAGATATCCCAAATCTTGATTATGGCCCACCAACTTGGTGCTTATCAAGGAAATTAACCAATAATAAGTGATTACACAAGTTATTAAAATTAAAACATTATATTATTTCAGACATGATCCATCAACAAATCAAAAAAAAGTTTAAACAAAGATGTCTATTAATTAACTTTCTAATCATCTTTTTTCCCTTAAGCAACCATTAATTTGGAAGGATTTAGAAAAGATTAATTAAAGATAACATCCAAATCCAATGAATTAAGTTTCAAGTTGTAATATTAATCCTTTTTTTCCGAATATATTCGAAGCATATTTAATTAATGACGTACACCTTCTGTTATTAGATAATAAAAAATCGTCAATTTAATATAACGATAAATTATCAAATATTATATCAGTTATGAACTATTTAATAACAAATTATCTAAAAATTTTGTTAGATACAAACTATTTAACAACGAATTTCGTATTTTTTTTTAATCAATCAATTAAATCATCAATTTAATTTAAGTAACACAAACCTACTCTTTTTTTTAACATATAGGTTGGGTGGAGTTAGCTTTTAAGTCATGTGAAGTGACAATTATTTCTATTTATTATAAATATATAATTGATGACACAAACTAATTATTAATTAATCTATAATAATTAATTAATATTCTAAACAACATGAAGCCTATCTATAAATTATAATTTAATATAGTTAATGGCAATTCCATCAAAATCTTCTTTTAAAAAATAAATAAATTTTTTAACAATAATAGAAAGACCCGTGAACTATATAAACACAATATGTAATTAAAAAAAAAAATAGTTGGGAGACTTTTGCACATGTATAGGAACTTAATTAAGTAATTAATTAATCAACAAGTATTGGAACTTAATTAAGCAATTAAATTAATTAATCATACTCATTAAAGTATCCTAATTAATAAATATATAACTCTAACTTGTTAATTTATTTTATTTTTTTTTATAAATTATTATAACACTCCACGTGTTTGTGTGTGTCCATATAGATCCCACCAATTTATTTATTTATTTTCTTGCCTTTTTTGTTACTCTTTTAATGTTTCATTTTTTTTCCCTTTTTGATATTACATCTTGTGTATCTCTGTCTTTAAAACTTGAATCGAATAAAGAAGAATCTGGTTCGATCTGAATTATTCATGCATGATCCACCCATATGCTACTATTTAGGTTTGGAAATAACGGGGATGAGATTATTTTGTATATATTTTCCTTGATGACTCAGATAATTCTTCGAACTATGACATATATAAATGAGTTAATACTGATGGAATACATTATACAGGTCCGAAAAGATAAAAAAAAAAAAATAATATAGGCAAATAGATACAAAAGACATATACACTTCTAGGCATGTGGGAGTTTTGTCAAGGCTAACAAACTTTCTAGCAACATGATCATATGCTTAACTTCAAACTATATGCTTTAATTTGATTATAAACAAACAACTTTTGAAGTGTTTGATTTGGAGGCACATGATGTGCCATATTAGTCCAAATTCAATGAATGCAACTATTTTTAAAAAATAATTGGCATAGGCAACAAGATACTTTAATTTGGTACTATGAGAAAGAATTCAAAGTCAAGCTCTTCTTGAGAAAAAGTAGAAAAGAACAATAATAATAAAAAAAAGAGTTTGAGTTATACGATAACCTATACGATGTTACTTGAGTCAATGATTTATCGAAAATAACTTCTGTATCTATACAAGATAAGAGTAAGACTACATACACACTATACGCCATCTTCCCTGTACTCTACTTGAATTATATTAAATATGTTATTGTCGTCATCTCTTTCGCTAAGAGAGATACAATATTATTATATCTAGGAACTAAAAAGGCCTAGACAACTAATTTACTATACACAAACAAAACAATTATAATATTTTGAACTTTGTTTTATTTATTTTGGTTGATTGTTAATGAGCTTAAGTATTTTATTGATTGTATATAACCTTTATCTAAACGGAGCTTATTTTATTTAATTAGTTAGGACGGCAAATAAAAATTCTCAAAATAATAGAATGGTCCCAACCCAACATTGGCCTAATATTATTTTTGAATTATAATCTCTTTATGATACTTTAAAGATAGTTGATTAGAAATGAAATTTTACACGTTAATGGCATAATACACATTATTTTTTTCAAAACCGAAAAAAATATTATGATTCTTAAGAACTCGAAGAGCACTTCCTCTTCGAGTGATCAACAAAGAAGAGAATCCCGTTGAGTTCTTATACTTTCATGCTATAGAATCGAATTTAGACTGAAAATAATGAAATACATTGACTAAGTACATTATGATACACAGCAGAAGAAGAATACGTACAATACAGGAACAAACAAAAAAACCCTTCTATATCTTCGATCAATCGATAGAAAATAGACATATCAACGTGCCCAAAAAATGATATTTCGAAAAAATTAATGAACGTCTCGGAAGCCCAAGAAAACAGAACAAATAGTACATTTGGAGAATTCTTCAGTCTGATTACTTCTTCTCGGATCCTTTGAGGTTAAGGTTGAACCATTTTCTCTTCGCGTATTTGTCCTTGGAGTCTGAACTGCTATCGTCCCCTGGGCTATCGGGTTTTGAGTCATCACCAGAAGGTTTACTGCTACTTCCGTTACTGAAATGGCCACTCCCACTGCCACTTAACGTAGCAACTGTCCTTGTAACGGTGAAAGAAGAGTGTATGGTGTCTCTCTGTTTGAGCAGTTCTTCGACCTTTACAAAAACAACATCACTCAGAGGGTAACTCACAGATATTCATTTCCTCCGCCCTCCAAACCCCCGGGATATAGATCAGTATAACTAAGAAACAATGGATAGGTAAACCAAAGCGGACATCCCATCTCAGTGCAATGAAACTTAGGTAAGAGAAAAACTTACAGACTGCTTCTCCTGGCTATATCTATTGGTTACTTCCTGGAACCGCGCTAATGCCTGGAAACATCACATGGAAAATAGTGGAATGAGGATGCATGAGATACAAGAAATGAATGACAGACATTGTCGATGAGCAGATTAACAAACCTTTCTATATTCTGTTTCAAACTGTCGAAGCTCATTTCTCTTCCTCAATATCTGAGCCTCGATATCCTGGAGATTATGAGTTGTATCCTCGTATGTCTTGGCACACAGAGCCTCAATAGTATAACTAGCAGGCTTAAAGAAATTATCTCCTGCAGAAATTAAATCAAACATTTCTTTAGTGTTTGCGTAATCAGTAGCAATCAGATAGTATTTTTCAAAAACAAAACAATATATTCAACAAAATAAAAGCAGCTCAGACCATAAACAGCAAATATGTGAGTGCCGGCATTTAGTTGTGAGACCTCACAAGGTTGAAGACCCTCCAGCCTCTTAAAGAAAGCAGCTTCAGGATCTTTGGCCATTGCTAACTACATCATCACGAGTATTATCACTTTTGATAACACTGCATGCAATACTATTGAATTTTAACCACTAAGATGAATCCACATACCGCATTTACAGTTGAATCCATTCTGTACACTTGAAAGTGCAAGAAATACATTCCTGCGGAGGTTACCTTGCCTGCTTTTTCACTATCTTCCTGTGAATAGTGACAATGGATCAGTTTTAATAACAAACAGTAATCAGTAAATTGCTTGGATAATCAGTTCATCTAAAATCCAGTTTATAAGCTCATCAATACAGAAGATACACACAGGACTGGAACTTGGAAGTTACAAGCTAGAAGAAACATCTAAATACACTCTTTAAGGTTCAAGATAGACATGTATAGCAAGATGCAAACCAGATTTTTCCCATAGTGATAGCCAACAAAAGCAGGCGGGCCTACCCAACTGTTTTCGAGCTTTTTCTTGGCAGAGCTATTTGGATACGCTAAAGTCGGATTTACCTCCTTTCCACATAATCTTCCGCTAGCGGCTAGAAAAGTTATTGTTCTACTCCTAGTCATCATCCTATCTACACATTCTTGAGAAATCACTTATGAATCATTACACCTTTGTGTCATCCTTGCTCTCCATTTACATTCCCAAGTCCATAGGTAAACTTCTTTCAAATTAAAGCTATCACAAACACCGATTAGGGGAGATATCTTCTATTTTTGGAGATTAATTGAGGATATGTTCAGGCTGACACCTTGCTCCGAAGCTTTGTCCTTTGCGTTCGATAATTCTACTGTTGGTTGTTACTGTGTGACAATAAAAGTTGGTAAGGTGGTCGGATTGATCTACCTAAGGGACACTGGGTTGCCAAAGGTTATGCCCATAATTTTCAACTTAATATGATGATACATATACAAGAATAGCCAAATCAAAGATGATATGTGATGACTACTCTAGGTATGGAAACTTTGTTTGGATCCTAACTTTCTTTGGATCCTCAGTGTACAACAGAAACTTAATAAGATTGGGTGGGTGTACATGGGGAATCTATAAATGTAATCAATATTGGAATGATGCATGAACTCTCTTAAAAGGTTAAACATATACCATTTATTAACCAAAACTGGAGGTATGCTATTTTCTTATATAATTTTGTCAAATTTTCTAACAAGTGATAGAAAAGCCCTTTTACGAATGTCTTGACTGCAAAAAATATTAAGTAAGATCAGGCAAAACATGCCTACTAAATTCATTTGTTAGTAATTAAACATGTCCAGCCCTAGGGCAATAGTTCCCTAATCACTATTTACTGCTTTATTGTTCTCTAGCCACATCAAATTACTCAGAATTCAGCATCAATTCCATTTAACATAACTCTAAGCAAACATCAAGGTTGTTCAACAGAAATCTATAGCAAGAAATATCTCAAGCACAGAATAACAAAGGGTTTTTTTGAGGATAAGAATAACAAAGGGTTGGCTATAGGAATCCTCTGTAAGCATACAATGAAGAATAAAAACTATAAAATACATTACCTGCAAGGCCAGGCCGTAACCCCCACTCACATCATGTTCAAAATATAGTAGCTGAAAATTTCATGAAACTCAGTTTTAGTATCACCACAGTAGGAAAAAAAAAAGGCATGAAAATACGAAGTGCACGAAAGTACCTATCACATAAATGTATAAAATGTACCTTGAATTTGCTTTGGGCAGCTGAAGTAGCTCTTACTACAATCCCTGCTTCTGCTTGTTCGTCACTAATTGTTACACCGAAAAAATGAGCATTTTGCTTTTCTACCTGCATTAAAGCTCAATGGATGTCAAAACCCTGGCACAGCTGATAAATTTATCCTGTCAATTGAAGAGACAATTAAATTATACCTTTCCACTGACTGATGTACCAATTGGAAGAGGGCGGACCGTGACAGTTCCATTCAAAGCTTCTTCAAGAACATTCGCAGAGATAGTTGTTTTGATAGGAACACCCAACTTGCTATCCAGAAAAATAAACAAATTTACGAAAACTAATCAAAAGAATCACCAGAAAGACAAAATTTTTGGGAGGAAGACTAACCTAAACAATGCTGCAAACATTGTGTTGACAGTTCCGAGGTTGGACAAATCAATTTCCATATCCATTCCTTCAGCTTCAAGAGCCTTAAAATTAAAGAAAAATGTCAAAAGAATACAGAAATGGCATTCCTTGAGCATAGTAGATTCAAGAAGTTTTATCAGCTATAGCTTGCCAAAGAAAGCCAGAATTGGAACTCAGGCTTCCAACACAAACTGCCTATTGACCCAGACAAAAATAACTAAATGATATCGATACTCTGAGTAAAGTGAATGATTAAAATAAAAGGCGAAGAGCATATACAAGGCAACAAAAAGGAGATGTTTTCACCTTGTTAATTGGAGAAATCTTACACTTAACAAGATATCTAGGCATAAGATTTTTGAAACTATACAACAAAAGCTTACTGATGAAATGGACTTGGAGATTTTGTAAGGAAGAGCTAGCACTATGGAAAGAGGTCATCAGCGAAAAGTATGGTCTACGGGACATTGAGTCTCAAGGGCAGTAACGACACTATATGGGTTCAGTGTGTGGAGGTCCATCAAGGTTTTTTGGCCTCTCTTGGTTCCAAATATTGACATTATAGAAGGGAATGGAAGATATACATCTTTCTTAATTGAAAACTGGTTAGGACATGATTCCTTGAAGTACACGTGCAATGACATGACGGTTTCGAATTTGAATCCTGAAGTCGCAGTGGCAGACAGTTGGGGTCCGCAAGGGTGGAACCTAAACTGGGGAAGGCTGACATGTAAGAACTAAGGGCTACCAAGATGGATTTTAATACTGCGACTGGCTGCTCACAAAAGATTATCAACCAAAGACAGATTGTTTATACGGGGATACTTGATGACCAGAATTGCACCCTGTGTGAACTGACTGAGGAAAATATATCACATCTATTCATTACCTGTGATTTTTCTGCTAAGAGTTGGAGGAAATTGCAAAGATGGATGAACATCAAAAGAGCTCCTACGACCTGGGGAGATGATCTAGTGTGGCCGTACAAGGATGAATTAAGGAGAAGTCTTTCAAGGCTAAAGAGTATAGGATGATGTTGGCTGCTGTTGTTTATCATATATGGAGAGAAAAGAATGTCAGAATTTTCTAACATCAAAGACAACTACCAGATTCTATTACCAAGCTCATCATCCAAAGAGATTCAAATTAAAGTTGGCAAGTAGAGTCATCTCCCCAAATGGCTGGACAATCACAATTTCTATCCTAGCTAGGCCAATATGCATTTTTATGTGCATATCTGGTCTATTGGGACAATGTCCAGTAGCTAGATCCTTTCCTTGTACTTAAAACTCACTTATTTCTAGCATAAAATTTTATATATTCCTTACATGAATAATATCACTTAGACGAACTATAACCTTCGAACTGAAAGATGTTGGCATTAGGAAGATCTTGTAACATACAATAGAAGCACCTTTTGCTACTAACATGAAAACAAAGACTGCCTTTGTAGGTACATGTTGCGTTGTAACATGTTTCTGTTTCTAATATATTTTGGGAACCCTATAAACAATACGTGACTAGAAATCTCCAGGAGAAGTGAGGAGTCCAGAAAATGGCAGTTGATAGGATGACTTTTCAGCTTTACACCTATTAATATCCACAAATACAACAAGACAGAAACTTCAAGAATGAAAGGAGTGTTCTAACATCTAGATTGCTGCAGCACTATCCTGCAACTTTCAAGTATCCACATTTTGTTGAACCCTTACGATATGTTAAGTTTATATTGTTAGCACTTAGTATTCAATCTTTCTACGGTTGAAGCCATAAAGTTACAACCTATCATATAAGCAATATTTGCCTAAGCTAGCTCTTATTTCTATAACCCTTCTTGAAATCAAAAACATAAAGAGTTCTATATATGAACTACTTTCTTTCTACTGCTAAATCAGTAACCTCATTCAAATGTAACATGAGACATAACAAGCAAATGTAAGGATATATAAATCAAACAAAATATTCTCCATGATTTCAGTCTTTAAAACAGCAAAATAAGTAAAAGTCTTTCGCATCATACATCATTGCTCATTATGAACAACCATGTCTGAAAAAAATATGTCTTTTACAAAGGCAGGGGGTGAGTACCTCGAAGCCAGCCATATCATATTGCCTCCTTTTCTCTGGATCAGATAGAATGCTATATGAGTATGCAACCTCCTTGAAATGTTCTGAAGCTTCAGGATTGTTAGCATTCTTGTCAGGATGATACCTGCCAATAATTTATGCATTCCATTATTCATCCACAAGAGCAAGTATCAAATCAAAAAGTTCCCCAAATCCCAAATCCACAGCCCGAAAAATTTCAGCCACTTTTTACTCAATAACCGGATTTCACTTCCCATCACCATTATTTTTCTCCATCGGATGCATCATACGTATGTATCAATGTTATCCAAGGCTCGCGTAAGCCCAAAAGCGAGGCTCAAAATGCATTTAGTGATTCGACTCGCTTAATGTGTGCTTTAATGTCGTATCAAAGCTCTAAGACATGCTTTTCCTTGTAAATGAGAATTTCCTGACGAGATATATATATAGAGAGAGAGAGAGAGAGGCTTTTGCTTCTGTTCAATACATAATGACTGAAGCCAACTTTGGTTGGTTAATCTCCCCTATCCTTCCATATCCGGGTGCTATCTCTATATACACCTCCTCGTGCGAGTCCCCATGCAAGAAGGCATTTTTCACATCTAACTGATACCAATCTGTCGTTTTACAGCACGAAGTTACCTGATGTTCGCTACTACTAATAAGGGCGGAGAGATGTTAACCTTTCGCTATTAGCAAGCACTCCCCTAGTTTTGACCTAATGAGCTTTCTTTACGTTGAGTTAATTAACCCGGCGGGTTCGCCTAGATGCCTAGTAAAGAACGAGCTGGTGGGAAAGAGCTGGAGATCATGAAAAGCATTTCCACACAAGGAGGCAGGCGACCGGGAAGCTTTGCTTCTAGAATGCCGACTACATGGGAACAGATGTTATATAGGTTGATTCTAATTCTTGCTGCCCGCTCGATTCCGAGGAATAAAGGGAGGGCTTGACCACAATTTCCCAAGTAAGAGATAGAATCTCACTAATTGGAAGGAAAGGGAGGGCTTCGATCCATTGTGATTCGCTTTCTTGGTATGGAGAGGCCAAATATATATATATATATATATATATATATATATATATATATATATATATATATTTGTATGTTTTCTCCATTTGCGCCTTTTCCCAAAAAAGTCCAAACTATATTTGAGCTTAAAGTCCCACCGAACCTTAAGAGCTTTTTTGCACTTTCTGCTTTTGATAACAATGGTATATATATGTAAAAGCAAGACTCTTCCATCTATATTTTATTTCTTCAAATGACAATATGTGGCAATCATCACATAACCTAATTAATTACTTGACCATAAATTCCAATAATTTTTGTCTTACTACCGTAATTAAATAACTCCGCGTGGTAACAACAAGCTCCAAAAAAATACCAGCAGAAATGTTTACGCATTTCACCATCCTCACTAAACTTCTATTTAGGTTTACTAGGTACACTTACACCTCAGTTATACCATCATTCAATAACACCCTTAAAGCACCCAAGGGTATGGCTGTGCCTTAGTCCCTATTTGCTGGTGGGAGGTTGACATGTATCCGTGTAATTAGTCGAGGTAAAAACGCCTTAAATTCCAACTACTTCTGTCAGCTGCATAAACTTGCTACACATATTCTGCTTTATTCATGTCTATTCATTCCAATACCACATTCAAACACCATTATAGCAAAAACTAACTATAAACTGAAATTAACAAACATATATTAGGAATCACTTACTTGAGAGCAAGCTTTCTATAAGCAGTCTTAATCTCCTGATCCGACGAATCCCTCGTCACAGCCAACACTTCATACGGGTCTCGTCTTACCACCGGAGCCGATGGCCCCTCCAATTTTGAACCACTCATTACACCCTTTTTCCACCGCAAAAATCAATAGAACACAAAAAAAAAACCTTGATTTCCCAAAATCTACAGCCAAAAGACAAGATTTTAACACAAACCCATTAAAATTCGAGATGAATTAATCAGTTTTTAACACAAAATTCATAAAATTGAATCACCCCTTTGCGTTTTCTGGGATAAATATCAAACTTTTTCAACAAGTATAACATCAATCAACAGAGAGATCTAATAACAGGAATCAAAATCAATGAAATTACACTAAAAATTGAATTAAAATAGCTAGGGCTTAAGAGAAATTTACCCAAAAAAAAAAAAGAATGAACAAATTTTTTTTCTTTCAGCTGGAGCTTTTTGATTTGCTTTTTCTGATTTTGAAAATAATAATAATTCAATTTTGAAATTTTATTATGAGAAGTTATAAATTGTGAAAGTACAAATATGTATATGTGAGACTAAGTAAATATAGCTAGCTTTTGCTATTCAAATAGTATTTTATAGGGGCAATCTTGTCCCAAAAAAAAATGAAAGCTTGATTTTTGTTTTTTAATATGTTTTTCTTTTTTTGACATGTATAGTCTTTCATCGATATTATTTGAACAGATGTATTATGTTTGTTTTGACAACTTATATTAAGGTCTCGTCGAGGTCTCAATGACGAAGGTAGTAACATTACGGGTTGACTCTCCATTTCTCGATTTTATTAATATAAATTTTGAGTCGCTAAAATTTATGCTTGAATATCGAAGAAGTAAATCAAGATTAGCCTGTTGTTGTTCTAAAAGTATAATGTACATTTTTATATTTTACAGCTAAATATTAATGATACTTTTACGAACATAACTTTCAAAAGAAACATATTTTATTTTATAAATTTTGTGTCAAGTCGAAACATGTAACGTAAGACCAAAAGACGTGAAGTAAATGATTTTCAAATATTTTATTTATAGGATATATAATAATAATGTCATCTCTTTCTGTATTCACATTGTCATAGTGAACATGGGGAGCTGATTTAGTTGATTGTATCATGTTGAATATTGATTCCTTAATTTGCAAGTTGTCCCTCTCTTTCTTTTTGGCTATTTTTCATAAAAAAAATTATATTATAATCTGATTAAATTTGAATTTATGTATTACATAATAAATTTTTGAAAACAATGCTTCCAACGAAATTAGTAAAATTTTAAAATATCCAAATCTCGAATCATCCCATCATAAAACATATCAGCCCTTGATGTGCAAAGTTGCTATCTTTTTCTTTAGTTTAGTAATATTTCATGATTTATATATCATTTATCATTGATAGAAAATCGGTATCTAGATTTATTCTCTCATTTATCATTGATAGAGAATCGGTATCTAGATTTATGTTCAATGTCATATTCAACATGAATCATGATGCAATGATGAAACTGATGCTCTGAAAAGACTCACGTTCGGAAAAAAAAAATCTTGTTAAATATATCACCATAGAATGGACCTAAAGTCTTTAATTAAGAATTAAAGAATACCGACAAAGCATAATGATTGATGCCACAATTATTAATTACAAAATGCAAAAATTAAGATACCATCTTTAATTAAAGGAATGAGTATTTTCTATATGGGCAGGGTCCAACAGAGAACACATTATTATTATTATTATTAGTATCATTATACATCTGGATTAAAAATGAAACAACAGCTAAAGTAGATGAAAACTTTAGCGCACAATAATTTGGCTAAACAGCATATTTGGTGTATAACAACAACAAAATTTTGGCGACCGTTATTGCTCATGTATTTTACAAACCTATGTATCGAGCTCGCACTTAACAATGCGATGTATAGAAGAAGTATGTAATCCTGGGTTCCGACATCTATTATATATATATATGTACATAAAAGAAACGTACGATACGAGTGATGTGAAAATCAGGATGAAACCTTCCACCTGGTCTCATTAGCTTGAGCAATTAGGACTTGTTTCCACCTTTATCACTCTGGTATTGTAGGATCCACAAGATCCACACTTGTGATATAGCCAATGGAATGGTGCAGTTCCTCTCTTACCACAGTCGTTACACAATATATCCTGGGGAAATTTCATGTAAAAATTTGAGAAAAAAAGCTTCAGAGATAATATTAATAAGCATAAGAGTTGTTAGAAAGATTTCGTACTTGGCAGCGGTTCCTAAACTCTTCTGGTAGTACCTCTGAAGCCATCAAAGCATCAAGCATCCCGAAGTACACCTAAAAGGAGAGAACGAACAGTGAGGTCATTTATCTGAGCACGAACTCTTAGAACGAAAGTTGAGGTCAGTTATCTGAGCACAAATATAATAGAACGGGAAGAAAAGGATACGAAAAGATTAAAGGTCTCAAAATAAGAAATGTATAGAGCTACATGCTGTAAGTATCCACAAGAAGTGAGAAGACAATATGATTTTCTTTAAACAATAGGATCAAATAGAACGTTCAATTTCTTTCTTAATACTACCAGAATTTCATTAAATAAAACGCCATATCAATATCCAAGGGCATCGTAGATAACGTTCATAAATAAGGTTAATAATAGTATGATGTTACATGCTTCTGTGGAAAAATTGATTTTTCCAAATAAAAGATACTCCTCTCTTCTTCTCTTTTGAATAGATACGACTCTTTGTGGATCAGGCAAGGCTTATAATTGAGTACAAAATGCGAGGAATAATACAAGAACTCACAAAACAGACAAGCACTCCTGTTTATGCAAAGAACAAATAAAGTTACTTGACAAACACACGCACATTCGCACATTCCCACATTCATCTGCCCCATTTCATAGGCTTGATGCAGTTTCTTTTTCTAAGGAAATATTTAAATCAAAAATAAGTTTTATCACAGACACATCAAGTTAGTGTTTGACTATACCATAGAGGTAATACAATTATAGCCCTCTGAGAAATAAAACCAACCATCAATGCAACCAGAATATTCCACCTATAATTTAAAACTTTAACGAGTTATAGCAGAGATATTTCACAATATTCTTGTGTCTGAAAATAATTCCATGGATTTACACAAACAAGCATCACTACTCGGCAAAAAGGTTTGTTTAAAGAAGGAAGAACATTCCTTACCGACATATCTCCCATAGACTTGCTGCAAATGGGACAGATGTAATGTGTGCAAGCATATGCCTGAGGAAATAAAGAGATTGCTTTTAATTCAAATTAAATTTCTAATAACAAACATAATCCTTTCTGACAACAAAGACATGAAAATAGCTTAGCAGAGAAAAGTGAACAGAACCTGAAAGCATGCTGAATGCATAAAATGCCCACAGGGCAGACCCCTGACAGTTTCACTTGATGTGAATAAAAAATCACAACATATTGGACAGTTGGTTTCAAGACCTTTCTCCCTGCATTTGTGGTCCACAAGTCTCATTCCGAGGCAGCAATTGCAGGTCATGCAATGAAAGAAGTCAACACCTAATCCTTGCCCCAGCCGGCATAAATTGCAAAACGGGCAATGATATACTGTCCTGAAGTAGGAAACGAATAGAACGTAGTAATCAAGATGAAAGATCTATTAGGGGTATAATTTCATCTTGCAACACGTACAAGAAGCAGAAATAGTAGAGACCCGAGGATTTCACCCTTGACTAAAGGAATTAGGTATTGAAATAGATTTTCATGTGATTTGCTCAAGGAAATCGACAGACAATTTTTTATTAAATGAGGGCTTTATGTTCTAGGTAATTGACTTATGTGATTCAATCTACTTCATCAACATGAAACAAGTAGTGTCATTGTAGTATCACCTTTCATCATCAAAAAATTTACAGCTGCTGCAGTAATATTTTGCCATTGAAAGGCCATTACAGGATGGAGTCGTGCAAGTAGGTCCAACTGGTTGTACTTTGAGGCAGTTCATACACATCATTTCAGTTGTTGCCTTCCTGCAAATTACTAGAAAAATTAGACATGCAATGGAGTTTGATTAGAAACAGAAATGCATCCAGAAATTTACCTATCCATAGAATGATCACTGACTTTGTCATGACAGAATCTGCATGGATATAGTTTACCACAGCAAGCTGCTCGGAGCTTGCAGTTTCTTTTATAATGCTCACATCCGAACACTTGCTTATCTGTATCACGGAATGAAGGTGAACATCCTATTTGATCTTGACCATTTGAAGTTTCAACAGATCTTGCTTCAGACTCCTGCTGAGCAGCTATCCAGCGACTGAACAACAGATGCTCAATAGGTTACGTGGAATAATGACAATGATATAGCAATCACAAAGGTTTCAAAAGATGGATTTATTGAAAACAAACCTGGTCATGAGATTTTGAATAAGATATGCTTTTCTTCTAGGATCAAGCGAAGAGTCTCGGGAGACCTTCCTTATTTCTGACTCTAGCTCATTTTGATTCATCCGGAATATGTCCTTCCATCCAGGTTTAAAAGTTGAATCACTTTGTTCTAGAGATTCAGGAAACTCACATCCTGAAAAGGCATAATTTTAGAGGCTAAAATGAATATCAGGAAAATTTTCTCAGTTTAGATCCACTAATAGCCTTGACTTAAGGTAAATAGCTTATAGAACAACACAACAGCATGAATTAAACTAATAAAAGCATGGTAACAACCTCGTGATACAATGTCCTCTGAGCTTGATATCTGGGAAGTTTCATCTGGAGTTCCTTCCCACCATTCATTGAGCCATTCACTGAACATAGTGTTTTTGGTTGCTTGTTTCCACGTCTCCATCATTTTATTTTGTTCATCCTGAGTGAGAGCAGTGGTTACCCAGGGCAACATTGACTGAAGTACCTCTGCCCCAGTTGTACCTATTATCCTACCAACTAGTTTGTCTTGTTCTTCAATGCTAAAATGCCGGTCAAATAGCGGCCATAGCTCAACTTCCTCCCGTATAACATGTTGATCCAGGGTTACTTTTATCGATTTGCACATGGCTTGAACTTTAGTTGCCAGCTCATTGTATTTTCTTGAATATTCATGTAAGTCACAAGCACCAGAGTTTCTACACGGACCTTTAACTGAACTCCCACCATTCAAGTTTTCACGGAGCTGAGAAAGCTCATCAAGTGCAGATGATATATCCTCGAATAGCTTTTCTTCCTGTTTGTGGTCCAAGGTGTAAGAATGGCTAACATTATGAAGCGTCTCTTTTGATTCCAAAGCTGGAAATACTATATCATCCTCTGCATTACTGTGAGCTTTATACAAACCCCGTAGGAGACGAAAACGACCACAAAACTTCCTGAGGAAAGTCTCATCACAATCAGTCAGTTTTCCAGATTCAACATCCAGAAATTCCAAATCCTTTCTGATTGCCTTGTGAAATTGAAAAATGTTATCGATCGGACGTGTTGCATATCCAGCATTGGTCAAGCTGGTATTCCAGTTGAAAAGACAGGAGTTCAGAGAAGGAGCGCTTGGAGTAAAAGTGCGCGATGATTTTGCTGCAGCAAGGGAATTCACAACACCTAATGCAGGAACACAACAAGACTGATTACCAGTGGATCCTTTCCGAAATTTTCCACCTCCTGAAGATTCATGACGATAGCATTTATCCTCTGACATTAAGTTTACACGCTTGGTTGGCCTTTCACCATTATTTTGCTCACCATTTGAGCTACTGCTACATTTGGCAATTCTTGAAGAAGTGCATGTACCGCAACATTTACCTAAGTTCTCTTGATTCCCAGCTAAAATTTTAGCAGGACAGCAACCGGTTACACTTGAAGATAAACAAATGTCATCTGGACGACCTTTGCATGCCCAACCAGAGAAAAGTGTGACCAAAGCAGTGTCTGATGCTGGTGCTGCATTAGTAACAAAACAGACGGGGTGAACAGGCATACTTTCTATCATTGTCAACACAGAAGCCAAGTTTTAATTAAATGAAAGTATCAAGCAGTAGAAATTAGACTTTACCTGCCAGATGCATGTTCTGAAGAAAAGACCTTGCTTCCTCCTCACTTAATGAACCTACCAACCATGGTAAGACGCATTCTATGAGTCTAAGTGGCATAACACACAAGCTCTGGTAAAGGAGTTCCCGCTGCCTTTTGGCGCTAAAATGTTTTCGTGCGAGTGGAAGAACCTGGGATCACATAGAATCTAAATAATCAAGATCAATTACCTACTTTCATCACTTCCGAGATATAACTATTTTTTTACACGGGGGTATATACTTGTGGAATTTCATCGGGTATGTTGTTGTATCTAAAGATCGAAACATTGAACTTGCAGAATATTTCTGATTCTGATATTACTCACCTGAGCCTCCTCATTACAGAAGTGTCTTTCCACTGTCTCCATTATATGATCAGCTTGTGAGCACAGTTCTGAATAAAATTCTACAGAAGTTGAGTTGGATCCAGCACTCTGAACGCTTTCTATCAAGCATCTAAATTTATCAAACTCGTTTTCTTCTTCCGCATGCTCCTGGGCAAATGATATTTCTGCATCTACTGCAGGAAATATAACTTTGTCCTCGGCAATACTGCAGTCAAAGTATGAAAATAGTTTGAATGATCCAGATTCAAGCACCATAGCAGTTATATATTAGTCCGTCAAAATTATTTAAGCCAAAACTTCAAATAGATATGCATAATAGTGAGGCTGCATACCTATGAAAGATACAAACTTCAGCAATAAACTGAAGCCTCTGGTTGAAGGCAGATAAATCAGAAAAATCTCCACGCAACTTTATTTCCCTAGCTGCTTCTGTTATGTCATTCAACTCCTTTCTAATAGCCTTGTGCCAATGCAGTATCTCATCAACCGGGCGATTCAGAGTGGATTCTTTAAGATTCAAATTTGAGACAAGAAATTCCCTGCTAGAAGATTCACAAGGACAAGGAACATTCTCTGCCTGACCAATTAAGCCTCTAACAACAGAATCTGAATTATTGTGTGTTCTACTCTCTTCACAAGCCTTGCGTTTGTTTGTTAACTTTTTGCCATCCATCCAGGTAAACATAATCTTCATGCAAGATGAATTTTATCAGCTTTGCCATACTTAACAAAGATCTTTAACACCTATAAGCAAGCTAACTCACCTCTTGAAGAAGATCCTCGTCTGGAATTACTTTGTGCAAGCATTTATGCATATCTTTGCACTCATCAGCAGATATAGAAGATGAAAGCCAAGGCAGAAATTCGGCCATCATATTCACAGGGATGCTGCACAGAAATTGCCATACCAGTGATGCCTGCTCCTCGAATGAAAACTTCTCCATGAGCAAGGGGAGGACCTTCAAAATGGCACAATAACAACAGATAGCAACGTAAATAATAATAATGATGATGATGATGAAGAAGAAGAAGAAGAAGAAGAAGAAAATAAAAGAACACTAGTCAACAATTTTAACAATAAAAAAAATGAAACAATCGTCACAAAATAAGGGTCAGTCATCAAGAAAATAAATAATAAGGGGAAATTTCATACAACAAAGTTTTAACTTAACCAGTGTTATCAAATGTGAAACGCGCAAATAAGCTCTAAGCACCATGAGGGCTTTTAGCGCAAATAAAGCGTGGGCTTTAATGAAAAAAGGCGCAAAGGAAGAAAAGAATACAAATATATATGTTTAGTCCAAGACTAATAATTATAAAATGAATGTCAAATATATGACCAAAGAAATTGAAAAAAAATTTGATAAGTGAAATATCAATTATTTAGTGTAACTTCTTCATACAAAGTTCATTGGCAAGGAAACGTTTGCCTTAGAACCTTGATGAGGACACTGAAGCGCACATAAAGCGAGGCAAAGCGCTCAACACAATTTGAGTCTCACTTCAGGGCTTAAGTGTGGCTTTGATAACACTGAACTTAACTAAATGAACCTCAGGCAAACAACAAGCCCCACTACCCAATTAGGAGACGAGGATCGCATTAACTTGTCAGGATTAATGTACAGAAATATATTTTTTCTTGAGAATGAAATTAATATAGAGAATATCCTACTCATTTTTGTATCAAAAGACCTAAAAATTCTTGAAATCAATGCAGACCAAAAGAAAGGGCCTGGTAAAATCTACTAGCTGTGAATAGGTTTGTCTTGTTAGAGTACTTCTAAATATTATGATTTATGTTAGTTACTTTTACTTTATTTAGCATGATGATGGCATAGTTGAGAGCTTAAATAGAGAAGTGAACAACAACTTGTTCGGGATTGAGGCTCAGTTGGTGTTGTTATATCGTCCTCATTTTTGTGTTAACATTTCAAATACAAATTTTTGGATATTGTCTACTCTGATTGAACCAGAAATAACATTGAAATAATGTATCCACATTATGAATGATTCAAAAGGGATGAAGGGACTAAAAACCACATTCTAAGATTCATGCTGCATAGGGTCCATTAAAGGGCGACGTGCTCGTTACCACAGGTTCCTCCATTCCTAGGGCTTGAAGTCGAAACTTCTCATTAAGGATAGAGGGATCTCATCCATCTCACCACTCCCTCTGTGGTGAGTTTGAAAGAGTAGAAAACTCCCTAGTAATAAATTAGTAAATTGTTCATGCTTCTCTTCATTTTTTAGCACGTTGACATACTAATCAGCAGTAGTGCTTATGTAAGACTCTAATTTTATAGACATGATGTATGTGAGGTGATGTAGTACAACAAGCAAGAAATGAGACGGCTCTGATATGAATGTAGACATGTAGCACCACAGGGAGAATGGAAGTTGCACCAAAATCAAATTCCAACACTTCATAAAAGTACAAGAAGATCCTCTTTATATATAAGGAGTTCTAAACAAATTAATTCTTAAAACAACCAAAGCTCAAATAAATAATCCACATTGGAGGAGGTAGCGAGTGGATGACTTTTGTGCGCTCTTTAGTCAAGAGTTCAAATTTTTCTTCTTTTACTTATAATGGAAAAGAACCACAAAATCTCCATACCTAACTAAATGGGTAATATATACACAATAATCTGCCTCCCAAGACTTCTGTCGTCTGGTAATAAGAGCGCAACACGTAAAGTATGGGTTAGGCACACATCACCGGGGTTGAATCTGACAACCTGGTACTTAAATGGAGAGGGTAAAGGTGTGGGCCCATTATCCACTGAGTTTTGAATTGTTAACTATTGCCCCTTAGAGGTTCTCAGTAATCAGAAAGTGAATACTCCTGTTGTTCCACTTTATGTGACATAATTTGAAGTATAAGGATCACTCTAACTAATTAAAAAATCTTAGAAAAATTTGATTCACGACTTCCATTTTAAAATTATGTAATTAAGAGGATCTTCCTTTTTAAGAATTTGTATGAGAATTTCCTCTCTTTCTTTTCTGATAAAATTTCAATATTTAGAAACTACAAAATAAATTACTATAAATCATAATAATTAACAATTCATTATATTTAAGAGTATTTGAAAAGATCATAATCAAAGAAAGCATCCTTTGACTTCCAAATAGTAACTAGCTCATATAAAGTGAAACAAATTGAGTAACACACATGAACAATATCAAGTGATAATGATATCCATACAATCTACAGCAAGGGGATTTTCCTTTTTCACGTCAATAAAAAAATTAATTTCATAGAAAACAATGCATTTCACGTGTCCCTCAAGCCAAAACTAAGAGCAAGGTAAATTTGCAAGGATACCTGCTCTTCTTCCTTAGACATGTGTTGGCTAATAGATGTTTGAAGAGCTCCTGTACACGAAGCCAATTCTCTGCGGTAGCTTTCTTCACTTTGCGTATCCGAGTCAAGTAATGCAAACAGGTGATCAAAAAGCACACCTTCTCCTTCATGCTCAAGGGAGTAAGTCCGTGCTACATTCTTCACACGAATATCAAGTGCTGGAAAGATAACCTGCCATTCACACAATGATATGCTAATGATGTTCAAAGCAGAATATCAAGTTTGCTCTTTTTGTATGAACTAGCCATTGTGCTCTGTAATTTATGAAATATTTATCTATCAAGAAGGAGAAGCATATCATGGGGGAAACAATTATAAAATTACATTCCTATTACTGGGATTGCAAAGGGAAGGCTCAAGTCCACTAGATCAAACCATGGCATACTTTCGACGCGAAACAAAGAAATGAACCCTTATGTACACACAATTTCCCTGAAGTTAATTTAAGTCGTAAAATGTGGGAATGTTTCTCTATCTCTTGTGAAGCAAAAAGGTAATATTTCAAGGGGTTTTGGTGGTGGTGATGGGGCAATGAAACATAGTTAATTCAAGCACCAAAGTAAAATATGTTGTCTTCTTTATGTAATGAGGATTTACGGATACGTTGATACCTATTAGGTTACAACAACATGACTCGCCTAAATTGGTGAGAGCAACGATGAGCAATAGTGCATGGAGACAGAAACCAGGAGTGAGTAGCAAAATTATAGAAAGCTTATAAGAAATTTCTCTTGTATTACATAATAATGAAACCAGCAAGAGATATATCCGATAAAACTACATTGCTCTAACTAAAGAGGGAATGGAGCACATTAATGAATTATGCCAAAGAACAGACCTAAATATCATTTTTTTTCTCAACTTCACTTATGAAATACGCCCTCTCTTTTCTTTTCTTTTCTCTTCTTTCTTATTTTGACAACACCCAATCCTAAAACTAGTAGAAGACAAAAGGCAAACCAAATTCTTTATAACTCGAGATAAAACACTTTCTTGATTCTTCCAAAAAATAAACAAAGAAAAGTTCAATCCAAAAAGCATTGCTCGAACTACAAACAAATTCTAAAACCAGCCCTCTTTCCCACCACCTCTCTTCACACAAGTAACCAAGAGGGATTAGAACAAATTTCCAACAAGACAAGAAAATTTAAAGTCAAACTAAGATGCAAAAATTACCAGTCCCATTTGTTTAATCGACAACACAAGTCCAAATTTTGCTACACTTTGTCAAACCATTAACTATCCTTTTGTCATTTACTAATTCTCAATTTTAAAATAAACCAAAAAAGCATGAAACTAAATTCGATTTTGTCAAGCAACAACTTCTCCAGTTCAAAAAGCGATAAAAATCATAATAGTTTCAAGAGAAGGAGAAACTAAAAATTCAAATTGTAACTCGATTCTGTGTACATCTGCTCACAACAGTAAGTAGCCTCAGACATTCAAAATTGAGAATCAGTTGCCAGAAAAGAGACAGCTTTGTTAAATGATTCAAGTTATAGGGACTATGCAGAAAAATAATAATGCAACCAGGTGAACTGATACACTATATTGTTTGACCCCAACAAAGAAGGCATGAAGCAAAAACAGTTCATAAATATCTATTCATTGTCAACTTCACATTTGACATTCGGTATCTCATTTCCATTTCAACCAATACTGGCACTAGCAGCAACCAAAAGTGCTCATAGCTCGAAAGAAAATCATGAAATAAATTGAACACCTTGAGCAAACAATCAAAAAATAAAAATTGAACACTTGAGCTACAGAAAGCTCAAGTCTTATCCGTCCTCCCACAACCTCAGAATAGACCACAACCAACCAAAGAGGATCAACTAAAATCCCCAGAAAAGAACTCAAGAAGAGAAATTTGCACCAAACCCTAACTAAAGATACAATAACTACGCGTCTCATCATATTGCACCAATCTTATAGTTACAAATTCTACATTTCTTTCTATTTACTCATATTTCGTAAATGAAATCACATCAAATCATTCAAGAAATCATAAATTTCACATATGCAAGTAAAATCATTCCAGTTCAATAAACATAACCACATAACATTTCCAGAGCAGGAGAAACAAAATATTAAAAAACTTAAATTCCAATCCTTTTATGAGTATATATTTGCTAAGCTGCTCAAAATTATTCACCAGAATCCTCCTGCACACAAATTTCCTCAAATCATTTCAAAAAATTAAGCTACAACTAAGCTATGAAAAAACTACTTCAAACAAACCTCATCTTCAGCATTGCAGTGATGCTTATAAATCGACCTCAAAAAGTAACACCGTTCCATAAAAGGCTTAATCTCAGTGTCCTGATTCGTCGCAAACGCCATAGCAGATCGATGTAACCCATCCAGTTCCTTCCTTATAGCTTTATGAAAGAAAAGAAAAATCCTTACAGGCGATGAACCTTTAACTCCCACCGCTCTACTACTACCACTACTCAACGCTCCAGATTGTTCCACGTGTGTGCCTGACATTACCGCTACTCCTCCTCCTCCTCCTCCTCCACCACCACCACCGCCTACTCCTTGTATTCCTCCTCCTCCTGTAGTCGTTAATGGCGTCGCCATCTGTACCTATTTATACTACCGGAAAATCCTCTTTTCTCCGATTATGATTTTCAGATTCAGATTCCCACAATCTGTAATTCTATCATGTATTTTTCACCATTTTGTTTGTTTTCTCTCTCTATATCTATAGGTTACTGTTTCTGTATGTATAGGTTTGTTTTATTTTCCGGTGGTGGGGTTAAATCGGGCGGATAAAGAGGATGCAATATATAGTTGGCCACGTGGCAATATGGTACACGTCAGCATAATGATGTGGTGGATGAGCTGGTGGTGGGGAAGGTGGGGCACGTGCCTAATTTGGAAAAAATTAGGCTCACACGTTACTACGAGTCCATTTTAATCGTCGTGCTTATTACCAGTAAAGTAAAAGTTCATATACATAATCCGGAACGATATAGGATGGGCTTTAGATAAGTTATATTATTTATATATGGTAGATATTATATGACTCAGTTGGTTCGGATGACCAGGGATTGATCCCGCTTTAATGCCTTTTGAGTCGAACTTATCGCAGAAGGCTTGTCTAGTGCTATTTGGATTATCCGTGGGTTCCCCAAAAAAAAAATCTTTCATGTATATTAGTGAATATGAAAATTCTTTTTAGTTTGTTTAGGTGTTTTTTTTTTTTTTGAAAATGAATTAATACATTTAAAAAAATAATTACTGATTTTAGTTTGTTTATTATCATTTATAATAATATTATGATAAATCTGTAATGTGTATTAAAAGTGAATTATGTATGCAATATATATGAATTATAATTGTTTTTGAAATATATTATGTTTATTTGATAAAAAATTGTCACAATGAATGATAAATGTGTTATCTATCATTAAAACTTGTATTATATGTGAATATTTTTTATTATAGTACATTTATGAAGTTTTCCTTTTTTTTCTTTAAGTGTAAATTTTGACTCTGTTACTGACCAACTAAAGTTACTGAGTTTTTTCAATTAAAAATAGAATACTAAATTGAGGTGTAAGAATAAATAATAATAATTTACTCAAAATTACTTTTTTATTTAATATCTTTTTTAAAATCGTGAAAAATGACAAATAAAATAAATCAAAAAAAAAGAATAATAACCATTTGAAAAATCAGTCAAAAATAATCAATTTTAGTCCAAGTAACTATTAAATATTAATCAGTCAAAAACAAACGTCCATGAAATTTAATTAATATATATAAAAGTATTAATCAAACAAATTATTAAACGTCTTATGACGCTATATTTTAATTCAGAAAGTCAAAGTTTTTTTTAAGTCAATAAATAAAATTTATGTGAAATTATTTTCTATCACCATTCACAATATTCAAAACTCAGAAATAATAAATAAATCTATCTACTTTTTCGTTTAATTATTACTATATAAATATAATTCTCACGACTCAAACTCGTAACGAAAATTCATCAACCTTTTGATACGCTAAACACACACAGGAAAAGGGAAAAGCCGTGCCAAAAATTAGATGGCATGTGAAGCATTCGTGTCGTCACAAGTTTATTGCCCCGTCAACCAACCCTACTTTTAAATTGTTGAGGAATTTATTCAACTTTAACAACCTAACCAACTTTTTTAGATTTTTTTATTCACGTTCGATATTTTTATCGGAGTCTGACTAAATTCAAACTTACATTAGAAAGTCTCACATTACTCATTAGGGGTAAATTAAAATTACTTTCTGACGAAGGCAACTTTGATGACTCAAACTTGAGATATCTAGTGAAGAATAAAGGAGTACTTACCTTTACACTATAACTGTGATTTAAATTTTTTTTTAAAAAAAGTTGCTAGCTCTTTAATGATTTCTTTGATTTATTAAAATTTTTGTTTTGATTTTTTAAAATAAGGATGAAATTGAAAGAAAAAAAAAAGTAATGTCAACTTAATTTTGTAAAATATTAAAATTTTGTTCGACACTATATTTTGAGTCTTTAGATCATGGATGGATTTCCCTGTAATTAAATTACTAAATCTTTAGTATAAATTTGTTCGATACTAAATTATCTTATATTATATCAAGTTACACTTATTGATCATGAGTTCCTTTGAATTGAATTATTAAGTTGATGATTAAAGTTTTATTTGATATTAGATTTGAGTTGTTCTTGTTTAGACAATAATTATCTTAAAATTATATCTTAAGTTGTAATTATTGATGAATTTCTAGTCCTAGTTGAGAAGAGACTACACATGATGCTAGTAAAAAATGACAGTTCGATAGCAATGTATAATTCGCTATACATATATAATCAAAGCGAATTGTATAAAACGAGAAAGAGAAAGAGACTTGGGTAGAGAATTTGTATAAAACGAAGTGTATAAAAAGAATTGTGTAATTATAAGTGTATAGAATAATTATATACAATTTTAATTTGTATAAAATGAGAAAGAGAGAAAGGCAAAGGAGACTTGAGCAGGAAATAATTGAATCGAATTATATAAAACGAGAAAGAGAGAAATTATATACAATTTGAATTTGTATAAAATGAGAAAGAGAGAAAGGCAAAAGAAACTGGGCAGGGGAGTACTTTTATTGTATAATCATAAATATATAGAACGAAAATATATGTATTTGCATGTGTATATACAAGTTTCTCTAGCTTATACAAACAATAAAGCAATTTATACATTTTGTTCTGTTTGTATAAGCGAGAGAGGCGAGGGGTGGCGAGCGACATCTGGGAGATGGGAGAGAGGGAAACAAAAATATATGTATTTATACAATTTCCTCTCATTTTATACAGATAGAAACAGATTTTGTACACGTGTTTGTAAAAAAGTGAGAAGAAGCGAGCGAGAGATGAGAGTGGCGAGCGAGAGTTTAAGAGAGAAAGGTGACTAACAAACAGTTTGCTACGGGACACAATTAAATCAAAGGATGGTTATAGCAATTAATTTGATTTATTATTTTGCTATTATATATAATTTTCCCTTATTATAATCATACATATTATACATAACGCCACACCATAACAGTCATAAATATTTCAATAAATATATATAATTAATATAAAGAGATTCAATAATGACTTTTTCAGACAAATATAATCAATATAACGATGTTTGATTGTATAACCAAACTTGAAACACTTATTAGCGGCATAATATAATATTTGATTAAGACATGAGCTAATTAAATTTAAGTCCAAAGTATTAGGGGAAATATTAGGCTTTTGAGTCAAAAGCAGCAGTGGGATAGGTATTTTAATTAAAATAATTTGTAAATAAATTACTAATTATGGATGGTACATGTCACACTAACACTACAATTTATCTAAAATCTAAAAAAATATTAGTAGTTATTATTTTTACTTAATCTTAATATTATAGTTAAGTTGAAATAATTAACTCCCTCTAATACACCTACACTAGTTGATATTATGGAACAACAATAATATACCTCTATATCAAGTTATTTTAGGTAACCAGAGTGACGATATTAAAACTTTTATTACGCAAAGTCAAAATATTAAGCTACGAATCATATATTTTCAGCAAGAATTAATCTTTAATAGATAGTTTTCAACACCAATTAAGCACTACTTCAATAATATATATCTATGAGATAAATTTATTTATAATTATTTTAGAATATTATTCACTTGTTAAATTGTTGAATAAAATCAACTTAAAGGACAACCCCCCCCCCCACCACCACCACCACCACCAAACCTTATTTAATTTTATCTAATTGCACGTCATAGATATGGTTAATTAGAGTCAAGATTTGATTAAGACGGTTAAATAAAGTACTATATTATAGTTTCATATTTTTAATTAGGATGAATGTTAGGTTTTATTCTTAAAAATTAAAAGCACCCACGATTTTCAATACTTTAATCAGTCATTGCATTTTTTTTTTCAATTTATTTGTGAATTGCTAACCAAAAAAATGGAGTTCGGAGTCTAAAGGGCATAAAATATTAATAAAGATTTCAAAACGATATATAAAATTTTATATTAACCAAAACGGTAAAATTGCTGAAACAATAGCGATTTCCTTTGCCGAAAAAAGCAAAATCGCTTTAATAGCAGCGATTTTGTAAAATGTGATTTTTTTTAAAAAAAAATCACTGCTATGTAGCGATTTTCATTTTTTTAAAAAAAATAAAGAAAATCACTGCCTAGGTAGCGATTTTCATTTTTTTTAAAAAAAAAAGTTCAAATGAAGATGTGTTCATGAATTTTTTTTAAAAGAAAATCGCTCATATTTTGCAAAATCGCTGCAGTACTAGCGATTTGCTTTTTTTGGCAAAAGAAATCGTTGTTGTTCTAGTGATTTTACCGTTTTAGTTAATATAAAATTTTATATACCATTTTAAAATGTTTGTTAATATTTTATAACCTTTAGACTTCGAACTAAAAAAAATAAAAATTATACTTGTCACAACATCACTACATTCTATCTAAATAATACATGACAACAAAGTTTGTTAACAATTAAGGATAGTGATGTTTTAATACTGTTAATTAATTAGCTAGTTGATTTATTAAATTAATTAAAAGAATAAGTAAAATTTCATAATAAACATGTTATAAATAACTTAAAAAATAAAGTCGCATTCTATGTGATAAATTATATTAACTATAATATTTGTGCATATAACTAAAATGTGTTGATTAAAGTGAAAGCAACACCATCTAATAGTATATTATTAGTGCTACAAAATTTTGATTGAATAAAACATTCTTTTAAAAAAAAAGTGTATAATTAGAAATTTGATCATAATTTAAATGAATACTTATATCTGAGAGAATGATATATATATATAAGTAATTTCTTTTTATTCATTCTTTTTATAATCACACAAGAGAATCCTTAAACTCATCTCTTTTAAATGTAATCAAATATCAATTGTACTAAACAAATAATTTTTTAACATAGATCACTTTAATTAATTAGTTGAATGGTGCCAAATGACTTAACCAATGACCAAAGTGAGCACTAAACAATATTTGATTATTGATAGCGTGTGGTAACCTTAAGCTTTACCCACTTTATTTTTTTGGTTTAATAGAAAAGAAAGGATTATAAAATTATTTTCCCACATATAGAGCATAATTAATAACCTACATTAATATCCAGAGGCGGAGCCAGTTTGGAGTCGGTAGATAATTTATGCGATTTTATTTGACAAAAAATTTATATTATCAGGATGCAATAAATATTCAATTTCGATCCATTCAACTAATTTGTATATTCATATTTTGAACTTTATTAGTGAAATTTTGATTTTGTCACCGTTCATACCACTATTGTAATGTTCATTCTTTTATTTTATTCACTTTTTTTTTTGGGAAAATAGGATTAAAGATGATAATTGCACCCACTAGCATATTTGAGTTTATTTGAAATTAATTCACTTTATCCAATAAAGGGCTTTTAAAAAAATAGAAATTGTTGCTTTCATTATATATGTCACCTTTCCAAATATATATGTTTGACGGACATTTGAACCTAAATTGTGTTTAAATATAATTAAATCCTTTTTTTAAAAAAAAGTTGAGAAAATGATTAATTTGAGTATCGAGAACGCAAATTGTTGGTGTGTGGCTCGGTTTACTATTTTTACCTTGCCAAATATAGCTAGCTTTGAGAGCATGCGTACGAGAAAAAGTTGATTCTAGATTTTGGTGACTTTAAATGCTAGGTCACGTGAGTGATACTTATGAATCTCATGCAACTGGCTAGTGAAAACTTGATTAAAATGTCCAAACTAGCTTCAAGGTGAATATTAAGATCAGAGTAGTTGGCATGGGTTTTGGTTTACTATCTTTACCATGTCAAGTATAGCTTTGAGACGCAGGCGCACGAGAAGAAAACGATTCTAGATTTCAGTGAGTTTAAATGCTTTGATCATGTGATCAGTAACACATGTAAATCTCATGAATTAACTCGTAAAAATTTAAAGAAAATTTGCAAGGACCAGGGTGTTGGTGTGATGTTTGGTTTACTATCTTTACCACGTTTAAGATAGCGACAAGATGCATGCGCACGAGAAGAAGCCAACTCTAGATTTCAAGTGACTTCAAATGCTTGATCATGTGAGTGATACACATGAATCTCATAAAATTGGATTCTAAACAATTGAGAAAATGTTCGAGGTAAGTATCGAGATCAGCGTGTTGGCGTGCGATTTGTTTTACTATCTTTAACATGGTGTTGGCGTGCGATTTGTTTTATTATCTTTAACATGTTAAAGATAGCTTTAAGATGTATGTGCACGAGAAGAAGCCGACTCTAGCTAAAATTCAATGACTTTAAATGCTTGATCATGTGAGTGACACACATGAATCTCATAAAATTGGATCGTAAACAATTGAGAAAATATTCAAGGTGAGTATCGAGATCAGGGTGTTGGCGTGCGATTCGTTTTACTATCTTTAACATGCTAAAGATAGTTTTGAGATGTATGTGCGCCGAATCTAGCTAAAATTCAATGACTTTAAATGCTTGATGATATGAGTGATCACACATTTGAATCTCATAAATTGGCTCATAAAAACTTGAGAAAATATTCAAGGTGAATATCGAAATCGGGGTGTTGGCGTGCGATTTGGTTCACTATCTTTACCACACCAAATATAGCTTTGAGGCACATACATTAACTCTTAATTTCATGCCAGTTACTTTAAATGCTTGATCATGTGACTGATATATTCGACCGAAAAATATATCGATATGTCAAATTAAAAAAAAAAAATCAATCAAAAGAAACAAACCTAACACACTTAGGTCAGAGCCAAGTTCAAATGACCTTAACCAATTCATTTTTTTCTTAAAATGATGAATTTTACACCACAAAATGAATCTATGAAATAATTATTATTTATTAATATGAGAAGAGAATATAAATATATTATATTTTAGGTCATATAGGAAAAGATTTGACTTTTTAGCATAGGTTAACATGTTTAATATAAAAATAATATGAATTCAAAGAACTTGAGTACCAATTCATGTTCATGAACTTCTAAGCTCAAACCCTAAACATGATATATAACTAAACTTTTTAAATATAAAAAAGGTATAAAACATGCTCTCTTTTCTAATTTCTAATAAATTTGATTCTTAGAATCTTTTCTTTTTTTATAATTTAAAAAAAAAACTATGTTTACTTCCACCACTTCAATGCAATTGTTATCCACATCTACACTAGAATTGTTTATACTAGGAATAAGGTTTAATATATACTTTAATCCTTCAATTTGCATTTAAATTCTCTTTAGACTCACATTTTTAGCCTAATTAAATCATTAATTTAAATATATAATTGTACCATTTATACAAAGTCACTTTATAGTTGAGTGGTGTTAAATGACTTCCATTAGACTAATTAAGTTATGTACCCCACTTCTTTAAATTAAATATGTATTTTAAAAAAGCAAGCTAAATAATTTTCTCTCCTACAAATTCATATATATTGTGGCACTAACATCTCATAAAACCACTATTATCCTTTTTCCTATTTTTATTTTATCCAGTCCAATTTCATTTAATTTATTTACTATATTAAAAAAAGTAGCAATGAATAACTTTTGTTATTGAATAAAAGGAATTCATTTGTTAATTCTATTTAACGATAGTGTTTGTAACAAATTTTAAATATATGGAAAATAAATAAGCTATACAAATAAAATCTAAATAAATATGATTTTATTAATTAAGATAGCTGGTAGAATTCTGTTGATCCTTTAATTCTTCTCTCCTAAAATTTATCCATGATTCGAGGGCCGTTAGTGGCGTGTTTCTCGATTAGGATGATTTAGATTTGACTTCTATATGAATATTCCATAACTTTTTGTGGAATATTTCGAGATCTATATGAATTTTTTTAGATGTCTTTTCAAAGGAATATAGTACCTTTATATAAGGGTACTGAACTAGTATTTAGAGTTGAACAGCCTCCAAGAATTTTAATTGAAACTGAACACATCTACTAAAGTCTCAATTCGAATTAAATACGTCTCGTAGAGTCCTATAAAATTTCAATGTCCACCGATAGATTAACAATTACCTATCAAAAATCATGTGAACTATGGGTTTTTTTTTTTATATATATAAGTGATAGACTAGAGATGAGTTTGACAACTTATTAATTTATATATAATGGATATTGAAATACTTTGTGGAAAATAATAAAAAGATGATAATATTTTGCAACTTATATTTATGAGTTTATTATAATTATCCAGACATGATCATTTATAGAAGATATTTAGTAAAAAAAGGTGTTATTATTAATTTTTTTTTGAAAAACGAAAAAGAAAATAGAGATATAAATAAATTGAATACAAACAAATTCAAATTTGAAAGTGTCAAATCTAGATGTAAAATAAATACATGTCCCAGACAATTAGTAAGAGGACAATTCAATGTTCAAAAAGAAATTAATAAAGTAGTGATATAAAGCATGCTTTCTTGTCAAATTATTTATTAGTTGAAAATAAGAATCTTGTAACCTTTTAATGATAATCTCTTTTATTTAAATAAAATAAAATAAATATAATAAGTAAGTTTGTCTCTCCACCAACTAATTTGTGGAATTATATATACCATTTGAAAATGGTATCCACACCTACATTATAATTGTTTATAAGAGAATTGCGTCTCATTTTTTATCTAGTCGATATTTAATATTTATATTAAAATTAAATAAGTTTAAAATCACGTGATTATGCTTCTAATATATATTTTTTTAATATTATTATTTGTTAAATAATCTTCTACTCATCTTACATGGAATTTCATATTAAATGTCAAACAAAAATTGGAACTAGCTAGAAAGGTAAGACTCATAAGAGTCTAAAAAGGCATTATTATCAATGAAACTTTATTTAATTTAAATAGTGTATATAACAATATATAATTCGATATTTTCGAATTATATCATATAGGATCTAGTAAAGAATAAATAATTTTTCTTTTAGAAATTTTCTCCATGTCCAAATTAAAACCTTGTAAAATAGGGTAAACTGAAAAGTTTATAATTATAAATACATTGTTGAGTTTCCTGATATAAGGAAAAAAAAGTGATAATTATATTGTAAATAGGGGTTCGAAAGTTAGTGTTCTGAATTTCTTTGCATAAACTTCCAATTTTATTATTGTATGTTTAAGATTGATTACGGAGAAGGAATTTAATTTATTCTGTCACGATTAATTTATTGATAAGTACAAGTATAATATGAGATTTGACTTATACTCAAACACAAGTTTATCTAAAAGACAATTAATTTACCAACAAAATATTGCTAACTTTCAACTTCAAATGATCAATTTCTTTTTTTTGTTTTCAATTGATCCAAAAAATGAACCACTATACTTTTTTTTAATGGATTATCATGTAGACCAATAAAAGTGTAAATCTTTTATCTTGTTCTATTCATATAAATCATAGAGTCAAAATATTTTCTAGTATTATCCAAGCAAAAGAAGGTGAAAGTTAGTGTGTACACATATAGATAACCTTTTTCACACCACTTAGGAAACATAATTATTGGGACAATGTAGACCAATATAAGAGAGGACATCTATACACAAATATAAACTTTCCATTGAAGAGTCTTTTCTAGTTCTTGTAGTGGAATTTGACTGTATATATATTCGTTTTCGAGTTTAAATTCAAAATCTTTAATTTAGCGTGAAGAGTCTTATAAAATTGCTTATAATATGTTTTTTTTACGATAAAATTTTGAATTAGTCAGGTTAGTAATTCCTAACACAGAATGGCTAGTCAAAAAGAGAAAGAAGACTATTGTATCTAGTTTTTAATCTTAACATGTAAAATGTTTTTATTTCTTTCTTCACTAGAAAAAGTGAGAGTGAAAGGTGTTAATTTTTTTGTTTGTTTTCGATTAGTATTTGGTACATGTATTTGAATCTTAATTAACTTGGATTCCCGTTGCGTAAGGCCTATTAAATTCATATACACTCTCAAGTTTTTGTCTATTTCATGATTTAAATTCAAAACCTCTGATTAAAAATGAAAAAATCTTATCTATTCCATGATGACCTTGCAAAATATCCCATAGGACTTAGGGGTATATAGTTTGCAAGATATTTTGTAACTATTTATTACTTTTCAGTCTTAAAATGTAACTTCAATTCTGACCAAACCTTTCTTATCTTACAAAGATTCTTTTTCTTTTCTACCAAAAATTGGGGTTTATTGGAATTTCATTTTGGTAAAATATGTATCTTTCAAAAATTTTGGTAACTTTGGGCCTAGTATAGTGGGGCTGGGATAAATCTCTACACATCCAAAAACTACAAGGACCAAAGAGCTATTTGGGCTTATTATGGACTACTAAGGGCCATTGGGCTTTGAAGGCCCATGCACAACTTTGAGGTCCATTTACTCTACTTATATTATCCGAATTCGGATTAGCTGGAATTCAATAATGGGCAACTTTCACATATAGCAAATAAAAAATTCATATTTATATGCTATAGCAAAGTTTGCATAATTGCGCTCCTTAGCAAACATAGAAACTGTATAATTCGCTATACATATACAATTGAAGCAAATTGTATAATACGAAATGTATAAAACAAGAAAGAGAAAGACACTTGGGCAGAAAATTGTGTAAAAATAAAATGTATAAAATGAATTATATTATTATAAGTGTATAGAATGATTATATACAATTTGAATTTGTATAAAATGAGAATGAGAGAAAGACAAAAGAGTCTTGACAAGAAATATATAATTGAATCAAATTGTATAAAACGAGAAAGAGAGAAATTAGATACACTTTGAATATTGTATAAAACGAGAAAGAGAGAAAGGCAAAAGAAACTGGCAGGGGAGTATTTTTATTGTATAATAATAAGTGTATAGGACGAAAATATATGTACTTGCATGTGTATATATACAATTTTCTCACGCTTTATACAAACAGAAACACAATTTATACATTTCGCTTTTCTTTTTATTAGTGAGAAAGGCGAGGGTCGCGAGCGAGATTTGGGAGAGTGGCGAGCGAGATCAGGAAGAGGGGAACAAAAATACGTGTATTTATACAATTTTCTATGCTTTATACAATTAGAAACAATTTTTATACACTTGTGTTTGTATAAAAAGTGAGGAAGCGAGCGAGAAATTGGAGGAGAGTGGCAAGCGAGATATTTTTGAGAGAGAGGCGTCTGACAAATTTTTGCAAATGTTTGCTATGGAGCACAATTAAATCAAACCCTAGCTACTCCATTTAATTTAGGTTATTAGTTTGCTATTATATACAATTTTCCCTTCAAATAATGAAAAATTACATGAATAAATACATTTTTAAAAATAATTACTGATTTTAATGATACTTTTTATTTATTACCATTTATAGTAATATTGTGATAAATTTGTATTATGTATTAAAAGTGAATTATGTATGCAATATATTTGAATTTTAATTGTTTTTGAAATACGTCATGTTTGTTTGGTAAAAAATTGTCACATTGTATTATAAGTGTATTAAAATGTGTGATAAATGTATTATCCATCATTTAAACTTGTATTATATTTGAATAATAAAATTATCTTTGTAATATGTATTAAACTTGTATTATAAGTGAACTAAAAATGGTTAAGTGAAAAAAAATGTTATTGCTATGATAAATATTTTTTTATTATATTATATTTATGTAAGTTTCCCTTCAATAGTACAATATGACACCTTCGTCTTACTTAACCCAACAACTGCTAACTAATGATGGGAGGTTTGTTCTCGTTTAAATTAGGACACCGATTTCTTATTCCTCTATGGATGTGGGACTTCTTAACACTTTTCGCAAGCCTAAACCTTAATTGGAGCGTGAACACTCATATGGACTTGGACAAACCTCCCCTTATAAGCTAGCAACTTTTGGGCATTGGTAAGAAACTCCACATTGATAGAGAAATCAAAATTCAGTATCCTTATATAGATTTGAACAAACCTATCCTTGTGAGCTAGCAATTTGTGAGTCAAATATATCTTTTTTCGATAATCGCCTCCGAACTTAATAAATCAAAGATTGTGTACTATTGTTTATATTTTTTCTCAATAAATTTCAACTAACATTACAGCTTTAAAAATCTTTAAACAACAACCTACTATTATATTATAAAACAAAAAAAACTACACAAAATTTCAACTTTCAGTGAGTTTACTTCAATGGCGACTCAGTATAATCTTTCGTTAATCATCAAGAATCCATCAAATGAAGATGAATTTCTACTTGTTAAGCAAAACCCACCTCCTAAATTCAACGATCCTGAGTATGATTCTTTTTCCGATTCCCCTTTATGGGATTTTCCTTCTTCACCATTGTTACCTCTTGATTCTCCTTCAGATAATCAATTTTCTATACAAGTCCCTGAATCTTGCTCAGATGAGGTTGATTTAAGTAAATTTGATCTTAATTCAGCTATTCATAAGGTAACGAAAGAAATTTTAGTAGCTCAGTTGGTTGGTTTCGTAAACTTTCGCTCTTTATTAGTTATGTTCGATTTCACACCTTGTAATCCCCTTCCCTTACTTAATTTCTTTAAAAAAAAATCCTTACTTTTTTGGGATAGAGGCATAATTGTTGTTGTTGTATCGCGGAGTTAGGTAGGATCAAGGGGTTTATTTGAACCTTCGGCAAAAAATTACACTCTTTATATCTGGTTTATATATGGAACTTCCTTTGGTTTCTTCGTGTCTTTAGTTTTTCATATTTTGAACCCCTTAGTGAAATTCTGGTTCCGCAGCTGGTTGTATCTGTATTTGCTTAGTTATTGGGGTAGGCAAGAAACTTACTTTGTTTACTCAGTTTACTCCTTTTATCTAAGATTATGGACTTTTAAGCATAGGGGTCAAGTTTTTTTTAATTTTGGACGTGAATTCGGAGAGATTGCTGTATTTTGTGAAGAATCTGCTCACCAACCACTTGAACTAAAAATAGCTGACAGATGTATAATCGATATTTAGTAGGTGTAATCACCTGTGCATAATGTATTGAACAGTAAATCCTGTCAGCTATTTGTGTGAAGATACATTTTTTTTCCAGAAAAAATGTTACAGGTCAATGTTTCTAAGAATTGAACATTAAGGATGCTAGCTCTACTTAAACATTTGCCGGAAATTTCATAGTATGAAGGCCCTTTTACGGAAAGAATGTAGATTTCTTGGTGAAATGAATACTAAATTGCTTTCAGCTTACTGCTGTTGCAGATTTTATCCTTTCAGTATCTGGATCTTGGTGGATTTGTCATTTTTAAATGATTAGTTATGAAATTTCATGTTTATTTGGCGCAATGAGTATATGTACTCCCTGTTGGGGCTTATTGAACTATCATTATGCCTTCATTATTCTTATGCCTATCATAACTATTGTTATCATGATCATAATAGTTGTAATTGTTGTAAAATCGCAAGTAGACTTCATGAAAGGTATGGTACTGTTTCTTATGCCTATCATAATTGTTTAAAGGAGACTCGTCTACATATGCTGCAGTCTATACATATGCATGTTTTGCAATATGAAGCTGTTAAAGCTTGTAGGTGATGATCATTGTAGGTTCTAGAGCAAGTGGAATTAGAGGATACCCCAGTTGAGTGGAAATTCATGAAGTATGTACAGGAGCCTGAATTTGGACCAGGATTGCCAGTAAAGACGATCTACATCATTGGAACTTTGGGTCCTAAAAATGGAAAATTAAAGGGTTCGACCAACTTCACTCAGTTCATATTTATCTTTTTTTTAAGTATTAGTATGAATACTGCTGTTGTGATTTAGCGGGGTCTTATGTTGTAGTCTTAGGAAGGAGGATCAATTGCCTCCCAATGTGAGCTTGCTCTTAGTCCAGTTGTAAGAGCAACGTATGTCATTGGAACTATGTTAGTTGTAATTTCCAGCTAAATTAGAACAAATTATTACTTGGTCTTTCCCAAAAGTATCCCCTTTTCTTAAGTAGAAACCTGATGTCACTCTTCAATACTTTTAGAATATTGTTCTGCTATGAAAATTAAAAGCATCCCTCCTTTTATCAATTATCTTTATCGAATTGCAAACTTGTCAAGAAGTAGTCTTAAATCTGCTTTAGGTGCGATAGATATTTCTGAAAGGCTATGTCATGTCAACTCTAATATTCATGTCTATGCCTAACCAAAGTAAGGCTATAAAGCTGAGATGGTGTGGCTTAATTGGTCGGTTGTTGTTAATAATCTAACAAGGTATACTACCAAAGCATATTTCACATATAATGCAGGTTACTAATTTCAGAAGTGTGATCCAATGTTGGAGAAGCATGATTGTTCTTCTACAAATATAACAGATTAGTTTCTCGAGAGATGGTCTGATTAGACTGATTCCTAACTGAATCTGATAAAGTATCTGTGAAATCAATTAGTGACTGCAATCTTTATCTGCGGTTCACATTTGCTTCAACTTTTCGAAAGGAGAAAGCACGTGGTGTCAAAACTCAGTTTGGTGGAATTTCACTCTCTTATCGTATCCCAAATTTGCAAGTCGAATTTAATGGATTCAGTATATAAGACTCTAGGGGTTAGAAACCATCATACATATTTTAACTGCTTCATTACCACTTATTGTCTATTGTGTATCTCCTCAGTGACTGAGAAATGACAACTGTCCTCCTTATGTATTTTCCCAAATGAGATAGCATCCATTATTTCTAATGGGTTATGAATGACAAAACTACCATCTTTTTATACCTCCCTAGCTCTCCTTTTTTCCTCTTGGGATGATTGTCAAGGTTGTAACATGGTAACTCATGCTGAACAGATGTTGAGTTCTGCAAGTGGATGACCACTGAAGGATGCATTAGTATGCTTGCTGAAGTGAAGCCTTGCAATGACCGTGTAGGATCAATGGTGGTTGTTGGTCTTTTGAATGATTCAACAAAATCTGGGACATGGAAAATTCCTCCCACCTTGAAATGTCAGGTTAGTTATTATGTCTTGTGCTTGCTGACCTGTCAGTTCTGTCATTAAGAAATGAGAAATGAATAATACATGGACAACTAATGATATTCCATAAATACCAAATTGACGCTGATATTTCATGGGACAGAACGGGACGGGATGTAACTAGAATTTTTCTGAAAACCTGAAGTCAAGAAAGAACTTAAGGGACACTCTTATCAGAAACTCCCTGATATGGTCATTCATTCTCATTGTTCTTTGTTTCTGAAAGCGATTAAGTCAGCCAGAAATTGTTCATTCTGCACAACTTTGGTGGCTGTTGAGGCTTGTTGAAGTGTAATCACTAAACTTCATTTGAGATCTTTATCCTGAAGTTTCTCTTATTTGCACAAGCAGTTGAAATTTAATCTATATGTAAGATGGCAACTCCAGAAAGAATCCTCAGTCTGATAAGCAATGAATATCATAATGTTTGAACATGTATATGTGAAAATTTTGTGTCTTTGATTCTTTTTTACTATCTTAAGGACAACAATACTGTCCAGTAGGAGCTGATGTTTTTCTCATGTTGCAGGAGTACCCTCTTGGTGTTAAAATTATACCTATGGAAAGTAGAACAGCTAAACCTTTTCGTACAACAAACTTAATTGTTTTCCTGCCTGAATGCAATGCTAATGAGCATGATGATGGTTTTATCGCTCATGGGGAAGCACTCATAGTAGACCCAGGATGTAAGTCATCTTCATATGAACAGGTTAGAGCTAGTACATAATCTACTTGTTACTGTTTTTATAATGTGGAACAAACAAATGATATTTTCCCGGCCTTAGAAGTGAAGCCATAAAATGCAAAGAAAAATCCACTCAAGCAACTACTTTCACATATTTTAGTCTTAGGTGGATAGTGTGTAACAATTTCCTTTACTAAAGATAGATGCACTTGAATTGTTGTACACTTGCTGATACATTTCTATTGAAGTGCGAGACTTCCAGAGGTCTAACAGTGTCTTTGCGAATTCTCTGAAGATTGGTTGACTATAACTTTATAAGGGTCACGTAAACAAGCAATGGAGGCAAATTATAGTATGATACCTGAGAGAGTAAATTCTGAACAATTGTTGTAGGAGCTATGTTCGCTTCTGCTAAAGAATATTGGCCGTTACAAATTTTAGGTGACAGTATATAACAAATAATTAAAGAGACCCTTCACTATCCAAAAATCTGTCTTTAACAATTCCTGAGCAATTGACATGCTTCTTATCTCCATGTTTCCAAGCTTCCTGTATGTTTGCTTACCATATGCCTTAACGATTCACCTTTCTGGCTAAAGCCTTCTTTTCAAAACCTATGATCTTCCTTGCCGATTATGCGATGCTTACATATTGGATAAGAAAATAGTATATGTGGTTTGTTAAAGAAAATGTCAATTACGTTTTGTCACATTCAATAGAAAGATACAGTAGCGGAGGTAAAGCCGAAAATATTTGTTCAGACTTTAGTGTTTGTAGATTGAATAGCTTTACCTCAGCAATGAGTTCCTGCACATGTTTCTCTTTTCTATTTGTCTTGGTAATCTGTTTAGGAGTGGTTGAAACTCTTTTTATGCTTCTTCTGTTTGTTTTCATCTTTTTTCCTTTCTTGTAATTGGTTCTGCCTCTTATGCTGTTGTGACATCTCGATGCTCTGATGCTTGGATTACCAGCTCAAGGAAATCATTGCTGCTTTGCCGAGAAAACTAGTCGTCTTTGTGACACATCATCATAATGATCATGTTGATGGTAAGCAGCTTTCACATCCACGCTTGGAAACTTTCCCCTGCTTAGTGTCACAGCCTTATGCTATGCACAACATTTGATTTTTCTCACACTGATGTCATCATACTCATCAAGGGTTATCTTTATGTATTTTTGTTTTATTTCAAATGATCTTTCTTGAGCCGTCTGGACAAGATCTACGTTTCATGTAAAGTTATTACAAGTTTCAGTTTCTTTGTATCCGGCCCTTTTTATGTATTGGAAAAAATTAGTGCTATTTTTGCAGTTACGAAAAAATTTCTTTATAGACATTTGGCTGGCTTGTCAGCAACAGTTGGTTGATTAACTGCAACATGTATTTATTGGATGTCTATTTCAATAGAAGCTGGAAAACATCTATTAAATGATGAATAGTTTCTTTAATTTTGTTATCTAAAGTATTATTCTCCATACTTTTTTCACCAGACTAATCTGTAGTTTTTGTAAGTAATTTCTGAACATAAACTTGTGCTACCTGCTATGCTCAGGTCTTTCAGTAGTCCAGAAGTACAGTCCCGATGCTCGTCTTTTGGCTCATGAAAATACGATTCGTCGAATTAGAAAAGGTCAGAAAATTTTCAATTCTGTAGAATAGTGTCTATCTTGCCATAATTGAATCACTTTTTTGTTTAAAGAGCTACGCTTTTACTTTACGTTCTATGCTTTTCTAGAAGTTTTATCTAGCTTTTTAGAAGATTTATTTGTCAGTAGAAAACCTAAAGAACTTCTAGTACTTATTGTCATTATAATCATTATTTTTATTTTATATATGGTATTGGCCTAAGATGAATTTAAATGGAGAACTTGATCAATGAGGATTCATATAGCCAACCGTAACCTATTTGGGAGTGAGGCGTCATGTTATTGTTTAAATAGCTAGCAAGGGTTGCGGGTCTATACCCTTTTTTGGTCATGAAAAGAAGAGGGGGAACTATTATGATGAAGGATGACTTTTATGTTTGTCCTTTGTTGTTAAAAGGCAATTGCTTTTCATGCAAGAATGTATTTTCCGTGATAATGGGCTTACAAAGAGACATGCCATATGATGGACTTGTTTTGATGTTCGTAGCAATTTTTAATTTTTTTTTGGGTGGGTGGGTGGGTGGGTGGGGGGATCAATAACTTCTCATTTTGGCTAACAGGAATAGTTTCTAGTTGACTATGATGACTCTATTAGTGTACATTCAAGTGAGCATAAAATATACGCATGTTCGTGCACCATTTACAGCTTACTGATCTCACAGTATGTGTGGAAGTGAAATATTCTTTATCAAGTAAATGCATTTAATAACTTAAAGTAATTTCCATGTGATGCAGATGATTGGTCTCTCCCATATGTTTCAGTTTCTGGATCTGAGGAAATTTGCATTGGCAATCAGAAATTAAGAATTATCTTAGCACCGGTAATCTCCATTTATATCCTAGCTTCCTCTGATGAGAATCAGCACCCCCATGAAATTCTGTTTTTGACATTCATTTTTGTTGATTCTCTTCTGGTACTTGCTTCTTTATAGAAGAGATTCATGGTATTACGAGTAATCTATGCTCAGATTTTGACTTTTGCTTCAGAAATGAACCATTCGAGATTCTCACGGGGCAGAAAGCTTGTCATATCTATAAAGTCTTGTCAATAGAATTTTATGACATTGATAGGTTTTTAAGTAATGAGAGTGATTGTACTGCTACCTTTAAAACATATTTACTAGAGCATGGTGAATTTGTGTTTGAACTTAATACTAGAAGTTGTAAGAAGTGAATTAATTTAAAAGTTAGCTCCTAGTTTCTGAAATGGAATTTTCTTTGTAATGCAAGTAATCTCTTAGTTTTACTTCTGTGTTTACTCAACCCTCCATGCAAAACATTCCAATTTTCTTGTACAATTTTTTCTGGAATTTTAACACGTTCTTTTGGTGACAATATTGTGATTCAGGGACATACAGATGGACATATGGCACTGCTTCATGTTAGTACAAACTCGTTGATCGTAGGGGATCATTGTGTGGGGTAAGATATGTTTGATCAAGAAACTTCATATCCTTTAACAAATGAATATTTTCACTTGATAAATAATTTGTGGACATGATTACCAATTTTAAATGTAGCTTCCCCCGAAATAGTAATAATAAAAAAATGCAGTTTCCTAGTCCTTTTGAACAATTCTTTTAGCTTTTCTATGATGATACGGAAAACAATCTGTTCAACAAGTCTGTGATTGTGTTGGCCTACTTTGCATTTGTTTGTGATAGCTTCTCAATTTCTTCTCCTTTCTTAAAAATTGCTAATTTGATGTATCCCGTTGGTTTCAGCCAAGGAAGTGCTCTCTTAGATAGCGCGTCTGGTGGAAATATGCAGGTAAGTAACAATAGCATCTGTATGTTTCTTTTTGTCACTCTGTCATACTTGGAATGCTAATTAGAAGATGATGATTGGTTGTTGGTGTCTTAACTTTTGAAACTTGATTTAAATAAAAGGATCCGACTCTTCAACCAGAAAAAACCCACTATACTTTTCTTTTCCCATATAAAACTCGTTTACTTGTTTTCTTGTCAATGAGCAAGCCTTGCTCATGCATTCTATTAACTTTCTTGAATAGCCTTTTCCTTTCCTCTCTTTAGCCTTTGAAACTTAAATGTGAACTAGCACCTCTACTGAAAGCAGTGAGAATTAAGACTATACCACCACATTTTTCATATTCAAATTTTATATCCAATTCTAGATTGTTGATTCATATCAAAAAGATCAGCTATGAAAGTTTTTAACAGTTTTAGTCAATTGAATGGCAATCTAAATCTAGTATTGTGTCTGTTAAGGGTACTTAGATGGTGAAACTATTATGTTTTTAATATTGTCTTCCACAGGTTCTTTAATCTACATTCAGGTTCCCCTATTAAAATTTGAAAACATTCACTCAAAAATCACTAAAAACTCGCTAAAAAAGTGAATGAATTTCTTTCTGCTAGGGACAGGGGTTCAGCAAGAGTGTTTTAGCTGAATTCTGTAAATCTAACTTTGATAGTTTTATTTACCTTTTACAATAATGCTCATTTTATAATACCTTGTGACAATACTGAATAAGATATGGATTAAAGGAAGTAGGGGGTTGGGGAATCAACAAAAGTGCATTTGTGAATTCTGTAACTTAAATTGCTTTCTAGTTTTATTTTTATTTTCCGATAATGATTTTTGCTGTTTTCAATAACCCTAGTGAATATACAGAAAAAGATTAAGATTAGAGCAACTTGTAGGTGTTCATATCTGTTTCTATTATCATGTTCAACTATGACTTGGTCTTTCTCTTCTTTTTGAAATTCTCAGTATCGGAACTTCAATTTTTTTTTAAACAGGATTACTTTCAGACAACATACAAATTCATTGAGCTCTCTCCTCATGCGTTGATTCCCATGCACGGAAGAACTAATATGTGGCCAAAACACATGCTCTGTGGGTATCTCAAGTATGAACTTCAGACCTCTTATGACATATTCCATATATGCTTTCACTCAGAGTGCCTTTTCTGTCTATCAGCTATCGGCAAAATCATTGCCGAAGTATATGGTTAACAATTGTGCAGAAACCTTGCTTGTTTCCTTGTTGCTTTCTCCCACCATGTAAATCTTGTAGTCTTGTTTTATTGAACATTATGCTAATATATGTCATTAGCTGTGAAATTTGTTCAGTTAGTTTTATGTTCAATGTTTATTGATGTTGTCTAAGATAGATGTCAATCAAATTATCATTCTCAAAAAATTTATAAAACAGATACACTGATAGATTAAATTGACGCACATCTAATTTATTATTATCTGGGATTGTCAGAAACCGGAGAAACAGAGAATCAACCATCTTAATGGCAATAGAGAATGGTGCTAAAACATTGTTTGACATAGTTGCTTACACTTATGCCGATGTTGACCGAAGCCTCTGGTTTTATGCCTCATCAAATGTGAGACTCCACGTGGATCATCTAGCAGTCCAGAATAAATTACCAAGTGTATGTATTCTTTGTTCCCTTGTGATTTAACATCAATTCATTATATGTCAGAGCTTATATTTATGATCACTCCTGTTTTGGATGTCAAATTTAAGGTTCAATAATAAGCTTACTAAAACTGGAGTCCTCTTTGGAAATCCGTGACGCTTGGCTGTCTTAGCAGCTTTGAAAGAGCCTCTCTTTACAGTCAAAACTGTCTGTTTCATAGAATTATGGTCCATGGAATGTAGTAGTTTAAACTTTTTTGTACCAGTTTTCACATTAAATGATATGCATGCTTATGTTTCCTGAATGACTTAACCTTGAAGTTGATATAATTGCTTTTAGTCATGTGGAAACTTGTGGTGATCCATAAAATTAGATTCAGCCATTTGAGCCCCGTAGATAATAATTGACGAGAGATTCCATGCTTGCCAACACTTTTATGTCCTGATTTGCTCCATGTCTGGCTTGAGTGTAGACATAAGTGCAATAGTTGGGCCATATATTTATATGCCTTTAGTAACTTAATTGATTAGGATACCAAACTTTTCTGTGTCATGTGCAGGACTTCTCTTTAGAAAATTTCAATCGCAGTTGTGCTGAGTTTGCTGGCATGGTGCATAAAATATAAGGAAACTTTCAGAAAGCAGCCCCCTAAGACCTGCAGTTACCTTTCTTCCTTTAGGTTGGATAACTACTTATTTTCCTTGTAATAGCTAGTTGCTACTGCCTACGTACATTTCATCAGATACAGTCTCGAAAGTAGATCACTATCACAATTATGGACGACTACCTATTTGTTTGTGCACTTGGTTTTTATATTTCCAAAGGGCCTTAGAAGTCATTTCCATCATCGATTTGCAGGATTTTTCAATCCAAAGTTTTCAGGCAAGTTATGGGCTGCGTTTCCTTTTTAGGTGGATATTAGAATACTCAAGTAGTGCATTCTCAATAAAGCATCACACAGTCAGAGCGGCTTTACTAGTCGGTACTGGAGCTCTGGCCATTGGTTGCTTGGCTGTATCATTCTCCAGAAAAAATGAACTCCTCTCTAGGTGATGCAAACAATTCTTGCTCCGGAAGGCAGATTTCGTCAAGGAAGTTAATTTACCGTCTGGCTCCAGGTCATGTTCTCTCTCATTGTACCAGAAGCTCTAGGAGAAGCATGAAGATGTTTACATTAGTAGTAAAATACTCATTGATAGTGTTGTGCGCATAACTCGCCATCATTGTTCTGCATTTCTGATATTTTTTTGTGATTAAAGAAACCGATTGGATCAATTAGAAGTGTAAGACAAGATTATTGTTAATGGATCACACAACTTCTGAGACAGTTATCATAGAAATCATCTTTTGTTTAATTAGCAGTGCCTGTTCTCATCCATGAGCGCATCTTTCACTTGAAGTGCCAATTATTGAGCCAATGGATTTGGTTTGCTACAATCAGGAGATTCATCATCTACCATATATACAACGTGATTTTTGGCGGAAGAAGGTCCGGATGAACCCCTTTTGCCCCTCTATCTCCGCCCTGGAGCAGGGTCGTGTGTAAGTTTTGTGCATTGTATACATTCATAATAAACACGATCAGATAGTGTACAACAACAACATACTCGGTGTAAAGCCACAAGTGAGGTCTGGGCAGTGTAGAGTCTATGCAGAAGGAGGTAAAGAAGCCGTTTCCGATAGACCCTTTGACTCAGAGAAAAAAAAACATCAAAATAGATACTATAGACAACATGACAGAAAAAAAACTTTCTTCAAGGCTCATAATTGCAGCTTTTTACTTTAACTGCAATAAAAACAAAAACCACACCTTGCCTCTTTTCATTTCACATTTTCTTCTTGCCCCATACTAACACTTCCCATGCTCCTTTGCATGTATTCCTCATTTTTACTTACTTTATACATATCATAAATTGAGACCTTTTACTATCACTTTATACATATATTTTATTTTTTTTAGAGAAATGAGTTTCCATCTTGGTACCACCATAGTTCTTACATTATTTGTCTCATTTTCTGCATTACTATTAGGCTTGTTCATCAATTATCAATTCAACAAGATTGTTGTCTATGAAGATTTCTACTTGCCTCACCAATCACCAATTTACAATCTCTCCATCTCTACACATCTTGTTTGTAACTCATCTTCGTCTGATTCTAGTTCTAATAGGACCATGGAGGAGTTGAATGATGTTTGGCACTCGATGAACGATGAAGAACTTATGTGGAGAGCTTCAATGGTACCTCAAATCAAGAAGTACCCGTTTAATCGAATCCCAAGAGTGGCATTCTTGTTCTTAACAAGGGGTAGATTGCCATTGGCACCTCTTTGGGAGATGTTCTTTAAAGGACATAAAGGGTTGTTCTCAATATACATTCATACTTCACCTGATTTCAACTATGAACCTCCTCCATCATCTGTGTTTTATAAAAGAAGGATCCCTAGCCAGGTTCAAGTCCTTTTTTTTAAGCATTTCGTTATGTTAAGAAATAATAAAATATCCGAGTGTAAGTTCACAAGTAGGGTCTGAAGAGGGTAGTGTATAAGCAGACATTAGTCAACATTACCCCTATCTCAGGAGGGATAGAGAAGTAGTTTCTGATAAACCTAGGCATTTTCTTAGTCCACTAGCCCAACTAGACTAGATTCGCGCCAAGTACGCGTTTCCTACCAATAAGTTCTCCGTTTGTAGGGCTCGAACCTGATATTGGTCTCAGTGGCGTAGCCACATAGTGGTAAGGGTGTCCCCTTTGTCGGAAAAAAAAATAGCATGTATACAAGTAAAATGATACACTAAATGATCAAATAACATATTTTGGACACCCTTAACATAACAAACTGCTATTTCTCGACACCCTTTATGAAATTTCTGGCTTCGCCACTGATTGGTCTATAGTATGTGATAAAAGTTGAAAAGCTTTGATCTATAGATACTAGAAATGCAAGGTAAAACCAGTAATTTCTCAGTGTATATAAGTTAAATCTTTCTGAATCGTGCGTATGTTTTTTTCGCAGGCTGTGCAATGGGGAAGATCAACTATGATTGATGCAGAGAGAAGACTCTTAGCAAATGCACTTTTAGACATTTCCAATGAAAGATTCATATTACTCTCTGAATCATGCATTCCTCTGTTTAATTTCACAACCATCTACACTTACCTCACAAATTCTGACCAAAGTTTCCTCGGATCATTTGATGATCCGAGGAAAATAGGTCGTGGTAGGTACAACAAACGTATGTACCCGAACATAACACTTTTCGATTGGAGAAAAGGTTCACAATGGTTTGAAATACATCGCGAACTTGCAGTAAAAATAGTCTCTGATGTGTTGTATTACCCTGTTTTTAAGAACCATTGTGTGCCACCATGTTACATGGATGAACATTATTTACCTACATTGGTGAATAAAGTTTGTCCGGGATTAACGTCAAATCGGAGCGTTACGTGGGTTGATTGGTCAGCTGGTGGTTCGCACCCGATGACATTTTTGAAGAAAGATGTGACAGAGGAGTTTTTGAAAAGTGTTGGGAGTGAGTTGAATTGTAGTTATAATGGAAAAATGAGTTCAATTTGTTTTCTTTTTGGGAGGAAATTTCATCCTAGTACTTTGCAACCTTTACTTAGGATTGCACCAAAGTTGCTTGGTTTTGGTTGACCCCCCCCCCCCCAACTTACCACCCACCCCACCCCCACCCACCCCCTAGTGAGGAGGAACATGGTTCAGATGATTTCGTGAAAAAGTTTATGTTATATGCATTGACATCATAATGAGATTTCAGAATATCAGATCGATTAGGTTTAAAATTTAGCTATTGATAATTTGTAAATTAACACTAAAGATCGTGAAAAATAAAAAGTGAATTTAAAATGATTAATTTGATAGCCTTGATTATGTTAAATAAGAAAAAATAATTTGAATGAAGAGAAAATAAATTGTGTTTATGTATATATAGAGGTATTAATCATAATCCATATCAATTATGTATATAAAAAAGGAGTTACTACATATGAAGATTATTGTAAGAATTAATTTAGGCATATGAATTATATTAATTTTAATTTTAATTAAACTTGGGGAAGATTAATTAATTAATTAAAGTAAGGTCTTGCTAAAGTTTTTTTTTCTTTTTTCTCAATCTCATAACATATAATTAAAAACATTACCAATGTTTTGATTATTATTTTTCGTTTTAAGTCTAAAACATATTTTATTTGGTTGATTAATCCATTTTGAACATCTAGCAATCTTGTTTAGTCAACTTCAAAAGAAAAGAAATAAACATCGTGTATATTAATTAATTATAACAATATATAATCTAGAATATTTAGTAACAAAATTAATTGCGAAGCTAAGAATTTTATAAATTAAAAATTTAATATTTACATCTATGTTATACAATATAATTTTCTGACATAGAATAATCAATTGATCTCTTTTAGCCTATACATAGCTTTGCTACTAAATAACAATATATGCATGTATAAGCAAATTATTTTTAAAAAGCTACTAAATAACAATATATGAGTATATAAACACATAAGCAAATTATATTAGGAACTTAAATTTCATAGATTTTCGGAGCGTTGAACTCGTAGTTTTATAGTTATGAGTTCAGACTTCAGACCTATTAATTATGTAATCAAGTTTTAGTGAATTTTTACACATGAATTTATGCGATCGCATTAAAAGTATTGACACTGTTCAAATAAAGAAAAAGCTACAAAATTCATCTTTAATACATTGATAAATAAGTTCTAGCTAACCTGATATCGTTATTTTATCGTCAAATATAACTAGCAATATTCAACAACAAAAATTGTTAGTCAATAATTTATGTTTCTTGTATAAATAGGAGTTCAGATGAATTCAGTGACATTATAATATAGGCATATTGCATTCATTTTTTTTAAGACATGTTATAAAGATATTACGTATTTATTGAGTTGATATAAACGTCCCTAAAAAGTAATGTATATGTAGAGGTCAATGGTGATGGCATGTGTTTTGGGAAACTTTTTTGACAAGTCTTCTTCAATGGCAGCTAATTCCAACAGAAAATTGGACCCAAAATTTGAGGGCCCTTTGACTAACTAACTATATTTATAATTATTGCTTTTTTTGTTATTATTTTAACACATTAAAATTATTATAAAAGCTTCAATTTTATTTTAAATAAAATGAAAACTAGTTGCCAACTAAAAAATACAATTAAGAAAAAATCAATTAGAGGAAGGTAGGTATCTTTTGAAACTACACAAATTTGTAATTTGAATATGCTTTGAAATAAGTCAAATTTTTTATTTATTTATTTGTTTTTTATTTTTATTTTGTTTTACTTTTTTGTTTGGGGTTTATACTATTCGTTTGAACCTAAAATTGAAATTTTATTGTTGGATGAAGACAAGGTATGTGCTAGCGTTATATGAAAAAAAAAATAATTTATTAAGTTCAGATATTTTATATTATTTTATTTTTATATATATGAGAAGATAATCTCACTATTTTAATTAATAATGTGATTGAATAATTTCAAAAATTAATTAATATTTAAGCTAAATATGAAATCTTAAATTTTATTTCGATATATATAGTCTTATCCATGACCTTAAAAAGTTTTTATTTTTTATTTTTTGGGTGAGAAGTAATTAATTAATTAAAGGGGCAAATATTGGGAAAATGACACTCTTTTCTATTTGACCCTTCACACAAGAAAAAAAAAGATAGTCTAATTTATAAAATATTTCGTATTTATATAAGTTTTAATTAATATTAGTGATTAATATTATGATTATTCATAACTAATAATAAATTATATAGAGATAATTTTATTATTAAGAAAAGTGCACAAACACATGATTGTGGTACTGTTATATAAGTTATATCTCAAGTTAAATTTTTTTGTGTATATATTTTGAGATAATTTCGAATATATAATTTTTGAAATTCAAATATTTACATCTAGACTTCAAATATGTATATGAGTGAAGTTCACTCTTTTTTTTCATGACCTTAGCTATTTTACTTTAAATTCGAGAATTTTTATCTCAAATTTATCAAAATAATTTAATTTCTTCTAAATTTCAGACACCAAATATCTAATGACAATGTAAATAATTTAATTTCTACAAAATTTCTCAAATAACTATACATAATTAATAAGCACATTTTTTTTTCAATTTCTATTGGCAAAAATTGTCCCATTGATTTAATTTTAATTATCCATTATAAAAGGCACATGTAAGGAACCTTTACTATTTTTTTCAGTTGAATTTTACTCCTTAATCTATTAAGAAGAAATAATTATTTTCTTTTTTATTTATCTCCCAATACTTAAAATATTATATCAATTAATATATAAATTTAAAGTGAATAAATAAAAATAAACTCATATATATTTAGAAACTTCTATAGAGAAGTATGGGTCTCAAATTCCCCAAAATATGTTAATTTCACTTTCCTCTTTTTCTTTTTGCACATGCAATTTCCTTTCTTTTTCCTTCTAATATTGAAAAAGAAATTAAAAAAAACATTGACTTTTTCAATAATATTTTTCTAAAATAAAAATCCACCGCATTTGAACGATCTAGAGTCAGTTTGGCTGCTAATATACGTGTTGATTTTAGGTTTATATGTATGAAAAATATTAAATGAATCTATACACAAATGTTGTAATTTATTTATCTAAAATTATAATTATCATAAAGTAATTTTTATATGACAAGAGACAAAATTAAAATATTTTGAATTTACGAATTTTAAATTTTTTAGAAAAGCAATTTACTTCATTACTCAATAATCATTATTATATATTAAGTCTAATATTAATATTATACAAAATTTTAACCTATATTATTGGATTTTATTGAAATCATAGTAAAAAACAATAGATCCATGGCCCACCTCATGATTTTATATCCAATCAATGTATAGAGGTTAAACTCGAAACATAACACGATAAAATTATTAATAAAAGTTGCTAAAAATTATCTTGTTGACAACTTTTTAAATGAATTATCTATCAAAAATCTTTTATCGATGAGTTATATTTTGATTGGAGAACGTCCATTGAAATTGACAATTCTGATTTAATTTATGTGACTTAGTTTTTTTTTTAATCAGTTCAAAAAGGAATGACAAATTTTTATATTTACTTATTCAGTAACAACTTAATTTTAATATAATCTCACAAAAATAATTAGAGTCATACATATATCTACAATTTATTTTAAATCACAAACTTAAAAAAAATTATTTATTTTGTAATCAATATAACAAGTCAAATTATATCATATAAATTGAGATCGAGAAAGTATAATCCGATAATAATTATATCATAGGGTGTTCTTTTAAACGCCGCCTTCAATAATTCTTTTTAAAATGTGCCTGTGTTGACTTATATTTCAAAGTTGTAATAACCAAAATATGAATTTTATTATTATTTAATATATAAATATATTAATAATAGATCCCCCTAGCTAGTTTGGTACGTATTATAACTCTCTCTATATAATAAGATTTATTTTCCTCCATTCAAATTATTTTCTTATTTTTCTTCTCTCTTCTTAACATGAAGAAACAAAATCAAAACTCCATAGCAATGGCTATTAAATCATTCAACACTCCAATAAATATTATAAATCTCTTTTCTTCTTTTTTCTTATTTGCTTGTGGTATAACATGTGGTATTATTTTCACTTTTTATTTCAAAAACTTTAGTGTTAACTTACAAGTCATCAATGGTCAAATTTTAAACTTTTCTTCTTTTAATTCACAATCGTTATCACCACCACCACCACCAGCATCATCATCATCGCGATCGATAATTCCTCGATTAGGGTTGAATGAGTATATCAAGCCAATTAATGTTGAACATGATATGAGTGATGAAGAGTTGTTATGGAGAAGTTCAATGGTGCCAAAAGTTAAAGATTTTCCATTTAAAATACAACCAAAAGTGGCTTTCATGTTTTTAACAAGAGGGCCAATTTTGTTATCACCACTTTGGGAGCTATTTTTTAAAGGAAATGAAGGATTTTATTCAATTTATATACATTCTAATCCTTCTTATAATCAATCACAAGTTGATGAAAGTTCTATTTTTCATGGAAGGAGAATCCCTAGCAAGGTTAGTTTCATATAAATCATATAACTTACTTTTTTTCTCTTTAATATTTTGGATTTAATATTTAAGCTGAGAATGATAGATTGTATACGAGAATTTTTGATTTACATTAGAATTGACTCAAATTAAATTTATCAGATAGTTACTACTCTATCACGATCTTTGATAAGTAAAAAGTACTTAAGAGATCGAGGAGATAGGTTCGAACCAAATGCATCACTAATCCTCGAAAAATATTGTGCACATTAATAAAGCAAAAAAACACTTGATTAGAGAGATAAAATGATCGTTTAGATGAATATTTCTTAAAGTTATGAAATGTATTTTGATATGAAGACAAAAATCCTTGTTTCATTTGTTCAAATTTTGACGAATAAAACTATCTGATAAATCTATTAGTTGGATTAGAAATAGCATGTACTATGTGAAATTTAGTATTAGTTAATCCTCCGAACACCACGATTATAAAAATAATAATATGAATAATTGTATTATTTTTTTCTATATAAAATAATGAGGCTGCTGGAATTTATTTGAGGTTATAAAACTCTACTTTGGTTTATAATATTTGTCACTTTATTGTAGTACATTGAAATTGATGAATCATTTTAATAGTAATAGTAAAGTTTTTGTAGGACTCTGACAAAACATAAATGGAATATATTTATATAACTAGAAAAATAATTAATTAAATTGAAGTATATTTAATTGTAAAGAAAAGAATAGAGTATTGAAGTAGTCTACAAGGCTATATTCTTTTCTTTATGAAAATTCAAGAATAAATCTAGTAGATTCTAGAATAATGAATTTTTTTTACTATTCCAAAAAAAAAAATAAACTAGTCAATAAAAAAAAAGGAAATTAAATAATAAATGATAAATAATTATTAAAAAGATCACAATAAAGTAGGTGAATTTCTTAGAAACCTAGTGTTTTTATTTATTGGCCAAACAATAAATCCTATTTTAATCAAGATATTTCGAGTTCACAATTAGAATAATTTAACTTTAAAATAATTAAGTTTTTCTATGCAAATTCATGTACTTTACTTTATATTTAATATTTTCGCATATGCGATTTGTCATATAATTTTATTAAGAATTAAAGGGTATATATAATGTTAGCGTAATTTAACCTGTTATATCATATTATTTATTTTGTATTTTAACTAGGTTATCAATCAATATTTAGTGTAATTATTTTAGAAGTGATTATTATTTTATATATTCAATATATAGAACTTAAATGATAGATAATAAGACTTTTGAACAATGTTTTAGTATTTTTAAAAAACAACATACGTTTCATTAAAGAAAAAATAAAACGTATATTTCAATAATTCTTTTCTAAATTATTCCTTTTTATCAAGTTCCCTAAATTATTTAAGAAAGCCTAATTTACTCTTTTTTTTTAAATTACTATTTCAATATTTTTTTCCATTTATGTCAGATTTTCTCTGACAAATCATTGATTTTATGGCCTCTTTGTTTGGATACATAGTTGTTTATAATATTAAATGGGAACTGTAAAACCATGTGTCCTTTAATGAGAAGCAAACTACTCATGCTCCTTGTTAGATTTTTTGGTTATCCCACCAAATATTCCGTATTCGTTTTGAGATCTAACTAATATAAATTACGTTAAAAAAGTTTATTTTAAAAATTAAATGTTTCCTACCTAATGCGTCTTAATCCATGTGTAGAATTTGAATACGAAATCTTAATTACTCTTTTAGTATATAATTTATCAGCATTATCTGTTATCTGTTTAAGATCCGTTTGATCTGAATTCTAAGACAAAAATAGTACCACCACCAGTTTATTTTATTTTTAGCCATATATGAAATGAAATTGGACCTACACTCAAACTTTTTCTGGTGGAAAAAAACTTATAAATGCTTCTAACTACCCAAAAAAAAAAAAAGTTTTTATTGGTTTGATAATTATTTCATCAATTGCTTGAAGTATACATTTATAATTAACAGACCAATACCATTAAAATAAAATTAATTGATGAAATGCAGGAAGTTGAATGGGGCAAAATAAATATGGTTGAGGCTGAAAAAAGATTACTGGCAAATGCCCTTGTCGATATCTCTAATCAAAGATTTGTTCTTCTCTCTGAGGCATGTATTCCCTTGTTCAATTTCTCCACTATCTACACTCACCTAATGAACTCGACGAAAAATTTCGTCGAGACTTATGATCTGCCTGGCCCAGTGGGCCGGGGTCGGTACCATCCACGGATGAGCCCGACGATCAAACTTGCGCAATGGAGAAAAGGTTCTCAGTGGTTCGAAATGGACAGAGATCTCGCTTTAGAGGTTGTTTCGGACCAGACGTATTTCTCGGTTTTCAAGAAACACTGTAAGGGCTCGTGCTATGCTGATGAACATTTTTTACCAACTTTCGTAAGCATGAAATTCGAAAAGAGGAATACGGGTCGAACTTTGACTTGGGTCGATTGGTCCAAGGGCGGGCCCCACCCGACCCGTTTTTATAGGTCGGATATAAGTGTGGAGTTTTTGAAAAAACTTAGGAGTGAGAGTAGTTGTGAGTACAATGGTGAGAAGACAAGTATTTGTCATTTGTTTGCAAGGAAATTTACACCACATGCTTTGAGTAGATTATTGATTTTTGCACCAAAGGTGATGCAATTTAACCATTAATTTAGGATTAATTAACACAAATTGATGTACATGGGGAAAAAAAAAAATCAATTCTTTGTACTTGATCAAATGATCAATGTGTTCATTTATTAATTCAGTCTTTGATTTTGATTTTTTCCTTTCTTATTTTTTACTCTTGTAAAAAAGCAAATGTGAGATAGGTAAGAATTTCATTTTTTTTTGTGTAATAGAGAAAATGATGAGAAGTGTCATGCGATAATATTTATACGTGTATTTAGGTTATATCATGTATTTTCATCTTTTCTATATATATATATATATTGTATCATTTGTTTTCGTATAATTTGTATCATTTATGATATAAAAATACAATAAAAAAAGCGCAAGATTACAAAATATAGATTTTAGCTAGAATTTAAAGGTTTTTTTTTAATCTAGATCTTGTATTCATTTGTTTGGCTCGAAGGTGTTGAGTAAGTTATTTTAGACTTTAATAAACATTTTAAGATGTTATTTTTTTTAAATCATATTAATCGAAGAGAAATTGTAACGTATAATATTTTTTTCAATATCTAAATTTAAAATCTAAAACTTATTAAATCAATCTAATTTAATATAGCTCTAAAAAATCAGTTAAATTAATTCTCGAGAAGCAAAACGTGATAGGTATGAACAAGAAAATTAACAATGATAAATATCTAATATATATTTTTCCGGTTAAAACACCGCTGTAATATATATTTTGAATTTTCTTGTTTTATTTTTTATTGACTTTATTTATTAATTGTTTTTTCTATAAATAGATTAGTAACAAATCTGATTTTGTACGGATTATGATGTAAATTAGTGTTCTAGGTAATAATAATATCAATATAATCCTAATTTTATACTGATTACGATTACTATAGTTTCTAGGTAATAATACTAATATAATCCTAATTTTATACTGATTATGATTATTATAGTTCTAGGTAATTATATTAATATAATACTGATTATGATTACTATAGTTTCTAGGTAATAATATTAATATAATCCTAATTTAATACGGTTAATGATAACTAAACCTCTATATATTAAGACGATCAATTTTTTTTCCTTCATTCAAATTATTTTTTCTCTTTTAACATAATATAATCATGAAGAATAAAAACCAAAAATTCAGAAATTTATTCACTATCCCAATAAATATGATATATCTTCTTACTTTTTTATTCTTTTTTGCTTGTGGTATAATTTGTGGTATTACTTTCAATCATTATTTCAATAACTATAATGTCAACTTATTCCAAGTTATAAATGGCCAATTTTTAAATTGTTCTTCTTTAAATCCACAACCATTATCACCACCACCATTACCACGATCAGTACTATTATTACCACAATCATTACCATCACCGCGATCGGTAATTCCTCGATTAGGGTTGAAAGAGTATATTAAGCCAATTAATGTTGAACATGATATGAGTGATGAAGAGTTGTTATGGAGAAGTTCAATGGTGCCAAAAGTTAAAGAGTTACCATTTAAAATACAGCCAAAAGTGGCTTTCATGTTCTTAACAAAAGGGCCAGTTTTGTTGTCACCACTTTGGGAGCTATTTTTTTAAAGGACATGAAGGATTTTATTCAATTTATGTTCATTCCCATCCTTCTTATAATAATTCAAATATTGATGAAAGTAATATTTTTCATGGAAGAAGAATTCCAAGTAAAGAAGTTGATTGGGGCAAAGTTAATATGGTTGAGGCTGAAAAAAGATTACTAGCTAATGCTCTTCTCGATATCTCTAACCAAAGATTTGTTCTTCTCTCCGAGGCATGCATTCCCTTATTCAATTTCTCTACTATCTACACTCACCTAATAAACTCCAACCAAAATTTCGTTGAGACGTATGACCTGCCCGGCCCAACGGGCCGGGGTAGGTACCGCTCGCAGATGAGCCCGACGATCACACATCCTCAATGGAGGAAAGGGTCTCAATGGTTTCAAATTGATAGGGATCTCGCCTTGGAGGTTGTCTCAGACAAGAAATATTTCTCGGTTTTTCAGAAACACTGCATGCGCCCGTGCTACGCCGATGAACACTACCTACCGACGTTCGTGAACATGAAATTCAAGAACGGGAATTCGGGCCGGACCTTGACTTGGGTTGACTGGTCGAAAGGCGGGCCCCACCCGGCCCGATTTAATAGACTAGATATAACTACAGAGTTGTTGAACAAGTTGAGGAATGAAAGTAGTTGCAAGTATAATGGTAAGAAGACAAGTATTTGTCACTTGTTTGCAAGGAAATTCACTCCACATGCCTTGAGTAGACTCTTGATGTTTGCACCAAAGATTATGCAATTCAACCATTAGTTAGAATTATTTAGATTTTTTTTTTAAAGCAATTGTAAGAATTTCAGTTTTTATGAAAACTTACTCCTAAATTCTCTCTTATAGATTAAAAATAAGAGGTTAATTTACATAACTCAGAATAACAAACTAGTAAAAAAAAATTGTCACTACTGACTAGCTGCACCACAGGTATTATCTTCAGAAACAGCAGGAGAGTCAGAAACAGAATCAGTAGCAGTGTCATGAGAAGGTGAAACTTCAACACCTCTCAACTCTTCAATCATTTTCACAACATAATTTATTTTAGGCCTTTGATCTGGTGATGTTGAAGTGCATGCCATAGCTATCTGCAATAGCCCTACCATTTCTTCCTCGATGTCCTTATACCTCATCAACTCCAGATCGAACACTTCCGCGGTCCATTCTTCCCTCACCACGGATTGCACCCATCTTGGTAAGTCCAAGACCCCTCCGTAGCTGGTTGCGAGGCCACTACCGTTGTCCACGACTGAAGGGCATTTACCGGTTAGCAGTTCGAGTAATAGGACCCCGAATGAGTAGATGTCGGACTTTTGAGTTATTTTACGACCATCCAATGCGACTTCAGGTGCTCGGTAGCCGTTGGTTTTTGGGACGGAAGATGGTGTGGCGAAGATGGCTAGACCGAAGTCGGAGACACGTGCATTGCCGCTCTTGTCGATGAGGATGTTAGTTGATTTGATGTTGCCATGAGTGAGTTTGAGGGACTTGCATGAGTTGTGGATGAAGGCTAGCCCTCGAGCCGCTCCGGCTGCAATCTTTAACCTTGTTGTCCAGTCTAAAGGTGTTCTTCCAGGCCCTCTGTTACCTGTAGAAAGAAGATTCATGCCCATCAAAACATTTACTCAAACTACTATAAAATGGATCAGTAGAATATTTTTATTTATTTCGACTCTTTTTCCCGTTTTTGGACACTGTTTAATTTCAATGTTCAACATGAATGTATAGGAACTCTTTAAGACCACAAGATTCATAAGTGTTCTTCACTTTTCTTAAACTCTGTATCAAGTCAAAACCAGACAAACAAATTGAAACGGAGGGGAAAAAAGAACAAAAACATGGGCAGATAGGACAAGGAGTATGAAGTTGACACAACAGACTTTGATGGTAGGAATAGTAATACATAATTATTCATATTTCTAAAATGAGTAAATTTAACATATGAAGCAGCTGTCTCCTGTTACATGAATGACAGATACAATTCAACTAGAAGTTGATTCTTAACCATTTGAACCAGAAAAAAACAAAAGGTTTTATTTCACTATCTACCTACCAAAACAGATGCAAGATATGAATACTAAGTGAGGTCAAAAAGACAAGCAAAAAGCTGTAGAGCCACAATAGGACAGTAGGGCATCTCTTGCCTAAAAAGTGTGAATTTCTTTATTTTGCTTTGGCCCAAAAATCAGAGGGAACACATGATTGTATTCATCTAGTACAACAAGTCCTTTGCTCTAATCTTCTGTCACTTTAGGACCATCATGAGTAAATTAGACTCCTTTAAAAACTTTTTCAAGAATATGATGATAAAGATTGTTAAATAATTTAAATTCCCTACATTTGAAAATCAAGAATAGCTTATGTGACAGAGAATGTAAATAACTAACATACCTTGACTAGGAACTCCAATATTCTATAGTTTTAGCTTGAAAAAACTACTTAACACTTCCCCATGTTGCTGCACTTTCAAAAATGCCGGATTGACATTTTTTAAGAGTCCGAGCAACATAGATTTTCAGCATCCCCACATGGCTAGTTTCAATTATGTAAATCGAAACATTAACTAAAGCAAATACTGTTTAACATTGAGGTATCCCATCTTTACTCCTATTTCATCATAATGCTAGTCCTGGTTAACAGTAGCAGACCAAAAGCAATTAAAGACAAAAAGGCAGACTCAAACCCCATGTGATTATGCTACTACTTGCCAAACTTTACCACCCAAATCAATCTTCAATCTTCTCCATTTTTCCCGTCCAGTGTCCGACAACCGCATTGGAGCCGGATACAGATTCAAGCTAGGAAGTTTCATATAGGGACAGAAAGCTACCTAACAAGGGCGAGTCCATATTCAAGGCTCGAACTTGAAAAAACCTCTAATTGAAGATGACAAAGTACTTACAACTCCACTATAATCCTTGTTGATAAGTCAATATTCTTTTCAACAAGACAATGCTAAAGATCACATTTTTCTTCAAGAAACAAGTAATATGCTTTCAAGCTTACCAAATTTGGGTTTCATTTCTTTTATGCATTATAGACCAGTCCTTGTTAACAGGTGCAGCCAAAAAAAGCAACTAAAAACCAAAAAAAAAAACAAGACACAAACCAACCCCATGTAACTTTTGCTACTAGTTGCCAAACTTTATCACCCAAATCAATCAATCTCAACAACATAATCCTAAAGATCACATTTTTCTTTTACAAATCAACAACACAATCCTAAAGAACACATATCAACAACAAAAACAACATACTCAATGTAAATATATGTTAGTACTATTGAATTTCTTGAAGAACAAAAACTTACCATGAAGAAGCCAAAACAAGTTGCCATTAGTCATGAACTCATACACCAACAACTTCTCATCTCTAGCAAAGTAATATGCTTTCAAACTAACCAAATTTGGGTGTCTAAGTCTTCCTAAAACTTCCATTTGTTGCTCAAATTCTCTTTTCCCACAAACATTCAATTCTTTCAATCTTTTCACAGCCACAACATTTCCATCATCCAACACAGCCTTATAAGCAGTCCCAAATCCTCCTTTTCCCAACATCTCAGCTGAAGCTCTCAACAAATCCTCAAGCTCAAACCTCTTCGCCCCTTCGAAAAACACCATTTTTCCTCTCTCGAACCCACTCGTCTGGCCCGTATTAGGATACGGGCTAGACGAGTATACAATCTTCTCACCTTCAAGAATGTGTGACCCATTCTTCTGTGAAGAAACTTTCCTAATGCAGAAGAAACAGTAGAGAAAAATACACACAACACACAGAACCAACACATCACCTAGTATGATAGCGATTATTGCTAATGAGCTCATTTTACCACTACTATGATGGGTATTTTTGGGACTCAAAGTTGCAGATGTCACCGGCAATGAGCTCGGAGAAGATGCAACGGTAGTTTTAGGACTAACCGGAGAAGCTATTGCTCCTGTCGACGGCGACGGTTCACGAGGAACCTCCGCCGTACAGTTAGGCAACGGAGAACCACAGAGAACCCGGTTCTTCGAAAATGCAGATACCGGGAAACGAGATAGAGAAAGGGGTATTTCTCCGACGAGTTTGTTACCGGAAACGTTAAACTCTTGAAGATTAGGTAGATTAACCCCAGAAATCTCACCGGAAAACCCATTTCCTTCAAGACGAAGAGTAAGCAAATGTGTCAAATGATTGACCTTAGCCGGAATCTCCCCGGAAAACTTATTATACGACAGATCAAGTCTATAAAGCTTAAAAAGCGAGGTTAACGACTCAGAGAACTCCCCAGAAAGCTCATTATGTGAAAGAAACAACAGCTTCAAAGCAGTAAGGTTCGAAAGATTCGGAACAGAACCAGAAAAATTATTATATTTCAAGCTCAATACTCTCAACTCTTTGAGAAACACCAGATTCTGAAAAGACCCTTTTAGATTAAGACCTTCAAGAACAAGTCTTGACACCCTATTGTTAAGACAAGATACACCAGTCCAAGAACAGGGGTCAGTTGATGAGTTCCAGTTGTAAAGTGAGTTTGTTTCATCTGAAGCTGATTTGAAAGCTAGCAATGGCGCAATATCTGGGTTTGGGGTAGATTCAAGAAGGGTGAAGAGGAAGAAGAATGAGAGAAAAGTGTAATGGAGTGAAGTAGCCATTGAAGAGTGAAGAAGAAAAAAGAAACAGAGTGAAGGAGAAAACAGAGTAATAAGGTAAGAGGGAAAGGTGGTGTAATTAAATGTTGAAAATAATGTGACAATAGTGGGGCAATTAATGCAAGTTTATATTTTAGTATATAGTATTTGGATACTATTTCCACTTTATATTTCAACCTAAATACTCCTTTAATTTAATTAATTAATTATAAGTCTCTTTGTTTAGTATTGCTTTGAAAATTTTAATTTTATCGAACTATACTATTTTGGAATGTTCAACAACATTCTGTTCATTTTACGAAATTATTGAATAATTTTGTATTTAGTTTTTAATTTGTTCTTATCATTAATTATAGAATATTTTTATAAGTACATTCTTCAAGACATTGTGTTTATTATATTCAAAGAATGATATAGTAAAATTATCCTTTTATTTATAGTTTGTCGATAGTGGATAAATATCATTAGATAGAAGGAGTAGTAATTTTTAAGTCTAAATTTGAATGTTACTTTGTTCGTTGCATATTACTTGATTTGTGTTGATTTAACATTATTATTAAGAAAAATTTTGATTAAGAGTGTATTTTATTAATCTAAACCTTATTAGAAATGGTTTGAATTTAAATTTGACTCATTTTGTTGACTTGATAGATTCTTTAAAAAAGTTTTAATTAAGAATGTAGTATGTTACTAAACTAATTTATTTATGATATTTAAAAATTTTAAAATTTGATTATAGTTACTTTATGTAGTTATTTAATAATAAAGATAGTGTACGATAGAAATGATGAAACTCTATTGATTTTGAGAAGTAAATTATATTTTCTCTGTTCTTAATTATTTATTTTTTTTTAAAAAAAAATATCCCTAATGATTTATTCATTTTGACAAAGAAATGATATTTTTTATATATATTTTTAATACTACTATAAGGTTTATTTGGAAGGGATTGAGACCCTTTATGTTTCCTTTATCCTTTTTGATCATTTATTATTGAAGTAAGGGTGGAGTTAAAAGAAAAATTAATGTCTTTCTTGATTTTTCAAAACACAAAAAATATGTTTAAACTAGGGTGATTTAAGCCTTTGAATACATATCTGAATATTGAGTTTTATATTAAGATTTGTGTTTTTTTATCTTAATATACATCTGAATATTAAGATGTGGTCTCTAAATCTGAACACTAAATAATTAATACGATTTGTTTTCAATATTCGAATGTGCATGTGAAATTAACATTAAATTAATAAAATATCATAAAAAAAATCATTTCAACAAAATATATATCGCTTTTGATAAAAAAAGAAGTTTTAAAAGTTTTAATAATTATGATTTGGAAGTACAATTTTTTTCATTCAAAAACCTTAATAGATTCCAATATATCAACAGTGTTCTTGAATCAGTCAATACAAGAAAATTATTAATATAAAAAAATTTGAAAGGATTTATGAAAACTTATTGGGAAAATGGTGTTTGAATGAGAAAAGAGAAGACAGAAAGTTTTTAGTTATGAGATAAAAGACACGCTTAAAGCAGAAGCAGTGATTTATTATTTGATAACTCATTAAATAAGTCTGAATGTTATTACAGATCTGATTCATTCAAACCTCTTCAGACCCATTAAGAGGTTTTTCAAAAAATAAAACAAATGATCTTAATGGACTGAATCTGAATAAGACTTAAAAACCAAACGTACTTAATAGGCTGAATCTAAATGATTAAGATTCAGACCTCCATTAAGTGTAAACAAACGAGGCACTAGTTAATATGAACCAAAAAAAGGAAAAAAAGGAAAATGATACACGGAAGACCCAAGGTATATCGAGTGATTTTCTTTTTATTTGTTTAAATCATGATAAATAGAATTAATTGATATCTATATTAAAGGAAGATAATTGGTAAGTATTTATATTAATAGATGTTGATATACACATGTTGATCGGAGATAACTAATATTTCATAAACTTAATTTAAATGAATGCAAATTAAAATTAACAAATACTTTATAAAACTAGTTAAAATACTAATAAGTTAGTCAGAATTAATAGCCTTTTTTTTTCCGATGGAATTAATTAAGTTGTGCATAAAAATGATTTTCTTATCATAATTATTAAAAAAAAGAACAATATTTAAGGAGTTGAAGCCTCATAATACTTATTCAGTACTTATATAGATAGAAAATAGGGCAACTTTCACGTATAGCAAATAAAAAATTTATATTTGTATGCTATAGTAAAGTTTACATAATTGCGCTCCATAGCAAACATAAAACTGTATAATTCGCTATAGATATACAATTGTATAATTCGCTATCCTATTTCACTGCGATTGTATAATGCACAATTGTATAATTCGCTGCCTATTTCGCTGCAATATTTTTATAAAATTTGCTTTGCATACAGTTGAATCGAATTAAAATATATGTATATTGCATAATTATAAGTGTATAGCAAGAACATATATGTTTTTCTCTCGCTTTATACAAAAACAGAAACAAAATATATACACTTTTGTTATATAAAGCTAGAGAAAATTGTATTTCACTGCAATTGTATAATTCGCAATTGTATAATTCGTTGGCCTTTTTCTCTGCAATATTTGAAGTAAAATGTTTGTAAATTGTATAATTAAATGTATAACACGAAGATATATATTTTTGCATGTGTATATACAATTTTCTCTCGCTTTATACAAAACAGAAACAGAATTTATACACTTTTGTGTATAAAGCGAGAGAGGCGAGCGAGAATGGAGAGTAGCGAGCGAGATTTTTGGGAGAGAGATGCCTGACAAACTTTAGCTAACGTTTGCTATGGAGCACAATTAAATCAAACTCTAGCTACTCCATTTATTTTAGGTTATTAGTTTGCTATTATATATAAATTTCCCAGAAAATAATACACTATCACATGAAATCGACCTATATGTAAATTAACAAGAACAAGAAAAAAAAAGCTTCGTAAATATTTATATATGATACTCGTATTGATATACGATAATATACATCACATGAAATTAATCAACATACATGCAAATTAACAAAAATGAGAATTTTTTTTATGAAAACCTGTCTAATATTTATATTGACAAAAGATAACATACATCACGTGAAATTAATCTACATATATATACAAATTGAAGGTACATAGTTGTTATTTCACAAAATATATCTAAATACAAATAATCTGATTCAAACACCGCAATTATCTTTTCTAATTTTTTTTTAGGGAGTGCTAGGGTTTAAAGGTTCATAAAGGCTTTGCCTTACGGCTGAATAAAGAAACAAAGCAACGTTCTTTTAGTCATTCTCTTGAACTACTCAAAATTTTCACTTTTGCTTTTGGGTACAAAACCAATAAATCTTTTAAATTAAATTAAATTAAAACTTAGATTTAATTTAATGCCATGTAACATCATTTGTCACTTCTATAATACACTAAACTATGCACAATAAAGCCTTTTTGATTGACTTGTCACAATTTAAAAAAAAAAAATGAAAGTTCGTATATTTTATGTGTGTTCAATGTTGAAAAAATATTTTATCGAAAACAATTTCCTTGTATTTCGGGTAAATTCAAATATCATTATTATGAAGTTGTAAAAATACCTAAAATGACAAAATAAATAAATAAATTTAACATATACTTTTAAAATTTCAATTATCATTATTAAGAGGGAAAATGCTCAAATATGCCATTGAACTTTCAGATCAGACTTATTTATGTCATCAGTTAAAAGTTTGACTCATTTGTGTCATTACCGTTAAAGTGAAGGCTCACTTATGCCATTATTTTTTAACAATAATTTTGTAAAACTATTTTTGATATGTGACTAATTAAAACTCGGCCATGTCATCAATTTTTTAAATAAAAAAATTTAATCCAATTTACTTCTTCAGAATTATGATTTTTTTTATTAAAAAAATTGATGACGTGGCCTAGTTACGATTGGCGACGTGTCAAAAATGATTTTGCAAAATCACTGTTAAAAATAATGACATAAATGAGTTTTTTCTTGAACAGTAATGATATAAATGAGGTAAGCTTTTAACGGATGACATAAATAAACATTTTCTGAAAGTTTAATGATATATTTTAACCTTTTTCCTTATTAATAAGTTGTAATAAAATACCTAAAATGACAATAGTTACCAACTATAATGACAAAAAAAAGAAGAGAGAAGTACAATAAAGCAAAAAAAAAAAGAAAAAGGTAAAGAGTGCAAGTTTATGTTTAAAGTGAGGAGATTAATCATTTGGTCTAACGACAAAAAGCAAAATTTAGGAATTTTGATTAGAAATATGATTTGTTTAATAATTTGTCTTTTACACTTTATTATGAATAATAAAATAAAATTATTACCTTCTGTTTCTCTTCTTGTCTCCAACGTGGGACCAAAATCAAATGCTATAATTTACTTGATTTCATGCAACATTTCCCATGTATAAACCTTTTTTTAATTTTTTTTTATATACTATACTTTTTTTTTTCTTTGACTAAACTTTTTCTTTTTTTGTAAAAAAAAAGATTCTAATTTAGTTGTTTAAGAAAATAGCGCCATAAAGTTAAAAGGATGGAGCGGCAAAAGCAATTATGCAATTAGGGATAGACAATAGAATGGTGCGAGTTTGAATTTGTACAAAACGAGTATATAGAGTTATGCAGGTGCAGATACGAGATTACTATTAAAATATGATTATAAAATAATTTAATGATTTTTTTCTTACTTTTTGAAGTAGTTCAATATATATTTTTTTTTTGCACGAGTTTTCTCTGCAACACACCGTACTGTTTGTCATCCTACCTTTATTAGTTGTTTTTTAAGATTTTGATATATTTACTAAAAAGATTTACGATACTCCTTCAACCACAATCAGAGGTCTCGAGTTCGAATTCGTCTTTGTTAGAAAGTGCTTTACCTCCAATGTGAAACTTTTCCGATGCGAAGTCAGATTTAGCCGGGCTCCAATATGTTAACCGGACGCCTGGCGAAAAAACAAAAAAGAAAAAATGAATTTACTTCATAATGGGCCTAAGTTAGCCCACTTGGGATTTTTCTTTGGGCTTGAGGTCTTGTAAATTGGAGTGGTTTGCACAAAAGTGAACTTTTGTATTGCTATTTAAATGTTATGCCAGGTTCTGATATTTGTGCAAAAATAGCCTTTTAAGTTTGAGTGAAAAATTTACGTATCAAAATACTTCTAAATTGAACAACAAAGATGATCAAGTGAGCTGGCAAGAAGAAGCGAAATCGGAAACTATAGCTTATAAGTCTTGATAGATCGATATAACTTTATGCAATATTTAACCTAGATATCTTACGAGCCAGATTACTAAACTACATCGGCTTGTCAGGATTTCATAACTACAAACACAAAAGAGAAAGAAGAGAGAAAAAATATATATGACTTCATATGATATATTTAATGTAGTTATCGTCATGATTTTAGAGCTACAAATAAAGGTTTAAGAAAATACATTTTAAAACATACAAATCATAACAAATTGATATGACTTTATGATATAATTTCATGCATGAGAAAAAAGAATCGAGTGTCTTTCAGAAAAAATATCTCTCTTATCTATAAAGACAAGAGTAAAATCAACGTATATTCTATGCTTTTCAAAATTAATTTTTTTAAAATTATACTGAATATGTTATTGTACTAAGTGTAAGTAATTTTTTTTCAAATAATGATCATTTTTTCAAAAAAATTCCCACCTCAAAAAAAAAAAAAAAAAAAAGACTAAGCCATATTTTATTTAGTCTTGCTTTTTGTGATCATTATTTTCCAGTCAATCTTACACATATTTCTAACAAAGCAAAGAATAAATAAACAACCATTCAAAGCACTATGAAGAAATTTTGTACAACTAACAACATTATACTTTTGTGTAATTCCACAAATAAGGTTTGAAGGGAACGAATATACGTACACAAATCACTTTATCCCTATCTGGTGGAGATAGTGAGAGTTGATCGGGAACTCGATTCTTCTACTGATGAGATCAATTTTACTTCTGAACTTGAGGAAGAATATAGGTAAGGTGTTGGAGGAATTTGCAAAGAGTTTAAGTCCCCTTCTAACATTTCGACAACTTTAGTCATAGATGGTCTATTTGCAGGACCAGTTTGGATGCACCATAGACTCACTATCACCATCTTTCGCGCACATTCTTTCTCTTCTTCATTCATTATCCCGATTAGTTGAAGTTCTTCGTCTAGTTCAATTCGTTGATAAAGCAAATCTGGAAAGTAGACTTCACTCGTTCGATCAACAACATTTTTCCTTCCTCCAACCATCTCTAACACCATCATTCCATAGCTATAAACATCAGACTTGTGTGAGACACCTCCCAAGTTTCTACAAACAATTTCAGGAGCAATATAACCGATAGTCCCTCGTGCACCTAACATTGACACTATACTTTCCTTTTTTACGCAGAGTTTAGCAAGGCCAAAGTCAGATATCTTAGGACAGAAGTCTTCATCAAGAAGTATGTTATGAGGCTTGATATCAAAATGTAGAATCCGAGTGTTACAACCACGATGCAAATACTCCAATCCACGAGCAATGCCTAATGCAATTTTGTACAGTACTTGCCAATCTAGTTGACGAACTCTGTCTGTGTCTGATCTTTCCTGATAGATAAACTTTTCAAGTGATCCATTTGGCATGAATTCATAAACTAGAGCTCTTTTTCGTCCCTCAAAACAGAATCCCACGAGGCTCACGATATTAACATGTGATGTCCTGCTAATACTCGATACCTCGTTTATGAACTCTTCACCACTGCCTTTTAATCCATTCAGAACCTTCACAGCAACAGGATTTCCATTATGTAGACTTCCTTTGTATACATAACCATATCCTCCTTGGCCTAGTTTGTTTTTGAAGCTACTGGTCATCCTTTTGATGTCTGAATAACTATATCTCATCGGAGCATATGGCCCGTAGTTCTTCAAAAATGCTTCAATATTTTGATGATCCTCAGCTTTCGATTCCCAAAACCTAAGGTACTTATGCCAGAAAATCTTTTTTCTGAAGCAGAACAGCAAAATCAAGATTCCAATGCAACCGAGAACTGCAACTATACGGAGGAAAATGAAGTCATACTCCGGTGAAGAGTGTCTATTCGGGACAATGCAACTAGTACAGTTTTACAAAAGAGTTTAGTTACCTGTGGCTAAAACAACGATCCATGGTCTACGAAGATGGTGCTTTCCTGCAATACGAAAAACGAATAAATAAAGAGTACTAAGATGAATGAATTAGGCATATTTTACTTCTTGAATACCTTTGCCTTGATCACTAACAGAACAAACAAATTTGTTGTTACTATCAACTTGACATCGTCCTCCACTCGAGTAACACTGATTACATGTCCTAGATACAGACCATCCAAGAGAAACATCAGCAGCCAACATATCGAACAGGTTACTATTGTTCGATTTTGATTTATAATCGGACACCATAGGCAAATGAATCATTGAACATTGAGTAGGAAGAGTAGATCCAACAGAAGAAACGGATGAATGGTTATAGTACAAAGTGAAACTTTCGCAACCATTGTAGCTTTGAAAGCCCTCGTACGAGATATCATTACTAGTATTGCATTTAAACAAGGCGAGGAAAGGGTAGACAGTATAAGTGATTATAGGAGATATTGGTAGAGATAGATTTCTCTCGAAAGATCGACAACTCTTTTCCTTTAAGAGATTTTCAAGAACAGGATCCTTAATTTTGACAAAAGGATTCTGTTTTTCAACAACTTGATAGTTAACTCCTTCCAATTCGATCACCGGATTGGGATAAGTATCACAATCAACTTTACACAATCCGCAATCTGGTTGATCGGGTTTGTAGAAAGGAAAACTCAGAATTTCTGAACTTCCACATTGGAATTCTTGAGGACAGTTTGAATAAGGTGTGTTCTGTCCTTGAACAGAATCAAAACATGTATGATGAAACAGAACGAAGACGAAAAGCCAAGAAGCTAAATCCATGACGATAAACGACTAACCAGTACCCCTTATGTTTAAAAGAAGAAAAACAACAACATGAGAAGCAACATATCATATAATATGTGCTTAGTATCATTTGAATATATAACTTTGGAGTTTGAAAGAGTAAACAGAATTCCTTACTCGATCTTCTGTGGTGACTAAACCAACTAAGGACTATTCTCCTCATGTTTTCTAATGAGTCATTTTCATTTCTTTCATTGGATAGTCTCTAACTTGAAATATAGGTAACTTTTATAGACTTGCATTGTTCACTAGAATTCCTATTTGGCATATGTTAAACTTCAATGTTGTTAGTTTGACTTGGAAGTTTCTTACTACAACTTGTTGTATAGGTAATCTACTCGAGCTTCATTTAACGCCTTTGTGAATTAAGGGTCTTTGGTAGGTATTGACCAACTTTTGCGCGGAAGAATCAACTTAGTTGATTTGAGGAAAAGGAACTGTGCAAACGATCTAGGCCTGTATTCAGAGTTGATGTTTAGTCACTTCAAGAGTGGAATCAACACGCGTTTTAGATAACCATTCTTAGTGTTCAGGACTAACAATAAGGGGGAAATATTGTCAAAGCTTCATTTAACGCCTTTGTAATTCTACAAGTGTGTTCCTGGAGAAGGCAGGATATATGCAGATCTTACCCCTACCTGATCCCGTTGTGGGGTTGAAAGGTATGCGTTATATAGTTCGGAGTCTTTCCTTTATGGTAGAAACTAATAATGACCTCATCTCTAAGGCATAGTTAAGATCTACGTATACACTTGGACAAACTTTACTATTTGGGAGTATGTTTGTAATTGTTGCAACTTTTTGTAATATTTTTTCTTATTAGATATTTTAGTGTAAAATATGTTAATTGTTTGGTGATTTGAGATTGATTTTGATGGAAACTTGGAGGTTTGAATAGTTTTTTTCTAGATATTTGGACTTTGGAGTATAATATTGTTACACATATTCTGTGATTTGTGATTTTTTTTGGTTGATTGAAAGTTATGAAAATGACATAAGTGGTGTTTTTCAAAAGACTTTTCATAGATAGCTCATATACGTCAAAAATAGCTAAAGAAAAAAAAAGAAATCATCTAGAAATTATTATTACTATGCTCGTTTCAATTTGTTTTGTATAATTTTGATTTGAACACAAAATTTAAGAGAGAGAAAAAAAGAAGAAAGATTTTTGAGTTTTGCTGCTTTGAATTAAAGATACATAGAATGTACTAAAACATCTTTCAATACCGTGGTCTTAAATATGTCATATGAGAAGTTGAAATTGAATAAGTATATATTTAAAAGTTTAGTAAATAATATACACGTTACATTTAAAATTCAATTGGTAGCACTTAAACGTCGTTTGATAGCTGGTTAGAGGTATATAAATATTAGTAGGACATGATTAATTATAAGTGAATCTATGTACTGTACTACACAAATTAATATTAGTTATAAGTTATGCGGAGATTAATTTATTCATGTATTAGTCATTCCATCTTCTTTCCCGCATAAAATAATTTTATTCATGTTTGTTTTAAATTCCAAACCAATCACAATATTAATTTTATACACGAATAATTTACCTCTTAATCAGCTACCAAACATAGTTTTTACTTATGCAGAATTTAATACTTCCATCACTCACATCTAAACCATCTATGAAACGACCCCTCAAAAACAAGTTTTTTCGAGAGTAATTATCTCACCATCGATTTGAATTAAAAATAACATTATAATTTCGAAACAAAACAAAAAAAGTAAAAGAAATTCATAAGCTTGTGAGTTGTGACCACTCATTTATGGTCCCTTCTATCCAAAACATATATGTGGTCAATAATTAACTGTCAATCAAATAACAATATATATAACAGAAATAACCACTTCTGTTAATAAAATTTTCAATTTTAACACAAAGTTTTTCACTTTCACTTCACTCTATGTATTCTCTGCATTTCCATTTCACAATCAAACCAAAAAACTATGAAATCAATAACAAATTATCATCAATTTGTTCATGGAAATCGAGTTTTTCATCTTCGGACTATGTTAAATTTGATTCGAAGAATGAGAATTTTAGAATTTACTATTATAGAAAAGGGGATTTTTTAGGAGGAGATGCAATGGGAGTAGAGAAAAATGTTGGATGTGAAGTGGAAGTTGTTTCGTGGAGAGAACGAAAGATTAAAGCTGAGATTTTGGTGAATGCTGATGTTGATTCTGTATGGAATGCTCTTACTGATTATGAAAGGCTTGCTGATTTCGTCCCGAATCTTGTTAGCAGGTAATAGATGCAATGTATCTCCTTTTTGCTAATAAATGATGTTTGTGTTGTAAATCGGAGCGAGGATTTGAAGCTTATGAGTTTGGGATTTTAGGGGGGGAGTTGGAGTGGTTAGTTGCTAGTTGAGACTAAGTTGAGCTTAGGGGTGAAGCTAGATAGGGTCGAGAGGTTCATCTAAATACCCTTCGTCGAAAAATTACACTATTTATACATGGTTGATTTTTTTTATATGTATATATATAGTAGACGTTGAACTTTCTTTCGGCTTCTTTGTGTGTTTATTTATTCATATTTCGAACCTATTTCAGTGAAAATTCTGGCTCCGCCATTGGTTGAGATGTTTAGATGTGCACTCTCAAAGTTATAGTGCTTTATGTGTGAGTTGAGGACAAGTTTGAGTGTGTGTTTACGTATTATGACTTCTTTACATATTGAATGTATTCTTAAAACAAATATAGGATTTGAATCAAAACTAATGTTTTTGGCAAAATCAACATCCTACACTCTACATTCGATCTTGTTACCAAGGGGTGTGAACTAGTGATCAATGAAGTGAGTGGAGAACCGTGAGGTCTTATGCTTAAATTAATACAGAGGCACAAAAAATGCTATGTGGTTTCTTCCTATAGCATTGATAGATAGAGTTACTTGGATATCTATATTAGTGAGGAGCTAACAGGTACCTAGAGGAATAGTCAGGTGCGGGCAAGCTAGCTCAAACACCTCATTTTGTTTTTCGTGAAGTTCGTACTTTGGTACAACTTGAGACATGCCTACAACTTACTGCAATGAGAGGCTGTCTTTGGCCTTTATTCTTCTGGTACAATTCGGAATAAACATATTCGGTACAAACAGTAGAGATGGATATCTGTTACGGGCGTCTCTAGAGTCTTTGCTGACATTCATATTATCTTGAAGTTCTCTGTTTGTCATATCGTCATGGTTCTGATGATTTTTTGGGATATACTTTGCACTACACACTGATGCATGAATCACTTGTTAATCACAGTAGGAGAATCCCTTGTCCACGTCCTGGGCGTATTTGGTTGGAGCAAAGAGGTATCCAACGATCTCTCTATTGGCACATAGAAGCTCGCGTTGTATTGGATCTCCAAGAATTCATTAAATCCGTAAGCTTATGAAATCTCTGTGTATGATAGTTCATCTGAGTTGGGTGTCTAAACCAAGAGCTGTGTTTTACATTACTCTTGTATAAATTTAGGATAATGTTCGCGAGCTCCATTTCTCTATGGTTGACGGTGACTTCAAGAAGTTTGAAGGCAAATGGTCAGTGAGAGTTGGAACAAGGTATGATCTTTATCGAAGCAGACAGAACTTTGTTGTTCCTAATTTTCCTTTTATGTTGTCTTCAAGAATAATGCAGAGATCGACCTGCAAATGCCTTTTCTTTTCAGGTCTTCAACGGCTATACTAAGTTATGAAGTTAGTGTCATACCGAGGTTCAACTTTCCAGCCATTTTCTTGGAGAGGATTATCAGGTCAGACCTCCCCGTAAATCTTCAAGCGTTGTCCTGTAGAGCTGAAAACAGTTATCAAGGTTATCAGAATGTTACCAAAGAGGAACCTGGTTCTTACCTTATTGATCATGTCATATCCCACGAAAATAAATCTTCGGGTGAACACTTGAAGGAAAAGTTTGTCAAAGCCACTTTTGGCCCGTCGACACCAGTTACAAGTGACGTGACTAATAATTGGGGAATATTTGGGAAAACTTGCAGACTTGACAAGCCATGTGTGGTGGATGAAGTCCATCTCCGAAGATTTGATGGTCTACTGGTAATTAAATAGACTGTATACTGTGACTTACCTTTTCCTGTGAAGCTGTATTGTTTTGGTAGTCCCTTTGATAAATTGATTTTGGAAGTGAAGGAAAATGGAGGTGTTCATCGTTGCGTTGTTGCTAGTATTACAGTAAAAGCTCCAGTTCGCGAAGTATGGAATGTTTTGACTGCTTATGAAAGTCTTCCCGAGTAAGTTTTCAGGACTTTCTTCTAATATAATTTCTGGCTTTTTCATCATACTAACGGTAATTCATCCCAAACTGTTGCAGGATAGTTCCGAATTTAGCAATCAGTAAGATCTTATCACGAGACAACAACAAAGTTCGCATTCTTCAGGTAAATGACAGAGTGAATAATACGTTGTGTATTGCAATGAGATATGTTTCTCGAATATTAGGTGATGCTTCTACTTGTCCATTTCCAGGAAGGATGCAAGGGTCTTCTATACATGGTTCTCCATGCACGTGTCGTTCTAGACTTATCTGAACTCATAGAACAAGAAATTAGCTTTGAGCAGGTGGAAGGAGATTTCGATTCTTTTGAAGGAAAATGGATCTTAGAGCAATTAGGCAGTCATCATACTCTGTTGAAGTATAGTGTGGAGTCAAAAATGCACAAGAATTCGTTTCTTTCCGAAGCAATTATGGAAGAGGTTTGTATTCATGTCTACTCTAATCATCATCCACTTAACATTGAAATTTATGTTAAGTGGATCTTGAGCCTAACTTGCATCAATAAATCTGCAGAAAATTTTACAAATTAGAATGCCTTATGTGCTTTCTTCTGCTTTTACTCTGTCATTATTAGGTCATATACGAGGACCTTCCATCAAACTTATGTGCAATCCGAGATTACATTGAGGAACGAGAGACAGAGAAACCTCTTGAAAAATTTAACCATGATGAATTCCGAGAGGCATCGGTTAGTTCATCAATGAAGGATTCATCTGTTCATTATGATAGGCAAGCTGGGCAGAATTCAGATAGTAGTAGTTTACATTCACCTAGACAAAGGCCGAAAGTTCCAGGGTTGCAGAGGGATATTGAAGTTCTTAAAGCTGAGCTCTTGGATTTTATTTCCGAACATGGACAAGAAGGATTTATGCCTATGAGAAAGCAACTCAGAAAACATGGAAGAGTTGATATTGAAAAGGCGATTACACGTATGGGAGGTTTTAGAAGAATTTCTTCATTGATGAATCTATCTCTTGCTTACAAACACCGCAAACCAAAAGGTTATTGGGATAGCTTAGAAAATTTACAAGAGGAGGTTAGTTAACAGTTCTTCGTACGTATTATCAACTTCTCATTTCATGCAAAAACTGTGAATACATGCAAAAAAAAACAAAAAACAGCATAAGATACTGATCAATGCAGGAAAAAATCGAGTTTCACTTTTAGGAGATTTAACCAACCTAGTTGCATTTCATATTTTCTTGATTATTTTGATTGAGCTTGGAAATGATCTGCAATTTCTCAGATCAGTCGATTCCAGAAGAACTGGGGAATGGATCTATCGTATATGCCTAGTAGAAAATCCTTCGAACGTGCAGGTATGGAACTAGATTACAATGCAAACGACGTAATGTTTCCCAGGCCTAGAGTTGCTCTAGTTCTTCACCTCACGAATACTTCTGATTTGTACTAGTTATCTCCTACAGGCCGATATGATATTGCTCGTGCGTTAGAAAAATGGGGCGGCCTTCATGAAGTTTCGCGTCTTCTGTCACTTAAGGTAAGGCATCCTAACAGACAAGCAAGCTTTGCCAAAGAGAAGAAAGTTGAATTATTAGCTAATGATGTAAATTGTGAAACGACATCGTCTAAACCTTTTGTTGCACAAGATGCAAAGAAATGGCTCATGAAACTCAAGGACTTGGACATAAATTGGGTGGAATGAGTATTGAGTTTTGTTTCACTTTCTTCTAAAAGCATGACAACAACTAATTGTAGCGAGTGTATATATATCAATCAAGTATGTTTCGATTCCACACTAGTTTGAGTTAACTTTCGTCTTTGCTGCTGCATAAAAATTGAATATAGAACAAATCATTTTGATTGAAGGCTATCAGGTACTATATTTATGCCAATGTGTGAATAGTAAAATTGTTACTAATATGCAAGGAACCGTAATAACAACAATAAGGTGAGGTCACCTAAACATAGTGAACCACAAATGAAATCAGATATCCAAAACCAAAGATTACACGAAACATGGAAACAAACAAAAGAATAACAACAACAAGTGGGGTCTGGGGAGCTATGTTACTCGGACTCTTCAAAAAAGCCACAGGGTGTGTGTCGGATCCTCCAAAAGTAATGCATTTTTTGAGTATCCGACACGGGTGAGACTTCATTTTTGGAGAGTCCAGCTGGGGAGGGTATAGTGTACGTAGACCTTAGCTTACCCCTACATTGGAAGTTACATGGGTTGTTTCTGATAGACCCTCAACTCCAGTGGCGTAGCCAGATGGTAATTGGACACCCTTCGTCGAAAAATATCGTATATATAAGTAAAATGATCCACGAAATGATTAAATAACATATTTTGGACAACTTTAACACAATAAGCTATTGTAGCCTAGTGGTTTCACCTCTTTGGAATGGGGTAGTGCTCGTGTGTTTGAATCTCACCAGTTCTACTTTTTTAGAAGAGTTTTTACTGTGCTATTTCTGGACACCCTTTGTGAAATTTCTGACTCCGTTACTGCTCAGCTCTACTAGGAAAAGCATCTCTAAGTTGATCTAAAAAGACATATCGAACGTGAATAAATCATGGAAAAATACTCATAATTGAGGAAGCAAACAAAAGAGGAAGACTAAAAGTCATATGGAATTATCCTATACTCGAACAAAATGATTCCTACCTCAAGAAAAGGAATACTAGATATTATGTTAATTGTTCAGTGGAAAATTTTTTTATTGTTATTTTCCAGTCAACTTAGTGGATTAGGAAAGTTCTCAGGATTAAGAATATGAGAGTTCTCTTTGAACTTAGATTTTCTTTCTTTGTCATGAAAATCTGGGAAACTTTGCATTTTGACTAAAGATAATTACAATAACAAAAATTTAAATCTTCGTTATATATATATTTCTTTGAAGGTTTAGACAGATAATTACAACTATATTGGTTGAACCAAACTTCTTTAGTTGTCTTAATATTTGATCTACTATACTGATATGAACACATTAAGACTAGGCAACTCTAGTACTGAAAAATCGACTAGTACTGAAAAATCGACTTCTGTTCTTGTGGGAGAATATAGGTAAGTCTTGGGAGGCATTTGCGGAGAGTTTCTTTCCTTTCTAACATTTCCACAATCTTCCTCATCGATGATGATTTGTGAGATCAGTCTGCATACGCCATAAACTCACCATCACTATCTTTCTTGCACATTCTTTATCTCTTCATTCATTTTTCCGATTAGTTGAATCTCTTCGTCCAGTTCATTTTTCCGATTAGTTGCCGATAGTCCCTTGTGGACCTAACATTGACACAATACTCTCCTATTTTATGCACAATTTGACAAGATCATATATTTTCGAACAAAAATATTCCTCAAGCAATATCAGAGTGGTACAACCACAATTTAAGTACTCCAATCCTCGAGCAATGCCTAGTGCAATTTTGTGCAGTATTGGCCAATCTAATTGACAAACACTATCGGATCTTCCCTCATAGATAATTTTTTCAAAAGATCCATTTGACATGAAGTAATATACAAGAGATTTTGTGACCCTCAAAACAAAATCCCACAAGGCTCACGATGTTAAATGTTCTGCTAATACTTGCCACCTCGTTAATGAAATCTTCACCATTGTCTTTTAGATATTAAAGTATATTGAAAAATACAAATTTCAAAGCATAATATATATTAATCTTATATTTTAATCTCCTTACTCTTACATTCAAAAATGATTTAATATTTGTAAAGTTAAAATATGGGTAGTTTTGATACTATTTATATAATAGTTACTTTATATTAAACATGCATACATGTTTCTCCATGATGTAAAAGAAAACAATATTTCTTCAAAATGTTTTCTTTATAGAACATTACACACAAATTTTATATTAGATTTGAGATGTATTTACCTGAAAAAAGATAATGCAAAAGAAAAAAAACTCCTAATTGTATTTAAATAACCAATTGAATTAGTATTATCTGTGCTATTAAGTGGTTATTTGGTCTTTTCTCTTAAAGATATTGCTAGAAAATTACTTCAACATTTATGATCTGGACATTTCATTAAGTCATTAGGGCAGTAAGTATTATATTATGATTGATTATAATGTAACTTTTCATTTAAGGTCTTTCCACTTGTAATACGATGTGTTTTATTATTTAATGATTAATTAAATGATTATAATATTATTTCCTCCGTTTAAAAAAGAATGACCTCCTTTTTTTTTTAGTCTGTTTAAAAAAGATGACCTCCTTCAAGTCCAACACCCATACAATTCTAAATGCTTCATTGAAGAAAATTTTTATAATGGAGAAATTAAGCAAGAACGAAAAGTTAGAGGATATCGCAAAGGAAGTCTTCATGCTCGATGTTAAATTTTGCAACTTCTAACTCTCTTATTTTCTCATGTTAAATTGTGCAATTTCCATAATTCGATTTTCTATTTGAGATTGCGTCTTTATAATTTGGTTCTTAAATAGAAGTAAGAAATGATCCTTTAAATTTTAATTTTAATTCTGAAATTGTTTTCTACATTAAAGTGATGAATAACTTTTAATATCATAATTTTTCAAATTCCTTCATTATGAGATTTTTATGATTAAGATTAAAAGCAATATCAATGTACTCATTTATCAAGAAAATGATAATTTAATTATTGAAGGGTTTAAGAACTTCAAATTCTACAATTAAGTGATCAAAATATTTATATTCAATCAAATTTTACTTTAGCAGAGGGGCAAAATGATAATTCAACTTTTTATTTTGGAGCTTTAAATTCATCATAATACGAATCCTGGACACGTGCTTCTCACGTGAGTAACTTGAAAACATTATGTACGGTATATTAAGAAAATTACACGATAGTAAATATCACAAATTATTTGACAAAAAATTACAATTTAAAATATATGAACAATCAACCTATTGTTTTAAGCCAATCCAAACATTACTCTAAGAACTGTACTGCAAAGACTTGGGATTGGAAAAGTCTATGCATTAATTTTGAATTGATCAGAATCTAAGAATTTTTCTTCTTCTTTCTTTGTATTATTTAAACTGACTTTTCCTTTCTTCTTTTGGTCACACATTTTTTTTTTTTGATAATGGAGAAATTCGTCTGTGATCCACCCTTTGAATCAATCACAACCTTTTAAACTCGGTACATAATGGATCCGCTCCTTTACCCTTCACCACTTAAATATCAGACTTCACTTTGTATTGTGTGGAGCTTAAACCTGCGACCTAAGCTACACATCCTCCAACTTTAGCCACTCAAACTAGGTTTTGGGGTCCTTTTTGGTCACAATTAGATGTAGTTAAAATCTTGTATCTATTCAGTTATGGAAAATTTATGTCCAAACAGATACATGATGTGCATCTATTGATTTGGTTTAAATATCGAGTGCATATGAACTCCTCCCAATAATTGATCTTATTATACTATTTTGGATACCGACCGACACTAATGTTGCATTTGAATAATTCAAGACATGAAGAAGCAAACAAAAGAAAAAAAGACCAAGACATTCGGAATTCTCTCGTGCTAAAAGAAAAAGATAATACCTCAAGAGAAGGAAGAGTAGATATTAACTTAATTGTTAAGTTAAATTCCTCTTTGTCATTATTACAACAACAAACAATAAACTCACAATAAACTCAGTGTAATCTCACGAGTGGAGTCTAGAAGGGTAACGTCAAGTGTGTAACCAGACCTTGAGAAGGTGGAGAGGTTGTTTTACATAGACACTCCGCTCAAACACAGATGAAAAAAGATGATGTAGCAACAAGCAAGGAACAACAAGAAGAAAATACATCTTTTAGATTAATCTCATAACTATTATCACACTTCTTCGTTTGATAGAACCTATTTACATTATTGGCTGACATATAGTATTATGCTCTGATGCCAATGTTCAATAAATCACCTTTGAATTTAACTAAGATATGAGGCAGATATCAGAAAGAATTACTGTAACAAAATTGTAGACACAACTTGGCAACGATGCACGAGTTAAGTGACTTTAACACCACTTGGTCGTTTTCCTTCCATGGCATCCTTCTTATTGCAACAGTCAGCACATAGAAATGGACCTTGCCAAGGCTTTGAGCTTGTCGAGAAAATTGAACCAGCATGTACTGATATGCCTTCACTTGCAGCAAGGTCGACCTGGCAAACAGCACAAATGAAGAGACCGGACATTGATGGACCATTTGAATCCTCACTCCCCAATCTGCAATCCACATAATAACACAACGATCAAACTCTTCTTCTTGAAAACATTCATAGAAAATTGAGAAAAAAGAAGTCAAGAATACTGAGATCCGAGGGAAACATGCCAACCACCTCGTATCTATGTAACGAGACCACATTTAGGCTAAATCTCAACGCTTATTAACATGGTTGAATAGTTATGGTATTTAACAATCAATCTTGTCTAATTTATTCAATTCAAAATCAACAGAAACAGAAAGCTTCATGAAGTATTAATAAGGTTTCAAAGTTCCAGAGAATTCTGACCTTTCAGCAAGCATTGCTGAGCCTTCTTCAAACAGTTCTTCTACAATGCCTACAGCTGACAGCTTTTTCGATAGTTTACCAGCAGATTTTTGCGAGTTTCTTCTGAAAAAAAGAGATCGAAGCTTGTTATACTTCTTGGGCGGAGTTGCAGGCTGTACAGTGTTATCGGGAGGTATTATGTCAACTACTATGCATGTTGTGTCATCCTTCAACCCTCGTGTCCTCAAAGCTTCCTAGACAATCAACGACGTAAATGAGTTAAAGATATCATTCTAAGTACTTGTTATCGATGCAAAGATGCGTGAGTTCCACTACCTTCACAACTTGTCTAGCAGCAAGCTCAGCAGGCAAGCCATGACAAGACTTGGCAGCCATGTCTGATGATATGGCATCCCAAACTCCATCAGATGCAATAATTAGCCTTCCACCTACAGTTGATAGCTTCAAAATGTTTTGAAAAGGTTAGGGCCTGAGCCATTCATGAATTTACTCGTCTCTACCTGAGACATCAGATATAGAACAGAAAATAGTACATCGGGATTTGGTAGGAAGGTAAATCTTAAGATGGTCTAAAAGAGAGTAAGAAAAGCAAAGCAAAGCAAGGTATTACTTTCACTTGTTTGACATATGGTATTGGAACAATGAATTCTCCTACATCCATATCTCCGATTGATCTTGAAAGGCATAAACCTCCTGGCCAACAGCGAAGAGGACCAATCTGCAGATGCAAAATGGAAGTTTTCTATCACATCCGTGATATGATATCGGAGATGCAAATTTACAACACACCTCAGTACCACCAAAAATACAAAGTCTTCCTACTTCGCCTCCACTTGCTGTGACACGCTCCCTTCTGCAATTAATTAAGAGATGATGAACATTTTCTGATCAACACACCAGATGGAATGATTTAGAAGATGGACACTTACTCCTCTGCATTTTCTTCAAGCCTGTGATCTACAGTTAATTCTGAAACAGCACCACCCTGAGTATCCAAAATGCAGCGTGAATCTCCAACAGACGCAACTGTCACGGTCCATCTATCAACAATCACAAATGTAGCTGTAGTTCCAGATGTTAGTCCTGCAGTGACAAATGAAAGTTATATACATTAGCACTATTGAACCATGAAATCAAAATAAAATAGCTATAAAGTGAAATGCAGCACAAATTTCATGCCTTTCTTCTGAAACTCCTTGTCAGTTTTCACAAACCCTACAACTAGTGCACGAGGCAAAGCTTGAAGCCACTCATCCCTCCCCAGTCCACAAGGAATGGCACCCAAAACATGATTTAGTAGATGATCCCTTGAGTACACTGCGGCTGCTGTTCCATTATGTCCATCAAAGATCTGACGGAAAGAAGAATTACATGGAAAATTAATGAACTGAAGAATCCAGCTGCAAGGACCATCATATTACCTGAACCTCAAACAAAATTCGACCAGCACACAATTTCAGTCCCAAAAGTAATATTGAACCATATCAATACTTAACAACCTTGAATAAAATGGAAAGACTATGGAACATACAAAGCAAATACAGTGACAGGACCGTCAACCTTCAGTATCTAGTCCAATTTTAAAAAACAATTCTACTGAATAAATCCAAATAATGATTTTAAATGGCCTATAGATAGAATGGGTGACATCAAACTGGATTAATAGGTGTATGGAACCAATGCAAGAAAGACTGGAAATTTTACATGTAATCGATTGATTAAGACGACAAGTTTGTCTAGTAGAAGATGGAGAAATGGATAAATGTATCAGGGTGCAATAAACCTGAAACTAAGTGAAATTGATACAAAAATTCACATCGACCCCACTTAATGTGGTAAAAGATGGAGTTTGATGGGGAAAAAGATGGAGAAATACATACCGCAAACACAGAGAAGGCGGATGAAGGATTGCCATGAATTCTCTGGCAATCTGTCGTCATCAGATAATAATCCTCACCTTTCTTAGACTGAGCTGCACATCCGTATCTTACAGTTGGCTTCTCCATTTTTTCATTCCGCAATTCTCTGCTTATCAGTGCTGCTAATGGCACAAGATCATGATCAGATCTATGCCTCTCTTGTCTTGACCCCATTTTCGACCTACAAACTATTCCAAGTTAAATCTCCCAAATTCCAACACGACGTTGAAACTTATACCTTGTTATAGTCGAATCCAGAGAATATGAACCTCCCACGTTCTTCTTTTCTTTTAATCCTGAGATCACTTCTATTTTTTCACATCTCAGCTCATCAGAAGAGCTCCACAATAGTCAATAATAGAATCCTTAATCAGTCTATTCGATCCAACAAACATTTACTCCCTGACAACCTCCCAAAGCTTCAAACTTGAACCCCAAATACAGTCATACACCACATAATCAACACGAAACTTCCAAATTCATTCCCGAAGTTTCAAACTTGATCCCCAAATTCAACCACAAAAACACAAACAAGTACATAAACAACATGAAACTTCAAGAACCTCCAAACTCCATTCCCAAATAACTCTCCGAAAGTTTCAAACTTGATCCCCAAATCCAATCACACACACAACAAAGCCATCAGATCAAACATATAAACAACATGAAACTTCAAGAACTTCCAAACAATTTCATTCCCTATAAAGAACTCTCCCAAAGTTTCAAACTTGATCCCGCACTTAAACCACAAAAACAACTAGAAACAAATACATAAACAACATGAAAAACTTCACGAAGCTCCTAACACTTTCACTCCCAAGAACTCTCCCAAAGTTTCAAACTCGATCCCCGAATTCAACCACAAAAACACCTACAACAAATACATAAGCAACATAAAACTTCAAGAACCTCCAAAGTTTCAAACTTTATCCCCAAATCCAATCACACACAACACAAAAACACCAAAACAAACATATAAACAACATAAAACTTAAAGAACCCCTTAACAATATCATTCCCAAATAAACACTCTCCTAAAGCTCAAAACTTGATCCCCAAACCCCATCAACACCAAAACAAACACATCAACAACACCAAAGCTTCAAGAATCTCCTAAAAATTTCATTCCATTTGACACCTGTTTTAAAATATCCCAAATTCCACCACACACACACACCCCAATACACTTGGATATTACCTTGTAAAGACAATGCCTTTTTTAACTTGCTATGTTTTCCCCCACAAACAAAACCAAAATTCAGATCTGATAGTGACTGCAGAGACAAAGAATTTCACTCCAAGTTAACAAATTTAATACAAAAAAAAAAAAACGCGGATTGCTGACAAGATATGAACTGTAATAAATCAATCATCAAATACCCATTACTTAAAAAAGTATTTTTTTTCCCTCAAAATAAACAAACATTCTTTGAATATTATACACATAAATCTCACATGAATAAACAAATGCTACCAAATTAAACAAAGATATAATCTTTTATGAGTAATTAACAAATAAATTACATAAAAATGTAATCTTTTTAAAAAAAATTGAACCTTTTTCTTGTTGACAATGGAAAGTGAAAGAGCTGACACTCTGAGGTACTATGAACTTTTTTTGTGTATGTATTTTCTGTTGTTTTACCGACTTTCTAGTACAGATATAAGCTTTATATATTTAACGAGACAAATTCAAAATTTAAACTATATAATACGATGTATTTTTCAACTATTTTAGTAATGAAAAGTTATTTTTTAACCAAAAAAAAGATGTAATAGAGGGTAAAATAAATTCATTTTGAAGAATTCAACAATATATTTGATTATTTTTCATAAAAAAAAAACAAAACTTTAGGATATATTTATAGACTAATCGAATCTGAAAGGCCGAAAGCAATGGCAAAAGCTAGCAAATTGAACCTTAAAATCGAATCGTCCTTGGTACATTAATGTTATTAATAATAGTAATAGTACGGATTAACCACTTTTTACGAGTGAAATTTTATGTTATATTTTGAAATTTCTCCAATCGAGTTGTAATATAATTTTCATAAAGTGATTTAATAATATATATAGTAATAGTATGGGGTAGGCACTTTTTACATGTGAAGCCTTATTTAAATGTCTTAGAAATTATGTAATAGATGATTATTTTTCAATTTCATAATGAAAAGTATTAGTTATTTATATATATCCTTGATTCAAAATGAGTATGGAATATTAAATTATTAAAAAATAAAGACAAAAAGATAAATATATTTTTGAACTATCGTAAATGATATATAGATATCCTTCGTCATATTTCTGAGATATTGGTGTCCATGCCGTTCAAAAACTAGAGCTTATATGCATGTTCACTTTAACGGTGGACTAAATAGGGACATATGTCACGATCTTATCCGTCGATAAATATCGGATCAGTGGATAAGATTATGACACCGTGTATGTCCGATAGTATAAAGGGTATATGTTCTCTAACCTTTGGATGACATGGACACCAATGTCTCAAAAATATGATCAAGGGTATTTGCATATCATTTACGATAGTTCAGATATATTTGTCTTTTTTCAAAAAAAAGAAATAAGGTAAACTATTGGTAAAAGGCATGTGATATGAAAATCAGCACGAGCAGAAGGATTTTGACACCTTTGCCATGTGCTTCCTAAAGAAATCAGATTTTATTTTATTTTATTTTATATAAAATAAAATAAGTTTAGAAAAGAATGGAAATATAATTGTGGTTATTTGTACGATTAAAAATATTTTCTGAAATATAATCTTTTTTTTTAAAAAAAAAACTCCTTTATCCTTTAGCAAGGAAATTTTTTTTCCTAAAATTGATTAATTTAAGATAAGAGATAATAATTGTTTGTAACTATACCATTGTATTGTTTTAGAACTATAAAACGTTCAATTCTTAAGAAACATCGAATAAATAAGGTATTTTAGTAAATTACACAAATAACAATATGTAGTGCGTAAACTTCTTGATATGGGTCTAACGAGAATCGAACCTCTATTAAGACCAAGTGACTACTTCAACTTAGTAACTTAAATATTTATATTTATATTATAAGTTTTATTGGACGTGAAATAAGTTAAAAAGTGATTAACTTTTTGACATAGACAAAGTAGAATTTCTTTAAATTGTGTGGTTGTAGTTTGAAGCCTTTAAAAAGCAAGTAGGATATTACAAAGTCAATGTCATGGGGCCAAAGGAATGTTAGAAGATTATAATGTTAAATTTCTAAGGAATAAGACTTAAAAAGCAAGTGGACATTCAAGTATTGATTCGTCGTTAAATCAGATATTTCGAGTTTAAGTTTTTATGATAGAGAAAGTTTTACCTTTTAATGTGAGAGTTCATTGTACGAATTCAAATTTTATCAAGCTTTAATACAAATATTAAATATCAAATTAGATTTTTTTTTATTTTTTATTTACAAACATACGAAAAAGTTTTTGATTTGACTAATTTAAATTCGCATAATATAAAGAAATATTTTCTAGGATTTGAATTGAACAATTGTAAAAAAAAATAGTATATATTCATTTCACAATAATTGTTGATGGTGGCAAATATCGAGTATATTTTAATACCTAAAAGGAAGTTTACTTTACAAGACTAATAATGAAATAATTATGGCTTCCAATTGGTATTAACCAATTGAAAATTGAAACCTATTATTTGCCACTCATTGTAGGAATTTATAAGTTAATCATTGCATAATAATACATGTAAATACTTTTTAAAGTATAGTCTATTTTCTTCAAATGGAAGGACTTTGGCTAAAACTTTTTCAACATTAAAGTTCTAGTAGTTTTTTTCCCTATAATTATCATGTTATAGGGTTTTTTTTCGCTTTAATAGATCTTAATTTCGTGGTATAAATTTAAATTAATCAGACTTCAAAAATGAATATCATACATCAAAATAACAAATACAAAAAACAAAACGAAGCGTTTTGCTTAATTATAAGTTTCTCGTTCAAGTCGTGAGAACATAATCGTTTTTGATAAGGAGCGTTTTACTTTCATGTTCAAATATTATAATTAACTTTTTCAAAAATTATGTAAGTAGTTTGAAATAGAACAAGAATTCTAAGATGTCAAGTCACAAAATTAACTTGATGTAACAAGCATTTACTTTTCAATGCATTAATGGAAGAGGGAAAAAAAAAACAGGTGAGTGGATTTTAGTTGGAAAAAAATATAATAAGTTTTATTTTATTGAAAATGACTTGAGATGACTTTGGCTAGACAATTGATGTTGTTACTCAACTTGGTGATTTGTGTGATTTCAAGTGCTTCACTACATAAAAACATTTATATAACAAAATTGACATCTACCTAGTTTCTATGCCCTTAAATTATAGTCCATTATTTAGCAATATATGATGTTTGTACCATGCATTATCGAGAAAACGATCTTTAATAATTATTCACAACTTAAATGGAAGAAAACGATCTTTCAAATTGAAGACTTCATGTGTTATATTTTACCAAAAGGAAGGAGCTGAGTAATATACCATTATCACTGGATCTGTTCAAACATATTTGTAATGCACAAATATAATCAGGCGATAACGTCTTCTATTGTAATATCAGATATATAGTAGTATGGATCTTTTTATCGAGAATATAATTAACTAATAAAATTACATTTTTTTCTAACAGCTTAAGTTTTTAGATGAGATATCGTATCAGAGATGATCGCATAGTTCAAAATCTTGGGATAAAATTGATTTTTCTTAACATTTATAAAAAAAAAAATCTTTTTTTTCATTACTATTAGCACTATGACATATTTTCCACTTCTGCCTATTGTTGATTCCATTAACTCTTAACAGGCTGTTAAAGATGTAGATTTGGGCCCTATATGTCTGGGCCTGCTTGTTCCACAAGTCCATTATCTAAATAAATGATACAGTCCACTTGCAATGATATATATTATAAAGTTGTTATGTAACCATTGAGCACCGAAATTCATTAGTCAGACTAATTTGAATTCGTATGTAAAACTCGAGACAAATTCATTTATAAAAAAAAAAGTGATATCATGATTTGAACTTTATGAATTCTGAGTTTTTACGACAACGAAGTGGAATCAAGAATTTCAGCAAGCAATGCATTGGTGTTTCCTCTCCCTCAGCACAATGTTGGTTTTCTTGCAATTGTTTCTCTCTACTACAAGCAAATTTTCATTTGATTCTGAATTAATATATTATGTTTTTGACGTTGTCGTTGACGTTGACAGAAAGTAATCACACCCAAGTCGGGTTACTTTGCCTCATGTCACCCTTCCAAGACATCTCAGGAGGGTGTCATGCGACAGTCTAGACTAAAATTATTGAGTTTAACCAAACTTATAGGTAAAGTAGCTTTCTAGCTCCGGGCTTCCACCCCTTGTTGTGGGATATAACTAACTTTTTGAGTGATCATTTGAGAAATTAACTCAGAAAGTCAATAGAATGTGAATACAAGTGAAGTCATATTAATATTAGACAAATAATTATTTTTGTAGTCCAAAAGAATGGAAAAGGGAGGAAAAAAAATAAAAGAACAACACCTTCCTCCCTTGGTGTTATCTTGTATATTTTCTTTTGGCATAATTCATAAATATGACCTTTAAGTTGACGTCAACGAATAACTATGTCTTCTAACTTTGAATATGTAGACACTTAAATTATTATAAAATTGAACAAGTAGACACAACTGTCCTACATGGCATAATACACATAGGATGCGATGCCATGTAAGATACAAAATTGTCATGTAGGGTGCCACGTAAGACGATCGTGTTCATTTGCTCAATTTTATACAAGTTTAAGTGTCTACTTGTGTACATCTAAAGTCAAAGGTCATAATTGTCAATTGACGTCAAGTTAAGGATCCTATTTATATTTATGTATTGTGTTTTTTCTTTATCGTGTGTGAATATGGACTATGTCTCAAAAGCATACATTTTTAAGCTTAGTCAAATAGATTATTGGTCAATAATTGCAACTTCTTCATTAAAAACTTGACCCATTAGAGTTATTTTGTACTTGTTGCTAATAGGAGATGCCAAATATTGTGTGAAATTAGCGCTATGCTTGTAAAAAAAAAAGAAGCTTGACCCCAGTAAAGTTTAATCTTGAAAATTCAATTTTGGTAGATACAGAGTTGTATGGAATATGTAGACAAAATGAAGTCAACTTATTGCTAACAAGAAGGTAAAATCCAAGAAACCCCTCCTCTCTTTGGTATATTTTTCATTATCTACTTGTGTAGTAGTATATTTTTCAGTTGTTTAAGCTTAAAGATGAACCAAGAAAAAAGGTCTATCTTGATAGCATTGTTAAACCTTTGTGTTTTCTGTTTCATTTTGCAAATAGATAAATGTTGTGCTGTTGTTGATCCACAGTTTGTAGTATGTAATAAACCAGTAAATTGTAGATATGGTCCAAGAATAAGCTTCCCATTTTATATTGAAGATGTTCAAGAATCTTACTGTGGATACCCTGGATTTGGGCTAAATTGTAGTGAACAAGGGTTTCCTGTTGTACGTATTACTGAAAATGAGTATATAGTTGAAGATATTAGATATCAAGATGATACTTTTCAGCTTAAAAATTCAATCTTTAACAGTAGTGTAAAGAATGGATGTGTTTCTGATATCAAGAACGTGTCACTCGATGATCTCCCTTTTGAGTTTGTTAAGGAATCAGGAATTCACTTGTTGTCAAAGTGTAATGGATCGATATCCGAGGATCTTTTGAAGCACAGGGTTGGTTTTGGTTGTGGTGGAGAAAATGTGAATGATTGGTTTCTTGCAATGTTTGATGATGATGAAGGCTTTGAGTCTGCATTACAAGCGTGTAAAGATCATGTAATAATACCAGTAGAACTGCTTGGAAATGAGGGGAGTAATCGAGTTATTGACTATCAAGTCTTACTGAGAAGGGGGTTTAGATTGAGCTGGATATCAAGTGACTGCAGTGAGTGTACAGAAAGTGGGGGACGTTGCGGATTTGATGTCATCAATTATCAATTCAAATGTTTCTGCACTGACAGGCCTCATGCTTCGAGTTGCCAACCTACCAGTAAGCCCCTATCTAGCAGTTAATTTTCGAGTATAATTATGAAGAACCTTATCTTATGATTAGGTGCCGTGCTTCAGGTTCTTTTCTTGTGATTACCAAGTGCACAAAAAAGTATCGTTTGATGATCTAGGCATCAAGATATAGCTGCATTAAGGATTTGGATTATGTGTTAACCGCAAAATTTTGAGCAGCCAACTTTTTTTTTTTAAAAGAAAAGATAAATAAAAAAATTGGTGGTAGGCGAAGGGGAAATGGGAGAGGGTATTAAAAGATGAGGAATCGAACACCAACAAGGTGAAACTTCAGAGTTCGTTGTCGAAGAATTGGAACCATAAGTTATCTTTTCCCACCTCGTGTTCTATTTTAAGTCAACAACATATTACTTTGTACATTCAAATAACAGTAAGCGGATTGATAGTTATTTCAAAGTTATAAGAACTACTTGAGTCGTGATGCCTTTAGCATATAGTGTCATAAACCACGAACTGATCAAAGACGTAGTATTCTAGCTAGCAATCTTCCTGCAAATTCATCATTCACCTTCAGAACAAAATTCTTCTGATTTGTTTGATCTATTGACTCCTAGTTTCACATTAGATTGGGAATTGTCTTTAAACTATTCTAACTATCTCATAAAGAAGGCGATACCAGAGTGACATCGAAAACAACTTTTTTTGCTGCAAAGGTATTGGATATAAGAAGTTTGTCAGTTGCTTGTGTATGTCTGGTTTCATTTTTGGTATGGATTTAGATGTGTGTTGGTTGGTTCATTCCAAGATGTTTAATAATTCAACGTGAACGGAAGTGAATTGCTTTCACTCTTATTGTGACTTATTACTCTTTCATTTCTGTGTATTTGCAGAAGCAAAAAGAAACTTGGGACTGATTCTAGGCACAGGTACATGTCTAATATCTGTAATTAGACTTGCACAAAAATCTCGTAATGCCTTGATCTAACTTAGAATTATTTTAATATATGTTTTGCAAATGTTGTAATCGCTGTGCTGCCTCAAAACCAGGCTCTTTCCGGTGCATGACTTTCCATTTTCCCCCCACATTTGCAGTTTTCTCTTGCATCGGAGTTGTGATTTTGCTCTTCTGCTTGAGAAAAAAGATTTTCTGGCACAGAAATCTCAGGTTTTGGGAATCTATAGCTGAGGATCACAGAAATATTGAAGCATTTCTGAAGAACTCTGGGTCATATGCTCCAAAAAGATACAGCTATACAGACATCAAAGGAATCACCAGTTACTTCAAAAACAAACTAGGCCAAGGAGGATTTGGTAATGTATACAGAGGAAGTTTGCCTAACGGGAGTCAAGTGGCAGTGAAGGTCCTGAATGAACTAAAAGGTAATAGTGAAGATTTCATTAATGAGGTAGCAAGTATTAGCAGGACATCACATGTTAACATTGTGAGCCTTGTGGGATTTTGTTTTGAGTGTCACAAAAGAGCTCTTATTTATGAATTCATGCCAAATGGATCTCTTGAAAAGTTTATCTATGAGGAAAGATCTGACGGAGTTCGCCAATTAGGCTGGCCATTATTATATGAAATCTCACTAGGCATTGCTCGAGGATTGGAATACTTGCACCGTGGCTGTAATACTCGGATTCTGCATTTTGATATAAAGCCTCACAATATCCTGGACTTTTGTCCAAAGATCTCCGACTTTGGTCTTGCCAAACTATGCATAAAAAAGGAGAGTATTGTGTCAATGTTAGGTCCACGAGGTACTATAGGTTATATTGCTCCAGAAATTGTTTGCAGAAACTTGGGAGGTGTCTCTCACAAGTCTGATGTCTATAGCTATGGAATGATGGTCCTAGAGATGGTTGGAGGAAGAAAAAATGTTGATGTTGGAGTTGATCGCACGAGTGAAGTCTACTTTCCACATTGGATCTATCGACGAATTGAACTAGACGAAGAGTTTCAACTAATGGGGATAATGAATGAAGAGGAGAACGAATGTGCAAGAAAGATGGTGATAGCAAGTTTATGGTGTATACAGACTGATCCGGCAAATCGACCATCGATGAGCAAGGTTGTGGAAATGTTAGAAGGGAAACTAGACTCTTTGCAAATGCCTCCCAAGCCTTACCTATATTCTCCCTCAAGATCAGAGGTAGATTCATCAACAATAGAACTGGCAACAACAACAACAACAACAACATATCCAGTATAGTCCCGCAAGTGGGGTGTGAGAAGAGTAGGGTGTATGCAAAACTTGCATCACCTTTGTGGAGTAGAGAGGTTGTTCCTGATAGACCCTAAGCTCAAGAAAATCGTTTTGCAGAAAATGGTTTGAAAGAAATGCAAGACAGTTTAGTTAACTAAGTACTTGTTGGTACTTAACTAGCAAAGAGAAGAAAGGTTTAGTTCAAGTGTTCAACCATAGCTTTCAATTTCATTTTGTGATTTTCATTAGTTGTCAAGGATGTATATTACTACATGGAAGTTAAATATTAAAAAGACTTGAATTCCCTATTCTTCAAAATTTCTTGAGGAAGAAGAGTTCTCAGTCCTTTAAGTTTGAGATCTCTCTTCTTGAAAAAAAAACTCCTTTAATCGAGTATGCGATGGAACGAAAACGATTAACTAGTACATCATTCCCAAGAATGTCAACACTTATGTAGGTTCATTTCTTAGTTAAATGTTCTATTGAACATTGGCATCAGAAGCACACTATGTAGGTTCTGTCAAATAAAATTTGTTCCTCAGATAACTTATTTTGTATATAAAGACTATGAAGCAAAATGTTCTTGGAATTTCAGTGTATAGTGAAGAAAATTAAGTCTCTAAGTTCAATTCTTGTCTCTCTAGCATTTTATGTCTAAAAATGTTAGAATAGAATTGTATGTACTGTCCTACTTGGAAAATGATTGTGACTAAACGAAGAAAAAAGAGAAAAGGATAGGATGCATAAGTAGAGGAGAAAAGTCCTTTAGATGTTGGAAGTATCTATTGATAATTCTGAGACTTTTCCACTCCCAGTAATGTTAGAATAGACTTTGATATAGGTGTGTTTTTTCCCATTAACTCTTATCACCTTTTCGCGAGTTTCATATCTCAACTATCCATTGTTCACTTTTACCTATCTAAACTATCACTCCATCTGTACTAAAACATACCTTCGATGTTGAATTGGCCTGTTTTGCGAACTCTGCATCATGGTGTGTTTTAATACAAAGAGAGTGATATATATAGTTTAGGTAGGTAAAAGGAACAATGGCTATAAAACTCAGTAAAAAAAAGTGATAGTTGTCTCTTCACTAGGCTTGACGACTAAGTCTAAATAATGATGCAAGACTTCAAGTCTTTACACCATGATACACGTTTCTCACAAATTTTCCAAATCAACTATGCTTTTAAATGTTAAGTTGTAGTGAACAAATGAGTTCATAATCTAGTCTTCCTCTTCTCGAGATATTTAATATGGCTATCACTTCATATGTAAGCTATCTCCTATCACTTCTCCTGATCTTAGTTCAGGCAAAGGGCAGAAATGATTCAACTTGTCCAAAGTCATTTTCATGTGGAAATTTTACTGACCTAAGCTTTCCTTTCTCTCTTTCTACACAACCTGAATGTGGAATAATGTTCTTATCTGGTTGTGATGCTAAACCATATCCGAGAATCCGACTGCTTCCTGAGGGATATTAGTACTATGCTTTAGAGATGCATAATTTATCAGTTTGGCTTGGGGACACGAAGCTTCAAACAACGTTGACGCAACACAAGTGCCAGGCTTTTAACAAAAATTTCTCCCTTCCATACTCTTCTTTTATGTCTTTCCATATGATTAATATAATAAGCTTCTACAAATGCATCAGTACCAGTAATAATACCCGTAACATTACGCAGAAGAAGAACGATCATTTTGCTGGTTATAATATGTACACCGGCTGTGAAGGCTTTAGCATATACTACAACCTTTCCCGACATGATGATGAATACATAGCAGCAGACAATCTTCCTACCAACTGTTCACTTATCAGATTGCCAATTCAGGCAACTCATGGTGATTTGTTCGACATGTTAGGTCCTGCAATTCTAGTAGAATGGAAATTATCTGAGGAATGTAACAAATGTCATTATGGTGGAGGTCAATGCCAGACTAATAAAACCAACAAATTTTCTTGTCACAAAGGTAGACATCTCCATATATGTACTTATCCACTGTTTTAGAACTTGGGGTAAGGCAGGGGAAGAGCCATGTGGGAGCAAAACTGGGGTTAGGGCCAGGGGCGGAGCCATGTGGGGGAAAACTTGCCTCCGTTCCAAATTAAAATCTTTTTCTCCTTCTATCATTATCAGACTTTTTCGCTTAATCGGAGAAAAGTTTTATAATCTGAAACTCACACAAGCTTTGGTGTTGCAGATGTTATTAAAAGTATTGGTATTGCAAATGTTAGCACTGTAACAGCTGGAACATCAAAAAGGGGTTACCTTCGGATAATCTGGTTCATGGTGGCCACAGGTATTGGTTTGCAGATGTTCTCGATTATCCTTTCCTATTAGTAGCATAGCAATAATCCTGTATCTAGTTGCTAGATTTCTGTTACTGTTGTGCTTCGATTGTCATATTTTATGTTGTAGCTATTGTTTAGAATGTTTGATCATGCTTTCTGTAGTGTTTTGCCATGGTCTCTTCATTTTCTGTTATTTCCTTTTCCCAACTGTTTTTTTTTTCTCGTGCCGAAGGTCCATGGTGTAGAGTAAGGTCTACTTACACCTACCCTACCCAGACCCTACTTTGTGGGATTACATTGGCTATTATGTTGTTGTTGTTGTAGTCTCTGATGGGGCATGACTTCATCTTTTTCACACAGGTGCAAGTTTGTTTACTGTTGGACTGTTGATTTTACTCTTCTGCTTCAGAAAAAAGATTTTGTGGTACAAATACCTCAGGTGTTGGGAATCTAATGCTGAGGATCATCAAAAAGTTGAAGAATTCTTAAAGAACTATGGATCATATGCTCCAAACAGATACAATTATACAGACATCAAAAGAATCACCGGTCGCTTCAGAAACAAACTAGGCCATGGAGGATTTGGTAATGTATACAGAGGAAGTTTGCGTGATGGGAGTGAAGTGGCAGTGAAGGTCCTGAATGAACTAAAAGGCAGTGGTGAAGATTTCGTTAACGAAGTGGCAAGTATTAGCAGAACATCACATGTTAACATTGTGAGCCTTGTGGGATTCTGTTTTGAGGGACAGAAAAGAGCTCTTGTATATGAGTTCATGCCTAATGGATCTCTTGAAAAGTTTATCTATGAAAAAAGATCCGACAATGTTCGCCAATTAAGTTGGCCAATATTATACAAAATCGCACTAGGCATTGCTCGAGGATTGGAGTACTTGCACCGTGGTTGTAACACTCGGATTTTGCATTTTGATATAAAGCCTCATAATATCTTACTTGATGAGGATTTTTGTCCAAAGATCTCTGACTTTGGCCTTGCCAAACTATGCATAAAAAAGGAGAGTGTCGTGTCAATGTTAGGTCCACGAGGTACTATAGGCTATATTGCTCCGGAAATTGTTTGCAGAAACTTGGGAGGTGTCTCTCACAAGTCTGACGTCTATAGCTATGGAATGATGGTCCTAGAGATGGTTGGAGGAAGAAAAAATGTTGATGTAGGAGTTGATCGCACTAGTGAAATCTACTTTCCACATTGGCTTTATCAACGACTTGAACTAGAAGAAGAGCTTCAACTAATCGGGATAATGAATGAAGAGGAGAACGAATGTGCAAGAAAGATGGTGATAGCGAGTTTATGGTGCATACAGACTGATCCCTCAAATCGGCCATCGATGAGCAAGGTTGTTGAAATGTTAGAAGGGAAACTAGACTCTTTGCAAATGCCTCCCAAGCCTTATCTATTTTCTCCCTCAAGATCAGAGGTAAATTCATTAGTAGTAGAACTGGCCTAGCCTTTATTTGCTGATATGTAAGCTATCATTTGTATTATTGTATAGCCTCACTTTGTTATGAAATTTCAGCTAAATAGTTGTTGTTTTTGATATTTTAAGTGACATCAAATGTGCACAATAATAGACTTAATTATCAATTAAGATAGTAAAGGAAAATGTGTTACGAATATAAGTTGTTACTGAAGAAAATGCAGTTTCAAACTTCAATTGCATCCACATATCATTTCATTTTATGTCAAAAAACAAAAAAAGGGGGCCAAGATATACGGGATAGTTCGATGTACTAAGTTTCTGCTATAGTCAGAAAAAAGTTGAAGCACATTAGGTTTGTATTCCGCATGTCGCAACCTTTGACATGGTCCAAGCCAATAACATTGCTCAACAGACTTCACACAATTTGTCTCTTGGGCTACTTCATCATTGAGTGCAAAAGCGCAAGTACCATGTGAACTTGTAACTTAAACTCGTAAAAAAATTCATAATTTCCCTTTTTCTTTTTCCTTCCTTATTTCTCTCTTTACCACAATAGACTTTTGGGTGGACATCCCTTCTCTTACATTTAGAATTTTTAATGGACAATCCACTAAATACTCTATACCAAAACCTAATTTTTAGCAAAAATATTATCATTTTTTCACCTATAAAAAACACCTTTTCCCTCTATCACTCTCATATTATCTTTTTTATTCCCTCTTTTTAACTTTTCTCATAGAAAAAAATAGGAAAGTATAGAGGGAATTAAAAGAAATAATGGCTATTAACAAAAATATTACTAGTATCTTTTTAATTGCCATTGTTACTATCTTTATTTCAAGCAAACTTGCATATGCACATGAGGAAATACCCCACCCCCACCCCCACCCCCAACCTTGCTCGCCTCACCCCGACCCCCACCCCCACCCCCACCCCCAAGGTCCTGAGGGGCCAGTATTTGAATTTTCAGGAAGAAAATTTAAAATGGAACAAGGACATGAACAATGTTATGAAAATTGTTATAAAGGTATATTTGGTGGTGAAGGAAGTCCATTATATGCTGAACAAGAATGCTATGATATGTGCCATAACCATGGTAAATTTGCATTCCCAACTTTTAGTCCTCCTCCTCCTCAACTATAAGTTTAATTTCAATTTCAACGTATCGAGAATAACCTAAGCTACGCTCGCTCAATCAAATGTTATTCGAGCTATTTTTGAGGAGTTAAAAAGAGGTTATATTTTGATCGCGATTATATGGAGGCACATTTTTATTTTTATTTTTGATTTCATGTCATATAAATTTTTATAACCAATGTATGTTGGTGATCATATGTATATGTAACATTTTTATGAAATACATTTTCACTTGGCATGAATATGATGAACTTATTGGTTTGTGTTACACTTTTATTTTTATGTGGATACATTATTCTAAAAGAAAATAAATTAAATTAGAACAACATACATGCAAAACTTGTGAAGAATGTAACAAGTCATACAGAGAATGGAGATAATACAAGTTTTGTTAATCTAAATATATCGCGATCATTAATTTCATATCAAATTTATGCAATATCTACTTTTTTATTTAATTTTAAAGTCAAACGAATTTTTAAGCGACCACTTTTTTATATGCCTTATAACTAATTTTATGTTAATTATTATGATTTATAAGTTTTTTTTTTTTTACATAATTTTCAAAAATGTAATTTTACTTTAAAAAAGATATGCAAACTTTCGTGTTGAAATGCACAAACAAATTTAAAAGTTTGACTATCGCAAAATTGAGATAAAAAGAATAATTAATCTTGATAAAAAATTCAATATAAATCGTACTAGTTTATAGTCTAATTACGTATCTTTTCGTTAGTTTTTGAAATCACATTTATATATGGCACACTAAGATACATGCGAGGTCAGATTAGGCGTAATTTTATTCGAGATACGTTATATTCAAGTGTGATTCACATGTATATGATATACATTGTCTCTCTTACTCGCCTCTCTCCTTATGAATTTGCATTTCAGAACGTATCGATATCAAAGATACATGTATATATCTAATATCTTTAATACATGTATTTGCCTTAAAATCTGAAGAAACAATGTATCTAACTTCAAATCTAGTATGAATTGAACGTATTAATTACCAAAAAATATCTAATTATTTTAAACCGTAGAAAGAATTAGTATGATAGATTTTTTGTCAAAAAAAAAGAAGAAAAATAAATAAATTTACTCAATATTGTAGGGGTGAGCGTTCGGTTCGATCAAATTTCAATTTGGTTCTTCGGTATTCGATTTTAAAAAAGTGTGCACCATATTTCAAATCAAACTAGATCGATTCGCTTCGGTGCAGTTTAGTTCGGCGTTTTTAAATCGATCTTCGGTGTGAATAAAAATAAAGAGAAAATATGATAAAGTAACAATTGTTGTTCACTCACACTTCAAACTTTAAAATAACAACTAACGGTCTAACAATAAAAGGTAAGAACATCAATTTGTTGTTCACACTTCAAAGTAATAACATAAAATAATAAAATCACAAAGTAGAAAGTAGAAACACCGAGTTGTCAAACGTGAATTAAATTGAATTTTGTTTAGTTTAGACTTTATGTCGTTAGGGTTTACTATTTTGTTACTTAAGTTTAGGCTTAAATTATAAAAATTGAAATGAGCCAAGTAAAGTTTAAAATTAAGTAATATAATAGATATTTTAAAATTTATTTAATACGATTCTTCTGCGCACCGTAATTTCGGAACCCTTACACTGAAGAATCGAAGTTTCGAAAAAAAACAACATTTAATCAAACACCGAAGAACCAACACCAAAAAATTAAAAATTTTCTATTCGATTCGATTTTCTGATATTTATGCCGAGCCGTACAAATTACAATATTGCCTAACTTTGTGTATACAACTTAAATAGTCTAATTAAAGATTGGACCCATTGGGCCTAAACCCGTATAATAAATCGATTAGATTCGATAATTCCCCAAATTCAGTTTGCTTCAGCTCACATTCTTCATCAATGGCGGCTTCTTCTTCTTCTTTACAATTCACTGCAACTCCTTTTAACCAATTTCATTCCAAAAAAGTACCCAAACACGCCACTAAATGGGGTACTATTCGCTGTTCCGCTTCTTCACCCAGCAAAAGCTACAACATTACTCTTCTTCCCGGCGATGGTATTGGACCTGAAGTAATTTCTGTTGCCAAAAATGCCCTCCAACTTGTCTCCTCCATTGAAGGTAAATATTTGTTTAAAAGTTTGTTACTTTGATTTTATATGTGTTGTTGAAATATGTGCATTTTATGGGGTTGATTTGTCAAATAATTATTATATCATAAAGTCAATCCTGGTATTGATTCCATTGTTTTTCAACAAAGAAAGCGACTTTTTGAGATAATAACTATTGGTTGAGTGACCACATGAAAAGTCAACTCCGTTTTATCTTGAAACAAGTTTAATTTTTGTAGTGACTTGCATCAACAATGTTAAACCTATTAGGAGTTATGGTTAATCGCTTGACAAAGAAAGTGACTTTCTGAGATAATAACTGTTAGTTGCGTGATTATATGAGAAGTCAACTCCATTTTATCTTGAAACGAGTTTAATTTTTATAGTGACTTGCATCAACAATGTTAAACCGATCAGGAGTTATGGTAAATCGCTTGACAAAGAAAGCGACTTTTTGAGATAATAACTATTGGTTGAGCGACCATATGAGAAGTCAACTCCATTTTATATTGAAGCGAGTTTAATTTTTATGGTGACTAGCATCAACAATGTTTACACGATCCAGGAGTTATGGTAAATCACTTGACAAAAAAAGTGACCTTTTGAGATAATAACTATTGGTTGTGTGATCATATGAGACGTCAACTCCATTTTATCTTGAAGCGAGTTTAATTTTTATGGTGACTAGCATAAACAATGTTTACACGATCATGATTTATGGTAAATCGCTTCACAAAGAATGTGATTTTCTGCTATAATAACTATTAGTTGATTAACCATATGATAAATCAGCTTGAAACGGGTTTAATTTTTCTGCTGATGGTGTAACAATGTTTACACAATCATGAGTTATGGTAAATCACTTGACAAAGAAAGCGACTTTTTGAGATAATAACTATTGATTGATTGACCATATGATAAATCAGCTTGAAACGGGTTTAATTTTTCTGCTGATGGTGTAACAATGTTTACACAATCATGAGTTATGGTAAATGTATTGATAATAATTAATTAGTAATTTGGTAAAAATTAAGAAGTAACTTGCTATTATCGGTTACTCCCTCTGGTTCAATTTGTTTGTATCATTTTGACTTTGCACTAAGTTAATGAAAGTAAAAGACGGTTTTCGGATATTGTGGTCTTACATTAAAGTTATGTAGAATGTACTAAAATATTCTTTAATCTTGTGGTCGTAAATATGTCATACTGGAAGTTAGAAGTAAAGAGTTAAGAGGAAAGGATACAGACTTTTTTTTAATGAACTCTAAAGTGAAATTGAAGCAGTGGTAAGTAAATCTGTCAGTGTATAACTTAAATTGTTTTGGAAAATGTTAAGAAATGGATGTTTCAAAATGTTTTTGGGATGGGAGTGACTCATATGTGGTTACTGTCATCTTGATTTGAATTTGTTGTGGCACTATTATTCTTTTGGAGTTATATATTTTATTGATTTTAAGAATAATCTTTTAACGAGTATAAAACGTTCAACTTGATGTCCAAGTTCATACTGTTTAGTTTAATGGCATAGCCAAGAATTTTAACTAGGGAATTCAAAAGATTTGAAATTGTGACGGGAAGCAATTTGTGAACTACCTTAGCATTACAATGAGAACTTCCTGGGATTCAGAGTTAATATATATGGGTAGGAATTGTTTTTGTCCTATTTGCGCAGTATGATTTCCCAAAGAGGGAGAAAAAATGGAATAGCCTTCCTTGGGTATGGCTCTGCCACCTTTTAGCACCCAAGGTGGCCCAGACACTGTTGGTGTCGTTCATACTGGAAGTTAGATTTGTTGACCCTGGTTTATGGTTCCATTTTATTTCTTTTGGGGCAAAGGAGTAATTATTATGTGGTGATTTTCACTCTTCATTTGAAGTTTTTGGGTTAAGTATTCCATTTGAGTATTGGTAGTTATATTAATAAAAAGCACCGGGAAGGTACAACAAAAATATTTGCAAATTAAAGCAAAAGTATGTCCAATGGTTAAGGATATAACTCTTAGAAACGTAACAGGATTTGAAGTTGCATTCGAGGAGATGCCAATGGGAGGGGCTGCATTGGATGCTGTAGGGGTACCATTGCCTGATGAGACTCTTAATTCTGCAAAGAAATCTGATGCTACTCTTCTTGGAGCAATTGGAGGGTAATTACATGATGGGATCTTCTTCTGACATTTTGTTATATTTCATGGATTTTTCTTACTGAATCTGATATTTCTTGTTTCTCGTGCTGGATTTTTCTTGCATCTAAATTTAAAGATATAAATGGGACAAAAATGAAAAACATTTGAAGCCCGAGACTGGATTGCTTCAACTTCGAGAAGGTTTGCAGGTCTTTGCTAACTTGAGACCAGCCACTGTTTTACCACAGGTAATTTTTGTTTTCAGATGCTTAAGACTGCTAATCACAAAAAATAAAATCTGTCATATCATTTTGAGAGTATTTTTCAACTGCAAACGCGGTATGTTTTTGACTTACAGGTTACAAGTTTTGTCATATGAAAATTGCAACTAATGATCTCAAAGATAGCATAAGAAGGGAAATTGTCTAATTTAATTCTGGTTTTAAAATTCTTTTGACACACCTATTTGGGTTTTAAAATAAAGTTTTTGCATGAGCTTAATGAGTAATGAGAGATATGGACTCATGTAAACAAAAATGAGGTTCACATTGAGGGCATATACATCTCCCTACACCTTTTGGCACGAGTAACCTCCTACAGCACAAATTAACCGCTGGTACTCCTTCAGCAAGCTAACATGATCTCTGAAACAAGACTCGTACCACCACTTTTTTATATATGTTAATTAAAAAGTTAAAGCATTGCAGGATTTGTGTGAGTAGAGGGTTCTAGTGGTAATGGGTATGAGCAGTCTTGTGGGTGTGGAAGCAAGTTAATGAATTTTGGTGTTGGAAGATGTGTTTTAAAATGCGGAGGCACAAGATAAGCGTGTAATGTATAATGTGGAATGGAGTAAGTGGGTGAGAGCTAAGGAAGAGGCATAAGCCCAATAATTCTTCCAGGGGAGTGAGCCCAACAGATGTTTGGACATTAAAAAAATGATTAAAAGATAAAAATCTGTAGAATATATTTTTAAAATTTCGTAAAATTCTTCAGAAAGAAATGCACAACGTTAATTTGTTGTGTGCGCATAATAATTTGAAGAATTTAAAGTTCTTTTTTGTTTGTTTATAGAATTGTAAGTTACCTAAATGCTAATTATAGAATAACATATTAGTTATGATCAAATACTTAAAACAAAGATTAAAACTGAAGTATTTGACGTGTATTGAGTGGACGATTCAAGACATGGAAGTATTTTACTAGGCATCCATGGAGCATATCAAGTTAACAACACAAGGTTAAAGTAAACTGTGCATGTGAATGCCCCTCTTATCCAAGCGTATCCTACATGACTTAAGAACTCAATGGTTGCCTCAGGCGTTTAGAGGTTGTCTCGTCTCAAGGTGAGTCCTGATGAGTTTCAACTTTCCTTACAACATTGGTTGTTAGTGTGGATAGGGTTTGGAGCATAATAGAGCTGATAGGATTGGTTTGTCATTGAGTGGTACAGAGAGAGAGAGAGCGCAATGCAGTAGAGAGCTTTTTTTCTTTTTGCTTTTTGGGGGAGTGGACGTTCATAAGTACTTAGAATGGGACTGATAAAAAGGGCCAAGTGGGTGTTTTCCTAGGTATGTTGTCTATTGTCCCAGTGCACTTCTCTTAATACGTTAAAGTTGGTCCAATATTAAACTGCCTCTACCTCTCTCTTTTTACACCTATTTTTAATTTGTGTTACAAGGATCAGTAATGTTCCTTGTTCAAAGATTTTTTTTTTAGGAATATGAGAAAGATCAGTGGTATGTTTCCAACCGTTGTAAGGTGCTTTGTCGCATAATCAGCAGAAATACAGTGTATACCCATTTAAAAGCTGGTGACTTGTCAATGGTGGATATATCCTTTGTAATATGATCAACCAGAGAGGAGGAGAGTATCATCTGTGAGGATTTCATGATGGCATCCAGAAGTCTTGTCCTGTACGACTGTCCGTCTCTCTATCTTTGTCCAGCTTCCTCCCTCATTCCTTCTTCAACTCAAGACTTTTTCTTTTGGTTAGTTGGCTTTAAAAGTCGGATAAAATGTCTTAGTTGAGACCATTATGAGTTAAACATGGCAAAATATGCTAGAAGTGGATTGTCTATTAACATGTATTGGATACTTGTAAGCTGCCTGTTCATGAGTTCAACTTTTTTTCATCCTTCACTATTATTTGTCTTTTCTTTGATCTGCATGTGCTCTTGAAGACATGAGCCTTTTTTGTTACTGCTACAACCTGCAAGCATCTTTTACCTCTGCAGTTTTTTTAAAATTTAGTCTTTCTTCTACAAAGCCATCATTCACTATCATTTATTACCAAACAGGATACATACTCTTCATGACTTGTCTTTCAAATCATTGCACGCATAAGTTACACTCTGAGTTTCTGCCGGTTCCAACATATTCATATTCCTCACCTAATGCAGTTAGTAGATGCTTCAACTTTGAAGAAAGAAGTTGCTGAAGGTGTAGACCTAATGGTTGTTAGGGAACTTACTGGAGGTTAGTTTGGAATTGTTACGGTCAATAATATTCAAATCAACTTCCATCATCTTGAAGTTGTTTCTTGACTTCTCCTTTTTCAAGATGGCTAACTGTTTTCCTCCTCATGTTAATTAGGTATTTATTTTGGCAAACCAAGAGGATTCAGCACTGATAAAAATGGTCAGGAAATAGGTTTCAACACTGAAGTGTATGCAGCATATGAGGTAATCTGCTTAAAAAAATTGCTTCCTGCTGTGCTTGCTAAACATGACAAACTTTCAATTATGTTATCCAGTAAAAGGTACCCCCCCCCCCTCCTCCTTTTTCTTTTTTTTTAAATCTTTTGCATGAAGCTGCAAGTGAATGTCTCGAGATCACATTGGAAAATTCGATGTAGTTTTCTGTTTATTTCTTGTTTTGATTGGAAGAGTATTTCAGTTGTGTCATTTCTGTTTGCTTGGCTTGAAGCTGATATGTAATTGATTTTGTTCCATTCGAGAGTTTGGTACTGTTTTCTTTTATATATTTAGTATGATTAACTGCTAGCTATAACATGTGCAGTTTCTGAAAACTTTCTCTGGGCAGACATCCATTTAGGAATTTATTATCTTAGAACTATAGTCAAGTGTCATTTTGTATTAGCTTTGCTTATCTAACTTAATTCTTTTGTTGTCATTCAATCACTGTTGAAACAAGGAGTAATGTCTTACAATTATTAGGAAAAGTAGGACAGATTGAGATCAAACTTTTTACCTGAAATTTGTTCAACCTTTACATTAGTAGTACTCAGCTTAATTTCTTTTCAGATCGAAAGAATTGCTCGTATTGCATTTGAAACTGCAAGGAAGCGAAGAGGAAAACTATGTAGCGTGGATAAAGCAAATGTATTGGAGGTAAAAGCTAATTTTTCTCTCCCTGTTCCTCAACCCTTCTTTTCTTCTCCTCAGTATCTGCCTTCAACTTTCTTGTCTAATTCTGTTTCTTTTATAAAACAAGTAAATCTATTAATAGTTGCATCAACGTGGTGCCTCGATAGTCTTCACCACACATATGATTTCTCTTTAACCTTCTGGGGAAAAAAAGAATCTAGTCAACTACCCAACTATCTAGCCAAAAAATTATCTATTCTATATACCAGAAGTAGACTAGAATTAGAAAGGAGCTCGTTATTCTCCAAGAATATCCTTCAATTGGTTTATGTAATCTTTCTTTGCAAATCATCCAGCAAAAGCCATAGTTGAGTCATTCTCACGCTACTCTTCTTCAATCATGAATCTTCACCAATCTCATGCTAGCCAAGGGTGTTTGCTGCTGAATTGTTAATGAGAAATACAACACAAATAAGGGAAAAACAAAAATCCACGAGTCGTAACTCGTGTGCAAGTGTAAGATCAATTAATTAACAAAATCTGCTCTACTTTAAGCAAGTTTCTTGTTTATCCCTTCAGCAGTTGACGTTTTAAAAGAGTTGTACTAAAGACTAAATTTTTCTTTGTTCACTCTAATTTGCCGCTACTTAAAACTGCAACTGGGAGACCATAAAGATAGCATTGAGATTGAGTTCATTAAGGGTAATTTCTTGTTCTATAGTTCGTGATTTTGAGATATTTGCCAGGCCTCTATGCTTTGGAGGAAGATAGTTACAGCGTTAGCCTCAGAGTATCCTGATGTAGAGCTCTCTCACATGTATGTTGATAATGCAGCCATGCAACTTGTTCGCAACCCAAAACAGGTTTCATTTACCTTTGGTTTTACAATTTTTTGTTTCTCAAGTTTGGTCTTAGCACATGATGACACACTCGTCTATGGAGTTGATCCTCGAAACAATCATAATGCAGTTTGATACAATTGTGACAAACAACATATTTGGTGACATCCTGTCCGATGAAGCATCAATGATTACAGGAAGTATCGGGATGCTTCCATCTGCCAGTCTTGGTGCAGCGGTATTTCTGGATTATCTCTTTTCCTTGGAAATATTGGTTCTTTTTCTAACTCACTACAAATTCTTTAATCTCCTTTTACTTTTGGACACATGTTGCCTCTAGGGACCTGGATTATTTGAACCTATACATGGTTCTGCTCCTGATATTGCTGGGCAGGTTGGCTCTAGTATTTCATTCTCTCTCTTTTTCTTTTCCCCCTTCTCCTTTAAGTACGGACAGCCCGCCAACCTCCAACCTCCCATCCGGAAATTCGCATATGTTCACATGCTTAAGCACTAACTTTTGAACATACAGGATAAAGCAAACCCTTTGGCAACAATGCTCAGTGCTGCTATGCTTCTGAAGTATGGCCTAGGTGAGGAGAAGGCTGCTCAGAGAATTGAAGCAGCTGTTTTAGACACCTTAAATCGAGGATTCCGTACTGGTGACATTCACTCAGCAGGACATGTGAGTTTTATCTTATAGTAGACAACTCTATTACTAAATTGCCAATATGCTTCTCCTTGGTATATAGCTGATCTCTAATTCTCTTGCACTTGAATGACATTTGGCCATGCGGCCTACAAACGAGAAAAATTAGATTATTCTAGACCCCTATGCATAGTTTGGATCAATTTGAATGCTGAAATTATTTAGAAGCTACCATTATCATATACAACTGCTCAATTGCTTGCTTTCAGAAATTGGTCGGATGCAAGGAAATGGGTGAAGAAGTGCTCAAGTCTATCGACAGCAAAACTCCTGCTGCTGTTTAATTTTCTTAAGAGGAGGCTTCATTGAGACCTCAACAAATGATCATTTTGGCAGATGCATTTGCAGTCAGTATATAATTTGCCATTTATGCAACTGTTTGAAGGATTCAAAATTGCTGAGTGTTGTATCGTAGCCTAAACGTCTCGATTCTTTTCTCTGATGTTTTTGAGACATTATCCTGTTGTAACATGAAGTGAACCTTGGAGCAACAGTAAAGTTGTTTTAACGAGTTCAAGTTATGGAATCAACTGGTGTTGCTTGCATTAGGATAGACTGTCTACTCTACTTCTCCTTAGACCCTATGTGAACACGAAATGCTCTGTGCATCGGGCTGTCCTTTTTATTTTGTTGTAACATGGAAAAAGCAATGAAAATAAGCATTTTTGCACCTTGGGAAAACTGGAATGGAACAATTGTAACCAGATGTTGTTGTGGTTGCTACATTGTCTCTATCTTTGACCACATTTCCTATAATGATCATTTCTGTAACTTCATTGAGTGCGATTATATTTTTTGAAGAGTCCGAGCAAGGATTTTATTCTAAGTCCTTTTCATTCCTCTCTTTACATCTCAACCAAACATATAAGTTCAGTATCTTTGAGATTTTATATTTTATCCCAAGTTGACACATTAATTTAATCATATTATAGTTAAGTGAATATTAAGATGATGTATACACTCCTATTAATTAATCATGATTAATAATAAAGGTGCATATAAAAGATATAATAAGTATTATTTTGTTTTGATGACGAGGAGAATCACCAATGTTGTGATGAGATAAATAATATTATTTCACTTTTAATCAGAAACTTTGAATTCAAATTTTGAACATATAAAATTTTTATTATGAAATACTTTTTCTTTTAATATGTCATATGCGATAGACATCTGTATTTATCATCTCAATATTGATATCGAACAATGAGAAACTTAAAAAGAAACTAAAAAAAAGAGCTAGGAGGGAATTTTGCCCTTATTGATAGGTGAAAAGACCATGGAGAATTGATTCCTTCCATAATTCGAAAAAAAAAAAAGGAGTATATATATGTGCATTATACATAGTATAATCTCAATCATAACTATATAAAACTCATATAAATACTTCTATTTTTTTTTGCTTGATAGTGACAGATAATTAAACATCTTAAAGTACTTTTGGTTCAAAGTATATGATTTATTAAAAAAAGAAATATACATATTAGTGTTCATATATTTAATTTGTACATTTTCATACTCAATTAATTGAAATTTATATTTTATCCTGTAGGAAATAAGATTATAATAGATGAACTATTTTGTTGGCTTCATTAGATTGTTTTGACTCTTTCTTAATAATAAGTAGAATTGTCCAAATCAAAATAAAAGTCGATTTTAACTTACTAAATTTGCTCTTCTACTAAATTAAACATAAATTAAATTCTATTCAATTCTTTTTTTTCTTAATTTTTTCTAAATCGAAAGTTGATATAATAACTTGACATATAATTTAAACACCTTTTGTCTATTATATCTGAATTTTCAATCTCGTCAATATTAACGTATCCTTACGTTTCTAAATTAGAGCGATTGTTAAAAAACACGTTTGATCATATACAAAATTAAGTTGAAATTCTGATAAAAGAAAATAACATTACTAAAATAAAATATTTTCATTTTAGCAAAAAAAATTATTTTTTTAACCAAAAAGTGTGACGTAAAAGTTTATCATTGCTGACTCAATAGTTTTACCGTATGACGTATGATAATGACTTGTCATTTTATTATAATTCACTAATTCTCATCATTTCATTATTACGAATCAACAATTTATCGTATGATAATGACTCGTTATCATATTAAGATTTACTAATTCTCGTTATTGAAGTATCATGTTAGAAGTAGAGTTTCTAATCTCACCATTACTAATACATTCGGAATATTTTGAATTTAGAATAAATAACTAAGAAAATATTTTTGACCATATCAAAATTCTTTAAACTTTTTTTTCTTCTTCAAATTCAATTCAAAAAGCAATAAGGAATCATCATCTGTGTCACAAACCCCTAACTCGTCCAAGACGTCAGTGGACCGGTCATTCTTCTTGAAAACCCAAAAGGGTATTTGTATATGATGAAACCCCACCTGGGTTTTTGCTAAATCTTCAAAGGGTTCTTTAAATTCTTGAAAAAAGAGTGATTTTTTCAGTTTTTTTTCAATATTTTTGCTGTTGTTTGGGTTGTTGAGGTAAAGTTTTCCGGCAAGAATGACCACCGCCGGCGCCGGCGACCTTAAGAGTGTTAGAGGTATCATATGTGAAGTTGGTGCTGGTGCTTCTGCAGGTATGTACTGGACTCCTTTTTTTTCCTTTTGAATTTAATTTGTCAATTGTTGTTATCTGGGGTTTTAATGTTAGAGAAGGTAAATGGTTTTGTTTTTTGATCTTTGAGTTTTTTGAGCTATTTGAATGTGATTTTTAGTTAATTGGGGGTTGTAAAAATCATTGCTTTTGTATATTTGGGTAGTTTTTTTAGGTGCTACTGCTGCTACATTTATGTATACATTGGATCTTTTAGTTTTTTTCAGCTGTTTGAATGTGAATTTGAGTTAATTGGGGGGTGCGTTTTTTTAGGTGCTACTGCTGCTACATTTATGTATACATTGGATCTTTTAGTTTTCTTTGAGCTGTTTGAATGTGAATTTGAGTTAATCGGAGATTTTTTAGGTGCTATTGCTGCTGTATTTGTGTGTAAATTGGATCTTTGAGGTTTTTGAGCTATTTGAATGTGAATTGAGTTGATTGGGGGTTGTAAAAATCTAAGCTTTTGTATCTTTTGATGTTCTTAAGGTGCCATTGCTGCTACATTTATGTGTCCATTGGATGTTATTAAGACAAGACTGCAAGTACATGGTCTGCCTCAGGTTTCTCAATCTGCTCGTCAAGGTTTGTGCTCGTCGTTGTCTCTTATATTAGAAATGATAAGAACTGCTACCTTAAGTCGAATTGCTTCCTTCCGATTGAACAAATGCAAAAATGATATATTAAGATTAATGTGATCTTCTAATTGAATTATTTCATAGCTCTAGTAATGATCTGTAGATCCCTTATAACACGTCGATGGTGTCCTATATATAACAGATAAGAACACTTCTTGTTCACAACTTAACAACCATGAGAATTTCTATTTGCCTTTTGTGTGAACAAAACACCACTCAGATCAACATATCTAAAAAATGGACTGCGAATCATTAATGCTTATCCGATCAAACGAAGCATAAATGACAGACCTGAGTTTTCCTCATTTTCAACGATAATTCATTTCAGGTCCTGCTCCTCACTACTAGTTGACTTGGATTTAAGACAGATTGTCAAAATCTAGCGATAACTTTTACCCTGATTTTACAACAGAACAATGGATTCTATGTTTTTCCAGTTATAGCATATCTCTGGTAAAAGAAGTCCGGCTGTTGCTTTGAATTCTTACCAATCTTCTCAGGCAAAGTAGAAGTATTAGCTTTTATTGACTGCCCCTTATAATTTTTACTTATCTTTGTGTTCTTCTAGATTCTTAAGTAAGGTATTTGTTAGCATAAAAATAGGGGTGCTGTACAGTTGCATTATACATTACCTTATCCAAACAAATATGTGACTACGAAAACATATATCCAACCAATATACCCAGGTTGGATCTTTTTTGAGCTCCAACATAGCAACAAAAGAATATGCATTCTGGATTTAGGAATTTTCTTGTCTTGGATGCTTAATTATTTCACACAAAGCTGTACCTTAGTGCATGAAGAGCTATTTTGTTGTATTTTTTCTGTCTTCATGTTCCTTCAGCTTTCACTCAGATAGGCTGCCCATAGGGCTTCTGTTTCCTCCAATTTCCATTTTCTCCAGTGTAGGATGTCCAACATGTTGCTTTTGGTGCTTTTCCTTGTATTTCTGCTTTCCATATTTGATGTAGTCATTTTCTAAATGGACTTCCACATTCTGTACATTGTGCACTCTAAGCTCATCGCATCTTTGTGGGAAATTTCCTTTGGCAGTGAGTATAATTTGGTGATTTAGAGCAGAGTTGCTGTCGACTTTTTCATGAAGGTCTCTAGGGCTAGTTATATTTTCTTCTTATTTGAACAAGTGTTAATTTGAGGAGCTGATAATTGGGCTTTCATCTTGTTCCTTCTTTGGATGAATATACTTTTTTTTGGTCTTCTGTTGAACCTATTTAGATGGTAACCATAGAAAAAGAGGCAAAGACAAAAAAGAAGTCCGAATCCATATTACTGCCACACTTATTTTTCCTTGAATTATTTGGGCAACAGGTAGTGTCATTGTCACAAGCTTACAGAATATACTAAGAACAGAAGGTTTCAGGGGACTTTATCGAGGCCTTTCACCAACATTGACAGCTCTTCTTCCGAACTGGGCGGTAAGCATTGTCTTGTTCAATTTCTATTTCTGTGGATTGCAATTAGTTGAACTTCCTTCATGAAATGAATCATCAAAATTGAATGAGATAAATATTCAGATATGGTCTCTTATGGAACTGCATCCTTTCTTATTGAATAATGCAATGATTAGGGTTACCTTGCACACCACCACAAACATGTTCTTATTGCTGATGAAGAATAAAAATGAATAAGGCTTTCCTTTTGGGCGGGGGCAGGTGTTGCTGTATTGAACTCCTGGATAGCTTTTTAATCATTTAATGGAAATTAAAAGTTGATTTACCAGTGTTAGCTGTAATCTTATCGGCTTTGTTTACAACTGACTCCATGTTGGCATATATTTTCTGTGCATGCTGAATGCTGAATCCACCCACCCTTTTTTCTTCTGAATTTCCACATAAGTAACTGTTTTGAGAAAAAAACATTCACATCTTCTGCAGGTGTACTTCACAGTTTATGAACATCTCAAGGATTCGTTGCATTCACATGGTAAACTTTTACTCTATTAGTTTTCTGGACTAATAGCTTCCATCACTTCTTTTTTAAATGTTTGTTTGAATGCCATCATATTTTTTAATCCTTTACTATTGGAAGTTGTGATGAAGACAATAGGAAACTTAGCACTTAGCTTTACCAAAAGAATTTTCTTGCGCGTTAAATGCAGTGGATAGCAGTGGGCAGCTTACGATTGGTGCAAACATGCTTGCAGCTGCGGGGGCGGGGGCTGCAACATCCATTACAACAAATCCATTGTGGGTTGTTAAGACCCGGCTCATGGTAGGTCTCTCTCATATAGTTAGCGTAGATTTATTCTTCTGTGCGCACTTTATTGTACCTTAAAATGCATAAATGCTCAGAAATTTAATAGAATACCAATTTGATTAAGTTGGCTTCCTTCAATTTGGGTAATTGGTGTTGTTGGTAGGGAGCCATGATCCATGCACTTCCATTTTTCTATATATTTCCTTGCCCTGCTCTAGTTTCTGCAGTCTTTATCACTGTTCTATTACGTATCCATGTATGCTTTCCTTCATCAACTATGATCCGAGAGAAGAATGGGAATAGGTGAAATGCAATCCTTTACCTCGTGAGGGCTTAAATGTGGAGTATCAAAAGTTTCTTTTATGTTGGTGGCATCCGAGTTAGCTTGTGTGTAACTCGACTGTTTTACCGGGTACATGCTATCTCCCACCAGCACAGGTATCATGTAGCTCTGCCAACTAGGCCAGTAGGCCTAGTCACCTAGACAGATGAAAAGAGATCACCTAGTCTTTCTTTCCTCTGTTGGTATTGGAGTATTAGAGTGATACATCTGGAAAATTGAAACCAAGACTAGCTGTCTGTATGTAAGCCTGTTGATATAGTTAGGATTATGCTGCTCTATAGCTAGTGAAAGAAAAATTCCTCTGATTTTTCTGTCCTCCCCCTTATCAAAAAGGAGTTTCTCATGTGCATATTCAGCATGTTCACTTTTCTATCATGATTTCTTAATAGAGAGAAGAATGCAGATTCCACACAGTTTAGAAATCCTGAGATATGCATTAACCCCTCCAACCGAAGCATGGATAGTAGAAAAGTTGACTTGGGGCATTTGACTGGAATCACATGCAATAAGCAAGCATAGGGGAGAGAAATTCTAAAATTTTATGAGGGTAGGTAAACATGTCATGGACATTTTCAGAATTCCCATGCTTTTTTTTTTCTCTTCTAAAGGGAGAAGTCTCTTGTGAGTTAGTTGATCCAGTCCAGTTGAGGCCCTGGTCTGAAACTCGAGGAAGCATGGGCCTGCCCCCCTCTACCCTCCTCCTCCTCTCACTTATATGTTAGGCTTTAGTTCTTCGCAGGTTCAATCTTGTTACCCAATTACGCATCCTGTGTTGTGGTTCTTTTGTTGTTGAATCAAAACATTGGGGCAAGAGTTCCCTTGTGTTTCAGATATACCTTTGTTGTAGTAAAGGATATATCATCTTGTTGTATTCCTTTTTTAATTATTTCTAGCACATTTCGTGCTATATATATAATAGTTACCTTCTTTCAGAAAAGGATATACACATCTTGTGGATAGTTGATTTGAGTTTGTGAACATTTGATATAGATCCATACCTGGATAGCTACAACATGTAGGTGAATTATCAATGAAACGCTTCAACTTATCAAAAAAATGTTCTTGTTGGATAATTGGTGTCTGGTGCAACTGCAGCTTGCCGTATTTCCAGCAACTGAAATTGGTGTAACAACAGTAAATAGTTCTAATTAGTATAATTGGAGATGCTTCTTCACTAAAATGAATCAGAATCTAAACTTACGTGTATCAATTTAGTCATGTTCACGTTTTCTTTAGATTCAATATTTGCTAAGAGTCTTTGTCTTCTAAGAGATTTATATTCCGGGAAAATATGTTGATAATTTGCTGCCAGAGAATCTATTTTGTAAGGATTCTCATAGCTGATCCCAATTTGTTCGGAATTGAGGCATAATTGTAGTACCCATTGTTGTAAGCATCTGCAGATGGTGCCAATACAGTTGTCGTCCTAGTGCAACATAAGCGTGTTAAGTTCACGTAACATAGGCGAAAGCACAAGTTTCTAATACCATTAGAGTTTATTGTTAGGGTGTCCTTAATTACTATTGGAATAATAACTTGCATTTGCTTACGTAGCGTGTTCCTGATATTTTCTTTTCCTCATTCTTTAGACACAGGGAATGAGGGAGGGTGTAGTTCCTTATAAAGGTATATTGTCTGCTTTAATACGAATAACACATGAAGAAGGGATCCGCGGATTGTACAGGTTAGTTATATAGCGAAGATAGTTATATACAAACTTTTTACGTATGTGTGTTTCATCCTTTGTAGAGACGCTTCAGTTCCATACCCTCTTAACCAACTATGCGAAGATGGAAAACATCTTCATAGGATAATAAGCAATTACTCGTCCAAAAAAAAGAAAAAACAATATCCATTTTCATCACCTGATGTTGACTCTAGTTAGTTATTTTGGGTTTGATATCTCCGTTTGCTTTGGGTTGCAGTGGCCTCTTGCCGTCATTGGCTGGGATTAGTCATGTTGCTATCCAATTTCCAGCATATGAAAAGCTGAAATCGTACTTGGCAAAAAGGGGTGAGAAGCTTTTCTCTTTTATCAGTTGCGGAAGTTTGTTTCTCATTTATCTCTTATCTGATTGATCACGTGATGTCTTTCTTGAACTGCCAGCCAATAAGCATACCAATGAACTAAACTCTGGTGAAGTAGCAATTGCCTCTTCGATGGCAAAAATACTTGCCTCTGTAATGACTTATCCACATGAGGTAAGCAGGAAATGGACCAAGACCATCTTTGTTCTTTCCTGGAAACACAGTCCTACTTATTTATCTATCGTTCTTGACCAGGTCGTTCGTTCTAAACTTCAAGAACAAGGGCAAGTAAGAAACTCAGAGAAAGCATATAATGGGGTTGTCGATTGTGTAAAAAAGATGTTCAAACAGGAACGTCTGACTGCATTCTACCGGGGTTGTGGAACCAATCTTCTAAGGACCACACCCTCTGCTGTTATTACATTTACCAGTTATGAAATGATCCACAAAATACTTCAACGAGCTATACTTCCAGAAAAGGATTCAGAACCAAATCCTAGACGTAAATCCCATAAGGTAGCCGAAGAACATGGAGACAATGATGAAAAATTACAACAATCAGAAAGCACATCAAATAAGAGAACTCCTTTAATTCCATTGAGTAACTCTGATAATCTAACTGCTAGACATTGATTAGAGATGTTTCTCTTTTTCTTTTTTTTTTTTTTTGTCGTGGAAGCAATTTGCAACAAGTGTTTGCTGTTGCACAATTTTTTTTATTTTGTATCTTACTATTTTGGGTGAAGAAAGTTTTATATTTCGATCTAATAAAGAAGGGCGCGGATAGTTTCCCTCTGAGTCTGAATTCTTCATCATCTTTGATTATTTGTTCTACTGAGTGGGATTACGTTGGATATGTTGTTCTTCTTCCTTTTTTTCACCTTGGAAAATGATTGGCTAATTCTTGATTATTGACCCATTCTTGAATTGCAATTTCTAAATAAATGATTTGTCTGTAGACAATTAATTACAGGCTTGGTGGAACAAGAATTAGTCATAGTTCCAAATCCCATCTTATGAACTTTCTTGACAGCCATAATATTCCAACTCATTAATGAGATAATGAACTCGAAAAGTTCTCCGCAATACACGCTACCTCCTACCAGTATAGGTATCTAGTAACTATGTTAATCAACAATTATGGAAGAAATCACCTAGCGTTTTTTGTCTCTACTGAAATTTATTTAAATGTGGATTTTCGTGATTTTCACTTCATTAACCATTAGGCTACATCGTTTGATGCTAGCTACATGTATTGGTTTTGACTTCAAAGAGAGAGAAATGGTGCAAAATTGCTTGTATATTATTCACCAGAAGTAGCAAAGGCATTCTTGAAGCCAGGATAACCCATAGAGAAAATTTTCAAAAATGCTCACAGGTGTGTACGGATCCTCCAAAAGTAGTGCATTTTTGGAGGATCAGACACACGTGCAGCAACACTTTAGGGGAATCCGAGCAACATAGTCTAAAGGGGAATCATATACATATGTGACTATAACTAACACTTTAAGAAAGCTTCATTTACTATATTCCTGAACAGGCTGAAACAAGCTGAAAAAACTCTATAAAAATGACATCATGATATGTATTTAAAATGAAGGGGGAAAATGAGTTTATGAAACATCACCCTCCAGTACTAGTTGTAGTGGAACTGCTAGCCCATGTATCAATCACAGTATCAGGTGAAGCTGGAGTGTTTTTCTTCAATAACACAGCATCATCCGTTTCAGAAGGATAACGATGAACTTTTACAGTTGTTGTCTTGGTATTGCAGCTATTGATATCCTTTTTCTGATAATTTTTCCATTCACTGTATTTGATAAGCTTCAACGTTTCGTGTACTTCTTCCATTGTAGGTCTCATGTCCTTGACAACTTGCAAGCACTGGAAAGCTAGTTCTGCTACTGATATTGTCATCCTCCTGACTTCAGCATCTGTCTCGAATCCAAGTGATGGATCAATCACCTCATCAAATGCAGATTTTAGTATCCTGTTCATCGCGTAGTTTGCCAAATTAATCTCGTGCATATGTCTGTTCATATCTACAGCTCGCTTTGATGATAGGAGCTCAACAAGGACAACCCCAAAGCTATAAACATCACTCTTATCAGTAAGCTGGTAACATTCGTGATACTGAGGATCAACATATCCCGGGGTCCCCTGAGGTGCGGTTGAGATATGAGTGACATCGTTAGGGAAGGATTTTGACAGCCCGAAATCTGCTACTTTGACACAAAACTTATTGTCCAGGAGAATGTTATTTGTTTTGACATCACGGTGTATGATGTCAGAAGCATGAAGGTAAGCCAAAGCGCTAGCAGTTTCAATGGCGATTTTGAGCCTTATAGACCATGTTAGTAACTTATCCTTCGCTCTATGTCCGTACAGGTGATCAGCAATTGTTCCATTAGGAATGTACTCATAAACAAGGAAGAGTTCACGGCTACGTCTTGATGTACATCCATAAAGGGTTACAAGATTCGGATGCCTAAGGCGAGTGAGAATTTCAATTTCGTTGATAAACTGCTGCATTTGCCTGTGATTGTTCTCATAAAGACTCTTAACTGCAACTTCTTTTCCATCTTTAAGTTTTCCTGATTTTAGAACATACAGAAATAGCTGTTAGATCAAGATGCTTACTACGTAAATTTCCCCTCGAAAATCAAAACAAACAGAACAGACTTTTGTGGATTGTCTTTAGATTATTACTCCCTCGTTTCAATTTGTTCGACTTACTTCCCTTTTTAGTCCGTTTCAGAAAGAATGCATCTTTCCCTTTTTAGTCCGTTTCACATGATATGTTTAAGACCACAAGATCAAAGAACATTTGGTACATTCTAACACCACGAGATTCGAAAGTCTTTTTTTACTTTCTAAACTCCGTGCCTAGTCAAAACTAGATAAACAAATTGAAACGGAGGGAATAACTTCTATGCAAAAAGATCTTTCTTACCATAGTACACAGTTCCATAACCTCCATCACCAAGTTCTCTAGAAGAACTGAATTTGTTGGTGGCTTCTTCAAGTTCTTCATAGGAGAATACAGGAATCCCTAGGTACTCACAACGTTCCTCGAGCTCGTGATGAATCATTGAAACACCAGATGTATTTCTTGAAATAAATAGTGAAAAATCATTTCTCCTCCTCATGTAAAACCATAGACCACAGGCAATTGCACAGAGTCCAACGAGAGAACCGATTAATGCTGAAACTGAAACAAAAAACAAAAACAACCGATCAACGAACATAAAACATGGACTAAAGTGAAATATTTTAGATTCTTCGTATCTTTGTTATTGATAAGGGGAGCCTTGATTCAAGAATAAGAGTTTCCACCATGATGTGACCAAGAGATCACAGGCTCAAGCGGTGGAAATAACTACTTCTAGGCTCTAGCTATATAATTGTCATTGTAGAAATAAACCTTTAAAGTCTAAAATCTTGTAATGTACAACAACAAAATTGCAGACAAAATGTCAAAAGATAGGTACCTGCAACAATCACTTTCGCATATCTAAGATGACGATCTGCAAAGTACAGTAAAAATGAAAATGTAAGATGAACCAAGAAAAGAAAAGAACCAAAATCATTAATGTGAAACATGATAAAATCTCTTTACCTTTGTTGGTTTTAGAACAAAAAAAGTTGTTAGTAGTGTTATCTGTTTGACACTTTCCTCCTGTATAATAACACTGATTACACTCATCAGACACAGTCCATCCTAGTATAACTTCATCAGTTAACAGATGAAATAAGCCACTTCCATTTTCTTTTGCTTCTGTATTTGATGTCAAAGGCAACTGAATAAATGAACAGCTACTAGGAATAGGTACTTCATAATAATGGATGGAGATGTTATAGTATAATACGAAACTATCACAGACATTGTAACTTTGATAACTGCTGGAGCTGAAAAATTCTTCATTTCTACTCTTTTGGCTTTTGTTGCATTTGAACAAAGTGAGTAATGGATCAAATCTATATGTTATTGAAGGAGAAATAACGATTGAGAAATTTTTATCAAAAGTCTGACAACTGTTCTTCTTCAAAAGTTCTCCAAGACTAGAGTCCTTAAGTTTGATAAAAACATCACTTTTTTCGATAGCTTGATATTTCACCCCATCCAATTCAATCATGGGATTTTCAGTATCATCACAATAAACTTTCGACAATCCACAATCAAGTTCAGTGGATTTGTAGAAAGGAAAACTCAAATTTCTTAAGTTTCCACACTGGAATTCATTAGTGCAGTTTGAGTATGATGTGTTCTGTCCTTGAGCTGAATCAAAGTACCAAAACTGAAACAATACGAAGACGAAAAAACAAGAAAACATATCCATGATGAACCCTTTTGGATTTAAAAAAACAACAAGAATAAGCAAAAGAATGTTGGTTAAGAAAAAAAAACTGAATTCTGCAGAGTTTGTTTTATTGTAATATTGGATTTGCTTAGCAATAGGATTGCATTAATGTTGTTTATCTTTTAGACACGTTAAGTTGACTCAAACATGTGGAAACAAGACTTTGAAGAAAGACAATTTGATGGAAGATTGGCCAAATGGGGTATGGGACCTTTGTGACTTTAACAACATGAGGAATTTTCAATTCACCTTCCTTCCCTTCATTTATGGTTCAAAGACAACTTTTCTTCGATCATACGAAACTTATTGATCCGACTAATTCAGATTCATGTCAAGTAAGCTCGTTAAGTAAGGTAAACTGTTCCTTATCAAGAAGTTCTCTTTTTTCAAGATTCGAGCTTCAGACCTCCAATTAAGAATATACAGTCCTCAACTATCATACCCCACTCTTTTTTACAAAGTGAGTAATTTTCTATTACCTTCCTTCCATGTATTAGTGGTTCAAAGAGACTAATTTAGATTCACGTCATCTGCCTTGTCACGAGTTTCTTTTCTCAAGACTCGAACATGAGATATCTGGTTTGGACTTATGAATGGTTCAACGAGTCATATAATGTCCAAATTCATGTCTAAGTCCGGTAAAAAAGGCAAAACCATTACTATTCAAGAAGTTTTTCTTTTTTCAAGACTCAAACTCGAAAATCTGATTAAAGATAGACGGTTATAAACCATCCTAGTTTTAAAATATGACTCTTTCTTATTAATGGGACATGTCAAATCATTCCCTCCACATATAAGATGACCCCAAAAAGTAGTTAGGAAAAATGAGTACCCTCTATTAAAAGTTGAAAAGGACACTGCATAATAAGTCTTCACTTTTGACTCTTCTTGGTATAAAAAAAATAATTTTTTTAGTTGTCTTTTGTCAGTCTCTTTGGATGAAAGCCTGCCTTATTGGACAAAATTTAAGAAAATCAAATAATATACTCAATATTCCCTTATATGACCACAAGTTCTTGTAGTTTTTTTTCAGAATTTTTTTTTTCTAACTAAAAGATTCTGTTTAATGTGGTTTACTGCTACTTCAGTTATATTAAACTTGCTTTTTTAGTTTGAATTTTTTAAAATTATTTTTGTCTATTCAAATTACTTCTATAATGTGGTAATTAATTGAGTCAATTAATGAGATGGAATTCTTAAGACCAGTCTAAATGTAGAATTGTGGAATTCTTAAACATCATAATTATATAGTTATCTTTCTAACTCTCATTATTATTTCTGTTGTTGGTCTTTGGTCAGTATAATTTTTGTATTGCAGTCAATTAAGGAGAAAATGTAGCCTCCATACTTTGTATCGCGACGGAGCTAGGGACGCAAGGGGTTCATCTGAATCCTCCATCACCTTTGGAAATGACACAATATTTACGAGGTTAATACTAATCCTCCATCGCCTTTGGAAATGACACAATATTTACGAGGTTAATACTATCCTTTTACGGATAGGTTATAGTAGATGTTGAATTTCCTTGACTTCTTCATGTGTTTACTTCTTTATACCCCGCGTATCTTGATTCCGCTACTTAATTTAGTGCAAACTCCATACTCTAAAATTGTGTTTGGTGTGCCTCATTTTCAAAAACTGTATAAGACCTATCTATTGCTATTCATAAAGAAATGGACTCTATGGTGCTTTTTGAATGAGCTACTTCAGAACAGGAAATGTTTTGACATATGTCGAATGCTGTCTTTAGAATGGACCATATAAATAGAGGTGATCTATGCATAGTTATTCTAGACAGAGGCGGAGCTACAGTTCGACTTACAGATTCAGTAAAACTTCTGAATTTCCCGGCCCAACCTAAAATGGATGGAAACACTGGCTTGATGAAGACTAGAATTGAAATAGCTAAATCGACTGCTCCTCTAGAATGGTTAGTAATACCACTTGAGAGCGGATAGACTGTACACTCAGTGCCACTAGTAGCTTCTACTGCGGGCGGTCTTAATAAGAGCAGGAGACTTGGAGGCGACTTCTAGAACGAATCGAGCATGAAACAAGTACCCAATAATATTCAGTTAATGTTATGACTTGGCTCAGTTTTCTGTGTATTTTTGTTTATCTACATGAACTGTGAAACCAAAAAAAGATGAATATTATGTACTTGTGATACTTGTGCTAGAGTCACTAATCCACACTTGAGTTACTGAAATTGGTGAAGTTGGAAACTTGTTGTTGAGTTTCTTCAATAATACATCTACTTCTGATTCAGGTGAAAGAGGGACTTGTACACTCTCTTTCGTGTTTCCGTCACAATCGATTTTCTTATCATGTATATACTCACCATGCTGAATTTCTTGCAATGTTTCTAGTACTTCAACCATACTAGGTCTCATGTCCTTGTCATGTTGCAAGCATCTAAACGATATCTCGGCTACTGAAATAGTCATCCTCCTAACTTCTCCATCAGACTGAAAACCGAGGGATGGGTCTATCAACTCATCAAATGCACACCTTAAAATCCTGTTTATTGCATAGTTAGATAAGTTGATCTCTTCGTTATGTCTACTGAAGTCTACTGCAGGCATGGATGATAACAGCTCAACAAGGACAACCCCAAAGCTATAAACATCACTTTTATCAGTAAGCTGGTAACATTCGTGGTACTTTGGATCGACGTAACCAGGGGTACCTTGAGGTGCAGTTGATATGTGAGAAATATCCGTTGGATGAAGTCTTGAAAGTCCAAAATCTCCAACTTTGACACAGAAGTTTTGATCAAGTAGTATGTTGTTACTCTTCACATCGCGGTGGATTATATCAGAAGCATGGAGATATGCCAGAGCAGTGGCAGCTTCAACAGCAATTTTCATGCGTATAGGCCACGTGAGTGAGCCGTCCTTCATCTTATGACCGTGCAAGTGATCAGCAATCGTTCCATTTGGGACGTACTCATATACAAGTAAGAGTTGATCGCTGAGTTTAGACGTGCAACCATAAAGAGTGACAAGATTTTTGTGTCTTAACCTTGTTAGAATTTCAATCTCAGTTGCAAACTGTTCCTTTCTCCTAGCATTGTGGTCGTAGAGGCGTTTTACTGCAACTTCTCTTCCATCCTGAAGTTTCCCTAGTTTGTAGCATACAAGAACTAGAATCAACGAAAATGAAGAGAGTGATGGCTAGACACATCTGCATTGTCAAAAGTTTCTTACCATAGTAAACTGTTCCATATCCTCCATCCCCGAGTTCTCTGGATGAATCGAAATTCATGGTAGCTTGTTGAAGTTCAGCATAAGAGAAGACGGGAACCCCAGAGAACCCGCTGTCTAATTCATAGCTTTGTGTTGAGGGGTCTGAAGGGGTGCTTCTTGGAAGAACATTAGTAAAACTTCTATGACTCTTCTTGCAACAGCAGATTATATTGATCACTATGATGATTGCTATTATAAACAATCCACCAAGCACTGCAGATCAGATAAGACATTAAACAGGTTAGTTCAGACTCACCCAAAATGCTCTCGTACACGTGTCACCATGAACCTGATAACATTTTTGAAGAGTTCGAGCAACACAGAGTTACAAATAAAAGTTATGGCATAGTATTAGTGCACATCTAGACACCTCAGCGTGGGCTTAACTTACAACTAAAACACTCCAAACTCATCCTTACTATGTCTCATGGACAGCCAATGTGAATACATTTTGGAGGTGTTCTGATGATCATTTTGTGAGTTGGAGTGTTCAACTAACACAACCAAGACAAGTTTAGATGTCTAGATGTGCATATATATACTCAAAGTTGGAATGTTTACTTGTCGGTTGATTATTTATGTATTATGCCAAAAGTTATTGATTGTATACTATAGTAAAGTACCTGAGCCTAGTATCAATCCCAAATTCTTTTTAGCTGCTGCAATACACACAAATGACAGTTCAAATCAGTCACAATAAGACTGAAATAAATGCACATTCATCCACATTAACAATAGTAAAGATAGCAACAAATACCTTTAGAGCAAAAGAAGTTATTTTTGCTGTCATTTTGGCATTGTCCTTCTCTATAAGAACACTTGGAACAATCTTTAGACACTTCCCAATCCAATGTGAAATTAGAACTCAACAACTCAAACAAATCAGAAGGAACAGGTACTGAAGGTGAAATATACTTCAAAGGTAATCGAATAATCGAGCAGTTTACAGGAAGATCATCTTCATCAACTTCCATACTATAGTTTCTATGATCTGTTCTTGGTTTATGATAGTACAAGTTAAATCCATCACAGTTCAAGTACTTTTCATAACGTCGAAAATAGCCATCTACCTCCTCATTACTACTACTACTACCATTCATACATTTGAACAAAGTGATATTGTTGAATACACCAAATGAAACAGAAGGTGTATTAGGAAAAGATAAGTTCCTTTCAAAGGATTTACAACTTCTATTAGCTAAATAACCTTCAAGAATCGAGTCCGAAAGATCGATACCATTCACCCATAGCCACTTCTTGTAAGCATTGTATGTCACACTTTCAATCTCAACTTTTGGATATTGAAATGTGTTGTTACAATCAATCTTTGATAATCCACAATATGGTTTATTGAATTCTGAAAAAGGATAACTCATGATACCAAGTCTTCCACAATTGAACTCTTTTGGACATGATGATTTACTCTCAACTTCAACTATAACAACATGAAACATAAAGAACATAGCAAAAAAAAGGGCTAAAGCCATAAGTCTTAACTCTAAAAAAAACTTCAACTAAGTATATAACAATACATAAGTAGAAAAAGTTATTATAAGACAAATTATTAGTATTACCAAAAAAAAATTGTACACTAGTTCACCCTCAATCCCATTTTATACTATAGTTTGGACTTTCTTTAAAAAATTACAAAAATGGTCCCTTATGTTTAGGGGTATCTTCAATTTGGTCCCTTAAGTATCTTCTAAGAAACTTTTAGTCCTTTAAGTTTGTCAAATTAGACACTTTTAGTCCTCCGCCAGACATTTAGCTATACGTGTTTAGTACTCCACTAAATATTTAGCAAACTCTACTAGTTAGATGTAACGAAAACCATGAGAAAAAAGAAAGATTTAACCGGAAATATCGGAAAAATCCCATCGAATCTCAAAAACTGTTGCACTGATAATCTGAGTTCTTGTTTAACAACTCTTATACAACCGAACATATAGAGTTTGTTAAACATTTGAACGAAACTAAAAGGTGCTTGTTTTTAGGAAGATTTAAAAAGACAAAAATTAAGGGACTATTTTGAACCTACTTTTAAACATAAGGGACTATTATTGTTATTTTCAAGACTTTGTTATCTTATCTTTTACGAATAATTCAATTAACAAGCACTAAAGATTATAAAAAAGCAAAAATTAGGGACCATTAAATTTGCAAGTGGAAATATGAAATGAATTTTTTTTTAGTAATTTTGCTTACCAACTTTTCATTGACTGTGACTTTAGCCGAATTAAAAGACTTACAATATAATTTGACTATTAAAACAACAATCATATATTTAATAATTAATTTAGAAAAAAAATGCATTTGAATTAGTCTATGCCTGGGTTTCTACTCCATTGTACTTTTCTGACAACAAGTGGTGACAGCTAATTATATTAAAATGCATTTTGCTTAAAAATATTAAGTCGGACTAATTTATTTGACGTAGTTTGACTCAACGTAAAACTTGAGGAAAATCAAAAAAGTGAAGTTTTATAATTTGTGGCTTAAAACAAGCTTTATACTCATTTTATTAAGGGTGGAAAGGTAATTTTAAATTTGAGTTATGTACGATTATACTAAGACGATATTTTTTAGATAGATTAATAGAAAAAATATATAACGTAAATTGAGAGCAAACTTCTTTGAATGTGATCTCTCAAGACTAAACAATTAAATAAAGGGAAAAGGGTCTGATACTTCTCAACTTTGTCATTTAGAGCTGATATATCCCTTGTTATGAAAGTGGTTCATATATACCCCTACTTGTAAACAAATGGTTCACATATACCTTTTTTCTCAACGGAAATGAAAAAAAAAATAATTTTAATCTAAATTTTTATTATTTTTTTCTAAAAAATATAATCCCATATGAGTAAATTTAATCCTCGTCAAACATATTTTTTTTGACTTTTTTTTGTTTCAATGACTAATTTATAATTATTATTTTGATAATCAAATTTATTTATGTTTCACTAATATTCTTGTAAAACTTATTGTAGATGATCAAAATTTTTCTTCGAATACGAAATTAAATTACAATACACACACAAAAAAATAGTTTAATTTTTTATTCTAATTATAATAAAAGAAGTCAAAAAATAATTTATGTATCAAAAAAATTAAAATATACCTTGAACTTTGATAGAAGAATCATATATACCCCTAAATAATTTTTTTAGAAAAATTAGAAGTAATAAATATAAATTTAAAATTAATTTTTTAAAATACGTTAAATGAAGGGTATATGTGAGTCATTTTGTAACGGCAGAGGTATATGTGAGCCGTTTGTATAACGGTAAGGGCATATATGAGCCACTTTTATAACGAGGGGTATATCAGCACCAAATGACAAAGTTGATGGGTATATTAGATCCTTTTCCCTTAAATAAAAGCAAAGGCAAGATATATTTGTTTAATTTTGATAAAATAAATTAATATTGAAATGGAATATTCTTTTTCTTTTTTTTGTTTTTGCCTTTTTTATTTGGCAGGTCAACTATTGGCTAGAACTAGAACATGGAATATAGAGGTCCATCCATTTAAAGTTGGAGTTAAGGAAAAGTCAATTTTACCCTTAATCCTAATGGAGCTATAACTTGAGCTTTTTCTCAAAGAATTTAAACACGTGAAGTCCACTTATTTTACGGTGGAAGGACAAACATGAGACGATTTGCTAACGATAAAAAATGAATGGACCGAAAGTGTAATTGAATCACTTCCACTCATAGATATAAAAACCATCATAATTTTTTTTAAAAAAGGTGTGTGTGTGGGGGTGGGGGGGGGGGGGGAGAGGGGGTAAAAGAGTAACTGTAGATTTACTAAGATACATAGTTCATGAAACTTATCACGCTCGGACTCTTCAAAACTGTTGTCGCATCTATGTTGGATTCTTCAAAATTCAGTACTTTTGGAGTATCCAATACACGAGAGAATATTTTCGAAGAGTCGGAGCTACAATATAGCAAGAAACTTGTCACAGTAGCAACAACATTGCTACTACTTGGTATTAGCTGTAGTACTAGAGCAAGTAATCCATTTATCAGAATTTGGTGAAGGTTGTGATTTAACTTGATTCAGCAATAACTTAGCTCTCTTCTCATTATCAAATTCACTAGTCTGAATCTCTTTTAGAGTATCCAAAACTTCAACCATAGTAGGCCTCATGTCCCTATCTGTCTGTAAGCATAGAAAAGCCAACTCTGCTACTGAACTAGTCATTTCCCAAATATTGGTATCTGAATCGAACCCCAGGGATGGATCGATCAACTCGTTGAATGAACATTCCACAATCTTGTTTATAGCAAAGTTAGCTAAATTAATCTCTTGACTATGCCTCTTCATGTCCACAGCTGGCATTGATGAAATGAGTTCAACAAGGACTACCCCGAAGCTATAAACATCACTTTTTATGGTCAGCTGGTAACATTCGTGATACTTTGGATCGATATAGCCAGGGGTACCCCGGGGTGCAGTTGAGATATAAGAGACATCATTTGGGAAGAGACGTGATATCCCGAAATCTGCAACTTTGACATTGAAATTCTGATCAAGGAGTATGTTATTAGTCTTGACATCACAGTGTATTATGTCAGAAGCATGAAGGTAAGCCAATGCGCCAGCAGTTTCTATGGCAATGTTCAAGCGGACTGGCCAGGTGAGTGATCTGTTCTTCGCTCTATCACCGTGAAGGTGATCAGCTAGAGTTCCATTAGGAATGTATTCATAGACAAGGAGTAGTTCACAGCTACGCCTTGAAGTGCAACCATAGAGGGTAACAAGATTGTTGTGCCTTAGCCTAGTAAGGATCTCAATTTCATTTACAAACTGCTGCATTTGTTTGCAGTTGTGCTCGTAAAGGCGCTTCACAGCAACCTCTCGTCCATCCTTAAGTTTTCCTAGTCATTAATGAACAAGAATTAGGCACATGAAGAAAGATTTAAAGATAGCTCAGTTGGATTAGGAAGTCTCTCACCATAGTAAACAGTTCCGAAACCTCCATCTCCAAGGACTCGAGAGGATTTGAAATCATTCGTGGCTTCTTCAAGTTCGGAATAAGAAAAGACTGGGATGCCAAAGTATATACTGCCTCCCTCAACATCATTTTTAAATACATAGGACAATTTTCTTGTTGAGAGGAAGTGGGGTGGATTAGATTTCCTCCTCTTGTAACACCAGATTAAGTAGACAGCTAAACAAGTTATCATCACCAATACTCCACCAAAAACTGGAGAGAAATAAAAAATCGAAGGTTATCAAATGAAAGAAAACAGCTAAACATCGCAATCTCTCAATACTAGTTTGACATTGTGGATATTTAAGTATTTAACTACCTGTTCCAAGAATCAGTCCCAACTTGCTTCTGTTAGCTTTTGCATCAATAAACAAGAGGGAAAATTATCAGATGTGACATGAAATAAAAAAGGATTTAACCTTGAACATGTAGATCATTTTGAGATGTCTACCTTTGTAACAAAGAAAATTGTTCTTCTTATCAGTCTGGCATCGACCTCCACCATAGTAACATTCGTTACAGTCATCAGACAATTTCCATTCTACTAGAAATACAGAACTTAAGAAGTTGACCAAATTATCATCACCAGGTTCTATTTGGTAATATGGCAATCTGATAAGTGAACAGTTGGCAGTATGATTGCCTGCTAGAATGTCTTCGGCATCAACTCCATCGAACTTGTAGTATATGGTGAATCCATCACAGCCATTGTACGAGTGATAACCATCAAAATGATCTTTGTTGTTACTACTAGGCCTGTTGCATTTGTAGAAGTTCTGAAGGTCAACTGCAGTGTAAGAAATAGAAGGAGAGCCTGAAAGGGAGATATTTTCATTAAAAGCCTGGCACTTGTGTTGCGTCAATGTGGTTCGAAGCCTCAGGTCCACAAGTAAAATAGTATAAGTATACTCCTTTCCCATAGCATAGTACCATTGTCCTCCAGGAACCAGTTGGATTCTTGGATATGGTTTAGCATCACAATGAGAGATGGGAACTATTCCGCAGTCGGGTTGTGTGGATAGAGAGAAAGGAAAGCTCAGGTCAGTAAGCTCTCCACATGAAAAGGACTTTGGACAAGTTGAATCATTTCTCCCCTTTGCCTGAACTAACATCAGAAGAAGAGATAGAATAACGCCAATAGACGAAGAAGCCAAAGACATACTGCGTATCCTACTACAAGAAAGATCAAAGCTATCTGAAAGTTCTGAGAATTGCAACTCTCTAGCTCACCAGACTTTGTATCTTATAAGATGAAGTGCCATAACTTCTTAACACTCTCTCTATATTAAGTCTTCATCTTACGGGTAAAACTTGTCAAAAATACATACTAGGTGGAACCAAACATAATCAGACTTATTGAGGAAATAAAGACAAGGCTTAGAAAAAATGAAAACTTTCACATCAGTAAAGACTTGACTTCTTGACTCTGCAATATACCAGGCAACTTCTTATCAGTTTCAGGACTGAAGTCTTCAAAAATGGTTGACCTAACCTGTAGAAATATGAAAAGGAAAAGATTCTAGTCACACCCCAAAACACAACTATAGATAGTTTGATAATGTAAAAAGAACACCGCATACTTATCAGATAGCTTTTTACATCTCCTCGTTATGGTTTACAAATCCAGTCTTCCATTTGCTCATTTTCTCACTAGCAATTACCAAGAAATTTTTTCAAGTATAGCAGAGTATATATGGTGTAAGATAGATATACTTGCGATGCTCCAAGCCATCATCTTCATAATTTTGAAAAAGAAACAAATCAGAAATCGATATCCTAGAATATGGAACACTGGCCCCTCTATTCCATGACTAACATTGAAACGATAGTGCATATCACTATGACTAAATACTCAAATTGACACTCGTACTTGCATAAATTTCTAACGCTGTCCCCTCAATCCTTATTCTTTTTTGTCAAACTTCTCCCATCATTTTCTGTTACACCAGCTTTTGATCCCAAAAAGAAAAGAAAATGTGTCTTTGGACGGAGCCACTGCTTTATATTTTCCAACCTTCCAGTGTATATAACAGCTCTTATATAATGAAACTAAAAATTGAATCACTTTCACTCGTAGATACATTGCTCAAGAAACATCTCAGAGTAGTACATTCACATTCTCTCAATATCTACATCAATAACAAAGGAAGGGGGTGAAACTACTTTGTACTAGTAATACTAGAGCAAGTAATCCATTTACCAGTCGCAGAATTTGGTGAAGGTAGTGATTTGACTTGTTTCAGAAATAACTGATCTTCTGTTTTTAGGAAAGGAGATAGTTTCGTCTCATTGTCAAATTGTCTGAATCTCCTTTAGAGTATCCAAAACTTTAACCATAGTAGGCCTTATGTCCCTATCAGTCTGCAAGCACAGGAAAGCCAGCTCTGCTACTGAGGTTGTCATTTCCCTAATCTTGGTATCTGAATTGAACCCCAGGGATGGATCGATCAACTCGTGAAATGCACATGTTGCGATCTTGTTTATAGCAAAGTTAGCCAAATTAATTTCTTGGCTATGCCTGTTCATATCCACAGATGGCATTGATGAAATGAGCTCAACAAGGACCACCCCGAAGCTATAGACATCACTTTTACTAGTCAGCTGGTAACATTCTTGATACTTTGGATCGATATAACCAGGGGTCCCCCGAGCTGCAGTTGAAATATGAGAAACATCATTTGAGAAGAGCTGTGATATCCCAAAATCTGCAACTTTAACACTGAAATTCTGATCAAGGAGTATGTTATTAGTCTTGACATCACAGTGTATTATGTCAGAAGCATGAAGGTAAGCCAATGCACCAGCAGTTTCTATGGCAATTTTCAAGCGGACCGGCCAGGTAAGTGATCCGTCCTTCACTCTGTCACCATGAAGGTGATCAGCAAGAGTTCCATTAGGAATGTATTCATAGACAAGGAGTAGTTCACGGCTTCGCCTTGAAGTGAAACCATAGAGGGTGACAAGATTGTTGTGCCTTAGCCTAGTAAGGATATCAATTTCATTTACAAACTGTTGCATTCGTTTGCAGTTGTGCTCGTAAAGACGCTTCACAGCAACCTCTCCTCCATCCTTAAGCTTTCCTGATCATTGATGAACAAGAATTAGGTACGTGAAGAAGCAGTTGAAGCATAGCTCAGTAGTATTAGGAAGTTCCTCACCATAGTAAACAGTTCCAAAACCTCCATGTCCAAGTACTCTAGAGGAACTGAAATCATTTGTGGCTTTTTCAAGCTCTGAATAAGAGAAGACTAGGACACCAGAGTATATGCTCCCTCCTTCAACATCATGTTTAAATATAACCCGAGAATTTCTTTGCTGAGAGGTAGCGGAATGGACTATATTTCCTCTCCTTGTAACACCAGATAAAGGAGACAGCTAAACAAGTTATCATAGTGACATTTGTTACAGTCATCAGAGAGTTTCCATTCTACTAGAATTCCGGAAGTAAAAAAGCTGTCATCTTCTGTTGGGTGTATTGGCAATTGGAGAAGTGAACAGTTGATAGTAAGATTGCCTGCTGGAAGGACTTCATCATCATCTCCCGGAAGATTGTAGTACATGTTAAAGCCTTTACAACCATTGTACATTTTATAACCAGAAAAATGCTCGTTGTTCTTCCGGGTACTACTAGCACTGTTGCATCTGTAAAAATGACTCATAAAGATTTGGAGAATATTGAAAGATATAGAAAGAGAATCTGGAAGGAAGATATTTTCGTTAAAAGCCTGGCACTTGTTTTTCCTCAATATAGTTTGAAGCTTCAGGTCCACGATCAAAACTGTATAATTAAACGGCACGCTTATAGCATCATACCAATCTCCTCCAGGAAGCAACTGGATTCTTGGATATTGTTTAACATCACAACCAGAAATGGACATTATTCCACAGTCAGGTCGTGTTAGAAGAGTGAAAGGAAAGCTCAATGATAGAATATATGCCTTCACTTAACAAGTAATGGACCAGGTCCCTTACTACACTCCAGAAAAATACCAGAAAGTTAAATGCAGTAAAATCAACACAATGATTTTACGTGGAAATCTCCTTGCTTAAGAGAGTAAAACCACGACCTGTCTCACAGGATTTTCAATCGTTTTCACTAATCTTCAAAAGCAAAAGTAAAACACGATTACACCAAACGTAAGAAAGAGTTATCAATCTTACAGTTAAGCAATAGTCCTCTATTGCTTAACAAGCCTAAGTAGAAAACAATCTACCCACTAAGCTATCCCACCTGGACAACCTAGACTTTTAACACAACACACCAATTCCTTTATAGATTCAGGAATGGTTTACAGTTTAAGAACAAGAGAATATATTCCCAAACAACTAGACGAAAAGCTCCAGATATTGCTGTTGTTCTTGGAATAATTCTGCCTTTGCTTTGTAGTAGCCTTTGCAAGAGTTCTTGAAAAGTTTTTATCAAGTTGCAAAAACTAAACAAAAATGTTTAGGAAAGTGTGTTTTATATGAGCAAGTCACTTTCCTAAACTTCTTTGCCATTGGCTGGAAAAGTCACACTTTCTGACGCCATCGGGAAGTGTGCACCTACTTTCTGTACCGTCTCCAGCTGGCAATCAACTGGCTCCTCATCATGAGAGTCCGGTACCTCTACTAGGTCCCTGAGTTTGTTTCATCTACAATACTCAAGCAAGAACCCTGCAACAGACAATTAAGAAACTAGTACCTTTACAAGGTCTCCAGGTTTGTCAAATCATCAAAACTACAAATAACACTCAAGTTAGTAAGATTTCCACATGAAAAGAACTTTGGACAAGTTGAATCATTTCTCCCCTTTGCCTGAACTAAAATCAGGAGAAGAGATAGAATAAAGCAAACAAAAGAAGAAGCTAAAGACATATTGAATCGATACTGCAAGAAGAGGTAAAGAGCTGAAGATTTGTGAATTGCAACTCTAGCTAAACAGACTATCTTATAGGATCAAGTTCCATTACTAGTCGTTATCTTATTCATATATATTTGTAAAAAAGAAACTCTATGTACAACCAAACGTATACGAAGTGTCAGACTTATTGAGAAAAAGAAAGGCAAAGTAAAAAGGAAATTTCCATAGTACCTTCTCGTAAACAACCTAACGTATAAGAGGGGTCAGACTTATTGGGAAAAAGATAAGTGAAGAAGAATAGGAAATCTTCACATTACCTTTTCTAGCCATCAACACCAGTAGAAAGACTTTAACTTGTTGACTCTGAGTACTAACGGAGATTTCTCGTCATTTATCAGGACCAACATCTCCGGAAATGAAGACTTCAACTGTAGAATAAAAAGCACAGTTGTCTGAAAGTTAAATGGTTTGCAGATACATCAAATGTATGGTGAATAGTGCACTTGTACTTACACAGATTTCTAATACGGTCCTCATTAATAACTCCATAAGTTCTCGATTAAAAATTTCTTAAAACTGGCAGTGTATACAACTTAAACTTTTATAGAAATTAAAAATTGCATCACTTACACTCATAGTACATAGCTCAAGAAACTTCTCACAGTAGTACATTTTGCAGTCTCCCAAAATATACATAAAAGTGACAAAGAAACGGATTACAGAAATCTTAACTACTGTGTACAAGTTCTATCAGAGCAAGTATTCCATTCATCAGTCACAGAATTTGAAGAAGGCAGTGATTTAACTTTCTTCAACAAAACAATATCTTTTGATTCAGGGAAAGGAGGAGCAACTACTATTTTAGCTTCATTGGCATTGAGATTAGTCTGAATCTCCTTTAGAGTATCCAAAACTTCAACCATAGTAGGCCTCACGTTCCTATCTGTCTGCAAGCACAGAAAAGCCAGCTCTGCTACTGAAGTAGTCATTTCCCGAGTTTTGGTATCTGAATCGTACCCCAGGGATGGATCAATCAGCTTGTTAACAGCAGATTTTACAATCTTGTTTATTGCATAGTTAGCCAAATTGATCTCTTGGCTATGTCTGTTCATATCCACAGCCGGCATTGATGAAATGAGTTCAACAAGGACCACCCCGAAGCTATAGACATCGCTTTTACTAGTCAGCTGGTAACATTCATGATACTTTGGATCAATATAGCCAGGGGTACCCCGGGGTGTGGTTGAAATATGAGAGACGTCGTTTGGGAAGAGCCTTGAAATCCCAAAATCTGCAACTTTAACACTAAAGTTGTGGTCAAGGAGTATGTTATTAGTCTTGACATCACAGTGTATTACATCAGAAGCATGCAGGTAAGCCAATGCACCAGCAGTTTCTATGGCAATGTTCATGCGGATTGGCCAGGTAAGTAATCCGCCCTTCGCTCTGTTACCATGAAGGTGATCAGCAAGAGTGCCATTAGGAATATATTCATAGACAAGGAGTAGTTCACGGCTTCGCCTTGAAGTGCATCCATAGAGGGTGACAAGATTGTTGTGCCTTAGTCTAGTAAGGATATCAACTTCGTTTACAAACTGCTCCATTCGCTTGCAGTTGTGCTCGTAGAGGCGCTTTACAGCAATCTCCCGTTCATCTTTAAGTTTTCCTGTTCATCAATGAAAAAGTATTAGCCACAAGAAGAAACAGTTGATGCATATCCATATTCAGAAGTTTCTCACCATAGTAAACAGTTCCAAAACCTCCATCTCCAAGTACTCTAGAGGAATTGAAATCATCGGTGGCCTCTTCAAGTTCTGAATAAGAGAAAACTGGGATACCAAAGTATATACTGCCTCCCTCAACATCATGGTTAAAGATATCTGATAATTTCCTTGTTGAGAAGAAGCGGGATGAACTAAATCTCCTCTTCTTGTAACGCCAGATAAAGTATACAGCTGAAGAAGTTATCATCACCGATCCTACTCCGCCAAAGACTGGAAGAGAAGCTAGTAAGTCAATGTCTTTGGAAAAGCAAAAAGAAATAGCATCGTTTCCTTTTCTCTTCGAACCGATTAGAAGGAAGGCAGTAGCTCCTCCTACATACGAGGAATTCTCCCTTAACTCCACATTCGTACATTTTGTGTTTCTTTATTGCTAGAGAAAGGATTTCAGTTTATCCAAAATGACGAAATTTTAAATGATATGCATGAATATTCTGTAATAAGAATACATTACAGCAATTAAACATATTTTACTACCTGTTCCCAGAATCGGCCCCACCATATTTCTTCCATTTCTTTCGGTTGTTTCTTTTCTTTGATCGATACTACCTGTAGGTGTTTTTGCATCTACAGGAGGAGGCAATAATTCGAAATATATCATTTACACGGCTTGAAACAGAAGCATGAACTTGACCTAGAAAATATAGATTATTTTGGAGATGTCTACCTTTGTGACAAGAAAATTTGTTGGTTTTATTAGCCTGGCATTCACCTCCACCATAATGACATTTGTTACATTCCTCGGATAACTTCCATTCTACTAGAATTTCAGGACCCAACACGTCGAACAAATCACCATGAGTTGCCTGAATTGGCAATCTGATAAGTGAACAGTTGGTAGGAAGATTGTCTGCTCCTATGTATTCATCATCATGTCGGGAAAGGTTGTAGTATATGCTAAAGCCTTCACAGCCATTGTACATATTATAACCAGAAAAATGATCGTTCTCCTTCTGCGTAATGTTACGGGTATTATTACTGGTACTGATGCATTTGTAGAAGCTTATTATATTAATCATATGGAAAGACATAAAAGGAGAGTATGGAAGGGAGAAATTTTTGTTAAAAGCCTGGCACTTGTGTTTCGTCAACGTTGTTTGAAGCTTCGTGTCCCCAAGCCAAACTGATGAATTATGCATCTCTAAAGCATAGTACCAATCTCCCTCAGGAAGAAGTCGGATTCTCGGATACGGTTTAGCATCACAACCAGATAAGAACATTATTCCACATTCAGGTTGTGTGGAAAGAGAGAGAGGAAATCTCAGGTCAGTAAAATTTCCACATGAAAACGACTTTGGACAAGTCGAATCATTTCTTCCATTTGCCTGAACTAACATCATAAAAACAGATAGAAGGAAGCAAAATAAAGAAGAAGCAAGATCCATATTGAATCTAACTGCAATTAAGAAGAAAACGCGCTAACTGAAGCTTTGTGAATTGTGACTCTAGAAGTCTATATCTTATAAGACCTGAACAGTTTCTCGATTACTAGCCTTAAGTTTATCGATAATGTTTGTTAAAAAAGAAAAATGTGTAACACAAACGTATAAGAAGGTTCAGATGTGTATTAAGTAAACAAAGGTGAAGAAAAAAAAAGGAAATGTTCACATTAGCTTTTCTAGCAATTGACTCCAGTAGAAAGACTTGACTTCTTGACTCAGTAATATAACAGCAACTTTTCATCATTTTCAGGTCCACCAAATATTGATGACTTGACCTGTAGAAATTGAAGCTATACTATTAACCTTCTCCCATTCATTTTCTGTATCACCAGTTTTGAACCTGAAACAACGCGGGGGCCTTTCTACGGAGGAGCCATTGTCACTATGGTGATCCCCTTTACATTCTCCGACCTGCGAGGATTCAACAACCTCTTCTGTGTTCTGAAAGTGTATAATATTCTTGTGCCATTGCGTTAAGTTAACTGCAATGTAACTGTTTGAAACAGATATGTATGATATGCTTGAAAATAAAGTAGCAAAACCTGCTACAACGACTAGAGAATTACAAAGCTGATACTGCAACATTACACAAATAGAATAAAAACTTTTACACTGCAAGGTATATAACGATAACTCTTACATAATGAAACTGCAAACTGAATGACTTCCAGCTCAAGAAACTCAGTACATTTGTAGTCACAAAATGTACATCAATAACAAAGAAATGGGGTATAGGACTTTTAACTTCTTTGTTCTAGTTATATCAGAAGCAAGTAATCCATTTATCGGCGGCAGAATTTGGAGAAGGCAGTGATTTAACTTGTTTCAACAATAACATAACTGCTGATTCAGGGAAAGGAGAAGCTGATATTATTTTTAGCTGCATTGGCATTGAGAGTTTGTACCCTATTTTGCTGAATTTCGTGTGCTATTGTTCACCATCTTTTTTTGGTGATTCAGAATTCCGATGTTATTTTGGACAAAAATTTTCGTGAACGTCAGTTGGCCCTGACGGCTAAAACGACTCATGATTTAGCATGAACAAAAAAGTTAGCATGAACAAAAAAGTTGAAAGTTGAATTACGGTTTTACCCTTTCTATAAATTAAATTATTATAAAATATTTAAATATTTGATTGTATAAATATCTAATTTATTAATAATTATCATCTATAATCTATATGTATATAATAGTTATAATTTTTTTTACAAAAATCTTTACCTAAATTTTTTTTTCTTTTTCCTCTTCTTATAACTTTTTCCTTAACCCCTCGCATGAATAATATAATTGATGTGGATAAAGTATTATCCTTTATCATAAATAACGAAATTTAATAATTTAAAGGGTGCAAATCTACAAAATGGATACGCACATTGATAATGTTCTCTTGATTATTATTAAAGAATGACTCTAGCTTCAAAAAATTTAAATTCATTAATGCTTAATTACATGAAAAGAATTTTAGTTTTTCTTTTTACATGGTTTGCTAACTTTAATTTTTTTCCATATTCTTTATTTATTTATTATTATTTTCTAATTACTTATTTAACTTTTATACTCTTAATATTCATAACTCTCATCTTTTCATATTCATAACCTCCAAATATTTAAAACTAAAATTTTAAGATATCTTTTGATATTCCTCCTATTCTATTTATATAAATTCAACTTCTTTATCTCATGAAACCCTTATCAAGATTATTAGGCTATTATTTTTATTCTATAGTAAAAACAGATGATGAAACTCTTGAATTTTGATAGGATATGAAAGGAGTCGATAAAAACTCAGAGAGTTATGTACTAATTTTGTACTTATATTTTCATCTATATATACATCAATCTTATGAGAATAATGTCTATATTGTATTTTTTCTTAAATATTTTGTTTCTTTGTCTTTTTTTCACTCTTTTAGATTTCTTAATTTAGTTTTCTATGAATGTTTTATTGCCGTAAGTCTTTGAATTTTGTAATTGATACATTTTATTATTCATTACAATTTACATATATATTTCCATGAGATTTTAGTCATTCTAACGTATCTATAAAAATTCACATGAATCACACGTGCGAAGCACGTCCTCAGAAACTAGTATTATTATAAGAGGGAACCAAAAAAGCTAAAAGTTGAATTACAATTTTACCCTTATTATAAATTAAAATGTTATAAAAATATTTAATTATTTAATTTAAATATTAAGTTATTTATTTTAATAGAAATGTTAATGACTTTTGCACTTCTTTAAATTAATTCTTAATTAAAATATCTAATTTATTTTATTTTCTTGAAATATTTACCCTTTAAATAGATACATGTATATGGTTTATCTTCTAAATTAATTTATGTTCTTAATAAATATTTGTCTTTAACTTTTGTAAGACTTGACCTTTCAACTTTGTAAGTGAATCTTCATATTCCAAAGCTATTTTTTTCCCCTATAAATACAATCTTTTAATATTATTTTTATAGAAAGATTTACATGTGATACAATTTTTGTGTGTGAAAGACTAGAGAAGTTTTAATTAAGTGAAGAAAATTTCAAGGCAAGAGGATTTGTGTCAAGATTACAAGGCATAATGTGATTATAGGAATGAATGTTAATTACTAAAATATCGAAGCTTGATGTATTTTTTTTACTTATTTGTCGAGATCAGAATTATGGTAAGACCACTCCATTTATGTAGTAGAATATCACTTCCATTAACTTGTCTTCCAAATATTTTAATTTTTTATGGTCAAAAGTTGAATGTTTATTACTATAACTTTGTTTCTATTTGCATTATCAAGAAAAAACAGAAAAAACATTGTCTTAGCATTTTTCTATTTTTCGTTGGTTGCGTTATGCTAAACTTGCTCCTATATATGATACTTTTTCTTTGTATTTGTAATGTTGTTTTAAGAATATATTTGATTGAAGGGTATATTTTTTGCTTTAGAAAATGAGACAAATACAATCACAAAAATAGTGTATAAGACATGCAGAACAATTAATGCTTACAAGATATTCTAATTTCAAATTATTAATAATTATATTTTTGCATTTTAAATTTTAAATATTTGTAAAGAATCATTCTTACATGTGCTTGTGGATAAAATCTATAGTTTTTCGACAATTTTCATTAAAATTATGAGATCCAAATCCCAAAGTCAAAAAAATGATACACCAAAATGCTTAAGAAGTTAGAAAATCTTTTATCCTTTGACCAAATATTGCTCCTATTAATTTTTTAACAAAAAAATGTAAAATATATTTTAACAAACTTTTAATTGTAAGAATACCAATATTGTCATTTTGACTCTCCATTAAATTAAAATCTGATTTATTTAATTAAATATTAATATTTTATTTGTATAATTACATAATTTAAATACCAATCATTGCACTTTAAATCTTAGTTATTTCCTTCAAATAAGTTTTTTACTTATAAATTTTAATTACTTAATTGCATTCTACTTAATGAGAAGGAGAATTTCATCTTTTACTAATTAAAGTCAAATATTTTATCTTCTTGAAATGTATAAATATTAATTTAATTTGAACATTTTTTGTAACGACCCGTTTAGTCGTTTTGAGCAGCAGACTTTATTTCTGGAAAAACTGGCAGAAGCGACGGACCCCACGACGGACCGTCGCAGGGTCTCGTTTCAAAACACTTAGAAAATCTGAAATTGGGTACTAAAAATCGACTCTCTGAACTTTGTGACGGAATGGCAGGACGGACCGTCACAGGTGTGACGGACCGTCACAGACCCTTGGTGGAAATTTGGGTCTCTGAACTCTGCGACGACCTGCAGGACGGACCGTCGCAGGCACGACGGCCCGTCACAGGTTGCGCAAATCCCAGGCAGAATCGGATTTCCTTACACGTTTTAAGGGACGTTTGGGACTATTCTTTCCTTAATTATAGATTTCGTGGGTTTATATTAATAACTCAAATTCTTGGGGGTTAAAAGAGGTAACCCTAAGTTAATTAGTGGGGTATTATTGCCATCTTTTATTCTTAATTATATGTTAATTTGGGGTAAAAGAAAGAGGGTTTTGAATAAGAAAAGAGAAAAGAAAAGTGAGAGATAGATTGATCGATTGAGAGAGAAAGAGTCGAACGAGGAAGAAGAATATCAAAGCCTGGGAGATTGCTTGTTGATTCCAATTCTTCGGTGGAGGTAGGTTATGGTTTTCATGCTTTCATAGTAAACTCTTAATAGAGAATGATATGTATTGGTAGTATTGTAAACCCTACTATATGCTTAATTGTATGTTTGCGTGAATATGATTATGTGATTGTGATAAGATAAGCATGATGAAAATATTGAATCCCAAATCTTGATAAGATAAGCGTGAATATGATTATGTGATATGTTAATTGTATGTTTGATGTATGCTATGGTCTGTACAAGGCCAGATTTAGCACATGCAGTCAGTGTAGTGAGCAGATTCATGGGACAACCAGGGAGAGAACATTGGCAGGCTGTGAAGAGAATTTTCCGGTACCTTAGAGGTACATCTGACGTTGGTCTCATTTATGGAGGTGATACTCAGTGCTTGGTTACTGGCTATTCTGATTCAGACTATGCTGGAGATGTTGACACAAGAAGATCGATGACTGGCTATGTGTTTACCCTTGGAGGATCTGTCATCAGTTGGAAGGCAACTTTGCAACCTACAGTGACTTTGTCTACTACGGAAGCGGAGTACATGGCCTTGACAGAGGCTGCAAAAGAAGGGATTTGGTTGAAAGGGCTGGTTAGTGATCTTGGTCTACATCATGATCAGGCTACGGTGTATTGTGACAGTTTGAGCGCAATTTGTCTAGCCAAGGATCAAGTCCATCATGAGAGAACCAAGCATATTGACGTAAGGTATCATTTTCTGAGAAGTGAGAAGAGAATCAAGGTGAAGAAAGTAGGAACTGCTGATAATCCTGCTGATATGTTCACAAAGCCGGTTCCACAGAGCAAGTTTCAACACTGTTTGGACTTGCTCAACATCAGAAGCTGTTAATTGCCCTGCGAGGCAACTCTGAGGAAGAGGGGGTGGCCTGGCACTATCATAGTGCGTCTGAAGAATCTGTTCGGAGAATTCAAGTCAAGGTGGAGATTTGTTGAATGCCTTGAATCGGACCCGTTACAAACAGAAAGGTTAGGGCGTAGCTTAGCACTATATATATATAGACGCTATGGCAAACCCTATTTTGTAATTCTGTTTTTGCCTCTCCATAATAAAACTGCTCCCTCTCTTCCCGTGGACGTAGCCAATTTATTGGTGAACCACGTAAATCTGTTGTCTTGTTTTTCGCGTTTATATATTTTCTCGTATTATCTCAAATTTCGCACAACAGAAGCGTAGGGGTAGTGAAAGAAATAAAAGGAGAGTTTTGAAGGGAGAAACTTTTGCTAAAAGTCTAGCACTCGTGCTGCCTCAACATGGTATGAAGCTTCGGGTCCAAGAGCCAAACTGTAAAATTATGTGGTTTTTTCCGTAAGATTGTAGCAATCCCCTCCAGGAAACAGTTGGGTTCTTGGATTTGTTTTAGTACCACAACCAGACATGATCATTAGTCCGCAATCAGATCGTGAGGAAAGAGAGAAAGGAAAGCTCAAGTCAGTAAGATCCCCACATAAGCAAATAAAAGAATAAGCCAAAGCCATATTGAATCTACACTGCAAGAAGAGGAAAGACTAGACGGTTTGTGAATCGTAATTCTAGCTAGCTCACCTGAACTCTCTTAAAAGATCAAGTTTCGTAACTTTCAACACCGTAACTATTACAAGTCTTTCTCACTGGTAAAATTTGTCAAAAATAAACACTATGTGGAACCAAACGTATACGATGGGTCAGACTTTTTGGGGGAAAAAAAGCTGAAGAGAAAAGGAAATTCTTACATTGGCCTTTAGCCATTGACACCAGGGGTAAGACTTGACTTCTTAAGTCTGCAAAAATAAAAAAAGGACAGCAACTTCTAAGTCTTTGGAAATGGATGACTTGAACTGTCGAAATAGAAGCAATATTCATTTCAGTGATGGATCCAAAGGTGAAAACAACAATGGAAATGGTTCTAGTCACACCCTAAAAGGCACGTAAAGATAGTATGAAAAAACAAATTTACAACCTTGCATGGCTCACTAGTATATGCAACAATAAGAGAGGGTCTTTGGACGGAGCCACTGCTCTGAAGGACCTGCCAGTATATGTCACAGCTCTTATGTAATGAAATCAAATATTGAATCACTTTGACTCATAGGTACATAGCTCAAGAAACTTCTTTCTTACAGTTATACATTCGTAATCTCTCAAAATTCACATCAATAACAAAGAAAGGGAGTATAGAACTTTCAACTACTTTGTAGTAGTTATATCAGAGCAAGTAACCCATTTATTAGTAGCAGAATTTGGATAAGGTAATGATTTAACTTGTTTCAGCATAAACTTATCTTCTGATTCAGCGAAAGGGGATGCTGTAACAATTTTAGCTTCATCTCCATTGAGATTAGAGTCAGCTCTCTTCTCATTGTCAAATTCACTAATCTGAATCTCCTTTAGAGTATCCAAAACTTCAACCATAGTAGGTCTCATGTCCCTATCTGTCTGTAAGCATAGAAAAGCCAACTCTGCCACTGAAGTGGTCGTTTCCAAAATCTCGGTATCTGAGTCGAACCCCAGGGATGGATCAATCAACTCGTTAAATGCACGTTTTACAATCTTGTTTATTGCAAAGTTAGCCAAATTAATCTCTTGGCTATGCCTAGTCAAATCTACAGCTGGCATTGATGAAATGAGCTCGACAAGGACTACCCCGAAGCTATAAACATCACTTTTTATGGTCAGCTGGTAACATTCGTGATACTTTGGATCGATATAGCCAGGGGTACCCCGGGGTGCAGTTGAGATATAAGAGACATCATTTGGGAAGAGACGTGATATCCCGAAATCTGCAACTTTGACACTGAAATTCTGATCAAGGAGTATGTTATTAGTCTTGACATCACAGTGTATTATGTCAGAAGCATGAAGGTAAGCCAATGCACCAGCAGTTTCTATGGCAATTTCCAAGCGGACGGGCCAGGTGAGTGATCTGTTCTTCGCTCTATCACCGTGGAGGTGATCAGCTAGAGTTCCATTAGGAATGTATTCATAGACAAGGAGTAGTTCACGGCTACGCCTTGAAGTGCAACCATAGAGGGTAACAAGATTGTTGTGCCTTAGCCTAGTAAGGATCTCAATTTTATTTACAAACTGCTGCATTCGTTTGCAGTTGTGCTCGTACAGGCGCTTCACAGCAACCTCTCGTCCATCCTTAAGTTTTCCTAGTCATTAATGAACAAGTATTAGGCACACACATGAAGAAAGAATTGAAGCATAGCTCAGTTGGATTAGGAAGTCTCTCACCATAGTAAACAGTTCCGAAACCTCCATCTCCAAGGACTCGAGAGGAATTGAAATCATTTGTGGCGTCTTCAAGTTCCGAATAAGAGAACACTGGGATGCCAAAGTATATACTGCCTCCCTCAACATCATTTTTAGATATATATGACAATTTCCTTGTTGAGAGGAAGTGGGGTGGATTAAATTTCCTCCACTTGCAACACCAGATAAAATAGACAGCTATACAAATTATCACCAATCCTAATACACCAAAAACTGGGGGAAAAAAATATCAGTAATCAAAGGTTTTCAGACAAAAGAAAACATCACAAGGAAAAAAAAAGTGTCCTCTCAACTCCACTATTCATTTTGTGTAAGCTAAAGTAATTACCTCGCTTATCATCGTTTTATCATTAAGAAAATGTTTTGAGATTTTAAAACAATTAAGAAGAGATTCAAACGATATGCATAGAATAGAACAAAAGGAAACTGCAGTTAATGTATATTTAACTACCTGCTCCCAGAGTCAGTCTGAACTTTCTTCTAGCCGTTTTTACATCTAAAGAAAAAAATAGGAAAAATATGATTGATATGTTATATGAAGACAAGAAAGGACACTAAGAAATATGCACTAAGTGACTGAACCTTGTTCATGTTGATTATTCTCTTGATGACCTTGATCATGTGGCTTATTTGGATATGCACAATGAAATCTGTTGGTTATATTAGTCTGGCATTGACCTCCGCGATAGTGACATTTGTAACAGTCCTCAGACAGTTTCCATTCTACTAGAAAACCAGCAATTAACATATTGAACAAACCACCATCATCTGATGGCGGGCGTATCGGCAATGTGATAAGTGAACAGTTGGCAGGAAGATTGCCTGCTCGAACGTGTTTACCATCACCTCCAGGAAGCTTGTAGTATATGCTAAAGCCTTTACAGCCATTGTACATTCTATAACCAGCAAAATGATCTTTCATCTTATTGGTAATGTTTGGGGTGCTACTACTAGTGCTGTTGCATTTGATAAAGTCGAGAAAAGCTGAGACGATTTCAAAAGAAATAGAAGGAGAGCCTGGTAAGGAAAACTTTTCGTTAAAAGCCTGGCACTTGTGTTGCCTCAACTTGGCATGAAACATGGGGTTCTCGAGCCAAACTGTATAATGATACGGATTTCTTAAAGCATAGTACGAATCTCCTCGAGGAAGCAGTTGGATTCTCGGATATGGTTTAGCATTACAACCAGATAATAACATTATTCCACAGTCAGGTTGTGTGGAAAGAGAGAAAGGAAAGCTCAGATCAGTAAGATTTCCACATGAAAATGACTTTGGACAAGTTGAATCATTTCTGCCCATTGCCTGAACTAACATCAGAAAAAAAGATAGAAGTAAGCAAAACAAAGAAGAAGCAAAAGCCATACTACAAGAAAGAGGAAAACTAGCTGAAGTTTGTTTCGTTATACAGTATTAACTCTACCTAGATATATTAAATAGTCTTTAGTTTAACTGAAAAACTTGTCAAAAAGAAACACCATGTGGAACCAAACGTATAAGAACGGCTACACTTATTAGGAAAAAGAAAAAAAAAATTGAAGCTTTCACATTGAAACAAGTAGATAGACTTGACTTCATGACTCTGTATACTAACAACAACTTCACTCATTTCAGTTTTCTAAAATTTAAATGGTATGCAGATACATCGGACACATGAAAACGAAAAACGAAATAGTTATAGTCACAACTCACACCTTAAAAGATAGTATGATGATGTAAAAAGAAAGTTTCTAACGATTAGTGACACAGCTAGAAATTTAGCGAAGGATATGAAAATTGTGAATAGTAAGCAAATGGTCAATTATGAGTTTGTTAAACTTAAATATGTGAATACTCTGCCTATAATAATTTAGCTTAAATCATAAGGTTAGTGATTTTTCTATTTTTTTTATAATTATATATAATTTATGATTCACTGGACCGACTAAGTTAGATTCACGCTTTTATAAGTCTTGTTTAAGAGAAAAACGCTTCTTATATTGAATCTTCTTAGCTTTTTTTGTATTATTTTATATATATTTCGACTTTTCTGATTAAAATTTTAGCTTCGACCCAACTTGTATTCGAAGAAAATAATTGATCTATCAAACAACTAGACTTTGGGACATGTTAGCAAGTCTTTAATAAACAGACAAAAAAGAAAAAGGGACCATCAAGACTAAGAAATTGGACAAATTTGTCACATATTATATAATTGACTTGGTCTTATAGAATATAGTATAAAGTATATAGTAATTTCTCATTGTTTTTCTTCATGTGAAAACAACACATGTCTATTTTTATCTTTGAATTGAGGTTTCCATTTAGCTCATTCTATGTTTTTATTTTGAAATTATATGTTGTGATACAATATTGGTTGTCAGGAATTTGGTGAAAAATGTTCAAGATTTAATATGTATGTAATAAAAAGTAATTTTTTTTTATTTATATATTCAGTATATCTTTTATATATGCACACAGAATAATTTTTTGATAAAGGATATTCAATTGATAACCATTCATTTTTATGTGGCTTGTTAATAATTTTTTCTATAGAATTTGTGGATACGGAGATTATTTATTACTCTTTCTATTTCAATTTATATGGCATTATTTTCTTATTAGTTCTTTTCAAAGAGAATGAATTGTTTTTATATTGAAACGATTAAACTTTAAACATTGTATTTTGCTCTCAGTAAAAAGCTTTTATAGTCACATAAATGTCTTGATATGTTTAAGATCATAAGTTTTAAAGTCTTATAATTAGAGTCCAGATAACTGTTATGATATATTCAAGATCACAAGTGTCAAAAATATTTTTTTTTCTTTCTTAAATTATGTTTTGAGTCAAATTACATCACAAAATTGAAACAAAAATATTTGTGTGAAGCATAATATACCTCAAAATGTCTCATCACTTTCAAGTTCCTAGTGAACTTGAATGCTAGATAAAACTTGTCCCATCAGTTTTTCTGTCCACAACTTATGGACAATACACAAATGAAATTGTGTTAAGTGTCACATATTGATTGGCGGAATGGATTGTTGTGTTATGATCTTGGATAGTCCTCATCTCGACAATTAATTTTTGGGACTAAGTTAGCTCTAACGCCCATTTTATTCAACAAGGTATTAGCTCGATCTTTGTTGTTGATTTATCCTATGTAAAGTTGACCTATATATTATAGAACTAGTCTCCGGGCACGTACGTTGCACGTGTATTCCAAATAAAAATCAATAAAAAAAATAAATGAAAAAGTATATAATAAACTATTAGGAGAATTATGATGTTTTTTTCGAGTGTTCTCTCGATATTTTCGATCTACTGCACATTAGATAAGTCTCCAAAACTTACCCATTTATAAGCAACTAAATATACAGACAGTCATCAACAAGTAAAATTTCCAAGAAAGACACATCAAGCTAAAGAATTAAAAAGGGAAAATGCGTCGTTACTTAAAGTCATCTTGTATCCTTAATGTGTGTCGTTACAAATGTAACTACTTCCTTAAAAACTTTCAGATGTACCCAGACTTACATTTACAGGCTTACAACTAATATCCATCAGAAGACTTGGAGTTACTACATTTGTTGAAGAAAATGTGATATATTTTGCTAGCAAACAACTGCAATTTCAATTTATTCTTAATAGTTTAAAAGTTTAAACATGGTTTCTTTTCTGTGGGAAGCTATGCGTAGAGAGTCTCAAAGAGAGTTGATCATCATTCAGCATCAAACCACATGTGTACAACAATATTTAATTTTTGATATGTGTGATTATACCTTTCAAACTATTTATTTTACCTATTAAAAAAATTAGAAAGTTATCATTCAAATGAAGTTAGCAAATCAAACGGAAAAAATCTAGACTTAATAAGATTGTACCTGAAAATTAGAAGACATTTTTGTACCCACTTAACAATGGAAGCTTGTGTTGAATGACTAATATTGAGTATGTTTATATAGTGTAGTCTTGAAGATTTGTTGATAAAAACTCTTTGATATTCCTCAATTACTTAATTTGATCTCTTTCAACTTCTCATAATTAGCAAAATACGTTTCAACTTATATATTAATTGAAACTTTATTAGTGTTCATCCTATTTGGTTGTTCCATACATAATAATTGAATAGACTGTTGAACTTTTCATTTTGCTCCTCTATTATGTAATTCAATATTACTATTTAATTAGATATTTAATTTATATTTGGGTAAAGTATTTTATTACTTTTTAATTTAGTATAGGGGTAAAGTAGTAATTCAACTTTACACTTTAGAGCCTCATGCTTATAATAATACTAGTCCTGTACACGTGTGTCTCGTGTTAGTCCATGTTGACTCATTTGAATATATATATATATATATATATATATATATATACATATATATATATATATATATATATAAACCTAAAAAAATTTAACAAGTTAAGTTAGGCTTGCACAATATTTAGAGAGTCTACTGTTTGTATTTTAAAGAATAAATATGTGGTATAGATGCAACAAATATTATAATATATAGTTGATATAATATTTATTACGATTATGATTATATTTAATTTGTCTTTCACAAAATTATAATATTAGTATGTAATAAAATGATTATTGCTTTTGAAGGCCCTCAATATGATGATGGATTGCTATAAATTTGATATTAAAGAATGATATAAATACATGTGCATATAAGAATAAACTCTTCTTATCTATAGCAAATTTATAAGTGGTTCGATATCTGAAATGTGATTTCTCGTATACTCAAATATAAGATAATTCCTCATTTTAAATTGTAATCCCCTTCTTCACTTCACAAAATTAAATCGTTAATGAGTGACACTCATTCAATATTTTATGATGTCATAATGATCCAACACTTGAAAGCGGTAAAAGTTATTTAAAACTCTCATCTCAGGTTGCAGATTTGTTAATTTGGAGAATCATAGTTAAAGGATGAATTTTAAGAAATTGTTAAACTAATTTAATTTTTAATTATATTTCTATTTTATAAAGTTTGTATTGAACTACTAATAGATGTTAAAATTGAAACATGATTATCGTGTTAGATTTTGTAAGAACTATATTTAATCAAATAAAATAACTAAAAAATTCTTTATAATGAGATTTAAGAATAATAGAAAATTTCAAATTGCACTTGAAAAAATTCTTTCTAAATCATGAATACGAGCTTACTATTTAAATCACGAAAGACGATTTCTCATAGCCTATTTAATAATTGATTTCTCAAATAGAAACTAAAACACATTATACAATCTACAAGCTATAATTTTCTTTAAAATGAAAATTTTTAAACAAAATAATATAACATGCAACCAAAGCTAAACAAATTAATTAACATTGCATCAAACGGTTAGTTAGATGTGATTTACACTCCTAGCTGTATATTGTGTTAACTGTTGCCTATATATATATTAGATCAAAACATCTTCAATTAAAAACTTTGATTGCAATTTCTTAATAATTCTCTTTTGATCTCATGACATGTTAAAAACAACAGGAAAAAAAAAATTTAATATGATAACAATGAATTTTTTTAAATAAGTTAATTATACATTAAAAAAAAAAACAACTTATCTAAAGCATGAATATAATATGGAAAATAAAATTGATTTGAACCTCCGGGAAGACTTAAATATTCCTTCTCTCGTTGTAAACTCCGTTAGAGGATCTAACAATTTGTACATATTTCCTTTCTGTAAACAACAAATGAAGATAAGAAGAATTAGTAATCAGTGTTATGAACGGAAGCTAAAAGTGATTTAACTATATACTAAAGGATAAAAACAATACAAATATAGACATTTTTTTTTTAATTTCTTCCAAACTGTACCTAAATATCTTCAAAGTGTATAGATTATTGTGTCAAATACCACAATTTATAGGATATCATTGAGTAAAATCAAAAGGTCTCATAATTATGACATCAACTTCTTGAGTGTGGAAAGATTATGAAGGTGTGAATATTAATGATGAGATAGTGGAGGTGTGGTATTAATACACATTATGACAAAATTACACCTAAAACTGATTAGATAGAGAAATGAAAAGTTTCTCTAATACCTTTTTGTAATAACTTTATAATTAATTATTGTTACAACTATTCATTCTCCTACTTTATTTTAACAACAAGTGAATTAAGTTAATTAGCAATTTAAGCATATTTAATATTTAATTAATTAGATATTTTATTATTTTTTAATTTAGTATAGGGGCAAAATAGTAATTCAACTTTACACTTTAGAGTTTCATGTTTATAATAATATATGATATGATTCATGTTTCAAATGTTCAATCCTGAATATAACATGTTGCTTACCATCATTGTACTCGGGACTTGTGGTGCTTACTCTTAAGAAATATCATTCGATGTGTGTTAAATCCTCAAAATATGCACTTTTTAAGGATCTGATACGGGTGCATAGCAACATTGTAATAGAAAGTCCGAGCAACATAGATTAAGACCAGAAAAAAATCATAAAAAGAAGTCATTTAATGAAAATTGACAATTAAAAAAGCAAAAGAAGCATAACATCATGAACATAATTTATTATATGTAAAATTCCTATAAGCTCAAATGCTTTAGCTAAGAGTTAGTAGATTCTGAAGTCTGAAAACTACATTAGCTAAGATATTCACCTCTCGAACTCTTCAAAAATATCGTCAGATCCTTCAAAAGCCACACATTTTACAAGGATTTGTCACGAGTGCAGCAATATTTTTTGAGTTTCCGAGCAACATAGATAGTCACTCACTCACTCACTAGTGCTTGTTGTGGTAGAGCCACTAATCCATACCTCACTATTAGTATCTGACGAACTTATGAACTTAACTTTCTTTAACAGTGCAACTTCATCTGATTCAGAGGAAAATGGAGGGATATCAACACTCTTAGACTTGAATAAATTGTCAAATGTCTTCTCATTTTGATGAAACTCTCCACCTTGGATCTTTCTTAAAATGTCCAATACTTCATCCATTGTTGGCCTGATATCCTTATCAAGTTGCAAGCATCGAAAAGCTAGCTCCGCGACAGAGATTGTCATTTTCTTAGCAAGCGTATCTGAGTTTAGCCCGAGTGATGGATCGATCAGTTCATCAAATGCACATCTTTGTATCCTGTTTATCGCCAAGTTAGCCAAATTGACCTCGTTCTTTTGCCTGTTCAAGTCAACAGCTGGCATTGATGATACAAGCTCGATTAGGACAACCCCGAAACTGTAAACATCACTTTTGTCGGTAAGCTGATAACACTCGTGATACTCAGGATCAACGTACCCGAGTGTTCCTTGAGGAGCTGTTGATATGTGAGTAACGTTGTTGGGGAAAAGTCTCGAGAGTCCAAAATCTGCTACTTTGACACGAAAGTTGTTGTCGAGAAGGATGTTGTTAGTCTTGACATCGCGATGTATCACATCAGAAGCATGGAGGTAAGCCAATGCACTGGCTGTTTCAACTGCAATGTTCATACGGATGGGCCATGTGAGAGATCCCTCTGCTGCTCTTTCGCCATGGAGATGATCAGCAACTGTTCCATGTGGAATGTATTCGTAAACAAGGAGAAGTTCACGGCTGCGTCTTGAAGTGCAGCCATAAAGAGACACAAGATTTTGGTGCCTCAAACGAGTAAGAATCTCGATTTCAGTTGTGAACTGCTGCATTCTCTTGCAGTTGTGCTCATAGAGGCATTTTACTGCAACTTCTCTTCCATCATACAGTTTCCCTAATTCATAACGTGCAAGAACAATGAGATACTAAGTTTTCCAACACATGGTGAAAAGTGATCAGTTGAACACCCTTCGTCAAAATTATACCGTGTATATAGCAAGTATAAAGGTCAAAAGTTACATTTTATACATATTTATTAAAGGCATAAGACATAAACAGACACTCAAACTTGGACTCCGACGGCAAGTAAGCACTCCAATTGTGAGAGTGCACATCTAGATACCTCAACTTAGAGTCGATTGGCAACTAAACATTCCAACTCGTCCCCACTGTGTCTCGTAGACAGCCAACGTTGGCGTGACACATAAATTTTGGAGGTGGTTAGATGATCATTTTGTAAGTTGGAGTATTCAACTCACACAAGGGAGACGGTTGAGGTGCCTGGATGTTCATACTCAAAGTTGGAGTGTTTAGTTGCCAGTTTAGGCCAAATTAAAGTGTTTATACACCCTCAACGAAATTCTTGGTTTCGCCACCACTAGCTACTTTTCAACTTTTGGAAATTGCTGTATTTTTAACATATTTCTTAGGTTTACGAAAAACTTACCATAATATACAGTTCCAAAACCTCCATCTCCTAGTTCATTCAAGGGATCAAAATTGTTGGTGGCTTCCTTAAGTTCAGCATAGGTGAAAACTGGAACCTGAAATCCAAAATATTTGCTCTCTACCTCAAGATCCCGATGAAATTGAGTCGAACCAGGCTTCCTTCTCTTGCGAAACCAGATAGAATAGGCAACGGTGGAAGATAGTAGGATCAAACCAACTCCACCTAAAACTAGAAAACATAAGATACAATAATCAAAATCTAATCTTTTGAAAGTGTACTACAAAAAAAAAGGGAGCCTGGCTGGGGGAAGGGGCACACTGCAAGGGGTGTCATGTAGACAGCCTACCCTGATGCAGGCTTCAGTGGTTGATTCCACTGCTCAAAACACGAGACAACTTTACCGTCGCTCCAAAACCCCTACTAATATAAAAATGTGGTCATTGGCTAGATAATTACCTGAGGCCATAACAATCATTCTCGAATTACTTTGTTCATTTTGTCCTGCAGTAAAGGAAAAAAGATAAATCTTTTTAGATAAACCACAATACGAAACAACTAGAACAAGATTTATTTCTTGAAAATACTATATCTACCTTTAGTGGAACAATGAAACTCGTGTTCATCGATCAGCTGGCATTTCCCTCCTTTGTCAAGACACAGATGACAATCTTTGGATAACTCCCAGTTTAGAAGTGCATTAGAAGTCAACAATTCAAACAAGCCACCTGCATATGGTTTTGCTGGTGTAGGCAATGGAATTGGCAATTGTACAAATGAACAGTGCTTTGGAAGTTTGCCACTTATCTTAGCACTAGTATTTCCCAATATTGTTTTCTTGGGATGGTGATAGTAAACATTAAAACCTTCACACTCAGTATATTGATCAAAATCTTTGAAAAAAGAATCATTTGTCTTCTGGATGTTGTTTTTATGGCTATGTTTGCATTTGTACAAGGTTAAGTTAGGAACAATTTGGAAAGAAATCAAAGGGGAATTTGGAAATGAGAAGTTTCTGTCAAAAGACTTGCAACTTTTGTGCTCTAAGTACTCTTGAAGTTTAGGATCTGAAATAAGGAATAAATCACCCCTCTTCACTACAGCATCATATTTGTGTCCACCAAGTTTAATTGTAGGATATGGTTTAGTATGACAATCAAACCTGCATAATCCACACTCAGGGTTGGTGGTATTTGTGAAAGGAAACTTCATAGCTCCAAGGCCTCCACACTCGAACTCATCGGTGCAGTTGGATTTGGAATTACCTAGTACTTGATGTAGGCTAAAGATCACTACACAACACAAAAAAAAGAAAACAGAAGCCATATTGTTTACTCTATATGGTCTCACACAGCAAGAAATTGGAATTTAACCTTGTTATCTGGTTTATTTTTCTATATGTGAACTTGGAATTTTGTTACCAAGACTTTGGAAAAATGAAACAAACTTCAAGTGAGGGTCAAAATTAAAGACTTTTCCACTCTCCATTCTCATTGACTAAGTACTATGTAAAGACTTGAATCATTGACTCTTAAGATAAGAGTTTTCTGCTTTTTTTTTTCTGTTTCTAAGAAAATCTCATGCATAGTCTTAATAAGTATGTGCCTTCTTTCCTAAGCAGAAGGCAAGTATTTTGGATCACATCATAATTACTTAAGATAAAGGGAAGTTGGTAAGAACAGTAAGTATTTTGGTTATGGGTCACTTTTGATGGAATAGGTGAACCAAGTGCTTTAAAAAGTAGCTTGATATATCACACTCCGGCTTGACTGACTTCTCGAGTGAAACAGCAAAAGATAAGAGACTTTTCTGATACGAGAGAAAGAAAAATGACCTTTTGAGTGAAATAGCAACAGATTAACGACTTTTCTGATACAAAAGAAAGAAAGGTAACTTTCTTGTATCAGAAAAGTAACTTTGTTCACATTATTTCCAATAGTTGAATGATCAGATCATTGAAGAAATCAACTCGATGATCTTAACCAATAAAATTCCAGTCTCCATATCAGAAACTGTTTGAAGAGCTTTGTCCATTAGCTAAATGATCAAAGATAGTGAAGCTTTCTTGATATAACATGGGCTCTGGTCCATTCTGCATTTCTTTTCTTTCGTAAAAGAGAACAATCACAGAGTATCTCACACTGGTAGATGGAAGGCAGATCCATTTACAGTGTACATCCTGATAGGTTAGGCAATGTACTACTCAACATACAATCAGAGACCAAAACAATGAGAAGAAATGGAGCATAAAATATACAAACTTGTAAAACATCAAAATGTAAAGGGGGAATATGTAAAGCTGGACGGATAATGTTGGTTGTGGTAGAGCCACTAAACCACCTATCATCCGTGGAATATAGTGAAGAAATGGATAAGCATTTTCGGGCACTCAGTTCCTTTCCTGTTCCCAGAGCTGAGGCATTGGAAAACTTAGTCCAAATTGTGTATGGACGTAATCCCATAAAAATTTTGTCTACAGTTACCAAATTTGGTAATTCTTCGTTCTCTCACCCTGAAAGTGATGCGCAACTAACTTTTACACTGAATGTATTCATAAACTTCAGTGTTGTGTCTCTATGTGCAACGATAGAGAGTAACAAGATATGATGTCCTGGCCGTGTGAGAAGCTCCAAAGAGGCGCGTTTCACTGCTACGTCTCTTCTATTGCTGAGTTCACCTAAGAATGTGCACTGTTAGCAGCTGTATATATATTGAGTTACTAAACAACAACAGTACTATTATCTTAAAGAAAAATCTGCCAAATACCTGCTGATTTCCTGAATTTTGTAACTGATGCATTGTGTAGCTCCAGTCGATATGCTTCTCACCATGTCAAACTGTTCCAAAACCGCCATCACCATGTTCTGTAAAGGAAATATTATGCACACAGCACTATTTGGTCATAAGAACTGCACATAGTACCTGGTCAAAATCCAAGTAAAGTGGCTAATATTCATTTCAGTAACCTCAAATCCAGGATACCATGAAAAATATGCATGTTCATTAGTGCAGAAAGCATGTCCATATTCAGTAGTTATACTCCACTGTGTTCAGAAAATGGCGAACAAAGAACAAAACTAAAAACTAATAAAGATAAAAATAAAGGTTTCACCATCTTATTCCTTTACAGCTTATCAATGAGTACATATTTGTAACATTTACATTGAAATGAAAGCAAAGAGTGTAAGACTTTCACCCGCTAATATTACTACTGCCAGAGCTACTAACCCAGCTCTCAGTTACAGAAATAGGTGAAGGTGGCAAATGTATTTTCTTTAACAGAACTACTTTATCTGATGTAGGAGAAATAGGGACTTTTTCACCATTGCATTCTGTGTTATCGACAATTGAGTCATTCGTCTTCTCATCTTTGATGTGATCAGTATAGGTGCCTTGTATATGTTTAAGTGTCTCTAATACTTCATCCATTTTTGGTCTCAAGTCTGTTTCAAGCTGCAAGCATTGAAATGCTAGCTCTGCTACTGAAGTAGTCATTCTCATAACCTGTGCATCTGATTTAAATCCCAGAGATGGATCAATCAGCTCATCAAATGCACATCTCTGAATCCTGTTTATTGCTAAGTTGGCCAAATTGATTTCATGTCGACTCCTGGTAATATCAACAGCAGGCATTGATGAGATAAGTTCAACAAGGACAACACCGAAACTGTAAACATCACTTTTATCAGTGAGCTGGTAACATTCATGATACTCTGGATCAACATATCCAGCAGTCCCTTGAGGAGCAGTTGAGACATGAGTAGCATCATTTGGAAAAAGTCTCGAAAGCCCAAAATCTGCAACTTTGACACAACAATTGCTGTCGAGGAGTATGTTGCTAGTCTTTACATCGCGATGTATTGTGCCAGAAGCATGGAGGTAAGCCAATGCACAAGCAGTTTCTACAGCAATATTCATGCGGATAGGCCATGGGAGGAATCCGTCCTTTGCTCTATCCCCATTCAGGTGATCTGCCACTGTTCCATTGGGAATGTATTCATAAACAAGGAGGAGTTCACGGCTATGCTTTGATGTGCAACCATAAAGGGTAACAAGATTTCGATGCCGTAGGCGAGAGAGAATTTCAATTTCATTTTTAAACTGTTCCATTCTCTTGCAATTGTGCTCGTAAAGTCGCTTCACTGCAACTTCTCTCCCATCCTTAAGTTTACCTAGTAAGAAAGGTGGTACAAATTTAGCTATCTATTCGTGTCATTTGAACATCTGAGTTTCTTTCAAGATTCTTACCATAGTAAACAGCACCGAAACCTCCATCTCCTAGTTCATTGGAGGAATCGAAGTTACTTGTAGCTTCTTCCAGTTCGACATAGGAGAAGACCGAGACTCCATGGTAACTAGTACTTCCATCAAAATCATGTGTTAAGGAACGATCACAAGATTTTTTTCTCGAGGTGAAGTACAAACAACTTCTGTGTTCTTTCTTGTAACAACAAACAATGGAAGTGACCACAAGGATTATTAACACAGCTCCACCTAAAACTAAAAGGACCAAAATGAAGTTAACAAGATGTGGAACTATGTTGAAATGTCAAATTGAGGGATAATAATAATATAGTACTGGTTTACCTGAGCCAAGAATCAACCGCAAATTATTTTTCCCTGAAAATGAAGTAACGTCAGACAAGGAAGAAAATAGAACTTATAAAATGTTTCAGTGGATGAAAATGGACATACAGGACATGCATTTATAGTTATTGGTTTGGACCAGTAGGCAACTGCTTCTGGATGTGCTATACGACTTTAAAAATGTCCAGAGATTGTCGGTAAGACATTGGTTTTCTTTAACGCCACATTTAGAACAGCATCGAAAATCACCATATGAGAAAAATGCATAGGTCAATCTCAGACATGTTACCACTCTATGGACATGAATTAAGGCAGTGGAATAAGTGAACGGTAGCCTATAATCTCACTATCACCAAACTATACTCAATGCAAACTGGTAGTAAAAGAACGGAAAAGAATATAATCCTCTCCAAATCATATTATGCAGTTTATAGTACGTCCTCCGTTTCAATTTAAATGTATTACTTTCCTTTTTGGTCTATCCCAAAAAGAGTGTCTCTTTCTATATTTAGTTAACTTTCCAATTCCAACATTAAGACCACAAGATTTAAAGGACTACACACATCTTTATTTATTGAACTCTGTGTCTAATCAAACTAAGACTCTTAAATTGGGACGCAGGGAGTTATACATAAGAGAAGAATTTTGGATGCTTGTGATACACATGAAAGCCTCGCCGATAGTTGTTAGCTTTTATGACTCTGCAAATAATCAGTATCTTATGCCTAGAATCTAAAAGTTGCAGATGGTAATAGTAGTTACCATCACAACAATGATTCTGGCAAGACCGATCAGAGCGATAACAAAACAGGTTCACCATTTTCAGACCCACAATGGTTGCTGTCCTTTCAAAGTCACTAACTTATTCCAGACAATTGTAGTATTAATTATTTTCCGACAACCTTAAATGGCCTATGTATCGGCATTTCATATTGTTTTTCTTTTTCCTATTTCAACAGGTGCAGCAACATATGACTCTAAAGGCATTGCACTACAATCGACTTGGTTTTTCCCCTTGTCTAAAACAGGATAGGGATGATTCACATCATTTGAAGTACAAGCAATTGGATTTTTAGCATACTTTTTGGGAAAGGATTAATTAAACAATTATAGATTTACTATAATATAGTTGAACTAAATGTGAAGGGAGATTGATCAAAAGCAATAAGCCTCCGAGGAGCTATGCAAGAAGAATTCACTATGTCAGCATTCACAAACCGAAATGATTGGGTACCATAGGAGATAATTTTGGTAATGTAGTGACTGCTGGAAGATTAGTACAATGGCGTAAATAACCAAAACATACCCAGTGTAATCCCACAAGTGGGGTCTAGGGATGGTGGTGTGTACGCAGACCCTACCCCTACCTTGAGAAGGTAGAGAGGTTGTTCCCGCTCAAGTAAAATTATATTTAACATATTCCAAGTATAAAACATAGTTGTTGTTGCAATTTTATACCTATATTTGAAGTTAGTAAAGTAAGATAAAAATCAGCTCTTGATTACATACTTCTGAAATGTTCTACTTGTTCTTATTTTAAGTTTGACTAGGTTTTACATGTCGCAGTTTCCTACCTATATTAAAGTCAATAATGTAAGTTCTGATTCCGTCAAACAAGCAACTGCTCAATATGAGCAGCCAATGTAAACATACTAATTACAGCTGTGGTTTGTTAACGACCCCGTTGCTGAGTTCATATTAGCCTACTTTATTTGATCATGTCAAACTATTTACCTAGTCCTTCATAAGTATCATAGAGATCGCTTCTTAGACATGAATTATCATAGATAAAGCTCAAATCAGAGGTGATCCCAAGCGGTATTCCTTTAAAGGCCATTTGAGACTATAATTTTGTATTCAAAATGTAAAGTTGAATGGGTTAAGAAAAAAGGAGATTAAGTGGCCTATTAGATTGAGAATAGAATTAAAGAACTCTTTAATTGGCACCTCATATACTTAACAAAATAATACCGGTGTAACCAAAACATTAACAGGACAAAAGATCAAGCCACAAAATGCTTGGATTAATCAAAATAGACACCATTCAGCAGCTATAACGATATTTTCTTGGCTAAACACATTTTGTCATAAACACATTATAATCATCCATACGATGAATTCAGTTGAATCAACAACAACATACCCAGTGTAATCCCACGAGTGGACGGGTGGGTGGGATGTACGCAGACCTTAACATACCTTTTTGAGGTAAGAGGTTGTTTCAAATAGACCCTCAGCTCAAAGAAACGTTTTCATAGCAGGATTCCAAGAAAAATATGACAGCAAAATAACAAGATATAAAGCGATTGAAACATTAGATAGTGATTCTCATTAAAGAATAAGAAAATACGTGATACTAAATTATACTACTAATAAGGATTTAATCAGCTTATCATGTCGCCTAAATCATCAAGTTACATTTTTTGGGTGCTTGTAATCACACGTAAAGAACCTAAAGCACGGAGCATAATCATAGGATAAGGTGCTGCAAATTTATACTGGAAATTTAACTTATCCTTAGAAGCTATAAGGATATTTCCTTGGCTACACTTTGTTGTAAACACATTATTAATCATCCACAGCTATATCCATTCGATTAATTCAGCTGTATCTTAATGCCTAAATCATCAAGCTATAACACGAAAATATCTTAAAGCTTAACTGGTAAATAAGGTTATAGGGGCTTACCGGAAGGTTTGCAACTCAATGCATGAGGTCTATCTGTGCAGTAACATTTGAATTGATAGTTGATAACATCAAATCCGCAATGTCCTCTACTTGCTGCACATTCACTGCAGTTACTAGCAGTCCATTTCAATCTAAACCCCCTTCTCAAAAGCCCCCGATAGTCAACATCTCGATTACTTCCCTCATCACCAAGCATTTCTACTGGTACCATTACATGTTTTTCACACACTTGTAATGCAGAGTCAAAGCTCTCATCATTAGCAAACATTGCAAGACCCCAATCATTCACATTTTCTCCACCACAACCAAAACCAATCCTGTGCTTCGAAAGATTCTGGTATATCGAACCATTACACTTCGACAACAAGTAAAATTCTGGTTCCTTAATAAACTTAAAAGGGCGATTATCGAGTGACACATTCTTGATATCAGAAACACATGCATTCCTTACACTACTGTTAAAGACTGAATTTTTAAGCTGAAAAGTATGATCTTGATATCTAATATCTTCAACTACATACTCATTTCCAGCAATATGTACAACAGGAAACCCTTGTTCACTACAATTTAGCCCAAATCCAGGGTACCCACAGTAAGATTCTTGAACATCTTCAATATAAAATGGAAAGCTTATTCTTGGACCATATCTACAATTTACTGATTTATTACACACTACAAACTGTGGATCAACAGCAGAACATTTATCTATTTGCAAAATGAAGCATAAAACACAAAGGTTTGATGATACTATCAAGAAATACCTTTTTTCTTGGTTCATCTGTAATCTTGAGAACACCTGAAAATATACAAACTAAACAAGTAGATAATGAAAAATACACTAAAAAGAGAAAAGGGGTTTCTTGGGTTTTTTCCTTTAGAAGAAAGATTGAACTTTTAAGCAAAAATATGGATTTTTTTGCTTTACAAATTCTCTACAACTGGTTCTGACAAAAGGGTTGACTATGTATCTACCTCCAATCACACAAAGATTGAATTTTCAAGATAATTTTTTAACCAAAAAATAAAAAAAGTTGCATTTATTGACCAATAAACTTTTTGACTGATGATTATTAAGCTTCAAATTGCAATAAAAATGGCTGCTTTTAGTGTCATTAGTCATATTCACAGAGGATTATTATAGTACAATTAAAGAGGGACACGAGTTTCTTGCTCATATGTCTGCTGCAATTTGCAGCTCTACTCCTATAGCAAAAAGATTGGATTTTTAGCTCGCCGCCATAAATTTTGGATTAAATTTTGAAAATTTATTTTCTTATATGATTAGTTGGTCGTAAAATTTGAGCTAATATTTGATTATAAATTTTTTAAGTCAAATCTTAAAAGTTTACGTTTAAATATTGGTTTTACTATAAAAATTTAATTCGAGTTTAAAAAATATGATCTTCGCTATCCCTCCTACTCCTACGCCACTCATAAAAATTTTTAAGAAAATTCATAACTCATAAACTATAAAGAAAAAGAATATGGCAAAATACATGTTTAAATAAAAATTTAAGAACCAGAAACTCAAATTTTCAATTTTCAAGTTTGATTGTCAAAATTTATATCCAAACGAAAGCTTAATCTATTAACTTTTTGAATTTTTTATCTAGCATTATTTAATTTGCGAAAGATATTTTTTTATTTTTTTTTATATTTGACTTCTTGAGAAGCTCCAATTCTAAGGTAATTTCAACTATAATCAAAAGTTAAATCGTAATTTTTTTCATTTTCTTTCAAGAATAATATTCATTTATTTTTTTATTGAAGTATATGTCAATTATTTTATATAAATAATCTCCTAAACAAAGATCTTAGATTCTTTTGTAAGTAATATTCATGATTAAAATATTGACTTTTCTCCTCCTTGTTGTTGACCTTTCATATTTTTGTATGTATTGAAGTTTAAGCTTGGGATGTACACATTAATATTCCTATGATGTAACATATTAAATTGTTACATCCTTTTAAGTTTTTAAAACAAAAATAGAATATATTCCCTTATTTGATTTTTTTATTTTTAAATTATTTGTGACGATTACGTGTTTGATACATGATTATCATTACAATTTTTTTAATTTAATAAATTTAAAGCAATTGCCTAATATTTGAAAGTCCTTTTTTCCTAAAATAAATATTCTTTCATCAATCTCTCGAATATTAAAATACAAGTTATATGATTCTTTTATTCCTTGCAAATATTAAATGAGCGAATCAAAATGACCATTGAATTATATATTCTACAACTAACATATGTCCAATTTAATAGCGACGCACAATGCAAACGAACCTAAATTGCTACATCGAATCACCTTTTTTAATTGTCTCCCTCCAATAGGATTTGTGAACCTAAAAGGAGTGATATTTATTTATTATATAATATTTGGTGAGTCACAATTCAATTTTTGAATTTCAATTGGTTTTAGTACCTTTTTCTTTATTTCATAGGAGGAGTACTTATATACAAAAAGATAATGAAATTATATTAAGTATTGGTTTGATTAAAAAGGTCATTTTCTATTAAGTTAAAGTACAAGTGTTAGAAATTGACTTTTATAAAATGAAAAAAAAAAGTTGATTTTTCACACATAATTAATGTGTATCTAAATAATGAAGCAATATTAGTTAGTGATGCAAAATAGAAAAGACTTGATATTAATGAGCCAAAGGGGATGTATTGTGATTATGAAGGATTAAGACAAGACTTAAATGCCAAAATTTCAACTAATGTTGAATCAAAGTTTTTTTTAACATCTGAGGTCGGTATAACGAGTATTTAAAATAAAATATTTCTTAAGAAAAAAACGAATTGAGAGATATACTGTATATATGTGTGTCAAAATCAATTTTGTCATTTTATGGTCGAATTAACATGAGCTTACTTCGATCGTTTTATTCTGTACATGTTATTTTTTATCAATAGAAACTAATTCAAAATTTGAATTATATAGATCCTATAATTTTACTTTAACTGAATTATCGTATTCTAAATAAATAAATCATACAATATGAAAAAATATTTTAAAATATAAATACAAAGTTTGGGTTAAAACTAATAAATATATTCATATTGCCAAGCTATTACCTTTTCATCCGCTTTTGTACATCAGTTCAAGTATTTGATATTTCTGCATCAATGAGAAGCAAATTGTTAATTAATTTTTTTTATTGAAGTCAGAATAATGATCTTAAAAATTACACTCATTCTATTAATCAAAAACTATATCTAAAATTACGAATTTAATAAAACTCAAAAATTTAAATATATTTATATTGACAATTAACCCTAATAAGTGGCAACATCACCTTTTATATCTTGATAGAACATATTGGATCTTTCATTTATGGCCACTCAATTGGATTCTATTGTCAAAGTTTCATAATTCCACTTTTTTAGAGAAGTGGTTCAAAAATATCCACATACACTATAGTTTTATTTAGAGACATTTCGCAAATAAATTAATTGTTTTATTTTGATAAATATTTATTCACATCAAATAAATAAAGATAATATATTTTGTTTTATTTTATAACTATGAGTAAGTGATATGTATTTTATTTTAACTTTTAGTTATTTAATTTGACCTCGTTAATTTTGTATAATTAATTAAACACCTGATATAAATAAGCGTTATAATTTTCTTTTAAATCGGTAATTTAAATTTCATTTATAATTTTTAATAATGTAAACCCTTTAACTAAATGAAAAAAAATATATTTTCAAAACGATTTTGATCTAAATCAACTTATTAGAATACGTTGAATTTCCACTTAATTATTTTTTTCCCCTCAATTTTTCTAATGTTTGCTAAGAAAGCAAAATAAAAAGATAAATTATAAATTATTTTAGGAAAATTTGTATATAATGGCAAACTAATAAATCAAATTAATTGCTATAATCACCCTTTAATTTAATTGTGCCCCGTAGCAAACTGTTTGTCAGTCACCTCTCTCCCTCAAACTCTCGCTCGCTTCCTCTGACTTTTATACAAACACATGTGTATAAAATCGTTTCTATTTGTATAAAGTGAGAGGAAATTGTATAAATGCATATATTTTTGTTCCCCTCTCCCAGATCTTGCTCACCACCCTCGCCTCTCTAGCTTATACAAACAGAAACGAAATGTATAAATTGTGTTTCTGTTTGTATAAAGCGAGAGAAAATTGTATATACACATGCAAATACATATATTTTCGTCCTATACACTTATAATTATACAATAAAAATATTCCCCTGCCAAGTTCCTGTTGCCTTTCTCTCTTTCTCGTTTTATACAAATTCAAATTGTATATAATTTCTCTCTTTCTCGTTTTATACAATTCGATTCAATTGTATATTCTCTACCCAAGTCTCTTTTGCCTTTCTCTCTTTCTCGTTTTATACAAATTCAAATTGTATATAGTCGTTCTATACACTTGTAATTATACAATTCTCTGCCCAAGTCTCTTTCTCTTTCTCGTTTTATACAATTCGCTTCAATTGTATATATATAGAGAGAATTATACATGCATACATATATATATATATATATATATATATATATATGTTTGTTTGTTATGGAGTGCAATTATACAAACTTTGTTATAGCATACAAATATAAATTTTATGTTTACTATATGTGAAAGTTGCCAATTATTTTTGCTAGGTAAGTTTATATTTTGGCCCAATAATGTTTAGAATTAGGTTTAAAATGTTAGGATTTTGTTCCTTCTTAAGAGTAATAATTGGTAATTTGGGCTGCAAGCCCACATTGAGCTGAGTTTAGCAACATTTTAGAGAAAGCCCAATTAGTGCTTTGGCCCAATATTTGGTTCTCTCATCTTCTTCGTTCTTCGTATGCGTTTCGATTTGAATTGATTTTTCTCTATAAAGAAAACAAATCAATTAACTCCTTGTTAACTAAAATTAACATTGTATCATTTTAATTAGTTTGTTTGCATATTGTTGACTAAACTTTTTGACTTCATATTTCACTAGTGTATTGTATTTTAAAATGGGGCATTCTTTAGCAAAAGTTATTTTTCAAATTTGAAAATAAGTAAATTTTTAAAGGGAGAAAAGTCTCTGTTTATTGATTAGTGAATAATATTTTCTGACAAATTTAAAAGTTAATAAATGAAATAAATATCAAAGACAGGTAAATAGTATTGAAGTACTGTTTGAAGCTATGATAAGAGCTAAAATAATTCCTATCTATAACAATCATACTTGAATGTGACAATTATTTTATAAAAACTTTGGATCACAAAATGCACTTTAAAATATGTGGTAACAAATTAATACACAACAGGCACATGTTATATTCTTACGATTAGTGGCGGAGTCAGAAATTTCTTAAAGAGTGTCTAGATTTAACAACTTATTATGTCAAGGGTATTCAAAATAGGTTTTGTAATCATTTTACTTGTACCTATATTAATTTTTTTCGACGAAGGGTGTCCAATTAATAGTATGCGACTATCCCACTGCTTACAATCAATTTATCAACAAGTGTATAAATAAAAAATCTCCAATATTGTCTGTTCTATTTTTATTTTAAAAATATCAATTTAAATTAAAGTTACTAGCAAGACTAGCATGATTCTTGCAAGATGATTAAAATTTCTCTATTTTTCGATCATATATTTCAAAGGTTATTTCTTTGGAATGGAAACATTATGTTAAAAGTGTTGTCTCCAGGAATGAGCATTACAATACGTGAACTTAAATTTAATCAAATCTTATAAATTAGTATTTATTACTTTATTACGATTGTTATCAATACGTATGAGAGTTGAGATGTTTTAACTAATCTTACGAATGACTTAATTATCAAAAATATCAAAATTCATGACAAATTTAAAAGGTTGTCGATATTTAATCGCCTCGTATTGCGTGTCGCCAAGGAAATCGCATCGTTTCCGTCCTCTTTCGCCGCGTCGAATCAGAGGATGTGACCCCCATAATTTGATTAAATTAATGAAAATAATTGAATTAAATAAATAAATAAAGATTTATAAATTTATTAATTTTCTCAACTTCTTATATTGTCCACATAAAATAAATTCCAACTACCAACAACCCCCTCGTGTGGGGTACAATTGAAAAAAAATAAATTATTAGCTCCTATTTTTTTTTTATATATATATATTAATATTAGTGAAAGATTAAATAATATTTGATAAAATAATTGAGATCAAAATAAATTAATTCGATTACTATTGTACGTGTTAGCAAGATAACTATTAGCTTGTTTTCCTTAGGTTTTCCTGATATTTGATATTACTTTTATAAGTATTTTATTTGTCTCATTTAATTTGTTCGATTTGAGATTTGTTTTTTATTTAAGGAAAATTTCAATGATATAATTTATATTACTAAATTATACCTTTTTTTATTTTAACTAAAACTAAGGTGATTTATAAAGAAGTGATATTGCTTCATATGTTTTGATGTTATTATGACAACACACGTTTGAGAAAAGATAAAAGCAAAAATAAATTTAGAAAATTTCAAAACAAGTAGCAATGAATAAATAAATTAAAATATTGTTGGATTTCTTTTTGTACCGAAAATATAATTAATTCAGATTCGTATTGTATAACACTAATTAAAGAGATAATTAAGTGATCTCTATCAAGATTTATTTTATATTTAAAACGTGAATATAAAATCTCTAATTAAGAATGAAAGATTACATTTAGTCTCTTCACAACTTTTATTTTAATACGTCTTTTAGTGTTTAAATCAAATAATTGTCTTTATAAATATAAAAAAACACTAATAGGGAAATTGGAAAATCAATTTTGTAACGTAACGTATTGGAGATGTTGAAAGTTCCAAAGCATTTATGAACTTATACCAAAAAATATTTTTTATTTTTTGTTCAACAAAGATATATATATAAAATATACTTGGCTAATGTATAGTTTAAATTTTAAAAGTCAAATAACACAACTTATAATTATATTTTTTTAATTAAAAAGATTTGGTGCTAATACAAATCTTTTTAACAACGTTAAATGTTTAGGTTCACCAAAACTTAATGGATGTCTTAGTCCAAAATTTTCTATCAACACCCAAATCACTTGTAATTATTTTATGAATCAAATAGCTAAAAACATTATCTTAGCACCCTATATAAAATTAGTTGATGCTTATTTTTCATACGATTATTATATTTTCTTCAAAATATATAAGTTCTTTAATTCTGTATAGTATTATTTAGATAAAAAATTTATCGTTAAAAAAAAAACTTCATTGTTGTCTCCAACATAAGTTCATGTTGTTCCTCGATTTCAATATACTTGATCATTCTATCACACTCAACTACTGATCATCGCTAACTAATAACGACCAAATAGTCGATATATATTCTTGATTATACAATTTTATTCAATTGAGCTAAGACATCACTAAATCTTTTCATCATTTCTTTTTAGTTTTTTTTTTCTTTTACATGTGAGTAATTTTGTTGGTATTCTTGATTATTTTAATAATAATTGGTCAAACATAATATGTGTGGCAATAGAAAGGCTTGGACCTCAACTTTAGAAAAATACAAGAAGTGTCAACATGTCACAACAACAAGAGGTATTAAAAGTAATTTTTTTTTTTGTCTTTTTGGTTGGTGATTATAATTCTTGTTTTTTTTTTCTTTAAATTAAATGTTTGGTCATGAATATTGCTTGATTTTAATATCATTATTTGTTTCAAAATTTTGAAAGGACTCCAACTTTGTTAACTTAGAAAAGAACATTGAATTGAATATTTTCTAAGTTTTTTATTTATTTCATCATCTTGTAGTCAAAGTAAGTGGCAAAGATTGATTTTCTTTTTACTGTTGTCCATTTATGATACCTACTTTATATATATATATATAATAAATAAAAGATATCATATAAACAATGTATTTTATCATGATAAGGCTTTAAATACATAATATTAACAAGGAAATTTATTATCTATAAGATAAGTATAGCACAAAACTATCTTCACTTGTATGTATAATTTATTTTTTCGAACGAAAAAAATTTAAATAAACCCTCTAGTTTTGTCTATGTTAGAATTTATACACATAATTATTTTTAATTTGTAAAAAGCATCAAAAATATTTTTATCATCAAAATTCAATTTAGGCGCCTTAGATAAGGGCAAAGAGATCCTATGATAAAATTATCTCTTAAAACAAATTTTAAAACTTTTTTTAGAAAAAGATAACAAAATTTTTAATGTAAAAATCTCATGTGCCATCTTGTTATCCATTTAAATCCCCAATAACTCAAATTTCTATTGCATGAGATTTCATTTGAAGATGAAATTAAAGTATTGTCTACATATAATTTTCTTTTATTACGAAAGTTTGAATTTGAAAATTCTAATTAAAAATATAATTACTTTTTTCTTTAGCTATTGATTGTCCACCTACTACATAAAATGAACTAAATTTTAGGTAGCCATCCATTTTGCAAATTAAAGGAGGAATTATAAATACTTCCTACGTCCATTTTTAATTGTTATTTTCTTTTAACATCAAATTATAAGAATTTTGACAAATATTTTACGATATATTTTTTCATTATATTGATATGCAATAAAGTTTGAAAGTATTTTCATACAATTTTTGAATATCTAATTTTTTTTGAAAAAATATCAGATAAATGTAATGTAATTTTAATTTTAAAAATTAATTAAATTAACTTTCGAAAAATATAATATGACAATTAAAAGTCGATAGAGGGAGTATAATGGACCTACAAATCCTAACAATTAGGTGAGAATTGTGGATGCCAAATATATTGTGGGTAAGTTGGACGTTTTCATTAATAAAGACATATATCATTTTCATGTATTATATGAAGAAAAAAGACTAGGAGTGTTACCTAATTATAGTGACATTTTTATTTAGTGTCAAATATTTTCTTTAATTTTTTTTAATTAATCTTGTCCCTTTGCTTGTTTTGAGGATAAAATTGTGTTTATATCCATAATTTCACATTTAATTACGACGTTTAACGATAATTTATATGTTTATAACATGTATTAATCATATTGTATTTATCTGCAAACGAAATGTGCTATATCTTTCATATCTTTAAAAAAATTTATTTTATTTTTAATCAACCTCGATTAAAAAAAATATATAATCGAAGCAAAAAGGTTAACCTAAAAATATTTTTCACATATAAAAATCTTGTGTTTGACTAAAAAGAAACTAGAAATAACTTTTTATTAAAAAAAAAAAGTAACTAATAAATTATTTTGAATAATTGTGATTAGAATCCCTAAAAATGTTCTATTTCATTTTTATATCAAAGTGGGGTTCCTATATGATGCACATGCAGAATCAGCACTATCTTTTAGTGATTAAATAAACTAATAAAGTATTAATCTTTTTGTTATAAAATTAATCAGTTGTCCAAACATATTTTGCAAGATCCAATATACTGAAAATTATAGTAATATTTTATAATAACAACTTGTAAGAAACTCTTTAAATGAGTATAAAATTACTTTATCATTATATAATAGCGATGGAATAAATAGTGATGGAATAAACGTAACATAAATTTAAAATTTAAATTATAATAAATTTTTTAAAACGTACACACAAATTAATTAGACATTTTATACGATTATCATCATAAGTCATGTTGAAAATGAGTGTATGATATCCATTAGTAAGGATTACTTTGTAATTGATTTATCTGATCACTCATTCTTTAATTAAATTTGAACCTTTAAATAAAATGAAATTTTAGTGTCTTTTAACTTTTAATAAATTTTACAAAACTTATATTATTACATTTCATTATAAATATCAAATAATTGTATGTGACATATATAGTGATCTAAAATATTTTATCTTTTCGAAAATCAATTAATTATCTCATTAAAGATATGATTATGAAAATAACACCACAAGTTTCATATGGTAGTATATTAAATATATTAGATACACCTTTCCTTCTTGAACAATTTTTCATATATTATTTATTAGTAATAAAATAATTTGCACATGCTCAAAAAATAAATATATATAATATATTCCATAATTAATTTTATTTTTTATTTCTCACTTCAAGTGATACTTATATCGATGTATTGACCAATTTAAATTAGTATGTCGTGAGATCAATTAAAGAAAAACCAAAGACGCTAACATTCTACCAAAGCATAAAGTTGAATCTCTCTTTAAGAATTAAAATTTCTATCTGTTTCTACCATAATTCATACTGATTCAAATATTAAATTTTAATAGTAATACTTACTTTACGATCAAGTACTTGAGATTTGTATTATCTTTCTATGATAGCTATCTTTTATAACGATATCGTTATAATAATCGTTTTTATGGAATCGATTTCTCATATTATATTATTCACGATAACAATATCGCCACCTCATAATCTTGGGAGTTGGGATGATAACTTAGGTGACAAAACGACAACGTTTGACATCTCATTTGCCACGTGTCTCTTTAATTTTCATTGACAAATCCAATTGTTTTCCTTTTTAGCCAATCAGTTTATGGTTTAGCCATTTTTGTTGCTCTGGCTAACCCCAATAGATAATGTTTCATATTCCACTTGTACAAATTATATTCCTATAAAAACCCTTCATTTTTTTCACATAATAATTTCTATATTGGTTAATTTAATTTTTCATTTCGTATTCAATATTTATATAAGTATTTAAGTAATTTAAATTAATTATAAAATATTTCGTATCATAGTTATTTATCTGATACAAGACTTTTAAATAACATCGAAGGAGTATCATTTATTCTGTTATGAATCACGATAATAATTTCCATATAATGTTGTTATTTGGTAGGATATGAACACTAAATGCAATTATATTATTATTATTAAGTGCACAATGACTTTAAAAGTTTATTGAATTATTAACTCACATTCCATTTTATTTTCACTAAATTTGGTAGACTTCTATTCTTTCCAATTTGGTCTATGATTTTGTTGGTAAGTAGTATTTGGAAAATTATTAACATAATTTTAAGAATTTACCAAAAAAACTAATAAATGAAAATGAGAGTGAAGAAATAGTTGTAAAACATTAACTCTTATATATGAAACTATATATCAATTTTTACATGAAAATAATATTGATATTATTATAGTTCATGATGATGGAGAAATTTAATTCTAATTTCTAGTATAATTTATTAAAATATTTATGATAAATAATTAAACATTAATGAGATGGACATATTAGAATATCTCTCCATCACAAGTATATTCCAATTTCAAAAAAGAAAAATACTATATGGACCACAATTTAATAAGTTCATTTTCTTTTCAAATCATAGCTTTACTTCAAATAAACTTTTAAAAAATAACAAACAAATAAAATAAAAAATATCAAGTATGTTGGTTAAGTCAAATTTCGAGTTCAAATTTTAAATTAAGTAATATTTCTTGTTAGAAAATATTTTATTTTCAATGTATTACTTTTTAACGTGAATTTAAGTTAATGCAATCTATATAAGCATCGCATATGAAATAATAAAAACTTTTGTCATGAATTCAAATTTATGCTATAGTAATATATGAAACAAATATAAACAAAATTAATAAAAAATATCAACATGTATTGTGGTTGAGTAAAATATCGAGTTCAAATCCTAACTAGACAATACTCATTTTTGTTAGAGAGCATCTCATCTCGACGATGTTACTCTTAACATGTATTCAAATTCATACTATTCGTAAATATATATATCTTACCAAATAATAAAAATATATTTTATCCTCAGTACATAATTTTTTAACGTGAATTTACATATATATTATTCATAACATGAAAAATATTTTATTCCCATTGTATATATATCGTTTTGACGTAAATTCAAATTTATACGAATCAAAACACATATATTAAAATACTCAATGAAAAATATGGATAACAAATACGAAATAAAAAACCGTACAACAAAATGATGTATATTTTTTTTTTGATTTCTCACCTTATTTTCGAAGCATGTATTAAACTCCGACTATATTAAATCACGTATTACAGGGCCTATTCGAAGATAGTGCTCGGAACGAGATTTTAACAAAATGAAAAGATAAAACTATTTTTTTTTTCAAATAACATTGTTTTCTTCTTCTCCACTTTCCAATTTCCATTGCCCATACAATTTTATTCTGTCACTCTGCTTTTCTCTCTCTCTCTCTCTCCATTTTCAACTGCAAATTTTCAATTTGAATCCAAAAAAAATTCTCTTTTTATACAAATCCACATGCTCTTTGATTAATATATTTGTTAGTAATATTTTGATCTGAGTCAATATTTGCTAGGGTTTATATAAATTCTCCATAAACTTCAATTTATCGAATTTTTACCATTTCTTTTTGTGTGGCTAATTTTTACTCGTTTGATTCATTTCTGCGAGAATCAATTAGCCTAATCAGCCCCTTTTCGTTTTCTTGAAGAATTTCTGAGAAAATCGATATATAAAGTGCAATTTATCGATATATATTTGGGAAAAAAGGGATTTTTTTTTGGATATAGATAGAGATTTTAGGGGTTTTTAATATAAAGAGATGATGGGTAGTGGATTACAGTTTAATCGGAGTTTTAACGGTGAAGATCGGTTTTATAGTGCTGCGAAGGCTCGCCGGAATGTTAATCGGAGTTTTAATGGTGAGGATAATTTAAGGAGAGCTAAGAGTGATGTTGCTGTTAGTAATTTTCCGACGAAGACTAAAATGAAGGTGGCTGCCGTCGATGAATCAACGAAGGAGTTACCGGTTGCTGCTGCCGTGCCGGCATCGGAAGTTTTGCCGCTTTGTAATCTACAGCGGTTTTTGAAATCTGTTACTCCTTCAGTTCCTGCTCAATATCTATCAAAGGTTTAAAAAAATCATGGCTTTTTGTTATTTAGCCGTTTAATTAGATTTTTAAACTCTTTTTATGGGTTTTGATTGAAAATACTTGAGCTTGTATTTAGTGATGAGTTATTCAAGAGTTCTATTGATTGGATTAGTAGAAAAAGTGTAATACTTTTATTTCGTTGTTGTTACTGTTCTTTCTCTGTTTCGTTGTGTAATGCTCTCTATTTCGTATTATTTCATTGTTGTTATTCCTGTCATATCTATATCTCCTTTTTCAAACTGTCTGGCATGGTTTATTTAGTCTGAGGGTCTACTGGAAATCACCTCTCTATCTCTACGAAGTAGAGGTAAGGTCTGGGAACACTCAACCCACCTCAGGCCTGCACTTGTTGGATTACACTTGGTATATTGTTGTTGTAGTTTGTTGTTAAGATTATAGGTTTTGATTGAAAATGGTTGTATTGGTTTAAAGCTTGCTGGAGTTTGGTCGGAATGAAAGTTTAACTGCCATTCATTGTTAAGATTATATGTTTTGATTGGCGAATGGTTTTATTGATATAAAGATTTAATCTTTTACTGGGTATTGATTGATAGTTTTACTGTAGTATATTGGCTGTGGTTTGAAATTTAAGTGTTAAAGAAAAATTATCACTTGTTTGTTGTTAATATTACAAGTTTTGAGTGAAAAATGGTTGTGTTTGTAACAGACAACTATTAGGGGTTGGAGGACGTGTGATGTGGAGTTTCTGCCTTACTATGTACTTGGCGACTTATGGGAGTCTTTTAAAGAATGGAGTGCTTATGGAGCTGGAGTTCCATTGGTTTTGGATGAAGGTGATAGTGCAGTTCAGTACTATGTGCCCTATTTGTCAGGTATTCAGTTGTATGGCGACTCTTCAAAGGCTTCAGTCAAAACAAGGTATATATTTGCTTGTTTTTTCCTTCCATGTTTAAAATTAGTTTTTTGTTCCTCATGGCACAGCCAAATTTTCTGGTCTTGTGAATTGATTGTCTCAATACCACACACTGAAGGTGCTTGTTTTTGTTTTATCTATGGTTTTATGTATACTCCTTGATGCTTATTTCAGTTCCACTATTATTATTGGGTATATTTAGGTTTTATAAGTAATGATCATCTTCTTTGACATTAAGTGCGGATACAGGATAGTTGCGGCTTTGATTAAAAATTGTGTATAATAATCTTGGTGTACATTATCAGAGACTCAGCAAGGAGAGTTTTTGCATGATATTTTCTTTGTTTGCATTTTCCAATTCCTCTTTGTCGTTACTGCATAATGTTTTTGCCGATGTTGTTCGGAGTCTTCATATATGTTGACGGTGTGTATGTCAGAAAGTAGTGCATTTTTGAAGTATCCAACTCGGGTGGGGCCTCATTTTTGGAGAGTTCCAGCAACATAGGTTTTTTGGTGGAAAATTCTACATGATATTGATCATGATAAGAGAAGATAGTTCTGTCAGCATCTTTTCAATAAAGAAGTGGAAAGCAAAGAGTTCTCAAGACATACAGACAGAGGCTAGAAATTGTCTACCTGCTTCATTCCGCTTTTATAATGTCATTAACTTACTGTTTCTGGAATGAGCTTTTGGGTAAATGTGTGGGTTGCAAAGTATCCAAATCGGTATCCGCTTCCGAGACGTGGCTCTTTAACCAAATACCTCAGTCGTCTTTTTAGATGGCATCTTACCATGATTGTGCATTTCTTTGTCGACCAATAGGTTGCTGCTTCTGTAAGAGCTTTCATAGCCTTTGCTTGGGCATCTCTTAAACCTAATGGTTACTTTCTCACTTAGTCTTTGTGGATAGATGCAAAACCTATCCTCACTATCTGAGGAGTCCAAAAATACGTCCAGTTGTCACCGTAGTTTATATAGATAGAACTGAAAGTGTGGGCACTGAAAGTGTGGGCCTGATGCGGATACAGAAACTGGTTGTTTTTCTTTTTCTTATTCAGGGAAATGCCATCTCATGCTTACTTTATGAAGAGAAATAATTTTTCCCATTAAGTTAAATAGATAAATAGTTCATCACTTTATTTTCAGTCAGTCAATAAGTTTCTTTAATTTACCTTTGGGAATATGATGCCCCCCAAGTTGGATAATTTGATTGTAGGTTTGGATTTCTTCATAGGGTAATTGTGGAAAGGGTGGAGAGTTCTAGAGTAAATTTGGAGGTCGTCTCTATAAACACTGTTGCCTCCAATGTCTTTGAATTCAATTTTTTACAGTCATCCTTTTTTACGTGATACTAGTACAATTTGCTACACTATGTTATCTAAATTAGCTTGACATGCCGGTACTAGCCACTAAAATACATGAATCAAAACTTGAGGTTGTTAACTGTTTTGAGGATCTTCTTTGATGAGCTCTCAAACATATTAGTATATGTTCAACTAATTTCCTTATTTAGGGAGTAAATGTTCTGCTTTTCTGTCACCTCCTCCCCGCTAGCTGATAAGAGAACCTCTGTCCTCTAGTGCTACATTTGTTAAAATATCCATTTTTTATACATACATTCAGTATATATCTATATCTATATATATATATATATATATATATATATATATATATATATAGGATTTTAGAAATATGTACATACAGATTATTTATAATGATTGAATTGCATGCTATTCTGGTTATCTTGATGTTTAGCTTATACTTGTTGTTCGATTTGGTGCTGTAGTGAGCTTAACACTTCCATCTTACTAGGAAGACCCAAAGAACCGTGTATGAAGGGGTTGTTTGGTATGTAGGATGGGATAAACAATGTTATTCCATGATTGGGATATTCCATGGGATAAAGTTATTCCACCATATATATGGATAACACCATCATTGTAGTATACATGGTGGGATAAATAATCCCGGGACTAATTAATACCCCTAAGGCCCTAACCAAATGCAAGATAAAATCATTATGCATTTTATCCTGGGATTATTATCCCTTGTACCAATCTACCCCTTAGAATGATAAATGCTAGTTTTTTTAACCAATCAAAACATGCTATATATTCTTTCCATTTATTTTTTATGGTAAGCACTGAACCAGGCTTCTTATTTACGCTTTGCTTTTCTCTCCCTCTCCCTCTTCTTGAGTCTGCCTTTCCCTATTCTCGATGTGCGTTTTCTGCTTTCGAAAATAGGAGCAGAATATTTGGTCAAATGCTATGGAATTACTATTTTCCATCCTCTCTTCTACATCCATCTTTCTTTCTGATGTATCATTTATATCCTGCGCTTTCCTGAAATATTGTTGATCTCAATACACTTCGTTAGCTAGTATATGGATGGTCATGTGGCATATAGCTAGATCTCATGTTTCATGTGTGTGTTTATGTTGTAAATGCACATGATTCTGTCTCAAAGATTGTCCTACACTACTATGCACCTACTGTATTCTGAAAGGGTCAAAAACCTTGAATTGGTGTTGTTTAGATTTTGATTGAGTAGCTTTAAGAAACATATGATATTGAATTGACATTTTCTCTTGCATAGTAGGCGACCAGGTGAGGAGAGTGATAGTGACTATTTTCGGGATTCCAGTAGTGATGGAAGTAGTGACTCTGAACACGAGAGACGTTGCTTGAATTATTCAAGGGAGCAACGGATGTATCATAGCCAAGCAAGTGAAAGCTCTCTTAGTATCGATGGGTTATCATTAAGAGACAGTAATGCTACCTTCCAAGAAGGATTTTCAAGCGATGAGGGTGAATCTGGGTCTCCTGAAGGTGCCTTGCTGTTTGAGTATTTTGCGCATGATCAGCCCTATGGTCGTGAACCTTTGGCAGACAAGGTTGGTTTTTTTTTGTTTGATAAGTAAGATTGTTGGTCTTTTCCTCCCTCTCCCTCAAAGTATAGTTATCTTTTGTTTATTTCATTGATAGGGAGTAATGGATAAATTACTTTTCTTGTCTTTGTGTTTTATCTCATATTCTCATTATGTTTTGTGTTCTGTAGATATCTGATCTTGCTCAACGTTTCCCGGAATTAAAAACAATGAGAAGTTGTGATCTCCTTCCTTCCAGTTGGATATCTGTAGCCTGGTATTTTTGTTTTTCTTGCCCATTTCATATCAGGATGTATACTTGTTTTTCCCCTGAATTTTAATGTTCTGATGTCTCTCTTGCAGGTATCCAATTTACCGGATACCTACGGGACCTACTTTAAAAGCTCTGGATGCTTGTTTTCTGACATTTCATTCTCTTCATACACCCATGCCAGGTATTTGACATTTTCCACCCTAAATTGCTTTTGTTTTTTCGGTGAATATTACAACTGTGGCTTCTTCTGTTCCCTTTCGCAATTTTCCATATTTATTCTTTTTATAATGTGTTGTGGTGTTTTTTGGTATTTGCATACGTATGTTCATCTGTACTAGTATGTTGGTATTCATATGTTTCCTTAATCTATTTGATAAAAAGAAGAAGAGGAGAACTAATTGCTGTCAAACTAAGAATTTTTGACTGCATCAATTTCATGGATTCATTGCAATCAATAATTTCAACTCATCTCACATGGGAATAAGGATTTATAAGAAGCCTCCAAAATAGTTCTATAAGAGAAACATAAATATAACCTATGTGGAAGTTGTGTAGCGAGGTTTTTATCTTCTTTTTTTCTTTTGACAGAATCCGTCTGGCTAACTGTTAGGACCAATCACAGCCTTTGAAACTCGGGATAATATGCCTTCTCCTCTACCCTTCTCCACTTAAATACCAGGCATAGTTTGCATGATGCAGGGTTTGAACTTCTGGCCTAACACAAGACCCTCAACCTTTGCCACTTGAACCGAGTCCCAAGGCTTGTCTCAGTCCTTCTTAATAGTAATAAGAAGCTAACTTATTCTTTTCACTTTGTTATTTTTCTTGAAAGATATAATCTGAATGGAATAGAACGGCAGAGTTTTTGGAGTTCGGTATCATCAGTAGCGAAGTTGGCACAAGAGTTAGTTTGTGTCATGCAGTGTTGTTTGGTTTGAATGACTTATGAAAGCCTTAAATCTGATATCCTCCAAAATTACAATGTTGTCTTCTGTCGAGTTTAGCATGTTCTCCTGGCTATAACTGGTGCATTAATCTGGTAAAAAAGAGTTTGTCCCGAAAAAGATGTCCACCCAAAGTTCATCACCTTTGCTAGCATGTTGGAACTTGGAAGCCAATATCTCCTTGAGTTGTGGTTTTGTTATTCATGTATGTCCCGGTGAACAAATCTGGTGAAGTATGCGTTAAGAGTGTGTATTATTACAATAGCCTAATGTGGGTTGCTAGTAGCATTTAACTAAATTGTTCTATTGCAAATGCCTCGTTGAAATTTTTCATGGACTTTCTGCAGGAAATCAAAGTGGTCATACCGCTGTTGTTGCATGTCCAACTGATACGGATGCTGCCCCTAAGATTCCACTACCTGCTTTTGGCCTTGCTTCATACAAGTTTAAAGCGTCACTTTGGACTCCAAATGGCGGATCTGGAAGACAGTTAATGAGCTCGCTCTTACAAGCTGCTGATAACTGGCTAACACTTCTTCAGGTCAATCATCCTGATTTCAGTTTCTTCTGCCAGAGGTGAAAACGATATACTCTCCTCTGTTTGTGGCGAGAAAACCACTCTCTGGTTGATACAGCTGTTGATTTTCCAAGGAAAAATGGGTTAAGACTTGAAGATTCGCTCTAACCTTTAGTTACAATGCTGTTATCTATACTAAGAGACAAAACAAAATTCAAAAAAAAAAAAAAAACGAAAAAAAAAAAAAACAGAAACCGTAAATGGAAAACTAGCCCTCAGGCAAGGGCTGAATATTGATGGGAAAGGAGTGGAAGTTAGTAACGAAGTAACAGAAGTTCGAGGGAAGTTACAAATAAAAGATCTGTAAAACAGATGAGCTGATGAGTAACAATGCTTATGCAGGTGATCGAACGACTGAAAGAAAAAACTAAAAGTATAGTATTAAGATAGCACCATAATGCTCCTCATTTTCTGCTTTCATAGTAGAGAGAGCTGGCTGTTTTTACTGCCTTGAATTTGTTGGTGTGTTAATTTATACTAGCAATATTTTGATAGAGCTACTATATATGGTGGTGAAATGTAGCTTCCCCATGTCATGTACATTACTTTTTTATTTGACTTTATTTAGTAATAATAGACTTATTTAGGTATGTTTTTGTCTCATGCCTTTTCTTTTGTTGTTTTTCTGGGCAGTTCAGTATTTTCTATTTTTTTTTCTTTCTGATCTGTTTTTGGTGCTAAAACTGAGTTATTGACTTATTGGTGTGTCTTCTTGGTGCTGGCTGACAATTCGTCGCGCCTTTTCTCCTATATCAATCTATCGGAAACAATCTCTCTACCCTACTAACGTAGGGGTAAAGGTCTGCGTACAATCTATCCTCATGAGATTGCACCGTATACGTTGTTATATTTAGAGGATTAGTTGTCCAGATTGAAATATAGTGACAGCCTTCTTATTGTTGTGAGGCTTAATGTTGTCGTTCTCGTGTTAGATCCTCCAAAAATGTACTACATTTGCTACGGATTGACATGCATTTGATGGCAATTTTTGAATAGTCTGAGCAACATAGGCGTGAGGTTTTTGTGGCAAAATTTGTCAATTTGTTATGTATTTTTTTTTCAATTTACACGTTCGAGACTTTGAATATCTCTCTATCCTAATTTTCTTGAGATCGAGGCGTAGTTGTACTTGTTAGATGAAAAATCCATGTGCAAGTAACGATCAATTAATTCATAAACACTTGATTATCAACCAAAAAAAAAGAAACAAAAAACTTGATTCGATATCATTAACACTTGGAGAGATTTTATAGAACAAAAAACACAATTTTACAATGAAAAAAGATATTTATAGTTCGATAGACCCTTCTGGTTCGATCTTTCCCTCAACCTCACGTTTAACGTGAGCTTAGTGTACCGAGCTATTTCATGTCATTGAACTTTTTATCTAAAGCCTCAGAACAAAGTTGTCCCATTTTATGATAAAAACTAACCATATCTGATAGCTGTTCAATTGACATTTTTGCAAGAATAGCTCTAGCCATTTTTTCTCTTTCTTCATTCATCTTCAATCTGTTCATGTATGTTGATGCATTCCTCACTGTTGCTCCCATTTGCTTCAACCTATTCTCTTGTTGTACACTCAATGCTGTGTTTGCCTACATGTCATACGCAAAATCGTTTAGAATCTAGAGTCAGTACGTTCAAATTCTTCCAAATGAACACCATCTTACTATACATATTCATTTTCATGGGTACGGGAAAGGGAAATGATGGAAAAGGTTACAACGTGGCCAAAAAATCAAACTCTCACCAACAAAGTTGAAAGTTCAGGTAAAACAAACCTATCTAATCTAGCAAGTGGCTAGGTCTAGAGAGGGTAAGATGATGTACACGGACTTCCATAACGTGGTAAGGTCAACCATGAAAAACATGTTTATATATAACCGCACATTAGTACGGTTTGGGAAAGGGTTACACCCCAAACCCTATATGTTATGCAGAGACAATTTTACTGTTGTTCGCGTAGAAACTTCGAAATATATATATATATATAAATTGTACCTCAAGAAACTCAGCTCCAGGTGCAAGTTCAGATTCTTTTTCTGAAATTCTGCCAAGTCCAGAGCTATACATATTTTTTGCAATTGAAAAACTTTTAACAATGCTTCTTCTTTTGCTCTCTAATTCATGGTTGAATTTTATACCTCTACTTGGTATATTTCTAGGTCCATTAAGCTTCTTTGCATATGCAATTACTGCTTTAACAAATTCCTACAAAATCAATCAAATACATTTACAATATCGTCGAGTTTTATGTACTGTCAGTGTAAAATACAAAAAAATAATATCAAGTAATTTAAGAGTACTGACTAAAGGGTGTGGTGGAGTGGTAAATGTTCTTCTACGTTTAATCAAGAGTCACAACTTCGAGTCGTGGAACTGGAATCCTCGCACTAAAGTCCCCTATATTATTTTTTATGACACGAATTTGAATTAGTCGAAATGTTAGGTTTTGAATTTTTTTTAAAATTTTTTTTCTTACTTTCATAGCTTACTTTCTTTTAATTAATTTTTCTTACACTTTATAGGTGATCAATCACATGATTCCATAAACAAGTGGCCAATAATAATATCAAACTTTTAAAAAGCCTCTTTTTATACTTCTCTTTATTGTATCATTATGTGGTATTCAATATCTATTGGCCTGACTAATTCATATTCAACTCTCGTAACCCCTATTAAGGATGGAAACTGTCACGATGCAAGCTCGTAACACGTATTAATACACGCTTTGATCCATTAAACCTCACAAATTTATTCCTTCGACGTGTATTCACAATATATTCATCATGATCTAAATTCATAACATGTAATATTTGCTTTGACTCAACAAACCAAACAGATATATCACCACCCAAGCTCATGCATGACACGTATAAACTACACAATCATTGAGCCCGAAAACACGCATAGCATGAGCTTGGATTGTGATTTGTTATTAGTACACCTATGACTCGAACTTAAGACATCTGAACTCGATAAAATTAAATTAAGTACCTGGTAAGCCATAGCACAACCTGGATAATCAAAATCACCATTATCTTGTCCACGCATACGTTCAGGATGAAATTGTAATCCCATAATAAATTTACCTTCTTCAGGATTATATGCATCTGGATCATAAAAACCTTCGATTAATCCATCATTAGCAAATGCCATTGGCACAAATCTTTGTGCTAATCTCTTTACTCCTTGATGATGATAACTATTAACCCAAATCTCCATTTTTTCATCATCATTATTATCTTCTAATGACTCTTTAAACCATTTGTGTAATGGTGTATTTTCAACTATTTTCACCACATGTCTATGTCCATCATAGTTTTCATAGTTCATATGTACAACTTTTTCATACTTTTTGCCTATATCGCTCCGACTCTGACTCTGACTTTCACTCTTCAACGATGACGAACGTGACAACATTTCTAAAGAGCAGTTGTTGGGCAATTCTCTCTCTATGTCACTCGGACATGACTTCAATATTGTCGATGGTTGCATGTCTGACATTTCTGAAGAGTCTGAACAGAATAGGTCTTTGTAATTTTCAGACGATTCTTTCTCTGTATCACTCGGACATGACTTCAATATTGTTGACATTTCTGAAGAGTTTGAATCTTTAGACAATTCTTTCTCTATGGTGTTTAAACACTCCAATAACCCCGACGGGTTCATGTCTGATTCTCCAATAAGACAAGGGTGCAACATCAACGACGACATCTCTGGAGTGTCTGAACGAGATAACATTTGATAACGCTTAGACAATTCTTTCTCCAAATCTTGATAAAGGGTGCCACCACAAGCAACATTAAGGACTTGTGAACCTCTACAAATTCCCAAATAAGGTATATTTCTCTCAAGACATAGTTTTGCAAGTGCTAATTCAATTGAATCTTTTTCTCTATCAATTGTTGTATCACTTGAATGTAATTTTTTTATTTCTTCAACTTCTTCTTGTGACAATTCATCACTATCATAAAGTGATGGATCAATGTCTTCACCTTCACATAAAAGAACTCCATGAATTGGTTGAAAACTTTCTAGTAACATGTGTACACCACTTACCCGCGGAGCTATAACAGGCACGGCGCCATAACTCACGATAAGATCTAAGTGATATTCACCTGACGTTGAACATATAATCAAGTAAATTAAAACAATTCAGATAAGTCGATCACACGAAAATTTAAAAAAGAAAAGTAAAAACCATCACAAGAATCAATGTAACAATTTTTCAAAGATAGACATAATTAATAAACTTTTTTTTTAATTTCACAAAACATCTTACAATAAAAATCCCTTTTTTATCCCCAATTCAATTCCTCCACTAACACGAACCTCGATTAGATTCAGTTATGCTACACTTTTTAATTATTTTAATTCATGAAACAACTTTAGATTAAAAAAAAATAATATGAAATTAACTACGAAATTTAATTTCACATACAAAAATTAAAACAAAGAGAGAAATCGATCGACTACTTACCAACGAAATCAACAAATTTGTTCTTACGAACAGTTCTTCTAGAAACAATTAGAACCCTAGGAAGAATCATTGATAGATCTGGAGCCATTTTTTAATTTCTCTATATTTCAAAATCCAAAATATAATTTTAATTTATAGAGATAAAAAAAATTAAAAATAATGTATATCTTAATAAATATATATATATATATGGGGATAAAATCATGCAAATAAATAATAAAAAAATTAATTAAGAGATAGACGTAGTCGAGTTGCCGCATAAAACAAATATAGTGGGTTTGATTGGTTGGTGGGGCGGAGCTACAATTCAACTTACGAGTTCAGTCATAAGAAAAGTCAAAATTTAGAGTTTGGGGGTTCGATTTTTGAAATTTTTAGCTATTTTTTAAATTCATGAGTTCGTGACTATTATTTATACATAAATTATAATTTGTATCGAAAATATAGAATTTCGAATAATACTGCAACTGTGTGTCATGAGATTCATAGTAATTTATGTAAATCTAGAAACTCGATATTCTAGTTTTTTCTCCGGATTAAAGAATATTATTATTAATTTATATTTCAATATTTTTTAATAGTATTATCTAAAAATTAAATTAGAAGTCAAAAGGCTTAATAATATTGCTGACGTGCTAATGAGTGTATTAAAACTTAAAACGCATCTTGACGAATATGCCACCTGGATTTTAGAGGTGCTTTGTTTTGGATAATATTTATAATTTTAAATTTCGACTTTTTTTTATTTTAGGTGTGACCTAACGGTCAATAAAATGAGATGAAGATTATTCGAGATTAGAAATAGATATTTTATATAACTTTCGGGTTAAAACTTATTTGCATCAATGTCAAATAAATTTATCTCGGTGAAGTTACAAATAAAAACGAGAAAATTGATTAATCATGAATTAATGATAAATATCTATATATAAAATATATGTCAAGTATTCATTGGACGCAGATAAATTTTATCTTTCTTTTTCTTGTATTTCAAAATATTGGTTGATCGAATTCAGCCTCGTTATTACTTAGCTATGAGTTGATCGTGTGAGGCTTGTTTGACGCGATTTATATTTCATGTATGGTTGTGATCAGTTATTGCACAATGAGTAGATTATCACAAAGTGTTCAGTTCATCCAAAAACGGAAGTAGAGATTGTGGATTTCCAACTATTTTCATTATCTATGTTCAGATGTACTTCAACTGAATCAAATTATAATCGAACGTTTAAACAAAATTTGATCATAAATTTAGAGATTATTGATGTTCTAATACCGATCATAATATAGTTGTATGTTTCCTTTTAATATGAATAAATTTTCAAGTTTACATAAGGTACAATCAAAAATTAAAAATTTCACAACCACCTATTTTATATTAATAGACACAACTAGTAGTATATTAATTTCTTAATAGTTGGCTATATATAAAATCTTCTGTTAACCAATTGGTGCTTTGAATGTAACCATGTTCTAATTTGGCATAATCACATTTTGAACATTAAAGATAACTTTAAATTTTCTCTATTTTCTTGTTTGGTCATAAAATTATATTTATTTTATAACTAATAATATAGCAAAAGGTCAATCAAGATAAGCTTCTTCCTGTTATAAAATTTAATATGGATTAGATCATGATATAGAGTTATAAACTAAGTAATAATTATCTTGATCCTAATTAAGAAGTGATCAAGTTATTTCCTTTTTTTTTTTTTTTAATAATGGATTTGTAATCATCCTAAATCACAGGCTTCTATCAAACACCTTTTTTTTTTTTTCAAGAACCAAATAGTGAAAATAAAATAAACATAAAACAATATAGATAATTTACCCCACCCCACCCCCTCCCAAGATTGGTGGATCATATTGACATGATAATTTAATAGAAAAATTACATAAATTAATACATTTTAAAAATAATTATTGTTTTTTAGCGATACTTTTTGTTTATTACTAGTATAGCAATATTGTAATAAATCTGCAATATGCTTTAAAAGTGAATTATGTATTCAATATATTTGAATTATAATTGTTTTTGAAACATATCATGTTTGTTTGGTAAAATATTGTCACATTATATTAAAATGTGTGATAAATGTATTATCCATTATTAAAACTTGTATTATATGTGAATATAATAAATTGTTTTTTGTAATATGTATTAAATTTGTATGATAAATGAATTAAAAATGATCAAGTGAAAATAAAATATTACTGCTATAAATAATAAATATTATTTTATTATAGTATATTCACGTAAGTTTCAGCTTGTGGTGAACTTCAAAAGATCAATTTGTATGTAGTTTATGGGCCATTTATATAGACAGAGGTTGGCTAACGGCTAAGCTATTGGGCCATCAACTAAACAACCCAATAAGAAGATTGGGCTTTCTTCGATCCACCATATAGTAAATAGGGAAAATTACGCAGATAAGCAAACTTATATTATCTAATTACTCATTATAGCTATAGTTTGTTATAATTATCATTCGTGACTAATATTATACATTAATTATGTGGGCTGACTTCGAGTTTGTATGATTAGTAATGTTTGTATATGTATAATTCGCCAGAATATACAAATAAATATGTATAATATACAATTTTTTAACCTATATACATATACAATCACCTCTCTCCCACTCTATTCCCTCTCTTGCTCTCCTACCTCCTCTCTCTCCCAATCTCGCTTGTCATTTATACAAATGTATATGTATAATATACAGTTATATACAGTTATATAATTCACCTCTCTCCCACTCTCTGCCCTCTCTCACTCGCCTCTATCGATCTCACTCTACTCTCTCCTCTCTATTCTAGTCTCGATCGTCTCTCTCCTCCTTTCCCAATCTCTCTTGCCATATATACAAATCCATATGTATAATATACAATTAAAACCAATATACATATACAATTCACCTTTCTCCCACTCTTCCCCTCCCCCCTCTCTCCTCTCTCTCTCTCACAGTCTCGCTCCCCTCTCTCCTCCAAATAACATGTAGCTATAAATAGTGACGATCAAACTATAACTATAGAGAGTAAATAATTATTTCTAAGTGGCTATATGTGAAAATTTCCCTAATAAATATAGGTTGAAAAAAATTATTGAAATGCAGTCTCATATATATATATATATATATATATATATATATATATATATATATATACACACACACACACACACATACATATTTGCTATATCCCCTTCTATTTCTAAAAACTCTAAAATATCTTATTTCTTTTATATATTCGAGTTACGTATTAATATATCTAAGCCGATATCAATGTATCCAAGCTACATATTATGTATATGATTTATTTTATAATATATCCGAGCTAGTTTTTAATGTATCCGAGCTAAATATTATGCATCCAATTTATATTATAATGTATATGCGATACTCTTTGATGTATTCGAGCTACATATTAATGTATCCCATTTGTGTTACTTTTTAAGGTATTAATGTAATTACAAAACTAAAGAAAGATATATTGTAATTTCATATTAAAACTATCTGATTCCTAAAATTTATCCATAAATATATATATGAGCAATAATAAATTTAAAATTTAAATTATTCCTAAATATAAAAATATTTTAAAGTCAAATTATCATAAGAAGTGCATCGCATAAATTGCAATAAGGGGAATATACTAATATTACTAACATAGAAAGCGTTGGTACGAATAAAAATATTTTCTAATTTTCATGCTCGATAAATAAAAATATTTTTTAAAAAATTTATTTTTTGATAATATTTTAAATATGGAATCACAAAAATAATGCAGAAAAAAAAAAAAAATAATGCAGAAAAGGCGGTGAAGAACAACCGTAAAACCGACAGCCACCCAAACTCCAGCTTTACATTTGTTCTCTTTCACTTTCTTTGCTTAAAAATAAAATAAAATTATGAAATATACAAAATTAAATTTAAAATAAATTTATGTTTCAAATTTCTAACTAATGAAAGTATATATTTTATCTAAATTTAATACTAAATACACCATTTATTCAAAGGAATAGGGTCAAAAATATTTACACTGTCAATATTTTGGTTAAAAAAAAATTATTATAGGTAATATTTTGGTACATATATGTTCCTATAGTTATAAAATAGATCAAAAATATCTTTTTTTGAATAAATATATTATTTTTTATTTTTAAACACACCTTCAAATTCTAATTAAAATACTATTAAAGATCATTATCAATGAAAATAAAATAATGTCATGTACCCTTTCAACTAGTAATATACGTAATATATATTTATAAGATCATAATATATCTATCATATTTTATAGTTATATAACGATAAAAAATAATGATATTAAAAGAAGAAATATTTTCATGAATTGAAGTAAGATATATATTTGCTAATTTAAAAAGTAGAAAAAGAACGTGTTAAAGAAAATAAATAATACATTCATTTAGAAAATGAATATATCTGACCTATTAAATAACAATAAGGACATTTTTGTACCAAAATATGACCTCTCAAGGCCATTTTTGGAACAAGCTATAAACGGATAATATTTTTTATTCCTTTTGCATAGTTAAATGCATTTCTGAACTAAAGTATTGACGATATATTTAGTTTTTTTCCGTTAGATAGTATTCAACCTTTCCATCGTGAATTATAATCTCGAAATAATTTAATTCGGAAAATTTGCACAATGATACTACAGACAAAGTAGGAGGAGGACCCTACCTTTCCAAAAACACTATATTTGATGAATCATTTTCACTTGTGTACTGTATCATTTTTTTCTCATAAAGTAACAAAAGTGATATACACTTGTTATAGTATCACAAAGCTTGAAAAAAGCAGCTGCTAAGTGCTAAATATATTCGAATAAAAGTAAAGTAAAAGCTTCCCACTTACAAAAAAATAAGTATAGTGAATTTGAGAAGTTGGTTTTTGCAGTGTGGTCAGTAATGGCGGTTTCTATTCCTGTTCTTGTGATTGTTATTGCACTTCATCTCATTGCTTTTGTTCTTGCTGTCGGTGCTGAACGACGTCGTAGCACGGTACCCTTTTGAGCTTATCTTATATTTTCTATGTTATTTTTTTTTTTTTGCTTTTTTTGATTCTGGGTATGGTTAAAGATTGGATTTTTTGGTTGTTTGTTTCTTGGAGATAGGTAAAGATTGTTTTTTTTGTGTGTGTGTTGGTGTGTTTTTGTTGCAGTGTTTGGTTAAAGATTGGGATTGTGTTGGATGTTTGTGGTTTCTTCTGTTGTTAAAGATTGGATTTTTGGGTGTTTTTTGTTTCTGGGTATAGTTAAAGATTGGATCTTCATGGATGTTTTTGGTTTCCTGTGTTGCTAAAGATTGATTTTTTTTTTTTGGGTGTTTGGTGTTTCTGGGTATAGTTAAAGATAGTTTTTTTGGTTCTTAGTTTTTGGATATAGGTAAAAGACTGACTTTTTGTGTTAAATGTGTTATTTTGTCTCTGTTTGTAGTTTAAAGCTTGGACTGTGTTGGATGTTTTTGGTTTCTTGTGTAGCTAAGGATTGATTTGTTTCTTTGGGGTGTTTGGTATTCCTGGATGGTGTTGAATAGTAAAATTGAACTTTTTGGTGTTGTAAAGATTGAGTTTTTGGTTTTATTTGCTAATGAGTCTTCCTTGAGCCAAGGGTCTGTTGGAGACCACCTCTCTACCTTCTAAGGTAGGGGAGTAAAGTCTGCGTATATTCTACTCCTATGTTGCTCGTACTCTACATAAATGTTGCCGCACCATGTTGTATCCTCCAAAAATGCACTACTTTGGAAGGATCTGACACGCACCATTGGCATTTATGAAGAGTTTAAGCAAACATAGCTCTACTCTCCCCATACTTGGATTGCAGAGGTATGTTGTTGTTGTTGCTAATGAGTCTAGTTGAGGATCAAATGTTTTTGGTGTTCTGTTTTCAGGGGTATAGTTAAGATTTGAACTTCTTTTGGGTTTTTGAATATAGTTGGATGATTGGTAAGGATCACATAGCCAACCCCAACTTGCTTGGAATTTGAGGCAAATTAATTGTTGTTGTTGTTTGAGTTGGGATTGAGGCGTAGTACTAGTAGTAATTGTTGTTTCTCTGTAGTTAGTTTCCTTTTTATGGGGTTCTTTTTGGTAGTCAAAGATGGAGTTTTGAATGTTGTTTTGTGTTTGTGAAGGCGAAAGTTGTACCGGATGAGTATGATGAACGGGCGTACTGTGTATATGGAACGGATGCTTCTACAGCCTATGGATTGGCGGCATTTGGTTTACTTCTGATTAGCCAAACGTTGGTTAACGGCATTACCAAGTGCTTGTGTTTTGGAAGAGGAATGATGGGTGGCAGTTCTACTACTTGTGCCATTTTCTTTTTTGTCTTCTCCTGGTAAGAACATAGTTACTGTTCTCTCTTACTTTAAGTTTATTTACATTCTTTGTCTGGTTGTAGTGCGTTTACCCCCTAGAGTTTACGAAATACTCACATTATTTAAGCAATGAGATTGTTTTTGTTGATTGGCTTATTGTTATTTGTTAGTTTAAGATTGATACTTCTGCACTTATAAACTAAAGAAGGCGTCATTCCTTGTTGAAACTTAATCTTGCCATAGAGTAACCGTATGTTGGATTTATTGGAGACTCATCGGTGAAGAAGCCCGAGGATGATTTTGTGACAAAGAAGAATGAAAAAGGTTCAACTGTAATTTACAGATGGAAAAAGAGAACTAACAAAATCCGTTTAAACTTTTTGTATACTTTGTGTTGTCTGAAAGGCACAAAATCCGTTTAAACTTTTTCTCCGTAGTTGGGTGCTAAGTATTCCTGAGTTCCATTGGTCACCTTACTCTTACTGTCTGTTTGCACCATTTGATGAAGTTCTGTACCCCTTCCTTCCTTTCACGGTTTAGATTCAATTTGTTTGAGCCAAAATGGTGCCACTAGATAAATTCTGATCTGTATAGCATGCATTAAGGTTTGATCGTACTTCTGCAATAAGTAAAGAAATGCTCAAAACCAATATCTTTTCTTTTTTGAGATAAAAAAAAAAGTTATATTGGTTTTGAGCATTTCTTTACCTATTGCACAAGTACGATCACAATTTAGTATGACGCTATAAAGGTCTTCATCACCGAGTAAATTGATTCATTAAGTTGTTTGTGAGTAGCTGTGACACGTGTAACAAGGTGTAAACCCTTAATGGATCTTTAAATTGCCACTTGCCCAATCTTACCGGCACTAAATAAGTGGTTGAATAGATAAAGATAATGAAAATAGATTGGAGTTCTGCTGAGGTGAGTTTTGTTTTTTGTAAAACAGTTAGTCTGGTTATCTCATGATGTATGTATACACAAGTTAATTAAGAAGTAACATGAAAAGTGATTTCCATATATATTGTAACTGAATTTGAAAGAAGGAACTTCAACAATCTGTGATGATAGTTTTTTGCCTTTCGGAAGTATACATGTGTAACTTTCAGCCACTTCTGCTTAGTGTTTGCTATACATTTGTGATCAGTTTGCAGGGGTAGAGCTAGTGTGGAGCGTGTGGGTTCGGCCAAATCCAATAGCTTTAGTCCAAATTTTGTATTTTTTTCCTGAAGAAATGTGTTAAATATGTACAAATTATTTAGCTTAGAACCCATTAACTTGAAAGAATTTAGAATTCCGAACCCATAAGCTTTAAAACATTGCTTCACCTTTGTCGGTTAGTGTTTCTAAATTAGGAGAGAGATGAAAACATCAACATACCCAATGTAATACCACAAGTGTGGCGTGGGAGAGTGGCGTGTACGCACACCTTACCCCTACCCTGTGAAGACATAGAAACTGTTTCCGAAAGAACCTTGGCTCAAGTAAATTCTACCACTAGTTTGATGGAGTTGGCACAAATAAGTTAGGCCTGATTAGAGCAGAACTGATTCATACCATCGGCCCCTACTTCCTTTGGGAGTAAGGTGTAGTAATATTGTTGTTTAATAGACTTAGAGACAAGTAAAACAGTTGTTTTAGACAACTAGCATAGACACTGCCCTAGCAGAAACACGGACGGTTCTGATGGCGATTATTGAATGTGGTGATGATAGGTGATATCTAGTTTAGATAATTGGCTAGTGCGTGAAGCTATCCTCATTGGTTTCGATGTTAACATGGTGTTCTCGGTAGTGGATAAAAGCAACTAAAGATTTAATGAACACTCGTATGTAAAAGAACATAAAGTGATATTTAGATGTCAAAATTGAGATTAATGATCCATTACTTGAAATAATGAAGATGTAAGTTAAGATGCAAACAATAGGCAAAGACATGTGAAATAAACATATGAAGAAATAAGAACACATTCAACTTTGTTCCCAAGAAAATGTTTCGCGCTCGTTTGGCCATAGTTTTTGTAGTCGAAACTTGAAAATTTATGTTTTTGGTGTTGTAATTTTTGGAATTTGAAGTTGTGGAAGTCCTAAAAACCCGAAACTAGTCGAGCTAGTTTTGCAATCTTGAAATATTTGAATATCTGATCAAATTTGATGGTCAAACAGATATTTGAAGATTATACAGAAACTACTCCGGGAATCTACGGCCAAGTGCTAGCGCAAGGGATAGGGGAGTGAAAATACTTGCAAAATTCTCAGAGATACTTCCATTACTTTATACACATCTCTTCTCTATCACATTCTTTTTACCTTTTGGCTCCATAGTCTAAGGTCGTTGTCACGATAATTACTTTTTCAGTTCTTAACCTCCCTGTCTGAAGCAGCCATGGAAACTGATGGTAGTAGAACAACATATATCTATTGCTTACTTCCTCTTTTGAATGACAAACAGGGTTAGTTTTTTAGGAGCAGAAGCATGCTTATTGGCAGGATCAGCAAAGAATGCATACCATACAAAGTATCGCGCGGTTTTCCAAGTTGAAAACTTGTCATGTTCCACCCTCCGAAAAGGTGTATTTGCTGCTGGCGCTGCCCTGACGTTATTATCAATGATTGGATCCATTTTCTACTACTGGATACACTCGAAGGCTGATACCGGTGGATGGCAAAAACACCAAAACGAAGGACTTGGAATGGCAGCATCTAACTATACCGAATCTACTGAAAGAAAAGGCTGAATCCGTGTTTCTTCTAAAAGGTCCGTTGCATTTACAATTCGAACAAGATGTTTCGATGAGGAACTCAAACATGAAGAGTTCTAGTTCTTGGTTTGGTTTTCTACCATCCATAGTTACATACATAATATATTATATATGAACGTAGCTCGTAGGAATTTAAGTAAATTCGTATTAAGCACCAATTCGCGTCCACATCGTGTCTGTAATAGCTTTTGTGAGGAGGTTATTGTAGATTATGATCTCTATGATTTTCTTGGTAGTGAACTTGAAAAAGGGTACAATTTTCTGCAGTTTATTTTGTAATTCTATGTAAGTGAACAAACTATGAAATGAAAAGAATGGTGTCACTTTCTTTATTGAGTGTGAAAAGATTAGTTATTTTTTCAATTTTGTTTTGATAAAATGTTGCATTATTTTGTGTAGATTTTGAGTGCTAAAATATTTGTTTCAGATGTAACGACTCAATTTAACTCCGTTTATATGAGCTTGCTCACATTGCTGGTCTTTAGGTTGCGGTAGACGGATAACTAGCATAAAACTTGTCAGTTCATGATGAATCCTCGTAATGTTTGTGTTTGTTGTATAAAATGGCAAATTTTAGATGGAAAATACTTTTATAAGTATTCGAAAGCAAAATACAATTTCTTGCTAAAGTCTTCTCAAATTATATTCCTAGCTTGGTTTGGAAATGGTAATTGTCTATCTAAAATCAATTTCATCTAACCATGAAGGGGTATTAATTTTTCGAGGGATAAGATATCTTTACTCTTAATCAGAGATTTTGAATTTAAATTTGGAGGATGGAGAACTCCCGATAGGCAACACTTTCCCATTAATAAGGCCTACATAATGCGAATTCAGATTAGTCGAGCTAAGTGGAGGGTTATGTGAAATTAGCCCTTCTTGATGTTGAACTATTATTGCAATTTGTACTATTAATCATGGGTTAAGTAACTTTAATTAGTTGGTTAGATAATGAAATAATTCATATAGAAGACATCATTAAAAAACACATTTACTATTTGATCAAACACATTTTTCTTGAAGAAAACTAGAATTACAACAACCAACATTAATTAACATTTTTCAAAGATAATTAACTCCAACATTAATATATTACTAATTGAAGAACAACATTAAGGATATATATTACACTCTTCAACAACAAGAAAATAGACATCTTAGTCATAATATCTTAAACATAAAAGCTAATTATAGAATACAACAACAAATGTAACAACTACATGCGTCTCAGTCCCAAACAAGTCGGATTGACTATATGACTCCTCACTGACCATGTTACTCCATATAAAATCATCTTAGCTCGACATGAAAGGCTAATTATAGAAGACAACAAACAACTACTACAAACAAGTAGGGGTCGACTATATGACTCTTTTCAGTACTGGTCTTACCATGTTACTCCATATAAACGCGTCGTAGGCCAATATTAAAAGGCTAATAATATAGAAATGGGACATAAATTTTTCTTAGCAATTTGGGAAAGGGGAACCACAAGTAGTGGCAACTTTCTTTGCATTAGGAGAAGAAATCATCTTTTGAAGTCTTGGATCCTTCATGTATTTGCAAAGACATGGCCTTTGTTCTTTCAACTTTGAGCAACAAATTGAACTTGGAGTTGTTGATGATGTTATGGCATTTGCACATGCACTTAGTTGCAATGGATTGCAACTCACATTTGCTTTTGTTACCTTAGTTTCTTGAACAAAAACCAAGAAAAGTACAATTGCAAAAATAGACACAAACCTCATTGTCATTTTGGATGATCTAATGTGTGTGTGTGGTAAGTGATGAGAGTACTAAGTTGTTGTTGTTGTGTGTTGTGATGAATGCATTTGACATGTAAGCTCTATTTATAGAAGGGGAAGGTCATAGGCATCCAAACAATATCAAAAAATTCACTATTTTTGCATTTGAAATTGTCCACTCAAAAATGTTGAGTCGTTATTTTCACAAATATTTTAATTGAATCAGTGAGAAAAGAGAAAAAAAATAGTAGTGAGGAAGTTTTTCGACATTTAAGTGAGAATCTGTTTTCCACCATGTGTTTAACCAGTGAACTGGTTTGAGAAACGAGTGAAAAAATCATGTTTTATAGTACAAACTTTTTCATTGATTTGTGATGAAAAAACCCTTAGTTTTTAGTAGTGAAATTTTTATATTTGACGAGTTCAACTTTTAAGGATTTTAGTACAGATGGAATATCATATTTTTTAAATTTATAGGTTCAAAATTTTATATCAATCCAAACTTAATGATTTTTTCGTGTTTATATATCTATGTTTTGTGTCAAAAATATTAAGTTTAAATCATATAAGTTAAATATATACCCAAAAAGCAAAAAATAAAAAGAAGATTTTCTTTTTCTCCCCTCCACTTTTTTTTCCCCTTAATCATGTGCTGTGTTAATTAAAGTAAACTAAGGATTTATTTTTCACAAATCATTTGATTTGGAAGATTGTAATCTTTCCACTTTTTATGCTAACAAAGAGTATATTATATAAAAAAAACAATAGAATATACTTTTCTTGAAATCATTTTATTTTTTGATTTTGTGGATTTACACCATAATAGCCGCTAATTAATTAGCCAGCGATAAACGATAAATTTCATAGTTAATTTTTTTTGAATATATATATATATATCTATAAGTAGAAAGTGGACTAGATTTAGCCAAGTATATAAGTAATTTGATATTTTAGAAAATGAAGGGCTTTCAAGTTATTTTTTTGGAAATTATGAATAAAAAAATAGCGGTTGCTATTCTTTCAATGTGCGTTACCTAAATTCATTACTTACATGTAATAATTTGTGAATCGCACAAAAAATTATAAATTGTTTTAAATAAATTCAACATGACAAACTCGAATAAGAAGGCGTCGATAGAGAGTTTAAAGTTATTACACATTATTAGTAATAATATCGGCATGCTTACCATTAGTTGAAGCTATCATAACAATCATGAGTTATGAGCAAATATTATGAATCAATAAAAGCTTTTTTCTTTTCACCCTTTTTATCGCGGTCCTGCGACGAAATTAAGATTTAAAATTTATGAATTTTAAATTTTAATTCTTTTAAAATTATTATATTTAATACAAATATAATACTTTGAATTAAAAATATTAAGTTATATCAAACCCCATCTTTGTGTAGAACAAGTCTTGCGCGATAAAGAATTATTAACACATGATGTTTATATTTTAATCTTTTTTCAGATAGCCAAAAAAATTAATTAATAACTTATGAGTTCATTCGATCTTAATAACGTTGGATTTACTCTCTATATATTTGTAAATCATAAAAAATAAATACAAATAATAAAGTTTTAACCCAATAAAAAATATATATACGTTGTAGAGCATGTGACAATTATTTGCTCTTTTTAAAATGCCTTAATTTTATTAAAAGAAATTAAAAAGGAAAGAAAGATATATAAAATAAATTGTATAAAACATTTATATGCGTCAATACTTAATGAAATTTACCTTTTTATTTTCTAACGTGATTAAAAAGTCTGATCAACGAGATATATATGTTTTTCTGAGTATTATTTTACTTTCTGATCATAGTCAAAATTATTCGTTAGTAATTTTATATCTTCCCCTCCTCTGAGACCTCTAGAAAGAAGATATTCTTGGTGAGAAAACTATTCTTCATCTATTTTCAATTTTGATTTATTACGCTCAAAAGCTCTAACAGATGAGTTATATTTCGACGATTCAATGTTTGAAAGACGAGAAAACTCTATCGATATAAAAAAACTCACTAGTCCAAAATAATTATATACATATATACATATATATATTCAGGTAATATTAACATCGCAAATAAATATTTGCCGTAACAATAGTTTGTCATTTTTTTCGGTGATGTGATCCAATCCTTTAACTTTTGGGCATGGCATGCGTCTACTATATAGTGTAACACTTTATTGCTGTCCTATTTTATTTTTAAGTCAACATCAAATATAATTTCATCATTATATAAAGGGCCCAATTTTGGCATGCATCAAGTACAAAAATTCTTCAACATTAAAAATATATACTATATAGTATATACTATTTAAATTCACAAAGTATCTTGTGTTATTATCGAATGTTAAAAGATCGACTTTATAATAATAGTATATATATATATATATATATGACATTGTAGTGTATTAAGTATCTTGTGTATGTAGGATGAGAAAAGATCACATCCTAAGAGGTGAACGTAATGTTGGATGTATAGTCTATTTTGAAACAAATCGGTGACCTTTATCGTAGTTTTGACAATCCCCTTTGATGAACCTTAATCAATCTTCGCTAATTGAAAGCAAGACTCGCATGTGGCTTCCTCAAAGTGATGGAGTTGTTTTGACTATAGAACTATGCATGTCTGTTGGAGAGAATTGAATGATCGGGCCGAGGGCTGGCCCCTCTTCCTCTCACTCTTGTTTCCCTAATATGAACGTTGAGTCATCAAAACCTTTCAGATTAGACCTGGACTGGTCGCCCTACGCGACTGACGCTTCAAAAGGATAAAATCTCGATCGCAGTTTGATGACCTGTTTAGTCTTTTGATTATAGCAGTGGTCATGAGAGAGCAGAGCGTACCGCCCTGCCATAGTCACAAGTTGGTAAAAAATTTATGACTATCAAGGGGCATGATGAGATCTTGAGTTTGAGCTCGAGTACTGAAATGAAGAAACTCCCGATAAATAATATAATGTTAATTCCTTTATGAGATCTGCACGATTTAAATCTGAATTAGCAAATCTTTTATCAAACAAAGCATAACTTCAACCCCACCCCACCCCCCACCCCAAAACTTGAGTTGAAATTCAATGAATAAACAAATGCTTTTAATTATTTTTGGCAATGATTAGTCTATACAAATAGTATTTCACAGGACCTAAAATGTACCATAAAAAATAAGTCATTAATGATTACTTCATAGTAGAATTTTGATACCCTATAACTTTTGATAATTAATAAGATCACCACGTCAAGGTAAAGTAAAAATGTGTTTTTGTTAAGACAATTTAGTGGTCAAAGATCTTATCTAAATCTTTGATTATATTTATATATTATATAAATATATAAAAAAAGCCAATAAATATGGAAACTTTTATTACAAAAAGTTTACATATAAGTCTAATGTTCAGATTGCATAAATAAATTGGAAAATGACATGACATTGATATGTCTTTGACACAATTATTTTAAATTAAATTTTACCAACAAATTATAAAAAAAATAAAGCTAGCAGAACAAAACAAAATTTCGCGATCAATAAATTTCATAATTAAACAACACAATTCATCGCTAACTATAATTAGTGACGAATTAGCAACATAATTCTATTAGCTACGAGAGAAATTAATAACGCTTTTAGGACCTCCATTTAAAAAATAACCAAAATTTATAATGTATTTAACATTAGTGCAGTCCAAATGTCCAATTCTATATAGAAGATTGAATTTTAAAATGTGGCTACCTAATGCAATTTCTACCTGGTAGAACCCATTTGATTCTAAATGGGCCTACAGAGGAAATTGGGCCTACTCATAATTTGGGTCATTTGCGGTTTTGTCCTATTTCGTGTTGATCTTTAATTTTTATCCTTTAAGGTAAATAATTTTTTTGCGAAGCAAAGGTATAAATTTCGGCATCATAATATTCCTATGCTTCACGTCTTTAAAGAACTTATGTTTCCCTAAGCGTAAGTTCGATTTCTAGGGGTAAAAGTTGAAGATCGGCCCATTTAGAGAACAAAAACTAAAGAGTAATCTATTTAAAAAATAAATCGTGCAATTACAGTCAGTAGGATACTAATGTAAAAACTTCATTTGGTGTTCCTTATCAATTTGGAGGTGTAGAATAATTCAGACTCACGTTGTATATGACAGATTAAAAAGACAAACAATGTAACTTATACATAAAATGGTGGAATGACATTTTTTTTTACTGAGAGGTGTCCAAATATAGAACGATAGAGACACACGTAAAACTGAACCTGGCTAAACAATGTAATTTATACATAAAATGGCTCCTCCACTACTTCTTATCAGGATTTTTTTCATTGTGAAAATTTGAATCTAAAACCTCTGAGTAACGACGAAGAGATATCGTATCCATCTCATAATAACCTTGGTACGTTAAAACACCCACACATGCCAAAGAAGATGAATTAGTAAGTAATCTGAGACCTCTAAGTAACGATAACAAGATATTCTATCCATCCCATCACGACCTTCGATGGTAACCGATATGTTAAAACTCACACACATTCCAAATAAAGATGAATTAGTAATATAATGCTATAAAAACAAAGAAGCTAGCTAGTTTAGGTTTCTTATGTGAAGCAAAACTTCAATGCCATGCTAAAGCTATTCCTTTCTTTGCTTGTTGATCCAAAATTTAGAATTGCAACAAACTATAAATAAAATTAAAACCATACTACTTTTCTATTATATTCAAATTCCAACAAGTTTCAACAATATTATTACTCATAATAATTCAATATTGTTCATAAAATTTATAAAAACAATATGCCAATTTATTCTTCTGATTCTGATGATCCACACCCTTCACATTCAGCACCCACTAGAAGATTTTTGGCTCATAATAATAGGCCAATGCATGCAATTCTTGGAGGTGGAAAAGGTAATATTCATTTAATTTTTCTTCAAAAGTCTAAAAAGAGAGACAAATTTACGGCGTTTCGGTAAGTTCAACTGAATTCATTATTTTCGATCTGAACTATGTAAACAAATATGTCTTTTAAATATATCCTTATACTTAACATATAGCTTCTTCTTTTTTTCTATTTTAGAATTATGAGACTTTATTCGCAGACCAGTAAACCTATATGACATGTTATTTATTTTTTTTGTTCCTTTTTAATAATAACTTGTCATTTTTTTTCCTTTTTTTTTTCTTTTACAGTTGCTGATATATTGTTATGGAGAGACAAGACAATAACAGGATCAATTTTAATTGGATTCACACTAATTTGGTCCCTTTTTGAAGTTATGGAGTATAATATTGTGACTCTTTTGTGTCATATTTCCATGAGCATCATGTTAATTCTCTTCATTTGGTCTATGGGAGCTGGATTTGTTGATTGGTAACTATTTTTCAGCGATATATTTTCGAATTTAACTTATATACGTTAATAATATACAAATTTATTACATTATCAGGTTGATTTTTATCTGTTGTAACAGATAACTTGTCTTATTCATTCTATCAGAATTATTGATATTACGTAGGAAATGTCATTTGACTATAGTGATTCATCTACTTTTACGAAGGGTTATTTAAGGATCTGATAGTGTGAAAAAATCGTAATTTTTCAGGAGCCCTCCCGATTTACGAGCGTTTATGATATCTGATTCAACATTTAGATGGTTATGTAGGAAGTTCAACTCTGTGTTGGTGAAATTCTATGAAATTTCATCTGGAAAAGATTTCAGAAATTTTTTCTTGGTACATTTTTATCATATGCAATTTCATTTAATTATTTTTTATTTTTATTTTCTAATGATTTTTTTTTTGTTTGAACTCCAATTTATTTATTGTTTTGGTTTATTTGGACTTAGGCAATCACTTTCCTATGGGTATTATCAGTTATTGGAAGTTACTTCAGCTCTCTGAATTTATTATACCTAGGTAAGGTTTTGGAATTTTGACATTTTTATTTTTCTTTTATAATATACTCCCTCCATTTTAATTTTATACGTAGATATTCGATCAGACATGATTTTAAATATGTCATGATAATTGCGTGATGATAAAATCATATCATCAACGGGTAAAATGAGTAAAGTTAGAATTTTTTTTAAAATTACAAAATAACACTCTTTTCAAGAGAAATTGAGAAGAAAGGAAATAATCTCAAAAAAAGAATGACACATTCTTATATTTCTAAAATTTCTCATGATTTCGACATTTAAAAATCTCAGAAACGTCATGATATATTTAAAGTCACAAATTTAACAACCCTCTACCACAAACTCGTGACATTCTGATTCGAATTTTGATTTTTTTTAAAATTATTATTAATTATGTAAGTGGTTAAGAGATCTGAATTTCACGATTTATTTTGAATTGGTTTTTAGGATTTGTTTGCCTAGCAACATTACCAGCTTTATATGAAAGGTATCATAATGAGGTGGATTATATAGTAAGCCAAGGTAACCAAGATATGAAGAAACTATATAATAAATTTGATAATGAAGTGCTCAATAAGATTCCAAGAGGACCTGTCAAGCAAAAGAAAAAGTTTTGAATCATTTCTCAAAATTGGAAAGAAAAAAAAAAGTTCAAGAAAATTGGCTGTGGATTATGTATGAATTAAAATTTAAATTATGAAAAAATGTAATTGTAATTTATGTAAATTGTTTAATGGTGAAAGAATTGTGTATTTGTTGATGTAACTACCTATATTTTCAGTATATTATTATATGAAAGTAATAGGAAATTGTCATTATTACATCTGCATGATTCAATGTTTACTTTAAAATTTGATTACTTCAAATCCATATCAAAAGTTCATTTTGCCAGTATAATATTGTCTATCGAAGACAATTTTATTCTAAAGACTCAAATTCGAGAGCTCGAGCAAGAGCAATTTTAGTGTGGAGGTGTCATACAATAATGTGAAAATCTAGAAGTTTCGATGAACTTTTGTATGCTAGTGGTTATAATTTAAACCAAGTGTCCACATGTCACTGGTCTTTATTAATGTTTCAATTTTCAAACCAAAAACCCTCATATGGAAGGGGTATATACTTTCCACCTTTTTTTTTTCTTTGAACGTGTCTCGGAAACAATTTCTTTATCTTCATAAAATAGAGGCAAGAATATCTCTTGATACCCCGTTTATGAAACTACATTGAATATGTTATTTTTGTTCCCAACCCTCAAATAATTAGACTATTAGGGGTCGTTTGGTGCATTCGTTTGGTGCATGGACTAAATTATCATGAGATTATAATTTCAGAACAAACTCATCTCACCTTATTTCGTATACCAAACGATCTCTTAAAGTCCATCTATTTTTAGTAAGAATGGTATGTATTTTTTTAATAAAAAGGAAAATCTACAATCACTATTCTTTGGGTGCGCACAAGATAAAATACTCGTTTCGATCTAATAGCTCATAAATTACACGAGAGAGGTAGCCCGCACTGGGGAAGCCCTATGCGACAAGCTCAACCACATGATATGTATTTAGAAATGAAGGAAGTGGATTTCTACAAATAAATTATACTATATGATTAGAATTCACATCAAATTGTACAACAACTCACTCCAAGTTGCTACCTATTTGGAAACAAGTTGACAATAAAATAACTTAGTCAAATGTGAATAAATAAATAAATTCAAGACATATTATTATTATTATTATTATGTGATGGTAGTGCATGAGTAGCTTTTTTTCAAAGAAAGATGACATGCTATGAACTTTTTCGAGGCAAATGACCTAACTAAAGTTATTAACAGATAATTCCCAAGAGTATATAGAAATCAAGTTGTTGAACCCCTAAGTCTCATGAAGGGTCAATTAAACAGTGGATAATCCCATAAATGTGAATGCTCATTAACCAATTACTATAAAATAGGCAATCGCGATGCTTAGGGAGCGTTTGGACATGATTTGGTTGAGATTTGAGAAAAATAATAATTGAAGTTGAAGGTGGAATTTTCATGGTCAAACGCCCCCTAATCTCTCAAACTTCCTATCAAGCTCAATAAAATAGGCAATTGTGATGCCTAAGGGGCGTTTGGACATGATGTGGTTGAGATTTAAGAAAAATAATAATATTTGACGTTGAAGTTGAAGGTGGAATTTTCATGGCCAAACGCCCCCTAATCTCTCAAACTTTCTTATCAAGCTCAACAACTTTTTGCCATTGTGTGAATCACAAACAAGAATCTGTTCACAACTACATTTAGCCATGTGCCCAAGTAATCTACCATTTGGATAAGCACTACCCAAAAAAAAAAAAATCAGAACACTTTACCTAAAACACAAGGTAGTTTATTTTAACCACTCATTATCAAGTCTCCAACCATCTTTAAAAAGCCATCACTTGATAAGAGAAACTCATTTTTTTGTGATAAGAAAAGTCTTGTCAAACTGCTCTTATCATAACACACCATATAAACCACTTAGATAAAATAGACAAAATATGGTTAGGGAATTGAGAGCAACAGGAATAAGGGGTGTTGAAGATATAACAAATGTTGGCATTTGGAGTCTCTGGTTGATGGTTTTGGTTTGCTTGTGTATCATTTCAACAATCATTTTCTCTTGTGCAGATGGTGTTTCTAAAGAGAAAGAAGCAACAACTCATACAGATAACTATGGTGCCGGATGTGGTGCAGGTTGTGGCGCTGCCTGTGGCGCCTGACTAGTGAAAAAGGAAATAGTAAGAATCAAATCCACGCCTATTGCGTGGAAGATGACTCCCACTGATACCACTAGACTATAAGTCTTGCTTAGAAGTTTCTTTCCTTCTGCATATGCTCTACTTGTAATGGGGGGGAGGGGCGAGCGATAGCTCGATTACATGTCATTGTAATACTTTGATGGCAATGTTCAATTGTACAATTCTTAGTCAGCTATTTTTTCTGAGTAGACTGTAAGCAATACCCCAGCAAAAGTCATAATGAAGAAAAAAAAGGTTGTCAACGATTTGGGCATAAAATTGACAGAATCTGATTATGTTTAAAACCAAGAACTGTTTAATATACATATGTTAGTAAGGAAACTCAAATCAGAGAACAACAATTCCACACATTCTCAGTTCTGTTGAGACTGGAAAGAGCAAACGATGAAAATGGATAAGCTTTCGGTTTTTTTCCTTTTTGGCGCTTATTTTCATGTTACATAGATAGAACTAATTGTTTAAACGGAACCAATGCAGATACCTGAGTGAAAATAATGCAAATGGGCTTACAAGAGTCCTTGAGTCTTTCGAATTTCAGTGGATGATATATCCATACGGAATTTCTCGACTGGTATAGGCACAAACATGTCTTTTAGCTCTGCTGGGATGTCGAAATCCTCAAGAACCTAGAGAAATAGACATGATATAGAATTCATAAGAGTTCCGAAAAGATGTGAATGTTATGATACATGACGGTTGCAGAGAGTTTGTTACTGTACCTTGAAAATTCCATTAACATTCCGACCACCCACTAGGAAAGTACATCCCGTGTTTTTACATCCCAGAAGTATCTCCAACATCTTCCCATAGTCATTACCATAGTACTTTGGCTGGAAAGAGCAAATTGCAAAGATCAGTACATACACTTTTTGGGAACCTTCCTATTTATATAGCGGGTTATCACCCCATTTATCAGCAAAATTGATTATGCAAAATTGAGAACTTGAATCACAAATAAGGAACACTTTTGGTATTTCCGAGTACATACTTTTGTTTCATATCCTTCGTATATTCATAATCTTGTATTTAAGCGCTAGTGTTTCTATACATGAACATAACTTGCATCAGGTGCTAGTTACGAGATACTCTTAGAAACCAGCGGTATAGCTGGATGTTCTATCACAAAATTTGACAAAAAATCTCTTCCTCCCAATAATTGTATTCCCAAACTTCTTATTGAATTTACTAAATTCTTGATCTCATGTAATCTCAATTTTGTAGAAGCAAGTGAAAGAACCTTACATGCACAAGTCTTGCAACTGTGTCTGCACCAATGACAAAAGCACTTCCAGGAAAAAGTTCTGCTTTCTTGTAAAAATATGGCTGGTTAGATACTATGACCGTCTTTCCTGCATTTTCAAAGGCCGAAACTGTTGAAATATGCTTTAAGTCACTGCAGTAGTTAAGTTGAATTTCGAATTTTAGTTAAGTTGTTGAGATATTTTAGGTTGTTTTAAATTTCAAACTATGCAGATTATGTATTTTATGTTGACTATTTAAAGTCCTCAATGCTCAGTAAAATTATTGCAAGCCATTTCAATCCATTCAATTCTATTTGCTGTCCCATTCATAAAATCACCAACAGAAACCATTCAAACATCAGCATATTTTTGAATATGAAAACAGGGTAAGAATGTAATTATTAGAATAGGAATAGGTATACACAATCCTATGTTGGAAGGCCGAAAAAAGAAAATTGAAAATAACAAAAACAATATACAACATAAACTTCATTCGTGCATGACATTGACAGAGGAAAATGGAACTGATTTTCCAACTAACTTGTCTTATGGAATATCATAATTTGACTGAAAGTTGCGTGTGTCCTCTGTTATTAACTACTGGTACAACCTCAACAAAGAAAAGCATCTGAGAAGAAAACCTGTTTTACAGAGGTAAAGACTAGTATTGACCAACAAATTCATTCATAGCTTGGTCCCGCTAGACGTGTCCCAGAAGTGGCGTAGGCAAATGTATGCCAGGGTGTCCAACTGGACACCCTTCGTCCGAAAAAAATACAGCATATACAAGTAAAATGATAGACGAAGTGATTAAATAACATATTTTGGATACCCTTGACTTAATAGGTTGTTATAGCCTAGTGGGTTAAGACGTCTTGAACGTGGGTTTAAACATCTTTAATGAGTCAGTGCTCATGTATTCAGATCTCACTTGCAACAATTTTTCCCCTTTTTAAAAAGAGCTTTTGTTGTTTAATTTTTGGACCCTCTTCATAAAATTTCTGGCTCCGCCACTGTCAGTCCCAGACGAGTTGACCAACCATTGCATAGAACAGTCTTGCTAACCAACTGATATTGAACAAGTTGCCATCGCAATAAATGCAGAGACAGAAATGGCTGCCCAAAACTAGTCCCACTACTTGATAAAACCATCCCAACCACATGTAGCAACTTTACTTTGTTCCGGAGGATGCCACTCTGCACCAATACAGACCCCTTCATGACACTTGGGAGTTCTGAAGACCCTACACGATTTCCAATCCCAAAACCAGCATCTGCCTTCACCATCTCCTGACAAGACAAACCATCCATCTGGTGAGAAATTGAACTGGCAGGCATAACCAGCAACAATGTGTCCAGCAAATCTTTTCTTTTTATTCAGCTGAAATCTCTCGCGTACTACAAATAAGAATCTGGTTATCCAGACTTCGTGCTGCAATCCAATTTCCATTTGGATGGGGCAAAATAGATGGCATGGAATGCATATGGGGTTCACTTATATACTTAATAACAACCAGAATACCATATTCCCAAACACGTAGTGATTTATCATCACTATAAGTCACAATCCTCCTATTATTATCCACAAAGGTAATTGTATTAACTGCCCCCAGATGTTGATCGTACTCTTGTGTAATCTGTCCACTGTTTATATCCCACTGCACAATCTTCTTATCACTCATTCCAGCCAAAAGTTCATTCTGCTTATCCTCATCAGGATTAAGCCTCACTACATAGGGTATATTACTTGTCGAGAATGTTTGAATTACTTGTCCTGTTTCTGTATCCCAATACTTAATGTGCTTATCATAGCCAGCTGCCAAAAACTTCGACCCGTCATTGCTAAACCAAATATCCTTCACTGCCTTTGTATGCCCCATGTAAGTCCTCATACATTTACCGGAATTGTAAACATCCCAAATCTTCACCTTTGTATCCATCCCAGCTGACAAAATCAAATGACCATGCTTAGGGAAAAACCTAATAGCTGAAACCCCTTTCGTGTGTCCACTCCAATTATGAACTAATCTCTTTGGTATATAACAATGATCATTAGCAGCCTTTCCATCCTTTGGTGGAGCGATCCAAGACCTACCCTGATAATCCTTTTCTCTTTACCATGAAATGTGCTCTTTTCAACCATAGGCTCCACCTTATTTTCATCACCACCTCTTTCTTCAACCTTCTTCTTAGCATACTTTTTCTGCTCCCCAGATAATTCAACTTGCAACCCTTCTTTCTTTCCAGCCCATGGACTCTTCCTGCCACATGTCTGTGGACGGATTTTCAACTTCCGTCATATCCACGTCCTGCTCAACACCCTCCTCCATTTTCTCCTTCTTTTTCTCTAACTTCCTCTTCTTCTGTTCATGCTGTGGTTATGTACAGAGAAATAGCATCACATCCCTTCATTTTTTCCAAATCACCACTGTAGCTATTTTGGGAGGGTTCAACAGCATACCCATACTTCTGAAAAGTATTATTCTGCTCGTCAAATACTAAGGATTCAATGGACGCGACCTCAACGAACCCTAGCTTGTGATTTCTGATTCCTTGAGCTAACCCGTCCTTCGCGTACGGGTGAGCTGGGCCGTAAATTGGTGCCCATAGTTGTTCATACATCGAGTTGAATCCAACGAGGTGTTGGGTCGGGTCATGGGGTTTGGATTGAGCTCTGGCAGCTTTGCCAGTGACTTGTAGGGTTAGCATGGTGTCGTCAACTTTAGAGGCAGCGGATTTAGAAGGAGAGCATTCTAATTGGGGAAGAATCAGGTGAAGGATTTTGGTCAGAAAATTGAGAATTAAGGTTTAGTGGCAGCCATTCAGTGATTTCATCGTCGGGGTAGGATTGTAAGAGATCCATATTGGGATCTGCAGCAGATATGTGATAATCCGCAATATGTCAAAACTCACAATATGTTTATACTTAACTGAACAAGCTCTGAGAAATATATAAGAGGAGTATTATTACATTAAAACCCTATTTATAGACATTAAATTAGACTCCTTTTCCTACTAGGACACAACATTATAATCCTTTTCCAAGTTAGATACTATATACTATTTACATTCCTATTCTTATTCTAAGTAGGATTGTGTATACCTATTCCTATTCTATTAGTAATAATACTTAGATATGAAACCACTATGGATAAACGGTAGTGAATATATATACTTCTCTTCCTTTTCTTGTTTTCCTATTTGTTTTGCATCAAAGACTGAGTGACGATTTTTAGAATAGTTTCTGGAAGGAAACAACCTCAAAGTACAGTTTTGCATTCTAAGCCTTTGAGAAGCTTGACAAAAGAAATAAAAAAAACAGGTCATGTAGCCATTTTTCAACTCTTACTATCTGTATCTGTGTGTGTAAAATATCATATTTTAGAATCTTACCAACTTTTTCAAATTGTTTAACACGATCATTGATTTGAGGTATTTCCAATGGAGGTTTGTCTGCATTGACAGCTGACAACTCAAAACATGGATATCCACCACCGCATATACTGCACGAAAAAATTTGGCATTCTGCTATAAGATGTAATTCATTTAGGGATAAACAGATCTTTCGTGATGCTTAGAAAAAATCAATCTTTTCAATAGTAGAAAACCATGTTTGATGTTAGAGAGGTGTACCTGGTCGCAATTTCCACGAGCTTAAGGTGACCATCATGCAATGGATTAAAGGAACCAGACAGGATTATTTTCCTCTCTACATTAGACGAGTCTGCAAAATTCCTGTATCAACATCTGCAGTGGATTGTTGGCTCTGAATGTGACTATGTTGATTGCATTAACACATACCACTTGAGAAAGGATACACTTTGAAGCATATAATCCCACTGAGAAGTTGCTTTAGCTCTTCCTCTTCATCAAAATTCTTTTCATATTCATCTGGAACTTCTGATTCAGTCAAGTCTGGAACAAAAGTTCCTGGAACCTTGCTAGCATTCGCAATTGCCTGAAACAGAAGACAGAGCTAATATAAGAATCTACGGGGTGGATTTGATGGAAGTTCCAGCATAGATGGATTAGCAAGTACTACTCAATAATGAGTTAAAGAGGATCTACAGAAAATTTCAACTGCAGACAGCTACATTTTAGGTATCTACAAACCCACACTTCGAACTAAAACTCTACTGGTTATCGGTGATTGTCTTAAAGTCCCGATGGTGCTCAAACAAGCAAAAAGTGTATCCACTTAATAGACTTGTTCAGTTGTAGAATACACAAATATATAGCTGCAAAACCAAGAGAAAATATTATAATCTCAGCGGACAAACAAGCATGGATAAATGATAGAGGAAACAAGCCCATTCAATGTAACCTTCCATAACACATTTAACTTTAACCCTCCTAATATCAAGATAATGCAATAAAGTCTGGCTTCTACTAGCGAATTCTATTGGGGAAATACCTAAAAGGCAGAATTAAAAACTTGGACTGAAAAACTGGAAATGTTTAAGTTTTGATTATTTACGTTAAGGAGCACAGTTATACAATATACACATTCATCTAACACTATAATAAGCAGCATAACGCACCAAATCCCATCAGAACACTATAATAAGTAGCATCTAGCATTGGCTATGAAAATAGATAAATACCTAAAAAGAATTGGAACCTGTGAATTTCCAAATTGGCCATGCACTATACATTTCGTTCAGGTTATGTATATTTAATTGATTTAACCAGTGCAGTTGTATGTTGAACTTGTTTCATTACCCAAAAGGGTGTATGAAATGTTCTATTTCCTCTTTTAGAAATTCTATCAAAATTTTATACACACCTTGATTAAGTATTGACTCGAAACTCCATCTTCCTGCTCACGAGTTCGCAGACCCTGTATCCATCCATTCAGTTTAAGCAAAAGCAGAACTTCGGTCATTGAAATCCGAAGATACTAATTTAAAGAAGATAAAGATGACTAAAAGAGAAACATGCATGAATGATACCTTAGTCAAAGTAACTGTCGAGGTCCAAAACCGGTCAGATGTTCTGGTTGACACGTGAAACCTACTCATAAAGCACTACTCATGCTCAGAAAGAGATCCAAATTTTGAAGTACAACTCAATGAGGAATAAGTTCTCAAATGGAAATACCAATGCTTGGAATACCAATTAATTGGGGCAAAAGGCATCTTTGTAGCGATCCAAACATGGTCCACATGTGTCTTTGAAGGGATACAGATCTTTCAAACTTAATTAAAAAGGCAAAGTTCGGTGCTTTTATTCTTCCCTTTAGGGGATACAACAGATAGATGAAATGATTCTAATATGAACACAACTCAACCACATTTTCAGAAAGAAGAATCCTTGTTCTTAATGTCCATACATATAAGATGTCAACAAAATTTGTGCTTTGTTGATACCAACTTAAAACGTAGGATGTACATAAAATATTAGCATAAGTTTCGTCAACACGGACACATATACTATTCCTGACTGCAGAATCTTTTGGCATGTCTTCAACAACCGAGAAAATTAGTTATTTTTACGACATTCTAGACATCAAGATCAAGCAGGAAACCGCCATCATTAATATTAACTTGTGCTTGGATGACTACCCTTTAGTCAACCAGCTCCATTTTTCAAAGAGGAATAAACAAATACATCTTAGCATTTATTATGGTTTGCCTTCATCTGATCCATTTCATGTTATCGTAAAGGCAAATGGTAATCAGGATGGTCACCTCTTCTTATCAAATAGAAACCTCACGTGAATCATTAAAAGAAAACCAGTTTATACTCCTAGTGAATCTAGGAAACAAAACTGATGATTCCTGAATGCAAGTTGCTCCTAAGGGAATAAGAATCTGAAAAGATATATCGGTAAAGACTGACTGATGCTACAAGAATACCTATGATCTCCACGTTTTGGTTGTGCACTAGCCAAGGCACCAGTAAAACCCACACCTAGAACTGGTGAACCTGTACAATCAAACAAAATGAAATCATGTCATTTAAATAAAACAACACATATCCAGGAACAAAATGTTACTACTAAATAATAAATGGTGAAACTTTGTAATACACATCTAGGTGTAAAATAGCCAGATGACTTTGAATCAAAGTGACCTCACTGTTTTACGACCATGCACATAATCCAATATGAAAATGAGGAAGAATAAAATTAGGGTGCCTCCATTTTGTGAGAGAGAATATTTATTAGATTTGACTAATAATAAACTTATGCTGATACACCTAGTTACTGAAAGGATGGCTTGGCTTCTCGGTTGTACCTATTGCCTTTATACATCTTCATTAACAAGCACAAATTTCACACACTAGAATGTCATTACAGCTTGTCATAATAGGAAACCGAAAACCTTCATGATTTATGCATGGCATACAAATTATTACATACACATATATCAAATAAATCACTCCTGATTAATCAAGCAGTCATCTAGGATATGAACCGTCTGCTCATTGTCTTCCAACCACATCAATTTTACACGAAAGTTTTTTCTTTCTAATCGTTCTCTACATGATTAACTATCAATCAAGTAAAATAGGCCCTAAACTAGTAAGGTTCAGAAAAAGATGCACATGAGGACTTCCCCTGATGTTTCACCTTAGTATTACACTCGCCTATGCATGCTTAACTTCCTAGTTCTGATGAGATCTTTTGTCTTATTATTAGTATGATCACATCCCTAGCATATTTAAACTATTTACCTACCTCCTTTTTTCTTGGAACTGATTATTCTTTGAGCTCACACAGACACAGTTTTCTCAAATCTCTCAACTGAACTAGAAAATTTCTAGAAATGTATGGCCAAATTCATTTAGCTAAGAGATAAAGTACAAGATAACACCATAAAATCCACAATCAAACACAAAATTCCAATAAATTCAAAATTACTACCTGGTTTAGAAAGCTTTAATGCTCTATTGTAAGCCAACAATGCCATTTCCTCCGCCGTTTGCGAACTAGCAGCTTGAGCAGGAACCTGTTCCAGGAAAAAAACGAGAAACACAATTTCTTAGCAGTGAAATCGCTGTAATTGCAAAATCAAAGATTACACTTGAAAATCAAACTACCTTGCCAAGTAATTGAATCATAGACATTCTGGAATATGTAACTACAGATTCAAGCACAGTGTTCGATGCTCCCGGAACTGACATCAACCACCCCAGCGCCTGTACTAATTTCATAACATAAAGTGATGTTAACAGTTAGATTCAGCTAAAACAACAAACTTATCAAAAAAAAATCTAGAGACCTGAGAGGCTCCGCCGGAAAGATAAATAACAGCTTGAGTAGGAGACGAATGTATAGCTTCCACTAGAGCTCGGCGGCAACTATCGGTCATCGTCGCCGTCGCCGTCGCCGTTGATGGACGAATACGATCAGTTAGCTAGATTTTTTTTGTCAAATTGATTGTTCGAAACGGCGTCGTTTATTGCACTACCAGAAATTTAGAAAATTACCATAATGTAATTAGCAAAGCTCCTTAATTAATTGCATCACAAAACTAAATTATGTCTTTAATTTTTTCAAAATAAAAAATAAAAAATACAAGAATATAAATTGCTAGAAAATCAAATTAAGAGAGGTGTTTTGATATCTTATTCTTATTTATATTTTAAAGTTATAATTTTTTTCATTAAATATTTATTGTATTTATATATTATCAACTATAATTGAAGTGTGTATCGTATGTGTTCATTTGATTAAAGCACAGTTTTAATGATTGATTTATCAACCATGCTTTCATCTTAGATTTAAAATGACAAACAATTTCAGATAATTATTTTAGAAATTATGATAAATAAATGGAGCGAGTGATCTAACGTGATAATGTTAATATTTTAAATGTCGTTTTGATTGATAATATAACACATCAAACATATTATATCGTTTTGACAGAATGTATAAGAATGATATAAAATATAGTGCATTAATAACATTTGTATTAATTATAATGATATTTTTATACGATATTTTGTTCAGTATACGAAATATCAATCAATTAATTGAAAACAATCCCAATGACTTGAAATTTTAGCAGTAAGTAAAGAAATATTTTAATTAAATGACTTAGAATTTAGGTCTATTTGATTATTTTCCGTGACTGCTCCTTTAATCACGCTAAATTATGAAATTTGAATAGACAATTTTTTATTATTTGCGTGTATGGTAGAATTTATTTGACATAAAATTTAAGAAAGAATTAAATAACGTAAAATTTAATAAAGTTAATCTTAATTTTCTTGTAACTTTTTTTTTTCTTTGGCTTTAACTAACTGACCTCTTATTAGTGGCTGAGCTAAGTAGAATTGATCAAGATGTGGTTCATCTTAACTCACTGAGCTAGGTAGAGACAATGAGGACGTGGTTCATCTTAACTCTCTTCGATAAAAAATTACATTATTTATATAATATTATATACTTACATATACGTTAGTTTTGAAGTTCTCTTTAATTTTTTCGTGTATTTAATTTATTATATTTTAAACCTTTATAGTGAAAATCTTGAATTTATTACTATCTTCTACTATACAATAACAACATTATCTTGTTATTGTGTCAAATCTCTCCTCTATTTTATAGAACTTCTAACGAACTGTTTGATATACTAAATTTTCGATACTGCCATATTATATAAAACTTCTAATAAATTATTTGATATATTAAACTTTTGCTATTTCAAAAATATTATCTCATCACGTATCAATTCCTATGTGCATTAGCTAATTTGGCATTGTTTTGAGAATAAATAATAGTTGATTGATTGATTTTATCCAAATTTACTTAGAGATTCTTTTTTATTATAAATATATTATATAATATAAAGTGAACGTGGTGTCTATTTCATTTGTGCTATAATTATTATTGTCTAATATTGGGACCAACTTGTATATAAATAGAGTCAATTTTAAAAGTAAATCAATGAAAAACAAAACAAAAATAAAAAGAATTTCTTAGACAAAATTATTGTATCCACATGTACTCTATATTATACTTTTTTTTTTATCAATTAACCATAAAAAAATAAGAAATAAAAATTATTTTTAGAGGTTTAATATTGAGAATACAATCTTTCATGTAGTAATAACATATCAAGCTAATATTTTCACAATCTAAAGGAGTCATATTATACGTAAACTTTATCTTTATAAAGAATAAAATTAATAAATCTTCAATTTTAATTTCGAAATCATCTCAATACATTTAGAGAAGACTTCATATTTTTAGGTCAAATTAAAGCATGTAGAGTGATTAATTAGTCAGTCAAAGTGCATGCTTTTATAGAAATCTGTTACTAATTATTATTTAATTTTGCTAATTAACAATACATTATTTTTTAACTCAATTGTCCAACAATATAAAGACAATCCTCACTGTCATATGTGGACACTTTTTTTTACTATCATATTGGCCCTACATCTCTTCTTGTAATTCTAACCCCTCAAAAAAAACAAAAATAAAAAAATGTGGTCCTCAATTAATTTTTTTATTGTTACAAAATTAGCTAATTTGTACTTTTTACCATTTTTCTTTATAAGATAATAGAGTTAACCCAAACCTAACTTTTTCTGAGTTGTCATCTCTTTTCATAAGGTATGGTCCATCACTTGGTACATATTTCCAATTTCTAGAAAGAAAAACAATAATTTATTTTTGACTTAAGTCATTAACGATCCTTTTTTTATTTTTGATTTTTCATCTGATGTCCGACTTTCACATTAGAGCTCCGACTAAATCTGGATCGCACACTGCAGGGTCCATTCGGAGGTGGTGCTCTCAACAGAATTTTCTCCATATCCAGAGCTCAAATTCGAGACCTCTGATTAAGAGTGAAGCTACTAACGATCCCTTAAATATAAAAGAATTCTTGCTTAACGGATTAGGTAATGTCGTGAAATTATAGATTGATTACCATCGTAAAAAATTAACTATAGATGTAACAAAATTCGATAAAAGAGAATAATCATGATAACTAAAGATCAACACAAATTTTATTAATTCATGATAAAATTCTTATAATATAGATTTTAATTGGGAGATATCCATCTAAGCATGAATTAATATTCAATTGTGATGGAAAGTTTATGCAAAAATGAAAATAATATTGGCATACTAATTTTCCAAGAGTATGGAGGTCTTGATTAGAGTATATATACTGTTAATATATATTTGATATCTAATAGACTAATACAATTTGTTGTCTCTTATATTTTGCTTTTTAAACTAATTTCTTATTGTTATACTATTCCTTTTATGAATACTTAGTTAACATGTTTCCTTTAACTATTTTTTTTTTTTTTGTAAGTATTCGATATAGCAAGAGTTAATGGAAAGATAGAAAAGAAAAATTAAAAAATATTTTATTATACTTTAAGAAAAGAAATTTTTCCCTTGTTAGCGATGGAAAGAAAAATACTTTTATTAAATATTAAAAGGATTGGAAAGAGAGATCCCTGTGCCATTGTTGAGGACGACAATTATTTAGCTAGTTAATTAACTAAAACATTGAGTTGCTCAAGGGAACATTGTGCATTCAACGGGACACTGTGCATTCAACAGTTATTTAGTTAGTTAATTAACTGAAACATTGAGTGGCTCAAGGGGAAACTGTGCATTAAACAAAACATGGAGTGACTCAAGGAAACACTGTGCATTCAATAGTTATTTAGTTAGTTACTTAACTGAAACATTGAGTGACTCAAGGGGATATTGTGCATTCAACAATTATTTAGTTCGTTAACTAATCGAAACATTGAGTGGTTCAAGGGGACACTCTACATTCACTGCGCTTAATGTTCTTCCCATTCTGTGTTTTTCTAGATTTAGTGGGTATGATCTTCTTTTCATTTTGTTTTTCCAGATTCTGATACGTTTTTACAGATTTTAATTTTGTAAATTAATTTGTGTCTTTTTTTGTTCTTTCACTTGTTCATTAGTTTGTTGGAACCAAACTTTAATAACTTCGTATTTCTGCAAAATTTATTGGAATTTATAAATACTGTTTTAAACACAAATTCTGTAATAATTACTATTTTGATTTGTTATATTTGAGCTGAGAATCCTTAAAAGTAAACAACCTTTATGAGATAGTCATAAAATTTACACGTTTCATCTTCTATAGACCTCATTTTTTAAATTTCATTAAATATGTTGTAATCGTTATTATTTCGACTGTTCCAAAAATCTCTGTTTTTTTTTTTCTACATTTAATAGTATTGGCTTAATGGGTCCTAAAATTGTCCCATATATCCTTACAACCCCACTAACATTGATATACTACATTAAAGCTTCTTTTTAGTTCTTTCTTCTGTTTGTTTTTCCCCAAAGTTGAGAAAAACATTAATCAATTTTCCCAACGTCTCTTTATTTGCTTAGCTGAAATCACCTTTACCTTTTCTCACTCTCAAAAGTCTCACCTTTCACACTCTTTTTTCTCTCATAAGCTCCATTCTTGATTATCTGTTGTACAAAAGGTAAGGTCTTTGAGACACCCTTTTGCTCATTTCTCATTTTTTTCAGCTGTGTCACTGTTCTTGATTTCATCATATTTGTAGATAAAAAAAAAATGCAATCTTTTTTGTGTTTTAGCATTTTCTTGATTCTGTGTAGTTGTTGTGTTTTTGTTACTTCTTTGAATGATGAAGGGATAGCTCTTTGGTCATTTAAAAAGGGTATTGGACAAGACCCTGAAGGGTCACTTAAAAATTGGAACTTTTCTGATGAAACCCCTTGTTCTTGGAATGGTGTTACATGCAAAGACCTAAAAGTTGTATCTGTTAGTATACCTAGAAAGAAACTCACTGGGTTTCTTTCTTCTAGTCTTGGATCTCTTACTGAGCTTAGACATGTTAATTTAAGAAGTAATTTGTTTTCTGGTAGTTTGCCTGTTGAGCTTTTTGAGGTTCAAGGTTTGCAAAGTTTGGTTCTTTATGGGAATTCCTTTTCTGGGGTTATACCTTTTGAGGTTGGGAAGCTAAATTATCTTCAAACTTTGGATTTATCACAAAATTTCTTGAATGGGTCTGTGCCTATAACATTGCTTCAGTGTAAGAGATTGAAGGTTCTTGATTTAAGTCATAATAACTTTACTGGTGTTGTACCAGAAGGGTTTGGGGGTAATTTGTCTGCATTGGAAGAACTTAATCTTGGATTCAACAAATTTGGTGGTAAAATTCCAACTGATTTGGGAAATTTGTCTAATTTGAAAGGAACTGTTGATTTGTCTCATAATATGTTTAGTGGTTCAATTCCGGCTAGTCTTGGTAATCTTCCTGAGAAGGTGTATATTGATTTGACTTATAACAATTTGAGTGGTCCAATTCCACAAAATGGTGCTTTGATTAACAGAGGACCTACTGCTTTTATTGGAAATCTTGGGCTCTGTGGACCTCCATTGAAAAACCCGTGTTCTGCGCAAAGTGACGCGAGTTCACCGTCCTCGGAACCTTTCTTGCCTAATAACATACCTCCATTAGATGGTGCTGGAGGGGATGTGAATGGTAGAGGTTTGAGTAGAGGTGCTGTAATCGCGATAATTGTGGGGGATGTGGTTGGGATTTGTGTTATTGGGTTGTTGTTCTCGTATTGTTATTCGAGAATCTGTGGTTGTGGGAGGAAAAAAGATGAACCCGGATTTGGTTTTCAGAAGGGGGGAGGGAAAGGAAGGAAAGAGTGTTTATGTTTTAGGAAGGATGAGTCAGAGACGTTATCGGAAAATGTTGAACAATATGATCTAGTGGCACTAGATAATCAAGTGGCATTTGATCTTGATGAACTTCTCAAGGCATCTGCATTTGTCCTTGGTAAAAGTGGTATCGGCATTGTGTACAAAGTTGTGCTCGAAGACGGGCTTAACTTGGCTGTAAGGAGATTAGGCGAGGGTGGTTCACAAAGATTTAAGGAATTCCAGACGGAGGTCGAAGCAATTGGAAAACTGAGACATCAAAATATTGTGACTCTTCGTGCCTATTATTGGTCTGTCGATGAGAAGCTACTGATATATGACTTCATTCCAAATGGAAACCTTACCACTGCAATTCACGGTATGCTTCAATCTCAGGCTGTTGCCTTCTCGTTTATTGTTTTTTCTTTGATTCCCACAACTGTTTTATGCTTTCGTGATTATTAACGTGTCTATTCGCTTGTGTAATCAATTCTTAGGAAAACCTGGTATGGTGTCGTTTACACCGCTTTCATGGTCCATTCGACTGAAAATAATGAAGGGAACTGCAAAAGGTTTGGTTTATTTACATGAGTACAGTCCCAAGAAATATGTTCACGGCGATCTAAAGCCTTCTAATATATTACTTGGGCACGACATGGAGCCCAAAATCTCGGACTTTGGACTTGGACGTCTTGCTAATATAGCTGGAACATCCCCTACGTTGCAATCCAACCACATGACCTCTGAGAAACCACAACAAAGTAAGCAAGGCAGTGCGCCATCAGAGTCCGGGACAGTTACATCAACTACAACATCTGGTTCTTGCTACCAAGCTCCCGAGGCGTTAAAAGTGGTGAAACCATCACAAAAATGGGACATTTACTCGTACGGAGTGATCTTGCTTGAAATGATCACGGGAAGAACCCCGATTATCCAAGTAGGTTCTACTGAAATGGATCTCGTAAACTGGATTCACTGGTGCATTGAAGAGAAGAAGCCACTTTCGGATGTATTGGACTCGTGTTTAGCACAAGATGCTGATAAAGAAGAGGAAATGATCGCGGTTTTGAAGATTGCAATGGCGTGTGTTCACAGCAGCCCGGAGAGAAGACCTTCAATGAGACACATATCTGATGCATTAGACAGACTGCAAGCTTCCTCTGAATGAACAATTGAAACAGAACCTTCAGGCTGGCTTCACATTGCTGCAAGGATTACAGCATCTAACCGATAACCATGAAGCACGATCACTGCTTGGTGCGCGATACATATTGACTAACAGTAGTAATCTCCACTTGTTTGTGAAGGAATATCTGTTTGAATATTGGCCTTTTTGCTCTCTGATAGCAAGCTTTTTCTTGTGTCTATTTGATTAAGAACATAAATTATTTGTTTCTCTCCTTATTACTACATTACTATTCATCTTTTGTTTGTCACAAATGAGTATATGTAAATAAAAATGATTTGTCAAAAATATTAAATAAGATGGTGTAAGCAATAACTGTATGTCTGTTGTGAGTCTGTCTGCAAGTCTTGGTACTATTTTTGTTAATGTTCTTTGACAGTATATGAAATTCTTCTAACAAACAGATATTAATGTCTTGTTGTACTACTAATAATAAATGCATTTTGTGACAGCTGCATGATTTTGTCATCTACCCTTATCTCAGTTTTACAGTTATTGGTTGTTTTGCTTATGGTAACTTTGAACACTGCAAGTAGATGGTGTACACTATCCGGCATAATACACGTAAGATGCTACATAAGACATGATATAATATACGTAAGATGCTACGTCACAAGACGTGAATTGTTGTGTAGGACGTCATGTATGATGCATAGGTTATTTTTTTTACTTTTTAATCCCTGCGTCTCATTTTATGTGACACTTTACGCATTTCGAGATTCAAATAAGTGTCTTTGATCGTAATTTTTTTATAGATCTTTTTTACATTTTGAATTATTAATTATCGTGATTTATAGTACTCTTTACGTAGTTTACGAATATATAAATTTCATTTTAAAAATTTTGAAAATTTCATACGCAAATGTACGGTCAAAGTTAAACTGTTTGACTCTTAAAAAACGAAAAGTGTCACATAAAATGAGAAAGAGAAAGTATAAATTTGTGTGCGTTCAAAAGCGGAGGATATTTAACGTCACTTGTTTAATTTCATACAAATTTGCATACATTTAAAATTGGAGGGTATCTAGATGCAAGTTGAGGACAAGTAAGCTCTTTGTTATGCATGGAATGTAAGGAAGGATTTAACCACATTTGATTTTAGGTACACAATTTTATTTTACATTTCTGTAAGAGGTTATTTCTCGACTTGAAAAAATGAAATCCTAATCACATTGTGTCAACTTTAAATATAACGTCGCAACGTAACTCCCATTTTTAATTTCTATTATGATGATAGTATGCAAATACTTACGCTATCAAATTACCTAAAAGATAACAACATTAAAACGAGATAAGTAACTTAAAAAGAGCACATGATTGAGCTTATCACTTTAATGCATCCATCATATTAACGTTATAAAAATATTTGTATTATCAAATCTCTTAAAAGATAACTATAAAAAATTGTCCATAAAAATTTTAAATCAATAACCTAGAAAAAGACATGAATTGAATGGAATTATTATTTTGATGCATGCACCTAGGATGCCATCTAAAAATGATTATTGAAGAAAAAAATTTAATCATGAGAATAAAATGCACAATATATATATATATTTTTAAAAAAGTGATGAACTATTGCAAATAAAAACTTGTGGACCTTTTTTCATATAACTTTTAGTACATTTATTTATTTATAAAAATAAATCTTTTCTAATAATTGATCTTTAATTATTCCTTTCTAGTTACATCAAACAAGTTATTGATTCTTGATTTTGTCAATACTACCAATTTCTTAAAGGACCTCTTATTATTTTTCAAATATAACTTTTTCATATTCCAAACAATGATCAACTTCTTGTTGATGACTATAAAGTCTATAGAGCACATGAACTTTGGCCAAAAGACAATAATGTGTTACAGGTACATTGAAACTTATTGACATTTTAGTAGGTAGCTATGCATAGAGACATAAAAGTATGGCACTTTTAGAAGTAATAGTATTTTTAGTGTGTGTTTGCCTGTCCGATACGGAGGAAAATATTTTTTTTTTAGGATAAGATGATAATTTTAGAAATAAGAAAATGACTTTTTGTTAGAGGTAGAAAAAACAAATTCCATACAATAAATAAACAACATTTTATATTTATCGTCTCTTCTCAACCCCCAGATCGAAGGATCGTCAAAATATTCTTCGTCGGAAAGTTATATCTTTCTCTCTCTATATATATATATATACAAAGTACTAATATTATGTATATAGGTCAAATATATTTCCTATTGATATATACATTAAAATCTTGAACAGTTTTAGCAAAATATTTAGCTTCGCTATTACATAAACCTCTCACTCATACCCGTTAACTCGATCTCAACTGTAAAATTCATAATATTTGCCTAGATTATAAATGTAGAAATATTCTGAGACTATCTTTTATTCTTATCAAATACTAAAAAATAAGTAAAAAAAAACATTTTTTTTTAGAAATATATTTTCCAACTACCAAACACACCCTTAATAACTACGTATGAAAATGCAAAAAAAAAAAAAAAAATCTAAAGGGTTTTTATTTGGATATGGTTTGGTCTTTTTAATTAGTTAAAACTTTATGGCTGTACACCATTAAATTAATATATATTTTTTTGTGGGTATAAAGCTTGACATATTCTTGGTCTTTATTTCTTTTTACTTTAATTGCATAATATTTGACTTTTTTTTAAAAAAAAATAAAAACTTTATTGTCGGAATGTAATAATAATTGCGCCATTCATGCCAACTATAATGGGAGAATTTTAGTAATACCTACTTGAAACATTAATTCAAATAACATAAATAATATTTATGTACCTATTAATTAATAATAAATAAAAACTAATAATCATTAAAATCATTGAAAAAAATGAAAATTGTCAAAACGTTAACTTTGTCTTTCTTGAAAATAAATTTTTCGTCTATCATAATTATTCATCGATTACTCTGTTAAGTTCGTACTATAATATAATTTTATAAATAGTCAAATAAAACATATTTTATTCGTGAAGGAACCAAAATCATATATTTTAATTGATTGAAGGTTAGATATACTAAGTCATATATCAAAAAGAATAAAAGTGAAATTTACCGATTAATATTTTTCTTACATATAGTTTTAACCAATAAAATGAAGCATTAAAAAATTGATCTCAGTATAATTAATTAGATCAATCAACAACTTTTTTTCTCTCAATAATTTTAGAATTTTAATATTCCTAGTAAAGATAGATACGATTCACCAAATGAAAGATGAATATTTTATCTAGATATCTTCATACTCATAACTCAAATCGAAAAACCTCCGTAAAGATTGGACATTATAATCATCGATACTCTCGACGCCAAATAGAAAATATTAGTATTCTATTTAATAATGGATTATCAAAGAATTCTAATTTTTTTTGTTAGTTACGACCTATTCCATAGTCTGATAATAACCTGTTCTACATACCAATATCGACAATAAATAAACTTATAGTAAAAGAAAAATTTATCAATTTTAAAATCGTATGTTTTGAATATATTTTTCCTTGTTTAACTATCTTTGCACGAAGCAAAACATGGTTATGATTCCATGTCTTTTTCATTCTGTTAAAAATTAATTTCACTATATAAATAATTACGATCTTTATGTCTTGCGGTAATGATTCCTTTATATAGACATACTTACTAGTGGAAAGTCCACAAATAATGGGCCATATTCAAATTGGGAAAATGTACCCTCAAATGACTTCAATTGCTATTTTTTTTTCTTGAATTAGAAAATTAGGGCAATTAATTAAAGGTTTAAATAAAGATTCAATCAAAGAATTGGATATATTACAGCTTGCTTCTCATGGGCATTGTCCTTTTTTGTTACACCTTTAATACACAATATTAGCTAGCTAGCTACCTTTCATAGTTTGCAAAATTATATACACAATTCATTGATCATTGTTGACTTAATGATTGTAAATGTACATTTTTCTTTTTGATACAAATAGCTATTTAATTTGCATCCTAGTGATAATAATATATCAACAGAAATGATAACGACTTCATCTTTAACTAAAGGTCTTGAGCTTAAACTTCTGAAAAATGAAAAGATTTTGATTGGGATCACTGACTCCAGAAATAAGCATTACACTGCGCGAATATGAATTTAGTCGGCCTCAAAATACGAGTGAATTGTAATCGAGTGGTTGAGATCACTTTTATCTTTAACTAAAGATTTCGAGTTTGAGATAAATCTGAAACTTCTGCCCCGTAGAAATGAGCATTACAAAGCGTAAATCTGAATTTAGTCGGAGTTCAATACAAATATTGAATATTGAATCTAAAACTAATAAATAAATCTTAGCCCATGGCTTCTTTTTTTTCTCTTTTCTTTCCTTTTAAATGTCTAAAATTCATTTAGTTTATTTGTGGTTGGACCACGGACAGGCAATAATATAAAGGTGAAAGGTCTTTTTCATTAATTAAAGGATCCTATAAAATATTGCATTAAAAAGTAAAATTAGGATTTTAAGTTTATAAATATTAAAATTTTAGAAAAAATACAATTTATTGGTCTTCTGATAATTTAGTCATACATGTTTAGATGAATTTTCAAATGTAAATTTAGGAGTTTTATTCTCTGTCATCAAATTCTATCGAATCTGTAAGTCAAAATTTTAATTTTAAACTTAAAAAAGAAATTATTAACTAAAACTTGTTCATGTTTGTTAAGATTTTTTTTCTCATTTTCCACGCAATTAAACGGGGATATATAGCTCGGAGACGTAGAACAAAAATTTATTTATTTGCATCAAGCTTTTGAGGGGCTCATTCAAGGCTTACTAGAACTATTACTCAACAGAAAATAAGAGCTTTAGTTTCGGCTCATCGAGATAGGGATAGGAAAAAGAGAGATTTTCGTCGTTTGTGGATCACTAGGATAAACGCAGTAATTCGCGAAAGGGAAGTATCCTATAGTTATAGTAGATTAATACACGATCTGTACAAGAAGTTAGAAGATTTTACTGACTAAATAAAATGGAAATAAGTATAATGAAAATAAAATCGGATTCCAATCGATTTCACCATTCATATGTTACATTTCATCATAAAAGGTATCAAATAACTCGACTTTAATAAAAAAAAAATATTGTGATCTAGGTTTGTTATTGGATAGGGTAGGCTAGGGAAGCCCAACCTTATGGGCTGGCCCAATATCGATCCAATCACCTTGGGCTACAAGCCCGCTATTAAGTTCGATCTTTCAATCATAGATAATTATCTAATAGACATTTTAATTTACGATAAAATTAGTTAAAAAAAATTTATTATCTAATAATCTTAATATTTATAATCAAGTTTAATGGACAAATATTTTGAAGCCAAAAAAAAAAAAAAGCATTGATCTATTAAGATGTAGAAACAATTAACTTTTAATACAATACCACATAAGCTATATATTACCATGGACCTAATTAATATGGTCACTCAATTAATAGAAATATTAATACAACTAAAACATGTCAGAAATTTATCAAAACGTAACTTAGTAAAAGATGATCAATTGGGGAAGAATGCTTCATCTTTCCTCATAATTCTTAGCCTCTTCACTCGATCTGCAAATTCGCTGTATGAATAATAAGAATTTAAGTTTTATGTATTAACGATATTAAAAATATTTAAATGATAATGTTATTTATAAAGTATGATAAATCTATACGGTGATAACATTAATTTAAATTTTATAAAATGATAACAAACATGTTATCACAAGTCAAATCATGTAAACTCAAGTTAAGGGGTTTAATTTAATCCCTTTACCCCATATTTCTCACGGATCATTTTGGATTAGTCATCTAGACCTAGTTTGAATAAAATCTGACTCATGTCAATATAGACAAATGAATGAATCATTAGTTCGATTGAACTTAAACTATTCAGACAAATATATTTGTATAAGTTAATTTTATCGTTCAATTATTAATTTGATTGAACGTCGACTACGACAAATCATATTTTTATAGATTAATTTAATTGTCCCTACCTAATAATATCAAAAAATACTTTTTGATATTAAAAAAAATACTCACTTCCATGGAACATCACCAACAATCCTCCATTGGTCATTCCTATCTTTGTAAAATAATGAGAACTCTGAACCATCTTGGAATAGCCTTAGCCCATCCATATTTTGTTTACCTTTACACCATTTATAAAAGAAAAAAAAAACAAATTATGAGGTAATTAAATATATCATTAAAAAAACGAAGAATTCACCTGCTCATTTATTAATTCAGTTTTGACATGTTCAGTTCAAATTCAGTGCAATTCGCTTATTTGACATCGCGACCTACCTATAACTACATTAAAAATGACCTAATGATAGTGTAATGATAAATGATAATTTTGATAGGTTGGAACATACCAAACATGTCTTCAAGTTGTGTTGCAATGCTAGAATAGCTTGAATGTTCAAGAAGACAAATTTTTCTTCCAACAATAACTCCATCCATATTAACCTTCACATATTCCCATCTCTCTTTGCTTTGAATCCCTTCACTTTCATCATCATAATTATTAAAATTTGTAGGATATTCACTTCTTGAATTTTTGCTTAATTGTGGATGCAAATGTTGCCAATCTATCAACTCATCATAGCCACCTGCATAAAGTACTTAACAATTAAGTCCTAATTAAGTTGTTCGGACTCTCTAAAAATGTTATCGAAGCTATATCATATCATCAAATAATGTGCTTTTTATGAAGGGTTCGATGCACATCCACAATGACTTTTTTAAATAGTCCGAACAATATAGATTAAATCCATTATATATTAGTTTCACTAATATCAATGAATTTTAACAAAACATTTTCAACTTCCCAATAGCTTGGTCAAAACACTCTTTAAACTTTTCATGTCACTTCTATAACTATATATATATATACATACATAAGAATAAGAATGATTCATAAAAATAACATCAAATATTAAATTGTTTCCAAATTAAAAATATGCTCATCAATCTTATAACATCAGTATACAATGATTAAGAAAAAGACTTGGGATATTTCACCCTTAACCAGAGACTCGAGGTATGAAGAAGTCTGGTAGAATTCTTAAATAGGTCTTATATAATGCAAATCTGAATTAATCGAATCATAATACAGATACCAAATATCGAATGGACCAAAGAGTTGATTGAAGAATAGTCTTGAGAAGTAAAAGATGGGAACATAAACATACCATGAGTAGATGGATAATAGGCCTCAGGCTGCAAAGCTCTAAGACTTAGTCCCAAATCAATAAAATTACCATTCTCTTTATTATTGGTTTGATAATAAACAGAAGGAAGAGTTGTTGCATGGTTTAGAAGATATTCAGAAGAATTTGAATCCATATTTGACTCTTTCACAAAATAAATATTTTTGCTGTGTCAATGTAGAGATAAATAGAAGCAAGATATGTATATGATTGAAATAAATTAAAGAGACATATAAGCTCTATATAGTAGTACTAGTTGTTTAGTGGCAAATTCAGAATTTAAACGTTTGAAGAAAAAAAGTGAGGGGAGTCTTGAAAAAATGGTAATAAATTTATCACCTATAAATTATGAGTTTGAACGGTAAATCGATTATTGATGTTTGAGTCTGAATACATAGACGGTCTACATCACACTTTATTGGAGTGATGCAACTAGCCTTTTCGATAACCCTATGTGAACACATTATATTTCGTGCACCAAAATATCCCTTTTTATTTGTGTACAAAATGAAGGAAAAAAACAATAATTAAAGCAATGAATTCAGTTGAAGTCACGTAACACATCACATTCTCCCTTGTACTTTTCATGTCCATGCAAAACAAAACACACTTCTTGCAAGAATAGAAAGAAATCTAGCTATATGCTTGAAAAAAAGAGACATATAATTAAGTTCTGTATAATATATAATATAGTACTATTCAGTGATAAATTCAAAATTTAAATATATCAAATTCAAAATAAGTTTATACCTTTTATATATATCCATTCTTTTCATATATATATATATATATATATATATATATAGTTCGAAAAAGAAATATTTAAAGCAACAATAGAATTATTGCTAGCGTCAAAGTATATTGTGCACGATTTCATATTCCTTGAGGGGAGGCCCTTCCCCGGACTCGTGTTTTGTATTTTAAACTATCCTTTTTTTACGTATAAAATTTAAGTGAGAGAAAAAAATAGATTGAATTGAACTCACAGAACGTATATTCTAATATTTTTCATGTCCATGCAAAACAAAACACACTTGTTGTAAGAAAAGAAATAAATCTATCTAGGTTAAGAAAAATGCAAACATGGATGGTGGACATAGAAATAAAAGGAATTTATTTCCCATAATCAATCATTGTAGTGTTAGTTAATTTTGTATTATTATTTTTTAATTTACTGACATTTATAACATGGAAAATCTCAATGGATAACAGAAAAAAAAACAAGATATGGGCACAAAAAATCCAACAAAAGTAGGGTTCATATGTTGTATACTTCCAACATTACAAGGATCTTTGCAATATGTTCTTCTTCATACCTTTAAATCTTGTATTTCACACTAAAAAATTTTGCTCTATCGAGCCGGATTTAAAATTTAAATTATATTTGAGTTATTTAAGTTGCACGTTGAATCTACTTATCAGGTGGAACTAATATTTTTTTTATTTTTCATCGAAAAATTATACTTATACATATGGGTCAATTTTTTTTAATGTATATATATTATTGGGCAACTTTCACATATAGCAAACAAAAAATTCATATTTGTATGTTATAGCAAAGTTTTCATAATTGCGCTCCATAGCAAATATATAACCGTATAATTTGCTATACATGTACAACTGTATAATTCGCTGGCCTATTTCACTGCAATTGTATAATGCGCAATTGTATAATTCGCTGCAATATGTGTATAAAATTTGTTTTGCATACAATTGAATCGAAGTAAAATGTTTGTATATTGTATAATTATAAGTGTATAGGAAGAAAATATATGTTTTTCTCTCGCTTTATACAAAAATGAAAACACAATTTATACACTTCCGTTGTACAAAGCGAGAGAAAATTGTATTTCACTGTAATTGTATAATTCACAATTGTATAATTCGGTGACCTTTTTCGCTGCAATATTTGTTTAAAATTTACACTTGAATACAATTGAATCGAAGTAAAATGTTTGTAAATTGTATTATAAAGTGTATAACACGAAGATATATGTTTTTGCATGTGCATATACAATTTTCTCTCGCTTTATACAAAACAGAAACACAATTTATACACTTCTGTTGTATAAAGCGAGAGAGGCGAGCAGAGGGAGAGTGGCGAGCGAAAGTTTTGGGAGAGAGGCGACTGGCAAACTTTGACAAATGTTTGCTATGGGGCACAATTAAATCAAGCACTACTCCACTTATTTTAAGTTATTAATTTGCTATTATATATAATTTTTTCTATATTATTTGTTAAATAATATTCTTTAACTTCCTCGTATATTTACTTTTTATAGTCTGAATTCTCTTAGCAAAAATCATAACTTGCCACTAATATTATTGAAAATTTGAATTACCATTTTTTAAGACATATTTGACACAACTAAATCAACATGGCCTACAAACATCATCAGAATTGACTCAGATATTATGCAATTTTTCAGAAAAGGATAAATAAAATAATTAATTCCAGAAATCTTCTGACTTTGGATATTTTTCACATTCACTATTTATTTTGGTATACATATATATATATTAAAAAAAATTAAAAAACTCTTCTTTTTTAATTCTTGTTATTTCTTGTTATCTTGTGAATCTCAACCCATATTGTATGACCAATTATTTAGTGACACGTCATGAATGTACGTACAAGACCAAAGCACCATGTTTGAAATAAAATTGAGTTGAACTCAATAACTTTTAATTAAATATATATAAATATATTATAATATGTATAACTTAACTTTATAATATCAATTATTATCACTTGAAGTCGTTTCCACAATGCAAAGCCCATAAAATTTAGTAAATCCTAATTCTAGGTCCACCACTTTAATTATATAGAAAATCGTATATAATGAAAAATTAATCACTTTTTGATTTAATTGTATTTCGTAACAAACTGTTTGCGAGTCACCCTTCTCCCTCAAACTCTCGCTCGCCACTCTCCTCTCTCGCTCTATCTATCACTCGCTTTCTCTCACTTTTATACAAACACAAGTGTATATCTGAATCTATTTGTATAAAGCGAAAGAAAATTGTATAAATACATATATTTTTGTTCCCCTCTCTCTGATCACGCTCGCCACTCTCTCTGATCTCGCTTGCCACTCTCACTTCTCTTGCTTAAACAAACAGAAACGAAGTGTATAAATTGTGTTTCTGTTTATATAAAGTGAGAGAAAATTGTATATACACAAGAAAATACATATATTTTCGTCCTATACACTTATAATTATACAACAAAAATACTCTCCTGCCCAGTTTCTTGTGTTTTTCTCTATTTCTCGTTTTATACAAATTCAAATTGTATATAATTTCTCTCTTTCTCGTTTTATACAATTCGATTCAATTGTATATTCCCTGCCCAAGTCTCTTTTGCCTTTCTCTCTTTCTCATTTTATAAAAATTCAAATTGTATATAATCGTTCTATACACTTATAATTATACAATTTGTTTTATACACTTCATTTTATACAATTTTCTGCTCAAGTCTCTTTCTCTTTTCGTTTTATTCAATTCTCTGCTCAAGTCTCTTTCTTTTATTCATTTTATACACTTAGTTTTATACAGTTCGTTTCAATTGTATATATATAACGAATTATACATTTATATGTTTGCTATGAAATGCAATTATGCAAACTTTACTATAACATACAAATATAAATTTTATATTTGCTATATGTGAATATTCCCCTTAATTATATGCAAAGCCCAACATAAAACTAGATATCATCACTCCGGTTAGTCAAATGTTCAAAAATCTGTTTATTTTATAAAGTATATTATTTTTTTAAAATGCAGGTGAGTATATTTATTCTCAAAATCATGATGCATATGAATTCATAATTTTTAAGAATTGATCTAATATTATCTATTAATTCAATTAGTTTATTGTTGAGTTATTTGTTCAAAGAAATAGCGTAGAATCATCACTTAGATACATCAAAATTATTTGGAGTTTGACATTGACAAAATCAATATAATTTAAATTTACAAAAATATGTAAATTTTGATTACGTTTAATAAAGATCCTAAACGTAAATCTTTCAAAATTTAAAGAAGGTACCAACACTTGAAATATCTACTAATAGGGGTATTCACGATTTGGATAAAAATTGATCCAAACCGAAAAACTGAACCAAAACAACTAACTTAACCAATTTTTATTTGGGTTAGGTGTGGTTTGGTTTTAGATTTTTAAAAATCGATAGTATATGGATTGATTATGGTTTTGTTCGGAAAAAATTGAATAAATAACCAACCGAACCAACAATTTATATACATATATTTTATTAATATACATACATAATATTATTTTTATAAACAATTTTAAAGATCTTATATGTATTTTAATCAAAATTTATTTATAATTTATGAAAAAACATGTCCAAGGTGAGAATATTTATCTTATTGGTTTTATGTATATGAGTGTGTCTATGACGAATTCTTTATGAGATTGAAAGTATCACTTTCTCTTTCTTTTAGGCCAAATTAATGAATTTTGAAGCTTTAGTAAGAGTAATCAATTATTGAAAGTTCTATAATGTTAGTTATTCTAACTCTTTTTCTCCTCATTTTATTATTTTCCAGAAACGATTTCACCCCTTATCCCTCATTTCGCGGCTAGGGTTTCAGAGTTTTCTTTTTCGTTGGTTTCAAAGTAGACATTTGTGGTTCTAGGTTAGTAACTTTTTTCTTATTTTATTATGTTTACAACCACGAATATCCAATTTAAAACACCCCCAACCCCGAAGAATACCCTAGGCGCGAAATGAGGAGAAAGTTGTGAAATTCTTACTATCATTTTTTGAAATCGTAAACACAATAATATAATAAAAAGGATTTACTCCCTCCATTTTATTTGTCGTCTAATTTAAACTTGACGCAAGTTTTTAGAAAATAAAATATATATTTTTAAATTTTGTGGTCTTAAACTAAAAATATATATGCAAATTGTATTAAAATGTGCTTTAAATTTATGGTCTTAAACATGTAATGTGAAAATTTGAAATGAAAATATAATTAGGAAAGGAAAGACAAGTTATTTTTTAAGTGTATTGAAATGAAGACAAGACAAACAAACTAAAATGAAGGGAGTTCATTAGCTTCTCACTATTATTTTTTCTTAAAAATATAATCGCGTATATATCACTCTTTTCGAACCTCACTAACTGAATATATAAAGGCAGGGGCGAACCCACGTGATCTCCAGGGGGTTCGCGCAAACCCCCTCGGAAAAAATTTACAGGGTATATATATAGTAATTCTTTTTGTATTTCTCTCTATCTATCTATCTATCTATCTATTGAACCCCTCCAATAACAAGAATAAGCTGAACGTTCAGTGACAAGTCCTCCTGAAATTGAGTTTTGCACTGAAATCATCTTATTTTTTTCTTTTTCAGTTTTTTAAAGTTTTTTTTTTAATTTCACCTCCTTTTTTAATTTTTTAGTCTTTTTTATTTTAAAAAACGTGTTAAAAGTAGATTTGAACCCAAAAAATTTAAAATTTCCATTACTAAAGACTTATTGATATGTTATTTTTATTTTTTAAATTTCTAAACAAAAATTCTAGATCCGCCACGATATAAATGTGTGTATTTTTTATTTTTTTTAACAGATTATATGATTAGTGGATTTTTAACCATGCTCAAATGATGTTAGCTCATAGAAAGGAGTGAAATGACCTAAAAGTTATTATAATTATGAATTCAACTCCAAAATAGTACTGAACACTGACTAAATTGATTAAAGTTGTTGACAGCAAAGCCAAAAGGATAAAGAAAATATAACAATAGGTTCATTTCTTTTATAATGATGATGGTCGAGTTAATTTTTGCGTACCTCAACAAATTTTATAAAATATTTATTATCAGCTACCATTCAGGGACGGATCTAGAGGTAGTTGAAGAGGTTCATCTGAACTTTCTCGGTAAAAAATTACATTATATATTTATAGGTATTTTAAAGAATTTTTATGTTTATGTATTGATTTTGAACTTTTCAAATGTAAGATTAGAGGTTGCCTTAATGATTGAGGAGTTCGAAATACACCTAAAAGTCATAAGTTCAAATCGTAAGTATTACTTTTTTTTCTCCAAATTCCTTAATGGAAATTCTGAATCCGCCACGCAAGAAATTAAAACTATGAAACATGACTTTTCTACCTAATCAACTCATTGAAAAAAATACATAGAATACAGTGAAAATAATGAAGAAAATCTTCTCTTATTTTTTATGAAAACATAACTATTTTTTCATTCTCACCGATTCAATCAAAAAATCTATGAAAATAGTCATTAAACATTTTCGAGAGCCAAAAGAGTAATCTTTTAGTAGTGAAAACTATTAATTTATTATTCTTATTGTTATTAATATTGTATAGAGGTAAATCACTTTTTATTTCCCCCAGAATTCAAATTTACCTAAAGGCTTAGACAAAATGTTTCTCAAAAAAATTATAATTATTAGAAAAGGTAAAAAGGGAAGGTAAAAAGTACAAAAGGAATATTTACAAAGTAAAGTACTAATAATAAGACACCAAGTATTTTGTTTGCAACTTAAAAACATCACAAAGAAAAAGACAGAAAACAACTGTATTTTGAAAAAATCAATAATTTTGCCACCCTCCAACAGATCCAAAATATGAAAAAAAAAAACTTTCAATAAAAATCAACAATTACATGCATGCTTATTCCTCCGTCTCAATTTATATGACGATGTTTATTATTTATAAAGATAAACCTCTTTTATTTGAGTATGACGTTTTTAGTTGTTAAAGCGAAATGTTAACTTATAGTAATCTTCATATAGATTGTCATCTAACGTCTATGAATGTCTTCACATTAATCGGACGATTCATCAATGTCGGTATCTCAGTCACAGATTGATGTTGTCCTCAAAATACCCCTTAGTTTTTACTCAACTATATCCGTAGTATCAGGATTTCGACCACCCGGATCATTTATGCAAATGATATTTAGGTTACGATTTAGATTTTATCCATATTTTTAAATTTTAATGAACAGAATATTAAACTGTCATCTAACGTGTAATAAAACTGCGATCTAATATAGACCATCATAACTTACAAAAAAAAATAAAAAATAAAACGACGATCATTTACTAAACAGCTGACCAACCAAAAATTTCCTAATAGGACAAAGGGAGGGACCAAATTTCAAATATTTCAAAACCATATACAAATGAACAAAAAATCCTTTGATACAATAATTCATTTGTTCTCTTCTTCTTCTACTACTACTTTGTGATCTCTCTAAATTTCATTATTTCTTTTAACACAATGCCAATATCAACAATTGAACATCAATATTCAAGATTCAAAAATCCAAAAAACAACACTCATTCTACCCCTAATCATCAATTTTCCAACACAAATGTATCAAAAAACAAGAAAAAATTTATGTCTATGAGCTTTAGAGGGCTAGGATGTAAGGGAAAATTAAACTCACCGGACGCGTCGACACCGGAAGTTATTAGATCAGCAGCACAATGGGAGAGTAGTAGTAAGCAAATGAGGAAAAATAGAAGAAAAAAGATGACAACATTGTCAACAAGTACTAGGAATTCAACTAATGTTGTTTGTTGTGCTCCTCCTGGTATTGGTTCTGCTTATGATGTTGCTCCTAGGCCAAAAACAAGATCAAATAATAGAGAGGTAAATGGCAATTTATATTGGATTTAAGTTATGTATACTGATCAGTGTGATTTTACTTTTTTCGTTTCAAAATAAGTGTCGCTAACAATGAATATGAGGTATAGTTTAGTAAGTTACAACTATTTATTAGTAGGTGTTTTTTGAGAATTGTTTTGCTTTTGATGTTGCTCCTAGGCAAAAATCAAGATCAAATAATAGAGAGGTAATGGTCTTTTGCGATGGATTTAAGTTATAGATACTAATTAGTGTAACGTATGTTCTTCATTTCAAAATAAGTGTCGCTTTAGTTCGTTTCAGGACTATTAAGTTAGAAAAACAATAAATATTAGGTATTAGTTTTTTGATGGTTTTTTGAGAATTGTTCTGCTTTTGTTGTTGCTCCTAAGCCACAAACAAGATCAAATAATAGAGAGGTAATGGCCTTTTATGATGGATTTAAATTATATATACTATTAGTGTAATGTACTTTTTTCGTTTTAAAATAAGTATCGTTTTTGTTCGTTTCAAGACCATTAAGAAAAACAACAAATAGAAGGTATAGTTGGGTGAGTTACAACTATTTATTAGATGTTTCTTGAGAATTGAACAGTGTTAGGAAGTTTTTTAATACAAGGGTATAGTAGAAAACGATTATTATTTTTGTCTCGAATATTAAAGAACACTTATTTTGGGACAATTTTTTTTTTTTGCTTTACACTTATTTTGAGGCAGAAGGAGATGGGGTTCAAATTCGTTGAAAAAGGGGAGAGACCCCGTTAAGCCCAGACCTTATCGGTTGCCTATGAGTCGAGTAATTTGAGAATGTAGCCCAATCAGGCAGTGAATTCCGTCTAAGGCTAAAATCGAGCGAGAGAGATCAATAGTGGGAAAATGTTCACTTATTTAATAGTAATAGAGTTATTTCTAGTTACCTTTTAAACGGCTTGATTGTGTAAGAATTTTTATTCACATCGTCAGTACATAGAACTTAACTTCATTTGTTTTACATATTGTAAATTGTGATTTGTTTAGACAAATAGAACCCTATTAAAAAGAGTGAGATTGTTGTCATTTGTCTCCCCTGATATTTCTGGTCAAAGAAATATCATAAGTCACAACCAGAGTATGGTTCAAAATTTGAACTTTATCAATTCGAATTCGAAATTCTACCGGATCCCATTTGATTTATTGGATTCGAAATCGACTATTTGTATTTATTTGGTGAATTTTTTAACGCGTATATAAGGTATGATCATGAACTTGTAACATATACATTATATCCAGATCCTTTAAAAATACATTACTTTTAGATAATCTGATGACATTTTTGAAGACTCCGAACAACGTTACATCTAGTAAGACCATGTTACAATGTCACAATTCACTAATAGAATCTTACTAAATTGTGTATTGTTTTGGATTAATGCAATCGAATAGCACCCTCGTATCGCGAGGAGAGCAACGAATGGCGAAGCAATTTCTAGGTCTCATACGTCTAATACAAGACATCATTGCCCTCGTTCTCATCATCGTCCTCATGTAAGTTAAAAAAACTTATCCGCACCTGATGTTTGCTCCAGTCCTGTCGTTATTTACTATCTTGAGCATTTTTCGTTATTGTTGTAGATTATGATCCTCAGACACAATTTGCAATATGCTAGAGATGTAGAAGGGGATGATCAATATGGATCTTGGAGACTAGATGTAGATGATATGTCATATGAGGTTCGTCTTTTAAATATACTGATAGTGTAAAAATTATTTACGTTGACGATATATAAGTTGATTTCTCTTTACAATATCTTTTTTTGCAGCAATTGGTTGAACTAAGTGATAAGATTGGGTATGTGGGAACAGGTTTAGAAGAAGAGAAGATAGTTGAATATATAAGAAAGTTTTAGCTCTCAACAATTGACTCATATTCAATGCTAATATCTACTGAAAAAAGTTGGAAATGTACCATTTGCCAAGTGAGTTCACTACTACACTTCTATTTATTTATTTTTCATGTTTTATTGGAGAGATAAAGAGTTGACGTCACGTGACTAGGAGGTCAAGGTATGTGTGTGTTCGAGTTGAGGAAATAGTCTCTTGCACGTATACAAAGTAAGGTTGCATAAATTAGTCCTGACATATATAGTCTGGCCTTTCTTGGAATCTCGTACATAGCAGGAGCTTAATATATTAGAGTACCTTTTTTTTTTCTTTTACGTAATGATAATTATTTTCGTCGTGTGACTTGAAGGTCATTAGTAAAAGCCATGGAAATAGTATAGTTGACCTAGTTAGTCCTTCTTTTCTAGACTCTGCGTATAATTAGAGCTTAGTGTACGATTCTGCTTTTTTTCTAAAAATGCAACTATCTTCCAGAAATACAAGATAAGATTATATACAACAGATCCAATAAAGTCTAACCTTCTCTGATCCCACACAAAAAGCAAGAACTTTAGTACACCGAATCGCCTTTTATCTTTCGTTGAAATTTTTTAGCACACAATAACAAAATATTACTAATACTAACATTTTCATTTTACAATATTATCTTTTGCAGGAAGGATACAAAGTTGATGATGAAATTGGAAAACTAGAATGTGGACACTACCATCACATTGAGTGCATAAAGAAATGGCTTATGCATAAAAATTCATGTCCTATTTGCAAAATTGCAGCAATCCATGAAAATTAATTATTGACAAAAATTTCTTTCACTTTTCTCTATATTTTTATATTATATAGTCAAGAATATTTAATTTCAGAGGCAGAAATTAAATTTTGGTTTTAATTTTTCCTATTTTTGGTTTTCTACTTCAATTATATATGTTGGTTTTGGAAATTTTTATATTGATTAGTTTGTTATCGAAATTCCCCTTGGGATAGTATTTCAAAATATTTCAAATTAGGGATAAAATAGTAAATTCTATTTATTATTTATCAAACGCGTAGATAAGCTAAAAAAAATTCTTAGCCAAACACCTACCTTATATATATATATATATATGTTATAAGCGCTACTTCATAATCTCGTCACTCAACGTAACATTTGTTTTCACCTGGTGTACGATACTCATTTATTAGTCCTGATTAATTTATATTCGCACCACATAATACCGTTATAGAGGGCGTTTTTTTTTCAAGAATTGGTTAATATTCTAAATAGTAGTCCTAAAAGTGGTTATATATGTAAATCATCCAATCAAAAGCTAATGGTCCACTAAACAATTGGGCTTACTTACACCTTTCAGTTTTGGGCCTATTTGGGCTTTTAAAAATAAGAATGGTAATTTCTACTGAATGTAAAGAGTAACGGCCCATCAACAACATACCCGTTATAATCCCACAAGTGAGGCGAGTAATGCTCCATTTCGGAAAAACAAAAACGTATTAAAATTTCTAAATTGTTGTATCGTCTAGGGGTAGTAATTCTTTTTTGATAAGTGGTCAAATGTTGTAACGTTCTCTAAAAATTTAGCCTCGTGAATAACAAACTCGCCCTTTATATATCCGTCTCTGCTTAAATATAAGTCTAATTCATACATTACGTGCGATAAGTTTTTTTCCCGAACCAAATTCTAAGGTAAATTATTTTTTACATGCACCATCAAATTATTCTAAGATATTTCTAAGTAAGTCTTTTTAAAATATAAATTTTATAATTTTTGAAAGTAACATACTTATTCGATATATATAACACGATTTTTTTAAAGTTAAATAAAATAGAGTAGGAAAAGGAGAAATTGAGAAGGAAAATTATAAGATAAAAAATAGAACCATTACGAATAAAATAAAAATTTAATAATCAAATAACTAAATTATCGAAATAACAAATAAAAATAATATAATAATATAAATATTTTTTTATGGTGGGGTCAGGGAGGGTGTAGGTTGGAAGTCCAAATCACATGGTTGTACAATACCTTTTTTTTTTGGTTTTTTATTTGATATTTGATATCTATAAAATATTGGATTAAGATTCGAGTCGAGAAAGTTTTAAGTTACTAAAGATAATTATGTTTAGAATCTGAACTCATTTTCAAGTTAAGAATGAATATATATTATCATATAATTACGATATTTCTAAATACATATACAAAAATTATCAAAGATCTTAATAAAGTGATTATAAGTATTTTTTTCCAGTTTCTGATTCCAGAATGTCTGCATCTATTGTTCTTGTTATAGATGAATGTTTAGATGAACTATACCTAAAGTGATTATAAGTATGTATCAATTCTTTAATAAAGAATATTTAATCTTTTAAAGTGAATTTTTTCAATATAAATTTAAATTAATTAAACTTTAAAATAATATCGAGTGACATTTTTTTAAAGCAATGAAGATACCAAGAAAGTCATATTTATCATAATTGCAATTCAAAATAAATTGTTGATGCAAAATACCAAAAAAATGGTGCTGGCTGTGCAATGGCAAGGAGTCAGCAACAAGGACACTTGTTGATTAGGGTTAGCATAAACATTAAATCAGATTCGAATTCAGAATTTTAAAATTATGGAATCAAAGTTAAAATTTTAAATCACATTTTATTTTTATGATAATTTAATCATGAATTATGTAACTATTACTATACATTAGCTTAAAATTAATATAAAAAATTATAGATTTCAAATTCTGAATTTTATCTCAATCGAATACTACTTATACCAAGCACAAAAGTTAGAAAAACCTTGTACTTACTTTATGGTAAAAAAGAAAATCTTTATAATAGAGATTAATTAAAGTTGGTGTGCAATTGAATTAATATATCAAATGTTTCGAGAATCTTTTAATTGATATTTTATGTTTTACTTTTAGAAATGAATTTGAAAGATTTTAGGTAAGATCGTTCAAATAATATATATTGTCAGTGTAAATATTTTTTGTATCATTATAAAGTTAAACTTACGTGTTATAGAAGATAGTAGATCTTACTTTTAAAATTACAATCTCATATTTTAAAAAATTTTATCGTAGATTATTTGTTAATCTTTTTTTTATTTTTTCGGGAATTTTAAAAAAATGTAGAAATGTTATAATGGACAATTGATGTTGACTCAATATGTGTATCTTTATTAATGTTAATATTAATGCTGCTAAAAATTGTTTTTGTTATAGTCTCAATGGGTTGATATCGACACAATTTGTGATGGATTGATTGAGATTCTTTCCTTTTTAATAAGAGGTTTTAACTTTGAGTATTTGAAAATATATTTTTTTAAAAATCATGTTGGAAGTGTTACTATCTCTAGAAACTGACATTGTGAGTTTGTGACGCATGAATTTGGATTTAATCAAACTCTAACGCAAATATTGAATGAGAAATACACAAATAGCCACTACAAGAAAATTATTAATTACAATGAGGATTTTTCTAGGAAATAGTATTAAAATTTGCAAAAAAATAAGATTCTTGCGCATTTTCATACTAATTCCTAGGAAAATCCCATGTAATTAACAGTTCTTTTTATAGTGAACTCTTTGGGATGATATATTAATTATAGTGGGCTGATTGTGATCTTGATTTTCATTCTTAACAGAGAATTCGGGTTTGAGTCTCGAAAAATAAAAAAATCATGTGATGAGCGTCATTTTCTCTAGAAATGGGTTTTACAATGCATGAATTTTGATACTGTTGAACTCCAATGCAAACACCCGATTAAAAAAACAAATAGAAACACTATGTGTTGATGACAACATGAGCTATATATAGTAAGATGATTGTGATCTAGATTTTCACGGTCAACCAGAGATATCAATTCGAACCTCATAAAATTGTAGAAAAATATGTTGGGAGCGTCATCGACTTCAGAAATATTGCAACACACAAATTCAAACTTAGTCGAGCTGTCAAAAATGTTGCAATGCACAAATTCAAATTTAATCAACTGTATTATAAATATCGAATGAAATTCTTTTTTTTTTAAATGTACATATATATGGAGCGATATCATGCATTACGATGTAATGATTGTAATCTTTTTATTCTAATAAAATATTTCAAATTTGAGATTCTTATAGAATGAAAAAATTCTACAAAAAACATCTCCTTAAAAATAAAATTTACGATAATACGTTATCCATACAATCAAATTTTAATACAAATATTAATTAAATAAAACGAGAACTCTATGGGCTACTTAGTCAGATTTACCATATGCTGATTTGCAGTGGCCACAGTTATGAACATTTAATACATAGACATGACTTGTTGGACCATTTATAAAATATCACATAAAAATATTTGTTTTCTCCAAAAAGGGTTTTTTTAGCCCCTCATCTCAAATAAAGATCGTTGCGTGAAAAAATTATTTTTATTTTTTTAGAAGGGTGGGGGAGGGGGTTGTCGCCGTTGGTTTACAAAGATTTTAATAAAATAAATTCATAATATAAAGAAATAACATGCGAAGAAATTAAGAAAATCCAGTTTAATATCGTTGATTAGGTCGCGAAATATAATTTACAATTTTTGTAAAATACCTCTAACGTCCGATCATTGCGTTAGTGATACATCAATTATTTCTTTCCTCTACGATCAAATATTATATTATTTTATATAAAATATTATATTTAAATTAATTATTTTTTTCAAATCAAATAACCCTTAATGAATTATGATAACGATAAATTAAGAGAAAGAGAAGAGAATTTCAAATTGGCAGCAAAACTTTGATTATAAATATATGAAAAGAACACCGAAGTTTTGTCCATTTTGTCCTGTTAGGAATTTGTATATATTTGAATATTTTTTTTAATACGATCTTTAAATTTATTGGCTTGATTAATTTAGATTTAAAGATATGCAAAAATTAATGTAATTAATAAATCGAACCAAAGAAACACTATTGATTCATTGATATTAGGTTATCAGTTCAATTTCTGATTTTATGATTTTTGTTAATGGTTAAATCGGTAACCCGATAAGTACAACATATTCTTTACACTTTTTTCTTTGAATGTGTCTAGTATCTATACTTGCAAGAAAAATGATTGTTACTTTTATGATTATTACTTTCACGTCAAATGTTGAAAAATATACGGTTTATATGAAAAAAATTTATCGTGTATATTAATATATATGAGTATTTTCTTATTGGTTAAATCGAAAATTGAACCATTAAGTATCATAAAGCAACTAACCAAAAACTGATAAGAAATATGTTATTGATTTGGTTATCGATTTAACATATTTACAAATCAAAAACCGATAAATTAAACCAATAACATATAAAATCGAACCAAACCAACCAATTCACACCCCCTATTCAGATTCATATTGAAAATTTTTTTACTACTCCTAATATCTCGAAATTAACTAGCCTAAGTACAAGGAAAGTAGATTAAAAAAATGTATAAGGAAAGCATTTTCTATTAATATTTTGATATTTTTATAAATTCAAATTTAAAATTTTTGATTAATGATATTTAAATTTTATAATACTATTCTCAATTCTCACTTTGCAGCAATTCTTTGAACATTGAACTTTCTTTTGGACCCTACTTGTCCTTTATCACCATCTAAGATCCCCTTTCTTTTATTTTTATTTTCGAATCGAATTCAAAATGTGAAATTAATATTTTTTTATTTTAATTTGTTTTTAAAATTTTAATTTAACACGAAATTTTAAGACAATAAAATTATTTTTTAAATAATAATTATAAACTAAAAATATGACATGTAATAATAATATTTAATTTTGTAACCGTAAATATATCAGATGAAAAATTAAAGTATCGCAATCAAAAAACATTTCTTAAAAAAAATGGACCTTAAAAGTATATATTATATATTTATATGATGATGATGTCAGGACTACTTTAAAAATCTTAAAGAATGACATATAGATTAAGATGAAAACACAATTAATTAAGTTAATTATAAAACACATTTTTTAAAAGGAAAGAAAAAACTTTGAAGCATGGATTAATAAAGTTGTGACATATATTAGTAACTTTAATTCCTTTGATTAATAACAATGGGTTGAGGATTAAATGTTCTTAATTAATTAGCAATATGTCCTTTGGTTGAAGCTAAAAGATCAAGCTGACTGCTCAACAAACTCAAAAATTGGAACTTCACCTAACTATCTCATGCTCAAATTATTATTTTTTAATTTCGATTGATTTAAATTCGTATTATTAGATAGGTCTATTAAATAAAATATCGCTTCGTACAAGAATTTTTCTAATACTCAAAGTTTGAATATGAGAATAAGTTTCTGATATTCTATCACGTCATAATCCTAATTCATTATGCCTTAGTTTGTTATTTTCATGTACTTCCCATTTGTAAAACTTATTTGACTTGAAAAGTAATTTTTTTTTAATAAAATAAAACGTATATTAATGCGTATTAACAAATTTTCAAATATAAAGTAAATAGAATCGCATAAAATGAAACGAAAAAAATAATTTATAATTATGATTGAGAGGTGGATGTGCTGGAAGTGCATACATGTATAAAAGAGTTGACTATAAACTAAGTTGTTATTGTATCGTTAACTTAAAAGATTTAGAGGGCGGAGATAGGTGAGGATTCGTAGGTTCAATCGAACGAACACTATAATTTTTTTTTGTAGATTTTATATTTGTATTAAAAACTTAAATAAACATATATAATAACATGTGAACTTTCAAACAAAATTGTTTTAAAACCCTTAAACTTCTAACCTTAGCTCCGCTTCTGTTAAGATCATTACGTAAATTTAAAAACAAATTTTAATTTCGACTCTAAGTTTAAAATAAACACATATCCACATCACATGTTTTTACACCAAAACCACTAACTTACTATAGGTAACTAATTTAGTGAGATGTTAACATATACCCTCTCTCTTCAAGTTTATGTAACTCATTTTCTTTTAGTTAATCTAAAAAATAACGATATATTTTTATATTTTATAATAATTTAATTTCAAAATTATTCATTTGATCTTTGATAAAATAATTTATGATCATATAAAAATATACTCTAATTTATTTTAAATCGCAATTTTCAAAAAGAATAATCGCTCTCTTCGATTGCATATCATATAATACACTACATAAATGATGAAAAAGACGTGTATATTTACACGTAATAAATATATATTGATTTGTTATAAACATCGAAGGTTAAAAAGACTATAAATAAAGATTCCCAAGAAGGTCAAAAATTGTTATAATTGCAGTTTCAAAATGAGACATAAACATGTGCTGGCTATGACATGGCAAGGAGTCAGCAAATGAAATTAAAATAAAATAAAAATTTGACAGCTTTTGACATAAACATTGGGAATGACAATCCAAATATTGCATAAACTGATTGGTATTAAACAGACAATTTTGTCATAAACCTCGTACCTTTTAAAGTATATAAATATAATCTTCATTAACAAAAGTTAATGAAAGATTAAAAAAAAACTAATGAAAAATGACATGATAATCAGTGAACAAATATTACTTTTATGTGATTCATTTGGAGTAGGTTGTTTGGTAGCATATGAGGAACTATAATAGTTATGGTGCACAATTCGAAACTCGATGAATGATAAGATCGTCCTTCTAAAGCTCGGATATGTGATGTGCAACATTATTTAGTTTGAAACTCGATGAATGATAAACTCGTCCTTTTAAAGCTCGGATATGTGATATGCAACATTATTTAGTTTGAAACTCGATGAATGATAAACTCGTCCTTCTAAAGCTCGGATATGTGATGTGCAACATTATTTGTTGATATTACAACTAGAAATATTAAACACATGTGATTTTGTGATCAATGAAGTGAATTAAGAACCAGAAAATCTCGAATACAAAATCTCAATAGAGGCAAAGAAAATACTAAGTCTTTTCTTCTCATCTGACTAAGCGTTAGGTTGGGGAATAGCGATCTTTGGTACCTATGCTCTCAGAGATAGCAAAGTACCACAAAAGGTTAGTCAAGATGCACGCAAACTGACTTGGCCATGACACCGCGGTTATTACACCTTAGAACCTGTAATTATGCTAATTTGGTTGTACAAAATATTAACAAAGCCATAATAATGAATACAGTTATACAAACTTTTAACAGCCCCTGGATTCAAATACCAACTTTGTAAACAACAATAGACTGGGAATGAAGCTGCAGAAATCACAAATCTCGAAATAATACAGCCAGATATATCTATAACAACATTTCACTGTAACGGCCAAGTTCTTTTTGGAGCCGTTAAAATATATGTTCTCAATATAAATGTTCTCAATATAAGAACATTTCACTATAGTAGCTAAACATTACCCAGACAAACAATATCATTATAGAGAAACTTGACTGTATATTGTAGAACGAGTTGTATCGTCCTCTCTATTGAACAAAGAAACAACAAGATCCAGAGGAGTGAAATTAACAAATATATGCAGGGCAACACAGTGATACTCTGGAAATCCCTCAAATCACGACTTCATATTTGTTCCGAAAACCATACATAGAACTGAGGATGTAACATATCAGTTTGGAATTATACAGCAAGATCTTGTACCATTATGCTTTCATGGGTAATAAACAGCATTACTTACAGAAGAAAAGAAAAGAAAGACCCCGACTTTCTTATTACCTATAACTTACACATTCGACAAACCAATAACAATAAGAATTCAAACATTTCAACAGAATATTCAAGACAAACTGAACCAATGTTTCAAAATTGCTTCTTTACGATCAACTCACAGTTTCATGCCTGCAAAGTTCTAATTTTGCTGCTTTGAGTTCTCCGCGGAGAGCTGAGAGGAAGTTTCTGCGAAACTTACTGCAGGGGCGGATGTCATGGTTTGATATTGCGCAGACAATTGGGGAGCAAGAGGCTGACTATAGTACATCTTAGCATGTGGATCAGCGAAATCATAAGCATAATTGGCGGTGGTGGCTGAAGTAGGAGGAATTGACTGAGAAGGATGATGAATCTGAGAGTAGTTCACGTATTGTGGCTGATGCTGGCCTGGAGTGATCTGAACTAATTGTGGAGCCGCTGAAGCTGAAGTTCTGTATGTACCAGCAACCATTTCAGGATTAGATGACGGAGGATTTCTAGCCGGATTATAAGCTGATGCCGGATTGGCCATAGTAGGAGGTGTTTGGGGACGAGTAGGAGGGACTGTTTGAGCAGGCTCGGTATAATTTGTTTGTTGCAATGGCAAACTGTAACCTTGGCCTGGTCTAGCAGGAATAAAATAAACGGGATACTGGTGCTCAAGATTCGGGTGTTGCATATGTGTTTGGTGCTGTGAAGGGTACATAGGATAGTAGGACGTCATAGGGACATGCCCCGAAGGTGTATGTTGAATATACTGCCCAGCATGAACATATTGTTGGGGTTGGAGCATTTGTGGATGCTGCTCATATTGTACTGGCAATGCATATCCACCACCACCATCCTGGACTTGCTGTTTCACCTGAACCCTTCCCATCGAATCACTCATATTCAGATCAGCTGAATTACCTGTAATCCTACCGCTCCCCGACTGGAAATGAACCCCTGGATCTTGATAAAAGTAATGTCTTTGCCTACCACTACCCTCACTGCACCAAATTAAATCAAGATCTTAAAAACAGTCCACACCAGTCAGGGAAAAAGACATAACAGAAGTACAGGCAAAAACAAATAATAACAAAAATATCTAATAGCAACTAAACACAAACTACAACAGAACACGGATAATCGAGGGACAAGGGACAACAGATAGTAACAAAAATCAGAGGATAAGAAACTACAGGTACAATACTACTACCTATGTTGCTCGGACTCTTCAAAATGTCAACGGTACGTGAAGGATTCACCAAAAGTAGTGTATTTTTGAAGAATCCGAGACAGGTGGGCATCAAAAGTGAAGAGTCCGCGCAACTACGACTACTACTACCAATATAAATAGACAACGCCCTGCTTCCCACTATTCATCTACTCTAAGCTCCGAGGAAAAGACACTAGAAGAGTCATACTGCTACTACTAATATGAGCAGACAACAAGACAACGCCCTGCTTCATACTAACCTTCAACTCTAAGCTCTGAAGACAAGAAACTGCAGGAACAATACTACTACTATCTACCACTAAGGCTCCTAAGGTTTGCATATACTCTCTACCATTCCCGACCTCGCTTTGTAGGACTACACTGGTTATCTTGTAAATGCACCATTTCTCAGTCTCAGACAATTAATATGTTTCAACAAACAGATACAATTTGATTCTTGCAAAAAGATCAGATTTTTTTAGAGAATTTTACCTTGAAACTGAATCAGGGGAAGGCAAATCAGATGGAATAACAGGCTTTGACATCAACTGCTGAGGCTGCTGTACCTGTTGCTGCTGTTGTTGCATCATCTGTTCAACCACCGGCACACCAGAAACAACAGTCGCCGTCACTACAACAGCCGGCGCCGGCGGTGAAGCTAAACCCAAAAATCCCCCTTCCTCATTCTTCTGCTTAACCCCAACAGTCATCTGTGCAAACTGCTCCTCAATTCCACCTCCCTTTTGACTCTCTTCAACATGAACCCTAATCGGCGGCAAATTCGCCAGCGACGGCATAGACGATCCCGACCCAAAAGACGACGTCGTCTCAACCATCGGTGAATCCGGCACCGATTGAACATCATGTATAGTACCTTTCACACTATTCCCACCATTTTTTACCTCTAATTGAGCTTCTACTTCCTTAATATTCGCATTTCCTAAATCATCGTCTAAACCCAGAAGGCAATTCACTGAAGAAGATTCAGAAAATACCTTTGTTGAAGCAGTAGAATTTGCCCCATTTAAAATATTCACAAACCAATCTTCAGATCTCACTGAACTATCTCTAATCATACCAATTGAAGGATTCCATGAATCAATTTTACTCGGAAACAGAAACAAACGAAGCCGAGTAATTTTAGAAGACGAACTCATGCGATCGTATTCATCGATCATGTTTTCCAGATCCTCATCGGAGGTAACGGAGATAAGTGAATCAAGGTCCTCGTTCTGAAGCTGATACTTCAAGCAAAAGGGTTTCCCTCCGAGAAGGGTTTTAGAGAGCCGAGCAGACAACTCAGCCAAAGAGCTGTTACGATCGGCGACGAAAATGCGGGTGTCACCGCCGACGTAGCAAAGAGTTTTGTCGTGAGGACGAGGGAATATGTGTCCTCCATAGCTGCACATTAACCGCAGTTTCCCGCCGGTGGTAGTGGCGGCGGTGTTTGACGGCTGCTGCTGCTCGTCCCAGGAATCAGTGTGGCGGGATCCCGGTGAAGAATCTGCCGAGTCTGCATAATTGATGGTTCCCGACGGTGGCACAGCTGCCGTCGCCGCCGTGATTGGTCCGCCGGAAAACGGTGGAGGGTCCATATAGGAAAGAGACTTGAATAAAAGGGAGAGAGAGAAAAAAAGAAGATAGTTTTGCCAGAGCTGTTTTTTGCTTTATAGTCCTCACAGCTGTTTTGCTAAACAATTTTTTCAAAAAAAATATTTTGTATTATTTTAGGAGACTGAATACATATATAACTAATAATAATCCAATTAAATTTGAAATTAGTTTTATTAAGATACTTGAATTATTGTTTATATCAATTAAGTATCTGAACCCTGGTAAAATTCAAACGAGAAAAAGACTTACGATGATATCTAAGCACTATGAAGCGAGGAAGGGCGTAGTAATCGATGAAATGTTTCGATTACTTAAAAATAAGCATAGATTTGAAAATTTCCGAATAGGACAATCTTTTAAACTGTTACCGAATTCTTTTATTAAATTCTTTCGGTTCAAATTTTAGAAATATTTTAAAGCTAATCTCAAATATATGCTAGTTAGCTAATTTAACCACAATAAACAAGTCATCTCCATTAGTCATATGCTTTCGCCTAAGTTGGACTAATTTTAAATTTTATAAGATATTTGAGATTAATATATATAATTAAAGAAAATTGATATATTTCAAGCGATTAACTATTAATCGAAATTATGCTAAAATCTAGTAAAAACATGAATGTATGTTTTTGGAGGGACCCACATATATATATATATTTTTCTCTTTGGCCCTTACCATGTGGGTCCTACTTTCTAGTCTCTAAATTAGCACAAACACAACTTGCAACTTGCTTGTTTAGACTAGGGAGTATACCAATATAAAAAGTTTAAATAAGTTATAAAAATATTTAATGGTGTAAAAAATTAATTTACTTATAGAATCGTAAAGAAATAAATAAAATTTCTTCACTTTTAATTTAAAAATTTAAAGTTAACTTTGACAATGAAACAACTCTTTGAAGAGTGTTGAAAGTTTTAAATTACAAGAATCTGAATTATATTATTTTTTATAATTATTTTGAAAAGTGTTTTTTGTTATAAATACTTTCTCTTTTAAAATTAAAAAAAAAAGCATCTTTGACTAATCAATTTAAAAATTATGTTAGTCAATATTAGATTAATATTGACCTAAGTGAAATCAACTATATGAATCCTAATCAATTTTAGAATTAAAATTTAAAAAAATGTATTATAATCTGAAGAGAAAGTAAAAGAATAAACTTCCTATTAAAATTATAATTTCTTGTATTTTTAGTGTCTCCAAAAATTTGTTTAACTAAATATCCAACAACTCCTTACACTCTGTTTGGTTCTCTGGTAATTATTGTATTGTATCGTTATCATATTTATAATAATTGTTTTGATTATTATGGTGTTGTATTGTTACATCGTTACGTAATAATGAAAATTTCTATTTTATGAAACAATCGATTTGGTACGTTTCCATTGTTACCAGAAAAAATTCTAATTATATCCTCGCATTATATTTCATAATACTTTTTTACCCTTTAACCTGTATTATTTAATTATAGTCAAACCTCCTACCCTAGAATAACTAAGGATATTGTAGTATATCTATAAATTACAATCAAACCAAACAATAAAAATGTTATTAAACAGGAACAAACAATACAATCTAATAAAAAATTGTACCTACCATACAGTACAATATAATAGAGTACAATACAATACAGTACATTATAAAACAATGTGTAACAATGATCCAAACAAAGCATTAAGCGAGACCTATAAAAAAATTAATTTAAATGAGTCGATAATATTAAGAAATTCATACATTTTAAGCGTAAATTGATCGATAATTTTTTATTTTTTTATTTTGAAAAAGTTGTCAATACACATTTTTTTATTTAATATAGACATTTCATGTTGGAGGTTGGTATGAGGCCCATATAGATCAGGCCCACTAAGGATACTAATAACCAACATTACCTAATTTTGATCTCAACTAACATGTTTTTGGCGTAATGGACGGGTTAAATTGAATTTGATCTAATAAAAAACACGTCAAGTAAATAAACGAGACGGTCAATCATAAAAGTTTATTTGAGCTAAAAAGCAGATCATAACTCGATTCGATCGATTCTTACTAAATTTTAATTTCTTTGCTTGTTCATTTTACATATTTCCAAATACCTAATAGAACTTTGCTATAGATATAAGCATAAGTATACAGTGTTTATACATGTCTCATATTCTGCCATTCTCCACATCCTCAAAAGCAATGGTAGTTGTACCAGATTGCTGATTCAGTTGTACCTCGGAATGTTCTACCTCTACTCCTCCGTTGGTAGGGGTGGCGTGTTGTCTGCTAACACGAACCTCCTCCACTGCCCGGAAATATGCATATGGTCCCCATCCTGAGAACAATGAAAAAAATGAACATATCGCGTTGATTTCAGAATTTTGTCCACTGTAACAGTAAAATCACGTAAAGGAGATTAGCAATGAAAAGGGGGGAAATAGTTGGAAATTAGAAGAGAAACGCGATTGTGCTTTGGGAATGCTAGTGATACTATATGTGTAGTTCAAGACAAAAGCTTAGTAATATGATAAGCATAAGGTATACTAATTGACTACGAGTGTAATAAGAGCATCAGTCGACAAAAGGATCATGTTAAGATGATCGGAGCTTTTCATTGTTTAAGGGAAATGCGTTGAGAAAGAGGAGATGCAGTACTATAGAACCTTTCAACGAGATAGTGCTTTTTTCAACGCTATCAAAATGGAATATATGTCAAACATAAGCTAGATACTAGTCAATACTAACAAGATCTTATTTGTAACGAGTGGTTTTGTTGGTTGACGACTTTAACTTAACATGGTATTAGTCTGGATACGACAAAATAATTCGAAGTACCTTCAGTATGGTATGGAGCTGGGAAGAACTGCAGATAACAGAACGCTGCAACGAAAAGACCTGAAATGTGAAACGACATGGAGTTTAGTATTTATGAAATGAAACGTAGCCATCGTGTACTTCAAAATGTTGAATTTGATCAAGACGAACCTATCAGTCCTCCAGCAAATACGTCTTGCCAATGATGCCAGTAGTCATCCACACGTGAGACCCCGACAAGAGATGCCATTAGAAGAGGAAGAAAAACTATGCATAGTTTAGCTATATGCCCTCGTCGATCAAATGCTTTAATCTTCCCAGCCAAATACAATGATAGAAACCCGAGACCAGCAAATGATGCTGCAAATAAGAAGCCATATTTCGTTATATCAGACTCTTTTGTCGTCCCACTAAAGAAAGAAAGATTATACGAGAATTCAGACCACTTGTATGTCCGCTTGGGAAACTCTTATGTCCTTCCTTAATATCACTTTCTTTACCATGACATTTCACGTTTCCCCACCGATCATACTCCTAAACAACGAAATAAATCAATCGAAAATTACTACATAATCGAGCACCAAGTTAAGCAATATGCATTCTTCATGGCTTTCACTATCATATCAGATAAACGTAACGGATACATACATCTTTACCATCAGGAAAGCAACGCCAGAAAAAGTCTGGTCGAGGACGTCCTACTCCATTCTTGATGGCTTCAGTAACTACAGCTGTAATTAGTATGGCAAATAAAATACCTGCAATTTTCGGACAAGCCTAGGCGTAATTAGTAAAGTCACATCTACTCGATGTTTCAACCCTTACAAACTCTAGAATGAAAATTACCTAAAATGCTGTGGTGCAGATCATAAACGTCCTTCCTCCGAAGATAGATGAAAACGAAGATTATAATAGGCAATAACACTGCATATAGCTGTTCATTAGAGAAATCAGTTACAAAAGAAAAACACTACAAACTCCGCGATTTGATTACAAAAAATTGAAATTTGCAAGTGTAATCAGCACTCTGCCTACTTCAATGTTTACGTTACAATACTCACAGGAATAGACCACGCTGGAACTGTATTATCTTTCATCGGATATTTCAGATCAGTCATCATATCCTTCCCAACAAACCGATGAAATGGACCGATGACATTAAGAACTATAGCTATAACAACAAGCAGTAGCAATATAAGCCAGTCGTGGATGTGAATTCTTGCAACGGATAAACCATGAGACTTAATAGTATGTCCACATCCGCGCTCAATCTCATGTGTATTACCCTGCTTCATTCGAGACAGACATATAAATACGTGTTGTTGCAAAACAAAATCAGTATTCGAATTGATACTTCATTCGACGAAAACATTCTAACAACCAAAAGTACTCTTAGCAAAGTTTGCAAAACCAGAACGAACAAGCACTTCGTGTTGAACTACACGAAGTGTTAATCATCAGGCATATTGGGAATACAGCAGCAACAAACATCTATGCCTCAAAAACAAGCAAGTTAGGGTCGGCTATATGAATTTTCACTGTCAATATCAGTCGATTTAAGCTTATCTTAGTCCGGTTAGAGTCTACTGTAGGAAGTCTTACCCTGCATTTCTGCAAGAGGCTATTTCCACAGCTCGAACGAGTAACCTCTTGGTTACATAACAACAACTTTACCAGTTACGTTAAGTCTCCTCTCCCTTCTACAAAGTTCATCCATATATTTTCGAATTATCTTCCTCGAGCACTAAATTATACCGATTGAATCAAGATCATTAACACCATAGTTCAATGCCCCAAATTCTTCCTACAAAGAAAAGGATTTTTTCATCCTAAAATCCGCGGATTATTAGATGAACGTATTATTTGTTGTTCCTATTGTTCGTTTCTCTATTATTTTCTACATGACTTCTTCACTACTGTATTTCCTTTTCTTACTATTTCGATAGGTGTCTATCAAAAACAGCATCTCTACCTAATACAGTATTACGAGTAACACGTTGCATACACACCACCCTCCCCAAATCCCGCGGAGTATGTTGTTGTGCAAGAGAAACAACAATTTCATAAACAAAACAAGAAATCAAAAACTAAAAATCAAACAAAGCAAAAAAAGGCTAACAAACCTGAAATACAGCTCTAATCTTATTTTTCCAGCTCATTTAAGCAGAGCTAATATTTCAATTACAGAGAATCTTGAGAACCTAAAATCCAAAAAAAAAAAACACCAAAAATAGTAAAAGAAACAATATTTATTTAGCAAATATATGATATGATATGATCTCAAGAAGGACTAATATAGAATCATAAGAAGAACAAATTTGACTTCTCAAGAAATTAGTTAATTAATTAATTGTGTTAAATTAAACATTAAGCAATGAAAATTAAGTACCCTTTTGAAGTTTCAAACTTTAGCAATGGCAGAACAGTAGTCAAATGTTGAGTGGAATTTTAAATTCCATGAACCACTTGTCCAAATAATATACATTACTTTATTATTTTTCGATTTTCAGTAAGACGTTCGGACCCCATATTAAAATCTCGAATAAATTTAGATCGCGCAATATGTCAATTTTGGATGGCGCTTTCAATAAAAATTTTTCCATACCTAAGACTCAATTATGAAACCTTTGATTAAGGGTGAAGCAGTCTCACCACAACCCATATTGATATATGTATATAGGTATTGTACTCTCTCTATTTTATATTAATTGAATTTTTGAAAAAAATTTCATTGTTCAAAATAATCAAATGTTATAACATTCAAGTACGATGTTCAAATTGTTTTTTTTATAGTTGTTTTTCCAAGTTACATTTATAATTTCACAAAATAACAATAGGGGAAAATATGATCTAAATTATGTTTTTGAATGTTTTTCTTAATAAGTGTATATTATTCCAAAAATTCAATTAATATGAAATAAATGGAGTAATATTTTAGTGAGGGATTCGAACAGTAGTAAACCTAAAATTTTTGTTCAGGGAGTTTGAAGGATAAAAAAAGTATATATATAAGTCAAGAATTTTTTTTTTAAGAAAGTAGTAATATACAATTTTAGTTACGGGCTCTTGAATTGTACTGTTAGGCTATCTCTTTCACTTGTTATCGAGGGGTTCAAAATATATATATCTACATAAATTCAAAAAATATATCTTATATATATAATATAATTTTTTATCGAGGGAATTCGAATGAACCTTCTAGACGACACTTGGCTCTGCCTCTGAGTTTAAATAGTGATGGAAGCAGGATTTTCAATTAGTGAATTAAAATTTGAAAAAGTAAATAAATGAATTAATCGAAAGAAGTTCAATGCCATTATATATACATAAAAAAAAATGAATTTAAACATGTAAAAATAATAATATTTTCGCTCAAAATGAAATCGTATGAACCCCTAACAATATACTGACTCCTCCTTGGCCCCTCATAGAATTCGATTAGATAGTGATTGCAAATACTTGTTAATCAGTTTTAAATATCAAAAATAAAAATCACAATCACAAATTAAGAAACTATTTGACTTCTTAAAAATTATTCAATTTATTCTTATATTTAGTATAGCTATAAATAAATATTATTTGATATTTATATAATTAACCACTTGAAAATCTATCAATTAACATGAGAAAATTGTATTTAAAGTTGAGAAATTATTGGATAAGAAAGTTGGTGGCATCTGAGCTGTTTTACTTATTGGAGACAGATAGATAATTTATTATAAATTTAATAATAAGAGATGGATAGGGTAATTTCAATTTTATAAATTTTAAATTTTTAATAATAATTTTATGCGGTAAAAAATTGATTCTAAATTTAATAATTATACATGTTTAATGAATGTAAGATAAATATACCATTTGAGCAAAAGTTAAGTTATTTGATTTGATTAAGCGCGTATCAAAACTTTTAGCTCCGCTCTATCAATATTAATGTTCCATCTTTTTGTCATTTGTAATTAAAAATAAATAAATAATGTCACAATAAGGAGAAAAAAATTAAATTCTAAAATAAATTGTTTATGATTATGTTACTAATCATGACGGTGGGATGTATATAAGATTTTTCTAAACACGGATTTAGATTTTAAAGTTTATAAATTTTTATAACAGTTTTAGGTTAATATTGTAATAATAAATATGATTATAGTTAAATGTCTATATGTAGTTATTGAATTTTTTTATATTTGGTGGACTCGTAAATTATAACTGATCCTTACGTTTAATCAAATGTATTAGGTTCGAGCATTAGAAATAAAAAAAATTTAATCAAAAGTATTTTTGTCTTTAATTACCTTTTTACAATACGAATTTAAATTAATCGATTCAGTAAAATATTAATTCCAAATGACTATCACAAGAAAAATAAATTAATAAGTGAAACTTTTTAGAAAAACAAACATATAATAGAGATACAATTTTTTTTAATTTTATTTTATTTGTAAAATATTATGTGAAACTACTGAGAAAGCTAGATTATTATTGGTCAACCAATTTCATTAATTTATATTCTTCCATATATTTTTCTTGTCAAATATTGAAGTTGAAAAATTACAACAAGGAAGAAAATTAAAGAATTAAGCTTCTTTCAAAGCTTTTTGTTTATTTATTCATTTATTTCCCATAATCATTTTCAATATTAAATTAAAAAAATTTGATTCAAAATGCTTAAAATTTTCAACTACGGTCATGTCATAATTCGTAGCAAAATAAAAAATTTAAACGAGTGAAATTCAAATGAAATTTAATTAAAAAATAAAATTAAGATAAAATTCTGATATCATTTTATAAACACGTCATGATACTAAAGATATAAACTTCATTCATATATAACAAAGAGTTTTTTTGTTTTTTTTTTTAATTTCCAGCAAACATGGCTCAACTATTTAAAAGTGTCTATATATTTTATATTCAATAAAATAAAATAACCTACCTGTATTTGATTCTCCAATAAAATTTTATAAACGTAACGCGATTTTAATTTTGTTGGCATTAATATATTAAATATATATATCTTTTTAGAAAATTACTGCAAAAATTAATTAATTAATAATATCCCACCAACATTGTGCCAAACTTTTAGCATGTGTTCTGTTTGACCTAATCCAATGGCTTAATTAATAGAGTTGAGCCCCCACCCCTCGAAATGATAATAATGCTATACGATAATAAAATATTTTGAAATTTATTTTTATTGAAAACAATTGCAATTCATATAACCCATAATGTGATATATATATATATATAAGTTTGTTCTATTATAGAGAAAAATATTTGTAAATATTATTTGAAAGTCCAAATATTTGACACAAAATCTTTCAACTTTTTGGCATTCTTTTGGTAGATATTTAAATACAAACTTTGTATAATATATGAGTATTATTTTCAGTAACTTAAAGACAAGTAATTAAATATATTAAGGAAATAATTATTTTTTACTGAAATATAAAATTAAATATCAACTACGTGATGACCTCGAGCAACAAAACCAATAAGTTTCAAATTTCTCTACCTAATCTTTTTTTTTTTTTTGTAGATTAGTCAAAGAAATTAAACAGAAAAGGCCATAAGATTTTTGTTGACTAAAGCAATTGGACTTATTTAAATTCAATTATATACATGATTTATTTTGGATTTTATAAAAGTTAAAATCAATGACATGTTAGACACAAAATTTATATTTAAAGGAAAGTCCCATTGTTTCAATACTAATTTAATCGATTGATTGTCTGAATTTTTTTAATTAAAAAATATTGAATTCTAATAATGAAACGATATGTCACATAATTAAAGGTAGAATTTAATAAAAAAATACATTTTACAATACAGATAAAGGTAAAAGACTCTTAAACTTCTCTTCATTAATTTTTCGAAGAGTGCAAAAGAAAAACACGACATAATTTAAGATAAGATGAAACAATATTTACTCAATAAATTCATAAAAGATAATATCCCTCCTGTTTCTAAAAGAATGATTATTTTTATTTTTGTCATAAGAATGATTATTTTTATTTTTTTGACAACAAGTTTTCATTTTTTTTTACTATATTTAAGATTACAAAAATAAAAAATTATTTTAATACTTTAGGCACAAGTTAATTTAGGATTATCACATTAAATTATTTTTATTTTAAAATTTTTTTATATCAAATTAAATTATTTTTTTAACAAAAAATATCAATTCAACTTGGGTAGGTCCTACACGTCGACAGTTATAGCCTCGAAACTCATAAATAACCAACCAAGTCTTCATTATCTGACCAAATAATTTAACATATTTGACAAAATCAACTGCTTTCATTTATAATCGATATAAATTGTGATAGAATAATTAATTAATATTTTATTTATATTTAATTAAATTTTATTATCAATATCAAACTCTTAACGAAAAATCAAAAAAAAAGAAAGTCTTTGATCTTTGGAATCTTCTATCCATATTTTTACAAATTCAATTTTCAAAAATAAAAGATTGTGAACTTTCCATGTAACTCGGCACCATATTTCATATATTTGTTGAAATTTTTTTATTTTTATTTTTTGTAAGTCTTAAAAACTGTCTCCTAAAGAAGAAAAATCAATTATTCAAAATTCTTTTCATACTTTATTTTTTTTTCATCTTTGTCTTGTGTAGTTATGGTCTGCCATTGCTAAAGATTGAAGCTTTTATCTTCTTTTAGGGACCCATTTGAACTATTCTTTTGTTTCCCCAGTAAATATCTGCTATAAAAAGGTACCTTTCAGTGCTTAATCTTTGATTTGACACCATTAATTTCCTTTTAAAAAGTCAAATTTATTCTTATTGTGATGTATATTTGTCAGTCTTGAAAATCATATCTGTAAGGGTTTGTATTCTGTCTTAGTTTTGGTGGGTTTTTGTTGTTTCTGTTTCTTTTGATGTGTGATGTACTTTTTTCTCTATTTTCTTGTTGAAAAATTGAGTCTTTAATCAGAAACTTGATGAAAAAATTGAATCTTTATAATTAGTCTAAATTGTTCTTATGAGTTATGATGATAGTATTTGTCATTTCTAGAAGGATTCTTTGCTGATAAGGTCTGTGAGTTTGGATTCTCCATTTTATTCTTTCTTGCCTCTTTGTTAAAAATTTTCCATTCGATGTTCGGTACCTAGGTTTGAGTTTAACTAATTCAAATTCGCATTGCTTAGGGCTCATTTTTGGGTTCTTTCCATATATCGGGCCGAAAAGAGCAGTCTTATCTACTGCACCACATTGTGCGGTGATTCTTTCTTGCCTTATGTACTGCCATTGCTAAAAGATTGAAACTTTAACTTGTGGGGGGACCCAATTGATTATTATTTTGCTTCTTTAGAAAATATTTGCTAAAGAGGGTACTGTTCAATGTTTGATTTAACACCATTAATTTCTTTTAAAAATTTCATTATTGTTCTTATGATGAGGCTGATAGTCAGTTTTGGTGTCATATATCTAGAAGGATTTTTTTCCCTTGTAGAAATGGTGGGGTCTTGGGTTTTTACTTTGATATGTGTTACCTGAGCCGACAGTCTTTCGGAAAACAACCTCTCTACTTCCACGAGATAGGAATAAGGTTGGTGTATATTCTACTTTCCCCCAACCCCACCTGTAGGATTTCACGGGGTATGTTGTTATTTTTATCTTAAAGTCTTTTATTTCATACTGTATTATCTCTCAATTTTCTTCTTTTCTTGCCTTGTGTTCTTCCATTGTTAAAGTTTGAAGTTTTATCTTGTGGGGACCCATTTGAATTATTCTTTTGTTTTCTTAGCAAATATCTGCCAAAAGGGTACCTTTCAGTGCTTAATGTTTAATTTACTACCATTAATTTCTTTCAAAAAGTCAAAAATGGTTCTTAATGATAGTAGTAGTCAGTCTTGATATAATGTAGAAGGATTCTTTGCTGATAAATCATGTTTCCTTTCTTAATCTCGGTTAGTTTTTTTTGGGTTTCTTCTCTTTTAAAGGCTTAGTACTTCACACTGTATTTTTTTCCCTAAATTTTCTTCTGTGACTGAAAGATTGAAGCTTTAAGGCATAAACTTGTGAGAACTCATTTAAAAATCTTGTCTTTTTTTGTTAATTTTGGTGGTTTTTTGGATTTTAGATCCCAAGAGATTGGACTGAAGTATCAACAGTGCTTAAATGGGTTGGAAAGACAAGATTAGAACTGTGTTTCAGGTTTGTTGGCATTTTTGCTGTGTTCTTTTCCCATGTTTTCATGATATCCATATTTTTTTAGTTTGATTTCTGGTTCTGCTTATCAATGCTGTTCCTATTTTCATTCTCTTGCAATTAATCGTTTAGTCGAGGGTCTGGCGGAAACGATCGGTTTACCTCCCAAGGTAGGGGTAAGGTCCATGTTGACTCTTCCTTCCCCATACCCCACTCGTGGGATTACACTGCATGTGTTGTTGCAATTGTCCTTTACTCGTTGGCGTATGGTACTTAATTGTTTTGACTGTCTTATTTAGCAGCAATAATGTTAATGATGAAAAATCCAAATTTTGTATGGGATGAGAAGAATTAGGGGGGTTGAACTGTGGGGTTCTTGATGTAGATTCAATCAGTGCAATTTAGTGCTCCAGTAAGATAATGAACGAAATCTGTAGTGATATTGAAAGATCTTTTAGTGATGATACTGTTTATTTTATTGGTATATCTACAACTATTTCTTTCTGCGGGATATTTCAGCATGTTGTGGTTAAAGAGGTCTTGTTTTCTCCTGAAAACATTTGAACATTACATTTAATCAACAAATTTTTGTTACTGATTCCCATTTCTGTTGATTTGCCAGTTGAAAATATATTAAAAAAACGTTATGTTTACTCTTAATTCTTCTCCTACGCAAAACTGGACCAAGATTAGCGTAAATGGACTGATATGAACAGTGAGGATTTGTAGCCAACCCAACTTGCTTGTTTTTGAGGCATAGATGTTTGTTGTTGCTGTATTCCCATTTCTGAAGATTATGTTGTGTGGTTCAAAACGAAGTGTTTATTCATCTGGATTTGCTAACTTCAAATTACTTTTGCTTGTTAGAATGTGTTATCAATGAACTATCAATTTGTATACTAATTTGTTTTTGCAACCGTACGTATTGATATTACTGTTTCAAATGGAGCAGGGTAATACAAATGAGATTGAGCTTGGATGTGGACATACTATTAAGTCTCATGGATCATCAGTTGCAAGAATTCACATGCATGACTGGCTTATATTACTACTGCTTGTAGTAATAGAGGTAGTCCTTTATGTCATTGGTCCATTTCACCGGTATGTTGGAAAGGATATGATGACTGATCTGAAATATCCCATGAAAGATAATACGGTCCCAGTGTGGTCTGTTCCCGTGAGTATTCCTTTTGTTTTTTCAACATATACAGTCGAGTATCAATGTAATGTATGTAATGTACGGAAAATTAATTGCTCTAATAGTACATTGAAGCTTCTATTCTACGATAGAATAGAGGTGCAGGAGGAGTGCTGATTACACCGTGCTTGCAAATTTCAAAAAGTTCAAATTTTTGTAATCAAGTCCCGGGGTTTCTAGTGTTATTAACAGATTTCTTTTATGAACAGCTATATGCAGTTGTATTACCTATTATCATCTTTATTTTCGTTTATCTTCGGAGGAGGGACATCTATGATCTGCACCACAGCATTCTAGGTAATTTCCGTTTCAGCGTTATTTTCCCCGTAGTACAGATTGAAATATCGAGTAGAAGTGAATTTTGTCTCTGACTTTGTTTTCATTGCTGTTGTACAAGGAATGTTTTCCTGTTTGGTTTGCCAAGTAACTTTACTAACTGCATTAAACTTGTTCAAAAATTGCAGGCCTCTTATTTGCCGTTCTAATTACGGCAGTAATCACGGATGCCATCAAGAATGGAGTAGGCCGTCCCCGACCAGATTTTTTCTGGCGTTGCTTTCCTGATGGTAAAGATGTATGTATCTTACTCTCCCAATCTGCCTGATTCGAGAAGTTTTACCTTTTTCCCCTATTAAGGGTTAGCTTCTTAGTGCATTTCTGTTTGACTTGTGTTTATCTGATAGTGAAAGCGCTTTTCGTGATGAACGATGATCATAACTGTAATACACTTAAAAGTGTATTGCTTAGAGTGGTGCTCAACTCCATTGTAAGACGATTGATTTATTTTGCGGTTCTTTTTTCAGGAGTATGATCAGTGGGGAGACGTAAAATGCCATGGTAAAGCAAGTGATATTAAGGAAGGACATAAGAGCTTCCCAAGCGGGCATACCTCATGTATGTAGCTCAACTTTCTCCGTTTCCACTATCCATGTACATTAAATCAGGATTTCCGAGATATCAAGAAAATTTGAGTTCTTCTTTTGCAGGGTCATTTGCTGGTCTCGGGTTTCTATCGTTGTATTTAGCAGGGAAGATTAAAGCATTTGATCGCCGAGGGCATGTGGCAAAACTATGCATAGTTCTTCTTCCTCTCCTAATGGCATCTCTTGTTGGGGTCTCACGTGTGGATGACTACTGGCATCATTGGCAAGACGTGTTCACTGGAGGAATGATAGGTTCGTCTTGAAATTCTACATTAACATTAAACGAGGGCTGCGTATCATTTGATGAATACTAACTCCATGTGTTTCACATTTCAGGCCTTTTCGTTGCTACATTCTGTTACCTGCAGTTCTTCCCTGCTCCATACCATACTGAAGGTACGTTCTTCACTAATCTCCTCCCGCTTTAATTACATTTTGTGTAGTAATTCCTCGCGCTTAAACAAACCTTTCTCCAATCTTTTCGATTTTGTTATATCCTTAGTACTTCAAAATATTCCGTATCCAGACTAATACCAAGTTAATTACACCCTTTCGTTGAAAGGATCTATACATCTGCCCTTTCTCAACTCATTTCTTGAAACAAAGAAGATCCAATCATCTAAGCCTGATCTGATCATATATTCCAATCGCATTTTCTTCTAATTTCCTATGGATTTGCTAATGATCTAGGAGAAGGCATTGCACCAAATCTCCTCTCCGCAACTTTACTGTTACAGTGGACATAACTCTGAAATTAACCCGATATGTTCATTTTTCTCGCTGTTCTCAGGATGGGGACCATATGCATATTTCCGGGCTGTGGAGGAGGTTCGTAGTAGCAGACCACACGTCCACCCTACTAATGGAGGATTAGAGACGGAACATCCTGAGGTACAACTGAATCAGCGAACGGGTACAACTCCCAATCCATTTGAGGATGTGGAGTATGGCAGAATGTGAGACATAGGAAACTGCTTATATTTTTGTTCAAAGTATTTTAATTGGCACAGTTTGTTATTTTCTTGTGAATATTTATGTTTGTTTTTGTTAAGTATTTTAGCTATAGGGAACTATTTGATTACTGAAATTGTTTTAATCAGTGGCAAGTTCTTTTTTTTGTGTGTGTGTAATTTGTTGCATAATTAGTTTATTGGTTGATAATTTTGTCATTATTTCTTTCATTCCTTGAGCTAAAGATCATTTTGTTAGTATGGAATTGATTTTAGTACTTAAAAAGGAAAAATGAAGGTGCTATAACCCAAGTTGCGAGAAAATCTCAAATATCTGGAGTTTCTTTTTGTATATTATATGGATAATCCGATTCGCAAGGACCATGATTGGAAATTGATCAGTCATCTTCCTCTGAGGAATAGTCGAAATAAAAGTGTATAGTACGATGAAAGTTATAAGTTGTGTTTGGTTTGGGGGTGGGGGTGGGTCTATCGTTGGCCTCTATGTTAGAATCTGATTTGAAAGGACACAAACAAGTTGCTACTGACTGCCTCAATGGTAGAATATGACCTGAAAGGATACCAACAAGTTGCTATTGAACGTGAACAAAGTCAAGTGATGGAATCAACTGAATATAATTAGTTTTTTTTTACGTCAATCTTCTTTATTGATGTCGTATCCATATCAAATTCTCCCAAAATATATTACGTTTGTAGAATTTGACACACATTCATTGACGTAGCAACACAAGTTATAACATGTAAATTCTAGTTAGGTTCAAAATACAAAAATAAAATAAAAAATCCGACAATCGACACATATGACGTGTGTTTATACATCTGGCTGTGTAGCCTAGTGATCAATAAAACTTGAAGACAATTATGAAATTTAACTTAGAATACCAACAGAAGCAAAATGCGAAAATATAGTAGTATGTTAATTTTTTTCATCTGCCTTATTTTTGATGGATAAATTCTCGATACTTATATAGAACGATAATTTTTTCTTTCGACAAACTAGGGCAGAACTAGAATATATGAAGTATATTTTAATTTTATATTTATTTTAAGAAATCTATTTAATATACATAAAATATTAATTTAAAATCAAAATAACTCAAAAAAAAACTACGTATATTTTAAATTCATAAATTTTAAATTTTAATTTTATCACGATTCTTATAAAAAAAAAAAAGAAGGACAAGCGTATGTAGCTAAAGAAAAGTGTTAAGGCTAAACACACCAAGAATAAGCAAAGAATCGAGAAGTGGTCCTTGACAATAACATGAACATGATTTGTTGCGCATTAAATTCTTATTATATGAAAATATTTGATCGAACAACAATACTTAATTAAATAACGATAAATTATTATTCGATTGATTGAGATTGTTATTTTTTTATCAACATATTTAATTTTGTTAGGTAACGATAGATTATTACTCGATTAGTTGAGATTGTTATTTTCTTATCAACATGTTTAATTTTGTCTCTGTGCGTTTGTTCATATTACTAATTCTAAGTCTGAATAAAGAAGGAGGATTGTCGAAGGCCAATATAATCTTTTTATTCCATAAACGTGTGCATACAAACCCACTTATGATATTACGTTTTTTTGGGGATTGTTGTCGTGTTTGTAAACCAGATACTAAGAATCTCAAATAGGTGCTGATTTTAGACGTGTGATAATGAATTTGAGTCTCCAATAAATAATCGAGTTAATGATCAAATATCACTTGAACTTTATTAAGCTAAATAATGAATCATAGTCAAACTCGTATTTCTTTACTCTAAAGATATAATTTACTAGAGACAAAAACTTGTCAATAAAAATAACTTTTATCTTTGCAAATTAAAAGTACATTGTGTACACGATTATTATGCTCATATAATAATCTTTTAATTAAAATGGACATAATAATGTGCGATTCAAATTTTATCGAAGTTTAAATATGAACTTGGGATAGGGAATAATAATAAATGTGAAATTGATTTAATATTTGTCCCTTTTTGACTCTATCTTACTTAACTCTTTCCTATATTACCAAAAATCTCAATTCAAATTCCATTTCACTTTTTTTTATCACTCTCTGCATTTTTGACGCTTCGTTTGCTTTTGCTTTTCCTCTTCACCTTTATCTCTCCAATTATTTGAATTTACAGAAGCAAAACGAAAGCATTTTCTCCTCCGCATTCTCTTCTCCAGATCGTTTTCAGGTATTTTTTTTTGAGTTTTCGGTATTTTTATCAATGTACTTTTTGTAGTTTTTTTCAGTTTCCGCAACGGCGAAGTTTTTGTTACTTTTTCCGTTGATTAGTGTTGTTTAATATTAGTATAACAGTTCCTTAAGCAGTTCGGTTTGGTTACTGAGGCGGCGTAGCGGCGGCGGCGGCGGCGGAGGAGTAAACTGTGATTTTGCTGGTGTATGTGTTTTGGTTTGTTTAGAATAGTGCGAGTTATGTGGAAATTTAAGTATATGTAAGTGTTAGGAAAATGAGGAATTGAAGTTTGATGAAATTAGTGAGTAATTTGTGAAGACATTGTAGTAGCAGCTATTTATGGATAAAAAACAGTTTCATAACCTAATTCTATTTATTATTTTCTGTATAGTTATTTCGTACTGGTTTATAGAGCATATAGTTTGAATTGAAGCATGTTGTTGGTATATTAGTGGATGAGATGCTAACCGGTTGCTGCTGGTGTATGTGTGAGGAAAAAGTAACTTTTGAATTTGCTGTTGTACCGGTTTAGTTAGAATAGTATGAGGAATTGTCGAATTTTGTGAAAATTTGAGTTTATGGAAGTGGTATTGTTTGGAAAATGCTGAGCCTGGTAACGTAAGCTTGTAACTCAAGTGAAGGCATTAAGGTGATGAGGACAATTTAAAAAAAAATGAAAAAAATTATTGTAAGGAAAATGAGGATATGAAGTGCTAAGTGATGAAATTATAGAGTAATTTGAGAAGACGTTGTATTAGCTGGATTTATTTGTAGATTTTTTTGTATAGTAGATAGAGTTTAAATTGAAGCATGTTGTTGGCTGGGGAGAATTTAGCGTTTATGGTGTATGTGAACTTGTGGTGTTTCTGCAAAACTAGATATTCTATGTGTATATTTTTTAGAATTGATCTAATAATTACCTTCTGGCACTCATGCTACAAAAAGGTTTTTTGCCGCACTTGGTTGAAAACTAAATTATTTAGTAAAACCAAAAACAACGAGGTAGGGGAACTAATAAGTTAACAACTGAAGGTGAGTTCTTTCATCATGCTCAATCACACGAGGCTTAGTTTTTTTTGTTTTTTTTTGTATTTGTATGTGCTTGCCTCAAATCTTAAAACGCTGCAGACATTATCTCGTCTTCTAGTAATTTCTTTGTAGCCATGTTATCATTATTTTCTTTTCTCATAAGTGCCCCTTTGTTCTCTGTCTTAAGTGCAACATAGAATATATCGAGTCTCATTGATATAAAGTGAACATTATGAATCTTATCTTGCTTTTCTGTATATGTGGTACAAAAGGCTGTCTCTGTTTTTGTTACTTATTATCAATGTCATGCAAGTTTTACTAACACCTATTTTTGTTCTATTAGTTGGTAAAATGCCAGAGATTCAGTTGGGTGCCCATACGTTCAGAAATCAGGGAGTGGAAGTAGCAAGATTTCACATGCATGACTGGTTTATTCTCTTCGTACTTGTGGTGATAGATATAATTTTAAATGTGATAGAACCATTTCACCGCTTTGTTGGATCTGACATGATGACAGATTTAAGTTACCCTTTGAAAGACAATACCATTCCCTTTTGGGCTGTTCCGGTAAGTGCACTTTAGGACAAATTGGGTTTGAGATATTACATAGTTACGAAGAAGTATGCGTGTTTTTTGTACATCTAAGTAGGCATTTTATAATCCATGTCTTTTCCTTGTAAACAGATTATTGCTATAGTCTTACCTTTGCTAGTCATACTTGTGTTTTACTTCATCAGGAAGGATGTTTACGATGTGCATCAAGCTATATTAGGTATTCTTTGCCCCTTATGTGACTATCAGCTTTTGCCTGGCAGCAAGTTATATTGGCTGGTATAGATAACTGGATCAGATTGATAACTTCGTGTGCTTTGTTCAGGATTGTTGTACTCTGTACTCATCAGCTCTGTTCTTACTGATGCAATAAAAGATGCCGTTGGTCGACCCCGTCCAGACTTCTTTTGGCGGTGTTTCCCTGATGGAAAAGGGGTATGTTAATTCGTCTTGGAATATCCTTTCTGTATCAGAAACTGATATGACATCATTTGCGACTTCCAATAATAATTTTGTGTTTAGGTGTTTGATCCGATCACAAGCAATGTCAAATGTACTGGCTTGAAAAGTGTTATCAAAGAAGGACATAAGAGTTTCCCAAGCGGACATAGTTCTTGTGAGTATCACTATTCCATGTCTGTTGCATTGTTGGCATCAGAAATTTGTGATTATTTCCTTTTTGGTACTCGACCCTTTAAACAAAGTGAGCTACCCTTCACTTCCATTCCTTCTTCCAAGGAATCTTTCTTAGTGATGTGAACTGTTTCCTTTTCCTCTGTATTGATATCTTATTCTTCTCCCATTCAACATAGGATTTCACTGCAAGATTTTAGATTGCTTTTCCTTGTAATAAGTACAACTGATCTTTAATAATTATATATAACATACTGAAAAAATGTAACATCTATGCTGTGTTTTCCGGTATAATTCAGTCAAGTACCTGCCAATTTTGTGCAACGATTTGTTAAAATGCCAAATAAGAGTTTTTTGTATTCATCACTACCCTATCACTCCTTTTCCCATATGTTTAACCTATGAATTTTTAATAATAAAGTTTTCACCTCAAATAGTTCAGCCATATTAGTTTGCTGTTTCATAGGTGAGTTTGACTTATGTTTGGATAATCTACATAAGTAGACATCTGGCTCATAACTTGGAATCCTGTAAGTCATAGGTGACTGTGGCTTATGCTTCAATTTTCACCCAGATATGACAATATCAAATATCATGATTCTTTGTGTCTGCATGGGTGTTTGGCTGTTTTATCTAAAGATCTTGGCTTGCTTTGAGTAAATTGAGTTCTTACATAAAACTGAAGCTTGTCGGCATTTGTTGGTATCATGTGAATAGGGTCTTTTGCTGGTCTTGGCTTCCTCGCTTGGTACCTGTCAGGGAAAATCAAGGTGTTTGATCAAAGAGGCCATGTTGCTAAGCTCTGCCTTGTTTTCCTGCCCTTACTGATGGCGGCGTTAGTCGCAGTTTCCCGGGTTGATGATTACTGGCACCATTGGCAAGATGTATTTGCTGGAGGTCTCCTAGGTTTGTATATTATGGAGGACCATGTACTTTTTTGTAGTTTTCTTGTTTTTTGTTGCCTTGTACAGAGAACTTATTGTTCATTTTCTTTGTGCCATTTATGCAGGACTGACTGTGGCTTCAATTTGTTACTTACAATTCTTTCCCCCACCATATGATATAGATGGTACTTGCTCACTTTCTTCAGTATCTCTTTTCACAGTAATCCAACTTCGAATCACCAGAATCAAAGAATTAGCCTGTTCCCTAGTTAAAATCCTTAACTGTAGGGCATTGTAATTCTTGTGAAGTAAATAGTAAATCAATTCGACTGCGAGATGTGTAGTGAGTTTGTAACTGATGGCTGAAAGATAATATGAAAGCTATGTAAATGAGTTCCTTAGTTAAAATTTCACTTTCTTGCAAAAGTGCATCATACGTAATTGAAGCTTTTGGGAGGATATCAAATAACTTCAGAATTTCTAAGCATACTTTCTCCTATTAGAGTGCCTCTCCATGTTCAAGGATGGGGGTGCATGGGTGCTTCCCTTTTCGCCAGCTATTCCAGAGTGTGTAGGCCGGAATCAGGCAATGGCATGACACGTGAGGGAGCACTACCTTTGGTTGTTTGTTTTTTCCTCTCTGTTGCTTTGAATACTAAGTTCTCTTTATGGTTTCCAAATGCCGCAAGTTTCGAGTCCTTGCCTAGCTGAAGAAGGAGAAAGAAACAAAGGAAAATATTAATGGGCGAATATTGCTTAGTCATTGCACATTTTCTGTTGTTGCGTCTATTGTTTGGGGGGATGGGAACATCTGGAAATGTGCAATGGCGAACACATGGCGGAGCACCTTTGATAAAGGTCTTGTTTTCTCTTCTGTTCTTTTATCTTACACACCAGCATCTAATAGAGGTAAACTGGCCCACTGAGTGATAAATTATTTTTGGCTTTCCAAATGTTGTTTGATGCAGCATTTACACAGCTGAAGGAAATACATATGTTAATGAAAAAGTTTAAGGGCCCAATATAACTTAATCTATTGTTGATATTTCATGGTTTATTTATGCAGAACACGAAGGTTTACAAGGCTATTTCGTTGTTGTTACTGTTCCTTTTATGAGTACTCTGCACTGCTTTCTTTATTAATTGCTATGTTTTCTTCACAATCGTTTTTCCTTTTTGTAACTACTTTGCTTTGTTGCACTTTGGTTCACAATCGTAACCTCTCTACCTCTTCCTTTTCATAACTACTTTGCTTTGTTGCACTTTGCTTCACAATTGTAACCTCTCTACCTTCACGAGGTAGAGGTAAGGTTTGCGTATATGTACCTTGACTTCACTTGTGGGATTTCACCGTGTATTTTGTTGAAGGTTTACAAGCTTTATAGTCCTTCCAAGTTCCATGCTTATATTAGCAATTTCTCTTGTTGCTGTTTATTTTTCTGAGTGAAAAGATTCACATTTTCACTGTTACTAGAAAGTTCTTAGTTTATTGATCTGAAGATTCAAAAGAAGAAGTTGACATGACATGTATTTTTAGTTAATCGAATTTGTTACAGAAATTTTGATACACTGTCTATTCCATATCCAGGTAGGATGCCCCATGTGCATTTACAAAGGCTGGCAGAACAGCGAACTGGTTCACAATCTACGTCGAATAATCCGGGCCGTCTTACTATTAGACAACCTGTAGCTGACAGTATGTATGTTCAATCTGAACATAGCATTGCCGTATCAGAACACAGTGCCCATGAGACCCGACCAATCTTTGATGACGACCTTGAAAATGGCAGATGGAGGCATTGATTACATTGTTTTGTCATTCGGACATTAATTGTATAGATCAGAATAGGTATTCTGCACTCTGTTAGTCCTCTCATCAAACAGGTAGATTTTTTCAGGGGTTGCTTGTTTTTCCACTTCTGTGAATTTCTACCTTTGTAAGTTCACATTTGTTTGTTAGATTTGACTTCAAGAACTCGACGTGCTAACTGGTTACTACAAAGTCCTCAAGTAATTTCCGTGATTTTGTTCATTAATAGACGAGATAAAGTGTGATGCGTAGACATGACATTGCGATGAACTTGGGTGAATAGTGTTATGATGGCCTGTTTTTATGAGCACTGGTTTAAAGGATAAACGCTGAGTTCCTTTTGTTAGTAGTTCATGTGTTTTCCGTTTACTGAAAGTGTGGAATTTTTCAATGTATGCAAATGTGTGTGCATTTGTCTATAGTTTCTTTGAAAAATTCATGTCGAGTTATGATTGGAACTTGCTGGCATGAGGAATTTTAGTAGTTCAGTCTGTTGACTACTTGTAATCCCCTCCCCATTCTCCGACCTCTAATTCAAATGGGGAGTTTTGAAGCAACGATAAAGTTGTTTTGATGTGATTTATAGGTTACATGTTTAACATATGGAATCAACTATTGATGCTTGTATCACGATAAGCCATCTACAACACACTCCTTTAAGGTGCGACCCTTTCTTGAATCCTGCAATCATTTTTTGTTTTGTTTTAATTGTAATGTAATACTCACTTTTTGCACACATAGTGTAAGAGACGGCAATCTTTGGCAGCAAGTCATAGTGATTATAACTGGACCTTTCAATTGGCTAAAGAACCTACAGCCTTTTAATCAGAAATCGTGTACTTAGGAACAAGTTATTTCGTGATTAGTTATTTTACGATAAGTTATTCTATCATGTATAGAGGATAACTTATCTCATCATTAAGGCATAAATGGTGGATAAATAATCTTAGGATTGTCTAATACCTTCAACCAAATACAGGGTAAAATGATCTTGCATTTTATCTTGAATAATTACACATTATATCTAGCACCAAACAACTATTAATCATTGTGATTTTTCAAAAAAGAAATTCATAATTGTTTCTTTGATATACAACCAAAATTTCGTTAGTTTGTTTGAAATAGTCAAATATGAATAAGCAATCATCTAATTTGATCCTTTCAAATAGGATCCACAGTAATAGTCAAGTTTAACTTTGTCTAATCTATTAAAGTAGTGAAGTTAAATATTAGTGTTTAAACTTTAAACTATAAAGTACATTTTTAATTTTATGTCATTTTGTTAATGTTTGTACCTAAAAACATAATCAAATGAACTTTATCATTGTCTTTATCCAATTAACTCTAACTTTAACATGTCATTCTTGCTCTATATAAAGTGTCCCTTCTCACACCTAGAAAATCCACACAAATTCTTTACACTCTACTTAATTAGCTCATCAAAGAAGTTTCTTTTTAAATTATTTCGTTCATCAAGTTCTTGTTTGATTCTTTTTTTTTTTTTAACAAAACCCCATCGATGAGAAATCTTGGTTTTTCATATTTCGATCACCTAAAGAAATTTGTGGGGACGCAAAAGTACAATAGATTAGGAGATGTAAAAAGGGATAACAACAAGAGGAAGATACGAGTTCTTAGACTTGGGAACAAGAGAAAGATGATTTTTTCGAAGATTAAACAAGTTCGAATTAAGCTCCATTTGAAGCTATTTTCACCATTGAAGCTAATGAAAAAGTTTCACAATGTTTATGTTAATAAAATGATAAGTTTAGAAGGTTACAAGAAAAATGGTACTATTTGTGAAGCTAAAAAAGTTGCAATTGGAAAATCAATTCCAATTGTGGATTCTTCAACCAATGATGTGGTTGATTATAGGATGGTTTTGGAAATTTATAAAAATATAATAATATCTTCTAGGGAACTAACACACCCCTTAGGATTCAATCGTTCCTCGAATCCCGTGTAAATGCACGATGCTTTGTATATCGAGCTATTATTCTTCGAAATTCTGTGTATTCTATGTAAATGCAGAATACTTTCTGTATTGAACTATCGTCCCTCGAATTCTGTGTAAATACAGAATGCTTTCCGTATCGAGCTGTCATTTTTCAGAGAATTAGTACACTACTTGGTTTGTTATCTTTCAATTGTTTAGATTTTGACTTTAAAAAATTGGTATATTAAATCTCAAACTCCTTTCTTGCAAGTTTATTTTTGTTTTGATTCAATCCAAAACCTATTTCATTATTATGAGTTTTGTTTCATTCTTAACCGATGAGTTTAATAGTCAAAAACTATGAAAGACAGTTTGATGCATAAAACATTTCTCGTTAATTAACACGAAACATATTTCATGCAATCACTAATTTATATTATGATAGTTTCGACACATATTGTAACATTTTCAAAATATGAGTAAGAAATTTGTAATAGAAAAGAAAGAATCAAAACTAAATGAATAAGATAATCAAAGAGTTTTTTTACATGAGAGTCACATACTTCAACATAATAGCAGAATAATCAAAGAGTTTTTTTTACATGAGAGTCACATACTTCAACATAATAGCAGAATATGCAACGACTTTGATTTTAAATTTCACATCACCGCTACCCATTATCAAGAAAGAAAAATAATTTATTTGACCCGTGAGAAAGAAGCTGAGTGGCCAATGAAGATACATGCAAAAAAACATAATCAAATAGATAAATATGCTCTCTAATATAAATTTATGAGACGATCACGCACTTAAATAGACCTCATGAAATACCATAGAATATATTTTTATTATAGCTATAAGGCACGCTTATTTTCACCTATACAACATTTCCTCTCTAATTTATGAGAAAATTTAGCAGTTCTCTGAACAGTCACTGGCCTCCCCCCTGCTGTCAAATACAAAGTTTTTATGACTAGTCATAAATCAATTGATGGGATATTCAATAGCTTTCCAAGAATAAACAACACGTACATGTTATGTTGCTCGGACTCTTCAAAAATATCGACATGTGTGTACTGGATCGTCCAAAAGTAGAGCTTTTTGGAGGATCCAACATGAGTGTGGCCCCATTTTCGGGGAGTCAAAGCAACATAACCTATATGAAGAGATTCAGCTACTTTAGGCTTCAGGACCACTAGCAAATAAGTTAATCAGCCCGCGGAATACTTGAGCTGAGAGTTGATGAGCTTGAAAGAGCTCTCCATCGACGTTCCATATGCTCTCCTTGCCAAAAGAAGTGAATGTGAATGCTGGAGTCTGATTAGCAGAATGCAGAAGATGTTATGAAAGAATAGCTTCATAGAAAGATTAGCAGGAGGAGAAGTGTTATAGGGGGGATTCTTACCTTGTGGTGCTCGACGAATTCAAAATCTAGTGGGTTGCCATCCTTTTTTGCTAGCTGGAGAAGGTGACTGCATAAAATAGGCAAACATCGTGTGGACGTCAGCAGGGCTAAGATAGGTGATACTGTGCTAAGAATACGGACACATTGCTTTATTTCTACGTTTTCAAGTCATTGCTATCCAACGACTTAGCATACATATTTGAAGTTTATGGATTCTGAACTTGCGACTGAATTCATAGCTCATTTCAGTTTCTAGCTTCGCAATGGATTTTATAATATAAATACAGGGTATAACTAGAAGTTACTAGTCCAAGCCTGCACCTATACGCTAGCTCCGGTCATGAATTCAGCCTCTAGGTTAAAACTCAAAACAGTGAGGAGAGAGAGAGAGAGAGAGAAGATTACCACAAATAACATGCGTGCGGGCATTCCTTAATTAGTATAAGATGTAGAAAACCATCTGAAAGGTGTGCATCAGCCACCAGACCATCGGGCGCTTTTTCATTTCTGCAAGAGATTACAGCAGCTCCAACACTAAGAAAACGCCCTCTGGACTTTAACCATCTTGAATCTTTTGAATAGGGCTGCAAGCTGGGACATTTTGCCGATGTGTGGCCTGCTTTCGTTTTGCAAATATTGCAGTTTGCACGACAAGCTACTCTTTCAGACTTTTTGAGAAGGGACCACAATCCCTTTGTCCAGCTGCCTGTCGACTCTTTCTCAGGACCTATGTTTTTCTTTTCTGATTCAACTTCCAAGTATGCAACCTCTGCTTCATAAGATCTACAAAAAACATGAAGTTGTAAAATATACTACTAACTACATCAGTAAAAAGTATATGAAATTGAGTGATCTACGGAATTAAGCTTAGAGGAAGTATAGTAGAATGCGAGATCATTGCCACGCCCAAGACATAGTACAAGACATGGATCCAAGTACAAGTTGGTCTTAGAGAGGTGGATCCGTAATTTTACGTTTTATAGTTCTGCTTACTGGGTTCTTGTTCTTGCTAGTATTCATACATTTTAAGTGAAACTTTTAACACAGATACAAGGTCTAGAGTCTGGACCAAAACTACAGGTTTCTGCTGAACCCGTAACTTCAACAGTGGATCCGCCAATGATTACAATAAAGTCGAGTTCCATCCTCCATCGGGTAGGTTGGACATGCCCTGGGAGGGGCAACAACAACATACCTAGTGTAACCGCAAGTGGGATCTATGGAAGGGTAGAGTGCACCGATATAGAGAAGTTGTTACTGATAGACCTTACCACTGCCGGAGGAAAAAATAGAGTATCACGAGCAGTGACTATTTTGGCATCAGCCGATCAAGGCTCTACGATCACCATCCAACCAGCTCAACCATATAAGGTCGAGCACGTGTTTTCACACAGGTACAGTCACGCATCTACTCTAGTCTCTGAACATTTCTAATTGAAAATCTCATTAGTGACAGCAACATCCGTAAAAAAAGCAGTAGGAATGCTTATTAAGGCAATGACCAGTGGGCAAAATGGCAAATAGAACCAACTGTGAGAGAATTTTCGCACTAACAAATTTGATCCACAAGCCATACCTGTGACGAAGAAACACCTTTGTTCCTGCATAATCATAACGCTTAGGGCCCATCCACCTGTACTTTTCGCTCTCAGTGATTACATCTCCATAAAACCCATACCTGATAAGTAAGCGAATGATTACGAAGGAGGAGTAGAATTTAATCTTAAGTTCACAAAGAAGCATGCATTGCACCCAAGGGTGTGACCTAGTGGTCAATGCAGTGGGTGAGAACCATGAAGTTTCACGTGGAAATCTCAGCAGAGACAAAAAATACTAGGTGTCCCATCCGTCCTAAACTTGGCGGACAGAAAACCTGGTACCTGTTGCTGGTGGTAGGTGACAAGTATTCCGTGGAATTACTCGAGGTGCGCGGAAGCTGGCCCGGACACCACAGTTATCAAACAAAATAAAAAAAAGAGCATGCATTATCCCTGTATGGATTGCTCATAAATAGGCAGACGGCTAACACAATAACCAGGCGCCGGAAATAATACAATCTCCTGAACATAGTATAAGAAGAAAGCCATTTACCAATGCAAAAGTTTAACAAGCTCTCATGAGCACACTGTAACACACATTCAGTAGGGGACCATAATTTACTCCGAGGAAATGGTTCAGTGCACTTGTAACCACTTAAATATCAAGTTCACAAGTAAAAGAGCAAATCTCCCACATAATGAAAACATTAGCTAGTAAATAAAGCAATGCCATAGATTTTATTTATTTATTTATAACTGTGAAATCCCTGAGGGCCAGTAGTGAAAGGTTCGAAATTCAGTGAATTATTGCCCCCCCCCCCCCAGGTAGAGAGGTTGTTTCTGATACGAGTCTCAAGTAAAAGCAATACAAAGCAGTTCGAAAAACGAAACAACGGGAGTGAATAAGCCAAGACAAAAAGCTAAAGAACGCATGACAGCATACTAATAAGGAACAGTCAATACAACAAATTAATATGATAATCAAAGTGCAAGAAACATTAAACAATAACAAAATAACAAGAATTCCTGAGTAATACTACAACCACTGGATATAGTGTATTTGAAATAAAGCAAAAAGAAAGGCAGAAAAGTGCACCACACACTAACAATGACTATCCACTAAAACAACATTTAGAGAGCTGCTAGTTTGAAACAGCATATGAGTTAAACCAATAATAGATGAAAATTACCCAGCGAAAGAAGCTGCATAACGTACACAGGGTTCATCCTTAGATGTATTAGTCTTTTTCCATCTTACAACTTGAGCTATATCAAGGCACACTGCTTTACCAAGAATGATCTGCAATGCAGAAGTCATGGCATCCCTAGCCCCTGTAGTACTGCAAGAATGAAAGCCAACTAGCTTTTCAAAAAGATAATGCAGCTAGCAACGTATAAAAAGTTGTTAAATGCTAAGCATAACATAGGATTTTAAAAACGAAATCCACACTCTATCCTAATTTATGTGATGTAGTTTGACTGGCTACGGAGTTGCAATGTTCCAAAACTACACTTAAAACAAATTTGTTTAATAAATAGAAGAGTACACCTTAGTGGACTTTTTTGCCAAATAAGTGGACCCAACATCGGCAAAATATTGATAGTGTCATTTAACATTTGTCAAATAAGAAAATGTGTCATTCTTTTTGGAACAGACAAAAAAGGGAAGTGTATCGGGAGTAGAAAACATCAACGAGGTCTACAACATTCATAGCTGGTAAAATATACCAATCAAGAAACTTAAGTCAATCCTGCTTCAGTTCATACTAGAATCTTCGCAGATGATATTTTGATGATTAAATTTAAAACATTTTATAGTGGTTTTCTTACCATACAAATTGTTTCTAGTAGCAAAAAGTATCTTACGTTTTGCAGTCTGTGTATCTGGAAGGTGAAAGATACTTAAGTTAATCGTGTGGAGTGTGATTAGCAATTATGCACAAGGACAATCACTCGTCATTCAGTTTGTACCTTAATAATCCTGAACGTCCAACACCCAAGAGAGTAGATATGAAATACAACAACATGCCCAGTGTAATCCCAAAAGTTGGGTCTGGGGAGGATAAGATGTATGCAGACCTTGCCCCTACCATTGTGGGGTGGAGAGGCTGTTCCGATAGATCCTTGGCTCAAAAAGTGAAGTATCTCGGAAAAGGGTTGAAGGAAGAAAAAGAAATGAGAGCAAATATTAAACTAGAGAGATAAAGGAACAACAGATAGCAAAAAGATAGGAGGAAAAGAAACTACTACTAAATAAAGACGAGGATATGAGGCTAACCTTCTGCCTCTCTCACCTAACGGGCGACTACACCTTCTACCATAATTCTCGACCTCCATACCTTAATATACTAGATATGAAAGACACATTCATATAAACATGAATGCAAGGAGATCATCTCTTCCTTACCATCTCTACATTGGACAGACAAAGTTACCATTCAACTACACTAACTCATCAATATAGGACCTTACCAAATTACAATGGCATCTGTTGATCCTGCTGGAATAAGTCCAAATCTGAACTTTTCATTTGGGAAAGAAAATTCATCATCTTCTTCTTCTGAGATGGCAAAAGGGTAAATCAAAGATGTTATTAACATTTAAAAGAAGTTACTCGTGAGAGGAAAAAACTAATGCACTTGGGTTGGCGTCAAAGGGGAGGAAAAGGAAAGGAAAGAAATGATAATGTTTTCAAATACAATGTTATCAATCATATTTGTCCCCTTTCCTTACTATCATTGTGGTTATGTACACCCAAATATAGTCAGGAAAATGCTCAAACGATCAGAAATGCGACGCTTTTATTTATATATCACAACACTCCCCTCACTTTCAGGCCCGATTCATTTTCTTGGGTCAAGCACATGGAAATATTTTGAAGTGTGTGGTAACGAGTCTGGAACCTAGAACCTCTACAAAAGCTAATACAGTATCATATTGAATGTGTGAACCGTCATCTTAGAGGATGGGCATCATTACAGATCTATTTTAGGCTTGCAACACACAAAATACAAATTCTTAAGATTATTAATCATGATTATAAAATTAACTAACCTGTTTGGCAAGAATCATCTCCGGTTCCTGTAATTCCGGATACACTGTTCATAAGCACACTTCACAAATATTGATTATGCGAAGAAAACAATTTAAGGAGAGAATTTATGTGTTCACATACTGAGATCTGTTGACTGCTTTAAAAGAGGAGATTCATCCTCACCACTATCAGATGGGTCCCTGATATCCACATTGGTATCAAGAACAGGCCCATCACCATTATTCTCAACGGGATGGTTAAGTTCAGTAGGACTTGGTGGATATGAACATTTGTGCCTCGACAAGAGAAGACCGTTCAGTATTTCGTTGAAAAATCCATCACCGCCCTGAACAGATGTCAGATAGTAAAAGACCTAAGAAGCTCAAGCAATTTGGTGGTAAAATTGTTAGAAAAATTACAATATAAGCTGCCAAAATGGCTATCTTATGCATCTTGTGTTGATGCATACATGTCTACCCATGTTTTGATGGAAACAAAAGGATCATATGGATCTTTTAAGACACTCTTATTTTCTAAAGATGTACATATTCTTCTTCAATAGATATGCATTACTGACATGCGAGAAGTGAAGTATCACTACCGTGTATAAGTATACCCTCAGCATATTTGCCCCCCCCCCCCCCCTCTCCCCCTTCACCGCTTTATTGTTTGAAGGGAACAATGCAAGATTTCCAATTTCCGCATAAATAAAAGCAAGAACTAATCAAAAGCCCTGAAATCCCTTGCAACTCCACCATATTGGTACAAATGCATCAAAACAAAGTTTTATCAACATTGACAGGGAGAAAACCTGACACATTTAATTCTCTCTTAAACTCATCAAATGTCTATGAAAAAAGATTTGAAGAATTAGACAAGTTTTTTTTTTAATCAATGGGCTGATTTACATTTCCTCTGCGCATCTCATATAGCAAGTTAGAGACCAAAGTTGCAATCCTCGAGTAATTAGTGATATTTATACACTTCAAAAGAGTGCTCAACTTTGGCACCAAATAGGAAAACCTCATGGTCGAAAATTACCCACCCACGCACCCAAAAAAAAACGCATAGATATCTGTTCACTACTTAGTACTTACAACTGCTACCACGCCATCGTATGAACTGAGCTCTCTACTTGTAATGGAAGACATCATGTCAATAGCTTGTCCTGCCCTTTCTGTCACAGTAACCTGATGAAAAGAATACAGCGAACTTAAAAAGAGTACAAACTGGAACATAAACAATAATTATCCACTTTCAAAGCTGAATTATCCAAGTTTAGTCTGCAGATATTGAACCTGTGACCTAAAAATCACAAATCCCTCAACCTTTGGCACTCGAACTAAGCCCGGACGCAATGAAACAACAAATTTCAATTGACCCGATTGACTATTTTGCAGATAACAGAAGAAAACTTGAATGAGTTTCAGGTTTTCAGTACCTAGAGATATTATGATTCTCTTAAGGTAAGGGATTTTGCTATGTTGCAGCAAGCGAAGTGTGTCTGAGATACATAAGCCTACATAAATGATGCATCATTTTAAGTAGTAGATGTTCTATGTGCTGCTACTGTGGAAGATGTCAATCACCTTTTGGTGCAATAGCCAGATAGAAATTTGCCCAGAGAGAAAAAGATGTTTGATGGCACAGTACATGTATATAGTTTCAAATACAAATGTTTGAACTTTTTGTCTTTGTACTATTACAGACAAGATTTATATGACATGGATGCATCACCAGAACTCCTCAGTTCCCGAAATTTATAAGGGGCAATTGAGTGCTAATCAAAAAAATAAGGGGCAACTGAGCTTTTACCCACTGTAAATACCCTGCACTTTCTTGGTGATGTTTAGTCAGAAGAATAAAAGGCTGTGGGTTTTGAATTAGTAGACATATTTTAAGATGTAAGAGTATATAAAGCTGATATACTAAGTAGCCTTTTGAAGATAGATAATGCAATTTAACAACAGAGGCTACCATTTTGGTCAATTTTATTTAGCATTTCTTACTTGAAAGAAATGCTAAAAAATAATTGTCTTTCTATTTATAGCATCTTCAGAAACTCTTATCTCGAGTAAATTTTACACAGAATTTAAATGAAGATAGATCCTAAAATCAATCTTGTTTTTTATTCCTCTGTTGCACTTAAATTGGTCGAGGGTTGAAAAGGGAAATCAGACAACAACATATATACTCACAAAGTGGGGTCTAGGGAGGGTAGTGTACGCAGACCTTACCCCTACCTCAGAGGTAGAGAGATCGTTTCCGATAGAACCTCAATAGTCTAAAACAGTCCACACAGAGAATAAACAGAAGTGAAACCATCACAAAGCAACTAAATAGTAACTACAGCCAAAATACGATAATCAAAGTACAAGAAACATAGGATAGTAAGAGATATCGGACCAAAAGCTAACAACAACATATCATCATTCTCATAGACAATCTAGAATGAAATGCAAACTCAGAACATCCTTCAATAATGAAACACAAGCTACCAGAAAACTTTACCTTCATTTTCACTTTCGCTTGAGAAAATGTCGGAGCCACTGTTTCCCAAACTTTACATCCGAGTCCTTTCCCACTCTTTGGGTTAACAAAAACCTACTAATCACAAAGGAAAGAGTCTGAAGAAACTTAAACTTCAATCTGAAGTCAATTTCTGTCACCATTTAGAGAGTACAGGCACTACCAGAGATTTAGCAACTAACATACATGTTAACTGGTAATTGATAACATACTAAACTTACCAGAAGGTTCTTTGGCCGCTCAGCGTCCCTGTTTAGAAGATCATTAATCTGATTAACCCACATCTGACATGTTTGTGAATCCTTATGTCCAAAAGTATAAAAAGATGGAACCAAAACAGAAGGTTGTGTCTTTGATTTCTGGACTCCGCGTATTGTAAATCGGTACATCTGTATCCACATATACATATTGTTACCTCTTGATCAAAGTAGACATCTTTAGATCCTATTGTAAAATAATTATAACCTCAAATGACTGGCCCAAAAAGGCAGCTTGATGTACCAACCCCCAATCAATGAACTCTGCAGAGTATATATCACTAAAACGCAATGTGGTTTCACTTTTAGAAACAAGTTCTATGCCGAAACAGGATGACGGATCCTGCCCCTGCCATACATATTGAACGGTCAGCACCCATTTCCTCAAGGTCGGCAAAACATTTATAGCATCAAGATATAAAAGAAAGTAAAGATTTAAGGAACAAAACAACATAAACTATATTCCCACAGTTGCGTTCTGGGGACGGTATAGTTTACACAATCCTTACCTCCTACCTCGTGGAGATAGAAAGGTTGTTTCGGAAAGACCCTCGGCTCAAGTAACACAAAACAAGGCAGTTTGAAAAAGACAATATAGAGGTAGAACAAGGCATGGAAAATAATAGAGAGAGTGTAACAGACCATATAGAGCAGAATAATGTGATAAACAAAACACAGGAAACAACAAGTAGTAGCAATAATCAAAACGTAAAGATTAAAGAAAGCGAAAAAAAAAGAGAATTTGAGTCTGTTAGCGTTCTATACACTAAAGGAAACTAAAGCGGAAAACGTCACAAAGCATCCTTTTTTAAAATATCATACATGATAGATAATTATCTTTTCTTTGAGTCTGTTAGCTTTCCATGCACTAATTTTAGCACCTTAATCTAATACCACCATTTTTCTTGAAGCAGTGTTGAAGTTTTTATGCCAGCTCACACTACTTCCTCTTTAATAGCACTATATTTCAATGTTAAATGATAAGATAGGACTCTCCCGTGTCGATTATCTCAAACACGTATTTTAGGTGATCTTTGCAAAACGCTGGCCAAAACAAGATGCAGAGTACTTTTAAACTACAACATAGTTCAATTTAATCAGTCACAAATATATCAAGCCTCACTTCAAGTGAGTTAGCTAATTGCTTAATGCACATCAAAAGAAAATAAAGGAATAAAAGGGAAATTAAACAATAAAAAGGAAATCTTTGAGCTGAGAGGCTATCGAGAACTGTCTTTCTACCTCACAAAGGTAGGGTAAGGTTTGCATACATCCTACCCTCTCAAGACTCCACAGTGGAATTACATTAGGTATGATGCTGTAAAAAAAGAAAATTAGTACCGAGGATCTATCGAGAACAGCCTCTCTGCCTCACAAAGGTAGGAGTAAGGTTCTGTCACGTACATCCTACTCTCCCCAGACCTCACTTGTGCAATTACTTTAGGCTTTCGTTTTCGTAAAAAAGGAAACTTTGTGCCGAGGGTCTGTCAAAAAAAGTCTCTCTGCCTCACAAAGGTAGGGGTAAGGTCTGTTGGGCACATCCTACCCTCTCCATACCTCACTTGTACGATTACTTTATGTGTTTTTTTTGTAAAAAAGGCAACTTTGAGCTCCCAAAGCTTCAACCTCCAAACTCTTTCATGTCAACCAAACTATAAAATGACATAAATACCTAAAAGTCCATTATACTAACAACCCAATTCACCCAATAACTAACAAATCCAACAAAAATCTCAAAAGCTAATCATAGAAAAGCACAAGTTAGAACAGAGAGGCAAAACACACAAAATATGAGGAAATGGGTAAAACACCATTAAGCTAAACAAGCTCACAATCAAAATAATGGGAATTTTACAGCAAAAACTTACATTAAGTACAGATTCAACAGATTTCCAAGACAATCTATCAGAAGTTTGAGTAAAAATAACTTCTCCATCACCATCCAAGAACAAATTTGAGCTAAAAATTGAATCTTCAACATTAAAGGGTATATTTTCTGGAGGATTATTTTCATTTTGGGTTCTTCTCTCCATCATTCCAAAAAAAAAAATCACCCAAAATTTTCTTGATTTAGAAAAAAAAAATCTTCAATGAAGAACCCCTATTGGTTAATCCAAAAAAATGCAACCTCTAATAAAAATACCCATTTCATCAAAACATTCAAAAAGTATTTCAATCTGATCATCAAAACTTTCCAGAAGCTGAACAATTTTTTTTCTTTTTTTTTATTTTCGGAATTCTGTTTTTTTTTCCTCTTTCTTTTTGGGTTTTTTGTACAACTGAAAATTCAGAGTTTTTTTTAAATTATTATTATTATTATTATTATTATTATTATTATTATTATTATTATTATTATTATTATTATTATTATCTTATAAAAGTCTTTCAAAGAAATTTACATTTGTGGTGGGCTAATGAATTCTTTTGGGTAGATCAGATGGTTAAATTGGATGAGTAATATATTATAATAAATAGGTTATGGTTCAACTTGTAAAATTTATTCAGGTGAAAGTTCATAATTTATGATTTTTCTGTATGAATTTCATATAAGTTGTTATAATTTTTATGATTTGTTGGCATGCTTAGAGTTGTGTTTTGAGAAAGAATGTTAGATCGATACAATATAATTTTATTTTACTTGGTTACATGTATTTGTTTTGCTACAAAATTGTTGAAGGTCTATATTATTAAAGTGCGAAAGTTATTCAATAATTAAAAAAATATTTAAAAACTCCATTATAGTTAGAAGGTTGACCCAATTAGTCTAGAGTTAATAACTTTGATGGTCACTCAACTATTTGTTTTTACAGAAAGTCACTCAACTTTCATTTTCAACTCAAAAGTCACTCAACTATGACTTCTTTGCACAAAAGTCACCCAACTTTCATTTTCAATTCAAAAGTCACTCAACTATGATTCCGTTGCACAGAAAGTCATTCAACCTATTTAATTGTTTTTTCATTAAAATTTAGTGACATGAAATTTTAGGTATTAACCAAAATTTTAAGAATCAAATATATCCATTTAATGACCCGCTCATTTAATCCAACCCGCTAAAAATATAATATTACACATTTTATTTTATCATTAGTTCCCTAAAAAATTTAATGACCCGCCCATTTAATCTCCCTTGTCTCCCACATTCTTTTAGCGAATTAATGGTAAATAATATGTTCAATGTTTAATGGAGAATGATTTAGGGGACTACTGGTAAAATAAAATATTTAATATTATATTTTTAGCGGGTCGGGTTAAATGGAGCGAATCATTAAATGGATATTCAATTCTTAAAATTTTGGTTAATAATTAAAATTCAGTGTCACTAAGTTTTAATAAAATAATAATTAAATAGGTTGAGTGAATTTGTGTGCAAAGAAGTCATAGTTGAGTGGCTTTTGAGTTGAAAATGAAAGTTGAGTGACTTTCTGTGCAAAGAAGTTATAACTAAGTGACTTTCGAGTTGAAAATGAAAGTTGAGTGACTTTCTGTGAAAACAATTGATAGTTGAGTGACCATCAAAGTTATCAACTCAATTGGTCTAAAACCTAATAGAGATAGGACTAGTAGGTAGTTGAGGATGGTCACACTTTATGTGGGAGAGGTAAAGGTAGGTGCTATTCAGTAATTACATCATCTCTTATTTCTTTGTTGTGCATTACTTCTTGTTATTTCGTTTACTATATAGATTTTCAATTTGTTGTCGTATTATTCATGTAATCCTTCTTCAAATATTACATTTAATTTGAGTTGCTAGTCTGTTATAAATCACGTCTCTACCATATTAAAGTAGGGTTAGCTCTATATGTACTATCGGTTGTAGATTTTACTTTTGAGATGATATAGAGTTGTCAAAATAATTTAGTCCATGGGGCCGACACGACCTGTTATTCAAATAGGAGATAGATTTTTTTTTAGGAGGATACTAATTGTCATGGAGTTTGCGTATTTGAAATCGAAACAAACAAGATTCATTTATAATTACAATAAATCATAACTAAAAAAATTTATGTAAAATATCTTTACGCTTGAACAAAAACAATAGCGATAATGATAATTTATATAAATTTATGTACGATGTATCTAATTTTTTAAAAGCTAATTGAAATTCATTAGTATATTCATTGAATATGTAATCATTAGTTGTTTTAATGTAGTACTGAGGAGTTTGAGAATTTATGGACATAATTAAAGGGATTTAACTATAGTATCATAAATTACCTTATTTAATGCCCTATAATTCTAATTGTATCACTATAAAATTAAAAAAAAAATCAAAAGAATACACAAATACAGTTAGATATATTCATATAAAATGTAGTAATCAATATATATATATAAATGAGGACCATTGAGGAGGTGATGTGGCACCTCTATATGGCCTTCATTTGCATTTAGCTTTTTCCATCTTTTTTTAAAAAAAATAATAATTATTGTATATCATAAAAAGTTATTTAAATTTATTACAAATAAATATTTTATTAATGGTGGGTCATTTATAACAAAAATTCTTCCTATTTTTTTATTTATTTATCTCATTTAGAATTAAAAGAGAAACATAATTTATTTATTTTTAACTTTTCTAATTTAAATTGATTATTTTATTATAAAAATATATTACTTCATTTATACAAATATACAAATAAATACTTTATTAATGTATGAACATTTATAATATAAAAGAAAACTCTCTATATTTCTTTTCTATTTGTTTATCTCACTTCTAATCATGAAATCATAATTTTTTTAATTTTTTTTTACATTTTAAGTATTTTTATTTTTATTTTTGAATTTATTCACTAGGAGTTACTACCCATGACTTGTCCCTCTTTAATTTTTACTTTTAATAATATTCATGAATCTCATAATTTATATTCATAACCTCCAATTTAAATTTATAAGTTTATATGTCTTATGGAATTCCTTATTTTGCCTGTAAATTTATATTAGTTTCATGAAGATTCACATCACAATTATTCTTTCTTTTTTCATCATATAAGTTTGATTTGTAACCAAAAAAAAGTACATAAAGATAAGAAATACTTCATTGAAATTTTTATTTTTTATCTTCTCTATTTTTGTCTATATAAATTTGTATTTGATTTGTGAAGGAAATTAACATGTAACAAAAAAAATAATACATGAAGTTAATAAATATATTATTCTTAAGTCCTTATTTTTTCATTTCCTTTATTTTGTCTATATAGATTCATATTTATTTTCATGAAGATTCACATACAAAGTTAAAATTTCTCTTCTTCATAGTACTTGTTTGTGAATTAGCTAACATGTAACAAAAAAAAAGTATATGAAGGTTTTCTTTTTATTTTTATGTACTTAGACATGCTTTCTTAATATATATTTTTATGTTTGTATTATAATTTATCAAATAAGTATAATTGAAAAAATCTCTTTAATTCTTAACAATGTTTTGTCCGTATGCAATTACTCTTTCTAATAGTTAGTTTTCCATATATAATATAGTTTGATTATAATATTTGTTAGATTTCAAGAAATAATTATTATTTACTATTGTTATTACTATTGAAAAGATAATATATAAATATATTAAATATGGTTTATATTTCGTTCTTTCTTTTGACATAATTATTTTTAATTCGTATATGTTTTTTTTTATTCAGTTGGTTGCATATATGAAGAGTTTGACATATGAATAAAAACAGGATGACGGATCTCTTTGCAAAGGAAGATGGTACAAGGAAAAAAAAAAAGCATAATTAGAGATTATTTTTTCACTTTGAAATTTATTAGCAACTCAGTTACTTTCGCTAGAGTTTTTGAAATTTTAATTTATGTAAATAATTTAGCTAAATGTATTATATTGTCAATGCTAATCATTTGATCCTTTACTATTCTATTTTCTCTTTGTTATGAAAAAAATAAATATAATTATTCAATTTTAACAACAACAAAATTTATTGATGATTAGTTTCACTTTTATTATAAATTATAAAAAGTAATTGAAAAATATATTATTATTTTCAAGATGTCATTTTTTGCGTATGTAACAATCTGTCGTCGTTCTTTTTGCTTTGAAATGCATTTATAATTTTTATGTAATCACCAATTATTATATTTTCTCTGTTCATTTTTTGTATTTTCACACCTTTTTTTTTATTTTTTTATTTTTCAAATAAAAAATCAATACATAATTAGTAGTACATTTACTGGCTAATAAAATTATACATTTAAATTATTTATAACTCATGTCTCTTCATCTTACTTGTAAAGTTTAATACTAAATATGAATCATGACTTTGTATGCTTTATTTTTCGTAAATCTTATAAGTATTTAATTAATGTTTAAAAAATTATAATAAGCAAATGTAATAATAAAATAAAAGAAAACAATATTGTTTTGACGAAATCAGAGTTTGGATAGAACATCACTACTCCTAGAAAAGATAGAGAAAATTAAAACATCTAAAATATTTTCAACCTAATACAATATATTGTTATTTCAACATATTATCCCTTATTTCATTTACTTCATCACGGTAAATATTTTGTTCTAATATATACATATACAAAACAAACAAATATATATTATATGTTTTACAAAAGTTTATGATATCACAGACGAGAAGAAATATAAATATTATCTATATATTCGATACTAACGTAAATATTATATATTTCATATTATTATCTTATAAATATTTCATATAATCGCGCGAAGCGCGAATAGTTTCACTAGTTTTTAATAAATAACATACTTTATATCTATTGAACTTCAATCACCCTATAAATACCTTCATTTATGTAAGTTGTTCTAAAAAAATTCCCATACATATAAATATATATAGCAATATTTGATCGGACACAAATAAATGAATATTTTGAAATGTTTATCAAATTGTCCTTCAAAAATAGACTCACTTTCTCTCTCCTCATAAATGCATTTAAGTATTATTTTTAAAATTAAGTGGGACCAACAAGGGTAAAAAAGAAATTGTACCTTTAAATACTTATCATATAAAGAAACGTGACATTCTTTTTGAAACTGACCAAAAAGAAAATGGTGCCATATAAAATAAAACGAAGGGAGTAGTTCATAAATATTTAAAAATTGTATTAATATGTGATTAATGCGTAAGTTATATTTATCGAGATATTCTAAATTCTTGTACATTATATATCTTTATATACACTCAAATTGTATTCATTGATACAAGTTAAATGTGCGCATGAACACAATTGATATTTGATAGCATATAGAATAAATATAAGAGATATTAAAACGAATGAGTATAGTTCTTGTTTTCAATTTTTTTTTTGTATCTTTATATACAGTAAATTGAATTCGTTGTCACAACTTGTATTCATTCACACAACATGTATCCATCAGTACAACCTAGTATATTATGAGAAAAATTACCTAACAAAGCAAATTTATTCTATTTAATTACTTATTATAGCTATAGTTTGCTATAGTTATCACTCAATACTAACATTATACGTTAATTATGTGGGATGGCTTCGGATTTATATAATTAGTCATGTTTGTATATGTATAATTCGCCAGAATTTACAAATACATATGTATAATATACACTTATGTAACCTATATATATACATATGCAATATACCTCTGTCTCACTCTCTCCCCTCTCTCGCTCGTCTCTCTCCTTTCTCTTCCAATCTCGCTTGCCCTATATACAAATGTATGTATAACATACAATTATATAACATTCACCTCTCTCCCACTGTCTCGTTCGCCTCTTCCTTCCTCTCCCAGTATCGCTCGGCTCTCTCCTCCCTCTCCTATTCTCTCTTGCCATATATACAAATACATATATATAATAATACAATTATCTAGTCAATATACATATACAATTCACTTTTCTCCCACTCTCTCGTCTCTTTCCTCCATATAACACGTAACTACAAAATATAATTATCAAACTATAGCTATAAAGAATAATTAATTATTTTTAAATGGCTATATATGGAAATTTCTCATTATATTATATATTACTACTAGAATGGCAAGAAGGGGCCCAACATTAAAAATACGTAATATTAAGTATAAGTGAGGGGGAGATAAAATATAAGTTATATTTTTTTATATAATAAATGTAGATGATTGTTTTGGAATTTTTCACCTCCTTTTTTTACTCTATGCATATAGAAAGAAAATATTGTGGATCGGTAATGTTTTCCAGTAATAATAATAATAATAATAATAATAATAATAATAATAATAATAATAATAATAATAATAATAATAATAATAATAATAATATTGATACTAATTTCTTTGATAATTGATGTTTAATTAATCTAATATAAGACATTTTTCTACTCCTAAATTATATCATCCCATCAAGTTTTCCATATGTGGAAAAAAGAAAAAAGAAATTATTAAATTCTGAGAAAATTTAATCCTTGATTAATAAAAATGTGTGTTTTATTTCTTTAGGTAAGAGAGATATTACACTAGGACGACTATTTTAGAACTATGTTCTCTTTAATTTTTGAGTATCAATTGAAATTTAATAATTAAGTGTAGCTTAATAACACTAATATATTTTATATAATTTTACAAGCAGGTATAAATTTTGAGAAGAGTACTGTATATGCAAATCTGATTTCTACCCTGATAGATAGAAAAATTGTTTTCAATAGATTTTCGATTCAAATAAAAATATTATAAAGTAATTTAGAAAAATGATATAACATCGAAATAAAGAAATTCAAAATAAAATGCTAAAAAGGAACCATTACGACAAAATTATAGGATAATAATAGTACAAAAAGTATTAAATAGTATAACATAATCAAAATAACAAAGTAATACCATGACTACTAGTATACTGGAAAAAAGTGTGACAACGTATTTAATTAATCATACTAGCTCATATTTTCAGTAACTTTCTATTTAATTATGCTTTTATACAAATTTACTAGAAAATTATATTGGTCATTAGTTATTAATGCTCTAGATTAGGTAAATCTTTGAATACTTTTGACTTTTTAATAAAAATTCACAAATGATCACGGATGAGGAGTATTTTTGTCTTTTTCAACTAAAATTAACAATTTATCTTTTAGAAGGCAGAAGATTTGATGATATTTTCTTCCCTTTTCCTAGGCCAATTTCTTGTTTTTTTACTTAAAAAAAGGAGAAAAAAGAGTTAAAATGGTGGGTAATGTATTTTTTTTCTAAATATAATGAGGTTTAATAGAGATAGTACTAATACATGTTTGAAACCCTTACCATCAAACCGAATAGTGATAACAAACTATTTCAACATAACTAATTTCGATATTACTTATTTCAAACGTTACTCATACACTCTATTTAATGCTATTTTTATAAACGCGGCAAACAACCTCGTACTAGTCGTAGATCCAATTTGATCTATTACATATTTTTATACTAAAAAAATCGAAAACACTCTCAAATCTACCCCATCTAAATCAATTATACATGCATTATAAGAAAAAGCCAAATATACCCCTATCCGTGTGTTCCTATATAGATCCAGACTCTTCTACGCTCTGCCAAACAATCCCTTAATCTTCGTAGATCAAATAATAAATTTATAAATTTTTAGTACTTGAAAAGTCGAAAACACCCTTACATCTACCCACCTAGATCAATTATAGAGAAGGTCCAAAATGCCCTTACATCCATGTTCCTATTTAGATCCAGAATTTCTTCAATTTATGAGATTTACAACTTGGACTTATTTTTTCGGTTAAACCTCAACGGGACTGAACACATACAATTTCATTATTCCCAAATTCTCTTTTCTTCTTCAAATTCATGCATCACAACAACAACGCACAGTGAGTTACAGATCGGATTAAGCGCTTACGGCGGAATACGGCGGTGCTGAACAACATTGCCGCTTGACGCTTTCATTCTCTCACAAGGTGAACTTTTTTTTGTTGTTTTTGTTTTTTTGTGATTTCGTTGAGGTTTTGATCCGGTACATCGATCTGAGTTTAATTCAGTTGAAGTGAATGTGAATGTATCAGAAATCGCGTTTTCTGATGTTGAATTTGGTACATGCATTGTTTTACTCAGTTGTCGGTGTAGTTTTTTTTGTGTTTGAACTGGTGGAGATTGGTGATCCGTGTGTATGTGTGTTCAGTTATGATCTGTGTTTTTTGAAGTTGATGCGAGAGGTGAATTGGATTTAATTTTAGCATTTCCTTTGCTTTAAGAGTGAAAACTAGTGATTTTTTTGGGTAAATTATGTGTTGCTGGCGTGGTGGAAAAGCCTAATTCGCTGTGAATTGGATCATGAAATTGGAAGATGTGATTTAAAGTTAATGGAATTGGTTAGAAGTCCGATTTTGACATGAAAGAGTTGTATAATTTTTAGATGTCAATTTAGCAGGAAATGAAAGTTCTAGGAGATGGTCGAGTAGAATTATTTAGTAAATGTAGTTTCTTTTTGTTGTTGTGTGTGATCTCAGTTCTCAGATGTATATATGTATGATTCATGCTTTGTGAAGTTGACGCTAGAGTTTAATTGGAGTCAGTTTTAGTATTTCATTTGCTATAGGTGTGAAGAAGAGTGAACTTTTGGTAAGTCATGTGTTGCTGGTGCCGCAGAAAAGGATACTCCATTGTGAATTTGATCATGGAATTGAAAGACATGATTTTAAGTTAATAGCATTGGTTCGAAGTTCAACTTCGACATGTAAGAGTTATATAATTTAACATACCAATTAGGGGTAAAAGAAGGCTCCAGGAGATGGTCTAAGTAGCATGTTTAGTAGATGTGTTTTTATTGATTATCTTGTTCTTTTTGTTTTTGTTGTTGTGTGTGATCTCAGATCAGTTTACTTATGATCTGTGCTTTATGAAGTTGATGCGAAAGGTCAATTTTGGATTTAATTTTAATATTTCATTTGTTTTAGGTGTGAAAAAGATTTAATATTTTGTAAATCATTGTTGTTGGCGCCGCAGGAACATCCATTTTACTATGAATTTGATCATGAAATTGTAACCTGTAAGATCCAATTTTAATTTTACACTGGGGTGAATCAATTGAGACAGCGAAAGAAGCCAAAGGAAACCTTTGTCAAGTGCATCTAAGCATTTCTTGTACCTGGGGATGCCCTGGTTATTTAGCTCATTCAGTCTCTCTCACTTACTTTTATTTATAATCTTTCATTTTTTCTTCTGTATCTTTAACTTTGTTGATGGTTTTACATCTGGGATTGGTTATTCTGGGGGATAAAAGGATTTAAGCCTAACATAATTGTTGTGGTTGTAGGATGTCTGTTGATGGGGAGTTTGCCAATGGCTCATCCATCTTAACTGATGAAAAATTGCCCGAAGTGGCGAATCCAGCTATTGCATGTGAAATTGCATCTAGCAGTGGCACTGCTGTGTCTACAAAAGAAATTTTGAACTGCCCTGCTGATAAGGGTCAAATGGAACATAATCCAGCCTCAGAGATAACAGGCATTGAAGAAATGAGTGGCAAATCCGGTGGTTCAGAAAAAGGAAATGATGACGAAAAATTAAGAAACATAAGTGCAGAAGCTGCAAACACAGGATGCAGTGGAGAGAAGATACAATGTGACCAAAGTGTAAAGACTGAAAATGCAGACACTGACGGTGATCAAGGGGAACTGAGCATGGTCGCTGAAATCAAAGGGGTGAATGAAAGAGGAGGTGATTTTGATGGCGGTGTTAATTTGATATGTGAAGAAAGTGCAAATGCTGATAAGGTAGAGAGCAACGGCCAAAAGGTATGTAGCACAGAGATTAAAGCCGTTGAAGAAATTATGGGTGAATCTAATGGTTCATGGAAAAATGATAAGAGCGTGGATGCGGAAAAAGGGGATATCAACAATTCAATGGATATCGACCCTGTTACTGAGACAATGGTAAGCATGGAAGGAATGAGAGGTGAATCTACTGGCCCACACAGAAGTAATGATGGCAGAAGATTAAGTGAAGAAAGTGCAGATATTGAAAAGCTAGAGAGCAATGGCCAGAGGAAACCTATCACTGTGACAGAAATTAAAGCCGTTGAAGAAATTAGCGGTGAATCGAATGGTTCAAGTAAAAATGATAAGAGTGTGGATGATGGAAAGGGGGGTATCAACAGTTCAATGGCTATCAACCCTGTTACTGAGACAGTACGCATGGAAGAAACAAGAGGTGAATCTAGTGGCCCTCACAGAAGCAACGATAACAAAAGATTAAATGAAGAAAGTGCAGGAGCTGAAAAAGTAGTCAGCAGTGAAGACAAGTCATTATCTGACCAACTTGAGAATGCTGGAAGTGAAGACAGTAAAAAACAATTGGCACCCAACATGATCACAAAAATCAAAGGCATCAGTGAAATAGGAGGTAATTCCAACTGTGATGTCAAATTAGTCCGTGAAGGAAGTGTGGATGCTGTGAAGATAGAGATCAATGGCCAAAGGGCACCTAGCACTGTAACAGAGATTGGAGAAATTAGGTCTGAATCTAATGGTTCAAGTAAAATTGATGAGAGAGCAGATGCTGAAAAGGCCAGTGGCAACAATTCAATGGCTACCAAAATTGTTACTGAGATTAGTGCATTAGAAGGTCAGTCTAATGGTGCAGAGAAAATTAACATTATTTCTGAAATCACTGGAATGGATGTTGAGTCTAATGGTGCAGAGGAAATAGGTAATGATGAATTAGTACACCAAGAGAGCACAAACATTGAAAAAGCGGAAAGCCAAGGTCAAAAGATTTCCCATATCGTAAGCGAAATCAAAGAAATTGAAGACATAGAAGGTGAATCTGATGTCGCAAACAAAAGGACTGATGGAAACTCAACGTCTGAAGATAGAAAGGATGATGAAGTGGCGAATAATAGCACTCCAGTTCATAAAGGGTGTGTTCCTAACAATCTAAATGCTATAATTTCTCCTGTATCCTTCTTTTGGTATGACTTATTGAAAGCAGTCTCCAGACCTGCTCCCCCTCCCCCACACAAAAGGACCAAAAATATTTTCTTCGAACTTTTTTGTAAGTGATTAATTAGACTTAATGTTGTTGATAAGTATAGTTGTGAGCAGACTTATATGAGCACAAAAACATCTGTTCCCTTTGCTTCTAAAGAGAGATCTGTGGTCCAATTAAAAAGAACATTGTTCATATCAATACCTTTACTTTTTTTTTGCTCTGCCATGATTCTAGTAGATATGCAACTGTAACCTACGTCCTTATGTTTTATTATGAAGAATTCATATGTTCTCTCTTCTCTGTCATGAACACAATATTTGTCTGATTCATTTCTGATTTCTTAGTGAGAGGTTTCATAGTCTGCAGACAGATAATTATGGTTCGATACTCAATCACATTTTCTATTAAGAGACTTATAAGTGGAGGGAGGCAGAATGAATATGCGACGTTCCTATTTATGTTTCTTCCTTGACGATCATATGCTATTGGATATATGTGACTTATATCTTATCTTGCAATTAGTGGCGGCATTGTTTTCATAATAGAAATGTATATGGATCAGTATCACTTGAAATATAGACTTGATGTTTGTTTAGCAACTTGATATTCGGAGTGCATTGATTTTCATCTTTCCAAATTGAGTTAAGATATAAACTGATTAACCAACTTGAAGGGCTTCATGTCAATTTGTCCGACTGCTGTAGAAGTGATTCTATTTACTAGGAAAACATAGTGATTCTGAATTTTCCCATGTCTCTTCTATTTTCTGCTCCTTTGCAGCATTGATGCTGTCACATCTGGAAAGGAGAGCGTGAATAGCTTGCATGATGATGTTCAAAACGTGTGCAATACAGTCTTCGACACTAAAAGCAATGATGAAATTGGAAGTAAATTTGATGGTGACAATATAGATGACAAAGCGGTGCACGAAAGAGATGAGGATTCCGAAAGATTGCGTTTTGATAGTCTAGCTAGTGAAGGGTGAGTTCCGAACTTCTGAAGTTCCACTCTGCCCTTTGTTAAGGATTAGACAGTTAACCTGAAATATATGCAACCACACTTTGGATGGAAGGAAATTAATTCCCTTTGGATTTAATGTGTACGGACTCTGTTTGTTATTAGACGTAAAGATTGAAATCCAAGGTAACTTAAGGTGAGACCTGGACTGCGTCAAGTATAGATATAGCTTCTATGTGTTAGCAGTTAATGAGAAAACTCAATTTAAATTGATTATTCCAATCAGTGTTCTTCCCTGAAGACAAAATATTTTCTCCTCGCTGAAGCGAAGTTCTTCTAGAATTTCGACATGACACGCACCCAAGGATGTTACCATGCCTAGAATAGCTCATTGAAAACCAGTCTTCAAATCTTGGAGGAGGCAAACTGTGTCTTTAGTCTGGTTCCTTGTCACTCTTGTCGTATACCTAAATCTAAGCTCTAGCACTCCTTCCAAGAGTTGGGTCCTGCACTGTTAATTAACTTTGGTTGCCCTTATCAAATGGTTATGAAGTTAGGAATATGTTATCTTGCTGCTTTTACTATCTTGCAATCATCTATGCTTTACCTAATTGGTAGATTTCTGGATAGTTATCTGAAGATTTGATTGTATTATGACTGTAGGATGTCCAGTGATGCTGAACTTTCACATGGCCCCTCTGTTTTGGCTGATGCAAGGTTGTCTGAAGTAGATACTTCTTTTACTTCGTTCAGCAGAGATATGTCTAGCAATGATGCTGTTGCATTGGGAAATGAAGCTACTGATAGCCGTATTTCTCATGGTCAAAGTCCAGCGGATATGGTTCAAGAGATCATTGGTAAAGCAGTAGGAAGTGAATCTAATGATGTGGACAGAAGTAGCAATGACAAATTGATGTGTGAAGACTTTGAGGATGACAAAAGTTTCAACTACAGTAGTCCAGCTGCTGAAGGGTGAGTATATGGATTTTTAAAAATTGACTTTGTTTGCTTCAATCGTACTATATGGTGAGGATCGAAACTCGCCAAATAAAGAAACATCTTTATAGAATAAACCTTTCTGGTTCGATGGTGACTTGAGGTATATAAGCTAGTAAGTAAATTCTTTCCTCTTTTTCTGCTCGGAACAGTCCGTCTCATGCAAGTAGAAGTGTTAACTAACAAATTGAATATGTTGTTTATCTGTAGTCATGCAACTTAAAGTCTTTAATGCATGTATACATATGGTATATATATATGATTGATGTGCAAAGTAATTATGTTCAGATTGGTGAATGAGTATATTTAATGATGGGCTGTTACATGTCAAATTAGACATGAACAAAGTAGAAAAAGGCAAGTTTGAAAATAATAACAGCCCAAAACCAAAAAAAGAGAAGAGAAACAGTCTTCTTGTCTCTTGGGTTTGGTGAATTTGATTGTTTCTGCAAGGAAGAATGCAATCAAGGGTGAGTGTGCATTGTTCCTGTGTGTATACGTAGATAGGTTAATGCGGTAAGTGCATTTACTAGCACATTGTCACACAATTAAAGCTTGAGGCCATCCCTCGTCTGTGATGAATAATTCACATAGACTATAGCCCAAGGCTCTGAGGTAACAAAAATTTCCCACAATCCTAGTTGAGTAAGAAAAGAAGCAAAATTTTGGATTGCAATTCAATCTCTGAATTCTCAACTTATTCCCAGTTTAATTGGCAGATAAATGTATTGTGTTCTAGTTAATGCTCTTTGAAGAAGAATCCACTCTTGCTTGTTTAAAATTGTCTTCATTTTCAAATAGTTGTTTAGAGTGAAAAAACTCAAGTCGTTTACTTAGCTCCTCTGATGTAGGATGTCTTGTAATGCTGAGTTTTCCCAAGGCCTATCTACTTCTGTTGATTCCAAAATTTCTGAAGTGGGTAATTATTGTGCTTCAAATACTGAAGACGTGTGTAGCAACGACACTGGCGGGGCTGAAAATGAAGATTTGAATAGCTCTACTGATGACCCCCAACTGCCGGGACCTAACTTGATCAGAGACGGTAGTGGAGTTGAAAATTTGGAAGGTGAATTAAATGGTGGTGATAACAGTATAAACAAGGAAATACTTAACAAAAAATGTGAGGATCCGGAAAAATCAAACAACAATTCAGATAACGTGCGGTACGTTTTGAACTATCTAAACCTATATTATTTAAGCAATTAAGGATATAAATCTATGCAGATAGAAGAGGCTATCCTAGTGTCACTTGTACCTCTCTAGGTGATATTGTTATTCCTCTTTTTGCTATCTTATCTGTTCCTCTGATTTGAATAGGAAAATTTCAAAATGGAATGTCTGTTTCTTGTGCCTTTCATCCAAACTTTTAATAACCTCAATCTTTGTGGATAACTAAGTTGATCTCTTGGTCTCTCCTGAATATTTAAACTTTCAATTGCTCTCAAGTTCCACTTTTAATTTTAATACACGGGCTAAATTGGTCTTTCTACCATATTCCACTCTCCAAATCCCAAAAGCTATTGAATATTGTGATACTTTTGCCATTGGACTAACTATTCTGTCATTTCGTCAAGACAAATAAGGGGGATTCTATCATTAGCTGTTACCTCTAAGAAAAAAGTGTGGCTTCTATAAACCCAAGAGCTATTATTTGCAAAAGGGCTGCAATAGGTTCCCTATCAGTTACAGAAGTAATTCATTTAGTTATGAAACCCGTATGGGTATCTCCTATGTCTTCTATTTTTAATAAAGAAATATTGGTTTTTTGAAATTATTTAGCAGTTTATATTTGTTAAAAAAGATAAAATTGATTATTTTCAACTGTATCCGCTCACTCTAGTGTCCCTGCATTAGTTTTGAATATTAATGAGGTGGCGTGACGTATATGTTAGCTGGAATCTTCATGATTTAGATATAAACCTTTGTTTTCTAGTTAGTCAAGCCAAGTATCCTGTTGGAATAAGAAATTTGTTTATCGCTTATTCTTTTTTATTCTTCACTTATATTTAAAAAACAAGTATGGGTGGTTACACAGGCAATTATGGTTGATATATTGAATAGTTCCTCTTGTTCAAAATGTGAGAACACATAGATCACTGGTATAATATTAGTTGTCGCAAGGATGTTCTTTTATTGATCGGCTTATAATGATTCATCTATTTTTGTGGATAAATGTTTTTTCTTTTGGAGAACTCAATGTGCTTTAATTGTATTATAAGCTTTTACCATTTTCTTAATGCAATCATATCTTTTGACAAATAGGTACTGTCCTTGTGCCCACAATATAGTGTTCTTATATCAAACCAATTATTCACATTAATATTGTAAATTTTCCACTTCTTAATCTGAGGAGTTTTGCTCCTATTAGTCACTTTTCATTTCACTGGAAGTTTTACTTATATTTATAATTAGGTTCCTATATAGGGAAGATTTCTTTAGTCTTATGATCTCATTCTATTCTATTTCCTTTTATGATTTGGTGGTTGATGCTAATGAGTTGTTGGATTTGTTATGTCTGGAATACAATCATTTGTTAGTTTATCATGTTATCTTGTTGCTTTTGTTTGTAATTTTGTCATTTTTTAGTATATCAGAATTTGCCTTGTTGTATTGACACGATTAAGTAAGCTGTTTGTTATTCTTGTCTTCTAGGGTGCATAGTGATGCTGAATTTTCTATCGATCAGTCTGTTTTAGCTGATGTGAAATTGTGCAAAGCTGGAAATTCTTCTGCTTCAAGCATTAAAGATGAGTGCCGCGATGTTGTATGTGGAAGTACTTTGAATGACCCCATTCGTGAATGTAAAATGGTGCCCGATATGGCTACGGAGTTCAGTGACATTAAGAAGGAAGGTGAATCTAGTGTTGCGGACCAAACCAGCGATGACAAATTCATACATGAAAGTGTGGATGCTGAAAAACCACCGAGCATAAGTATTGATGAAAGGTAAAAGCACCTGACAAAATCTGTATACTTAGCAGAGGATTTCCCTCAGAAAGCAAATATAATCACCCTTTGCTTAGTAAACTATCTGGAAGGAAAGCCAAATGTTTTCGGTTTCACAGTACCTTCCATTTTTTATGTGTTTGGCAATCAAGAAACTTAATCCTACTTATATCCATGTGGGGAAGTTCAGATTAATTAGATATGACATGGTTGCTGTTCTAAAAACTTGCATAGTTTGATGAATCATTTATTTCCTTGAGAAAGCTAATTAATCCTGTTTGGCTGGTGGGGATCTATTTCGAAAAAGCAAACTGTTTGTTGTCACCCCCTTTCCTGTTTTCCATGTCCACTCGAAGAATGTTTATCTTAATTACTTATCAAACAAGAAATTTATGTCCATGTGTGGTATAAATTTGAGTTGATTGAATTTTTGAGTCAAGCATGGTTCTGGAATAAATGTTTTGAGTCATTAAAAATAGAACTCATAGCTCTTCTCAAAAAATTAAAATAAATAGAAAAAGTTTTCGTAAAAATAAAACTTCTGCAGTTCTAGTGATTTTGGTAAAAAATGTTCATCAGCTACTCAACCAGTGTTCCTCTCAGGAGAGGAAATGTGTTTCTCATGCTTGTGAACTTCTTTTCCCCTGAGTTTTGTGGTTGAAATAGTTGATGCTCTGAGCACTTATCAAATGGTCGTGGCAGCAATGTCAGTCATGATTTCAGTGGTTAATTTTGCTGCACCACATTAAGGTAGACTAACAATGTACTTTTAGCTGCCTTTCTTACCTTTTAGTTTTCAGTGATGAAGGTAAAGTTCTTACTTTTAGTGTTGTTAACTGCATTAGTTTTAAGTTTTACTTTTATCTGCTTGCTTACTTACATTTCTTTTAATATGTGTGATATTCTTAACTGATGGGTTGTTGATCAAGGTCAGAAAATTTCATATGATCTCTGATTGTAGGATGTCTTGCAATGATGAAAGTAGCCAGGATCAGGCTACTATTGCTGATTTAGAGTTATCTGAAGCGGGAAATACTTCAAGCGGTAGAGATGTTTCTAGCTTTGATGCTATGACATTGGAAAATGAGACTTTGACTTGTCCAATTGAAATTGATCAAGAGTCAGCCAACACGAGCATAGAGATCGCAGGCAGTGAAGAAATGACAGGTGGTTCAGACAGGAGTAATGATGACGAACTTAAATGTGAACAAAGTGGGAATGCTGAAATTTCAAAGACTAACGAAGTGTTGGCCTCTTCGGCTGAATGTTCCTCTGTGGATGTTGCTGCTGTAAAGGATATAAATCAGATTGCAGCAAAGGGATTTTACTTCCTGATCAGGATGCCAAGATTTGATGATGAAAAGATTCGAGAATGCATCAAAGTTGCCGAGCAAAATGTTGATGAGAAGACACAGCAAAGGGATGCATTTAGACAAAAAATCAGAAATAAAAGAGTGTGTCTCCTATATTCAATATATTTTAATCTCTTTATCGGGGCTTTTTCATAAACCTAAGTAGGAAATGTTTTTTTAACGAGCAGGCCAATTGCCAAACCCATGGTACTGAATTTGAAGCTGCCAAAGCTCAAGAGAGAGATGCTAGAAAGCAAGTCAGGACAAAGCGTGCAGATATCTCGTCACTTCAAGATATAATTGATAAAGCAAAGAACGCAGTTGCCGTTACTGAGATTGATAATAGGGTATGGATTTGTGACAATGTCTCGCTTCTGTTCTGGAAAAAAATTCTAATCAGAAACTGGAGTGTTTTGTTTCGTCTATGAATTTGTTTTTTATGTTGCCTGATCTATGACCTGCAGATTTGTAATATGGAGCACATTATTGGACATGAAACTGTACCTCTAAAGGAGGAAAAGCTTCTAATTCGTGAAATCAAGCAACTGAAGCAGCTTCGTGGACAGCTTTCCTCTAACATTGGCAGCCAGGATGAAGTGCAGAAGTCTCTGGATGAGAGAGAAGTAAACGAAGAGCGATTGAGGGTGGGCCCACTAAGATGCTTTAATATTCCTCTGAATACAACCTTCTGCTTATCATAATTATAATCGATTGTTATCAACTGGTGTCATTAACAATGTTCATTCAAGCGTAATTTTGAATGCTCGGCAGCAGCACTTATTCGAACATGCTGTCACTTTTTGATACTTTGTGTTGTGATTTTCTTTTCTTTTTAATTTCCTTAACTTGGAGCCAAATGTGTGCAGGCCTTGAAGAAAGAGCTTGATAGCCTCAAAGTCAAGGTCTCAAAAGCTGAAACAATTGCGATGGCAGCTAGCCGAAAATTTGAAGATGAGAGTCGAAAGCTCAAAGAATTGCAAGCACAGTTTAAAGCTGCAGATGATGTTCGCCAAGAAGCATATGAAGAATTGCGGAATTTAAAAAAGGGACTGTATGAGAAGGTTTGTAATCACATCCGAGTATTGAACCCTAAACTGTTATAATCTGTTCTCCTTTTGAAGATTCCTTACTCGCTCTCCTGCCTTCTATTGATAGAAAACTTATTTCTACAGTTTTTACTTCACGATACAGCCTCAAAACATTTTCCCTTCCCAAATTATTTGTACACTGGGTTAGTCTGTCTTACAAATGCTTGAAGCTGGCGGACTTCTGAATTTTTTTCTTTCTTTATTAGTTTTGTTGGTTAGTAAAAGTCTCTAGTCCTGTCATTTATTTATTTTATTTTCTATGGTTGCATAATTTTAGAGGCTGGTTAATTAACTGTTCAACTAAAGCCAAAAATCATGTTTGACTGAGAAAATTCTACTGGATCTCATCTCATAATGCCTGAACATGCAGAATATTCATTTCCGGACATACAAGGATGAAGCGACTTTGGCTAGTGATCATGCCCGAAAGAGAGAAATGGAGACTCTTAATCATCTCTGTGTGGATCAGGTTGGTCAGCACCTTCACTGTCTATCTTCCAGAGATATTTCATGCTCGCTTGTGCCTAATTTTTACTCTGTCAGGTTGAAAGGTACATGGATCTTTGGAACAAGAATGATGAGTTCAGAAAAGATTACATCAGGTGTAATACAAGGAGTACAGTAAGGAGATTTGGGACCTTGGATGGTCGTTCACTTGGTCCTGATGAGGAGCCAGCTGTTCTTCCCAGTTACCGGTTGGAAAGAGTTAATAGGATGGTATCTAGTGTAGATAAAGTTAGTAGTATGTCACAACGTCCGGTCTCTCAGCTAGTAAAACAAGTAGTAGTTCTTAAGGATGAAATTAATGATGACAGTATTGTTGTGCCAGCAGCCGAAGGTATGAAACAGGTTGAGAAAACGAAAGAGGCTCGCAAACCAATTCAAAGAGAGAGTACGGTTGAGGAGCCAAAAGAGGCCGAGCCTGTGCAAACTGCTGAGGAGCTAGAGGCTGCTAGAAAGGAGGAGGAACTGAGAAAGCGTGAGGAAGAAGCAAGGTTGAAAGAGCAACGACGGTTGGAAGAGATTGCAAAGGCTAAGGAGGCATTAGAAAGGAAAAAACGCAATGCAGAGAAGGCCCAACTGAGAGCTGAAATGCGAGCCCAGAAGGAAGAAGAGCAGAGACTCAAGGTAAATCTTCAGCTCTTTCAAAGCAGATCGTTTTTTCTCAATAAATTATGGTTTTATAGTTTTAAATCATATCTTGTTTAATACAGGAGAAGGAGAAAAAACTGCGGAAAAGGGAAAGGAAGAAGGGCTCCGTAGGTGAAACACAGAGCGAAACTAATGATGGTGAAGCTGCTTTGATTTCTACCAGCCTAAGAGAAACTGTCAAGGAGCCCGATGCTACTGAGAATTCTCAAACACTCACTAGGAGAAAACAGAAATCGTCTCAATATACAAAACAGATGAAGACTAAATCCATTCCTCCCCCTCCTCGTATCAAAGGTAAAAGGAAATGGCAGCAGTGGCTTTGGTTATTTCTTTCTTGCGCAGTCGTCATTGCTCTGTTCTTCCTAGGAAATATTGGCTTCTTCTCCCATCTGAAGCCACCAAAAAACCCTGCATATTAGGGTCATTACCTTGTTAGATCTGGCTTGGAGTAAAGACTACAGGTTTGTTTTATATCTTACAGATGAAGTGAGGAGAGAGACCATTCTTTCGTTCTATATATATACATAATATATGTTGGTTCATCATAGATTTGAACATTTGGTTCTTAGTAGAGTGAGCAGATGTTTTTAAGCAACATAGAACATAATATTGGTATTTATTACTTTACTACAAAAAAAAAAAAACCCCGATACTTAATAATCCTATTGTTTTTATTGTGTTTAATGGTAAAGTATTATCCAATATGTAGTCGAGGGTCGACTAGTTTTTCAATATTATTATTACCTGTTGTTTCCTTTGTGTGAGTTACCACGGTGTTTGTCATTGCTATTATTATCTTTACTTGAATCTCTATCTTGTGATTCACAAGGTAGGGGCAAGGTTGCGCATACGATATCTTCACTAGGCCCCACTTGCGGGATTACACGGTATGTTAGTTGTTATTTTATCATTCAATGCCACTTGTTAAAATTCATTTCTCTTTATTTTGTTTCATACTTCGCCCAATGTGTTATAGTACTCATAATAACAAAATGAGTTAACTACTTGCACACATTTTGTCTAGCTTAACCATGTTAATGTCACACAAGCTCGATCAACGGTTAGACATGGTTTAGAAACTTGTGTTTGATCTAGTTGACGTGTCTAGATGAAAATTTAGAATAGGAGAGTTGTGACGTGATTATTCATAACTATCATCGAATGATTTTAGTACATATGGAATGAGATCGGGTGTTTTCACGTCTCGCCTCACTCGGATTGAGATATGGCTAAAATCTCATGGTAGCGTAAGTTAAGATGTAGCTAAAGTCTTCCTACCGTACGTTACACTCAAAAGGTCTCTCGAGAGTCTAGTCTCCTATTGTACTCATCAAATGATATTCAAACGAAATACTCTTTTCGGCCTTAATCAATCTATCTATATATTTACTACCCCTAGTTGTAATCAATATATACAACCAATAATTTTGCTTATTCAATGATTTAAAAAATATTTGATTTGTCTAGTGAGTAGTGACCCTTTCATCTTTCATTTTTTTGTTGATAAATGTCCATTTCATTCTAATGAACATAAACATCCAATAAAATATTATATGACAATCTTTAATAGGGGATACAGTTATGAATAAAAAAATTGCAAGTTTTGAAATGGAGAGAAGTTGATATAAAGAAGAATACAAATCACACATCACAGAGATTCACACTTTTTTTTATACTATAAGATCAATTTATTTTTTTTAATTATAAAATCATTATACAGCAAATCACCTTGTCAATATATAATAATCAACTTGGCATCTTCATACCATTGCTGGACCAGATTGTGTTGTTTTTTGTGAAAATTCACGTGCGTTTAGATTCTTTTCAATTTTCAATTTATTATATTCTATATTCTTTTAGAAAATAAAAGTTTCTTTATAAACAAATTTTTTTTTTGTGGCTCTACTCACGCAAGAAAAAACATTTTTCTAATTTTCAATATACCATCTTTTAAAAGGTAAAAATTATTTCTAACAAAATCCAAACCGCGTATGACCAAAAGCGGAGCTAGGCGAGGTTCATGAATTCAGACGAATCCACTAGCTTATTCATAGATTTTATATTTGTATTAGAAAATTAAATAAATATATGTATATTAATTCTTGAATCCCAAAGAAAATTGATTTAGAACCTCCAACCTCCTAATCTTGACTTGGTTTAGAACCTCCAACCTCGTAACCTTGACTCGGTCTCTGCATACAACACGGTCTCTGCATACAACAAGATTCATTATTTGTGGTGGCTCTAGCTCCCAAAGTTTATTTAATGTTACCCATGCTTTTGTTAGGTCTTTTATGACAGTTAGGACTTAGGTGGGGCATTTATATTCATAAAAAAAGTCATAACAAACATAGAAAAATATATACATTTTTCTTTATATATATAAAGCAAACATATTAGTATTATTTTTAGTGGGGACTTTGCTTTCTGTCCTTTTCACTTCTTATTACTTCTTTGTATTACTTGGTCCAACCAACTAATCAAAGCAAAATATGACAAATTATATGGAAGCAGAATCCTCAACTGGTTCTTATCATCTCCTTGGTGAAAATGAAAACAAAATTAGTTCTTCAAATGATGATTCTAGACTTAGAGAATTGGGTTACAAGCAAGAACTCTATCGTGGTCTTACGTAAGTCGTTCTTTCTTTATTTTTCGTTCATCTATTTGATTTATCGAGGACATGATGTTTCTAGATAGTTTAGTGGTGTCCCACTTACTCTTATAGTTTCTTGTTCTTTGAGTTTGGTTATTTTGGGGGGTTTTTTCACACTTCGATTGTCGTTGTATCTTGTTATGACTATTGTTTAGGATGATTCAACGGATTGTTTATAGTACTTTGTGATGATTGTCTTCATTTCGATTATTTCTTTCCCTATATTACCTTAGACTATATCTTTTTTTTTGGTCAAAAGTCCATCAGAAACAATCTCTCTACCTCTAAGCTAGTTATAAAATTTGCATACACTCTACTGTCTCTAAATCCTATTTTGTATAATTACAATTGTCGTTATATAGGCACAATTAGTAGATCCAATATTTTGAATACTATGAGTTTGAGTTCAAACACACCCTATTTCAAAATAATAAATGGGTTCAAGATCTATATACAAGGTTTGAACCGAAGCTTCTGAATTCGGATGAACTATGAATGACCTTTTATGTGCAGTCTGACTGACTATTCGTGTAAAGATCCTAACTTGTTGTTTTTTGGGCTTTATGAACAGGCTCATTTCAAACTTTTCTTTGACATTTTGCATTGTATCAGTTCTTACTGGTATATCAACATTGTATAACCAGGCCCTAACTTTTGGTGGGCCTGTTACTATTGTTTGTGGATGGCCCATAATTGGATTAATGACACTTATTGTGGGCCTTTCTATGGCTGAAATATGTTCTGCTTATCCAACTTCTGCTGGGCTTTATTATTGGAGTGCTAAATTGGCTGGAAACAAGATTGGCCCATTTGCTGCTTGGATTACTGGCTGGTAAGGCCCATTTCCTTTTCCTCTCTAGTTAAATGTTAAATTTAACATTTTGTGATTTTTCATATTTTTTAGTAATATGTTCGAGAAGATAGGAAGGTGCGGAGGTCGAGGGAGGGTAGAAGGGTAGTAGGTAGTTTGTCGTATTTTCACATGGGAGAGGAAGGGTTTTGTCTCATCTTCTCATTGTTTATAATAGTCATTTCGATAAATTTTAAAGTGATAGAAAATAAACTGCAATCATAAATAAAATATAACGAAAACATAACTTTATTGATAAACATCTTATGATTCTTCTTTCATAAGATATTTATTCATTATTTGAGGGTTGTTTGTGTCGTATTTCTCGAACTAAGGTAATTTAAATTTGATCTCCTTAGGAATATTCCATGAATTTGCGTAATATTCGAGATGCCTTGTAAAGGGAATATACTACCTTTTATATAGGCATGAACTAACTGTTTAGGGTTGAGTACCTTCTAAGTACCTTATTTGAAAGTTGAACACATCTTGTAGAGTCCAATTAAAATTGAACGTATCTTGTAGAGTCTCACAAAATTTCAATGTCTACAATAGTATTATTTGATATTCGTGTTGTATCTCATTTTTTACTTCTATTTGTTGTCTTATTTGCTTTGTATATCTTGCTATTTTGTTGTACTTATTTTTGTTTTTCTAATCCTGATGCTTTGATTTTTGAGCTGGTGGACTATTAGGGTTGTCTGTTGTGGGTGTGTGTGTTAAGGTCTCTATTCTTGGTAAAATTTTTGAGTTTAATCAAATTATAGATTTTTTTTCTTAAAAAAAGAGCGATTATATATATTGATCTTAATGTCTTCGTATATAGTGCAAATATGTATTATTTGGGTAATTGAGACAGTTTACAAAATAGCGATAACGCGAGCTATGAATCACTTCACAATCTTGTAATTGAATCATCATGAAGTTTTATATATTAAATTTAAAACCTTACGACAATGACTATTTTTCAATTCAAAAGTAATTATTTATCTAAATAAATAATTTTTGCCATTTGATAACATATTTTAAATTAGTTATTGTCTCACCTTAAAGATGTGTCCTAGAGGACAGGTTTACTAATATAATATCATAAAACGCACACACATATGCATATAATTCCAAATAGTTATAATAATGTAGAATCGACAATTAATAGCTTTTCACATTTTGTATGATAATGACTTTTAAAGTAAACAATATAATGTCATTTTAAGTTAAGTAGTTGTTTGATATATACTTTGATATTTAATTGATTGCTCATGTTTTTTTTGTGATATAAAAATCGTGTAAGGACCAAATAAATAGATTAACGTAGATATGTTTGAATGATAGATATTTTTAAAAAATTTTTTTTTTGACTTTTTTTTTCTTTCGAGGTGTTATTAGTCTCACCATGTGAAAATGAGACGAAACTGTCTACTTTTGTGTTTAGATCATTGTCCAATCACTTGAATTTGTTGATACAATGTGTGAAAAGGAGATGAAATTGTACACTTTTGTGTTCGTATCATTGTCCAATCCACTGAGAATGTTAATTCGATCAACTTAGTAATTTCGAATTCGAAGTATGAATATATTAAAAAAAATCTTATTACGAAACACTTCTCCCTTTTGAAATATGAGAAGATAAAAAAAATATCACTAACATGTCAAAAAGAACTACTTTTTTTTTGACATTAAAATACATGTATTTTTTGTGGTTTATTCATTCATTTTTTTTAAAAAATATCTAACACATGGTACCATTAGTACTTCTTTTGGGGTTTAGCCAAAAAGAGAATGATATAAAATATTGACTTTATTGTAATAAATCTTAGGAGTACTAAAGTTGGATTTTCTTTAACTAAAATAAACAGAATTGTGATATATATCAATATGATGATTATGATATTAATTAGTTGATATATACTCCAAGAGAAATATTATATAACGTTCATAGAAAAATAAATAGTACAAAGCACAAAATATAACAAATATCAACATATATACGTTGAAAAACATAAATTTTCTTTTGAATTTGTTTCAAAAAATCAATTATATGCATAAATTTAGAGGGCAAGGTCATCCGCTTTTGAATAATAAATGTATATAATATATCATGATGATAATTTAAATATTTAACTAATTTTTCGAGTATGCATAAATTTAGATGGCAAGATCATCCGCTTTTGAATAGTAAATGTATATAATATATCACGATGATAATTTAAATATATAACTAATTTTTCGAGTATGCATAAATTTAGATGGCAAGATCATCCGCTTTTGAATAGTAAATGTATATAATATATCACGATGATAATTTAAATATATAACTAATTTTTCAAGTATGCATAAATTTAGAGGGCAAGATCAACTGCTTTTGAATAATAAATGTATATAATATATTACGATGATAATTTAAATATATAACTAATTTTTTGAGATAAGTTTAAAAAAAAATTTATGCCTTTTTCAAAAAAATAAGAAAGGAGAAATAACTATAGTGTATCAATTTGATTTGATTTATCTTTTAAAAATTATGATTATAAGGAGAAACATATGTAATGTATCAATTTGATTTGATTTTATTATTATAAAAAGCATATATTTAAATATTTATTTTACACGTGTTATTGAATAAAATAATATTTCGAAATAGCCGTCCCTCTTGACTTTTCCACATGCCAACAACCTCCAATTCTGAATTTTAATATCATTGGTATCTTTTTGCATTATTTTAAAAAGATTCATAGTTATGTATGTTGATAAGGTGTTTCAATATTCTTATAATCACATGGATATTATGATATATTTAAAAATATACATAAAATGATATTCTACGAAGAATTATCTTACAAAAATTACATATATTTTATTTATAAATATATGTATTCTATTTTTTTTGTTGATATCTTATGAAAAATATAATACATATAATAGAAATATCATTTGTGATAAGTTATGTATAGAATCTCTCCTCTTAGATTTTGCGCTACGGGATAACCGAGCAAATTGTCTTGTCTTGTCTTGTGTTGAACTCATTTTTCATAATAAGAATTAAGTTGTATTATAGTATAATTCGAAATTTATAATTCCTTACAACTCACTAATAAAGACACTGAGATTGATTTAAAAAATAGGTCCAAATAACTCTCTCCTCTCTCCTATCTTGCATCAATAGCGGCATTCTCTTACGAAAAAAAAAAATAATCTGATCCACAAAACATTTCATATTAGTAAATTCGGAAAAAAATCAAACCTTAAAGAGTGTGATGATAACGTTTCATGACGGATCATATTTCAAGGGACGTGAGACAGACGATTACGCCAAGCACCATAGTTCAAAGGGTATAATATAGATAACTACTACAAATATTAATAACTACTTCTATTATTTAAACTCGTAACTTATAAATCACCTAGAGACAACTACGACTCGAAAGAATATTCAATCATATTTTAATACTATAAAATACCAACTTCCAATAATTCAGATTTTTTCTAATCTTTCAATTTGCATATGCAATTATGAGCTTTTTATTACTATTAACATAATAATACAGTTCCCATGTGTCTCTATTGACTCTTTATCTGTCAACATATGGCCTTCAAAAGTTCAAATTTTTGCCTATTAATTCACACTACCTTCCAATTTCTTTCATTAACCATACTCTGCTCTTTTCACTCCACAAAACTCCATTAAAACACCACCAAAAAACACAAATAAACAATCATTTTTTTAGCAGAAAGTTCAGATTTTTCTATGTGAATCCAAAATCTTTGTTGAAAGTCAGCCAAAAGGGATTTTGAAGAAGGCAAAGTTGCAGAGGAGAAAAAATCAAGGATGGGTTATGGAGAAGAAGTTGATTCAGGCCATGCAAGGCTACATGAACTAGGATACAAACAAGAACTGAAAAGAGACCTTTCGTAAATACCCATTTCATAATTTCTTGAAAAAAATAAAAAAAATTCAATCTTTTTTGATTTTTTTGATTATTTGCTTATTGGGTTTTTTTGGGTTGTTGGGGTTTTGTTTTATTGCAGGGTGTTGTCGAATTTTGCGTTTTCGTTTTCTGTTGTATCAGTGCTTACTGGTTTGAATACATTGATGGGTACTGGTTTGAATTTTGGTGGGCCTGTTTCTTATGTTTATGGGTGGCTAATTGCTGGCGCATTTACACTGTTTGTTGGAATGTCAATGGCTGAGATTTGTTCTTCTTATCCAACTTCTGGGGGTCTTTATTATTGGAGTGCTAAGCTTGCTGGTCCAAGCTGGGCACCTTTTGCTTCTTGGATCACTGGCTGGTAATTTTTTTTGCTTTCTTGTTTAGTCTTTGCATTGTTTCTGTCTGAGTTGGTTTGTGATGTTTGGAGTTTATAGTATTTTGGAGTAGTTAGGATTTTGTGTTTCTGAGTTGTGAACTCTATTATTGGAATGCTAAGCTTGCTGGCCCAAGTGGGGGCACCTTTTGCTTCTTTAATCACTGGCTTGACTTTTTTTTTTTGCTTTTCTTGTTTAGTCTTTAAATTGTTTCTGTTGAGTTAGTTTGTGATGTTTGGTTCTTTATAGTATTTTGGAATAGTCTGAGGGGTAGTTAGGATTTTGAGTTTGTGAGGTCTGAATTTTGTTATTGGAGTGCTAAGTTTGCTGGTCCAAATGGGGCACGTTTTGCTTCTTGGATCACTGCCTGGTAATTTTTTGCTTTTCTTGTTTAGTCTTCACATTGTTTCTATTTAGTTAGTTTGTGACGTTTAGAGTTTGTAGTATTTTGGAATAGTTAGAGGAGGAGTTAGATTTTGAGTTTATGAGTTTTGAATTATAGGAAAGACAGTTGACCGAGTTCTGAATAAGTTATTTATATATCAAGTGGATTTTTTACACAATTATAGGATCTAGATCGAAGGTATTGGATTCTGCGGAACTGGTAGACCGGCTTGTAGCTCTGCCCCTAGGAACAGTCATATCATCTGTTTGTGAAAAGAATGAATTTTTAGAGAAGTCATTTATTATAAATACAAGAACTCCCTCAAAGTTTCTATTGGGTTAGTTTGTAATATTTGGAGTTTGTAGTATTTTGGAACAGTCAAGGCCAAGTTAGGACTTTGGGTTTATGAGTTCTGGATTCTAGGAAAGACAGTTTCTGAGTTCTAACTAGTTTCACTTCCTTACAAGTATTCTTGTGTTAATCAATCAGCAGTCTGTGTGCGACTGGTCCCCAGGGTCTCAGATATCAAAGAGAAAAATTCAAGAACGGGACTGACATTCCACCCTTACTTGGTGGTATGTTAGCCTGGATTAACTTTTCATATTGATTGTCAAGCTTTTTGCATTAGCATGATTTTATTAATCTTACAAGTATGTGAACTTGTATGTAAGCTCCACATAACTGGTCCTAGTGCGGATAAAGGAGGAGCATTACAGACTTACAGTAGGTTGACGGTCAATATTAAATACTCAAATTATGAGAAATCCCCGTAGTAATGAATCCTCTATGAATTGAAATGAAATAGGCCCAGATGGAGCCGAATACATAGATGATTCATGTTTTTGACCCCTACTAGTTTGGGTTTTAGGCATATCTGGTTGATGCTGATTTGCTTAACCAACAGTGCATTTTGGAGACAATAACTCGATCCATAGTTATGGCTTGATTTCCGCAAAAGACTGTTCTTCCGCAATTCGTAGTGTGAGAAATGCACAATCAGAATATGGTTTTGACTTTTGACAGTCAGAATGATTGTTCCTGAAAAATTGCAGCTGCGCTAGGACGACCTACATTGTCAATGAGTTCCTTAACTGTATGTGCGAGTTTAAGTTCAACGCTGCTAGACATTAAGTTCCTTAGAAGTAATATATTCATTGGGTAGAGCAAACAAAGAGAAGGTAAAATAGGAGGAAACACACACAAAAAAATGAAAATATTGAACTCTATGGGATGCTGACCGCTTTTTAATTCTTTACTTGGTACCTTTTATCATCTACTGACTTTCAACATTAGATTTAGCAGAATATGAAATTATTGAACTATCTTCTGGTAGCTCATGCCTCCGTCAATTGTGCAACATTCAGCTGTCATAAGTTACTTTTTGACAAAACTGATGGTTTCTACATTCATATTGCTTCTTTCTCAGTAAAATTTCTTTCCTTTTTGTATTGCAGGTTCAACATTGTTGGTCAGGTATCGTGAAGAATTACTCGTATTACCATTCACAGTTTTAGTGTCTAATTGGGCTTAGCTGATTCACCATATAAAACAACTCTAATCCAAAACGGAAAATCTGATTGCAGTGGGCTGTCACAACAAGTGTAGATTATTCATTGGCTCAGTTAGTTCAGGTAATAATTCTTCTTAGCACTGGTGGATTAAATGGTGGCGGATATCAGGCCTCCAAATATGTGGTTATCGCCCTTCACGCTGGAATTCTGCTTTTACATGCTTTATTAAACAGTCTTCCGATTTCATGGCTGTCCTTCATTGGACAACTAGCCGCTGCATGGAATGTTTTAGGTACATTGGAGTAAACCTTTGTCTATTCGACCTCATAATTATGGAATTACGCGTTCGCTCAGCTCTGAATTAATGATTACAGGTGTCTTTCTTCTTATGATTTTGATCCCAATGGTTGCAACAGAAAGAGCTAGCGCTAAATTTGTGTTTACTAACTTCAACACTGTCAATGAGGATGGAATCAACAATAAACTCTACATCTTCGTCCTCGGACTTCTCATGAGCCAGTATACATTGACAGGTTATGACGCTTCTGCCCATATGGTGAGTTCTGCATACTTTTCCTCTGCAATACTAATTGTTTTCCTTTATTTTCTAAAGTATGTCGACTGGAGCCATGGTGTGAACTCATTTTGCTGGTTACTCTTTTAAAATTATTAATTACAGAGGCCCTTCAAATTCCACAAGAAGTGATGAAAAATACTGTTCCTTTTAAACTACTGTGACAGTGTTAAGTTATGGATTTGTAACGAGACGAGGCTCAGATATCTGAGAATACAAAATGAACTTTCCTTGTCTTTGAACATCAGGAGCGGATTACATATAGCAGCAACTCAACTGAATGCTACTTGAAACTTAATTTCCTCCTCCATTAGGCCTAGTGAAACTAGGAACATCTCGTTCAAAGTGATTGTAAGTAAATTTTTTATTTTGTTCTTATCCACTGACGCTGTTTTGCAGACGGAAGAAACCAAAGATGCAGATAAGAATGGACCAAAAGGAATTGTAAGTGCTATTGGCATATCAATTCTTGCTGGCTGGGCTTACATACTTGGTATAACCTTTGCAGTTACAGATATCCCACATCTGTTAGATAAAAACAATGATTCTGGTGGCTATGCTATTGCTCAAATCTTTTATGACGTATTCAAGAGTAGATATGGCAGTGGTGTTGGTGGAATTGTTTGCTTAAGTGTTATTGCTGTTGCCGTATTCTTTTGTGGTATGAGCTCATTAACTAGCAACTCGAGGTAAATATACTTGATCGGAAATTCTCCTTCTATAACTCAAGATTCTTTAGAAGAGCCACTGATGGAAAATATCTTTGCAGGATGGCTTATGCATTCTCCAGAGATGGAGCAATGCCATATTCGTCGTTCTGGCATAAAGTAAACAAGCATGAGGTTCCGCTAAATGCAGTCTGGACGTCAGCTTTTATAGCATTTTGCATGGCATTGACGGTACAAAGTTCATACTTTTGCATCTTGAAAGACCACATTAAACCTCCCCTACACCGACAATACCCTTAAAAAAATCTGAGCAAAATAAGAACATACGATTCATATCAGAAAATTACTCTACTTATTACCTAGGCATAATACATATATAAACAGATGCTCAAACTTGGTCTTGGCTGGCAAGTAAACACTCTAAGTTTGAGTATGCACAATTAAACCCCTCAACTCGGCTCCATTGTGTCACGTCAGTGTCAAGTGTCAACGTAACACAATGGGGATGAGTTGGAGTGTTAAGTTGTCAGCTGAAACCAAATTGAGATGTCTAAATGTGCACTCTCAAAGTTAGAGTGCCTACTTGTCAGCATGCCTATTACTTAATATGCTTTCTTGATTCATCAATCTGCTTGTTTCGCGCCCTTCCAGTTACTAATACACTCTTTTTTCGTCTATTTTAACTATAGTCTCTTGGAAGCTTGGTAGCATTTCAAGCCATGACATCTATAGCGACAATCGGGCTTTACATTGCTTATGCCTTGCCAATCCTGTTTCGAGTGACTCTAGCTCGAAAATCCTTCACTCCAGGTCCTTTCAACTTGGGAAGCTACGGGATCATTGTAGGTTGGGTTGCAGTATTTTGGGTCGCGCTCATCTCTGTGCTCTTCTCTTTGCCTGTTGCCTACCCTATTACAGATCAAACTCTCAACTATACTCCAGTCGCGGTTGTTGGCCTTGTCATTCTTGTTGTTTCTTCATGGATCTTCAGTGCTAGGCATTGGTTTAAAGGTCCTATTACCAATATAGGCAACTCTAGTGAAGAAGCATAAGTAGAGAAAAATTCTTTTGTAATTAGACAACGCTGAATTGCTGATAGCGGATTTAAGATTTGAACTTTATGAATTCTAGTTTGAGATTTTTCCATATCTCAATTCTTGAATGTATTTTTAAAAACAACCCAAAATATGGCATGTATTGGAACGTTGTTGAAGCGTATATTGTATATACTTCCTAAGTTCCTATATACGTTATCCCTCCTTTTTTCGTTTTGATACAAATGTTGGCATATCTGAACACAATGAGGACGAGTTAAAGTGTTTAGTTGCTAGTTGAGATTAAGTTGACGTGCCTAAACGTGCACTCTCATAATCGGAGTGCACATTACGTTTTAGACACATCAACTTAGTCTCTGAGGCCAAATTTGAATGAACTGTCCATGTTATAAAACAACAGATGGAACGAAAAGGCTTCTATGCATTCAAAATCAAACAAGCAGCAAAATTTCACACTGAAAGCGATGCTAGCCAAAGTATTTGACATAACATAAACCTCATCTATGCTAGATCAAAGTAGTTGTTACAACAGAAAGACGACGATTTTACCAAAGAATAAGAAAAGGTGCCTAACGCGTAACCATGGAACAGCTGGGATAGAGTCACTGCTACTGCTATTTAAGTAGAAGAGAGACATGGAATTCCGCTACTTTTTTATGTTCCAAGCATGGGATGACCGTGGTGCTGTTGTGATTCCTTCGTAGTATTGGATGTCAAGCTTTCCCTTGTTCCATTCTTTGACAAAGTCGGAAAATAAATCACGAGCAGCCTCAGAAGAAAGATCTGAGAAGAACAATTTCTTCTTATCTTTCAGCCAGGTAGCAAATTCATTGTTCTTAGAGAAATAATCATCCTTTGATAGTTCTTCAAACTTGATTTTCTGTGAAAGATGTTACAGCAAAACCATATAAAAGATCAAACATGGAAATGGATATCCTACTTGTTTTCATAAAGTAAGTCAGGAGAAGGAACGCGAGGGGAAATAGTTACGTTACTGCTAAATGCACAGAGTCCAATAAATTTTCAAGCATTTCGAGCTCCGTTAGAGTGGATGACATTCAACATACAACAATATCACCTTACTGTGAACCTGAGCCAGTCTGATTGCACCACAACAGTCATCAATAGGTTTTTAAGTTTTAACCGCATGATTCCTCCATATATATATATATATGATATATGAATAACTTTGTATATCACATGGATTATCTATTTTCAATCAAAAACATCCACGGCCCAACCAAGATTTCAGATATCACGACTGAAGAAAATGAAACATTAAGTCTTCTTTACACGACATACTTTGAAGCATCGACCTGTAACGCTTTTAATGAAGATTCGCTACAAGAACGAACATAGGTTAGCTGAAAGCTCAAACCAGACAGAAAACTAGATCTAACTATAAATTCAAGCAAAATAAGCAGCAACCTAATTCAGCACCAACTTAAACCAACACTAATTGCATACAGCTACAAATTAGCGCAAAGTATAATAACGACATGAGCAGAGAACAAATATTTCTTCCACAACATATAATACAGAGTAATCAAGTGAGGAAGAGGACAAACTACTTGGAGGTTTATCGGCAGTAAATGGATTAGCTTGAGAAACCTCTTTTTGAAATTAAAAAGAAGAAGACGTAGGTGTAAAACTAGAAGCACTTACCAACTTATCCTTATGTTTGTGACTCTTGCTTTTGTGCTTTTCCCCCGACTCCCTATCTGAAGCAATACCAGTGAGTCAGTGTGTCTAACATAGCTTCAAGCACCAAACCAGTAACATATAGGGAAACCATTCAATTTAAGGTTACACATGTCCCTATGTAGAAACATACATAATAACATAAAATCAGATATCCACACTTGTTATAATAATCATATAAAATAGATCTATAAAGTTATCCGCGACATCACCATGAGTGAAACTAAACAATGAAGGGAGACCTAACAATACGAAGAACAGAGGTTAGTAATATTAAGTAGAATCAGTGTTCCAGCCTTAGATACTTGTCTTAATTGGAAGAGATTGCCTGAAATCTATGAGATTTCAGGGACAAAATCATAACTCTATCGCTGGGTCTATTAGTCTCTCCATCACAATACTGCAGGGACCCAATCTCTATTTGAAGAAAATGAGCACAAAAATCAAAGACCTTTTCAGTTATTAGTAGTATAAGATATCCTATCATATATCGGAACAAAGAACTTGGTTTCCAAGAAGAAGGCTTAGGAAGTACCCATCATTTCCAAAGCAAACAGAACTCCACAGAGTCGTTTGGTTACTGGGATGGTATAAACAAGATATCCCATGGGATTAGCTTATCCCACCTTTTATATGGTCTAGCTAATCCCTGCCTATTCAGTACAGAATGGTTCTTGGGACTAATTAACACTCATAACCAAATGCGAGACAAAATAATCCTGCATTACCCCTAACAATTTTCGCGTACAACAACAACAACAAACCTAGTGTAATCCCACACATGGGGTCTAGAGAGGGTAGAGTGTATGCAAACCTTACCCTTACCTTGATAGAAAGTTTGTTTCTAATATACCTTGACGAACGATAAAAAGTTGCAGAAACAACAACAAGATAATAAGATAATTGAGACTAAAGAAACAACATGTAGTTACAGAAATCTGAAGATAATAAGAAACAAGAATAATACTAATACTCAGAGAAAGGAAAAGAAATAATGTGTCCGACTACCTAATAGTCTTCTACTCTAATTCTCGACCTCCACACCCTCATATCAAGGGGCATGTCCTCGGTGAGCTAAACTTGCGCCATATCCTGCTAATCAACTCACCCCAATACTTCTTTGGCCAACCTCTACCCCTCCTCAAGCCCACTAAGGCAAACCTCTCACACCTCCTTACTAGGACATCTACACATCTCCTCCACATGTACGAACCGTCAGCCTCACTTCCCGCATCTTATCCACCACGGGGTTCACTCCCACCTTGTCCCTTTATTCCTACTCTTATCTCATCAGATATGCTCATAAGAGTTTTTGATCAACCAACACTCCGCCCCCATATAACATAGCCACAGATAGTCTAACCACCACCCTATAGAACTAGGGGACAAAACAAAAATCCTACATAATACCAGTAAAGCTACTTGCAAGAAGTTACCTTTTTGTTTCTTTTTCCTTTAGAGTATATGGTTGCCCCGTAATTTCTCGCTTAGTTTGTTAACGAATGACAAAATCTTCTAACCCACATGTAAAAATTAACCAAAGTGAAACAAAGAAGAACAAAAGGTCTCTGTGAGCAGCAAAATACTTCTCAATTCATTTTCAAACTCACTACACTAATTAATCAAACCAAACCCTACCAACAGTAATAACACCCAAATCCTTAATACTCAAAATACCAATTGATTTACAAAATCCCTAGATTTTCATACTAAAAATCAGTAAATTTCTCAACTTTACCTTCATTAGAACGCCGTTTCGATTTATGAGATTTGTGTTTCTCCTTTCTAGATTTGTCTTTACTAGTTTCTTCATCTCCTTTGATCTTCTGCCTTTTGCTTCTCCCTTCATCTGCTATATAAAGCACAAACACACATATATATATGAACATAAATTTGCAAAATTATCAATTTGGTAGAGATGAAGAAAAGTGAAAAATTTACCTTGCGGAGAAGACGGCGAATTTCTCTTATGCTTCATCTTCTCCTCCTTCCTCTTCCTATCGCTACCCATTTTTGCACACAAACTTGTCTTCCTATGTAAATATGCAAGAGAAAAAGTTCAAAATAACTTTATTATGTAATGTTGTTACGGTTACTCGCTCTATTGTTAATTTAAATATAATATTTATTTTGATATAACAATTAATTTGATGTAATCGTGTTATTACATTTTTTTTAATTTTGTTTTTGTTTGTTAACTCGTAATTATATTTTATCTTTGACTTACCTTCTTATAATAGCTTTACTCCAATAAGCTATTTTTCTTGTAGGTTTATCCATTGTTGACGTGTGATATCATGTAATAACGGAAAATATTACAACCAAGTTAAAGTATCGTATTCATTAAAATAATATGGTATGGTGCATACACCATAATACAATATAATACGATACATTATAAAATAATACGTACCAACCATTCAAATGGACTGTAAGCTCATTTTGCCTGGAAGCAATTTCAGCTGTGTTTGTTCAAGATTTTCATAAAAAGATCCAACTTTAAGAAGAATACCAAAACCCCCAAAAGCTTTAAAGCAATTGATTTCCCTTGTGATTGCACATTATTTAGATATGAAGCAAGGATCTTTATCGTGCGACAGAGTCGAGAGTTAGGATTTTCAATAAGCACGTTTAAAATATGAAGAAGTGAAACATCTACTATAAAACATGAAAAGTTATTTTAATCATGTATAATCGTGTAGTTTTTCCTCCGCCACATTCAAATAATTAGTCTTCCAGCGGGGTTTAAAGGATCAGCTCGGAGATGACTTGGTGTTTGAAAAACTCACATGGCTCTCTGCCTAGTTACTCTTGAGATTCAGTTGTGTTTGTTAAGCTTGGAACATTTTGGTACTGCGCGATCCCAGCTTTGTCAAGTCCCACATTGCTCGTATGCTCGTGGTGCCTCAGCCATCAACCTATTGTTTGGACTGCATACTCTTCCTTCTAAGCATCTATCATCCTTACGACATATGTTTTCACGTACATTTTCTTTACAACTCGCGCCTCTTTGACATTTAGACAGAGGAAGGATCACTCACTATCTGCTGAAATCATTGCAATGGCCTTGTTTGCTTTTATACAAGTTATCGAGTTTACTTATACAATGAGATCAAATAATCTGCTATTATTTACGAGTAAAGGGATACAAGGAAATCATTTGGTGGAACAAATGAAGGCACCGCAGGTGGTTGAGGTAAGTATACTTCTTGAAGTGTTCCGTTGACGTTCATAGGGAACTCATTTGATTCAGTACATTGGAATGTTTTCCGTTGTCAGGAAGTGATGCTGATCTGTTTTTTTCCGTAAGATTAAGAGAGATATGGTGGAAGAAGTAGGTGCACGAGGGACATCATGCCAATCATTCTCTCTTGATAGCAATTCCGATCCCCATTATTGAATAGTTCTCGAGAGAACTAGACAGTTTGATGATGTTGTAGAGGTTATAAGAAGGTTGATTACTACCCCAACCAAAGCATACTGTCTTCCGCTGACTATGGAGCTATCCAATAGAGTCCTCGAGAAGTATAAACATGTTTTAGATTGATTTTTACGAGTTACTTTCATGGAGGAGGTCATGCAGAACTTGAATAGGAAGATTCTGACATACTATGCTGCTAATCACCAGAGAACTGCAATCTTCCAAAGGGTAAAAAGTGTTCCGAGTAATGGATTTTATCTGTATGGTCGAAGGTACTTCTTTTTGGCTTTCTCAGCTAAACCAGTTGAGGGATACAGTCGATATGTTGCTGAGATGAGAAAGAAGGACATGAATATTTGTTTACCATTTGGATCAAGTAAGAAAAAAAACCCACGCGAGGAGAAACTTCCTTCTTAAGACGTTCCAAAATAAAGCAGTGGTGGGGCGACAACTGCATTTGTAAGATTGTAGACCTCTGACCTCTTCAAAAAATAGATTCTTGTACAAACATTGGGAAATGAGCTTCTCGAAGATGTGGGTCAATACTGCCCGAACTTGAAGGTTGTTGATTAAGAAACTGTCCACTCAAGGAATTGCGGGTCTCTCTACTTTAGCTGGTCATGTTTTAACAAAAGTAAAGCTCCAGGCACTTAACTCTTTTGCTGTGAAATTACAGTAACAAATCTAACTCTTGGTCAGGATTTCAATAAGTATTTGCAATAAAGACAGAGATTTGGGTCTTCAAGTTATCTGAGGCTGTTTTGCGTAAAAAAAAATGCTTCATTCCAGGCAATGGATTGGTTGCTGGTGTCAAAAGCTTCACTTAGAGGAATGCCACATGATTACCGAGGCTGGACTTTTTGGCATAGTTTTGAACTGTGGTAAGAACCTGAAGCCGAGGCTGGATATTTTGGCATAGTTTTGAACTGTGGTAAGAAACTGAAGCCCAAGGCTGGATTTTTTGGCATAGTTTTGAACTGTGGTAAGAAACTGAAGCCGAGGCTGGATTTTTTGGCATAATTTTGAACTGTGGTAAGAAACTGAAGCCGAGGCTGGATTTTTTGGCATAGTTTTGAACTGTGATAAGAAACTGAAGCCAAGGCTGGATATTTTGGCATAGTTTTGAACTGTGGTAAGAAACTGAAGCCAAGGCTAGATTTTTTGGCATAGTTTTGAACTGTGGTAAGAAACTGAAGCCGAGGCTGGACTTTTTGGCATAGTTTTAAACTGTGGTTAGAAACTGAAGAGGCTTTCCTTGGTGAACTGCTTTGGTGTGAAACACTTAAAGCTATTCATTTCCTTTGGAATATTTGGCTATTCATAACTGTCCTGGAGTAGGCAATGTTACCATTGTTTTAGTAGGTAGACTGTGTCACAAACTAACTCATTTGGAGCTGTGTACCTAATTTTGTGGCTGTGAAATTAAGCGGGTGTGCCAATGTTACGGACAAATCAGTTTCAGCCATAACAGATATGAGCAGCAGCAACTTAAGTCTGCAGGTCACGCATTCCTCAACGAGAGTCAAGTGTTTATAAGTCCAAATCAGACATTTGATTGTTACTGCAGCCGGCTCTTACCACTTCCAGTGCCAGATGTCTAGACTTGTCTCTCTTTGGTCTACTATCAAAGACAACCTGGCCTATTTTTAGCTTCATCAACTCACACTTGACCATATCCAACCTGACTCCCGTTTTTAACACTTCGCATACTTAGACTTCTTGCAATGGCATTCAGTGTATGGTTCTTTGTTGTAACTGAATGTCTTCTCTTGTTAAGAGCTGTGCAACTAATTTGGTGGCGGTGAATATAAGCGGGTGTGTCAATATTACAGACAAATTAGCTGAGCTGCATGGGGGATCCCTGGAATCTCTGATCGTAGATGGTTGGACATGTTACTGATTCCACCTTTAGTAGAAATTTCAAACTCTTGCAGGTTACTTAATGAAGATGTTTCCAAGTGATTCAGGAAATGCAACTTTGGCTAGTTCAGTACAGCTCCATTTGCAGATCATCTCACTGTCTGGTTGCCCTTTGGTGTTTGCGCGAGAAGCAACTTCCTCTTCTAGACATTCCAAAAGTGGGAGAAGCCCAGCATCTGTTATTCTAGTAAGCCCACTGAGATCCAAATGATGAAGCTGGGGACATAGATTCCCCACCATAGCTAAGCTAGTGCTACCGAATCCTGGACAGCTTCGGATGGACAACGATCGAGAGAATCACAGGGAGACAACAAGGCGGCTTGTGGAGGCAAATCCTCGACTCCCACACTTCACCAGGGAAAGACTTTTCAACTTGCTGCAGATTGAAACAGCATTTGTTATGCCCCTTTGGGTGATCATGTGGGACTCTTCTAGCAAGAGATACTCCAGAGATCCAGCAGCTCGAGCAAACGCACCAAGTCCACCATCAGAAACAAAACACTCGCGAAGGCACATGCTTTTAATATTTGTGCAGCCCTTTCCCACTGCTTCAAGACTCAAATCGGTGACTCCGCACTAAGTGACTTTCAAAGAAGCCAGATATTGCAGACCCTGAGCAGTACCCATAACCCAAAACCCCTAAGAGACCGACAACCGTGGGCAATTGCTGATAGACCAACATTAGTAATACCACGAACTGAGAGCTTTCCAAGACCCTCACCGCTGGAAGTTCCAACTGCTTATATCTGTTGCTTGAATCTTTTCCTATCTAAACACCTAGTAAGGTATCCGTCATACTCCACTTCAAGATTTTCAAGATAACACTGTGAAGGTCCGACTTTGGTAACAACATGACTTTCTTTTTTGTCATCTTGATTAATAAGCTCTTTAAAAGTGTTACCTTAAATTTCCAGGGCTGGATCAGTTGGAAGACCAACCTTAATCTGGAGCTGTGTAGCTATTTTTGTGGTGGTTAATTAAGCGGGTGTGTCTATGTTATGGACAAATCAATTTCAGCCATAGCAGATATGAGAAGCAACAACTAAGGTCTGCAGGTCAAGCATTGCTCAACGAGAGTCAAGTGCTTAATTACAAGTCCAAATGAGATATTTGATTGTTACAGAAACCGGCGCCTATCACTTCCAGTGCCAGATGTCTAGACTTGTCTCGCTTGGGCTACTATCAAAGACAACCTGACGTATTTTTGGCTTCATCAACTCGCACTCGATCATATTACCTTAAATTTGCAGGGCTGAATCAGTTGGAAGACCGACATATCTCCTTCTATTACACGGTTACAGACAAATTGGTTGAGCTACATGGGGATTTTCTGGAGTCTCTGATCGTAAATGGTTGCATACATGTTACTGATGCAACCTTTAGTAGAAATTTCAAACTCTTAATGGGCCAGTGCTGTACAATTCCATTTGCAGATCATCTCACTGGCCGGTTGCCCTTTGATATCGGACAAAAGCTTACCCTTCTTGCACGAGTCAAAGGTAAGAAGCTTGACTGCATGAACATACAACACTGTCCCGGAATCAGCTCTAGTACTGTTGACGTGCTCGTAGAGCAACACTAGAGCTGTGATATCCTTTGCTAAGCAGGTGGTGGCTTAGATCCCATGCAGTTTACAAGTTGGTCACTGTGAATATAGGGTGTAGCAACTTAAAATTGTCTAGTGAGTTTTTGAGATGAGAAAGAAGGACACGAACATATGTTCACATTTTGGATCAAACAGTAACCTTGCACGAGGAACAACTTCCTCCTCTAGACGTTCCAATACACAAGTGTTGTCAGTTTGACAATATAAAGTGCTATTAGAGAGGATATCATCTCGCTGTCATGACATTGACAGAAATCGAAAACATCAATAAAGGAAAGTAATCTGCTAGTGGAAGTGCTTTTTATTTCTTAATTACAGGTCCTTAAATAGAAAAAAACTACTAATAACAGAACGCGTCTGTTACTCCTAATTATTCTAATATTAACTTTGCTCCATTAATCCTCCTAAACAATAGCAACAAACAAACTAACAACTCATAAATTTGCTAGTTGCCAACTAACATTGTTGTTGAGATCCAAAAATTAATATATATACTTAGCAAGATTATTGATATTAGTAAAACACAATGGTAAGAGGTTTTTACTATTTTTCAGCACCATTCAAGCAAGAAAACTATTTGAGTTTAATCATCTCTGATTATATATCAATTAATTTACATAACCTCACAAAATATTAGTAGTTGAGTATTCTTTTTGTGAGACAAATATAATTGTATTAGCAATAGGCAGTAAGTAATTATTCTTGAGATCAGAAATACATGTAAAAGATGAATTTTTTCAATAACAATTCTTGTAGCAACTTGTAATAGATATACTCTCTCCAGTTCAATCTTAACGAAAACTCCTTAGTTAGTTCGACTCTTCGAGTAGAGACTAGAGAGTCTTAGTTAGTTCGACTCTTCGAGTAGAGACTAGAGAGTCTCTTGGTAGGGAACGTTCTCTATCTAGCACGAGTATAGGATAATCGGATACTAAAGGAGAACATTGAATTCACGAAATGTCTTAAAAATGGAGGTGGATTTATGGACTCCGAATATGTGGTTATGTTCCTCGAAAGGACAATAATATACAGTAATGTTTGTTTATTGTTGTACATATCAATTACCAATAGTGGTTTTGACCACAGAAACAAACAACTTCGTCCGCCCTTCCTATATGTGAAGTACGCTGCACATTTCACCAACCAACCTAACAATACAACTGTAAAGATAGCTTTACTGTTGTACACCACTTTGAATCGGGACGAGAGTACTCTTCCAGGGACCGGGTCCGTGCATTTGTGAGGATCATCAAAACACCTTGAATATAACACGATGCATCTGTGTACACTGGCTCTACTAATGTTGTGACATATATATTGTCAGAGATGAAATATGCATCAGATTTGCCTATTCTGGTTTCATCAACTTGTACATGATCTTACCCAACATGAATGTTGTTTTCGTACTGATTAACATTTCACATACTGATCATTGATGCCACCAGTGATTAAGAGACAAGCGGTGGAAGAATCGGGGGCACAAGAGGCATATTTCATTCTAATGAAGTTGATTTCACCAAAGAAATTCAATAATATGTGACAATATGTGTATAAACACCAAAATAAAAGGAGGTCAAAATCAAAACTCGAGGCTAATAATGTAGTGGAAAATGTAATGCACAGTAAATCTTGTGCTAATAAGAAAATCCAAGATAGAAAAAAGTCCTTACATAGATAAAAGCTACAAAAAATAACACTTATATATAACTAGTAAACTAAAAAAAATCAGACATTTGATTGTTATGAAAACCGGTGGCTACCACTTCCAGTGCCATCGGTTTTGAATCGTCTACTATCAAAGACAGCCTGGCCTATATTTGGCTTCATCAACTCGCACTTGATCATATCCAACCTGACTCCCGTATTTAGCATTTCGCATACTTAGACTTCTTGCAATGGCATTCAGTGTCTGGTTTTTTGTTGTAACATCATAGTCCACAACAAACTCTCCTTGCGAGATATCATAGTCCATAATAAAGTCTGACTGCATAATCGGTTTTGTTTTTAACTTGAATGGGTAAACTTGGATTTTTTTTCAACACCATCCACCAAGACTCTAGCTTTTTTACTTTGGGATATGTACAGAATCTTCATTCATAGATTGGTTACTTAAATGCTCATTCACAACTTCTTTATGAAGCATCATCTATTGCATTGATAACGGGGATTAGTATCTTCTCTTTTTCTTGCGAGACATCATATATAGTCCATAATAAACTCTCCTTGCAGTATAGTCCATAACAAACTCTCCTTGCGAGACATCATAGTCCACAACAAACTCTACGTGCGAGACATCATAGTCCATAACAAACTCTCCTTGCGAGACATCATAGTCCACGACAAACTCTCCTTGGGAGACATCATAGTCCATAACAAACTCTCCTTGGGAGACATCATAGTCCAAAACAAACTCTCCGTGCGAGACATCATAGTCCATAACAAACTCTCCTTGCGAGACATCATAGTCCACAACAAATTAGATGAGCTGCAAGGAAAATCTTCGGAGTCTGTGATTATATATGTTACTACTGATGCAACCTTTAGTAGAAATTTCAAACTCTTACTGGATTCTTAATGAATTCGTTATTTCCAAGTGATTCAGGGATCACAACTTCGGCAAGTGCTGTACCTTAGCTCCATTTGCAGATAATAGATTGGTTGCTTGTGTGAAAGCTTCAGTTAGAGGAATGCCACATGATTAGCGAGGTTGGATTTTTTGGCATAGTTTTGAACTGTGGTAAGAAACTGAAGACGCTTTCCTTGGTGAACTTCTTTGGTGGGAAACACTTAAACTATGCATTTCCTTTGGAATCTTTGGCTATTCGCAACTGTCCTGGAGTGGCAATGTTACCATTGTTGTAGTAGGTAGACTGTCACAAACTAACTCATTTGGAGCTGTGTACTTAATTTTGTGGCTGTGAAATTAAGCGGGTGTGCAAATGTTACGGACAAATCAGTTTCAGCCATAACAGATATGAGTAGCAGCAACTTAAGTCTGCAGGTCAAGCATTCCTCAACGAGAGTCAAGTGTTTATAAGTCCAAATCAGACATTTGATTTACTGCAGCCAGATCCTACCACTTCCAGTGCCAGATGTCTAGACTTGTCTCTTTTTGGTCTACTATCAAAGACAACCTGGCCTATTTTTAGCTTCATCAACTCACACTTGATCATATCCAACCTGACTCCTGTTTTTAATACTTCGCATACTTAGACTTCTTGCAATGGCATTCAGTGTATGGTTCTTTGTTGTAACTGAATGTCTTCTCTTGTTAAGAGCTGTGCAACTAATTTGGTGGCGGTGAATATAAGCGGGTGTGTCAATATTACAGACAAATTAGCTGAGCTGCATGGGGGATCTCTGGAATCTCTGATCGTAGATGGTTGCAGACATCTTACTGATGCCACCTTTAGTAGAAATTTCAAACTCTTGCAGGTTACTTAATGAACTCGATGTTTCCAAGTGATTCAGAAATTGCAACTTTGGCTAGGGCAGTACAGCTCCATTTGCAGATCATCTCACTGTTTGGTTGCCCTTTGGTGTTCGCACGAGGAGCAACTTTCTCTTCTAGATATTCCAAAAGTGGGAGAAGCCCAGCATCTGTTACTCTAGTAAGCCCACTGAGATCCAAATGATGAATCTGGGGACATAGCTTTCGCACCATAGCTAAGCTAGTGCTACCAAATCCTGGACAGCTTCGGATGGACAACGATTGAAGAGAATCACAGGGAGACAAATCAGTTTCAGCCATAGCAGATATGAGCAGCAACAACTAAAGTCTGCAGGTCAAGCATTGCTCAACGAGAGTCAAGTGCTTATAAGTCCAAATGAGATATTTGATTGTTACAGCAACCGGTGCCTATCACTTCCAGTGCCATATGTCTAGACTTGTCTCGCTTGGGCTACTATCAAAGACAACCTGACGTATTTTTGGCTTCATCAACTCGCACTCGATCATATTACCTTAAATTTGCAGGGCTGAATCAGTTGGAAGACCGACACATCTCCTTCTATTACACGGTTACAGACAAATCCGTTGAGTTACATAGGGAATCTCTGGAGTCTCTGATGGTAGATGGTTGCATACATGTTACTGATGCAACCTTTAGTAGAAATTTCAAACTCTTACTGGGCCAGTGCTTTACAATTCCATTTGCAGATCATCTCACTGGCTCGTTGCCCCTTTGGTGTCTGACAAAAGCTTACCCTTCTTGCACGTGTTTGAGGTCAGGACCTTCACGCTTGAACATACAATACTGTCCCGAAATCAGCTCTAGTACTGTTGACGTGCTTGTAGAGCAACACTAGAGCTGTGATGTACTTGCCTAAGCAGATGGTAGCTTAGACCCCTTGCAGTTTACAACTTCGTCAATGTGAATATAGGGTGTAGCAACTTTAATTTGTCTAGTGAGTTTTTGAGATGAGAAAGGAGGACATGAACAATTGTTCGCCTTTTGGATCAAGCAGTAACCCTGCGCGAGAAGCAGCTTTCTCCTCTAGACGTTCCAAAACACAAGTGTGACAATATAAAGTGCTATTAGAGACGATTTCATCTCCCTGTGATGACATTGATAGAAATCGAAAACATCAATAAAGGTAAGTAATCTGCAAGTGGAAGTGCTTTTTATTTCTCAATTACAACTCTTAAATAGAAAAAAACTACTAATAACAGAACGCGTTTGTTACTCCTAATTATTCTAATATAAACTTTGCTCCATTAGACCTCCTAAACAATAGCAAGAAACAAACTACTACCTCATAAATTTGCTAGTTGCCAACTAACATTGTATTTAAGATCCAAAATTTAATATATTGCATACATACTTGGCAAGATTATTGATTTTAGTAAAAATAATGGTAAAGGTTTTTACTATTTTTCAGCACATTCAAGCAAGAAAACTATCTCAGTTTGATCATCACTAATTATATATTAATTGATTTACATAACCTCACAATAATTTTATTAGAGAATTATTTTTTAGTGAGACAAATATAATTGTTTTAGCAATAGCCAATAAGTAATTACTCTTGAGATCCGTTGGCCTTGACGGCTAAAACGGTCCATTTTGAAGGTCAAACGAGCCCCCGAACAGGTAAGCCCCTCATTTTGCTAATTTTCGTGTGCTATAGTCCATGATCTTTTTTTGTGATTCAGAATTCCGACATCTTTTTTGCCCAAATCTTTTGTGGACGTCAGTTATGACAATAGCTATGGAGTCAGTTGGCCCTGACGGTCAAAATGACCCATTTTGAAGGTCAAACGAGCCTTAGAGAAGGTAAACCCCTAATTTTGTCAATTTTCGTGTGCTATAGTCCATGGTCTTTTTTGGTGATTCAGAATTTCGACGTCTTTTTTCCCCAAATTGTTTGTGGATGTCCATTAAGATGTTAGATATGGAGCTAGTTGACCCTGACTGACAAAACAACCCATTTTCAAGGCCGAACGTGCACCCAAGAAGGTAAACCCTATTTTTGCCAATTTTTGTGTACTATAGTCCAAGAATTTTTGGTGATTCAAAATTATAACATCTTTTTTGCCCAAATTTGTTGTGGAAGTTCTTTAAGATGTTATCTATGCACCCAATTGTCCTTGCGGCCATAACGACCCATTTTTAAGGTCAAACGAGCTCAGAGAAGGTAAACCCCTTATTTAGCCAATTTTTGTGTAGTCTACGATCTTTTTTTATAATCCAGATTTTTGACGTAGTTTTTGCCATTTTTTTGTGGATGTCTGTTCAGAAATTAGCTATGGAGTCATTTGGCCCTGACATCCAAAACGACCCATTTTGAAGGTCAAATGAGCCCCGAAGCAGGTCAACCCCTTCGCTGACTTTTATGTGTTATAGTCCATGAATTTTTGCAGATCCAAAATTCTGACATTTTTTTTGCGTCAATATTTCGTGGACATCTGCTAAGACGTTGGTTATGGAGATAGTTGGCCCTGACGGCCAAAACAGCTCATTACAAGGTCGAATGAGCCCCGAAGCAGGTAAACCCCATTTTGTCAATTTTCATGTACTATGGATTTTTGGTGATCTGAAATTTCGACTTCTTTTTGCCCAAATTTTTCGTGGACGTTTAAGACGCCACCTATGGAGCCTTGACAGCCAAAACAACACATTTTGAAGGTCAAACGAGCCCTAGAGCAGGTAAACCCCTCATTTTGCTGATTTTCATGTGCTATAATTCACGATCTTTTTTGGTGATCCAGAATTCTAACGTCTTTTTTGCCCAAATTTTTTGTGGACATCTGTTAAGATTTTAGCTATGGATCCCATTGACCCTTACGACCAAAAATAACCATTTGAAGGTCAAATGAGCCCCCGAGTAGGTAAATCCCCCATTTTGTCGATTTTCGTGTACTATAGTTGATGAACTTTTGGTGATCCAAAATTTTGAAGTCTTTTTTGCCCAAATTTTTCGTCAACGTCCCTTAATACATTAGATATGGAGTCAGTTGGCCTTGACAACCAAACCAACGCATTATCAAGGTCAAATAGCTCTAAAGAAGGTAAGCCGTTAAATTCTGACGTGTCTTTTGCCCAAATTTGTTATGGACGTCTATTAAGACATTATCTATAGTGACAGTTGGCCCTGACGGTCAAAATGACCCATTTTGAAGGTCTTATGAGTTCCGGAGCAAGTAAACCCATGATTTTGCCGAATTTCTTTTGCTAAATCCATAATTTTTTTTGTGATCCAGAATTCTGATGTATTTTTTGTCCAAATTTCTAGTGGACATCCATTAAGACGTAATCTATAGATTCAGCAGGCCACGACGACTAAAATGACCTATTTTAAAGGTGAAACGAGCATCGAAACAAGTAAACCCATATTTTGCCAATTTTCATGTGCTATAATCCATGAATTTTTGGTGATCCAGAATTCCAACAACGTTTTTATGATGGCTAAACGATCCATTTTTAAGGTCAAACGAGTCGCGAAGAGGTAAACCCAATTTTGCATATTTGTTTGTACTATAGTCTATAGATTTTTTATGATGCGAATTATGATGTCTTTTTTGTCCAAATTTTTTGTGGACGTCCATTAAGACATTATCTATGGAGTCATATATCCGGATGGACAAGACGACTCATTTTGAAGGTCAAACGAGTCTTGGAGCAGGTAAATCCATCATTTTGTCGATATTTGTATGCTATATTCCATGATCATTTTTTGTGATTTTGAATTCCGACGTCTTTTTTGCCTAAATTTTTTGTGGATGTCCGTTAAGACAATAGTTGTGGAGTCAGTTGGCCCTGACGGTCAAATGACACATTTTGAAAGTCAAATGATCCCGAGAGCATGTAAACCCTCCATTTTGTTGATTTTCATGTGCTATACCACGAAAATTGATAAAATTTATCTTTGCCTTCTTTGGAGCTCGTTTGAATTTTAATATGCACCATTTTTCTCTGCGAGACGAACTGGTTCCATTTCTAAGGTCTAACTGACATCCATGAAAAATTTTGCCCATTTTATTTTAGAATTTCTGGATAAAAAAAAATTCATGAGCTATAACACTCGAAAATCAGTAAAATCTACATTTGCCTGCTTTGGGGCTCGTTTGTACTTGAAAATGCACCATTTTTCCCCACAGGATGAACTAGTTCCATTTCTATGGTCTTAACGGACGTCCATGAAATTATTTGGCCATTTTTGTTTCAAAATTTATGGATAAAAAAATTTTCATGGGCTATAGCACACGAAAATCTATAAAATCTGTCTTTTCCTTCTTTGGGGCATGTCTGAACTAGAAAATGCATCATTTTTCCCCGCAAGACAAACTAGTTCCATTCTAAACGGATGTCCATGAACAATTTCGATTATTTTAGATTGGAATTTCCATATCAAAATAAATCCATGGGCTATAACATATGAAAATCGATAGAATCTGCATTTATCTTCTTTATGGCTCGTTTGAATTTGAAAATGTACCATTTTTCTTCGCGGAATGAACTAGTTCCATGTCTCATTTCCTAGCTGGCGTCCATGAAAAATTTTGGTCATTTTATCTTGGGATTTTCTAATAAAAAAATTCATGGTCGATTGCACATGAAAATTGATAAAATCTGCCTTTGCATGCTTAGGGGTTCGTTTGAACTTGAAAATGCATCATTGATACCTCAAGACGAACTGATTCTATTTCTAAGATCTTAAAGAACGTTAATGAAAAATTTTGGCCATTTTATTTTGGAATTTCTGGATTAAAAAAATTCATGGGCACACAAAAATCGATAAAATGTGTCTTTGCCTCTTTTGGAACTCGTCTGAACTTGAAAATGCAACATTTTTTCTCTCGTGATGGACTAGTTCAATTTCTAAGGTCTTAACAGATGTCCATAAAAAAATTTGACTTTTTTGTTTCGAAATTTCCGAATAAAAAAAAATCTATGGGTTATAACATACGAAAATTAGTAAAATATATCTTTGCATGTTTTGGGGATCATTTGAGCTTGAAAATGTACCATTTTCCCCGCGGTATGAACTAGTTACAATTCTAAGGTCTTAATGCACATCTTAGAAAAAAATTAACAATTTTGTTTTGAGATTTTGGGGTCAAAAAATTCATGGGCTATACCACATAAAAATCAATAAAATCTGTCAATACCTGTTTTGGGGCTCGTTTGAATTTGAAAATGCATCGTTTCTCTCTCGCGGATTGAACTAGTTAATTTTCTGATGTCATAACCGACATCCACGAAATCTTCGGACATTTTGTTTTGGGATTTATGGTTCAATAAAAATTCATGGGCTATAGCACACGAAAATATGTACAATCTACCATTGCCTGCTTTGCGGCACATTTGAAATTGAAAATGCACTATTTTTCCTGACGAGATGACTTGGTTCCATTTCTAAGGTCTTCATGGACGTTCATGAAATATTTTGGTCATTTTACTTTGATATTTCCGAATAAAAAAATCATAGGGTTATAGCACCGAAAATTGATAAATCTGTCTTTGCATGCTTTAGGGCTCGTTTGAACTTTAAAATGCACCATTTTTTCCCGCGAGATGAACTAGTTTCGTTTATAAGGTCTTAAAGGACGTCCATTAAAAAATTTGGTCATTTTTGTTCAGAATTTTCGGATAAAAAAATCTATGAACTATAGCACACGAAAATCGGTAAATCTGCGTTTGCCTATTTTGGAGCTCGTTTGAACTTGAAAATGCACTAGTTTTTTCTTGCGGAATGAACTTGTTTTTATTTCTAAGGTCATAGCGGATGTCCATGAAAATTTTTGGTTATTTTGTTTCGAATTTATGGATCAAAACATATTCATGAGCTCTAGCACTCGAAAATCGATAAAATTTGTCATTTCCTTCTTTGTGGCTCGCTTGAACTTTAAAATGCATTATTTTTCCCACGGGACGAACTGGTTGCATTTCTAAGGTATTAATAGACGTCTATAAAAACATTTGGCCATTTTATTTTGGATTTCTATATCAAAAAAAATTCATGAGCTATTGCACACAAAAATCGAGATAATATGACTTTGCCTACTTTAAGGCTTGTTTGAGCTTGAAAATGCACAATTTTTCCTCACGGGAAGAACTAGTTCCATTTCTAAGGTCTGACCCGACGCCCATGAAAATTTTTGACCATTTTGTTTTGGAATTTTTGAATCAAAAAAATCATGGGCTAGCACACGAAAATTGAGAAAGTCTACCTTTGCTTGGTTTGGGCTTGCATAAACTTGAAAATGCATCATTTTCTTCGCGGGACGAACAAGTTCCATTTCTAATGTCTTAAGGGATGTCCATGAAATTTTTTGGCCATTTTGTTTTGGTATTTCCAGGTAAAAAAAACCATGATCTATAGCACAAGAAAATTGGTTAAATATGCCCAATTTGCATGCTTTGGGGCTTGTTTAAACTTGAAAATGCATCATTTTTTCCCGCAAGATGAACTTGTTCCATTTCTAAGGTCTTAACGGGTGTTAATGAAAAATTTTGACAATTTTTCATTCGAAATTTTCAGATATAAAAAAGTTCATTGGTTATAGCAAACGAAAATCCATAAAATCTGCTTGTGCTTGCTTTGGGTTCGTTTGAAGTTTAAAATGTACTAGTTTACTTCGCAGGATGAACTTGTTCTATATTTAAGATCTTAGTGGACGTCCATGAAAAATTTTAGTCATTTTATTTCGAAATTTACATATAAAAAAATCAATGGGCTATAACACACAGAAATCGATAAAATCTATCGTTGTCTGCTTTGGAGCTCGTTTGAACTTGAAAATTCACAATTTTAAACCGCGGTATGAACTGGTTCCATTTCTAAGATCTTAAAAGACGTTCATGAAAAATTTTGGTCATCTTTTTTCAGATTTCCAGATTAAAAAAATTCATGAGCTAGCACACGAAAATCGGCAAAATCTTTCTTTGCCTGCTCTAGGGCTTGTTTAAATTTGAAAATGCAGCAATTTTCCCCGCGAGGTGACTAGTTCCATTTCTAAGATCTTAAAGAACGTCCATGAAATATTTTGGCAATTTTATTTTGGGATTTTCGGAGCAAAAATAATTCATGGACTATAGCACAAAAATCGGTAAAATTTGCTTTTGCCTGTTTTAGGGCTCATTTGGACTTGAAAAAATATCATTTTCCCCGCGGAACGAATTCGTTCCATTTCTAAGGTATTAGTGGACATCTCTGAAAAATTTTGGTGATATTATTTCGAGTTTCCTGATTAAAAAAAACTCATGGGCTATAGCAAATGAAATTAATAAAATTTGTCTTTGCCTTCTTTGGAAATCGTTTGAACTTAAAAATGCACCATTTCCCCCCGCGGAACGAACTGATTTCATTTCTAAGGTCTTAACGAACATCCATGAAAAATTTTACTTATTTTTTTTTTGGATTTGTGAATACAAAAATCTATGGGCTATAGCACAGAAAAATCAATAAATCTGTCTTACAAATGCTTTGCAGCTCGTTTGAACTTGAATTTGGACCATTTTTTCCTACAAAAAGAACTGTTTCCATTTCTAAGGTCTTAACAGATGTAGATAAAAAAATTGTGCCATTTTATTTTAGGATTTTTGGATTTAAAAACATCATGTGCTATAACACACGAAAATCGATAAATTTGTCTTTGCCTGCTTTAGGACTCGTTTGAACTTTAAAATGCACCACTTTTCTCGCGGGACGAACCAGTTCCATTTCTAAGGTCTTAATGGACGTTGATAAATATTTCAGTCATTTCGCTTCAGGATTTTCGGATTAAAAAAATTATAGGCTATAGCACACAAAAATCAGTAAAATATGTCTTTGTCTGCTTTGTGAATCGTTTGAACTTGAAAATGCACCATTTTTCTCCACGGGATGAATTAGTTTTATTCCTAAGGTCTTAAAGGATGTCCGTGAAAAATTTTGGCCATTTTATTTTGGGATTTCTGAAATTAAAAATTCTATGGGCTATAGCACAGAAAATCAATAAATCTTCATTTTGGTCATTTTGTTTTGGAATTTACGGATCAAAAAAATTCATGGGTTATAGCATGTGAAAATCGGTATAATCTGCCTTTACTTGCTTTGGGGCTAGTTTGAACTTGAAAATGCACAATTTTTCCCCGCAAGACAACTGGTTCCATTTCTAAGGTCTTAACGGATATCAATGAAAAATTTCAACCATTTTTTTGGGATATTCAGATTAAAAAAATTCATGAGTTATTGGCACACGAAAATTGGTAAAATATGTCTTTGCCTGCTTTGAGGCCCGTTTAAACTTTAAAATACACCATTTTCCCCCGCAGAATGAACTGGTTCTATTTCTAAGATTCTAACGGACTTCGATCAAAACATTCGAGCATTTTGTTTCAGGATTTTTGGATTAAAAAAATTCATGGGCTATATAGCACATGAAATCGATAAAATCTGTCATTGCCTGCTTTAGGGCTCGTTTGAACTTGAAAATGCACCATTTTTTCTCGCGGAATGAACTGTTTCTATTTCTAAGGTCCTAACGGACGTTAATGAAAATTTTTGGCCATTTTATTTTGAGATTTTCGGATCAAAAAAATTCATGGGTTATAGCACACAAAAATTGATAAAATCTGGCTTTGCCTTCTTTGGGGCTCGTTTGAACTTGAAAATGCACAATTTTCCCCACAGGACGAACTTGCTCCATTTTAAGGTCTTAATGGACTTCCATGAAAAATTTCAACCATTTGTTTTTGAATTTTTGAATTAAAAAAAAAATTCATAGGCTATAACACACAAAAATCGGTAAAATATGTCTTTGTCTGCTTTGAGGCTCGTTTGAACTTCAAAATGCACAATTTTTTCCCGCTGGACGAACTGATTCCATTTCTAAGATCTTAACGTACGTCTATGATAAATTTCTGTCATTTTGCCCTAAATTTCTTACCATAAATAGGTTTTCCTTTTAGGAAATGGTTTTAGATTGACTAATCCTTTTTCTGGTAGGAAAAGGTTTAGGACTCTATAAATAGAGACATGTTCCTTCTAACTTAATTAGCATTCACAATGTAGTCTTAAGGGCTTTGAGAGTTTTGGTTATGGGGAGAATTTATGGGTCACAAGCTTGATATGATATCACTTGTGTGAACTTCCCATGTATTCTGAGTGAATTGGTTGAGGTTGTTTTCCTCTGTTATTTTGTACTCTCATATTTATAGTGGATTGCTCATCTCCTTTGTGGACGTAGGTCGATTGACCGAACCACATTAAATCTTTGTGTCTTTTGGTATATTTCTTGTTGTCTTCTTACTCGTTGTCTTTTGAGGTTTGCGTTGCTAGCTTCCGCGTTTACACCTGCTTATATCCGATCCTAACACAGAGTAACATCTGCATATAGCTCTTCAAGCAATAGAGTTATTACTTGGTCATGAGATTAATAACTTCTTCTCACATTGGTTTTAACTGTGGTTCACTTTTGCTTATAGAAGATTAGTGAAACAGTTGAAAATCATGTGCAACAGGTCGTGGTTTTACTCCCTTGAGCAAGGAGGTTTCCACGTAAATTTTTTTGTGTTGTGTTATTATTGCTAATTTCTTTTCGTTGTCTTTCTGGTTTAGTCAAGGGACTGGTCCGTTGACTGATAGTGGATGCACACATCTATCATCATGTCTCCTAAAACGGAGGTATCCTTTCCGGTGGCAGCTGTCTTGGTTCGTCTCCACTATCTCTTGCCTGAACGACAACCTAGCCTATTCTGGCTCCATCAACTCACACTTGATCATACCCAACCTGAATGTTGTTTTAGTACTAATTATTGATGCCACCAGTGATTAAGAGACAAACGGTGGAAGAATTGAGGGTACAAGAGGCATATCATTATCATGAAGACAATAGCAGCAAAGAAATTCAAGAATATGTGACAATGCAGACATGTTACTAATTCAACCTTTAGTAGAAAATTTCAAACTCTTGCAGGTTGCTTACTAAACTCGATATTTACAAGTGATTCAGGGAGTGCAACTTTGGCCAGTGCTATACAGCTCCATTTGCAGATCATCTCACAGTCCGGTTGCCCTTTGGTGTTTAGTGACCAGCTGTTCTTTCTTCTCCATGGATGATTGCATCATAAAGGGACAACTCTTCAAGATTGGGCAGTCTCGCTATTGTTGATAGTGAATCGGATGTCAGAGGAAAGTCATACAACAACAGTTGTTTCAAATTTGAAGGGAAGTGAAAATCCCACGGCCGATTTGTCGCTACAGAGGACCCAATGTGGTTTGTGTTTGAACTTTTAAAACTTGCACGGAGTTTTTCTAGTTCAGTTAGGCAATCCAATTTCGGGAACCAATGTTGCTCTGTTGAATAATCCCATGACTCCTTGAGTACAAACTGAAGCATCTGAAGATTGGGAAACCTTTTGAAAATATTCTTTGTATCTTTCGAATAGAAAATCAACAGTTCCCCTAATATTCTCAAGTTCTCTAACTTTGTGTCCTTTGCTATCAATATTGATTCATCTGCATCCATATCAAAGAAAGAACAATCATCCACGAACAGCACTCGCAGCTTTACAAGATCCCAAATTCTCGGTAATAGTATCAAGGTTGATTCTTTGTTATTTACCGACAAGAATTCTAGATTCCAGAGGTTTGAGAAAGACAAAGGCAGATATTTAACTTGTGTCCCAATGAATAAGTACCTCAAATGATTCAACATGCATATTTCATTCAGCAAAGAATCATTCACCATGATAAAAGAGGTATCCAGGTCCAACACTCTAAGAAGCCTCAAGTGTCTTAGATGAAATGTATAAACTCTGTCATCCAGCTCGTCTCCATTTATTTTCAAAGAATAGAGGTGTTTACCAGAATGCCTTTTCTTATTTGAATCGAACATGACAAAATTAAGCCCAAAGTGCTCCTCATCATCATCATAATCAATGATAAGTTGACGAGGCAACACATCTGATGGAGCACTTGATCTTATCCGATCAAACAAATTTTCCTTTCTTGCTTTTATCAAACAAAAGTCATGCACAAGATCATGAATTTGGAAACTCAGTGCATCGCCTATCTCATTGAAACAAATTACCAAGTTACTGGAAATTAAATCATCCATATAAATCTTCACCACTTCTTCCATAATCTTCATCTCCGTCTTCCCCACAAATCCTTTAGCACCCAAAAAAAAATTCAACTCATAGATACTCATTATAGTGTCCTTCGGCCAACTTGCAAAATACAGCAAGCATGGCTTGAGGTGATGTGGTAAATGGTCATAACTTAATTCTATAACTTTCATCACTTTCACTTCACTGTTTAAAATAAAAGAACTCGAACTACTTTGAACTTCAAGCCACACACTCCTTTTCTTTTCCCTCCCAGCAATGACTCCAACAATCAGATCAGCCACCAAAGGAAGCCCTTTACAATTTTTGGCTATTTCTTTATCGACATCTAATAGTTCATCAGGGAAACTCTCGTTCCCAAATGCCCTTTTCTCTAATAGTTCCCAACTTTCATCTGGTCTTAGCAATCGAAGGTCAAGAGGATCAGTGTTCAGCTTTCCATGCAAAGCCACTTCCTTTCCTCGAGTTGTCAAAATAATTCTACTTCCTTTCTTAGCTTCAGGAAAAGGTCTTGTCAACTCATCCCATGTAGTAGTCTCCCACGCGTCATCTAAGACAATAAGATACCTCTTTCCATACAGTTGTTTCCGTAGCTTATCAGGAACATCAATATTCTCACTCAAAAAGTGCGAGGAGCAACTTCCTCTTATAGACATTCAAAAAGTGGGAGAAGCCCAGTCGATGGAGTTGAATACAAATCCAAGTCGATCCATCCTGCAATTCCATAATGTCAAATAATATCTAGAGTGATGTCTTTGATGTTTAGTGACCAGCTGAAGAAATGAGACGCGCAATTCCTTGATCCCCAATGAGTACTCAATGGAATGTAACGAGGAACGATGTTTGATAATATTTCATTCATCTATTGTTATTTTTTTTTTGTGTGTGTGTTCTCTTTACTCAGAAGACATGAATCTCCTTCTTGGATCTATTTTCATTACGTTCCCATCATGCCTTCTTTTGCAAATGAAGAGTAACAATATCCCCACTTCAACGGTGTTCTAGTTTCTACGCGTCTTTCTACATGTGAATGTCTCAAAAGCTTGAATGCAGATTGCAATGGAACAACAATTTATCATCAAATGTTATACTATGAGTTAATTCGTGCTACGCTAATAAGTTTAGATATGTATAGAACAAACACAATAACAACCAATCGATCACTAATATAGCTACTCGAAAGATTAACAAAAACTCGAGAATGCAGTGAAACAATAAAGAAATAAGAAGAAACAGAGGATTTAATTTCCTTAGAAAAATATGCACATATATTTGTATTTGGCATAACATATATATTGAACCCTAAACTTGACTTCAAATTTTAACTTTGACCTCCAACATTCATAATGCACAAACTTACATGGCACAATAGACGTAAGACACCACGCAGGACAAAAAAATGTCATGTAGGATGACATGTAAGACATATGTGTTACAAGTTTAAGTGTCTACTTGTGCACATCCAAAGTTGAAGTGTATAAATGTGATTTAAAATCAAGTTAAAGAGCATATTTATATATTATGCCTTTGTATTTCATTGGACAAATCTTTATTAATCTCGTTATTTTTTTGTAATATCAATGAACGAAGTGGTTATAAAGAGGTTAGAAAGGGGAAAATTCTCCATTTTAAGGCCAAAAAACCATATGTAGATAGATATGTAGGTACTAATAATGCCACTACAAAAAAAAAATTAAAATGATATTAACTAATTAATATTCATTCATTGCGATTTATGGTTATAATCGTACAATTACTTATTCTGGCTTCCTGCATAGAATCATATGCATAGGAGTGAAAATGCCAATTTCACCTCCTTTAGTCAAATAATCAGCTGTCACTAACAACATGTCGTGGACATCAACGACGCCCTTAGGGGCGATCCCGAGCCAAGAAAGCATGGTTACCATGACATGGTTCCTCCAGTAAGCGATCCTCCCCATCTTGAGCCGTGTCCACCATGGCTCTGCGGGTGGTTTAGCTAAATCGCTCTCTTTAATCACCTCAAAACCTACTTTGGTTGCGATGTTAGCAATGTCCTTGTAGCTTCTCAACCCAGGCAATGCATCTCCTCTTTCAATCCCTCGAACTATCTCCACATGTTCAGGATCGTCAGGGTTGTATAATTCAGTTGTGACCCACTCATAGGAAACATAGAATGATCCGGGCTTTAATACCCGGTAGATTTCTCCATATACTTCTTCAAGCTTAGGTGCATGACATGTAGCTTCGATGGAGTATGCTCCCTCGAAACTATTGTCATCAAAGGGCATTTTTAGGAAATTACCACAAACAACCTCACACATAGAGTCAAGCCCGGCCTTTTTGTTGTGGGCCCGGGCCCGTTCCACTTGGTACTCATTAATAGTGATTCCAACAACATTAGCACCTGAGTGGGCCGCGATGGCCCGCATTGGGCCACCAACCCCACAACCAACATCAAGGACACGGGCTCCGGGCTCCACATTCAAGAGATTAACCGCCATTTCCTCATGAATACGCGTGGCATCGTTATGGGATTTCCCCCGTATACGAGGAGAGAAGTGGAAAGACTGGCCCCAACCCCACTCGTATATATCGGTGACGAGATCATAAAATGTGTCAACAAGGGCGGGGACTTTGTCGGAGGAGTCCATTTCTTTTCCGTTAGGGCCACTCTCAAAAAATGACGAATATCGATCATACCCTTCTTGAACTTTCTCTTTAGGTAAAGAACCACCAGAAAGTTGAACTGCCCTTTTACCCCTTTGCTCCCCAGAGCCTAAAAGGAAAGTACAATAACAAAATCCACCGCCAAAAAGAAGGGCGGTGGTAAAAAAAATAGTAAGTAATTCCTTAAAAAATTCCATTGGATTATAAAAGTGAATTTAGAAACAAAAATAAAAGTGTGAGCATAGAAGTAAGTGAGAAATGAAGTGTTTTTATGGTGAGATTTTACATAACAATAATAGCGTAACAAAAGGAACAATTTTAGTATTAAAAAAAAAAGACTTTTTCTCGTGTGATTTATTTTATTATTGAAAAGAATATTAATTTGAGTGCTAATTAATAGGGTTTTGACTAGGTTTCAGTACTTTTAAAGTTGGATTATTTTGTACCTAATTATCTAATAATAGTAGTTATGGGAATTTTCACCCTAGTAAAATATTTCGAGTTTTTAGTTATCTAAATGTGTATAAATTAATTAATTGTTTGTACATTTTTCATGTACATCTAATTAATAAGGGGAATTAAATGTGTATATACAAGTGTTACATAAATTTACAGGTCTAAAAATATGGCAGTACATAGCTAAAATTTTATAATCGCAAAATTGGAAATTTCAAATATATTTTTTCTAATTTTATGTTACTGGATATCCTAAAAATTGGGAACAAGTTATACTGTTCCACAAATTATATAGATCCAATTATTTTATATTATCCCATTTTATTAGATATTTAGTATAAGCAAAGACAAAATGAAGTGTTGTATAGTTACACAAAAAAAAAATGTGATATTTCCTCATTTAATAAAAGTTAAAAGTAACAATCAAAATACATAAATATTTTATCACTATATCAAATGAAGAAAAAATCACATTTTATTTCTGTGTAACTATATAACACTTCAATGTACATATCATAAGATCATGCGCTTCATTGTATAAATTATAACTGGAACTCTCTATAATAACATTTCACAATAATCGTCTAAGTTTTTTGTGGAATCGATTTTTCATGTAATGTTATATATCGTATGTTTTCTGTAACAAAATTTCAAAAAATATTCAGACAAATAAAGTTGTTATCGAGAGTATTGTGATAGTCCATCTGAAATGAAGGTTTGTTTGATTCTAAATCTTAACATTCATAGATATTGACCTTTTACCCATTATGATATGTTGGTTGTTGAGGTTACATAGTAGTAAGTATTTTTTTGCATAGTTGTATATTTTTTTTGTGGTAAAACATTATCCATTTACATGTAGACTTGTGTTAGTAATGAAATCAATATCTATCTACACTCTCCAACAAAATGAATAAGCAATTAATGTCTTATCATTTCAACATGACAAGATATGCATCACATTTTACAAAATGTTCTTGGCTAAATTGAGTTTTCAGGGACCCCATAGTTTGTTCAACCATTTAATTTGCTTAATGGCATAATAATGCCTTAAATTATCATTCATCATCAATAAAAATAAATGAAAGTATCAATATTCAATACCGTTATAGTAGTATTAACACATAAATTTTTATTCAATTGATTCTACGAGCCTAAAATGGATAGCATGAAAGCAACATACTTCTTTCGATTATTTTTTCATATATCAGCGGTGTTTGAGTCAGTTTGTGCGGAAAAAAATCCCTATCTACCTAAATTTATTGGTACCTATGTATGTTGATAGGAGGAAACATGTAATTAACTTGTGAAATAGTCAGGATGCACGTAATTAGTGATATCAAATATGATTTATTAAGAGTTAATAATCAAAAATATGTTTGAATTATCATATTTTTGTGAGTTTCGCGTTTTAACTATCAATTGTACATTTAGTTTTCCTACCTGAATTATGTTATACCATACATCTAGTTGAGTAGATAGTGATGGTAAAATTAGTAAAAGAAACCAATTATTTAACTTCGAGGTGTATTTTAGTAGATGGTGATATATAGTTTAGATAAAAAAAAATACAAATTATAATAGTTTCGGGATGAAACTAAAAGAAGTAAACAAATGGAATATATGTACACGAGTTGAAATTAGGCTTCATTGAGTAATATTTGTGCTTGTATGGTACGGCTTATGTGTGTGAATATTGCAAACTGTAATGAAAAGGAAGTTAAAACTATATTATAAAATATTATATGTGTGATAGCTAGCTTAACAACCTTGACAATTACTTAAAAAGAAAATATGTGTAAGTTGGAGGTTGAATAATCATATTGGCTTTATTTACACCAAACAACACATGATTCAAATTAAATTGTGATTGGAGGTATGAAAAAAATTAAAATAAAATAAATTGTTAGTTAGTTAAAAGTTGTGATAAAGAAGCAAACTTCTTTTTTCCCCTAAAGAAAATCATTGTTTCCTTCTTAAATAATTTTATATTAATAGGTCATTTTTATTTGTTATAGCAAATAATTTTAAAGATTTCAAATTATTATTTTTCTTGAAAGTTTATTTGTAAATATCATTTGAATATTATAATGATGTATAAAAGTTAAAATTATAAAGAAATAAGTTTAGCTATTATGCACGGATAGTGTAAAATATTTTTTTTTTGCATTATCAGGTCTCGTAAAACATAACTAAAGAAATTGTACTTAAAAAGTGAGATTAGTAACCTAAAATTAAATCGATTATAACAAGTTAAAATACAATTATAATATAATATCTTTAACCTAAATTAAAGTCCAAAAAAGAATTTGGAAAACTAAAATCATAAACACATCTTTGATGATCTTCTATAACAACCAAAAAAAAATATATACGAGTTTAAATGTCTTTAAAATTAAAGATAACGAAATGCAGTAACCTGAAAAATAAGATGGTGTAGTCTATTATGACAGGTTAAAATATATTGATAACATAAATAGTAATATACAATATTATTAGTATAAATTTTAAAAAAAAATTGGTAAAACAAAACCACCAAACAACAATCTTGATAATCTTCTATAACAAGCAATCAACATATAGTCTTCCCTAACAGCAAGCTATAATGAGAATTTTGTTGTAACCAAATCTAATTATTTTTAATTTTAAGAAAATAATGGAGAAAAATAAGTTAAATTGGATTTTGTGAAGTAAAAAGCATATAAATGATGGGACCCTACTAATTGTATTTCTAAAGTTTCTTAACTGTGAAATAATTTAGATAATAATTGAATGGAAGTGTTAAATCTACTTTTTTAATTTCCCTTTACAATGGATAATTAAGTTGATTATTAAGTAACAAGGCATTATAAGTGATAGTGAGGGGTGTGACATAATTAATCACCTAATTAAAGATTTAATTATTATTTACTACTATTGTTGCTTGTTAGTAAAATTTTATGATGGATTGTACTTTGCATAAATTGTGTAGTAATAATTTATTACTAAAAGATATGAATCTATAGTAATCTCTACTTAGCAATGAAAAATATGAGATTCTCTATGAAAAATTCGTTTGAAAAATTACGAATAATCAATTTTATAAGGAATTCACTGAAAATTATATTTTTACGAGTAGTATTCACACTTTGCACGATTAATTAATCGTATGAGTCATTTTATATTCTAAATCAATTTATTGTGTATAATTGACACTGAAAAAAATATTTACACGATTATTAGATAATTATGGGGTGGGGTTTTTTTAGGGGGGGGGGGGGCTAATTGAGAAGTATTAATTGGTAATGTGGTCAAAACAATATATATATATATATATAAAAGAAGGTATTTATTCTAAAAATATGTCAAAGTTTGATAACTAATTATCTACCTTAAAGTATTGAAGTATTGATTCAAAGAATCAAATGATCACATTTCAAATTCAGGAATGTAATGAACTATGTACTTGCACTAACTTGTAGCTTACACCTTTTTCATCAACCTCAATCATTATCTCTTTCAATTAAAAGATGTACTTTACTCATAACAATTTATAATTCTTGTAATGTATAATATCATTGTCACAAAGTAAGAATATAGATAAATTAATTTAGTTTTATACTCCCTCCGTCTGGAATAGTTTGTCATGTTGCGCTTATCGAAAGTCAATTTGACTAATTTTCAAAGGTAAATTAGATTACATTAATTCGATATTTTAAACAAAAAAATTAATGTTCTAAAACTGTATGAAAAGTACTATAAATTAAATTTTTTTACATATTAATATAATTAGAAAATTCATCTTAAAATGTTAGTCAAAGTTTTTATAATTTGACTCTAAAAATAGAAATCATGACAAACAATACTGGACGGAGGGAATACTCATGAGCCTCCCCCACCCCTACACTAAAAAAAAAATTACCCAAATTTAGAAGGGAAAAGAACACAAATTCATCAATTGGAACTTCATCTCTATCCAAAAATAGAGTTAGTAAACTTTTGAAACTCAATTTATTAGGCTAACTACTTGTAGATCCAATTACTAGGATATATAACTTTACAATAACTTAGTAAAATCAAACTAAACTACATAAAGTTCTTGAATTTGATCATTTCTAGAAAACAAAACATAGTATAAGTTGCTTTTTTTTTTTGACAGTTCAATGTCTAAAGCATTTCGCGTTAGCAAGTTGGAGGAAAGGATCGTAACTTAAAGTAGTGTAATGGAAAGAAAAATAGTAAGAACATAACATTGGTATGTACACTTATAGTATTTACATTTCTAACAAACGATATAATCAGCAGAATAAAAAGTAAACCAAATAAATATACGTATTTTGAAAATACTCAAAGAAATAAAGAAAAAAGATAATGATCGACGCTCGATCAAACATACTAATAGTCATCAAATTCGTATGAGATATTGAGGAGTAAATAATGATCTTCTTAAGATCCATCTATCTTAAAATGATCGAGCAAGTATATATTATAGCAATCGTACTTAAAATATATAAACAAAAGGAATGGAGTGGGATGGTTAATGCCCTCCTCCCTTAATTAACTAGAGATTTTGAGTTCAAATTCTCGAAAATAGAGAAATTTTATGTAGGGATCTATTTGACCTCTTTATCGGTCTACCCGATGCAAGTACAAATAAATCAAGCAAGTAGTAAACCTTTTATCCTTTATTAGTTTATCCGAATCAAGCAAGTAGTATACCTTTCGTCCTTTTTGTCCAGTACAAACTGCCAGATAAATCGAGCCAATAAGGAACGTTCTATCCTTATATTGGTCTACGTATATGAATTCAGATAAATCGAACATATATTGTGTATATATATAAGAGGGTATTTAAGTCTTGATATTATTCCCGCTATAAATCAACTTCATATCCCTGAGTTCATTAGAGTTAGCTTAGTTAAATGACGTTAATACCCTCAGAAATTTGCTATATGTAAACTGATTTCAAGGGCAAATAGTGTCAAATAACTAAATTACGATTCTGTTACAGTTACCAGAAACAGAGCTATACATACACAAAACGGTTACTATTTTCTTTTTTCCCAAATTACCCTTCCCTGTCTCTGATCAGTGATCACGAGAAATCTATCTTATATATATATGAAGCTCTTTCATCTTCCATTATAGCAGAGCTCATAATTTCTCTCTCTATGATTTTTACTCTTTCTCTCTCTAGAACAATTGGTGGAAGAGTAATCAGTATCCGCAGCTCACTTCTAGCTGCTTGTTGCTGTTTCATCAGGTATCTTCTTCAATTTGCTGCTTGAATTTCTGATTCTGAATGTGTGTAGATTTCAATTACGTATTTTCGTGCTCGATTCTGTGTACTTATTTGCTCCTGATTTCATTTTTTGCTAAGATGATAGATCCAGTTCTACGTAATTTCTGTTAATCGAACTAGCTAGGAAAGTGAGAACTTTTAGAGAGTGTGAGTAATAGAACGATCGTGAATTTTCATCCGTGTTCGCGTTTATATAGGAGGAAGAACTGTTTTAAATTGAAATGATTTGCTCTGTTTACATCAGAATAGGTGAAGTATTGTTAATTTTAAGTTTGAGTTTTTGTTTACTGTGTAATGAGAAGTAAAAGAGAAATTTCGAAGCGATAATGTTGAATCTCTGTTCGGATTGTTGTTAGAATTGATGGATTTTTAAAAAATTAGAATGAAAACAACCGGTTGAATTTGTTTCGATTAGTATGTAGAATGCGAATTGTGAAATCAGTTTTGCTCTGAGTTTCAGTAGGAAAAAGAGTGGATTTTTTTTTGCTGAATTTATCATATTCAAATGCTTGTATATAGAAAACGAATTGCTTATTTTGTAAGAGCTGAATTGAAAACGTTTTCTACGTGTTACATCTGCAGCAACTTGCACAGAATCAGCGTGTAACGAAACACGTTGATTTTAAAGCAGGAGACAATGCAGAGGGAAATTTCAACCGCCGGCCGCGGAGGCACATTCAGCTACGACAACGGACTGCCATCGCCGTCGGTACTCAGCCAGCCTACCGCCTTCGATCTAACCTCACTCTACTCATCAATGTTGTTTCCACCTGCCGGACTGTTACTCGACGACAGTCAACCGTCAACAGAGACTACAGTGACGCCGGTACTAACACCTCGATTCCGTCAAAATCACAGCTCTCAATTGCTTATCGACCAGCATTATCAACAAGATCTAATGGATCGTCACAACAGAGTGTTATCTCAGCTACTTGAAACAGAGAAGAAAACTCTAGCTCTTCGTCAAGAGAACATCAATTTGAAAATGGTGAATTTCAATTTGAACAATCGACTTTCACTGCTTCTGAAAGCTTCTTCGGACTATGGGCCTTCATCGAGTTTGGGCCTGGATAATGGGCTGAGAAGAATGCATGTTGGTGTTGGACATGAAGAGGAAACATCTAGTGATGGACATTCATGGGAAGACGTAGTTGCGGATCGTCATCTAAGCCCAACTAGCGTGATGGACTCGGGTCGGGCAGATGGTGTGGATCGGGTACTATTACCCAAGAGTATTTCAGTACGTTCTAATGGTTACTTGAAAACAAATCATGCAGCTGGTGGAAGTAGGCCACATAATCGGACCAAATCATCATCAGTCAACACAGCGGTACATATTTCTTCTATATATATTGCAACCTTATTTATGATACATATAGTGAGCAATATAGTCCAATAACAATAATACCAAATTCAAATCACGAGTGTAGTTGTGTACACAAATCTAAATAGAGTTTGTTTCTAGTAGACTCTCGACTCTAATAAAAGAAAGAACGGGAAAGTATTCAACGTATAGTACAAATACATTACGCCCATAGACAAAGATTCCACTTTTATTATAGTGATAAGATGTGTGTACATTCAACCTTTTCAGAAGACCCTACTTTGTAGGATTACACTAGGTTTGTTGTTGTAGATTTTCACATTGCATTGACAAAATTTGAATAAAAAGGAATGCTTACCTTCTATCTAGCTAATAAGTTTTCTATGCTATATCATAAAGATGGAATACCACAAAGTGCATTAATTTGTTTGGTTAAGATATCCTTTGAATGCAAATGTGATTGATTGTAATAAGATTAAGATCATCAAGACTGTCAAAAACCTCTGCTTATTATGCTTGTGAACTATAACAAACACCACATTGGTGTTCTTTTAACTTTTTACCCTGTTGAAATTGTTTAGAATCACATTTTCAGCTCAAGAAAATTGAATGGTGTTAATTTGTTCAAGGCCTAAATCACATGTTTTTTCATGATAATGATGCAGCAAAGGGTATACGTGAAAGGAGGAAGTAAGAAGGAAGAGGAACCACTTGAATTAGATGTTTACAATCAAGGCATGTTCAAGACTGAACTGTGCAACAAATGGCAAGAAACAGGGGCATGTCCATATGGAGAAAACTGCCAATTTGCTCATGGAATTGAAGAGCTTCGTCCTGTCCTACGCCACCCACGTTACAAGACTGAGGTATGCCGTATGGTCCTTAATGGTGATCCTTGTCCTTACGGCCATCGCTGCCATTTTCGCCACAGTCTTACTGACAAGGAGAAACTCATGAGATCACTCAACAGTAAAATGAGATCAAACTAATAGTAATAATTTGAAGCCTAAATTGAAAGATGTGTTTATAGTAACAAAGTAAAATAATTGAATGAATGCACATTGAGGATTAAATTGACTCTGTAAGTAAAAGAATAATTTGCATCACAAGTACTCAAGAGAGGAGGAGGATGGGTTGTGATCATAAAGAGAGTGGATTGATTGCATAAAAGGGCAAACTGGATTCTCATTGTCTTTCTTGTAATTCTGTTTACGTTAATGTGGTACATTTGTTGATACACAATTCTGTCTTTGTTTTGTCTAGGAATAAAGACTTCTTTAGTGATGATTAATTTTCAACTGTATGTCTTTGATTGTAATTCAAATATTGAATATAGACTCCATAAGAAGTTACTCATTCTTTTTCTTTTGAGAAAATGTAATCAATAAATTGCATCTCTCCCTCCCTTCACCCCCACCCAAATTATGTCATGGAGTCAAAACTTTTAACTATTCATACAAAAACAAAAAAAAATCAGATATATGGAGTAACATAGGTTTTGTATTTTTCCATTGATTTCTAATGCATATTCGAGAACCAAGATACATTGACTGTTATTTTGCCATTACTATCATTACATGAATAAATATACACATATGACATATATAGTCGAATATGCATATACATAAATCAATATTCGTTTGATTTGATTTATAGATTCAAACTCAACACATTTGATGGTATTTGAAAAATCCAAATCAAGCCAGCCTATGTACATGGATAGATATGTCCCTATGAGCCGATTACCCCGATCTTTATATGTTTTAACTACGTCTCTTTCAGCTCCGAAGAAGGTTTGGATCTTTCAATCTTATGTCATGAGGTATGTAACCTATATTAGGTCCATAAGATACCACAACTTTTGGAGTTTTATCATTCACCTCCGAATAATGATTAGGTAGTTCGATCCATTTTATTTTGATCTTTTTAATAAATTGATAAGGCTGCAGACCCCCTACTCCTAGTCGACAGTTGTTTCTCTTTTTCTTTATTATTTCTTAGCTCGTATTCAAAGGTAGAACTAAGAGTTTACGGTCAAGGATAGACCTACCTAATAGGAGGGAGTACACGGGCACATGTTAATCTAAAAAAATTATTAAACTCCCTCCATTCCATAATAATTTAAGCTTTAAGAAAAGTAGGTTAGAACATAAATTGAACATATTTTCATCTTTACCCTTATTAATTCTTGTTAAAAATAACTAAATATTAATTATAATAACTAATTTTAATACTAACTTAAAGGGTAAATTGGAAGAATATTTTAACATAGTCTTGAAAATTGAAAACTTAAGTTACTTTTGAAAAATGAAAAAGGGCTCAAAGATTAAGTTATTATGAAATTGTGGGAGTATATATTTTTAAAAAATCCCAAGAAAGGAATCAGAAACACACACGCAAAGAAAAAAATCCTAATAAATTAGTCGTTTAGCTATTAAAATTTTTATTAAAATTTTCACCTTGTTCGCGAGAATGCAATCTCCAACATAGTAATTTTCTCCCCTACCCCAAATCCTCAAACATGTAGTACTCTGTAGATCTCAGCATATAGTATTACTTTATTTGTAAATGAAATGTTATGTCTTTTGTTAAATTTGGCACATGGATTAAGCATAGAGTTAGTACTAATATTATGATAAGGAAACAGCTTTAATTATAATTTAGTGTGCAGAGATCAAATTGTCCTGAGAATGAGATAAAAAAAATTCTAAATTAATAAAATAAGTTGAAATATTCTATAATTAAACATTAAAGCTGCATTTGATTGACAGTATTAATTTATCCTAAAATAAATTTATGCCGTCGATCAAATTCATTACAAAAATTTTCTTGCGCATTTCACGTTATCTTTGATTAATATTTTACATTAAAATAAGATTTTTGATTAATATTTTACATTATATTTTTTCATCATATTAATATGCAAATAATTGTAATTCATAGTACTTCTTGCATCATTTTTTAATTATCTAAATTTTTTATTTAAAACATCGAATTAATGTTATCTAATTTTACTTTGAAAATTAGTCAAATTGACTTTCCAAAATCGAAACATGACAAATAAAAGTGGACGGATGTAGCAGTATATTTGGAACAACTTTAAACTTAAATTGCTGACTCAATAACTTCTCAATGTCCCACCAACTTTTTCGAAAGGGATGGGGTTGTTTACAAATCTTCCAGCTTTCGAAAGTGAGTTAAAGTTATGTCATATCGTGTCTAATTATCTTTCTTCGATTGTTATTCAGCCTACCTTTACCTCTCTTAACTCTCGTTAGAGCCAACCTCTCACAACTCCTTATTGATGCATGTCCCAATCATATTAATCTCGTTCCTCTCATTTTGTCCACTAGAAAGGGTACTTTCACCTTTCCCTGTATAACTTCTTTTCTTATCATATATCTCCTAGTACGCCTATACATTATATGAGCATCTACGTTACATTCATCTTCTCATCTTGGCATTCTTGATTGGTCAAAGCTCTGTCTCATACAATAATGTTGGACTAAGCACCACTCTGTATAACATATGTTTAAGACTCCGTTACCCAACCCGCTCCAATACAGTGTGCGACATCACCATTAATTTCTCTGTCTCCTTGGATTATGGACCCAAGATACTTGAAACTTCCTCTCGTGGATATGACTTGTGCATTGATCTTCACTTACACCTCCATATTATGTGTTATTACATTGTTGAAGTTGAACAAAGATTAATTATGTTTAAATTCTGAATCCGTCAGTACTAGTCAATTGATTGGTTAACTCAGATGAGAATTTCAGATTGAAGTTATGGTAATATTGTATCGAGGGATGGTTTTTGAAAACCGGCTATTTGAGCCGTTAATAGAAGCACAAATGTGCAGTTTTGGTCATGGCAATGGCATAAGTAAGTCCAGCTATTAACAGATGGCATGACTGAGCCATTTGTGAAAGTTCGATGGCATAAGTAAGCCCAACTATTAACGGATGGCATGGCTGAGCCATACTCAATAACCAAGAGTACTATCGGTTGCCAACCTTTGCAAAATAGGAGGAACACAGAAGTAACTTTTTAAATGAAAATTCTACCATCATGAGTCGATTATGCACTCCTGATGCAATGGATGGTGTGATGGAATGCTACTTATTACCATTTGTTGTAAGTTAACGACGAATGCTATTAAATTGTTAATCGTTCTTCTTTTGACAGGTTATTGAAGAGTTAGATTCTCATTATGTAAGGGGAAAGCAGAAGCTGATGACAGATCCTTTCAAGTGTATGAAGTGGTTGGAGAGGCAGAGTAACAATAATGTAATCCCTTTACATTATGTGCTCAGAGAGCTTAATATGAGACTTGAATATCTACAATTTATCATGAAGAGATGGCCAAATCGTTACGACGAGTTCAGTAATGTCCATGACACCATAAAAAGGATAGGAATTGACATTGCTAGAATCTGCTTCGTCAATCCTGGAGTTAGTGCTGAGCTCCGGCCTGAATGGTACGGCTCTTCAAAGAGAAGTAGAAGATGCTCACAAACGCCTGAACTATATCCAATATTTGGTTTGAGGCTGAAGATGCAGAAAACAATCCTCCTTACTACTTGGGAATGTCATTTATTCCGCGGGATGTAAAGGATACTAACCTTGTAGCGGAATTTGTGGACACTCTTCTTCAGAAGCTAACATATTTATTGAGTTTTAAGACTCAATGATATGTTTAGTCGGAGAGAAGTAGTAAAATCTTTTAAAGTGAAGTTGAAGTTCCTCAGAGGGTTCTTCTGGTTTACATGGACATGTTGCATCAAATTTCATGGATTGGAGGATCTCTTTGCTCGCGTTAGAGTGCTACTCGATCAGGCAGCATGTATTTTTTACTGGTGTTATGTTGGAAAATTGACTCCTAATGTGGAATATGATATGATCCGAACAATTACTTGTTATCTGACACAGATGAAACCTTATGAGGTAGAGGTGAGGGAAATGTATCTCAAGAGTCTTGAAGGCTTCACAGTCGCCATCTTTGGATACTCATTTTCCACACACCAGAGAGCTTGTTCTATCCATTACAGATTCTCTTCGAGACAATTGCATGGAGCTAGCTGATAAAGAGTCTGAATCGAAAGTTCCTACAACTCTTCGAATTGAAACCATTAGTCAAGACTTCAGCCTCTTGATAACATTACTAAGCAGTTGGCGAAGAGAGTGTGCTGACAACATTATAGAGTTGGAACATCCCTTATCATATGTCATGGATCTATCTGATGAGATAAGTGTAAACAGTGCCTCAGTTTTTTCCGGGTGGATGGACAAAGACCTGTTGAGGGAAGTTACTTGTTTGTTCCATCAAGTGAGGGGAATGATCAAAATCATGAAGATAGAATTCTCTTTGATACATCTACACAATTCCATTTCCAACAACTCAATGGTTTATTGGAAAGGTGATATCCAAATCCTTTATGAGGAGGTGAAATCCTTCACAACACTTGTATTTGATCTTCCAATACAGTGGAAATGGGATAGTCACTCAAGGCATATTGAAGCTTTGTCTCATATTTTATAAACTGTCGTAAGATCCTATAACATGCAACTTTTGAATGAAGACGCGGACAACAAATCTAGTAGTCATGGCCTGTTTGAATTATCAGTGAAGGTCAAGCTCATCAAGGCCGAGATCAATTTGAGGAAGCTGATGAAGAATCAGCTCATTCAAGTAGATCTTGTGAAGGATAAAATTGAAAACCTTGTAGGTGATCTTGAATTTTTGGGGAATCTTCTGTTGGATTTTCCCGAGCAGTATGATGAGCATGAAAGAAGGAATGATCTCATAAGTAGGGTCAATGCGGTGGCTGGAGAAACAGATTCCATTGTTGAGTCTCTTTGCGGGAAGAGAAGTGATGAAGAGGTGACAGCAAAAATAAACATTCAACTCTCTGATGTGCTACAAAAGATAAAGTTAATCAAGATATTGGATAAGGAAATATGTCCTAAGTTTCCAAAATTGTCTAAGACTAATGTCCCCAAAACTGACGGTCTAGGCTTTCTCGACATCCTCAATGGATATTTTGTGGAGACCTTAGAATCTAACAGTGATGAGACTTTTCTCTTAAAGCATGACATTGAGATTGTTCAAAGGGAAGTAGCATTTCTGAGAGAATTTCATGAAAAGTTCAAAGAACAACAAAATGAGTACGAGGAGCTGAGAAGTCTATGGGTACAAATAGTAGGTGTGGCATATGAAGTGGAATATGTTGTCGACTCATATGTTTCTGATGGTGGTGGCACGATTTGTTACCGTATGCTGTCGGATGTCTTAGAAGAGATATGTCGTATCAAAGAAAATGTGACAAAGTTCTCTGAATATGGATATGAATGTACAACACATTTTGTTGGTGATATTGTTTCCTATAATAGTATGTCACAGCAAACTGAAAAGCCAAAAGTGAATGAAGTGGTAGTTGGTTTTGAGGATGTGTTAGGAAAACTAAAAGGTAGAGTCATTGGAGGAACATCTAACTTAGACGTTATCTCGATTGTTGGAATGCCTGGACTTGGCAAAACTACTGTGGCCAAGAAACTATACTTAAGAGTGCAAAGCTACCAATCACTTTGATGTTTGTTCTTGGTGATGTATTTCTCAACTCTATGATCGGAAACAAGTGTCGATAAGTGGTTACAAGTGGCGAAGAGTCTAAGCTCGTACAGAATTGGTGATTCAAACAGTAGAGACATAATAGAGCTGAGTTACAAGCACTTACCTGAATATCTTAAACCTTGTTTTCTTTACTTGGGTAGATTTATGGAAGATGAAGAAATCTTAGCCTCAAAGTTAATATGGTTATGGATTGACATATAACAAAGAGCTTAGAGGATGTGGCTCAAGAGTACTTGGTGGATCTCATAAGTCGAAGCCAAAAAGAGACATACAGGCATGGTTAAAACATGTCAACTTCATGATCTTTTGTAGGATCAAAGCAAAAGAAGAGCAGTTTTGGCAGGATTTAAACAGGTACTACTCTAAATATCCTTGTTTTCTTTTTAACTATTTGATATCATTTCCTTACTCATCAGTGATCCCAATTCTGGTTTCCAAGATCTGGAGCAACGTCGGATATCTTTATGTTCTAATGAAACATTTGCCTCATTGAAGCCGCCACTTAGCTTCCCTGTTCGCTCTCTACTACTCAACACAGCCAGTAAGACAGTTGATGGGACCATCTGTCTCATTCGTTTTATGCTTCGGACTTCTTAAGGTGTTGGATTTGGAGCGCGCTGACCTTTGGTCTAACTTTCCAAGACCAAGAATCATGTCCTCAAAAGTTTGCCTATCACCCAAGTATGATCAAACGCATTCTAATACACATATAAATCGTTTTCTCTAGCCTCTCTTCTTCTGTGTCAATACAGAGGAAATGAATACATTTACATACATAGAAATCAAGATTACGTTTTATGTAGTTCACTTACACTTGATCTTATCGAGTCTACTCATGTACTACACACCCTTGGCCAACATTTTTACTTTTGAACCAAAGTTTCATATGCTATAATTTTAATTTTTTTGATGATAGATGTTGCTTGCAGTTGGGGTCATGTGAACGTGGTACATCGAGCTATCCATCACACAAGCTAGTCATTTGTAGACAACTATCATACAATCTTCAATTATTATTTTTTTCTTCTATTTGCTTGATCGATTACAAAAGAAACATTTCTAACTTCTTCAACCACCCTTTGTGTCTCATTATTTGTTATTGTTGTTGGTAATTAATGCAAAACAACAAAACATTGTTTTTTTGCTATATTTAAGATAATCAAAAACACATTTCAATTATCATTTTTTTACGAGTTTTATATCTTAAACTAGGGGTGTCAAAAATAAACCCAAACATAGATAATCTGTCCGGTTGGGCTCAAGATTATCAAAATCCATTTGATAATGTTGTGTACCAAAAACATGCAACTTGACTCTTAGGATAACCACATAGAATCAATTTGTTTGTCTATAGCACCAACTCTCGATCTCCTCATCATTGAATAAGAAAATGGTGTTTCAAATTAAATTCTTTATTTATCTTAATTAAAGAAAGAGTTCATTACCAAAAGGTTTCAACAATTTAATAACTCAATTGAATTAGCAAAATTAACTACTTCTATTTACTTCCTCTATTCACTTATTTACTTCTTCGCTATATCAAATTTTTAATAAGATTGTTCAAAAGATAAATATTTTTTTTCATGTCATAGCTCTAACATTAATTACTTTTTCTTCAAATTATTTTTTCAACGCCTAATACTAAAATTCAATTAGTAGAGATTTTATGGTAAATAAGAATATCAATAGTTATTTCTTAATGAGCACGTCTATCTTCGAAAATATTAAGTAAAAATAAATGAAGAAAGTAATTACCAAAAAGAGAAATAGCCTATTTTTTAGGACATGGCCTTTTAGAAATAAGAGGCTCGAGATCATTCTATCGAGGAAGCTTAGATAGTGAAGATTATCTTCTCTAAAAAAAACGATGAAAACTATGCAAAATCACAAAATTGATTGATTAAGTGAGTAAAACTCGAACACGAAAGTTAAATGAAAAATCATATTAAGATGCGGTAATACAAAAAAAAAAAAGAAATTTTTTTTACATCATTATCACAAGTGGGTAGAAAAGAGCTTCTTATCAATGCCCTTCAAAAACAAAATAAAAACAAAAAGGAAAAAAATATTAATTTCCTAAAAAAAAAAAAAAAAGTCTAATATTCATCGTCCACCATTAACACTCAGCTCAACGAGAACCAAGCTAGTAAATCACCAGCCACGCGCCGCCGCTCTCTCACCACGCGCTCGCCGGCGACTGAAGTCGACCGGCAAAGGGGACAGTTGAAATTAAGCGTATTAAACCACCCATCTAAACACTCCGTGTGAAACACGTGCCGGCATGCTAACTTGCGCACCCGGTCACCATCACCCAACCGGTTCAAACAAACCACACAGGTAGTACTTGAACCGGCACCGGTTTTTTCGTCATTTTTCTGTTGATGATTATAGGACAACATCCGGTTCAGATTGAGCTGATCGGAGAGGAAAATAACTCCGGTTAAACCGGACCCGACCGCTTCGGAGAACAACGAATCGTCGATCTGATGAGGGGTAAATCGGGAAGAAGAGATGCCAAAATATTGAAGGGAAGTGTAGATTAAGGAACGGAGATAATTAAGAGAATTAGCAAAAAGGGTTATAATTAATATTGGAATTGATTCACTAGAAATGTCATTAAGCTGGTTTTGTAATCCCATTTTTTTGGATAATACTAAATATTATTATGATTTTACAATTTGCTTCAACACTTATTTTTCTCTCTTTCAAATGAAAAAGGATGAGTGGATACATATAATATATATATATATATAGTGTTATTTTGTGGGACTTGATTGGTTGGGGGGTTGGGGTGAAGGTTGGTGGTGGGGTGAGAGGGGGTGGTTGGTTAAGTCCGTTTACTTATTTACATTGAATTTTACGGATTTCATAAGATTTAATGATTAATATGAATAGTTTACGACGATTTGCATATAAATTGATATATAGTTTTAGGTAATAATAACTTGAGGAATAAGTGATTGAAGTTGAAGGTAAAATAGAAAAAAAATTTATATGTTAAAAATAAAAAGAAAAATTAAAAATCTATTTTTAGTGTAATAAACAATTAGTTAAACTAAGCGGAGAAAGTATATAACATTAGTATATGAGTTAGTTTGTGGTGAATTCAAATATTTTATTTAGCATTTATCACTATAAATATTGAGAAATTTTTTCTATCAAGATTTTACTAGGTGATACACGTTCTGTCTCTATTAAGTCTTAGATAATATAGATATTTTCTTTGTTTTAATTTAAGTGTATTGTTTTTTATTCATATGTCCTAAAAGAATATCACTATTTATTATATTTTGTAAATTTTGAAATTTTAATGTTTATATTTAACAAGTTTAAGATTACAAGATTTAAAAGATTATACATATATTTGATTTAAAATTATAAGATTCAAACGAAAAGTTTTTTATTTCTCAAAATTTATATCAATCAAAGCACAACAGTTAAATTAAGACAGATAAAATACTTTCCATCAAAATTTAAGCAATATATATTATTTCTCATTCATATAACTATCAAATGACTTTATTTATATAAATATCGAATACTTTATTTTTTTTTATTTTTAAGATTCTTAACCAAATATCACAAAGTCTGTATTCTCTTATTCCAAACAAACGTATCTTAGTTTTCGCTTTTTACTTTTTACAAAGATTTGATTTTTGGTCTGTCCGCACATAAATGAGAAAAAAAATACTTTATATTATAATATTTAATTGTATCCAATAGAAATATCCCAAACCTAATATTCCATCAATTAAATGTGATGAAATTAACATGTAAAGAGAACAATTCTTGAGTCAACTACCTTTACGAAATATTGCTTTATGTGTTTTAATTTATCTAATATAATTTTAATATTTATAAATTTTTAAAAAATAATCAAAACACTTTTAATGTTAGTGATTTAAAATATAACGTAATTTTCACAAATATCTCTTTTTCAAAGTTTCTGTTTAGAGATTGTCTATATTTTAACAATTATGCAAATATAACTCTTAGTAATTATTCTTTTGTATAACGTTAGCCCCGAACTAATGTTTGTATATATATTCTTAAAAATAAAATATCAAATTTTTATCTACGATAATAATATTATATAAACTGAGTCAATATTTATCGAAATATGATATTGAGTCAATATTTCTAGAATTACTATAATTTTATGTGGCATGTTTTATGCATGTGTTATTATCGAGCGTTTGAACATAAAAAAAATTATAATTTAAAAAAAAAAATATATATATATATACATACATATATATAATTTCATTTTATTTTTGGCCAAGGCAAAAGCATGTTGTTTTGTGGGTGACAATTAATATTCTATTTATTTATTTATTTATTTCACAGACAAAAAGGTGAATAAAAATGTCCCATTAAATTTATTTATTTATTTATTTATTGATAGTCAAAAAAATGTCCCATTAATTATTTATTAATTAAACAAAAGACTAAGTCGACTGTTTTCTGATCAACCACACAATACTCTATAAAAATAAATTAAAATAATTGATGAATTTAAACTGAGTAAAGAGAACCAAGAGAACTAATTAATTAATTATAATTAATTAATGTCATGGTATTATTTATTAGGGAGAAGAATATTAATTGTCAAACTTCTATGAAGATTTGCATATCCACCGACTGCATTATTAATCACCTTTTAAAAAAAACCACTTGATACACAAAAATATAAATAAATAATTTATGGAGTATAATAATTCATAAACATTATTTTTCACATTTTCAAAATGCATATATTAACCTATTATATATTATTGTTTGCCTTTAATTTATCACACTTGGGTAAAGTGATAAGTACTCTTATATCCTTTACAGAATTTTCGGGTTTGAATTTCTGTTCCAGCGTGAATTTGAATTTAGTCAAACTTCAATAAGAATATCAAACACCAGATAAAAAACTAACATAGAAATTATTCTTTTATTGATCTTAGTCTTCGATTTATAATAACCTATCATTTTCTTTCTTCGAATCCTTTTATTTCGATTATCGAATTATTTGTTATTTGTTCTCCTTCTCTTTCATATTTAGTATGATATTATATTTCCCTTCAATACTTAATTAAATTAGATTTTAATGTGTTTTATTTGAGTGGAGAGTTTATATATATATATATATATATATATATATATATCATCGAATAAGAATATGGTGGTGTATAACCCCACCTTCCCTAAATTAAACCCTTTTAAAAGACTATACTAAATGTTATATTATCTTTAATTTAAGATTAAGGAAGTTCACAATCTCATTCAAAAGGTGAAATAATTAAATAGCTAAATAATTAAACTCAAAAAGTTAACCATGTTTGTATTAAAAAAAATTATAATGTTAATACTTCTTTAAAACCTTTAGATATATCGTGTTTGAATTAAGTTTGACAGATCCTAGCTTCAGTTAAAATATTTATGAAAGAAGTTCATTAAAAATGATTGAACTTTAGCGTTTATAGAAGAAGTTTGCGGAAATCACTTAACTTCATTTAACGAATGAGTTTGTCTCAACCTATGCCTAAAATCTCGAAAACACATTTATACTATATTAAGATTTTATTATTCCCCTGAACTTATTTTATTAATAATTTTCTACTCCTTTTCGACCTACGTGACACTATCTTGTGGGCCAAACGCTGGTTGACTTTTTTTTTTCAAACTAGTGCCACGTAGACCAAAAAGGGGCAGAAAATTACTTTTAAAATAAGTCAGAGGGTAATAGGACCTTAGTATAGTATAAGTGTGTCTCTGATATTTCAAGCATAGATTGAGAGGATACTTGTGTATCTTCCCATAAAAAAAAACTTTAAACATTATGAATTATATTATTTCAAATACCTAAATAGACTTTAATATATTTTACGCGCAATCGATATGACTTAAATAATAATCTCAAAGATTAGGTCATCATCTATGCAGTTTATCCTCATATTGGTGGTCCTTAATTAGCAAGTTAAACTTTATTTTAATGAGTCTAGTACAAGTTCTAACATGCTAAAATTATACTAAAATAATAATGGTTGTTCAAAGTTAGGCATAAGTACAGCAGAATAATATCAAGATTCAACAACTATTATTATCTCTAGAAACTCCTAAAACAGGTAAAGAAGTCATAATAGTTAATTAAGCAAAAAGTGTACATGAATATTTAATTTCACTTTTTTTCATAATCATGAGATTAAATTTAGATTATATGTGTTAATAGTGTTAAAAAATTATGCTATTGTTGCAATTTAATCTATTATAGAGGATTAAATCTGGTTAGAATTATGTCCTCGAAAAAACTAAAATCTCGTTACACTAAAAATAATAAAAAAGTTATTAAGACAATCTGTTTGTGATAATCTTTCGAATTATCATATTAAGTTTACAGTAATAACTATATTATTTTCGATATAATAAATATTTTTTATAATTACAGTATGCTCTTGGGAGGGGAAAGCCTATTCCAACTTTGAATGTTCAAGAATGTTCTTAATTAGAAATTACTTGAAAATATGACAGCATAACACTCTAATATAGTATTTTAGTAATTGTAAATGCCTAATCACTTCTTGTTCCACTTAATCTTTTGAATAATAGGAATTTGATTTGTTAATTGCAATTGTTTAAGTTGGAACATGTGGAGGTCAATGACACTCTTGATAGAATTCAATTAGAGTTGATAATGATAATTATTTTAAAGATAATTGTAAATGATTTATTTATTTTATATCAGTGAAACTTTTTATAATGATATTGTTTATCTAAATATTTTGTTGATGTAGTAAATATTACTATATTATCATATAATATAATATAGCATGAAAAAAATGATCTACAAAACCAGTTACTAATTAAATTAGGAATCATTTATATATATATATATATATATATATATATATATATATAAATTAAATTCAAAATAAAAAATTGTTGACATCTATACACTTGTATGATGATCCACATATTGTGTTGTGATTAAGGTCAACTTTTTTAATAAAAGATAAAAAATAAAATTACACCATAATGGCAATTTGATTCTAAAAATACCTTTTTTTTTTTAGAAATGAAGATAGTGGTAGGTAGGCATATATAGCTAATATATTTATTTATCTATGGAAAAGCACATGAAACAACAAATTAATCAAAATTTATAGAGAATTCACACTTTCTTGGGAATTAAAAACGAATATTTCTTTCGTTTCAAATTAGTTATCATGTTTTCTTTATTTAAAGTTAATTAGATTTTTTTAAAAATTAAAATTAAAATATTAAAAAATTATGTAAAAATATAATAAATTATAATTTTTTTCATGTTAAGTTAAATAAAAGATATATTTTAAATTATTAATAAAATTTTTTTATATAATTTAACTCTGAAGACGTGAAACATAACAACTAATATAAACAGAGAGTAACAATAATTTAAGATGGTAACCACAACATCATTAAGAATATTATAAGTCAAAGATTAAGCCCAATAATCAAATTTGACCTTGAAAAAGTACAAAAATGTCAAATCAATTTCAATGATATGTGTGAGATTTAAATCAAATAAAAACAAAAAGACACTAGTCATATTATCACATGGGATTGCATATTGAACTAGAATTCCTTGTTGCCTTCGACAAGGATAATTACCTCAAAAACATTTGAAAATTTAGTGTTTAAAGTATTTCGTATATATATATAATTTTTAAAAAATTATATCTTAAGAAATATGATATAGACGGTCTATTTTAATATTAATATTTATGGTCATTTTTATTATTCAAATTTATGACCTATAAGTTATCGCGAAAATATATTTGTCTTAAGAGATTCACCAAGATTTTCAATCTGATTATGAAAACTAACTTTTGAAAATTTGTTTGACAAAATGTCTATAGCATGTTCGGTTAAGCTTTTCAAATATACTACCTCTGTTTCTATTTACTTGTCCATATTTTCTTTTATATTTGTCCCTATTTACTTGTCCATTTTAACAAATCAATAAAAGAAAACAATTTTTTTCCTAATATGCCAGTATTTAATTCTAGAAAATTTTCAGTACTACTAAGTTGTAATGCATGCTTTTTGGAACTAGAAAATAAATTTATTATACTTCGAGAGTTGCATAATCTTTTAAGTTATGGATAAATTTGTAACTAACCTATGATAATAATTGGTGCCTTAATATGTGTGTCACTTCTGAAGTGGACAGCTAAATAGGAACAAAGAGAGTACTTATTTTGAGAAATAATCCCTTTTTCAAGAACGCTTTTCGAACAAATACTTTTGAAGAATAACAATTTATTATCATATTTAACTAATTAATTTAATAAACAGTCAAACAATCTCTCCATATCAAAGAGAAGAAAGGAGAAAGGATGGAGCACCAAATTAAATGAATGTCTTTTGACTAATGAGGTAAGAGTGCAATAATATTTTTAGAAACTCCGAGTAATTTAGAATCGTTTAGACATTTTACATTTAAAAAAGAATGAGAGAAAATGATTGATGAGTTTGAGCATTGGGAAAGTTGATTGATTGTTGCTATTTTGCTCATGACAAAATTTAAAGATGAGTAATCAAAACAAATCTCCCCTAATAATTGTGGTACGTGAATTAAATTTCTTCTATGAAAAAATATATATACACAAAAGCTTAAAGAAGTTTAACATCTACTGATATATACATCATTACTAATTTTAACTATTGATATATAGTATAATTTTCTGCTTAAAAGAATTCGACCATACTCGAGTCTCCTTCCATCCTAACTTAGGCTTCAAATAAGTATTTAGTAATGAAAAAATTCTGATCATCACCTTAACTGACGCTAATTTAAATTAATCGAGACTTCAATACTGATATTTCGAAAACCAATACAAAGACGAGAAAAAAAAGAAAGCTAAGAGTGTGAAATACCAATAAGTGCAAAATTGACAGGTCCATTGAACACAAATACCTAAATTTACCAACCTATATTGGACATATTCCATTTAAGACAAGAATGAATATGTTTGAATTTCAACCCTCAATGGATGACTTTTCACCCATTTTTGTGTGTCATAATTATTCTTTCAAAGACAAAAAAAGAAGTAAGTAAACCAAAATTACTTAATTCTATTCCTTCCAAGAGTTCAATAATTCTCTCACTCCCAAAATATTTGTCAGGTATTGAAGAGCCAAATTACATGTATTTTGACCAATATGATTGAGATGTACTTTTAATCGTATTGATCATATGAAAAAAATTGCAAACTTATAATAATTTTTGGTTGGCATAATCAAAATGAGATCTAAAAATGAAACGTATCTAGACTTTATCCTTATCTTGTGAGAGGTAGAGCTTATTTTCGATAAACCATCAACTCAGTTGGTTGGCATAGTCAAAATGAGATCTAAAAATGAAACGTATCTAGACCTTACCCTTTACCTTGTGAGAGGTAGAGAGCTTATTTTCGATAAACCATCGACTCAAAAGAATCGATATACAAACTCGACATCAATCTAAATCAATTAAAACAAACAAAGCAACATACTTACATCCATATTTTAAAAAAAACATAGAAGAGAAGGTTGTCTGTGACAAGATTAGTGGCATCAATAGGCTGCAAGATGCACACAATGAGCCTATCTAATACTTCCAACATCAATCATACCTGTGAAGTCCCACTAAATGGAGTCGGAGAGGGTGGAGTGTACACAAACTTTACCACTACTACCTTATAGAGGTAGAGAGACTGTTTCCGAAACCCTATAAAATACTTCCAAATCCCACATATTAATCATGCAAATGATCATTTTTTACTTAAATTTTTCGAAAAATGAATTACACAAACCATAACATTCAAGTACATATTATTTAGATAAGATATTATCCATGTAATTTACAATAAGCACCCAAAAGGCACTTGAGGATGAGTCTCTTGTCCAAATGAAAGATAGGTATTGAGTATTAAACAACTGATATAATTTACAAGAAATCCAATTTCAGTCAAAATTGGATTCAGTTCTTTCTTTTTTTTCTTCTTTTTTTGCTTTAAAAACATTCATGGCTTAGCTTAAGAAATTGCAAGATGTACTTGCACCTCCAGCCAAAATTGGATTCCAGCTCTCTTTTTTCTTTATTCCATTTTTTTTGTCCTGCATCTTTTACATAGCTCCAATGCTCTTCATGTAAAGGAGTATTTGATGTCTTTCGAGCTCCAGCAATCTGGTTCTTTCGAGCTCCAGCAATCTGGTCACTGCACATTTCTTCATGTGCTCTCAGTTGTTTTCCGCAAAGAAGTAAAATTGAACCTGCAAAGAAGTGCATAGATCACGAATCTAAATGCGCCTCTAGAAACGTTCACTCATTCCATTTGGTAGAAGTAGGTACAATACCTAATGAGCGGCTTCTGAGGAACCTCAAATGCAGCAGATGCAATGCTGGAGGATGGTGCTGGCTCAATTGGCTTTAAGGGGCAAGGGGAAAGAGGCAAAAAGATTAGAAGTTCGAATACAACATTTACTCATTTGAAGTAGCAGGCAAACTTATTATAGCATACAATCGAGTCACAGAGAAATAGAGTGGTCTAACAAGAGCTCTTTATTAAAGCTCCTGAAGTATTCTTCAGTGCGAAGACTAATTGAAAAAGGGAAACAAAAGAGGTGGAGGAGAAAATGAGCTAAAAGACTTGTACAGGAAAGCAACTTTGAACATATCAAGCTTCTAAATATAACCAAATTTATGTCTTTGAATCCCAAAAAGACTAACAGTACTGATAATTTAGTCTGAGACACTTATTGATTTCAACAAACTACAGCAACAAAATGCTGCCAATTTGTACAATCAATTCCAAGAAGACAAACAGAACTAATAATTTATGGCCAAGACGAATAAAATACTTTTTCCTAATATGACAGCTTGAGTAAGAGTGCAATAGAGGGACAAAAGTCGCATCAAAGACATCAAAGAAAAGTACAATCAACTGCTTATCAAAATTCTAAAAGGTTCACTATGTTGGTCTCTATAAGAGACATTATCCATACAAAAAATAGTCTAGGTATGATGCAGCAAAAAAGTTGGAAAGTGAGAATATTTGTATAATGCAACTGTGTATGGAGAGACTGAGGGTGCACAAAATCAGGATCTCAAAAGACAAGTAGTCGATATGTTTGGGATTAAAATTGCAGTAAAAGAAATTAGAAAACAACCTCAAGTTCTTCCAAGCCCTCGCTTTGCAGGACATTATTGCTAGAACCACCAATTCTGTCCTTTTCCTCTGATGTTGCTGCCCCAACAAATTGCTCTGGTGTAGGGGGCTCTGTCTGCAGCCCATTAGCCCCATCAAAATGCTTAGCTCCATTTGTCAACTCCAGGTCATACCCAAGATCTTCAACACCATGGGGTTCACTTTGCTGGCCCACAGTCAGTTTGGCAGATTGCATGACTGTTAACTCCGTTACAGCTGCACCAGATGCAGCCACAGGCAATGTACTCGAGGTATCACCAGTATCGGCTTCAAAGTGTTTCAACTCCCTAATTTCACCTGGTGAGCTGGCATCACTGCCTTTTGGGCTAAGACCTGCAACAACTTCGTCATGTTTTCTCTTTCTGCTAGAAGCAGCATCTGGAGAAGTTGTTTTAGCAGAACCAAGCGATCTTGAGCCTGAACGGCTTTCACTTTTTGCAGGCTGAGCAGGACGTACTCCTCCCGGGAAGACAAAGTCGGGAAGATCCTTTCGTCTTACATGACACACATTAATCCACATGCTAGATTTCCAAAAAGAATATGCATATACATCTCGCTTAAAATCCTCAACTGTCGACCTTATATCAAATTGTTCGCCTTGTTGATAACTTGCACCTTCTTTTTTGCGCAATCCCATAAAATAAGAATGGTGAAATGGCTTAGATTTATCTGAGAATTCCCCCGGATGTGGATGGCACTGAAGTACACCGACTGTATCTCTCTCAATCTATATGAATAGGAGCAAGAAAGCTTGAACAATCAGTTCCTTTGGCGAAGCAATAGCGGTGAAGCCATCAAAATGTGAAGCAGAAGAAAGAAACATCACCTTTAGAGTAAGCAGGCGTATCCTAGATTCAACCCATCCTTTCCATTGCCTCATGTCATCGTCACTTTCTGTAGCTATGTCTATTCGCAAGTAGTTTTTATAGGCTTCAAAGAAAGGGAAAGGCTCAAATAGACTTCCCCAGCTAGCTTTGTTAGCTTCTATTGCCTGTATACACACAAAACTAAGTGAGTGAATGAAAACCTCAAAATTGATTAAATAGGAATAATGATTGGAAGATAACAGCAATAGGATAAGAATAGAAGTCAACTGTGGAGCATCGATGCCACAAAAACCAAATGAACAGTCTAAAAAGACGTTAGGAGATCAAGTATTAAAACCATGAGCACCAAATTCATTCTTTAAAAAGAATGGTAACAATAACCATGAACACCAATATACATGCTTGAGCCTCCTAAGCAAACATTTAAGCCTTAATTATGGAAAAAGCCAACATCAATTGAGCAAAGACTGAATGAAATTCAGTAAAGAGCAGAGATGAAGTAATCTTTATGACAGCAGAACTTCTAACCTTCATATGACACGAATTCTTATTTCACTTATATGTATAGGAAGGGCTGTTCAAAATTTTCTAGGGGGTTAAGCACGTCCGTTCCTAGTTTGCAGCATGCACTAAACACTACAGTTGAAGGCTTTCAATTCAACTGTGGTATGAATCAAGACTGAAATATTAAGACTAAACAACTGTAGACTGTCTCAATAGCAGAGCTTAGTTCTCCCAAGGTTTATTAGAATCAGGCATACTCACCAAGTTAAATTCTGCTGCTACTATCTCTGGTTTTATGGTTAAGACTTACGATTTAGCATTCCATAGGCATCACACATTTGGGATATTATGCCTACTTTGAATTTTTTATTTTTTGGTTCTTTTTTGAAACTGGTCATTTTATTCTGTAATATTGAAAAAAATAGGTATTTTGTATATTAAATAAAAATAGAGAGAGAGTGGAGGACATATATAGCTCTAATTTGTGCCACTCTTGTTGCCCGGGATGTAAGAGATGTAAGGTAAATATAGTCATTAAGGAAAACTCTGAATCTTATGGAGCTACTTAATTGCATGCAACTTCAGTTAGACGCTACCAAACTACAACAATTATGACATGCATTACGCAACGAAAACATGGAACACTGAAACTAAAGTAAGCAGCATGTGATTTATCATGTTATAAAGACAGTTTGAGCAAAATGCCTCTACTAAACCAACGATGGTACTCCCACAGGACGCCACACCTCAATTCAAAAAAGCATGATTCAGAAACATTCTTAAATCATAGTTTTGTTCTTAATGTGTATTAGATAAATAATATAAGCTAAATGGGTTTAATTAATAGAACCAATAAGAAGATAAAACCTGCAGATCAAAATGATTGTATTCAGTAGAATAGAAATAGCAGTAATCCCCAAATAACTGAGCACACATAAATACCTCACAAATTTCATTCCCTCTAAGGAATTCTTCCATCATGACACGCAAGGTACTCGTTGAAACATTGTAACTCGAATTCATGCAGGGGTATGCTGGAGTTATTATCGGCATTAGATGCTGCCTATCTTTGAAATTCCTCCGAGGATCCCAATAGGCCAGCCCTAGAGATCCTTCATTTATTGGACACAGTAAAACTGGGTTTGGCCAGCGCCACAAACTGTAGACTCTGAAAAAACGAGAAACCAACATGCTAGGAGCTGCATTAGGATAAAGCTGGCAAATCCTAGCAACAAGCAGTGCCCAATTTATACCGCCTAGAAATCCTGTAACCTGGTCAAAATAGAAGTGACACAAGTTTAAGAGAGGTGAACAATCTTTCACTAAGATGGCAGGTTCTGCACTTTTAAAGGACGAATAAAAGATTATACAAGCGGCCATGTCTGATTCTTACGTTTGAGTAAACTCCACGCCTTTTTGCCCACAATCTCATGCATCTCAGTGCGGTGCGGAAACTCTACAGGAACCAAAGGGGAGGGGGGATTAAGCATAAAGTTTCAAATCATATATATTTACACAATTGTAAGGCAAAAACCTGAATATTCGGTACTAAATGCAAAACTTGATCTGTTACTCTGCATCCATTAAGACTACGAACAGTCTGATCATCCACATTCTGTAGTATAGACTCCTGAGAAACATCCAAGTCCTGCGACAGAAAATAGAATTAAAATGTAATACAGTGCACCTCAAGAAGTTCAAACATTATAATATTTATGCAACAGCATACCAAAATTAAATGAATAATATGACAATAACACTAGTAAGAATTATGATCTTACAAATACAAGGAAAACAGTATAGCCATCAGCAAACGACAGGACAGAAGATAACTGAAAAATACTGATCACGTATAACATTGATGACTATAAAGATAAGTAGGAATGAGCAAGTATATATTTCAGATTTATAAAAAGTAAACAAGAAACTAATAGACCTCTTATTTGAGGGGATACAAAACTTTTTCGATACTTTGAAGAGTCGAATTCCAGAAGTCCTCGTGCAATTGCAGAAAAAACATACTAATTTGCATTTTACAACCAAGATCCAGGAGAAGATGCACAAATTAGATAGCATAGTAACAAGATTTCACTCCCCCGCCCCCTTTTAGATGTTCAATTAGTATTAAGAACCTAAAGCAGCATATATCCTCATAAGATAACAAGTGCAGTTTTCAATACCTATCCATTGTTATTTAATAAGCATCAAGTGAATTCTTAAAGATACAGCATAACTATAGTAGTTTTCCCTTGACCAGCTACTACTTGCATCCAAACCGAAAATAAAGGGAGCTAATAAAATCTATCGAGCCATCCACATGTCATTTGCAAGTAACATTCTACACCAAAAAGGCGAATAACCCCCAGTTTCTAAGTAGGAGACAAATTCCCTTCAAAACATCCTCTCTCCAAAAAAATCCACAAACTGCATCAAGGCTGTAATTCTATTTTTCTGTTTCCACTTTTGTCACTGCCCATACCACAGCAATAAGCATAGTTAAGGATATGCCACACGACTACTTCATCCCAACTAAGTTGTAAAACATATCGCGCATTTATTTAATCAGGAAAATGAAAAAGTAAACACACCAAAGTGAGGTGCTGAACCCACCATGAAAGGTTCACCAATTCAACCAATTATGAAGACAATATGTAGAAGTGTATAACAAAGTCAAATGCTCATCAGAAGACAGATTTTCTAGCTACCAAGGATGGTGCATCTCAAAGCAAGAGTATAATGAATCACAAACAAGAGAATCATACCTCAGGAATAACCCAGAGTGCTACATTCGCATACAGAAGGTCTATAGAAACGCCATTGAGCTTGAATTTCATAACAGGAACGCGCGCATCAGGAACAGGATGAAGTTCTTGTATTTCAGGCATCTCTTCAAGCATTCTATGAAGTTCACCAAAGAAGTCCTGCAATGTAAAGAGGAATATTACATGCATCAACCTTCAGCACAGAATCCTAAAATTGAAGGATGTAAACTGAAAAGGTTATCATCCTACCTCACGCATCGCATGTCTAGGTCCTACACATAGTGTGTCTATATCAGCACCAGGACCATGTACCTGTTAAAAAAGATCAAAAAGAAGTTAACTTGATAAAGTAAAAGGGTAAAAAAGTACCCGACAAGCAAGATAAGCCAACTAATGTAATATACTAAATAGACAAGCAAGATAAGCCAAGCAATATAGATGTAAAAAATACTCCGTTTGTCTTTATTGACTTAAGTCACCTTCTGTGTAAAGTCATATTATCACAATACTTGAATGTAATATGTTTACTATCTGAAGTTTGTCCTTCCAATTTTCAGTCCCGCCTCAAAAAAGGGTGACAACTACAGAAAGTATCACTCCATAATTCTTCCCCATAACTTCCCAAATTTGAAAACCTAAGCATCACAATGATGAGAAAAAAGACCGAGGAACCCAAAGGGTGAGGCCTAGTGGTTAATTGAACAGACTGAGAACCATAAGGCGTTATGTTCAAATCCCAGCGGAGGCAAAAACACTAGGGTGATTTCTCCTCATTTTTCCACAATGTTGGTAGTCAGAGTTACATGATTCCTGATACCTGATACCTGCTAGTAGGAGATAGCAAATACCACATGAAATTGGTCGAGTTGCGTGCAAGTTGGCCCAAAACACTATGGTTATAAAAAAGAATGATGAAAAAGGACCAAGTTGCAAAACCAACTCATAAATAACACAACATACTTGACAGGACAACAACAATATACCCAGTGTAGTCCCACTTTGTGGGATTCGGGAAAGGTAGAATGTACACAGACTTTACCCCTACCTCGGGGGAAGAGAGGTTGTATCCAATTGATGGGAGAAGTAAAACACCTAATTGTTCTTGCTTACTGAAGTTGTCACAAGATCGCTATAAATTAAAAAATCTGCAAGGGCTTGACGACAAGTTTTAGACCATATGCCCACTCCTCAATCAGGTACTAAATAAGATTTAACAAATTTATTATATATACAACTGCCTTTAACCTAAGGAAAGCTTGTACTCACTAAATATCTAATCAAGCAAATAACCCCCAACCCACCCAAAAAGTTCTTCAATTTAAGTTGTTACAGTGTTGAGCCATAGACAAACAAACAGAAGTGTCAGTCTATATGCTACAAGTTGAATCTAACAAAGTGAATAAACAAGACAAAAGAGAGACATACACCAAGCCGATATGAGCCAAATGTGAAGATTTTTGCATTTGCCTCATGCACCAGATCATCATTGAAGCCTTTAGCACGACAGACATTTTTCACCCACGTCTTCACAATCTGTTCCACTCCAAAATTAGAAATTAATGACTTTGTTAAAGAAGACTAGGAATTGTTAATTTCAAAAATATGAAAAACCTGGTCTAATCTTCCTAGCACTTCTTCCCTTTTAATGGCCTCTTCATGACTTTCATATAAGCCTGCATCTGCAAGAAACTGAAAAAGTGCAGTCCTCAGCAGATATTTTTAAGAAATACAAACTCTCTCTCTCTCTCTCTCACACACACACAAATATGTGGACGCATGTGTGTGTGTGTGTATATATATATATATATAAACTGGTATCTCGGAAATCATATTTAGGTTCAAACATTGTTCTCTCTTGAATCAGACATCATTTCCTTGGGAACTAGTTTCTGTTAGTTTAATCATTCAATGGAAAAACAAAACATAGTTGAGAAGGAAAACATAGCTTGATTTTAAATCACAGCTTAGATTGATTTTTAAAGCACCCTCTCAATGTGAATGTTTGATTAACTTCAAAATTGAATATCCTACCTTATTAATCAAGCAAATACAAAACATTTCTACTAAAAACTAGTTTAGGCACGGTATAGGCTTGTAGTTGACAAGCCTTCTGAAGGGTATTTATGTGAAGTATTACAAGTACTCAGGTAAGACCTTAGCTTAATTTGCTCAGCTTAACAGCAACTTTGATGACAATGAACCTGCAGTGCACAAGGTAAACCCCGCTCTAGTGTGATAGCCCGCAAACCACACAGGAGAGTTGAACCACACTAGGCAAGCCATGTGCGACGAGCTCGACCAAAAAGGCATGCTGGGTTTCAAACCAGAGACCCCCCATCTGGGAGATCCCTGATTCAACCAACTCAGCCAGATTTGCAGGTTACTTAAAAACAGTATTTATAATTACTCATACTCACAGATATACGGGTTTGGCCTTTCTGGAGTTGAACAGCAAATCTCTTTGAAGATCCATATGTTCTAACTACTATACTGAAGTATTTAACAAGTATACAATGGAACTTTTTAACTTACAAATCAGCTCAACACAAAGTGACCAACGCACAACCTCACAGTTTATAACCTTTGAATTATGCAAAATCAACTCTACCATAAATTCAAATTCAGATTCTTTATACATAATCTGAAAATCCATCACATACACAGCAGAAAAAAATATTTTTTTCTAATCAAAAGTATAAGGTAAATCAAGAACAAACCTTTTCCAGTTCCCGGTTTCTAACAACATCCAATTCAGAGGGTCCACCAGTTGAAATTGGCTCAGATATTCCATATCCAGTGTTACTCATCCTCTCCAGAAAACACAAATAACTATTTCTCTTTTTTTTCTTTTATACTCAATTGAAAAAAAACACAGCAAAACTCTTAAAGCTCTTATCTTTTTTGCATATAATAACAAAATAAACCTTGAATCACAAATTGTTTTCTCTTTTTTTCATAAATCCACTTACAACAGTTGATTGAATGTAACTGGAGAAACAAAAAAAGGCAAAATCAAAACTGAAAAAGGAAAAAAGAAAATTTATGAGTATTATACTTCAGACAAATTCTCATTAAATTGAGAGAAGCTACAATCAAACGAAATACAATAAAACAACACCAAAAACTACAAACCCTAATTTTCTCGATTTTTTTTCTTTTTTTCTCTAATACAACTTCACACCACCAACAAAGCTACCGTAGCTGCTCAAATTTTGCAAAATAAAGCCTTAGAAACTGTAATATTCTCTCAATTGGCGCCGATTTTTGCTCGATTAAAGCTTCGTTCTTCGCAGGATCGAAACCCTAGGATTTAACCCAAAAAAAATCAGAAAAAATTAAACCGATTGAACTTGAGATTGTATATGCAAACATACATATATACAAAAAAAATAAAAGAGAAATCAAAGATGAAGCTTACCGGAGAGAGACGAGGCGGAGCCAACTGGTCGACGAATGAGGAACACAGAGGAACAGGGCACTGAAAAGCAATAAATAATGGAGAAATATTTTTAATTAATTTATTTTTTGTGTAAAAATATAAAATACTTAATAAATAGACGGAGTAGATTAGAACGTTACAAGTTTGAGTCGTGAAAAATATATAATACTTAATAAACGACGAAGTGGAATAGAGCGTTACGAGTTTGAGTCGTGAAAAGCATGTTACAAGAACACGTGTTCAGACTAATTACAATTAGAATATTGTGGTACAAACTTTTTGATTTCGAGTTACAAAAATAATATCATAAAACTGTTTATAATAAACGTTTATAATGCTTATTATTTGACTATTTCTTAAATAAAAAGTCTTAAATTCAAATATTGGTTATAAAAAAACTTTAGTAAAGAGCGTTGTCCCCCACGAAAGTTACACCATGCGATATGAATCTAAACTAATCGAACACAAATATGTATACCATATACATAACAAAAAATCAAAAAGGCCTATAAGTAAATGAGATTTAAACTTGAGACGAGATTAAAATTAGAATACTTTGTTTAAATAATTATTCTATTCTCGTTGCTTGAACTTGTGACCTATAGGCTATAGCATATAGATATGTGCAAATACATTTCATTTATATCGTCACAATATTTATGAGATAAAATTTTAATTACGAAAATATACATTATCAAATATAATTTCTCTTTTTACAAGAATTTAAAATTTTGTCAGAAATAAAATAAAACCTACTTTATATGGCTTAATTTTGCTAGTTACAAACAAAAATACCCAAAAAGCGTATAGTTATAAAGGAAATTGTATAATAAGTAATAACTATGAAAATTAAGAACAAGATAAAAAAAATATATTTTATGGGAATATAATGAATTTTATTTTAAAAGTGTCACACAAAATTAAAAAGAAAATTAACAAGTGAGACTTTCTTGGAAAGCAAAATAATTTAGAATAAAAAAAATTTGACAAAAAGAGAGAAAAACAAAAAACCTATTTGAATAGACATAATTTCTCTTCAAGAATACTGTGGTTTCCTTTTTATATCAACAATAATAAAATAATATAATATAAACACAATTTAGAAACTATATAAAATGTACATTATATAGTTTAGTTTTGGACTTTTGGTAGCTTTTATATATATATATATATATATATATATATATATATATGAAAATAATAATTAATTTAGGTTTACATACCTATCAATTACAAAAAAAAAAGATTTGTTCTTGTGCTACAAACTTTATCAAATTCTTGTACGATCACAATTTTATTAGTAAATAGTGTACAATGATTTGCATAAATATAAGTTAGAATAAAAAAAATATAATAATAAATTATCACAATAAATTAAATTAAAAAAATAATAATACATAAATTAATACAAGTATAATATAATAAATAAGAAAATATAATCAACGTAAATTACATAAAAAAGTGGAAGATTATGCTTTCCAACTCACTAATTAGTTAAAGTTTTAAGTCCTTAATATTTGAAAACTTAATTAAAGCTTATAATAGTGGAATATGGTGATATCACACTTATGTTACTTTTAAAATTTATAATTGAGTAGGTGACAAGTATTTTATGAATTTTGTAAAAATATGTATAAGGGCCCGTTTGGATGAGCTTGATAAAGCAGTTTTAAAAAAGTACTTTTGAAAGTGCTGAAACTTATTTTTAAAATAAGCAGTTATGCGTTTGGATAAAAGTGCTGAAGTTGTTATGTCAAATGTGAAAAGGGAAAAATAGAAGAAAGACATGTTATGGTTTATATGGGTAATTTGGAGATTGCATAAAAATATTAAGGGAAAAAACATATAAAAATGAGGTCAATTTAAAACAGCTTATAAGTTAAAAAAAAAACACCCCTACCCCAGCTTTTAACTTTTGGCTTAAAATAAGTTTTTTTTTAACTTAAAATAAGTTATTTTGAGTATTGTCAAACAGTGAAATAAGTCAAAAACCAGCTTTTAAGCTGAGCCAAACAGGCTCTAAGTTGATTTGGATACTATAATTTGAGTATGATAATTATATTAAATCTTTTGAGATTTATATGTAAAAAGAATTTATTATTAAGTTATCGAGTTTATATAAATTCAGTACTTTGGATACTGAATATAACTATTTGTTGATATCAAGTTTATGAATTTTATCGAGATTTAAATACAAGGGCACTCCTTCTTCTATCAAGAAGCAAGATTAAAACATAAGTACAAGCTTTACGCGACACAAGTATGAATTAATTGATACCCCAAAAATGGATGTCGAATTTGGGAAACCAATTTTAATATTTTCCCAAAACACATGGGCATGAATGAAATAAGGGTAAAACTAAAGGGCTCCTTGTACAAATTCCACTACTTTAATATTAGCGCCATTTTTATCTCAATTTTTTTAAAATTATATATTTCGCGCAAAAATGGCGGGTTAGGGTTTGATCTCATTCTCTCTTCGTCCACTCTGAGCATTTGGGTGAGTGTTTGTATGCTAATTTTGTGTATAATTTACTCTATTTTTGTCAAATCTCGAATAAATAGAGTAACTTTTAGTTATTATTTTCTGGTTTCTTTATTTTTTCTGAATCAGTGAACTCAATATGGTTGCATTTCTGAAAGAATCAGAAAGATTTGAAATGTTCGTAATTTGTTGCTTCTGGGTTTTTGATTTCAGCGAGTTGTAGCGAAGATTGTGGTGAAGTTCACTTTTTTAGCATTGAAAATGACAAGTTATTATGATATTGATGATATATTAGCTGAGGAAGAGGTAATTTCTAGTTCATGATTTTATTTTTTGGGTTGAAAATGTTTCTAATTAGGTATTTGGTGTATATATATATATATATGGGTTTGATACTAGTTTTGTAATTCAGATGGTTCCAGCTGTGTTCTTGCAAACAGCTAATGAAGTTGGGATATTTGATTGTGCTGATGACACTAACAAGGTGAAATTCCGAGGGTTAATTTATGTCGAATCTGTTTTGTTTTTTGATGGGAAAACTGATGGTTATTTACTTTTTGAAATCCAGGTTGAAGCTGGTACACATGTAGAAATGCCCTTTTGGCTTGCTCAGGAGCTATATGTGAGACAAGTGGTATCGATCAAAGTTCCTCCATATTTTGATACCAAGTAAGTAAAGATCCTAGCGTTTCTCCTTTAAGTTTCACGCTTTCATCTATTTTAAACATGAGTGGAATTAGTTTACGCAAAAATGCAGTTATTGGAAGAGATGTTGGATATGCAGGGTTACTTGGTCTTACTTGTGCCAACATCAAGTTATTATAGTATAAGGATTGTAAGTCACTTGTTGTTGTTTTGGCCTGATGAAAATCTGCCATGCTGGGACTCTTTCCTGCTTTGTACAGAACATGTCGTATCTCATTTGACAATTCGCATCTCAGTTCTAACTTTTCTCTCTCTGGGTGGGATGGTGTTTGGGTGGGGGGTGGTTGCAGAAGTATGAGTGTCTTATCTCAGTATTAAAGTTCTTGGTATTCAAGTGGTACTTGTTTTGTAGATCTGAGAGTAAAAACCTGGTTGTTTCTTGTATTTTAATTTACCAGAGCCAAGACGAGGAATGAAATAGGAGCTGATGCAGCACATGTTGATCTAAGGAGTTTATGTCCATACTTTTATGATTTTGGATGCAAGATAGCACGCCTGTGAGTTCTTCTTGACTATGTTCCCTTCTGCCTGCAACTTGTCATTCTTTTTATCACTTTATAGCTGTTTCCTCTTTTGCATGAATCCCCAGTGCCCAGGTAAGGGAACTGATATAATATGATTGATTTTATTTTGCAATAGTCGCCAAGTAATGTGAGACAAAACCTTTGTACTTCAACTTTTAGCTGGTTATTTACTTCTAAGCATCAGTAGATTCATTTGCTATCTTGATGATAAAAAAATAATCACTTGTACTTGCAGTTGTCATTTCTAGTGTAGCATTATACTTCTAATTGGTCTAAATCATCTATGATTTGATAAAAAATCTTCAGTGTATTATCATGCTGTCAGCGTCTTTAAATTATTCGAGAGGTATAATTTATCTCATTCGGTGGTCTGGTTTGATGGGCTAATAAGTTTTTTTGAAGTTCAACTGTTTTACAGCAACTAATGTGGAGATAGTGCCACCCATCTTTTGAAGTTCTATTTTACAGCAATGCACCCATCACCAAAGAAATGCAAAACCCATTTTGTTGCTATCTTGGAGGGGTTTGCCTTTCTTTGGTTATTGGTGCATTGCTGAGATTAGGAGATTGGAAGCTTTTCTAGAAAAATCGATTTTATTGTTCCTTCTTCACCTATAAGCTATTCGTATCTGAGTTGCTATATTAAATGTGTACAATTGGGAAGCGAAGGGGATAAGAAAGGGAAGAGATTATGCATATATCAGCTCATCATTGAACATGAGGATGAGTTTGGTTTATACTCATACCTTGTTGCATCCTGCACTCAAAATGATTTAAGCACATTAAATTCTTGAATCTTCTGTTTGCTATCCTATGTTTTCCCTTCAAGGGAAAAAATTAAAGGAAATTTAAATGCATGCATGTAACTGGTGGCTCCTTTATTTTTGTTGTGGAGAGGCTCTTACTCTGTTTCTCAGTGTAGTGATATAGTTCTTATTATTAAGCTGTTCATGCAATTATAAATTCATACAACAATCTTTGTGTTTTTAATATATCAATTTTAACTGCTTTGAAAACCTATTAAGTGATAATTCACGAAGGACCAACATGGGTACCCTTAGGCCTTAACTAGAGGTCTCGGGTTCGATCCCCTGGGTATGGAGAAAATCCTGTAGGGAGCGCCACCTCCGAGTGGGCCTTGTAGAGCGCAATCCGGGTTTAGTCGGAGCTCCAATGTGGGCTCCGGACACAGGGTAGAAAATTAAAAAAAAAAAACTCACAAGGGAGGAATGATGATTTTATTCATATAACGATCCTGATTTTCTTGTCCTTTCTGTTGCACATTAGTCAATTGATACAAACATAGATGCTTAATTTGGTTTTTCTTTAGGTCAGCGTTATCTCATGTTCAACATCTTTCTTTTTGGAACAGGATTGGTGAAAAAACCATTGGACCTCTACTTCTGGTTGCATTTCGAACAAGATATAGAGAAGTCCTCATCAAGGCTCATACTGCAGCATCAATTGTGGCACCCAAGCACTTTTCTCTTCTTACAAAAGAAGAGACTAAATGTGAGAAAATTCTGCCAAACTATTGATTCTCTTCCATAATTACGCCCCTGCCCTTCCAAAAATATGTTGCTCAGACTCCTCACAAATGCTAAAAAGGTGCGTGTTGGATCCTTTCAAATCAAGTGCACTTTTTGGCGATCCGATATGGGCGCAACAACATTTTTAGAAATTCTGAGCAACATAGTTCCAAGGGAATATAAAAAAGCAAAAGAAACCCTCTTCTGAGTAGCAGCTTTTGGGCAGTTTCCTGAAAATGCTTCTTTGGAGAAGTTTTAGTAACACAATGAACTGTTTTTCGTTAGGTGTTTTTAGAAGTTTCATTCCCAAAAATATGTTTCCACAAGTAGCATCCCATGTTCATTGTGTCCTTCACACACACCCAACGTTCAAAAGTATTTGTCTAGATTATAGTGAAATGTTGTTATAACGAGGTTTGACTGTGTTAACATTTTGTTTCCTTTCAATGCTGAAGTGTATGAAGCTGGTCAATCCTCAACAGCTGCATTTAAGAAGTGGAGAATGGGAGGTCCTAGACTGCAGAAAGCTTCTGTACTTGGGAGAAAGAGGAAGCCTGTTGAATGAGTTTTTGTACTTGAAACATATGATCAATGTGAAGATGTGTTTGTAGTATCTATTTGGCTATTCAATGAGATTTACATCTCCTTTCAACTAAAACAGATTGTTTGGTACGGCGTACAAAAATAGTATTAAATAAAATGTATTAGTAATGTTGACATTACTATCGACTGTTTGATTTGTGTATTAAATGAATAGAGACAGTGTATTAGAATAATGAATAGTATCCCATATTATTAATGCCATGAATTACTATGTATAAGAATAATATTAAATACGGTATATAACTATAACATGAGATTAAATAGTATCAAAGCTAATACATGTATTGTTTGCGTCAAAACCTAAGGAGCAAGGAAAAACTATTGAGCAAGCAAGGAAGGATCAAAACAATCATTTTACTAGCAATATAGTTCAACTCAACTACTTTTGCCTTAATTCAAAATCAATCATTTTCTTTATTTCTTAAAAGTAGAATGAAAGTTCAATGAAAAATAGTTTTATCACATGATTCAATTAATACATAATCTTTCATAAACTTTTTGTTGAGAAAAAAAATAATTAATCACATATAAAGGGACGGGAAATGTACACACCAACAAAGTGAAAATTCAAATAACCAGAACTTCTCAATCTATTCAATTGGCCAACTAAGAAACTATCTATTCAATAAAGAAGAGAGGAAATATTGACAAACACAATTGTGTAGTCTATCCTGAGAAAGAAATTGCCTCCATTAACAAACATGACTGCGAAACACTGTTTACAAGATCGCTCCTTTTGTACTGATACCATCTCAGTTACACAAATAGGAGGTACCTACTCGATTTACATGTATAGCTATTTCAGTAACACGAACAACACCCTTTAATATTATATCGAACAAGAAAGTGCATCTGCCTTGAATATGAGGGTTTCAGCTATATATTACATGGGGGCAAAGTCGAGAAGAGGATATATAAAAGTAAAACAGTACGCATAGTTATATAGCAGACGATCCTCTTTTCAGCAGCTCCTGAAAAACATACAGGACAAAATAATTTAGATTTCAGCTTTTTATTTCGTGTTGCATTAAGTAGAGCTTGTCAACTACTCGATGCCTATCATGAGGGAAACGAGTGGCTGCATACCAATTTAGTAGCAGCAACAGCCTGCCGTTGCCTTTCCTTCTTATTGCGCTGGCACTCTGCACACCAGCTGGAGGTGTCCTTCTGGTGCTTCCTTATCTCCCTAAAGACAGAACTGGAAGGGAAAGATAACAATCATTTAGGTATTCAAGAATTCTAGTAGACGAAAATGAAAAGTTTGTTACTCTGCTATAATTGAATTACAGCAGAATATCGACGTTTTTTATTGTGACAAGTTAAACAAATTTATCAGTTGGAACATGAAAGAGCAATCAAAGTATAATGTATGAATGACCAGCTACTAGCAATGGCTGATGAAAAGTTCAGAGATTTAGATAATGGAAGCCTAATTAAACAATGTCTCTGTAAAAATGCTAAACCAAAGCACAGATGCCAAAAATTAAATGGAAGACATCTGAATGTCTGTATAGATGAAAAGGTCATAATCAAGCATCAATATTGCATACTTAAAACAATCAAAAAGCACTATGTCGGCTTAACTCTTCCAACAGATGGTACATGCAGCAATTACAGGATATTCCAACAACAAGAATTTCAACGATCAAATTTGGAAAGGATTGTCAAGTGCATGACCAAAATTGGAAGGCAAGAGTATCTAATACCTTCTGCACCACAACAACAAGTTGATCCTCTGCCCTGATGTTGTTGCCCTAGCACCATGGCGATGACGACCACGATGCAGCACTGCACGCCCCACGGTATGGGCATAATCGAAGATCTCCTGTTATAATATTAAAGACAGATAAAATAGTGAATGTCCATACAGTTGACATGATTAAGCTGTATTCTGAATTTGATGATTGCTACTAACACACATCTAAGGTGGAGTTGGCAACTTTCTTCATTATTTACACCATAGTAGACAACAAGTATCAGCTGATAGCCTGATACACTTGGTGAGCAAGCAAACACAGTGTGTATTCGTTATCCTTTGCTATTAATGGAAAGATAATTACAAGGCAAATTTTCCCTTCAAAATGAAGTGTCAATAAAGGTCCACAAACTGGATGCCAGTCCAAGGGAGTACAGGTAGTTTTCCCTCTTTTAGTTGGCTAATTGGAGGAACAGAAGAATGCTTGAAGGAGCTGAGGGTCCATTGTCAGAGAGTTAAAAGCTACAATATGTGTCATTTGTATTTTTGGTGTATACATATCATATACTCAAGGTTGGAAGGTCCCTTTTTATGCTGAAGTATATCGTTACTGTATGTTAGACACTAACTTGGTGGATATCAATGGAGTTATTATTTTGACTTGTAAAAGAAAGGATCCCCTTTCCATTCTGAACCATGAACAGATGGTCATAGATCCAACTTTGAGTTAGTTATCAAAAAAGAAAGAAAAGGGAAGGTCCAGTTTTGAGAATCATGACTTCATATAATCAAAATGAACAGTAAGCCTCTTTTTTGGTAAATACCATCAACAGTAATTTTTTTTAATCAGAGAAAGTTGTTTCATTACTTAGTTATCAGAAAAAGATGCTAAACATTACTTGCTTACGAAGTTGTTGATAAGCTACTAACTTTTTATTGTAATGGAGAATGGGCTACTACTTTCAACAACACAATAACCACCGCGTGAAAGAAGCGGAAGTATGAAAGAATGGAACTTCTTTTTATAAATAAAAAATAATGGAAACATGACTTCCTATCAGAGTATAGAGATTCCACATGCACAATAACTGAACTCATACAATGGACAAATAATTACCTCTGGTTGTGTTTCAACATTCACATGCTTCTCACACCGCACTCCACGGAAGAACAGCTCTCCACCCGAGAATTGCTTACCCAAGCACACATTTAAAGTCACTTCTGAATCATCGACATGGAAACCTGAAAAATAAGTTGTTTAGAAGCAAGGCAGTAACTCAAACAACCAAATAAGTTTTGCGGCACTGGAGCAATAGTTTGCACCATATAATTACTAAATAGAAACAACTCACCCAAGTCAACATCTCTGTCCATTCCATACTCAACAACAAAGCCATGATGGGAATCAAGTGTGGATCCACCAACTTCAGTAAAGAAAACTGCACACAAAATTCAAAGTAGAATATCAAAAGAGATCCAGGTAATCTTCTCACTAAGCTCCTCTTTGTTTTCTTTGCTGCATCCTAATAAAAATATACAAGTTCTTACCTCTCGAAATGGGACGAATGAAATCTTCCATCAACTTCTCCAGCATGGCGTCAAGGCCAAAGTCATCAAGAACGGCACCAAATCTGTTCATCGTATTGGGACGCATTATTCTGAATTTCGTCTCACGGACCCACCTCTCAAAGTTTTCTACCTAATCAATTAGAGCCTGATAAGAAAACAGAAAAGATAAACTACAAAAAAGGAAGTAGATTGCCTGCAAATACAAGCAGCAAGGCAGCTAATACCTCAGCCAACAACATCTCACAAAATCGTGGTTGAAGCATTTCGAACGTAAAAACTCCAGGAGAGGGTTCAGACATTATGTTCCTGAAACTTTCCTCTGAGTTCTCACTAATTGCCTTGAGAAATGATGGCACAAAGAAATTTTGAGCATGCATCGTATATAATTCCCTGTGTAGAGGCTAGAATAGAAGGCAAGCAAATTAGAAAAAGAAGGCGATCAACCCTGCAAGTATATTTTTGAGCCGAAATATAGTTTAAGGGTATATAAGCTATTTCGTATAGTTTAACGGTAGTTTTGACCTTTTTCTGTATTTACAATTATCATTAAAATATTAACCCCAAATCCCTTCAGCAAAATGTAAATACCTGATAGTTTGATATAATCTTCTGTCTGTATTCTCTATGCTTCTGGACCTGTTAAAGCAGAGGAGATGAAACAATATAATATTGATAGAGTTACGAAAGAGAGAGTGTGAATTTCACAAATAGCAGGGAAATTTTTTGGAAACCAAGAACAGTCAGAGAAGACTTTATCAGCAGACAGCATTCCAAATAATTCGCATGTAAACAAGGCTTTCACTAGGAGACTGGGATGGTTTGCTCAACTATTCCACCACATTATAAACAATAACCAGGTAGGTTTAACTTACATTATCAGTTCTTTTAAACCAAAATTTTGGTTGTTCATATATTCATCTATACTGGGGTCACATCTCCCCTGAATTATTCAAAAGAAAAAAGCAAAATGCTGTGTCCAACAAGAAAAAAGCTTAGTATGTAGAACACGACAAAAGGGACACAACATTATAGTCATCATAAGATAGAAATTATATATCTAGTCACTGCATTTTTAATCAGGATCCAATCCATCTGAAAAGCCTTCAAATCATTAGCAACTGGCTTATATATGTTTCAAAAAAAAAATCTACTCTCATTATATGCCCACAAAAAAAATAGAGAACTTCTTTTTTTATTTTTTATGGTGTAATATTGGTCAGAGATAAGCTTGAATTGAAAGATATAGTAAGGATTCATCTTGTCAAACCCAACTTCTTGCCTTCTTGGGGTTGAAGATAGTAGTAGTTGTTGAAGTAAACAGCTACTCAGTTTTGCAATAAAATTGTAACCCTTTCAAAATGTTCATTGTACTCAAATTCAAAGTAGATTGGACCTTAAGCTTACAAATCTCTTTTCCCTTTGAAAAAGTAATAATTGCATTGAATTTGTGGAAAATATTTTTGTGATCCTAGTGTGTATTTAGAAAAAAGTAAAGAACTACACCAAAGAAAGGTTCTCTACAAATAACAGCAATCGTCTACGCTAACTATCAATGGTGAGTGCTTCAAAACTTCATGAGAAACAAACAACATCCCATATTTGTACAGAAATATTTCCCATCCAGTTAAAAGATTTACTATTTTTTTAATTCACTTCAGATAGTCTTTTAAATTTTTACTTCTCAAACTATACAAAAGATAAATCAAAATCCAAAAAATAGCATAAACACTTCTGCAGAACACAAGATCAACTGATAGTTAAAGGCGGACACTATGTTTTCCAAGTTATTCACTACTAATCCTGAGTATCTAACAGCAACTTGCATAAGGCAGTTACAAGCAATACAACGCCTGAAAAATTTCCAGTAATAACCAACCAAAAGTCCCAGAAATTTTCATCTTTTTAACTTCTTTTCGTTATTGTTAGCATAACAGCATTCTATCACATCTCAATTCACAACTCTGCACATAATTGAGCTCAAAAAACTCCCTTTGCCATTTTTCTAGCACTAACTAACAAAGGATTTTCATGTACTCAAATTAGAAACAAGCACTAGAAAACCGGAATCCACATTGAAAATAACTGTACCTAGAGGGTACAGCAAACTCAAATAAAGGAAAAATACATGCTAAATCTTATAATGCAAAGCCCACAATTTTCCAGCTTCTCAACAGTCTATCACAGGTCAATTCACAGCCTCACATTCTAACCTAATCAAAATAATCAAACAGTGCAGAAAAAAACAATGAAGCCTAATACATAGAAAAAATTGCAATCCAAAGCACAAAAAAAATCTATCTTCTAATTTATTTCCATTTTCAGCTTCAGTGTTCTATCACAGCTCAATTCATATGATATGTACACTAATCAAACTGTGCTAAACTACATGCAACATTTTGCAATACACCTCCCAAATGTTTTACATTTTCAGCTTCTTAGCATTCTATCTCAGCTCAGTGCCCAGAAAACTAGGATGCTAAATACATTGCAGTACAAATCCCCACTTTTATTTCATTTCCAGCTTCTTAGCATTCTATCATAGCTCAATTCACACACAAGCTTACATCGTATATACACACTCATCAAAATGCACATAAAAATAAGGACTCGACACATGCAAAACTCAAAATGCAGAAATGAAAATTCGATAACTTACACGAGTGCGTTCGCCTTCAGGAAAGTAACGGAGGAGAATTTCACGCATGAAATGAACCTTCTGGTCACGTGATGAGTTGAGAAGAGCAGGCGGAAGATAACGTTCAAGGGAACTAAACAACAACGGACTGAAATCCAATTGAAGGTCATCATAGTTATCCGGTTTGTGATCAACACTAGGGTTCAATCGCAGCCGGTGAGAAGCGTACGGTGGGTAAACAACACCGTTTGATCCATTCCGAACACAATTCCCCATGCCATTTCCGGTAGAGTTTGTTGATTGACCATCCTTCTTCCAATCCATAGCTGTTGCTCCATCTTGAGACATTGATTCAGTTCAACAATTTTTGATTCAGATTCTGAATTTTGGGATTTGCAGGAAGAATTTTGAATGTTATAGGATCATTCTATCAAATGGAGATTAGGGTTTTTTTTTTCAGCTGAGATTTTGCTGAGGGTGATGAAGATCTTTTTAGGGTTTAGATTTGTCAATTCTTAAACATTTTTTATTTTGTTAATTTATTTTATCTGTTTTTCTAATTTTATTTTTTAGATAATTAGAATATGTAACTTTAAGGCCAGTTCAAAACCGATAATTCGAATAGAAAATAGGTTATATAGTTAATGATTTTAATAACGATTTTAATGATTTGAGATATTTTCTTAAAAAGTTACTTAAGTGAACTCAATCGTAAATTAAAAAATTATTATTATACTCTATATATTTTCAAACGAATAACTCACTTTCCTTTTTCGTTTGTTTAAAAAAAACGATATTTTTTTTAGTAATATTTTAATTTCAGTTTTCCACGTGACATGTTTAAAGTCACGGGATTAAAAAGTTGTAATTTTGTATATTTGACATGACTTTTATTTAAGATCACAAGATTTAAAAGTTTTAATATATATTTCTAAACTCCGTGTTAAGTCAAACTAAATCACTCTTTTTGAAACGGAAGGAGTATCATTTTTCACATATATAGCGTGGACTTAGGGTTTAGTTTCATACTCCTTCCATTCCATATTTATTGAATTGTCGAGGTGTTTCATATCCTTTTAAGAAAAATATATTAAAATATAAATTGGACATAGTTTTTCGTTTTTACCCTTATTAGTTATTTGTCAAATATATTGAAGTCATCAAATTAAAAATTCAAATGAAGGGTAAAATTAGAACATTCTAAAAGTAGTTTTGTAAACTTAATAATTTTGGAAAATGAAAAATGTCTCAAAAATTCACTGAATATGGAATGGGTGTAGTTTATTTCGTTGTGTCAAACTCTTAATTATTCTATAAATGTGATAACCTTTGCTTTTGAACAAAAATGCAATGCACGATCCATTTGGTTTGTCCCCTTCTTCTAACATTTTATATATAAAAAAATGTCAAATCTTAACATTTAAATTGTTAATGATCAATAACCGATAAAACAGTAATTAATAAATCAATTAATTTAATTTATAAACCTACCAATAAATCAATTCGATATTTTAAAATCAAACCGAACCAATCAATATTCATCCATTCACAAAATATATTTGGGTTAAGTAACATTTTTCATCTACACCAAAACCTTTCAAATCATAAAAACATACAAAATAAATTCCACATTCATTTTATTGCGTAAAAAATTTAATCTAATTATTTCATTTTCATTTTAATCTAATTATAAAAATATATATTACCTAATAACATAAGGCTCGAATTCGAAATCTCGAGTTTTCTTATTATTCATTTGGTATCTCCGTAGCTTGAATTGTCCATACTGTTTACTAGCGGACTCTTCGAGGACACCAAATAACAAAAAAATAAGCACACACACTGTTAGCCGTCGCTACCAACCCACCAAACTTTCATTTTCTATATATTGTTTCAACAGCGACGTTTTATACTCAAAAAGCTCAATTTCTTTTGTAGAGAGAGAGAAAAAAGAGGCGATTTTCAGGAGAAAAAAATGGCGAGTTCTAGTTTGGTGAAGCTCAACGCATCGTCATCTTCATGGATCGGTCAACAATCGTTCAATCAACGGTCTGGATCTTCCTGCCGGTTGCCTGTTTCGAATCGCCGTGTTTCAGTCATCCGTGCTGCTGGATCTTACACCGATGAGCTCATCAAAACCGCTGTAACACTCTCTCTCTCTCTGTTTATCTATATATGTATATATGTATGTGTGTTTGCGTTTCTCACTTTTATGTGTTTGCATGGTTTATGATCGGATCTATAAGTTTTCTTTTCCGGTGTAACTTGATTTGTTTTATATTTTTCGTTTGGATAATGTATTTTTTGTATTGAATTCCGCTGTAATACTGGAATTTTTTGCAACTGCGCTGCCTTGGTTCGTTGGATTGGTTGAAATTGGAAAGGTTTAGTTTGGTCAACTTTTTGTTTATTTAGATTTTTATGCTGATGTTGATATGTTTGGCTGTAGTATCAGTTGGATCTAGTAGCTTCTTTTTAGTTTAGATCATGCATTTTAAGTTGAATTTTTGGTTAGAAAATGTGTGCTAATTTACTGAATTTTGAAAGTTTGCTGCTGTTGGTTCAGTAGGTTGATGGAAGTTTAAGAGGTTTGCTTTTTGGTCAGAATTGTTGTGTTGGTATTGTTTATAGTGATGCTGATAAAGTTGGCTGTAGTTATAAACAGCTAAAACAGCTACATGGTTCATTCTAATTTTACAACAACTACAACATGTTAACATACCAGTGTAGTCCTGCAAGTGGGGCATGGGGAGGGTAGTGTGTACAGTGACCTTACCCCCTAATTTAAGAAGGACTTCAAAATCTTAAATTTAGGTTGATGACTTGAAAATTTGTTTCCCAGAGCTACATGAAAGTGATATCTCTCCCAGGCACACACACTTCATTTGTTTGCATGTTTTCTGATTGGATTTAATATCTTGGATTCGCTGGATTAGGAAAATGTTTAGTTGGTAAACTTTGTTTTTATATGTTGATGTTGATATGTTCAGCTGTATCTATAAATTGGTTCTCTTGCATGAAGTAACAACTACATTGTATCCACCCGCTTATAACTCACCTTTGCTTAACATTCTTGTAAACTTGGAGAATGCAGGGTAAAAGATGTTCTGCAAAATGTAATAATGCTGAACATTTGTCTATTGCTTACTTGATGTAGAAAACTATTGCTTCTCCTGGAAGGGGCATCCTTGCCATTGATGAATCGAATGCAACTGCCGGAAAGAGACTGGCGTCAATTGGTCTGGACAACACAGAAGCAAACAGACAAGCTTACCGTCAACTCTTGTTGACCACTCCTGGCCTAGGTGATTACATCTCTGGATCCATTCTATTCGAAGAGACACTTTTCCAGTCCACTACCGATGGGAAGAAGTTTGTTGATGTCTTGCGCGATCAGAAGATTGTACCTGGAATCAAAGTTGACAAGGTGTCCTTTTTAACTTGTTTCTATGCCTTGTGTAACTTCTTCTGTGCTTTAGGATTTTGCTGCTACCTTTCTTAAACTTTTGTTGCAAATATTTTTGTTGGTGAACTTCGTGCAATTTAACAGTTCTTTTTTTACTTACAGGGTTTGGTTCCCCTACCAGGATCCAACAATGAATCCTGGTGCCAAGGATTGGATGGATTGGCTTCTAGGTCTGCTGAATACTACAAGCAAGGGGCACGTTTTGCCAAGTGGTATGTTGTGACCTTGCACTTTTCTACTGCTATTCCTCTCTCATGTTTTCTCTTATTCTTTCCTCGGAAGATCAAAGTGCATTTAACTTTTCTGAAGAGTTATGGAACATAAATGGCATGCGGCTTCAAAATTTTCAGGAGAACAGTTGTTAGCATTCCTTGCGGTCCTTCTGCTTTGGCTGTAAAAGAAGCAGCTTGGGGTCTTGCTCGATATGCTGCTATATCTCAGGTAACTTTTAGGACTTTTTCTATCTTTCCGAAGTTGTACTAGAAAATGTGAGATAATTAAGTCAACAGACCCACCCCCTTAGTTGGTTGAACTTGTTTTTGGATATCCTCCGATCTTCAGAATTGGAGGATAATTTTTAAGAATCTGCATGATCTGGGGAACAATGGAAGTTTGTCTTTCTATTTATGGATGGTTAAAGATCATTTTTTTTCCTACAGGACAATGGTTTAGTGCCAATAGTAGAGCCTGAGATTCTTTTGGATGGTGACCACCCAATAGAACGAACCCTTGAAGTTGCGGAACGTGTTTGGGCAGAAGTCTTCTACTACCTAGCAGAAAACAATGTCGTTTTTGAAGGTATTTTGCTCAAACCTAGCATGGTTACTCCTGGTGCTGAACACAAAGAGAAGGCTACCCCAGAAACCATTGCTAAATACACACTTACCATGTTGAGGAGAAGAGTTCCTCCTGCAGTTCCTGGAATCATGGTACGACTTACTTTCTTCAATTCGCTCATTTGTTTCTCATTTGATCAAAATTATCCATAGAAAGATTAGACTTTATAGAAACTACACTCTTGGACCTTATTTCTTTGAAAAACTATAGTTAAGTTGCTACTTTCTTTCTCTTTCTCTTTTTCTTGTTCAACTGTGCTAAAAATCGTGTTTTTCTACTTATCAGTTTCTGTCCGGAGGACAATCTGAAGTGGAAGCGACACTCAACCTCCACGAAATGAACCAGAGCCCCAACCCATGGCATGTATCTTTCTCATATGCAAGAGCACTCCAGAACACAGTGCTCAAGACATGGCAAGGACGTCCTGAGAATGTGGATGCTGCACAGAGGGCACTCTTGATTCGTGCAAAAGCAAACTCCTTGGCTCAGCTCGGAAAATACTCCGCAGAAGGTGAAAGTGAGGAAGCCAAGAAGGGAATGTTTGTCAAGGGCTACACCTACTAAGCACACTTTGCTTTGATGCGACTTTCTTTTTGTGTATTTTTCAGTTTTTGTTGTTTGCTAGATTCGAATGCTGAAGAGAGAACTAATTGCTCTTTCTTCTTTTTTGATCTTACATTAGTACTGTACTTCACTAATAAGCTATGAGGGGTGATTCGTCGAAATACAATCCCAGAAAATGCTCGGTTGTGTAGAAAATCTTGTATAATTATATTGAGAACTTCTTAAAACGGGTAATATTTTCCATGTCTCCATTTGCTCTTCATAGTTTAAATTCCTCTTTGTTAGCCAGAATCTTTTTTCAGAACAAAACTAATTTGCTTTGAGAATTTGCAATGAGTATGATTATTTGTTGCGTTCTTATCTTAGTTCTGGGGGTACGACTTGTGAAAGCATAGTTTTAGTATGAATTTGAGGTGTTATGGGGATACTTCATTTGGTACAGCAACCATGGCTGAACTTTAAATTACAAATATTTAAACCATATTGTGGTTAACCAGTGTGTATTATACCCCCTTTGACATTTCATACAACATTTGTCCAAATAAAAATACAGTCTAATGTAAAGTATTGGGTCCATACAAAAGAAACTGCCTCTACTCCATCAACAAGATTGAACTCTGCAAAAACAAAACCGAACTTAGCTATATATATCTGCTTTGGGAAGCCTTCTTGGCGGGCTTAGCTCGTTTTTAGATTGTTGTTTTTCTTGATTGAGATATGACAGCTGAGAATGATGGACTAATCTGAATGTAATGCCGCCCCCTTCCTATAACCTGATCAACAAAAGAGAGTTGATTAGAAATAAACCAAATACATAAAGTCAATAAGTTTAGTAAGACACAGAAAAAGCTTTGGCAATATTGTAGGAATTGAGATCACACGGGACTCAAGTTTCTGATGATAAGAACTAAGAATAGTTTTTCGATAACCACTTCTTGTGAGGCTAAAAGGATGCTGCCATGTAAGAAACTATGGTCAATGTTGCTCGGACTCTCCAAAAGGATCCAACACTCACTCTTGCATTTTTGGAGAGTGTGAGCATATAGGCTGTAGTAGTTTCCTGGCTTCAATCATATTCTTGACCATCATCTCCTGAAAGGCTTCTTAACTATTAGCTACTGTTAAAAACTGTGAATCGCTGGAACAGAACTACATTCCATGTTTCCAAATACTTAATGGAAGAATAGAAAGAGTAATTGAGTAATGAGTAAGGACCATGGTCTATACACTTTAGAGAAGAGGCTTTAAGAACACTAAATAGGATAACTCCAAAGAATAGGTGGAAAGAAGGTGAATCTAAGTGAAGGCAAATTCAAGAATAGATTGCGTACAGTTTCTATCTCATAATCCTAAAAAAGGCACTCCTTATTACTTAAGCCAAGGTCTCTCGGAAACAACTCTCTACCTCCACAAGATAGGGGTAAGTCTGCGTACACTCAATCCTCCCATACCCCACCTGTGGGATTACACTGAGAATTCCAGTTTTCAGCATAAACAATTTCTACTCTAATAAATTATATATATGACATGTGGGCCATGAGCCAACAAGAAATTAACAGAAGTTCTCTTACCTAACCCAGCTTTGGGAGGAAGTCTGTTAAAAAACTTCCAAGTGAACAAAAGCTTAAGAGAGGCGAAGGAATTTTCTAAGCAACCCTATAAACTTAAAATTTAACAGCTGAGGGAGGAGTGTAGATGTTGGAGTAAATATCTTTAAACTCTTGTTGGAAAGAATGGGATCAGTTAGACTCACAAAATCCAAATAACACGCACAATTATATGATAATCCATAGCAAAATGGCAAAGTGGGAATGGTTAGGATCTCAGGAGCAATGTTTCAAAGGAAAATGGAGGAAATGGATCACTTCAGTTGTAAATGGGATAGAGTTACCGAAGACCTTAATTGTTTTCACATGACCCATTTTCCATTTAAGACACTTATGGAAACCTTCTCTACCAACTAAGATGCAATTTCCAGGTAGAAAGGACTTAAATTTATGATATTTTCCATTTACTGCTAGAAAGAAGAGAGCCATCTCTAGAAAAGAAGAGAGCCATCTCTAGACCAGATACTCAACTTAATTTTTTAAAGATGAGTAAAATTAAAGAGACCTTTTCTTTGTTTATCCTCTCCCCGGTTGAGTTGGTTTACAGGTCAAGAAAAAGAATAATCTTCATATCAACTTTGTGGAAAATGTAGCTCAGAAGAATATGAACCAAGACGGTAAATGAGAGTGGGAAGTAAATAGACTCAATGAAAGCAAATTTATGTTCTTCGGATACTGCAACCAAGATCAGGTCCCTCTTATACATGTTCTATATAGTACTTATATATGGACCCTAGAAAGGGCATCTCAACAAAGAATGAACAAGCATGGGATAGAGGATCCCTTTCAAAGACCACAGTAAGTATAAAAATGAGTTCAACACGTTAATCATTCAAAAGGATAGATGGAGATGAAGTTATGATACATGATAAGCCAGAATGGTACAGAAGAGGAGCTTGTATTGAGAAGGACGCTGTAAGAAGTCCTAGTTAATTCTATCAGAGGGCTTTCCGCTTTGCAAGTATCAATTCCAAAAGAAAAGAGGGATAAATATGGATAATCACCAGTGACTCCCATGCTTTTAATAATTCTTGGGTAAGAATGACACCGTCTTGGATAATCCAGGTCAGACCAAGACATTTTCAAAGCAGAAACAATTGTAAAAATCACGGACTTAAGGCTTAAGCAAATTAGTTAATACTATCCAAATTTTTTAATAAAATCACATAAAAAACAATCATAGGTTTATTCAGCATGCGTCCAGGGAGCACAATAGCAGCAAAATAATAACCAAGTATGTGACGCCGTGATAATAGAGCTTATAATACATATCTAGGAAGCTCTCTGGACTAGGGGATTTGATAATGCACTTACCCAGAGAATGAACAGAGACTTCCTTTCCTCCTTATTGATCTCTGCTATTGGTTTTGAGTATGTTTTGGTTATTATTGGGGCACACTACTATCACCTCCAATTCTGAAGGTGATTTAGGTACTATATTGTAAAGAACAAACCAACTGATATTAACACCCACCCAGCTTCTTTTTGATATTTTGATTAGACATGTGGTTGTTTTCTTTCATCTCTTGTTATATTATTAGTATGTTGTGTCATCACATCGAGCAATGTGCTTAATGCCTTTGCTCTGAGACTCATTTTCTGCCAAGTGCAAGAGCTTCTGTCTACTGATAACACAGAAATTAATAATGCATGTACCAAGTGAATGATCAGTAACAATACTTGCACAACAATCTCAGAGGACAAAACAGAAAGTAGACAATGGATTTGGTAGATATATTGCGTTACAAGGCATTATATACTAAGAATGCATCTCTTTACATTTCACCATTTCAATTCTTCTGCTTAAGAGCTAAACATATCCTTCATTGAGTAGTTAAGGGGAGAATGATACCTAATGCGACGATAATCAAGCTTGAGTTCCCGTCATAGCCTTCATTTGGATATGACTCGAGTCAGCATTGGAAAGAGCCTCATAAGAACCAAATCTCCTGATACCAATAGTTTTAGCAACGGCAGCATAAGTGACACTAACAATGAGCAATACAAACATCACATGAACTACAAAAGCCAAATCAAGTATAGCAATAGCCCTGAGCTTAGAGTCCTCCAAATCGCATTTGGTTGAGCCTTCTACCCCAGTAACAACATCCAACAACTTATGACAACCCTCAGGTATGAACGCATCAACATAAAGCGAAAGTCCCGTCTGTAGAACCCATAATCCCTGGAGACAGATAGAAGCAGCTAACGCAACATCAGCCAGAAAAAGCCTAGGTTGAACAGCAATCACGAGACAAAGTAACGCGGAGAGTGCAGAAATGCGAGCTGAAACGGAATCACATTTAGCCTGGAGATCGGAGGTTTGAACAGAAGCAGAAGAATCGGATACCGAATACTGTAGGTAGAAAAGTGCAGCAGCTAAAGCGAAGAACAGATCGGGAGGAAGCGGGAGAAGAGAAGTTGACTCAGAGATAAGGAGAAAAACAACGAGTATTAGAAACGAGAAAACAACAGCAGCGGCTTGGAGAGAGGTGAAACGATGCACCGGAGTATGACCTTTGAGGAGAGGATCGGCATCCAAAGAGACGAGTGATTGATGGATCAGAGAAATGAGGAGGCAGAGAAGGAGGAGATAAAGAGGTAGACGGCGGAGATGCGGTTGAGATATGAAGGAGAGAGGGTGGTAGGGTTTGGCGACGTAGTCTCCGGCGGATTTGAGGCGGTTCCGGGTGGTGCAGATGAGGTGGTAGAATCCCAGAGATAACAGTGAAGACGATGAAAACATGTGATACATTAGGGTCGCCATTGCAAATTAAATTTTTAGAGGGAGAGGCAAAGTATAAAGACTACTTCCTTTTCTTTTCTTTTCTTTTTTTCTTGGTAAACTATGGATCACGATTCGATACGTGAAAGCAATTAATAAAAAATTTTGAAATCAAAATAGATTCGATACATGAAAGCAGTTAATAGTTATAGTGTGTAGATGTTTGTGATCATTAGTAGGCTGTTATTGAGATTAGCCTAGGTTTAGGCTAGTGATCGTTAGATTGTCGTTTTAGAGTTAGAATTGTTATAACGTCACTCAAACGAATTAAACAGTAAAATTGCAACAATTGGAGATAATCATTCGTCTATCTCCAATTGTTGCGATTGGAATAAATCATGACATGTGAAATCGATCGATAAATTTGAATCCGAATAGACGTCTATGCGGTCCTTCCTCAATTTTGTACAAGTACAAGATTTTTAAACTTAAGTAAATATAATCTTCGTAAATTGTCACTATTTTGCAAGTTTAGATTTAAAAAATATGTTATTCTTGCATTTTAAATTTTGAAGGTAAGGAATATTCAAAGTGCTTTTGCTCAATGCGCCTGGTGACACTACATGTGACAAATTATTTTTAGCCAAGTTGAAAAAAGGTCTATTGAAATGAATACAAAATAATGATAAAGTTTAAAAAAATTTATGTATTAATTTATTTAAATGACACGTTTTATAATGTTTTATAAATTTTTAAATATTTTAAGAATTTGAAATACAAATACCAATCACTATCGCGTCGGAGAATTTTAACTCTTGAAGTTATAGATCAAGACGGTAAAGAACATGGAACATAACTTAAGTACAACCTCATAATTTAAGTACATATTAGTGTGTTATAATATAATAATAACGTACGATACTAATATATACAATGTAATTTCATAAAGAAGAGTCTAAAAAAAGATAGATGATGCACTGTTATCATTTCTACTTTAAAAGTATTTTTGATAGACCCTCGATCAAAAGAATATAAATGTCATATTTTAAAAATTTTATCTCCAAAACTATCTAATTTTCAATTACAAATTTCTCTGTCTTTCCATGTGAGCCTGCATGCATTCCTCTCAGCCCAAATTTGATAGACAACAGTTGCAAATAAGAAGCCCAAGATTTGAGGCCCATTGTACTTCATATATATATTCGAGGAAATTACATAAATTCTGCTAATTTAGGAGTTAATTATTTAGATATATTCTAGCTTGCAATATTATGAATTTTATCAGATTTTGGTGTGTCCGTATACATGTATCTTGAGATACATGAGGTCAAAATTATGTATAATTTGTTCTAGATACATTGTATCCAAGTAGATTCACATGTATCTGAGCTACATAACAAATCTTATTTGCCTCCTTACCTATCTGGCTCGCCTCTCTCCCAGCTCTCGTCACTCTCCTATGTATCTTATATCTCATATATATGTGAATTACATCAGATACATGCATCTAGTGTCATTCTCTTATATCTGGAATCCATAACGAATCTCGCTCACCTTCCTCCCTATCTCACTCGTCTCTCTCTTTATTTTAGTGTATCTAGTAGCAAAAATTCATCTTTATAGGCATATATTTCTCAATATATGATAAAAGTTCTTAATTTGTGGTAAGATATGTAATATTTGAAAACATGAATAATAATAGTACATATCTGATAATATTTGAATTATTTCTATATTAACCATACAATGTTCATTCTTTCACATATCCACGTTACCAGAGACCCTCAAAAGCTACGTCGTTTGGAATCTTCAATAATTTATGAGTAGTACACATATTGTATTTTTTTTTAAAAAGTAACTTTTTTATCGATGAGTCAGATACACACCGATTAATATTTTAAAAGTTGAATCCACTTTTAAAATGCTAAATGATTTCTTTTTGAAAGTCAAAAAAACCCAAAAAAGTTCTTTTCATAATTTTCAATTCGAATCATTTATAAAAATTTTAAAAACAACTTCAGTTTGTATTCATGTCCAAACACTGTCAATTTTCTTTTTTTAATAAAAAGACAAAATATATTTCTTTTTAGATAGATTTTTTCCCTAAGTTGATCTTATACATTTATATATGTATAAATAGTATTTTTCCCTAAGTTGATCTTATACATTTATATATGTATATATAGTGAAGTTAAATTGATCCCTTTTTCTTTAACCTCATAATCTTAATCTTTATCATTAATACAATCTTTTTAAAAAATGATCATAGAGTCAACTTCAATGTAAACACAAGAAGAAATGTAAATACCTAATTGAAAAGAAAATAAATACAAGATTAAGAAAAGAGGGGACCAATAATTTTTAGACTTTCTCCTATTTCTAGTCTTTGTGGTCCAAAAATAACATTTTGTCCAAAGCAAGTCCCCTTGTAAATATCAAACACTAACTAAACACACTTTTAATATAGGACATTGATAGGATACAAGTAGGGCACCAATACCTATCTTAATGTTTATATGGTGTCTATTTTTTTTTCTTTTTCGTCCGGTGTTCGGAATCTACATTCGAGTTTCGATTAAATTCGAATCGCGCTCTACAGGACCCATTCAGGAGTGACGCTCCAAACAAAATTTTCTCCATATCCAAAGCTCAAACCTCGAAATCTCTAGTTAAGGGTGAAATACTCTCCACCAGTGCACCACAACCCATGTTGATATACGGTGTCTATTAACACAACATAGGATGTTAACACTCGCATAAAATTTTAGACTAGAAGGCATTCAATTTATAAGCCTTTTTACCTATGCTTGGGGGGAAAACAAACTCGTTACTACTCACATTTGAATTTATGTTAGATCGTTTAAGATTATTATTTTTTTACACTCCGCGCTCGAGATAGTCTATTATAGTTAACTTGTTCCAAGATCGATGAACTTGTTATTCACGATTCGATTACATTTTGATTCTAAGTTACCACTCGTCACACTCTAGCTCAAAATGGGCCATATATTACATTATGTTTGGATCATTGTTATATATTGTATTGTATTGTTACTATACCTATAATGTTTGTTTTGATTGTTACTTAAAATGTGTAGTATTGTTAAATTTCGTTGTTACGTAACAATGGAAACCCCCATTTTATGGAACAACCAATTTGGTGTGTTCCAATTGTTACTTAATTTTTTTTTCCAATTATATCTTTACATAATATCTCAAAATATTATTTTACCTTTTACTTTAATAATTTAAATCTAGTCAAACCTCCTACCCTAGAATAATTAAGAATATTTAAGCAAAATTTATAAATTACAATACAGTACGATACAATCAAACCAAACAATTAAAATGTTACTAAACAACAACAAACAATACAATCTACCATACAATACAGTACAATAGAGTATAATACGATACAATACATTATGAAACAATGGGTAACAATGATCCAAACAAAGTGTAAGTCACATCAGATAAATATAATTAAGTTACAACAAACAATACAATCTACCATACAATACAGTACAATAGAGTATAATACAATACAATACATTATGAAACAATGGGTAACAATGATCCAAACAAAGTGTAAGTCACATCAGATAAATATAATTATGTTACTATAATTGTTACAGATTGAATAAAGAGAGTTCAATCTAAAAGACTAACTTATTAGGTCGGATTTTGATAGTTGAGAGTGGTCCATTTATTTTATGGATTATCATACTATACCCTTTTTTTTTTTCTAGAAAAATTCATGTGTGACTCAATTGGTTTATTATTATTACAAAAAAAAAAAAAAAAAGGATTTTTGGACCACTTTTTTTTTTTTTTAATGTTAGTTTTTTTTTTAATTAAGAAAAAAAAAATAGTACCTCGAAATGCGACATTGATCTGGCTGTCGGAATCATGCAATTAAATTAGGTGAATAATGTTGAGAGAAATGGAATCTTGACCATATAAATTTGAGACAACAAGTGAAGTCTATGCTCTTTCTTGTCTTCTATATTTTTTTTTAAAAAAAATATTTAATAAAATCTTGTTTTTGTCTATTAGATCATAGCTTTTGTCATTGTTGTTGTTAAGGCATTTGAAAACAACCCCTTTTAATTTCCCTACTCTTAGTTTAGCCTTTCGATGTAAACGCGAATTCATCATTTAATGTTCAACAAGTTTACAATGCATAAATAGTTCGAATCGCTTTGTGTTATTTGAAATTGAGCAACTTTTCTTTCCTTTGAATTTTTTTAGTCTAATATTGATTCAGGACGGAGCTTCAATAATCTAAGGGCTAAGTTTAACCAAAGTGAGAAACCGAGGGATAAAATTGAACCCTTGTTCATTAATTTTAGGCTAGTGATCTCTTAATGACATACATAAGGTGATGTGTGAATAAATCAAAAGTGTATGAAGATCAGAATTGAGCAATTTCAAAGTCAATAAGCAAGTTTAGACTCATCCCTTTATTATAAGCATAGATTTAATTTAGATATTATATTAGTATAATCTACAAATGCATAGGCAATGTGAAAATAACATATGTATCTAATATAAGTTCGAGATTCTAGAACACGACCTCAAGTACTAATAACCTGTTTTGAACCTTTTTTAGTGATTTTTGTAACACGATATAAGTTGTGTCTGCAGAATTCACATGTTATGTACTGCCTTAGTCCTGATATAGATAATTGGAGTAGAAAATAATGTGTTCAGTTGAATCTACGAAACTAAACCCTAAATCCACTTCTGGTCACCTGCAATTCTCACATCAAAATCAAGTGTTAAAAACATGTAGGTATGTTTTGCCTTATGACCTAAAGGACCAACAACATATTGTCTGAGAAGACACCATTATCTTAGCTTTGTCAAATTGGCTGTAATGTTTTACTTCTTGGCTCTGTATGTGTGTCTTTGTGGTGTGTATGTGGGGGTGGGGTGGGGGTGGGGGTGGGGGTGGGGTGGGGGTAAGGGGTTAGTAGAATATTGTGGTCACAAAAGAATAGTGTCACATTCATATATATTCACAAATCACAAGTTCCAAAATTATCTCTAAAAGTTAGTGTCACATTTTCATTTGAGTTTGACACTTGAAAAGTTGAGCCAAAGAAGAACCTTTGACAATCTATGGGTTGATCCATGTATCAGTTACGAATTTGTCTGAACTCGATAATTTTAACTTTAAATTTTCAGAAATATAATAAATCTAGAACCCTATAAGTTAAATAGTTTATAATAAAATTTCTTATTCAAATTAATATACCGTTTAAATTTTAAATTTAATATTTCTTGCTTAAATTGATATTTCTTCTTTCTTCCTCTTATTGAAACTATAATTTGTGAATCATTTCTAATAGATCTTGTCTCTCTTTTTACACTACACAAGGTAATACTCACTCACTAAAAAAGTTCTGTATTTTACGATAATTAGTATCTTGATTCGTTTCGAAATACTAATCATGAAAAATACTATATTTAACGTTTTGATATCATTCTTATTAATTTCATGACATAATTCATTTTTTTAGTGTTACTTAGAGATAAATTCGTAAAACTTCGATATTTTTCCACCTTAACCAAAAATAAAAATATTGTAAAATACTTAAATGGTTCAAATTGTCAATTGGAGAGGATATTATTGTGTGTGGGGTGGGGTGGGGTGAGGGGGGGGGTGATTCAATCTTTTTTTTAGTTGTTCTAAATCTGATCCATATTTGATTTGGATCTCAAATTTGAGATTCCCTTTTAAAATAATATTTTTGACAAAAATAAAATAAAATAAGTGGACAAGATATTTTGGTCAAAATCTCAAACAAACATATGGTGATGGAGGAGTTGTCAGTCTGAAAAAAAAATTATGTATTGATTATTTTATTTGGTAGATCCAACAAATAAATGAAGATTAATATGATTATTAACACTATTGACAACCTGTTTATTTTTGGCCAATCATTTGTAATCAGTAGATTAATAAATTAAAAGTCCATATTCTTAATGGATTAGTTATTAAAGCTAACAACTTTTTATTGTCTTGATGACTAATCCAACAATTATTGTCTAATTTATTTATACTACAATAATATTTAATTTTAATTTGTATATTCTTTATTGTTTTGTTTTAAAAAATGAGCAAAATTAGAAGGTAAAATTGTATAAGTATAAGGAATATTCAGTTTAATTAAACTAAGATACCTTTTATTTAAACTTTTTTTTTTATTTTTGTCTGGTTCTAATAAGGTTTGTTTTACCAAAGATTTTAATTTTTAAATAATATTAGTTATAGTATAATCATAGTTCCTTTGTTATTCATTTCTATTACTATTCTTATTGGTTATCATGTTATTTTCTAAATTTGTGACATAGACAATCATCGAAATAAAGAAATTACAACAAATTAAAATATATTTATTATAATGTGTTTATTCCAACATCTATTTGTTAAATAAAATATACAAGGAGATAAAATTAAGCTAGAAGATATAGAGCTATATATCATGAACCAATTTGCAAATGAAACCCACACAAAAAATTATAAAACATTTTACTTGAATCGAAGATATATCAAAAATTATTATTTTTTATTTCAAAAAGATAAATTAGATGACGTCTTATTTCAACAAAACGAAGATATATCAAAAATTATTATTTTTTATTTCAAAAAGATAAATTAGATGACGTCTTATTTCAATGAAAGGCTTTCTCTTTCATGACTAACTATTTTGATTGCGATCAAAAAATAATTCAATCAAAATTAAAAAACATCTGGATTGAAATATGCTATACTTATTAAAAATTGTATTTGTGTGATAAAATAATTCTTTTACTTTCTCAATTATGAAAAAATAGAAATAATATTTGTGTACATTTTTTTTCCTTCTAAATTCCCCTCGAAACTATATTGGATATATCATTTGTAACGACCTGTTTAGTCGTTTAGAGCAGCAGAGTTAATTTCTGAAAATCACTGTCTGAGTCGACGGATCCCACGACGGACCGTCATGGGCACGACGAATCATCGAGGGTGTCTCGTTCCAAAACACGTAGAATTCTGAAAAATTGGGTACTGAGAACAACTCTCTGAACTTCGCGACGACATGGCAGGACGGACCGTCGTGGGCACGACGGACCGTCACAGACCCTTTAGTAAAATTGAGTCTCTGAACTCTGTGACGACTCAGCAGGACCGACCGTCGCAGGCACGACGGCCCGTCACATACTGCGTAACCCTAACTGGGTCGGATTTCTGTTAAAAGTTTTAAGGGGCGTTTTGGACTATTCTTACTTATAATTATAAAGTTAGTGGATGAATGTTAATAATTCAATTACTTGGGGGTTAAAGGAGATAACCATGAATTAATTAGTGGGTTACTTTGGTCATCTTTTATACTTAATTATATGGTAATTAGGGTATGAGAAAAAGAGTTTGAATAAGGAAAAATCAGAAGAAAAAAAAAGAGAAAGAGAGGGACGAACGAGCGAGAGAGAGAGAGGAACGAAGAGGGACGAACGAGCGAGAGAGAGAGAGGAACGAAGAGGAAAGCAAAGCTTTGGAGAAGTAGATTGCTTGATCGCGAATTCTTCGGTGGAGGTAGGTTATGGTTTTTACACTATTCGTAGTAAACTTTTAATAGCGAATGATATGTATTGGATAGTGTTGTAAACCCTTCTACATGCTTAATTGTGTGTTTACATGTTGTGATTATATAATTGTGATGAGATAAGCATGATGAAGCTATTGAATTCTAAATCTTGAAAAAGAAACCCTAATCTACTTTGTTAATGATGATGCCTTAGTATAAAAGAAGGCTTGATGAACGAAAGTAGTGAGATTAGGGGATCGGGTGCCACGTTCCGGTACCAGGATAGTATATGAGGATCGGACTGTCACGTTCCGACACCAGGATAGTATATGGATCGGGTGCCACGTTCCGGTACCAGGATAGAATATGGATCGGGTGTCACGTTCCGACACCAGGATAGAATGAGGATCGGAGTGTCACGTTCCGACACCAGGATAGTATATTGAGGAGCGGAGTGTCACGTACCGACACGAGAGGAATAAAGATAATGAATCTTGAAAGATGTTAATATATTCAATCTAATGAACCTAATTCCCAAATGAGTATGATGGGGAGGCGTGAGTCCTCATTGATGAGCTTGGTGTTATGACCAAGGGTTATGGTAATTGTAAATGCCGCATGTTGAGTATTGTAGTTGATTTTATGATATTATCTGATATATATTGTCTTCTATTTTGAGTTGGCCGATGATATCTACTCAGTACCTGTGTTTTGTACTGACCCCTACTTGTATGTTTTCTTTTTGATTATTTGTGGAGTGCAGCAAACGTGCCGTCATCTTCAACTCAACCGCAACTCTAGCCAGTCTTCATTACACTGGATTTCAGGGTGAGCTAACGCTTCTAGTTTGGACTGGATCTTCCTCTTCATGTCTTGATGCCTTGAAGTTCCGGCATGGACTAGCTTTTTATGTATTTTAGCTTCTAGATACTCTTAGCTTTAGTAAATTGAAGTAGATGTTCTTGTGATGATGACTTCCAGATTTTGGGGATAATAATAGTTGTTGAGTTTTTAGAAGTTATTGAATTGGTTTTTATTAATGAGTTTAAGTCTTCCGCATTACTTTCTGTTGATATTATATTGAAATGTTAAGGTTTAGATTGGTTGGTTCGCTCACATAGGAGGGTAAGTGTGGGTGCCAGTCGCGACCCGATTTGGATCCTGACATCATTGCATGAATTTAAATATTTTTGTTATAATTTAATGTGTTCCCCATTTCATCAAATAAAAATTGAAAACAATTCCACCATATGGATACTGTTCCCTAGGATTTTTTCCCCATTATTTTTTACAATTTTGGAAAATTTTTAAATATTTATTATTTTGTCTTCACTTCTACCCCTTCCCAAGAGAAACCAGGATGGGGTGGGGTTGGGTGTGGTGGGGGTGGGGTTGCACCCATGTTATGTAAAATTCAAGAATATGGACATTGATACGCATTCAATAAAATACTATATTCTTTTTAGTTCAAATTATGTAATTGTTTCGAAAAATAAATTTATTTTTAAGTATTGGATATTTATAAATGCAAGAATATTATAATTGCCTTTTGTCTTCAAAATTTCTTTAATGTTTCAATTAATTGTGTGTTAATTTAGTAAGACATCAACTAGAAAATATAAATGAGATTGTGTAGTGAATGTTATTATGATTAAAGTTGTTACAATGTTTTCTTTAGGAATATTTAAAGCTTCCAATAGATAATAAGAATCAAATATAATTATTGAAAAACTGAATTTATAGTCGAATAAATTTTATAATTAAATAACAAAATTTATTCTACTTAGCAATAAATTAGCAATAGATTTTTATCAGCTATAAGCAAAATAGTAACAGATCAACGATGAAATTCGTTGATATTCTAATTTCTAATATATTTGTATTTTCACTATTTGAAAAGTCAATTTTTTTCTTTTAGATTGCTATTATCATCATCATCTTTCTTTTTTTTTTCTTTTTTTTTTTTGGGAGAAAAAGTAATCTAAGTTAAAAAATGTAATATATACTTATTTTTATCTACTAGTTTAACAATATATATGTATGTTATTCAAAATAAAAATCCGTAAAATTTTGATTGATGTTTTAAATCTAATATATTAGTTTCATTTTTAAGTTTATAATCCGATATTTGATACACACATGAACTTCAATTTTTACGTCATTAATTTTTCATTCAACATCCCATGCTCATATTACGCCTTGTTTAATACGATCCATATTGTGTAAAGTCAATTAAAAACGACGTTTTAAAGCATAATTTTATCATTCTAAGAGCTCAAATTAAAATGTCTAATAAATAATAAAGATATATTTTTTCTTTTTTCATTGTTCGATAACCACATTAAAATTTAATTAAATTTAAATTTACGCCTAAAAATTTTATATTTAAAAATTAAGTACTCTCTAAGAAAAATCTTATTCATCTCGATTTAACGTTAACGGTGAATGGTGATACATGAAAAGATAAATAAAGGTGAAAAGGACTTGTGCAAAGAGTTGACGAATAATAAATTGTCTCTTTCTATTTGGGTTGTTCTGTACTTTTACAGATGTTAAAGGGCTTTAATAGTTCAATAAATGAAGTTTTGGGCCCCATTGCAATTAAAAGGTTATAAGCCTACTAGCACTATGACTTCTCCTATATTTGTTTTTGTCCCCCCTATTTTAAGCCACAATTACCAAATTTCCCCTATTCATAAATCAACTAATTGGTCCAATTCCCCCATTTTAGTACTCATTTTTTTTTTAAAAAAATATCTTTTCTTCCCAATAAGAAAAAAGAAATAATTTTTTTACTATAATAAAATGAAATAGGGAAGTAATAACAAAAATTAGATCAAGTGGAGAAGACATTTTCTTTAGACGATCATGTGTCAGAAACAGTCTTTTTACCTTTTTAAATTAGGAATATAATTGTTAATACATCATTCTTCTCTGACTCCACGTGAGATTACAACTAAACATTCTATCTGAAACAGTTTGTCATGCCTTCTCAAAGTAGAGGTAAAACTATTTACATGCAAATATCCTTCAATTCCACTTGTGAATTACAATTAAGGACCTACTCGAAACAGTCTCTATACCTTATTTAATTAGGAGTAAGATTGTTTATACACAACCAACACCATCTTCGATTTCACTTGTGAAACTATATCGATTATATTGTTGTAAATAGAGAAAGCATATGAAAAGTAGGTTTAGTACATATTTTATAAATAATTGAGGGTAGATAATTGTTTAAACGATATGTTTTCTTTTACACAAAAAGGTATGTATTTGAAATGTATATATATTTATTAGGAATAATGTATGGTATAGAAATTTTATCGTTTTATCTATATTAATGGATAAGATTCTATATATTTACTTAATACTTTTTTAATAATATTAATTCAATATTTTTAAACTCAAAGAGTGTGATAAAAAAAAAGAAACTTTGTTAATGAATAAGTAAAAAAGAAAATTAAATTAAGAAATATTTAAGAAAGTAAAAAGAAATTGAAAAAAGTATTTACTATCCTTTTATCATAATCATATATGCTTCTATAACCAAAATCAAATTGGGATAATATCACGGTGATGAAAAAAAGTATAATCTTTTATTAAAAAAGAATATTCCAAAATGATAGAGATACTAATAGTATAAGATTTTTCTCTATCCTTACCATTAGAGACTCAAATAACATTTAATTTAATATAAATCACTCTTAATTTTCTCAAAATCATTCGTGTAATTCATGTATGAAAATTATGTAAATATTTTATCGCTTCAATATAAATTAAATTATAATTAAAATATTTCAATATCTTTCATCGCATAATAATAACTTATATATAACGATTCATTTGTTCAACACATCTAATCAACTCACTAATTTTACTAAAAAATAAGTGTTGAAATGGTGATAAAACCTAAAGCATTTAATTAATTCTTTTAGATCATAGTACTACAAATGCTTAAGAAAACATTTATTTGATTAAATAAAAAAAATATCCAAATATATTTTATTATTATTATTTTATTTAAGAAAGCAGAAGACAAACGTTACCAAAACTTATTTTCCCAATGTAAAGGGTATTTTTGTCATTTCCTAAGCACAGTACAAGTACCAAACTGTGAAGCATATATGATATACCTGAAGTACAATGAATAATACCTAAAAAAAAAGGTATTTTATAAAATATCAATTAAAAAAAAGTTTTCAATAACACGTTTGATCCCTCAATTATTAGTAGTAAATTATAATTTTGATTGTGTCTAATAAAATATACTTAATTTAATTAATTGACATATGCATATTTGATCTTTTTATTGAGAATATTCATAAATTCAGCATGCCAAATATCAATCTATGAATTTACTCTGTCTATTACGTTTATATTATTTCGAATATTTAAGAGTATTGAAAATATTCTTAAATTTGATATAAATTAGTAATTTCATTTTCGAATTATCGATAATTAAGAATATTTATCTAATTTACTAACTAAATTTAGATATGTCCAAAATCTGTCACATAACATAACAAGTAGTTTAAAACTTTTTTAGTAGAATTGAGCTCTTAATAAAACGGGAGAAATATTGAAAGCACTTTTAATTTGATAATAATTTTGGTATGTATTTCATTCATATTGCAAGATTGGATTTATATTTAATTTCAATAAGCCAGGTTAAAAAGTATTTTTAAAACTATCAATAATCTGAGAACGAAACTAATAATTCAAGGTGTTTTTCATATTTTTTTCTCTTCATTTAATTATGATGGAATTTTCAAAGTAGTTCAAATACAATATTGTAACTGTTTTTTTTCTCTTCAAATTAAATGCATATTTTATTTTCTTTCAAATATCATGTTTTCCCTGCTAAAATCATATATTTGAGGCTAAAATATATTTCAACATATATTAAAAATTTAAATTTATTGATAATCGAGACATTATAAAGACTATTATTATAATAAAATAGTAAGTATTTTATTTTTAATATGCAGTTTTTTTTACATTTAATCAGACTTCATAAATATAAAATTTAAAATATCAACTAAGGTAAAAATAAAAATACCTTTAAATAAAATTTATATAGTGTAATTTGTGTATTTAAATCAATTAAAATTCTATATAAATATCGAACACGAATCAAAAATCAAAAAAATATTCCTCCGACCTGTAATTTTCCAAAAAAAAAAAAAAACGTACCTTAAATTTTTAATGATAAGAATAAGCAATAAATACTCATCTTTATAAAATCTCTTCAAACCAAATCTCTCTTTGACCAAAAAAAAAAGAAAAAAAGAAAAACCGAACTCTCTCTCTCTACTTTCTCCTCTTCTTCTTCCTCTTTCTCTCTCTAAAACTCACTCGCCGCCGTGTGAACTTTCAGTTACCACCGTTTTCTTCTCTCAAAAGAGGCAAAAAGAAGTTCAAATTTTCATTTTCTTTTTTCTCCAAAAAAATCTATCTTTTTTGTCTACTTTTTAAACTCTCTTTTTGCTTTTGTGTTGAAATCTCCATGAATTTGCTCTGTTTTAGTTAAACAGTTGAATATCTACAATACCCATTTCTCCATTTTTGAATTCATTGTTTTTTCCTCCAAAAATTCGATCTTTTTTTTTCTTTTCTTTTGTGTTCATTCTAATCTCCATGAATTTGCTCTGTTTTAGTTAAACTGTTAATTATCTACAATACCCATTTCTCCATTTTTGAAAATTCGATCTTTTTATGCTTTTATGTTCATTCAAATCTTCATGAATTTGCTCTGTTTTAGTAAACAGCTACAATACCCATTTCTCCATTTTTGAAAAATTTGATCTTTTTTTGCTTCTGTGTTTATTGAAATCTCTATAAATTTGCTCTGTTTTTGCTAAATAGTTGATTATCTACATTACCCATTTCTCCATTTTCGAAGATTTATTCATTTTTTTTATCCAACGGCCAGGATTCGTTGTTCTCTGTTACTACTAGGTCTCTCTCTGTGATTGTCAGCTTTTTAATTTTAGTTCTTTTGTCTTCTCTACGTAAGTTTTTTTCCCCTCTCTGACTTTACTTTTTCCAGTTCTTCTTTCTATAAATAGATTTTGTGTATGTATTTATGTATATATTTTTAGGTGAGAGAGTATATTACTCTTAACTTTAAAACTGGGATTTTTTTCTTGTAGCGTTTACTTAATGGAGTGGTAGGGACGATATGTTCGTACGTTGTTTGTATATGGGTAAAATTGTTTTTTAAAAATGTATATGTACTATTAGTAAATATTGAATCTCATTTGGCTTCTTGTTGGGTTTAGTTCTTCGTATTTTGAATTTCTTAGTGAAAATCTTAGCTTTGCGAATAGTTGATTGGCATGCATTATGTATGTTACATTTGGGATATTTTTGAATTTTGGGTTGTTTTTGTTCTCTTCAAATTTGTTTGCTTTTTGCTTTGCTAGTTAGACTCCAAGGTCCATTTTGTTTCTGGTGAACACCTTGTAGCTTTTTGGTGTGTTGGCTTCTTTGAATTTTGAATTTTCTTAGTAAAATTTTTGGCTCCACCAATATTCTTGGTAGTTACATGCGTTGGAAATGATCAATTTCGATTGGATTTGTGTGATTATGTGGATTTTAGTTGTAAAGAATTAGCTGGTTTTTGGTTAATTGGCATGACTGGTATGATAGTAGTTGATGTTCTTATTGTGCTAACAACCAACACTAAATTGTTCAAATTTGTTTCATTTCGCGTTGGTAGTTACAGTCTAGTTTGTTTCCGGGTATTGGAAAAAAGATTTGTTTTTGTTTTTGTTCATCTTTCTGTTATCTCCTTGTTTTTTTGTAAGTCACATGCATTAGTAATGATCAATTTCGATTGTATTTGTGTGGTTATTCAGACAGATTTTTGGTTAATTGGCATCACGGGTATGATTATTCTCCAATTAAAGAGGCTATATTGTGTGTGCATGATGTATTGCATTAGTTTATTCGAAGTTAGTCTTTAATCCGTATGCTTATGTATCTTTTAAGATTAGTTTTAATAGCGAGCTAAAACCTTGAACGAGTAAGAGCTACCCGTTGGTAATTTCCCTTTTCTTTTGGGGGAGGTGACAGATTTCAAGTATATTCTTTACTGAGGGTCTGTAGATTAAAATGTTGAGCAGACATGAGATTATTTGGATCCCTTTCTTTACTTATTTCTTGGATTCCTATCTTTACTTTGAATTTTCCTTTAGATCATGTTTCCTTTTAGTTTACTATTCTCAAAAAAAGGATTGTGTTTGCTTTTCCTACATTTCCTGTTTCCATAGGAAGTCTACTTACTCTTTAGGATATGCAGTAATGATTAAGTTATTATAAGTTTGTTGTATTTCTGAAGGTACCTTTGAAAAAATATATCGTCATTTGTATGTCATATAGTAGCTTGAGCCCAATAGGGAACATCCTGCTATGATTTTTTAATGGCCTCTTTGAAATATTTTCATTATTTTACACGCCTAGAATCACTATGTATTGGTAGTTGAAGTTACATTTATCTTGTTTCTGCAGCGAAAAGGCGGAAGAGTTTGAATTCTTATAGGCTAGGGCTATGGAGCCTAATGGACATAGAAAGGGTAACAAAAAGAATACGGTTTCCCTTCAAAACGGTGATCTTAGCACATTGAATATTGATGATGAGTTGGATCCATGGACTTCCTGGGCGAACAAACCTCACACTATTACGTTGTTGCTTATCGGTGCATGTTTACTCATGTAAGTTTTTTAATGTACATGCTCTATATTCAGAGGTAAAATAATTGCTATGGACAGGAATAGTTGTTCTCTTCTTGGAGTACGGGGGTATTTTTTTTTTTTGGATAAGTGTCTTGGACTGTGAGGGAATTTGTAGAAGAAATTTTAGTTCTTGTGCGATTTCTTCTGTTCTTTCAGATGTTCGTACAATATTCTGTGTCATCAATGAATTAGATTTTCAGTCAGATGCATAGATTGTTGTAGCTTTTTTTTTCTTTTTCTTTTTCCTTTTGGTGATAATTATATAAAAGCTCTTCTTTTTGAGGATATGTAAAATTGTTTTATTAAAATTGGCTATTTTGTGAAATGAAATCCTTTTGCTGTACGTATGACACATCAAGTCGTTGCATTTTTAATTGAATTTTGTATTAATCAAAAGTTGGTTTTGGTATACAAAAGCACATGTGATCTTCAATTAGGATGCCTTACTGATTGCTTGCAAATTATTGGTTCCTTTCTTTTAGTTTTGCTTGCTAATGACAATACATTTTTTTACTTGCTTATTTTATTATGGTTGCAGTTGGGCTAGTGGAGCTCTCGACTCACAAAACACTTCTTCCGGTGATATTGTGGCATCTGTGAAAAGGTGTGCACTTTTTATTTCTCTCTCTATCCCATTTCATGTGGTATTGTTGCTATTTGGGAGTCTAAATAGGTTATTCTTCTACTACAAGTTTCTTAATTATATTAAAGTATTTTGAATGATTAATTATTGTGACTTATAGACCTGTCGTGTAGCTTCTAAGTATCTTCTAAGTATGTAAATTTTATTTTACAAAAAAACTTGAATTTAATGTCCCTTTTTACACTAAAATTAACTTGTTGACTCTTGTTCCCTGAACCCCACCACTTGAAATGAAACAGGATGAGTATCATGGTTTTGTCTTATATTCTTATCTTATAAAAAAATATCTTTTCCTTTTTAATGTTCATGACAGTGAATGTTGTTTTTGCCTCTGTTAGGGGTGTTTGGGCTATGATTGCTGTGTATCTTGCTTACTCTTTGCTGCAAGCCCCCTCCACGTAAGTTGCTACTATACTCCTTTCTCTCTCTGGTCTTATTGAGTTGTATTTTGCATATTTTTGGTTTGACTAGTAAAATATAGCTAAAAATAGGAGTTGGTGGTTATTTATTATTTATTAGTGTTATCTATTTTTACTTTTTGGCTGTGAACGTGCTAGAATGATTATCTTTTCAACTCCTCTTTGGTTAGTCAACTACAACTACAACAACATATCCCGTGTAAATTCCACAAGTGGGGTATGGGTAGGGTGGTGTGTATTCAGCCTGACCCCTATCTTGTGAAGGTAGAGAGGTTATTTGTAGTAGACCCGCAGCTCAAGTCTTTTTTTCTTTTAGACTTCAAATGTGAGCTTTAGAGTTCGCCTTCTTTTCTCCCCTGATTTGAAATTTGCTTAGTACAGATGTATTTGCAATTTTTGGTCTATGGTCTTTTACCATATTAATCTGTGAGATTCTTCATTACAGCGTGCTCATTAGGCCACATCCTGCCATTTGGCGCCTAGTTCATGGAATGGCTGTCATTTACCTTGTTGCTTTGACGTTTTTGCTTTTTCAGGTAAGTTGGTTAGCAGAATTCATGTTTTCTAATTGTATAAATGAATAAATGATTCAGTAATTATGTTTCATACTTCAGTTTCCCTTCTGATATCTAATCAAGTTATAATTCAGCCAATTCAGTTGTTGTGAGATATTAATACTTTGTCGTCTCTTCCCTAGAAGCGGGATGATGCTCAGCAATTTATGAGATATCTACATCCTGATCTTGGTATTGGTAAGGATTTTGGCATGTTCTTCATAACAGTTTTGGGTGAATTATTTATAACATCTATGCTGTTTATCGGCTTTGCCATGTGAGTTGCAACTTATACCTATTTTAACTTACTATGCAGAGCTACCTGAAAGATCCTATGGTGCTGATTGCAGAATCTACGTACCTGAAAATCCCACAAACAGGTTTAAGAATCTTTATGTATGATATCTTCTTTCACAATCCTTTTACCTTTTGTATTTGTTTTTTTCAAAATCCTGTATTGCTTTCTTGGACAAGCTGCAGGAAAATGCAGCCTCTCTGATGGCGTATTTGCTTTGTAGGACACACTGTTTGATGAGTTTGTTTTGGCTCATATCATAGGGTGGTGGGGAAAGGCCATCATGATTCGTAATCAACCTCTTTTGTGGGTTTTGTCCATTGGATTCGAGTTTATGGAGGTCAGAGCCTTACTCGGCTTCTTTTGAATGTTTATTCAGCAAATTTTCATTTTCCAAATGAGAGTTGTTCAGTATTTTCCGTCCTCATTGAACTTATGTTATCAGCTTACCTTCCGCCACATGTTACCAAACTTCAACGAGTGTTGGTGGGACAGCATTATTCTTGACATATTGATCTGCAATTGGTTCGGTGAGTATCTTGAAGCCGACTACCTTGTGCTCTTCTGAACTTTACATTCTTGACATGGTTACAACAAATTTGTATCATATTCACAATTTGCATCCATTTCTAGTTAATCAAGGGGTTAATGTTCCATCTCTTGCCTGTTGAAGTTCTTGTTCTTTTGAGTTCTGAAAAACAGTTCCAGATTGAGTGAAGTTTATCAAATGTATCGTCGAATTTGCTTGTTTTGATTTAGTTTGCTGTGAAATTACATTGTATTGAGATACAATATTGCCTTTCATACAGTAAAAAGTGGTTGTCCAGGTAAATAAAGACTACCACTGAAAGGAGAGTTAATCGCGAGAATGAAGTACTTGATTTTGTGTTCTGTTTGTGACACCCCATCCCCTCTAAATCATTCAGAGCAAAATTTTGATAACGACATGAATAACTAGGCTATGGGTTTATGGCGATCATCGAGCTCCATTTCACCAAAAATATTCTTATTACAGATGATGTGGAATTTAAGCCTTTGTATAGAGATTGTTAGATATAATGGATCTTCATGGGTGAAGTTTTTGAGGTTCGACATTCGTTGATGTGATTGTTTTTGTTTTTTTATTACAACGAATAGTTATTCTAACATTAAATCCATATTTTCTGCATATTTTGCTTACCTGTGGCTCAAGTCTGTTCATGGTCTTACAGATATGCTTTGTTCTCCTGGATTATTTTGCACTAAAATTACCTATTTGATTTCTTATGCAGGCATATGGGCTGGAATGCGCACCGTCCGGTATTTTGACGGGAAAACATACGAGTGGGTTGGCATTAGCAGGCAACCAAATATCATGGGCAAGGTATATCCCGTTAATTGCTACATTGGTCGTATATGGTTTCGAGGAATATCAGATATACTAAGTTGCGTTATACAAGTCCCATACAGTTAAAGTGGAAATATTAGGACGTTTATTCTGTACTAAAGTACTACAAACGGGGTTCCCAGCGAGAGATAGTTTTATTATTAAACACACAGCTTATTCTTTTTTTAATAGGTCAAGCGAACTCTTGGACAATTTACGCCAGCTCATTGGGATAAAGATGAATGGCGTCCTCTTCTAGGTCCATGGCGGTTTATTCAAGTCCTCAGTCTTTGTGTCATATTCTTGACTGTGGAGTTAAATACATTCTTTTTGAAGTTCTGTCTTTGGATTCCTCCAAGAAATCCTTTGATAGTGTATAGATTGGTTTTCTGGTGGTTAATTGCGTTACCAACAATCCGTGAATATAACTCGTATCTACAGGACAGGTATGCCCAACCACTCGCATTATGAAGTGAAATGTGTACTACTCCCATAAGCTCTTGTTCCTTTTCTTTATCTCTCACTTTACTTTTCCGTTTACTACCGTCATATTCAGAAAACCAGCGAAGAAGGTAGGAGCATTTTGCTGGCTTTCAGTGGCGATCTGCATTGTTGAGCTCCTAATCTGTATCAAGTTTGGACATGGTGAGCACTACATCTTGTTTTCTCTTTTTACGAGTATTTCAGCAAAGTTTATTTTATTTTGTAACCGAGAAATCCTGAGGACAAGCTATTAGCATTGTTCAAAACTCGGTGGACAATTAACATGTCCCTTGTGGCAAGACCAGATCCCCAGTGGCTTATGTATTCTCCGCTTTATGTTCTTCTTTGCTTCGTCTTTCAGGATCATTTCCAAACCCAATGCCCAAATGGGTGGTAATTTTATGGTCATGTATCGGTACTGGCCTTTTGATGTCGTTGGCTGCATGGTCGTGGCATTTACATAGAATGATGAGGAGAAAGCACGATTGAGTTTACGTTTGCAGTTCCCCAGCCATTCTTTATTCCTTTGCTTTCATTTGGGTAGAGTTCAACCATGTTGTAAATACCCATTACCTCGCAACTGTATATGGTTTGCATTTTTTTTTAGGTTAAATCTTAGTACATTTTAAACATGTAGTGAACCTCAATTCTTTTTCAATAGGCTAAAAAGTTCTTGTTTGTTGAGCTGCAATATTGTTGCCTCAAATAAAGAGGAAGTGCTCTTTACTAGGAGCGCTCGTATGTATCATATGTGAAACTTCTGATGAAGGATGAATGAGTCGTATTCATTCTATCATAATCCGAGACTTTTGATTAAGGATGAATGAATTGAATCCATCCCACCATAATTCGAGACCTTTGGTCTAAATGGGAATAAACCTAGTTATACTATAATTATATAGTCTATTTCAATAAGATATATTTCTTGAAAATTTCAGAAGGATATATAGGCCAATATACAGCATTTTGGTATAATTGTGACAATTACATTTCAACCACAAAAAATGACAGGTTATTTTAATTGATTGTTAATGTCTAAGTGAGAATTACATATTTTAAATGTGTGTATTATGTGTAAAAGACAAGAATATCTATACTTTAATAAGATGACATATAACATTAGCCTAGGCTAATATGGTGAATTATAAAGAATATTCACACACACTAAGATACCCTTCAATCGCCACTTGGACACATGTGAATGAACTAGTTTTAAGCAAGCTTTTGTAGATCATAGATAAAATAAGAGAATCAGATCAGTGAAAACAACGGATAAGTCGATAACAATTGTTGTATCCGCAGTACTTTAAGTTCAACGACATGACACGATATTCAGCCTCAGTAGTGGAGCGAGAAACAAATAAGTTGCTTCTTGAAAGATCAAGAAACAAGATTTGGGCCTAAGAAAATTAGGATCCAATGATAGAACGACGAGTATCGGGACAACTAGCCCAATCAACATTATAAATGCAAAATAAGAAAACACAAAAATGTACCTCAGAAAAGAAGAAAAAAAAAACATATTTGACAACATTTTTCTACAAAATCATACATATTTCTAGGAAGACCTATACACTATACAAAAGTTTTTTTTTTTTCTTTTTGATATGTGAATATGCTTCTTTCCTAAAAAATGCTGCTTTTGCAAATCCATTGTATTTGAATCTTCAGTTTATGCTGCAATGCTGCTTCAACTATGACTTTTGTACTTCAACATTAAACATATTTATTTGTATCTTCACTTTTATATTATTGTTTTGCCCCCATCAATCAAAGTCCTTTTCTTAGTTTCAAGAACCTTTTTTCTCCTTCGGGATCGGCGAACCGTATTTATGGTTCGTTAGCAAATTACGTTGTTGTTCAGACCCTTCAAAAATGCGACTGTACCCATGTTAGATCCTATGGAAACACAGGTTTTGGAGAATCCGACACACGTCTAAGTGACATTTTTGAAGAGTCTGAACAACATCGCTTGTATGTTAGGTAGGAAATGGCATGGAAGATATCTTTCTCTTCCAAGTAGTCCTTCCTCTAACAATTTCTTCATTCTTGATCTGTTCTTTTATCTTAAGCAAATGTGTATAGCTAAATGGCCTTTGACTAAATGACTCAAGAAGTCCATTTGCTTCAAGAAGCCCTGATGCCAATGAAAATCCATGAAGTACACTAATTCTTCTCTTATGTTGGTGATCAACATCGTCGAAAAGTACCTCTTCATCAGGTTCACAAAGGGATTGAACGATATCTGTGCTTCCACATTCTCTCCTGTATTCGAGCACGATGCTAGACAGTTGATAACTCTCCAAAAACTGGTCAGGAATGGTCTGCAACAACATGAAACAGAACAAAAAAACTGATGTTTTTCATCATAAGTTGATGTCGAGATCAAGAATCAATGTTATTAGATGTTCGTTTTACCTCTAGCATCCAACGAACGTATTTCACATTATTTACATGATGATTCATGTCCAGATCACTTCTCTTTGGCTGCAAAAAGTTGAAAAAAGATCAGTATCTACGAGTCTTGACATATCGATGAAATTGCTGAAGATCACCTTCAAATTTGAAAGGACATATTTAGCGGTGTCATCCAACTTCTGTATCTTAGTAGGATTTTCCTCTTTGATGGCTTGCTTACTGATGAACCATGGTGAGATTTCAGCCCTCACTTCTTCCGGCATCTTTGACAGACGCCTCGTTTGCTGGTTCATCATCACCCATGTACTGTCCACACAAAAACTCAGTTACAACTTACAACATTATGTTGGTTTTACGAGTAGATTTCTCAGGTGGTCACTCAACTAACAATAAGTATCAATAAAAACGACTTTCTGAGATAATTATCATTAGTTGATTTGAGAAAATCGTCTCTCGGTTTTACTTGGACAAAAAAAAAAAACAGATTCTTGAAAATTATCTGTAAGTGTAACTGAACCTGGTTGCTCTGGCAAATACAAGGCCTGTGGCTTGACTTCTAATTTGCCAGTCGCGTCTCATCCCATTTTTCCCCGAAGCTCCAACCCATGTATCAATCTCTATTACTTCACCCCTGTTCAAGTTTTTTTGAGTCTTTTTGTTAGTCCTAGTACCAAAAACCAAGAGAGCGATGCATCGGGAGAATCAGGCATCAATTGTAAGTTAACATGTATCAGGTGAGGCGTTAAAAAGAGAATTCAGTTGATAGAGACGTTACAATATGGAGAAAGCATCTGTCCATGTATCTAAGGGCTATAGAACAAAAGCTTATCCGAGTTTACTGATCTCGCAGAACAGAACGTGATGCCATGAGATAGAATGCAATAGAAACAAAGACGGGGTACAGATTACCTACTCTTAACAGTTTGTAACAAGAGTGGCACAAGTAAACTCCAACTACTACTATTACTACTACTAATATTACTACACCTCGATCTTAAGTTAGTTGAGGTCGTCTGTATGAATCTTCAGTATCATAAACGTTAGTTCGTTAACTCCAACTTCGCTAAAAGGATCAAATATCACTTACCATATTGGATAATGGTCTATTTGAACTTGCATTCTTGAAACAACCCATATGAGGTTATTTTTCATCATTCCATGTGTAGCACCAAATCCATCACTAAGTAGTCCTGACATCCACACATGATTCAATGCTGTTTCCTGCAAAAAATACAACACAAATCCAAATTAGTCGGACTGGTATGCTCCGAACTCCAGATACGTAAACCAGAAAAAGCTCTTAGTGTAGTTAGTTGGAAGTGAAGATAGGAAGAGATGTAAGTGCTAAGTAGCAACATGTACGATGCTTCAATTTCAAACAAGTCGAAATCAACCATATGAATCCTTATTGTACATGTCATTCCATTTAGTACTGCAACAATGTCAAACAACTATGCCTTAATCTCAAACAAGTCGAAACTAACCATATGAATCCTTATTGTTTCCATTTAGCAACAACGTCAAATAACTATGCCTAAATCACAAACAAGTGTGAGTCAGCTATACGAACCCTCACTGAACATGTCATTCCATTTAATACAACAACAACGTCAAACTACTTTGCCACAATCACAAACAAGTCCGAGTCAGCTATATGAATCCTCACAGTATATCTCATTCCATTTAATAGTAGAACAACGTCAGACTCCTATGCCACAATCACAAACAAGTCGGAGTCAGGTATATGAACCCTCACTATACTTGTCATTCCTTTTAATACTACAACTACAACATCAAACTACTATGCTAAAATCACAAACAAGTCGGAATCAACTATATGAATCCTCACTATACATGTCATTCCATTTAATAGTACAACAACAACGTCAAACTACTCCGCCTCAATCACAAAAAGTGTGAGTCAACTATATGAATCGTCATTATACATGTCATGCCATTTAATACTACAACAACAGCGTCAGACTACTACGCCTCAATCACAAACAAGTCAGAGTCAGCTATATGAATCCTCATTATTCATGTCATTTAATACTACAACAACAGCGTCAGACTACTACGCCTCAATCACAAACAAGTCAGAGTCGGCTATATGAATCCTCATTATTCATGTCATTTCATTAATACAACAACGACGTCAGACTACTATGCCTCAATCACAAACAAGTCAGAGTCAGCTATATGAATCCTCATTATTCATGTCATTTCATTAATACAACAACGACGTCAGACTACTATGCCTCAATCAAAAACAAGTCAGAGTCAGCTATATGAATCTTCATTATTCATGTCATTTCATTAATACAACAACGACGTCAGACTACTATGCCTCAATCAAAAACAAGTCAGAGTCAGCTATACGAATCCTCACCTCACTATTCATGTTTTATCCTCGCGATTCGAGGTGAACAACAAACTAATCATAACTCAATAAAATGACAAAAGAAAATATGATCTCACCTGAAGTAAATTAAGTAAACTTTCAATAGTAGCAACTTTATCAGGACCAACTTCATAAGACCTTATAACAACTGTTTGTCTATATGCACCTTCAACAATAATTCCCTGTCTATAAGTATCCACAAGTTGTTTCTTTGTTGGTATATTTTGCCTAATTTGTGACATTGGAATATTGTACAAAGTTTCATCACAAGGAGAAAATGAAGTTTTTGTTGCAACATTATTATTGGATTTTGACAAATCCATTTTCACAACATTTCCATTAATTGGATTCTTGAATTCTTGATTATCACTTGGGATTGAACACTTAATTATAGTAAAATGTGATGTTGGAGAAAAAAGGGAACACCACATTTTTTGTTTATTTTTTTTAATTTAATCTTTTTGTGGGGGTTTAATCTTTGGTTTTGACATAGTTTATATAGGAGATATCAAGAAAAAGTGACAAAAAAAAATTGGTCATCATTTTTTTTAGGAACAGAAGTGGGAACTTTGTTGTATAGTTTGAGAATCTCAAAGTGATACTCTATGTTGCTTGACGTTAATTAGTATTTTTTTTCTTAGCAGAAATCGACAGATTGAAAAAGTACAATTTAGTATACAAATGCTAATTTTTTTGTTTTTTTACTAACTACTTTTGGTGTACTAAAGTTAATTCAAGCTCCTAGACTCAGCGGCGGAGTCAAAAATATTCATAGTCATGAGATTTAAATACACTCCTAGATTCAGTGGCGAAGCCAGAAATACTACGAACAAAGGTTGAAAAATTGTCGTTCGTGAGATTCAAAACACACAAGCGCTTTAAGCCTTAGCTTGGCCCTTTCAATGAACCTAAATCCATTGGGCTACAATACTCTATCGTGTAATCAATGTTCGAAATATGTTATTTAATCAATTTGTATATCATTTTACTTGTATATGCGGTGTTATTATGTAGCTACACCCCTGCGGCTAGATTTCGTTCTTCAAGGAGATCCTATGTGCATTGCTCAGACGCTTTAAAAATGTTGTCTTATGCTTATTGGATCCTTCAAATAGTAATTTTTGAAAAATCTGACACATATTACAATATTTCTGCAGCATCCGAACAATATATAACTTAAAATGTCAAACTTGGAAAAAGAGTATAAGTACTGTAAAAAAAACTTACTCACATGCAGCGATTATAACAATTCAATAAGTATAAGTTATTATTTATTGCATTCACTCGATTATATCAATTCAATAAATATAAATATAAGTTATTATTTGTTACATTCACTCTCGTATTAATAAAATGTTATACGCTTAACTTTTATTATATATTATCCCTTTTGAATAGTGTAATTTTTGGCAAGGAAAAATTCAATAAGGTAAATGTTTAGTACAGTTTTACTGTAGAAGTTTAAAATTAAAGTAAATATATAATTATAATTATAAGTAAGAAATATGAGTATAAATGGCATGGCACATGTCTTGCTAATGGAAAAAAGATAAAACATAATTTATTTCTTTATTTAATCACTGAGAATCTGAGACACTATAACTTTGGAACTTACTCTGGGAGTAGATTTTTTTTGGAATTATTTGCTGATTTTTGCAGATATATATTTGTCTTATTCTGCATTTTTAAAATTATACAGAAAACAAAACAAAACCTTTCTAAAAGAGCATTTATTCTAAAATGATATTCACTATGAATTTAAATGAGTCGAATAAGTAAATTTTAAATATTAAATGATTAAAAGAAAATTATAAATATTTATATTCGAAAGTATTTTTAACTTTATCGGTGTGAGTTTATAATAAATACTTATACGTATTAGATATTTATATCAAATTATGTAAACTTTATCATAATTATATAAGTTAATAAGATGAGAATAAATATTAATTAGCCATGAGCGTTAGATGAGTATGTGCAAACATAATATATATATATATATATATATATATATATATATATATATATATTAATTTGATATTAACACCAAATTTATTCATATTGTCTGTGCTAAACTCGAATAAAGTGAGGCGTTTGTCATTTTCAAGAATAATAACTATGTAGTACGTACTAAGGGTAAAATGTAAAAAAATAATTAATTTTATCGTGAATTTTTAATACGACAAATAATTTGAGACGGTAAAAGTTATTCTTATGGTGTATTTTTAGTCTTTGAGGGTTGGTCAGAATTCCCTAGTTAAGAAGTTTACGTCTTTGCTTCAATTTCCTTAATATTCTTCCTTTTGTTTAACTTAGGGTTTGAACAATGTAGTTCATAGAAAAACAAGAAAAGGAATAGACATTTATTTGGATGCCAAACTTTAACCATAATAATAGTCGTTATTCAAAATTTACTGATTCGACTAATTTGTATTTTGAAATCTGAAATTCATTAACTTGACTAATTCAAATACAAACGATAAATCACAAGCTATTACCTTATGAGATTTTCGTAAAGTTGATCATTATGAATCTTATGACAAATTTAATTGGCAATTTCAATGACATTTAGGTGTTTAAAATCCATTAATATGACATTTTTAAATGTAATGCATGATCCCTATGAAGTACATTTTACGAGCTATAACCTATGAAATCTTTGTAAAGTTAATCATTATGAATCTTTCGACAAATTTAATTGGTTGGTTCAATAATAACAAGAAAGGGGATTCATTAGCTCATTACTTATAGACCAAATTAACAAAATGACAAAAACCATAAAGATTATTTAATAACCAAGATAGCTCCTCTATTTATAAGTTCAATTTTCAAATTATCAGTTACTAGTAACCATTATTCATGTAAAAAATATTTCAAATGACATACATTTTAATTTGCTGGTTGTTTATTTTCTCAGTAATGGGAAGTATTTACAAGTTACATTGACACTAATCAATTAATAAAAGAATTGAGTTTCTTCTTTCAGTGAGCAATATAGACAATATGTATGATAAACTAGTTGATCTTATTCATTCAGTGGAATCAACTTTAGCTCTTTTGAGTAAGTAAAACAAATGCAATTACAAGTATTTAACAAACACATAAAAAAAAACTTGGTAATTTGGTTGATGAAAAACTTGGAGAACTTCACAAACTGCAATTCTTCACACTTTGCCTCGCGACTTATATAGTGTTGCATCTATACAATGAATTCATCCACCTCCACCATTCAAGGTTTCGTACACATTCGTGTAGTGAAGTTCACATACCCCTTATCACAGTGTCAACTCTCAAATGTATTTGCTCTTGTGAATTCCTTTGTGAAAGCACTGGTGGTGTCTAGGCCAACTTGCACACCTCGACTATTCCACAAAACCTGTCACCTCCACCAGCAAAGGTATCGATAATTCTTCTCACCAGGGGTTAGGCGGATAGGAAATAACCCCTTTTTTTGCCTTTGCTTCTGTCTACAATCTAAGAACTTGCATTTGACCGTTTGCACATCAGGCATAACACATGGAACAGAATCAACCTGGTATCTGTAAACCAAAAATCAGTGTAGATGTCAGGTCTTGTGTTCTCAACAGGCACGTAAATACTTATAGAGCGTGGAGAGTCATGAGAAAGCAGGAAAGGTGTACACAAGGCAAAGTGCTCAACCGACTAATTGAATCATAGAGATACCAGTTCACTATAGGCTATCCAGAAACACATGTCAACACATTTTATGATTTATGGGTTCATTTATAATCGGATACCTGTTTCCTCTCGTCTAAGTAAGGCGGAAGGATCTCGGTGATATCATCTACAAGAATCACCTATATCCATCACTAGGGAGAGAACACTAACCATATATAGAGAAATACAATTACATCATATATGAGTAGTCCAAATTGCATCCCTACGTAAAAACTATAGTTATTCCAAACGAGAAAATCTTAACTAAAAAGTTAGTTAAACACTCCAGTCCAACATTCATCACACTCACAGTAGAGGTGCATCTATTGTTAGATTGCTTGTATTCCAAATTCTTCTCATTTTCAACTTATTTTCCCCCAAGAGAATTAAGCAAGTTTGAAATATTCCCGCTCCCAGTAATTAATGCTTATTAACTTAACAAGAAAAATGTCTTCATCCTTCCAGAAAAATATTTCAAGAGAAACAGGCAACGAGGAGTGAACAAAGTTTAATACTCGATAAGTGTAACAGTTTGGAATTAGGTCCAGCATGCATATGAATCCTCATTGTCCATGTCGCTCCATTTTAACTTATTTTGATCCATGTTGTAAAATAAATTATTTACATTTTTTTTATGAATATAAATCTTTGGGAGGACTAACAGATTTCTGGAAAATATTGGACCTAGAGTATACTTCTATACAGATTTCAATATTCCATTGTGCTCCATTTTTCATCAAGTTTGCATGGATTCCACAAGAGTGGTTTTTTTCAAGACAATTTCCTTCTAAATTTTGAAGTCCCTTTTAGCAGTTCCACTCACCTTGGTTTCCCACTTATGAACCGGTACACCTAGAGGTCAACGTACAATATGACCAAACCATCTTACCAACTTTCTCACAATTTATCCTCAATTTCTGTAACTTGTGTCTTCTCTGTAATGTGGACATCTATTGTCTTATCTAAACTTTGTATAATCACACATCCATTTTTGAATCCACATATTTGCGACACAAGTTTGCGTGTATCCTCAAACTAGTAGCTATCACCTACATGGATTTTTTCCCTCCATTGTGCCTCAACTAAAGATAGGGCACAATGGAGGAAAAAGATCCTTACAAGAATATAGCCTCTATTGTCGATCTACCAGGCATAAATCTAAACTGGATATGTTACTCATTCAGAGTCCCTAAGTTCACGCACCATCACTTTTTTCCACAGCTCCATTATATGTCTCATAAGTTTAGTGCCACGATAGATTGCACAACTTTGAAACTATATGCTAAATTGGGATTAAATATTCAAGAATAACCAATAACTGCTAAAGTAGTGGAGGACACATCTACTTTTAGTTTGGCCAACAGGAAACATTTGAAAATAGAAAAAGAACAAAAAAAGATAAGAGTAAGAACATATCCTTAGAATTTTAGACAGCAGCTCCCAACACTATCAGTTAATGGATTAAGCTTAGCATTTGTCAGCAGCTGAAAACATATCCATATAGAATAGTTCACTCAGAAGGCATGTATATCACCAAGTAGTGAGAAGCATGTAAACCAACATAGACTACATGAAAAGGGTGAAACTGTACTGCAGAATGTTAGACTTTAAATAGCTTCAAAAAGTACCTATTAGCATGCTTTAAGGGATTGAATTTGCATGGAGATTCAACCAGATTGGCATCCTTCGCTTTACTGCTTTAGGTTTGCATAGAAATATTCAGGAACGGCAGCTCCATGTGCCACTAACCTGACAAATTATCGATATCTGGTCAGATAGGTCTCAAAAGTTACATGCTAGTACTAGAACTAAACAGGAAATTAACCTTAAATGAAGAAGAATACAGGAAAATGTTTCTCAAAATTCATTAATTTTTCAAGAATCCCTTAAAAATCAAAGGGTACTTTTCAAGAAAATGCAAGTCACCAGTCTTAAGAATGTCCATAGGTTCAGAGCAGACAGAAGAAGGCATAAATCACTCTCATACACCTCTATGCAGCTCGGTTGGGAGTGAAAATTTTGAAGTATCTCAGGAGCACCAAGACCTTGCATGTCAATCCCAGCTTTCTGCACCAAACAGACAGCAACAATGTTGACCTGAAGTAAATAAAATGGTTCTACTTAACCAGAGAGAGTGGTAAAGCGAACATGGATAGATGCTACCTAAACAGATTGACTGTAGTACTTTTACAAGTCCTACCAGATATCTTAGTGTTTCCAAAAGCTAGAATTGTAACATGAAGATAGACTATAACTGAACACAAATGTGAGGGAAGACCCAAAACGTGAAAACTTTATATAATTAGAGACCCTCAACTAAAATTAAATACCACTAACCTGCAAAAGAATTTCATGTTATCTGGTAGACTGCATAGACTTTTGTGTTTACCCTGCAAAGTTAAAACAGAACATGAGGTGAATTACAAGAAAAAGTGAAATTACTTGCCTCCAATATCTTCATTATTTTATCTCCTTCAAAAGAATGTTTAAGAGCAGATACTCATCCATTAAAATGTAGCAATTATAAGGCTTGTATGCATGTGAAATTGCGTCAAAATTCTGGGAAAGGAATCAGAGGGAACAAAAATGAGAAAAGGAAAATGAAGAGCCACTTAGTAGAGGAGAGAGACAAGAATTTTTATTTAGAGATCCATGCATGAATTTGAAAAGAAGGTAAAGTAGGTTCAAAAATCTTACCCCAAATACAGGAAGTAAGTCCATATAAAAATTGGACCATGAAAGGCTCTATATGCTCCACCTAATGAAAGTCATATTAAAGTTGTAAATGCATGGTGGAGAACAATGATAAAAAATAATTATCCCGTTATGAACACACATAACTGACACATACCAGCAGCTATTATGGACAAGCTCATGGTGTGGAGCCTTTAGAACAAAGACCAAGAACAGAAAGCTAGTCACCCAAGAATATCAGTGGCTATTCACGGATTTTTCAACTTTTTGCTTCGGCAGTGCCTTCATCGCTTTCATCACCCAAAAGTATAAAGTCAAGGTATTCTATGGCATGTGATTTATAATCTCTTCCGAGATTTTTCAACATCGCACTGTATGTAAAAGAATCAGGCTGGATTCCGTCATCCAACATTTCTTTGAACAGTCTCAAAACCTCTTGCCAGTTACCCAAATCACAGTTCTCATTTATCAAAATGGTGTAGGTATATTTATTAGGGATAATTCCTCTTGTTTTCATTTCAGCAAAGTAACTGTAAGCCTCGTTTATTCTTCTGTACTTGCAAAGGCCATTTATTAGCGCATTGTAGGTAATCACATTTGGCAGAATGCTCTTCTGTTGCATCTCTGAAAAATACATATGTGCAAGTTCAAGCCTCCCTTTACCGGCATGCGCATGAATCAGCACTGTGTATGTTACAACTGTCGGAGATATGTCTTTACTTATCATCTCATCAAACAACTCTCTGGCTTTCTTAAGGTTCCCAAATTCGAGGTAGGCATGAATTATACTGGTATATGTTACGTGATCAGGCATAAGGCCATCCCCAACCATCTTCTGTAACAACTCAGTTGCTTCTTCAAGATTACCCAGCTTCGCAATACCATCCACAAATACATTGTAGATTATTATATTTGGTGGGAATCCCTTTGTTGACATTTCCTCTTGTAGTTTGCATGCGTTCAATATGTCACCCAGGCTCAGTACACCTGCTATTAGAGTTGTGTAAGCAATGCAGTCAGGCTCCAAACCCCTCTGTAACATCTCATCAAATAGTTCTTTTGCCATTGGTAAATTTCCTGCCTTGCAGGAACCATGAACCAGAATAGTATAAGTAAATACATCAGGAGATATACCATGTCTCATCATTTCTTCTTTCATCTGCTTAGCATCCTCTAAATTACCTTTTTTACAGAGTCCATCCATAATTGTATTGTAGGTGATCACTGTAGGAAAAAGTCCCCTGCTCCTTAAATCATGTAATAAGGAAAAGGCCTCATCAATATCCCCCAACCGACAGTATCCGTAAATCAAAGGGTTGTATGACATTATGTCCGGCACCAAATTCTTCTTCAGCATGACAGAAAACCAGTATCTTGCTTCACTAGCTTGCCCCTGCCGGCAAAGAGCATAAATAAATGTATTATATGTTGAGACAGTAGGTGAAACTCCTCTTACTTCCATCTCTTCTCCGAGACTCAATGCCTCCACAACCATTCCCTTAATACAGTAACCATAAATTAGAGGATTATATGTATGAGCTGAAACCCTCAGTCCTTTATTCAACATCTCTCCAATCAAACCTCTAGCATGGTTAAACTCCCCTTTCTTTGATAACCCATTAATCAAGATATTGTATGTTACATCATTTGGATAGCACTCCCTTCTCTCCATTTCTGATAAAAGATCCAAAGCCTGTTCTACTTCACCTTCTCTACAAAACAAATCCAACATTGTATTATAAGTAATAATAGTAGACATAATCCCAAATTCACCCATCATCTTATACACTTCTCTCGCCTTGGCAACTAAATTTCTATCTCTTAAGTTCCTTAGAATCCTATTACAATTCTTCACATCAGGCATCATCTCATTCCTCAGCATCTTCTGGAAAACTAACAAGCACTGGTCCACATTTGCGTTCTTCGTGTATATTCTCAAAAAAAGATTAAGTATCTCAACAGAAACCTTCAAATTCAAATACCCATCAACCAATAAATCAACAACTTTATGCATATTACTACTAATCACCCTTTCTACCACCCAATAAGCAGACTTTACCCAACCATTCTGTATTAAAATATCAAGAATAGTACAAAAAGTAAACTCTGAATACTTGAATCCCTTTTGCCCTTCAGCCCACCTAAACAATCTCAATGCAACCCTTGGTCGACAACGAATTGAGCTAAGAATCTTAACCAACAAATCAGAATCATAAATTAAAGAATGAAAACAATCTGGAACAACCCAAAATTCCTCCCCAGTAACCCAGCCCCTTTCTTCAATCTTATTCAAAATTAATCTCTGAATATCAGAATCTGTAAAGGGATTCTCTCGAATGCCATTGCCACCATTATTACTACCAGTCCTTGTAATATTATTGATTTTTATCTTAGATGGGCATTGAAACTGATGTAATGATGAATAAAAAATCAATCTTTTAAGAGAAGAAAATACGAAAAAACTGAAATGATTGAGATTTGATTTAGGTATGATGAATTTAGAAGCTCTAACATAAAGGGTCATTCTGTAGAAGAGAAATAGTATATGCAATACATGAATGTGAAGAAGATGAAAATGGGGGGAAATCTAAATGGTTTTTTAGGGGAATTGAAGAGAAAACTGGTACCTCAAGCTGAAGGCGCAGTTACCTAAAATGGGTAATTGGATTTCGCTGGCAACAATACGCTCATCAGAAGAAGAAGTACAGGGAGAAGGAAGAAGAAGAAGCGAGCGGCGGAGGAGGCAGCTGCGTGTTTACTGGAGAAAATTTGCATCTTTAGACCGGAGCCCCGGATAGTTTCTTGGAAACAAAATGTGGGTCGGACTTAGATCCATCTTTTTTACTAGGTTCAAACTATAAGGGGTCGGGCCGGACCGGTATGATTTGGCACAAGATAATTCTAGAAAGCATTTTTTTTTTTTGTAAAAATTTAAGGAATCCTATAGTGTAATTTAATAATTACATTTTGTCCCGACAAAATTAGTATTTACAAAAAATCCCTTAAATTTGTTATTCTGTGATACTTTAGACTCTAGTGGTACATGGTAAATGATACATGGTAAGTTTAAACTGTTGAGAAAAAAATGGGGAAAAAATGATACAATTAATGTTGTTACTAAAACAATTTAATTTAAGATAACAAATCATTAATCACCATAAAATCAGCACGTAATTGGATAACATTCTCCTCTATGTATAAGGTAACAAATCATTAAACATTTGGATAACATTCTTCCCTATATATTTTTCAAAGTCCTTTAGGAAATTGTTGTTAAAATTGACAACAAACCTTATGGGATGTGTTGATATCTTTTTAATCTTGTACTTCAGTGGCTGCAATTTGAAAATAAAACAGCAAATTATAACGATATTGAAATATAAATACCAAATAAAACAACTAATAACTTACTGATACATGGTTTCAGTTTTCAGAAATTCATACTACATGAAAAACATGGGATACATGTCTACTACATGTATCAATGAATTAACTAAAACATTATAACATGTGATATATATCAAATACATGTATTAGAAACATCGACTAAACAATATACACCCTGATTCTATATGTATCATCAAGTACAGTGGATGAAACATTTATTAAACTTAGTGAATGATACATTATAACAATTTTCAAAACATGTATCAGTACATCAACTAAACAACTAATACCTTACTGATTTATGAAAGTGAATATCATATATATATATATATATACACACACACACATCATCATTTGAACCTTTTGTAAGGTGACCGTTCATTTTCATCTGCTTGCCTCCAAGAACAAGAAGATTACCAAATTCATCTACTTTTTGGTTGTTCGTTTAATCTTTCCTCTGATTGGAATTTGTTTCTTCAGTAACTGAACTTGGGGGTTTAGGGTTTTTATTTTTGGGAGTTGTTAAGCATGTGGGTTTACGTTGAAGTTGGAATGGCGGAGTAAGTAATCTTTAAGAGAAGGAAGATGATTATGGAAAAAAAAAGAACTGAAACTTGATGGAGTAAGAACAAAATGGGAGAAGTTAAGAGAAGTTGTTCTGATTTTTGAAATTTCAAAATTTTTTGAATTTTGAAATTTAAAATTTCAAAATTGGGTCTTTTATTTAAAATTAATTAAAATTAATAATTCAAAATAAAAAAATTGATTTAAAAGGTTGAGTGTTTAAATGGAGAAAATTCAAAATCCAAAAATTGATTTAAAAGGTTGAGTGTTTTAATGGAGAAAAAATAGGCATTAAAATGGATAATTGTGTATTATAGGAGAGAAAATGTAATGTATCTATAAACTTAAAAGTAAAATTAAAAAAAAGGGAATTATTGATTTAAAAGGTTGAGTGTTTTAATGGAGAAAAAATAGGCATTAAAATGGATAATTGTGTATTATAGGAGAGAAAATGTAATGTATCTATATACTTAAAAGTAAAATTAAAAAAAAAGGAATTATGTAATATTTAAAAAAAGAAGGAAAAATTAGAGAATATAAAACTTATAGTTGTGTATTTAAGTTATTTTTCCTTTTTTTTTTTGTAGGTCATCTAGAGGTTTTCAAATGCATCCAAGCAATTGGTATCCGATTGAATGATAGAAACCATAGCTTGCTGAAAGCGAAAATGGAATGACCGATAATGAATTCTATGACTTTTTAAGACCTCACTAATCATTCAATTCGATCGACTTTTTGAGATCTGGTTGGTTATTGAGTTGAAAAGATGGGTTCTAATTGAGTTGGGTTAATGGATTTGTTTAGGTTTGTGTGAGGTTGGATTTTATTGGATAAGGTCGAGACGACTCGATCAATATGTTTTGTATTCGTTGAGACTTTACTGGATACATCAGTATCCTCAAATGAACTTGTATGAATCTAGTTTATACGTAATCTAGTTTATCTTATAACTTATCCCAACCTTGTTTTCTTTGTGTGGGCGGTATGATTTAGACGAAAATCAAATTCAATATGATTTGATTATACGTCATTGTTAGATACCCTTAAACTAAATTACATCTTTTTTGAAATGTTTTTCTTATTGTAATCTCTCACTAACATAAATATAAAATAACTTTATTTAATAGAATTGAGTATATGAATAGATTAATTCATTACATATCAACTATTTTTATTAATACAAATACAACATTATTATCTACACAAAGACTTCACTATATATTATATTGAATATTTATACCTAATGAACTTATTTTATTATAAAACTTTTTTTCATGTGAAATACAGGCTCAAACATAACTAATATCCAAATGTTGTATCTAACAACAAGTAACAAATCAAATAAATAATTGATTTTTCATTTACAATTTCCAAATTTTAATAGGGAAGCAAGTTCAAATTGTGTAAATTAGGTATATAGCATTTTTTATAGTAATATTCTCAAGTTATAGCACTAGAGTTTGAATTTCATTGTATAACATTTAATATCTCAAGTTATAGCATTTTAAAAAAATAAATATAATGTGAATTTTAAATTATTAAAAAGAGTTCTTAAAATAAAAAATAAATTAAAAAAACGGACAAATTAATAATGGATAATGGGATCTTTCATTAAATAAATTAAATATAATTATTAATTACTGTTAATAAATTAGCACGTTTTAAGGGATTTTAAATTTTTTTAGATTAGTTAGTTGCCTTAATTCTCTCAAATTAGTTTAAATGATATTAATTTTTGATTTAATTCCTTGAAAGGCTCTACCAATTTGGCATGAACGTACATGTCATTTTGTTTTCCAAAATTTCACAATCTTTTTGAGATTTGCAGATTTTACTTTCATTTTTTATTAGTAGTTGAATAAATTTTGGCGTTGAAAACAATTTGATTTGATTTGATGGAGAACAATGTGTCGATATTAATAAAACATGGTGGAAAGTGAAATTCATCATATTGATTTTTGTTATGATTTGTTGTTTTAATTATGAATTGTTGGTTTTAATTATATTTATTGTTTTGTACATGTATAAAAGTGTTCAATTTTTTTTTATTATTGTTAGATCTAAAATATAGTTTGTATGTTCTTTTTTTTTTGATAAACAATCAAGTTACGTATGTCATTTTGAAAAACGATAAGTAAATATAAATGTGTTTGAGTTGTAATTAAATTGAAGATTCGCGTGTTAGTTGATTTCTGAAGAAAATAGAAAAACGTACATTTATTAACTAGACAAATAATAATTAGATATAATTCTTTGTACAGGTGAAATATTACAAATGTATGAATAATGTCTGAAAATTATATAAAATTTGTATTTAATGGTAAAACATGCTCAGATAATATTCAAAAAGTAAAAAGATATAATTCTGTGTACTGGTGAAGTATGAAAATTGTATTAATTGTGTATGAAATTTATAAGAAAATTGTATTAATTGTGTATGAAAATCTATATTTTGTTAAACTTACAATATATGTTTCTGTTGAAATTATAATATATATTTTGTATTAATTTTGTATAGAAACTATATTCTTTTTGTTTAATTGAAATAGTGTATATGTCAGTGAATGATATATTAAATGTGTATGAAGTTTGTATGAATTATTTTGATAGGTACAGATACAAAATCAGAGATTGGTCCACATTTTAGACCGGTTACAGCAACAAATTGTTTCAACCCAAGATGTAATTTTGTACCATTTACATTCATAACAAACATGTTATCCCTGTCATTTTTAGTTTCAAGAATAAATATATGTCGTAACATCTGACATTGGATTTTTATGTCATGCAAATCATAAAAAAATTCACAACGGTGTTTCTTGTAAGAATTGTTGAAACTTGTCTTGACCTAGGAAGGTCAACAGATCCGCAAACACATTCATGTTAATACATGAAGACAAATGTATTTGTATCTTCTTCTCCTATAAAATTGGTAAATTAAATTAATACATTTATCAAACTATATAATGTCATATAAAATCATATATATACTGGTATGTTAAATGGACATTCAATTCAATTCATACACAAAGCATACAAAAATTGTACATCAGTTCATACACAATGCATACAATATTAATACACATTTAATTTTTAAAAAAATAACAATTTATGACTTTTAAACTATAAACTACTACTCAAACAGTACCACTACATTAATTCATACATCAAAATCAGAACATAAAAAACATACAGCTTTAATACTTTTAATAATAGTAAAAAATATGCGACATACAATACTAATACATTATTCGTATACTGATATTGTAATAGACAATATAGCATTTCATACACATAGCATACAAAGTTAATACATTAATGCATACATTCCTATAGTGAAATATAGTAATTATTTTATACACAAAATCATACAACATTAATACATTATTATTTATCAAAAATCATACTTTGTTGTAATCCAATTATATATTCACAAATCATACAATATTCGTATATAATTATAATATACAATACTAAAAACTCAACTCATATATAAATCATACAAATTCATACAGTGAATCATACATAAAAAATACATTATTTATTTACACAAAAATTTCATACAGTGAATCATACACAATTCATACATTATTTATTTACACAAAATTTATATTTTAATTATTTTATATCCAAATAACAGAAAATAAAAATAACAGAACATAAAAAAGTTTTAAAAAATTAACTTTTACTAACCTTTGAACTTTTATTGGGTTTAACTGTTTCTTCTTCTTCTTGTAAATGTGAAGTACCGATTTCAGATGCTCTTGATTTTTTGGATTTTGATTTTATCAACTCTTCCACAAAATCAGATTCAGAATCTGATGATTTCTCGATTTCTTTTCCTTTCCTTTTCTTTCCTCTTTCTTTTGTCCTTTTCTCAGATTCATCTACTTTTTTCTTTTCTTTCCCTTTTCTCTTCTTCTCGTTTTCCTTCGGATGTTTGTTTGTTTTTTTTATATTGTTGATTTCTCTGATCTATATTTAACTTTAACAGATGAAGATTGAGATTGTGTTTGTGATAAAATTTTGAAAGATGGAGCATGAAAATCGTCTGAGCTTGCTTCTTCATTCAATCTTCTACTTTTTCTCGGGGTTTCGTTGCCTATTTTCGACACTGTACGGTTTGTTTATCGCAAGAGTTGAAGATTTGAGTGCTAAAAATGAAGATTTGAATGCAAATATTTGAGAATTCTTGAAGAAGACTGTTAAGAGAGAAGTTATTTTGAGAGAAAATTTGGTGAAAGTAACAATTTAGGCGTGCGAATTTGGTGAAATTACATATAATATTTAATTTAAATTAACTACATAGAATTTATAGTTATCTTAAAAAAGGTAACTATATAATATTTAATTTAAATTACATTAATTAAGAGTTTTGTTTAAAAAAGGTAACTTAAAATAATAAATTTAATTAACTACATTGGTTTAAATATGGTAATTGAATTATTTAAATAAGTTAATTATTATTTTAAAAAATTAATGAGAATAATATATTATTTCTTGATAGAGTACTCTTCTTGATATGCTATAACTTGATAATAATATGCTATAAGTAGTTTATTATTAAAAAGTTTGTTTATAACTTGATATTTAACATCTTAAATGTGTGAGTAGTGTTATTTTTATGTTCAGTGTAAATTAGGTATATAGCATTTTTTATAGTAATATTCTCAAGTTATAGCACTAGAGTTTGAATTTCATTGTATAACATTTAATATCTCAAGTTATAGCATTTTAAAAAAATATATAATGTTAATTTTAAATTATTAAAAAGAGTTGTTAAAATAAAAAATAAATTAAAAAAACCAGACAAATTAATAATGAAAAATGAGATCTTTTATTAAATAAATTAAAAAATGATATTTAACATCTTAAATGTGTGTGTAGTGTTATTTTTATGTTCAAATTCACATACAATTTCAACAGATGTATCAAAATGAGTTGCCTCAGCCCAATCCAAACATTCCTAATTGGGCTATACATTTTAGCCCAATTCACCATTTAAATGGCCTTTAAAGTTTTAAATGAAGAAAATTTTCATATATAATTAACATATATAAGACTATTTATTAGTAGTTATGACATTATTATTTATATCTTTAAGTTTTAATCGTAAAAAAATTATCAGAGAAAATATCACAAATTTCACTAATTTAGGACGTAATTAAGTTTGTCTTTATTCGCTGCTTCTGCTCGTCATGTAGGCGCTTTATGCTCTGCTCTTCTAGTTAAAGTCAAGCTCCGGGTTCAGGATTTATATTTTTTGAAATTATAGTTGGTATGAATATTTGTGTAATCATATAGATTTTACATGTTATTTGATTATTGCATAATTTGCATTTTTATTCCTATTGTTAAGACTCGATGTGTTTAATTCAAACATAATTTAGTTTAAATATTCAAATAGAATATCTAAACAAGTTTAAAATATTACCATGTATATATTAAGTCAAAAGAAATAAATTATATTATTTTAATAATAATTAATTATGATTTGATATATATATAAAATAATTATTACGTGTTACGCCTTTATCTCTCACATGAAACTATGACAAGTCACATGTACTTTGAATAATTTTTTTTATAAACGTGCATCTAAGTTGTGAATTAAGTAATATCATGAAGTAGCATGTTCATTTATATTATCAAAATATATCAATTATATGCAAATTGAAAAAAAATAAAATATTATAAGTATATTCAACTTATAAGGTCTATAAATAACACCATCTCAAAAGCATAAAATCACTTGCATAAAAAGTTCTTCAAAATTATCATGGCATTGTTTAAGATGAGTTTCATTTTTGCTGTCCTTCTCATAGTAACTACAGGTTAGTATTTATCTCATCTTTTAACTTTATGTTATATCATTAATACATATTTTGATGTGAATATTTACATTTTTTTTCAGTTAATATGGAGTGGTTTTTGAAAACGAAACATGTTATGGCTATACGAAACATTGATCGTGAACTTTCAGGTCTTGAGGAAAATTTAGTTCCACAAGATGATTTTGCGACATGTATTAGATCTTGTACAGATAATAGTGATTGTGATAGTGGTTGGAAATGTCGTATTTGCAATCTTCCCACGGATGCCCCACGTCCATTCAAGTGGGACGCCCCAGGGGGACTTAAGAGATGTAGAAGAGGCTAAAAGTACATTGGTGATCAATAATAATAACATATCTGATATTATTTTTACGAGATAGAGATGAAGAAGGATACAATATACGCGAATCTTACTTTTAGCTCCAGATGTGGAGAGGTTGATTGTGGCCAATTATATTACTTCGAATCCAAATTAATGTGCATTTGTACTTTTGTGTTGTTTTTCTAATTAGTCTTTTACTTTGTCAGAAAATATAAAAATATAAAAATAGTCAATAGAATAACTATCAGACTGTTATTTAGTTGTTTTTGAAACTTTTTTTTTTTGGTGATTCGAATTAATGACCTTCGACATTAAAGTAAAGAATGTTTATCATCTCAAATATTCTTGCTAAAATTTTGAAGTGTTTGTTATAAATTTATCAGATTAATTTTTTGTGATATATTACTCATGTAATATATGTAATAAAAATGCTTTCTAGCTTAATGTTGATTAACTAATTTGTAGCCTGTTGAAATATACATGATATAAAATTGAAGTATTGAACAGTAATATTACTAGAGATTCAATGAAAAAATTTAAATTAATAACTAATTTATTGCAATTTTTGGCACATTATGGAAATTGTATAATTCTTTTATATTGAAATTACTCTAATTTCACAACAAAATAAAAAAATCTGATAAAATAATACAACATATGGGGCTTTGATTTCACACTGTAAGGCCAAGTAGTTTATGAAGAATTGCCTGCAAAATGAGCATACACTAATTAGTATTGGAACTCAATGTTTAAATAAACACTGAGTTTTGAAGTTAGTTTTTGTACATATTTAGTCGATTTCTTAGTATAAATTAGAAGAGAAATATTAAAGACACCCCTAAACTCCGAGCAAATTATTAGTTTCATCTTCAAACTATTGACAGTCTTAAAAATACCCCTTAACTTGACCAACTTAACTTAAACACACCCCGATCTTGCAACACGAGTGAAATACACTCCAACATTCTTGTCAGGTGTTTTCAACACTTCTCTTGGTTTTTTATTAAGAACTCAATCCTCTGTTTAAGACTATTTGCTATGTCATGTGGCAGATCGGAGTGTATCGAAATTTAGTTAGTCAAGTCGAGGGGTGTTTTTAAGTCGTCAATAGTTTAAGAAAGAAACTAATAATTTGTGTCAAGTTCAACCAAATAGGTACGTAGTCTTGAACCAATAGATCTTTTTATGCATATGCAATAAAAGTTGAAAAGATTCATGCAACACTAGATAATTTCTCTGCTTGCTTATACTGACTGACTGAAAAGTGTGCTTATTGCTATCAACAACACAGACAGCGTAATTCCATAACTGGGATTTACGGAGGGTAAATATACATAGACTCCACCCCTACCTTTGTGGGATAAGAGGTTGTTTCCGATAGACCCAGGTTGTGTCTATTACTATCAGTTATCATGATATAGATATCCACAACCACCCCAGAATATTTCAGATTAAAAGAATATAAATGTTCCTGAAAGTAACTTACTGGACAGGAACGGTATGCTTTCAGTCCCTGATGTAATTCATGTGATGAGATCAAAAGCTTCACCGGACGAAACTCAAGAGATTGGCTGTGCCCTCTGTTGTCAACCAAGGAGATCAATTGGCGTTGTAAAAGATGTTCAAATGCCTGAAAGAACAGTAAATATTTGTCAGTATACCTTTAAAGATCCAAAGTTAGATGCTAGATGGATAATTTGCATTTAAGTGTCATACACACCCGGAGGCATACATTCCGTGCATAATAGTCTGATGTTTGGAACGAATTATGTACGTCTTTGTACTCTGAAAGGCAGGATAGCATGGTCAGTCACACAGGATTCACATTATTAACATAAGAAGGGATCATGTAGCAGTCAAACCTTTCATTACTGAATTGAAGTTAGTAGTCTCTTGCTCTTTGCCTTCCAACCTCCTCAAGCAGACAAGTATATATAGCTCTAAAATGGTGCAATCTGCATCAACAATTTAAAATCATGTGGTTTTCAATTTGATTCATCTCGGTGGTGGCCTAGGTGTGCAGAATAGAACATCTTTTTGAGTGCCTCACACCGTATATAAAATGGTTTGTGAGTGACTCACACCATGTCTCCAAATATCTCCAGTCAGTTGGGGTTTAAGTGTAAATAAAGTGCTGGTTTTAGTGAAGAAAGGCGTAAATGCAGAACAAATACAAATATGCTGTGTAGCCCAAGACTAAATCATAAGCATGACTAACAAATACATGGCCAAAGAAATTGAACAATTACGATAAAGTGAAATATCAATTGTTTAGTGTCGCCATTTCAGGATTATGCTCATTGAAAGGAGCAGTATGCATTAGAGTGGCAGTGCCTGCTAAGCAAGATGAAATGCTCAGACATGTTTTGCGCCTCATCTCAGGGCTAAGGCATGCCTTGAGTGCCTTTGACAACAGTGGTCACAATGTCTAAGACTACTGTGTTAAAAAAGAGAAGAGAGAGGATATGGAAATAGCTGAAAAAGCTAGTCAACAAATCATAGCTCTACCCATAAAATTTTCCAGAAGCTAGTCAACAAGGAATACAAAATGTCATACCTTGCAAGGCTTCCAACTTGGGTTGCCGTTGAATACTTGATAGGGATGTTTTAAAGTTATCAAGTGACAAAAATCCAGATTTTGTATCCATATGGCTCACAGACGCAAACCTAATGGAAATTACCATATCATGAGTTCTATTTTATTTTAAACCGAACAGATGTTGGATACAACTACTGTGAATGCATCAATTTGGTAGTTCAAGGATAGGTAGACTTACAGAAATCTCAATAGATGGTTAAAGGTTGCATCAAAATTGCATAATGAATCAATGATGTCTTTGAATTTGTCATCCGACAAAGTATTCTAATAAATGTTAAGGATAAACTGATGTTTGCAAGCAAAAAAATGAGCACAATTCGTCAAATCATTGGAACTTTGATGTTTGTTTTGTTGTCTAACCAAAAGGAGAGGTTTCCAGAAGAAAACAAACTATTTTAAACCTTGGTTGACAAGAGAAAGACAAGTACTTGGAGACCCTCATTTAGGCCTAGCACAAATGAGTAGTTACCACTTACCACTGTCATAAAGGATACTCCATACCTTTTTTTAAAAAATAATTGTGGTGTCTGGGGCCAACTTTAGCACACCTCGACTAATTCCATGGCTACCTGCTAGGCGGCTACCTCCCACCAACACAAGTACTAGATAACTATATCCACCAAGACTTAGACATACAGGAAAAAATTACCCAGTGTTTTTGCCTCCGCTCGAATTAGAACCTGCTTCATTGACCATTACTTAATTGAGTCTTTCTGAGCCTCACTCTAATTATTCTTGTATATTCCTCTGTCACTCTCTTTACAACTTTTGTGGTCTTCTGGGATCATGTCACTTATATTCGTTCATTGACAATGAAAAGAGTAATGAGAGAAAAGGATACAAGAAGCTTTTTGTTATAAGCAGCCACGTATTGAGGAGAAAGGCTTGATTCTGTTGGCAGTAGTAAAGCATGCTGCAAAATTCTGATATACAGATTGTAAATAAAGATAATTCATGCAGGCAGTAAATCAGGAACCAAGGATGCAATGAGAAGTTACTTTTGCAAGTCTTCCTGTGAAGGGGGTAGGAACAACAGCTTTCTATGCGAGAAACGAGACCTTACTCTCTTCTCTAAGAGTTGATCAGCATCCTGCACAACACAATTTAAGATTCTCCAATGTGTCTAACTATATGTAGTCAATGTGTATTAATGATGAGGCAACTGTCTCAGAAATTTAGGGAATCTCCTGAAGTTAATCTTGTTCACCAGCAACTCAAACGAGATACTCAATTAAGAAAATGAAATATTAAGGAACATACCAATCTGCAACTCACACCAACGACAACAGCTTGCGAAGTTACAGACTGCATTGCATCTAGCAAGCTATAGAGTAATCGTTGTTTACCCTGCATAATGCAGATACATCAAATCCTGAAAACTTGACATATTTTCTTCATATATGAGAATCTCACCTGGGTAAAAAGGTCAAATTCATCCAACACAAAGATAATTGTTTTATGTGCCAATCCACACTCCCTGATGAGAAGTTTCAGTATAATGAGCACATGCACTGGGAGAAGAAAAAACAAGTAATAAATGTTCTCTATGAAGATCATCTAATTTAAACACTCCAGACAATTTAAGGACATTACAAGACATATACACTCACCTTAACATGGCTATCACAAACTGGGAGTTATCATCAAATGATGCCTGTTATAGAAAATGCATGAGGACTGTTTGATGCCTTTGGTTAAAATGTGAAATGGAAATCATAACCAGAATAAACACAGTACCATCTTTGAGAAAACCAATTGATTTTCTATACATAATTGCCTTGCAATTTCCTACAAGATAAAATAACTATATCAAACAAAGGATACAGAGATCAAGGACAACATTATGGACAAATACCTAACAAGAACAAATAATAGTAACACCCTTTGTTCGAAGAGGCACATATTTTAAATTTTCCAAGAAGATAAAATAGTTAAACCAAAACTAGAAAAAGATGCAGGTGAAACTGGTATCAAGTGCACTTATATTTAAAGATTTTGACAATGTTAACGAAATTTGCTGGGAATAACCTAAATATTCTATTGGAAATTGAACTCTTGCTTAATCAAGTTCCAGTTATCAATCTGTAAGAAAAGCAAAGGAAGTGATAATTTAAGCACAAACATTTCAATTGACTATGGTCTCTCTTCTCTTGATGGTTGACTGTTTTAATTGAAACCTTCTAAATAGCTGTCTTATAAACTCTGCCATCTGGCTCAACGATTCTGCTACAACTTTTTTTGTTTTTGACGACAGAAAAATCTGTTTGCGACAACCTATCTTGATTTCAATATTCAGGATTTCACACTACTCTTGTATAGCCTATCTTGATTTCTGAATTTCTGTTTTCTCTATAAATAACTCTACCAGAACAAAGAGCTGTTTCTTCAGAGTCAAAGCAAGTTCAAACACAGATATAAAACTACCAAGTGAAAAATCTATAAATTAATCGACAAAACAAAACAAAAGTATTTCTCTAGTTGATCTCTTTCTTGCTTAGATGGAAACACAAACCATCACTTTTTCCTAATGTCGGATGGTTCAGTTAAAAATCATGAAGTCTTAGCAAAAACCTCTTGAAAGTGGATAAGTATGAATAACATGATACATGAATTAACTGATTGAAACTAGGTAACAACATATCAAAAGGCGTAAATGCTTTAGATATTAAACAGAAGTGCGTTCATACGTAAAAATCGTTTGGTTGGAAACAAGTTATCCCGGAATTAATTATCACCGGATAAGTTACTCCATCATGTATATGTGATAACTTATCCCATCACTAAGGCATAAATGGTGGATAAATAAACCCATGACTGCCTAATACCTCCAACCAAACATAGGAAAAAAATAGTCCTGCATTTTATCCTGAGAATATTATACCTAATACCTCACACCAAATGACTCCTTAGTGAACAGAATTCCAACCTAAAAGAAGGGACATTGTATTCCGTACCTTCAACGCACAATTGTCCTCGCTATGCAATAGTCCATTCAGTTTAATCTGTAATTGACATAGCGTTTACGATTAATAAATTAGTGACATTTATTTTTGTCCAGAAATATGTCACTGCCAAATCATATACTAAATCAATACCACACAGATAGTGTCTGGATATTCTTGCAGTAAATCCTTGATAACCATCTCTAAAATCTGGCATAAACAATATATTACAAATCAATTATCAATCAAGTTGACTTATTTTGCCTACTAATGAAATAAAAAGACAAACATATAAAACTCTAACTGACCGCAACTTTTCCGCAACCACGAGGGCCAAGAAGTAGAGCTGAGTTGTTACATGCTTCAGTTACTGAACTTGACATTATGTACTTCAATTTGCTGGAAAAAAGAACTAAAAGCAATTACACAAAAAGGATCATGAAGAAATTCTCTAAAAATTACCTGGCTATTTGGATTACGATAAAAGGAAAAAAAGAAGGAACAACATTCAATTTGGAGTGGAAAAATAAAGAAAATGAGAGTAAAAATGGGTCTTTTTTTAACCTGTAGTTGCTATTTGAGGAATCAGAGAAAATGCTGAAGATGCTAAACAACAACAACATACCTTGTGTAATCACATAACTGGTGTCTGGGGAGGATAGAGTGTAGAGTGTACATAGACCTTACCTTACTTCAAAGAGACAGGAAGGTTGTTTCTAATAGTAGTCTCGGTCCACAGTGGAAGGCTCCGCACCTGAGCCTCATCAGACTCAGCTGAAGTGTAAGGTGTAAATGAAGATGAAGTCCGTCCCTTAGCCTAATCTATATCCACAGCTGATGCAACTCCATACAAACGCCTTACTACTACTTCCGTTTTTCAATTATTAAACAGCTAATCAATTTCATAACCTGACCTTTCCTTAACCAGCTAACCTTACTAAGTAGCTTCACCTCCCTTTTATAATTTTCTTGTTCGACTAAGTGATGTCCTAACCTCAACCTACTTTTTGCTTACTCTAGTAGCATAGGCCTTACCATCAGCTTACCTAAAGCATGCCATACAATTTGAGATTGGGGACACAATTATGGGAGCGATAACAACAACGAAATAATGCGAAATGGAAAGCATTACACAATAGAAAAAAGAAAGAACACTAACAACAACGAAATAATACAATAATCAAAGCACAAAAAACTGACAGCCGAAATTGATGAACAAGAAACTATAAGAACAGTACTAATCACCAAGCCTATCCTGCATACTCAACTATCAACTAAAAACTTCATCCTAATCCACGACCTCCAAATTCTTCTATCTATGTTCATGTACTCCATAAGTACAAGATGTTTCATCTACTGTCTAATCACTTTCACCAATACTTATTCGACCTACCTATACCTTAACTGACACCAAAAACTACTTTGTCCATGTGGGTTTACAAAAACATGAAACAACATTCAATTTTGAAGAGAATCTTTGAAAAATGAGGATAAAAATAGGAGCTTTTTCTTCTTACCTGTAATTGCTATCTGGGGAATCAGAAAAAATGGTGTAAATAAAATTGGGATTACAAAGCCTTGTTCTGAGCAGAATCTGAGCTTGTTCTGCTGGATTCTCGACACCCATATTTGCTATCACAGAGGGAATTTTGGGAGAGAAAAATGGCGGAGGAGAAAATTTTGGCGGGAAAAAAGTGAATTGTGAGAGTGAAGGATCATTTTGTGCTGTGGCAAGAGATGCCCCTTGGATTGGGCCTGGGCCTGGGCCTGTTTTGAGAAGAGAAGGCCTGCTACTCAAAAAGAGGTTTTGGGCTGATTTAGCAAAAAATTTCACTGCTTTCCTTGATCTTTTATAGGGAACCTTTCACGTATAGCCACTAAAAAATAGTTTAATTACTCTTCATAGCTATAGTTTGATGATTATAATTCGTAACTATATTTTATATGGAGGATAGAGGAGATCGAGATAAGAAGAGAGATGATAGAGGCAAGAGAGAGAGAAAAAAGTGGGAGAGAGATGAATTGTATATGTATATTTGTTAGAAATTGTATATTATACATATGTATTTGTATAAATGGCAAGCGAGATTGGGAGAGAGAGGAGAGAGGCAAGTATATTGGGAGAGGGAGGAGAGAGGCAAACGAGAGAGGGCAGAGAGTGAGAGAGAGGTGAATTGTGTGTGTGTGTGTATATATATATATATATATTCATTAGGCAATTGTATATTACACATGTGCATTTGTATAAAAAGCAAGCGAGATTGGGAGAAAGAGGAAAAGGATAGCCAGATACAGAGTAATGGAGAGTGATGAATGAATTGAATGCATCGACACAACTATATATAAAGAGTAAGAGCATAAACAAACGTGAGTTAGACAAGCCCTTTTAGCGTAACAAAAAAAACTTAAATAAAGTGTGTGCTTTGAGAGAGCTTGGTGGTCTTGAAAAATGGTTTGAGTAGGGAATTCTCTTAAGAATAAAGATTTCGAATAGAGTCTAATTCATGTTCATGTTAACAGAAGAGCAGATTCAATACCAAGATGCTTGAGAGAAAGGGCTAGCCTTGTATATACACTAATATTGTTTATGTCAGAGGTGTCCAAAGCTAGAAGCAAGAGAGGCGAGCGAGAGAAGGCAGAAAGTGTGAGAGAGGTGACTGTATATGAATATTGATTAGATAATTGTATAATATACATATGTATTTGTATATTCTAAAATTATACATAAACAAATATGACTAATTATACAAACTCAAAGTCAGTCCACATAATTAATGTATAATGTTAGTTGTGAGTGATAACTATAGCAAACTATAACTATGATGAGTAATTACGTAGTATAAGTTTGCTTAACCGCAAATTTTTTCCACCATTTATTGCGATAATACTTGTTTAAATAAATGATTTTTTGTGAATTATAAAATATTAGATCACCATCTAGAGATTATTTTGAGAAAACTAAAAGTATCTTGAAAACCGTTAGACAATAGATTATAATTTTATAAGTTATTGCAAATATTAGATGATAGTCAGAATTTGAGTGCATCTCGTATTGCATAACTACCTATTACCTTATTTTACGATTTAAATAACTCTCTATATAAGTCATATTTTCAGAATTGGGGGACGAGACATGTTACGCAATGAAACCTACTATATATTTGAGGGGCGTCGATCATATCCTCTCGATAAAAAATTATACTATGTAATTAGGTGACAATATTTTTATGTGTATATATTATGTATTGATACTTCTTGAGTTTTACACGATTTTAGTTCTTCATATTTTAACAATCCTTGATCGAAATTCTGAATCCACTAATATTGTTATAACTATACGACTTCAACCAAATACTTCCTTGTCTTGCTTAAATCCAACCACAATTAATCTCTCTCACCATTTCCGTGGACATCTAGACCCTCTCATCTTCTTTTTCACATATTCGAATCATCTCCAATCTCATTCATTTTTTATTTTATACCAAAGAATATGTGAACATTATTTTTCTTCAAATTAAAATACTATGCAATTTATTAGCAAAGACTTTAGTTTATTTACATTTTTAGGTTACACCAGGTTCTGAAGATATTTTTTGGCAAAGACCAGTGAGGACCAATCATCCCTTCAACGCCAAATTCAGACAACAAAACCAAATCAAAGAGGAAAAGAACCCAAAAAACAGAAAGAAAAGAGATGGGAAGTTCAAGTGCTCTCATCTCAAATCTTCACCTGACTCAAACTAACTGTTTCAAATGCTTGAATTCAAGAACTTCTCTGAATATCAACCCCACAAGGCCAAAATTGAATCTTTCTAGCAGAAAATGCATCAAAAAGTTCAGCAGACTTGTTTGTTCTGCTGTTGAAGATTCCATGGAGAAACAGAGAGAAATTAGTGGAGCAAATGCTAGCAGTCTTGGTTCAGCTGTTGAAGATAGACCTGGTAAGATTTAAACACAAAAGAGAAATACCCAAATGATTATTGTGTAAAAGATTGAGCTTTTAATGGTTTTCTGATATGGGAGTTTTGTATAAAGGTGTAGCAGTTGACTGGGTTGTTCCATTAGCTATTTATGGATCTTTATTGCTGGTTTTCTTGAGTTTCTGATATGGGTGTTTTGCATAAAGGTGTAATAGTTTATTTGATTGGTTCTTTAGCTAATTATGTTTCTTTATTTTGCTGAAAGTGTTTTGAATGGGTTTGTTTTATGATTTATTATGTAAAAGATTGAGCTTTTAATGGTCTTCTTGAGTTTTCTGATATGGATAGTTTGTATAAAGGTGTGATGTTTAACTAGATTGGTCCTTTAGCTAATTATGTTTCTTCATTAGCTGCAAATGTTCTGAAAGGGCTTGTTTTTCTGTTGTCATATCTAATTATTCTTATGTATCATAGAAATGATTGCTCTGATTGGTAAGACTATCAAATGGAGATCTAGGGAAGATTTGGGTTTTGGGGTATTTTGAGCAAGAGTCATTTAATAATTATGGCTATTAAACTTCAGACTTGTTATCCTTCCTATAACTTCACTAGTTATCTGTTGTTGTTGGTTGTCACTTGTTTGTTCTTTCATCTAAGTTTAAGGTTTGTGTTTGAAAAGAAATTGCTCCCCTTGTCCCAAGTCAATAATGTGAGTATGCATATCTTTTTCTATGAAAATGTGAGAAAATGCACACGTTCTTCACTTTTTAGTCATTTTATATAAACACTTTTTTTGAAATTGTTTTGGAGAAGTAAATTTCCCTAATGTAGTACTCCCTCTGTCCCAATTTGCGCGACACCCTTTCCTTTTTGGTCTGGCCCTAAAAGAATGCACCTTTTTATAATTTGAAACAACTTAACTTTAAAATTGCCTTTACCCTTACTAAAATGATTTATAGCCACATATGAAGATTGAAGCCTATTAGCTCTGTATTATTTTTGGTGTAAACAAGTAGTCTTAAATAGCTCAGAAGTAATCAGCACAACTATAGACTGGCTGTAACTTGGTCATTATAGGATGCTATGTAATTACAACACTTTTGGAGGGGAACTACACTTTTGAGGTAGTATACCTGTGGATAAATATAGACTAACTGTTACTTTTCTCAAAAATAAAAAATGATTTATAGCCACACAGATGTCTAAGGTTTATTTTAGATCACAAGCTGCAAAAGTCTTCCTTTTATTCTTAAACTATGCGCCAATCTAATGGTTCACATGAGTTGGGATGCAGGGAATATATGTATATATGTTTGTTAACGCATTTTGGCAAGAGCAAATTGTTATGCCGTGCCAAAGTGAGAGTGTTACACAGGGGGAGAACTAATTGAACTGTCTAATATCTGCTGGAAATGACTACCCATTCTGCTTTTAAGGAAAGAATGTGCACAAAATGTTAGTTTACTAGTTCCCTTTCTTATACATACTCTGCTTATTTTGTGGGCGTACAGTTGTCTGAGCACTATTCAACACTTGTATGATGCAAGTCTCCAGAACAGTACCTTTATTATACATAAAATTGTTCTTTTTTTATCCTCTTTCTCAGTGTGCATATTGGTAATTGTCCATGACAGCAAAAAAAAATCATGCATTTAGATTGTAATAATGCATTTGTTTTTGAAATCCAGATGTCGGTGATGGCTCAAGCAAGAGTTTATTTAAGAACGGTGGATCAGATAGTGAAGGGAATGTTGTTTATGATTTCCTTTACCCTAATAAAGAGCTGCTACCAGATGATAAAGAAATGACTCTATTTGATCATTTGGAGGAGTTGCGCCAGAGACTCTTTGTGTCTGTTTTGGCCGTTGGTGCTGCTATAGTGGGATGTTTTGCCTTCTCAAAAGAACTTATCTTGATTCTTGAAGCCCCTGTTCTAGCACAAGGTGTTCGATTTTTGCAACTAGGTCCAGGAGAGTTCTTTTTCACTACTTTAAAAGTAAGAATGCATCTTTAATTAAATCTCCTTTGCCACTCATTTCCTTAACCATTTGACCACAATAACCTTTTTCCGTGAACTAGTTAGATATATCTCATGTTCAAGTCCTTTTTAAGGATTAAAAGTTGTTCGCTGTGCCTGATATCTGGCTTGTATGCTGAAATATCAAATATGTACTTCCTTTTGATTGAATGTCATAATTTCTGTTCGGAATATTTATAATGAGTATCTTACCCCTTATAGTTTGTAAAATTTCAACTGCTCTCTTTTAACACATCTTGATTTCTAAAGAAACCTACAAGTAATCTATCCACGTACATTAAACTAATCCTCACTTAAAGTGCATGCTATTGTAATGTCAATATACTTATCTTCAAAATCATGTATGAGTCAAACTGTTTATTACATATAAATGCAAGTAGTAGTTAATGTACCTATACATAGATGCGGGTGTTCAGATAGCGCATGCTGAATATGTCTAAAAAATGGAAGTTATGTAACACAGTGTTTTGCTATTTTTGGTATCGGAAAGTTGGGACCAGTTGGCATACTTTTTTTTTTGAGACAGTAACAACTTGTATTCTATTCCAAAACAAAAACCAGAACCTGCCACAACAAGTTACAGATTCCTAATTACAATTGTGGAGAGTACCAGGAAGATCTAATCCTATAGAAAAATTTACAAGGAATCTAAAACATCTTTAATTGATTCTAGATCTACCATGTACTCCTGTTTACATCAAAAAAGAAACAAAAGTAAGCAGTTCATCTTAATCTTCCAGATGGAATTGCTCTTGTTTTGGAAGTAATAATAGTAAATGAGTGCTGGTGATGTTTGAAAAAGGAATCCAACAGGCTAGACTGTCTAATTGAATGCTTCAACTCAGGGCACTTGTGGTACTGAAGTGCTCTTTTTCTCTCTCTCACGCATTAATCTTCTATTACTGAAGTATTGAGTTGGCATCTTCTGATTATTAATTCTATTATGTGTTTATTAATGGCTTAGCAATATGTTTATAATAGCTATATTCATTCATGGAACTTCTGAATGCTTACTTAAAATTATTTCTCTAATATATTAAGGAAGCTAATGATTAATAAAAAGTTCAAACCTCAGATTAGAGTTGGTCACAACAACATGATTTTCGTGTCGTTGGGATTAACTTTAAAGTTGGAATTCTTACTACCGTGGCATGTTCATTTGAGTAACTATACTATTCACACTTTTGGTGTAGGTCTCAGGATATAGTGGCCTTCTCTTAGGAGCTCCTGTGATTCTCTACGAGATCATAGCCTTCGTTCTTCCTGGTTTGACAATGTCAGAAAGAAGATTCCTGGCACCAATTGTCCTTGGATCCTCTGTTCTTTTCTATGCCGGCATTGTTTTCTCACACTTGGTCCTCACTCCAGCAGCCTTGAATTTCTTTGTTAATTATGCAGAAGGGGCTGTGGAATCTTTTTGGTCCATTGATCAATACTTCGAATTTGTGCTCGTACTCATGTTCAGTACAGGGTTGTCTTTCCAGGTTTGGCTTGTGCTGTTTTCTTTTCTGCTTGAGTATATAAGAACATGCTGCATGATAAACAGTTTAGTGGTAGGAAATTTTGTTTTTCAATCTAGAGCTTCTCAAATCTTTGGCCATACTTCACTTTTGTGTTCTAGGTTGGCTCGACTTGTAACTAATGCTTGCTTAAAAGCATCTTGGCCATAATTGAGCAATGTTTTGCGATAAAAATAGAAGCGAGTATAAGAAATATTAAGCACCCAAGGGTGTGGCCTAGCGGGCAAATGAAGTGACTGGAATTCATAAATCAAAATTCCAATCCGGTAGAAAGAAAAAATGTTAGGCAATTTCTTCTCATCTACCTAAGCTTTGATGGACAGAGTTACCTAGTACATGTGTTGGTCGGAGGTAATATGTACCTGGTGGAATAGAGGTACGCTTAAACAAGTGAGAATGATGATTTTCAGTGGTGAAGCTTTCAAGATTCTAGCATGGTCTTCATCGTAGTGAAAATATTTGTGAATTCACACTATTGTATGATGTTGATCGGCATCCTCTTTATATCCAAATTGCTTTAATCCAATAAGCAACTCTATAATTACTCTCTTTTACAGGTTCCTGTCATTCAACTGCTTCTGGGACAAACTGGTCTTGTGTCAGGAGATCAAATGCTGTCGATTTGGAGATACGTGGTGGTAGGTGCTGTCGTTGCTGCTGCAGTGCTCACACCATCAACTGATCCCCTTACTCAAATGCTTCTAGCTGGCCCACTTTTAGGTCTTTACTTGGGTGGAGCATGGATGGTTAAGCTTTCTGGGCGATAAGCGATTAAGCCTCTGTTCTTTGCATCAATATACCAAGTAGTATAATATGATCATGCATACAGCATAGGGATCCAAGATTCATGTAGCATATAAAGGACATCTGAGTAGAGGATATATGATCTGTTTTTTGAATCATTTGCTATTGTCACTGTTCAATGTGTATAATTAGGAGGTTAGCTGACACTCCATTCCCAAAGTCATTATGTTGGATCTCTTCACTAATATATGAAAGAAAATAGTCATGAGTATGCATTATATTTTCTTTCTGGCCTCAGATATGAAGTTAAAAAAAGTAAAAACATTTCAGAGACCAAAAAATAAAAAAGAATTTGTATAATGTAACTATTCTTTTAAATACAATGAATGAACATTTCTGTGAAATTCAGTTGTGACATCAGACCTCTATAAAGCAGTGTCGTTGGCAAAATTATTACAAAAAACATGTAAAATCACATCACAAGAAAAATTGTCAATGAAGAAAAAATGGCCATTACAGCCAAATATTGCTATATATAGATGATTGTTATAGAAATATTTGCACAGTATTACTCCAATATGCAGCTGGTTTGACAACACACTATATTCATTTGATGGCATAAGGTCACAAAAAAGAACAATAACATATCCAAATAAATGTAAGAACTTTCAATTCGATGCCCATAGCTACAATCAAAGAAGCTCATTCAAAAGCATATTTTTCCTCCCTTAACCTTTCCCCTTTACTATAATTACGCGATCGCGAGGTTTTCTATCTTGGGCATTGTATCAGTTGCATCTGAGTGATCTAATTCTGCTTCCAGTTGTTTCAATGAGCTCCGCAAACCATTGCATGTTTTAACAAAATCTTCAGAACATCCTTTAAGTTTTTCCAGCTCCACCAATATTTCATCAGTAGCACATGATATCTTCTCTATAGCAGTCTTCAATGAAGAAATTTCTTGTGGAGGATACAGAGAAGCTCCAAGTTCATCAATTTGCAGTCCGATTTCTTGAGAAAGTTTCAGCAGTGTCTCTAGAGAGGGTACAAAAGTAGCAGTATCCGCAGTACTTTCCTGCTTAAGCAAGCTTGTAATGGAGCGAATAAGTTCTTTAATGACCACAAGTGTTGCAGACACCACGTCAGTAGTCAAACGAGCAATTTCCATTTCCTCCGCAGAAAGATCATTGCCTAGATCACCTGCAAATGAATCATCACTATCCTGATCTCCTTCAGCAGAATCTTGAACAGAAGATTCATCTCCAACATCAGATGACGCTGGCTTCAGTTCATTCATTTCACGAAGTACATCCTTCATGGAAACAGCAAGTTGTGTCATTGCTCGACCTATAGCAGTAATATTTGTGGCTGGAGTCTTCTTAAGAGCAGAACAAGCTTCCCAGACAGTGCCCACCAACTGCGGGATTGATAATTTCTGAGTTTTGTTGTTAGATCCTGCACAACCATTTTGGGCAGCAAACATAGTTGGTCCATATCACTATTAAAAGAAAATCAATACACGAGGAGTAGATGCAGCAGATACGAGTGATGAATGAAACTGAAAAGCAATATGCCACAACTAGAAGCAGAACAAAAGTGAGATGAATGACTTTTTACACCCAAGCAAATGGAGCTATCTACCATTAACTGATTTCTTCTGCCTCCATTTTTTTTTTGTGGGATAGATGGTTCAACATGTACTGTATATGCGCTTTTGAGATTTTGATGAAAGCACATCAGCCAAACATGGACACTAATTTGGATGTTCAACTGTTAGGTAACTGCCACTAGCTTTGGGGTAATAAGCTCTTTGGCTGAACTCAAATAATTTGTCTCATAATTTTCAACATGCTATCCAAGTAAGGCAAGACCATTATGACTTCATTTAGAAATTACCAAAAAAATTTAAAAATAACACAAGCAGTAACTAATAGGTCTAGTAGCTCAGTCATTAGGTAAAACTAGCTAAGTCCTGTCTTTGATGCTCTTTCTATTTTCTTTATGAAACTATAACATATGATAGAAAAGAGGGATTACACTGGTGAATCCCCATATACTAAAAAGGATTGAAGTGGGTAAACGCTGATGTGTGAAAGATGCATAACTTGAGAAAAGATAAACACTATATGTAAAACAATATGATGACCTTTTTCCATTTCGGATACACTATACTTCCTAGCATTTTGTATATGTAAGCTTTTCATATGTTCATGGACTTGGGCTGAGCAGAGAATACATACAGATAGATAGATACATACCATATGAAGACACGGACTCTTTCATTAACATGAAACTGCTATCAACAACTTGTTTAATGGATGCATGAATGCAGGAACACAGGGTAGGTCCTCCGCCAACTGTACTTGAGTGGGAAAGCAAAAGGAGCCCTTGCAGCATATTAAAATATGAAGCCATGTTCTCCTCCAGTGCTTTAACCTCTGGAGCTTCTCCAGTCCAAAGCATTCCAACTGCACCAGAATGAAAAGAAACTGTCAATTACCAACACTATCTGGTAGGTGAACGCCTGAGACTTACAAAGTACGACTGCTCAGTTAGTCAGCAATTGGAACCCTCCCTTGATCCTCCCGAAAAATCAAAAGAAAAACAAAGGAAAGAACAGAAGGCAAGGACACACAAAGCCGTTTCTACGCTCAACCTTTTCACTAGTATAACAAGTATTATTTCACGCTCAACCTTTTCACTAGTATAACAAGTATATTTCTAAACATTCAGAAGAAATGAATCAGCTCCTTCTGTTTGTATTTTGCAATGGACCTCTAGATATTAATACTTGGAATTGCATATACATATACATAGTCGAAGATCAAAAAACACTATAACGATCTCAGTTTTCAATGCAAAATATATGCTCGGACTGCTTTCTTCTTTTTAAACAAATGACGATGCAATTTGCCCTTGATCTCTAAAAGTTTTAACATCTTTAGGCTTCCTTCTGTAGTGATAATCTCTTCTGTCTCCCTTCTTATTTAAAAAAAAAGGTAATATATGTATTCATTAGCTGATATCAATATTTACATTAAAAAAAGGCCTCGTTCATCTCACAAGGATTCAAAAACTTCAAATAAGTTTTGAAAGGTAATATATGTAATCATCAGCTGATTTAAATATTTACACTTTTGCGTAATTAAAGAAGGCCTCATTCATCTTCTTTTAGGATAGGTTTCTGATAATCAAATCTATATTTACTTCCTCTTTTATGGATAGTCTCTACTAGCTTACCTACAACATATAAGTACTTATACCTCACCATCAAACATATATAGACAATATTAAATTGACGATGACTGAAATAAATTCTCTAATGTGGAAACAGATACTGTTAATGCCTAAAACTGTCAACAAAGACATCAATAGTACAAAGATGCCATAGATAATGTATCCCCTCCGTCCCAAATTATTCATCATGTTTTGCTTCACGAAAGTCACACTATTTAAACTTTAACCCACATTTTAAAAAATGATTTTTTCATCAAAATTAACACGAGAAAAGTTGCAACATCTAATTGTAAGAAATCAAGTTAATCTAATCCAATTTAGCTTCAAATATCAGTCGAGTTAACTCCCGAATAAAACATGACAAATAAATTTGGGGCAAAGGGGTATAAAAATTGGAACTTTTGAAAAGTAAAACTACATAAGAGAAAAAAGAAATTGACCCATAGTGGCTTGTTTATAAAGCTGTTCACCCATCTGAATAACCTCTTTCCAGCTGACTTTTTCAAGAGATGAAGATGGTGTTTGACACAATGCCTGCAAAAACAAAAGAAAAACTCAATTTTCATAAATCAAATCATACAAATATAATAGAAAACTGCAAAAATAATAATTAAAACCTAAAAAAAAAAAATTAAAAAAAATACTAAACCTCAAGAGTTTCATAAATGGTGTTTAGATGCTCACTCAGAGCTCTATTCAATTGCTCCTTCGCTGCTTTTCCCATTATTTTCTCTCTTTCTAAAACCCTTCACTCTTTTGACAGACAGAATAGTGGAGAAGATGAAGAGGGTTGGGGTTTTTGAAGTACAACATATAAACGGCGTCGTTTTTGTTAGTTTCTATAGGAAGCCTAGTTTTATTTTGGGAAAAGAGACGGGTTTACACTCAAACTATCGTAAATGGCAGACACATATCCTCCATCATACTTTCGACATTGGTGCTCTTGTCATCCAAAAACTAGAGCATATATGTCCTTCATTCTCACGAAAAACTAAATAGGGACACGTGACACAATCTTATCTGTCGATCCAATATTTAATAAATGTTGATTGGTGGATAAGATTATGACACATATATGTCCGTTAGTATAAAGGATATATATGCTATAAATTTTGAACGGAAGGGGCACCAATGTCCCAAAGACGATAATTTGCGATAGTTCAAGGGTATATTTGTCATTTTCCTTTTTTTTTTTTCTGAAATGAATCTGAAATGGATGGGGCGGATATGGGTGGTTTTTTAAATTTTGGGTTTAAATAATTAGTTAAATCGGATCCCTCCGTAGGATTACACTACGTGTTCTTATTTGGTTTTCGTTAGAGTGAAAAATATATATGCTCCTATTTTTGGATGATAGAATCACCAATGTTTCAAAAATATGACGAAAAATATTACATATCATTTACGATACTTCAGAAAGTTTTATTGAAAATAGTTGTCAACTTTAATTTAGTCTTGAGTTTCTCAAAGAAATAATTGTTTTAGGATAACTTTTGAGTTAAAGTAACTATTAATTTGAAACGAGATCAGACTAATATCACTTGACATCATTATAATTGTTCACAAAATTCATCAATAGGAATGTATTTTTGTACACGAACCTTTGAACGACATAGAGATTATTTCCGATAGAATCCCAAGCTCAAATGAAATCGAACTAACGCAGGATAGAAGAAATAAAAACGAGATAACAAAATAGCAACGCTCAAAACAAATGTAGCAACATATATTAATACAAATTGGAAACAAGAAATACATAGTACCTAAATCGTACAACTAGAAGTACAATAACCTTCGATATCTACTAACCTTTTACTGTGATCGTCGACCTCAACAATACGTGTAGCACATATATGGTACCTAAAGCGTACAACTAGAAGTACAATAACCCTCAACTACCTACTAACCTTTTATTGTAATCCTCGACCTCAACAATAAGTGTAGCACATATCTCGAGGTCATCTCAATGGTTGTCGTGGCTCCGCTAACAACTCGGAAATGACACTTGGCCTCTTGTTATTCAGGTTTCACGGAGCAAAGATGCCTCAATAAACCAATTAACATTACTCGAGTATTTCGAAGAGAATTTTCTGCATTTTTTTACGATAGTACGTTATCTACTGATGATTTTTCATCAGCATGAAGCCTCTCCCTTGCCATTGCAGCTTGTTTTTCCCAGTTTGTGCAGCATGTTATCACAGAAAGTAGAATAGTTTGCAGAGCTGCACCAGAAAGTATGCCCATCCACAGGCCTTTTCCTCGAAAGTTGAGCCAAAACGCTAATGAAGCAGCGATAGGAATGCCACAAAGGTAAAATGAAGCAAGATTCACATAGGCTCCGATATGCTGCCAACCACATCCCCTCGCGACACCTACAATGTGCATAATGCCACAATTAGTCATACGTTCGTTCTTGTCATATATCTGTCAGTGGCAGAGTCAACAATTTATATATACGCATGTTAGAAAAGAATTCACCAATATACATAGTACAATTTTCCAGTAAAGGATTCAGATGAACCCCCCAAGTAAATGAGGCTTCGCCAAAGGTATTTGTTGTAGTAAATTGGCGTGAAAGAGTCTTAACCTCTATATGTTAGTATAATTTTCTGGCAAAGGATACTCAGTTGACCCTCCTTTGGTAAATGTGTCTGTTACCTTTTCTTGTAGTATCTTACTGTGTCCAATTTATGAGATATTTTTCGTTTTTTCAAGATTCAAACTACGTTAACTTTGATGATTACTTTAAAGGGTATTTTTTAATCATATTGACATGAGAGGAATTGCACTTATAGTACTTTAGTATAGTCTTTGAATATCCAAATTTTAATTTTAAGAGTTGATCTAATTTAATGTTAGCTTCAAAGATGAGTCAAACCGAATCTCGTAAAACAAAAAATACCACACAAATTGGGACACAGGGAGTATAGTTTACCGGCAAAAGGAGGCTCGGTTGAAAACGTGGTTCACCACTAGTAGTAGTTACATATTCTTGTAGTAACTTGATGTAAAGAAAGTCTAACCTGAAAGGGTTCCTTGAAGACTGTCAGTAATGACTGATAGACATAGAAGAGGAGCCATCTTTGCTACATAGTCCACGACTTCCTTCTCGTTGCTGAAAATGTAGCCAAATACGTTCCGACTAGCAAATACAGCTGCGCTAACTAGTATCGTCTCTGTGGCTGCAAGGAGCATTACAGAAATCACAGATACACGAGCTCCTAGAGGATTTCCAGCTCCTAATTGATTAGAAACTCGAGTGCTGAAAGTAAACAGGAGTTCAATAACCACATATTTCAAGAAAAAAAACTACGTGGAAACGGAAGGTTCTATTAGATATTCAAACATACCTTACAGCGCCAGAGAGACCAAATGGAATTGCATAAAGCGTAGAAATAGTATTCAGGCTGCACCATGGAATGTCACAAGAAATTAGCAATTTTAGACCTTATAGATAATATGACTAATTGAATCAATCATTAACGAGCGAGATCTATGTTTGCTAGGACTTTTCAAAAATATTGTCGGATGTGTGTCAGATCCTCCAAAAGCAGTGTATTTTTGGAGGATTGAACACGGGCGAGGCAACATTTTGGAGAGTCTAAGTAACATAGAACGAGATTCTGAACATACCATATAGATAGTACTGAAGTTTCAAGTTGGGGATTCGGCAATAGTCCAGATAGTAAGATGAGCAGCTCAAATGACCACCATTCAAGACTGGTAAATACAAAACGTAGCATGAGTTTTGTAGAATGACATGTAAAGGGAAAGTGTATTAAATTATTAAAAGAGGCAGAGCGAGGTCGTTGAAGTACCAAATCATGACAGCAGAAGGTATAGCAAACTGAAAGAACTCTCTCATTCCGTTGACGACCTCCCATGACACTGGTGCACGGGTTTTTGCACAAGCAGGAGACAACTTCATGTATGAAGCAAGGATTATGACATTCAACCACATCGATAAACCAAAAGCCACTGCTGCACCAATATTACCTAAACCAGAGCTAAACACTAGCACCCAAGACAGCGGTATGTGGAAGCATATGGTAATGCAAGAGCTTATGAGCATTGGAACAATCATACTTTGCATTAGAAAGTACCGAATAAGTGGTTGAAGATTTGCGTAAGCAAAGAGAGCAGGAATCATCCACTTAATGAACTTGCCGGCTTCATGAGAAATCTGAGGATCTTGCCCTATGAAAGTAAGCAATTTCCCCACATATAGCCATAAAACTGCAATGGGAATGCAAACAATGAAGAGAGACAAAATGGCTGTGTATGTTTGAGTACCAAGTCTTTGATATTGTTTCGCTCCGAAAGCCTGTCCACAAAGAGTTTCTAGTGCAGTGCCCATTCCCAGCTACACGACACATTCAGATTTTAGTCGGTGGAGAGGCACAAAAAAAGGGTAAAAATCAATACTTGTTACTAGACAATTTGTTCATTTATAAGCAATGCTTTGCTAATCACACAAGAGTTTATAACTTATAACTGTGCCCTCTAATAAGTTGAAAATGACAAAAAAAATCTGCTCTTTAACTCTAAATTAGAACACATTCTCTTTATTCTATCTGTTTCCCCTTAATATTTACAAGCTATGTTGCTCGGCTCTTCAAAAATACTGCTAAGTGTGTCAGATCCTTTAAAAAGGACAGTGACTTTCTTTTCAAAACAAACTAAAAAGGATAGTAAAACAAACAAATTGAAACGGACAGATTAGCAAGTCCCCGAAAATCGTAAACATAACATATTACAAGTTAACATATAGAAGAGAGAGTTCACCTAAAATATGTATACAAGTAAAACTGAGCTTAACTTATATATATCGACATCCATAGAGTAGTAAGGCGCGCTACCTGTTATAAAAGTAAATTAAAGGTGAACCAATAGTAAGCATATGTAAGTTAAAACCTTATGTAACTCTTCATGTTAAGCCTACTATAATTACCTAAAAAAATAGAGTGAACCTACTATAACCAACTAACCTGCCTATACTGAAACATCTTAAAAGTAAGGACTCTGCGCTATATATGTTAAACTCTATGTAACTCTTCATGTAAAGCCTACTATGGTTACTGAAAAATAGAGTCAGAACCTACTATAATTGGTGCAACTAAACTAACGACGTAAATTCAAATCCAAGAAATAACACTCCCTACATTCCAATACATGTTGCACCGTCTGATCGGTAAGACTTTTGAAACTTGTGATCTAAAACAAACCTTACACATTTGTGTAACTATAAAGAGTGGTAAAGATAAAGATATGACACATGTACCTAACACAACTCCAAAAGATAACTCGTGAAGAAGTATATAAGTAAACCATCAATCAACTATCCAACTACTCTAACAACTTCTTCACACCCAAGCCCAACTGAGGTGTAGACCGGGAGCCCAAATAGGAATGAACCTAGTTCCAACACATGAACCTCAAAAGCTAAGGGTGTATGTCCATTTTCTAATCGATGTGGAACTCTAAACCACTCTAACAAGAGATAAGTTTATTTCTAATAACAAAAAACTCACATTCTTTTCAAATGAACTAAAAAGGGAAGTGTGTAATGTAAATTAAGATAATAAATATGTACTCACAAGTAAGCTGAGACCAGTGACTCCAGCAATAGAAATAGCAATAGAAGTACTTGAGAGGGCAAGTTCACCCAAATGACCAACCATCATCAATGATATTGTTTGCAAAAAATACTGTGAAAGTGTCACAATTATCATAGGACCAGCCAAATAACCAATTTCCTTCACTTCCTCCCAAATTACTCCCCATTTAACTAACTCCCTTTCTTTCAATAACAATCCTTCTTCTACACTCTCCATATTTTTATTTTTTTTATTTTACAAGTCTTTGAACTTGTAAAAAAAAAAAGAACTTTTTGAGAAAACCTTGTAAAAATTTAAAAAAAGATTCTTGAACTTTCAAAAAAGACACCTTTTTGTAAATACCTTGTAAGAACTCAAGATTTCTTTACAAGATTTATAAGGGGAGAACAAGGCCACCCCTTTTGAATATACTATGTAAAAGGGATCTTAAATTAATAAAAAAGAACTCCCTTTTTGAAAAAGATTGTATTTTTATGAGAGATTGAGACAAAGATACCTCTTATGAGAAAACCTGAGTATAAAAATCTTGTTTTTTGAAACCCCCAAAAAAAAAAAAGGAAAAAAGTGTAGCCAGGGAAAGTTTTGAGAAATTTGTTATACCATAATGTCTAATGGTTTGTTTCAAGAGGTGTTTGTTTGTCTTTTGTTGACTACTTCTTGGATTGTACTTTGGTTTAGTTTTTATTTTTATTTTTATTTTTTTAAAAAAAGATTGTATTTTAGTTTAGATTTTATTTTTTATTTTTTTTTTAAAAAAATTGTACTTTGGTTGACTAAAGTGTTAAACTAGTCTCTCTTTCCTTGCTTTCCAAGAAGAGAGGTATTAGTCATTAGCTCCATTTTTAGTTGTAGTGGTTGCTTGTGTTAAGTTTTATTTGACCTAAATTTCTTATCATAAATAGGTTTTTCTTTTAGGAAAAAGTTTTGGATTGACTAATCTTTTTTTTTGGTAGGAAAAGATTTAGGACTCTATAAATAGATGTATGTTCCTTCTAACTTAATCAGCATTCACAATGTAGTCTTAAGGGCTTTGAGAGTTTTGGTTAGAGGGAGAATTTGTGGGTCACATGCTTGATACGTTATCACTTGTGTGAACCTCCCAAGTATTCTGAGTGAATTGGTTGAGGTTGTTTCCCTCTGTATTTTGTACTCTCATATTTATAGTGAATTGCTCATCTCCTTTGTGGACGTAGGTCGAATGACCGAATCACGTTAAATTTTTGTGTCTTTTGGTATATTTCTCGTTGTCTTCTTACTCGTGATTTTTCCAGGTTTGCTTTGCTAGCTTCCGCATTTACACCTGCTTATTTCCGGTCCTAACAGCTTGACACCTTGTTTGGATGGTTGTTGATTGTTATCTAGAAGTATCATATTGTTAGTTTAAATATAATGTTTGTTGTGAGTGTTACTTAAATTTTATTATATCGTATCGTTTGATTATATAGATAGTAACAATGAAGAGTCTCATTTTATGTAATGATTGATTTGATGTAATCACATAGTTATTTTAATAGTTTCTTTTTAATATGTCCTTGTACTATTAAATAATCACATTTTATCATTTATTTTACCTTTTCATAATAGCTCTAGTTTGTAGCTTATTTTTCTTGTAGATGTGTCATTTTAATTGTTAATGTGGATATTAGTGGCGATAGAACGTGATATAATCTATCTAATGTTATATACATTAAAACTATAAAATACGATATATTATGAAATAATTTGTTAATATAAGCTTAATGCGATCTTTTTCGTGAATTAATCTCTTTTCATATTTATTGAATAAGGTAAAAATTGAAATAGATAATTAATTATATTTTAATCTTTTAAAATAACAATTCTATAAACACTATAACAAATGTAATTTACTTTTTTAATTAAAGGGTTACTATTTCAAGAATAATTAGGAGTTATTTGGTCATCTAACTAACTCACCTTTTTAGCCTAATTATCAATTTCTTATCTAATTTAGCACAAGTGGTATAAAATCAGAAATCAATCTTGAATTTCTTAAACAATAATTATTTTGAAATAACTTCATAAATTAAGTAAACTCATCAATATGAGTAGGAGGGCATACCTTTTTAGGAAAGATACCGAAAACAAAAACAAATTTTAGCGGCATAAGTCTTAACTAAGGGCCCGTTTGGATGGGCTTAATAAAAGCAGCTTTAAAAAAGTACTTTTGAAAGTGCTGAAACTTATTTTTAAAATAAGCAGTTATACGTTTGGATAAAAGTGCTGAAGTTGTTATGCCAAACGTGAAAAGGTAAAAATAGAAGAAAGAAATGTTAGGATTATATGGGTAATTTGGAGATTGTATAAAAATATTAAGGAAAAAACATAAAAACGTGGTCAACTTAAAACAGCTTATAAGCTAAAAAAAAAAAAGCACCCCTACCCCAGCTTTTAACTTTTGGCTTAAAATAAGTTTTTTTAACTTAAAATAAGCTATTTTGAGTATTGCCAAACAGTTAAATAAGTCAAAAACCAGCTTTTAAGTCAGTTTGACCAGCTTTTAAGCTGAGCCAAACAGGCTCTAACATTAGTTGAGTGTCATTAGAAAAAATATCGTAAAAGGCTTTATAGATACATACAAAAAGTATAAGTGATGAATTGTTTCTAATAGAACCACAACTACGAAATGTAACTGAAGCATAAAAGAAACGATGACAGAAATACGAGATCATAAAATAGCAGTGCACAAAACAAGTGTAACAGTAGATATTAATTCATAAAGAAACACAACTACGTGATACCTAAATCATACTACCAGAAGTATGACAGTGCTTAAGTACCTAGTAACCTTATACCATAGTCCTCGACCTCAATGAGGTTATCTCGATGACACTTGGCCTCTTGTTATTCGTGCTTCACGGAGCAAAGATGCCTCAATAAACCAATCAACAATATTCGAGTATTTCGAAGAGAATTTTCCACATATTTTTAGGACAACATGTTATCTGCTGATGGATTTTCATCAGCATGAAGCCTCTTCCTTGCCATTGCAGCTTGTTTTTCCCAATTTGTGCAGCATGTTATAACAGAGAGTAGTATAGTTTGTAGAGTTGCACCAGAAAGTATGCCGATCCACAGGCCTTTTCCTCAAAAGTTGAGCCAAAACGCTAATGAAGCAGCGATAGGAATTCCACAAAGGTAAAACGAAGCAAGATTGACATAGGCACCGATATGCTGCCAACCACATCCCCTCGCGACACCTACAATGTGCATAGTACCACAATTAATCATACGTTCGTTCTTGTCATGTATCTGTATGTACATGGCAGATTCAACAACATATATATATATGCACGTTAAGACGAAAAATCAACAATGTATATACATAGTACAATTTTCCAGCAAATGTAGCTCTGCCGCTGTTATTTGTTACTTGTAGCGTCTCACATTGGTTGAAGAATGGACTGAGGATCTGCTTACATGGATTTCGACAATCCTCCTTTTACAAACTAGCTTTCCAGATTGAGTCAGACCAAATGTCATATTTTTACCGTTACCTTTTTTGTACTAACATAGTGTGGAAAAAGTTTTCGGACCTTCCTAGGTAAATGTGGCTCTCCCACTGATATTTGTTACATTTTCTTGTAGTAAACCTGTATATGTTGTACAATTTTCCGACAAAGGGGACTCTGTTAAACCGCTAGGTAAATGTGGCTCCACCACCGGTATACGTTACCTTTTCTTGTAATGACTTGACGTGTAAAGAGTCTAACCTATATACGTTTTCTCTGGCAAAGGGGATTTAGTTGAATACCCTTTGGTAGACGTGACTCCGCCTTACAATTTTCTTGTAATAACTTGACATGGAAATAGTCTAACCTATATACGTAGTACAATTTTCCAACAAAGGGGATTCAGTTGAAAACAAGACTCACCACTCGTAGTAGTTACATTTTACTGTAGTAACTTGATGTAAAGAAAGGCTAACCTGAAAGGTTTCCTTGAAAGCTGTCGATAATGACTGATAAACATAGAAGAGGAGCAATGTTTGCGACATAGTTCACCACTTCCTTCTCGTTGCTGAAAATGTAGCCGAATACATTTCGACAAGCAAATACAGTTGTGCTTACTAGTATTGACGTTGCCGCTGCAATGAGCATTACAGAAATCGCAGATGCGCGAGCTCCTTGAGGATTTCCAGCTCCTAATTGATTAGAAACTCGAGTGCTGAAAGTAAACAGGAGTTCAGTAACCACATATTTGAGATAAAACCACGTGGAGAGGGAATGTTCGATTAGATATTTAAAAATACCTTACAGCGCCAGAGAGACCAAACGGAATTGCATAAAGGGTATAAGTAGTATTCAGGCTGCACCATGGAATATATCACAAGAAACTAGCAATTTTAGGACAATGCAAATCATATTACTGATTGAATCAATCATTTTACAAGTGAGATCTATCTTTGCTTGGACTCTTTAAAAATGTTGTCCATTACGTGTCAAATACTTCGAAAGTAGTGTATTTTTGGAGGATCCGACATGGGTGCGGCAACATTTTTGGAGAGTCTTAGAAACATAGAACAAGATTTAGAACATACCATATAGATAGTACAGAAGTTTCAAGTTGGGGATTCGGCAATAGTCCAGATAGTAAGATGAGCAGCTCAAATGACCACCATTCAAGACTACAAATACAAAACGTAGCATGAGTTACGTAGAATGACATGTGAAGGTTTAAGTGTATGTAAATTACTAAAATAGGCTGAGCGAGGCTGTTGAAGTACCAAATCATGACAGCAGAAGGGATAGCAAACTGAAAGAACTCTCATTCCGTTGACGATTTCCCATGACACTGGTGCACGGGTTTTTGCACAAGCAGGAGACAACCTCATGTATGAAGCAAGAATTATGACATTCAACCATAACGATATACCAACAGCCACTGCTGCGCCAATATTACCTAAGCCAGAGCTAAACACTAGCATCCAAGACAGCGGTATGTGGAAGCATATCGTAAGGCAAGAGCTTATGAGCATTGGAACAATCATACTTTGCATTTGAAAGAACCGAACAAGTGACTGAAGATTCGCGTAAGCAAAGAGAGCAGGAATCATCCACTTAATGAACTTGCCGGCTTCATGAGAAATCTGAGGATCTTGCCCCATAAAAGTTAGCAATTTCCCCACATATAACCATAAAACTGCTATAGGAATGCAAACAATGACGAGAGAGAAAATGGCTGTGTATGTTTGAGTACCAAGTCTTCGATACTGCCTAGCTCCAAAAGCCTGTCCGCAAAGAGTTTCTAGTGCAGTGGCCATTCCCAACTACACGACACTTTCAGATATTAGTCAGTGGAAAGGCGCAAAAAAAAATGGTAAAATGCAATACTTGTTAACTGTACTAAACAGTTCATTCATTTAGAATCAACGTTTTGTTAATCATACAAAAGTTATAACTTATAACTACGCCCTCTAAGTTGAAACTAGAAAATGAAAAGAAAAAAAAAGTTCTGCTCTTTAACTCTAGTTAGAACACATTCTTATTCTTCTATCTGTTTCCCCTGCATTTACACGTTATGTTCCTCGGTTCTTCATAAATACTGTCAAGTGTGTGTCGGATCCTCCACAAGCTATGTATTTTTGAAAAAGTCCGAGCAACATAGTTTATAGGTCACTCTGTTTGACTTAGCACGTAGTTTAGTAAGTTCCCAAAATTGTTAACTATAACACATTACAAGTTATTACATATAGAAGAAAGAGTTCCAATTCTATCCACTAACGTTGTATAGGTATTGAGTATGAGTTTGACACCCTAAAATATATAACTAGCTTATTTCATCTATAGCTTAAAAATTGATCTACGAACGACTATAAGTATCTGAGATTAACATACATCGACATAGACAGAGCATTAATTTTTAACTTCTATCAGGTCAGCTAAAGCATACATACTGCTAAACCGAGTTTAACTTATATACATCAACATCCAATCATCCATAGTGTAATGACTTTAGCACTACAAGGTCACCCCAAATATATATACAAGTAAAACGGAGCTTACTTATATACATCGACATACATTGTGTAATAACTCTTGCATCCCAATTCATGTGACACTGTTTGATTAGGCGTGATCTAAAATATATCTTAGATATTTCATGTGACTATAAATCATTTTTAGAAAGAGTTGTAAAGATACGACAAATGTATCTAACACAACTCCAAAAGCTAACTAGACGGAGGATTACTCAAATCCATATAAGTAGACCATCCGTCAATTCCCCCAACCTATGTAACCATTCTACCAAGTAACACCCCCTTCACACCCAACCCAACTGAATCGTGGATCGAGAGCCCAAACAGGGATGGACTTAGTACTTAGTACTGACACATGATCGTAATTAACCTCAAAAGCTAGCTATTGAGGACGTATTATCCAAGTCCATATAATAAGCTTACAACAGTAAAAACGAGACATTCTTTTAGACGAAGTATATAAAACGAAAAGTGCGTCGGATAAAGTTAGAATATTAATAGATATGTACTCACAAGAAAGCTGAAACCAGTGACTCCAGCAATAGAAATAGCAATTGAAGTACTTGAGAGGGCAAGTTCACCCAAATGACCAACCATCATCAATGATATTGTTTGCAAAAAATATTGTGAAAGTGTCACAATTATCATAGGACCAGCCAAATAACAAATTTCTTTTACTTCATCCCAAATTACTCCACATTTCAATTTAATTAATTCCTTTTCTTTCAATAACAATCCTTCTTCTACATTCTCCATGAAAAAAAGAGGAGTTTAAAACTTATAAAAAAGACCCCTTTTGAAAATACTTTGTAAAAAAAAAAAAGTTAGTCTTGAATTTATAGAATTCTTGTAATAAACTTGAATTTTTATAAGAGATTTTTTTTTTATAAAAAAATGAAAGTCTTAGATCTTGTTAATAAAACCCTATTTGAAAAGTACCATGTGAGAATTCAAGATTTATATAAAAGTGAGAATTGAGCAAAGCCACACTTATGAAAATATATTTGTAAAAAGAGTTGAAATACTAGAAAAAGATTGTATTTTTTTTTAATTGAGAGATGGAAAAAGTCAAGTCTTGTTCTTGAAAAGCTAAAAATATTGTGAGATTTTTTTTTATTTTTATTAAATATTGTGAGATTGGACTTGTGGATTGAGGAAGTCTGAGAATTGGTTATATTTTTTTTGTTTTAGATATTAGTACCGTGATATTAGTTATTGTGATTTACAGTATTTTTAATATAATTTTTTTTCAATTTTAATTTATATGACATATTTCAAATTATGAGAGCAAATAAAAATATCTTTGATCATGAACTTTTCATTTATCTTTTAAATATTTTAGATTTTCAATTATTATGACTAATATGAGTAGTACTTTTTATATAGTTTATAAATATTTTATTTTAAAAAAATTAAAGATTTTATACGCAAAATTTTAATCAAATTTAAACTATATAACTTTAAAAAATGTAATAAATATATATTATTTTATTTATTTCAATTTATATCTAAAAAGTCAACTAAATCTTTTATATATGCCGTTATCTATGTGATTTTATGTGTTACTTCAGAACTTTTTAATTGTGTAAACTAATAAGTTTTAAAGGTTAATCAAATTTTTTATATATACAATATAAGTTATGATTTTTTAAAAAAAAATTTATGTCATTATTTTGGACTCATGAATAAAATAGCAAAAAGTTGAAATATAAAATAATTTCATAAATTAATAAAATAAAATAGTATTAATTGATATTGTGGACCTAGGTTATAGCATACCTTCTAAATTTGAGGAAATTACAAAAACATGACACAAAGAAGGTTTCCACCTAATATGCCAAAATTTGAATCATGATATAGGTGAAGCAGCAAAATCGCTGCCTCTTTATTACTATAATAAAAATAATTATTAGTGATATTTAATTTTTAATTATTGTTAAATATATAATTTTTAGCAGTAATTGTCACTCTTTGTATACGTTTTTAAAGTTTTTAGCGACATTAATTCTAATGACATTTAACTAATATAGGTAAAGACTAACACCCTTTACTAATGTCAATATTTAATACCGCTAAAAATTATTTTTGTTATAGTGATATTGAGTAAATTTTCTAAACAATTATCTATGTTATAAGAAACAGGCTGGACCATCTTTGGTTAACGAGTGTCAAGCAATATCACTTTGTTGAAAAATTATATCATATCATATATAAAAGTATATATATATATATATGTATTAACATATCTAGACATAAATTTAAAGTTTAGTAGTTATTGTGAAAAAATTTACGTTCTAGCAACCATTGATATCCCTTAGTAACTTAGATGACTTGTCTATCTAAGTTATGTGTTTGTATTAGGGCTTTTTCAATATTTTTTATGTTTTACTATATTTTAATCTTATTATATATTTAAAAATTATATTAAAAGTATTATAATTTATAATAATTAATATTAACAACTTGAAATATTTGATTAAATATCTTAAAACTATGGTAAAAAAAAAACTATAAATTATAGTATAATAATTTAAAATATTTTTAAAATATATAGAAATTTTGGTTGACCTTCGAAATTTTATTAGTATCGCATAATTTGAGGCATGGGTGTGTTAAATTCAGAATAATTGCTCAATCTAAAACTCCATTAATGAGCACCTTGAGAAGAAGAAGAGGAAGAAGAATCTGTTTTCAATACAATGAGAAAAATGCTTCTCAACAGAATACAATGGAACAGTGATATATATGCACTGTTCATCTCTAACCAACTTAACTACTTTGCCTAAAATTCCTTAACTACTTTACTAACTTTATATTATCAAGTAATCCCTATTTCATTACTCCCCCTCAAGCTGGTGGGTGTAAATACATTCAGCACACCAAGCTTGCTTACTAAACATTCATGTTGTAATCTAGACAGCCCCTTAGTTAGGATATCTGCAAGTTGTTCCTTAGAAGCCACATGTTCTGTCTTCGTAACACCTTCTTGAATTTTCTGTCTTATAAAATGGCAATCGATTTCAATATACTTTGTTCTTTCATGGAACACTGGGTTGGCTGCTATTTGCAATGCTGCTTTACTGTCACTATACACCATAGCTGGTTGTTCCATCTCTTTTCCCAGTTCCTTTAATAAAGCAATTATCCATACTAGTTCTGAAACTGCATTTGCCATAATTCTATATTCAGCCTCTGCTGAGCTTTTGAAACTACATTTTGCTTCTTTGATTTCCATGATAACAATGTCTCACCATGTTTAATTATGAATCCTGATACTGATCTTCTTGTATTTGGACATGATGCCCAGTCTGCATCACAATACACACTTATTTTGTTTGAGCTTTTGCTGCTCAATAAAATTCCAAGTCCTGGTTCTCTTTTAATGTATCTCATCACTCTCAAAGCTGCTTCCCAAGGTGACTTCTTTGGATTTTGTAAAAATTGGCTGAGTGTTTGAACTGAATAAGCAATATCCAGCATTGTCATTGTCAAATATAACATCTTTCCCACCAACCTTTGATACAATTCTCTATCTTCAAAAGGTTCATCATTCTGCTCTCCTGTGACACAATCTAATTCTTGAGTTGTCAGTTTCACATTGGCTTCAAGAGGAGTCCAAGCTGGTTTAGCTCCTCCTAATCCTAAATCTGAAATGATCTCCAAAGCATACTTTCTCTGATTCATCAATATACCTTTTGCTGATCTGCTGAATTCCATTCCAAGGAAAAATTTTAATTCACCAAGATCCTTGATCTTGAATGCCTTATGCAAAACAGCTTTTGTATGTTCTATAAGACTCAGACTGCTTGCTGTTACTAACATATCATCAACATACACTAGGATCACCACTATGTCTGAACCTATCCTTTTAATGAATAATGAATGGTCTAAACTGCTTTGAATAAAACCAGATTCTAACAGTGCTTCACTTAGATTCAAGTTCCACTGTCTGCTTGCTTGTTTAAGTCCATAGAGGGATTTGACAAGTCTGCATACAAGTCCAGACTCCCCCTGACTGTCGAAACCCTCTGGTAGTTGCATGTATACTTCATCATGAAGATCACCTTGCAAGAAGGCATTATAAACATCCAAGTGATGGACAGACCAATTGCATTGTGCAGCTAAAGAAAGAACAGTTCGAACAGTAGCTATTTTAACCACTGGAGAAAAGGTTTCATGAAAATCAAGCCCCTCCTTTTGAGTATATTCTTTTGCAACCAGTCTAGCTTTAAACCTTTCAACATCACCATTAGCTTTTAGCTTGACTTTATATATCCACTTACACCCAATAGGAATTTTACCCTTGGGAAGAGGTACCAAATCCCAAGTGTGATTATCATGGAGAGCCTGCAGTTCAGCTTGCATGGCTTCCAACCATCTATTATCAAGAATAGCCTCATTGTAAGAGGTTGGCTCAACAACTGCAGAAAAAGCCTGCAAATATGTTTGATAAGTAGGAGATAGATGATCATAGGAAATAGATGCAGCAAGAGGATACAAAGCATTTCCAACAGAATGATTGGAGACATAGTCTGTCAGCCAAAGTGGTTGTTTGGAGAGTCTAGAAGACCTTCTGAGAGGTTGAGAAACAGAAGGAACTGAAACTGGAGCATTAGTATCTATATGAGATGGAGCAGGAGTAATATGAAGTAAACTTGGAGAAGAAGTAGGAGGTAAATCAGGAGATTGGATTGAAACATCATTAAAGTATTCATTATGTAAAGATGTTGAAGGAGAAAATATATGAGAAGAAGGATCAGATACTTGTGGAAATTGTTGGAATGGGAATCGGTCCTCATGAAACACCACATCTCTATTAATGAAAAACCTGTGTCGTTGCATATCATAACAAATATAACCCTTGGTAACATTGGAATAACCCATAAACACTGCCTTGATTGCTCTTGGGGCAAATTTATCAGCTCGAGGTAGTACACTAGCAAAACAAAGATAACCAAAGGCTCGTAAATGAGTAATGCAAGGCTGTTTCCCAAAAAACAATTCATAAGGTGACTTTCCTTCCAGATTAGTTGAAGGCAATCTGTTGATTATATAAGCTGCAGTGAGGATACAATGACCCCAAAATTTAATAGGAATATGTCCTTGGAATCTTAATGCTCGAGCAACCTCAAGAAGGTGCCTATGCTTCCTCTCAGCAACCCCATTTTGTTGAGGTGTGTGAGCACATGTCTTGTAATGAATAATCCCCAACTCTTTAAACAGATCGTGCAGAGCATTATTAATAAACTCCCCTCCATTATTTGTCCTCACACCTTTAATAGATGTATGGAATTGAGTATCAACCATTTTAAAGAAATGTCTAAGAGTCTGCAATACATCACTCTTGAATTTCAATAGAAATACCCATACAATTCTGGAGAAATCATCAACAATAGTAAGGAAAAACTTATTTCCATCAAAGGTTGGAGTGTTATAGGGACCCCATACATCCAAATGTAACAAAGTAAACCTCTCAGTAGATCTGTTACTACTATTATTAAAAAGAAGTCTAGTATGTTTTGCAAGATGACATATTTCACAATGACTCAGAACTGTTTTACAATCATCAAATGTATATCCTAGCAAATTCTTTATAGATCCTATAGAAGCATGTGCAAGTCTTTTATGCCACAACATTATGTTTTCCTTGTCATCATGCGCAGCAAAGCTTTTAATAGTGTCATGAACTCCAGATTTAGAAAAACTTTGTTGTTGAACCAGAAAATAAAGGCCATCCTTCTCTTTACCAATCCCCTTCAGTTTCCCAGTTGTAAGATCCTGGAATAAACAGAATCCAGGATAGAATGACACAAAACAGTTGAGTTCTTTTGTAACCTTTGATATAGACATAAGATTATAATGAAACTCTGGCACAAACAAAACATCATGTAACTCTTCTGTTTCTGTGATTTTGCAAGCACCAGTATGAGTTACCAAAGTCACACCTCCATTTGGTAAATGTACTTTGCTATTCTGATTTGTCTTAACAGTATGCACATTATGTAATAAATCCAGATTAGAGATCATGTGATTTGTTGCTCCGCTATCTATGATCCATTTCAAACCTGTAGTTGTAGACATAAGATTTTGGACCATACCTGCCATGTTAGCTATTGCATTAGCAGTAGAAACATTCCCATCCAGCATCTTCATGATATGTCCATGCTGATCTGCAGTCATTTGAGGTGCTCTTTGCAGATTTTCATTAACTGAAGAATCCATGCTTTTACCTTTAGTACTAGCACCGTCAATTTGAACATTGTAGGCATTAATAATATTTCCAGTTCCCTTCTTTTTGAATTTCCAATCAGGTGGATATCCATGAAGTCTGAAACAATTACTCTCCACATGACCTTGCATATTGCAGTAATCACACTTCAGATCTCAATTTTTCTTCCCCTTATTATAGTATGTAGGTTGTGATGCAGAATCCTTGTTGTAATTTTGTGGAACTGTTCCCCTATTGTATTTATGAAATGACCCTTTCCCTGCCATGAGAGCTGCCAGATCTGTTCCTTCACCATTTAAAGATGAAGATGCCATAAATCTCTGACTCTCTCGTTCAACAAGCATGGCATATGCCTTGTTTATGTTAGGAGTGGGTTCAATCATTAAGATCTGACTGCGCGATTGATCATAGTTCTCATTTAAACCCATTAAGAACTGCATTAGCTTTTGTCTTTCCAAATGCATATAAAATTCCTTTGAATTAGAGCATTGACAAGAAGGTGGTATAATGCTTGCAAACTCATCCCATAAATTCCTTAGCTTAGAAAAGTATGTAGGAATAGAATCATTACCTTGTATAGTCATAGTTATAGCTTTATGCAATTGATAAATTCGAGATGCATTTACCTTGTCAAAACGATCCCTGAGATCCTCCCAGACTGCTCTTGCACTAGTTGCATAGACTATTCCTGTGTGTAATTCCTGAGTTACAGAACTCATAATCCATCCTTGAACAACTGCATTACATCGATCCCATTGATGCCCTAACTCAGCCCCGAAATTCTCTTTTTTCAGCTGCCATCAACAATTCCTAGCTTGTTTTTCCCAAGCAATTGAATTCTCATAGCCCTGCTCCATACAGAGTAGTTATCGGATCCTGTTAGCTGCATTGGAATGATAGAAACACCAGTGGTGTCGGAAGGGTGCAAAAACAGTGCGTGATTATGAACAAACTTAGTCGTCGCCATTGATGAAGCTAGACGAAGCTTGAGTTCACACAATCAACTTCAATAAACCTCACAATCGTAGGTGTAAGGCTCTGATACCATGTTAATTCAGAATAATTGCTCAATCTAAAACTCCATTAATGAGCACCTAGAGAAGAAGAAGAGGAAGAAGAATCTGTTTTCAATACAATGAGAAAAATGCTTCTCAACAGAATACAATGGAACAGTGATATATATGCACTGTTCATCTCTAACCAACTTAACTACTTTGCCTAAAATTCCTTAACTACCCTTAACTAACTTTACATTATCAAGTTATCCCTATTTCATTAGGGTGTGTGTGTGTGTATATATATATATATATATATATGTTTTTTTTTTAAAACTACGTTAAAAATACTATAAATCATAATTATTAACACTTTAAAATATTTAAAAATCATACAAAATGTTTGATTGGCTCTTCGAATACATTTGTGCCACATAGGAACACATATTAGTTGAAATAGCATAAAGTATAATTACTATAGCTTACAACAATTTAGTACTTCAAATATTTCAAAAAAAAAATAAAATTAATCGACTTTTCAAATTTTATTTATATAAACTAAATTAGAACAATTAAAATAACTTATATTAGGCTCATATAATACCATACTAATTTTTCTTCACTATCGTATTTATAATAATTTAAATATCATTTTGAATTGTAGCATATAATTAGGATCTTTATTCTAATTAAAAATTCAAATTCAAGTCTTAGAATATTTAAGACACACTCTTAAAATGATCATACAAAGAGTGTAATTAAATTATGCCCCATTGGACCTAAGTTCTTTAGGAATAATTTATGCCTCTTTTTAAAATTATATTTATGAGTTCTGAAATTGAATTTTTGTCTCATTCAATACAATACTTACATGAACTAAGTTAAGTTTTTTTTCTTTTAATGATTTTATGATATATTTTTTATTGGAATTATAAAACATATTTTATGATATATTATGATACAAAAATATAAATACGTATGAAATAAAAATTATTTGTTATTTTAATATTAGTAAATATCATTGCACATATTTTTTTATTCAAAAAAAAATTAATATATTTTTTTTAAATAACATAAAGTTGAAGCGGTTATAAATAGCCAGCAAACAAACCGCTTTGTCAATTATATTTAGGAGTAGGCGCGAACACCAAAATTTTACAGATTTTTTTTTTTTGGTATGATCTGTTTAAATTCATGGAGAATAAGGTATTTATTTATTTATTGTTCCATTTTTTTGTCAACAATTTGAACAGAAAACAAATTGGAATTTGTTCAAATGTATGTATTTGAAAAATTAATTTGCCTAAATTGTGTGTTTTGGGTGATTTAAAATCATGAAATTTTAGGGATTTTTGAGTTTGTAATATGATTTTTTCAGTCATTGAGTATCACAAAGTTATGTTATCACTTGATAGTCTCAACATTTGGCTATTTGTGTGGTCGTAGATTTTGAAGTTGAAACTTGAACCTGAGTTTTTAAAGTTGCAATTTTGTAATTTTGAAGTTGTTTTGGGAATTTTTTATTGAAGTTTTGTAAGTGGAAGTATCAAAACTCACAAAAGTTGTGATTTTTGGGGGGAAATATTGAAGTTTTGTGGGTTGAAGTCCAAAAATATTTGGCAAAGTTTGTGATTTTTTGAATTTGAAGTTATTTTGAGAAAACGATTTGATGTTTTGTGAGGGAAAGTCGAGAAAATCTAAAAGTTTGTTTGAGTTTGTTTTGGGGAATTTGAAGATCAAATTTCATGGTTACACAGATATTTAAAGATAAATTTTCAAAATCTATAATCAAACGCTAGCTTGAAGTTGGTGAATAACTCAATGTATTGTGCAGAAAAATGTCTCGTGAAGTTATTTTCAATCTTTTTAGGTAGTTGTAGCAGTGTAGTTGTATAATTTCACACTGATTTTACTCACTTTTCTTGTTTGTTAACCAGGATATGGACCTTGAGAACATAAAATCAAACCTTCTTGCTTTAAGGCAATTGTATGGTCTATTGCGAAATGACAGAGATGGTGTTTCGAACTTGAACTCTGATGGTGTAAGTTTCTTTTTTGTGCTTATTTGTATGATCATACTCGTAATAGGCTTAAGTCGACAAGGGTCTACTGGACCTATGAGGTAGAGGTAAAGTCTGCATACATTCTCTAGACGCACTTTGAGGGACTATACTGACTATGTTATTGTTGTACTCGTGATAGGCTTTAGTTTGTGTGAGGGGTAATGGTGGAAGTTACGAGTCAAATGGACGTTCAATAATTTAAATTCCAACCATAGCTTTGTTTTTTTGTTTGCTTTGTGGATTTCAATTTCTTGGTTTGGGGGGAGAAGGGGTTGAGATGAAAAAAGTTTGATGTTATGAACTTCGTGTGGCCTTAAGCTTTTATTGCTGTTAAAAAGTAAGTACTTTTACCTCGTCTTTGGCTTCACTAATGTCGTGGAGCAACAGTAAAAGTAAAATTGTCTCTGTGTGACCTAAATATCATATGTTCGAGCACTGGAATCAGTTATTGATGCTTGTGTTAGGGTTTGGTTGCGTACATCATACTCTTGAGTTGCGGCCTTTCCCCGTAGCCTGCATGAACGCAGGCTGTTTTGTGCACCGGGCTGTTCTTTTTTAGAAGAAGCTTAACAGGGTGGTTGGGATTATATTTAATTGGTAGACTGGCCAAATTTTCGTTTATAAATTTAGGTGGTGTTGTGTTCTATGTCTGGTATCTGGCCTGTTTGATGGTCGGGATAGCAATCTTGGAGTAATATATCTCCTTTATTTCATCTTATATACGCCTGTCTAGACTCTAAACGCCTATTTCCGACAGTATTTGTTTTTTTTCTTCAAACAGTTGGACCATGAAGCGCGAGTCATGTTAAAGAATCTACTCGATACAACAACGAATGATCTACTTAAGGCTCATTCTGAGGTACCTGTCTGGTTCTCTGCTTACTGAGGGGAACCTTTATTGTTAGATCTTCGTTATTCAGACTTATCGTGTCATTCCTATTTCCCACAGATCATAGCACATCAGGCGCACGTGCACAACTTACCTCAGCCTCAGCATCTGGTTGACATGGTGAAGCAACGTCCTCTTGCTTTATTAGACATGCCAAAATCTTCAGCTGTTATTCAAAGTTGTGGAAATGAGCCAGTTGTCGTGGAGGAATCCACCTTATCGAAAGAGAAGCAGGAATCTATCGTTCCAGTTACTCAGACGGCTAGCGTGCAGCGTCCAAAATTTAGCTTTAGTGCAAGTGAAACTGGAAATAAAAGAAAGTTTTGCAGAATCTGTCAGCGCCCAAAATTTGAAAAGGCGTTTGTTCCTTGTATAAACACTAAATCTTCTGAAATAGAAGCTTCACATTCTACAAAGGTCGTGGCGTTGCAAGAACAGCAGAATAGTCTATTCGGCAGTTTTTCTCGGGATATTCAACAAGAAGCATTGCAATCATTAAGCACTGAAAGTAGAAAGCCGAAAGAAGTGCTCGATCTCCATCGCATATCAAGTGGTGCAGAAACTGTGGCTTCCATATCAGACAGACCAGCTAATGATCTTACACAAGCCGCATATAACTTTTCTGGTTTGATAAGATCGGTAACTGATCAGAACCATGATCATCTATCAACCGATGATGTCATTAAACAACTCGAATTGCACATTTCAGCTATGCAGATGGATGCTGAGGACCTTGTTCTTGCTGATAGACATGCAGCTGACCATAACTTCAAACCGATAACTAACTTTGTGCCACAAGTAGAGTTAGCTAGTCCCATCAACAAGATAGAGGGAGCTGTCGTGAATGATAAACTTGACTCACTACAGCTAGTGATTACTCAATACAGTCAAGAACCTAAAGGCACATCAAGTTCACTGTATCCGGGATATACTATTCCATCTATCAGAATATCAAATATTTCAGCAGATCAGTCACCGCCTCCTGAGTCAAGTAGTTGCCAGTCAAATCAGTTGAGACAACAACAGATTGTAGCAAACATCGTCCCTGCTGAGCATCGTGATACGTCTACAGAGCTAGACTTAGTTGAAGAGCATCCGTGGCAGATACAGAGAGGAAACATAATTAATCATCAGAGCATCCAGTCTGTTGTTGACCAATTTGAGCCGTTGGGCCAATCAGAGAATCAAAATAATAGTACTTCACGACAGAGTCGTTATGCTGCTTTGCCTGCAATGTTGATCAACGAGAACCTGAACCAAAACCAAAACCAAATGCCTTCAAACGAGAAAAGCGGGCAGCTAGGAAAATTGAATGCCAGGTTGCCTGCAGCAGATATTTCGAGAAACAACATAGGCACTCCAGGATTGATTGATCACGGGAGCAAGCTAGCTTGGTCCGGTACTAATGAGAGCAGAATGGATTCACCTTATTCAGAGCATTCAATAATGAGGCGATCAGCATTGAATCACAAGTTGGGTCAATTAAAACCATCCAGGAGCTCTTATGCAAACTCGGACCAGAATTCTAGTAAATATCCGAGGAATAGGAATCACATAAAACAACTGAGAAGAAGGCATTTGCATGAACAGGAATCAGAGGTTTCACATTCAAGCTCATCCTACTCTTCCAGCTCGACAGATTTGCAGCAGACAAGCACTTACAGTAGTGACAAAGATGATTCATTGCCAAGGCAGGCTCGAACCAAGATGCGGTATTCAGATGAAACAAGCAGCTATGGAGAAGATGAATCATATCCTCAAAGAGATAGTAGTCAAACAGATTATACGGACAGCTCAAGCTGCAGTGACCATGAGGGTTACTCATCCCCAATTGGTAGTGAAAGGGCTCATGAAAGGAAGGGGGAGAAATCCTCATCACTTGATCCTTCAGGGTCTGACCATCTTGAAGAACTCTCGTACTACTCAGCAGATTCTTCATCAAGGAGGTCAAGTACTGCACGTGCCTACAAGTCTGCTAACTCAAAAAAATCAAAGAAACATAATGGAAGGTGGAAGAAATTGAAAGACAAGCTAGCAATAGTTTTTCACCATCATCATCACCACCATCACCATCATGGTAAGGATGATAAAGCTAAGGAGAAACAGACATCTTTGTTGAGGCAGAGAGGGAAAAGGTTCCCCGGTCACTATTCATCAAGCAAGGATGAAACATATGGAGGAAAGGCTTTGGAAAAGTTTGGGAAGTCAGCAATCGACAAGCAAGCTGGAACAAAGACGAAGGGGGACCAATTTCATACCCTTGCTCGGGGGCTTATGCAACATATCCAGCATTCAAAGAAGTCGAAACATAGCAGCAGTAGACCAGCAGACAAAGAACAACATAGCAATAAGAAGGTGATTAACAAATTTCGTTGGTGGCAACTACTAAGGCATCACAGAGGTATGAATAAAACACCTGTCATGCTAGGATCCGCACATAAGAAACACCATCAAAAGCTTTTTCCGAGATGAAGTAAGGCATCTGAAATTGCCACTTTGTTTACTTATGAAAAAAGTGAAAGTTCTTGACCTCACTTTAGAATTGCTGGAAATTTCAAAGTGCCAACGACTAATATCACTGCTTATTACACATTTCAAGGAGCATATTCAGAATTGTTATATGAATAAGATTACGGATTGTTTTAACATAGTATTCTATAAAATCTATATGATGAAGCATTTCACATTGGTACATATCTTAGTACCTTGTAGTTTCCTACATGGTTTCTTTCCTTAACAGCTTTCTATTCGTCTAATCTTGAAATGTGCTTGCGGTTGTGAATACCTTCGGTTTCTTCTTTCCATAGTTCTTCCTTTTTTAAAAATACATAGAAAGATCGACTTGGATAAGTTTTTATTAGTGATACCTCCCATGGTAAATGGGGAGATCTGTGAACTTCTTAGTAGAAAAAGGGTGACATACAACGTTTTATCTTATAGAACTCGCAAGAGTTGTCTAGTTTGACACATCTGTTGGTGTAACTTAGTAATGAACAACAATCACAACTTCTCTGTCAAAACTCTTTTTCTGTAAGTGTTGCATAACTACCAAGTTTTTGACTCCTTGGTTTCCTTTCGAACATCTAGGATTGAACGTCAAGCTAAGTCCAAGCCAGTCAAATAAACAAAGACGAACAAGAACAAAGCAGAAAAATGGAAATTCAAGCACCAAATAAGAAACTGGAATAGCATTTAGTATAACAAATAAAGATAAAACGTTTGCAGAAATCACATGTAACCCAATGCTGATTACAAATCAACATTTGGTTTGAGAATCACCTGTCTCGGCTAGATATGACCATAGCAGATACAACAATTGATGTGTGTACATGTTGAGGCAGAAATTAAAAATATACCATCAACACTAAAGATTTATAGATTATAACAAGATGGCACAATACATCATTGAAATATCAAACTCTGAAGGGAAAACTTTTTGACAGCCAAAGCAGTTTGTCTTGCTTGTTGTTTCTCAAGTTTGAGGACACTGCTCATTACATTGCTTGGGTGAAGAAACGGGTTCTTCTCGAAGCGCCTTTTCTTCTGTTGCATTGTCAGGAGGAGCTTGTTCTCCATCTTCATTGTTTTCTGGATGGAAATTAATGGGGAATTTTGTGACTCGAGGTTTGTCAACCAAAATATTCCTCTGGATCCTATCAACCAAAACCTTCTGAGGCGGTTCTTCTTTTAGCTGTTCATCATCATAATCATTGTTCACATAGTATCCTACTCGAATAAATTCTTGACCCACATAAGAGCATGTTAATAGCAATACTGTGACACCAATTATATCTTCTTCGCGAATTTTGGATGGTTCAGGGGGATCAGCCTGCAGATTGGTTTCAGCATAAGTCTCTAATCTTTGGCACAATTGAAAAGTTAAAAGAGTATTCATTACCTGAAGCACAAAACGATATTTCCCAACATTTACAGGTCCAACAAAAACACTTTCTAGTTGCTGGTCATAAGTATCATCCTCAGCAGATCCCACATAAGTTAGCTTCCACTCTAAATCTGAAACAAATGAAATAGTCAGAAGGTAGAGCTTGATACTTCTGATTTCTGAAGGGAAATCCTATTTGCAAAATTCACATACTCAAATAATTTAACCTTTACAAATTTTAATCGTTCAGACAAGATGAACCATGAATGAAAGACAGAAAGTTTCAGCAACAACTTAAGTTACATGAAGTCATGAATAGTCTATGACAACTAGGTCAAGTAAAAAAGAACGAGGAAAAGAAAACTGTATGAATAGTGACCATAACAAAAAGAAATGTAGTTCAAGAAAATTATCGATCCCAACGGGGTTCTCTTTGGGGATTGCTTAATTTTAGATCCTTCCTAGAAGTCCTAACCAATAACCATTGAGAGTTGAGACAAATCACAAGATGCTGGAAAAATTGTGTATAGTTGACACTTGACACAATGGGGTAATCACTAATCAGAGCTTTATATGATTTGTTTATTTTCTTGTAAAGTAGAAGTATTTCATTCATAAACATGGTTGAGCTGGTCACATACAAAGGATATACCACAAAAGGTAAAGAATATGCAAAATCCACCTATCCTTCTATACCATAAGGAACTTTATAGGTGCACCAAAAGAAGATAAGTGAGCCACATCAGAGCATTAGATAATAGGGGAAAGTATTAGAGGAAAATTTAGATCGAAAAGTTGGAAGAAGAAATGACTTCTTTTGAGAGGGGTTTTCATGATAAAGTAGACTACTCAACGCATGCACTAATGATTCAGGTAGAGAGAGAGTGTTGCTGCAGATAGTGTCACAAAAGCTAAAGTAAGATCTACAATTTCACTCTCTGATATTAAGAGTTTTGATATAGTTTAAGTTGTGGAAGTGGTCAATTTATATTGAAGTGGACTAGTCTTTTAGTCTTATTCACATAACTATAGGGAAATATTAGCAACAGGTAACAGAAATGAACCCTTCCCAGAATCATGGCTAGCTGCCTAGCCCTTACTAACAGTATATTTTTGGTAGTTGACTTGGAAACAAAAGGATTTCTCAATAAAGCAAGTGAAATTCAGCTAAACTGATGTGTTATGAGAACAACTACAATGTAGCAGCACCCCGACTCAATTTCCTATACAACTTGGAATTCTATAGGTGCACCAAAGAACATAAAAGGACCAGAGGCTACTCATCAGTTGAAAAAGAACTCGACTTTAAACACTGTCCCATTTGATTGAGGCCTCGTATTTCATTTGCATACCTATTTGTATGTTTTCAGCTAAGCATTTTACTGTACACCATGTTTTCACTTTGTATGACAATTGTTACAATTTTTTCTAGTCACCTTACCGGTGCATGCTTGCATAACTACAAAGTGGGATCTGAGAAGGATAAAGTGTCTTAAGACTTTATACCTAACTCTCATAGAAATTGTTTCCGATAGATTCTCACGATAATTGTTTCTACTATATCACAAGTATTTAACATGTCTATATAGATATGGAAAGGTTAAACTGTATAATAAACAATTACATAAATTAATAACATCATTTCGTGAATCTTCATAATCTCATTTCCTCTTCTCAAATAACAATTTTAAATCACTTGGCAACAGAGAAATAATCAAATTGAATAACTTTCCCACCTAACTAGAGTACAAAATTAAGAAACCTAAGCTCTGAATTCCGACTTCGAAAACTCAACAAAAACGCATTTACAGCTATATCACCGCTACTACTGCAAACTATTTGCTTGATTTTTCCCCAAAAACAAACAATTTTCACATCAAAAAGGAAATAAAACGACAGAAGAATGAAAAATTTACCATCTTTAAGAGCATCGAGGCACTCGTAAGAGATCTCAAACTGAAAAGGACTGAGGAACGGTGCCGGATTATCCAGTACGGCGACGTTCGTAATGTTGACGGCGCTCATCTCTCTAGAAAATTCTCCGACTCCGAAACCCTAATCGAACCCGCCAAATATACTAGAAAATTGGTATAAATAGCAATTTCAAAAATAGCGGGAGCTTTTTGAATTTTCATAAAAAAACCGCGAAAATATATTACAAATGGCTCAGCTTTTAAAAGCTGATCAAACTGACTTAAAAGCTGATTTTTGACTTATTTAACTGTTTGACAATACTCAAAACAGCTTATTTTAAGTTAAAAAAAACTTATTTTAAGCCAAAAGTTAAAAGCTTGGGTAGCGGTGCTTTTTTTTTTCCAGCTTATAAGCTGTTTTAAGTTGACCACTTTTTTACCTTTTTGCCCTTAATATTTTTATATTATCTCCAAATTATCCACATAACCCCAACATCTCTTTCTTCTATCTTTCCCTTTTCACGTGTTGATGATAGACAATTACTATTACTAATGAATGAAAATAAAATAAATCTTAAATCTTTCAAGTGATCTATTCAAATTATATATTATTAAAATGTAAAATAAGTTGCACATATAACTTAAATAAAAATTTATATTCCTCTTATAAATAATTTGTGATAATAAAGAAATATGTGAATGATAGACAATTATTATTACCTATGGATGAAACTAAAATAAAATCTTAAATCATTCTTTAATCTATTCAAATTATATATCTTTAAAATCTATAATAAGTTTATATTCCTCTTATAAATAATTTGTGATGAGAAAGAAATATGTGAATGATAGCAATATATAATTATTTATGACTGTAAAATATAAATTAATTAACTTTTATTATGTTACAACTTTTAAGGGTATTTCAGACATTTTGATTTAAAAAGCTATTTATCAGCACTTATTTGCCAAACACATCAACAACTTTTTTTTAACTTCAACACTTTTTATCCACACGCATAACTGCTTATTTTAAAAATAAGTTTCAGCACTTTCAAAAGTATTTTTTTAAAGCTGCTTTTAATAAGCCCATCCAAACGGACCCTTAATTTCAGATTTCACATATATGATATACCTCCCTTTATTTTTTTTCTATTTGTTTTATTTAATCCATCAAATTAATTATTTTGTGAAATGCCTACGGAAAAACAAATCAAAAGATAAAACTAAAAGAATGTTATTATTTTTTAAATTCCACTTTAAAATTATTTTTATTCATATGCATATCTTTTTTCTAATACACATTACTATAATATGTTAAATTGTATAAATAATTATTTTTTATTTCATGATGTTTAGTTATAATAAATCTATCTCACTGAGTTAAAATTTAAGAAATTCTACACATGTTACTAAATTGTTGCGTAATTAGTAAAGTATATGACTGATCATAAAGTGTTAAATTCAAATATTAGTGAATATTAAAATATGCACATTATTTCTTTTGATATGTTTAAGCTTTAGTGAATAAAATATTTATGCTGATATAAGATAGTAAATATATTTTATTTTCTATTGAAGTAATTGCAAAAATGAGTGCACTATAGTCAAATTAATACTCTCTTCGTTCAGTATTGTTTATCGTGATTTTTATTTTTAGAGACAAACTATAAAAATTTTGACTAGCAATTTAAGATGTATTTTTTCATCATATTAATATGCAAAAAATTTTAATTTATATTACTATTCATATAGTTTTTGAATATCTAAAATTTTTATTTAACGTATCAAATTAATATAATCTAATTTAACTTTAACAATTAATCAAATAAAAAGCATATTTATATTTCACAAGCATATATAGATGCCAGTATTTTTCCACTACATGTAGATTGACAAGTCATTGCAAAAGTCAAGTTGACCAAGTCATATACATATATACTAAAATTTTAATAAACATTAAAGTATTATTAATTTCATAATTTAATTCATTAATAAGAATCTAAAATTAAACTAGTCATATTAAGATCCTAATTCTGTTGTTTACCATAATATTTGGCTAAATGAACCTAACTATAATCTTAATGAGATGTAATATTATTCTTTTAGAGTCAAACTCGAACGATTTCTTAGCAAGTCTTACATTCTTAAGAATATTATCATACATTTTATATGTAGCTTCCTTTTTTTCTCAACGTACATAAATTTTTTATTTGATCCTTACCTCCCCTTTTAATTATCTATGTGTTCAAGCTACGAATAAAGATAGTAAATGGCCTACTAGTCAGCAAGTCGGGCCCAATGCTATCTTCGTAATCACCTCGCTGATTATTAACTCCAATACAAGTCTTATATTCTACATCTAATATTTAATTATTATCTTTTTCAATTATCAATATGAAACTCTGTTCGTTAACTCAATATATAGTCCATTAGAACTAGTATTATGTCAACTTCACACTTGACTCAAAAATCAAACTTGACATAATCTACCATTCTTATTGTATTCTATCAACAAACATCTATCTTTTCAACTTTCACAAAACTTAGAACACATTGAAGTTCTTAAAAGCTAAAACCCCTCAAGAAAACAGAACAATAGGTACTCTACTTAAACAAAAATATGAACTACCATCCCTTTTTGATTCTTCTATTACTTGTTTTTGTCACCAATCTTGAAGTTGGTTACACTAAAACTCATCATTTCAATATAACTTGTTCTGAAAATGACCAAAAATTAAAGCTCTGATTGAGTTCAAGAATGGCCAAATCGATAACTCGAATCGTTTGTCATCATAGACAAAACAAAATTGTTGCAAATGGGATGGAGTTTTTTGTGAAGAAAATACAGGAAATGTTGTCAAAATTGATTTGCATTACAACATTACGTTCATTGTAATAATAACATAAATATTTTTTTCTATAATGGCAAGCTTGTGCATAAATGTACACGTGGCACTCATAGAGTTGCTGATTATGATATCTCTTGACTCGAGAAGAGAGACTCATCATGACCTGAAATTTTGAATCTATCAAGACCCAAAATCTCAGGTCATGATAAGACTACTAAACTACTCCCACAACTTTTCACTTGTGGGAGATCTTGATATTTATGGTGAATTATCATAAATCTAGCAATTTGCATTCATGAATCTTATATGTATCTGCAAATAATGCAAAAAAAAATAAATACCAACGCCCTACATATATTTATTTATTTCCTTTGTGTTTGTCACAAACACTTTTTTCTTTTTCGAGTTTAACTTGTATACATCAACCTGTAACTGTGCAAAAATTACTTTTTTAACTTATATACAATCAACATGTAACGGATTTTTACGTTATTTCCACATAAATCCCATATTTAAGAGAGTTACCTGTCGTTATCGTTTATGTGATCTGCTTATACAGAAGAACAGTTACACTATCGATATGAAGTGACATGCAACATCACACCTCTTGGGGCGTAACACAGGATGTTTTGTACACCAAGCTGCCCTGTATTGCTAAAGAAACGAAGTAGTACAAAGTTTATATAGTTGTGCAAAAGTTTGAGCAAACTAGCAAAGTCAAGATTTGTTATAATATATTACAGAATATTCTACTCTTTGTCATTTATAAAGACAAGAGTCAACATGTCTTTTTGTTTTTCCACGACATCATTATTGTTTCCACTTACCCTCCAACGTGACTCGAAGCATCTGGAGCCAACATGCTTCTGTTTGCTCGACGATTGACATGCATTTTCAATTTCGGAGATGCTCGAGGGAACCCCAACAACTCTGAGATGTTCAAGGATTGGCTCTCATCAACACTTTCTGCATCTTCATGAATGACGGTCTTCAAGAGTAAAGGCGCAGATGCGAATATAAACTTTACAAAGAACATTTCCATTTTTGAACCATGGAAATTCTTTATCATCAATCTCTGAAGCTTGTGCAGTACTCCTAGTGTCCTGCAGGCTGATTCTTCAAAATGATTTATGACGTTCCCTTCCATGCCATCTGTCTTCTTCTTCTTCGAGCTCAACACTAAATGAAGGAGATCCAAATTCGGAGAAACTCTAAGCATTCGTAGAAGAGAAGATATTTGATCTTCATCAGCAAAATCGAACTCAAATAAAGTGAGAGCATTCAATCTGTTGAGATATGCCGGGAGGAGCCTCTCTGCTTCAGTAGCGAACGACTTGAGGTAGTAACTGTCCAAAGCAAATTTATGAATTTCAGGCCAGCATTTGAGAAGATAGGTCAAGTTCATCGTTTTGTCTTGATTCTGTTTTGAAGATATAAGCATAACTGTTTTCAGCTTCCGAAAGTCCATGAAATGACCCAACTCAAGGTTTTCGGTTCTTTTGGTAAGGAAAAATATTTCGGAAAGTCTTGGAGCATATATTTTCGAGTCAGGAAAACCACTACACGCCCTCACCTGCAGAGTCACAAGGTATGGCATCCACAAGAAAGAAGTAACATCGTTTAATTCCAAGACAACTTGATGTAGAGTGAGGTTTTTGAGCTTGTGGAAGCCCCTAAAGTCACACGGCGGCTTGAAAATGCAGTTGGACAGTCTCAAACCTTCTAGTTCTCGATCGTAGATGCAGGAAGGTAATTTGTAAAGAGCATTGGATTGATTCTGCAGGGTGAGATCAGTGACACCGTTTCTTGACAAAATAAGCATCCATTGATCGATAACTGAGTGTTGAGAATAAGGTATTGATGAAATGTTCACGCTGAATGTCTTAATGTCTCCACAGTGCTGCAACAGAATTGTATAAATAACGTCTGTTAACGGCTTTCTCTGGCAAAACTGAGGAGAAAATACAAGTTTGGGATTTGAAGCCCAAACATGTCTCCACGGTGTAGACAAAACGCTCATTCTTGCAGCTTCCTCCACGGACAATTGCTGCTGAATCCGGTATTTGACATTAATGGGAAGATTGGAAAGTCTATCAAGTTTTTCCCCTTCAACGTTACGTCTCTTAATGTTGCGACAAATCATATTCATTTTGAGTCCTGAGTATTTGGAAAGGGAAAAAAGTCAGAACATAAGAAAGACAGTAAAACATGCTTCAATATGCTGCATATGACTCATTCTCTACCACAATAATCAGTATGGAGAATGAATCTACGACAAAACGCGCAAAGTTACCTAAATAATCCTTAAACAACAAAGGCGGACTTATGATTTAGTATTCGTTGAAATTTTAGTAGTTTTTCACATACTTGTAAACTCTCGCGTCAAAATTCTTCAGTTCAGTTAACAAGCAGTACAAAGGCTGCATTCACCACTTCTGTTGGACCAATTATCAATTTACGACAACAACATACATAGTGTATTCCCACAAGCAGGGTCTGGCGACCACTACCTCAGGGAAAAAAAAAGCTATTTTCGAAAGGCTATCTGCTCAAGCAACGCATAATAAAACAGTTTGAAAAGAAGAATATAAGACTATAAACATGCTTCAACATGTTGCATATATATGATCATGTCGACAACATGGGGAATGAATCGTAAGTCAAAGCAAAATCAACTAGAATAATCTTTCCGACTTAGTATTTGTTGAAATTTTAGTAGTTTTTCACATCGGTTTAAGTCAAAAAATGTTTGGTTCAGTAACTGGACAGCAGAAACGCTGCCTCCGCCACTGTCGTTAGACCAATCATCAATCTACAACAACAACAACATACCCTATATATTTCCACAAGTGAGGCGCAAACCTTATTCTTAAACTCGAGGCAAAGAAAATGTTGAGCTCAGTAACATAGAGCACAAAAGGCTACATCCAGACCAATTATCAATTTACAACAACAATATACCAATGTGTTCGCACAAGTGAATCATAGACCTTAACCCTATCTCATGGAGATGGAGATCATCAATATAAGTAACACATAATAAAGTTGTTTTAAAAGGAGAATACAACAGTAAATAAGACATATATGGCAACTAAATCTAGCAAATAATGGGAAAAGTGTAACACATGCAACCAATTAAACTATTTTAGCGAAAATCATGGCTTTGTCACTTATCGCTAACAAGAAACCTAGAAATTGAATTCCACTAATGAAAATCCTAAATCCGTAACTACAACTAATACTAACAAGAAATAGATAAAATAAATCTATTACTGAAAATCTTGACTTTGTCTCTAATGCCAGCAAGAAAAAAATAAATCAAACTCTTTTACTGAAAATCCTGACTCTATCACTAATGCTAACAAGAAACAAATAAATTAAACTTTTTTACTGAAAATCCTGACTCTATCACTAATGCTAACAAGAAACAAATAAATTAAACTTTTTTACTGAAAATCCTAACTCTAACACTGATGCTAACAGGAAAATATCACTGATGCTAGCTGTAAAACAGATAAATTAAACTCTTTTAATGAAAATCCTGACTCTATCACCGATACTAACAAGAAATAAATAAATTAAACTCTTTAGTGAAAATTCCGACTCTACCATTGATGCTAACAGGAAAATATCACTGATGCTAGCAGGAAACGGATAAATTAAACTCTTTTAGTGAAAATCCTCACTCTATCACTGATATTAACAAGAAACAGATAAATTAAACTCTTTTAGTGAAAATCCTGACCCTATCAGTGATGCTAACAGGAAAATATCACTGATGCTAGCAGGAAACAGATAAATTAAACTCTTTTAGTGAAAATCCTGACTCTATCACCGATGCTAACAAGAAAATGTCTCTGATGCTAGCAGGAAACAGATGCTAACATGAAAATATCTGTGATGCTAGAAGGAAACAGATAAATTAACTCTTTCAGTGAAAATCCTGCATCTATCACTGATGCTAACAGAAAAATTCTGACTCTATCACAGATGCTAACACGAAATAGATAAATTAAACTCTTTTAGGGAAAGTCCTGACTCTGTCACTATGATGCTGACAAGAAACAGATAAATTAAATTTCTTTACTGAAAATCCAGACTCCAAAACTAATCCTAACAAGAACTAGATAAATTAAAATGTCTTACCGAAAATTCTGACTTCGTCACGGATGCTAACAAGAAACAACTAAAATGAACTTGGTAGAACAGTTTTCAAATTTGATTTCATTGCAAATGAGAAGGAAAAGAAATGAGAAATTAAAAACGATCTGAAAACTTACAATTTTGATGAATGTTTGACGATGCAACGGCGGAAGGCGATGTTTATTAGACAAATGCACTGCAGAAGGCCATGTCTGAAAAATACACACTTATAATTATGTACATTTAGTTTGGATCATTGACACTTTTGCCCCTATTTTGTGCTGATAATTTTTTTCTGTGACACATAAGTCTATATTTTTTTATGTTACTAATTCTCGACACGTGATTCTCGACACGTGTTTTGCACGTGAGTCTCACGAATATACATATGTGAGTTATATTAAAATCAATATTATTATTTTCTCCTAACATCACTATTATGTATTAATTTTAATTACTTTTATTTAAACTAAATATATTTTACATAAACTATTCAATTACTATAAAATTCATCGTGTATTAATAGAAGTTTTGTCAATTAAATAGCACTCAAAAGTATAATAACACATTCCTAAAAATGCAAAATAATACGTAGTTACATAAATATATGACTTTCATACCAAATTCATTTTGAACAGCCATACCTTGACTCGAAAATGGAAAAGAAAAAAACCACTACACGCCCTCACCTGCAGAGTCACAAGGTATGGCATCCACAAGAAAGAAGTAACGTCGTTTAATTCCAAGACAACTTGATGTAGAGTGAGGTTTTTGAGCTTGTGGAAGCCCCTAAAGTCACACGGCGGCTTGAAAATGCAGTTGGACAGTCTCAAACCTTCTAGTTCTCGATCGTAGATGCAGGAAGGTAATTTGTAAAGAGCATTGGATTGATTCTGCAGGGTGAGATCAGTGACACCGTTTCTTGACAAAATAAGCATCCATTGATCGATAACTGAGTGTTGAGAATAAGGTATTGATGAAATGTTCACGCTGAATGTCTTAATGTCTCCACAGTGCTGCAACAGAATTGTATAAATAACGTCTGTTAACGGCTTTCTCTGGCAAAACTGAGGAGAAAATACAAGTTTGGGATTTGAAGCCCAAACATGTCTCCACGGTGTAGACAAAACGCTCATTCTTGCAGCTTCCTCCACGGACAATTGCTGCTGAATCCGGTATTTGACATTAATGGGAAGATTGGAAAGTCTATCAAGTTTTTCCCCTTCAACGTTACGTCTCTTAATGTTGCGACAAATCATATTCATTTTGAGTCCTGAGTATTTGGAAAGGGAAAAAAGTCAGAACATAAGAAAGACAGTAAAACATGCTTCAATATGCTGCATATGACTCATTCTCTACCACAATAATCAGTATGGAGAATGAATCTACGACAAAACGCGCAAAGTTACCTAAATAATCCTTAAACAACAAAGGCGGACTTATGATTTAGTATTCGTTGAAATTTTAGTAGTTTTTCACATACTTGTAAACTCTCGCGTCAAAATTCTTCAGTTCAGTTAACAAGCAGTACAAAGGCTGCATTCATCACTTCTGTTGGACCAATTATCAATTTACGACAACAACATACATAGTGTATTCCCACAAGCAGGGTCTGGCGACCACTACCTCAGGGAGATAAAAAGGCTATTTGAAAGACTATCTGCTCAAGCAACGCATAATAAAACAGTTTGAAAAGAAGAATATAAGACTATAAACATGCTTCAACATGTTGCATATATATGACTCATGTCTACAACATGGGGAATGAATCGTAAGTCAAAGCAAAATCAACTAGAATAATCTTTCCGACTTAGTATTTGTTGAAATTTTAGTAGTTTTTCACATCGGTTTGAGTCAAAAAATGTTTGGTTCAGTAACTGGACAGCAGAAACGCTGCCTCCGCCACTGTCGTTAGACCAATCATCAATCTACAACAACAACAACATACCCTATATATTTCCACAAGTGAGGCGCAAACCTTATTCTTAAACTCGAGGCAAAAAAAATGTTGAGCTCAGTAAATACAGCACAAAAGACTTCATCCAGACCAATTATCAATTTACAACAACGACATACCAATGTATTCGCACAAGTGAATCATAGACCTTAACCCTACCTCATTGAGATAGCGATCATTGATATAAGTAAACATAATAAAGTTGTTTTAAAAGGAGAATACAACAGTAAATAAGACATATATAGAAACTAAATCTAGCAAATAATAGGAAAAGTGTAACACATGCAACCAATTAAACTCTTTTAGTGAAAATTATGGCTTTGTCACTGATCGCTAACAAGAAACATATAAATTGAATTCCACTAATGAAAATCCTTTACTCCGCAACTACAACTAATGCTAACAAGAAACATATAAAATAAACTCTCTTACTGAAAATCTTGACATTGTCTATAATGCTAACAAGAAACAAATAAATCAAACTCTTTTACTGAAAATCCTAACTGCTACCAGGAAATAGATAAATTAAACTCCTTTAGTGAAAATCGTGACTCTATCACTGATGCTAACAAGAAACAAGATAAATTAAACTCTTTTACTGAAAGTCCTGACTCGATGCTTACAAGAAACAGATAAATTAAATTTTTTTACTGAAAATCCTGACTCCGAAACTAATGTTAACAAAGAACTAGATGAATTAAAATCTCTTACGGAAAATTATGACTTCGTCACTGATACTAACAAGAAACAACTAAAATGAACTTGGTAGAACAATACTATATTTTGTTGTGTTAGATAATTTTTTTTGACGCTTAATTTTATATTTTTTTATGTTATAATATCTCTGTACTTTTCGTCTTTAATGGTGTTATAATAGTATTGATATGTTAAAAGGGAAAAAATGCAAAGTAAAAATATAGTGTTAAGAAATTTAAATAAATTTTTGAACGAAACTTATATGAGAATTAAATGACGGAGAGCAGATCGAAGAGATAAATTTCATGACCTTTAAATTGACTGAGTTTTGAAGGAAGTATGTTCCTCCTCGAATGGAGAAAATAAAGTAAAGAGACTTTATAAGATATATCTTAGATCGAAAAAAGAAATGTTAAAGTGAACACGTTAATTATATGTGAATTTCATTAGGGTTTTTATAAGATATATCACAAATCAAATATATTTAGATCGAAAAAAAAAGTTATTCTTGAGCAAAATTTCGTAACAAAGGCTAGTTTGAAGAAAAGCAATTCGATAGTTTTTAAATTGATAAATTTCCAAAGATGAACATATATTTTATATCTCAGATGGGGAAATAAGTAAACGAGATTTATAAGATATATTAACTAAGATAAAAAAAAAAAATTACTTCGAGCAAAATTTATATGTAAATTTTATAACAGAAGTTGGGGCTAAGAAAACACTAAACTTCTAGACTAGCAATTTTCGAAAAAGGGAATATGTTATATATTAAATGAACTTTATAAGACATATCAGAAAGGAAATATATCTTACTTTATAAGACAATTTCTCAAAAAAAAAAAAGATAATGTTATATCGCGGATTAAAAAATAAGTAAAAAGGATTTTTAAGATATGTCACAAATCAGATATATCATACTTAGATATAAAAATTTTGTTCTAATTAAATCTTATATGTGAATATCTTACCTCGATTAGGTCGAAGAAAAACACTCTATTTTTTCAAGTAAGGGGATGCGTTGATGGGGAAATAAGTGAAGAGACTTCATAAAGTATATCACAAATCAAACATATCTTTTTCGACTAAGATAGAAAAGAAATATTTTTAAAATTTTTGAGAGAACAGTTGCACTATCAGTATGCTTTGACATGCAACATGACACCTCTTTTGGGGTGCAAGCCCTTTTTCGAATCCCACAAACACGAAATGTTTTATACACCCAACAGCCCTGTATTGTTAAAGAAACAAAGTACAAAGTTTATAGGCAAAAGCTGGGGCAAAGTAAAGATTTTTTATACTATTCTTAGTCAATTATAAAGACAAGAGTTCAAGATGCCTTTTTGTTTTTCCACGCCATCAATACTGTTTCCACTTACCCTCCAACATGACTCGAACAATTCGGAGCCGTGATGCTTCTGTTTGATCGACGGTTGACATGTATTTTCAATTTCGGAGATGCTCGAGGGAAACTCATCAACTCCTGTGAGATCTTCAAGGATTGGCTTTCATCAACACTTCCTACATCTTCATGAATGATGGTGTTCAGGAGCACAGGTGCAGACGCGAAGATGAACTTTACAAAGAACATTTCGATTTTTGAACCATGGAAATGGTTTATCATCAATCTCTGAAGCTTATGAAGTACTCCTAGTGTCCTGTAGGCTGGTCCTTCAAAATGATTTACGACGTTGATCACTTTCATGTCATCTGTCTTCTTCTTCTTCGAGTTCAACGCTAAATGAAGGTCAACCAAATGGGGAGAAACTGTAAGAATTCGTAGAAGAGAAAATATGTGATCGTCATCATCAAAATCGAACTCAGATAAAGTGATAGACTTCAAGCTGTTGAGGTATGTCGGGAGTCTTTCTGCTTCTGTAGCAAACGACTTGAGGAAGTAACAACTGTCCAAACCAAAACTACAAATTTCAGGCCAGCATTTCAGAAGATAGGTCAAGTTCATCACTTCGTGTTGATTCTGTTTTGACGATACAAGTACAACTGTTTTCAGCTTCTGACAGTCCATGAAATGACCCAACTCCAAGTCCTCGGTTCTCCTGGTAAAGAAAAACAATTCGGAAAGTCTTGGAGCATAGACTTTCGAGTTAGGGAAACCACTACATTCCCTCACATGGAGAGTCACAAGGTATGGCATCCACAAGCAAGGAGTAACGTCGTTTAATTCCAAGACAACTTGATGTAGAGTGAGGTTTTTGAGCTTGTGGAAGCCCCTAAAGCCACACGGCAGCTTGAAAATGCAGTTGGACAGTCTCAAACTTTCTAGTTCTATATCGTACATACAGGAAGGTAATTTGTAGAGAGCATTGGATTGATTCTGAAGGGTGAGATCAGTAATACCGTTTCTTGACAAAAAAGAGATCCATCGATCGATAACTGAGTGTTGAGAACAAGGTATTGATGAAATGTCCACGCAGAATGACTTAATGTCTCCATAGTGATGCGACAGAATTGCCTCAATGACGTCTGTTAATGGCTTTCTCGCGCAAAACTGAGGAGAAAATACAAGTTTTGGTTTTGACGCCCAAACATATCTCCACTGTGTAGACAAAACGCTCATTCTTGCAGCTTCCTCCACAGACAATTGCTCCTGAATCCGGTACTTGATATTAATGGGAAGATTGGTAAGTCTATCGAGTTTGCCCCCTTCAACATTACGTCTCTTCAAGTTGCGACACATCATATTCATTTTGAGTCCTGAATATTTGGAAAGGAAAAAAAGTAAGAACATAAGAAAGACTGTAAAACGTGCATCAATACGCTGCATATGACGACTCATTCACTACCACAATAATCCCTATGGAGAATGAATCTACGTAAAAGCACGCAAAGTTACCTAAATAATCCTTAAACAACAATGGCTAACTTCCGATTTAGTATTTATTGAAATTTTATTCGTTTTTCACATACTTGTACTGTTGAGTCAAAAAATGTTTAGGTCTGCTGTTAACAAGCAGCGCAGACGCTGCATTCACCACTACCGTTGGACCAATTATCAATTTACAACAACATACCTAGTGTATTCTCACAAGCATGGTCTGGGGACCACTACCTCGTGGAGATAAAAAGGTCATTTTCGAAAGACTATCTGCTCAAGCAAAGCATAAAAAAACAGTTCGAAAAAAGAAGAATATAAGACTAAAAACATGATTCAACATTTTGCATATGACTCATGTCTACAGGACAGGGAATAAATCTTAACACAGAGCATAATTAACTAGAATAATCCTTCCGACTTAGTATTTGTTGAAATTTTAGTAGTTTTTCACATATTTTCGAACTATAGAGTAAAAAAATGTAGGGTTCTGTAACAGGACAACACAAAGGCTGCCTCCGCAACTGTTGTTAAACAAATCATCAATCTATAACAACAACATACCCAGTATATTTCCACAAGTGAGGCACAAACGTTATAGTTAAACTCAAGGCAAAAAAAAAATGTTGGGCTCAGTAACATACAGCACAAAGGCTGCATCCAGATCAATTATCAATTTACAACAATGTATTCGCACAAGTGAATCACACAACTTAACCCTACCTCATCGAGATAGAAAGGTTATTACGGAAAGATCATCGATACAAGTGACGCATAATAAAGTTGTAGTTTAAAAAGGAGAATACAAATAATAAAGTTGTAGTTTAAAAAGGAGAATACAACAGTAAATAAGACATATATAGCAACTAAATCTAGCAAATAATAGGAAAAGTGTAACACACCCAATTAAACTCTTTTACTGAAAAATAAACGCTCTCAGTGAAAATTCTGACTCCGTCAAGGGGTGGAGCCACTTTGTACGAAGGGGGTTTTGGCAGAAAATTATATTATTTTTATATGATTAAGATAATTTTATATGTATATATATAATAGTCATCGATCCCCTTGTTGAAAATCCTGGCTAACAAGCAACAGAAAAATCAAATTTCCTAAATGAAAACTATGACTCTGCAACTAATGCTAACAAGAAACAGATAAATTAAACTCTCTTACTAAAATTCCTGACTCTATCACTGAGTCTAACAAAAAACAGATAGATTAAATTCAAATCGTAACTCCACAACTAATGCTAACAAGAAACAGATAAATTAAACTCTCTTACTAAAAGTCCTGACTCTATCACTGATGCTAACAAGAAACAGATGGATTAAGTTCAAAATCGTAACTCCACAACTAATGCTAACAAGAAACAAATAAAATGAACTTTGTATAACAATTTTTAAATTTGATTTCATTACAAATGGGAATGAAAAGAAATGAGAAATTAAAAACGATTGAATGACTTACAATTTTGATGAACGCAACGGAGGATGGCTATGTTTATTTGACAAATGCACGGCGGAAGGCAACTGAATAAAAATGACCTAGTTTGACTGAGAACAGAGTTTTAAAAAAGAAGACTTTTTAATTTTGTGTCTAAATTAAAGTTATATCAAAAAATAAAATGGATCATTTTTTAAAAAAAGACAGATTAAAAAAGAAATAGATTCATTATTTTTAAAACAGAGGGAATATACACTTATAATTATGTACACTTTCGCCCCTATTTTGTGTTGATAATTTTTTTTTAATAGAGCATGAGTCTATATTTATCATATTATAAATTATAATATCTCACAAGTTGTGTTTCTCGTCTGTCTTTAATGATGTTAACTAATAATTGATGCTAAAAATATTATGTTAAGTAATTTAAAATAAAATTTGGATAAGTCTTATATGTGAATTCAATGATGGAGATCGGATCAAAGAACGGTTTCTAGTTTCTAAATTGATATTAAGTATAGAAACATTACAAAATATATCATAAAATAAGATATATCTTACTTAATTTGGACAGAAAAAAATTATTTTGAGTTATGTGAATTTTACGATGGAGATTAGGTCGAAGAGAACACACGACAGCTTGTACAATAGCAAATTTTGAAGGAGGAGATATAAGAAATCTTGGATGGAGAAATGGTGAAGTAACTTATAAGATTTATCTTACTTAATAAAGATAGAAAGAAAAATATTTTGAGTAAGTCTTATATGTGAGTTCCACGATAGAGATCAGGTCAAAGTGAACTCACGATAGCTTGTATAATGACAAATTTCAAAGAAGGAGATATAAAATATTTTGGATGGAGAAATAAGTAAAGCAACTTATAAATATATCTTACTTAACTGAGATAGAAAAAAATGTTTCACAGTCTTATATTTGAATTTATTGACAGAGATCATGTCAAAGGAAAAGACTTGATGGATTTTAAACTGACAAGCTTCTAAAGAAGATATATATGTTACGCTTTGAACGGGGAATTAGTAAAGAGACGTCATGAAATATAGAATTTTTTTATTCTGAGTGAACTTGATATGTATATTTCAAAAGAAAGGTGAATTAAAAAAAAACGAAGCCGAATCACTACTAGTAGACGTTTGGCCATGCGATATCATATTATGATATGATATCATGAGATGGAATCAGCGTTTGGACCTGCGATTGAATGCTGATTCCATCTCATGATGTGATTTCATATTCTCCAAAAAACATGATATGGAATTTATATTTTGTTAAAGTCACCTCACATTTATATCTACGAATCATTTATTTCATATGTGCGTAAACAAAATTTATAATCATGTCATTACTTTTTAAAATTTATTATTCTCACCAACATATAGTCACTTTAACTCACACCAAACCGATTTGATAAAATGATGATATATTTATGGTCTATAAATATGAAAATATAGTTGTGAATGATATTGAACAACAAATGGCTCAAAGTAACAGTGTTGGTTCGTCTTCTCAGTCACATGATCGAGAAATGTAAGTTCAACTTGATGAAATTGTTCGTACTATGTGGAAACTAGTATACTACAATTTACATTCAATTTTTTTAATTAAATTAAAGCTAGATGAAAAAATTACTTAAATGGAGAATCAATACCATTTTAATAATTTATTATGCGATTTAATAATTTTTATTTGATAAGATTGAATAATAAATTGGGAATATTTTAATAATTTTACAACTTACGGAATTTTTATGTTTATGAGAAAATATACAAACACAAAAATTTTATATCGCATGTCCAAACAAAATTTCAATTTCATCTTATAATTCCATATCATGATAGCATATCACATAATACAGTAGCCACGACTTAAACCGTGGCTAAATAACGCTATTAAAAAAACTTATTGTTGTTTTTCTTTTTTAATTGTTTCAGTTTTTGGTGGAAAATGAATATTTACATCGTTTTATTATTTTTGTTTATTTTTTTATTTATTAAGACGAGAATGAATGATAATCAAATGAATAGTGATACATTACATAGTTGTTTATATAATTTGATTTATTACATATACACTACATAATTATTTGTACATTATATGTACATGCTTATATATATTTTATACAGAGATTTGATATATATATAATATTAATACATTGGCGATTATTTTTTATCAAAAAAATGAAATTATGAAAATTCTTTTGTCTTATTTATATTCTTCTTCAAAATCTACATTACATACTCTTACGCACTACATAATTATTTATACAACATCGATATATTACGTAATTATTTATATATATCATATATACATGTTCATATACCAATTATAATATTCATACATGTTTATACATTATTTACATCATTGATACAGATTGGGAAGTAATTAAAAAAAATTATTAGCCATGGTCAAATTACAGCTAATAAACATAAAATAAATCATGGCTAATAAAAGTAAAAATAACATTATTTAGCCATGATTTAAAGGTGACTAAATAGCTATAAATAGTGAATTTAACTATACTTCATCTTATTATATTCTTGAATATAATGTTTACAAACTAATAATTTTTTGGATACATAAAATTATCGTGTAAAACAATTCGGACCAAACAAGTGAACAATGTACCATTCGAATTATTCGTCACAAAGTTGGGAATATATTTTTGAACTCGATATAATACAATTTTTTTATAGGGAAAATTGTATATAATAACAAATTAATAACCTAAAATAAATGGAATAGCTAGGGTTTGATTTAATTGTGCTCCATAACAAACATTAGCTAAAGTTTGTCATGCGTCTCTCTCTCAAAAATCTCGCTCGCCACTCTCCATTCTCGCTCGCCTCTCTCGCTTTATACACAAAAGTGTATAAATTCTGTTTCTGTTTGTATAAAGCGAGAGAAAATTGTATATACACATGCAAAAATATATATCTTCGTATTATACACTTAATTGTACAATTACAAACATTTTACTTCAAATATTGCAGAGAAAAAGGCCAACAAATTATACAATTGTGAATTATACAATTGCAGTGAAATACAATTTTCTCTAGCTTTATACAACAGAAGTGTATATATTGTGTTTCTGTTTTTGTATAAAGCGAGAGAAAAACATATATCTTCTTGCTATACACTTATAATTATGCAATATACATACATTTTAATTCGATTCAACTGTATGCAAAACAAATTTTATAAAAATATTACAGCGAAATAGGCAGCGAATTATACAATTGTGTATTAGACAATCGCAGTGAAATAGGATAGCGAATTATACAATTGTAGCGAAATAGGCCAGCGAATTATACAATTTAGGCCAACGAATTATACAATTGTATATGTATAGCGAATTATATAGTTTTATGTTTGCTATGGACGCAATTATGCAAACTTTGGTATAGCATACAAATATGAATTTTTTATTTGCTATATGTGAAAGTTGTCCTAATAATATAAAAAAAGTGAATAAACAATTTGATACCCCTCATTTTGTTAATTGTTTCCTTTTCGATCTATTTTCATTTATTTCAATTCATGTGGTATATTTTTAATTATAATATTTAAGTATTTAACTTTTAATATTTTAAATTATAATTATTGTAATTTGATAATACTTCATATATAACATATAAATAAACAAACAATACTAATTTCATTAGTTTAAAGCCTAATTATTTGCGAACTTACCTTTTCTATCACATTTACTTTGCTAACAAGCGGGTCAAAATAGATGAGATTCATTCTATATACAATAAATTCAAACATGATTAACATATTTTTGAGATGTTCGTCCTCTTGTTTATCTCTCTCGTGTCTGTTCGCTTCTCCCCTCTCGCCTATCACCTCTCTCCCTATGTATATGCATATAAACTTTTCAATCAATATGTATATAATATATCGTGATCACACGTGTCTATATACAAATTCTCTCGTTTGTTTATTTCCTTCTCGCTCACCTTACTTTTCTCTGAACAAATGATATATTTGACTTAAAAATTATTAATTTATGAGACTTTATATAAATATTGTAAATTACTGAATTAATTGATATTTATAATAAAATACTTATATAATTACGTTATTTTCTAAATATTTTATATTTTTACTAATAAATTAAAATTTTTTGACTCTCGAAATTCAAACTCGGAATAAACATAGTTGAAGAGGTCAGATTCATTCGCACTCCAGCCATCGCCCGTCGATAAAAAGTGTGTCTACTAATTTCACTAACCCTAGCATTCTCCCTTTCTCTCTCTACACCTCACCTTTCTCTCTCTATAGACCAAACCCTATCAACGCCATGGCGTCACGGAGGCTTATGGCCTCTCTCCTCCGATCAACCGCCCAGCGTGGCGGCGCTATTTCCAGATCTCCATTGGCAAATTCCATCCCTAAAGCTACTTCACGCGCCTCCCCAGCGGGATTCCTCTTAAATCGTGCTGTTAAGTACGCTACCTCAGCTGCTGCTCCGGCTGATAAGTCAGCGACACCTCCTAAGTCCTCTGGTAATGAGCCTACCGGTAAGATCACCGATGAGTTCACTGGCGCTGGTGCGGTCGGTAAAGTGTGCCAGGTTATTGGTGCTGTTGTGGATGTGAGATTCGATGAAGGTTTGCCTCCGATCCTTACTGCTCTTGAGGTTCTGGATAACCAGATCCGTCTTGTGCTTGAGGTTGCTCAGCATTTGGGTGAGAATATGGTTAGGACTATTGCTATGGATGGTACTGAAGGTCTTGTGCGTGGTCAACGCGTCCTTAACACTGGGTCTCCTATCACTGTGAGTAATCTGAAATTGTTTATTTTCAGTCTATTATGTTCCAAAGATCTTTACTTTACTGGTTCAGGACTTGCATTCTTATCTTTGTATAAGATTGTTGGAATTCAGGAGTTTAGAAATGTGAGAGTAATCTATTTAATGTGGTTTCTAGGAAACGATTTTATTTGATAGTTCTTCAAGATCTGTGGTTTTATTATGCTGCTTTAATGGAATGTTCTGTTGATCTAGATATTGGGGTTGGTTAGTCAATCATAGCGCCATTGTTTTCATATAAATTGCAGGTTGTTGAAGCTGTAAATCTGTAACTACATCAGGGTTAATTGCATGTAGGCTTGCTTATGATTATCTAATAGTAAATAACATTTCTTTGCTCCTAAATGGTAGTACATATATTTGATTGTGGTAGTTTGGATCCTAATGTGTGGGAAACTATTGGTTTTCCTAGTAAAAGCTGTATTTTTCCTTGCAAGGCACCTTTGGTGCTTTAAATGGGCCTCTATTGGTTTGTGGATTTGCTCATCTTTATTCACAATCAAATGAGATACTGTAGAGTGCTTCATTGATACCCGAATTTACCACTGTATTATTGGAAGAAATTCATGTTGTTCTGTGAGATGTGAAAAATTTACCTACTCCACTTATTTTCCCCCATCTGAATGATGAAAAACTCCTGCTCTGAAACTCGATTTTTCCTCCTAATATTGTTGTTCTCGAAAATTGTTTTGAGTTGTCCCCCCTCTTCCTCTTGGGAACACAGTCATGTGTGGGTTCAGTCTTAAATTTTTTGTTGTCTTTTAATTTCTCCCTTTAATGAAAAATAATTGAGTAGTAGCTGTATAGCTGATCCAGCTAATTTGGGTTGAGGTGCAGTGGTTGATGTTTTGTTTCAGTTGATATCCTGCTTTCAGTGAGAATATGGGTTATAGATCTATTTGCCATTCACTTACTACTTTTTTGCGCTGAACTGATGGTTTAATTGTGATGGCAGGTCCCTGTCGGTAGGTCCACCCTTGGCCGTATCATGAATGTTATTGGAGAGCCTATTGATGAGAGAGGCGACATTAGTAAGTCCTAAATACTTTATCCCTTGTTTTATTTGTTCCGTGAAGAGTTCTGAAAGTTATATCTCTATCTCTGAATATCGCTGCAGCAACCGATCACTTTTTGCCAATTCATCGTGAAGCTCCTGCCTTTGTTGAGCAGGCAACTGAACAACAAATTCTTGTTACTGGTATCAAGGTATGCTAATCAAACAATTTTATTCAATGTTCTCGTATGTATCTCTCTTGCTGAGCATATATTGGTTCCTGAAGTGTAATTTCTACTCAACGTTATGACAATGCCAATCTCATTGTTTGCTTAACTTCTGACCAGGTTGTTGATCTTCTTGCCCCTTACCAAAGGGGAGGAAAGATTGGGCTTTTTGGTGGTGCTGGTGTGGGAAAGACCGTGCTCATTATGGAACTGATTAACAACGTTGCAAAGGCACATGGTTAGTGCTGCTTATGGGTTGTCTTCTTATTATGTTATATGTAAGTCAGTGTGAAACTTATCTGACTGAGGCTCAACTCTTTCAGGTGGTTTCTCCGTCTTTGCTGGTGTTGGTGAACGTACTCGTGAGGGCAATGATTTGTACAGGGAAATGATTGAAAGTGGTGTTATTAAGCTAGGTGAAAAGCAAGTATGTGTTCTATTCAGACAGAATTAATTGTTTTACCCCTTCATCAAAATTTTTGTCCCATGTTGTTGACATTTTATCTTTTATTGGATTGATTAGAGTGAAAGCAAGTGCGCTCTTGTATATGGTCAAATGAATGAGCCCCCTGGTGCTCGTGCCCGTGTTGGCCTTACAGGATTGACTGTGGCTGAGCACTTCAGAGATGCTGAGGGGCAGGATGTGCTTCTCTTTATTGACAACATTTTCAGATTTACCCAGGTTGGCTTGCCTATGACTGCTAAAGTTCTCTTATTTTATACAACTCTACTGTTGCTTACTAGTTGCTTTTGTATCAAAACAGGCTAACTCAGAGGTCTCTGCTTTGCTTGGTCGTATCCCATCTGCTGTCGGTTATCAACCAACTTTGGCTACAGATCTTGGAGGTCTTCAAGAGCGTATCACTACAACCAAGAAAGGTTCTATTACATCTGTCCAGGCTATCTATGTGCCTGCTGATGACTTGACAGATCCTGCCCCTGCAACTACCTTTGCTCACTTGGATGCCACGACTGTGTTGTCCCGTCAAGTATGATGCCATTTCTTAACTTGAACTATAACTTAATTTTTCGTTCCTTGTAGAGTGCAGTTACAATTTTCTAACTTCGCGTATTTTGGATACCAGATTTCTGAGCTTGGTATTTATCCTGCTGTTGATCCACTTGATTCTACATCTCGTATGCTCTCACCTCACATTTTGGGAGAAGATCATTACAATACTGCTCGTGGGGTACAGAAAGTTCTTCAAAACTACAAGAATCTTCAAGATATTATTGCCATTTTGGGTATGGATGAGCTGAGTGAAGATGATAAGATGACTGTTGCCCGTGCACGTAAGATCCAGAGATTCCTCAGTCAGCCTTTCCATGTTGCTGAAGTTTTCACGGGTGCTCCTGGAAAATATGTTGACTTGAAGGAGAGCATTAACAGTTTCCAGGTAACAAATCTCAATTTAGAATCTTGTTGTAAGATACTGTGATTGTTTAGAAGTTAGATCTCATCAAAAAGAATTTTGTTCACTTAGCTCTTAACGCCTCCTATACTTGTTTAGTTTACCACGGAAACAATTTTTCTTTTTACTACACCCCTTTTCTTACATGTTATTCCTGGTATTGTATAGTCCTCACCTTTCAGCAAGTTGAAGTGATTCTTTATGAATTAAATTTTACCATATGATTTTAAGTCTTTCCTCCCTGTTATTTGGTGAAGTTTATCTGAGATGATAACTTCCTGCTATGTTTGTGCATATTCAGAAATCAATTTGCTGATTATTTCTTTCTTGTAATTGAATTTTGCAGGGAGTCCTGGACGGGAAATACGATGATCTTTCAGAACAATCATTCTATATGGTCGGTGGAATCGAGGAGGTCATTGCCAAGGCAGAGAAGATTGCCAAGGAATCTGCAGCTTAGATTATTAACTCCAGCAACTTTCTTTCATTATCTTCATCGATAACTACAGAAATAATTTAAGTTTCTGTGACACTGGATTTTTTTTTCCTGGGAGGACTAAGGGGTCCAAGATTTTCTGGTTTTTGTTTTTATATTCAACCCGGAATTGTGATAGGGAAGACATGGAGCTAAGGCCTACTTGCCAAACACCCACCCTTGACGCTCTGTTATGTCGCATAATAAAGGGGGTAAAACGGCAAACTTGTATATTTTACTTTGAATTCATCTTGAGAATGTTGGTTGCCCAAATTATGAGGGATCGTCGTCTTTTCATTACTTTCTGGTTTCAAGTTTTTTGCCTGTCGTAATAATGTTATCTTCTCTAGTCTTGTAGTCACCCTGGTGCTATATTCCCAGTAAATGAATCAACATTCATGTCGAATAGTCAATACTGGTCTCAACATTGACCATTGTTGGGAGATAATGTCGAGGACTTTCGATTAGTAGACTATGCATGCTCAATTGAATGAGAGTTTGAACTTTGAGTGGCTTTGACAATAATTTAAAGCTACATTCTACTTGTACTTAGTTAAGGTCCTGAATATATATGATACTATTACAATGATAATATATTTGAGTACGTAGATCTTACCTGTACGAGATAGAGTTTATGCACATAAATTTAATCCCTATTTTATCGATCTATCGTTACCTTTCTCAAACTACATGAGATATTTTGTAGCTCTACCTTATCATGAAGTAACACGTGGAAACTACAAATTTTATTATGATTAAAAAAATAAGATACCCACGCCGCCGTATTCTCTAGCCTCTCCACTCTTCTCGGCGGCGCTTTCTAGTTTCTATGATTCTTCCTTCTCACCATATAATTGGAAAAAAAAATGTCAATCCTTTCTCTCTCCTTTTCTCCATTTCCAAATTCATCTCTCTCTCATCTCAGTTCCCATGCTCCCTCCCGTATCCAATCACTCCATCCTTCTTCATCCATGACCCTCCTCAAACCTCTCCACCACCATCTCCGTCGCCGTCTCTCCATCTCCGCCGCCGCAGCCGTCCGTCAAGACACTAATCTCTGGACAACCGCGCCTCTCGTCACTGTTTCACCTGCCGCGGAATCTCTCTTCCACGTCACCATCGACGTGTCCGATTACCCAGACCTAGCTAACTCACACACCAAGGCAGGTCAATATCTTCAGCTTCGGATTCCTGACGTGGAGAAACCGTCGTTTTTAGCGATTGCATCTCCGCCTTCGCTTGCTGCAGCGAAAGGTGTGTTTGAGTTCCTTGTGAAAAGTATTTCTGGCTCTACGGCGGAGCTACTATGTGGATTGCAGAAAGGGGATGTTGTGGAGTTGAGTCAGGTTATGGGGAAAGGATTTGACTTGGATCAAATCTCTCCTGCGGAGGAGTATCAGACGGTCGTGATTTTTGCAACCGGATCTGGAATCAGGTAAACTATGACTCTAATCGGAAACAGAAAATTTAAGCTTTACTCTGTACTATTTTCCAAAATGATTTGCTATTTCTGTAGTTCCGTTTGTGTTGGAGTATAGAGGAATATTTTCGTTTTGTGTTCAGCTTTGAGATTGTTTGATAGATATGGTGCAGCGATAAGCTAATATATTCCAGAGTGAGTTTAAATTGAGATGAATGATTTATGGAATAGTTTTTCTGTGTAAGCATCTCTTTTATGGTTGATGAGATATATGGTTAAACTTTTGAAGTAAATTGCATATTCAGTAAGCTGTAAATGAGCTTGGGTTGTAGGAAAATACTTGAAAAATCTACTAGCTATGCCTATCGTTAATAAGTTCTGCAAACTCAACTTATATCATTTGCTAGTTGCTCTTGCATTTTCCCGTGTGTAGAGGTGTGAGATGCTGTGTTGACTTTAGATCACATTTCGGTGTTCTTTTGTAGTAGTTTTTTCTATGTTCTTTTCTAGTTAGCTTCAGTAAGCTGGTTAGACTTTTAGCAACCAATCATTAATCATCATTTAAATGTGATATTGTGAGTACATAGCCGATTCTATCAAGTTGAAGTTCACCAATGCTAAAAGCTACAATTTTCAATAGATGGATCATTGGGTTGTAGAGGTGATCTATTATATAGCTGCAAGCCTACTTCTCCTGATGTGAATGGTTGAACTTTGCATCATGCAGTTTGATCCCTTCCACATTAATATTTGTGTTAGTGAAAGGACTGAAAATATGTTGAGGTTTCACGTTTCTCTTTGAATTAGTTCAGTTTTTCTTTCGCCTGTTGCTCATTCGTTGATCTCAAATCTATATTTGGCAGCCCAATTAGATCCCTGATTGAGGCAGGGTTTGGTGCAGACAGGAGATCTGATGTTCGGGTATATTATGGTGCACGGAATTTGAAGAGAATGGCATATCAGGTTTGTTGTTTGCTTGCAACATGTAAACAAATTCTTTCTTTATTGTGGCGGAAGTACAAGATAAACTTTGTATCTGTTGTCTGATTTTGCTGCCCTTCAACTTTTACAGGATAGGTTTGAAAACTGGGCATCCTCTGGGGTTAAGGTTGTGCCAGTGTTGTCTCAGCCTGATGATGCTTGGAAAGGTGAAGACGGCTATGTTCAGGTAATGATTATGTTTACATTGTTATCCTCTTATCATCTTATTTTGGTTTTCTTTGTTACTCAACAATAATAGTTTTTTGCCATCTTCTTTTGCAGGCAGCATTTGCCCGAGCTAAAAACATTTTTAATCCTCAATCCACCGGAGCAGTCCTCTGTGGTCAAAAGCAAATGGCTGAGGTTTGTAGTTTGTTTACTTCAGAAGATTTGCTGTTCCTATCTTGTGTCTTTCCTTGCTCTTTCTGCATTTTGGAGATGCCAATGGCCTCTCTTGTTTTGCACTTTGTTTTTGTTTCACTGCTACTTGACCCTTCACCATTTACTATTCATCTATGAATCAAGAGAGCTGTTGTGTGAGAATGGTAGAACAGTATTATAAATATAAATTACCTGGACAAGTTGTATGGTGACCCAGACCTAAAGTATTACAATAGGAAGATATAAAAGCTTTCTATATGTAATCTAGAACATTAAGAGCTGAGATTCGATCACTTGGATTGTAAGCAAAAACTAATGTTGCTTTAAGTCAGTTAAACAGAAGATGAGCATTAGGAAAGCTGATAATTTTGACATTATGGTGCATTAATTAGATCTACTGCTAAAATAACTCTGCCCAACAGTAACCCTGTCCTAGGGATTCGCAACTCCAAATATATTAATCTTATAGACATCTAATGGATGGGAAAACTTTGATGTTGTAGAATATATCATTAAAAGATGATTAAGAAGGCAAACAGAAGAAGTGATTATCATCAGTTAATGTGACAATTTGGTGTGATAGAAGTACTTGATACTTCACGATGACTTTGCCAAATAACATGCTTTCTGGACTTTATAAAGTTGGCTGTTATTAACTCCCTTTGAACTACTATATATCCTATCCAAAATTGTCCTCCTACAAGGCCTTTATATCCACTTGTAACTTGGTATCCATACCGGAGACTAGAAGGGAAGCCTTGTGTGCCCTTCACCGGAAGAGGGCGATGATGGAGGAGATGAGTGCACTTGAGAAAAATGAGACATGGGAGATTCTTGAAGTTCGTTTACACAGTATGAGAAAGACAATTCTAAAGAATGGGACTAAGCAACTTTTTTACATTTCATACTTTAATATACCATCGACGTAACAATAACATTATAAAGCAATATAGGCATTTATCCCATCCATCCACCGAGCTCGTAAGGAAAGTAATGAAAACAAAGCACAATGATGTATCCTTCATTAAACTGATAACTTCCATAAATACTTCGTGGGTTTACACAATCCATTAGATGCTTTTTGGTAGTTTCTGTAAAAGTTACTGCTTTTCTTCATTAATTTAGTGTTCTTCATTTGTTGTGATTCTCATTGTGTTTTACCTCATATTCGGTCTATTAGTGAAACATGGGCGACTGAGTTTGTTCAGTAGGGGGTCTCAAGTTCGAAACCTCTTGCACGCTTTCTCGGTCGAGCTCATCGCATGCACGGGACATCTCTTGTGTGGTTTGCATGTTAGACTGGAGTCCACCCTGTGCACACTTGAAATAGTAGTCAATAACTTACGAAGAAGAACTTGAAAAGAAAACATTAATTTTGATTGAATAAGAACTCTAATATGAATTGAGTTTTGCTATAGAAAATTTTGAGTTAAGAGCTAGTTGCGCAGATTCCTCTTTCGATGTTGCACCTGTATCTGATTCTCCAAGAATAGGCTATTTTTGGGGATCCAACATGCACCGGTTGATATTTTTGAAGAGTTTGAGCAACTATTTCTATAAAAATAGGAGTGTAGAACATAGTGGTTAGATTCCGTTTGTCCATTGATTTAAGGTGATTAGTTTGGAAGTCTTGGTATTTTTATGGGATTAGGTCCATGGGATTTTAACTTTCATTAAGAAAGGTTTACTTCATAACTTGCTTTAGCAAGTGCATTTTCGCTAAGTGTATATATAGTTTTGGATTGGCATGACCACGTAGATTAATGCGACTTGTTCCTCCAACTGAAAGTAGGAATAAGAATTTCATTTGGATACATCGATATAATCATTCACAATATAATTCTGCTTGAAAAGAAGAAGAATAACAAACTTCCCTAGTTTCCTGCCCGCATATTCGGAAAAACACAAGCAAGTCATTATCTGCATAAGTCAGCAGCTCCAGCATCCCCCTTAAGTGCAAAGAATTTTAGGTAACCTAAAAAGGAGGAATGCTATTCTGCAGGCAGCTTATTTTCATCGAACATTTTCAGTAAAACTTAGTGACTTGTTCCTCTAACTGCGAGTTGATTTAGTTTGTGACTGAAATATTAAAACCAACATTTATTTTGATGTAGAATTTCTGCAACTTTCACTGTCTAATGGATATCCAAACGGGAAAAAACAGAGCATGAGAATCCATCCATAAGCCGGTTATTGTTGTAACATCTTACCTGCTTATCGTGAACTGCTTTATTCTTTAGGAAAGGAGTATTTTCTGTAATTTTTCTTGGCAATCAGTATAATTGTGTAGAATCGGCATGTCGTTGAAGGGGTTCAATATTCTTGGTTTAGAGTGCCATGTACTATTTATTACTAGACATGAGTGCAGAAGCTTTCAGTTTAACATAAGCATCAATATGTTTGGATCTTCGGCCCTGATTTACAATTTCTATCCCCTGATTCTTCTCGCAGGAGGTGACTTCTCTTCTTGTAGCAGATGGAGTCTCAACCGAGAAGATTCTGAAGAACTTCTGAACAATTCCAATTTTGGTTCGTCGTGTTGTATTATTGTCTAGTATAAAATCAATTTATTCGATTTCACCTGCTGGCTTCAAGGTATTCAGCATGGTCAAACAACATAATGTAACAATGTTAGCCATCAGCCATCAGGCTATACAAAGTCCAATGTGGCTCGTATATGCATTCAATCAAAATTAATTGTTGAATAGTCAGTACTAAAGAAGGAAAACGCTATAATACCACTGTTCTTGTTTTTGTTTATTGAGTAGGGAGGCTCAAGGTGTTAATTTATGCTATATTTTTTGTGTGTGTGTTTGTTGTGTTACCACTATAGGATTTAGGGACTTTCTCAATTTCAATCAAATATATGATTGAAACTAAAAGTACTTGTTTTTTACAGACTTTGAAGGATCATTAAGGTTCATCATTTTCTCATAATTTTGTTTTAGCATTTACTCTTTCAAAAGTTCTATGGCACATGAAACCTGAGTGGATTATAATAGCTTTTTGCCATGAGAGGATTACCAAGTGTACCTCATCTCAATGCAGACATGACAGGTTGATTGACAAATTCAAAAGCGATGCAAGAGGGTTAATTAAGAAGGATAGTTCACGACCCTAACTTAGTTGGGATTAAGACATTATTGTTGTTGTTTTGTTTAATTGCTTATGATAATTGAAAGAGAGGCATTACCGATGGAATATCGACAAAAGCTAAAAGTTAATATAAGACGCAAGTCAAGTCGTCGCTAAAAATGACGGGCTAGTATAGTCGCCGTTAAAGCTTCTAATCGTCGCCACTAAAGCTCGTAGAAGTCGTCGCCACTAAATGTAGATTTATATGTCGCTAAAAGTATGTTTGCCGCTAAAGCTCATAGACGTCGCAACTAAAGGTAAGTTTGTCGGCAAAACTGTTTTTAGCGGCAACTATAATTGCCGTTAAAACTCATAGAATCGCCACTAAAGGTAAGTTTATTTGTAGGTAAAAGTATTATTAGCGGCAACTATAATCGCCGTAGTCGCCACTAAAGGTAAGATAGATATATCGGTAAAAGTATTATTAGCGGCAACAATAGTCGACACTAAAGGTAAGTTTATATGTCGGTAAAATTATTATTAGCGGCAACAATAGTCGCCGCTAAAGCTCATAACAGTCGCCACTAAAGCAAGTTTATATGTCGGTAAAAGTATTATTAGCGGCAAGAATAATCGCCGCTAAAGTTGATAACAGTCGCCACTAAAGGTAAGTTTATTTGTCAAAAAAATATTATTAGCGGCAACTTATTCGCCGCTAAAGCTTATTAGTCGCCACTAAAGATAAGTTCATTTGTCGGTACAAGTATTATAGCGGCAATTGTGATCGCCACTAAAGATAAGTTTATTAGCGACAATTGTAATCGCCGCTAAAGCTCATAATAGTCGCCTCTAAAGTTAAATTTATTTGTTGGTAAAATTATTTTGTGCAATTGTAATCGCCACTAAAGGTAAATTTATTTGTCGTATTATTAATGGCAACTATAACGCCGCTAAAGCTCATAATATTCGGCACGAAAGGTAAATTTATTCATCGTTAAAACTAGTATCAACTATCAATGCCACTAAAGCTCATAAAAAGTATAATTAGTATCAACTATTAATGCCACTAAAGCTCATAAAAGTCGCCACGAAAGGTGAATTTATTCGTCGGTAAAAGTATTATTAGTGGCAACTTCAATCGCCGCTAAAGCTATAGTAGTCGCCACTAAAGATAATTTTATTTGTCGGTAAAAGAATGTATTAGCGGCAATTATAGTCGCTGTTAAAGGTATGTATAGGATGCAAGTATATTCCTAGCTAAAGGTATCTATTAGTGCAACTATTTCGCTGTGGGAACCCATAATAGTCGCTACTAAATAAGATGCTGTTCTATTCGTTGCTACAAGTGTTAGTTAAGTATTTTTACCGCTAAAGCTCATTATAATCACCACTAAAGGTATAAGATACAAGTCTACTCATCACTAAAAGTATGTATTAGTGGCAATTATTGTCGCCACTAAAGGTTTGTATTAGGTCTTCTCACAGTCTCAGGCCATCTTCTACTCTTCTACTTCAGTCTCTAGTCTGACTCGAAGTATTTGTCAAAATACATATGAAATAGTGTTTCTATTTTACGAAATTATACTTCTTGTTAATACACAGTAGAATCATTAATGGCACAAATGTGCTATAGTCACTTTAAAGATTCAACAGTAGGAAATATGGGTTTTAGATGAATATTACAGTCCAACTGTAAAACTCCAATGGCCTTGGCCATTTAAGTCTCCACAAAATGGAAAATTAACATAAATTGGGTAGCATTCTAAGCATTTTGTGTCACACGAGCACCACTGTTATCACTTACATTGAGCACCTCAGAAGTATGGTCTACTCGCTCGCCATTTCTTTCCTTTCTGTCATGAGGTTGATGGTTGTCCTTCGACACTTCAACTGAGTGGCGATGCGTATGGTTGGGATGGTGATGACCATGTCGATGATGATTCTTACTGTGCTTATCTTTTCTATCTAATTCCTCATTCTCATCAGAAGATTTACCAAAGAATCTACTTCTCTCATGCCTAAAATCTTCAGGATCCGAAGACCTTGAGTCGTGACTATGGGGTCTGTGATGACGTTTCTTGTGTTTTCCATGATTACGACGGTTCACTTTTTCTTCATCGCTAGAAGAGACAGAAGCATCTGAGTCCAACCTCCCATGACGTTTATGATGCTTTGAGTTGCTTCGTTTCCTAGCTGCAACATGGTCATCATCACTGGAAGACTCTGATTCATTCGGTTGTGATCGTCGATGACGTTTGTGATGCTTTGAATGGTGTTTTCTTCCCACGTCTTCATCATCTGAAGAGTCGGAGGAATCAGAGTATCTATCATGATGCCTATGCTTCTTGTGGCCGCGCTTCTTTCTTCTTCTATCTTCTTCTAAATTACCATCATATTCCCTACAGCTATCATCACTGGAATCAGAGGACCTTCTCTTCGGCTTCCGCTTGGACTTCTTGTCCTTCCTATCCAAATCAACCAAATCTGAGCTATGGTGCTTCCTGTGCTTCTTATGGGACTTTCTCGTGGATTTTTTCTTTTCATACTCACTGTCAGTGTCACTCCCACTATCAGACCCCGAGACAGATTTCCTTTTATGCTTAGCTGCCTTGGTTTTCTCTCCAGCTTCAGCATCAGACTTCCCTTTAGCTGAAGCTTCAAGTTTTTGCTCCCATTTCAAGTGGCCTTCTTTCTTCTCAAGAGCTCTCTTCTTCTTCTCCTCGACCAACTGCATAAACTTCTTGGCATCCATCCAGATGTAAGAGACAAACAAATCTCTGCATTTTGGTATGATGATGACCAGAAGTGCATCTCAAAGAAGAGAAAGGAAACAATGTTAGTTCTTCCACCACTAATGTCCACCATTAATCAGAGCTTGTTTGTATGAGAGTAAATTTACTTCAAATTGAACAAAGGACAATCAATTTAAAGGCAAATGCCCATGCGGAGAGTTTGAACATGCATATGTGATCAGGCTATTATCCAAAATAGATCTACCCAAGGGACAGTAAGAAATGTGGACGATTTAGGAAAATGATTCACAAAGGACTTCAGGCTATAAATAAATTTAACTGCAATATGGTATCAAACCAGGAATCCACATTCATTAATGATATGCAAAAATAATTTATTACTGTGATATTTTATCAAACCAGATATGTCACAGGTTCTAAATCTCATATCTAAGAGCAATTAGACTAATAATGTCCTTTAAGTAACAGATTCTTTATCATTATTTGAGCATAACGCTGAATACACATATGACAAATAGTTGCAAACATTAAAGTTACCAACCACCAAGCCAAGCACTAATAATGATGCAACACAACATATATTTCATATTCATCATTGTCATTGGTTTACACTTATTTGCATCTCTATCTAGCTAATTAGCACTAAAGAACTCATCAATCAGATGCTAAAATTTAAAGGTAAGCACAACCATTATCTATGATAGACTTACTGAATTAAAAACGCAGACTATATGAAACAGATCGATGAAAAGCTTAAATAAGACTGCTTTTCAAAACAGTAAAAAAGAACAACACTCCATTGGACCATGAGCCTAGACCAAAATAACAAACAAGCTATCATCGGCAGAGTCATAATATACTTTTGATCATAAGCAGGTTCTAACTACTTTCAGATTTTATTTCTTTGTCAACTAGACAAACTTCATGTAACCACTCCAAGACCATCTCAAATGAAGTTTCAATTGAATGGTGCAAAGACGAAAAAATAAAGAAGTAGAATTGCAGACTGAAACAGGTCTCTTACCTTATAACGACGAAACAGATAGCCAAAAGACCGATCTCTAGCTCAAATCACCCCCCTACCAACTTCCTCAAAGAATCTGCATTTCCAAAAAAAAAAAAAAAGAGGTTATACAACTTTGCACACCTAAACCATATGATTCAATTGCTTTTCATGAATCATGATTAAAGAGAACTATTCAATGGCCATTTGCAATTCAAACAGTAAGTTTCTTGACAATATAACATCCTTTATTAATGAACTGATATACTTTTTTTCTTAATTGATTACTACAAATTGATAGGGTTAGATTTCCTCACTTATTCTATCAAGATATTGAGTTTAGCTATTTATATATAATAGAAGACATTTTATTGAATCTTCAACTCAAAATAAGCTTATGAGAGAGCTTCCCCGTCTCTTGCAGTAGATAATTAATTTAGAGTTTTGCTTTGAATCCTAATAGGGGGCATTATTTTCATTGAGACGAAATTTGTTCTTCTGCAAAGGTTGTGCCTCTACAAGAATTTCTTGTAACAGCATGTTATAGTTGTAATACCTCAGCGCTGTCTACTTCTGTATGTTTTGAACTTCTAGTTTTTTTACATTCAGGTATAAGTAATTCAATTTTTTTGACGAGACTCTGAATTTTGATTGCATTGTTGCTTTTGTTTGATGTACCCCGGTCAGTTATTAGTCGTATGTGGGTTTAGCAATGATTGCCTGGACTTTTAGGCTAAAGAAGAGCTATAAAAGGTGCAACGTAACTTGACTTGGTGCCTTGGGTTTTGGGAAGATTTAACTGTTATATAATGTATACGCATCTGTAGAGAACTAACCTTCCGCTTCCAATTAATGTTGGAAAACCTTTTGACCTTTCACAAGGCAAACCTTTTATGAACTGAGCAACATTTTTATGCGCATTTGGAGGCTAAGCAAGACTACATCATACTAGCATTATGTAGCACATGGACATGGACATGGACTGGGATGTAAATTTGAAAAATCATGATGACATGATGAGCGCAGGAGATGATATTATTTCTCTGTATGCTCTAAACATAAAACTAAAGAAGTGGCAAGTAGTACCCATTCAAGAAATACATTGGTAACTATTAATGAAGGGCAAAAGAAATATACTTTGTTGGCTTTACATGACTAACATCACAAACAATATAGTGAAGTGCATCACCTAAAATGAAATGTTTTCTATTACGAAAAACCACACTTCAAAACTAGTGGTGCCAATAGTACAAATATAAAAGATACAAGTAGATACATAGCTATATGGCTGTCATCTATGAATCAGTGTTGTGTCAAAGTTGATTGTGAAAAGTATAGGAAGCATGAAATTTGATGTTCGTGCTTCCCAGTTAGAGAAACATGGATTTGGGGTGGGCAAAGGGACAGGGAGGTTTGCCTATCAGTTTCTAAAAGCATTAGATACTTGTCCTGCCTTAGCTTGGTCAATACAAGAACTACACCCTGATTAAAATTAATTTCATGTAGAACTTTGTCCCTCCAGATTTAGATACCCACCTCAGTACTATTCAATTTGAGGACACATCAAGCTCCTTAGACTAAAATCAACAAGCTTTTCAACATAAATTGAAACAACTATTCAATTTGGGGGAAAATCAAGCTTCTTAGACCTAAAATAAGAAGATTTTCAACCTAAGGCAACAGAATGAAGCCCTGGTAAGCTAGCCACGTCACCAAAAAAAATTCAAGCAATAATAGTAAACAACAACAAGAAAAGAACAAGGAATTTAGAAGCAACTGACGTTTTTACAATCCAGACCCACCTCAGTACTATCCAATTTCAGGACAAATCAAACTTCTTAGACTAAAATTAACAAGCTTTTCAACGTAAATTGAAGTTACAGAACAAAACCCACCTCAGTACTATTTTGATTTGTGGACAAATCAAACTTCTTATCTTAGACTAAAATTAACGAGATTTTCAATGTAAATTAAGTCAACTGAACAAAACCCTAGAATGCTAATAGCCTCACCAAAAAGTATGCAACAAACAAGAAAAGGGACAAGGAGCTTTTTTCTTAGACTAAAATTAACAATATTTCACTGTAAATTGAAAGCTCTAGAATGCTAGTAACCTCACCAAAAAGAATAGAACAAGCAAAAACAACGACAAGGAATTTTGAACCAGGCAGCATTTTGACGCTCCAAACCCACCTCAGCATTATTCAATATGAGGACAAATCACGCTTCTTAGACTAAAAGTAACGAGCTTTTCAATGTAAAATTGAAGCAACAGAACAAAACCCATCTCAGCACTACTCCACTTGAGGAAAAATCAAGCTTCCTAGACTAAAATTAACGAGATATTCAACAAAAAACCAAAGCAATAGGAAAAAAAAACCTAGAACGCTAGCGCAACCTCACCAAATAAACTCACCAAAAAAGTACAGATTTTTTCAATGTAAACCAGAAGCAACAGAATAAAACCCTTGAATACAAGTTACCTCACCAAAAAGTACAGATTTTCAACATAAACAGAAGCAACATAACAAAACCCTAGAAATGCTAGTAACATCACATAAAATTCACCAAAAAGAGTATATAACAACATGAAAAAGGCTAATGGATATTAAAGTAGCTCGAGTTTGCAGATCAAGATACCTGAGGAACCAGAAAAGGAGAAAAATGAGAAGATTTGTTGAAAAGGGAGAAGAGCTTTGACTCGTTGATATGAGATGCCCAAATTGTCTAAGAGAAAGAGAAAATGAAGGAATAGGTGGTATATATATAGAAAAAGGGCAAAAAAAAGCATAATTTTTTTTATTTTTTAAAATTGAAAAAAAAAATATTTTAAATTAAAAATATGTAAAAATATAAATATAGTGACATCTCTTTTTATCTTGTGGTGTTCAAATATGTCAGACTTGAAAAGTTGAAATATAGAATTTGTCACACAAAATAGAATAAAGTTTTTTTTTAAAAAGAAATGTTAAAAAATAAAGTAAAACAAATAAACAGTGTGAATATTAATTATTTCATACTTCTCTTACATAAACATGTAAAATAACCTAAATATTATATTTAATGTGTGTTAAAGTTTTTTTTTTTTGAAAGAAATGTTAAAAAAATAAAGTAAAACAAATAAATAAAGAGAATATTAATTATTTCATACTCTCTTACATAAAAAATGTAAAATAAGCTAAATATTATATTTAATGTGTTTAAATATTTTTATTTTTAAGAGAAATATTAAAAAATAAAGTAAAACAAATAAATAGTGAGAATATTAATTATTTGATACTCTCTTACATAAAAATGTAAAATAACCTAAATATAATGTTTAATGGGTTTACTTTTATACCTAAAAGAAACATACTAACAAGCATGATACAAATTATGGAGAGCTTACCATAACAATAATATTGATGATGTAATTCTACAAATGAAAATGAAGTTTTAGGAAAAAGTTAATGTACATCTTATGAATATAATATAGTCATTGAAAATAACGAAAGAGAAAAAAAACGATAATTAAAGCTAGATACAACTCGAATTAGTATATTTAGTGCTTGTTTAGTTGCGAAATAAATTATTTTAAGATTAATTATTTCAAAATTATTATCTCATCCTTAATGTGAAATAAAAATAACAGTACAATATGTAAATTTATCTTAATCAAATATGAGATAAACTTGTGGTGAAATTGATACCCAAATTAATTCTTTCTCGTATCAAACGAGCCCTTAATCCCACTCTTGAACTTGACATAAATTATAAGTTTCATCCCTTAAAAATACTCTTTTTCCTGAACAATTAGACTAGATACATGTCGATTTGCCATGTGACATATTAAGTAGTCACAATCTCTTGTAAGAGTATGAAACATTTAATAAAATGGCTCATAAATTTAACAAAAATTTAAATATATATTTCGCTCGTTTATAAATTGATAGCATATTTAAATTCAATTAATTAACAACCTTAAAAATACTCTTTTCCTGAACAACTAGACTAGATAATTTTCCTGAACAACTAAACTAGATACATGTCGATTTGCCACTTGACATATCAAGTAATCACAAACTCTTATAAGAGTATGAAACATTTAATAAAATGGCTCATAAATTTAACAAAAATTTAAATTTATATTTCGCTCGTTTATAAATTGATAGCATATTTAAATGCAATTAATTAGCTAAGAAGATGTGTTTTTAAGACAAAATATAATTTAAAGAAATAATACGGACCAAAATTACACGCTTGGGATTTTTCGCCGAAACTCTCATTTTCTTCATCATAAAACAAATACAGAAGGTTCACCGGAAAACATATTCGTTGCAAATCATCACTACTACAAAAGGTTCACCGGAAACCATGGCGTCACCGTCGTCGTCGTCGACCAACGTCATGCTGGCGATCTTCGAGAAGAAAACCGTATCACTCGATCTCTATCGTCCATTACGAAACTACATCGTTTTCAACTACTCCGAACGCGAAGCTCAAAACCTCGAAGATGATCTCCAAACTATCAAACAGTACCGTTCCGAAATCGAACGTGTTCCCGGCGATTCGCTACCTGCTCGCCGTGACATGTTGCAAAATTACTATAAAGCCCTCTGCGCTGTTGAATCTCGCTTCCCTATATCGCCTGATAAGGATCATATCAATTCCGTTTATTTTACTTGGTACGATACTTTCAAGATCAAGCAGAAAGCTGTGCAGCAGAACATTCATCTAGGTATTGAATTCAACTTCTTTATTTGATTGGACTTGAAATTATGCGTACAATAGGTGATACATGAAGTACAACTTACAATTGCTTTGCACTTGATTTTGATTGAGCTACTAACATACATTGGTCTAATTTTCTTTACCAAATGCATAAAGTATCGTGGAGTTCGGATTTTGGAATACCGTCCGAATTTGCTCCAGATATGTAAAAATTTCAACAAGATTAAGATTTTAATCGACTGATGCAGAAGAGAATAGATAAAAAGCAGTGCAATGCATCATTTGGAGGGTGTTCCTGTGTGGTTTTGGGATCTGGAAAATGAATGACTGTTTAGAAAAGCTGGTATTAGGTAGGTGACTATAATCAATCAGTGCATTGAAACTATATGGTCAGTTGAAAAAGTTAATCTTTTTCGAGGAGTAACTGACCATTAGATTTAATCTCAAAATCTCGTTTAACAGAAAACAGTGATAGAATAAGTAGGAGCTTCAAAACCAAACAGGGCAAAGGTATTGAATAATTAGTTTTGTGCCAATACATAAATAGTTGTTAAAAATCAAACTTGTACCCTCCCTATATAATATGATGACCTTAATCTTGTTATATTATTTATATAGCCTTTATTTTGCCACAGAGAAAGCTGCAGTTTTGTTTAATCTAGGGGCAGTGCACAGTCAGATGGGATTGAGTATGGATCGATCTGCAGTGGAGGGGCGAAGGCAGGCATCACATTCCTTCATTGCTGCAGCTGGGGCATTTGCCTTCCTGAGAGACAATGTGGCAATGAAGGCATCGATGAGTACCTCCACCACGGTTGACATGTCAGTGGAATGTGCTGGGATGTTGGAAAGACTCATGCTAGCGCAGGCTCAGGAGTGTGTTTTTGAGAATACTATTGCCAAGGGAAGCACACCTGGAGTCTGTGCAAAGATTTCAAGACAGGTTGTCTATTGGTTATAGTACCTTAATTGTTTCAGCTTTTGCCACTGTATATTCTCTGTAGTTTAGTCAAGTTAACTTTTTATTTAATTGTATGGTAGATAACAAACACCTCTCTTTCATAGGGTTCAGTAATACATTTCCTGGTATTTAATTATAATTAAAAAATCATTCGTGATATCATGTAGGCAGGCTATGACATTTCTGGCTGGTCTGTTATTTTTTATGTAAGATAATGAAGTTTCTCTTTGTATTAAGAAATGCAACATTCAGTTTTAAAATGAGTTTGCACATATGGTTACAGGTAGGGATTTATTATGAGGAAGCCTTGGCAGCATTAAATGTTGCACCTTTAACCTACCACTTTGACAAGGGTTGGCTGGCTCATGTTCAGCTAAAGGCTGCCTTGTTTTATGCTGAGGCCTGCTATAGGTGCGGTATGGAGCTCCATGAGAAAGAAGAAATTGCAGAGGAAATTGCGAGGTTGAAGAGTGGGATAAGTGCATTATCGGAGGCCAAAAAAAGTTCTTCCAAAGGAGCAGCACAGCAGCTCTTGGATGCAATTAATAAGCTAGACACTAATTTAAATCAAAACTTGGCGAGAGCTGTGAAGGAGAATGATAGAGTATACCTCATGAGAGTTCCACAAGCCAGTTCTTTGCCTCCTCTTCCAGCATTTGCGATGGTCAAACCTATGCCAATGAATGATGTTCTGGACGCAAGCAAGGAGAAGATGTTTGCTAGTCTTGTTCCTGATAACAGTGCTAAAGCTCTGTCCAGGTACACCGAAATGGTTGATGACGTCATTCGGGCTCAAGCTGAGAGATTGCAACAGGGAAGTGAGCTAGCTCGAGTAAAGCTAAAGGAAATGGACTTGCCTGATTCTATTCTTGCATTGGAGGGAAACTTAACTCTACCCGTGGCCTTAAAAGAAGATGTAGATGCAGTTCAAATTTGTGGTGGTCCAGCTGGTTTAGAAGCTGAGCTACAGCAGCTCAATGATCTGAAGAGGGTGAACCAGGAATTACTGATCCAAACTGAGGAGCTTTTGCAAAAAGAAGCAACAGAAGATGCTCAATTTAGAAGTCAATTTGGAACACGATGGACAAGACCTCAATCTAGTACTCTTACAAAGAACCTGCTGGATAGGTTAAACAGGTTTGCAGGTAACTTGAAGCAAGCTGCAGAAAGTGATACCAGGATTGAACGATCAGTGAGGGATCACGCAGCACTAATGTCGATCCTTGACAGCCGTCCAGTATGTATTTACTGAGCATTCATATTCTTTGTGAAACCTTATTTTAGATAACTAGCCATGTAATGTGTATTTAGCTTCGTCACGAATTTCACTCATCAAGACAAGTAGATAAGAATTCTGACGTTCTACACTGTGGGATCTCTAAATAGACATAATATTAGTGGGTATTCTTAGGATAGTCGTCACATTATGAGCTATCAAAATAAGATCTTTTCGACAACTTGTGACATTGGGATCTGGGAGAGCTTAGTGATTTTTTTGACATGTATACTGCCATTCTCGGGACCTGCACATAGGGGGGAATTAGTGCACCAGGCTGCTTTTGTTTGTGTGTTATTTCTATTACTCTCAATTTTTTTAAAAATATATGTTGTCATTAATAATTATATTTGGATTCTTAGATATTTGATTTCAACTACACAACACTGTAGTGCCTGCTCTTTAGTATGTTGTATGTATATGCCATGTTACAGTTGGAGAAGAAGTTCATTGTTAAAGTCATTGCTTACAATGTGATATTACTTTTATGTCTCCCCAAGTAGCTAGCAGAAGCATAATCTAACCTGGCACTTTTCTCTATGATAGATTGAATCTGCTCTTCCAACCTTGGCAAGACCAATTATGTCATTGGATGCTAATGAAGATGCCATTGCGGGAGCTCTGAAACAGAGCTTGGTAAGACTAGTTAACGAGGCTACATGTGTGTCACTGTTCTTGCTGTTTCCTTTATCATGGGTTATGTTGCAGCCGTGTTTCTATAGCAGCTATAGAATATGTGTTTCTAGAGTAGCTATAGAATATTCTCTTGGAAATACTTCAATAGTGATGTTTACTAAAGAACGTTACCAGTTAATGTAACCTATTTACTAAAAGAAAGTAGACAGCACCAAATGTTTTGCTTTAAAAGGCATAGCTACTTTCAGTTTGAAAATTGTCTAATTACTTGCAAGACATAATCAAGTACCTTTTTCCTACAGAGACACCTTGCAAAAATTTATGTTGCAAGTTTTGGTGTATTAAAAGAATACTATGTTAGTGAATACTCAAGAAGGAAACATGAAGATTCACCATAAGTAACAACAGTAGAAAAGAAAGCTTAATAACAAGCCTGATTAAGCCTAAGTTATGGTTTGATGAAAAAAGGTTGAATTTCTTTGGTGGTCCACCTGGAAGGCAAGGAACAAAAGACATTTTGATTTTTGAGAGAAGAAAAGAACTGCTTGTGTAGTGAAATACAAATGTATCTCAACACCATCTTTTGGGTGCAATACAGCTTCTTTTAATGATGCTGAAGCCGTGACTGATTTTTTTAGCACTTTATACAAGTTGCAATGATGTTAACTGTGCATATTCTCCAGTGCTCACTTGTGCTGTTAATCAATATACTTATCCTTTACCGGTTAAAAATAAAAAGAAGATTGAATTTATGGACTGTGGAAGACAAAGTTCCCGACTTCTGTTGGATCTATTTGGGGGATATTTTATTTATTGGATGAACATTCTTTAAGTTGCACCCATAATAACTGTTTCTATAAACTTATTTCATAAAAAATAATTAAAATAACCGCCTCCACAGACTATTATATTTTGGTGCTTATATTTGCAGAGACAATTAGAAGGTCTTGGCGCTCAGCGTGCAGGGCTTGAAGATATGCTGAAAGAAATGAAGAGGAAGGTATGCTAACATAACTACTTGTACCTTATGCAGTATAAATTTTGAATTCGAATTCTAAAGAGGTGGACATATTTTTAAATTCAGAACTTTTAGCTTTTATGTATATAGTTATCAAGTGTGTACTTCTTTTGCTCATAGGATTGTTAATCAGGTATGATCTTTTGAATTTCTTGAAAGAAGAGGAAACAAAGGTAATTTGATAGTTCACACATAAGAGGTCTTATCTTGTCTGCTACTTGATAGTACTTATCATGGTACAATCACATAAGCTTGCACCAAACTGAGCAGAATACATGTTTGCTTAAAGTATTATGGACTGGTAAATTTATACTTGTCATTGAATTTGCTTAATAACCAAAAATAAAGAAAGAAAGACCACACTGCATTTGGTTGTCCTGGCAGTGATTCGCTGTTCATTGTCAAATAGTAAAATTGCTCTTCTTATTGCTAATTCCTATGTGCATGGTCCTTATGGGGGCATCATAGTGTATCATCACCCTACTTTGGTTGTAGCTACTTATTTTTATTTCAAGTCTATAGATGTGGTCTCACAGCTCCATTTCCTTTTGGAGCTTAGGAAGTCAAAGAGATTGCTCCGTTGCACATGAAAGATAGCATTAGCCTTAAAGAAGCAAATACATAAGGTTAACACTACTTCCTAACTGGGTGAATGGTTGCTCTTTTTATCATCATCCATTGCCAACTAGTCACTGAAAATGAATTGCACCTTGTCTTGGTCAAACATTTTTGTTTCCTTAGGAAAGGTGCTTGTTTCTTCGTATTTGTTCTGCTTCTTTGCTCACTGATCCAGGATTTGTGGGATCCAGCTTTACATTTATATCGTGGGGTATTGCACAGGATGATATACTTCCTAAGCTGATGACTTCCACTGGCTCCCACGAGGATCTTTTCAGAAAGGAGATCACGAAATATGATCATATTTGTGAAGAAATTTCCAAGAACCTTGAGGCACAAGAACAATTGTTGCTGCAGATTCAGGTCTAATATAAAGTTTAAATTTCTGGGATTTCACTTTTTACTGTTTTTTTCTTTCAGATGCTGAAGCATCTGCCTTAAGCTTTAATATAATGACTATTCTCGGGGGGGGGGGGGGGGGTGAATTTATGATTGCACGTATTGCACATTCAAGTCCAATGCCACATTTTGCATTTCTTCCAATATTTTATGTATCTGGATTGATATTTGGAGTAGTATCTTGATAAATGAAATTAGGATTTTCCTTTGCATTCCTGATATTTTCTTCTTCTGATTTTGAGAAGTGGGGAAAATATTTGGTTGGAACTAAGCGAGGGAAGCAGGATATGTTTGCTTCTACATTTTAATCCCTTTTGCCTGTTGTTGTATTGAGTTTCACTAATGAAATTATCTACCTTATAAAAGAAAACTTACGAAGCTATTAAGGAGATTGTGTTCGAAAAGGGGACGGGTCAAGGAGATAAAAGATGATCTACTACTTGATTGCAATGGTGTTTCTTATGGGGTTTGTAGTGCACTGTTCCTAGGGTGATAAACAATGCTTAACATTTGAGAATCTCTGTGTAAAAGGTAAAACTAAAGCCCTATTGATGGCTGAATGACGTAAAAAATCCCACTTCTAGAAAGACCAACTTACTATGACTTCATTATTTCTATGTATATCTTCGAGTGCTCTCTAATAATATTTTTCATTTGCAGGCTCAAAATGTGGACTTTGCTTCTACTTTCAATCTTGAGGATTATAAAGGTATCTGCACTATCTTTCAGGGGTACTGCCTGAAGCATGTTGAAGTTTGATTTTTATGATGCCCTGTGGCGTTAATAAACAAGTTCTGTATAGAAGTTGGTTGCAGTCACTTGTTTTTGCAAGTCTAGTTTCCCCAGGAACATGGTGAATTGCTGTCTCTCCCATGTATAGATCTGTTCCATATTTTATGATTACATTGCAGGACAGGATGCGGAAGGCTCTGGCTGGTGCACTAGTCCGTTTTTCTTCATTTATGAGTGAAGCTTTACCGCATCGAAAGACCAACTTAGTATTCTTTTATTACATCAAAAGATGCTAACAAGCCAGACTTTTTCACTACTGGCTAACAACATGTCAATTAGCAGAAAGACCAATTTAGTATTCTTATCTAGCAAGATGAGAAGTGAAGAAATGTATTGAGTCAAAACTGATGTTACCTGGATGAGGGGAGTTCCTTGTGGTATACATTTCAGAAGCCAGGGACACCAGGAGGCTATGGAATGAAGACAAAAGACCTCGATAATATTGTTAATGAATTAGGAAGAGTAGAAGCTTGCTGCTTCCATTTGCAGCAATCAATATCAAAGGAACAATGAACCATGTTCAGCCCAAATAAAACTATTTGATTTGCTTACTCTGAAATGTTGCTCTAGCTGTTAATTTTTGTCCAATGTTGATTTCTATTTCCAGCAGTATTAGTTAACTTTTATTCGCTCAATGTTACAGCATCTCGTGAGCGAACCTATAAGCAAATCGAAGCTGCCATTTCAAAATATCAAGAGATAAAGGAGAATATCAACGAGGGATTGAAGTTCTATGTTACACTTCAGGTATGGAATTATTCATCTGTTTGAGAAAGGGTGTGTGTGTGTGTGTGTGCTGGGATTCACATTCCTCTGCCCTTCGACTGAAGAATGACGAACTGATGTTCTCCTTTCATGGGTTAAACAGGACGCGATCACAAATGTAAAGCAACAGGGCAGTGATTTTGTGATGACAAGAAACATGCAGTGCCGGGAAATGATGGATGATGTGCAGAGACAAATGTCAGGTCTTAGTTTTCAGGAGAATAAAGGTTCAAATGGCTATACTTATCCTTCTGCTGCTCAGTCTCATCAGGTTCCAAGATCCAATCCCCAACCGCCAGCAGACCCCGCGAATATCCCCAACGCTGTTCGACCTCCGGCTTCTACTTACCAACCCCCTCATCAGCCTGCAATGCCTGGTTATACTCAAAATCCACCACCTTATGGTGCTCCACAGCCGCAGCCTCCACCGCCTTACAACTTGCAAGCTTCAGGTCCACCATATCCACCAACTCAACATCAACAACAGCCTCCACCGAGCCACGAGTACGGCCAACCTGCATATCCGGGGTGGCGGGGTCCCTACTATAATGCACCTCCTCAGCAACCTGCACCTTTGCAGCAACAAGGTTCTATGCCTCAACCTCCTTATACCGTCCCTTCTCCATATCATCTTCCTCCCCACCAGAGTGGCTATTACCGGCAATGATAGTTTTTTTAATCTTTCTACTTCCGCAGTATATTTTGAGTCATTCTCAACAGGGGTTTCGATTTGCTAGTTGTCCCCATTGTTACTACCTCTCCATTGGATCACATTATGTATGCAAGCAAGTTAATGAAACACATCTAGGTTTACCTGTATGTATATAGTTAGCCTATTTGTATGATTCTTTATTCCGTGCGATTACTTGAATACATTTTGGATTTACTATTTTGAACTTTTTAAGCTTACTCCAGAAGTTTCAAATTGAAAATATTTCTCTATGGTACTAACTTTGTATTGCTTTTCCACTAAAATTTTGAATAATTTTCTATGGTTTCATTATCAACGATTAGCTGACAATACATATAAACGAGAAAAGCAGAAAAGCTCCCATGTCATCAGTTTTAAAAACGAGAAGAAACATAAAAGTATGTCTTTCACGTGAGATGGAGCCATTGGACAAGAATACCGAGTGTGGAGGAGTTAAGAGGACGAACAAAGACATGACAGACCAAAAGAAACCAGTAAGTACATTTACTTGGGCGGGAAGTTAAACAAGCACTCAAAAATTCTGAATCAGTGGTTTTGCACATATCAGTATTTACAAGAAAAACAATTCATAGTGAAGAAATTGCCAAATTTTTCTTGGTAGCTTACATTTACAAGAGAAGATTATGATTTCATGCCTTGTGTTGTGCATAGATTGACGTACGAACTGCGTGATGAGAAGACAAGTTTTTTCCATTTACAAGAAGTTGTTCCACAAAATCCACTCGCACTGATTTGAACTGGTAGTGCTGTAGGGTCAAAATTAACAAGTAACTACAATGATTTTCGCAAGCTAGAAACAAGAAATTTTGAGATATCCAAAGTAGATGGTAAAGTTGCAACAAGTGCAGTATATCATAAATAACATAACAATCGGAGATTACCTTTCCTTTCCAAGAAAAATCAACAAAACGGTAGAAAGGCTCCAATAAAGTGACTTGATCTCCTTCTTTAATCTGTCAATAAGAGTAAATTGCACTTGAATGAAGTGATAAGTTATAAGACCTTGGCAAAAAGATCAAATCAATCCAAAAGTGGCTAATTACTTCGATAAGTCTAGTTAAAACAGCATAGTCATGGTTATCTCTACATTCACCAACTCTCATTTTCAAATTAATACATCAGATAAAGTTCAATCAATTAGTCACATCAGTTTGTTCTTTGTCAATGCAGGACAGAGGAGGTGATATGTTGACAATTTTGAAGTAAGCAATACTTCCAAAGAACTAATGAATGTATTCACTGTATGAAATCTGGGGTCAGATTGAAATGTGGGGCAAAATCAGATTTTTGAATGATCCATTCACTTATTTACATGAATGCAAAGAACAGGTCTTGTAAGTTATAAGGAATGGAAAAGAAACATTTCTTCATGAAGATATGTGATGCAGAAAATGAAAAGCTTATATGGCAGTGTTCTAATATTAATGATACTACTACGGGAGGCAGCCAATGACATAGATTGTTCGGGCAACATTGTTGATCTACGGCATCACATTATTATCTTCAATTGAGGCTAAGGTATTTTGGATACGTTATTTACACTTCCTATAGTTCTTCTTTCAAGTAGGAAAAATGAGATGAGAAAAACCATATTATTTATCAAGTGTATTGCTACTGCTGCTGTTAAGCACAAACAGGGACATGAAAACAAAAAAAGTGTTGGTTGCTTAATCTGTCTCTTCAGATTCGTAACAAGATCCCTTTTTCATGAATTGAGTAACACAAACAAAGAACTGTGATAAGAACAGCTCCAGAAGGACGACTTACAGCATCACTGCGAATACCATACACTGTAATTACGGAACATGTGTGATTGGAATCAGATAGCACATAGCACCTGCAGATTATAAGATGAAGTTTGAAAACCAGTTAATAATGCCATTTCATTTACAAAGGGGATAAATAATGAGCAAAGTGATAAAACAATGAACTGCTCTAGGTTCATAAAAATCAAGGTAACTTACAATGGAGCTACACTCTCTTTCTTAGCAAAGAACAAAACTTTCCCTGTGACTGCAATTCCTTTATTTAGACCTTCAGATAGGAGATCCATGGTTGCTCTTTTGTATGAATGACTCACTGCAGGATGTTCCTTGGTTAAACCATCATCCATACTGAGGTTTGATCAAACATCAAACTCTTTTGTTAACTAAGTAGATGAAAATAAATCCTTACAATCAACTGTAGCAAGCGATGATGATAGGGAAGAAAGCCGCTTAGCCTTAGTCTGACCCTGAGAGATATGACCAAATCAAACGTTTATAGCATCAGTAACAGGAGACATTTTTGTTTATAATCTGCAAGTCAGGTATCATAAGCTGCAAAAGTATCACCCGTGTTCCATATCAGGGACAAGACTGTGTAAATGCATTGAAATTTTTTATCAAATCCCTTCTTTTTTGGGTTCTGGAAAGGGTTCTATTTGGATGATTTTATAACTCACACACTTCACATCTCAGACAATAAAAATTAGATGAACAGTAAGTGTCCTGTCATAAATCTTCAGATATTTCTTTACGACTCTAGTGCTGTCAGCCACGATTTCCTAAATGCTTGCCAAAATAAAACGAAGGATCACTGGAAATACTTCATGCAATCTAGCCACAACAAAAATAATCTCACCCGAAGCAAATAGTCTAATTTATCAAGAAGCAGAACTATCATTTGTGCATCCTCCATAGCACTAAGACCAGGATCCATTAATGCAGCAGCTTCAAATCCAGTAAGGGCTCTCTCATAATTCTCCAGATATTTGTTCACCTTTACGAATCAGATCATATTAACCAAGCATTAATTGTAAATGACTATGAGAGGGAAGTGAAGACAACATTTTAGACATCATTGTGCATGCAGGCATTAGTTTTAAAAAGGAAGAAAAGTAAGCTTCTTTAAATAGGCTCCTAATTTTGTATGACTATGCATATAATGCCCAAGCCACTAAAAATATTAAGATCATAATAAGCAGAAAACTTTGTATAGATTAGTAGATCTTCATAAATCCAATTCTAAGCATAACGAGAATAGGAAAAAAAGATGAAGAGAGAGTTAAATATCTGCATATATTTATTATAAATCAATTACACACCCCATTCATGAAGAGTCACCGATTTCGTGAGGAAAATGGAGTGGACTATTAATAATTCACTTTTTTTTAATTCCAACATAAGCATTTGAAGTTGCAAATATATGCATTTTGATGGTCTTCTTGAAACTACATCAACTATGCACCCATTGATATCTGCATATATTAAAATATCATTTGAAGGGGGTTCTTTGATTCTCTCAAAATGCTAAAGTGGTTCCTACCGTGAAAAAGGTGATAGGATTCAAGAAGGAAAAAAGAAGGGTTAAATGAGTTGAGATCACATTATGTTTTCCCCTCATCTCGAAGTTCCATCACATTCCCTGAATTGACAGATCTCTTTGCTGATGAAGGTCCCTGCATCAACTAATTTTTGTTTTTATTATAAAGTTTCAGGTATACTTTTCCCAAATCGACATTTCATTCCTTGGATTTGGAGAAATTGATTATTTAATATACACCTTTTTTCTGGATTAATTCAATTGGCATTCTACTTATATCTCAAATGCAAAACAGAACCATGGTCATACAATCACACAAGTGGGGTTTGGGTAGTGTGTATGCAAGCCTACCACTACCTCGTGAAGGTAGAAAGGTTGTTTCCGATAGAACCGTGGTCATAAAGAGGCATTAATTCCACAACTAAAATGGACGAAGGGGGTACTACTGATGGACAGAAGGCAACAACTATATACCCGAATAAAGTGGGGTACGAGACCTTACCCCTACCTTGGGAGGTAGAGAGCTGACGGACAGAAGGCAAAACAGAAAAAGAAGATCTAGCTTTCCAGCTTGTAAAATCTCATTATGGGACACTTTCCCATCTAATTTTCTTTTCCTTTATATTCATATAGCTGACCCCAACTTGTTTAGGAATGAGGCAATCAGTTGCAACCACAACCAAACTTCTCACAGATAACAAGTGAGTCTAGAAAAGCCACTTTTGCTATAATGTTTCTGAGATGTTATCAAAAAATCTCACACTAAATTACTACACAATAGGATAAATCAGAATTGAGAAGTTATAAGGCTTACAGTGGCACAACTGTAGTACAGATCAGGATTTGACTTCATTTTTTCATCTCTCTCCTGAAAAGGGTTCAGAATTAGAAGAGGTTCCAAGTTTCTAAATAAAACATAGAGCATAACGGACTTAAAATGCTCAACATACAGCCAATAAACCTGAAGTTCATGAGCAAGATTATAACAGGACAGGTGCAGACTCCCAAGAGACGTTGTGTTTAATATAAGCTTTATAGAAGTCCAATCGGCAAATGTATACTTACAGCATTCTGGTATGCTTTTAATGACTGTAGAAGCTTGCTGTGGTCCCATGATCCAGTCACAAAAAAAGAAATGAGAAATGCATTTCCTAGGTTATCTGTTAAAAAAGGATGGAAGCCATACTAGTCAATTAAAAAAAGGCAGACAAAAGCCCATCGAAGAAACTTGAATTTGGATGCATTAAATGTGAATCATGGTTCATCGATCCAGAAAAATCCATACGCAATCAGTTAGAGTATGAATCTAGCAGAACTTTAGCCGTGCATGGTGCTGAAGTAACCTAAGGTGAAAAGTGAAGTGTAGCATGCACTCTTTTGTTTGTTTTTTTTTTGTGTAGCATGCACTCGAAATGTATAAGTACTAAATCTACTTAGTTGCCATGCCTTAATCATGAGTGCGTATAGAAACTACATTTTGCTTCTAAGCTATAACATGCTATAAAGCAAGGCAAACATGGACTTAATATCATTGACTAGCACTAGGTCAAAGGTGAATAGAGAAATAGATAGTGGTTGAACAAACATAACTAAGGGATGTTAGAGCTCGGAATTAAGGAAGTGTCTCCTTTAAACTAGATTCCTTACACCAAGAATATCCATCCTTGACATCCAAAGCGATTGCTTCCCTGGCATGTTTGATGCTTTCATCAACAATTTCTTCTGGATTTTCAGCATCTGCAAAGTAAATATAGATGAATAAAGTATGATCAGCCTTCTTAGGAAAAGAAATGTCAGCGAATATGTTAACTTTTCACCATAAGCAAAAATACAGACAAGAAAGCTTAAATATACATTCTTTACTTTAATACTTCAAGATTAAGATAAATAATCTAAAATGTAGAAATCTCGAAGTAGAGTGGTTGATCAGTTTGGAGAGTAGAACAGAGGGATAGAAGTGGTATCCTTTCGTATTAAGACTCAAAAGAACATGTAGAATAGAAATTTCAGGCATAAATTACAGTAACGTCTATGTAAATGACATTTCAGGTTTTACTGTTGATGAAATATGACATTATATGATCATACTGAAGTTAAGAGATTTCGTAAGGAAGAATCAGAAGGGAAAACTCCAAGGATGAAAATTGCCACATTGCAGCAGCACAATTTTTTTTAATCTAGAAAAAAATATATTCTGTTTTTCCCTGCAAAACGTCTGGTTTCTTTCTAGTCAAAATGTCCATGATTGACATAACTCATAAGGGAATTGTTATTCATATCTGACACTGCTTATGTTTTGCCCCTGCCAACTGGTCATTGTTTGATTTAACTGCCAGCCAAACTCACCGAGTCCCATAAAGATTCCAGAACAGACACCAGATTTGCCAAGTGTTATTCGGCAAGTACACCTTCTATGCTATAGATGTCTCGCAGATTCGATAGTCTTCCCAAAAGCAACACCCACTACAGAGATTGAATAATCTTCTTTGCACGTTGTGATGTGTTAAACATGCCTCAGTAAATCTACCCATCCAAAAGAAAAACCAATTTTATTGGAAATTTTGCTGTCCCTAGCATTTTTAATGGTCCTTAAACATTATCACTGACTTCATTCCTGAGTAGCTATGATAGCACAACTATATAGAATAATTCCTTCCTTTGTTGTTCTCCACAATTCTGAATCCTTTGAGTTTTCATCCGGTGTCAGCTCTCCTAGTGATTCAGTAACTATGACAGTCTCCGAATCATTAATGTTTCTTTTAGATTCTACATCTTTGTTGAATAAAGCTGGATATTTTTGTTTTGGTGTTCCATTATCCTGCAACTTATCAAGCCACAATCTGATATTTACCACACCTACTTTCAATTTGACTTATTCAACAAACTGATTCCATAAGGTTATATTTTTCTCCATACAACCCCATTAATTGCAAATACAGCCCTCAAAATTAGGTACTGGGAGATATCATCATTATGGATGCCTCAATTTCTCTAGACATCAGGTTGGTGATATTTGTAGGTTCCTAGCAAATCACACAAGTCTGACCACATTGCCTTGAATTTCTATTTATAATTTAAAGTTCCTTACATGATGTTATGTCCCATCTTTGGAAAGGAAAAGTTCTAGTCTTCCTTTTTTTGATAAAGTCAAAGTTTTATTGATAAAGTACCAAGATGGCACAGGATCATACAAGACTCAACAAACAAACCATAACATCAAAGAATCAAGTAACTCTCCAAGGGAGAACTCTAGTCTACCATTTATTTAATGCTAAATAATACATCATAGAACTTTACGTCTATGTGTGATACAGGTACTATTGTATGCCTCAGAATTAATAATATGTTGGAAACCTCAAAAAAGAATGGGAAGTATACATAATAAATCATTCAGTTTGAAGTTCTTCATGGTTGTACCCAACTTCATTAGGTTTGGTCACTCAGTAAAAGAAAGCCTTCATATGGTCACATTTCCTCCTATTCACAATTCAGTAATATATATTATATATCTTATCAGAATAAAAGGAGTAGCATATGTACTTGCGATGCTCGTTAAGGAACAAAAAAAACTCAAAGCCTAAAGCAATATTCACCATGAGACAGTTTCCTTTCAAGCATTGATAGTTGACATAGAATCTTCTTATTTGGACCCTGAAAAAATCAACAAATGGAAGCATTATATGTTAGACCTTTTTTATAATACTTCTCTATTAAAATCTTATAGTAACAAATGTAGCAGCAGCATAACCCACCTTGCCAAGAGCAAACATAAAGCAGTTTTTAGCTGCATTTAAATCTCCTTTCTTCCAAATGCAGTTACCCAGACACAGCCAAGCATCCACAAGAGATGGATTCAACTTAACCTAAAACGAACAAATTGACAAACACTTCAAATAACAATGCTACTAACTCAATAACAAAGCATATTTAGGACATCCAATTAGCTTTCTGTATTTATCTTTTACTCACAGCTTTAGACAGATGATCCTCAGCTTCCTTCTTATACACAGGAACTGCATCCAGTATTTTCCCTCTTAGATACTCAGAGGTTGCACGTTGAAGTGGCAATTTCCTCTTTTCTGCAGAAATTTATCAGAAACTTAATCCAAATTCGACGCAATTCCTACTACTTCCGCAGAAGTTAGCTTGAATAATACAGAGAGTTTACCTATAGGAATTTTATCGAGGATTTGAAGAGCTAGATCAGATTGGCTTTGCAATTTGGAGTCTCTCTCCTCCGAAGTTAAGCGGAAACAGTTGTCGCGAAAATTATAAAGGTCATCGGCGGCTGCAGTTGCCTGTGCAAACAAGTCCTCTCCGGCGACTTCTCCGGTTGGAATGCTCATCTCCGGAGATTCTGCTCGAGGTTAACGAAGGAAGGCTGTAATACAAAATTACAAAATGGAATTTATTTAACTCTAAATATATATAGTTTTGATCTTTAGTTACCAAATTAGACTTGTAATGTTAATAAATAATTTTTGTAAATCATCTTAATATCCATGATGATGTAATCCTAATTAAAATAAATAATAAAGCAAGAAATTACTAATTTTAGAAAATTTTAGAGGCATTTTCCGAATAAATTTTTATCAAATTTTAGGATATATATCCATCCTTATTATTTAATATAATGACCGTTGTAGAATAATATAATTTATATTGACATAATTTTAGAGAATTAATAATGATAGGAAAATTTATTTTAAATTTTAATTAAGGGGATTCAGAGTTACGATAGAAATTTTCTTTCCCGTTTTTCGAAAACACCAATATATTTTTGTTCTAAAAACTGTAAAATTAACAAAATCTCATAAATCGATCATTATTACTAAGGATCAAACATAGTTCATCATAAGATAATCTTTATCTAATTAAATCTCTATGCAATAAGAAGCAGATTCAAAAAAAATTATTTAGCAAATTTTTTTTAAAAAATTATGGTAGATCATTTCAAATTTTGATTTTTGAATGAAATTTTTAAATCCTCACGAAATTTACTTCTAATTAATCTATGTATAAATATAATCGCAAAAACTCATCTAATCAAATCTCGACTTGTTCTAACAAATATTAACTTGTGAACTTCCAATAATGCTACTTAGACATCCAAAATGGTCACTAGCACATGTCACGAACAATGTACAAGTAGTGCACTATCAATAAATACTTTCAAACTAATCAAACTATATTGAAATGTAACAAATCTCTTAATATCTTTTGGTTATTCAAATCATCAACCTCCTCGTATCGTTTCCGCTGCATCGAAGAGTATTTATGCACTATGTTCTAATTCAGTGATAAGAAAAATAGCGTTGGGATGGGATCTACGATGTGATATAAAAGTAAACCGGGGGAAATACATTATCCTGGGGTTAGCTATCTTGGGATAACTTATCCTATAACTATGATATTAGATGGTGAGATAAGTTATTCCAAACATGGTAATCAAATAACATAATTTTTTTTATCTCATTACTATTATTTTTTAATTTCTCACACCAAATGAGAGTTAAAACAATACTTTAAAATAATAAAGCTATAATATTATTTAAGTAGTAAATTTACATGGTTATATTTACTATTTCAAGGAATAATTAAAAATTATACCTCACTAATTTTTTCATCTCGGACCTTATTTCTCTCCAACGTTCAATTTAACACAATTTACTTTTAATTTCTTCATGTTCAAGTTAGAAGTTTTCCTCAAATTTATGCCATTATGATTAACTTCCAATATTGTAGTTGAATGGAAGTCGTTTAAACATAAAATATCAAAGAAGTATGTAATTGTTTTAACGTATATATTAGAAAGATATGCAAAATATCATGTATACAAAAATTAAAAGTTGCCAAGCTAATTTTACCAATAATTAGGAAAAGGAAGGAAAATTGAAGTAACAAAAGATTTTGATAAATCCCAAAACAAAAACGAAATTTTTTATTTTTTTTTATGTAGTAAACCTAAGTAACACCAAATTTTGATTGAATTTTTGTTCCTCAAGGTTTATAATCATTTCCCCTTTTAAATTAATCTAATCAAATATTATTAGAATAAATTTTATAAAAGAAGAATCAGCCACACTAGTAATTCTTTGGCAACAAGAATTATCCCAATAACATATCTAATATAGTTCAACAAAATGTGATACCAAAGAAAATTCATTATTATATGAATTTAACCTTTATTTTATTTGTTATATTAAATAGCTCTTCGACTTTAAAAATTAAAAATTTGATAGAAAAATCAGAAATACAAGAAAACTTGAACTAATAACAAAATACCATGCATACATAAATTACTTCATGACTTTGCATATAAACTTAGTAGTAGAACTTTTTTACATGATCCAAAAAGTTCCATAATTCTTACCAAAACGAAATAATAAAACCCAAAAAAAACATTAAAATTAAAACACACACTAATATTTATTTATTTATTTATTTTAAAGCATGATCATTTTCCCTTTTGTCCAGAGTGGAGACCAGAGAAGTAACCCTGTGGGTTACTCTCAAAGCCACCCCTTGAAATGTACGCGCCGCCGCCACCTGGCGCCTTCATTGACCCGCCGCCGCCGCTCCCCTTAGCAGAGCCGCCACTACCACCGCCACTTTTAGCACCACCACTTCCACCTCCACCACCGTTTCCGCCGCCGCCGCCGCCTCCCTTACCACCACCGCCACCACCTTTGCCACCAGGCATTTTATATTGTCGTATAATAGATAATATATATTAGCACTCTGGAACGAATTATAGTAATATCTTTATCCACGCTCTCCTTTATATAGAGAGAATTATTCCCCTCTCTAATTTAACTCTTTGTATTATTCTTTTATTTCGATTTACGTGACACTCTTCAGATTTTAAAAGAAATTTATGACTATCTTTTCATCTTAATTTCCGTGACACTCTTCAGATTCCAAAAGAAATTTATGACTATCTTTTCATCTCAATTTATGTGATATTCTTCGAATTTCAAAAGAAATTTATAACTATCATAACTTATTTATACTCTCTTTGTTCACATTTATTTATGATGCTTTGTTTTACTATGACTCTAAAAGTCATTTGATAAATCTTTATTGCTACGTTGAATTAGATTTATTCAATATTTTAAATATTTAAAAGCTATACAAAAATATAATAAATTATACTTAATTTTATATTTGTATGACAGTAAAATACATGTTAAAATATGGATTAAAATCTTATAATTTGATTATTAAAAAAAGTAAGAATTTCACTTTATGTATAACTACTATATATTCTATCATGTATTAAGATGTGTATTATTAAGATACTAAATTTTTTGATATTAGCAATGCAATAATTTCAATGCATACATTTACATATATAATTAAAAATCTTATTACCCCTCAAAACTTTTTTTACATCTTTTTAATATATACAATGCATGCTATTTTTTAATGTACAAACTACTTTTAATGCACAAAAATAATTTTAATATAATCAATATACACATGCAAGTATTACTAACACACTCTAATCTATTTAATAAATACTTAAAATGATCCAAACCAATGTAAACTAGTTGTATGCTACTGAGTCTTTACACATTGTTTGGATAGTTATTACGTATCATTTCATAATGTATCGTATTATATGGTATGTATATTATTTTACTGCTCACATCCTATAGTAAACCAATATACATACAACACAATATAATATATTATAAAATGATATATAATACAATACGATACATTATTGATCAAACATTTACTGATAGTCACTATGCAACTAAGCAAATTAAGTTTAAAAATAATGGAAATCAAAGTATTCAATGCTATTAATAAGGAGCATTATTGTAAAGATAACATATGTATGAAGGTTATATAAAACACTGGCAAAAAATAGGTTAACCTAAAAATTGCTGATGAAAAAGTGAAAAACTAAATCATAAGAACTTGCCAATAAAACTTAGATAGTAAACGAGAAGAATGAAATTATTAAACACTTTTGTCCATAAAATTTCGAAATTCAACTTGACCAATGCAGGACACAAGAAATACACACAAAGAGCTTCATAAGAATAGGGGCAACAGTAATGCCAACCATAACTTTGAAAAAATCTTCATCACAGAGTACAGAAAAATACATAACTGATCACGAAGCAGCGCGAGAGTCGCTACCTCAAACCCTCTAAACGATACAAGGATGCTGCTTATTTACGATATATATAGAAGTTTCAGTACCTACTGTCAAATTGTACACCACTAATTCGATACAAGGATTTACGACACTAACAACGTGCTATGAACAAAATGTTGTATTCACATGTCCATACCATCGAATATCTCTCCATCTTCATCAAAACTTGAGTCGTCTAATAGGTGTCCTTCACTAACCAAGTTACTGCAATAAACAACAGTTGATCAGACCTAAATGTATGCTGGTTAAAAGTAGAATATCACATCCTGGAACATTGGAAGAGTAGAGTAATCACCTCACACAGCTGAAGCGGAAACTCACGACACGTTTCAATCTTCTATTGTAGAAGAAAAAGTGGTAAGACCATCTGGAAAAGATGCAAAGACTTGTGTTAATGGACTACCACTCATAACAAGAAATTTGACTAGTAAATACAATCTTGTCGCTCTTTTTGTCGTAGTCTCACATGATGTTTGGGCAATATTTTAATTTGAAAATGACCATGAACTACAGCTTTAACCAATCAAACAGGACAAAGAGAAACAGTTTATATAGGCAAAATGAGATGAAATAGGAAAGCCAAAACATCATATTCAAGAAAAAGGAAAGAAACATATGACAAATGGAATAATCAAAGCTGGATGTGGATGTAAATGTACTAATAAGTAAATTTTACTATAACTTACTCGTCTGAATAACATCAATCAAGCCCGAGAGCAAAAAAAAAAGTATAATACTTTCTATCTATAATAATCTCTAGCCTATTAGTTTTAGTTCAACTGCCTTGCCCTTGACCTGACCATGGTTTTTGGGTACTTCGTAAAATGTAGTTGGAGAGGACCTCAATCAGATGGTCTACATAAAAAGTTGAAGAATAGGGACCTCATGCAGAAAGTTGTCACAGTTAAACAAATAATTGGATAAAGAAGATATATCCATATAAAAAGTCTTACATGGCTCCTTTCTCGAGAAATGGATCTGCATCTGCCTCCGGATTGTAAGTGTAGAGTTCACATTCAGCAACTTTTACAACCTGCACTGCTAATAAGTTAAGCAACTTGACCATGTTCCCTCTTTGTCTCCTTTTTATGTTGATAAAAAAGTACCTCACCTCATCTAAAGCCTTGTACAAGGTTTCAAGCAGAGCACTGCCTTCATTTGCGTCAAGCCATTCCTGCAACCCAAATCATAGAATATCTAAACAAAAAGCTCGAAGTTCTCTCTATGATAGCTTAGCTATGTCTTGAAACGAATATAACATTATGACATCTCCATTACGACATAAAATACACTCACTACCCTTTCCGAAGAAAACACGGAAAAGATAAAATAGTCTAATCATCTGACTGCTCTACATATGCTATTGCAAAACACTAGAAAGAAACAGTCAAATAACGGTATATAATTCTTTTCCGAAAAGCAATTAATCTGATCTTTTGGTCTATTAAAGGCATAGATCCTAAGCACAACCTTGTTTGATTAAGTTACCTCTAGTTACATGCTAGTTAATCAAAACAAGGTAATCAAGTAAAATCAAAGGTAGGAGATGATTTCAACTGAAATGGCGACATGAGAACCAAGGCAATTGCCAATATGTTCCCATCATATAATCTGTAACAAACACAGCTTAGTAGCAGAAGAATGGAAATATAATAACCTTTGAAGCCTCAAACATGTAGACATCAAATATCTGCTTAAAACTGTCCCAGCTCTCTTCAGTGAAAAACTGGTGAGCATTCACTGCACTGTAAACCATAAAGTTGGCAAGTCAAAGCAAAACAGGGACAAATTGCATATACACGCATAATCAGAACACTGACAACAGACAAGACAACTTGAGAATTGTATTGGGAAATGGAGAGACTTGAACTCTCAGCTCCTTCAAGAGCAACAGTGATCTAAACTGTCTGTCAATCCATCTGACAACACTCCCACAGCTGTAAGAGTAGGATTATAAAGCGGGATGCCACGTCGCCAAAGAAGCTGACAGTGGCATTACCCATAATCCACCCAGTCAGCTTATACTACAAATACAAGAGGATTGTGCTTTTCCTTTTTGAGTAAATACAAATATAAAAACATTATTTATACACCATAAGTTAGAGACTTACCTGAAGTCATAATCTGGATACATGTGATAGAGAGAAAGGAGTAGATATATCAACGTTTTCCGGCTGGAATGAAAAATTAGAAAAAAAAATGCATTATGAAACAATACAAACTCGTTTCAGACGTAAAACTCCAGCCATAGGTCTGGATTCACCACCTGGATCTACACATTAGATATTCAACAGGTGAAGAAGAATCCGCATCTGAAGATTTTCCAAGATAATCAAAAATCTGCAACCAAAAGTTACTTTAAGATCTCCCGGAAGAAGAAACTTTATTAGTTACTCCTACGGAAACAAGAAGAAATTGAACGACTGTCATAAACAACCGAAGTTGCAAGAAATAAATGAAGTTTCAACAACACGGGGGAGGATGCAGTCGATAAATATACAATAATGAGCATAAAAAAGCTAATCAGGATTGAAAATAATGAGATTCAGTTTCTACATATTTGGGAGAAAGGTGTAAATTTATTTATCTTTCTGACCAAAAACAAGATGTAAAGTGAACATCATGATTAGCACAATATAATGCTTCTTGTGTCAAAGCTCTTCCATTAAAGTTGAATTGCTAATTACGCAGGACAGAAGGACTACTTCTTCCTATTTGCTAAGCTTTATTGTGCAGAACTACCACGTACCTATGCTTGTAAGAGTTAGCAGATACTCACTGAATAGTCAAGCAGCGTGCAAGCTAGTCTGGACGCAAGTGTTTTTAAAAAAATAGCATCTCTATTTTCTAATAAAAAATAATGCAAGACACACATATGGACCTCCCTGAGGATGCATAATCCCCCTGTCTTCCCTGGGTGAGCGCTTGATAGTAGAAGAAGCCTTTTGTTTTATACTTCAATACATGTGATTTCACTTATACAAAAAATTTGATGATATTAACAAAAACTTGTAATTTTCATTCACCAATCAACCTTTCATGCAAAACGAGCTCCATATTGTTGAAAATAGTAGAGAAATGAAGTGTTGCACAATGATTGCTCTACCTACCCACAGTAAAGAGTAAAAGACACATGATAGATAACATATTCATGAATCGAAGTTACCTCATTCTCCAAGCTAAGCGATAATTTCTTGTCTGTTCCAGTGTGTTTACCTAACAAGCAAAAGTAAACATCATGAGATTTTCCAGATGCAAGCGCAATTTCTACTTGGAGATCATTGGAAGCACTTACAAGAATACGCTTCGAGACATCCTTTAATGGTTCGCTCTCCAAGATTCACATGACTCAGAAAATCATTTATCCTGTACGTGCAAATAAAAAAATTTATTGCAACCAAACAACAAAAACTCTTCTGTACTTATATGTCGAAGCTTACCGATCAAGAGGGGTATATTCCAGGTACTTCATGATTGATAACAATGCAGAAGTTTAGCCCAATGATGATACCAGAGGTCCTAACAGAAAAACAAAACTTCAGGATCATAAATTATACACCCAACACCAATTAACTGTCACAAGAAATCATATTCAGATCTTATACCATGTCCAAAATCCAAATAAGAACACATCAAACTCCAATAAGAATAAACAGAACATATCAGATTTACCACATTCATAGCAAATTAATATTGTCTTTGTCGATAGGCATGATTCTTCCAATTCATAATTTAGGACCATAGTATCTTACAATCTTTTTCTTTTGAGTGCCACCCAAAGTTGAAGGGGAAAATGTGCAATTCAGATATAGCAACAGATATTAATACACATCCGAGTAAAGAAACTACGCATGACAAACTTCAAAATCTCCATAATCCCATGAATGGGGAGCACAATGAGCTCTTCAAATCTCCTCAATTAACCAACCAACAATTACATATCAATTTAGTCTAAGGATCAACATACCAGCATAATAAACTTATATGTTGTTTTATATCTCAACAAATCTATGAAATTTTTGCTCATATAAAATTCACTCAAGGAGTCCAACAAACTTCAATATTTCCACTTCTCATAACACAACATTAAAAATGCTCAAAATTTCCTCAAATCTCCATAATTGACCAACAAACAATTATTAACCATAATTACAAATCGATTTGTCCAAAGGGCGAATATGCAAGAATAATAAGCTAATATAATGTTCTATATCTCAGCAAATCTATGAATTTTTGCTCACATAAAAATGTTCATTTAAAAAACTTCAAAATTTCCTCAACACAAACACAATTCCCCCAAAACATAACATTCTAAACAAATGCAAACATGAAAAGAACCAAAACCCACAACAAAAAACCATAGATCTACAAAGTTTGACTTACAAATAAGCAAAAAAAAAAGAGCACACAAATCTGAAAATTCAAACAGAAACTTAGCTCAACACACAACAACAAAAACATACCCCTTTCAACAAACTGAAAAATAATGTGAAATTGAGAGTTAAATTCAGAAAGAAACATACCCTTTTCAACAAACTGAGATATATAGGAGAAATTTAGAGCTGAAATCAAATGGGTTATTGAAAAAATTGCTTCTTTTTTCTGGGAATTCCTTTATGATAATGAAAATGAACTCTTTATATTCGAATATTCGAAAATTTTGTGCAAAATTTGAAAGTTTGGTGAAATTTTTCTTCAAAAAATGTGAGATTTTGATGAGACAACTTTGTTGCAGTGTTGCGTTGGCATAATCTGATTGGTTGACGTTTGATGATTTTGTCGTTTTCCGTTATAGTTTGGTATTTCAATCCTGTGGATCTCTATAGAGGTTCAACCTTATCCATTAGATCACGTTCATAAAAGTTTATTTTTAAAAAAAATAGTTATTGAGAATATTTTAAAATATTGATATATATGATTATTTTATTTAATAATATTTTTTACGATGTAAGATCGATATAAATTAATACAAAATTTATGTAAGTAATGAATTTTATGGTTCAAAATCTTAGTCACGTGAAATTATAATGAAGTATGATTTTTTTTAATGTTATGAGAATACTATTTAAAAATTGATTTAAATTTTTAAATTATATGTGTTTATTCATATATTACAATAACAAAATTTTAAGTACAATTCCCTCTTTTCAAATTTAAAAGTAACGTAGATGGATTTATTAACCTTCATTATTTCTAACAATCTTATCTATGGTTTCTTTTAAGGGTAACTTTTACATATAACAAATAAAAAATTTATATTTGTATGTTATAGCAAACTTTACATAATTACACTCCATAGCAAACATAAACTGTATAATTCGCTATACATATACAATTGTATAATTTGCTGGCCTATTTCGCTGCAATTGTATAATTCGCTATCCTATTTCACTGCAATTGTATAATTCACTACCTATTTTGCTGCAATATTAAGTGTATAGCAAGAAGATAAACGTCTTTCTCTCGCTTTATACAAAAACAGAAACACAATATATACACTTCTGTTGTATAAAGTTAGAGAAAATTGTATTTCACTGCAATTGTATAATTCGCAATTTATAATTCGTTGACCTTTTTCTCTGCAATATTTGAAGTAAAATGTTTGTAAATTGTATAATTAAGTGTATAACACGAAGATATATATTTTTGCATGTGTATATACAATTTTTTCTCGCTTTATACAAAACAGAAACAGAATTATACACTTCTGTGTATAAAGCGAAAGAGGCGAGCGAGAATGGAGAGTGGCGAGCGAGAATGGAGAGTGGCAAGCGAGATTTATGGGAGAGAGACGCTGACAAATTTTAGTTAACGTTTGCTATGGAGCACAATTAAATCAAACCCTAGCTATTCCATTTATTTTAGGTTATTAGTTTGTTATTATATACAATTTTTCCTTCTTTTAATTATCTTTAATTTGAATTTTTCATCCTGTTGCAGCGTATTTTTTTTATGTCATTTTGAAGTATTTATTATTAGTATTTACTCCCTTCGTTCGGAATTGTTTGTCATGTTGCGTTTATCCAAAAGTCAATTTGACTAATTTTCAAAGATAAATTAGATCACATTAATTTGATATTTTTAAAAAATAATTAGATATTCTAAAACTATATGAAAAGTACTATAAATTACAAATTTTTTTTTTTTTGCATATTAATATGATGAAAAAGTACATCTTAAAATATTAGTCAAAATTTTTATAATTTGACTCTAAAAATAGAAATTATGACAAACAAAAAAAAGACGAAAGGAGTATTAGTTTACGAAATTATTTTAAATTTTTCGAGTAAGAAGATGAGAACGATTTGATGTTTTTAGAGTTATATTTCTAGAAATGAAGAGTTGTCGAAAAGATAGACTTTCTATTAGACTCGAAGTAAAAAATAAAAAATAATATGTCTTGTTAATTCAGAATTCGAATAGTCAAATTCAATGTGATATTATAATGTTTACCCATCATAAACTTGTTCAAATCACAAGTATTTTGACACACAATTGTTGGGGTGGGTTATCAATTAAAAGTTAGGTGACATGGTTAGGTGCCATAAATGGGCCAAAAGCCCAAGTTTTTGTTTATTGGATGGGCCAAAGCCCAAGATTTTGTATACAAGTCAAAGAGTGTGTTGGTATGGGCCTGTATCATGTATGGTTCCATGTGAAGTAACAATTACAAAGATAACCCATTTAGAACCATCATTTAAATTTAGGTTTAAATTGTTAACTCATAGCATGTTTGAAAGTTTAAAATTTAGACACATATAAGTATAACTATGTCTGAATTTCAATCATATTTTGAACTTCAATCAAATATTTATTCGATGTTGATTACTCTTCAAAATAAGAAGGTGGCGGATACGTTCGAGCACAAATTTTAAGAACAAATAATTTATATCGTGATGAACACAATAAAAAATAAATTGACTATTCGTCGCAGCGGAGTGCTTTGCTAATTTAATTTGGACCATGCACTAAAGGTCCATTTCCAATTCTCCACGTGGAAACATAAAGGCCCTAGAAAATCAAAGAATAAGAATTAAATAAAAAAACAAAAGAATACGTGGAATTAGATGATCTAATGAACGTATAGTTTATGTTGACTAATTTTTTATTTTTAATATTAAAATCAATAATTTATTGAAAAGTAATAGAATCAAGAGAAACTATACACATAACACCCAATTACAGTACGTGTCTTTATAGCTAGATTTGATTTACGACGAACATATTTTATATGTAATTTCGTAGATAAGATTTAAATAAAATAAAATGTATGTAATTTTATTTATAAGTGAAAAGTTATTTTAAACTTTTTTATTTAAGTTAAAGATCGATAATATGAGTAAACTTATTCTGATAGAATTTTCGATTGATAATAATAATAATTCAAAAAAAAGTACTAAAATCAAAATAATACCTATATCATTATTTTATTGTTAGGATTATGACTCCTAAGATTCTTGCATGCAACTAAATACATACCTAAATGTCCTAAAAAAACTAGTTGGTCAACCATACCTAATATGTTTCTAAAAAAAAAAAAATAAAATCGAATAGCAATGAAATTCGTTAGACGCTAAATAGTTTATAACTGACATGATTTTTTAGATAATTCGTTGTTAAATAGGATTGATATCGCTAATTTCTATCTTTTTGTAGTGATGTAGCTAATTTTCTTTCATGACCCGACAATTTTATTTTATTTTATTTTTATTTTTATTTTGCTTTTTAATGTCAAATTTCTCTTGTAATTCCATTTCTAGAATGGTTGGTTAACCAAATTTCTTTAATAATTTTATTTTGCTGCAAAAATTAATTTTGTAAAAGAAAAGAGAAAAAGAAAGAATAGGAGAGAACTTGAGGAATTTAATTGGTCAATTCAAAGACTTTTAAAGAAATTCATAGGCCTTTGAAAATGAATTAAACGATCATTCTTAGAAATTAATTAATTAATTAATTATTTGAAGGACCAAATCTTATACATGTTGACCTAACATTACCTTATAATTTGATAGGCTGATTTCACGATTAATATTTAAAGTACTTTTATTCAGAAAATATTCCACTCAAACTTTAATAATGAATTGAGACTTTCTTTTTAACTCGCACAAATTTAAATTATTTTTTTTATGTTTAGTATCTCGATTAAATTTAGTTCATGCACAACAAAAAAGTTTATTTGAGGGTACACTACCAGTATGATTTTCTCTTTAATCTAAGGCTCAAATTCGAGACTTATGATTTGAAGTGAAGCAGGCTCACTACTACATCACAAATCACGTTGTTAGATTTAAAACTAATTAATCTACTTTGGAGGGGAGAACGATATACCTAATTCATGTATATTCAATAATTTTGCTTACATTATAATATATGTATAAATATATTCAGTAATTTAAATATCTATAAAAAAAATTCTCAATTTTTTTGTCGAGATTCCTAAAAAAATACTTATTTGAACAATTTTCAATAAAAATCGATTTTCATTAGAGTCAATCCAAAATAACGCTCGACGAAGACATGAAATCTCCATCAAAAGCCCCAAATTTCTAATAGAAACATTCATTCGAACTTTCAGCTTTTTAGTAACATTATATATATTAATTTAAAATTGTTAAGTATTGTACATATACATATTTTAAATTCTGAATCTACCTCCGTTCCGAGTTCATTAGAAAAGAGAAGAATAACAATATATATCCATGAGGGAAGCATGATGGAGTTGACTTCTTGCATGAGTATATAATTTGAAGTTACTTATTGGTTTGGGAAGGTTACCAACCAAACCAATGAAAGAACTATGACTTTAAAGTTAATACTTAAATTTCATTTTATTTTATTTTACTATTTTATTTTTTTCTTTCTCAAATCATTTAATAAATTGGATAATTACAAAGAACACCCCAAAAGTTAGCCAACTAACCAAATTGGTACATTTATGAAGAAAAAAAAAGCATCCTAATTTTAAACCACATCAACATTCTTCCACAATTTGGCTTTAATATTTAGTTTGTAAGATAATTATTTACCAAGTTCATATTTTAAATTTATGTGCTATTCATTTAATTAACTAATTGTGGTGCTGTTTAATACGGACGGAAAGTTTAAAAATTTTGATTCAACTTTTATATTTATGTAATAGAAATAAATATCAAAATATTATATTTTTTAAAATTTTGTACATAAATTATTAAGAGTGTAAATTTTATATCTAAACTATTATTTATGTTATTTCGTAATTCTTATATCACTTTCTTTCCTCATAATCTAAATCATCCTATTAAGTTATATATTTGTAGATTCAAAATATTAAAATGACAAATTACTTAAAAGAAAGACTTTTTAGTATTTTATTTTATTTTTTCCTCTTCTATTTCGATTGGTATATTATATTTCTGATTAGAATTAATATCGTATCACTTATATCACATCAAGAGTACTTATATTGTTTATTTATTGTTGCTTCTCTACGTAATTTAAATTCTACCTCTCATAATTCGTTACAACATCAAATAAACTTCTAAATTTAATCAACTCAAGATAATATATGTTTTATTTTTGTGACAAAATAAATACTTAATATTCCTTCAATCATTTAGAAAGTCAAATTAATGTAAAATAATTGTACAGAAACTAGAACTTCTCCGTTATATATGTAGGTATAGCATATATATTGTTTAAAAAATAATTAATCAACTTGCTAAAAAAATAATCCAACTTTTATTATATTATTATTATTGCCCTATTTATTAATAAATTAACAAAAATTATTATCCAAAGAGGATAATGCACATTTTGAAGTAGACTTACAATGAAAGAGTTTCAACGTATTTTCTCAATTAATATATGTGTTGTCAACTATCGAAATACTATTTGAAATTCTTGCGTATATATTACTGAAAAAAATAAATTAGTGACCAACAATTTCTATCACTAAAAATAACAAAAATTCATTGATAATCCTTTTAATAATGGATTGCAAATGAATTATTAAAAAATCGGTCAGCTACCATCTACGTGTGTAAACTGGATCGGAATTTAAGAAAGTATAATTTTTAAAAAAAATTGTATAATTTAAAATTAAAGGTACGTAAAATACATTAAAATTATTTTAATTTTATGATCTTAAATATGTCATATAAAAAAATTAAAATTTAAGAAAAAAAAAACGAATGAATTAAAACGAAAAAATAATATATTTGCATATTTGTTATTTGTAAATTTTTGTTCAATTTTACTTATAATAAAATAGAAACTAATAATCTACGCTTCTTAGTCAAGACAATCGGCTTGCTTACCTTTCAAGATTGTGATATTTGGATTCTATCTTATCTTATTATATAAATAAAAAAATATATATCTGATATATCAAATCAGTTTAACTTTATTGAAAAAAAAAATATAATATACCAAATAGTGAATTACTTAATATATGGATCGATCATAATTTTTTTTTTCAATATCTGATATTTGTATTGACAGAAGAAAAGCTAAATTGAGTATTATTATGAGTTTGATGAGTGCATGCAATAATTTTTTATTCAAACTTTATAAAATTTGCTTAAATTTATATATATTATCAATTTAAAGCTTAGTAACTTAAAAAATTTAAATATTGAATCCTAATTCAAATTATATTGTGATATCATTTGTGTGTAATGAAAGTTTAACTAATTCAAATTCATTCGATATAAGGTTATTTAAATGAAATATAAGCCTTGGCAGATTTTTAATATCAATATTTCGAACCTAAAACTTTAACCTAATGTAGCTGGCATATAACATTTTAAACTTTATGTTAAAAGTATGTAGACATAATATGAGAAATAAAATTTGCATGCATTATTTCAACTGAAAAAAAAAATGAAAATGGCATGCATCATCGTGTGATCTTTTCATTATAAATCTTTTTAAATATATTTGCATGTTTTTTATTTAATAGTTTTTGCTAATATCATGAATTCACTTACGCTCTTTATTTATTTTGTGCTCAGTCTGAAATACAATTATGACATTGAAAGATTCTAGTTATTTTCTAGGCGGATCATCGTGAAAGAAGAGGAATTCTCGAATGTAACGCTGAAAAGAATTTAAAAAAATTAAACGAAGAGTTATAAGAGGTGAAAATCTAATGTACGATTCTATAGAGTGACATTAAAGATCTCTAGGTTTGGGGAAGGCCCCTGCGGAGAAATTGTAAACACCTTAGTTTTCATAGTTCAGTATGTTATATGATTATAATTTAAATGTATAAAAACTAATATAAAAAGTACTACTTATATATATAAGTTGCAGTTCTTCTCATATCAATATGATCTTTAAAAAAATAATTAACCACCTTAAAACATTGATCAAAGTCAATTAGTCCAATTCTCATAAACGAAATATGACAAGTAAAAGCAAACGAAAGTCAACTAAAGTATAAAATTAGATATTTTAAAAATTCTTATTACAAAACAAATTTCGAAAAGAGTGTAAATTTATTTTATAAAGAAAAACTTTTCATATAATTTAATTTAGTCAAGGTATAATCTGTGACTAATCACTACATTAATGAAACTATTATTAGGGGGATGAGTTGCATTAATCATATACATTTTGTAACTGAAAAAATGGAGACTATTTCAACTTCATTAAATCAGTTTAAAGTGTCAAATTATATATTTCATGCTAAAATTATGATAATGAATAAATTGTAAAACAAACATCAATACAAAAAAAATTAATTATTTCATTATTTTTTAAAAATTTATATGTGACTCCAAACCTTGACTTATAAACATGGGAAAATAAATTTTGCATCCATTATCTCAACCAAAAAAATAAATGAAAATGACATGCATTATCATGTGATTTTCATTCCAAATCTTTTTTTTTCATATTTATTGGATTGTTTTTTAATTTCACTCATTATAAAATTAGAAAAATTTTAAAATTATTATTTACGAAATAGACTTAGAAATTTATTTTTTAAAAATAAAAACCTTTTCATATTATTTAACTCAATCAAGGTAGTAGAGTACACGATTTGTAATTACTACATTAATGAATTATTAGGGATGAAGTTACATTAATTATAAGTTTTGAAACTGAAAATAAACGGAAATTATTTCAACTTCGTTATTTAATGAACTAATCATTCATTAATTAGTCTTATACTACTAAACAAATTAACATTCTTACACTACTTAATGCAGTAATAACGTATATACTACTCTATTATTAATTAAAATTGACTGATAATAATAGTACCTAATTTATAAAAATTTCATAATAAAGGGTAGATCTAGATAGTCAAGAATTCACATAAATTCATTAATTTTTACTCAAATTATTTATAATTATATAAATAAAAAGTATCACTAAACATATATAAATACTTTTAATTATAAAATTTCAAATGTTATTATAATGTTAATATGATATCATTATAGAAGTAAGTTACACAAGTCATAAAAATAAATTCTGAATTTAATGAAATTTTGAACTAAAAATAAAGTAAAATATAACTTGTTACAAGCATTAATAGAGTTAGACTAATCATATCACAAAAAAACTATAATATTTATTTGATTTTAATGTCTTTTTGACTATGAATTTCTTTTGCCTTAAAATATTATTATTATTATTATTATTATTACAAATTATTTAAATATAAAATTGTTTAGTATAATTTTCTTAAAGTTAAAAAAATTTGATTATTAAAATAATCTTCACTCTAAATTATTAATAATTTTTTTTTTAATTTCATAATTATTATTTTATGTATTTCAAATTTTGAAAATTTTATAAAAAAAATTATGATTAATATGTAAGAGAAACAAAGGGAAGAAAGACACGTTTTGAATGGCTCGAAACCTGAAAAGATACTGTTCATTATTTTATTCATTAATTTATTTTAAAATCATTTAATTCAAAAACTTGACCTTTTTGTTTCAAATTAAATTCTTGATCTTATAATGAGACTATAAATATGCTTTATATCATGTATTATTATGATTAAACTCTATTTTTCATTTTGATTCTTTGAAAATTTTTGAGTGTTTAAACAAACAAAGACACTCAATCTCTTTGCTTCATTCTAAAAGAGAGATCTTTTTTAAGATTTAGAAAAAGAAAAGAACCTTTCTTAGCTTGTAGATATCCGATCCCCTTCTTGTAAGTCTCTTTTTTTTTCTCAGTATATTCCATTAAATTCTCTATTTTTTCATCATGTTTGTTGTGTTATAGCTTTGAATTCATATTAAAGATCACTTTTTGGCATCTGGGTATTTTTTCCTTTTTAATGTTTGTGTGTTAATAGCTTGAAATTTGTTCAAAAAGTGAACTTTTTGTCATTTGGGGTTGTCAAGTTTCAATCTTTTTTTGATACCATTTTTGTTATTTGCATGGTACTTCCTATTTTTGCTTGAAACTTGTTGTAATGATCATTTTTTGGTATCTGGGGTTCTTAAGTTTCAATCTTTTTTGATGCCCCTTTGGTTGTTATTTGCATGTTACTTCTGTTTTTGCTTGAAATTTGTTTTAAAGATCAGTTTTTGCCATCTGGGGTTGTCAAGTTTCAATCTTTTTTGATACCATTTGTTGTTGTTTGCATGGTTCTGTCTGGTTTTTCTTGGTTTTGATACTTTTCTTGGATTATGTTGGTTGTTTTTTTGTTTTTCTTAGGAAGGTTCTTGATGCAAGCTCTTGTTTTGTCCTTGATTTAAATTTGTCATGCTTTTTATTTTTCTGAATTAGAGTTGTATGTCCTTTATTTCAAACCTTGTGTTTTTTTTTAGGTGTAGTTTTGTAGTTGGGAATTTTACTTATTGAGTTTTATGCCTTTATGCCTTTATTACTCTTTCACTTTTGTATGATTGGCTGGTGTTTTGATAATTCAGATTGAAACAACTTTTATGGTTTAAGGCAACTTGTGTGCTGTTATTTTCTGTTTTCAGGAAATTCTGGTGGAAAGCTGATTGTTTAAGGCATCACTGTCTCTGTTACATCAAAAAATAATTAAAAAGTGGTTTTTAGCTGATATTGGTTACATAAGAATGGGAGATCACTTTGTGTTTCTGGTTGATCGGTTGCTAACTGAATCCAGTTTGGAGGCTGCAATTCAAAGTAGAGACCCGAAACTGCAACCATCATCGATAACAAAAAGCTCGGTAACTGATTGCTCTTCCCAGGATTCTGATCCTCTGAGTCCTAGGAAGATGGTCGAATGCAGGATATGCCAAGATGAAGATGTGGATTCAAATATGGAAGTTCCTTGCTCTTGCTGCGGTAGCTTGAAGGTTTGTTGAGCTTTCTTACAAACTTAACTTTCTTTCTTTTCGTGTATATGCTATCTATATTGGACTGACATGTGCTTAATCGAACGACATGGACGGGGACTCATATAGTCGAAGCCAATTTGCTAGAAATTGAGGCCTAATTGTTGTTTTATGCTATCTATCGGTGTTCTAATTTTCTGTTATTGGAGCATGTTTATGTCGTTAGAAGTTCATTATATGCTTAAAAATCAATATATGACTTGTGCACTAGTGCCTATTGAGTATTCTCTGTTGTTTTTTCGTCTTCCTACTATTCAAAAATTGGTGTGTGATTGGGTTGCTTGTTTCCACGAGCACATGTTGTTTCCAGTGAGGAACTGGTTCTGTCTAATGATGAGCTTATTAATATTGAGACAATTAGATTTTGGAATTGTGTTTGCAAGTTCAGTCTCAATTGTGTTATTGTTTTTTGGTGATAGATTATTACTTCTACATACTAGCTAAGCATTGGAATGTTTTACATCATGCTCAAGATCATGAACATGCTTTAACATCATCCCTCTACCTTTTTTTGGTGATGTTGAACATGCTTTAACATCATCCCTCTACCTTTTTTTGGTGATGTTGAACATGCTTTAACATCATCCCTCTACCTTTTTTTGGTGATGTTGAACATGCTTTAACATCATCCCTCTACCTTTTTTTGGGCTGGACCATGGTGATGTTGCTGCGCTTTTGGCTTTCATTGACTAGAGATATTCCTGTCTGTTCATTCAGTTATTTTCTTATTTCTACCAAACTTGAGACTCTTCTACCTAGTTCCATGTGTTCCGAATACTTTATTCTAATATTTTATTTTTATCTTTAACCCATTATGTGGTTTTGCAACTGCTTCATGGTTGTGCTTGGCTTTCTTTCAGTATGCACATCGGAGATGTGTGCAAAGGTGGTGTAACGAGAAGGGTGATACCATTTGTGAGATATGCCACCAGGTGGGTGACTTTTCTAAGTTTTTCTTTATGCAACTTACAGGCTAGAAGTGCATCTGTACCATCCGTGTGCGTAATTCTGCAGTTACTGTTGACATTGTATCCTTATGATGTATTTGTGTTGATTACAGCCTTTTAGGCCTGGTTATACGGCACCTCCCCCAATTTTTCGACTTGGAGGCATCCCAATGAACTTTAGGTATCCTTCTTTGTCTTTCTTGTTGCTATTATTAGGAAATTGAATATTCTGCTCCATATCCCATATTATTTTTTCTTACCATGTGTTGTGGTGCTTTACTCAGGGGAAACTGGGGAATTGTTAGAAGAGACTTGAATAACCCTCGTCTGTTAGCTGTCGTTTCAAGTAATCGTAATTTCATCAACTCTGATGACTATGATGATGACTATGCCGTCTCTACATCAAGAAGCATGATGTGTTGTCGTTCAGTTGCAATGATTGTAATTTCTCTCTCTCTCTCTCTCACACACACACACCCGCACGCGCTAATGCATTTTAGTTAAGACTTTGAAAAGAAAGCATTAGATTCTTCAATAACTAGCTTGTGTGCCAGGAAGTACGATACACAACTGTGATCTGCCACTGCAGGATATCCCATTTAGACAATTTCTAAATCTAAGTGCAGCAATTTGATTCTTCTTTTTGTTTCCTTTTTTAACAGTTTATGCTGCTTCTGGTTTTACGACACACTCTTCCCATCATAGTGAATCAAGCACAGGACTATTCGTTCCCTTTGGTCATGGTAACGTACTAAACTAGAAAAAATAGGAATCACATTGTTGTGGTCTTTTCGATTATGTTCTTACTCATTACCCTTTGCACACAGCTACTGCTGCTGAGGATTGCTGGCATTGTTCTGCCTATCTACATCATAATGAAAGCAGTGACCTCTTGCTACCGTCACCAACGCCAGCAGGTGAGTCGAGCTACTATCTATTCCCCTTACGTTCCTCCCCGATACTACCCCCATGCCTGAGCTAACTAAACCTTTTCATCCTTCGCAAACAGGCTGTTTTACCTATCTCCTCGTCTGATGAAGAGTCTGACCCCGTGATACATCAACCTCCCATCATCATCGCCCCTTGAAAGTACTAGATGTATGTTAGTTCATGTTTACTTTACTGTTGCTACAGCGTCCTGCTGCGTATAATCTGCTGCAGAGAGGATGGATGACTGCGAAGAGAATGCACATTCGCGTTGTTTTAGATTATGTAGATTGAAGAAATATCAAAAAAAAAAAAAAAAGGTCTAAAAAGGAAAAAGATTTCAAGGTTTATGTATTAGTTTAGAAATCTTTGTATAGTAAGTTTAAAGTTCAACCATGTAATATGAACACATGGATGGGAATACAAAATGTGGCAAGTTAGTTAAAACTTTATAATATATGATATCCAGTCTTTTTCCTTGCAAAATTCTGTATTGGTTGTTGATTTATGGTTTAAAATATTTCAGTTTGACTATAACTTATATGCTACATTCATTATTTGTTAAAAGGAAAAGAAAATGTGATGCCTTTGAAGAAATCACATGATTTTAACTCAACAAAGGCAAAAACACCATGTGAATATTTTTTTTATCTGTTTAAATCTTAATCGATAAAGTTAATCTATACATATATTGATGAGTGATAATTAAATAATAAAAACTACTGTGTAAATTGATTTAGACATCACGATTATATATAATACTTTTGAGTGCTCCACTAAATTTTATGAGCTTTAAACTTTGACTTGCTCAAAGTGCTCTTTTACTTTCTCTAAAAACAACCTACCCAATTCACCAATAAATAAAAAGAAATGATTTTTTTTTAAAAAAAAAAAAGATAAACTAGTGTTTTATTGATAATTTTTAAAAAAAAGTATATGTGCCCTAGTCTCTCATAAATCGATTCTTTAGTCTCTCATAAATCAATTCTTGTTTTCATGATTATAATATATTTTTTGAACCTATTAAATAATTCACTTCTTATTTATTGGATCGACTTGCTTTAACAAATTCTAGCTAATTATAGATCTTACTTTTAGCTTATATGATTGAATTAAATAAACAATAATTGAACTCAATCAACTAGATTTTTTTTTCTCGAAATTTTGTATATGGTCAATGAATCTATATTTGACCTCTATAGGATATCATTAAATTCGAAATGTATATTCAATACCTAATGGGACCTCTAGTTTATGAAAAAAATACAGTGGAACTAAAATCTATCATCATCAATAGGGAAACATTCGTTATCACAAGTCCCTCCTGCTTTCGTGTTCGATATTTGTATTGAAATTTTAGATTTATATCACGTAAGATTCTTATTAAGATTTTTTAATATATTTTCCCCAATATTATTATTTACATATTGCCATTAAACATGTACTCAATCATTTAAAATATTTTCACTTCTACGTTAAGGTAAATTCTACTTATCTGAAGTCGTTTGGAAGTTGGTAATTTGTTAACTTTTACGCACTATGAATACAGCCTTGGTTATATATATTCAAAGCTTGAATCAAGAACTTTGATAAAAGACGTAAGAAGTTCTATATATTTCAACACATAATTAATTATAAAAATAAACGAAGTTTAAATAAAAGGAGGAATATGACACGAGGACTTGTAACTCTCAATATGAAGTTGCGTGTCTTCTTTTTAAGTTTGTATAATATTATGATACAATTGATATAACACAAATTGTAGCCAACCAAAAAAAAAAAAAAATTGCAGCTAAATTTCTTCAATAATTGAATTATTTAGATTACTTTGCCACTTGGCAAAATAGAACATATATATTTTATGACAAATTATAGAAAAATTAGGAACTTTCCTCTTATCATGTTTTATTTATGTGGGATCAATTTTTTGAGGGCTAATAAAAGGATAAAATGTGTTCATTTGGTTGATGTGATTGGATCAAGATAAGATATAGGGTTTTTGTAGGAAAGAAAAATGTTTTTTTCAAAAAATTAAGTGTTTTTTTAAAAATTTATTTTTTAATGTTCAATATATAATCAAAATATAATTATATTCAGTCTAGATAAATATTACGAGTAGGGGTAGAGTCAAGGAGTGCAAAAGGTTTCATCCGAACCTACTAACATCGTATAACACATGGTCAATTAATTTCATGAATATACAGTATATTTATATAGTAGTTTACTTATTTATAATTTAATCGTCTTAGTTTATGACCGGATCAATGTAGAATAACTTAAATAAACATTAATTAGTAAACGACATATATATAACATAAATTCAAAATTCAAGCTAGGACAAACACCGTAAAAATAAGATAACTATAGAAGGGAAATATAGAAATGCATTTCCAAAACCCCACAAATACAATAACTAAAAAATAATTTAACTTCATTAAAAATCATAAAATTTAGTTACAAATGCCTTTTCATGGCCCTTAAAGTGTCAAAATGACAAAACGAGACTATACCTGAAGTGTTAAGCTTTAACATAAGCTTCGCCGAATAAAAATATTTAATAACTGAAATTTTGTACCAACTTTAAGAGATCAGGTTAGACTCCGAATCTAATCTTCTTTTGATTCACCTTCATCATTGTTGTTATTAAAATGATAGTGAACATGTTGCACATTAATCACAACATTAATAGTGACTACAACAGCAATGGCAATAATACCAAATGGAACTAGACTATACCAAAACATTATTTTATTTTATTTTTGCTTCAATATACCAGAAAAAAATGTAATATTTGTTTGTTAATATTGTTGTACTAATACTAATGGCCCTTATATATAGCAGAGAAATTTAATGCTTTAATTTCTACTTCTTTTAAAAAAATATATATATATTCTTGAATCAAGAACGCCTGTTTGAATTCTTATAGTAATGTGTGAAATTGCATGTATGACATTTAATTATCTTTTCGTTTTCCAAAAATAGACTAGTACACGTGTATCTTTCATCGATATTTTAAAATGTATTTTTTTCGCGATTATATTAATATATACTCTCACCGCTAGTAATATATCATAGATTAAGAAATGAGATAATTATTCATGAAGTAGCACACTTTATCATTAATTATAAAGCTCTTGATGAATTCGTGCTTTAAATATGAAGTTATATGTATTAAAAAACATTTTATTTTTAAAAGTGCGATTTCGATATGAATTTCAATTTAATCGATCCAATAAAAAAAGGGCATAATGGCCTAATTGGTCTTCAAATTTGCTTTGCATTTAAAGCCTACCTATTAGTTTAGTGACTTTACGAGTATAATAATAAAGTTCGATGTCTGCTATCCATAATAAAATTTGATTAAATTTAAATTTGCACCATAAAATCTAATATTGAAGGATAAAATTCTTTCTAACATAAGCAACTCTATATCAAATAGATCGAACCTAAAACCTTTTAATTAAGGATAAAAGATATCTATCACTCCATCATAACCCTAATTGATAAAGTTCAATACGTTAATATAACAAAAAAAGAAAAAACAAAGTTCTAACTCGACTACAATAAATAAAGTTCAATAACCATACGTGAAATTAGCCGTTATTTTTTCGTTAACAAGAACAAGTAAAAAGTTTCCAGCTTTTGACATGAAACATGCCAAAATATTACATTTTGAATTAAACACTATATTCTATACACATATACTACTAGAAATGGTGCTTTGCCCCATATATTGAACAAAAAGGCTTATAAAGAGATCAAAATAAATCTCTTTTTTTTCTATGCTGAAATTCTATAGTATTTATATCTACACTCCAATTTTTGGAGTTGTGCCTCTAGATGACAAATCAATGTTACTGTTGCTGCAGCTAACATTCTTACCATTGCAGCTGTTCTTTATACGCGAAGAGAGCTTTGCAAACACTTCCTCCCTTTGGGGGCGGTTTGCATATACTATCCACAACGCGAGGCTTAGCATGACTCCAACTGAGATGACGGCTAGCCCTGCATTCACAACTCGGAGATGGTGTTCCAACGGAGGGCAGTGATTGGCTGTGATGTTCTTGAATGTATCGCGGACAAAATTGCAGTTCTGGAGATTAAGCAGTGGTGGTGCATAATGTTCGAGAGCGTAGCTTATGTTGACCGTTGCCACTAGCTGTTCGTACATGTCGGGCGTCAGCCTACCGATGCTAGTACACGTTCCGGCCTCAGATATACTGCAAGTATAATTCTGCCAAACCTGAAAACAATTGCAACAACAGTAGAATTGGATTAACAAAGTACTGATACGCCGAAAATTCTAAACATGATATTTAGAACACGTTGATTCGCTTTCATTGACAAACGACTCGAATATCTTTAGCATATAGAACCAGTGTCAACTTCCAACTAAAACCTATGTTACTCCGACTATCCAAAAATGTTGCTACACCCATGTCGGATCTACCAGAAATATACTACTTTATGAGGATCACACATGCAGCAAGCGAGACATTTTTGAAAAGTCTGAGCAACATAAACTAAAACAACGGTAGAAGAGGAAATGTGTCATAGCAGGGTGTGATTGAGGGGGAAGAGAAACATTAACACTTACCATTGAAGAATTTGCCATAGACACTTGATCAGCCAGGCAGGGCAGATCTTGCAATTGTGAGTCATATGGATAGCAGAGACGTGGCATAACAGGTCCTGACTGGTTATAGTAATTTGAATTGACATGATTAGATGGATTGGAATTTGCATATGTGTCTATAAATCCGTTAACAATATTTACGAGATCAACAGTGACTTGTTTGCTCTTGAATAGTGTCTGGTTTGTAGTTCTTGGGTCAACACATGGAAGGATGTTGCTAAGAGCACTTTCGGCATGAGGATTGTCCACCCACTCTCCCATTGCCATACAAGTGTCTGAAATTGCACTGGAACCAAGAAGAAAAAAAAGAAACATGCCGATCAGCGACTCGTTCAAATCTTGGAACTATCTAGAATACTGCAGTAATGTATAGTTGACTGAATAAAGACAGCACTTTTCTTTTAAACGGTTCTGTCTGAGATAGCTTACGAACATCTCGACTATTTCACGGGGTCAGCAGAGGCACCGAGTAGTATTTCAAGTCTTAGCAAATGTAAAGAAGTCACCAAGAACCTTTTCGTCTCACTTTATTGACCAACAGACTTGAATAAAGAAGCATTTTGTGACCCGAGGAACCAGGAAAAGAGTAGAAAACTTAAGCATGGGAAATCCATGTTGCTCAGACCCTTCGAAAATTTTCCAACCGAGTCTGATCCTTCAAATATTTACTACTTTGAAGGATCCAATGGACAAACATTTTTGAAGAGTTTGAACAACATAGTAGAAAACACAAGCTTATGTACTACGTGAATACTCATATTAGACATTGTGTCTTACTTGTTAATAATGACAAAAACTCCATAGAGAACGAATGTAAATGCCACCAGCAACCATCCGCTAATGATAAATCTGCATCAAAGCATTGGATCGTGAGATGACGGAGAGTATTGAGAAAAAAAGGACAGTCGAATTGTTTTGGCATTGAATAGAGAAACTTACATGTAAATTGTGTGTTGATAGCCAAGGATAGAAAGGCCTACAAGAAATGTGATTTCAGTCTCAAAATTAATGTTTCAGCCATGAAAGTTCAAGACTAAAAGTAGAGCTCAGTTTAGTAATACGTACAAAGACCCAGAATAGAGATGAGAAGCATGACAACAGCAACAGTGATCAAAGCTGACCTCCTGCAAAGTGCCATTTGCACATTAATATCATACGTTGAAGCAAAACAAACACTGAAGAATAATTGCAAATTAAATTTGAGGCATACACAGAATTGAAGACCCTTCGTATCTTTCCTGAGTTTTCATTTGTTTTCTCCTCAAGTTTATCTGCTGCAGAAGTTAGGTCTCCATTTAGGCGATCGATATCATCTTTTACGTCTGAAGGGAGGAAAATTTGGGCCACATTTACAGTTTTTGCGAGTAACAGGTATTGTGTTACATTTCTCAATGTCTGTTCAGTGTAATCTGACTGGTTTACAACATATTTTAGTGTGTCCAATGCTTCACCGTGAAAATCATCTTGTCCAACAGAAAGAAGAATGCACCCGATACTGTCAGTTAAATAAGAAACATGAATCAGTAGTTTTTCTAATGAGCAAGATTTATGTCCTTCGATAATCCAAGCAAAAAAGAAGAATCATTTTAATCTAAAACTTCCAAATAGTTACAAGTCCTGTGTAAGGCAAGTGCATAGAGCCACACATTGATAATCTAGCAGAAGATATATCCTAAAATTTATGAACAAAACATAGTGCAAGATAAATTTTTGTGATTTAAAGTTGATAACATTGCAAGATCAGAAAAGTTTATTTCTGTACAACATAGAATTAATCAATCGAGGAATTGGATGCATTCCTTCCATTTTATCAAGAAAAGCAAAACCTTAAGGATGGGCTCGTGATAATTCAAATGAGAGAACATATGTATACAGCAAGCAACAAGTCGAGTGTTAGATTATTACGCTGCAGCACATGTCAAGATAATAAGCACGATCAGGCAAATTCTCTCTGAAAAATGTCGATCTCCGTCTCTAATATTGATATTCCATCCGCAGCAATAATGCACTACAAGAGCCAATCCAAAAGAAACAAACCACAGCAGAGCGAGTATGATACCAGCAACACCTGTAAAACCAACAGACTGAGGAACCAAAGTCAAAATCCTTGTAAGATCACTGTCTTCTAAATGAAAATCCAACTAAACAGTTAAAGAAAGCTCATCCCAAGGTTTCAAGGCAATATGCGGAAAAAAACATTCGTGAAAAAATGTATAAAATCAATATATATTCGCTGTTGTTTGTACAGCTTCTAAAGTAGAGATCTAGCAGCACATCCAATGCATAAATTATTAGATGCATCATTAAGTTGTGTCGAATTAATTTTACTACTTTTTATTCACAAAATAAATATTAAGATAATTTCCTTATTTTCTAAAATGATGACTATAAAGTCCAAAATTGTGCGCCAAATTGTTCAAAAAAGGAAGAAAAAAAATTATTCGAGGATTAGATAGCTATTCTAAAACCCAATTAATTTGGATTGATCTCACATAATGCAAGAGGAGTATCTTTCGTTACACCACTTTCTTTTAACAGTAGACAAAAACATTGTTGCCCATATAATAATTCTTGAAAAGGTACTTCCTAGTATTGTTTTGTTCAAGTTTACCACTCGGTTCCGATTTTCACATTAAAATTCGACTATTATGAGTTCATGCCGAGTAGATTCCCATTCAAGGGGAAGTGGCTCAATCTTGAAACACTACACTGCAATCTTTGATGGACTTCCTAGTTTTATTAATATAATACTTCCAATGAATATTATTTAAGTGAGATCTTAGAAAGAGCATTATTATTGGGAAGACCATGTGATATGGAAGCAATATGAGAAAAAACAAAAAGGGTTACTCATAAAGCCTCCAAATGCCACCTAACACTAAAGAGGAATCACTTTTAATCGATAAACCAATTAACAGCACCTCAATCTCAAACTAGTTAAGGTCAGCTATATCAATCCGTCATATCTATTCCACTCTATTTCGTCCCATCATAAATAGAAAAGGTAACACTATATCAAAAAAAACACTAGAAGAGGAACAAATTCTTAGACACAACTATGCAATTATGCAGATTTTGCACCAAATCATACACAAATTCATCCTTTGTTAAATGCAAAAATATACTTACAACTTAAATGTTTAAGATCTATACTTTGCTTTTTAAGTAACTGATCTAACTTCACGATCATCTTCTTACCCTCCCCCTCCCCTTTCCCAACCATATTCCTTTCTCCTGCAGGGAATAAAAATAGCTAGCAGAACAGAAGACAAATACATAATGTTATCATAGTAGTACTAGGCCATCTTTCACCAGCAATTTCATCCCTCAGCACAAAAAGCTATTCAAGTGAACTAATCAATACCCGATATTCTGCAGTTTCTATCTCGGAATTTTCCAGTTCAAAATCAGTTACTTAGTCATGAAGGTCATCTACCAAACAAGAGAATCAGCCAACGCCGTTCACGCTAGGTGCTTGAAGTAGGCCAACATTATTTTGGTCCAAAAAACGAACGGGGTCTTACAAGTATAATGATAAAAAAAATAAAAACCTGAGGTGCAAGTCCAGAGGGTATTGCAGCTCAGACAAAAAACTTGATGAACTGTATAAATCACAAACAAGCAGTGAGCAATGTAGGCATCAGAGATCCTAAACTACAGCAAAATCATCAAACAAATACATAGCGATACATTTCCTAGATAAATCAATTACAAAAGATGGACATAACAAGAGCATGGTGCTTACTGCCCAGTAGTGTTTATTGGCAATATCCCATCCACCTCTGTATTTGTGGAAACCAGAAAGAAAGTCTGGCCTTCTCGTCCTGTTTCCCGCCAGCACGAGTGTGCTCGCATGCCCACCTGGTGCTTGTGCCATATCTGTAGAGTGCAATACACCATCCTTCCATGATTCCAAATTTCCCTCACCTGTTAGAAGTATCAAAAAAGAGGACCACATCATCTAAAAGAGCCTTACTTTAACTTAACCATTATCGAGAAAGCATCAGAAAGAAAATAATACATTGAGTTAATGGTCAAAAACACATATAAAAGTATCAAACAACGGATAGTTAGTGACAGTTTAGGTATGAAACTCGAAAAAAGGGATACTTTAGGTGTGCTTTTTACCCATATATAATCAATTAAAATCCTTACAGATCAACAAAATGCCTTATATATTCAATTCAGATGTAGAAGTGATCATTCTTGCTAAACTAAACAAATAAAGCAATTTAAACAGAAATCATATAGTAAAACCATAATTACCCTGAGACAAATTAAGAAAGCATTAAGCATAGTTATTAAAGAATGACCATTAAAGTATTAATACCAAAACTTCATAACAACCAAGAAAGATTAAATCATGTAGTCCAAATAAAACTGTCCTTAAATAACTAGAAAATGACATCTGAATTGCAACAAAAGAATATAAAACAAATCTCAGACTCCAAAAATTGAGGAACTTGGGATACAACAAAATTTTCATAACAAGAACCCAATTTTTCATCTTTTTAGCATTATATAGCTCTAAAAAGAACCAAAACCACCAGCAGAGAAAAACCCCATATCAAAGAATTGACCTTCTCCCATAATACAGGCAACCAAGAAGCTTCAATGATCAAAAATTTCATTACAAGAAACCATTTTTGTTCTTTTTACCATACATAGCATCATCACTAGTGTCAAAATCCCTTCAAATAGAAGAACCCCATATCAAAGAATTCACCTTTTTCCATAATACAAACAGCCAATAAGGCTCAATAATAAAAAATTTCATAACAAAAAACTATTTTTTGTTTTTAACATATATAATAACATCATCACTAGCGTCAAATCCCTTCAAATTAGATAAACCCCACATCAAAGAAATCACCTTTTTCCATAATACAGACACCTAAGAAGCTTCAAATCATCGATAATCTCATTACAACAAACCAATTTTTTTGTTCTTTTTAGCAAGTATAACATCATCATTAGTGTCAAAATCCCTTCAAATTAGATAACCCCACATCAAAGAGTTCACCTTTTTCCACAATACAGACACCTAAGAAGCTTCAAAGCATCGATAATCTCATTACAAGAAACCATTTTTTTTCTTTTTAGCATGTATAACATCATCATTAGTGTCAAAATCCCTTCAAATTAGATAAACCCCACATCAAAGAATTCACCTTTTTCCATAATACAGACACCTAAGAATCTTCAAATCATCAATAATCTCATTTTTTTAATACATTTTTTAGCATGTATAACATCATCATTAGTATCAAAATCCCTTCAAATAGATAAACCCCATATCAAGAATTCACCTTTTTTCCATAACACAAACAGCCAAAAAAACTACAAAATGATCACAATGACTCACCTAAAATGGACTTAAAAGAGTCTCTTGGTAAAGAATCAACAGGAGTTGAGCTGAAACAAATGGAAACAGCAAAAATAAGAGTAGCAGTAAAGAATGAATAACCCCTCATCTTCATCTGCAGCTACTCTCCAAAATCTCACTTAACAACAACACACTATCATGTGCTTTTTCAGTTAAAAACAAGAAACCCCATCACAAATTTTTTGTTGCATTTGCTTACAAAAAACTAAAAACAATTAGAATCATGTGCTTTCAGTGAAAAACAAGAAACCCCATATCAATTATTAGTTGTATTTCTTCCAAAAAAAATCAAAAAATAAAGAGAATCTCAGAGAGAAAAGAGAAGAGAAGCCACTAAGATACAAAGATCTCATCTTTGGCTACCCATTTATATAAAAAGAGAAAAAAAAAAAAGTTCACATGGTGAGGTAATGGAGAGAGAGGTGAAAAAGGCGGGTGTGTGACTCTGTGTGTGAATGAAATGAATAAAGCAGATTTTCTTTTTCATTATTTTTGGGAAAAAATATAGAAACTGAATCTGAAGATCACAAAAAAAATAAAAAAAGAAATTGTTCTATATTGATCTTTTTTATTTGGTTAATTAATAAATTAATTGTACGTGATTAATATTTTATAAAAAAAATAAGTTGAAAAGAAATTATTGCTCAAGAATTAAAGATTAGTGTTGAATATTTTTTAATTTAGTGAAATAGAACGATAAATCAAAATCTATTTTATTTAGACAATATAACCCCTTTATTAATAATGTGAACGCGGTTCTCTCAACGTGAAAAAAATGTATAAGATTAGTACATATTTGTTGTTGTTTGCATAGCTTCTAAAGTAGAGATCTAACACATTCAATGCATAAATTATTAGATGTATCGTTAAGTTTAGTCTAAATTGTACGGTAGAAAAAATTATTCGGGTGTTCGATTGTTATATTATAATCTAATTAATTTAGATTAATTTCATATAAGGTAAGACGAGTCTCCTTCATTGAACCATGTCCTTTTTACTATAGACAAAAATATTATTGCCCATATAATAATTCTTGAAAGGTACTTCTTAGTGTTTATTTGTTTTAGTTTATTGATTGATGTCTGATTTCATATTAAAATTTAACTATTCTGAATTCATGCCATTTGAAGAAAAGTGACTCGATCTTAAAATCAAGCCAAAAGCAACTTTATCCGCTATACTACAATATTTGATGGTCTTCCTAGTTTTATTAATTTATTTACTTCCATTGAATATTATTTAAGTGAGATCTTAGAAAGAGCATTATTATTGGGAAGACCATGTGATATGGGAAACATAATATACTAATACAAGCAAAGAAAAACAAAAAAAGATTGCTTAGTTGCTTTATTATGGATTAATGTATTAATTAGTGTTAAGTAGTTTAAAAATTAATTGTTTCAATTAACATTTTATTTAATTTTTAGCCTTTGAAGAAACACCCCTTTAAAGAAAATAATCAAGTGTGTTAGGTACACTATAATAATATTAATGTTGGTTAAAGTTAGTTCCACTGATAAATCATAAAGTTTTTTTTGTTTGATATTGTTTTAATAGAATATTCTTGATTGTTTATTCAATTGGAAGATTCATTATAAGAAAATATCACATAATAATATCTACAATGCAATTATAATAAATTAAATTTGCTATTTTTTTTAGTATAATTTAATTTTAATTCGTCTCTTTGTGATATAAATAGAACTAAAGTGCCGAGGCATATCACAACTACGATAGGAACAACTCTGAGTCAAAGATTTTTCATTTTAATTGAATAATTATTATTCAAGCGACAACAAAAATAATTTAAATTGATTTGTTTTAATTGATATATTAATCAACAAAACTAGCATAAAGTCATTGAATGCACCATGCATATTGTAAACCTAATTTCTTTTGGCAATATACACATAATATACATGAAAAAACCATTACTTTATTTGATTCCATGAAACAATATGGTTGAACTTGTAGCTTAAGAAAAACATTTGAAAAAATAGTTTTTTTTATAGAAATACTCTTAATGATGAGATCTTTTGTTAAGATTGAATAAATTTAATTCAAAATATATACATATCATATCATATTAAAAATATCTTTAAATTAATTTAATCTAATATCCGATCTCATAACTATATTTTTTAAAAAAAAAAAAATTAGACTCGTGATCATAATCTAAATAGCTATAAAATAAAATTACGAATGAATACTCTGAATGATATGAGATTTCTATTTAAAGGACAAAAATTAGAGCAACTTTCACATATAGCAAACACAAAATTTATATTTGTATGTTATAACAAAGTTTGTATAATTTTGATCCATGACAAATATATATATGTATAACATATACAAAGAAATCAATTGTATGATTCGTTATACATGTACAAAAGAAAAAAATTGTATGTAAATCAATTGTATAATTTGTGTATGTATAAAACGAGAAAAGAGATAAAGACAAAAGAAAATTGGGCAGGAAAATATTTGTATTGTATAATTATAAGTGTATAGGACGAAGATACATGTATTTACAAGTGTATATACAATTTTTTTCTAACTTTATACAAAGAGAAACACAATTTATACATTTTATTTCTGTTTGTATAAGCGATAGAAGCGAAAGTGGAGAGCGAGAACTTGGAGATTAGCGAGCGAGATCTAGAGAGGAGAGAGAGGGAAACAAAAATATATGTATATCTGTAATTTTTTCTCGCTTTATACAAACATAAACACATTTTATACACTTGCGTTTATATAAAAGTGAGAGGGAGTGAGCGAAATAGAGAGAGTGGTGAGCGAGAGTTTGTTGAAAAAAGGTGACTCACAAACAGTTCGCTACATGGTATAATTAAATTAAAATATAATTATAATATTTAATTTAATTTATTAATTTGTCATTATACAAAATTTGTCCAGAAAATTGTGCAAACTTATTCTAATATAAAAGAATATTGCACTAGGAAAACTTACATAAATATTCTATTATTCATAAACTATATAGGAACTAGGGAGTATTATTCTTTTTTTTCTTTTTCTTTTCTTAATTTTATTATTATTATGGGCTAGTGTAGAATTCTCCATGAACACAAGGAGGATTGGCACAGGGCCCAAAAATTATAGTGGGCCCACATGAAAGACATTTACTGGTTTTGTGGGCCCATAAAATGGTGGGCCCCAAAAAGGTGAATTAAAAAGCAGAGCGCCGCGTATTAACAGGATCTCCACTTGATAATGAAATACAACACAAACACACTACCTAATTTCTTTCTACATCTTTTTTTAACTTCTTGAAATTTTAATAACAAAATAATATGATAATTAAGAAAAAAATAATAATTAAAAGTTGATGAATAAGATAATTAGTTAGTAATAATAACATATTGATAATAGAAAAGATAAAAGAATATTCTTATTTACCATTCTTTTATGCTGATTCTTAACTTCCCCATCTTTCTAATTCTTGAGTTATATTATTCCAGAAGTCGTTGGTATATTATGCTGTATTTAATTATTTTTTATATTTTTTTATTTAATAGTAATTGTTTTAACAGTAATCGTCTAATATACTATTATAAATGTTCAATAATAATCATTTTATAAATCAAGTGATAATTATACATTTAATTTATAATTTACCTTTATTATTAATTATAATCATTTTTCTATTACACTTTTCATACCAACTTGATCAATTTTTCACACTTATATACTAAGGTATGTGTACATACAACTCAATTTTGCCTTTTTTTTTAATAGCAAATGACAGAAATCACATACTTTTAAGGCAAAATTATCATGTATCTCTTATAAGTTTATAATTACACAAATATCTCAAACGATACAATAATATAAACGCTGATATATTAATCCGATGCGCGAGATACATTAATCGCTAAGTAAGATATATTATATTTTATACATGATACACTAATCTAAAGTGCATTTCACACTAATTTGATGCGTGAGATACACTAATCTGATGCGCGAAATACATTAATCTGATGCGCTGGTACATTAATTTAAGGCGCAAAAATAAAAATATTTAAATATAAAACAAATAGAGAATACTTATAATAAGAGAACCTAAAAATGAAATCATTTATATCCTTATTTTAAATAATTTCAACTCTAATTTTACCTCTTCTCGTAAAACTATATATTAAATGTATCTAATACGAGCTTGGTCGATACTATCCAAGTAACTTGGAAGAAAAAAAGAGTAATTTTGTCGGTTTTAAAATTGACTTTATTATATAGTTTGGGAATCTGATAAATGTCAGACGAAAATGTTGACAAATTTCTAACTTCTATCAATGAATGTCTACTTATAATTTAATTAACAAATGTATGTATAATTAACAAATGTTCACTTCTTAATTAGTTTAATTAATATATAATAATTAGTCGTTGGCAATTGTTTGGTGTTGTAGATAACATGAATAGTGTTTATAACTGCGTGACTCATTAATTATATTACCCACTTAAATCTTAAATCTATCATTACATTTTGAATAATTTTTTTTTAAAAATATATAATATCATATTTTTATCGTGCACAAGGTATTAGAAACAATTTACATATTAGGTATTTTCTTCATTTTATTTATGCTAGACGTCATTTTGTGAGCTTATTTATATAATTGACTTTAACTTTTATTAATTATATATAAATTATGATATTTTGATGGTCAATATATATAAATTAATTAATTTATAATAAATTCACATAATACATATGAATATATGTTGATTATTATTGTTTACGAGGTTAATAAGTTGATTTATCTTTTATTTTCACATGTATTAGAAACAAGCACTGGACATTTGCTGAAACAAGACAAAAAAAAATGTATATGTCAAACTCTAAATATTATAAAAAAAATAAAAAATAGGAAATTAAGAATAAATCTTATGAGTAGTATTTTTTTGTCAATAATAACAACAATAATAATAATAATAATAATATAATAATAATAATAATAATGTTCTCGTCATTATAGTGGTTGGGGAACAATGACTTCATTGGACTTGAAAATTGAGCTTATCGATCGGTTCAATATTAAATTATTAGTTTGATTTGTTAACTTATTTTGTATTATGTATTAAAAATTATAATATCATGATTTATTTAATATATACATATATAGTATAAGATTATTTTATTGCTTTCACGACTTAAATTCATAATTCGTAAATAATAAATAATGTAAAGACGACTTTATCTATTTCGAAAATAAAGCTTCTAATATTATATTAATATTTGATTACGTTGTTATTTTTCTTTTTTAAATTTCATAGTCCATATCCTATTATTCTTCATGACATCATGCCGACATAAAAGAAAAAGATTTTTTTTTGGTCTACTAAAATGGAGGAATAGTGTGAAATTATATATTTCTTTTCCTCTTTACTTTTGGGGAAAAGTAAAAATAAATAAATACTATCTTATTAATTAATTTAAATTTATATATATTTTGAATGTAGGAGGATTTATTGACTTTTAATTTATTTATCTTAGATCTTAATCAAAATAGCAAGGGGTTAAGTTATATGTTTTGTTTGGATCTTGATTTGTTTATAATTTATCAACTTTTTTTTTTATCTTAGTCAGATTATCGATTTTAATATTAATTTATGGACGAAAATAAAGACATACAATATCAAAAATAAAATCTTTTAACCTAACATAATATTCTTCGCTTTAAATCATCTGCCTAATTTATTTTTTCAAAAAATCTCACAACGTTTAAAATATCTGACAGACTAATTAAAAATAAAAATAAAATCTATTTTTAAAAAATACGAAACTCATAAGAAAGAAAAGTGATAGAGACGTATACCATATTTGTCAAATTATGATAAAACAATTTACGAAAGTCTTTACTTTATACTTTATGTATTATTCAAGAAATGGATATTATACATAAAAGAATAATCATATAATAAAAAAATAATATATGCACACAAATTGAGTCACTTGATCTTAGCTTTTAAGCTGCTTTTTGCAAGCTTTCGTGTGCAAGTAGTGCAAATGAAAAATAATTTTAAAATATTTTACGTTTTAGAAAAAACAAACAAAAAATATTAAATATTAGTCATGTATAAGTATAAATTATCGATTACGAAATTGACGTGTAAATTAAAAAAACATAAATGTGTCCCAAAGAAAGGAAGTAGTCACTTTGGACCCTCTATTTTAATTAATTTTTTGTTGTAAGCTTTCTTGATAATGAAATTAATAATTACGTGCCTGTTTGGATTTCTCAATTAGGAAAAAAAATATTTCTATAACTATATGGTTAATTAAGGGATAAAACTCACTGTCTATATATATCAATGCAATATATACATGTCATATGTTTGAATTCATAGTTCATTTTAATTATTTAATCTTAATTATAATTAATAGGCATTTTATTTTATTTAATAACATAAATATAGAAATTGCAATAGTTTGATGTATACCTGCCTGTTTTTGGCTTGTATTTTGTTTGGGCATGGCCTATATGACTCAATAAAACCAAAATGGATTAATGGTATGTGATTTTCATGCAATTTGTCTAAGTTTCGAGAAATAGAGCTATATATATTATCGAGTATATATATTGATAAAAGATAATAGATATTTAACGAACGAATTAAAGGTATATATAATTGATTCAAAACATGAACGGAAGAAATTTATCAAAACTTTCTTTAATAAAAGAAAAAATTTACAATATATAAATATTTAATAAATTTGCCCCCGTCGAAAAAAAACCACCTAGAACTGTGTGTTTCTTGATTAGATTTTGCAGATTACCAAACATTCATCATTGATTAGGACATGAAAACTACTCCAATTCCAAATAAATGACAACACCAAAAACATAGATTTGATAAATAGTTTCGATTTTCATATGAGATTATTAGATAACGAGTTAATGACCCCTTCATTAATTTTTTTGTGACTCAATTTTATTTTTATTTTTTTGTTTATTTTAGAAAATTTCAATTTGAAATAAGTTCGTTTTGGTAATTTTAAAGTTTGAACATGTTATTATTGAAGACAAGTCTTTTGAGAATAATTACTTTTTTTTATAAGAAACGTGTTTTTTTAACACTGATTTACGTAATGCAAAATTGAAATAAAAATATTATTTATTAATCACTTTTCAATCAATATTGAAAATAAACTCATAAAATTTCACATGTGAAATTATAAACTTGATCATAATACTTATTTTTCAATTATAAATATGATTATTTATGAAATTTTAATTCGAATAGAGACAAATCAAAACCTAAAACAAATACCTGATACCATATAAAAATGGATTCTATTATTATTATTTTTTTTTAAATACTTAGGACGTGTTGTGCCTAAGTATAGACAAATCAATAGTCAATGTTGGAAAATTAATTTGCTTTACTTAATTATATCGTGGATAAACTTTAGTGGAAATTTAGCTTTAATCATGTCACAACTTTTAACTTTTTTGACAAATTTGGCACCTATAGCTTCTTTAGCATCTATCATTGAGATATTTAACAAAAAAAATTAAAACAAATATTGCTTTTACCACCCATTACTTTTTTCACATATACTTAATAGAGAAGTAGCCTTTAATTTTATTTTCCATTTCACATAGTTAAATTTATTTGTTTGCAACTTATTTGATATTTTAAAGGAACTTAATTGATAAATTATTAGAAATGTATAGTGGTTTTATATAGCTTTTTGTAGATACTTCAAAATAGCAAAATTGGCGTAAGAGTAACAAATCATAATTCACTTTATTAGGCACTAATTACTCCCCGCATACTGTATTATTTGTCATGGTTTCTATTTTTAGTATCAAGCTATAAAAAACTTTGACTAAAATTTTAAGATGTATTTTTTCATCATATTAATAAGCAAAAATTTGTAATTGATTATACTTTTCATATAGTTTTAGAATATCTAATTTTTTTGTTTAAAATATCGAATTAATGTGATCTAATTTACCTTTGAAAATTAGACAAATTGTATGCGCAACATGACAAACAATTCTGGACGTAGAGAGTACTATTTACTGATAATTGTGTTTGTTTAATTAATGATTGGTATCCTTAACTCACAATCTCGATCACCGATGAAGTTAAATTTGCATTGTAGACTTATAATAGTATTAAGTTCTTAAAGTTCGAACTCAATACCTCTAACTAAAGAGGTGAAAATTGTGGCCCTAATTGTTATAAGAGCATCACTACATATTTTATAGAACATTATAACAAAAACAACTTTTACTAGATTTATTGACATTAATAAAGAGTACTAAAATTTTTACTGATATTAGTTAAGTGTCATTAGAATCAGTGTTGCTAAAAGCTTCAGAGACATATACGAAGAATACTAATTGCCGCTAAAAATACATATTTGACGATAATTATTTTTGATGTAGTGAAAGTAGAGTTCACTGATTCTTTTCGGTCAATATCTTTGAAAAATAATCATTGTCGAAATTTTAAATTTAGCAGATAAAATTGTGGAATTAAAAATTCACGATAAGATAGTTTTTCAACTATAATGAATACACGATACTTATTTGTGTATTAACCCATTTATCATTATACAATCTTTAGTGGTTAGTTAATTAGCGACAATAAATTTAATTGTCATTAAATATATTATTTTAGTGATAATTAATATTCTTTATATATTTATATTTCTAAAGCCTTAAATCTAATGATATTAATAAATATTTAATAATTTTTTATTAATAAACATATTTATTACCGTTAAAAATTGTCAAATTTCCCTTTATATATTTGCATAGCTTGGTCAAATCATAAATGATTAATCTATCAACTATAATTTTAATTTGGACCACACATTCTTAATTGTTTGGTATGTTTAGCCTGTAAAACTCATAAATGGGCCTCAGAAAAATATGGGCTGGACATTTAGTACTTCTTTTCTAGGTCCACAAATATATTTAATTGTCCGATTTACCCTTCAAATGATTTGGTTAATAAATTTCGTCCTTACAAATCGAATGTTTGCCTAGCGTATCATAAATTATTTAAAGGGCACGGACATAACTTGTGAGATATTATGATATGAAAGTTTACCACCACACCCCCAAAAAAAGTTATTTGTCTTGAGGGTAAAGAAATCAAAAATTAAAATACAAAATAGGGGTAAAAGTGTAAATCTGTCTGATCCATAAATGCAATTCAATTATTTGTCAATCTTTCATATTTTATTGAGTCATATTTTCTGAATTTTCTTATGGGCTAAAAATAATTGATCTAAAAAGACAAGATTAAATTAATGTGAACATCAAATTGTACGTGAGATCTCTATAGTAATGAAACGGGATGGAGTATTTTTTAAATGAATATCTTTTGGTAAAATTTTTTTACAAGTGTATCGCGTTAATTTCTCTATTATCTTTTGGATTAATTACGGAAATTCAATCTTTTAGTTACCATTATCACCTATAAGTTTTATAAATTTTTAAAATCCCTCATTTTCGCGCATCACATTAATATATCTCGCTCATCAAATTAGTGTATTTAGCATATCACATTAGTGTAACTCGCGCATCAGATTAGTGTATCGTGTATAAGATGTACCTTGCACATCAGATAAGTGTATCTCGCGCATTAGATTAGTGTATCTCGTGCATCAAATTTAGTGTATCGTGTATGAAATATACATCAGATTAGTGTATCGTGTATAAAATGTAATGTATCTTACTTAACGATTAATGTATCTCACGCATTAGATTATTATATCAGCGGTTATATTTTTGTATCCGTTTTGAGGATTTTTGTAATTATAAACTTTTAAAGAATAGATTATAATTTTGCATTAAAAGTATTTGATTTTTGTAATTTCCCCTTTTTATCGTTTTCATATGAAAAAACATAGCATATTTTATGAGGAAAGCCAAAATTTCCTTGAAACTGTATAAATAAATCAAAGCCCAAAATATAATGGGCCTTGAATATATTGGAGCAAAAATCTTGGACCATCAATCCATAACTACTCCATTAACACATATATAATCATTCACAAAGTAACGACTTTTTAACTCATGTAATTAAAACATAGTAATCGTCATGAAATTTTAAATTTTTATAGTAAATTTTAGGGCAACTTTCACATATAGCAAACAAAAAATTCATATTTGTATGCTATAGCAAAGTTTGCATAATTGCGCTCCATAGCAAACATAAAACTGTATAATTCGCTATACATATACAATTGTATAATTCGTTGGCCTATTTCGCTGCAATTGTATAATTTGCTTTGCATACGGTTGAATCGAATTAAAATGTATGTGTATTGCATAATTATAAGTGTATAGCAAGAAAATATATGTTTTTCTCGCTTTATACAAAAACAGAAACACATTATATACACTTCTGTTGTATAAAGCTAGAGAAAATTGTATTTCACTGCAATTGTATAATTCGCAATTGTATAATTCGTTGGCCTTTTTCTCTGCAATACTTGAAGTAAAATGTTTGTAAATTGTATAATTAAGTGTATAACACGAAGATATACATTTTTGCATGTGTATATACAATTTTCTCTCGCTTTATACAAAACAGAAACAGAATTATACACTTCTGTATAAAGCGAGAGAGGCGAGCGAGATTTTTGGGAGAGAGACGTTGGCAAATTTTAGCTAATTAGTTTACTATTATATACAATTTTCCCTAAATTTTAAGGACTTTTTCATGAACTTTCACCTTTTACACTTTTATAATTCAATGAGAAAAATTATTTTTCAATTACAAAATTAAAAAGTGTGTAATGAACACTATTTCTCTCATAAATTTGATCCTTAATGTTACACGTTCAAACTCAAAACGTATATATCATTTGTACGTAGAATCAATGTTGATTTGTTTAATTAATTATTATTACAAGCTACTTCTGAATTTGTATGGATCTTAGTTAATATCAAATATTAACCATGTTTCATTAGTACAAGATTATCTTAATTGTCCGTTAAGACTAAGGTAAATAAGAAGAAATTTCCTGACATTTACATTCATTTACTTATTTTGCCAATGGAAACTAGCATTTAATTCCCCATCGCATCTTGTTTTGTTCGCTATGATCTAATAAATCTCTTAAATTTATTCCTTCAGCTATACAATTATTAAATCTAAAATACTCGAAGCATGTGAATTTCTAATGTGAATTCATTGAAAATATCATATACATTCCTTCTTCAAAAATTTATCAGTCTAGAAATATGTCGATCTATTTTTTTTTAACTCGCCCTTTGTCACCACATATTTTTTGGCCTATAGAATTACAACTATATACCCTTTTTGTCCATACAAATCCCTTGAGTATATTCCACCTAACAACAAAGCAAGCAAAACGTGTTGAAAGCTTAACAATCAATGTGAGAAAAACAACTCAACTACCCAAGATATTGTAATCATGTGTTGTCTTCTATTTATTTTTTTTAAAAATATATTATATGATTGACAAAATTCTCATAATTTGCATTATTTTGTTACTATGTATACCTACCAACCCTTTAGGGGTAGAGTAAATAATAGAAGAATTCTAGTGGTAAATAAGTTGCCTATTATCTCTATTGTCATTATTTGATCCATCATATTTTAGTATATATTTTTAGTTTATTATTCGACGTTTGATACTTAAATAAAGGATCAAATAAATTTAAATTTATATCGATAACATACTTTCTGACAAATTTAAATTTATGTTCAAGGCTCAAACTCGAAAATTTTAATTAAAAATAATCATATTTTAATATATGGTAGATAGTTTGGTAACATCATTGATTAATAATGGTTTAATATCCACGATTATCTATCATGTTGCCCTTAAAATACAAGTGATTTATTTTATACATGGAAATTAGGGTATGTGATTGTACTTGGAATTAGATGCATCACGAATGGAAGATGAGTTTGTTATACGAGTTTTAGAATCTTTTTACACGAGTGATGTTTACTATTCGAGCAATTCTTTTTTTTTTTTCATTTTGGAATTTTCTTAACCTTGCACCATTATATCAAAATTTACAAGGTGGTCTGATACTCTTGATAGATTCATCGTAACTCTCCTAACACCCAAGCATGTGGTCGATCAATCGTTAAAGTGTGTGAATATCATGAGGGACTACACCGGTGAGAAAATAACATTACTAAACATATAATGCATAAAGTAACTTTATACCTATGTTATGTTGATGAGAGGTAACAAGTACTAACACTCTCGAGGGTGTTCACAGGCTGGCTCTGACACCATCATTATAGACTTAACGAAAACACCATTGGTCCACATTAGATACCATGTGTCCCAATAGCTCAGAACTTTTCAAAACCATACAAGTGACAAGTTGTGGGCATGGAGGACCACCACTTGCTTCTAAAAAGGAACACTTCCCAACATATAGAATGACAAATAAAATTATAGTGTCACAATTTGTAACACTATAGATGGTCAGCATTCAATCTTTTCAACACATATTTCAATTGAAAAAATCTAGTCCTTACCTTTATCCTATTGAGCAAAAAAGTAGTTTATGTTTGCTCGAACTCTTCAAAAATGTCAGACCAAGAGTTTATACTTGGCTATCAATATCATTTCCCCTAGATTATCAGTCATAAAAATGCAGAACATTACTCTTAATAAGACTAACATTAGCAGGCCTTCATGGATCCTAACAGCGACTTTGAACAAGTTCAGGTGTCTATATGAAAGTTCATGGAGATAAAGAACCGGAACAAATTTCTGTGCAAGGGCGATTATCCATTTGTTCATTTATATGCATGAATATTAAGCACTTTACTGAATCATAAAGCATCAACATATGCTGATATTATGGCAAAACAAGTACTTGCATAATCCAACACAAAAGAAGAGCCATATTACCATGAACCAGTAGCAACTGCAGAAGATTCAAATAAACACGCTCGAACTCTGTTGGATCCTCCAAGAGTAGTGTATAACATTAGGAGAATCAAAGCTCTTCACAAATACAAGGAAAAAATACAATCTATAACAAGGAAAAATGATATAATCAACAACTAGCCTGAAAAGTTCCATTCTTTAAAGTGTTCATCAATAACCCCTTCAAAGATTGCAACTTTAAGGCAAAATAATCCAACAATTCAATATATCAGTTGATGCAAAATGCACCAATTCTTTAATCCACATATATATTTCAGCAAGAAACAAATATTAAAGACAAAAACATAAAGTTAGCACAAAGAAGCAAGTAAATATTTCAGCAAGATAGCAACTTTGAGGCAAATACCCCAAACAATTCAATATATTAATTGGTGCAGAAAACACCAAGATTTTATACTTGCCACATAAATGTTTTAGCAAGACCCCCATCCCCCACCCCCAACATCCTAATACCTCAGCTAAGGCTCCTAAAAGGTAACAACTAATCAAAATTGAAACCTTCTCCCTATAACTTATTAGTCACAGAGACACCAAGTTTTCCAGCAACAATCACAGTAGTAGCCATATCAATAAACATGCCATGCTCAACAACACCAGCAAGTCTCAAAATTGCATCACTTGCATCTTTCAAATCACCCATATCCTTCTTGAAATACAAATCAATAATATAATTACCATTATCAGTAACATAAGGCTCTTCATCTCCACCTCCACCTGTTGTTCTCAACTTTCCAACACATCCAGCTTCAATAAACAACATCTCAAGCCTCTTCAATGTAAACTCCCAACAAAAGGGAACAATCTCAACAGGCATAGCAAGTCCACTACCACCTATGTAATTCACCAATTTTGACTCATCAACAATAACAATAAACTTCTTAGTAGCAGCCTCAACCATTTTCTCCCTAAGCAATGACCCTCCTCTCCCTTTAACCAAATTCATTTGAGGGTCAACTTCATCAGCACCATCAATAGCTAAATCAACAATAGGATGTTTATTCAGATCTGATAAAGGGATACCAAGTGAAACAGCTTGTTCATGAGTAATCTTTGAAGTGGGAATCCCTACAATGTTCTTTAACTTACCACTATGTAAAAGCTCAGCTATTTTATCAACAGCATGCTTTGCTGTTGACCCTGTACCTAAACCAACAACCATACCAGACTCCACAAACTCCACAGCTTTATAAGCAGCTATCTTTTTCAACTCATCTTGAGATAAAATAACAGGGGAAACAGAGGAAGATGATGACACCATCAATGAAGTGTCAACTTTCTTTGTCCCAAAAAATTGAGGGTATGCAACAGCCATTGCTAAAAACAACACAACAATTAAGGAAATATCAAAAATTTCAAGATAAAGATTGAATCTTTAGCATAAAAATGTTAAAGGGGTTTGAGTAAATTGAAGATTGAAACCATTAGACTATATATATATATATATATATATATATATATATAGATGAAAAATCAAGAAACAGAGGAATCTGAATAAAGGGTGTTTCTTTATTCTGTAAAAAGAAAAGAAAAAAATGATTATCAAGATTGGAACTTGTGGAATGGGAGAAGATAATGTTATTTGGCGTTTGGTTTATTAGGGTTTATGGAGAATTTATAGGGAAATTGAGAGGAAAAGAAGGAAAGTGAAGGATTTGTGGGGGGAGAAAGAGGTGTGACAGAATCCTTGAAGCAATAAACAACTAGCAACCATTCACATAAATTTTTTGAATTTTTTCTTTATCATCTTGATCTCCACTATATTTTGTGAGGCTCGGTTTCGGGGCGACGCTATCAACATGATTTTTACTTATTTTTAATATATAGGGTTTTAATCTAAGACGTCTAATTGAGTTAGTGTTTGGCTATTAATTTTTAAATAGTTTGGTTGGCTAAAGTTATTTTGAGAGAATTATTTTACTTTTTTTAAAAATATATAAATTTTAAAATTATTAAAAAATATCTATAAGTTTGCGTTATTATTTTACAGTGAATTTGTTTCGTAAAAAGTTATAACAATGAATATAATTAAAATAAATGTACCATTAAAAAAAAAGGAAAATACTATTGATTCCTATAATAGTTTAATAAAAATGATATAAAATATGCATATGAAAAAAAAAACATAAAAATAATAATTTAAAATTTAAAATTATTTACTTATTTTAGATCATAAATTTTATTTTAGCGGTTCAGTTAATATGGACTAAATAACATGAACCAAAGAGAATTTATGTCTATAAAAATACTTTACGTATTTGCTTAATAAAAGGATCAAATGTACACATCAAGAAATATGCTAATTAATATAAGATTATTATTAAAAGCAAGCATTTTATCTCCAATAAAAATAAAGAAATAAATCCAATACATTTATACATTAAAGAAAAAAAAAACAAGAAGCATATGCATATTGTGCCTTAACTTTTGATATAAGCCTCTTGTTTGAAATGAGAATTTGCTACTTTCACATGGTGATAGAGATTCTATATATATTATTTTCGAATTTAATATTTCGTATTTCAAAAATCACTTGTTTATTAATTAATTCGTATTAATTTATATATATTTTCTTGCCTTTCATTATCAGTTTCACTAATTATTATCAACAAATTCTATCTTATAAATTATTGTAGTGATTATCTTTTAGTATCATAAGCAAAACATGTATATATATCTCACCTTAAACAAAGTTTTTTTTTTTTGGAGGGTATGGAATGTCCGTGAAAAAACAACTTTAAATATTTATTTATGTAATATTTTCTATTTTTTTTAAAGAATTTATTTGATTATTGAAGGAAACTAATAACAAGTAAATTTAAAGAAAAAAAAAAGGAACCAATAAAAAAAAAATCTTTATAAAAGTTATCAACACACTCAAAAAGTTTGCGTATAATATATTGTATAAAATCATTGAAGTTGACTATAGAAGTAGATTTGATTCGGAAGTGGGGACAATTATATTTAGCAATTTTTTGAAGTAACTGTAAAATTATTTTTTCACAGTTATAAATTTGAATTATAATAAATATAAAAATAATTATTAATATTCATATTAAAATATATCATCAACATTTCTTTGTAAGCAGTTAATATCTTATGCTTCATACACCGAACTGTTATAATGATATCAATTTTATTTTATAATCATGTAACAAGAAGTTTTTTATGTCTTACTTTTCCATTTAATGGGGCCATGTGAAAAGAATCCAAAATATAGAAATTAATTAGCTCTAATATTAAATATTAGTAATAGTGCATGCATCTTGCTTTTTGTTCAATTCTCCGCATATGTACCAAAAATAATATCTATAACGAAATAATTAAGATTTCTCGATTTTTTATTAAAAATTTTAAATTTGATTTTTCAGAAATAATATTTTTTTTGATAGGAAGTGTTTACTTCCCTTAATTAATGAGTCTATCTTGTGCAAGTTCGAGATCAAACTAGTAATTTTGACTTTTTAATTTTAATTTTTAACTATAAAGTTTAAATTTTAAAAATAAAAATTTAAAATAATTTATCAAATGACTAAAACATAAAAAAAAGTGTCATTACGTGGGAAATCTAGTTTCACTTTTTTGGACAAATTGAAGGGATTATTCTGTGGATATTCTAATATTCTAATCCATTTTGTAATGAAAATTAGTGTCATTATTTGACTCTAAATTAATTCTTTCTCCATAATTCATGGAGAGGCACAAGTGTTTCATTCTAATTCTTTTTCACAGGAAATATTATATATTTATACATATATATAAATAAAAAAATAATATGGGAATGAAATTCATGTAGTTCACGTACGTTTCAAAATTTTCATGTGTTTTCTTAATAAAAAAGTGTGTCAAACTTTGATACTAATAAAATAAATATATCTTTTCATTTTTAATTCAGATGGCAATAAAATTCTGACAATAAAATCGTTATCGATAATGAGATTTCGCTCTATAAATTTAAATTAATTAAACTCTAAACTAGATGTCGTTACAGTCAAACTCAATTTTTTTTTTGTTCCAAGTAAAACCTTTGTATTTGGACAATAACTCAAATGCCACCTTGAATTAAAATAGAGTGTTTGACCAATTCAAATATAATTCGAAGTCTTATTTGTCTAGTCAAATGGTCTTAATATTTCTATTTATTTGCTTTAAGAGGAAAAAAAATCATTTTCCAACTTTTGATTTGGATAAGTAATTAAAGTCCTCTAAATTTTAGTAAAATTTCATTTTACACCCTCAAACTTATATTAAATGCACTTTTATCCCTCTTATTCAAATACACCTTTTTCACATGTTTAATTATATGATTTGGAAGATAGGAGAAGAATATTTATTTCCCAACTACCCAAATGTATGTGTTGTAAAAGCATATCTAATTATTTGTAATCTTATTTTCTTAGTGTATACTTCATATTAATTTATACGTATCTGAATTATTTCATTATGATATAAATCAAGTTATTTGGTAATTATTTACTGATATTTCAAACTTCACCGAAGATATATTGAGTCATAGCCCATCAATTGGATCCAGTCAAAGCCCAATGAAATATAGGCCCATTGGGTTATCACTAATCATATCCATACAGGCCCAATAGGCTACTTGAAATAGTATCTCAACAACAACGGTTCGCACCTTAGTCTCACGTTTGTTGGGATCGGCTATATGAATCCTCCATGTTATTACATGACGTTCCGTCTAATGTAAAACAACAAATATCTAAAGTTATTCCAAAATTGGTAGATTGACAATTTCTTAATGCACTACGAATATGGCTTAAATATTAGTTTCCGAAAAATCGAGTATTTGTGCACTTTGGACCCATAGTTTGCGGCCCATTTTTACTCAAGCCCAATAGTTTCTTTACCCAAAATTTGTTTGCTTAATGGCCCAATTGATTTAAGAAGAACAGATGCCAATAAGCCCAAACTTGAACCTTATAAGCCCAACTTTAAACATATTACCAACTGCGCGAATGAACCTAAGATGTCAGCGAGTAACCTATCTTATTTTTATGATTATAAATTGGGCAACTTTCACATATAGCAAACAAAAAATTCATTTGTATGCTATAGCAAACTTTGCATAATTGCGCTCCATAGCAAAAATAAAATTGTATAATTCGCTATACATATACAAGTGTATAATTCGCTGGCCTAAATTGTATAATTCGCTGGCCTATTTCGCTACAATTGTATAATTAGCTATCCTATTTCACTACAATTGTATAATTCGCTATCCTATTTCACTGCAATTGTATAATGCACAATTGTATAATTTACTGCCTATTTCGCTGCAATATTAAGTGTATAGCAAGAAGATATATCTTTTTCTCTCGCTTTATACAAAAACAGAAACACAATATATACACTTCTGTTGTATAAAGCTAGAGAAAATTGTATTTCACTGCAATTGTATATTTCGCAATTGTATAATTCGTTGACCTTTTTCTCTGTAATATTTGAAGTAAAATGTTTGTAAATTGTATAATTAAGTGTATAACACGAAGATATATATTTTTGCATGTGTATATACAATTTTCTCTCGCTTTATACAAAACAGAAACAGAATTATACACTTCTGTGTATAAAGCGAGAGAGACGAGCGAGAATGGAGAGTGGTGAGCGAGATTTCTGGGAGAGAGACGCTGGCAAATTTTAGCTAATGTTTGCTATGGAGCACAATTAAATCAAACTCTAGCTATTCCATTTATTTTAGATTATTAGTTTGCTATTATATACAATTTTCCCTCATAAATTTTAGATCTTTATAAAGGGTTATTTATAAATGTTTTTCTATGGCTTGATAATATAAGCACCTTATCGAATCTGCAGGTATATATCAGTTAAACTCAAACGTTAGTAGAGTCTTCCTCAACGCTCAAACAGATATAACTAATATACACGGACAATTTTAATATTTTGCAATGTTTATATTTAGCATGTACTTGCCATATTTTTCGAATTATTAATGATACATTCAATGGAAAATACATGTAGTCACTCTCTTCGTTCCACTTTGTGATACTATTTGACTAGAAAAATGATCTAAAGAGATTATATTCTTTTTGGAGCGAACGAAAAAAATAGTTTGAACTAGAAACTAACAGATAGTTCAGAACCATCTATATAGTTCTACTCTAACCATGTTGAGAACTATATAGTTCTTTTCTAACCATGCATCTATATCAAACTTCAAAAGCAACTAAAATTTGTCCTTTTTTTTCAGAAAAAAATACATTATAGTATGCCAAGATATTTTTTTTTATGTTAGATATTGTAAGGCTTTTTTTGTTTTTTTCAAAAGTAATTTTGATGTTTTAGATGACTCAAAAGGTTGTTGTATTTTTCTTAGGATTCCCATGATGTGTGGGACAAGAAAGTACCCTTTTCAAACACTATAGGGCAGTAAGACTTGTCATTTCAAGCTGTCAACTCATCCATTTTGCACTAAAATTCACATGATTTTCATCTCTTTATTTTCTTCTTTGGTCCCTTTTTTAAGGTGAAAAATGCATTCTTATTTTACTCATCATAAACTTAGAGCCTGTTTGGCTCAGCTTAAAAGTTGGTCAAACTGACTTAAAAGCTGGTTTTTGACTTATTTAGCTGTTTGACAATACTCAAAACAGCTTATTTTAAGTTAAAAAAAATTTATTTTAAGCCAAAAGTTAAAAGCTGGGGTAGGGGTGCTTTTTTATTTTTAGCTTCTAAGTTGTTTAAGTTGACCACATTTTTATCTTTTTGTGCTTAATATTTTTATACAATCTCCAAATTACCCATATAACCCTAACATTTCTTTCTTCCATTTATCCCTTTTCACGTTTGACATAACAACTTCAGCACTTTTATCCAAACGCATAACTGCTTATTTTAAAAATAAGTTTCAGCACTTTTAAAAGTACTTTTTTAAAGCTGCTTTTATTAAGCCCATCCAAACGGACCCTTACTATATAGTTGATGGATCCATATGTTTTCTTTCCCCATTAATACTTGTATCTTCTTTTGATCTTTTCTTTTGAAATTCATCCATAAGTTAATGGATCACGCACTTTCCTCTTTATAATTAACTTGTAAAATTATACTGAATATATTGTGTAATAGTTCAATTTATAAGTGATATTGTCCGGCTGAGTCTAGGTGATCACGGCTTCAAAACACGTCACTATAGTGTGTAAGGTTGCTTATTTATATATCAAATATCTCAATCATGTTTTGCCGATGTAGATCTTAAGCTAGGGTGTCACATACACCTGAGGTTAGCCCCACCGCATGACCCGCATTAACAAAACTGATACAAGAGTGACTTTGATTCTATTTGTATCATCTAAGACCGTTAGTGATATTGTCCGATTTCTGCCTAGATCCACACGACTTTAAATCATATCATTAGTATGTAAGACCTACTTACATGTATGAATATTGTCATATTTGAGGGCGGGCTCACAATGATTGGTCAAGAAAAAGATTGATAGACTTCTCAATTATATGACATTTTAGATGAATCTTATATCAAAAAAATAAAGTGTTGTATAAAAAGCATAACACAAATTTATATGCTACATACATTTTTGAGTTTAATCATGGCATAGACCAAGGATTGAAATCATGAAGAGATACAATTAGCGGAAAAAATCTTGATAGAGAGAACTTGTTTTTATAATTAATTTTATATAACGTGAATATAAATTAGACATATGTCTTTAATATACTATGAAATATTGAGTAAGAAATAAAAATAAGTCATCACAACCGCTTATATCTATAATTTGACAATAAAATTTCAGCAAATTTATGTACTTCTTTTTAATTTCTTGAAGTTTATGTTAAAATAAAAGCATAATACATAAACATGACTCTTAACTTGGCGCAAGTTGACAATTATGACCCTTAACTTTAGATGTGCACAAGTAGACACTTAAAGTTGTATAAAATTAAACGTACTGACTCATTTCTCCTACATGAAAAATTTGTGTTCTACGTGGTGTCCTACATGTATCATGCTATGTAGGACACGTGTGTCTACTTATTCAATTTCATACAAGTTTAAGTGTCAGCTTGTGCATATCCAAAATTAAGGATCATAGTTACAAACTGACACTAAGTTAAGAGTTATATTTATATATTATACCTAAAATAAAGTTATTTCTAGATGGATTGGATATCTCCATTTATAATCAAGGATTTTGAATTTTAGCTCTGGAAAATTGAAATTTTTTTATCAAGAGCATCATCTTAATAGGATGTCTGATATAAATTATATCAAAGTAGTTCGGAAAAAAAATTAGGAAAGTGAAGAAGTCATGAAATAATATTAAAGATAACATGACAAATATTTTGATTCAGAAAAAAAGAAAGAAACAATAACTATAACGATAAATATATTATTACAATGAAAGTACAATAAATAACATATAGTAATAAAAATTAACGATAAAGATAAGACTATTGTTATGAATACTAGTATATGAAAGAATAAGTAAGACAATACTCAACTACTTGCTAATTTTCTATCTAAATATATAACCTCTGTATATAACCATCATATATAGTCTCTTATCTAATGTCATATCATCAATAAGCTGAAGCTACACCCTGTCCAATCACATCTACCCGATGGTTCGTTAGTCTATCTATTTTTCTCCTAAGATCATCCATAATCCAACCTCTCACAGTTTTACCTCGAAGCATTCGTACATTTCTTTTTACACGTTCAAACCATCATAATCTCATTTTTTCTGCCCAAAATTACAATCATATATATTACTATATTTATAATTATGTTTTATTGTGCCCAAATTACTTAGTTACCTTAATGTCTTAATTTTGTTTTTAGCATGTAGCTGATTGATTTGATGTCATGTACAATTGATAAATGTGATGTCGTACCAGACATAGTTAAATATACCAATTTATGTCATAATGTTACTATTATTTTGTGACTAAAAAAAGATAAACTTTGATTATGCTTTTTTTTTTTAAAACATATTTTGAATTATCAATAATTAATTATTTACAGAGAATGTTGAAAAAAATTAGACTATCAGTAGTAGTCAGTACAACTAGTTAACCGATACTTGTTATAAATATTTATCAAAAATATTACCTCTAATTATTTTATACATAATTTGATTGTATAAATATTTTTTTTGGGCAACTTTCACATATAGCAAACAAAAAATTCATATTTGTATGTTATAGCAAAATTTGCATAATTACGCTCCATTAGCAAACATAAAATTGTATAATTAGCTATACAAATAAAATTGTATAATTCGCAGGCCTAAATTGTATAATTCGCTGGCCTATTTCGCTGCAATTGTATAATTCGCTATCCTATTTCACTGTGATTGTATAATGCACAATTGTATAATTCGCTGCCTATTTCGCTGTAATATTTTATAAAATTTGCTTTGCATACAGTTGAATCGAATTAAAATGTATGTATATTGCATAATTATAAGTGTATAGCAAGAAGATATATGTTTTTCTCTCGCTTTATACAAAAACAGAAACACAATATATACACTTCTGTTGTATAAAGCTAGAGAAAATTGTATTTCACTGCAATTGTATAATTCGCAATTGTATAATTTGTTGGCCTTTTTCTCTGCAATATTTGATGTAAATGTTTGTAAATTGTATAATTAAGTGTATAACACGAAGATACACATTTTTACACGTGTATATATAATTTTCTCTCGCTTTATACAAAACAGAAACAAAATTTATACACTTCTGTGTATAAAACGAGAGAGGCGAGCGAGAATGGAGAGTGGCGAGCGAGATTTTTGGGAGACAGACGCCTGACAAATTTTAGCTAACGTTTACTATGGAGCACAATTAAATCAAACCCTAGCTATTCCATTTATTTTAGGTTATTATTAGTTTGCTATTATATACAATTTTCCTTATTTTATATAACGTTAGTATATAAAAGTTAAATTTGAGAGATTTTATAATTTATTTGTATGGCTTCGTACACTGCTCTAAATCTACACTTAGATTTTCATGTTCCCAATTTCCCTCTTTATATATTTCTCTCTTTTTTAACTTGCCATTCTCATACACACTTCACTCATAAGAATTAAAAGTGTATATAATATAACAAAATTTTAATTTTAATTTTTCTAGTGTTATTTTATGTCCCATGCATGTTTTCTTGTCTTCTTCTTCTTTTTGTAGTTTCAAGTATTATTTTTTATGAATTTAATTAAAATTTTCTTCTTCTATTTAAGGCATATGGAGAAAATAAGGAGCTCTCTCCGGTCCAGTCCGAGGCACTCAAAGGCTAAAAACACAGCTGACGACTCGTTGATTCTCAAACATATCAAGAAGCATTTTTTGAAATTGGTGTGTTTAAGATTCAACGATGCGTGAGCTATGTTTGGCTAGCGTTGTCACGTCTTGGACTGAAGGGAGCTCCCTATTAAATATATATCCACTACCCCTTAAATTTTCGTGCATATAGCAAAATGATGTGTCAATAGTTTGATATATGTAAGCTATTTATATAATTTAATTAACATGTTATAATAAATTATGTGTTTAATGATTAAACATTTAGGTGTTACTATATTAAAGGTTACTTAATTTGACTATGTAAGAATATTATATATTGTTAGTATATAGAACTTACGTTTGATTTTCTTTATAAATGGAAAGAAGCAAATATTAAACTTATCTTGTAGTAATTTTTTTTTTACTCTATGTGATATTTTCATATATTTCTGAGCCATTTTCTTGATTTTATTTACTTTGTGTTTAATTCATTAATTAGTTTCACAAATCAATTATATACTAAATCTCTTTTCTTTCTTTTTTGGTTGTAGGGGCGCGAAATAATAAACTACATGAATCGAAGATTATAATCTTGGCCTTTTGATGAAAATGAATTGATATTATTGACGTTCTCTTCAACTTTGTATCCTAATTCAATACAAACTATCTCCGGTTGACAAAGTAAAAAGTCAAAATTAATTTACTCGTTTTTTAATTTAGGGTTTTTGGAGAAAGGTGGATAAATTCTCTACATGAATAATTGTTCTTGCAATGTATGAGATAAATAGTTAATTATGATCTATTAATTATACTTGTAGTTAATTAATGTTACTAATGTTGTGCCACATGGAATGGAATATCTTATTATCTTATTTCTTGAAACCTAAGTTTTTAATCGTAGTTAAGAAAATATTCTAAATTAATTAATTAAATTTTATTTACTTATTTACCCCACCCCCATTATTTTATCATCTCTGAAGCCTCAATTTAATATGGAGATGGATATATATACGATCTATATGACTCTCATTCCCCCTAACCCGGGATTGAATAGGGTTGGGTTATGATTTTTGGAGCCCATTTGAGAAAAGAGCATTTTAGCCCGGCCTGAATAAGTCTGCTGATCTTGGGTGCTTGAGAAATATCGATAGAATCGGCCCGTGGATCGATAAAAATTAATTAAAATATATAATATAATATTAAATTTTAAAATTAAAGAGAGTCCAAACTCAAAACAATTAGGTTAATATTTCTATTTAGATATTTATACTTTTACTTGAAAAAGAACTTAATAAATATTATAAAGATAATTTTATTCGTGGATTCAATTAAAAAGTTGTAACATTAACATCATGTAATATTTTTTTTTTATATTTATGATAATTTTTAATTATAATTTATAATTTAATTTAATAATTCTAAAAAAAATAAAACTTTTATAAAAGTGGGCTGGCCCGGCAAGCCTGTAGCTTATGTACTTGTGGGATGAGCCGACCGTTTTCTAGCCCACATAAAAAAAGAGCTACCCCGACCTGACCCGTAAAATGTCGAAGTCTATATGAATTAGTCCAGATAGGTAGGCTAGCCCAAATTGTTAGCTCTATAAGATGGTTACACATTTTTTATTGGGCAACTTTCACACATAGCAAACAAAAAATTCATATTTGTATGCTATAACAAAGTTTGTATAATTGCACTCCATAGCAAATATAAAACTGTATAATTCGCTATACATATACAATTGTATAATTCGCTGACCTAAATTGTATAGTTCACTGGCCTTATTTCGCTGCAATTGTGTAATTTGCTATCCTATTTCACTGCGATTGTATAATGCACAATTGTATAATTCACTACCTATTTCGCTGCAATATTTTTATAAAATTGTATTTCACTGCAATTGTATAATTCGCAATTGTGTAATCCGTTGGCCTTTTTCTCTGCAATATTTGAAGTAAAATGTTTGTAAATTGTATAATTAAGTGTATAACACGAAGATATATATTTTTGCATGTGTATGTATAATTTTCTCTCGCTTTATACAAAACATAAACAGAATTTATACACTTCTGTGTATAAAGCGAGAGAGGCGAGCGAGAATGGAGAGTGTCGAGCGAGATTTTTGGAAGAGAGACATCTGACAAACTTTAGCTAACGTTTGCTATGAAACACAATTAAATCAAACTCTAGTTAATCCATTTATTTTAGATTATTAGTTTGCTATTATATACAATTTTCCTTTTTTTATTCGTAATGAAAGATAGATGTATGTTACTCCTAGTATCTACCCTTATGTATCAATAATTGACAGAAACAAAAGAAGTTAAGTTTTGAAAAAATAAAAATAAAAAAAGTGCAAACCCTGAACCAATGGCTGGGGAGTCTTGATTTATGCAAGTTCTACTTTATTAGATAATTGTCTATTTTTATGCAACATTTGAAAAACATTTAACTCTGAAAATTGTCTATTTTTATGATTGCAAATAGTAGTAAGTACTAAATTGTCTTGTCCTTTGGGAAAGAGAATTTGGTGGGGCACGAAATATCGAAATTGAATTCAAAGTATAAAGAAGTAAATATACGAAATTAAAAAAAAATTAATATCTTTTGTATATACATATAAAATAATATTAAATTTTATACATATAATGTAATTTTTTATCGAAAAAAATTGAATGGACTCTCTTGCTCCCTACATGTCTACTCCCATAGGTTTTAAGCTTTAATTTATTTGCAATTTATCTCTTTAACATAAAACTTTTCTAAACGAATCTAACTTCATCACATCCCAATATAAATATCGAACATTGACCCTTTTTTTTATATAAAAAAAAACAACAACAATAAAGAACTGATATGTATAAATACGGACTTTGAATTTATTCCTGTGTATAAATATATATTGCACATACCAAAAAAAATCTTTAAAATATTGCTATGCCAATGACTAAAACATATGCAACAAGAAAAGTTAGGATCAATCCCATATATATAAGTAGGATCGATAATTCAACTGTTTACATAAATATCTTTTAAAAATAATATATTATCAAGCTAAAATTCCCTTGGTTAACTCAATCAAATGAAACAAGATCACAATAGTTGAAATTGGTACACTTAATCCAATAAGTGCAGCCATGCCCAAAACCAAACTAGGTCTTGTATCCATTAATTGAGATTGCAACAATCCCAATGCTTGACAAATATTTGCATCGTAATTAGCATATATACTTTTTTCCCAATCCATCCAATCAGAGGGAGGCTCGTAATTTCTTTCGATCATTTTCATCTCATGAATTCTCTTACGTAGAATAATTAAGTTCTCATCAACACTACGACAATTGTAGTAGTTTCGATCTTGAGCTTCTCTCCCCATTGCCAAAGCCGTCGTCCTCGAATTTCGCGACGATGAAGATGATTTTCGTCTCGATGAAAATGGAGTTGATGAAAGAAAAGAAGTTGATGTTGTTGTGGATGTTGCCATTATTTAGAGTGATTAATGAATTTTGAGAATTGTATAAATATTTGAAAAATGAGTTTTGAGTTATAATTGGTTTTGGGTGTTTTGTATTTATAGATGAAGGGGACATAGGGTAATGTTAATTAATTATTAATTTAAAAGTATTAAACTAAAAAATGAATAGGCAAAACCGTGTTATATTAACTGTCATCACCAATAATTAATAGAAAAATAGTTTAGATTATATCATTTTGTCAAGTATGACATGGTCAAGTTATGATTTAGTCTTGCAAGTTGCAAATATAATGAATATTAATTGACAACGGATCAAGTATTTTCTTTAAAAGAATTCAAAATATATTTAGAAAAAATATCTTTACTATTTATTTACATATAATCTTTAAGAATTTTGAAAAATAATTTACATAATTAAAAACTAACAATCAATAACATGAATTTACAGTTTTGACATATTTAAAGGGCATAAGAATAAATTATACTCAATTTTTCTTGTTTCATTCTCGAAAAACAAAAAATATCATTTGTATAAGAATAAGAGATGCTAAATACACCACGTAAGAGCAAATACTATAAATTTCTAAAGTATTTATTATCAAACATTTTTGTACATCGTATTTTTCTGATTTTTTTATTTTTTTTTTACTGTTATAACAAATATGTTTAGCTAATTTTAGTGCATAAATTCAGCTATTCAGGTGATATGGTTTGACTTTTGTGCAAGTCGGTTCTTTTTTTAATATTTAGTTCTCTGTATCTTCCCATTTTTTTTCAGGTAAATAAAATATCTATTAAACAAAATAAATTTAAAAAATTATTTCGTTTGTTCAATTTTGAAAACGAAATCAGAAAGTAGTTGGAAAGACCAGATCACCAGGGTTTAATTTTTAATTTGCATACTATATAGTATTATTATTCTATTGGCTGACGCAAAACTGAGATGGAAATAACTTTAAAAAAATATTAATTAAAAAAAATAACAATTAATCGAACCTATCTAATTTTTATAGTACGATACCTCTCCAAGGAGCAAAATTTTGAATTCGATTATACCAATCTCTACGTCTCATGAGCTAATTATTTCGATGAAATTTATTTTCATATCAACCTATAGTAATATTAAAATCAAAGATCATTAGTTGACTAGAAATCATGCAATAATTGTTTCAGTTTTAAGACGTGCTCCCAAACCTAGAAGACGTTGACTTAGTTTTTTTCAATGGAATTATTAATTACAAAGTAAAGCAAATTCGAATTTGATTCTGGTCAACGTTTAATGTATTCAGTTTTGAGATCTGTAATTCATCATTCTTGTTTCTGTTTATAATATTGTTATTTCTGATGTTATTATAACAAAAGCGATTATAATAATTTAACAAAACAGAAACTAGATCATGGTTTTGGGTGCAACGACAATCCTAAATAACCTTTTCTGAATCAACAAAGAGGATATGAAAAGGCATATTACACCAACCATATAATCCCACGGGTGGAGTCTAATAGCGATAGAATATACCTAAAACCATACATTTCAAGGAAGAAATGTCATAACTCCACAAGTGGAGTCTAATAACGATAGAATATACCTAAAACCATACATTTCAAGGAAGAAATGCCATAATCCCATAGGTGGAGTCTAATAACGATAGAATATACCTAAAACCATACATTTCAAGGAAGAAATGCCATAATCCCACAGGTGGAGTCTAATAACGATAGAATATACCTAAAACCATACATTTCAAGGAAGAAATGTCATAATCCCACGGGTGGAGTCTAATAACGATAGAATATACCTAAAACCATACATTTCAAGGAAGAAATGCCATAATCCCACAGGTGGAGTCTAATAGCGATAGAATATACCTAAAACCATACATTTCAATGAAGAAATGCCATAATCCCGGGTGGAGTCCAACAACGATAGAATATACCTAAAACCATACATTTCAAGGAAGAAATGCCATAATCCCACGGGTGGAGTCTAATAACAATAGAATATACCTAAAACCATACATTTCAAGGAAGAAATATCATTTAACACGACCTACTAAACCCGTCATAGAAATTATTTTTTTTGGTAATGACAATAGGCTAAAAAGTTCAAACTTTACATTTACCATACTTCACGACTACTCGGGAGTTGAAACGATCTTCATGGAGTTTCTAATGCTTTTGATCCCTAAATATAACAGGAAGGGGAGGAATTTACTGCATATTAGTAGAATTAGCTCAATAGCTCACATAAGAAAGAGCTCCTTTTACTGCACAAGCATCTCCTTTTGATAAGCACCTGTAGGAGATAAATCAATAAAAAAGTCGCATATCTTCGTTATCAACATCATCCATTTTTCCCAAGCAATTTACAAGCCGTCAAGGGTAAACAGATCAAGTGGATCAGCAGGAGAAGATTCCTGCTGCTCGTCGGGTTTACCTTCATCTGAGGGAGGAGATTCAACTTGTTGAGTTGGTTCAGGCAAATCATCATCCTTTACGGGCTGAAGCTTTGCTTCTTCCTCTGGCTCTTCTTCGATATCTTTGAGACGCAGTGGAGGTTCAAGCCGTTGATACTTGGGCTTATTTTTCTCCAGGAGAAGGTAAGTTGTGTAATACCAAAACATGAGTATTCTACTTTGAGCAATAATGGTATCACCTATTCGGCTGCTTCCAAATGATAGCCGCTCGAGTACCTGTAGAAGTCAAATTCAAGATGTTGCCACACAAGGATGAAAACAATTTGATTCACTGCCAATGCTTGGGAATTTCGATCAGCAAGCATAAGATGAAGTGTGAGAGGATATGGTGAATTTAATCTTGAAGTTCGGACAGTGAATAATATTTTTCTTGCAATGGAACCACCTCGCGAAGATCGAAGAGGGAGCAGTATTCCACTTTTTGAAATGTGAAGCTATTAGAGTGTTGTCTACTATAGATTTTAGGTATGTATTAACTACAACTCTCCAGGTTGCCAGTTATCTATGTTTATTATCACCTTGGTTTAGCATTAGTCTCTAAAATTGACAATTCTAAATTGAACATAGAAGCTAGTTAGGTTAGAAGTTGGCCAGGTGTCAAACTGATGCATGGTGTTGAAGAACAACAAAGGGAGGAAAACAACCAAAACAATACGTGTTCAAGTAAAGAAAACAAAATGGAAAAAAAAACCATGGCCGCAGTATTGTTATATAGAACAACGTGTTCATCATATTAACCTTAGTATTTGTGCCTATCAGTCATAGATTAGTCCTTAAATGGTCATGCTAATGCTCACAAGTAAACGGTACACGAGCCATCTAGAGCTAACCTTAGTTCCCTCTGCACCTAAGCCTAAGGTTTCAATTGCACAAGGAGTCAATAGACCAACATGATTTTCTGGGTAAATAAGAGAAGCTTTTGCATTCAAACTGGAAGTTTTAGTTCAATGGTCTAAAAATTGATGTCCGTACATAAAAATTGTCTATAAAAGATACAAGAGCAATTCAAGTAGAATCTTATGAAGTAAAAAGAGGAGTCCTTTGTCTTTACTCACCTGTTCACCAGACTGTATGTCAGATGTCTTTTGATGCTCAAACTGAAGGCCACTAAATTCATTGATGCTAAGCCCCTGAAACGCCCTGAAAATAACAAGAAATTCACCAATTATTGAAATCCTTGAATAGAAAGACTAGTAGAGTTGCGGAATGGCCAAGTACTCTGGCATATGAAGGGACATTTAGTACCATCTTATTAAAGAAACTCGAGGAATCCACTGAAAAATAATTGGTGTGTTGTCTGAATTGACATAGTACCCTCCAAAGACAATAAAAACTGTCATAAGAGAGGGGCCTAACGCTAATGCAGCTTCAGTCGTTGGAACCATAGCTCCCACAGTCAAGCCCATAGCAGATGCAGCAAAAGACTCCACCGTCACGATTGCGCAGAACTTCCCAAATCTACAAACCAAAGCAGAATGGTTTCAGCACTCAATGTGGAGGGTATTCTAGTTTCCAACCTCTTTCTTCAACCAAATGCTTGTGTGTCATTTTATTGAAATACCATTTACCAAAAGCTACCAATAGCATATGTCACTTGAGGGGGGAAACCACAGCACCACTAAAATTTGGAAAGTGAATGCAAGAAACAACGAATGAATGCCAAAGTGCAAAAAGATTGACTACGACGACCCTTTTCTCAATAAAGGCACAGTAAAACTTCATAGTATATATCTTTGCCGAAGCTGGCAAATATGCACTAAGCAAGATGACTGATGAAGAAGCTTATATGACATCTTACCAACAGTATGGAGTCATTAATATGATGCTCAGAAAGTTAATGCAAGAAGAAAACTATGCATACATGTGTCCCCATTTCAATTGCTTTGTTCAAGAAAGATTTTGACAATCCATAAAATGTTAACCACATCTCTCACATCCCTCGTTTGTAATAAAAACAGATGAACTAATCATAACTGAGATGATTATCCTTTGCTGCTATCAACCTATAAAAATTACTTGAACGTGGATATTTCTAATAAAGATATTAAAAGTTGTATTTCTGAATGCTAAGTTTTTTTCTGAGCTTGAGTTGATGTATTTATTAAGGTATTGTGGCTTCAAGCCTTCTCTTTATATAGGTATTGTAGCTTAAAGCCTTCTCTTTCTTCTCCTAAGTAATGCATAGACATGCAGTTTCCCCATACTTTACTCAAAGCAGCCTCAGAGATCAGCTAGTAATCTTTTTTGTAATTACTTAAAGCGCCCATGATCCACCGAGTTCTAAATCTTGCATCACTGGCCCTGGGAAGTTCTTGGTTATCAAAAAAAGAATTTCTTAAAGAAGGGAGACCTCTGTCCTTGAGAAAAACATGCTTGAAAACGGGGAGATCACATGAAATAGTCTTAATATCTTCACTCTAATCAGCAACACATATATGTGTACAACTCATAAACAGTGGTAAAATCACCTAGAAATGGTAGGATGAAGTCGAGCCATTGGGTATAGGATGCCACCAAAGAGTAGAGGAAATGCTGCCCCAACAGGAATCTCAGCAATCAACTTGGAAAGCAAATATGGTCCCAGAGCATAAGACCCTTTTGCACGCTCTCTATCAACAATTGCTCGTTCCTTGGGAAAGACACCAACTGTTTTTGTGAGAGCAGCCATAGCAGTGTTTATTGCAGCAACCTACGCATGAACACATGTAAATTGGAAGGATATTGATTAGGAACCACATTGCCTCATCAATTTGGCACTTGTCTTTCATGTTTGATGTTTTTTAATTGCTGGAAGTATGGCATCTTCACCCAATTTTGGTTACTTGCCCACAGATTATTAGCTGAGCAATTTGTTAAACTATCAAGAATAAGAAAATATCGCTTTTGAGCACAGAAAACTGGTGGAAAAGAACAGTTGCTCTCTTCCTATCATGCGCTGATCAAGGGTACATGTTGGCGCTACATTAATCTTACTGACAGGACCTGAAAATATATACAGGCATTTCTCACCTGAAGTAATCCCATCCTGTCTTGTATTGACGTTTGTGATCTGCCCATCCTCCAGAATACAGAACCAAATATCAAAGCTGAAGCAATTGACATCCTTGCCCGAACTTTGTTTGTTGGTCCATCACGAGAAGCCTATTCATCAATTAAATTGATCTCAATTATAATAGATCCAAAACCAAAATAATGCAAAATTTCTCAAGTATCACTTTCTTTTTTGCATAAGAAACGGATTGAAGGAAGTCCTCAATCTGTTGGAGATAGGGTAAGCTCTAACTAGCTACATAGCATGATAATGCAGTTAGACTCAAATAAATGACCTATAGCACACAACACACTAAATTTTTCCATTTTACATCTGTTAAATTTTCCAGACAAATGAACGAACTTCTCCTTATCAGTGATCATTGCTATTTTTATGATTTATAATTCCAGCACTATTTATAATCAGCATGGTAACTACTTCCAAATTCCCATTAAAACAGGTTAGTGACATCTGATGAGAATTAGATAGATGAGACTCACTTGCATCCATGCACGTTTGAGAAGTAACCTGAACTGCCTCCACCAACCACCTTTGCGTGAAATAGATTTCTTTTGGAAGTTCACATGGGTCTTCGAGCTATCCCTTACAAGTGAAGTTGCATATAAAACCTCTGGTATCTTTTCTGAGAATGACTCAACTAGACCATTTATCCTCTTTTGAGAAGAGTATACACTCTCTCGCGAACTATAGTCTATAGATATTAGATCAGCCAAAAATTCAGCAGGATTTACATGATCTGGACAAATATACCTGTCATTTAGCAACCATCATTAATACTTGATTAACAAATTGCAATTTTCACTTCCCGTGAATCATAGGAAATTAAGCTGTCTCCAAATCCATATGGCAATGGCTTAACTTAAATGCATAAATTTACACAAGCACACATGTGTGCATGCACACATATATGTATACGTTCCTTGCCCCACACCCTCCCCCCACAAAAATAACCAGAAAGAAAAACCAAGAGTACTTGTTTACATCCTAAAGTGTTGCAACTCGTACCCTAAATTCATAAACGGTATTTCCTTATCATGCTACTTCATGCTCGTTCTAAGATCGAAGTACCTATTCTACATATAAGAATCCCCTTCTTTACAAGATTTCGACTCCTTATAGATAGATATAGCATCTATAATTTTCGCCTTAACACATTCTAACTTGATATCTATGTGTTTGAGAATAAAATGTGACACTAAAATCACCATCAAGTTTATCAAAGGGACATTTAGCTCTACTTGAAAGAACATGTTCCAATTAACAGGCACCATGTAGACGTATATGTTGTCGGACCACAAACCGCACAAGCTACAGTTCTAGGAATACAATGCCTAATTGAGAACCAAAGCACAATATACGGTTATATAAATTATATAAGTAATTTTGGGAATCGATCATATAACAAACCCGAATTTCGAGAAGTACGCTAGTACTTCATCACGTGCAGGCCCAGCATAAATGAGCGAGCCCCCTGCCAACAGAACAATGTCGTCGAATTTTGCATACACAGAACCTCTAGGCTGGTGTATAGAACATATAACAGTATGTCCATCTTGTGCAAGTTGTCTTAAGGTTTCCATCACTCGCTCTGCTTGAAAAGCATCAAGTCCTGAAAGCAGAGTAAAAAGGTGAACAAGCAACATTGAACTAAAATCTTGTCTTCACATTGGCATTTCGACTTGAATAATATATTCAATTGTTTCTACTAAAATAAAAAATTTCCTAATTATAAACGTACTTCCTCCTAGATTTAAAGAACTAGTAATATCTCACAACTGCCACCGAGGAAAGTTGATAGTTCATATTTAGAAGTTTGGGTGGAAAACTTTCTATTATTACTATGTGAATGATTCTATGTTAAACATAATACATCTAGCTTTCAAGCTGAACCTCCATAGTAGGAGGCTAAAAGGAAATCCAGACACCGAAACCATTAACAAAAGAGGCATGACATTAAGGTAGAAGATCCTTACAAAAAAAAACATACCTAATATACAAGAGAATAGCTGGACAAAACTAGGATGCATAAATGAATTCTATACGAAAAGTGGGAGAAATATTCATCAAGTCATTAACTAATAAATGTATAGTATTGGTTTAGCTCCAGTCTCAATGTTTTTCCACCAGAAGCTCATCTTGTTAGCTTGCATTTATATGTTGATTCCTTCACCTTCTGCATGTATAAGCTTTAAAACCAAATGCACTGTTTTACATACAAAAGTACTTCAAAATTAGTACCATATATCTAAGTAAGACCCCACAAGATTTCTTTGACATAAAAGAGAATCAAGCATACACATTTCCAGACAGTACAACAGCACAAGGAATACAGAACCCAAAATAATGGTTTTAAAGTCCTTAATAGCACCATAAACAAACATTTGTTTTTGGACATTATTGAGTTCAGCATACTGTCGACGCAAGTAGAAGAACTAATTAAGCCTCTACAAGGATAGAAAAAATATTCAGATTCATTTTATAGACTTCTCTAGAACCATATAACGATAGGATTTGGATGCCTACACAAGCTCAACATATTTTTGTGCATCTCATCCGATAATAATCATTCTGACTTCCACTACATGAAAGTTTGACACAGCATGTAAATAAGGAGTCAGCACAACTGGATAATGGTTGTGGCCAGGACGTCAGCACCATTACAAGTGAAAGATAGATGAGATAAAAGTGAAAATTGGGAGTCCCTTCTAGAGAAGACTACACTCTACAGGGAAGCATAGTGGCCATAAATATATAGTTATCCTACTTCAAAACCTCTGATTTTATAAAGACACTCCTTGGTCTATACGTGCTTCTAAAAACGTTGTAATGACTAGTTTATTAATAAAAAATGAAAGCATATAAGTTGAATAAATGCAGAAAAATTGGATGATACCATTATGACCAAAGCATAACGCCAGCAAACACGGACTAGCAAAAACAGTAGCATCACTTACCAGTGGTAGGTTCATCAGCAAAAACTACAGATGGACTGGCAATAAGCTCACATGCAAGCGACAGGCGCTTCTTTTCACCTCCACTAATTCCACGAACTTTTGCATCACCAATTTGTGAATCAGCACAACTGACCTTTTAAAGAGACATACAACCAACACTACTGAGGACAAAGTAGAGAGATTTCTCTGCTAAATGCTGAAGTAATACAAACAGATTCCAGAATTTTCAAGAAGCAAAAACTGAAGATAGAGCAGCAAATACAGTAACGGATGAAAGGGGAATTAACATGGGATAAGGGATTATTTGTTCATGGACAAATTATTCAGGGATTGTAGTGCAAAATTGTAATAAAATGGATATAAATCAAAAACTTATTTTATTCAGCATCGGATGTTTGGTTCATCATATTAAAAGTTGGATGTGAGATGTACTATATAAAACATCAAGTACCGCAGTAAGACAGAGCGAAACCTTACCAAACCTGTTTTAAACAATAGATTGTTCACATATTCATCTCTCTCTTCTATTGAAGATACGTCCTGTAGCTGCAGTTCAGCTGCAAGAGAGAGAGTTTCTCGAACAGTCAACTGGGAAAAGAAAAGATCTTCTTGTCTAACATAGGCAAACCTGTAGGAGCAAAAAATTCCATCATCTTGTTAAGAATTTCTCGCAAGAGAAAAGTAATCAGTCTAATTGACAGTGGACGTACTTGTATATTTTGTTTGAAAATGGCACCCCGTTGATGTCCAAAAGACCAGACAAATTCAACTTAGGTGATGCTTTTGTTTGACCCGCCAGAACATTGAGAAGAGTAGTCTTTCCTGATCCTGATGGACCCATTATTGCTAGCAATCGACCAGGTTTGGCTTCTCCTGTCACATTTTTTAGCAAAAATCGCACCTAGAGTTCGGGCGAGATGAAAAGATACAGAAAGATTTTGAATGTCAATGTCAATATCATTTGAATCTGGCCCTCAGAATAACTATGCAATTCGATCATGGGAAACTTGCGTGTTGTTTAAATCACTATAACCAGAAATTAGTTATCTCAAAAAGCAAAATGAGCAAAAGTCAAAGGGAGAATGAAAAAAATACGTAGGTGAGAATTAAAATTAAAGGGAAGCCACAGTTACTTATAAGGTCAATATACATAATTGGTCATAAAATTTGAGGAAACAAACTAGATCATGAAGATACCATCAAAGGTTAAACACTTAAAACTGTGAAGCCACTTTGAAGTAACAATATTTGTTTGGCTACTAAGAAGGAAACAGGTGAAAGTATGGGTGTTCTTTTCGTAATCTTTGAGGATTTTCATATTCATTGGTTATAGTCTTATAGAGTTCCAGCAGTACATGTACTTCCTTCCTTCTTTCTTTTTTCTTCTGACGAGATGAGCAATATATGTGGATCTGCTAACACACATAAAATTTCAGTTGTTCCCTCCAACAATCCCCGGTATATATTTCAACTATTAAGATAACTGCTCATTCCCTGTCACTTAACAGGATCGATATCTATTATAGTTTTAGCTAGTAATATCTATATATTTCTAATATACACAAATAAAAACATATAAGCCTCATCGATAACGGCAAACTGATGAAATTCACAAAAGAGAAAGTTCATCATCTGGCATACTGCGTGTTATTCTACATTTCTACTACACGAATAGGAGCAAATTCTAGAATCTTAATCTCTGTAAAATAATCAAAAAAGAAACACAAATCGATTCTAACTGACTACAGACATTTGGCAACAAGCTTTGAAGTGTTGGGTTTTTGCAAGGTGTGAATGGAAAATAAAAAGAGAAAATTGAAAATGTGGGAAACCAATTTTGGAGCATATTGGTAGAAGAAAGGAAATTTGTTGTCCTTATATTAGGAAACACTTCTTTTAGTTCTTAAAGGGTTAAAAAGAAGGTGCGCCCTCGCGCCGTCGTCGTCACTCGACTTCGGCAAATCGGACTCGATGACAAATGATGTGATTGATAATATTTTTGGACAACTTATTTAATCAATCTCATTAATTAACTTTCTTTCTCTTATAAATTAATCCAGTAGTTAGTTAATTAGTTAGTTAACATAATTAATTTCCTATAACGGAATTTACTTGAAATTAATGTGTAACGGTAACATCGTTCTAAAGGGATATGTTCCTTTTGAAAAGACGTTATTTTTTCACAAAAGAAACAACTTTCTGGAACGACATGTCTGAACAGAAGCGTTCAGACCATTGTCGAACAGACGCCTTCCTTGCTACAAATGGCTAAAAATAGAAATGTTTTTTCCGTTTTTCAACACTGAAAAAATTTTCCTCTCAGCATACATTTTCTTACATAATAAATAGTCGATCGATTCAATGAGTCTGTGTGTGCTCTTGTTGCTGTTCTTGCGTACGCTGAAATTAGTGAAGTTTGAGGTACCGCTACTTCTCTAATAGGTTAATTCGTATTATCTTGGGGGGAATTAATATGTAACCTCAGGTAGTTGAGGTGATTAAATTTCTTAAGGAGACATAGCAGGTTCTGTAGTCTCGGATTAGTATTTTGTTTGTTTCATCTCTTTTCTTTTTCTATGTAATTTTTCGTAACCTGAATACAGGGATAACATGAAGTTCTATCATCAATTTCAGCTTAATTACACAAAAATTTGTATAATATAGCCAACTAGAAGAACTATTCATAACTTCACCAAATAATCTACTGTAACATTTATCAACAAAAGCTCGCATGCTTTGTTTCCGCTTTCACTTGACTTCTCCAAATTCTAGCGAAAATTCAAACTCAATCTATATTCGGAAAAAAAAAATGCAATGGACTCACTCACCGTATTTGTGGATTTATCAGAGAGCGAGCAAGTAATATTACTCCATCTAATAGTAACCGGAAGTACTTTTCCAGTAATCGTAGCTTCTTCATTTTCACTTCCTCTTTCACCGTCATCATCGAAAGCATCTTCATTCTCCGGTACAATCGCCGGACCAGGAGAGGAGAAAAGTCTGAGCAGTAGCGCCGCCGCAACTGCCGCCAGTAACTGGCCAATTCCGCCTCCTTTGCCGCCAATCGGCAACATTTTCTCCGTTCGCTCGTCGTCTTCTTCACACTCTCACAACTACACTGGTTCAGTTTTAAGAAGAAAAAAAATATATACTAATTTTGAGTAAGACAAAAGTTTGTTGTGAACGAACACGGGTCCTTCATGAGGAGATAAGGTATGAAGGTTATGATGGTAATTTCGATATTAACTTGTAAATTTTTAAATTAATTTTTTATTATTATTAGTTGTAAATCCTATATTGATAATTTTCTAAAAACTTGTGTAAATAATCGAGATCAAAATAACAATGGTTTTAAAATAGTGATATGAAGTTTACAATATTTCAATTTGAAAGTGTACGCGAATATTAAGATATTATATTAAAATTTAAATATTAAATAACTAAAATTATTTTTTTCTCCACCAAAATATGAGTATATAAAAGTTACCGTATTTATTTTAAAATATATAAAAAAATTTACTGCTAATTACTCTATGCAAAATATGAAGTCAAGATTAGATACGGTAACCTTTGACCCCTTCGTCAATTGGTCCGACTATTCATGGGCTTATAACTTGATAAATTATATGGAAATTTTCACATATAGCCACTTAAAAATAATTAATTGTTCTTCATAGCTATAGTTTGATAATTACAAAATGTAGTTATATGTTATATCGATGAGAAAGGCGAGCGAGAATGGGAGAGAGAGGGGGAAAAGAGTGGAAGAAAGGTGAATTGTATATGTATATTGGTTAGATAATTCTATATAATACATATGTATTTGTATATATGTCAAGAGAGATAGGGAGAGGGAGGAGAGATACGAGTGAGACTCTGGGAGAGGAGGGAGAGAGGCGAGAGAGAGAGGGCAGAGAGTGAGAGAGAGGTGAATTGTATATGTATATAATTGTATATTATACATATACATTTGTATATATAGGGCAAGTGAGATTGGGAGAGAGAGGAGAGAGGCAAGCGAGAAAGGTGAATTGTATATGTATATAGGTTAAATAATGGCATAATACATAATTGTGCCCTTTAACTTGGATTCGAATCACATTTACGCCCTTTAACTTTGAGTGTGCACAAGTATACACTTAAACTTGTATAAAGTTAAACAAATAAATACATGTGTCCTACATGACATCCTACATATCATTTTTTGTCTTACGTGGTGTCCTACGTGTATTATGTCATGTAGGACTCATGTGTTTATTTATTTAAAAGTTGGATAGTTAGAGTGCTTGTTTGTGCATTATGAAAGTTGGAGGTCAAAGTTAAAATTTGAAGTCAAGCTTAGGGTTCAATATATGTATTATGCCTTAAATAATTGTATATTATATATATATTTGTATATTCAGGCGAATTATACATATACAAACATGACTAATTATACAAATTCGAAGTCAGACCACGTAATTAATGTATAATGTTAATTGGGAGTGATGATTATAACAAACTATAGCTATGATGAGTAATTAATTAGTATAAATTTGCTTTATTTGTATAATCTTCCCTAAATTAAATTATAATAGAAAGAAAAAATATTTTCATAAAAATCGTGCTTATCATCTTCTGTATTTATGTTATGTCAAAGAAAAATAACGAAAATAAATAGTAACCTAAAAGCTAAGATAGCATATACTATAGTACACAAATTAAATGTTTTACACATTTAAATAGGCGTGATAGACTCGTAGTATGTGGGATGATGTTGACTTATAATGGTGATTGATATTAATTAATCATAGGGAAAAATTTAAATATATTTATCGAACTTTGAGAAAAAAACTCATCTATATAGGTATATTTAAAGTTTGATTCATCTATATCATTTTTGTTTGAGAAAATATATTTACTCGTGTCATTATTTGTTAACTGAAAATAGTTTTAATTTTGCAAAAACATTTTTACACCTGGTCAATTATAATTCGGCCACATCATTAATTATATTATTTTTTTAAAAGGGAGAAAGTTCAAATATTCTATCTAACTTTGAGAAAATGTTGTTTATATCATTCTTCAAAAGTTTAAATAATTTATGTCATTTCAGTTAACTACTAATTACTTAAATATTTTTTTTTTTTCAAACGAAAATAACATAAATAAACTAATTTGTCAACTAATAATATAAGATAAATATTTTCTCAAATTGCCCTTTTTAAACTATTAATCAAATGACCTCTATAAGTATTCTTTCAAAAAAAAAAAAACTCATTTTGACAATGTGGTTCATGAATCATCACAAATTCAATTATTTCTAAATTGTAATGTAATCCATATGACCTTTTATTGGTCAAAGCCTTACATTTTTTGTTTAAACTTTTTCAAAATATGGCAAAGGCAGATTGCCTAACTTTACTTCAGCCAAAAACTATTTATTTTCAAATATCAAATAAAGAATTCATGGATTAATTAACGAGAGATTTTTTTCAATTTTAATCAAAAACTCTTAAATTCGAGCAAATTAAAACGAGAATCATTCCAATGGAAATATTATCTCATAAATGAGTCTTATAATATGCGAATCTAAATTTAATTAAATCGTATACATATTTCAAATAAAATCATATAGAAAATCTCCATATTTCTTAAACTTTACGAACACTAAAATATATTCTTGCTTCATTTAATATAAATAAAATCATATCGGATATTGAAGATTTTTACAATTGCCACGAACGTAAATACCATCGTTTTCATAAAGCTACCTAAAGTTTATAAAATAAAATAAAATAAATAGGTTGGGGTGGGGGTAATACTAGATACGTGGTTACCTAAGAAAGATTAATTATTTAATTAGTTATAATCATGTTAGGCTTTGCTTAATTAAAATTATCGAGTTTAAATATTAGATGTGTCGAATTTGAATATTAATATAAAATTACTTTAGAAATTAAAGAATTATATATGCATATAATATATGTATGATGCATTCGAAAATAGGTTTTATAATACTAAATTTAAATTTAATTCAACTCTATTTATATCAAATATTAAATGATAGAATATATAATTAAAATAAAAAATAAAAATAAGTTGATGTATTTTTTTTTATGATTTTAACAACTGGCATACTCACATGCACATTATATACATTAGTTTAGATAATTCATGTTCATTAGGTGATTCCATTTAGGTTAAAACTTTAGCATCAAAGCAAATAATCAAAAATTTAAACTCATAAACTATGTTGATTAAGATAAATTCAAAGAAATGTTGTAATTAGCAAAATTTTGAATGAATTTTACAAGTAGCAACAAAGAGAATGAAACAAAATTAAAGCAAACAACATTCAACAAAAGGGTACATACATTATTCTCTAAAATTGTTAAGATATCTAATCACTCTTTTTCCAAAAAAAATAAAAAATAAAAAAATTCAAATTTCTCATAATTCTCTTTTTAATGATAATTGGCATACACCAAAAGTGGGGAAAAGGGGGTGGGTGGGGGATTTAAAAAATGACATATATTTTTATATTTGAAAGAATTTAATTTTAAATAACTTAGTCATATAAATAATATGATATGTTTAAATTTACAGTTACAAACTTTCAATTTTTTGGAGAGTGATAATCAATCATATTTTTAATATAAGCGAGCAACCTACAAAGAAATCAAACTTTAGGGTATTATTTAATAATTTATAATAGCGAGAAAAGAAGGTTAATTTCGTAAGGATTTAAGAATAATAACAGTGAGTTACTTTTTTAAAATTATTTGACTTGCCATTAGTTAATTATATATTTTAATAAGTAAAAGAAGAGATATATCTCAACGATAATCAGTGTCACCATAAGAGATGCAATTCAACGATAGAATGTCACTATAAGAAATACAACTCAACAATAGAATATCACTGTTTTGATGTAAAAATCACCCGCTCTAGGTGAGCTTGATTATCCATAAGTTCAATATGAGTCCTTTTTAGTTAGTTTTATTCTTTTTCATCGTTGTTCAATAAGAATGAATAAAAGACATATAAAACTAAATGAGGAGACAAGAATCACTATATTTGAGTAAAAAAAAGTTGAAATTGATGATTAACTTCTCCACGAAATTATTGTAGCAAAAATATCTTTTTACAATTCATTGCTAAATAGAATTAACGATGAATTTATGAATTTTTCCTAATAGTATTTCTTTCTATGGTAGGAAACTTAGAGGACAAATATTCACATTATATATCTTAAAAAAAAGTTTAATTTTTTTATAAACTTAATATCTAATCAAATATGAGTACCACGAAAAAATATATTTCTTAAATCGATAGTTTCTTTAATCATAGCTCTCGAATTCAAAGATATCGAACATCAAAATTAAAAAAAAAATTAAGTTTTAGCTCTCCCACCTCCCAAAATTTTAACAAAAAGTAGATTTGAGTAAATTCACCTGTGATTTATCAATCCCACTCTCAATATAAGCACGTAATAAACACATCTCTTGTCAATAGCTTCATCGTGTTTCCACGCTCTCTATCCGCGAGTAATACAAGAAACATATCTTTTACAAATAGTACTATTATTTTTATTTATTTGCTTAGCTAATAGATCAAAAATAGTGATTTTTTCATTAAAAAAAAATAAAAAAATTAAAAACTTTGCTTCCATTTCTAAATCTTCTTTGCTTAAATTTTCATCTTCATTTTAACTTATTAATACACACATCTCTTTCAAACCCTAACCCTAAATTCATATTTCCACAATTTTTATGTTATAATTAGAAATAAAAATTTCAGAAAGTTTAATTACTTACTATTATGAAAAGGGTGTTTTCTTGATTTAGTATTTGTTGAGAAGGGTATTTTGTTTTTTTTCACTGTTTTGAAGATCTCAAAAATCCTAATTTTGAGAAGAGAAAAAAAAAAGGTTCTTGATTTTGATGAAGTTAATGAGAATTGTGTTTGAGTGAATTGAAAGATCTTGAAAGAACCTATTTTTAGTTGAAGATTCTTAAACCCATTGTTGCCAAAATCATTTTTTTCATAACCCCAGATCAGAATTTTGGAAAATTCTGATAAAGATTGAATTTTTATTTGTTTTTCTATGTTGAGTGTAGTTTAAAGATGGGAGCTGAAAAGAAATGGTTGTATGCACTTTTTTGTGCAGCTTTTGTATCACTTTTGATATTTTTGTCTTCCATTTCTGGTTTTAGCTCATCATACTATGCATTTTCATTACAGAGAAGATTTGCCACGCCCGTGAATCACGGGCGTGGACATCCACCTGCATTTGCATACTACATTTCAGGTGGAGGGGGAGATAGTGATAGGATTTTTAGACTTTTGTTAGCTGTGTATCATCCTAGGAATAGGTATTTGTTGCACATTGGTACTGATGGGAGTGATGAAGAAAGATGGAAGCTTGGGATGTTAGTGAAATCTGTTCCAGTAATTCAGGCTTTTGGGAATGTGGATGTGGTTGGAAAGCCTGATCCAGTTACTTATATGGGTTCAACTAATATAGCGGCAATGCTAAGGGCGGTATCGATTTTGTTGAAGGTGGATGATGGATGGGATTGGTTTGTTAATCTAAGTGCCTCTGATTATCCTTTAATTACACAAGATGGTAAGTTTTTGCTTTAGCTGAATTGGTTATTGTTTTGTTCATAATTGAGTTTATTTGTTTGGATAAGATTGCTTCTGATTGACTATTTGATAAGGTGTAAGCTTAGAATTGGTAAAAAGATTCATGAGTTTTGAATTTTGGTAGTTAGTTTTGCTTAAAGTTTCGATTTTTTGTCCTCTGGATGAGTTTTAAGTTTTGGATATGAGCTGTATGTGAGTCGAAAGTTTGATTTTTGGATCTCATGTCATTGTCTACAAGGTCTGGGACCTTCCCCGGATCCCACTTGTAGGATTACACTGGGTATGTTGTTGTTGGATCTCATGTCATTGTACTATTGACTAATACTGTCTTGCCAACTGGATTAGTGTGTCAGTTTAGGAATTTGTCGCTTTTGGTTTGTGCTTCTGGATCAAGCTCATTTTACATGGAGCATTGTGTTTTTATGGTATATGATTGGTGAATGAAGTTGGAAAGATATGACTATTATTTCTTGTCGGGGTAATTACGGGGAAGTTCTCATTCTTATGATATGTGATAGTTTAGTGTTGTTTGTCGGTATATATCTTCTTATAGTTTTGCTCCTCTAAAGAAATATTGACATTTTGTGTTCACTCGAAATAACATGAAACTCTAGTTGAGTGACCTTATAATTAGAATAACTTTTCAGAAGACCAGTTCATTTGCGGCAAGTGTTTAATGTACCGTTTGACAGTGATTCTGCTTGAGTTCATTTGATCCAACTATGCTTACATCTAGCCTTCCTATCTGTAGATGGCTGGCCAACTAATTTCCCGACTAGTATCTTTATATTAGAGCGATGTAAAAGTTTCATGTCCTGTTTATTTGCTAATATTTGGTGGTAGATCTATTCCATGTGATGGAGTTTTTTTTTTTTAGTTGTATCAATTTAAATATATTGAATGCACTCAATTACAGAAGCCATGTGCAGAAAAGGAATTTTCCAAGTAATTATTAGATATGTTCTTGAAGTAGCTTTAGTTTTATTATCATAATTCTTGGTCAAAAGGCCTTCCAAGTACATACGACTAGTTGGGTGGGTTCAGGCTATTGTTCTTTACAGATTTGAAAAAAATCATTACGTCTATAACCATGAAATGATCCCAACAACTTTTTCTCGAAGAAATATAACTTTAGCTTTATCAGTAATTGCTTAATGAACTGTAGAAGCAAGAGAGGAACGTTCGCTTGCAATTAACATCGTGATGAATGTATTGTTCGAGTCCGAGTCATGTAGTGGAAGTCTATTGAATGCTTGATATTTGTTTAGACATATTGTCTTGCCAATAGCGACCGGAGTAAGAGATGTAGAATAACTTCTGTCTACATTTTGGTGGAGTTATTCTAAACAATAAGATGAAAAGCACTAACTATGTTCAGGATTTTGTTTTAGTTGATTGACGAATTGGTTAGAAGAGCTGGGAAGCAAATGAGTATTCCTCTATTTTCCTAAACAATTTAGATGAGAGGGGGTAAAACGATAGTTTCTCCTCAATTGATGGGAGGGGAAGGGTGCGGAGGATAATAGGGTCTATGATAATAAACATAACATACCCAATATAATCCCATTAGTGAGGTCTGGGGAGGGTAGTGTGTAGACAAGCCTTACCCCAACAAGGTAGAGATTGTTTTCGATAGTTTCTCTGCTCAAGTAAAAGCATTACAAAGAAGTTCGGAAAAAGAAACAACGGGAGTGAAGAAGCCAAGACAAAATGACTAACAAATCATACTAAAAACGAATAGTCACTCCCACAAAAATAATACAATAATCCAAGTGCCTGAAACAATAGGGTGTATGATAAGTTAGAAATCATCTGTTAAAACGGGTTTTAGGACAGGGTTCTTTTTGAAGAATGGACAGGCGACTTCTCTAAATTTATATCACCATTACAGTCTGCTGATATGCCAAATGATAAGGATAGGCCTTGCATATTGAATCATCCAGGAATTTCCTTGATGAATATTGAACCATCGTGCATGAGACATCCAGTTGCATATTTACTCGGAGATTTGCCTTGTTATGTTGATTCTAGGTCCTGCTTGCGTTTATAACAACTACTACTACATAGTATCTGTGGTCTGTTGCTCATTTTTCTGACTCTGACATGGTTTTTACTCTGCTTTCAGACTTATCTCATGTCCTTTCATCTGTCAGTAGAGATGTAAATTTTATCGACCACACAAGCGACCTTGGATGGAAAGAGTAGGCAAAATTTTGTTTTCTATTTTTTCGTTGTTGTTAACACATACATTTGTATGTCCAAAATCTTGAAAAGTTGTTGTCTAATGGAATTGTAGGGGTCAACGTGTAAAACCCATAGTAGTTGATCCAGGGCTATACCTAGCACGGAAGACACAAATTTTTTATGCCACCGAAAAGCGGCCAATGCCTGAGGCTTTCAAAGTTTTTACTGGTAGAGTTCTTCTTCATACTGCATTGTGATTGAGTCAACCTATTACACATTTTTTTCAAATATTGCTGACTGACTGAGGTACGTAAAATTTCAAATGCAGGTTCTCCTTGGGTTGTCTTGAGCCGACCATTTCTTGAGTTCTGTGTTTTTGGATGGGACAACCTTCCTAGAACGCTTTTAATGTATTTTACTAATTCAGTTTTGTCACAAGAAGTCTATTTCCATTCTGTTGTTTGCAATTCACCGGGTTTTAAGAATACGACAGTTAATAGTGACATGAGATATATGGTTTGGGATAACCCCCCTAAGATGGAGCCTCTCTTCCTTAACACTTCTGATTACGATCTGATGGCGCAAAGTGGAGCTGCTTTTGCTAGACAGTTTAATAGAGATGAGGCAGTACTTGACATGATTGATCAGAATATCCTTAAGCGCAGCCCTAACAGAGTGACACCTGGTGCATGGTGCATCGGTCGCAAGAATTGGTGGATGGATCCTTGTTCCCGATGGGGTGATGTCAACGTGTTGAAACCTGGACCCCAAGTAAAATATTTAGGGGATTCTGTACAAAGACTGCTTCAAGATTTGAGTTCAGAATCAAATCAATGCAGATGACGAGCAAAGTATGATTTGAATGTCTGGTATTTCTACTAGCCCTGAGTTTACGCCCAGGTTTGTGTACTTTCAGCTTAGATGCATTTTTGGTCTACAATTCTTTATTGGGAGATATGTTCTTCGTTATCCGCTTCGCCAGTGTTCATTTTGAGATTGCAAGTTGGAAGAAGCATCGACAGGCTCTTTCCAAGTTTTCGATTGAGCTGTGGCCTTTGTACAACATAATCGTAGAGCCACGATATATACTGTCTCCCAACAATAAGAGTAATCTCTCCACTGTACCCCCGTCTATATTTTTCTTATTGTAAGTTATTAATGAGTTTTCACATCTCGTATATGTATGCCTTCTTAAGTTTTATCGTCACTGGACACTGTGTTACACACAGTTTAAATAGATCGATTATTGAGTTCTCTGTGAACTTTGTTTTTCAGCTTTGCTATACTTCAGAAGTCAGGTACAAATGCTATCCAAGTTACACTATATGTTGGTTGTAAATGTAGCTACTATTGTTGTATCTCCTTTTATACGCGTTTTAATAGTTGACTAGACATATCTGTAACAACAGTATCAACAAACGGTAGATTGAACTACCAGTTGATACTCTGCCTGCCTCTCGAAGGCAGGTATCTCGTGAGTTGTGAACATAGTCGAGGTATATGGAAGTCGGTTCAGACACTATGATTTTCAGTTCGAATTGAATTGAGTAATTTTGCAAAAAAAAGAAAAAGAAGATAATTTAGTGTAGAAGGGTAAAAGCGAGCTCAAATTGTTTCTTATTATTTTTCATCAAAACAACTATTTAGAGAGGGCAAAAAAACTTATTGACACACAATATTTGCGATAATTCAGTATACAAAGTATTTTGTGTTAGCATAATCCAAAGGAAAGCCCATACAATAAAACGTTAATAATTGTTTTTATTGCTTGAACTCGTAATCTTATAATTCATAGTATATGAAAAATCATTTTTTTCCTTAAAATAATAAAAGGAAACAATTTTTTTCTTCTCATTTGCTTCATCTTCCCTAATTCTCCACTCCGTCCGCCATTTTCTCAGTTTTCAAAACCCAAACAGTAAATTTAGAGAAATGGGTTCCCATCGATTTCTCAGCTACATCCCTAAAACCCTAATCTCCAAAAAAACCATAAAAAATGGACCCCAAATCCATAAATTAATCTCCTTTTTTCGAATGTCTGCTGGTAATACCAGTACTACTACTTCTTTACTCTTAAACAGATCAATTCATCACGATTCAGTGAAGAATACCCATCTCAATTCCAATCCCCAGAACCCAGAAATTATCCAGGAAGCTGAAAGAATCTGCAAAATCTTACTGAAAAACACCAATGTTGCTGATGCTTTGAGTTCTACTTCAGTCAATGTGAGTCCTTTATTAGTTAACGAAGTTATAAAGAAGCTCAGCAATTCTGGGATTTTAGCTCTATCTTTCTTCCGTTGGGCTGAGAAGCAGAACGGGTTTGTTCATACTGCAGAGAGTTATCATGGTTTGATTGAAGCTTTAGGAAAGATTAAGCAATTTAAGATGGTTTGGATTTTGGTTAATGAATTGAAAACCAAAGGGTTATTGTGTAGAGAAGCGTTTGCACTCGTTTCGCGGAGATTTGCTCGTGCTAGGAAGGTTAAAGAAGCTATCGAGGCGTTTGAGAGGATGGAGAAGTATGGATTGATACATGAATTGCAAGATTTCAATAGATTGCTGGATACATTGAGCAAGTCTAGGCATGTTGGGAATGCACAAGAGGTGTTTGATAAATGGAAGAATAGGAAATTTAAGCCTAATATTAAGTCGTATACGATACTGTTAGAAGGATGGGGTCAAGAAAAGAACTTGTTGAGGTTGAATGAAGTTTATCGCGAGATGATGGCTGATGGTATTGAGCCTGATGTTGTTAGCTACGGGATCATGATTCATGCTCATTGCAAGGTTAAGAAGTATGATGAGGCGATTGAGTTGTTACACGAAATGGAAAGGAAGAAGATTAAGGTGACGCCTCATGTTTATTGCACGTTGATAAATGGTTTGGGGTCGGAGAAAAGGTTGGTTCTAGCTCTTAAGTATTTCAAGTTGTATAAGGGTAGTGGCTTTGATCTTGAGGTGTTCACTTATAACGCGATGGTGGGAGCTTATTGCTGGTCTTTGTGTATGGACGATGCGTATAGGCTAGTTGATGAGATGAGGAGATGTAAGATTGGTCCAAATACACGAACTTATGATATCATTCTTCACCATCTTATAAAAGCCAGAAGAATGAGTGAAGCTTATACGGTTTTTCAGAAAATGAGCAATGATCCTGGCTGTGAACCGACTGTGAGCACATACGAGATAATGGTAAGGATGTTCTGCAACGAGGAACGGACAGATATGGCTCTAAAGGTCTGGGATAAGATGAAAGCTAACGGTGTTCTTCCTGGAATGCATTCGTTCTCCACGTTGATTAACAGCTTTTGTCGTGAAAGTAAACTAGATGATGCCTGTAGATACTTTCAAGAAATGCTTGATATGGGCATGAGACCTCCAATTCCATTGTTCGATAACCTAAAACGTGCACTTCTTGACGAGGGTAAAGAGGATATTGTTAAAGCTTTATGGCGAAAACTTGAGAAACTAAGGAAAAGTCCTTTAGTTGGATGAAGACGAGCTTCAAAAACATGGATGTTAGAGACTCATATAGTCGATCTAAACTTGTTTGATACTGAGACGTAGCTTTTGTTTTCAATATTGTTAGCATGCTTTACTATGTCCATTTTCTTTCTTTGTCCCCCTTTCTATAAGCTTACAGGATTCATATAGTCGATCCTAACTTGTTTGATACTGAGACGTAGTTCTTCTTTTTTTCATGTTTCTTCGTTCATATTGTTATTTTACACTTCCCTAAGCACGTTTACATCGTCTCTAGCTGGTCCAAACCTCATACCAAGCAAGTTCTTGATCCTCGAAAACTAAAACTCGAGCATGATCAAGGATCAACATGGTTACATTGCAGAAACTGAACGTTATCAAGATCAAACAGGAGTTATATTGGATTCTATTCGAGCAATTTCATCGTATTCAAAAACACGAAAATATACAGAAGTGTAATAAACTTTTCCCAGAAACAGCAATTTCCATGATCACACACACAGAGAGAGATACAATCATTCAAACACGATGCTCGAAATGAACTTAAAGATACCTTAGAATTCACTGCGATCAGGGGCGATGGAGACATCAACCTCGGGTTTAACGGGATCTTCATGGATTTCACCATCGATTTCATCAGGTAATGGAATCAAGCTCTGTAATCCATGAACAACAACCCAATCATTGTAATACAAATCAGGGTAAGTGATTTCGACTCCATTAACAAAGCTCACATCATTCACTTTTGTTATCGTCAAACTCAACCCATTAACATAGTTCTTAAACTCAGTTCCATTTACCATTTCATTCAAATCAGTCCAGTACAGTACACAGGGAACCAAATGCCTCAAAAACAGCTGCTGATACACAGGGAAATCCCCAGAAAATCCAACAATTGCATCGTCCATTGGAGCAAACACTGTTAATTTCAGCTCCGTATTCTTCAAAAACCCAATCAGTTGTAACTCTAAAAACGAAGCCATAATCAAATACCCCTTCGATTTCAACATCAACGACACCTCGTAAAACCGAGAAAATGGATCCAACCTGATACATTGAGGACTCGATTTGAAATTCGGGTTCCGATTAGTTTCCGGCTGAGTGAAATTCTGGGTGAAGAAATCTTCAATTCCGAAAACGATTACATACCCATCATCATAAATCGGTGAACCAACGATTTCAACATTGTTGATAGAAACACGCGAATCAGAACCAACACTCGTAACATAAAGTGAACTGGAAGGTGATAACGAAGGTATTTTTGAAGAAAACGGAAGGGATTGAAGTGAAGAGAGTGAAATCGAAACAGGGGAGAAATGGAGAAGGATATGAGAAAGTGAAGGCTGACCAAAATCGGAGAAAGATGAATCGGGTGGTGAGAAAATGGTGAGAGCAGAACCAGTAAGTGAATTTTTAGTAGCCCGTGAGATAACAGTATCAGCAATGAGCTCAAGTGTGAGTGACATTGAAATATAGCCGGAGTTCGACAGAGTCTCCGCGGCGTTAATTAGCGATTGTGGAGGTGGTGGTGGAGGCGGAGATTGAGCAGTAGAAAAATAGAGAAGAGAACTGAAGAAGAATAAGAATGGTTTGTAAAACGCCATTGTTATTGAGCTTTTCGCCATTGTTGTTGAGCTTGTGAGGTTTTATGTAAGGGGTTTTAGCTATTGGCGGTTATTTTATGGAATCAAAATTAGTTATAAGTTTGTAGAATTGTACAAGTTTTACCCTTTAGTTTTGAGAATTACTAAAACTCTACTTCCCTCGTATTCCACTTTTGTAAAATTACATTGAAATTCTATTGGTAGACGATACAAAATGAAAATTCAATGAAGGAAAATTCAGATTTATCGAAGAAATTACTTTGATTTTCCTTCTAGTGTTCGAAATTGATATTTTAGTCTGAGAAATTCAATTATGTCGAAAAGTTTCATAACAACAATATACATAGAGAAATCCCACAAGTGTAATTCGGGGAGAGTAGAGTTTATGCAGACCTTACCACTACTGTATCGAAGTAAAAAAATGTTGTTTCTGAAAGATTCTGAGCTCAACTATAACAAATCAAAAATAAGTATGAACAAAATAATGAAAGTGAAGAAAAATAAGTATGAACAAAACAATGTATCGGGTTTATGCTACAATGTATCAGAGATACTCTTTAATGTATTCGAGTTGCATATTAGTGTATCGAATTTGTGTTAATTTTTAAGGGATTGATGTAATTACAATCTAAAGAGGAATAAATTGTAATTTCATAGTGATTTCTAAGATTTATCCTATTTTATTTAGAGTAAATTTTAGATTTAGCTAATATGAAAATCATATTTGTATGATATAACAATAGTTTGCGCTCCATAACAAACTTTATGTTTGATATGTCTATTAATATATATATTTCGGTATACTTATACAAAAGAATCAATGTATAAGTATATATTTGAAATCTGTATACAACTAAGAAAGTATTTTTTTTTTTGTGTAATTTGTGTTTGTATAAAGTGAGGAAGAGAGAAAGGCAAAAGAATACTGGGCAGGAAAAGATTTATATTGTATAATTATAAGTGTATACGACGAAAAATAAGTATTTGTATATACAATTTTCTCTCGCTGTATACAAACACTAACACAATTTATACATTTGTGTTTGTATAAAGTGAGAGAGAACGAGAGAGAGAATGGAGAGCGAGATATATGAGGAGAGAGGCGAACGAAAAGATATATATATATATATATATTATAATTTTCTCTCACTTTATACAAATACAAAAATATTTATTTGTGTTTGTAGAAAGTGATAGAGGCGAGAAGAAGAGAATGGTGAACGAGATATATGGGGAGAGAGACGAACGAAAAGATATATATATATATATATATATATATATATATAAAATTTTCTCTCGCTTTATACAAATACAAATATATTTTATACATTTGTATTTGTATAAAGTGAGAGAGGTAATAGAGAGTAGCGAGCGAGATCATGAGAGTGGCGAGCGAGAAATCAGGGGAGAGAAGTAAATGACAAAATGTTTGCTACGAATTAAAATTATATAAAACTATAATTATAACATTTAATTTTACTTAAATAATTTGTTATTTTACGCCATTTTCCCTTTTATTTATAGATTTTGTCAATCAAAAAGTGCTAACATTACTAATGTTCTAGGCCCACTAGAGACACATACAAGTAATTGGGCCTTTAAAATGCACCTTAAACACTAAAAATTGCCCCAAAATAGTGCTAGGCCTCGTTTATACACCTTCAAATTATTTTTAAAAACAAAAATAATTAAAATCATGATTAACAGTTTATACCATCGAAAATTAAATTTCAGCGATGAAATTACATTTAATATATTATTATTATTATTCATGCGCAATCATCATCTCTCCGCCATTATGCATATGCTAACAGTTTAAATTCGACAATCATAAATTCAATCTTTCTTTATATTTGAAACACCTTGAAATTTCATAAATAACTTTCTAGACATATATCGAAAGTATAATATTTTTTAATATTAAAAAGATAAGTGTTTATTTGATTCTACTAGAAAGTAGCTACAACTAATAACCAAATTGTGACATGTCTATTTTGGAGGCATGCATTATTTTAACGGTGGGTTTCTCAATTTTCTTGATATGGGGGCATGTTTTGGTTTTTGAAAACAAATATTTGACATTAAGGGTGTGTTTGGTAGGGAAGAAAATAATTATTCGATGAGTCTGGTACGTAGATAAAAGAAAATTATTATAAAAATATTTTTATATAATCTACATTAATACTAAGGGGGTTGATTAGATATAAGATGTGTTAGGGATGCTGATGATATGATTAATGTACGAATATCATTTGTAGTACTTGTGTTCTCTGATTTCACTAAAAATAATATATTTTTAAAAATTTTAACTAATCGAATATGACATTTCTTTAGAGTTAGATCACGTCATACGACACAAAGGGGAAAACAAATATTTTCGTGTTAATATAAAACTATATAGTAGTAGATAATTAATAAGCATTATTCAATGTTTCTAGAAATAATAACTATTATATTTTTTATTTTCTATATAGAAGAAATTTTCTTTACCTTATCATAGGGTCAAGAAAGATAAATTAGATAAAGGCCCTCATTGTCTTGATACATTTGTATATAATGTTTTTGGTGAAAGTTATAATATGATATTGTGGTAGTCAAATTAGTGGTTTCTTACGTAAATGGTTGGATCATTTTGTGGTTCAAAACTTTTTTGATTTTGTTCGATATTCGGTACTTATTCTGAAATTAGTTAATTTAAATTTATATTACATAATGCTTTGTTAAAAATAGAAGATTTTGCCTTTTTAATTTAAGTAGAGGAGATTAATATTAAAAAAAATTTAAATTTAACCTAAATTATTTGTTTCGTCCTTAAGCTATTAACAACTTTAAAAGTATCTCTCCACTTGATTAACTGAACTTAATTACAACTCTAATCTTGTCATATTAATGAAATACACTCGTACATTCTTGTCAAGTTTATGTTTTTTTTCGACATTTACTCGACTTTTTATTAAGAATATCATATTTCTACGAGAGTTTGAGTTAACTTGCTATGGCATGTTACAGATTGAGACTATATTTATAATTTAAATTTAATTAATTACATAAAAAGGTGTTTTTAAGTCGATCAATAATTTAAAAATGAAATTAATTTTGTACCTATCAAATTTAAAAATATTTTCAATAATATAAACAATTATATTCATTTGGAATTTTCAACCACGGGTTGAATACGCCGTTTGAAAACACAAGTAATTTGCATCGATTTTAGTGTCTCTAAATTGACCTCTGAAGTAACAAATGAGAAAAAAAAAAGTTGAACTCATAACTTTCACAAAATATTTTTGATTTTCTAATTATTTACTATCTGTATTAGAGTCCGATAAATTAAAATTTATATTATTTAAGGCTGCACTATTTTTTTCTATGTGAAATGGAGATTTTATAAAAGATTTAAACATTTTAGTATATTATATATACAATTTTAAATGTTAAAAAGATAATAAAATAAAAAAATACTATAGTCATTTGACTCTTAAAAAAAACATCTTTTTTGTAAAAGTAAAATAATGCCTTTCCCTTTCATAGTTTTATAAAAATCTTTTAACATAAAAAAAAAAGAAAAAAATGAAGTATTTTCTAAGAAACCTCTTGTTTTTAATGGCCTGATAATTAAGCTAATCAGTAGATTAATTAATCATAAATAAACTAATCAGTAGATATCAATTATTTCCAAGTGAAAATGACATGAGTTAGAAAATCAAACAAAATGGAATATATTTATTTATTTATTCCTTTATTCATTTCATTTCCAAGTAAACTTATAATAATTTTATTTATTATTTTATTAATATTGACTTTGAGATGAATTTAAATATAATATCTCAAGATTATACGATCAATTTTAATTTATTTAGTATTATTTCTTTGTTCCACAGACGATAAAAAGAAAATTATTCTTACACAAATTCTGAGAATGAAAGTTACTATTAAAGAAGTCTATAAATATCATATCGAAAATATGAAACTTTTGATAGAAAATTCATCGAAAAATTATTAAGTTACGTATTACGATGAAAAAATAAATTTTGGTCCAATAAGGTAAACATAGCGTCCAATTTTTGACTCGAAGGAACCTTCGATAGAAAATAATAATAACATATAGACTTGACTTTGACTATCATTTAATTTTAGTCAGAATTTATTAGGTTGGCAATTTTAATTTGTTCTTTGAATACTTCTAATACATCGTTTTAGAAGTTAAAAGATTAAATTGATTAATTAGTATTTTTTTTAATTTTGCTTCTAGAGGTAAGTTTTTTTTAAGCCTATAAACACCTTAATAGGGTCAATACTCAACGAAAAGAGTTTATATATATATTAAAAATATAAATAAGAATAAAATAAAACACCTTCTAATTAATTTTTTATAAAAAAGAAAAACACAATAAAATAATTTGAAAATGGAGGTTTTATTTGTTTTAACGGTCCTTTTAGCTTTAAAAAGTTTTTAAAAAAAATTTCAAAAATTAAAGTTTATAATTGTTTTAACTACCCCAAATAACACAGAGATAATTCTAAAAAAATATCTAATAAATATAAACGATTTAAGAAAATATACCTTATGTTTATTATTTATTTCTAATAGATGTGAAAAGAGCTAAAGTTGTCACTTTTGAAATTTAAAGCTAAAGTTGACAATTGTAAAAAAAAATTCTTATAAACAAGAATAATTTAATAAATTACACCTTATACCTTTATTTTAATGAATGCGAAAATAACTAAAGCGAAAGCTAAAATCGAACAGAAAGAAATATATATTACTTCTCTATTTCACTTTATATCATTTACTTTTTTTTAAATACGATCTAAATATTGACAAAATTTTATATATTTAGTAATAATTTTATTTTACCATATCTATTTTCCTCTTAATCAAATAATCTATAGTCACACAAATATACGAAAATTTATTTCGGATAATAATTTTTTTAAATTTTTTTATCAATTTTAAATTAAGTCAGATAAAATAGGACGAAGGGAGTAACCATTAATGAACAACTCCAGAGCAGGTAGATATTTAGTCAACATTCTTTGTCTATCACATCCCTTCATAAATATAATTTCTAATACACAAAAACTCAAAATTACAAAAAAAAAGAAAAGAAATGTCTCCTCTCTTTGTTTTTCTCTTTGTACTCTCTTTTTCCTCTCTAATAAATTTATCAAAATCTAACAATTTCACAAGCCAAAATAGTTCAATAATTGGTAACACAATTGGTGGAAACAAATGGATTTCAATTGCATCAACAATAGTTTCTTCAAGTGGTAATTTTGAAATGGGATTCTTCACACCAGGTAACAATTCCAATTATTACATAGGTATATGGTACAAAAAGATAAGCAAACAAACAATAATTTGGGTTGCAAATAGAGAGACACCAATTTCAATATATGAAATGGATTTTGCACAATTCAAGGTTGATAATGGTAACTTAGTACTCACAAATGGTACTAGACACATAATTTGGTCCACAAATATCAATTACACAACAAATTTCAACAATTCACAAGTTGTAGCAACACTTTATGATGATGGTAATTTGATATTAAGTAATAATTCGACGAACCATCTATGGACTAGTTTTGATCATCCGTCTCATACGTTCATGCCTGGTTCAAAATTTGGGTACGATAAACGTACAAGACTGAAGCAGGTCCTTACTTCATGGAAAAACGCGAACGATCCCTCACCGGGACCCTTTACACATGAAGTTGACATGGAAAATAAGTATATTGGACAAGGTGTTAATATGTGGAACCATAGTGTTGTTTATTGGAATAGCGGACCTTGGACAGGTAACAATTTTACTGGGGTACCATATCAACCAAATCCTATGTTTAATTATACATATGTTAATAATGAGGATGAGGTTTATTATATGTATAATTTCTTTAACCCTTCATTAATTTCAAATTTTATCATGGATGTTAATGGACAAACAAAACAATTATTATGGATGGATAGTACTAATGATTGGAATGTGTTTTACACTGATCCAAAACAAGTTTGTGATGTTTATTCCTATTGTGGAAGTTTTGGTATTTGTAATGAGGTAAACTCTACTTCAACATGTGATTGTTTGAGTGGTTTTAAGCCTAAGTTTGAAAAAGATTGGAAATTGAGTAGCTTTTCAAGTGGATGTATGAGGAAAACAAGTTTGAATTGTGGTGATTTTGGTGAAAAGGATAGGTTTTGGAGGTATAAGAATATGAGATTACCTACAAATAATGAGAGTTTGAGAGTTGGAAATGAAGTAGAGTGTGAAAATGGTTGTTTGGAGGATTGTGATTGTGTTGGTTATGCTTATGGTAATGGAAATATTGGGTGTTTGATATGGAAAAGGGAGATGTTGAATTTGCAACAACTTGCTCAAGATAATGTTAATGGAAGCACCATTTATGTTAGGCTTGCATCTTCTGAGTTTTCAAGTAACCAAGGTAATTAATGACTTGTAACTTCTCCTAATTTTTTGAATTTTAGATGCATGATGTAGCTTATTTTGTATTTTTGGTTTTTATTCGGTGTCTGATATTTGTTTTGGGATCTGACTAAGGTGTATGCAACACCATTTTTAGGGGTAGTGTAGGATGGGTAAAGTGTTCTCTATTGAAGATAGAGTACATTATAAAAGCCTGAATCCGAAATATCTAGTTAAGAATAGAGAGTACTTACCAGTTATCACTCTACCACAAGTTTTCATGATGCATATATCTCCTAAATTTTTGAATTTTAGATGCATGATATAGTTTATTTTGTCTTATGATTTTTGTTCGGTGTTCGATATCTATTTTGAGATCATACTAAGATAGTATTCACACCACTTTAAGGGTGGGGCGGGAGTAAGTGTTTTCTAATGAAGATAAAGTTCATTCAAAGAGTATGAACCTGAGATATCTGATTAAAAATAGGGAGTACTCACCGGTTATCACTCCACCACAGATGCATAGATATACTTGAATTTGTTACTTTGTAGGTAGAGTGGACTTAATTTATATAGTTTTTTTTGGGCATTTATAATTTCTCTTTTTTTTTTCTATTATCAAGACAATGAAAACCAAAAACACATGCTATCTGAAGTTTATTGGCTTGATTAAATTTAAATCTATGTTTGGTCGGCCTAATTATGTTATTAAAGCACTTTTTATTAATTTGTTGTCTATTTTCGTAAGTTAAACACGAAACTTCTAATTAACGATAAAGGAATCTCAACCATCCTGTCATATCTCTTTTCATTTTTAATTAATAAAAATGTGTTCTTTGTTCTCTTGATTTACAGATCAAAAGCAAACTTCAACAAAGCTGAAAATTGCAATTCCTATAGGTGTAATTGCTGCACTTCTCATTCTATCATGCTTTTTTATATACTATAGAAAAAGAAGAAACTCAAAAGTCAAAGGTAACAACAAATAAATTTTTTAATGACATTTTTCTCCTTTTTATTATATAAAAATATATACAAAATTTTAATATTATCAAGACTCTAAACTAATTCATTTTTTTTTTAATTTTTAAATATAGAGGGTAGTACAAAATTTCATAGGCAGAATACAGAAGGAGAAGGATTAGAATTGATAGATATTCAAGATGATGATATTGAGGTTCCATTTTTCAGTTTTGAAAGTATATTAGTAGCAACAGATGACTTCTCTGAACAAAATAAGCTTGGTCAAGGAGGATTTGGTCCTGTTTACAAGGTATTTATGCAATATTTTTATTTATTTTTATAAGTTGCGCACGATTCAAAACTCGAATTGTGTAGGGGTAGATGCATAAGACTAATTACTGGTTTGACAGAATCGAATAATTTTGGTTCAGACCTTATATCTATGTTTAAAAAACCCATTATTAAGTATACATATTCTATCCAAATCCAAATAAGCTCTCTTTTCGAGAATTTGAAATTTATACACTCAAAATTCTAGCTTCGTTTCTGTTTAAATGCTAGATATTTATTTGCCACACTTATTGTTTTCTTTAGTAGTTGTCATGTCTTCATTATAATTTTTCCTTTTCTCAAACTTCTTTGAAATGTTTTTCTTGAGCCAAGTGTCTGTCTGTTCAGAAACAACCTCTCTATTTTCAAGAGGTAGACGTAACTATCTACCATCTCTAAACTGTATTTATGAGATTCTATTGAATATGTTATTATTTTTATATGCTGACCGAACTGTGACCTACGCCTAATCAACATGATATTTTTTTAAAAAAAAATTGTGTCACACAATTATCAAGTACTCCTCCTCTTATTTCTTGATTGTATGTAATAAAACTTTTTTATTATTATTATACCTTTTGCTACCTTAGTGATTCGAACTCATAACTTTTAAATTGAAAGTGAGGGATGCTTACCATCTGAGCAACTCCCTCTCATCGTATAATAAAACGTTTGTAAATTTTTTGTAGGGAATATTTTCGGGGGGAAGAGAAATTGCATTAAAAAGGTTATCTAGCCATTCTGGACAAGGTATAAATGAATTCAAGAATGAAGTAATGTTGATTGCAAGGCTTCAACATAGAAATCTTGTGAGACTTTTGGGCTATTGCATTCAATCAAGCGAAAAGATTTTACTCTATGAGTATATGGCTAACAAAAGTCTAGACACCTTCATATTTGGTTAGTAATTTTTTTTTTTTTTTACTGATATCTTTATACTGTCGATGTATATAAGTTAAATTTATGCGATTATTTTTCTTTCCTAAGATCGAAAACGAAGCGCGATATTGGATTGGAGAAAAAGAATTGAGATCATAGAGGGAATTGCTAAAGGACTTCTTTATCTACACCATGATTCAAGATTAAGGATTATTCATAGAGATCTCAAAACAAGTAACATATTATTAGATGAAGAATTGAATCCAAAAATATCAGATTTTGGATTAGCAAGAGTTGTTGAAGGGAAAATTACACAAGCAAATACAAATAAAGTGGTTGGAACCTAGTAAGTACTCATATAACTCCCTATTCTGATATGACGTAGAATGTTTTTGTGCATCAGACTATTTTTATTTATTGAAAAAGATTGCCAATCGTGTTGATTTTTCTTATGTTTTTTATACTATTTATCCAGTGGTTATATGGCTCCGGAGTATGCAATAGACGGACTATTCTCAATTAAATCAGATGTATTTAGTTTCGGAATAGTTATACTCGAGATCATAAGTGGAAGAAGAAATACTGGATTTTTTCATCAAGAAGAAGCGTCGAATCTCTTAGGCCTTGTGAGTAAATCGCTACTTAAATTCTTGCTTTCTTTTATCAACATCGTCACAAAATTTCAAACTTCATAGGTTAAACTTCACTATATTGTCACTGAATTTCACCTATGAAATCTGAATCGATCTCCGCGACATCTATTTTTCAATTACAGGATTGAAAAGTGACTAGTCCGCGATATTTATTACAAAACTTTATGTTAACATAATAATAAATATGTGTACTATGTTTTAGGCATGGAGACTTTGGACAGAAGATAAGTCAATGGACTTAGTAGATCAAAAACTACATGAATCATGCAACAAAGAAGAAGCAATTAAATTGATAAATATTGGGCTTTTATGTGTACAAGAAGATCCAAAAGATAGGCCCAATACATCAAATATAATTATGATGCTTGGTAGTGAAAATTCCAATATTATTTCACTTCCAAGACCAAATCAACCAGCTTTTATGACAAGAAAATGTGGTAATAATAATAACACAACTTCTTCTTCTAATGCTAAGTCTGATGGTGTCTCTAATAATCAACTTACTGTCACCATCGAAATGGGTCGATAACGCACTGCTAGAAATCAGTCAATTTTTCTTCGTGAAATCTGATAGAACGTCTGTTGAAAAATGATTGATTTATGATAGTGACAAAGAGTGAGGTGCAATCAAATTTTGACATAGCAATATTGTAGTTTTATCTTTACTTATTCAATGTATATATTCAACTCAAGTATGTATTTTAGAAACATCTTTTGTAATTAAATTATGTATTTTTACATGTCTATTTGCTCTATTCTATTTTATTTTTGGGTTTTCATCCGGTATTCCATAGCTCATATTGGAGTTACGATTAAATTTTGATTGCGAATTGCAAGGTTTATTCAGTGGTGACGCTTCCAAACATAATTCTTTTCATTCCTACAGCTCAAACCTAAAATCTCTAATTAAGGGTTAAGCGATTTCATCACAGCACCACAATCTATATTGGTGTTATTTCCTCTGTTCTATTTTACTTTTGTTTATTCATTCGGTGTCTAGAGCCCATATTTGAGCTCCGGCTAAATCATGATTGCGTATTTCAATGTCCATTCAGGGGTGACGCTTTCAGAATTCTTTCCATACCCACAACTTGAACCCAAAGTATCTAATTAAGGATTAAGCAGTTCCATCGCTGCACCACAATCTATATCGGAGTCATTTTGCTCTATTTTTTTGTACCTATTATAATTTACTATTGCAAAATAGGACAATTGAATGTCAAAAGAAAAAACATTGCTCTCCATAAGAGGGACACTATGTAACAACTAGAACTGTATCTTTTGTGTATGTAGGGTATATATTCTAAGTCTCCATACATGAGTACTTTAGTACTCAGGCAAAAAAACAAAAAGTTGAGTTGTCTATCAATAGCTAGAGGACCTACTATCATATATTATCATTATTTCGAAGCGTCGAATACAAATTTTTAAAGTTTATAATCTTGAATTTTTAAAAAGACGAGTTATTTAGTTTTAAATAAATTATATATGTATATTCAGTAAATTTCTTAACACATACAAAATATTAACTTAACTTGCTAAATTATGATACGTTGCTAAAATTCTAGCTCTACCACTAGCTAGGAAAAGAAAGAGATTGTAATAGTATGATTAGGTTAACATGTTAGTTGAAAAAATATATTACATATATATTATAAATTTAAAGTATGCTTAACAAAATTCTTGATCATAAATTTTACTATCGAATTTGTTTTCTCTAAAGTAGATATCTCTAAGATTACAACATTTTACTTGTCGTATAACAATTTGGTTGATTACTGAAGTGCGATGAATTCTAAAGTTGATATCTCTAAGATTACAACATTCTACTTTTCATATAACAATTTGGTTAATCATTGAAGCACGATAACATTTAAAATTTAAATATTCAAAAGATATCCGAACAAGCATTTTGTGATGAATTATTAATCAATTTTGGATTGAAAATATATTTTGGATTATTCTTTTTGTTTTGGTGCACAAAGAATATTTTTTAATTGACTTTTTGACTTAATTTCCACCATTCAAATATGAAGTAATTTGTTGAAAGTACTGACAATTGATTAGTCATTTCCTTAACCTTCCCCCACCTTTATATGTTTTAACAATATCCAAATCAAATCAATTTTGGGCCCATAAATAGTGGGCCACTTGGGCTTTTAAAATCATGTAACCCAATATCTTTTGTCTCTTTACTAAACTTCTCACTTAATATTTTGAATTTTTGATTAGTACATTATATTGTGAGAAACTTACGTAAATATACTATAATAATAAAATATTTACTTTTTTTCACTTGATCACTTTTGATTCATTTATAATATATTTTATTTTACTTATAATATAATGTGTTAAATTTTTATCAAACAAACATAATATATACTTTTTAAAAACAAATGTACTTCATATATATTGCATACATAATTCACTTTTAATATATATGACAAATTTAACATAGTATTCCTATAAGTGATAATAAATAAAAAGTATTGCTATATTCAGTAATTATTTATTAAAATGTATCAATTTATGTAATTTTTCCTTATTTTGATTTGCTATATCATGTATTTGTTGATTTTGCTCTCTTGTCTATGAAATGACAAGTTAAAAGAAATGATGATGAAGTTGACCAAAGGTTTGCTTAGAGTCTTGAACACGAAAAAATCTTTTTTTCTCAAATAAATCATAAATGATATAAATTTGAATTAATCAGACTTTAATGCAGATATCATATCTCGAATCTATAAATAATTTTACGAAATGAAAAAGTTTTTGGATCGAAGGAAACTCAATACAATTCATATGATATAAGTGCCTAGCCTAATGTATTGATTCTTAATTTATACGATGTTGAGTTTTATGTTATGTCGTTCTAGTCCTGAGCATGTAAATATTATTGATAAATGTCTTATATCGATGAGTAAATATAGTGTTGCACACTAATTCCTTTTGTCTATTTAATTTAGATACTAGACATTCGATACAAACTTAAGAAAAGATGATAAAGTTGAAAATGTAAATAAAAATCTAGTAGCATTCATTGAGTAGGAGATGTTTGTTTCTCGAATATTATATAATTTTCACCTAATAAGGTTGGTATTGGATTGAATTATACTCAAAATTCATACGACATTAAAGTTCGACCTAATATATGGATTTTTAATTTAGGATGTTGAGCTTTTATGTTATGTTGTACATGTCATAAATGTATAGTCTTGAGCATGAAAACAATATCAATAAATGTATTGTCATGCATTTATTTCTTTCGTTCTATTTTATGTGACGAAACTCATACAATATCAAGGTAGGGGCCAAATAGTAATACGATAGATCATAACCGACAAAACTGTGATGACGCTATCACATTTTTTTATTTTTAATTAGATATTTTGAATTAATCACCAATCATAACTATGTTAAAATCCAAATAATATTGTAAATGTATATTAAATTAATCAAAAATTTCCATACGAATATCGAATATTAATATTTACTCTCACTTTTTTTTTTCTTTTTGTGAATTTTCGTGCAGGCTATGTGTTATGTCTAACACTGGTTGCTGCCTCCAAAATGTCTTGTTTTAAAGTCTAATTTGACAGACACAAAAACAAACTCTTTGGATAGAGAGCCAATGTAGCTTTATTCACAAGTCAGTCACATTTCATCTTCCTAAGCACACTACCTCTAAAACCAAAAAAAAAAAATTATTCGAAAAATAATAAAATTATTTATCATGATATAAATATCTTTTTCATTAATCATATAATCTTAAACATATTTATTTTTTATTTCTTTTAATTCGCTATACAGTGTTTGATATTAATAATGAAATTCAAAAAACTAAAATTTTACGTTACATAGAACGTACATGGATGAAGTACGTTATATTCAGAACTTGAAATCCAATCATGTAATTAAAAAAGAAGCTAGTACCGATAGTATATAGATATGTTATAAGAATAATGCACAAGTACCCCCTCAACCTATGCCCGAAATCTCAGAGACACACTTATACTATACTAAGGTCTTATTACCCCTGAACTTATTTTATAAGTAATTTTCTACCCTTTTTAGCCTACGTGGGACTAGTTTAAAAAAAAATCAACCTTCATTAGGCCCACAAGATAGTGTCACGTAGGTAAAAAATGGGTAAAATATATTAATAAAATAAGGCCAGGGGTAATAAGACCTTAGTATAGTATAAGTGTGTCTCTAAGATTTCGGTCATAGGTTGAGGAGGTACTTGAGCATTATTCCTAATGTTATATAATTTGGTAAAAATTATATTTATGTATTAAGTCTTTAAATTATATAAAAAGTGTGTTTAGGACTATGAACCCCAAAAAGGTTAAAATATGAACTTTGTTTTCAGAATTTATTTATTTTTACTACTATTTTGAGTCAATTATCAATAGAAGATAATTTCTTTTTTTGGGACTCTCTTTTTTCAGTCAACTTTAAGTACTTGAATTATTTTTTCTTATATTTAGAAGGTATAAATGCATTTAAAATAATGTAACACATGTAGAGTACAGTACTAGGTATGGGTATATATTAATAATAATAAATTTATATAAAAGTCATTTCTGGTAGTATTTCTTTTGACCATACTGTTATTATAAAAATAAATAAATTAGTATATAGTTAGTTGTTAATATTTTATTCAAGATTCTTTTTTTTTCTCAACCCCCAACAAAAAAGGGTCAACAAAAGAGAATAATACCTCTCTACTTTTGTCTTAAAAGTTGGTTTTATAAAGTAAAAATATTCATGCTTGTTCAGTCATTTTTTAACATCCAATGTAATTGGAATATAAAATACATTTTTATAGAATATAATATGATATGATTTTATTTATTTCGTATAATCAATTTGATTTTCATCAATAAGATTCATTCATAGTGTACATCTATCAATTGAGAATTTATGGTTACTCATCGAGAATTTAAGATTTGACCAGAATGATAAAATAATATATTTGATAATATGTTATTTTATTTTTTTAATTTTTAATTAAAAAGTGAAAAAAGTTGGTTTATTTTAAAATAAAAAGGATAATATAAATCTTTTCATTTTCTTGTTAAATTCTGATAAAATTTTTTGGTCATTTAGCTTTACTCGAATGATTGTTAATCTAGATAAATTAGCAAAGACAGTAAATTAATCCCACGCTCCATAGATTTATTATCTTAATATCGTTTTATTGAATCATTAACTCACGTATTAATTATTCAGCTCGAATATTTTAAAATTACTCTTAAATAATAGTATTATGATATTATTTACTTTGTAATCTTTTATCATCTATATGTATAATAACAAGTAGCATGTTGATAATGTACGAAGAAAAGTGTATTCAGTGCGCTATTTTGAATGAAATCTGCAAAACGTGATTCAAATTTAATTAGAGCTCAAATATGAACTTCAATTGTCAGATGAAAAATAAAAAAATACGTTGATACTAATCAATTCCCTCGTGTTTTGGATTAAAATTTCCTTTATCAAAACCTAAAGTTAGAAATATAAAATTTGAAAGTGAACTTTTTATTTAACACAACTTTTCAAGTATGTCCAATTTTATAATTGAAGTTGAGGAGGTCTATAAACTTGAATTTCAGTCTAAAAAGAAAATTTATAATAAAACTTGTTTTAAGAAAAGTTATTTTTTTTAAAAATCAAATAATGGACTAATTTACTTATTTATTACTTAAAAAATATTATTGTAAAGTGACTGAACCAAGTTATATTTTACATCAAAAAATATAATGCAGTAGATGAATATTTTTTTTTCTATTTATATATTGTTTTATCTAAATATAAATATTTCTTAATCTTTATAATTTTATAAAACTAATATATAAACACTATTCTTTTTATTTTACATTTAAGAGTTGTATTAACCTTAAAAATACGGTACATATTAATTAATATTGAAACAATAAGTAAGGAATCAATATCATTACTCAAATTAATTAATTCTTATTTATTGAAAACTTAGCTTCAACCAAACATTAAATAAATGTACAATATATTAAATTTACATTTCTCTTCTAGAAACATAAAATCTAGAATTATGATAACTAAATTAAATTGAATAAAATATCTTACTAATTAAAAGTCTCGATCATTAATTATGATCGAAAAATACTTAATAGAAAATACTTCAATTTTAAATAAAATTTATCAATATTCATATCAATCAATTTTTAATACGAATATTAAAAATTAAACTAATAAATATTTATTAGAGATATTGTAGCACAATAAATTTCACGTGATAGACTGAACCAAAAAAACTGTTCTGACGAAAGAAAAGAACAAAATGGATTTAAAGTTACGAGAAATAAATTAAAAAAATAAAGGTCAAAAAGGAATTCAACCTTATTTTCTAAAGCCAAGACAATTGTTTCACTGACAATATAGTATTAATTAATTAAAAAAACACCACATATTAAATTTTAAATTTTTTTGTCATAATTTTTAAAAAATATAATTATAATTTTTCATTTTGCAAATTCAAGATAAAATTATATTGAGTTGCGTATATTATTTTTATTTCGTAAATGTTGGTATTTTCGTAAATGTTACTGATGTTGTTAAGATAATAACAATTATTTTTTCTTATTTTATTTAATAGTATAAATCAGGGCAAAAATAGCAGACAATATATCTTATTAATATTTTCCTATTAATACACATATAACAGAAAAAATAAGACCGATAATTTGAGAATTTTTAATAGTGCAAATCAGGTCAAAAACAGTAGAAAATATTTCTTAATTACTATTTTCCTATTATAAAAATTACCAAAAAATAAAAATACGATAAATAATTTAAAACAAAAAAGATATTTTTTAGGGAATATAGAATACATAGCAGCAATTTTTGCCTTCTTTAGGTTATTATTGCATAATTTATAGTATATGCAATTATTGAAGAATAAAGATACTCATGAACACACATTCTTTCATTTTGGCATTATGAAAAATCAAGTGCTTATTGATTGGTGTATATATATATATATTTGAGAGAGAGTTTTTAAAATTTGTCCCTAAATTTTATTTATATATTTGAATGACTATTTATTGTTGATTCTTATTGAGTATAATTATAAAGTTTTCATGTTATATATTTTCTATTCAAATTTTAAAAAATAAATTAAATTTTGTCTGATTAAATATGTATATTAGAGGTTTTTTTTTTTACTATTGGATCGAACATCAATTTTACGATATATATTACAACAAATGTGTATATTAATAGATGTGACATATTTTAATGGTTAATCAACTACTCAATAAATACTTGAAAATGCACATAATTAGTTTTTAAAAATTGGAATCAAAGTGCTCAATGTAAACACTTTATTATATATTTAGGCGTTAAATAATATTTAATTTTTATATACCGACAAATAGAAGAAAATCATATATCATTGTAGCTGAGTTAATATAGGTAGAATGCAGATTTTTGTGAATTTTTTTTAAAGGATCATACTATATTAAAAAATGGATCGATTTTTTTAATTTTTTTATAGAGTGAAAGAACAATAAGCAAACGGAATTTCTTTTATTTCCATTTGGGAAACAGAATAAAGTATTTTAAATTTTAGTAAAAGTTGTAAAAAAGGAAAAGAATATTATAATTTAATATAATTTAAGTTCTGAATTAACATAAAAGAGAAAAGACGATCCATCATTTCAGTGTCCTTCCTGCCTGCAGAATTTTGTGATGCAACATTTTTTCTGTAAAAGATTTTACTCTTTACTGACCATATCTCTCATTAAATTATTTTACTTCAAAAAAAAAAAATTAAATTAATTTAGTAGTGTACTTAATACAAGAGTATATTGTAACATTTGCTTAATGGATCTTTGAAAATTAACCGAATCGATCGAACCAAATTGAATCAAATCTCGTACCTTAAACACGTACGTTATGTGCAAAATTCAAGAAAAAAAATAAGTTATACATAGTCTTATTTTGATTTGTTGCTTATGATCCATTTAACGAGTCGAAACTTGAAAGTAAATCAGTTAATCTAAATTTTTATCTAACTTAACATTTAATTAATTTAGGAGATCTAAAAACCAGTTGGAGTATAACAAGAATTTTTAATTTCTATCTCGATATTTTTGAAATCGATCGTGAAGAAGTGATGCATGCGAAAGTCATAGCCCTTTCTCCATCTTTTAAATTTTTCAGGTAAGCTTCGTGCTAATCTGGCTAAGGTAAAGGAAACTATTTTATTTTGTCATTCATATTTATTCATCTTGGATTATCTAAAATTTGAATTAGTTGAGTTCAATTGATGTCTAATGTGTCAATTTTTATTTTCTCTAGAGTAAGTATTTAATATTATCAAATATCATGGGGTAGTAATTAGTTTTCTTCTATCTTTGATCAATGTTTTTAAGATTTGAATTTATTTTTGAAAAGAAATCTTTAATAGTAGATGTATCGTATAAATTTAAATTCATCTCACCCTATAACAAAACTTAGATTCAAAAATATTTCATAATTTTTTTTAATATAAATATCGAACACTAAGTGAACAAAAATTGAATGAAACTTTTGTAAAACGGAGATTGGAAGTGAAAAAGCCAAAAGAAGAACAAAAACAAATCCCTTTGAAATTTGGAGTTTTGCAAATTTTACAACATTCACACTCAAATACAAAGAGCCGTTGTGCACAGAAAAATTCACACTCACAAAAATTCAAGAAAATATAGATGTATTGGGAAGATATCTATTATTTCTTTCATTTTAATTTATTTATTTTATTTCAGTTGACGTATTTAAATGTGAATAAGTAGAAAATTCACGTTATATATGAGTCGCGTAGAATGTGAGTTTGTCACGCAAAATATATGTATCACTCAATATATTTATATATTATTTGTAATATATTGTTATCATAGAGTTTGTTGGTTTTTTCATTTGTGTTGTGGTAAACAAGACTCGCACGTGAGGATACGTGTTAAAAGTATAATCATATAATAAAAGTGTACTCTCTCTAATAAGATAAGATAATCACACTTCAATATATTATATAATATTATTATCCGATTAATTTGAAATATGTATCAAAAGCTTTCACATTAAAAGATAAAATTTTCATTAACATCTATAAATTTATACCAAGATATTTAATATAACACGTATAAATATTTATCATAATATTACAACGTTATTTATGTTTTCATAGAGTTAGATAGATATAGCATGTGACAAAGAGGACAGGGATAGAAGTCAGCTTGTCAAGTCACTGTTCTTCATTTCAAAAATAAAATAAAAAAATATTTTTTTTTTTATCTTTTGGGTTTTTTTTTCTCACAGTATTTAACATTAGATCACATCATCTCACATTTCAGAGTTAAAAAGCAAATTCACTTATTACAGTTTTGCTTCATCCTACACTTCTCCCTTTTCTCTGCAAGTAAAGTCTTCAACTTTTTTCAATCTTTTGTGTGTTTGCATTTGTTTTTTGTTTGTAAAAATGTCTCTATTCCCTTTTCTTAAGACACCCCATTTACTTTTATTTTAATGAGTTAAAGTGAAGAAGAAATGCAAAATTCGTGTAAAAAATGGAATCTTGATACACCCCATTTGCTTTTCTTTGTTTTTAATCAGTTAAGGTGAAGAAAAAAATGCAAAATTAGTGTAAAAAATGGAATCTTGATACACCCCATTTGCTTTTCTTTGTTTTTTAATGAGTTAAAGTGAAGAAAAAAGGCAAAATTAGTGTAAAAAATGGAATCTTAATACACCCCATTTGCTTTTCTTTGTTTTTTAATGAGTTAAAGTGAAGAAAAAAGGCAAAATTAGTGTAAAAAATGGAATCTTAATACACCCCATTTGCTTTTCTTTGTTTTTTAATGAGTTAAAGTGAAGAAAAAAGGCAAAATTAGTGTAAAAAATGGAATCTTGATACACCCCATTTGCTTTTCTTTGTTTTTTAATGAGTTAAAAGTGAAGAAAAAAGGCAAAATTAGTGTAAAAAATGGTATTTTGAAACACCCCATTTGCTTTTCTTTTGAGTTTAATGAGTTAAACTAAAGAAAATAGGGAAAAAGGGTTCAAAAAGATAGAATCTTGAAACTAATTTTAGTCTTTTTTCCTATTTTAATATGAGTTTGTAGTTTTGTGTTTATATACTAGTGTTTCCTTTTGTAGAACTTTTGAAAATATGACTAAAGATGAAGACTTTAAGCTACTCAAGATTCAGGTATGTTTTTCCCCTATGTAAAAAGTTGTGTTTTTTTTTCTCTTTTCTTGAAAAGTTATTTGCTTGTTTGTAGCCCCTTTTTGGTTTTTGTTTATAATTGTTTAAGCATATTTTCTTGTTCTTTTAGACTTGTGAGCTCAGAGTTAACATACATTGTGATGGTTGCAAGCAGAAAGTGAAGAAGCTCCTTCAGAGAATTGAAGGTGCTTTACTTTTTTTTTTCAATTTTTTATTTAGAAATTATTGTAAAGATTTGAGCTTTTTCTTAGTTTTATTCTTGATAGTTCACTAGCAACTTTTTCTTGCATTTTTGGATGAAATAGTTTTACTTTTTCTTAGTTTTATTCTTGAAAGTTCATTTACTAATTATTCTTGCATATTGGGATGAATTAGTTGTTAATTGAGTGATTAGTATTTCATTTAGTATTTATGTCATAGAACTTGATCTTGTTTGATGATTTTTTTCTACTGTCCTAAGGCTTTTGGGGTTTAATTAATATTAAACACGATTCTCTGTTGACATAACTTTTGTCATTATTTGAAGATTGTTGTAAAGATTGTACCTTTTCTCAGTTTTTGTTTGTCTGGTGTTCACTTACATCTTATTTTTGCATTTTGAGATATGATATAATAAATTAATTGAGTAAACTTTGTATTATTAAGTAATCATGTCATGTAAAGGCTAGATTTTGATGTTTTTGATGATTTTTAACTTTATTAAGTAATCTTTTTGAACATGCTTGTTTTATCTATACTTTTCTAATAGTGTTATAATTTATGAAGATTGTAGCTTTTTCTTAACTCCATTCTTTAAAGTTTGAGGATTTGTAATGTTTTTTTATGGTGTTTATCAACTAACTTTCCTTGCCTTGATTATTGCTTTATTAGTGCCTTTTGTGGTTTATTTATCTTAAATAGTTTTGTTTGATTTACATAGGTGTTTACCAAGTAAACATAGACTTTGAGCATCAAAAAGTGACTGTTTATGGTAGTGTTGATTCTGATACTTTGATTAGAAGATTAGTTAAGGCTCGTAAGCACGCGGAGCTTTGGTCTCCGATTAACACTAGTCAAACTCAGAAACAACAAAATCCCATCTGCATCAAAGATAACAACAAGAATAAGACAAATCAGAAGCAACAAGGTATTCTCAAGAATCAGCACCAGGAGAAGTTTAATCTTTTGCCAGAGGAAATCGATTATCTCGATGAGGATGATGAGGACGATGATTGTTATCCTGAGGAAGAGATGAGGTTTGTGAGAGATGGACCAAGGCAGATGGCTATTCTTAGACAACAAGCTGAAGCGAATAAGAAGAAAGCTATGGCGGCTGCTATGGCTAATGGGAAAGGTAACAACAACAATGTTGCTGCTCATGGCAAGAAAACTGGCCCTAGTCCGAATATGCCAATGAAGGCAAATCCCGGAGGCGGTGGCATTGACCAAAGAGCAATTCATGCTATGAAAATGAACATGAATGGTGCTGCTTCTGCTGCTCAATTAGGTCCAAATGTCAACCTCAACGAGGCTGCGAAAATTGGAATGGTGGGAGGAAACGACTTAAACTCAATGATGAATCTTGCTGGTTTTCATGGGAATAACAACAATGGAACTACTACTACTACTACTAACAATAACAACAACGTTGCTGCATTCTTGAACGCGGGTGGATTTCAAGGTCATCAAAACAATGCTATACCGGGATCTTTATCCACCGGTGGTCATCATCATCCTTCCTCTGCCTCGATGCTAATGAACATGAACAACGGAGGCCAACAACAACAGTACAATCCAGCACAAATGCTAATGAATTTTCAAAACAGGCATGCTATGCAACATCAACAACAACAACCTCAGATGATGTACAATCGTTCACCATTCGTTCCTCCTTCCACCGGTTATTACTATAACAATACCAACAATAACTATGGCCAAGTCCCTTACACTACTTATGCTGATCCTTATTACTACACTTCTGCTGCTGCTGCTGCTGCTAATGCTGATCAATCTGCCACTAATACTCATATGTTTAGTGATGAGAATCCTAGTAGTTGTAGTATCATGTGAAAAGTCTGTTTTTAAGTGTGTATTTTGTTGTGATGTGGGAATTGAAGTAATGGTCTGAGGATGAATGAGGAGTATTTTAGGTCCTCAATCTTTTTTATATTTAACATCACATGATGTTTAATATGTATTTTCTAGCTACTTGCTACAATTCTATATATTGTTGTATAATTCTCCTTATTTTAGTAGTTTATATTATAATTAACAATTATGTTTTTTTGAAGATTATATTTTCAACTAAGTCTTCATATTGCATTTGTATGTATATCTTGATTTCAAGTCTTGAGAACGATAGTGTCTTTCACTCACGTGAACTAAATTTTGACCTCAATATGAATACCAGACATGAGTCGATAACCAACATTTAATGAGAGTTTGAAGAGACAAGGTGTGACATTGGTCTTGAGTACGGTAACGTCTTCACTCACGTGAACTAAACTTCGACCTCAATATGAATACCAGACATTAAGTCGATAACCAAAGAGTTCTAAGAGACAAGGTGTGACATTGGGCAATGCAAAGGTTGTAAGAATTTTGGTTTGTGTTTGGACAGATGAGTAACTTTTTGTTTGTACTGCAAAAATGTAAATATTGGGAATGGTTTGTTAGGTGGATTGGCACGCGCAAATCACGTGGTTGCTGTGAAATTTATGTCACCTCATAATATACATATATATATATATTGGTTTAAACGATTGTAATAAATATTCATTATTAAAATTCATACTGAAAACAAAAATCGGGCCTTACTCTCTTATTTGCGCTCAATAAAGGGTTATTTGCACTTTCAAATTTCTCCACTACTTAATGTTAAATCTCTAATTTTTACACAAAGCATAAGTTTGTATTTGTCCTCGTAATATTTCACAAGTTATGATTCGAATCTTTGAATAACTTAGATATAAGTTCGATTTAAAGGGCAAAAAAAAAATAATTATTTGAAAGACATGTGAAGGGCCCAATTAAATTCACTAGGTCAAGCCCACTCAATGGTATAAAGAACTTCTAGCCCATTATCTGAGAGTCTTGGGCCCAATTTTGGGTCTACAATATCCTAATTGGGCCCAGAAACTTTGATCCATGTTGAAATCTGAGAGCCCAATGCTAACCCACTTAATTTAGGAAAAATGACAGAAATTTCACTTTTAAGTTCTCTTATTACTATTATCCCCTATTAGTTTTACAAATCTCTAAAATCCTTCATTTCGTGCATCAGAGTAATATATCAGTGCATCAAATTAATGTACCTCGCACATCATATTGGTGTATCGTGTATAAAATGTACATCAGATTAGTGTATCATGTATAAAATAGAATTTATCTAACTTAACCGTTAATATATCTTGCGTATCAGATTAATGTATCAACACTTATATTATTGTATCAGTTCGAGTGATTTATGTAATTATAAACTTATTAGAGACAAATTATAATTTTACTTTAAAAATATGTGATTTATGTCCTCTGCCCTTTAATTAATGAGAATTGACCCATCTGAATTTTGAGTTATATATACATATTGACATTATAAAATTCTTTTATAATATTATTTGATTGTGCAAATATTTTTTAATAGAATCAGTGTATTAAACATAAGCATAAAGTATTTACACCTAAAAAAAAAGGCAAGAATTTCACGTTTAATTATGATCTTAAAAAGAGACGCGCTTTAAAAGATGTGACATAAATAATCTGCCCTAATATGAACATTAACAAATGACCTAAAAATCTCAGAAAAATAACTTTACTGATACTATAAGACTCCGACCCTTTGCGATCAACGTAACAATAAAATGGGAATAATATTTTTTTTGTATTATAAGAAATGTTTTTTTTTTTTGGTTGGTAAGTGCAAAATTGACTACAAGAGACAAGAAGTTGGTAAAGAATTTATACAGGCTAAAGTGCTTAACACATTGGAAATCCACAATGTATTAATTTAGCTATCTAGTTAAAGAAGTTGGAATTGGAATAGGAGATTCTTCCCTTTAATTTAAAGTATCGAATTCGAGTTTTCAATATGATTTTTTTCAATTGGAAATATCGCTTTTAGAAATAAGCGAATTTGGTTAATTAAACTTTGATACAAATATTGAATATCGAGTGAATAAAAATTATGGAAATTTTTTTAATTAATCACTCTATGTTTAGTATTTATATTGCATCGGTAGAAAAATAAGTCATGATTTCTGATTGAATAAATTGAAATCAGTGGGCTTAGTATACATTCATGAATTATTGTCAATAAAATGCAATGATGATCAACAATATTAGTTGTTAAAAAAGAAGGGTATTTTTTTTTTTCCTGAAGAAATATGTTTTTGTGGTTGAATTTTGAATTCAACAGTAAAATTGCGAGTCAACGATATTGTTAAGTTATATAATTATTATAACAATATATTCATGAATTATTATCGATAACTATTTTTTATGAGATAATTCATAATATTTATATAGATAATATCGTAACTTAAGTTCAATTATTTGAGTCATCCATATGTACATAATCCAACTCTTTAAAGTCAAGACAAGAGGTCCCACCTCAAGAAAAATGTTCACCTATGTTTAAGTCGTTACTAGATAGTTCTCGAGTTTCACTTAGCGAGCAATGAAGTGGATAAATAAAATTACTAGGAATTGATTTAAATTTTTTATATATAACGCGAACATTCAAATATAAATTTCATTTTTAGATATTAGTTTTCAATTTTATTTTTATGTACAACATTTTTAAAAAAATCACTAAATTTATGTTGAATCACGTACTTTAGTAATGCTACTATTTATACAATTATAGCTTTACATGGTCAAAATTTTACTAATAAAATTTAAAATATCAAAATTATATAAAATGTCAAGAAGGTTAGCTTTACTTTGCTACACCATATTTTAGTATTGTACATTTTGAATATACAATATAATTTTACATGACTACGTTATTTTCATACAATAATCCTATTTTAAATATACAATATAAATTTCCGTCGGATATGAATCCTTACTTTTACTTGGCTATGCCATGTCCCATACTATTACATCAACAAACAAAATATATAGCTTTTACATGGCTATGACATGTTTATACAATAATCCTAACTTAAATATACAGTATAATCTTTTACGAATATGAACCCCTTACTTTTACTTGATTACGCCACATTCCACTGTTACATCTTTTTACTTATAAGACTAGATTTTTCAACAATGGTCCAGAAGAGAGGGCTTTTTTTTCCTTTGTATGATTTGACAATATTTTTGTCCTTTAGGTTTTGATTTGGAGTGGAAAAAAGGATATATATATATATATATATATATATATATATATATATATATATATATATATATATATATATATAAAAACTCAAAAGTAAGCAATAAAAGGCATGAAGAAATTCCCAATGAAAAGATTTATGGTACTAAAAGAGTCCACATAACTCATCTAATTATCATAAATGGTAGAATCACATCTCATCACAGATATGATTGTACAATACTTTGTTTATTATTAATCTGGATCGTAGTGTAGTGATAAAAAGGTTTCATTCTTAATTAGGGATATCAAATTCGAGTCCTGAATATGAAGAAAATTTTATTGAAAGCATCATCCTTAATAAGGTCTGCAATGCGTGATTCAGATTTAACAGATATACCAATACAAAATTCTAAACACCAAATACAAATCCATAAAGAAAAAAAAATAGAACTTTTTGATTTGATTTTTCATTTTAACTTATACTTATAAAAAACGTCTGTACATATATGCATTATGTCGAAGCTGTTTGATTAAATTCAATGCGCGAACCACCTTAGGGGCAAAGCTAACACTCTTTCGTCGGAACATTTCATTCTATACATATACAAACAACGTGTTTATAAATTGAAATTTATCACTATCATTTTTTTTTAAAAGAAAGTTTTATACACTTGATATGCCTACAATTGTACCTCTTGTTTATGGACTTTGAAAGTTGAAACCTAATAACTAAGAATAAATTAATTGGATTGAATTAGGTCCTAAATATTTAATAAAATATATTTTTATATGCGCAACTTTCTTTCCACATACAATATATAGTATTGTGACTTTAATGGTCCTTTTTTAAATATTTGTCGGTAATTTACTTTTAAGAATATAATACTATTCTATTTTAGATGGTGGAGAATTGAATTTGCATTGAAGCAAAAGGGAATATAAATACTTTTTTTCGTCTTAAATTGTTTGTTCTGATTTTAACAAAAAAATATCATATCTTTAATAATATAATTAAAAACTCTTCCATTTTAATAAATATATTTTTACGAATTATAAAAACAAACTATATAATAGATAATTTGAGACGAAAGATAGAATTGATGAGTCAACTAAATTATTATAATTCATGGAATAAATTATATTCTCATCATTATGTTCATATGCTAGTTGTAAGAAATTCGAGTATAACTTTACAATGCCATTAATATAACGTAACTTCGATCCAATAATAACCATACGTTCAGATTCTATATAGTTAATTTGGTCAAAAGAAAATTGCTAATATTATTATTTTAAAAATGTCTGGTCAAAGTTAAATTAATTGACTCTGAAAAAATGAAAAGTGAGAGGGAGTAAAATGTTAAGAGAAGATTTTTTTAAAAAAATTAAAAATTTAACAAACGATTAAAAAAATATGATAAATAAATTAAATACAGGGAACTAACGGTTAAAGTGAATGATGATTGGTGTGATGTAAAGGTGAGAATGTGGATTACTTGTGTGAGTGAGTGGTAAATATTTTTTTTTAATAAATTCAAGTCTGTCAAAATACATAATCGCTTTATTTAGAAAACGTTTTACTTCTGTCACGATCCAAAACCGGGTCGCGACTGACACCCACATTTACCCTCCTATGTGAGCGAACCAACCAATCTAAACCTTAACATTTCAATGTAATATCATCATAAAATAATGCGGAAGACTTAAACTCATTAATAAAAACCAATTCAATAACTATTATTATCCCAAAATCTGGAAGTCATAACCACAAGAACATCTATGATCAAATTACTAAACTAAGAGTATTCTAAGAAGCTAAAACAAATAAAAGCTAGTCCATGCCGGAAGTTCAAGGCATCAAGACATGAAGGAGAAGATCCAGTCCAAGCTAGAAGCATTAGCTCACCCTGAAGATCCGGTGTGACGAAGACTGGCTAGAGTTGCGGTTGAGTTGAAGACGATGACACGTTTGCTGCACTCCACAAATAACAAAGAAGAAAACAATAAAAGTAGGGGTCAGTACAAAACACGGGTACTGAGTAGATATCATCGGCCAACTCAAAATAGAAAACAGTATATATTAAGCAATATCATAAAATCAACTAATATCCTTAGCATGCAGCATTTACAGTTACCATAACCCTTGGTTACAACACCAAGCACATCAATGAGGACTCACGCCTCCTCATCATACTCATTTGGGAATTAGGTTCATTAGATTGAATATATTAACATCTTTCAAAATTCATTATCTTTATTTCCCTCGTGTCGGTACGTGACACTCCGCTCCTCAATATACTATCCTGGTGTCGGAACGTGACACTCCGATCCTCATATACTATCCTGGTACCGGAACGTGGCACCCGATCCATATTCTATCCTGGTGTCGGAACGTGACACCCGATCCATATTCTATCCTGGTACCGGAACGTGGCACCCGATCCATATACTATCCTGGTGTCGGAACGTGACACCCGATCCATATTCTATCCTGGTATCGGAACGTGGCACTCGATCCATATACTATCCTGGTGTCGGAACGTGACACTCCGATCCTCATATACTATCCTGGTACCGGAACGTGGCACCCGATCCCCTAATCTCACTACTTTCATTCATCAAGCCTTCTTTTATACCAAGGCATCATCATTAACAAAGTAGAATAGGATTTCTTTTCAAGATTTGAGATTCAATAGCTTCATCATGCTTATTTATTCATAATTACATAATCACATCATTCATGCAAGCATACAATTAAGCATATAGAAGATTCACAATACTACTAACACATATCATTCGCTATTAAGAGTTTGCTACGAATAGCATGAAAACCATAACCTACCTCCACCGAAGAATTCGTGATCACGCAAACTACTCCTCAAGGTCTTTGCTTTCTTTACTGCCTCCGAACTTCTCCAATCTATCAAGTATATGTTAACTTGTAAGCTGACGAGTCTATTAACACTCAATTTTATTTTATGTCTAGCCTAGACCCAAAAACTCATCTAATTCTATAACCAATTTACTAAAGTTCAAACCTAGGGGTAAATCTTAGTTCCTCCAATTAGCAGTACACATTACTTTTTAAAGAACAAACACTTCCAAGGACTATAATTTACTCCTCCACCCACTAATTATCATGCGACCTTCTAATTGTTCTCCATTACAATTTATTTAAAGCAATAGAGAAATTGTTACCAGGATCGATCTTCTTCGTTAGATGCAGCACGTATTATTTTCTCGTTTGAAACCCTTATTCCTCTTATAAAATATTTACTCCCTAGTTATTATATAAGACTAATAATAAAAATAGTAAAAGTGACCCTTATTAATTTTAATGTTATTTTCTTTAACCGCCCACTAAATAAATTATTATAATTACCCCACTAATTTCATAATTATAATTATGAATAGTCCAAAATACCCATTTAAATCTATCGGAAGATATTTTATAAAACACAAGGCTTTAACTTTCAAAACGACCAAAAGGGTCGTTACAACTTCTCAACATGAGACTTTCATTGATAGATCTAAATTAAGTCAAATTAGTTTATGGAAATCAATAAAAATAAATCCAATACAATAAAACATATTTTTCACTATTATCTTTTTCTTAAATGAATCTTTCTAAATATAAAATAGTTAAAGAATTTTAAATAAATAAAAATGCAAAATTACCTCGTTTCTGACAAAAGTCTTTTAAATAAAACCAAAAAATAAGTCATTTTTTCAATAGATATTTTATTTTCAGATTATATATATATATATATATATATATATAACTAAAATATCAAAGTAAAAGACAAAAAAAATTCTGAAACTTTTTTTTATAACCTCAACTTTTTCGGTGACATCGAAGCCCACCTTATTTCCCTAAAAAAAGTGACAAAAATGACCCTTAATATTCTTGGAATAAATTTAAATTAGTCTTTTAAGTTTAATTTTAATCTTTTAAAATTATTAATGGCAAGTATTTTTTTTTGTTTTGCAATTTTTGTCAAATATTTAAACAAATTAAGAAAAATAAATAAATTAGAAATGCTGATAAAATCCTATCAAATTAATAAATACAAAAAAAAAGTGCTAACCTACACATAAAAAAAAACCATAAAAACAATATAAATTGCACAAGAATTTATAAATGTACTACTCTGTTCTTAATTATTTATCCAATTTCTCTTGTTATTGATCTAATTTTACTTGTTTATTTTGATAAATCAAGAAAAAAATATTTTTTTTAATCTATTACTCTCTATTAGTTAATTTTTTAAAAAAAATCAAGTAATTAGAGACAGAAAAAGTATAACACAAACTACAAAATTGACCTTCAAGTTCCCAATATATTTATTTTTTCAAAATTTTTGTTAATTCTAACCAAAAGAGTATTAAATAATCTTTCTGTTTAATAATAAATTTCTACTATTGACTTGACTCACATTTTAAGAAATAATAATAAATATAATATAATTATATTATTTTTGAATTAAAGTTTAATGCTTTGACTTACATAATATTGAATAATTTTTAATATCAAAGATAAAATATGCAAAAAAAGGAACTAATATTATTCTTAATAGAATGTGAATAAGTAAAGATGGACATAAAATATAAAAAAAAGAAAGAAAGAAAGTAACTTATATTATTTTTAATATAGTGTGAATAAGTAAAGATGGAAAAAAACTTATATTAATTTTTAATACACATACTAAAAATAATTGTTATCATCACATCAAACCAAAAAAAAAAATCTCAATTTTTAATACTATAAATGAAGTGCTTTTCATGGTTCTTCTTTTCTTCTTGTGAACTCAAAAACCAAATTTTTGTCCTTTATATATTCTACACAAATCCTTCAATTCTTTCTTATCTATCAACCCCCCACCCCCACCCCACCCCTTTCTTCTTAAAACATCAAGAACAAGAAAAAGGGGTATTTTTGGTGACTTTGGTCCTCAAATATATTTAAAAAATGATGAAAAATATGCTGTTTTTGGTGTATTTAATTAATTTCTTGGGATTTTTCATGGTTTCAACAATGGCAAAAGATTCTAATGATCAATTAATGACTCTTTCAAAATTAAAAATGTTTGTTGATGAACTCCAAGACATGCCAAGAATCAAAGGTTATGATGTTATCAATGGTGTTCATGTTCCTAAATCTCTCAAGATTGGCATGTACAAAAAAAAATGGGTAAGTAACTCTTTACGAATTTTTATCGTTAAATTGTTCGTAGCTAATAATTTATTGGTTATAAACAGAATTAGAGATCGAAATTTGTTGTTTAGCTATAAAATTCGTTCGTCATTAATTTCTATTTGTCTTTGAGAATTATAAGTTGTGTGAGGATTTTATCATGAGTCAATTTTTTTTTTCCTCTAGTACATTTTAAATGAAGTATTGAGACTTTTTTTTTTAATAATTCAAATTAAGTAAAAAAAGTAATTAAAGTTCTAGAGAATTCTTTGGACCTTTTTCTTTTCTTTCATATTTTGTAAGAGAATAGTTTGGAAATAATACAAAATATAATAATAATAATTAATTATTTCTTAAGAAATGTATAAATATCCATCAACTCACTTAATAATATAGATATGAAAAAGTTTTGTATAAAATAAATTAACCAGAGTAATTTTCATTTTGTCTAATTTCATTTCAATTTAATATTTGATATTTATTTTGAAGATTTGTAATTTAAATTTCGTATTGGAAAGTGTTTATATGGAGCGTTATTAGCATAAACCACTCTAACTAAGATACGTATATCTGAATTTGAACTTTAATTTTTTTTCATATAAAATGATGAAATATTTACCGCTCCATAGCGTGTATTTTTTACTTTTTCATCCCTACGGTTTTTTTTTTCCAGCTTTTCAATGTGCCACTTTTTTTAACTTTTTTTCACTCACAAAAAACACAAAACATGTAGTGGTTCACGAGGTTCATAGTTTGTGATTTTAGCAATTTGAATTAATTATGAGTAACGAGAAAAAGTGATAATTCCTATAAACAAAAAATGATAAGGGGGAATATCTAAATTTTATTTTTATTAATTGTTAAATTGATATTTTTTAAGATATATCAGAAATAGTTTTTTATCGTAAAAATATTATGACATTCTACCCCATTTCAAACCATCCTTACGAGATTAAGTTGATAGAAGGGGGTGGAGGCGAGGTGAATTTGACAATCCACAATAATATTTGGTACATCTTAAATGTATTCGAACTTTAAAAATAAATTTCAAGAATCAAAATAAATATCGAAGAGTTGATAAAAGAAAAAAAAATGTATCTAAGTTTCAAGAAGTAAAAAAAAACTTTGAATTGTAATTAAGTAACCTCCAACTAGACATTTATCATTAACAAAATTGCTAATATTTAATAAGTGTGGAAAAAGTTACTCTCAACCTTAATTAGCACTTTAAAATAAATATTACAAGAACTAATTTCTTTGTTATTTTTAATGTCCAAAGTCCAGATCATATGTCCACTTTACATCACTTATTTTAAATTCTTAATCATTACTTTGGAATAAAATTTTATGTACTTGAGAATGGAGAAAAATATTATTTTCATAAAATACTCCTATTAGTAACTAATATATTAGAAAATTTCATTCATTCTTTATTGTTTAATCCAACTTTATGCTATACTTTAATTTATTATAGTAATTCAATCATCATCTATATATTTAAATCTAATTCTACCTTTTAACTCGATGTTTTTCTATTTGAGTCGTAAAAATAAAATCACGTTTAATAAGAAAATATTTTACTTTTTAATATTAAATATTTTAATGACCTGCGACGAGCAATAATTTTTTAATTGTCAGTATATAAAAATTAAACATTTTTTTTCCCACTTTTTTGTAGAAATTCCATAGGGATCTTCCAGCAAGTGAAGTGTTTGCATATGGTACATCGCGGCACACAGCAACAGTCCCTGGTCCTACGATCGAGGCCATTTATGGAGTTGACTCTTATATTACGTGGCGAAATCACCTCCCTTCAAAGCACATACTTCCATGGGACCCATCAATTCCAATTGCTACAACTACTTTTAAAAAAGGGATCCCAACTGTGGTGCACCTACATGGTGGAATTGATGAACCACAAAGTGATGGTCACTCTGAGGCATGGTTCACTAAACATTTCAAACATCATGGACCAAAATGGACTACAAAAACCTATCATTATCATAACTATCAACATCCCGGTACAATGTGGTACCACGATCACGCGATGGGGTTGACTAGGGTCAACATTCTAGCTGGTCTCATGGGTGCCTATGTTATACAACAACCAAATGTTGAGGGGCCACTAGGGTTGATATATGGTGAAGAGTATGATCGTCCTTTGGTTGTATTTGATCGTGGTTTTAGGTCAGATGGTTCGATTTACATGAACTCTACCGGTAACAATCCTTCTATACATCCTCAGTGGCAACCTGAATATTTTGGTGATGCGATTATAGTCAATGGAAAAGCTTGGCCTTACATGAATGTGAAACGAAGGAAGTACCGATTCAGGATCATCAACGCAAGTAACGCCAGGTTTTTCAAATTCGTCTTCACTAATAACATGTCGTTTATACACGTGGCGTCTGATTCAGCTTATCATGAAAGTCCGGTAGAGCTCCATGACCTACTATTAGCTCCATCTGAAATAGCTGATGTGATTGTTGACTTTTCAAAGTCAAAGTCAAAGTCAAAGTCCGTGATTTTAGCCAATGATGCCGTGTATCCTTATCCGTTTGGCGATCCGGTCAACGAAGAAAACAGTAAGGTAATGAAATTCATTATCAACTCGGATCATGAGGTTCAAACAGGGCACATTCCGCATAAACTGATAACATATAGGCCTCCAGACATATCAACAGCTTCAAATACAAGGTACATTGCTTTTTACGAGTATGCTAGTGATATCGATGAGCCTACACACCTATATATCAATGGAAAATCGTATGAAGCACCCGTGACGGAGATGCCAAAAGTAGGGACTAGTGAGATTTGGAACATCATCAATCTAACTGAAGATAATCATCCATTGCACATACATTTAGGTCTATTTGTTGTGTTGGAACAAATAGAATTGGTGAATATTGAAGAGTTTAAAGGTTGTATGATGAAATTGAATGATGCAATTAAGTGCAAAATTGATAAGTATTCACATGGAAAAAGGACTAAAGTGGTTATTCATGAGAAAGGGTGGAAAAATGTGTATAAAATGATGCCTGGATATGTTACAAAAATATTTGTGAAATTTTCTTTGATTCATTCAAATGAATCATATCCATTTGATGCAACAGCAGAGCCTGGCTATGTTTATCATTGTCATGTAAGTGTTTCTTATTCTTCAAACTTTTTCTTATTCTGTTCGTATTGAACCACTGATTAATCTGGATTCTCGTAACATAAGACCTATTAAAGGGGAAATTATTTCCTATTATACTCAAGAGATATAGAGTGGAGCGTTCTTATCCATCTCAGTACAACCTTTAATTCTCGTGTTGATAGTATAATGATTTCATTTTTTTCTTCTTGTTAAATGCAGATTCTTGATCATGAAGATAATGTCATGATGAGGCCTTTAAAGTTTGTTAATTGATACAAAAAAAAAAAAAAGAGGCTTGAATGATGAAAGAAAGAAAGGGGAAGCTAATTACCTTTTTCTTTTTCTTAATTTTGATAATTATCAAATATATGTAATGTAATTATTTGAATTTTAAGCAATGAAAATTAAACCCACTCTTATCAAGGGTGTTCATTTTCCTTAGTATCTCAAAGATTGGTATGTAAAAAAAAAAGTAAGTAATTAGTCATGAATTTCATCGTTAAATTATTCGCAGCTTATATATATATATATATAGCTAGAGAATTTCGTCGTGAAATTGTTTGTAATTTTATAAATAAAATTAGAGATAAAAATTTGTTATTTAGCTGTAAAATTTGTTCGTTACTAGTTTCTATTTTTGAGAATTATAAATTGTGAGGGGATTTTATTATGTAATGTCAATTCTTTTCAGTAAATAGAAATGCTGTGTTTAATTAAACACTATTTCCTAGTTCATATTAAATGAACTGTTGAAAGACTGCTTTAATAATTCCAATTAAGTAAAATTTTCGAAGTTTAAGAAAACAAGTTGGACTTTTTTTTTAATTCATATTTTGTAAGAAAATAATAAAAAATGTAATAATGGGATTAACATTTAGGCGTCGTTTAGACATTCATCATATTATAAGGACTAATTTGATTTGTTTAGTGCAAAAAAGCGAGGCTAAATGGAAACGCGATCAGCAAGGATTCATATATTCGATTTCAATGATCAACTAATCGCTGATTGTCATTATTATTTAATTTAATGTGATATAGACGAGGTATATTTTTAGGGAAAATTACGTAGTGAAAAAAATTTATACTATTTAATTACTTATCATAAGTATAGTTTACTATAATTATCACCCGTGATTAATATTATATATTAATTGCGTGGGCTGACTTTGAGTTTGTATAATTAGTCACGTTTGTGTATGCATAATTCGTCAAAATATACAAATACATAGGTATAATATACAATTATTTAGTCTATATACATATAGAATTCACTTCTCTCACTCTTTGCCCTCTCTCGCTAGCCTCTCTCCTCTCTCTTACAATCTCGCTTGCCTTATATACAAAGTCATATATATATTATACAATTATATGCATATACAATTCACCTCTCTCCTCCCTCTCCCTGTCTCACTCGCCTCTCTCCTCTCTCCTCTCTATATATAATATAGAATTATCTAACTTATGTACATAGCCTCTCTCCTTCATATAACATGTAGCTACAAATTGTAATTATCATGTAGGTACAAATTATAATTATCAAACTATATCTATGGAGAGTAATTAAACTATTTTAAGTGACTATATATGAAAGTTCTATAAGGTAAAGTTAAAACAAAATTCTAAATATTAGATTTTCTACCTAAATAAGAATACGTAAGAAGTCAAAATTTCTGAAAATAAATCACCACTTGTCTTATAGAACCGTTTGAATGAGCTCAAAAATCGATCAAACATATTTTTAAGCTAATTTTTAATTTATAAAAATATTTAACAAATATTAAAAATAACTTAAAAATAAATTACGAAGAATTTGATAAACTTAAAATAAGTCAAAAATCAAAAGTAGATCTCGCCTGCTTTTTATTCGTGCTGGTTGTTGTCTTGTTGAATATTCAATATTGTTTCATGACTGAAACTAACGTGTATTCTCCGATCATCAATTATAGCATTATACATGTTAAAATATGCTAATTCACAAGCCTCATTGTCCTCGAACTCAATAAAACCATAACAATGGCTATCCCAAGTCTCGAGATCTCGAATAATTTGAGCAAATATCACGATTTCAAAGCGTGAGAAAATTGTATATATGTCTTCATCTTCAGTTACCGAATTCAAATTCCAAACCCATAGAATGCTGTTGTTTATCATCACCGACATACCGGAATGAGAACGGATTTTCCGGCGGAAGGCTATTTTTGGAATTTGGGAAGAGGGTTTTTGGGGAGAGGATGGGAGAAGGAAGGGTATTTTAATTAATTTATAAAAAAAATAATTAGGAGATGAAGGGGAAAAATCATTGTCCTAATATAATTTGGATTGTAAAATAATTACAACTAAGTACTAAAATCATTAGTAATTATGAAAAATTGTAATGATTTACTTGCAAAAGAATTAAACGTGCATGTAAATATATTTGGTCAATATTACAAGAAATAACATCAAAATTTACCAAGAATCGGAACCAAAAATGTTATTAAGTTTTTTTTTTTTTAAAAAAAGGGAAACTTTCACATATTAGCCACTTAAAATAATTAATTACTCTCCATAGCTATAGTTTAATAATTACAATTTGTAGCTACATGTTATATAGAGGAGAGAGGCGACAGAGACTGGGAGAGAGAGGAGAGAGGCGAGAGAGAGGGGGAAAAAGAGTGGGAGAAAGGTGAATTGTATATGTATATTGGTTGGATAATTGTATATTACACATATGTAATTGTATATATGGCAAGAGAGATTGGGAGAGGGAGGAAAGAGGTAAGCGAGACTAGGAGAAAGAGGAGAGAGGCGAGCGCGATCGAGAGAGGGCAGGGAGCGGGAGAGCGGTGAATTGTATATGTATATAATTGTATATAACTGTATATTATACATATATATTTGCATAAATGGCAGCAAGATTGGGAGAGGGAGGAGAGAGGCGAGTGAGATTGAGAAAGGAGAGTGACAAAGGGCAGAGTGGAGAGAGATAAATTGTATATGTATATAGGCTAAAAAAATTGTATATTATACATATTTATTTGTATATCCTAGCGAATTATACATATACAAATATGAATAATTATACAAACTCGAAGTCAGTCCACGTAAATAATGTATAATATTAGTCGCGAGTGGTAATTGTAGCAAACTATAGCTATGATGAGTAATTAAATAATATAAATTTGCTTATCCGCGTAATTTTCCCAAAAAAATATGATTCTTTAGTTAATAAAGAATATATTTTTTTGCAAGTGATATACCAAAAATCCTATAGATTGGGAAGGGAATGCCGCATGAAAAGTCAAATGGATTGATAAATCGAATATTGATTTGTTGTTATTGGATTAACGATATTTAACGATTTTATAAAAAAAATCGGGTTATTGATTTGGTATTAATTTTTAATGGGGAAAATTATGTGTATAAATAAACATATACTAGTGAAATTATAGTTCGTCTTAATTATAATTGATGGTCTACTTTTAATTATAAATAGGATATGCGATTCAACATTCTAGTTTTGTATAAATATTCACACATTTGTATAACTTTTGTATCATATTATTTTGTAACTGTTTACACGATGTTTGTAATTGTATAAATTAATTTTTTTAATTTTATACAAAAATATTGAATTATAAGAACCCGTAAATTATACAATGAGGTAGATAAAACTGTAGCTACATCCCGTAAATATTCAGTTATGAAACATAATTAAGTTTATTAAAGTGGTTATTTGTGAAAATTTTCCTTTTTAATATTAGGTTATTGACAAACCAATTACCCATCAAGACTAGTAAGTTACTACACTTGCTTATACATAAATAATAGTATAAATATTATATATCAGTCTCAATACATTACTAATTACCGTCTTTATACTTTAGCCTTCAACTCACACTTTAAAGTGACTTTTTAGTTCACAACTTCACATTATACAAAACATTAAAATTTATAGTAAGAATTCTATTTCTCTTAATTATCTTTGTGATACACTTGTATAATTTTTTCATTACATTATCGTATTGTCGCGTCAATTTATTAGAAAATTTGTATAATTATTTTATAAGTATTTTCTAACTGGTTAAACCGAAAACATATAAAAAAATCTCTTATTGATTGGGTTATTCATTTAACGTATTTAAACATAAAAAATTGTTAAATCGAATCAATAATACATAAAATCGAACCGATCAATGTACACTTCTAGCCTGAAGCCTGAGGAACTCACAAGCGCGGAAAGTTGGCAAAAAAGAGTCTTAGGAAAATGGGGTGCGTCTTAGGAGATAATATCTCATATAGTCACTCAACTTTGCTTACTTCACTTAGAAAATTACTCATCTTTATTTTATAACTCAAAAATCACTCAAAAGATCAAACACATGAAAATAAACCTGATACGAATCTCCTCCACGTCAAGCAAACACATGTATAATGTACTATTTCTATCTAATAACTTTTTAGGAGTAGATTAAAATCAATTGATAAACATTTTTCTCGAGCTAAACAGAAGTAAAAACATAATATAGAAATAAAAATTGACAAATAACTCAAATTATGAGTAGTTAAATGACATATTCTAGTTTTACAAGGGGTGAAATTAACTATTTGACAAACCTCATATCACCATTATCCTCTTTCTTGACAAAATTTCAATTCTTTACTTCAACAAAAATGGCAACAGAGAAATTATTCTAGTAAAATTAGCTGCAACAATGGCTACATTAGGCCTCAGTCTTTTCTCAGCTTCAATGGGTCATCAATGTATTCTCCCAAAATCCCAATATTCACCTTCTAAGTTCAGAATTTCATGTTCCAGCTTGTTCTTGCAAAATAACAAGGTACAGTTTTTACTGACCAAGACTTGATTTTTGTTTGTTGGGATTTCAAGAAATGAGATTTAGTGAGTATCCAATTGAGTTAATTGTTGTTTGTGTGTGTTTTGATGGTAATATGAGCAGTTTAAGAGGAAGTATACAAGTGTGATGATAGTGCCTACTGGTGTTGGAGCAGCTATTGGTGGCTATGCTGGTGATGCTTTGCCTGTTGCTCGAGCACTTTCCTCTGTTGTTGACTGCCTTATTTCTCATCCTAATGTATGAAACTTTTTTTTGTTTCCTTCCATTTGTCTTGATGAAATTTTACTTTGTGTATACCCTTATGTGTAGTATAATATTTAGACCTCTATAACGAAGAACTACTAGTCGAACCAGTTTGACGACAAAATACTAGTTAATTTCCTCCAATTTGTCTTAATTATATGTGGATAGAGTTATCTAGTACCTCTGTGTTGCTAAGAGGTAGTTTGTAATCTGTACAATAGTCGAGGTGTGCACGAGATGACTCGAATACCACCACCATTATTAGAAAAAATATAAGTAGGACTCTATTTGCCAAACAATGTGCTCACCCTTGATTATTTTTGAACTATTTGCTGTCCATTTGTTATAGCATTTGAATAAGGACTGATATGATAGAGTTTGATGAAGGAGCTAATCTATCCGTCTAAACTTACACATTGAATATATTTGAATCGTTAATGGGAGTTAAGATATGTTAAGGATTCAATTTAGGGATCCTTTAACATGAACTGAAAATTTGTTGACAGTTGCCTTGCGAATTTGAAATTCAGGTGGTAGCACTTCTTTTCAGAAAAATTCTTAGGCTTCAAATGTGGGTTGTCCTTAATATACTAGTGTTTTTATAGAGGAAATGATGCAGGATCACTATAGCTATCATTTTACTTCTCATGATATGTAATTACTTGTCAAATGTCACACCAGTGTAATTAGTGTAAATAATGTCTTGTTTGGCTGAACATTTAAGCAGACTGTCACTTAGCTATTTCTCTTAATTTTGTCTTCAACGAGGAATTTTTTCCATGCGTAGTATAGCGATGAAATTGAACTTCTAGTCAAGTACATGCCTCATAATCTAGCTATAGGCATCATACATTCATACTGGCAGATGCATTTCCACTGATATAAACGGCTAAAGCTCCAATACCTTGTGTGTCCAGCCCTTTTGAGACTAGATAAAAGAATATGTGGTAAGTAAAACTAGCTTGGATAAGGCAGTTTACCTCAACTGAAAGTAGCTTCAAGAGTTAGCTTCTGCCCTGCTTCAAAGGATATTGTGGGAATCGATGAATCCTATTCGACATTCTTACACTACTGACAAGATGTTTGACTACTAAATAAAAATTAAATTGGTTCATACTCTATCCAAAGGAACTGGACATTGGAAAATAGGAAACTAGTAAAAATTGTTTAATTAGCTTGAAATTTGAGTTCTCCATACTTCCTAGTTAGTACTTAGTAGTTCCTGATCAGTCTAATGGACTGAATAGCCTCTTATATTCATAATACTTTGAGCCTTGCTTTCCTCAATTAATTTAGTAGTCTCTGCGACTTTGATTTTACATTCTGAACGATTGTACTTCCTAGATGAGACTGGAACTTAAACTCTTGGTATATCACAAAAATTCTTGGAATGAAAAATACAATATGGAGAGACAAGTTAAGGAACCGAGCAATTTTATGGGATTAAATCCTCAACAATAGAAACTGAAAAATATTTCATGTACTTAAGGGCCAAAATAGCATCAGTTTTAGTAGCTTCTTTAAATTGTCAACAAAATAAGGAACCATCATTGCACGCAATGGTGTGGCTTGGCTAATGAAGTGATTTGAGAACCATGAAGTCTCAGGATAAATTCCAGCGGAGACAAAAACACTCGGTGATCTTTCCCATCTTGCCAACCGTTGTTTAATTGAGTCACCTGGTGCTTGTGGTGGTGGAGGTAGAAGGTACACTGTTAAATTAGTCAAGGTGTGTCCTAGCTGTCTCGGATACCATGGCTATCAAAAAGAAAAAAAATGAATCAACATTTGAACATCAGGTCAGGAGAAGGAAAATGATTGGAACTTTGTGGCAGTAATTGTGTGGATGAAGTAACTTAGACTGTCAATCTAGAGTAGGAAACATGGTCTGCAGTTTGGATTCACATGTATTTTCCTAGCTCTCTGTAAATTTATAAGTCATACAGGTTCTTAATGCAGCAATGCTGTACTGGCCCATGCCAAATGCACTCTATGTTGAAGGCTATGCACTTGATCGATTTGCTGAAGGTCTCTGGACACTGCAACCAGTTCATCAAAATAGGGTATGCTGTAAAACATTTTGCTCATTTATCCTGTGAAATCTGAGATCTATTCCAGTTGTTACTATATCCCTGATGCTTCCAAGCTTTTATCCTCCGTTCAGCTTGTAATCACATTGTGAACTTGTAACGTGGAGCAGGTAGGACTAGTTTTTGATGCTGGGATAGAGGAAGAGCTTCTTATGCGCCACCTACAAGTGGTTGATGCAACAAGAGCTTCTCTTGGATTGCCAATAGTGGGATACACTGTAACTGACACCCCTTTACTGGTATGCTTTTTATCTTTTAAGTTGAATTTTCGTATGCTCAATGTAATGCATAGTAATCTTTCCTGAGGAAAGTCCCTAAATATTTAATATGATAGGAGCAATATATGTAGTTTTTCGACAATATTCCCGAGGGAAGTCCTTTGCATTGCTTTCAATGCTCATAATATAAATGGTTTCTCAATCTTAATATGGAATCTTTTGGGACTAGTGGGGAAAAGTATGGGAAATGCTGCAAGTTGTTCAGAGTAGATTGGGAACACTGGCAGGCAAAGAATGCACCCAGGGGTGTGGCGTAGTGGTCGAGAACCATGAGGTCTCAGGTTCAAATCCTAGCAGAGGCGAAAGCATTAGGTGATTTCTTCACATCTGTCATAGCGCTGGTTGACAGTGTTACCTGACACTTGTTGATGGTGGGAGGTGGCGGTATTCCATGGAACTAGTCGAGGGGCGCACAACTTGGTTTAGACACCACGATTATAAAAAAAAAAAGTTTAGCCAAAGAATAAGATGTATAAGAACATGCTCAAAGGAAAAGAGCTACTGAAGCATTTTAAAAGTTGTAGATTTTCGAGACAAGGAGTGGAATGAGAAAGAGGATAACTCAATTTTTGATCTCTTTCTTATGAAGATAAATTATGTCCTAATATGCGGATTCAGCTTTATTTTTGCGTTGGACCTAGGTTTTCTTCCACTGTATGGACATATCATCATTATGACATATGCAATATAAACATATGTTGCTAAACAGAGATTGTTTCTCTTAGTTAGGGACATTAAGTTTGACGAAATCATTTAGTTGCTATTTCACATCTCATAGTATTTCCCTTTACTTATAAAAGAAAAACATATCTCATGGTAGATAAAAATATATATATTTTCCTTGATGACAGTGTCATTATCACGTCTATATTTATTATTAACTTCACATAAACTTCTAAATGGATCACAAGTAGCTAACAGCTAGTGTATGTAAAGGTGGAGAAATGGGTTGATCCAACAAGTGGCCAATCAACAGGGAGGATTCAGCGTCCAGATTCACTACTGAGAGCTGTGGAGAACTTGCGAAATGAGTGTAAGGTAGATGCAGTTGCGGTTGTGGCACGCTTTCCAGACGATGATACCAAAGACTTGGATGATTATCGACAAGGAGTGGTATTAATTTTTTCTGACTAGCTTCTCATTTCATTTGCAAATGTAATCCTCAATAGTATCTATTCAGAATTTCTAGATACAAAATGGTCACAATTCATGAGCTCCTCGTAGACAAATATCATTCCTTTTCTTCTCATATCTATAGACAAATATCATTCCTTTTAGGTCTCCATAATTTTGCCATAATGTATGTCTGTGAAATCATCTAAATAGAAGGTGTAATATTTGAGTTTTGTATAAACATCAGTTTGAATTACTTTCTTCCATTGTTTGCTTGCTGGTTGTGCTGTTTAACTTTTAACTGCTTGTAAAAGAGGAAATTCATTGTATTGTTTAATACGTAAAATCTTGATCTCAATTTTATTTTTGTACGCTTAATTCTACAGGGAATAGATCTTTTGGCAGGTGTGGAAGCTGTTATAAGTCACTTAGTGGTGAAGAATTTTCAGATTCCTTGCGCACATGCTCCTGCAGTATTGCCTCCTCAATTAAACATGGCAGTGTGCCCAAAATCAGCTGCTGAAGAGGTAAGTGATTGTCCCGTCAATCTTATAATATTTAAGCTCACACCATTTGTGCTGTTTAACTTCATTTGTTTTCCATTAAAGACTGGGTACTTATGTGGAATAGCCAGGACATAACTCGTCTGCGACTTGGTTTCCTACATGAGGATAGTGCAGGGGAGTTTTTCTTTTTAGTTTCTTCATAGGCGAGTTCTTTAGTTATCGTAAAATGGAAACATGATCATTTTAGCCATGTAAATGTTCTCTTGCAGTAGATATTCACTCTCAAGAGGAGCGTAAATAGTTTATAAGATTTTAAAAGCATGATTTTGAAATGCTTTCTTCTGCATTTACAGTGAGTAAGAGGGAGATATGACTTCGTTCAGAAAACCATGAAGATGTATAATCTGCTAATGCTGCATCCTTTTAAGCATCTTTTGCATTCTCATGATATCTTCTTTTTTTTTTTTGTTTTTTTTCCTTCTCTACCTCAATCTTCTGACAGATAGGATTTACATTCTTGCCGTGTGTCCTTGCTGGGCTTAGCACTGCACCACAGTATTTGGTCAAGGCCAATAATTATTCAGACAACTGCATTGTAGCTGGTGACGTTGACAGTGTGATTCTACCAATTGATGCTTGTTGTGGAGATGGTGCTCTTGCATTTGCCAATCGTAAAAGAAACAAGGTAATTGGCTCTTTATCTATCGACATCAACTGGGTGAGTTTAGTGTTTGCTAGACTTCGAGTTAGGCCTTCGACAGCTGACTCTGTTGATTAAATCAGAATCACCCCAATCCCTTATTCCTTCCAACGGTTGGATAGAAAGAAAAGAAAGCGCCTCATCCTTTTCATATTTACGAGTATTCCCAAACCCAGCTTACACTACTTGTCTCTTCTTCCTTTGTCATGAAAGTGATACCATATGGTTGCCTAAACTTCCTCTAATACTACTATTGTTAGAATATGGCTTGCAACTACAAATCTTGTCATGCTTCCCAAATTAGTCATTTGGGAGGGAGCGTTTTTTCGATAGCCAGTCAAACATCTTCTGCTTTCTCGACATTAATCCCATTTTTCCTATTTGCTCATATTTTGCAGCCTCTTATAATTGCTGTTGAAGAGAATCAAACAGTTCTGAATGATACACCGGACTCACTTGGTATTGAAGCTGTAAGTTCAAATGTTAACTGCAAATACCTTATTTATTGTCTATTTGTTCTATTAGCAACCTGCAACTAAACATGAAGTGTCTATGCATGTTTCATATTCATTAGAGAGCTTTAACTTGTAGCATGTACACTGTGCAACGATTATTTACCTGCGCCATGCATAGTATCAATAATCTTGATTTTGATATGAAATGAGCTTAAAATAAAGAAGCGCTATTCATATAGCCGACCCCATTTTGTTTGTGATTGAGGTGTAGTAGTTGATTGATTAAGAGGTTGTTTGGTTTTGGAACAAGGTTATCCAGAGTCTTAAGTTGCTTACACTCTCTAAAAAAGCTGCCGCAACCATGTCAGATCCTCCAAAAATGTAGTACTCTTGGAGGTCCCAACACGCACCCTGCGACATTTTTGAAGAGTCCGGACTGATATATTCCAGACAAAACCAAGATTTTGGTGATATTAGCTAATGCCAATAACCAATCACTGTTTACATGTAACCCAAAAGTTGTGTTGAGAGAGGTACTGACAGATTGTAAAAGGGAAATACGAGTACTAAACTGTGACACCCCAGATTAAGATTAGAAGTCCTACATCGGCAAAACGCATGAGGTATCTATGTAAGTAGACCTTACAACTAGTGACAAGTTTTAAAGTCGTGCAAGCCTAGGCCTAGAACGGACAATATCACTAGCGGGCTGGGTTGTAGCACAAAATTCAAGTGTCCTAAGGTGTCTATAAAGTCGTGCGGGCCTAGGACAAAAGCGGACAATATCACTAGCGCGCCTCCCCCTTTCCCCCCCTAAAAGAATGTTCATTCCTTTCTTATACAAATAGAACCTATGCTTGTCTGGACACTATCATATTGGTGTATGACTTGTTTATTTTGCAGGTGAAGGTGTCAAACTACTGGGAAGCAATAGGTGTAATTGCAGCTCACAAGGCAGGAATAGATCCAAATTCTCTTAGAAGGAATAGAATCAACAACATAACACCAACTACTTTTGTTCCTTCAAATGGTTATGCTAAATCAAGTATCAAATCATTTGTTTGAAATATAGAAAACTATAGTATATACATTCATCATATTGTAAGGACTAATTTGATTTGTATAGTGCAATAGTAAAGGCTAAACGGAAACATGGTCCGTGAGGATTCATATATTCGACCCCAACAACTAACTAGTTGGGGACTGAGGTGTAGTTGTAATATAACGGAAAGAGGTTTATATTCTTCGTTTATTTTCTCTCTTACCTTATGTGTTATAATACAATATGTTCAAATTTTGATTTCTTTAACATCGAGTTTGAATTCTGAATACGAATCTCGATTACAAATATAACATAGAACAATAGAAAATAATTAAATATCAAATGTATCAATAGTCCACTTCTTTTTTGTTTTGAATATCAATATTGGAACAAATTACTTCTTGCACCTACTTCATTTGACCAATTAAATAAAAACAAATAATTAAACAAATGGATAATAGAATTTTTCTACTCTTAATTCATCATGCTAGTTTGCAAGATTTGGATCTAAGATCTTAATTATTTTTCATTTTTAAATTACTTGATAAGTCAACACTCAAAATTTTATGATACATATTTACATGATATAATAATATCAAATTTATTAACAAATATTTATTGTTTTAATTTATCTGATATATTTTCTTTTTAAATCAACTTAAAAAGAAAAACACAGTTTTAAATTTGAAAATAATTAAGTTTTTAACCCTATTTTTCCTGTCACATAAATAATTGGAAGGGAAAATTGTATATAATAGCAAACTAATAACCTAAAATAAATGAAATAGCTACGGTTTGATTTAATTGTGTTCCATAGCAAACGTTAGCTAAAATTTGCCAGCGTCTCTCTCCCAGAAATCTCGCTCGCCACTCTCCATTCTCGCTCGCCTCTCTCGCTTTATACACAGAAGTGTATAATTCTGTTTCTGTTTGTATAAAGCGAGAGAAAATTATATATACACATGCAAAAATATATTTTTTCGTGTTATACACTTAATTATACAATTTACAAACATTTTACTTCAAGTATTGCAAAGAAAAAGGTCAACGAATTATACAATTGCGAATTATACAATTGCAGTGAAATACAATTTTCTCTAGCTTTATACAACAGAAGTGTATATATTGTGTTTCTGTTTTTGTATAAAGCGAAAGAAAAACATATATCTTCTTGCTATACACTTAATATTGCAGCGAAATAGATAGTGAATTATACAATTGTGCATTATACAATTGCAGTGAAATATGATAGCGAATTATACAATTGCAGCGAAATAGGCCAGCGAATTATACAATTTAGGCCAACGAATTATACACTTGTATATGTATAGCGAATTATACAGTTTTATGTTTGCTATGGAGCGCAATTATGCAAAGTTTGCTATAGCATATAAATATGAATTTTTTGTTTGCTATATGTGAAAGTTGCCCTAATTGGAATGTAATGAGTAGGTTTAAGTCCTATCACATAGTCAACAAATTCAATGATATGAAATCTTTATTCTCTTTAATTTTGTTCCAAAATCTGCTAATATTTTATCTTTTTCTGATCTCATTTATTAATTTCACTAACTATAATATTATTATTGTTGTCCAAAAACATAATAATCTCATTTATAAATCTAAAAATTGTTTTTTTTTTATATGACATCAAATTTATAGATAATAATTTTCATGTCCTTTTTTAAAGTTTGGTAATAATGAGTTTTATAATTTTTACAATTAAATAAACGTTTGGCTAAAATTAGCCATCTTTTCTCACTGACTATTCAAGAACACATGAAAGAAATTTATTTTTATAAAAAAAATTTTAAAAATATTTGATTTCCATTTTTTCAGTTCACAAAGATTACAGATCACACTTGTTTACATTATTGTATTAATACACTCCTTAATCCTCCACGATCTTTAGATCACACAGCATCAAGACAAAATTTTTAATTTTAAAAATAAATAAATTCAAGAAACCTTTTGACTTTCTACCAAAATCATGAAATTGAGATCAATACAGAGATACCCTTTTGAGTTTTGGTGTTTATGATGGAGAAAAAAGCAATCTTGGTGTTTTTGGTGCTGACATTGAGTTTAATAAGTGGTCAAGAACCAGAAAAGATTGATACCCAAAAGGCACCATGGAGGATCCACACTTTGTTTTCTGTGGAATGTCAGAATTACTTCGATTGGCAAACGGTTGGACTTATGCATAGTTATAGGAAGGCTCAGCAACCTGGACCTATTACAAGATTGTTGAGCTGTACTGAAGATGAGAGAAAGGGGTATAGAGGGATGGAGCTGGCTCCTACTTTTGAGGTTCCTTCTATGAGTAGACATCCTAAAACTGGTGACTGGTAAATTCTTGAGCTTTGATTATTTGTGGGGTTTTTGAGTTTTTTGTTTTGTGGATGCATGTGGTGTGGATAGTGAAATGCTGAATTGGGTTCTTGATTGTTGTGATTTTGATGGTTTTTGAGGTATAAAGAAGATGAAAGATTGATACTTTTTGTGTTGTTTTGTGGATGCATGAGTTCTTGATAGTAAAATGCTGAATTGGGTTTTTGATTCTTGTGATTATGATGGATTTGAGCTATTTGTAAGATGAAAAATTGATACTTTGTGGATGCATGAGTTGTTGATGATGAAATGCTCAATTGGGTTTTTGGTTCTTGTGATTTTGAGGGCTTTGGGCTATTAAGAAGATAGAAAGTTGATACTTTTAGGTTTTTTGGGGGGATGCATGAGTTTTTGATGATAAAATGATGAATTGTGTCCTCAATTCTTGTGATTTTGATGGCTTTGAGCAATTAAGATTGAGAAAAAAGATGATTTTTTGTTTTGTTTTTTTCCAAGAGGGTCAGCTTTGCCTAGTGTGTTTGGTGATAAAAGTGCTGGATTGGGTTTTGATTCTTGTGACTTTGATGGCTTTGAGCTGTTAAGATGATAAACGGATGATATCAACTGAGATATCAGCTCCATTTACGTTTGTGTGATTGCTACCATTTATTGGTTTTTGCGTTAAATTCTATGTATGTATTCAATGCTGCATTGAGTTTCTGATTGTTGTGGATTTGGGCTTCAAATAATTTAGAATACAGCACATCGAGTTATGATGTTTTTCCCAATGAGGAAGATCAGCTTTGCTTAGTGTTGTATGATTGCCAGCTTTATTTGGTTTTTGCCTTCGATTTTATATGTTTATTGCTTGAACTGGTTTTTTTTGTTCTTGTGACTTTGATAGCTTTAAACCATTATGAATATGAAGAAATGCAATCATGTTCTTTTTCTCGGAAGAAGGTTCAACTTTGTCTAGTGTATGCCACCTTTATTTTATTTTTTCCTTCACTTTTCTGTGTTGACCTCAATGTTGACTTGGGTTTTCTACTCTTATGGCTTTTGTCTCTGAACGGTTGAGAATATGAAGAAATGAATTTATGTTGTTTTTTCAGCAAAGGTATCATCTTTGTCTGTGTTTGTGTCTTTACAACCTTAATTTGGATTTTGCCCTCAATTTTACATGTTTGATTCAATGCTGACCTTGATGGCTTTAAACATTTTAAAATGCGGATAGGTAAAAATATGTTGTTTTCGACGAAGATATCAGAACGGACTTATAAAATGTTGTGTGATTGAGTCTTCTTTGTTTTTCTTCTACTTTGGATATGCAATTGTGTATAGAAATTAGTGTTGATTGCTGTTACGGTGGTTAATATCAAGAATTTAATGATATAAAAAGTCCAAGGGCGATTGAGATATCACGATAACAGAAAGATTGGATTTCGTCCCGATTATTAATTTTGAGTTGGATATCCTTGAGTTCTATGTTCACTGCTCCAGTATTGATGATTGATAAAGAGAAAATTTGGTCAATTGACATTTGTTTTACTTGGAGAAAGAGATAGGAAGAATACTTAGTAATTGCATTACCATTTGTTTGCTCAATGTGTCACTCTCTTTCACTGTCTTGCTAACTGCTTTGATTGTTCGCTTCTATCCTTGTTGGTTTCATGGGTCAGTTCTTCTCCTCTACTTTACTTCTGTAGAATTTTGCGATATTCTCATTTTCTTCCAGTTGAAGATGTTATTCGTTATTTGAGTTGAACATATTCAACTATAGAATTAGTCTTATATTTGCACAAAGACCATCGGTGGATCCATCCTTGGCAACACAAATCATTTTGCCAGAGTTTTATTCACAACATTTCAACCTGTTTTTCCTTCCTAGAAAAAAAAATGCAATTTATGTTTTTTCTTGATATCTTTGTTTATTTTTATGTTATAGTCTTCCTCTTATGTGATTTGGTTCAACTTGTGTTGTTTAAAAGCAACAGTAAAAGCTTGTAATGCCGATCATAGAAGATAATACTGTTATTTGTTCTGCAGGTATCCTGCAATTAACAAACCGGCTGGAGTTGTTCACTGGCTTAAATACAGCAAAGAGGCAGAAAATGTTGATTGGGTTGTCATACTGGACGCAGACATGATCATTCGAGGTCCAATCGTGCCATGGGAGATTGGGGCAGAGAAAGGGAAGCCTGTTTCTGCGTATTATGGGTAAAACCAAATTCTCTTTTTGCCCATTTTAAGTTTCACTATTTTGGTAAGATCTTGATGTGGAAGAAAAAGTATTTTCTTGATGGTAACAGAGATAGTTTGCAATCATGTCTTACAAATATGTAACTTAATGGTTACTTTAACAGTATATGTCCAGAAAACATCTATAGTTCTCAAAATATGTCGAGAAAACATCTTTTAGGCACTGAATGTAAAGATCTAAATAACCGAAGAACTAGAAAAGTAATAACCCCTTGAACTTTCTCTATAGATTCGTATCAGCTCATCACCTATTATTGCACTTGGCATGTGAAAGCAAACTCCTGATTCAAGAAAAAGCCATAAACATCAAAGAATTATAAGTGCACGTAGGAGATGTTTGTATGAAGACTATTTTTGGTGTTTTCTTGACAACCTGCAGCATCCCTTTTCAAAATTTCATAATCCTTAATTATATAATCCTCTTTGTCAGATTGATTGCTTATCGTAATACCCGCCGCTACCCTCTGTTGTTGAAGGCTCGTTGATTCTAAAGAGTTTATTTTACAATTAGGTATTTAATTGGATGCGACAATATTCTTGCAAAGCTGCATACAAAGCATCCTGAATTTTGTGACAAGGTTGGTGGGCTATTAGCCATGCATATAGATGATCTTCGAGCTTTGGCACCCCTATGGCTTTCAAAGACTGAAGAAGTACGGGAAGACAGAGCTCACTGGCCAACCAATTATACTGGTGATATCTACGGAACAGGGTGGATCAGTGAGATGTATGGATATTCATTTGGTGCTGCCGAGGCAAGTTGTTTCATTGGCTGATCTTTTATTTTGCAGATATCTGTTGCTGCTTTTTTAATGGTTTATTAAGATTATATATATATCCTTTCTGTTTGATTTATCAGGTAGGACTCCGGCATAAGATCAATGATAACTTGATGATATACCCTGGCTATACTCCACGAGAGGGTGTTGAACCTATTCTTATGCATTATGGGTTACCTTTTAATGTTGGAAACTGGTCATTCAGTAAACTAGACCATCATGAAGACGACATTGTCTATGATTGCAGCCGTCTCTTCCCTGAACCTCCATATCCTCGAGAGGTAAAATTTTATGTGCACCATTAAAATTAATAAATTTAGTCTATGCATATTATAAATTTATTTTTGCTTTTTACCAGCATGGCTTCCATTTTGTGAATTACTCAGCTGAATATGCTCTGAAGGAAACAATTCAATGTCAATTGATACTAAAACTTGTTAAATGACAAATCCATATATACAGCAAGTGCAGGTGGTTGGGGTGAGCAATCTTGTTGCCTTCTATGGGTGATGCTTCGACCACCACATCACCTTTGTTTGTTCCAATGTGTTTAAAAAAGTAAGATTGATGAAGTAAATTAGGCTGACTTGAGCTGATATAAGCTATGCTATCTGTTAAATCTTTCATAAACTAAGATACTTACCGTCTTCGATTTCTTATTAGTCATTTGCAGGTTGAGTCTATTTTTTTGTCTTCGTCATTTGATTTATACTAGTAAAAGTAAACTTTCGTAGTACTTAAATAAGTATAAGCAACTTCAGAGGTACTCGTCAAAAAACAAACCTCAGTGTGTCAAATTTGCTGATTTCTGATACAATTAGAGCAGTGCATTTTAAATCAGTTCTTTCTATCAAATTCATGGCCCTTTAGAAAGTCAATGAGCAAGCAAGTTAATGCTAAGCTGGCTCACTTATGTGGTGAACTATGACCACTTCCTCATAGACATAATAGTACGAGTTTTAAAAGCTGGAGTTCTAAACACTTGACCAGCTGAAAAGTTTCCGTGTCGGGGCTTTTGAAATATGAATCTCGTGATCTAGGTTTCATAGTTTTATGAGGTTAATGTGTTTACTTCATTGAGCGGTCATCCATGCGTTGTAATGATTCCTTATGCAGTTTGTCACTAGGAGTTATTTGGATCATTCGTTCTGTGAGATAACTTGCATTTTTTTTTCTTGTGACGTTAATTAGAATCTCTGAGATTTTTTGCTTCTTGCAGATAACACAGATGGAATCTGATCATAACAAAAGGAGGGCACTGTTTCTGAATATTGAGTGCATTAATACCATGAATGAGGGCCTTTTATTACAGCATGCTGCCTTTAAATGCCCTAAGCCAAAGTGGTCAAAGTATCTTAGTTTCCTAAAGAGTAAAACATTCGCTGAACTAAGTCGGCCAAAACATTTGACTCCCCAAAGTCGACAGATGATGGAGATTGAAATTCATGAAGAAGTTAATAAGGAGCCCGAAAAGCCACCCCCAAAAATTGAGGTTAAAATTCATAAAGAAGTTGTTAATGAGCCTGAAAAGCCACACCCGAAAATCCACACCATTTTCTCTACAGAATGCTCATCTTACTTTGATTGGCAAACAGTGGGGCTTGTGCACAGTTTTTACAAGAGTGGTCAGCCAGGGAACATCACAAGGCTTCTAAGCTGTACCGATGAAGATTTAAAGCAATACAAAGGCCATGATCTAGCTCCCACCCACTATGTACCGTCCATGAGCCGACATCCATTAACAGGAGATTGGTAATCTATTATTTCCTAGTTTTTCTTTCTTGTCAATACATACGGCCTTTTGATCAAAGACATCTTTCCACATTCTGCGATTTTTTAAAAGGAAATGAAATAGAGTAGACCTCCACTGGAAGGAGCATATAAAATATCAAATGAAACGTTTGTCACTCACCTCCATTATCTCTCCCCCATCTTAATAAAATAAGAAAAACTAAGCCCTAAGGTCAATGTGGAAATTTTTGACGTCAAGCTGGATCTAGTTTTTGCTTATTTCAGGTATCCAGCTATCAATAAGCCAGCTGCAGTTCTTCATTGGATGAATCATGTGAAGACAGATGCTGAATACATTGTAATTCTTGATGCCGATATGATCATGAGAGGACCAATAACACCATGGGAATTCAATGCAGGCCGCAGTCGACCTGCTTCAACTCCTTATGAGTAAGGGTTACAAGTTTGTGATCTTTATTTTCCTTCTGTTGGAGGATTGCTTGGTTCATTAAAACTTTTTATATTTGTTTTGACGAATCAGTTTGTGCCTAATATTCTTGCACGAGTTCACATTGCACAGATTTTTACCAGTTACTACTTTTGTTCATATTCTGAATCAGCTACCTTATCGGCTGTGACAACATACTGGCAAAGCTCCACACTCGCCATCCTGAAGCTTGTGACAAGGTTGGGGGCGTAATCATTATGCATGTAGATGATCTACGGAAATTTGCGCTGCAGTGGCTGCACAAAACCATGGAAGTCCGGCTTGATAGATCTCATTGGTCCAAGAACATAACAGGAGATATCTATGAATCTGGATGGATTAGTGAGATGTATGGTTACTCATTTGGTGCTGCAGAGGTACTTTTCTACGCTTGTTACAAAAATATAGTTCTTTTAATCAGTTTATATAATGAAATGTTGTTATAACGAGGTTTGACTGTAGCTACCGAGTGCTGTACTCTTTAATCAGCAATCTGTTTAATCTGAATTTTAATGTGTTGCAGTTGAATCTGCGACATGTCATAAGTGACGAGATTCTGATATACCCAGGATATGTTCCTAAGCCTGGTGTTAATTATAGAGTCTTCCACTATGGCTTGGAATATAGGGTTGGTAAGTGGAGTTTTGACAAAGCAAACTGGAGACACACCGACTTGGTTAACAAATGTTGGGCTAAGTTTCCTGATCCTCCTGATCCATCATCACTTGATCAAACTGACAACAATTCCCTACAGCGCGACTTGCTTAGCGTAGAATGTGCAACAACGTTGAATGAAGCTCTTCGGTTGCACCACGAGAGGAGAAAATGCCCAGATCCTAACACTATTTCCACACCCAAACATGACAGAGTAAATCAGGACAGAGTCGATGAAACTAGAACCAATGCTGAAACTAGAAGAGCCAGTGCTGAAACTAGAACCAATGCTGAAACTAGAACCAGTGCTGAAAGTAGAACCAATGCTGATACTAAAACCGATGCTGAAACTAGAACCAATTCTGAAACTAGAGCCGATGATGAAATTAGAACCAATGCTGAAGCTAGAATGGCCGTTGAAACTACAACTTCAACGAAGTTTGGAGGCGTTGACGAAGTTCAGGCCTTTAGGCACGATGAAATGCCCAAAAATAGTTCTCAGGAATCCTCCCAAGTTGAAACGTCAAACGGAACATTCACTTCCATGAGATTTTGGATCATGGTTTTGTGGGGTGTTTCAATCTTCGGCTTCTTAGGTGTCATGTCCGTCATGCTTAAAGGGCGTAAGGGATTGAAAAAGAGAGGTAAAGGTTACAAGTCCAAGAGAAGAACTACATATTCCGGTTTCTGGGATACAAATGGACAGGACAGACATCTACGCAACGCTGAAACAGCATAGAAATCTCTCTTCTTGGCACAACTGTCAAAGTTCTTTGCACATCAAACATGGTCATTGGCGCCAAGGTCCCTGTAAGTTCATTATTTAAGCATAGAACGAAAAAAAAAAAAACGTTTCTTTTAATCGAGTTAGTATATAGTTCTATGCTGCTGGATGGAATAGAAGATGTTTTTCTATGTTCTGTTTGATTAAATCAATTTCACATGAAGCTGTTAGTCTACAATTTGCCTAAATAGGACTATGGCTAGGGGAAAAAAAACATAATGTTAGTACAAGTTCAGAAATAGAGTAAAAAGAAGTTAGTAAAGTTGTTTTTTTTGTTTAAAATAATTACAATTTTTTATTTTTGTATTGTAATTTTCTGCTGGTGTAAGTTTCATAAGTATAATAAGTTTTCATTTCAAGTTTGTGTTGTTTCACAAGTAAAATGAGTGTTATCATAGTAGTTATAAGCGGACCTTTCTGTAACAGTCATCTTCTATATAACAAGTATTTCATTATAATGGTTTAATTTATTTTTTTTATCGATTTTTCATGTTAGATTACATGTTCTTGATAACAATATTTTATTATATTATTAAATTGAAATCAAATTTTGCCATTCTCTTATTTTTCATCGAATAAAGATATCTTTTATTTTATTTTTTTTCATAATAAAAAAATGTGTTGAGACTAATTGGTGGGCCTGCGCTTCACGTGAAAGATGGGTGGAGGGAAGTAAGAAGAAATAAACAAAAAGTAAATATCTCAAAGTATTGAACCATATTTTTGAGAATGTCGTTGCAATCGTGTTAGGTCCTCCAAAATTTACGATATTTAGAGGATTAGACATGTACGTGTCGTTTAAACTATATAATTTGTATCGTTTAAACTATATAATTTAGACATATTTCACAAATATACTATTATTATTTATACTTTCAAAATATTACATATCTACCATTAATAATAGTTTCAGTTCATATAGTGAAGAAGAGATACCTAGATATATGTCTTTTTGCTATACACTAAAATAGAGTGAGATACACTAAACTAGAGTGAGAGACAATTGAGATTTGTTATGCATCTCAGATACATGCGATCGCACTAGATATACATGTATCTGGTAATGATCCGATGTATATGAGATATCAATTACATAAGAGAATGGCGAGCGAGATGGGGTAGAGGCAAGCACGATATTTGTTATGTATCCCAAATATACGTAGATTCACTCAGATACAATGCAAATGCATCTATAACTAATTACACCTAATTTTAACCCAATATATTTTAAGATAACATGTATATGAACGTTTTGAATGCATCAACATTCGATAAGATTTATAGTATCGCATTGTATAATGTATTTAAGTGATTAACTCCTACGTGAATCTCCTAATATTAAAGAATCCGTGCAACATAGTAAAATAATGAATTAACTACTTAAAATTAGGTTATCAATATAAAAGAAACATAGATTGTCACTCTACACTCTAAAATAAAAAAAAATTAGTCCAAATTTGAGATCGATGATATAATATAAACTCACAAAAGACAAAAATTGTAACTACGGATGTAACCAACTGATCAAATTTTTGTATATATAAATCATTAATGGAAGTTAAAATTTGCATATTTTTTCTTGTTCTATTTTTTCTTTTTGAAGATGAAATAAGTAGTTAGCAAAATGTCCAATAGAAATTTTTGTACGATATATAGAGAACTAAATAGAGAAGGATTCAGAAGTCGATTTAGATTTTAAATTTATGTACGCCTTAACAAATTATAATTCTTTTCGTTTATTATGTTCGGAAGATATAATTTTTTTTAAAAAAACTAACGTTTAAATCAAAAGTATTGTATTTTGGTGAATCGATAACTTCAACTAATTTATGGCTTCCACACTTGTAAGATAACGAGCCATTTGGAACCTTATTATATCAACATTTTTTAGTTATTTATTTATTTAACATCTAATAGTATATTTAGTTTTTTTTTTTTTAAAAAAACATCCCATACTTAATAATACGAAACATAATGGATATGTTTTGCACATTAATTTAAAGTCACAATATTTTATATCTTTTTTATACTAAAATTTATATTCTAACAAAATCAAGCCAAATAAAATAAAACGATTCAAATATATATCGATGAAATTTGATAGATACATGGAAAGTCATAAATCGTAAGGGGCCACTTCACGTGAAGAGGCTTTAAACATATTTTGTTTAGATCAACATTAAAACAAAATATTACGACTATACATATATTTTGGGTGGCATTAATATTTGAAAAATTTATGTGACACAATAAGTCAATGTCCTATATTTATTCAAAATGGTGATAGTTTTAAATATATAACATATAAGAATAATTTAAAAATTATATATAGATATATTTATTATCCCTATCGGTAAAGTTAGATTAAATATTATATAAAATACAAATATACTTAAATTAAGTATTTGAATACAATATATTTCCCTATTTTTATACATGCAAACACAATATATTTCGCTATAGAAATATTATATATGCATAAATATAAAGTATTTCACTATATTTTAAAATTTACTACGGTTCGTAATTCAACAATTACAACTATTTAACAAAAAAAAAGTTTTTATTTTTTATTTTTGTAGTATTAGCACTCATTTATTTTAGTCTATGTATTCCAAATGCTATTTTAGTTATATATAGATAATTCATTTTAGTAAGGGGTCAATTCATAATAATATTGAGATTTTTATTTTAAAAATAAAATATTTAAATTATAAAAAAATATTTTTTCTTTTTCTAGTACTTGTCCCACATGTGAAATATCATTGGCTTATCAAGAATCTTCCCACGTGACAACATCGTCAAAATGAAATCGAATGACACGATATATTTAAAACTTTTATGAAATATAGAGAGTTATATTTAATAATGTTATACATATACTAATTTAAAATATCATAATTTGTTTTTATTTTAAAAAACAAGGGAAAGAAAATTGAAAGTAGAGCTAGAAAGGGAAAACGAGAAATATTACTATTGTTTATATATGGTTAAATTTTTATTTTATGTATATATGATAGATGTTAAATTTTTTCCGGTTAGTTCGTGTGTTTACTTCTTCAATTTTTAAATCTCCTCGTGAAAAATTCTAGCTCCACTATTGCGAGAAAGAGAGAATTATAAGATGAGAATCAATAATCGAACTCACAATAATACAAAGAAGGTTCAGGTTCAGACTTCAGATAGCCAATCGATTGAGTAGATAAAATTTAATATTCGACTAAAAATCACGACAGATGAAATAAAACGTAAAATCTAAAATTGGATTGATATAGAGTTATCGAACTATGAGGGGCCACTTCACGTGAAGGGGCTTTTTAACGTTTTTTTGCACATTAAAAACAAACATGGCACTGTGCTAGATGATAGTTACATTCTTATGTAATTTCATATTCTGATATTGATTGATCTGATTGATAAAATAAAATTTAGTATTAAAAACTATAAAAGTTAAAAATTATAATCTTATATAATTACTACTTAATTATAACCTAATCATATACAGTAATTAATACCACAAATCAACTAACAATGTGGTGATTCCACTAAGGTCTTTCGAGATGATTAAGACCTAGTTATTTATAATCGCAAGTGTATATTTACTATATTTTGCTTTTCAAAAGTCAAATAAATTAAAACAATAATTATATCCGCCTAAAGGCTAAAAGTTTACTTGAATGATGAATTAAAAAAAAATTAAAGTTATTATGGCATAGAAAATGGTTGTAATATATATGATTGGAGTCAAAATATTCGCTAAGAGAATTTAAAATAACAAATAATAGATATACTATACAAAGCATTAAAGATACAATATCGTATATCATATTATATATATAATATAATATTTTAACGAAGAAATTCGATTATACCCTTAGATTTACCCTTGTTAACACATACATTATATACATTAAAGTTCTTGTTGAATAATGTTGGTGATCACACATACATAAACCTACCACATTCAAAAGCAACAGATACCTGTAATTGCTAGTTATGCTAGTGAAAGATAATATATTTGAATGGGAAAAATGTATAAGTATTCTTCTAGATTATATATATAATCGAATTTTCAGAGACACATCTTAACTAAACTAAGGTTCTATTATCCGCTTGAGCTTATTTGTTTTGTAATTTTGTACACCTTTTGTCTTACGTGACATACTCCATCACTCCACGCAATTGAGGCGCATGAGAGATATTTGGGTACCACATAAGCCAAAAAGGTGTACAAAATTACAAAAAAAAATAAGTTCAGGGGGCAATAGGACCTTAGTTTATATAGTTGATGTGTGTCACTGAAATTTTGATCATAATCTAAGAGGATACTTGTGCATTTTTCTTATTTGATACAATAATCGAAGTGTGCGTAAATTGATTTTTCGAGCTATGATCATTAAAAACAAATAAAGGTAACCCAACCCTAACAAGCCCTACACACCAACAAAACTATTCCTAGTATTTTCCAAATTATGGAATTGGGAAAGTTGGGAATTATCACACCTTGCATGCATGCAAAGACCAAACCACCAGTCAACACTTTTTTTATTATTTGTTATTATAAAAGCACACTCTATTCACTTCCAAAATTCAACCACCCAATCTCTTTTTTCATTCTCCACATTCAAATCTTTTTCTAGTATATATCTTCTTCACATAGTCACCATCCAATAAAATATTAAACTATAGAATATAAAAATATCAAATATCTAGAATTATGAGAAAGCCTTGTTGTGATAACAAAGAAGAAATGCATAAAGGAGCTTGGTCTAAACAAGAAGATCAAAAACTCATTGATTATATCACTAAACATGGTGAAGGTTGCTGGAGAAATTTACCTAAAGCTGCTGGTAATTATACATATACGTCACACTCTTTATTTATTTAGATGTCGAGGTAAGATAAGTCCCTGAAAAGTCTAGGGTTTGCACCCAAGTACTCCATCTCGATTGACATTTTGCTCTCGAGGGAGTGGGGTCCTAGAGCGAACTACTCATTGTTGTCATGTTGCCCTAGAAGGGTGCACTTTTAATTTGGTAGGATCAAAAACATTGTATTGAGGGAGAGAAAGCGCGTGATTTTTTCATTGAAAAAAAAATCGATTATGTAAGTTCAATTGAACCTATCGGTTTCTATTTGAACTATGCATGTACATGCAAAATAAATTGAGATGTATGTATAGGGTATGAATTTATCTATATACTGACTTAAAATTCTGAATTCGTCGTTGATTATAGGCCTGCTTCGTTGTGGAAAAAGTTGTAGGCTAAGATGGATGAATTATCTTAATCCAAATCTAAAAAGAGGAAATTTTTCTGAGGATGAAGATGATCTAATCATCAAGCTTCATGCTCTCCTTGGCAATAGGTAACTTTTCCATTATTTGTCCCTTAAAAGGAATACAAATTCTAGATTTAATTTGCTTTGAAAAATATAAACAATTAACAAATATGGGAATTAATTATGAGATTCATTTCTATATAGGTTATGCTATTGTTTTTTTATATGTATATAATTTATCACTAATTTATTGTTAAATAGAATTAATGACAAACTTATACGATTTAATGCATGACAGAAGTTGTCTATCGCTAATTTATATTTTTTGGTAATGAATTGATTGACCATAATAATAATTAGTTTCACTAAATAATATCAATTTATATGATATTGTTCGACTCGCTCGTATATGAGATTACTAAAAAATAATTAAGTTGATGGAACTTGTGATATCTTAAACAAGTCATATGTAATAATACCAATTTTATGCCTATAAAATGTGAAGTCTAAATTATACATTTTAAAAATAATTAAGTTGATGGAACTTGTGATATCTTAAACAAGTCATATGTAATAATACCAATTTTATGTCTATAAAATGTGAAGTCTAAATTATACATTTTAAAAAGATAACGTAAGAGTGTCGCGTAAAATGAAATTTAAGGGAGTTTCAGGTAGCTAGTGCTATTTTAAAAAAATGAAATTTATTTTTCAGGTGGTCGTTAATAGCAGGAAGATTGCCAGGACGAACGGATAATGAAGTGAAGAATTATTGGAATTCTCATTTGACAAGAAAACTTATAAAAATGGGAATTGATCCAAAAAATCATAGGCTATCTCATTATCTTCACATAAAAAGACTTGAATTACTCCAAGAAAATAACACAAGATTAGAAAATGTTGGAGTAATATCTGATGCTACAAGTTCTTATGCTAATAAAGATCAACAAATTACAAGTTCATTGCTTGATCTCAATTTAATTCCATAGATAAGTATCGAAGACATTCTCGATCATCTAATTAGTTGATTAATATTATGTCCTCTGGTTGATTTAGACATCATCGTTATGAACTTTACGTATTTTTTAAAAAGTACAATAATGTATGGTTTGTTATTATATTGTAACATTTACTTATCAATTTTAAGTACTAGCATTTCTCTTTCTATATATATATTGTTCCTAGAGAGCTACATAGAAATGAATTTATGAACTGAACATTATAAACGAGTTTGGAATGTTACTATAAATAAATAAATAATAATATTCCAAACTTGCTTATAATGTTCAACTTATAAACTATAAGAAAACTGTAATTCTTCTAGGAATTAGTATAAAAATTTGCAGGAAAATAAGTTTCATGCGAATTTTTGTTTTAACTCCAGAAAAATATACATGTAATTCATAGTTTTCTTATAGTCTCACCACTGATAACTTGTCGTAGCGACTCGTGGATCGTCGTTTATACTAATACTTTTCTGTGGCAATAACACAAGTTGCCACCAAAGGTTTAGCTTTTGTGGCGATTAATTGCCTCTACAAAAATATATTAAAATTGCCAGGAAAACTACCCAACAAAAAGGTAAAATATTTGAAAAAAGTGAACAATTATTTTATTTTTAATGCAATTATTTAATTGCAATTACAATACTTTACACTTTTCAAATATACAAATAATTTCATTTCCATATTATTCCATCCCACAATTTTTTTGGTTGGTTTATATGTTCGTGTATATGTGTATTTAAGTTTCACTTCAATCTTATTTTCTATTGTCTATATATAGATTTAGGAGTTTTAATTGTCATTGATAAAATATTATTATTTAGAATTTACTTATCCTGTAAATACATAATTTTAAAAATTTATAATAAAGTCTACTACTATATTTTTTCATTAAATTTTGTTTTTCATGGATAAAACATTTAGTACAAATAATGAACGAAACACATTAATAATAAAACATTAAACTTACGTCCAAAATTTTAATAAAAATAACAAAATTAGTAGAGATTATCAAGTTGCCACAAATCTTCTTCCACTATACGAAAAAATGTGAATTACATGGTGGTTTTTTTAAGAATTAATATAAAAAAATCTCCATATAATTCACAGTTTTTCGTATAATGTTCAGTGGCAATGAAATCACCATCAAAAGACCTTTTGTAACGACCCTCTTAGTCGTTTTAGAAATTTCAACTATTATTTTTATATTAATCTTTTTAATAGTTTTGATAAATAATTTATGACTTATAAGAGTGACTGATATGATTCTCTGATTTAATAAAGGATTATTTTGTTGCTAATAATAATTGGAAAAAAAAAGAAAAAAAATAAATAGAAAAGAAAATTAAGTAAATAAATAAAATAATAATAATAACAATAATAAAAGGGCAAAGTGCCCTAAAAGGTTAAAAGCCTCAAGCGGCTAACGTTGAAGAAAAAGAACTAACAGAAACAAAAAAAAAATACGCAAATAAAGAAAAGAAAAAAAAGGGAGAAAAGAAAAGGAAAAAGGAGGAGAAACAACGATATTTTTATCTCGAGATATCAAGGTAATTATTGTTATCCTTTCTATTAAATTTTTGTGTAACTAGGAATAGATTTTTAGGTTAAAACGTGTATAATTTATACTAATATGTGAACTTGGGGTTATAAATATGTATAAGTATTATGGTTCAATCATTGGACAATGATTAGTCCTAATCATTGGACAATGATTACTCCAAGATTAGGATTATTAATAGTGAAACGATAAATATGAATTGGAACATTGAAAATAAGTGGTTTCAGCAGATAGTTTTGTAGTCCGCCATTGATGTGTTGGGCAGTTAGTTTCGGCTTTAATTATTTTCATTTGATTATCATATTAGGATTCAAGTTTTGATATATTGAGATATGTGTTAAATAGTGGGTGCATTATGATATATAAAAATCATTATAATTATGTTATTCGGAGAATTAAGATTTAACCCTAAACTTGAAATTCAGAAAATATGAGATTTGATCAATTGGTTGGAATAAAGATTTAGAAATTTTATTATAAATTTGGATGAGTTTTGGGTGTAAGCTAGAGATATAGCAATATGAATGTTGTTAGTTTCGAAATCATATCGTGGTTATTTATTTGAATAGATTTTATTGGTTTGGAAGTCAACCAAAAGAGGAAGGCTCAAGTTTTGGAGTCATTGTTCGACTACTTGAGGCAAGTGGATTTCTAAACTCTTGTTAAGTGTATGAAATGTGTGTATGTCCTTGTGGTATATGTTGGGAGTAACGGGATTGGTGATGGGTTGACTTGTCCACATTGATTAATTCTAATGATGAAAAGAATGGGGATAACAAAAGGCAATGTGATTAATTGTTTATGTCTGTTGTGTTGAGAAAGGGTTGAAGGCTTGTTGAATCATTGTTGATGTAACTTCATGTTTGTGTGGTTGTGAACTGTGTGATGTTATGAAAATGGTCATCTCCTCATTATATGTGTGAACTTGTCATCTGCATAATTCTGAGGCATTGGTTGTGACAAGTGTTATGTGCATTGAGAAAGAATGGGTACTTAAGAGGATGTAATATTTCGAGGGACGTATCGCGCGCCGCGATGGATACTATATTTCGAGGGACGTATCGCGCGCCGCGATGAATACTATATTTCAAGGGACGTATCGCGCGCCGCGATGGTTACTATTATCGAGGGTCGTGTCGTGCGCCGCGACAGATGCATGGACAGATATGTCCCCCATGGTCCCGGACTGAGAGACAGCGGGTGTGTATCACTAGGTCAGACATGCATCATTATACTTGACATTGCATTCCATTACATTGCACATACTTATCATTAGTGAACTTGATATTGTGTTTTGCTGATCTAGTGATTGCCTTTTTGCGGAACTTGTGATTTTTGAATACTGAGCTTGTTATTGAGGATATATAATTTGTCGAAGTGTTGTTGTTGAGGATATGTGATTTGTTGAAGTGTGTTATTGAGGATATGTAAATTTTTGGAAGTGTTGCTATTGAGGATATCTAATTTGTTTAAGTGTTGATGTTGAGGATATGTAATTTGTTAAAGTGTTGTTGTGGAGGATATGTAATTTGTCTAAATGTTTTTGTTGAGTTACGTTCTATGTAAACTGTGAGTTGTTAGGTTGGGCTGATGTTTATGAAGGTTGTACTTGTGGAGGTTCGGTTGGGGGTGGTATACGTATTTCATCCCCTTAGCTTGTGTTTAGAGGTTTACTTGCTGAGTACCGTGTGGTTTGGTACTCACCCCTTGCTTCTACAAATTTTTGTAGGTTACTAGCCCGGACTTTATGATATATTCTCTTCTTTTCCGAGGCTTCATGGAGATTTTGTGAGGTAGCTGTTGGTCATCTCAGCATCCCTCCTTACTCTTTCTTATGATTTTGTTCTACTCTAGAAACAATATCATATGAGGCTTATGTTTTCTTTTGATCCGATTGTAATACTTTAGAGGCTTGTACACGTGACAATCAGGTTTTGGGGTATACTGTAAGTTGATAGTAAATTTTCCGCATTTTTATTGTAATAGTTGAGTTTTAGGCTTACTTGTCTTGGTGGGATAAGACGAGTGTCATCACGTCCATTTTTGGGTCATGACACCTTTTGTAGCGAACATTTATTAGTCACAATTTTCATATTGTAATTAAGTTACATTAGGTTAGTTATAGAGCTAGTCTATGGCCATAAATTTTCAAATATTTTTAAGAAAAACATGTTTTTGAATTAAAGGGTTTGACATATATTATTTAATCATGAACATATTTCACCTTTTTATAAAAATAAGGACAAAGATATTAAATATAATTTATACCCATAATTAAGTTTAATATTTTATCTTTTTTATAATGAATTATAGCTAGCTAATACATTATTCAAAAAATTTATGGCCAATCAATTTTGCCAAAATTTTTAAAAGGTGGATAAGTTCTCTTAGTATATGTGGCCAAAAGGTACTTTGTTTAATGGTGAAAGCAACTTGTCTATATATAACTTGTTAAAAATATATATATTATAGTACACAATATGCATGCAGAACCAAAATAAAAAATTAGTGTACGTTAATTTTTTGCACAACATTTTTGTGAATATTAGGATATAACCATATCAAGACTAAATTTATATTTCATGATAAGTCACATCAAGCAATATCTTGGGCTATTCACAAATAATATAGGGAAAATTATTGGATTGGTATGTATCTGATAAATAATTATTGATTGTAGCGATATTTTATTTATTTATTTATTTATAATTCATAGCAATTTATAGCAATACTATGTTAAATCTATAATATGTATTAAAAGTGAATTATGTATACAATGTATATATATTATAACTTTTTAAAATATATTATGTCTGTTTGACAAGAAATTGACATATTGTATTGTAGTGTATAAAATGTATGCTAAATATATTATCTATCAATAAAGCTTGTATTATATGTAAATGATAAATTGTTTTTTATATATACATTAAAATTGTATTATATACATATTAAAACTGATCAAGTGAAAATACTTATTATAGCTATAAATAATAAATAATTTTTTAATATATAAGTTTTCCAATAATAATTATGGGAAAACGGATGAGGTGATTTGCACAAATAATAATTACAATAATATAAATAATAGCATGTGACCATGAAACTTCCAAATATATCTTATATAAAATTTTTATAAAAATGATTTTCCATTTAAATTACATTTCATGTTTTTAGAAATTGGAGGGTATTAAATCATATTTAGTAAAAGTATATTTAAACTCTAAGTGATATATAAATAAAAAATATTACCTCTAAAATATTTATATATAATCTAAACAAATATTATAGAAATTGACACAGACATGAGAGTGCAATAAAAATAGCATCAATGTAGGTTTCATATAATTTTATACGTTGGTCTTATTTTTTGATTAATTAACATACGAGGGAAGAATTATGCTTAAATACAATATATATAATTTTATTAAATACATTTATTTTTCTAGTGACTCATGATTTTCAATCACTTTTTAATTGCATTAAAATAATTAATTCCTTCATGAAAAAAAAAATTCTGTTTTCTTTTTTTCTTTTTCGAATTAAATAATATTTGTTCCATTATTATTTATCTCGTACAACTTTAATTAGGTTACATACATGGCCCATGTCACGTGGGAATATTAATTAAATAGGACAAATAATACATAGATATGCAAACATAGCCCAACAAATTGCGAAGAAAAAATTATTTTTTTAATTATATCACTCAAATATACGCTATTATTATTAAAGTTCGATAAATCTAAATGCGAACATTACAAGGTCCATTTTCGAACATAGCTTTCATTGAAATTTTTTTGTTTCTCTAAATCTGAATCTGAAATATAATATATGATTAAAAATTGAAGAATTAAAAAAATCTCTACACATACAAGATTATTATTATCATTTTTACTAAATTATCATACAAATTTTAAATCCCTTATTGAAAATTTTAGATTAATCACTACTTCCTAAAAGTAACACTGAATTAAATTTTAATATATATAATTTAATTTGACTTAAAAATCGACGTAGATACAATACTCCACCATACATTCTATAAATAACATGTCATTCTTGTCTATTCCAAATTTAGACTCTTTATCCCATTTTACTTTGTTGGGCTAGACCAGAAAAAACTCTTTGTGGTAAGAATATATGATATTATCTTCTTTGTTATCAAATAGTATATACCTATGGTTTTTCAAAAAGATTTATGTATATTTTCCCAATCTCTTATATTATATGAGTAAGCCTTTATAATCTCTCTTCAAAATTTAGTTTTATGTGATTCATAGATCAAGTTTTAAGATTTATTATCGTTATTCACATGATTGAGGATTTATTTATTGGGCTTACATTCTTGTGTCAATGCATCTTCAAGCTATTTTTAGTTATTGTAGCAAATTGAGCATTGTATTAATTTTGATATTGATTGTTGGGGTGAACTAGTGTAGTGATGTTTTTAATACAGTCTGATATTATTCACTTTGGTCCAAAGGTTAGGTTTAATCTTTTGGGGTTTTTTTTGTCTATTGAAGGTCATCATCGTGTTAGCTAATCCTCTCCTATTAAATTTGTCAATCCTTTTATTTTTTTTCCTTCTCTCTTTCAGTTCTCCACCTCTACTTTATTTGATAAAGACAGAGAATACCACTTTATCAATAACAAAAAAAAATATCAATTTTATTTTAAATGGTTTGTGAACTTGAAAATAAAGTGACTTATTATCTATCAATAGATGAAAACAAATTGCTATTAACCAAATTCATATCAATTTTTTGAATACGTGGCATCACATCATTAAGAGTAGTCCTACACCTTATATGTATAGCTTCCTAATCTTCTCATCGTACTATCAATGTGAGTTTTGTAAATACACACAACTTTTTATATATATATTTGACATATTTTCTTTGAGTTTATCTTTAAAAGAATGATACGTTTTTCTTTTTAAAACCTATTTTATCTTAATAACATTTTTGTTTTATTATTAATGACATGAATCGGTTGAAATTTATATTTTTAAAAAAAATTAAGATTTTTTTTAAGAGTGAGAAAATGAAAACTCAATTGAATCTCTCACAACCACTTATTTCAAAAGGATAGTTTCAGACTCTTTACCTATATCTCACGTATATTATAACACGTTTTAAAATATTTTAAATTTCATATAAAATAATCAAACACCTCATATAAAATGAGACACAGGGAAATTATTTCTTTAAAGTATCTACAAGAAAAATAGACATCAAAAGAAAAAATGAGCAAGTCTTTCTATTATCCTAACAAGGATAAAATACAAGAAGCTTGGTCTAAAGATGATAGTAAGTACATTTATATTTTGTTTTGTAATTTATAGCACCTATCATGTTGATATATCTGAGATTTTTCTTAATTAACTAATCATATTTTTTTCTTATTTTAATATTTATCATGCAAAAGATGAGATTATAAATCCATCATATAGTTATAATTAAAATATTATAATTTTATTTTGAACTAAATAATCGCGCAATTTAATTAATTTGTTTGTGTTTATAGGTATGGCTAATTGTTGTTCTAAAAGGACAAATTTTTCTAAGGAAGAAGATGATCTTATCATTAGGTTTCATGCTCTCCTGGGTGACAGGTTTAGATAGCTAACTCGAAGATTCATAAATTTAATTATTTTTTCATGTATTATAGTGATTTATTATAGATCGATCACGTTTAAGTTAATAAGTTATGAATTTAATATAAATTCATATTTTTTTTGAAAATTAGTTAGAGTCTATTTCTATCGCGTAAAATAATTGAGTAATGACGATTTCTTAATTATTATTTTTTCACATTTCAGATGGTCGCTTATAGCAGAAAGATTACCCGAACACAGTGGTATTGAAGTGAAGAATTATTGGGACTCTCATTTAAAACTAAAACTTACGAAAATGGGAATTGATCCAATGAATTATCGTATACATGAATATGTTCATAAGAAAAATCTCGATTTTATCGCATCGAGAAATAAAAAATTATTCAATGGAGAAATTTCTGATGCTGAAAGTTCTGCATAATAATATGTTTTGTTTTTTTAAAAAAAAAATAATTATTTTTTAGTTTGTGTGATATGTTGATAGTTCTTTTACACAATAATATGCACCATCAAATTTATTATTTTTCTTTTTATTTTGAGATTCAAATCATCTTTTAACGATCTTATTAATTAAGATCACGATAAAACAAATTAACTTACTCAATTATTGAGCGTGAAATAAAATAAAAAATATCGCATAATAAGTAGTGTAATAATCAAATAGGAGAAAGGACTTCTCATCAATTTATTTAACAACTCAATACATTGACATATTCATTTTATATGAAAATTGTATATCTTACGTGGCGTTCTGAGTGTATCATGCAATATAGGATACGTGTATCTATTTTTTTAATTTTATATTGCGTACATCCAAAATTAAGGACCATCATTGCCGATTGACCTCAAGTTAAGGGTCTTAATGATATATTATACATTGAAATTTCTTAACATTAACTAAATATCTTATTTCAAATCATCCTTAAAAAATTAGAAATTTTCTTGTTTAGGACCAAGGATTTGTTTCCTCCCATTGTGAATTTACTCGATATCAATTTGAATTAATAATTCAGTGAACTACGAATATCAAGTGATTAAATTGAATAAATAAAACTTTATATATAAAAAGAGCATTTGGTGAACGATAAATCATAAATTAAGTAACACAAGAAGATTTGGATTATCATATTCAAATTATTATATATTTTACATAATTTTTTATATCTGAATGTTAATTTTAAAATATTAAATTCATCTAAATAAATTTAACTCGAAAAATCACTCCAATTTGATTATAATAAAGTTAAAAATACTTCATAATTAGGACGTAACAAAATAATAATCAATCACAAGTATCAAATCACACGCCTAATTAAAATCTTTTTTTTTATTAAGAGACAAAATTAGTATAAATTGACAGCTGATAGATGCTGATTTTTTCTACGGTAATATTCTTAAATATTTATATAAAAATTAATTTATTTGACAAAATCAATGTTCATATAGCAATTTTCTCAAATAAATAGTATTACCTCTTCCAATTTTTATTTTTTATTTTTTAAAAAATATATTTTTTCCTTTTTTCTTAACATAAAGTATAACAAATATTTTAATATATTTTATATATCTGTCAATGTTGATATAGCAATTTTCTCAAATATATAGTATTACCTCTTCCAATTTTCAGTTTTTTTTACATAAAGTATAATAAATATTTTAATATATTTTATATATCTTTAATTTAAAATAAAAATAAAAAATTTGTATGGAGTTAAAATTAAATAAAAAAAAATTGCAACAACAACAATTTAACTCGAGCTTCATTAATACCCATTAGTGTTTGTACTGACACTTATCCACCAAAAAAAACACAACCACCATGGCCGGCGGAGAAGCCACCGCCGTTGCCGGAGACCACCCTATTGCCACCCTACTACGGCTACTCCATGAGGTGTCACAGATCTCAATTGCTGGATTTTATGGTAAATTCAAGAAAGATTGTACAGATTTAGCAAGAAGAGTTACACTTTTGGCTCATTTGTTTGATGAGTTAAAAGACACAAATACCCTTTTGGGTTCTTCATCTTCTTCATTCAATTCTTGTTTTTCTGATCTCTCTGTTGCTCTTCAAGCTGCAAAACAACTACTTTTAGCAGCTAATGAACTTGATCCCAAGATCCACTCTGTAAGTGTCCTGTTTAGTAAAGTACCAATCTTTTTATCTATGTGTTGATTCCCATTTTGTCAAATTTTTGCATTTGGTGTAGTAAAGTTTCAATCTTTTTATCTATTTGATAAATCCCATCTTGTCATATTTTGCATTTGGTGTTGTAAAGTTTCAATCTTTTTGTCTATTTGTTGATTCCCATGTTGTCATAATTTGCATTTGGTGTTGTAAAGTTTCAATCTTTTTGTCTATGTGTTAAATCCCATGTTGTCATATTTTGCATTTGGTGTTGTAAAGTTTCAATCTTTTGGTCTATGTGTTAAATCCCATGTTGTCATATTTTGCATTTGGTGTTGTAAAGTTTCAATCTTTTGGTCTATGTGTTAAATCCCATGTTGTCATATTTTGCATTTGGTGTTGTAAAGTTCCAATCTTTTGGTATATGTGTTAAATCCCATGTTGTCATATTTTGCATTTGGTGTTGTAAAGTTTCAATCTTTTGGTCTATTTGTTGATTCCCATTATGTCAGAGGTGGAGTCGAGATTTGAAGCTTATGGATTCGGAATCTTAGTAAGTTTCTAGATTTGGCTGAACCCATAAGCTATAGTTTGTCTCTGCCTCTGCCTTATAGCCTAGCTACGCCCCTAAATTGAAAGAAATGTGCGTGCTGTTAAATATGATCCGTCCATTCAGTTTTTATGCTTAGTTGTGAATATGCATACATTGATGAACAACCACAATTTTTAAATTCTATGGTAGAATTGCCAAGAAAGATTCATCTGATTCAACTAGGAATTGTAGATTTATCTGTAAACAAAAGTTTTCTGGTTAAATAACTTTTTGTCACTTAATTTGACTTTGCGAGCCATGAACTTAAGCTTTGCTAGTGAAACCGTGACATGGGTCAACAATGTTTCTAGTTTTATTCAACCACCTTCGAATATCAGCTATGTCGTCAAATTATGCTCCCGATCATCTTATTCGATGCACTTCTTTTTTATTCTGTTAAGTCCAATTTTCTTGTGAGGCCTTAGCTCTTACAACTCACTGCTTATCAGTTGGACAAAGTCCAAGAGTAATCCTTAAGCAGTCTAAATGATTGCATTTAAATTTAGATGATCTGTCCATAGAAAATTAGGAAGCTATTCGATTTGGTCTAGGAATCAAGACTATGGTCAATCTTGGTACAATTTCATTGGTAGCCGACTAATGATTCTGCTAAAAAAAATTCTTAAATTGGTGGTATTTGTGCCAGCGTGCATGTAGTTTTTGCTTCTGTTCAGATTTGAACGCTGGTTTCCCATGATCCATTCCAACTTCGTTGACTGCTAGGTTGGACCCTTGGGTTCACTATATTGGTTATATATCCAACTTGTGCCTCCAAAATGTGGAAATGGAACAGATTGCCTGTGTTAATCACATTGACAATTGAGAAAAACAACTTTTTCTTCCTTGTTGAGGTCTCTGTATTATTTAATGATGTCTCAATCCTCATCCAAGGCAGTGTGTTATACCTCTCTAATATGTGCTTTTTCTTGACTCAAGGATGTCGCAGTGAAGAAAATAAACTTCCGGTTTCAATGTGTTACATGGAAATTGGAGAAAGCCCTTGGTAACTTCCCATATGATCATTTTGACATATCAGAAGAAGTACAAGAGCAGGTTTGCGTTGAGCTTTGCCTTTTATCTTTTCCTGTTGTGCTCGTCCTTTTGCTATTTCCCCCTCTGATATTTCTTACTTTTTCCAGGTTGAATTGGTCAGAGCACAGTTGAGACGAGCCACAGAAAAGTATGGTGGCCCTGTGAAGTCAAACTTATTATCTCGAGCATCGTCACAACCACTGGATAAAGAGATTGATCTACTCCATTCAGGAAATAGTGGAATTGGAACTTTACATATAGAAAATATTGGCAATATTGATCATGAAGTTAGGCCAAAAGTTGGACGTGTTCCTCGAGGTAGTGTTCGAAACCAAAGTTATTGCAGTCGGATTTTTCAGGAGTCGGAAAGAATAGGAAATTCATCCAAATTGTCTGGTATTGGTGATCCGGAGATTTTCGGGGAAGATGACTCTCCGCTTAAGAGTCACGAGGAGAGTAAAAAGTCCAACTGTCCTGTAACTCCTACAGAGTTTATTTGCCCTATATCCCTTGAGCTCATGAGGGATCCTGTTATTGTGGCTGCCACAGGGCAGGTAATATGCGTGTAACTCCATTTACTTTAGATTGAAGGGTCAATTACAGTAAACACGCCTAAAGTGTTTCGGTTTTTCGAGTTTCATACCTGAATTATTCGGTATGCGAATTTTTTATCTGAACTATCACCAACTATTATCAAAGACATACCTCAACTATCATTGTTCCCTTATCCTACCTTAACGGTACGGTGGTGATATTTCATGTAGAAAAAGGCAACAACTTATAGTTGAGGTGTGTGTTGATAAATAGTTAGTGAAAGTTCATGTAGGAAACTCGCACACCTGATAGTTGAGGTATAAAACTCGAACAACCGGATACTTTAGATGTGTTTTTGACCATTACTCTTTACTTTAACATGTCTATGGATGTCTTTGGTTGTTTCTTAGATAGGAAATTTTTAGCTTCTACAGAATTTGTTCCAATGTACTCGTTTCGTAACCTTACAGACTTATGAGAGATCGTACATACAACAATGGATAGATGGCGGCCACACAACATGCCCAAAAACTCAGCAACAGCTCCACAATCTCACGCTTACCCCAAACTATGCTCTGCGAAATCTAATTATCGATTGGTGTGCAAAGAACAATATACAACAGCCAACCGTATTTGCAAATGGGAAAATAAAGAGAAGTGATGGATCATTTCGCTATGTTATTGGGGAAATAGGAGCTATGGAGGTACTTGTCCGAAAGCTTTCAAGCAGGTCCGTGGAGGATTGCAGGGCTGCAGTAGCCGAGATCCGTTCACTTTCCAAAAGAAGCACAGACAACAGAATTTTGATTGCTGAAGCGGGAGCAATTCCAGTCCTAGTTAAGTTGTTGACATCTGAAGACACGCAAATCCAAGAGAATGCAGTCACTGCCGTTCTTAACCTTTCTATATTCGATGACAACAAAAGGATTATAATGCTATCTGATGCCATTCCTTCTATCGTTCAAGTTCTCAGAGCGGGGAGCACGGAGGCAAAAGAGAATGCAGCCGCAACCATTTTTAGTTTGTCGCTTGGAAACGAGAATAAAATACTAATAGGCGCGTCAGGAGCCATACCAGCTCTCATAGATTTGCTTCTGACAGGAAATACCAGAGGAAAAAAAGACGCTGCATCAGCATTGTTTAATTTGTGCATATATCAAGGAAACAAGGGTCGAGCTGTTCGTGCAGGGATTATACCAGCGCTGCTGGAAATGCTAACGGATTCAAGCAGCTGCATGGTCGATGAACCTTTGACCATTCTTTCTGTCCTAGCTAACAACCAAGAGGCTAAGGAGGCCATAGCAAAAACTAGCACAATCCCAGTATTGATAGATCTTCTTAGGACAGGTCTATCTCGTAGTAAAGAGAATGCAGCTGCCATCTTACTCTCGTTGTGCAAGAGAGATTCCGAGAACCTTTCTTGCCTTTGTAGGCTCGGTGCTGTTATACCTCTTACACAGCTCACAATGAGTGGCACGGAGAGGGCCAAGAGGAAGGCGACTTCACTGTTGGAGCATATTAGAAAGTCTCAGCAACATAGCACGCGCATTTAGGTACTTCTCGTTATTTATCCTTTCATTCAGATCTGACCACGAATATTACACGTTATCTTTTACAGTGTGATCGACTTAAAACAAGCATGAGAACAAAGCCATTCTCATTGCTTTACAGTTCATATATATATATATATATATATCTAATTTACTCAGTTTTCGAGTGTGCCATAGATTGATATCTGTTTTTCTTTTACTCATATCTGTTTTTCTTTTACTCGAACTACCAGTTCATTACATCTATTGCGAAGATGATGTATAAACTAGTGTACGATACAGGACATTTTAATATATACATATATATATTTGGAGAAGTGTGCTTTTTGTGTTGCTTGTCAATAACTTGTGTTTGTGGCATCTTCATTGAATTAACCAAAAAGTTTGGTTATATGAATCTTGATATTCCCTTCTGAAACATAGCAATGGAATGTTATACTATGGTAATGGAAGCAAGTTGAGCCTAAAGCATGTCTAGCATTAGAGTCGAGGGTCAAAAACACACCTAAAGTATCTCGACTGTTTTGATTTTTTTTTGAATTTCCTACTTGTATTATCAGGTGTATGAGTTTCCTACTTGAACTATCATTAAATGTTTATTGAAATACGTCTCAACTACTAGTTCACTTTTTTTCTGCCTGAAATATCACTATTGTTCAGGGAGGAAAAGGAAACAACTTATACTTAGAGGTGTGTTTCGATTAATACTTAGTGATAGTGTAGGTATAAAACTCAAAAATTCAGCGAGAAAGATTGAATTTTAGACACCGCTAACAGACTAATGGTGTTACAGGTCCGTTTTGGTATTAAAAACAACTGTGCTTTCGGGCGAATGGTGAGTTCTAGAGATCCTGTTACAGCTAACTCTAGGCGCCACACGATATCTTTTAGATATTATAGTTATACTGAGATATTGTTAAAGAGAACATATAATATACTTAACATATATAATATGAAAGTCGATTTTAAAGAGAACTTTTAATCTTTATAGTGAAATCAAAAACTTCTTTTTAGGTACACATCCAAGCAACTTGATTAATTTTTTGTCAATATTAAACTCATAGTGACAACTTGAATTTTTAGTTGAATTTTCTCCAAAATGGAAGAACCATCCAAATTGCTTTTCAATAAATTAAAGTTCTTTCTTTTCAAGTATTAATTCGAGTAACAAGTTGCATGTACCTAAAAAATAAAAATTGATTAATCAAACGGTACATGCAGCCAATATTTTGTTACCTTTTGCTAAAGTTGGATTTGGGAGAGGATTTATGATATTTAATTTATTAGTTTATGTAAATTTAATAACTTTTTATAAATAAATAAATATATATATATATATATATATATATATATATATATATATATATATTAAGAAATTTATGAAATGTTTTTAATATTTAATTATATACTTAAGTTGTTTTAGCTTGAGATTATTGTAACTTGCAAAGATTTATAAATTTCAGATTCTTAATCGATTTTTATATAATGAATTTATGTGTTGTCTAAAGAAAGTTCAAATATACTTCTCTTCTTATCAATAAAGGTCCTTGGAATAAATTTTTTTTAGTCCCTAATTAGTTTTTTTTTTTAAAAAAAAAAGGGAGAATAAAAGAATAACAATAATAATTAACAATTACTTTTTATTCTTAAGTATATGTAAAATTTGTATATAGTGAATGTCATACTAATTCATCTATAAATATAGATAGTGTAGTAAATTTAAATGGGATAAGGAGTTAATCTAGTATTAGTCAACACCCGTTTAAACGAAAAATAATCATCAGATATATAATATATGTATAATTGATGTGACAAAATTTAACGAATTATTTAAGCTAGGTCTCTTCTGTTCGATTTTTATATCTAATGAACTTCTTTGAAATTATATCATTACCTCGCGTTTTTTAGAATAAAATACTATAATTAAAATTCACATATATAGTCTGACTCTCGATAAACGAAAAAAAGCAAAATGAGCCTGACTAATTTACAAGATACATTATTAGTACTAATAAGTATAGTGAAAATTTGCAAACAATACATAATTTTAGTACTAATAAGTAGCTAAAAACTTTACTACACTATAGAAAAGCTATATAATATTTTTTTTTTCTAATTACCATTTTTGTTAATTAATTAAGAAGCTGCCTCTGCTAATTGGATCTCCCCTTCTGTTATTGGCAAGAACCCTACACGTTTCTGCATTACATTAGCCCAAAAAAAAAAAAAAATTAACCAAAAGAAGATTATACAAAATCAAAATTAGTTACACTAATTATTAATTAGTTACGTTGTCTCTTTAAACTTATTTAAGTCATCATAAGTTTTCCATAATTATATGTTACGTTTCGAATTTTAGGTGTGGTGTATAAATAATTATTATTGTTGTTACACTACCAAAAATGCTTACTTAATTCGAACTGTAATTAGTTAATTAACCAATAATTTAGGCATAACGAATTAATAATTGAAGTTGAAAGAATGAGTTGGGTGTTGTTTTGGTTAATCAAAAAAATTTGGAGCTCTAATAAATGGTTAGATAGTGGTGTTTGAATCAATTTACGTCAATTAAATTATTAATCGAATTTCGATAGTGGATAGTAGGAATTTGATGTAATAATTTAAATGACGTAAATTCGAATAATTTAGCAGACAATTATTCTTGAAAATATTATCTAACTAGTCGGTAAAACCTTATTTCACGATATACATAATTTATTAAATTTAACGTGTTTTCATGTTGTGTAAATATCTTCAACTATATCATTACTGTCTAAGCGTAAACTTTGACTAATATCAAATGAAGATTTGATTCAAATTTATATAATGGTTGAGTGGATATAAGAGTTTGAAAACTATAAATATTTGTGTGATTATAAATAAGATGAGAATGATACCTCTCGCGATTTAACCCCTTTCTTAACTATTCCTTCATTATTATGACTTTGTTGTTCCATCAAAGGTTCATTTCCACCGTTGTTGTTATTCATGCAAAGTTTCATAATTTTATGAGCAACCTCATTCTCATCTTTGCTCTCCATCATCAATTTCTCCACCTCCACTTTCGATAACCTCAACTTCAGTCTCGTAGGGCGGCCCTGAGCCGGCCCACCACTATTGAGTATACCTAAAGTAGGGTTATTTGTATGACTAGATGAGTACTCGTGAGTACTCATCATCATACTAGTAGGCTTCATGATTGACAAGTCGGACGCTGATCTCCTTGCTAGCATTAGTGTCTCGAGCCGTTCCTTCGCGCTCATTTGGATCGCGGAACGGGCCCTAAACGGGCTTTTTTTATTCTCTTCGGGTAATTTGGGTAATTCAACCAGAAAATAAAGCCTTTTGGGCTTTAACTCTTGTTGAGGCTCTAATGGCTTTGCTCGAACCCCGAAATGCTTTACTTCTTCCGATTCTAATAATACCATGGATGGATAATTTTTCAAAACCTCATTTGCATAAACTGGGGTTTTGAATTTCATCGTTTGTCCATCGATTTTCATCACCTTTGTACTCTTTTTTCTTCCAAGAATAATATTCCCCATATTTAATTTCCTTTTTCAAATCTAACAACCAAAAAAAAAAATGTAACATTTATAATTATAAAGCTTAGAGATGAGCTCAAATTAAATGCAAGTGGGTGGCAAGATATATAAGTTGGGGCCAAAAGAAAGTTCAGAGTTGTCGAAAATGTAGGCCTACTTTGACAATTTTTTGGAGAAAAAAAAAGATAATTAGAATCTTAATTTGTTTTATAATATATTTGTGATAATTCTTTTATTTAATATATTTAAAAATATATATATAAAAATATAACATTCAAGGTTTATTTCTTATTATAGTATTAAAATCATATTCATCTTGTTAATTCATAATTTACTTCATATTAAATTTTCACATTATATTATTCACGTTCAAATCAAAAATTTATTTTTATCTTATGAACTAAGATCGTTTTTCTCAATTTGCGTGCCGGAGAATCAAGTACGTACGTTATCAAACCATGTTACCACATTAATAAATGCACATGCATAGCCCTTGGCTAAAACTTCAACAACATATTTAGTCGTCTTAATAAATGAATTTTCACATGCATACCTTTTAATTTGTATAATATGTATCACAAATTTCTCTACAAAATCCAAAACTAAAAGGAGGCAAAATGGTGTAAATAAGATAATTAATTATGAGTAGTATAATGAGTCAAACAAATATTTTTTTCGTTTTTAATTTGTCTCAAAAATATTGCGTATATATAATCATTTATAATTTATTTATCAAAATACGACCCCATAAAATAGGACGGAAAAGGATTAGTGTAAATTGTCAAGGTAACCTAATCATTGGTTAATTATTTTACTAAGTAAGTAATAATTAGGATACTTAGGTAGAAAAATTATACGTAAATCATGGTGAATATATTATATAGTTATCATAAGTTACACCAATATTGACCTTTTCTAATAATTTCTATATGTTGTCCCCACTAAAAGTATGCAAATTTAATTCAATTTATATAATATTAATTATTTCAATAGACGTATAGGTTAAAAAAAGTTGTTAATAATTAAATAAATAATCATACTCACGCAAAGGTAAAAAGTAGTGGACAAAAGAATTTTGTTTACGTTGTCAACTTGATTTTTTAAATACGGGAGTTAAGGGTGAACTTCGAGACTTCAAGTTATTCCGATCAGATATAAATTTTTAATTTCAGATGGAGGAAATTTCAATTGAAACAAATTTTGATTCGATATTTTTTTTATATGTTTTAAGTTTAACTCAGATTAATCGATTGAAAAAAATTAATATTTTTTTTTATCTCGACTTCAATTTTAAGCCTTTTTTTGGCATGTAATAATAAGTAATAACTTCTATTGACTTATTAATACCTTTGCTACTTAGAAGGTATAATTTTCTACCGTCAAAAATAAAATGTTAGTCCCGTTCATAAAAAAATGAGATATCGTTATTTTGTTTGTAGAAATATTTAATTATTTAAAAATAATAATTATATACCACAAATACTATGAGGTGATTAATTCTTTAGGTTAAGGATATGATGGACAATGTAATAAGAAGACTAATAATTAATTTAAATTATTATTTTAATTACAAATAGTACTTTAATATCATGTTATTTATTAAGGATACATGAAAATAACAATAATCAATTTGTCTAGATTTGTATGCTTTTCTTGATGTGTATTTATTACAATGTACTATTGCACCTAATATGTTTGAAGTTTCAATCCCAATTATGTTGAACAATAAATTTAGGTCGATATATATATATATATATATATATATATATATATATATCGGTCGATAAATATCACTTTCATTTCATTTATTTTATTTAGTTAAAAATAATTGATTAAAAAATAATCACTTCTCATTAATTTAATTTAATAATTAATAATCATTTTATATATTTATTTACTCAATAATATGGAAAGAGATTGATATGGTGAAAAACAAAATAGTATTAAACAAAAATCAATGAATTAACAAAAACGTTTTTGTTTAATTATACTTTTAGGCAATGTAAAATGGATATATATAAAAAAGTAAAAACAAATCCAAAATAGTAACATTTTATCCTTAGCCAAGATACACAAATATTAATGATTTATTTTAAATTATTTATTTTTATAAAAAAAATAGGAATTATTCAGGCGAGAAATTAAATCTTTACCAATAAAATAAGAATTCAACCAACTAAACTATCAAGATTTTTCATTGTATTATAAATTTAAAAAGGTTTTTTTCTTTTTTACAAGTACATATATGTTATTTTTTGTTTTGCGCTATTAAGATTTTCATTTACAAATTATTTTATATCATAAATTTTCATATATTTGAGCAAGTTTCTTGACGATGTATTATAAATAATAATGTATTTAACAAGTCAAAAGATTTTGCAACTAATTAGCTACTATATTTAGTATAAAAGAAGTCAAATTTTGTGTATCAAGTTTGTCGCTATGCACATCGCTGATGAGAACATGTAAAATAAAAAGATCGTACAATAAATTCGAATAAGGAATATATATGACGATATTTTAGAAAGAAAAGACGGAATATTATATAAAAATTATTTACACCAACTATCTATATTATGATTATTATTATTATTATTGCTAGCTATTGAATATTTTTTTTCTTTCTAATTTCTATTATTATTATTATTGGTTTAAGAAGCAGCCACTGCTACTTGAATCTCTCCTTCTGTAATTGGCATAAATCCTACTCGTTTCTGCATAATAATAATTAAAAAAAAAGGTCAATCCAAAGAAGAATAATTATAAAAAAAAAAGTAATATATTTATCCAAAATTATTTTTGTAATATTTAATTTGTCACAATTAAAAATGACATCACAGTGATGAGTTACATACGTTATCATGGACTGAATAATATGTTTCAACAAATTTTATTTTTCTAAATTATAATAAAAATTATGTTTGGTACACTACCAAGAGCTAGTGTTTATCTTTAACGGTTAGCTAACCAATAATTTTCATGATATTATGCCTAAATATTAAACATAAATAATATTATATAGTTGGAGTTATCAAAGTTTTATTTATGATTCACTTTTTTACGATTTAGATATTTTGTAATTATCTTATCGAATATATTTGTTATATCGGGAAAATAGAATTTTCAGAAAAAGAAATATTTATATAACAAGGTTTTAAGGTATTTTTAAAATCTTAAATACCAATTTGTATTTAAAGTTTTTATGACTAAATGTTTATTTTCAAATAAAATAAAATAAAATAAAAAAGAGATAAATTCTGGTCAAACATTCGTAAATGTGTATTTTCATTTTAATCTATTTACTAAACGTGTTTCTATTTCCTTTTTGCACCAACTTTGACTATATCAAATGAGGAAATTAAAAAGCAAAGTTTAATTTTGTAACTTCCTCTGTCATAATTTATATGATGATGTTAAATTAATAACAAAAATTTAATATGAAAAAACAAATAAAATTTATAATCTAAAATTTGAGATTAAGCTATACATATATTGATATGACTATATATAATTCTATGATTTAGTCAATCTCTAGTCAGAAAAGTGATTATTTATGTTCGAATCAGTTTATACATATCTTAATCAATCTACGAATATCAAATATTTATTTTATTTGTATAACTAGAATTATGATAAGAACAATACCTCTCTTGATTTGAGTCCTTTCTTTATTGCTCCTCCATTATTATGACTTGTTCCACAATTGTTGTTGTTCATGCAAAGTTTCATAATTTTCTCAGCCACCTCATTCTCATCTTTGCTCTCCATCATCAATTTCTCTACCTCCGATTTCGATAACCTCAACTTCAGTCTCGTAGGGTGGGCCTGAGACGGCCCACCACTATTGAGTACATCTGAAGCGGAGTTATTATTATTATTATTGTTATTGTTATTATTATTATTATGATAAGACGAACACTCTTCAGTCACAATACTAGCTGGCTTCATGATTGACAAGTCAGACGTGGATCTCCGCGCTAACATAAGTGTCTCCAGACGATCCTTAGCGCTCATTTGGATCGCGGAACGGACCCTTCTAGTGCTCTTTTTGTTCTCTTCAGGGAATTTAGGTAATTCAACGAGAAAATAAAGCCTTTTAGACTTTAACTCTTGTTGAGGCTCTAGTGGTTTTGCTCGTACCCCATAATGTTTTACTTCTTCTGATTCTAATAATACCATCGATGGATAATTTTTCAGAACCTCATTTGCATAAATTGGGGTTTTGAATTTCATCGTTTGTCCATCGATTTTCATCACTTTTGTTGTTTTTTTTCCTCCTAGACTGTTCCCCATTTTATGGATTTTTTTTTTTGGGGGGAATTTAAAAGCAAAAATAAGAGAGAAGAATTTATGATGAAAAATTTATTGTTTTGGGCTTTTATAGAATGTTGGGATATAATAAATAGAAGAAATGGAGAAGTTGGTGTAAGATAAGGACAAGGAGATAAATAGTAGTAATTGTTTGTTAATGGGTCAAAGAAAGAGTGCAGATTTGAAAAATATGGAAATATTAATTTAAAGTTTAATAAAGTTGTGTAATAATTAGCTATTTATTTTGATTTGAAAAATATGGAAACATTAATTTAAAGTTTAATAAAGTTTATGTAATAATTAGCTATTTATTTTTACACTATTAAGTCATGTTTATTAATCATGTATTCAATCTTATTCTTTTCATGAATGATATAATGTTGTAAAACATACTATTGATAAATATCTTTTGGATAATATAATGGTGTAAAATATATTGTTTACGTTGATGGTTTATATATAAAAATTTAAATTTGATTTTAACCATCTAGAAAAAGATTAGAAAGTAACGACTAATGAGTAGTATTATGTAGTTGTTAAGGTTTTTAGTTGGACATTGTTCGTTGAAAAAAATATTGTATATACAAATAAAATGATACATATAGTAATTAAATAATATATTATGGACATTCTTGACACAATTTGGCTATTGTAGCCCAGCGATTTCAGATGTCTCGAATGAGTCATTACCCTTGTGTTTGAATCCATAAATCGTGAAATTTCTGACTTCATCACTAATTACTCAGTTAAGCTATTTCAACTTAGAATAATAGTAATATAATTTGCTAATTTTTAACGACTCATAAGCAAAGGGACTAGAAGTTTGTATTTAATTGTTGGAAGGTTAACTTTGACTACTTAGATATCTCAAGGATTGTAATATTAGTTTTTTTTCTTTTTTGTATTTGGAGATCAAATTATAATAAAAAAAGATAAAATTTACTCGTACCAGGTATTTACACTAAGTCAATATATATATGTTATGTGTCTAAATTTATAATTTATTTAATTTATTAAATTACGTAATAATACATTTCACATAGAAAAAGTAATTACCTTTTTTGTTGAGATAAGTTTTTTCCAATAAAAAGTGATTACTTTTTTTTGTTTCATATTTCTTTGTTTGTTTGCGTAGTTTTGTTGTGGTCTTTATTTATTTATTTTTAGTCTATGAAAAGACTACCTTAGTTTTGTTATATTCGTTTTTGTAATAAATTTATTCGATAACCCTTCAATTTCTACTTTATATTATTGCAAGTGTAATAAATCATAACAACTCGAATTTGAGCTTTGTATTTAAAAAATTTAATAACATATAATATTTTTCTCTAATAAAAAAAATTAGTAAAAAATAACAGCACTTCTCCTTAATACTCATTGTGGTGTACGTAATAGTAAGACTATTTTATTATTGAGAGCATCAACTTTAAATAGATTTTATGATACTTGATTTGAATTTTATTAGGACTCGTGATATGTAGAACAATTTAGACATTGAGGATTTTATTAACATGATATACACAAAATGTGTCAATAAATCAAATCTTCATTTTGTACTCATCTTCTCATTCATATTCTATAAATAAATATATATATTTTTTAAGAAAAAAATAAGCTCCGTGAATTATGGGGAACGATTATGATGATTAACGTAATTTGGTATATTATTTAAAATTAATATAAACTCATTGGTTAATTAAATAATTAAGAATTTAGCTTGTTTAATTAATGAAAAAGACTTGCGTAATTAACGGTGTTGATCCGAATTAGTAAAAGAACTCCCGTTCCGTTGTCATCATGTGTTTTTTGGGTAGATAATTATAGTGCTCGAGTTAGCTAGCCAACATTTAATTAATTTTACGAAATATTTAAATTTTTTATTATTATTACGTAGTATCAATGATTTTATTCATCAAAGTTCAGACGAATATAAATAAATTATCTAGTCTTTTTTACTTAAGATTATAAAACAATATTGAGTACAAAAATGTAACTCTTTAGGTTTCTCTTCTTACCTCTCTAAGCAAAGACAATTAACTTCATTATATAACCATACCTTCTTTATTCGTATTGAAATTTGATTCTATAGCACTACAATCTCAATCTGTTAAATATAACTAACCATGTTAATATTTAATTACGAATCCTAAATGTTGAAATAGTTTGTGTGCTTTAACTTTAATTTTACTTTCTATACTGTTTTTATTGAATCAAGCGACCTAATACAGTGAACGTATATAAGAACTTTATCACTAAACCAGAATGTTACAAAAGATTGTAGTAACACTCTTTTCAATATTTTTTTTATGTATCTACAATACACGTAAAATTATAATATAATTATATTTACAAATTCAAATTTTAAATATGAAAAAGAATTGTTAGGAGTACAACTCGAAATGAGAGCAATTATAATATTTGAATGATTACAAAAGGACAACAATATTTGGATAAATTAGTCAAAAACACATATAACACGTTACATTCAATCCCAATTTAGAGGAGTTTTCGGTGATTACTTACTGAGTTACACCTTTGACTAAAAAAAAAAAAAAGACTGTATTAAAAAAAAAAATCTTCAAATTAGAGTTGATTTATATAATTTTTGTAATATGATAGGTCAAAAAGTAACTTAAATAGTAACAATAGTTCCAACAAAAATGCATCATTTTAGTCAACGTTATAATTTCTCAACAATAGTCTTGTAACGTAGATTGACGGAGCCATGAATTCAAATAAGAAAAGTAAAATATATATATATATTCAAAAAAAATCGTTTTCCTAGTAATGATGAAAGAATAAACTAAAATGTTGTGCGGAATTCGAGATAATACGAGAAAATATAAACGCGAAAAACAAGACAACAGATTTACGTGATTCATCAATAAATTAGCTACGTCCACGGGGAAGAGAGGGAACAGTTTTATTATGGAGAGGCAAAAACAGAATTACAGAATAGGGTTTGCCATAGCGTCAATAAATAGTGCTAAGCTACGCCCTAACAGGCTTGGGCCCAACATACAGAATTGACAGATAATTAAGGGCCCAATACAGCAACATTGTATACCGTCGGGCCGGGGGCGTCTCCGTCCCCCCCGGACCCCCAGGCCAGGGGGCGCGTCGCCCCCCTGGACCCCCCGACTCGCTGACCGGGCAGCGAGATCCCCGTCCTTTCTGTTGTAACGGGTCCGATTCAAGGCATTCAACATGGAAAATAGTAAATTTGATAAGTCGATATTTATTTTTCTATCGTCTTATCTTTATCACACAACTTTTTTTGTTGTACATTTGTCAAGTCAAAAATAATTTCATTCGTATTTATTCTATTTATATAATATAATTTTTCAACAAATTAAAAAGTGTTCTTATTCGTCCTTGTTTCTAATAACACATTATTTTTCTTATATCCTACTAGTAAAATGCCCCACAATTATAGTTCTAGTCAATAATATGTTATGTCTAATATATTACCTATTTTTTCTTATAAAGTACTAGTAAAATCCTCCATAATTCTAGTTCTAGTCAACAATCTCTAATATTTCACCTAATGTTTTTTTTTTTTGGAAACTTGAATTAACATTATGTCAAACTATCAACCTCAATGTCTAGGTGTTCCATGTGCTATATATGTTCATATTTTTAGAAGAAGGAGAAAAAAAAATCAAGCTCTCATTATTAGAATGGAATTTATTTGCATACTTTGAAAAAAATGAATTTTTTTTTCAAATAAATGCAGCTTTGTAAATATTAAAATATCAATTTTTCAGAAAATTTGCTAGAAATTAAAATATATATAAAAAAAAATTATCACTTGAATATAGGAGGTGTAGGAAATATTCAATTGTAAATAATATATATTGGTTTATCATAGATATACTTGACCTTTTAATTAAATTATGATCAAAGTTTCTTTTTCTTTTCTTTTTTTTTTGGCTAAAGAAAGAAAGGATTTTATTTTATTTCGATAATGAGAAATTTCATCGTCTATACAAAAATGAAATTAATTTCATCGTCTATTCAAAATTGAGAACAAGTACACAAATTTGGAAAAATGAATATCATTGATGATTTTAATTAATCTAATATTGTGTGAACCTTTGTCCATTTGAATTATTCTTTATCACATATATTTAGCTTGTATTAAATTAAACATGTTGCAAAATTAAAACATTTATATTAATTTAGAATTCTTATAGACATGTAATTTTGTCATTACACTACATTTTCATGTCTAATATAATTTTAAAATGATTAGTTCTTGAAAAGGAAAATAATTTTTTTTTTCTTAAGAGACACAAAAATTCAACCTACTTGTAATAATATTGGTGTGAACATATAAAAATCAGAAAAAAAAAAGTAAAAAGGTATGAACACTTGACTTTGTAGGATAATTAAGTTAGTAAAAGTCAGCTTATAATACAATTAATTTAAGTGAAAATTCAATGATTAATTATAGAGGGGCCTAATAAATCTCATAGAGTCATAATCTTTAGAAAGAAAAAAAAGATACCTAATACAAGTTGAAATCGTAAGTCGATGAATATGATTGTAATCTGTTTGGTCAAACTTCTAAAATTGACTTATTTATTTGTATACCGTGTTATGAAGAATTTGTTAAAATATTTTGATTATTTTTTATCGATAATAATTTCTGAATATGATTCTTAATCTTAATTAGTTTTAGTTAATCAAAAAATCTATTTTCTATAAACTACACCAATCAACATATGTATATATTTTGGTTTTAAAAGAATTATTATAACATAAAAAGAATTATTCCTTGTCAACTTTTTAAAACGATAATTCATTAGAGTATATAATAACGACTCTTTTTTACGTACACGAATAATTATTCACGTGTTTTAGACAAAAAAAATAATATTTTATACTATATTATAATTTATAATTTGCATAACTTCTAGAAAAGGTCAATGTTGGTGTAATTAGTTTTGATCATTAAGACCAAAAAGTACTTAACGATGATGATAAATTGATAATTAATGGATCCACTCATCCACGCCGTACGTGATTAATGTACGTAATCCTAATTATTACTAAGTAATCAACTAATTAGATACACACAGTACAAGTTCTATACGTGTACTTAATTAAAACCTTGGTTTTAAACTGTCACGGAATAGATTACTTAAAAGATTGTAAAAATATAAATTAAATAATCAACAAAAAAAGAGGAAAATATTCAAACTTTTGAAAATAAAGGTATACATACATGATATTCTTAGGTAAATTCGTATAAAAAGGGGAGAGAAAAGCAAAGAACTTTATAAAATATATATAATATTAATTAGTCCAAAATGACAAATTTGATCTATGCATATTCAAGCCTAAAGCAGACAATACGATATACCTTCCAAGAATATAAGACAAAGCTAATCACTAAACTCAAATGAAAAATCCATGTAAATGTTAGTCAAAAATCAGATAATACGTGTCATGATTTTAAATTAAATTATAAAAAATTAATAAATAAACTTAAAAAGTAATACAACTTGAACCTAACCTAAAATAGATCATAATATGTGTTATGAATCTTAATTACGATAAAATAAATAAAAATATTATATTTTCATGAATTAATTTTATCGAATCGAGTATATCGCAGCCATTTGTGCTTCTAGGAAGTGTCATTTGGAACAAGTAGTGATGGCACATAAAAAGGTTGAAGGCGCCGCCCATGGGACTAATAATAATCAAAAGCTGCATGCATGGCCTACGTATACCATTTATTCTATACTTTTTATTAAAGTTGGATAAGGCTAGAGAAGGGAAAATAAGTTTTTTGGATATATAATTGGACTTTTTTTTTTTTAATGTCTTGTGAATAGAGTTTAGAATAAAGTTATTGAGTTTGATCGATTGAATTTGTATTTCGAAAAGTAGGTCTGATCCTAATCGATCACAACTAGAAAAAAAAGATATTAATTAGAGATGAATTATGTAGTTAAATAACAAAGACGGGGTATCAAAAAAATAATTGCGTTAGTTATGAGAAATTTAACAATGTATTACAAAAATAAAAATAAAAAGTTAGCTGCGAGTAATTTAGTAATAGATTAGCGATCTAAGATTATAGCTAATTTGATTTATTATCTTTTATAAATTTGTGACGAAATTATAATGAATTATATGTTCATTATAAATTTGTAGCTGATTCGCGACAATCATGTTTAGTTTGTCTTAATTTTATTTATAAATTTTATCATAAAATCATTAAAGACTATTCCATCACAAATTTATTTCTATGTTTCTTGATATAATGAAACCTATTCAAGAGTAGTTTTTTTTTTTCTATTTAGTGTTCGATAACTGCATTAAAGCTTGATTAATTTAAATGCATATCACGTTGGTTCCATTCAGGAGGAAGCGCAAAAATACTCCCTATTAAAAAAATAATACGAAAAGTTCGAATCTGAAACCTCTGATTAAGTCAATGATAATGTCATGTTCTTTATATACCATCTCTTTTATCTCATGAAAAAAGCATTGCCTTTATTAGAAAAATAAATTACATTTCTATTCATCGCCCTTTTATTAAGTCGAAAAGTGTGGTCTTTGATTAAATAATATATTTTTCACAATTTTAAGTATGACCTAATATTGTGATATATTCAATTAATTAGGAGGTAATAAATTAATGTTCGTAATTATACTCTTCATGACTCATTTAGACATAACCTTGGACTATCTTTCCATTAAGCAGGATTTTAATAGTAAAATAAAGTAAATAATACTTATATTGAATAATTGAAGTGATTAGAGAGATCAACAGAATTTTTTTGAAATGTCATTTCAAAAAGATTACAATAATATTTGAAGGTTAGGTCTATCCAATTTCAAAATTATTAGTATTTGATAGACTTTTCACTATACTTTCCCTACCTATAATTCTAGTGATGTGTATAATACCAATTTGACATGATGTGATATTTTTGGAAGGTAGGTTGAACATCTATTTCACCAATAAAAAAAATCATTTCCAAAATTAGCCGTTTATTTTCCTTTAATTTTGTGCAATGAAAAAAAATGTCTGATATGATTCACGAATGGGACTGAGATTTCAAGTTCGAGTTTTAGATATGAAAAAATCACCGATAGAAAGCACTTCCCCTCGAATGGGGCTCTTCACAACGCGAGTCCTACTTAATCGAATTTTAGTATAAATATTGAATAGCAGATAAAAAAATAGACAATATCATATATGTCTATGTCAAAGAAAAAAAATTGTTAGGTAATTATCTTTCAATCTCTTGTCTTTGTATGGCCTATATGGGCATTCAAATTAAAAAAAAATGTCCTTTAATTTACACATATGATATTATAATTTAAAATGAGATTGAAGAATAATGAAATGGCAAAGAGTTCACACTAGACTATTTGTCACTGTATGTTGTTCATTTTCCTATAGATGAAGTGGACCTAAATTACCAATTATCAATTTTGAAACTATATAACTATGAGAAATAATTTTGGTTCTCTATAGTTTTATCTTGAAAAAGACACTGTCAATCTAACCAATGTGGAAATGAAAAAGAGAAACCTTAACGATATAGATTGATCGAAAATCTGATAGAAATACAATATTATACCTATAAGTACATTAGAAAACATTTTGAATAAGTACTTTTTTAATGAAAAAATTATGTCATAATTTCACATAAAATTCAAAAAGAGCAAATACTAAACAAAGAACGATATATAGAGGCATAAAGAGTAAAAAAAAGATATTTACGAACGAAAATTGTTAAATCTAGAACCTATTAAAAAATCAATCGGCTAAAATAAATCGGAGCAAGAAGATTCTTTAATTTACTGGCCCAAAACATTTATTAGTTGTAGGCAAATGGAATAAAAAGGAACATTTTGTCCTCAAAATAAGCAAATTAATTAAATTTATTTCCAAGGGAGTTAGGATTTTGGTGAAATTAAAGGATGTAGCAAATGGAATATAGGTTGAAAATTTGTCATAAAGTTCTATCGAAATTTCAAACAATTAGGTGTAACGGTACTTTATTATAATATTTATTATTGATCAATTTTGAGTGAAAAATAATGAGAGAAAAAAGACTATAAAAGTTATTTTAGTTTGCATGAAGAAATATGAGCCAAACATATTTGATTTTCATTTATCACCAATCACGGTTTTTTAAGCCAAAGTTTTGAGGACCTTGTGTTTTTCATCCAAATAAAAGCTACAAAATTATATTTTAAAAAATATATTTAAAAAATCACTATCATTAAGTAATGTTTCAAATAATGCTGACTTTAGGATTTAATTAGTCAAACATGTTGATTTCTGTTTTCAACTACCAAACTTGGATTTGTCTATCAATTGTCTTTTTATTAGTCAAAACAAATTTTTATTTGTATTAATGCCGCTAATACTTTTTATAGAGGTTTTTAGAATTATGTGTCACATTTTTGGTTCTAGAGGTTTGATTCTGAATTATTCAAATTTAATTAGTTTATTAAGTGTGTTTTCTTTGTTTTTATAATTATTAGTTATATATTCATTCATTAATACTTTAATAAGACGTTATTTATTATTATTCACAATTACTATTATTAGTATTCGTGGTGCATTAGTCTACTATTAGCAATAGTACAACCATCGACCATCTAACTAGCCTTAATAGCGTAATTATTGAGATTAAGCAGATTAAAATTGATGGATCATGACTTAACACGATTTTTAGTATATTTGAGTCCAAAGTAAACTTGAACTCCGTCATAAACTTAAACTTCGTCATAACTCAATTCAATTTCTATTTCAATTCATCGTACGCCCCTAGTTATCACGGATGTGTAGTTAATTTTGTATTGTACCTTCCAACACAAGTTAGAACAAAACTTACTACTATTCAACATACTAATTCTACTAGATCTAGAAATTTATACCATTTCATAATTAGAACACCAAATTAGACCTTAAGTAGTAATTGAAGTCTTATAACGTAAACAAAAATTATCTATCCACTTTTTACCTTTACTTAGTATGATTATATAATTATAACAATTAGTAACAACGTGCATTCATTATTATATCTACGTGTATATATTTTATGGATTAGTATAACAAATTTGCAGACTTTTTGCATGGGGGACAAAAATTGATTAAAATTAGAATAAGTCTATGTTTGGTGAAGTTTTGATAATTTCAACATGAAAAAATTAAAAAGAGAGTCAAAAAAGCACATGAGATGATGACAAAAAATGGGATCTTTGTTAGAAATTCATGAATCCACACCTTTAATTATAATTAATTAATTTATATTTAACTAGTGAGATTAGATTAATATTAAAACATCATGGACTTAATTAATTTCTCACACTACTAATTATCTTTTCCCCACTACTCACGCACTAGAAAGAAGAAGAACATACTTATGACATTAGTCAAATAATTTACTCAAATGTATACTTCTTATTTTCTCATCCCTATCGAAAGGTGAATGTTTGATTTAACGTGACACTGACATTTTAATACGATAAATATATTAGTAACATAATATCATCAATAAGTAATTTCTTCTCTTTCACTTTCACTGCCTGCACCTTCTCCAACGATATGTCTAAATAATTTTCTACCTTTATCGTCAATGAAGTCATTATCTAGCGATAATTAAAATGATATGATAAATATATAGACTATGGATATTAATTAGTTAATCTTTAGAGGTGCAAAATCCGTTAAATGTGGGGAACATGGTAGCTTCGATGGCTACCAAAATTAGTAACGTCATCCATTAGATAACGGAATGTGACATATCTAGTGACTCATTTTTTGTTATTACCTAAATTGTTCGGACTCTCTAAGAAAATATTATCACGTTAACAACCTCGAAAAAATATATGGTAGAACATATATCTTATATGTATATAATTGAATAATAATTACTATCTGAACATTAATTAAGAGCTTTTTTGTCATATATTGAGGAAGACATATATAGATATATGTATTTTTGATACTAAATACACTAAATTAGACACTGGCCAGATACATGCATCTAATGTGTATCTAGTGGATTAATATATATATGGGATATCAAATTGATATGAGAGTGTCGAGCTAGATGAACAGGAGACGAGCTACATTCAGATCTTCTTGGATACAGTGTATCTAAACAAATAACGCCTAATTTTGACTCTATGTATTCTGAGATACATGTATCTAAATGCACCAAAAAATAATAAAATTCATATTATTGCAAATTAGAGTGTATGAAAATAATTAAATAGCTCCTAGACTATTGAAATTTCAATTTTCCCAATAAAAACGTTTTTATAATATTTTTAAAATCGTCAAAACCTGCGGTACTCTTTCTTTGACCCATACACATAAATAAACAAATAATTATATCTATACTGCTACTTAAGATCCCTTTTTAAATGTCATTATTTTACACCCATTTGTCCTCAACTCGTGCCACTATAATTTCAAGAGGATTCCAAGAAAAAACATATCCATAATAAGAAAATAAAAAAACCAAAAAAATATTATTACTTATTCTATTTGTTATATTATATAGTCTTCATTATATATATAAGACGAAGAAAAACAAAGCGCAACCCTTCAACAAGTATCATACAAAGAAACAAAAAACAAAAAAAAAACTGATATGGGGAATAGTCTAGGAAGAAAAAAAACAACAAAGGTAATGAAAATCGATGGACAAACGATGAAATTCAAAACCCCAGTTTATGCAAACGAGGTTTTGAAAAATTATCCATCGATGGTATTATTAGAATCAGAAGAAGTAAAGCATTTCGGGGTACGAGCAAAGCCATTAGAACCTCAACAAGAGTTAAAGTCCAAAAGACTTTATTTTCTCGTAGAATTACCCAAATTCCCTGAAGAGAAGAATAACAACCCGAGAAGGGTCCGTTCAGGGATCCAGATGAGCGCTAAGGATAGGCTTGAGACTTTAATGCTAGCCAGGAGATCCGCGTCTGACTTGACAATCATGAAGCCCGCTAGTGTTATGATGAGTGAAGAGTATTCGTCTAGCTTTGGTTCGGGCCCACTCGATGGTGTTGGGCCTCAGGCCCAACCCGTGAGGTTGAAGCTAAGGTTACCAAAAGGGGAGGTGGAGAAATTGATGATGCAAAGTAAAGATGGGAGTGACGTCGCTGAGAAAATTATGAAACTTTGCATGAGTAGTAATAACGATGGTGTTCAGACCGACTTGTTTCAGAGTAAAAGTGGACCGTTGATCGAGGAAGATCAAAGTCAATGGAAGAAAAATAATGGAGGAATATTAATTAAGAAGGGAATTAGATCTCGAGAGGTAATGTTCTCTTCATTATGGACATTGATCCACTTTTCATGTTATGTGATTTCTTTATTAAATTTTAATATTTTTGGTTCACGTTCTTATCACGATTCTCAATATATAATTATAAAAATAACGCGCTGGTAAGTTAGAAATATATTTAGTAAATAGATATGTTTGTTCAGATTCTTCAAAATATTATCATATTCATATCATTATTCAACAATGCACTATTTTTAGAAAATTTGAGACATACCTATAAATATTTTTAAGAAATTCGAGCAGCAAATATATTGATTTTTTTAATTTTCATTATATTCCACCAAATTTCATGATATTGATCTGTCTCAAGTTGTTAATCGTATTTTTCATTTATACTTCCTTTAAGTACATATTAAAATCAATTAGAGTTTTAGACTATTTTACTCCCTTTGATGTTTTGATCTTCTTAAATAATTTGAGATAATTATTTTTATAAATCACGATAGATAATTTGAAATGATAAACTAATAAAAAAATTGAGAAGTCAGAAGCTGCATGGTCAATGTAATTTTGTCAAATTACATGAGTGTGAAAAGCCTTTCCATTTATGGAATTTAATTTCAAAATTGACTGCTTCAATATTCTTTAAAAATTAAATTCTAATTTTACTTCAATCATCAACTAATTATCACAATATTATTTAAATTGATTTAACAATTTTACTTAATTAAAGCTTTCCAAAGTCAAACTTTGATGACTTCAACGTTTTCTTCTTTATAATAATTTTTTTTGTATGCATATAGAAATTAAATATAAAGTTTAGATATCTACCTTATATAAAAAAATAAGAAATTGGTTATGGAAAAGGAAAGTTTTGTTTCCTTAGTACGATAAAATAAAGTATTTATACGTGCATGTAATACTAAAAATTATTTATAATTTTTTAAGACCAAATTAATAAAAGAAAATTAAATGAAAGAGATTGAAGTGTGAAATAGTGCCTTATCAACTAATTTGTTACCTAACGGCTACCAAAAATAGCTTTTATTAAATCTATTTAGTTTCTTTAATTAGTGGATAAGATTTTGAAGGAGTTAATAGATGATATCAAACAATAGGTAATATAAAAACATTAATTTTTTATAGACGTTTTTATCAGTATATCATTAATAATCTGATCATTTGATGATTTTTGTAGAAAACTTGCTTGTTTGTAGTCGTGAATTATGTTTTTAGATTTACTAAGAGATATTATCGAAAGTTATGTCAAGATAAATATGATTCATTCGCTCTTATTCAGATATTTCGAATTTATTTTTAACGGACTTTCAAACCCTATGGGGAGTGTAACAAACATGTGTGTGATTTTAATTTGTGAGCCTGCACTATTTCACACGTAATAGATTCCCAAATATTTTTATTATTATCTAATATTTGATTAATTCATTATAACTAACTATGATGTGATCAAGTTTGGTTGCATACCAATATAACATATCCAAAAATTATAATATTTTTTATGTCAATTAGATTAGTAATACAATTTTTAATTATGCATTATAATATAATCTTCTACATTTGTTAATTATTTTCAATCTTTTTGTTCATTTGATTGCAGAAACGTGTAGGGTTCTTGCCAATTACAGAAGGGGAGATTCAATTAGCAATGACAGCTTCATAACAAATAGAGCAAAAAAAAATCTATTTTATTATATTATATAGTTTTATGTACAAGTCATCTCCGAATTCACTCGCAAAATTTTTCAGCTATTTTTAATTAGTACTATGTAGGTCAGGGGTTTGAATCGTAAAAGCAGTTACTAATGATTGCATTATGATAGCTAAGTCGTCTACATCACGCGCGGCTCTTTTCCGAACTCTGCTAATTAATGCAGAATGCTTTATGCATCGACTCGATTGTCCTTTTCTTTTCTTTTCTTAATCAGGTTTTAGTCATTTTCTGTATTGTAAAAATTAAGAAGCTGAAAATTAGAAGTGAATTATGCGAGAAACTGGTTATGATTATTACATTTGTATCCAATTTTCCACTTGTTTTATTTTATTTTTGGCAAAAGTATTCATTACCCTCTGAACTTGAAGCTTTTTATTCGGTCTACACTTAAACTTTATTTTGTTTGAATTAACCCCTCCAAACTTGTTTTTTCATCCAACACGTGCACCTTTTTTGTCCACCTGGCGTAGAAATTGAAATCACACTCTACTAGGCGCGTGAGGGAATAATTTTTTGCCACATCATAAAGCGACAATAGTAAAAAAAATATAAAATCTCTATTTTTTAATATTGACCGGTCGCAGACGACATCACCGTCGTCGTCGTCATTATTATCGAAGCCCAAGGGCCAGTTCTTCGGATAGCAGTGTTGTTTCTCATCATTGAAAATGGATAAGGATTCCGATTCAGCTGATTGAGCAAGGGGAGAGGAGATGGAGTGTTATGTGAGTTGGAAGAAACCGTGTTGTTTTGCAGCAAAAAGGAGGTTAGAGTGAAGAATTGATTTTGCATCGGAAAGAGAGATCAGATTGACGGCGACCGGGAAAGGAGTTGGAATATGATATTTATTTTTCGCCATTTTAATTTATCTAGGTGGCTATTATTTATCCAGGTGAAAATTCACATCATCACTATTTTTTCCAGCTGACGCACGTGTGTAGTCACACTAGGAGCAACAGACAAAAAGGTGTACGTGATAGTGGAATAAACAAGTTAAATGGGGTAATTAAAACAAAATATAGTTTAAGTGTACACCAAATAAAAAGTTTCAAGTTCGAGGGGGGGTGATGAATACTTTAGCCCTTATTTTTTGGTTGGTGAAGAAAGGAAAGTGTAATGCTATGTATTTAACGTAAAATTAAAAAGTAAAAAATAATAAGGTAAATTACAGATGTCACATACTTTTAAGGTAAAATTAGAATCTATCCCTTAAAAGTTTATTATTATAAAAATCCCTCAAAACGAATACAATAATATAAGTGTTGATACATTAATCTAATGCACGAGATACATTAACTTGATGCGCGAGATACACAAGTCTGATGCGCGAGGTACATGTCATACGTGATACACTAATGTCATGTGCGAGATACATTAATTTGATGCGCGAGATACACTAATCTAATGCCCGAGGTACATTTTATATATGATACACTAATCTGATGCGCGAGATGCATTAATGTGATGCGCGAGATACATTAATGTGATACGCGAAAATGAAAAATTTTGAAAATTTGTAAAATTTTACAAGGATAATGGTAATAGTAAACTAAAAAGTGAGATTTCCGTAACTAATCCAAATAAAATATCAAACTTGGTTTTTGAATATTTGCAAATTTCAATAGAATGTGAAACATATCATGAATCACATGTATACCAGACAAGAGAATGTGAAACATATCATATAATATTAATGTATAACAATGTTGGAGTGTTGTTGTTAATCTTTTTCACATGGCAGACAAAAGTTCCATAAAAAAAATATGGTATCTTAAAAGCTATAATAAAGTCAATATATTATTTTTAAGGGTCCATTTATCTTTTCTTTTTTCCCTAAAAGAATTTAACTTTTCTCTATACATGAAGGGAAGTGATGAGAATAAAGTATTGTGTGTCCAACTCTTTCTTCAAAGATAAGAAAGTTGCTTGATGTTAACAAAAGTGGAACATGACAAGAAATCTACTCTACTTTCCATAGATCCAAAAGGAAATTGGAAGAAAATGGTGTATGAACAGCTTCCACGTACCTCGACTAATTTTATAAGGTATCTGTTATCTTCAACCAACATCCGATACTTAGAAGGAAATCACTTAGTGTTTAGTTCTCCGAGCCTAATACCTCATAGTTCTCAAATCACCTTACTGACAACAATATCAAAGATATATACACAATCGAGTCATTTTAAGGTAATTATATATATATAGGCCGAAGAGAGGGTACTCTAATTTTTAATAGTAGTAGAGCTTTAGAACACTAAATGGTAGGGAACAAAGGTTGTCACAATGGGAAAAGACGAAAAAAATGACAATCTGATACACTAAGCATCTCGTATTCACACAGGGTTCAGAGAAGGGTTGTACCCGTAAGCGTGAGATGTAAGCGGTCTGACCTGATGCAAGCATAAGTGGTTGATTCCACAGCTCAAACACGTGACACGTAAAGTCACATAGAGACAACTTTGTTGTTGCTCCAACGCTCCCACTTCTCACAATAGAAAAGATGGATGTAAAATACATAACTTTTGAGGAACTATGAAGATACACATTGGATTTCATTTTTCTCAAATGAAGCTTTTGTTATAAATGTACAGATTGTCAATCAAAATGTACACTTTGGCCAGATTTCTTAATAAAAATATGAACCAACTGGAAAATATGTAACCTTTCCTTCATCTGCAAATTTGTGCAATTAGGAAGGTTTTGCTTATTGGCAGAAGGCTCTATGAATGAATATAATCAAAGTCAAGATGACCACTGATCTGGTACCGTGAGAAAATAGGTTGTCATCGCTTTTCTGAATCTTTTCTTGTATTGTTTCGGAGAAACAATAGTTGGGGACGCGTTCCTTGGTCCTCCGAGTATGCCTGATGCCTTCACCCATGTCTCTAAGTGCTTGTCCCAAGTATATTGCCTCATGAAGTCGATGATCCCCAAGACTAGTTCTTTTCGTTCTTCATCCACCCCGACCAGCAAAGAGTAGTCCATCACATCAACAGACTGGCAAAAGCAGAACGTTTGTTGGTCAACGTTGAAACGTAGACACTAAAGGAGGAAAATAGAAGATAGACACTCATAGTGGAAGTAGCTTACTGCCAAAAAGGATGTATCATTCCAAACAGCTCGCTCGAGGCTTCTTTTTGCTTTGCTTCCAAGAAATATGGGTTTGGTATGCAATGTTTCTAAAAGATTCATATCTAGCAGCACTTTGTTTGCTCCAGTTGTATCTGCATTGTAGCGGGATCGTAGAGAACCCTTGAGATCATACACCCTAGAGATCTTTCTTTCGAAAAAGATATTCTCCATCACAATTAGATCCATTTTTGTTTCCCTGCCTCCTTTCAAATGTTTGACCGAAACCTAAAACATTGGATATGAATAGGAATAAGTCTACTACAACTACTAAAAACTTATTCGAAAATAAAAGGCACACCATTTTTCACCTGAAATATTCCAAGAACTTTCGCAAGGCAAGTTGGACTCCGAGAGTTAATAGAATTTGTTAAATATTTGAAGTACTCTGGTGCAAATTCTTCAAAAGAGTCCAACTCAGTTTTCTGAACTTGTTTTATTATGAATCTTTCATCGAATGACTTGGCAAAGTAAACATTGCTCTTTCCCCCTTGAGCACTCCATCTTTTACAACGGCTTAAGGAACGTACAAAATCCAGTTCATCAGGACAGCACTTCCTCCTAAGAGCATCAAACTGCTTTGCAAAGTAACAAGTGACTGAAAATTTCACCTTTCCCCCACTACTCGAAGATTCATCATCGAAAGAGATCCTCAAGTGAGGAGAAGTTTTTGAATCTGAAAAGAGGGAAGTTATTGTACTGGAAGCATCTTCAGAACCATGGCTCCCATAATGCATATAATCCGTGTCTAGAGAACCAAAAGACTGCCATGTTGAAAGGCTAAAAGCCACTCCAGCCTCCTTGTTCGTGTCACTCGTGTTCCAACTCCGTTCAGACACGCTTGACTTATCAGTGACCCAGTCACTATACACTTTCGAGCAAAGTGCATAAGATATAATGCTAGTAGGTTCATTGTCATAAACAGCTAGGACAACATCTATTGAACCATTGAGTGGAACCATCAGCCTAGATCCATCAGGTATAAGAGATGCATAAGAAATAAATGAAGGTGAAGAACCCATAAGGAGATTAAACTTATGAGCCTCACTGGGTGACATCTGAGAATAAGTTCTCTGAACACTGGAAACAGGATCTCTGATCATATTCTTATAGTCTCCCGAAGCATGAAAAGACCTGATTGATGATAAATGCAATGAAGAAGGTGGCAGCCCCTTCCTGATTCTGTCTTGAAGTCTCATAGCAGAGTCGAACGAGTGAACTCTTGCAGGTAACTTTAGTCTTCTAAAAGGAGGCAAATCAAGTTGACTTGGTTGTCTGAGAGGAGCAGCTTCAGATCTATCTCCTTGTAGCAACTGAGCTTTTTTGGGAGAACAATCAGTGCCAGACCAAGCAAAGTCTATCTGATCAGAAAGGACCGATGCAGCTGAAGGAGCTCGTTCCAAGGATGTTTGATTAAATGTATTCTCCCCTTCCGTCTGCATTTCCTGCATTGTCTCGCTCTCAGATGAGGTCAACATGGAACTTTCTAGCTCACCAGAACCATAAGGTGATACACCAGTTCCCTCCTGTTCAGACTGCAGAGCTTTCTCGGGGTATTCCTCTGAGTCTGAGAACTCGGGCACAGACTCTTCGTAAACATGTTCGAGAGTGTCATTCTTTAGAAACATGTCCCTTCTCCAATCTATCAGCTCATTACAAGATCCACAATCTTCTGAACCCACTGAACCAGAACTCTTTTGGAGGAAGGACTTCATGGACAAAAGCCGACGATCCCAAACATGTGAAGCAATCACGAGGGAATGCCTCAAGCGATTTAGCTCAAGAATGTCTATTGCTCCCTGTCTTGGGTCGAAAGTTTCATCCTCATCCAGCTGAAGAAAGTCCTATTGTACAAGCAAACAGAAACAAAAAAAGTAAGGAGAAACGCAGCACTTACCATACATGCTAAACTATAAAATCTGCAACCTACCTACATTATTAAATTCGTGAGAGGAAAATGTACAAGTAATAAAGATTGATGTCAAGTAGTTTCTTACATGGTAATCGTTCTTTTCCTTCATAAGCAGCTCCTTTAACTCCACAATGCAGTCATGCAATTGAGTTGTATCGGATGGTTCACATTCTACAGGGTAACTTTTCTCTTCAACCCTGCGGAAGGCACTAGATATTTCTGCGTACAAAGCTTTGGCTTTACAAAGTAACTGCAAGATATATCACATAGAACTATAGTAAGCATAAAAGCATATCAAAGACATCGCAAATACTTGGAATCATTTCAAGATAGCACGAGAAGTGTTAAATATTTTTGTCACCTCAGCTGCTTCTTTCCTTAACCACTCCTGTTCAGTGTAGCCACTAAATTCAAGGGTTAATGGAGGCAGACGAACTGACAGAATATCAATGGGAGTATAGCGGAAGAATGCAACCATACTTCCACACCTGAAAAAGCTAAGTCTGTTATTCACTCAATAGCGATGGTGAAGCAAAGACTAAATTAACACAAAGATTTCAAACTCAGGCAGATGCCAACCCAATTCTTAAGGAATACCATGCAGTACGCACCCATAGTATCGGAGGCAGTCTCTTTGCAGAGAATGACCACAGCTAGCAACCCGGTTAGCAGTTGCATGATTTGAAAAACTAAGTTCCAAGAACTTCCCAAACGAGAGTCCCCAAGCAGCATCTGACATTATTACTCTGCGAGTCGCTGGCGGAACTCCCTCTATTTGTGCACACTTAAGGCATCGATGCCACATCCAAATCTTTTTGTCCCGTTCTCCAGGAAGAGAATTCACCAAGGGAAGACGTCTAACGTTTATAGTAAGATTCGCCTGCTGGTGAGTATAGCAGATGACATGAGCCTCAGCTGGCTCCTTGCACGATTGACAGGAAGATATCTGACATCATAACGTACAATACAAAAGTAGCATGAAATTATTTTTGATAATGGAATGTCATGTATTGTTAAAGGGACAAAAGATGATTGCTACCTGACCAAAAAGATCATCCTGAAGATATCGCCCAAGTGGCTTATCGAAGGAGCCATAAAACTTGATGCGAAGTAGCCGAGAACGCACACATACTGTTCCATTTAGAACACATCGACTAGAGAAGGACACTAATATGCTTTGACGACTGTCAGCAGCTGAATAGAATTCATCGGGGATTTTGGTTTCATCTGATCTTTCTAGCTTTGATAGATCTCCTAGTTCTATGGGTTGACTCTCTTCTTGACCTGAAGTTTCTACTGATCGTTCAATTGTTTGATCTTCAATTTCAATAGAGCCAACAGGTTTTGTATCATGTGCCGAAAAAAGTGAGAGATTTGCATGATCTGCAGTAATGAGAACATCTCTTGCTCCACCATCATCTAGGTTAGATTGGTCACCATATTGGGGGTAATGATGCTCTGACAATGACTCTGGTAAAACTGCCTCCACAGTAAAGTTGGACCCTATCTGGACATTTGGGTCATTAGCAACTCTCTGCGCTCTTACAGGCACAGCAGAATGAGAAATCACTGAGATGGCATTATCAGCAGATGTCCTCTCTGGTATAGCAATTGAGGTTGCTGCAGACTCTTTAGGTAGACTAGCACCCTCATCAGCAAGAAATGATGTCTCAAGAGATAGATGATATGCAGCAAATACAGCATACTGAACGACCTTCTTCAGCTTCTTGAGCTCTTCACGACATGAGCCCCTCAGCAAAACCTGCAAATTGTCAAATGAAAGGATAAGTAACCCTCTAATTCTATCTTCAGCCTCTTGATCAAGGTAAAAGAGCACTTCATTGTCAATTTTGTGTTATAGCCCAAGTAAAAACTCGCAACCCTTATAGGCAAAAATAAAAAACCATGAAAAGAACATATTGAAAGATGAGAGAACCCCATTGAAGTTTCCATTACATTTTAACCAATGTTCGCAATGTTATCTAAAGTGAAATGCTCATAGATCATCAATGCTTTCCTGGGCTTAAAGCTCAAAGCACAATTAAAGTACGTGGCTTTTGCATATGTAATGCAAGAAATTATAACTATAAAGTACAAATACACACAAATTTTGCGTGAACATAGAAATTGAAAAAGAAGGGCAATTAAGTCAAATATATAAAGTGTAAAGATGATAAATTAAATCTCTACTTCAAAATTAGCTAGTAGAAGGCAAAAGTACAAATGATACAAAAGAAATAATCATAAAATGTCATAATATAAACAAATCTATAAGGGAAACATTCACTGATTACTCATTGTATCTAGAGCAAAGCGGTCAAAGTTAAATGGAATGCATCATAAAAGTAGTATGAACGTTGCACACTGAAGATGTAGAGAACAAGTACACCAACCATTATGCATGATTTTGATCATACTTAGAACATCAAAAAATTAGAGTTGCAATAAACAAGTGATTGATTCTACGAGTAGGGGAAATTACCGTGCAACCTAAACGCCTGGGACAACCATCAAAAAACATCAGAGTTTTTGATGTCCTTTTGTTCAATTGGTTGGCATGTTCATGCTCTTCAGATACTTTTTCTAAGTGGAAGAGTTCACAATGTCCCAATCTTGTTGTGGCTATGTTATCAATGGATGGGGTTATAAGAGCACCAGTGCACCTGGCTACTCGCTCTAGCAGTGGCACCTTAACATTCAACACCAAAGAGATCTCTTTTTCCAATAGAAGCTCCTGAGCATATGAAGATACACTTTTCTCCACAAGTAGCACATTAGGATGATGGGCCTCTATTCTTGAAACAATCATCTTGAGGTGCTCCTTCTCCTGTTAGGATAACAGAACATTGTAAAAGTGTTTCTATTTGCTCATATATCCTCACTTACAGATTAGCAGATCAACTAAAAACCTGTTGTAATAAGGTGTCAAAAGATGCCAACTGAGTGGCAGCTCTTTGGTACTCAAGTGCTCCTCCTAAGATAAGTAATCGGGCATTTTTGTACTGTGAAGTCATGCGCTTGTGTTTGATATTCTTAGTACAAACTACTCCTTTAATGAGGGTGCTGCATTGAACCAAAAGCGAATCATGATTCTAACTGAATAAACAAGTCTAAACCCCCATGTTATCATGTGAAAAAAAAAGTGAAATTTCAATGTGTGTGGGGTAATAAGAGAAATTTTTTACCTATCACTTCGGGTTCCTGAAGCTATGCACTTAATCTTTACATAATCAACTGGATCCATACTGCCTCCTTTACTAGTATCAGGCTTTACATAATTTGCAGCTTGCCATGCTAGTGATGTAACTATGTCAATCCAGTCATCGGCAGCGCTTTCTTTCCCAGAATGTATATCTTCTCCTTGCAATAGCTGCAAGACAAGAGCCCTGAAATGACCATGTACAACAGATCTTAATGGTTCCTTATGATCTAATTGTTGTTTATCCTTTGCAGGGAAAATGCTGGAGAGGCTCCCACTTGAAGAGAATGTTGTGCCTGTCTCTCCAATTTCATCATCTTCGTCATCATATGTGAAGAAATTATTTTGTGCCTCATCATCTTCATCATCAGGTGGAGGAGGAAACCATATAGGACCATTGTTTTCAAAATCCAATGGCTTTTGCTGCTTCTCTAACTGGTCTCGGTAAACGGACAAATTGTTAGAGTCATTAGCAGTCTCTGGATCCTCATTATCTTTCTCAAGCCTTCCTAAAACAACCAAGGTTTCTTGATCAAAGGGACCATCATTCTGAGACCTTGGAGTCTCCTGTTGGTCCTGAACAGAATGCCCAACTCTATTGGAAGTAAAACGAATCCTAGAGGGGCTGTTTGATGGACTAGATCCAAATGATCTGAGATGGTAAAATTTATGTCTAGCACTAACACTACATGATTCTAAATCAGAAGTATCATGACAACAATCACTTGATGGGCTAACAGATTGATTCGTGAAGTCCCCTCCTTCATCTTCATCACTCCTAAAATTGTAAAAAGAAAGGTAAGATTTCTTAGTTAAGAAAGCAGCTACTCCAAAAACTCAAGTTCATTTAACTTTTGCAATCTGATGAAACCATTGTGGCTGCTGTTTGACGTTAGGTAGTTAAATACTTAAATTAACCCACAGAAAAATGGAATGGGAGAGGGGATATTTGGAATATCATAGTCACACCATTTCTACATTAGGGATGATGTGGAAACAGTACAGAAGATTTTTCGCGAGGATTCTAAGAAGCCCATGTGGAGAATTAGGAGCTCCTTAGTGTTGCACTTGTATATGTGGTGTAGCAAAACTAGAGCTCTTTATCAGAATTACATGCTATATGCCCTGGTAGGAGACTCTAGCTTTTTGTACAATAGATTTTTGAATCAACTACTTTTAAGACAATAGACTAGACAATTCCTGGAATAGATCAAAATCTCTTTTTGAGAATAAGTAAACTAAACTCTAATATACACCAATTCCGGAAACTAAAACAACTAAATCAATAATTAGATAGCATAACAATCTTGACATATAAGATGTTTCTATTTAATAATAATTAAACATATACGGAAAACACAAGATTTCAAACTGGAAAAATTCCAAAGAAAGAAATTCCATAAAATTATATAGTTTGTTACCTGCTAGGCGAATGACGCAGAGACACCGGAGATGGATGACTTGAAAAGGCTGTAAAACTACTCTTACTTGCATCATGGGTAGAATAACCATCAAACATGTCACTACTGAAATTTGGTGACGGCGGTTCTGGGCTTTCCCTTGGAGATTCAGAAGGATAAACTTTGTCACAAAACTTCCTTGTGCTTCTATGACAATTGCTTAGATCAGAACAAAATTTGCACACCTTGATATCAACCACAGACCTCACCGTGTTTTTGGATTCTCCTGATCCGGATGAAAAAACATCCGAAGATCCAAAAATGTGCACAACACAATCCCTGCAAAACACTCGACTACAACTTAAGCAGTGGAACTTGAGGCAAGAATCAGTAAACTTCATCTTGCATTCATAACAGGTTTTGCAACTTTCAACATCCATATCGCTTCCGCCAACCAATGAAGTTCGATCACTTTTACCCCACTTTATCCAAGCCTTAACTTTCTCTATCAAATCCAGTAGAGAACTATCTGGCACTCCCATAGACCAGCAGTCAAACCACCAAGTTTTGCCTCAATAACATAAGTCAATCAACTCTTAATACTTCTCCTAATCTAAAGTTTATGTAATCTGATTTCTTGGTGTTAAAAGAAGAAACTCTATCAAAACTATAACCCACAATAAAAATGGTGGATTCAAAGTTATATTTAATGTATTTTTTTTCTTTAAAAATGAAAAAGGTTCCTCATAAAGAACAAGAGAAACAAACAAACAGTAAGACTTCCCCTCAGAAATCCCTAAATATCCAGAAGGGAAAAACAAATTACAACAATTTACTTCACACTGAATTTGATATATATACAACCAAAAAAAGCTTGAAACTTGTGACAACAGAAAGACTGAGACTTTTTGACCAATAAATTGACTCAAAACCTAAAAACCCAACTCAACCAATCCCAGAATCATCAAGATTTGATCCCAAAATCAATTTTTTCATAACAATCAAGATCAGATCCAGAGCTCAGAACCAAACAACAACTGAAACACACTCTTGTCACTTGACAGATTCTGAAACTAATTCCTCTAAAAAAAAAACAGTTAAACTTGCCAAACCCCAGATTAACAATATCTAGAGATAAATAAACAACCCCACCTAAAAAAGCAAGAAACTTTTTCAACTTCAGCTCAAAATATGAGAACCCCAGATCAAGCAACACAAGTATAAAGCCCTTTAAGTGATGAAAAATTGAATCTTTTTAACTTCAGAGTAAAATAACACAACCCCAGATCAAGTAACACAAGTATAAAGCCTTTAGGTAATGAAAAATTGAATCTTTTTCAACTTCAGTGCAATATAAGACAACCCCAGATCAAGAAACACAAGTATATAGCCTTTAGGTGATGAAAAATTGAATCTTTTTGAACTTCAGAGTAATAAAACACAACCCCAGATCAAGTAACACAAGTATAAAGACTAAAAATTGAATCTTTTTTCAACAGATACAGAGATTTATGTGGGCTGATGAATTAAAGAACAAAGAGAATAAGAATGAAAAGGAGAAAACGGAAGAGTACTGATGAAGTAGAAGAAGAAGAAGAAGAAAAAATGGTAATAGCTCTTATCTCCATGAACATAACATTCATCTGTTTCTCTCTCCTTACCATATTTTCAGGCATTGCTTTTGCTGTTTTCATTTCTCTAAACTTTTAATAACAATTAAAAAATTCATCTTTACATTCATAGAATTTGAAGATTCATTTTACACAGAACACCTCTTTTCTCTTCTTATTCTTCTTCTTAAATAAAAAATAATAATAATTTTTTTAATAAAATACAATAATTAGTTCATGTATTTAAACCATTTTTTTCTTTTCCTTTTTCTCTCTCTTACTTTACTTTTCTATATCACTATGCACTTTATCTTATGAACATGAAACCTTTTAATATTATATATAAAAAAAAGAATATTATAAAATAATATAGAATTTAAATTAATAAAAGTCTCGAGTTTAAACGCTACTATAGTTGGATGTAACAAAAATTAAATAAAAGAAAAAGCTATGAATTCTATAGCCATTGATTGGGCATGAGATTTATTGGTAATAATAATATAATGATAATAATATTGAGGGTTAGTTTATTATTTAAATTATTTTATTTTATTTTTTTTGAATCTTTTGTTTAAAGGGTATTGAAATTCTTGAGCTACTATTGGTCAGCAACAGCGTATGGAATGAAGTATTTTGGCAGCACAGTCAGAGACAAGTATTAAGATAGTGAAAGATTTGTATTTTATTTAATTAATTATATGGTTTGTCTTTTTCAATTTTTTTATATAGCAAAGTAGTTGCAATTTTCAATGTGCAACTACTTTTATTATATGAAGAAAAAAAATTACTCCATTTTATATTTATTTTGGAGAGAAGTATGATAAATGCTTCTCAAATTGATGTAAATTATTTATTTTGTATAATTTTAAAAATATTCATTTATCTGTGTAATTGTATTTAGATACATTACATTGTAAATGGTTATAAGCTTTTATAGGTGCATGAAACTCTTTATAAAAAATTAAGAGAAATATTAAAAAATCTTTTAGACTTTACGAGAATTTTTAGAGGTGTATATATATCACTTATGTTGTAAGATCAGGAGTGTATTTAAATTTAGTTAGTCAAAGAAATGAGGCAATCACTAATTTAAAGATGAAATTTATAATTCACGGCAAGTTTAGACGTGTTTTATATTATTATTTTTTTTATATTTTTGTAGGGGAAAAGAAGTCGGAAAGAAAAGAGCGAGAGTTGAACTCATACCTATAGTGTGAAAGAGATAAATATTGTTTTTTTTATTATTTTGCTCTTGTTGACCTTGTTGATATGTTAAAAATTATTTATTTGTTTTTAGTAATATATTTTTCATAAAATTGTATTGTTTTAAAGTATAATTAATTACATGACTACAGTCAAGCCAATTGTTCGAATAAATCTCACAAAATTAAAATATAGGGTATAATTACTTACATATATCTCTTTCACATAAGAAATGTAAAAAGAAATATATATATATAATTAACGTGATAAGTATGGGATTTTAATTTTATCAATTTTTTTTTAATTTAATATATTATTAGTGGATTTCAAGTGGAGTCTGAAGAAGATATACTATACATAAAATATTATTCTTATCTCATAAATTGTAAAGATAGAGAGACTATTTTTTGATAGAATTTTGACTCGTAAAAATCTTAAAATAATTTTTTTTTAAATACGAAAATGAAAACGATAACAACGATGAAAATGGTGTGCATATTCTAATTAAGCTAACATAGCTCATAGATAGAAATTTGTTTTTAATATTATCGTTTATATACTCTATTTGATTATTTATATAATACTTATCTGATATCGATAATTGTCTAAACATTTAATTTACAACTAAAAAATATATACTTAAATTATCTTAATAAATATTCAGAATTATATATTATCTATATTTTTTCATTAATCTCTTTATGTGGATGACAGTAGTTCATCTCCATGTTGACATTTTTTTTTCAATATGAACCTATTTAAATTATAAAGAGTGGGCGTACTTTTTAATATTAATTAATTAATATGATATATATATCTTATCTTTTGAGTTAATTTATTTTTTGGGGGAAAAAAAAAATTTCTTGTATACGTAATGTCCAATAATACAGTAAATAAATTAACTTTGCACCTAATAAATCCAAAATCTGTCGTTTCATTTCATCTACTAATCTCATGTTTCAGTGAGTGCAACAAAAACATTACGTATAATTCTTATTTATTATTATTATTATTATATATATATAACATGTCAGAAAAAGACATTTTTTAAAAAAAAATTGTACCTCATTTATATATTTATTATAAATAATCCATGCAACTATTTTTTGAAGAATTTATTTTTGTCCATCTATCGTAACATATTTGTATATTATCCATGCATGGTTAGTTTTAAAAATATATATTCGTAATTTACTTATCCACCTTTTGAGAATTATTTGGGACACTTTTAATTTCTTAATATATTTTATACTATATGAACGTGGAATATTATATATATATATATATATATATATAACATGTATGGTATATCAGTAATATTAGTTGACAAGTATATATTAAAAGTCAAAAGAAAATTAATTATTTGATTTTTTTCAAAAAAATAAAAATTAAACTGATAGTGTTGTGTAGGTAAGTATATATATATATATCTATTTTCCATTGTGGTACTTCTCTAAGAAAGAGAGCCTAAATGAAGCTTTATCGATTTTTCTATTTTTTAATTAAAGGTAAATTATATATAATAGCAAATTAATAACCTAAAATAAATGGAGTAGCCATGGTTTGATTTAATTGTGCCCCATAGCAAATGTTTGCAAAAAATTGTCAGGCGACTCTCTCCCAAATATCTCGCTCGCCACTCTCCTCCAATATCTCGCTCGCTTCCTCACTTTTTATACAAACACAAGGGTATAAAAATTGTTTCTAATTGTATAAAGCAGATAAAACTGTATAAATGCATATATTTTTGTTCCCCTCTTCCAGATCTCGCTCGCCACTCTTTCAGATTTCGCTCGCCACCCTCGCATTTCTCACTTATACAAACAGAAGTGAAATGTATAAATTGTGTTTCTGTTTGAATAAAGCGTGATAAAATTGTATATACATATGCAAGTACAAATATTTTCGTCCTATACACTTATAATTATACAATAAAAGTACTCTCCTGCCTAGTTTCTTTTGTCTTTCTCTCTTTCTCGTTTTATACAATTTTCAAATTGTATCTAATTTCTCTCTTTTTCGTTTTAAACAATTCGATTCAGTTGTATATTCCTTGTCAAGTCTCTTTTGTCTTTTTCTCTTTCTCATTTCATACAAATTCAAATTGTATATAATCGTTCTATACACTTATAATAATACAATCCGTTTTATACACTTCGTTTTTATACAGTTTTATGTCAAAGTGTCTTTCTCTTTCTTGTTCTATACACTTTGTTTTATACAATTTGCTTCAACTGTATATGTATAACAAATTATACAGTTTCTGTGTTTACTATGGAGCGCAGTTATGCAAACTTTGTTATAGCATACAAATATAAAATTTTTATTTGCTATATATAAAAGTTGCCCTTTAATTAAATAAAGGTCAATATGCATGTGAGATATACAAACATCATAGTTAGTTTTGTTGAATATAGAATGAAGTTTTTTCGATTTTTCTACCTTTAACTAATTAATTAAAGGTCAAAATATACAAACCTCGTAATTAGCTTCGTTACATATAGAATGAGATTTTATCGCTTTGTCTATCTTTGAACTAATTAAAGGTCAATATATGAGAATTGAGTTATACAAACATCATATAGTTGGCTTTATTGAATATATAGTTGCAAAAATCGAGTTATTATGAATATATATATATAATTTGTCTTAAAAAAAAAAATTCGACCTCGATAGAAAATGAACAACGGCATGAAGTTGATGAGCAGGGAAAATGTCTTTTTTCTAGTTGGCCAAGCGGCCCCGTCTTCCATAGCCAGGTTTTATATATATATATATATATATATTTTATTTATTTATTTTTTAACTTAGGGTTTCGGTTTGGTGAGAAGACATTTGTGTGTCAACTGTCAAGTTATGTGTGCTTTCTTCCATTTCTTGCCCCTTTTGTTGTACTCTTTTTCCTCTTGGAGTTTTCTTGATTAATAATTCAGAAAAAAGTTCCCTAATTTCACAAATTTATTTTTTATTTTATCGTAATGTTCAAATCAGCTTGAATATATATCTACACTATTACGAATATTTATCATCATTTATCAATAGTATGATCAAATATCGAATAACTCTTCTCATCAAACTCTAGATAAAGTATTTTCTTTTTATTTCTGTTAAGACTTAAAACTGATATCTCGTTATTCTCGATCCACTTCATTTTTACTATGTTTGTTTGGGATACATAACTTGTGGTATTCCATCCCCTTTGTTCAATTTTTTCTCTTTCACAAAATAACTTGGAAGTTGTCTATTTGTTCCCTACTTTTTGTTGGGATTTGAGTTGAGATGTATAAAATCAAATATATTGCTTAGGATTCTTGGTGGTTAGGTGTAAGCACCCCACAAAAAGTTTTTTAAATTTATACAAAAAAAAAAAAAAAAGTTACACATCATTTCTTCAACATGTCATTTACAACTAAAGAATTGAAAAGATAGATTTTTGGCAAAGTGGTCTTTGGTCAATAAAGTGATCAGTGTAATTCTTGAAAAATTAGGGTTCCATTTCTAATATAATACAAAATATTAGATAATTTTTTTTCATATTCGATATATCTAGATAACTGAAAGAATAATATGTATTTTTATTAAGAGATATAGTAACAAGTATGTTTAAGATGATAGTAATTTCGAGGTACGTGTAAATTGACTGAAAATATTATCAAATTATCAATGTTTCTGCTAAGAGATTATACATGAATAAACAATCGAAACGGACACTAAAATAAAATTCTAAATCTTCATGATCATCCATGACTCATTACCATGCGGAGGGTATTGGTATTTTGTGTAACTTTTTTTTTTTTCTACAAGTTATTTTATATTATATGTTTTGTCAATTTAGTGTTACAAAATGGGTCCTATAAAAGTACATTTATTCCTTTTAATGTCTTTAAATAATCTTTACCAAATTCCTACTTCCTTGTGAATTGAAACCCCACGCCCTCCACAACCCTAATAAACTATGCATTATTTTAAATTATTTATCGTATTTTTTTTATATATATATTTTTATTAAAGTATATTAATTATAAAATATTTTAATTTTTTAATTTTTATTTATGTATTTTATCATCTATATAATATTATTTTATAAAATTTAGATATTTATCTTCAATTTTTAAATGACATGTGATTTAAAATAAATATTTTTTTAAAAAAAATATTGAATCGAAGTTTATTTAGAAACTATTATTAAATAGTATTCTTGTTTTTATTATTTATGTAGTCAACCGTCACTTTATTTCCCGTAAAACATCACTATTTGGGGGTTCAAAGAGATTTGTCTTACCATATTTAAAATATATTATGAATTCACAACTTATAATTTTTTTAATATAATTTTTAAAACATTAACTTACTTTTAACTTTTTTTTAAAAAACTTATACACAAATTCATATTAAAAATTAATTATTTTTATTTTCATATTTAAAATAGTACCACATGAAATAAAACGAATAGAATAATCATACAAAAATACATTACGTGAATATAATTTATTTAATTAAGAAAAATATCTAAGCCATCCTAATACAAACCTTTTAAATTATTTTTTTCAACATTTTCATTTCTTTTTCCCTTTTTCTCTACCCATACATAAAATTATTTTATTTCATTAAGCATGGGCTAGTTATATTGTTTGGTCAAATATTCCCATGTGGGTGTATTGAGGTATATTTGTTATAATTTCTTTATTTCAATAAAAAAAAAATTGGGTGTATCTAAAAATTTGCAAATCAAATGATTTTTTTAGACCCACCAACAAGCACCCACCTACATTTATTAGAGCCAATATTTAAAGTACATTTATTTAAATATTGAATTAAGAAAGCTGTTTTGTAAATAGTTAGTAACTAATATAATTTTTTTGATATCATTAAAGGATTAGTGATAATTTTTTATTATTTAGCCATAAAAATTATTCATTGCTAATTTATTTTTAATAAATGTATAGTAAAATCTAAGTATAGTTTATATATTTTAGGACAAAAAGTAAATTGCTCAAATTTGTAGCAATCATTTGACTTGTTGACTAAATGCTTTAATTATTAAATATAAAGTTGTAGTGGATTTTCTTTCTAGTGCTCTTTAGAACTTTATAGAAGGGTAAATTTTATCCTCTAAATTTTAATGATTCTATTCAAGAAATTAACGGGGTTAAAAACTTATCCTTATTTTGCTAGATAATAAGTAAAATGAATGTAATAAAATTTTTATTTTGATAATAGATAAATGTATCTTTTTAGTTTGATTTCGATTTGTAATTGTATTTTCTAATTTTGAGTGTGCATAAACAAATATTTAAATTTGTATAAAGTTGAACAGTTAGACATATGTTTCTACGTAGCCTATTTGTGTCTTAAGTCATCTTCTACGTGTACTATATCACGCAGGACGTATGTACTTACTTATTTAATTTTTATATAAATTTAAAAGTCTGATTATTCACGTCCAAAGTTAAAAATATAAATACGAATTAATGTATGACATATTTATATATTATGCCAAAATTTAATGACATTTTTAAAAATTATTATACTTATTACATTAATTAAAGTGGTGGTCTAAAATTTTGTTTCATGATTTTGACTTTTCAATAATGGGACTTCAATAAACCTATATGTCATTTCATTTTCCTAATACTTATTTGCCAATTTTGGAAATATTTTCTTTTTCATTAGTTGCTATATTTCTTAATCAATTTGATGTAAATGTTGGTCCCATGAAAAAAAAAAAGAAGAGAAAAACATTAATAGGTAAAAAAAAAAAGAAGCCAAAAAAAGCAATTTTAAATGCATAGGTCTTTGATATTAATGGGTTGGTGGCTAATTGAGTTTTTTTTGACTATTAGAAAAAAATTTACTTTAAAAAAAAAAAAAGATTTGTAGCAGCCTAATTGGTGAATAAGTCACAAGAATAATCTTAGCTTAGAGTTCCTTTTATTTACTCATTTTTGTAAGAATTTTAAGTATTATACATTGCGTTAATAATATTTATATTGTCGATAGCAAATAAATAATTTGATATATTAAGTTTTTGCTTTGTGCGATTTTTTTAGAGAAGGGTCATATTTTTTCCGGATTGTGTTGATTATATGTAACTCTATTTTTTATTTTTACAAGAAGTTTTCACGATTAAATTTGCGACTTTTTAATTGCATGTCGACGTTTTTATTGTTATTCATGATTTCATGTAACTCGACAATCATTAATTGATAACCTACTAAAAATAGTAACTAACATATTATAAAAAGTTAAACTTTACTGATTGTGTATTTTTTTTACGTGAACATCCTTCTTAATAACTCGATCAAGACAAGTAGTTTCAAATGTCACGATACTGCTATAGAGAAGGAAAATTTAACCCCGATGAATATCAAAACACTCGTAAACAATTATTGAAAGCAAATTTTGCAAAATCAGCCCATGTGATGCACTAAAAGTTGATTTAACTTTTAATTAAAATGGACTAAAAATGGACCAACCTATTCATCTATTGGGCCATCGTAATTAAATTGGTGAGATATAGTTTCAATTAACATGATAGCAATTTAATTGTCAAAATATCCAAAATTATATTATTTTTAACAAATAAAGTTGTTAACATACATTAGTAGGATATATATTGAATAGTTATCTTTCGTTAATCATGCGCTTAATTTCTTTATCGTAATTGTTATATCAATTTGTATACATAACGAATTTTATATAATATAATATATTCTATTTGCTTGAGCTCTCGATAGGAACATAGTTTCGAAAATTTGCCATATCAACATTATCATGAAATCATTAATCACAAAGAAAAATTATATAGTATAGTTCGATAAAACTCGGGTGAAATTAAAAAAAGATAGGTAAGTGCAATAGTTAGAAGTTTTAAGGACCAAAGTGTCATGTGAAGAAAGTTAAGGGCTTGTTTGGTTTATATTATTTTATTATTACCAGTACTAGTAGTTTATACCCTTTATTCCCCAAAACTTAAAACCCTAAACCCTTGCCGTCGTCAATTTCCGGCGGTTCTTCCACGGCGGAGCTCCACCGTAATCTCAACTAATTTATTTTCCGTTCACATAGCTTCGGAGGAAATTTTCAGGAGCGAAGATGGTGGTGAAGGTGGACAATACGGAAAGTATTCCTGCTACAGATGAGGTGGTTTTTTTTTGTACTACTTTTCAAATTTACAGATAAAATGGCGTAAAGGGTAGCTGAGAAAGTTGATTTTTTTGAATTAAGTGTTAGAAAAATTTGTTCTTGGCGACTTATTACAATTAGAATTTCTGTATCTTTTGTTCTATTGATATCTGTATTGGATGAATGAGATGTTGTTATTGTATCTTTTAAGGGGTTTGGTGTGTAATTTTGTGTTCTTGCTTGCATTCTAACTGACCGAGCTAATTTGAATGTTAGAAGTGGTGGAATGAGTTCCTTCATCAGAATCTATGAGTGGATTGTGTGTAAATTAACCAGCTTTTAGTTAATGTGGACTGGTAATTTGAAGGAAACTGATACAATTTTGAATATCTGGAAATAGTAGTTGGAATGGGATAAACTATGGTTTATATATGGTGTTTATGATCATTATCAAACACAGAAGTGATCTGTTTTGATCGCTTATGCTTATTTTGAGAAGAGGAAATGTTTTCCGTGTTTTAGTATATTTCTGGACTTTGCCTTCTTTACAATAGTATTGGACCTTAGTGTTAGAAACTTGAGCTATGGCTTGTTGGAACTTAATGATCTGTTCCTACAAGTTTTCTCAGTCCACCACACTATTTTCACATGGATTTCATGTGGTGATTTTATCTTTTTTCAGAGTAATTCAAGGTGGGAACTTTTGTTCTTATGGTTTTCTCCAGTTACATCTATCATTTCCTAGTGAAAATATAAGGTGGGGTTTGGTGTTGTTCTGTCCTGGGAAAAGGGGATTTTCCTTAATATGGTGTTTGTGAAATGAAATAGTTATAGGATCAAAAGGCTCACACAATTGGTTATTAGATCCAAGATTTCTTGATTAGAAGTATCAAGCACATCAATATGAATAAAAAGCTTTAGCACTTGATCATTTGCTTTCTTATTCTTACTCAACTGCGTAGTGATTCTTTTCGATATCTTGATTGGCAGGTCATTTCTGAAGAGATGGATATGAAGAAAAAGAAATACCTTAGGGGCGAAGCAGCGAATTTGAAGGTACTGAAGTTTGTTAAGATTTCTGAACTTTCATTTAGCTTTTAGCTTTAATTCTGGTCAGTTTTTCTTTTCCTTGATGATCATATGCTAAATAGCTAGTTCTAATCATTTGCAGGATTTGAAAGATAAAAAATTACAGGGTCAGCTTGCTGTGCAAGAAGAGTTATTTGGAAAATCTGCAGCAGCTGCTGCGAAGGCTGAGAAGGTGTCTGGACTATGTTCTGATAGTTTAGCTTAATTTTCTAGACATCTACATAATATTGGTGAAGCATATCACTACTTTTGTTTCTCACATTGTAACTAGTAGATGTATTCTACTGCCCTTACTGCTCCCTCCTTCCACCCCAATGGACCCACCCACCCGCACCAGATTGTTCTCTTTCTGTTGTTTGTATTTTTCATTGAACTCAATTGCAGAAAACCTAGGTCAAATAGCATATATTGAGTTGCCTCTGTAACCACTTCAAATTTATTTTATCAGCTGCATACAATTTTATGCCTGTCACTGAGATTTGTTTGAATTTCTAAGTCTTCTGCTTTTGTCAGTGGCTTATGCCAAGTGAGGGTGGTTATCTAGAGGGTGATGGTATTGAGAAGACATGGAGAATAAAGCAGGACGCAATTGCCAGTGAAGTTGACATTTTGAGCTCCAGGAAACAATTTGATATTGTCTTACCAGGTTAAGATTTTGGAAGATTTTGCTTATATATAACTACTGAAAAAGATGCAAAGTTGCTGGTCTTTGTTTCATTTTCATTTTGATGATCATGGAATTTTGTCATGTCATGCATGTTTATCCATTTGAACTTGTAAGCAGAATAAACTTTATATGCTTCATCCCTAGCAACTGTAACTGCTTTACGTCATTTCTCATCGTTACATCTGAGATTTTCCTCAGACAATTCTTTGAATCTTAGTAATAGCCTCACTATGGAAGCCGATGAAGATGAGAACCTTACTTATTTTTCTTTATCAAATAATTTTGAAATAGTTATGAAATGTTTGGTCTAATATGCTATATACTTCATTTCATACTCAGTTTTATCAAATAAGTGGTGGTGGTGGTAATCTTCTGTTTGTTTATTTTCAGTTCTTTCTACCTTTGAGTTTTTGCCTCATTTTTTTTGTGCTTGATATTTTACCAGTACGGATATTCGATGATTAGCCTGCATCATCCATCTTATTAACTTTTGATGATAAAGTGATTCATTTCTCCTCTCAATACAAACTTCACTTAGATGGTCGAATATGATGCCTAGCTTTTTTTTTGTTATGAAACCTTGTTTTGCTTTGGCGGAAGGGGGGGGGGGTATATGGACGGAATTATGCATATGTTGTTGATAAACTGTCCTTAATAGTCCTTGACAGTGTTGGGGTCCGATTCATAACATGCTATGGGAGGTTTTTAAAAATTTCCATCTTTCAATAGCTTTCAAGTCAAGTCCTTTCTGTGTCTCCTGTCTGTCATTTGCTTTTTTATGCTTCCATAGATTATGGTTTAATGTAGTTTCACTGTTTCACATCAGTTGACTTGTATTTTGCAGATTTTGGTCCTTACACTCTTGAATTCACCCCTAGCGGTCGCTACATGGCTGCAGCTGGACGCAAGGGTCACATTGCTATTGTAGATATGAAAAACATGAGCGCCATTAAAGAACTACAGGTATTTATTGTTGTTTGATTTATTCGTGAAAAAGATTATATGAAGCAAGCATATTGATGTTATTGTTATACTTCATAAATGGGTCAAGGATTTTACTTTGAGAGGTTTCAAGGATGTCTGTCACACTCAACAGTCCATTTAACATGGGGTATTCTTAGCTTGTAGCTAGACAGTTTAGTATCATTAATTTCAGAATCACATATAAAACTTAGTTTATGGAGAAGTGTCAGCATCATTTTATCCTATTACACAACATCATTGAAATGAAGTTTTGTATTACATTGGTATTTTTTTAAAAAATAGAAAAAAAACCCATCTTTTATTACATTCGCATTATGTAGTTTCTCACCAGTTTCTGATGCTCAGGTTTGCTTATAGCTTATGTTTCTATTGCAGGTCAGGGAAACAGTGCGTGATGTAGTATTCTTGCATAATGAACTGTTTTTCGCTGCTGCTCAGAAGAAGTATGACTCATTTTATGTCCAAATTTCTTGATTGTAATGTGTTGTAAGAAGGGTTTCAAAGGCCCTCTACTCCTCTGGTTATGTTTCACTGGGTATAGAATAAGTTCCTATGCTCTTCTTAAATGTTCAGATGAAAAGATATGAAAAGATGACTTTCAGATGAACTTGTTTTAGCATTTCCTTCTCTCTTTGTGTCCACTCGAATTTTTCTGCTGGATCCTCTGCCAAGCTCAATAATTTCGTCAGCAATATTGTGCTTGTCCTTTTATACCCCACTTCCCAACATTCTTTCAATTCATAGAATTCATCCTTTAATTAGTGTCCATCATAAATTTGACAGATTTTGTGTGGTGAACCTAAATATCTGCCATGTCACAGGTACCCGTATATATACAATAGAGAAGGCACGGAGCTCCACTGCATGAAGGTTAGTTTGACCTGTAAATGCCTTGTGCCTCGTGTTGTCTAGACAATTAGATCATTACATGTATAGTTGTTACAACTTGTGTTCTATAGTATGTGTGCCCTTCTCATACCTCCAACTTTCCACGAGTATTCAGCTGGTGCATTGTTTTACACTTCTTTTAATCTATATAATAATGGTTGGAAGGGGCAGGTGTCAGTTATTGTGTGTTCACTTAGTACTTGTTTCTTGTTCTTCTGAACTTCTTTCGTCTTAAAAATAGAACTCTTCACAGTGCATATCTTCTGTTCCTTTGGGCAGTTGCAAGAAACTTGCCTTTTATTGCTGTCTTTTGGCGTCAACAAAAAGGAAATTGTTCTTTATAATAATGTTACCTCCATAACAAAACAATGATCTTTTAAGTTTACTGCCTTAGAAAAGGAAATTTGTATGAATTCCATGTGATCTATTGTTATTTCAGGATGCTATTGTCGTAACAAATGCATGCTTATCTTTTGCATTTCCCTATTGCTTAGGTTTTTAACAAATTAGCAAGTACAAATGGAGTTACCATATGATCTTTCTTGAATTCCAGGAACATGGTGCTGTGCTAAAGCTTCAGTTTTTAAGGAATCACTTCCTTTTGGCTTCTATAAACAAATTTGGTCAGCTGCATTATCAGGATGTTACCACTGGACAAATGGTAGCTAATGTTCGAACTGGCTTGGGTCGTACTGATGTCATGCAAGTAAATCCCTTCAACGGTGTGATTGCTGTGGGCCATTCTGGTGGCACAGTCAGTATGTGGAAGCCTACAAGTGCTGCGCCCCTTGTGAAGATGCTTTGTCATCCTGGACCAGTTACGGCTCTGGCATTCCATCCTAATGGGCATTTAATGGCAACTGCTGGTATGGAGAGGAAAATAAAGATTTGGGATTTGAGGAAGTTTGAGGTTCTACAAACATTAACAGGTCACTGCAAGTCCTTGGATTTTAGTCAAAAAGGTTTGCTTGCTACTGGAACCGGATCTTTTGTACAAGTTTATGGAGATCTTTCTGGATCCCAGAATTATAGCCGTTATATGACCCACTCTGTTGCGAAAGGATACCAAGTAAAGAAGGTGACATTCAGACCATACGAAGATGTTCTAGGCATAGGACACTCGATGGGTTGGTCTTCTATCTTAATTCCAGGATCCGGAGAACCCAACTTTGATTCTTGGGTGGCAAATCCGTTTGAAACATCTAAACAAAGAAGAGAGAAGGAAATCCGCTCTCTTCTTGATAAGCTCCCTCCAGAGACCATCATGTTGGATCCAACAAAGATTGGTTCAGTGCGACCAGAAAGGAAGAAGGAAAAGCCATCAAAGGAGGATAGAGAAGCAGAAATGGAAGCTGCTATCGAGGAAGCTAAAAATATTCATATGAAGAAGAAAACAAAAGGTAGAAGCAAGCCTAGTAAGATTGCAAAGAAGAAACAAGAAGCTGTTGAAAAAGCTAAGAAACCTTTCTTGGAGCAACACGCGAATAAGAAGAGGAAACCCACCGAGGAAACTCAGCTTCCAAAATCTTTAGAACGTTTCGTTAGAAAGAAGGTAGCAGCATGATCAGTTTTGTCCACTAGACTGTTCTTACCCTTTCTTTGCATTTGCATTTGCATTTGATTCTTGTTTTGGCTTTCCTTGAGGGAATTGCTTATAGAAATTGAAGAAGCAAGTGTTGTAATTCTTCAGATCAAGTTTTCCCCTTTTCTCATTGTTTTACATTGTTTTACTGTTGAGGTTAAAAGTTTAGGCATTTTTGTTTCAACTTAAAGGTTTCTAGCTTGAAGTACAGGCAATGTAAAATCTATATAGTAGACAATGTATGAATCAATCAATCCTAGCCATGGTTTACTTGTTTATTTTCCATTCAATTTTTGTCAGCTATCCATTTTTCCTTCATTTTGATTCATGACATGTAGTGCATCGAATCCATAAAAGAACAGAGGTAGAGAGTTTATTTTCGATAAATCTTGGCTCGAGGAAAAACACAACCTTACATCACCAAGACAAGGTTATAAATCAGGTTTCTTCATTGTAACCAATTTATGAATTATGACAGCAAGCTATAGGTGAAACTTATATCTTTTCGTCTGATTGAACAGTGGTACTCTGAATTAGCATACAATGAATCTTATTTTCACATTGTGCTATACTGCTGCTTCTACACTTTTGAGTCTACAACAAAGTATAATCAATGATCATGCTCGTTTTGTACGTCGTCCAACTTCAAGGGCGAGCTCTGTGTCGATTTTCAGAGAAATGTCAAGTGCTTTCACAGAATGTGTTAAGGCACCGCTGCAAACATTTTCAAATGTATGATATAAGTATCAAAACAAACTTTTGTGTGCCTAATACATATGGACTCAAACAAAAGATAGATACTTTTATCAAAATATCGTTACTGGACGAAACAAATATCAGACTTCCTCCCAGTATGAAATCCAAACAACATACGCCTCACTCCTTAACGACTTGAGATTGATTATATGAATCCTCATTGACCACGTTTCTCATTTAAATATCTAGAAGGAAAAGGAAGACTACACAAACCGAGAAGTCTCCTGTTTTTATTAACTTCCACTTCTTTTTCGAATATCTTCTGAAATAAAAAGAGTGAAATGCATACCTAGAAATGTAGGTAACACCAGTTTGTCCAATCGCGTGCACTGTTTCAAGGGTAACATTTCCTGACGCCTGCCACCATTATAGCCAAAACATCGGGTCACCACAAGATATACTTGAACAAATAAATAAACGGGAAAACCAAATAGTGGTATTTTGTGAGTTGAGACTGGTACTTCAATCATAAAATCGAGCTTATATACGACTTCTATGCTTCTTACATGTTTAAATCGATAAAAAGGATCTCACAAATGACATGAAGGCTTACACCTCCTTGGTACATGAAGGAACATTAGGGCAAATAGCAATATACTCGTCTTTTTGCCAGTGTCAGTACCAGGATATATCGGGCTAAAGTGTCTTCATATAAGCAGATAAAAGTAACATGATATGTTCTTGCTTCCTTTCAACGCTCCATAGTATCTGCCTTTTAATTTGAAGGCTTCTTTTCCCTTCCTTTTGACTTAAAGAATTCAGTTCGAATGACTGCACTCTTTAGATAGCACTGCTGAGGCGAAGTGTTGATCTAGATAAACTTTTAACCAAATGATATTTAAGCTATTTGGAGGAAATACCAGAGGTCTAATCATTTCATTCTTGCATTGTCTCTAAGACCACAACAATATGATAAAGCTAGAGAAAATAAGAAAAGATACTTTGCATGTTGCCTTGAGAAAATTCATATGTCACTACATTTCACAATCTCAATAACCATAGAACAAAACTGTAAGTATTTGTTGCAAGTCTAGTGACCAATAAAAATATCTTACACCAGAGAAAAGTCAAGGCATTGCATCACATTAATCTTCTTATGCTGACAATTGTGCGAAGCAGTCAAAAATGAAAATGAAATCAAGTGTTACCTCGGTCTCAAACCTCCCCTTAATCAAATCTACAGCCTCCTTAAGCATGGATACCTCAACATCCCCGTTTGATAATGGAATAACCATATTGTCCAGCATTATCCTAGTCAATGAGGTCTTTGTTTGAGCTGCATATTCTAGAACCTCATGTACTTCTGCAAGAGTCCTGGTTTCAACCTGTTGGATAGGAGAAAAGGTTTAGAGCTCTGCCATGAATTACCACAAATTGGACATATTTTAAAGGACCGTTATCAGAAAATTTGCACGATGCAACCTAGATTTAATCCAAAGATTTGTAGGACCAACCTCAACCCCCATTTGCAGTTTATTTTGCTCCAAATACTGATCCACAGATTCTAGAGCTTTGCTGACACCTCCAGCAGCAGATATGTGATTGTCTTTTATCATTACCATATCAAATAATCCCATTCTGTGATTCTTACCCCCACCGATCAATACCTTTAGTTAAAGCCAAGTAAAAAAGTTAGCCAAGACAAAGCATACGTGTTAGATGATATTGGTGAGTAGATGTTTACCGCCCATTTATCCACCAAACGCAATCCTGGAGCCGTCTTCCTAGTCTCCAATATGTAAGCAGGGTGTGCAGCATCTGCCATTGCCTGCAAATATAAAAAAGTTAGTATCTTCTAATCACTACTACAGAGGAAAGACAATAAACTCCATGACATCTTGGAATAGCATGCTTTGGTTGAACCTTACATTAGTTAGTTAATTTCCGTCTACGGAACTTTAGAAATGTCACGTATAGTTTTGTGTTTGTGTGTATTAAACAGAGGACTCTTTCTCATAGACTGATTGCAAAATCGTTTCCAATATGTAGTTCAGGCACCATCTAAGGTCACAAAAGAGTGAATTCTCACAAGCCTTATAACAAACACATGAAATCCGTTTGCAACACTTGAAATCTTGACTTTCTGGTGAGATGGATAAAAATTACCACAGGCCAAGACTAATTCTCATAGAAAAACGAAAATAACGAATTTAGCAAGTTGCTTTGCTACGATGGTAGCTTATATATCACAGAGGAATGTCTAGGATCAACACATGTTCTGCACCGAAACTCAGTAATTTCAGACATAGAACAATTGATCAGTCTCAGACTTACACTTAATACTGATACCAACTCATCAGTGACAATAACCATTTCCATTCATGACTATATTTCCAGATCTTTATTAATGATGAGCTACTTACTCGAGGACAAACACACCTTAGTTAGCGTAGCTATTCCACTCATTCTTTGCATAAAATTAAGAACCACCCTCTCAGCTATAACAATGTTGTGAGCCTTTCCTACAAAAGTCAGGCGAAGTTTATTAACATGTCAAAAACTCATTATTAATTACGCATTTCTCACATTTCGTTTACCTTGTACTTTGCCAAATTTCAAGCCTTTATGAACTTTATCACCATCCTTTATAAACCACTCCACCTGGTAATGCGAACATAAATAAAATTAAACATTACCCTTTATAAATTTAGGTAGAAATACCAGTTGCCACAACAACCAAAATGAAAAAATCAATACCTTTAGTGAAGGATCAACTTCCGCGAATATCATCTCAGCAAGTGCAATACCTGCTACAATCCCATCTTCCTTTGCTATAAAGTAAGCTTCGGATTCCAACTCAACAGGAATTGTCGCCTTACAAGACACATCTCCTACATTTCGCAGAAGAATAGATTTAATACATAGATTTTTAAAATTCAGTACTCAAATTACACTGATGATCGTGCCTGCAATTACATATATTATTTAGAAATGTGGATCTTCATGTTGTATGCTTACTAAGAACACAGAGAATCCGAATTACCCCCCAACCCCCACCCTAATGCTTTCTAAGAACACAAAACCTATAAGTTAGTTGTATACACAAAAAGGTTTAAACTTTGAACTACACACAAAAAAAAACTACAATCAAACTTCATAAGCAACTCTCAATTATACAAAAAGTTCACAATTAGCTTATTAACATAACACCAAAAAAAAAGAGAGGTTAAAACCAAACCTAAATCCCCAGCATCTTCAGAGAGGGCAAGTTGAATAACACCCTTTAAATCATAAGTGGGGTGTGCTGGTGGCTTCACTACTAATGACTCCACTGTTCTACCTGCATTCTTGGTGGCCATTGCAGACATTTTCACAACCAACCTACAATTTTCCAACAAAAATATCAATCAAAACTCATAAAAGAACAATCTTTATCACTATTTAACAAAAAAAACACAATATTCAAGAATCTGTGTTCTTTCATCCTGGTTGAATTGAGTGGTTTTCCCATACACAATTTGATCAAAACTCATAAAAAAACAATCTTTAACAAAAAAACAACAACACAATTTTCAAGAATCTTTTTTCTTATCCTTCTTCTGAGTGGAATTGAGTGTTTTTTCCACACAGAATCTGATCAAAACTCATAAAAAAGCAATCTTTATCAGTATTTAAACAAAAAAAATGATTTTTTTCAAGAATACTTCATGTTAGTGGATTTAAAGAAACCTTGGAGCTGTAATTGCACAAGGGTGCACAGTTGTAGTGAAGGGAAGAACCCTAAACATTGGAATTTTGGGATTTTGAAAAAGGATTTTTTTAATTTTTTTGGCAAATAATTTCTGTGTTGCTTTTTTATTTATTTATTTGGTGATCACAAAAGATCACTTTTTTTCTTCTTCTTTTCTCTTTTCTTGATTTGATGAATATTAGCAATTTGCTAAATAAATAAGCTTAGGATTATCCTATTTTAAATCCTTTTCTCTCTTATAGTAAGTGTGTATATACAAGTGAGAGTTGCCCTAGTAATAAAAATGAAAATATTAATTATTATAAGTCCTTTTTGAAGTTCTCGAAACAAAGGAGCGGCATTAGTTAGAAGTTTAATCGAACCTTCTTTTTACTATCGATAATATTGTCAAATAATTTAAATAACTTTTAAATCTCATACACATTTTATTAGGAACAAGTTGATGAGCACAAAATGAGAATGCCTGATAAAGGTAAATCATTTGATTGCCACATAATGTCAATGAGACGCAAAGTGAAAAATATTAATTCTAAATATTTTAAATTATGTCAAACTTGTAATCATGGTTATAGTTTTCATCCGTTAAAAATAAGTCTGCCAGCTAACAAATTCCACTTAATTTATAATCATATCAACAAAATTTTCATATTTTAGGACCGACATAATTAACACAAATCAAAGTTATAATCATATCAAAAGTAAAAATTTGTACTTGTTTGTCAAATCTAGAGTTGAATATGTTAGCTAGATACCTTTTAGACTTGGAATGTTCACATTTTTATTAGACACAATATCAATTATATAACTATTGACTCTAAACATATATAGGTGTTTTTAGTCCATTGTCTAAAATTATTTTATTGTTCTAAAACTGGCAAAAGTTGCCTCTTTTCCTCATTGCCTTTTGATTAATTGGTTTTACTTCTACAGAAAGGGATTAATTAGTGGTGGATGAGGAGGTGTACTAGTAAAAAATATTTCTTTTATTCAGTATTCGGTATATATATATATTTTATAATTCGATCAGTTTAAATTTGTGAAATCTTATTTGGAGGTAATTACATTCACTATAAAAAGGAAATTCTATTTCATTTGATCTTTTATCGTATTTGTGAAAACATGATGTCTTAAATTTTCATATTTTTTTACATTATATAAAATATCATTTTTGATAGTTCACATAGAAAATAATTGTCATGTCACAATTAATATAGTGTTTGGTTGGTGATATTGAATAAAACATATATTATTTTTCTAATTTTACAGGAATTTATTGATTATTTTAACGTGAAATAAAAATATTTGTATTTATTACATAAATTTGATTGAGTCAATTTAAATGGACCAGTCAACCATGGTATTCAAGATTATGAGGCTATAAATACCATATCTTATTTTATTTTTTAAAACATCCAAACTCTTTACACACATTTTCCTAAGTAAAATTAATTAAAATGAGAAAAACATAACTTTATCAAAATACATTTTTTTGGTATGTGTGAATACATTTTATATTATACATTATATTTGAAAGAAAATGACATGTCCATTTTCCTCCCTATTTCTAAATTGTCTGCTAACACTTTCATCATTCAACTTATGACTTCTGAAAACCAAAATTCAAAGTATTTCAAATAATAATTAAAAAAAAAGTAGCCCCTAACTTATTTTATTGTAATAATTACAATTTTTTATTCTTGCAAAAATTGTAAGTATATATTTGTATTCCTACATTCCCAACAACTCATTTGATCCATTCCATTTCCCTTTGTAAGCAAATTCTTTGTTCTTTTTCACTAGGGTTTTTTCAATCGAATTGTTCACGAGCCTGTCGAAAACAACCTAGAGTCTCGTTCATCGTCGATTTTTTTTGTATGATTGATATTATTCTTATGATGAGGTGTTTGGTAATTTTTCTGCTACTTAGTATTACAACAATGGATCATCCAATTAGAGTTGTTGAAAGTGTAAGAGTTATGAAGCAGAAATTAGATTATGAGAAATTGTTATTAAATCAACTTCCAAGAGGACCAGTGCCACCTTCTGGTCCATCTCTATGTCATAACAAGCTTGATCCTAATTTTAGAAAAATTAATTTTTCTCAAGATTATATATTATGTCCTTAATTAGTGAATATATTTATAGTATACATTTTGTTTCTTTGTATTTTCATGTTGAGTTGGCTATAGTTGAATTCAATAGAGAGCCAGGCACAACTTCTTTAATTGAATATGCTTTGTTTTCTTCTATGAGCTTGTGTTATGAGCGTTCAATTTCAGTTGGGACTCTACAAGACGTTTTTAATGGTGTATACATCGAAATTGTATGAGACTCTACAAGACATTTTCAATTTTAGTTGAAACTCTACGAGATGATTTCAATTTCAATTAGGGTTTTTGAAGGCTACTCTACCTTGATACGTAGCTTATGCTTCTATAAATGACAATTGTTTTTCTTTTTTGAAGATGCATCACGAATATCCCATAAACTCTTGGGATATTAATAAAGCGATCAAAATATGTCGTATTTTTCTTGATAACCAAATATTCAAGAAGATCTATAAAATTCTTTCAAGGTAGTCAAATAAATCACGAGAGGTCCACATTATCCTAGTTCAAGAAATATGCCACTAACGACACTCAAATCACGGAGAAATCTGGATACAAAAATTTGAATCTACAGCGCTTATCGATAAAATTTATGTTTCTTCATATTTTATTTATAATTGTAATTTATTTTTTTTGTCGCTCTAAATAATTGTTTCAAATAGTTACTTATAAACCAATAGTTGTTTAATTAGTTTCCTCTTGATATTAGGTTGATTAATGCAATTTTTTATATGCCAATACTAATATTATGTTTTAAGAATAACATTATGATCAAACATTTTCAAAAGACTTCAATGTTTAGAGTTCAAATAACTCCACTATGCAAGTCTTCTATTATATCTTCTTTACCTTATCCAATCGAAAAAAGAGAGTCTGAAGCGAGTAGAGTATCCAACAACTGAATTTTATATAGGACGTAATTTGAAAAATGTTATTATACGAAAATATATACTTATGACATATGATTTTCTTGTTTGTTGTGATGAGCGTAAGTTAAAGACCAACACAAAATAAGGACAAAAGCGCGATGATCCACGACTCCTTTTGGGCTTTAAATGGGCTAATAGATTTCTGACTATACCCTCCTCCCTTTCAAGTTGGGCCTTCTCTAAGAGATAACTTAGCCCATACTTTTTCTGAAATATAGTCTTTCTTTTGCTATAAATATTTTTACAGGAAACAAAATAAAATAAAAATTCAAAAATTAAAAATGATAAATGTCCTTTTTGTATTAAATTTAAATTAAAAATGATGAAAGTCCTTTTTGTATTAAATTTTTTGCAAGTGAACTTTTGGGCATTAACACAAGGTCACAATCCTTGACAAAGATAGTATAAGTTTCTTATAGTAATTTACGATGTTTTTTTTTCTTCTGTCTTTTGGTTTTACGAGACGCAAATCAAAATTAGTTCTTGCTATTATTATTCAGATGAAAATCACTATAATTATTATAATTCAAAAAGTAACCATTGTTAACTGTCATACACTCATAAAGCTTCTAATTTCATACGTGAAACTTTATAAATTATCACGAATTTTCACTTATAAAATTAACATAAAACTTTTTGATGATAATAATAATCTTTTAAAAGACAACCCCCAAACATGATTAATTCTTATGAAGTTAATTAAGTAACGCTTTCTAAACTCAAATGTCTAAATTAATATAAACATCAACACATTGGAACAAAAATTATAAATATCAAACGAGGATCTCATGTTCGAAAGCTCTTGGATGTTTTCTTAGTCAAGTTCGTTACATAAAAATTGTATAATATAATTCATCTTTCTGATATTATATATAAAATATTATATTTATAATGAGATTTATTTTGTGCGCATTCGAAAAATAGTAGGTGCAGCTTACTTAGTCAAACGAAAACTTTATGTAGCTCTAATTTTTCTACACGTACAAATTACACTTGCATACAAATTCATGTTGGTAGGTGCAATATTTGGCTGTGAATTTTCCTACAATCACCACCAGAAAAAAAAAAGTTTTCTTAACTTAGGAAGAGGACCATTATAATAAAAGATATTATAAATAAGATTAAATGCTTAGTTTTTAAAAAAAAAAAATTTAGGAGTTCAGTCGATTGAATATCTGATAATATTATTTCTGGATAGATCTTTAATTAGAATATAGTGTAACATCATACTTTACTATGTATTATAAATGAGAAATTAGTGCATAATCAACTCCTTTTTAAGTTATGTTTAGTTAAACCCTTGAATATTAATAAAGTGTTCTAATTAGATGCTTTAGCTTTAAATTTTGATTTTTTTTATATATGTTCTTAGTAGTCGTCTATTAGGTAATTAAATTAACTATATAGAATATGTTATTTTTCTTTAATTATGCATATTCGCATCTCAATAAGCCGTAAAATTATAAACATTTAATTACTACTTAAGGTTGCTGCGTATAATAAAAGAATATGACATATTTTGTATGGTTAACTATCTATAGCTAATAGATAAATAAAAATACGTGTATATTTTCTACTTGAGGTTGATACATATGATAAAAGGAGATGATATATTTTGAAAAGTTAACTTAATTATCTAATAGATAAATTTGATATTAATGTACACATAAAGAATATCTGATTTAAATAGTTTATTAGGAATTAGGATGTACAATTGGTATAAAAAATTAATTTCAATTTCGAAATGAAATACTTGATAAATTTAAGAACCTTGACTATGTATTAAGCAATTATTATTTTATTTTTTTTACAAAAAAACATTGTGTTAAGTACTTTATAATATGTGGTAGTTCCCATTAGTGGCTCAAAGTTGCCCAACTTTTATGTGAGAGTCACAAATAACCAACAAAACATTTTATAAAGCTTGTCTTTTTATGCTATCTTTCCCAAGAAATATATTAGAGTATTATGATCATATTTTGTCTTTTTGAAAAATTAAATATAGTTTCAAGATGCTTTTTATTCTAATATTATTAGAGAATCTTTTTATTATTATTATTGACAGATTTTATTATTTATTTATAAGAAAAGAACAAATAAGTGGACCACATGATCTCAACATATAGCCATGAAAAAAAAAAGGTTGGTGAGGTTTGTGTAGGAGGAAGACAAGGAAATTGGATGAGAAAAAACAAGTTTATTTATTAGGTGTATATTGAAATTATATCATATATCGAAACATTATATAATGATACTGAAGAAAAATTTATAATTTCACATCACATATTCAAATGAAAGACATATTTTTTTAACTCGATAATAACATAGTTCAAATAACAAATCCATGAAGCAATCTAGCTAGCTAAATACTCACATATGATTAGGTAGTGACATTTAGGATGATTAAAATGTTATGCCAAATATTGCTAATTTAAGAACATATTTTTATTTTATTATTTTGTAAAACTTATTATATTGACCAATATGTTTGAAGTAATAATATATTTATCCACTAATACTAGTACTTAGCATCATGAGGGCCAACAAATTAACTATACCTGTCATTTCTCTCCTCTTGTTTATTAATTTATTGCCATTCAAATAAAATTGCCATATTTTTATTATTTTTTATTATAACACAAAGTTTCCACTCACTACCTAAAAAGGGGTAGGTAGAGATTTTTCTCAAAGAAGTGAGAAAAATAGTTTGTTGGAATCTTCACCATAGCTCAAGTACACCAATTTGTGTGTAGGTGACATAATTTGGCTCAAATTTGTATAATAATAATGTCCCGATGTCTCATATTTATATTAAAATAAATTTAGATATATTTATTAAAAACTTATTTTTAAAAACAATATTATCAATAATTATTTTTATTTTTAAAAAATTAAAATCGAAACATTTGATTAAAATACGAGATCACAACTAGATTGGTGACTAATATGCATTGGTGGTTCTTAGCATCACGGAGGGCAGCTAACTCTACTTGTCAATTGTCATTTCTCTCCTCTTGTTTATTGATATTCAATTCATAATAAAAGGGCTATTAATTTATATGACCTAGTTTAAATTCTGAGAAATTTAATCATAAATTTAAATATTAATTATTTAATATAAAAAAAATTATGATAAAGTTAACTATCGAAGAGGCATAGTCAAAACAATGCCAATAGAATAAATTAATTAACTTCAAATTTTTAACTGTATCATATAAATTGGATGGACGGACAGAAATTTTAAAAATATTTTTTTAAAATCTTAGATGACTTTCCACCTAAAAGGGGGGTAGGTAGGGATACTTTTCCAAATAATTCTTGACCATTCAAAGAAGTTAAAAAAATGGTTAGTTGGATTTTTTTTTTAACCATATCTCAAATACACTAATTTATATGTAGGTGAAGAAGTTCCAATGTAAATGGTTAGGTTTGAAATTTGAGAATGAAAAAAAATCTCGATCGATTATATATTTTTATTTAATAATTAATTTAAATATAAAAAGTAATAATTTTTTGAAAGTATAAACGATATTATTATTAAGAGATTTGATCGTGAGTCAAAGTTATAATATAGTTCCACGTGTTTAGATACAAACTATAATAGATCCTACATTTAGTTTTTTTTTTCTATAAATAAAGCCCCTCAAGAAGAACTTAAAAGAACAAAAAAGTCCAATAGATACATAAATTGTTCTTCAATTTATCTTCAAAGTTCAAACAAGGTACTATTTCTTCCTCAATTACCTATCGTTTGATTATAGATTTTGAATTAGCTTTCGAAAAATTATCAAATGATTAGCTATGAAATTTAAATTTTTGAATATTTTAGGTTCTCAAAAATTAGCTTTGATTATTTTTTACAAATTCAAAAAAATACATGTCTAGAAAAACTTTAAAAGCTCAAATTTTTATGTTTGGAGTTTCAACTTCAAAATTTACGAGTTTAAACAGGAGCTAAAGGAAAGATAGAGATAGAGATTGAATTCTTAATTATTACTAATCAGTACTATAAATTGAGTTTCTTTTTTACTGATAAATTTTCTTTAATTGTTTTTGTTTTGAAGAATTATTGAAGATGGAACTTATATGTGGTGAGTGATTTCCATGCCATACTTGTCAAGTGAGCAGTCCTTTTTGCTGTTAACCTTTGTCTCATTGTCTGTTCGACCTTGAAATAAAAGAAATAAATATACGAAGAAATAATTATATCATATTATAATATTTTGACGAAACGATTTATCGTAGCTCTACGTTATACACAAATTCTAGCTACTAGATAATATATATTAATTCTTGATTTTGGATTTAATTAAAATATAGTTATGCTAATTTACTATCATCAATATTTAGCTTAATTAATTAGTGAATAAATCTTCAAGGTTTGTAGGGAAGAGGGTAGGGGGAAAAAACTTCAATTTATTGTCAATGTTCATAGGATGGTTTATTTAATGAATAAAATAATTAAGTCTTTGTTCTTTTGTTAATTAGGGTAATTTAATGAAGTCTTTAATCGTTTGTTAGTTAGGGTAATTACAGACAAATTACAAACTACTTTTATCAACAAAAAAGATTTATATGAACATATTAGTGTTCAAGAAACAAATTTTTATCGGGGACCGATGCATAGTACATAGTAACATTATGACAAATCTTTTTCACGAAAAAAAATAATAATGAGAGAAGTACTAAAAACTCTTTCAAACTCAACGTGAATTATTAGTTTTATTCTAAAAATTATTGACAGTCTTAAAAACACTCATATATTGGTTGTTGCAGATCGAATGAATATCTAACTTTAGTTAAATAACTAAAAGAATATTTTTAAAATTATAACAATTCGAGAATAAAACTAATAACTGTCGAGTTCATAAACACTTTCAATAGAAATAATCTCAATCGTCTATGGGACAAGCTCTTAGAACTTAATGACTCATGAGTTAGGTGTAACAAAAAAATTTGTGAGTTATTTTTTTATATATCATAATTCTAATTAGTTTCAAATTATATTATATTAAAATTTTAATATGAATATGAAATTTAATTTGAAAAAAAGATTATTATTTTCCGTTGAATTCAAACTTTTAATATTGATTTCGCCCCTCATTCTTTTGTACATGCCCTATCTTATTTTACAAGTTAATGATATTAAAACATTTTTTCATGTTTATCTATATTTATCACTTGCGTAAAATATCGTTTGCACCATTAGTATATTAAAGTTCAAAATGTTCTTTTAATAATTAAAGAGAATATTGGTAGTGGATATTTTATTTAATTAAGGTCGAACATACAATGAATCTAAGGTAAAAAAAGAAGCAAAGAGACTGCTGATTTGTCAAGGTTTTGCACTGAAATCAACACCAATGCTTGAAGCTCACAATTACGAGAAATATATGGAAATTGAACTTTTACATGTCGTAGCAGGTAATAGTTTTATTTTCGAGTTATTTTTTTAAATTATGAATGAGTATTTATATATATATATATATATATATTTATATATATATCTTTTGTCTTTTATGTAATAAATACAATGTAAAAGTTTAATATACTGAAATTATTATTATTATTATTTGTTAAATAGAAATATAAAAAGTAACAGGTAATTTTGAAGTAAAACTTCAGCAAAATTTTTATGCTACTAATGAACATGCTGCAAATTGTCGATCGATGAAATTTGTGTGAGTTTTACAATATAAGAAACCACCTTTTTTATGACAATCCTTCACGCCACAATAACTTGCAATTTTGAACTTCTAGACATGTAAACTACATATGCATGTATTAATTATCGTCATCTATTAAATATTATGTATTTTGTCATTAATTAAGATTTTTTTTATCGTAAATCAAAGAAAATAAATGTAATTGTGCTATTAGATACACAAAAATAGGGAGAGAGGTGAGCGAGATTGGTAAGCTGGGAAGATGAGTGTGATTCATATGTGTCTCATATACATGCGAATCACAGTAGATACTTTATCTATATGTATCTGGAGTTATTCACATATCAGATACATGGGAGAGACGAGAGAGATTCGCTATATATCCTAGATATACGCGAATTCACTTGTATACAGTGTATTCATAACAAATTATACTTAATTTTGACTCCATGTATTCGAAATACATGTATTTAGAGATACCAAAATCTCATAAGATACATAATATTACACATTAGAGTGTATCGATTAGCTCATATACTAGTGAAATTTACGGAAGTTCCCCAAAAATTCATATCCTTCCCTCAATGTCACACCCCTATATTCCTCCGAAAATTGAATTGTTTTTTTTTTAAAGAAAAGAGTTTTTCCAATTAAAGTGACATTTTGAAAAGAGATTATTCTATATTCAGAGTCGTCACTTGGAATTGAGTTATGGTGTTCCAAGTTACCTTTTTGTTTAATCCCTAATAAAAAGGAAATGACTCTTTGTTTAGTCTGCGAATCAGAAATTCGGGTAAGAAATTCTACTGATCGAGGGGAAGGTATTAGGCATCCCTCGTGTTCTGTGGTTTCAGCACGGTCGCTTTATTGACTTTTATGACTTAAATTAACTTTTGAATATTATATTATTAAAACAAATATATTTATCCGCATTATTTGATTAACCTTTGACATATTTAAAACTACCCTATTTTATAAGCATGTGAAGTTTTTATACATTTTTATTATTTATTTATTTTTGTTTATTAATTTTTCATGCTTTCAACATTTGTTTGCTTCTTAATTTCTTTTTTTATTTTTTTTGTTTTTCTTATTTGTTTTTATAATTGTATTTTTGTTTCTGTTTCTTATTTCTTGTACTAATTATTCACGTTTTTTTAGCTTTCCTTATTTTTTAAATTTTACAGTAATTTTTTTCTTTTTCTTTTCTCACCCTTTTTAATAGTTCTGTTTTTTTATGATAATAATAAAATATTTTATTATATTTTTTAACACTATACATTTTGTTAAAGTATTTTTTATTATATTTATTTTTTATTTTTTCTTGTACATTTTCTCCATCCTTTTTATTATATTTTTTTTGTTTTTTTTTTCTAATTCAAATGTTCCTTCTCCACTACTACTTTTCTTCTTTTGTTATTCACGTATTCTACCTTTTTTCCTTATTTGATTTTTATTGTTATTATTTTTAATAGCATCCAAAAAAATTAATAATGTAAGACGACACACATAATATAATATGAAACATAATTTAATGCTTTTCTAAACACAACCAAACAAAGAATTCATTCAAATTAGTAAGATATGAATATAGAAATTTGGATAATTACGCATATTATCATTATAAAGTTAAGAACTTTACATAATAACTACACATATTATCATTATAGAACTAAATATGAAAAATAAAAATAGACTTAGATAATAATTTTACTTAAGTATGAAATAAACTATGGATTATTTAATATGAAATAAAGTACGGTTTGTTATAGCAATTTCACACTAAATATAACTATATAAAGGATCTAAACATAAAGTTGATATGAAATATTTGAACATACTTCATATAAAAACATAATGGTTTAACCACATGTGAAATTCGACAACTTCAGTATATTGCAATCATTGATTGTATAATCATGATATTAAATTATACAATAAAAATTAAATGGTACCTCTTGCGAAAATTTCACCAAAAGAAAACAATCGGGATAAGGAACCACGAACTCGAAACCACAAAAGTAAACCTCAACTTCAACTCTTGTTTGTGAGTGAGAGCAAAATATGAAATAAAATGTGAATATATTTGCTGATTTTTTTTTGTTTGTAGGTGATTTTCTTCCTTTTTTCAGATCTTAACACAAAATAAAATATTTACAATTTTTACAAGTTAAAATTTGAAATAAAATAGATAAACATTGAAAACTATAAACTAACTTAAAATATACTAACAAAGTAGATTATAAAATATTTTTATATAAAATAAAATTTTATATATATAGAGAGAGAGTGTGTCATTGAGAACTATAAACTAACTAAAAATATATTAGCAAAGTACATTATAAATAATATTTTTTAGCTATAAATAAAATAAATTATATATATGTATATATACAAAATATTTTACAAATCCAAATTTGAAATAAAATATATAAAATTGAAAATTATAAACTAACTAAAAATATATCACCAAAAGTAGATTATATGTAAATAATATTTTTTATCTATAAATAAAATAAATTATGTATATATATATTTGTCGGTTGAATTCAGCTTGATTCTTTTTTTTTCTAATACCAAACCAAATAAAAAATGGTCGATTTTTTTAAAAATATTTTTTAAATATTTTGAATTATCAATTATTGAGACTTATAATATTTTTAATGTAATTTACAAATATATAAATTTTATTTTAAAATTTATAAAAATTATATGAGAAAATTCTCTATATAACTTGAATCGTTTGATTAAATAAAATTTATAAAAATTATATGAGCAAATTCTCGATATAACTTGAATCGTTTGATTTTCAAAAAGAAAAATATATCATATAAATTGAAATTGACACGGAGAAAGTAATAAATAAACTAAAGCACAAAAGTAAGATACTTGAAGAGGGGAAGTTAAAGTACATAAAAAGAATGAAGATATATATATATGATGTTTATCATCTAATTAATAATCATCACAAAAGGAATAAATTGAACATCAATTTTAAACGAACTAAATAAAAAACAGTTAAATTAAAGCAAAAAAAATAACGTTATATATTCATATATTTAATTTAGATGCCACTTGATGCATTGATGATTTACCACAAAGTCAACAATAACACTTCTATTCATATAAGACTTTCTTCGTACCTTAATTTGTATCGAAAAAAGATCAATGACACTACTTTATTAGAAACACATATAAATATATAGATAGATTTGCTATGACAACAAATATATCGAACCTTATAATTAAAAGAAAAAAAAAATATAAATACAAATACAAACACTAATTATTTTGTGACGGAGAGTACTCCGTCCTAAAATTTTAGATATTCAAGGGCTACATATCTTGGATTTAGTGCCATCACCTTTCTCATTACATGTAGTGCAGCAAAAGAGAAGATTTTCTATGCCCATGCAATCTTGGTCTGACGTACAAGGCTGATTGCACTTAAATCCCATAACTTGTGATTTTGAAGTTCCAGCTGCATGCATGAATATAATTTTGTGTTAATAAAAAACTATAATGTAAAACTATTTGAATATAAATATATGTATCATATGTGATGCATGATTAATTACTTTTACACAATTAGAGATGTAAAATTAGCGGACTGGGGATGAATTTGGACTGATCAAAATAAATTGAATTGATGAATGAACATATCATTTGTTTTGTCAAATTTTTTTGAATATTGAAATAAAAAAAAAGAAAGTTTGAAGTTACGAACCAATAGTCATAGCCAAGAGTAAAAAGAAGAAAATAGCAAACTTGTTGACTGAGGCCATATTTGCAAATTATAAAGCAAATATTGATTAAAACTTAGCAGAAGATTAATGTGTATGTGTGGTGATTTCTTTCATGGAGAAAGGATCCTATTTATAAGCCCCAAATCACACTAATGTTAATTAATTAAATGTCAATATATATGTTGAATATTATAACTCGAAGCTCACATGGCCATACTATTTATAAAAATAAAAAGATATAGTAATATCAACTTAAGTGTAATTTTTCATCTGATTTGATATAGAGAGAGTCGAATCCAACATTTAAAGTTTTAGGCAGTGATAGCAATAAAATATTTATTATGGGAATACTATATAACGAACAATATCAAAGTTCAATTTTTTTTCATTTTGAGCTAAAAAAGTTACAATTCAAATTTTACTATATGAAAATGCAAAAATTTGTTACAATATTGCTAGCATAAGATTAAAACTCAACGATCAAATGAAAACTGACATATTCACCTAATATTATCAATAAACTCATTCTTCATTCTTTATAGCCACAACAATTAGATCAAAAGATAATACCACTAACTATTAAAAAAGCTGGATTTAGCGATGAACAAATATTATAGCTAATTAGTGAAATTTATCGCTAATCCTTTTTAGCAATAAATTAGTAATAAAATTTTATTTGCTACGAGTAAAATAGGAACGGATTGCTAAGTCCACTATTTTTTAGTAGTCACTATATCAACTTAAAACGAAAGAAAAATTGATTAAAAGTAAATGAAAAGTACTTTTTTAATAAGATTTTAGTTTGTAAACTTTTTTTGTACTCAACTTCCCCTTTTCAAGGATCTTAGTTTATATTTTTATTATACATAATAAATATTCAATCACTCTATCGTCTTGACATATATCATGATCTAATTAATAACCATCACAAAAGGAAAGAACTAAACATCTTTTCTAAACGAACTAATATATTAATTGAAACGAAGAAAATAACTTTATATATCCATACATTTAATTTAGAGCACACATAATACATCAATAATTTACCACAAAGCCAACGAATAACACTTCTACTCATACAATTTTTTCTTTATAACTTAATCTGTATCGAAGAAAGATCAACAACACAACTTTATTAGAAATACACATAAATAATACAAAGTACATTTTGGGACGGAGAAAGTATATTTCCTCCGTCCCAAAATTTTCGATATTCTTCATATCAAAATAAGAAGCCACATGCCTTGGTTGTAAAGCCATCAATTGGATTAGTTTTCTCTTTACATAGAGGGCAAACAAAAATGGCCATACTAAAGCAATCCAGGTCTGTGTTACAAGGTTGATCGCACACATTTTCCATAACTTTCAATTTTGAAGTTTCAAATATGTCAACTGCATGCATGAATATAATTAAGAGTTAATAAACTATAGTGTAAAAATAATTAAATATGATATGTGATGTATTGATCTTAATGCATGATTATATTACTTTCACAAAATTATACTAGTAATAGTAATAATTAGTGATGTGATGTTAGAAGGGTGAGATGAATTTGGCCATTCTGATTAAAATAAGATGAGTTAATAAATGAACATATTATTCGTTCGTTCTATATTATTTGAATATTGAAATAAGAAAAAGAAAGTAATAATTAGTAATAGTAATAATTAGTGATGTGATGTTAGAAGGGTGAGATGAATTTGGCCATTATAATTAAAATAAGATGAGTTAATAAATGAACATATTATTCGTTCGTTCTATATTATTTGAATATTGAAATAAGAAAAAGAAAGTTTAAAGTTACGAACCAATAGACATGACCAAGAGAAGAAAGAAGAAAATACTAGCAAACTTGTACATTGAGGCACTATTAAAGCTAAATTGGATTATTACTAATTAGGAGAAGATTAATGTCTTTGTGTGGTGATTTCTTTCATTGAAGAAAAAGGATCATATTTATAAGCCCCAAAGTACACTAATATTAATTAATTAATTATATTCAATGACGGTGGATAAGAAAATTACACAGTCGCTTTATTTTTAAAAATATTTAACTTTTTCCTCTTAATATATTCATATATTGTTAATATTTAAATAAAAATAATTTTAAAAATATAATATGGTAACTTAGACTCTAAAATAATTATACTACTTTGTTTAGGATTCTCACTTGGTTTAGCAAAAATAAAAAACGATTGTTTCACGTTTTCTTCTTCTTATTTCATTATTTGATAACTTGGACTTTAAATTAATTTACAAGTTTGTTTAAGATTCTTACTTAGTTTAGCAAAAATATAAAATGATCCTTTCACGCTATCTTCTCATTATTTCATGCTCCTTCTCCAATGATACCATTGAAGCAACTCAAATACATGAATTAAAACAATTTGAGACAATCACCAATGGTAGTTTTTTTACTCAAAATAATAAATTTAAATTAGTTGTTGAAACCAAAAAGTAAAAAAAAAAAAAAAAGACATGTGTGAGGAAGATTAAATATATCACATATAAATTATATTTTCTCAAAAAGAATAATTAAAGGATTAAATCAAAATTATTTTTTTCACTTCCATTCGAGGAAAAAGATATATACAAGTCATTTGTATAACAATATATATATATTGTTGACACCCAATTTTGGCTTAACATTTTAAAAATTCGTTATTTTGAAGCTTTGTTTATTTAATAGCAAATTTTTGTCCGATTATTTTAAAATTCATACATTTTGAGTCAAATACAAAAAAAAATGTCTTTCCCACATTGTCTCTCAAACAATTTTCAATTTTGCAATAGTCCCACTTCGGTATTTCATCTTTTTTGAGGATTTTTGGGTTTCTATATAAGCCCACTTCATTCACTATTTTTAGGGGAGGATTTGGAGGGAAAAAACAAAAGAATACTCATAAAATTTTGAGACTTCTTGGTTCCCATAGTTCAAAAATTTTAAAGTGTTTTTGTGGTTTTTCGAGTTGAGGAGGTGGAGTCGCCTCTTTCAAACTCGGAGTTCCGATTCGCTGTCCAGAACCAGGTAAATTTTTTTTCTTAGCCTTGTTTTATTTAATTCCTAGCTCTTTTATGTTTTCTGTTTATTATATGTAGCTTGTTTTGTTTTTTTAGTTTAATGTAGTTCTAAAAGTCAATTAATATTTGTGTTTATTGTAGTTTTAATATTAGCATTATTTTACGATTCGATGTTTATTTATTATTACTATTATTTTGAAATTGTTAGTCAATTATTTGCTATCTTAACTTTTCAGGGTTTTGTTATTATTTTATTTTAATGTTATTTTTAATTTTTATATATTACGTTATTGTTGTTTCCATTTCTAATTATGTTATTTTAGTTTGGTTGTTGTTTTCCATATTCTCTTGGGATAAGTTTGTTATGTTTTGTTGATGTTTAGTTTATACATTTTATATGTTGAAAAGGGCCGATGAAGAAATAACCGTCGATTTCCAAGGCCTCCCATGTCAATAAGACGGATTTTTATTCTTAAATTATTATTTGAGTTATTCATTTTTAGTTATATTTATTTGGCCCTAACTCTTTTATCAAGTGTCTTTACAGGTATTCGGAGGTGCTTCTCCTTGAAATTATTCGAAAAAGTTCGAATTATATTTCATTCATAATTTTGTGAATATTGACGTTAGGCAAACTTTAGGCCGATAATTATTGCTTTATTGTGTATATTGTGCGTTTATTATATGTGTTTATTATATTCTTCCTCAATTTGAAAAAAAATTAATTCAGTCGGGAATCACATTTGTGGATTCCGAAGGGTGCCCAACTCCTTCCCTTCGGAATAACATAAACCCCTTACCTAGAATCAATTTGGTTTCGTAGATAAATAATTGGTTCCCTAGTTTTCCTAAAATTAGGTGGCGACTCTTTTTTTAAAACTCATTTATTTTTAAAACTTTGTTAAAATTAAATCAATTAATTGTTTTTCGAGTTGCCGCGACGTTTCGCCCTATTTCGAAAGAGTAGGGATGCAAACATATATATATATATATATATATATATGAGTCACTTTAATAATAAAAGATATATGAACTCTAGATAACAAAATTATCAATCAAATATTAAAAAAAACTTAGAATAAAATAGATTTCTGCCATATATTTAACACACCTACATAGTAGATATATAATGCATTAATTTAAGGGAAAATTATGCGGATAAACAAACTTATATTGTTTAATTACTCATCATAGCCATCATTTGCTATAATTACCACTCGCGATTAACATTATACATTAATTACATGGGCTGACTTCGAATTTGTATAATTAGTCATGTTTGTATATGTATAATTCGCCAGGATATACAAATAAAATATGTATAATATACAATATTTTAGCCTATATTACATATAAAATTCACCTCTCTCCCACTCTTCCCTCTCTCGTTCGCCTCTCTCCTTCCTCTTTCGATCTCGCTCGCCTCTCTCAGTCTCGCTAGCATTTATACAAATATATATGTATAACATACAGTTATATTCAATTATATGCATATACAATTCACCTCTCTCTAACTCTCTGCCCTCTCTCTTCTCTCTCTCCCAGTCTCTCTCGCCTCTCTCCTCCCTCTCCCAATCTCTCTTGCCATATATACAATTACATATGTATAATATACAATTATCTAACCAATATACAGATACAATTCACTTTTCTCCCACTCTCTCTCCCAGTCTCGCTCGCCTCTCTCCTCGATATAACATGTAGCTACAAATTATTATTAACAAACTATAACTATGGAGAGTAATTAATTATTTTTAAGTGGCTATATGTGAAAGTTTCCATTTATTTAATCAACTCCTTGATCTATGATCTTTTTATATAAATTTATTTACAATATGCTCATTTTTTTATGTATTTATTTGGAGGAACATTATTCCTTATACATGTAGAAATTGCAAATTAACCTTTCAATTATTTTGGGGAAATATTTGCTGCAGATAAAAAGCCTAAAATTTAGGATTTTCATGTTTTCGCATGAAAATTCGTCGAAATTTTTTGCTAAAACAATAAAATTCACATGTAATCTAGTAGTGATACCAATTAGGATTCTTGGAGATTATCTAACTTTAAGCCCTATTCATGCATATAAAATGGTACTTACTATATTCCCTAGAAAAAAACATCTTGATTATTACATATTAAGGTATGTCAAATTTCTTCTTGTTAATAAAATATTTCTAAAAGAATCACAAATCCTTTAATTGAGATCCGGCCCTCGAATCAAGGAGATATCCAAATCATCTTCGTTCAAAAGTATGTCATTAATAACCATTGAATCACAAAGAAATTCTAAGAGAGAAAAGAATTAAGGGATAAGTAAATTTGTACCCTCCAAGTATTTATCAATAAAATTATGTTTCTAGATATTTTATTTGTAATTCAAATTTATTTTCAAATTTATTTCAAACGCAATCACAACTTAGTGCATTTAACTCATCTCTTTTGATCAAAGATATTTTACAAATTCAAATTGCATGCATTTTGAAGAATAGGTGACATGAATGAAATAATGTTGAAATAGAACCCTTTGTGATAACCTATTAAAATAGGTATTATGAATAAATAATAACAAAATATAATACAAATTTAAAAATATGTACCATAAATGAAATAAATACGTAAGATATTGTCAAAGATTAATTATCTCACTCATAATATCATTTCAAAATTTCATGTTCTCACATATTATAATTCAAACAACCATTACCTAGAATATATCTAGATATCCTTTTATTCATAGTCTTCACCCCAAAGGGAGAACACATACAAACACACCACTAAACATGGTAGTGTTGATAAAAAAGATAAAAAAAAAAAAAAGTACGTGCACATGCACATATAGATAGACAGACAGACAGATAACTCGTTGATATTATTGTTCAAGGCAAGACGGTACATGAACGGTATGTTGAACCATCAAAGGGATTTGTCTTCTCCCAACACCATTGGCAAAGTGTGAAACCACCACAATCAGAGTTTGTGGTGCAACTATCATCGCAACTTCCCAAAACATTTGTGGGAAATAGCTTTGTTTTAAGCATTTTTGCTTCTAACGGCATGTCTCGAAGAGCCATCACTTGCAATTTTGAAATTCCAGATATATCAACTGTATAAAAATATATATTATGATAAACGTAAGAATCCAAAACTATAAGATAAATGCACATAATATATAAAAACAATCAACTTTGCTCAACTATCATAATGATGAAATAAAAGAGATATAAAATTGGATGAATATTGGTTACAAGAAAGATTTTGTTTAATGACCATTAGGCAAAGTAATTTTGGGATTTTTTAACAATGTTTATTACCATTTTATTCTTAGTATCAAATAACTAAGTGATAATAGTCAGATTTAAAATTTCAAAGTATCTTTAATAAGGTTAGTTTAGTAAGATATGTCTTTCACTGAATTGTTTGATCTTAAGAGGTGAGTCATGTTAATAGGTCAAAATATTTTCTCTAGAAAGAAAGTTTTTGCATGGAAAATGACTTCTTTAATCGAAGTAGGAAAAACAAGTTACATTATCATTTCTGATCCCTATCTCTTCCCCTTGACCATCTACCTCAACTCCCCGACTCGTTCCAGCCTACAATATTTTGCTAGATAACATATAAATATTTTTGGAATAATAACTTTTTTCTTACTTACTAAACATTAAAAAATAAATACAAAGCTCTCTAATTTTTGAAGAAAACATTTTCCTACGTATTAAAAACAATTCATATATATAATCACTTCTAAGAAAAAATAAAAAGATTAAAAGAAAAATGTTATGAACCTATAGTTGTTGTCAAGAGAACAATGAAGAAGATAGCAAACTTCATCATTGATTTTTTGTATTTAATCAATGAATAGAAGAAGAGTGTTGTGTGGTGATTTTATTTTTCTTTAAGAAGGATACTATTTATAGGCCCCTATGTATATTCTTGTAAATTAAATATAATATTCACCAATAATTATATGCTAGTGTCAATTAAAATATTTACTGGTTAATAATGTACGGAAATGATCACACTTGGTATCTCTCAGAGTCTCCTAATAGATTAATACTAAACATCAATTAATAGGGATAATGTGATAAAGTTAAGAGTGTCTACATGCATAAAATAAAAAATCGACTGAATCAGCCATATTTAACCATGTTAAAATTGATTTATATAAGTTTTTCAATAAAATTGTCTAACACTTTTATTTAAGCATATAGGCAAACAATTGAAACGATCTTCTTGATTTATGAAAAAAAAATCAAACCGAACCAATTAATATTGTATGTATGCAAATATTTTTATATAATAATATGTTTAATTTAATATATAGATATATTTTATAACAAAAGTTCCCATAACTTGTAATTTTGAAGTTCCAGTCATATCAACTGCATGCGTGAATATATTTTAGGGTTAATATAAATACACTCAAAGCTATAATGTCAAATTATTCGTATACAAAGATGCGTATGAATTATGATATGTGATGTATTGATCGTAATGCATGATTACTTTCACAAAATTATACTAATAATAGTAGTTAGAGATATCGAATTAACAAGCATAGATGAATTTGAAATGTTGGATTAAAACAGGCTAAGTTAATGAATGAACACGTAATTCGTTCGTCTAAAATTATAAGAAAAAAGAAAGTTTGAATTTATTGACCAATGGTCAATGTCAAGAGAAGAAAGAAGAAAATAGAAAACTTGTTGACTGAGGCAATATTTGCAAATTAAAAAGCTAATTTAGTTTAGATCGAAAATACATGTCATAATTTAGAATTAGTGGTTGAGATCTAATTGACTAAAATAAAATTTTAATCATAATTATTTATTTTCATATATTTATTTACCTCTTAAATATTTTTGCAATTGTAGATTTAAATAATATTTTCATAAAAATACTCAAAAGAATTTTTTTTAATTACTTAAAGTAAATTTTTGTTGATTTTTTACTTTTTTTTTCCTAAAGTTTGTCATTTCTCAAATAAATATTTGCCAAATTAAAAATTTTGATCTGACTTTTTTTTTTAATTTTAGGAGTAAAATAAATTTTGTCACTCAACTTTAAATTATTTCTTATTTCCTAAATGGAGTCCATATTGCTCTATAGTCATTGTAGCTCTTAATATTCTATTAAAATAATAAAAATGTTTAATTGTATTATAATTTTTTACAAAATAATAAAAATATTTAGTAAAGTTTTAAATATGTATGCAGATAGTAAAGAAAAGTTTTTAATACATTTAAGGAAAATATAATGAATTATAAAAATATTTAAGAAGTACGAAAAAATTGAAGAAAAATCGGATCCATTTGAGTTAAAATAATTAGCAGAAAACTAAGGTGTGGTGATTTCTTTCATGGAGACAGGATCCTATTTATAAGCCCCAAATTATACTAATTTTAATTAATTAAATGTCAATATATGTTGAATAACTCTAAACTCACATGGGCATGATATTATTAAAAAATAAAATACAGCAATAATATAATTAAAATCCATGAAAATGTAATCTTTCATCTGATTTGACATAAAGAGAATCGAATCAAATATTTAATATCTCCTACTTATTAGCCCCTAAAGTACACTAATATTAATTAATTAATTTAAGAGTTAATAAACTATAATGTACAACTATTTAAATATGATATTTTTGTAATAGTAATAATTATTAGAAGATTTTGCATGTCTGGTTAAAATAAGATGAGTTAATGAATGAATATGATATTTGTTCGTTCAAAATTTTTTGAACATATTGAAATAAGAAAAAATATAATTTAAAGTTATGAACCAATAGTTATCATCAATAAAACAAAAAAGAAAATACTAGCAAACTTTTTCATTGAGGCCATATTTGCAAATTAAATAGCTAATTTAAATTATAATACTAATTATCATAACAATCTGTACGTGTGGTGATTTCTTTTAAGGAAAGATTACGCGGATAAGAAAACTTATACTATTTAATTACTCATTATAGTTATAGTTTGTTATAATTACCACTCGCGACTAACATTATACATTAATTACGTGGACTGACTTCGAGTATGTATAATTAGTCATGTTTGTATATGTATAATTCGCCAGGATAATACAAATAAATATGTATAATATACAATTTTTAGCCTATACACATATACAATTCACCTCTCTCCCACTCTCTGCCTCTCTCGCTTGCCTCTCTCCTCCCTCTCTCAATCTCGCTCGCCTCTCCTCCCTCTCCCAGTCTCGCTTGCCATTTATACAAATGTATATTTATAATATACAATTATATATAATTATATACATGTACAATTCACCTCTCTCGCTTGCCTCTCTCCTCCCTCTCTCAATTTCGCTCGCCTCTCTCCTCCCTCTCCCAGTCTCACTTACCATTTATACAAATTTATATATAAAATATACAGTTATATATAATTATATACATATACAATTCACCTCTCACTCACTCTCAATCCTCTCTCGCTCGCCTCTCTCCTATCTCTCCTAGTCTCGCTTGCCTCTCTCCTCCCTCTCCCAGTCTCTCTTGCCATATATACAATTATATATGTATAATATATAAGTATCTAACCAATATACATATACGATTCACCTTTTCCCACTCTTTTCCCCCTCTCTCGCCTCTCTCCTCTCTCTCTCTCATTCTCGCTCGCCTCTCTCCTCCAAATAACATATAGATATAAATTGTAATTATCAAACTATAGCTATAGAGAGTAATTAATTAGTTTTAAGTGGTTATATGTGAAAGTTTCCCTTCTTTTAAAGGAGAAAGGATCATATTTATAAGTCCCAAAGTACACTAATATTAATTAATTAGTTAGTTATTTTCATTGACCGTGGATAAGAAAATTACACACTCGCAAGAATACTTATTTTTTCCTTTTAGTTTATTCATATATTGCTAATATTTAAGTAAAAATAATTTAAAAAGTATTATTTGATAACTTGGACTCTAAATTAATTATACTAATTTGTTTAGGATCCTTACTTGGTTTAGCAAAAATAAAAAAGAATTCTTTCACATTTTCTTCTCATTACTTTCATTATATGGTATCTTGAACTCTAAATTAATTATGAGTCGAGTTACAAAAAGGGCTATGATGAGCTTGAACAAGTTTGTTTAGGATTCTTTTCTTGGTTTAGAAAAAATTAAAAATGATTCTTGATTTCTTTTACACTATCTTCTCATTATTTCCATGCTCCTTCTCCAACGATACCATTGAAGCAACTCAAATACATTAATTAAAGCAATTTGAGACAATCATCAATGGTAGTTTTTTTACTCAAAATAATAAATTTAAATTAGTTGTTGAAACCGAAAAGTAAAAAAAAAAAAGACACGTGTGAGGAAAATTAAATATATCACATATAAATTATATTTTTTCAAAAAGAATAATTAAAAAATTAAATCAAAATTAATTTTTTCACTTCCATTCGAGGAAAAGATATATATAAATCATTTGTATAACAATAGATAATGTATATAAGTCACTTTCGTCATAAAAGATATATGAACTCTAGATAACAAAAGTAAATAGTATACTATACTTTTAAATAGAAGAAAAAATATAAACACAACGCTTATTTTAAAACGTACAAAATATTCCCTCCGTCTCAAAATTCGAAATATCCTACATATCTCGAATTTAGTGCCATCAGCATTGATTTTCTCTTTACATATGGAGCAGAAAATAGAAGGCGAACCACAGATCAATTACATGCATGAATATATTTTAGGGTTAATAAAGATATACATAAAAATCACTCAAAACTATAATATAAAATTATTTTGAATACAAATATATCTATCTATATATATACACACACTCTTGGGTGGGTGCTAAAGACTCTTTTTGTATTGTTGAACCCGAGTCGAATCTCACTTTTAACATGTCTTTTTATATTTTTGATTCCAAATTTGAATCTCACTTTTAATACATCTTTTTATAATTTTGATTCCAACACTCTCAACCTTAAAATCCTAAATTATATTTTTGATTCGAACACCCTCCACCTTAAACCTAAATTATATATTTTATTCGAACATTCACAACTTTATAATCCTAAATCCACCACCGTGTACCTAAACAGTAGCATGGCATCAATCCTTGTTATTTCCTTTGCAATGATCCATCGAAATCTCCATGAAGTTTATTTTCTATAATATAATAAAAAAATATCTTTGATTTTGGTAGCTCACATGTTTCATGAGTCATATGACTATTTATTGTGTTTTATCTTCAGTGATTATAGGTGCAAAGTAGTTGGAAGAATTTATTTTTTCAAAAAGATAAGAAAAAGATTATTTTATATTATATATATCTATATAATAATTATTGTGTCAATTTATACACCTAAAAATTAAATATCTTTATAAGAGTTGAGATTACGAAAGATGACAACTTGATCAATAATCAAAATAGCAATATTAACTTTGCAATCATGAATTCTAAATTGGAATCGCAATAATATATTTATCACGATAGCATAAGAGTACCCCTCTTACTATATAAGGAGCAATATCAAAATTCAAAATATTATTTTTTATTTTCGAATTAAAAATATCACGTTTCAATATTTTCAACAAACTCATTCTTCACTTTATATATCCACAACAACTACTTGGTACCTAAAAGTCAAATACCCATAATGTCAACTTAAAAGAGAGAAATTTTAATGGAAGGTAAATAAGTAAAAATATTTTTTAATATAAGGAAAATGAACGAGTACTCCCTTAATCTATATTCAAATTTCAGAGACACACTTATATTATACTAATGTTCTATTACTTCATAAAATTATTTTATAAGTAATTTTCTACCCCTTTTTAATCTACATAGCATTAATTTGAAAAAAAAATCAATTGGACCCACGAGATCGTGTCACGTAGATTGAAAAGGGATGGAAAATTATTAATAAAAAAAACTCAAAGATAATAGGACGTTATTATAGTATAAGTGTGTCTCTAAAATTTCGAATATAAATTAAGGGAATACTTGTACATTATATATATTCGCATATTATTAGTATTTAAAAAAAAATAAAAAAACAGTATTACATCACGTGATAATTTAAATTCTAAATTAATTATATACGTTTGTTTAGGAGTTAATAAAAATGATTTGTCACCGCTTTCTTCTTTCTCCTTATTTTCACTCTTGTTCTCTAGGAGAAAATCATCAATGATATTTCTTTTATTTTTATAATTTAGATTAATTAATCTTATTATAAAATTATTCATTACTTGTTAAGTCTTCTATACCGTTGAAAAAGTTTATCGGTAGGTGATTGTGTCTTCTCTTACTTTATTTAATCAATAATGCATAGTAATTGAAAATAAATTTTTATCTATACACTATTAAATGTAGTCCGATTTAAATAATACTCAAAGTTGATAGTATTAAAAAATATTTAAATGTTATTTCAAAAAAATATTTATATCCTAGTCCTTTAAAATGTGTTTTTTTTTTAAAAAAAAAGAGAAGACGAAAAATTATTAATCACTAAATGTGAAAATATAATAAATCATATTGATAAAAGTACCACGTGAAATCTTCCGTTTTAGTGGTGGTGGGGGGTGGGGATGACTATAGGTGCCAGAAGCTGCTGGAAGGTTTTTTTTTTAATAATTAAATATATTTATATAATATTAAGTAAGCATTAAAAAGTCAGTGTCATGAGTAACAATAATTATTTGGTGTATAGGGTTAGGTATAATAATATGAGAAATAAAATGTAGAATTATTTTATCATGTTTTAGATCGAAGGTATTAAATAAATTTGAAATATTTAATTTATTTTTATTATTTATATTTTAGTAATTAATTATAATACGAAACAATTACTAGACCAGTAATCGCAATACTGACCTTAGTATATAAGGTGTATATAAGTGTAATTTATTAATTAAATGAAAAAATCTTATTTTTTTAATTTCAAATTGATTGTTCAATTATTAATTACTTGATATAAAATCTCTAAGAAGTTAAAGGAAATTTTTGAGGTTTATTATTTTAGATTAAAAATATATTGAATATATCAAAATCTCTTTGAATATTATTTTAATTAGCATGTTACGTGAAAATTTGATTTACAAAAATAGCCAAAAGGGAAAAGAGCATTTTTTTTTATTGAACTAAAAAACGTAAGACAAATAAAAATCGAAATTAAGATATATCTAATATCTATGATTGTTTTTTTTAAAAAAATATGTATAAATAATCCATTGTTATCCTAATTAAGAGCCACAAATTAACGTGAATAATGTCGAAAACCAAAATCTTTTAATTTAGTGAACATATATATAGAGGATAACCCCACACAATAATTTACATAGTAAACAAATTCAATGCAATTAATGAAAAAGGCCCTACATGACAATAAAAATGAATTTAAAATAAAGGAGTGAAGTATTAATTTCCTCCTAATGAAGAGCTATAAATTGTGAAATATGGACTTAGCATTTTTAATATACTCATTATATTAACTCTTCATAATATATCCACAACAATTAATATATCCAAAGTTTGTATTTTATAGTAATAATTAGCAAATATGGCTCTTTCTTCAATTCAAGTGTTTACTTTGTTTCTCATTGCTTTCATAGCTACAACTACTGGTGAATTCATGATCTCTACCTCCCCTCTTCTTAATTTACGTACATTGTGCGCGTAGAAATTTTATTACAGTTAATTTAAGATTTAAATAAATAATTTAAAGTATTGATCTTTGACCTATATACACTATGATTTTTCGATTAAGATCGTTTGTTTACATTTTTTAAGGGTATGAATCTCAATTATTCAGATCTTAGTCATTAGATATTTTTCTATGATTTTTACGCTTAAAGATATGCAGGCAACATTTCATCGCTATTCCATCCGCTTTCACCCCAAATTGATGTTGTTCATCACTAGCTACTACTACATATACACAACCACCACCAGTCCAGAGACAGAGTCGGGATTTTTAATAAAGGGGTTCAAAATCTGTATAAATAGATAGCCGAAGGGGGTTTGATATCTACTATGTACGCATAAAACAATATTTTAATCAAGTGTAAATAATATAATTTTCCGTCGAAGGGGGTTCAGATGAACCCCTTCATACAAGGTAGCTCCGCCCCTGACCACCATGCACCAAACACAACCATCATATTTTCAGTTCAGGTGAAGGCTTCGCGAGATTTACCCGTGGAAATTGCGGCGATGTTGGTGATATTGTGACTTGCCTAAAGTCATGCAATGTTAAAAGTGATTGTGACGATGCTTGGGTTTGTAGTGATTGTGCACCGAATGCTTTCCCTGGTGGATACCATTGTGATGTGCTCACAGCTAATGGTCAAGGATATTATTCAACTATGTTACAAGCACGTTACAACAAGCAAGCTCTTTAATTATATTATATATATTGCAAATTAATATCAAGTTATGTTTGTGTATGTGTTGCTTCAAGAGTTCAATTATGTGAGTACGTACGTACTCTTGTTTTGTGTGTGTGTGTTGTAATAAGTGATTCGAATTTCTTTCTAAGAAAAAGAGATTTGGTTACACCTCTAGTTGGAGCTACTTGTATCATGATGTACTACCACCAATATATATTATATTGTGTATGATTGTTCTAGTTACGCTTTTCGTCCTAATTTATGTTTTTAATATATATGCAATTATGCATGTAGGTAGTTGGCGTAGCCATATGGTCGTAAGGGTGTTTAATTGGATATCTTTTGTCGATTTTTTTTTATATATATATATAAGTAATGATACACAAAATGATTGAATAACATATTTTGGACACCCTTAACAAAACCAGTTGATATTTCTGCACATTATTTGTGAAATTCCAAACTCTATGCATGTAGGTCTAAAATATGTTTTTATATTAATCTTCTGATTATATTAGGATATTAAGATATATATATATATATATATATATATATATATATATATATATATATTAAGGGAGAACAAATAGGGAGATTTTTGCATTCTAAACTTTTTTTTAATATATGAAATCTAGAATAATGCAATCAAATAATTGATTAGCAAAGGAATTGAAATTAAACAATTATAATATGATTGTAATCAGTTTCATGTGTTGACACCCAATTTTCGACCCGCGTTGGTATAAATTAATTATCGAGCTTCATGAGTTTTCAAATTATTTAAGTTAATTAGTTTTATAAGTCTTGCGAAAATTAAAAAAAATAAAAAATAAAATAAAAATAAAGATATGTATATATATATATATATATATATTACATATGTATGCATATGTATATGTATATATGTATATCTTAAGTTTTGAAGGTATTCTATTAATCTAGTTTACTTTAAATCACAACTATATTTTTGAATCGTTATTTTATAATTTAAATAATTATGTTACTAAATAAATAAGCTCGTTAATAGATTTAACCAAATTCGTCTTGTTTTAAATCAATTTGCTTATATTAATTAACTCTTTTTCCCTTTTGATTCGAGTTTGGGCCTCTGCCCTTTTGTTCCAATGGCCCAACACCTTACATTTACTCCAGCCCACCTTCATTTATAATAATTCCCACACTCCCAGGCCCACCCTTTCAAACAACCCAAACAATTCCAGCCCATTTCCTTTCTTCCTCCATCCCTCAACACCCCAAGCCCACTAAATTAATTCCCAACCCGCCCACTACGTTAATTCGACCCGCCCCCGACCCAAACCCGTTTCCCCTTCCCTTCTTCTTCCCCAGCACCCCCACGCGACCCCCAGAAACCCAGAAAATCCAATCCCCAGAACCCACGCTCCATCCTCCCTCACGCGACCCCCTCCCCACGCTCTCTCCTTCCTCTTTCATCCTCGTCTCCCTCACGCGACCCCCCTCCCTCTTCTTCTTTCCCTTCTCCAGTTCCCCCCCACGCATTTTTCAAGAAAAAAAAAGAAACGCCAGCAACCTCACGCGATCTCCCCTCGCGTCTCACGCCCACGCTCGCTCTCTCCTCTCCTTCCCCTCTCGACAGAAACCCAGAAAAACAGACCGACTCCTGCAAACGCCAACAACTCCACGCTCTTCTCCTTCCATCTTCCTCTTCGCGTGAACCAGACGGAAGCGCAGAGACCCATACGCTGTCAAGTAGGTCGGCGAGGTGTCAATTTCATCCTCTCCAACACGCCTGTGCCATGTGAAGTTTGACCGAAATGGGATTCGAATTTCGAATTCAAAGGGGAGGGGCTAATTCCTCTCCTATATAAAAACCCATTTCTCTTCATCCAAAAAGGGGACATTCGGGAGAATTGGAGAGTTTATCACGAAGAGTACGAAAATTATCGAAATATTCTGGTTCTTTTCTGTCTGTAGCCGGAAAACATTGGGGATTTGATTTTAAGGTTGGAATTTTGTTGAAATTTTAGAGAGAAAAATCTGGAAGAGTGTTGGGAGTTAGAAATTTGGTGGGACGATTGAGCGAAAAATTGAAGAGAGGGAAAGAGTCGCGCAACTCAGGAGACTGAAGTCACGACCCTGTTCCCTTTGCTCGTCGGGTCGTTTTCAATACCGCTTTGAGCTCATTTGGTGGTGGAAGCTTGCTATATCGCTCGTGCTTTCGAAAAGGTAAGCTCAACTTATCCACATGTTAATGCATTATAGACATAGAGTAGTTTAATTCATTGTTTGAGTTTAACTCTGTTTGTTCTTGTTGAAAGTTTGTCTAATACGATTTCTTGTTGTTAGTATGATTCATTGTTTTTTTTTTTTGTGATTCATTATCATGTTGATTTGAACTATGGAATAGTCGAGCTCAAGCACATTACTCTCTGTTATTTGGCTTTCTCCCCTTTCCTCTGAAAGTTTCTGCAAATCTGTAAAGTGATGTGGCCATGTTTACGTTATGTGCTTCTTATGGAGTCATTTTACAATCTGTTTATATGTGTTCTTTCGTTGCTTAAAGTGAGCTATTCCTTATTTGTTCATCTAGTCTAAAACTTTCACTTGTTCCCCTCTTCGAGTTATTTGCTTGGGCTGAAATGGATCAATGAAGGCTGTGTGACATGTAATTTGAATTATGTTGAGATTTTCCTTCAAATATTCGGTCTGTTTTCGCAGTTGTTAAGCATACTGCTTAGAGATCGAGCTTGGGTTTTATGATCATATCATATTTATAAAGCTAGAGGAAATAGTAGTAGCTCATTTTTTGGACTATAATGCCATATCTTAGCCTGCTTTGCATTTGATATTACTAATCATTCTTAAAACTGGTGGGAATAAATACTGTTTTAGTTGCTAATAATGTGTGTTGTTGCTACCTTTTGCACTGAAATCGCTGCTTTAAATCTTGGTTTCTTTGTGTCCATCGCTATTTTGAATTCTCTGCAATGCATGGAGTATGCTGGATTAAATAAAGAAGGGTGTTTGTTTTGCATATTTACCAAGCAGCAGTGATGCGATTCCATGCATATGATGGATGCATCAGTATGTGTATACACCTTGTACTCATGCCATTCTCTTTATTGGGTGTGAAATCTTATTCTGGGCTAGTGTCATTATGAATTGCTTTGAAGTCATCTATCCCCCTTTTAATTCGAACCTCCGAGTAGTTCATTTTTATCCCCGTTTTGTTCAAAATGTTTGCTATTAGTTTATCGTTCAAGGTGCTAATTTTCTTTTGTCTTGTTTTGTTTGCATGTAAAACTATTCTCGAGTCCTCATGGACCTCACTCCGATTCCTTGAACCTTCTCGTTGAGCCATAAAGGCTCAAAACACTTTTTCCGAGTCAGCCAACCCCTGAAAGGATGTACAGCATCGAAAGAAAAACCAGCAGAAACTGCTGGAAAAGTTGTATCAGGGATTTGAAGAACATGTATACAGCAGTATACATGTTTTATACATCTGTTATACGCTGATATACAGGTCGAAATGTGCCCAGGAGGCCTAATCTAAAATCTGGGCTGATGGAAGTGAAAATATGCTTCTGGAAAGGGACTTTCAACTTTCAAAAATCGAAAATCAGGCTGATATACATCCTGTATACAGTGATATACAGAAACGCTATATCTTAAATTGGTGTAAAAATATGAATGGCAGCAGGCGTGCAAAAATTCGAACCCCATGAAGATCGAAGAAGCTCGAGGAAGGCGTATTAGAAGATTTTTTTTATTTATTTATTAAGTTGTATTTATTTTGGGCATAAGCCCTTGTCATTTTTACTTTCCTTGTATTTATTTTTGTATGTTTAGATTAGGACAGGTACGAAAGAAAGAAATGGGTTAAAAACCCAAAAGCAGGTGGGTCCAAGTTTCGGTCAAGGCGAACAGAACCCGAAAACTTGGACCCAAATCTCTCTCTCTCCCCCTCTCCCTATCTCTCTTTGCTATTTGTTGACGTTTTGTTTTAAATGTCGTTAGTTTAGGATTAGAAACTCCAAACCCCATCGAACGCCTTTTGGTTTATCAAACTCAAAACTAAAAATTGAAACTTTAAAGCGATAGACGTTTCAAACTTACGAGTTTGCTTAGAATTAAAAGTTTAAAAAGTTAAACTTTAAATGAAATTTTGAAGCAATAATGTTTTATTAAGTTTGATTAAGATTTGAGAAATCTAACTTTAAAAATTCGCTAGCCTTTAAAAAAAAAAATAGTCAAATAAGTTAATCGCCGGAAAATCGTATTAACGGAGTATCTTAGGTGCCTTAAACACCTTCCTAAGATACTAATAGGAATCCCGAACCCTTAAAATGTTTCAAAACAATTTTTCTGTTTAAGTTGTTTAGAAACGAAGTTTTCTTGATTTTTCTTAAAAATTAAGAGGCGACTCCTAAAAGTCGAAAATACCCTTTGAAACAAACTCTTTTCGAAAATCAACCTTTTTTCGATAAAACATCATGATTACATTCAAAATTCAATTAATTTCTCATTAATCATTAGGGTAACATTGAAAACTTGTAAAGAAGAAATTAACTCATGTATTTTTCTCTAGTCTCTAAAGATTTTAAATTAGTTTCATGATTACATACTATAATATTCAATTACATTATAAAAATTAAAAAATAACACTTGTCATCACTTTTTATATGCAGTTTCTATTGGTATGGGGCTCAAATATATCGATATTTATTTTTTTCATCCCAATTTATACATTTTTAAACATTATCGAAATTATGATGATTATATAAAAAATGAAAAAAATGTGGCAAAAAACTATTTTTTTCTTCGACTCCACATGGAATCGTACTAATTTGAAATATTAAACAAACGTATCTACCTACCCATATGTCTGCAAAAATATAATTTTAATTTTTTCCCCAAATTTTTGCTACTCAAAAAGAACAACTTTTAATCGGCGGCGACTGTGATCCGCCGGAAAATCTTCTGCCGGCTAAGTATGTTGTCATCTACATTGAAACCAGTAGTGGGTTCACTTCCTACAGTGTCAGAACCAAATGGCTCTCAAACAAGATCAGCACCTTCATTAGCAATGTTGAAGTTGAACAAAACTATCTTTTCTCCTCTTCAGGTTTTGTTTTCTAGACTTTTTATGGTATAAAATGTTTAAAGATCTGATTTTTGTTTGATGGGGTTGTTCTTTTTGCTAGTTTAGTTAGTATTTGGTATTTTGAAGTTGAACAGACTGTTGTTTTCTGATTGAACTGTTTAAAGATCACATTTTGTAAGCTGGGTATTGTTGTTTTTGTTAGTTTAATATGTATTTGGCTTATTTGAAGTTGCACAGAGTTTTTCAAGATTTGGTTTTGATCTTTTTGTGCTATGAAACTGTTTAAAGATCATATATTTTGTTTGATGGGTATTGTTCTTTTATTGTTAGTTTGATGTGTATTTGGCTTATCTGAAGTTGAACAACTCTTCAGATACTGTTTTATGAATTTTGTGCTGTGGAACTGTTTAAAGATTACATTTTGTAAGATGGGTAGTGTTCTTTTATTGTTAGTTTGATGTGTATTTGGCTTATCTGAAGTTGAACAACTCTTCAGGTTCTGTTTTATGAATTTTATGCTGTGGAACTGTTTAAAGATTACATTTTGTAAGATGGGTAGTGTTCTTTTTTTGTTAGTTTGACGTGTATTTGGCTTATATTGAAGTTGAACAAACTCTTCAGCTTTTGTTTTCTAATCTTTTTATGCTATGAAACTATTTAAAGATCATATTTTATTTGATGGATATTGTTCTCTTTGTTAGTTTAGCAAGTATTTGGCTTATATTGAAATTGAACATACTTTTGAGGTTTCATTATCTGATTTTTATGCTGTGGAAATGTTTAAAGATCACATTTTGTAAGATGGGATTGTTGTTTTTGTTAGTTTAGCAAGTATTTTGGCTTGTATTGAAGTAGAACAAACTCCTCAAGATTTGTTTGTTTGATCTTTTTATGCTATGAAACTGTTTAAAGTTCACAACTGTTAGATAAGTATTGTTCTTTTTCTTAGTTTAATATGTACTGTCTTATATTGAAGTAGAACAAAACTTTTTTTTCTCCTATTCAGGTTTTGTTTTGGATCTTTTATGCTCTGCAACTGTTTAAAGTTCAAATTTTGTTAGATGGGTTGTGAATTTCTATTGTTGTTTATGTTATATTTGGTTTATTTTGAAGTTTCTACTTGGCTGGTAAGTAGTATTGGAAAGGACTAAGAGGGGTTTCAGTGTGAAAGACTCTGAGCGTCCAATCCAAAACTTTAATGTAATGCGTGGATTCACCTATGAATATATAAATTGACTAATAGGTAGTTGGATGAATGTAGTTTGATTAATGATAAGGGGATTCTGATGCTGATCTTTAATCTTAAGCTTCATTCTAGCTATTTCATTTGAGAGAAAGATGGAATATATGCGTAATTAATTTATGAATTTTTGTAGAGAAAACTACCTTAATCCTCATTATAGATGTGGCTAGTGCTTTCCTTTGGCCCAGATGGCTGTGCAACATGGTCGGAATTGTAGCCGATTGTGCATCTGTTCTAGTGAGAGCATGATGGTTAGGCTTCATGAAGGCTCTGAAGCTCACGTTAGTTACACTTTGTGCATATTTGTAGATAGTAGATGATGTTCTGCAAAATCATAAACATATGAATCAGAATGTGTATTGTAGAATAAAGTTAGTAGAGGGTGTTGTGCAAATCATGGTTGATGAATCAGTCAATAAAATATAGAGATATGAATACGGTACCACCTGATTACAAAACAGGCTATTTGTGTTCTTATGGTGTGTTCTCATTTTTTGAATTCCAGTTGCCGGAACATTTGTAAATCCAATCATTGAATTACTCGTGCTAGATGAGGTGATATGGTGACCTATGCAGAGTTCAAAAGTTTCAAATGCTTTACTTTTGTGAAACTTGTTAGCAACTCATGTTGGCAGCAAATATTGTTAAGTGTATGTATAACACAATGCGTGCTAATATCATATAAGATAAAAGTAAACTCAGCATACGGAAATTATGAACGAAGTCATGTAGCTTATTACTTTTTATCAGCGCATTGATTAGTATCCCTTTGATAAGAGATGCTTTTACTTGATAAGATGTTATTGCATGGAACTTCACCATTTCCACCAACATATTGACATGCATACAAACCCAAAGCAACTATTAAGCTCCGCAAAAGCTAAGTTGTGTAGACTCTTCACTTTCAATGTCGTACTCGTGCCGTATTCTCCAAAAATACGCTACTTCTGGAGAATGCAACACGTGCCTGTTGATATTCTTGAAGAGTCAGAGCAACATAGCCAATAAGTGACAAGCCATATGAAATTGAGAGTGTTATTTTACTGAGCAAACACAAGCACAAGTAATTTTAACAAGTAGATGATTGTCTTTCCTTCCGCTAGAGATTTTTGATGCTCTCTCTTTATTATCTTAGCATGCTCTTTCCCTTCCAGTTGACAGGCAACGGAAAGGAGTTACCTCGGCAGGAGACAACCGCAACTGCTGTTTCAAGAAGAGAATTGGTAGGTTTGGCAGCTACAACATTAGGTGGACTTGCCCTTTTCGCTGCAGAACCTGCTGAGGCAGTTGAAGTAGCTGATATCGGGAACTCAATCAAGGAGTTGTTTGGATTTCTCAAAGGCAAGCCAAAAACAGGAGCTGACAACGAAAATAAACCAAAGAGCGAAACTGATGAGAAGAAGCCAAAAATAGAAACCCATGGAAACAAACCAAAGATTGAAGCTGATGAAAAGAAGTCAAAAGTTGATAACCATGGAAACAAACCAAAGGTTGAAGTTGATGAAAAGAAGCCAAAAAATGAAGACGATAAGAAGGCGGCATCAACCCCTCATCACTCAGAGAAGGAAAAAGTGTCATCTTCTTCTGCTGATGCACCAGCCCTTCCCAGCATTTTGAACAACACAGTTACCTAACTTCTCATTTACAAATGCTGTTGTGCTCAGATACATTTTCAAGAAACTTGACAATCTTTTCTAATGCTACAATTCATTGTTGCTAAACTCATGTCTAAATGAAACCTTAGACAAGGTTTGTATAGTTCAATGAGTTAAATGTCAAGACTATTGAAGTACTTTCATTTCAAAGATTTTCATTTTATATGTCCGTTTAATTATAATCTGACAATCTAGTGCACGTGGCATTCCGCATTCATGTAGGATTCAAGGAAGTTCTGTAAGTCCGAGGGTTGTAATATTGGAAGCCTACATTGACACAAATGTCAATGATTGATTCCACAACTTGATAGGTCATAATATGAAGTAAAACTTACGCAAGTATCAATGACTAATTTCACCACTCGAATCGAGACTAATAAATTATTATGGAAGAAAAACTGACATCCCGCGTTCATGCAACCTCCCGGGAAGCCCCGCATGCCCAAGGGTGTAATGTAAGTAGCCTACAGTAATTCAAGTTTCAATTATTGCTTTCACCACCCGAATCATGAATAATAAGTCATTACGAAAGAAAACTTGCGCAAGTGTCAACGACTGGTTTCACGACTCGAATCGTGACTAATAGGCCATTACGAAAGAAAACTTACGAAAGTGTCAATGACTGATTTCACGACTCAAATCGTAACTAATAAGTCATTCATTCATTACACACGACAAAAATTCAATCTTTGTTAAAGTAGTAATAACTAATATAAAGAACTAAACTTTTTCATAAATATTACGATTCATATAGCATAGCATACTTCAACTTGCTCGAAATTAAATAAGAAATAAGTGCATACAACAAAGAAAACAACCATAAGCTCTTTTTTTTATATATTATTGTGGAACAAAACAAACTTATACTAGTTATAATTCTCACTACAAACTAACCAAAAAAAATCAAAAATCAAACTATTTTTTTGTTCAAACTTTCCACTAACTTATGCATTTGAAATCTCCAAATAAAAAATATAAACAATCCAATACCAATTAATATATATAACCAAATAGGTTCTTCTTCACTCTCTTTTTCAGATTCCACTTCAGCTATACCAAATTCATCTCTTTGTTCATTTCCATTTATACCCTCCTTTACATGTCCATATAACACATATACCCTCCTCTCATCTCCTACTGTCACTGCTGTAGCAAACCTTTCTCTCTCAAGGGTAGTTTCGTCATATACTCCTCCTTCTCCCCATCCATCATTGCTATTTACAAAATATAACTTCTCTTGACTCACCACCAAGACGACGCCGTCTTGTCTTATGGTAATTCCGTCAGCTCCCGTTAAGTCTCTGTTTAATATAACGGCTCTCGCTCCTCCGTCGTCAACGTTGACTTTGAACAATTTCCCGGTATTTGATTGGACCACGAGTAAATATCCTCTCGGACTGAAAACGATGCCGTTTAAACCAGATTTGTGGTAATTCGTCGTCGTATCGAGTGGATGAGATTTGAACGCTTTTGATTTTGATAAGATCGAAACGTCACCGTTTAGAGTGATTTTCCAGATGAAATCGCCGCCGGAATTGGTGACGTAAGCGTTGCCGTGGAAATCTACGGCGACGTAATTAGCGACGGCGGTGTCGTCCTGAGCGACGTCATCGAGGAGAGAGGAGAGGAAAAGGCGGCGGTTAGATTGGAGATCGTAAGAAGCTAGGGCATTGAAAGGTGTGGGGTTTTCAGGGGAAGGAGGACGGTGGATACAGGCGAGGAGACGGTTGTTGTAGCGGTCGACGGCGAGACCGAGGAAGGAGGAGTTTTCAGGGAGTGAAGTATCGATGATAAGAGATTCGACTACGCCCGCATCGGAAACGGCGATGAGTTTCTGGTGACGAGTGCTTCCGACGATGAAGTGTTGGGATTTAGGATCCCAAGCGAATGATTCCGGGAAGAGATTACGTGATCGGAAATTGACGACGTGGGGTTTTCTGCCGGCGGCGAAAGGATCTGAACCTATTAATAAGATGAATAAAGTAGAAAAGAGAAATAAAGGAATACTCAATTTCATGGTTATGGAGAAATAATATGATCACACTGATAAATCAATTCTCTGTAATTATAACTTTATAATAATTTGGTGTAGATAAATATAAGTTTTTTAATTTAGAAATTTTAGATTTTTTAAACTAAACATAATTAATCATAGTGTATTATATCTCGGCTTATTAAAAGGAAGAATTAGATTTACTTTTCAAATACTTCCCTTCAATTTAGGTAAATTGGTACAAAAAATCTTACTTTACCACATCTTTTGATATAATTTTAATTTTTAATTAATTAATATGTATTTTCATGTAGTGTTTAATTAAGAAATATAGTACATCAACATAAAATATTATAATAACCTTAGTTGAGAACTTGAGATTAGTTCATTAGTTACTACTTTTGAGAATAATAACTATTTTCATCATTTTGTTTATTCATTTTTTCCAAATTCAATTAAAAGCTAGATATATTTACTATCTAAGCGATACATTCGCTATTTTAAATCAACTTATAATTATATCTCATGTTAATACAAAATATCTTATTGTGCCCAAAAATATCATGTTGATGTTACAAAATACAAACTCCTCAAGATCACCAGAACTTTCGAACCAAAATATCTCAGCTCACAAAAACTAAAATATCTTGTTATATTTATCAAAAATCACATTTCTTCCGGAACCTTCTTGAAGGCTGAAGCTTCATTTGTTTTATTCCCTAGAACCCAATAGAACCTTTTTCCACCTCATACATATTTCTCTCTGTCCATGTGCCTACTGATATTTTTGACAAAACAAAGTCCCTTTAGACCCCACTTTATCACCGACTTTAAAGAATTCTGTTTTTATACAAATGTTTTCCTTAACACCCTTTTCATGTCACAGGTTCTTGATTTTGAGATTTTAAGAAAAGGGGTTGTTAAAGATTTGATTTTTATAACAAAAAATATTGAATTTTGGAGGATACCCTTTTTGCTTATTTGTTGGAATTTGGTGATTTTAGAAAAAAGGGGTTGTTAAAGATTTGATTTTTTTTGACAAAATATTGTCATTGGAGGATACCCTTTTGGTTGTTTGGTGTTATTTTGGGGTTTGGTGAATGGAAATGGAGTTTAAAGAAAGTTTGCCTTCATATTATAGTGTCCTTGGTGTAAATGTTGGTTCTTCTGATGAAGAGATTAGACGTGCTTATAGAAAGCTAGCAATGGTATATGGTGATGAAGAAATTTTTGTGTTTCTTTTTTGTTGTTATGAGAGTAGTTTGATTTTGGTTGTTAAAAATGGTGATTTTTTTTTTTTGGTTGCAGCAATGGCACCCTGATAAATGGACTAGGACACCATCATTGTTAGGTGAAGCTAAAAGGAAGTTTCAACAAATTCAAGAAGCTTATTCAGGTAATGATAAAGTTGCTATCTTTTTCATTTTCATTTTGGGGGGTTCGAGGATTAAGTTAGAAGGTTAGTAGGTAGTTGAGGGTTGTCGAGTTTCTAATGTGTATATTTGATGTTTCAATAGTGTTATCGGATCGAAAAAAGAGAATGATGTATGATGCTGGCATGTATGATCCTGATGAAGATGAGGATGAGGTATACTTTACTTTTTTTGTTTTGTTTTGTTCTCACCTTAATTGAGTATGGTGAAGTTCATTTGATAAGTGTTCATTGCTTAATTTACTTGTTTTGTTGCAGGGGTTTGATGATTTTCTACAAGAAATGGTATCTTTAATGGAAGAGTCAAGGAAAGAGGTATTGTCTTCATATTAACTCTTGTGTTATGACCTTTTTGTGATAGAAAAATGTATGGTGTTCAACTTGTATATACTGATAATAATGTTAAAAGATCATGGTTTTATGTCGTCGAATTAGTCATCGATGCTTGTGTTAAAATATATTTTTGGGGTGTAATCCTTTCTTGAATTCTGTTTGAACGTGAGATACTTTGTGCACTAGTTGTCGCTCATAATATGTTATAAATTGCATTTTATCTTTGGATGAGTAAACCATATTTTAAATAATTAATTAAAATGAACAAGTGGTTTAGTGTTTCTTCTACTTGATTAAAATAAATTATCTTAGCTAGCTTACTTTTCATAGTCTTGAGTCAACCTAGGCCCAATTTTTTGTTCTTTTATGCCTTTTTTATAGCGTATAATGCGGAGTTTGAACTAAAGTTATTAAATTCTATCGAACTTATATATGTTAGAGCTTATTTCTGATTTGATTGTTTTTGCATTGGGAATTTCTTAATACAGGAGAAAAGTTATAGTATGGATGAGTTACAAACCATGTTTTGGGAGATGGCTCAAGGATTTGAGACTTGTAATTGGACTAGTTTTTCTCAACAGAAACAGAACTTTGAGTCTCCACAATGGTTTTGTGGTAGTTCTATGGCTTATGATGGATCAAGAACAGCTCAATTGAACGCGAATTTCGCAGACATAGATCCCTTCTTCGGTTCCTCAACAATGCAGATGCAAGGGGCTAACCGTTTCTGCAGATAATAATAATGAAGGTTCTTCAAGAAGGTAGCTCAGCAAGGACACATATTTTGCAGAAGTTCCAATGTTGAAGTGTAGCAAATGTTCATATGAAGTGCTACAAATTTTGATCTTGTGGATGGATGTGATCATATCAGGACTGAACAAGTCATTTTTTGGTTTTGAACTTCAACAAAAATATGTGGATTCTCAGTTTTTCTTTTGTAAATACAAGTGGAATGGAACTTTTGTTTATTGTTGTCACTTTGGTTGAGATTTTTGTGGAACTTGGAAGTATGTTTGGTTTTGTGTAGTGTACTCTTTGTCTATCCCAACAATTAGGTGACTAGTTATATCAGAGTCATTATGTTCGAGTTGGGTCTAATAGCTCTATCTGAGTCATCGGTTGCTATATTAGAGTCCATATAACCAACTTGGGTTAAATAGCTCTTATCAAGAGTCATTATAGTCGAGTTGGGTCGTTATATTAGAGTTTATATAATTATGTTGAGTCGAATTGAGTCTAATTGCTCTATCAAGAGTTCATATAACTAAGTTGGGTTGAATTGGGTCTAATAGTACTTTTATCATAGTCATTATAGTCGAGTTAGATCGATGCATCAGTATTTATATTATCATGTTGAGTCGAGTTGAGTTGTTATATTAGAGTTTATTTAATTATGTTGAATTGAATTGGGTCTAATTGCTCTATCAAGAGTTCATATAACCAAGTTGGGTTGAATTGGGTCTACTAGAACTTTTATTCTAGTCATTATAGTCAAGTTGGATCGCTTAGATCATTGCTGTATCAGAATTTATATAATCATGTTGGATCGAATTGGGTCTAATAGCCCTATCAAGAGTCCTTATAGCCGAGTTGGGTTGCCATATCAAAGTCAAGTATAGCCAAGTTGGATCGGGTAGTTTTTCATTTGTTGTGGCGGTTCATTTTCTTATAGTCAAGTGGTTTTTTTCTTTGTGAGTTTATAGATTGCTCTGATAAATATCTTTTCACTTGTTCATTAGAGTATAACCGATTTTTCTTCTCTTTTTTTTTTGGTTCATTAAGTTACTTTACCATAAAGGCAATATGAAAAGCATTTATCACTATAGCAAAAATAATTTTAGCGGCATTAAATATTGACACTAATAAAGAGTGTTAAAGTTTTTGCCGGCATTAGTCAAGTGTCATTAGAATCAATGTCGCTAAAAGCTTTAGGAACATATACAAAAAGTGACACATATTTAGCAATAATTAAGAATTAAATGCCGCTAATGATCATTTTTGTCGTAGTGTATAGGCCCAGAACTATTTTTCTGGTCCAAACACCAGGGAAGTTCAGTGAAGATGGGCCATAACATAAAGCCCATAGAGACTTTCCTTCATGTCATGGGCCATTTGTTATAGCTTGCCAGGACATTTTTGGCCCAAATAATTTCCACACACAAATTCAATTACATTATATTGTCCTTTCTTGATTTTGAAGCATTAATATTGAAGTGTATGATTATTTCGTCAATTGTTATAATTTATAAATATTAATTATATTATAACCTAACATATCCCTCGATGTGGTTAGTGTTTTTCTCTTTTACATTTTTTTTTTTGGATACAGATGATGTAAGAACTTCGAATCATTTTTGCTTTTACTTCATAACATAGCTCATGAGGTGAAAATTGCTTAAAATTAAATAGAAATTTATTTGTGTACAATGAACATGCCTTCAATTTTGTCTTAGACTCTAGTGTATTCTAGTTGACTATAATGGTTTCAAAGTTGTCAACAAAAGCAACACGTCTTCTCCATACTTGAATTTACTAGACCTAATATATGGCCCAACCTTAGCCAATTTTCAATTCAAGTTTCACACACAAGTCTTTACTTTTATTGTAGGTATATAACAAATCGACAATAGTCTTTATTTATAACTTGTTTGGATTAACTTAAAAAGATAATTTTAAGTTAAAAATAAAAAATCAAATTGAAAAGACCTTCAAATCGAGAAACAAAAAAAATAAAGAGAGATTTACTTTTGATTTTTAACTTATTTAAGTAATTTTTTACCTTGTCAAACACTTCCTAACTTATTTTAAGTCTTTTTTTTTTTTACTTATTTTAAGTTATTATTTATATTTATTTATAAAAAATTTCACTTAAACTAAGTTTGATTAATTTTTAGGTCGATCCAAATACTCTCTTATTTTCCTTCTTTTTTTTTTTCATCTATACAAGATTTATGATCAATTTCTTGGTTCCAATAATACTTTTTCAATAAATAAGTAAAAGAATAAATATTATTCCCTTCAAATTGCAAGAATTTCCTACTTTTGAGTAGGATTAGAAAAAAAGGGAATCAAAGTCTTCACATGCACCAAAGCATATTATAACCTTCACTTTGACTTTTCAAAATCCAAAATTAATACACTTTAAAGTCATCATTTATAAATTATAATCAAATTCAATTAACCAAAATTCTCCATTTTTTTTTATTGTTTATGCTTAATAAATAATTAGGATTACCACTTTTCCACACACAAGATACTAAACCAAAGTATTAAATACCTAAAAAGGTACAATTATAGAAAGCATACATGCTTCATAGATGTACAAAGTATGTTGAATTATAATTAATTAAAACAAAATAATTGGTATTAGAATTAAATTAACTCCAATAAGATTTATAAAATATAGAAAAAGAGTCCAATGGTGGGGACAAAAATTGGACTATCCACATGCATATGTAAACAAATTAAATTGTCATCTTGATTAAGCCAATAAATATCATACATACTAGAGACACCTCATGATCAAACTCTTTTATTACTCTTAATCTAATACCCCACCCCACCCCACCTACCCCCCCCCCCAAAAAAAAAAGCTCAAAACAACAACTTAAATTCCTTTCACTTGCATGTAATATTCTTAAGAAGTGTAGCAAAATCAAAACTCCCATTTCTCCAAAAACACTTTTCATTTCTTACAAGTTAACATACTATATTTAGTCACATACACTCATACTAAGGAAGAAAAAAGAAGAAGAAGAAGAAGAAATTCACATTCAAAAGGTTTTCACAAGCAAATCTCTTACACATGTCGCGATTTGTGATTTTTCTCTTATTTTTTGTGGTGGCTATACCTATAACCAATGGACTAAACCAACGAAAACTCGATGAGGGTGAAAATAAATGTGGAGGTTGTCCTTGTAACAAACCTTGTATTCCACCTTCTCCTCCACCACCACCACCGTCATCACCGCCGCCGCCGCCGCCAAAGAAACCACCAAGTGGCTATGATTGCCCTCCACCTCCTTATTCCGGTGGCGGCGGCGGTGGAGGTGGTGGTGGTTCAAATATTCCCTATCCTCCAAATTCACAATACATATATATGACTGGTCCACCTGGCAATTTGTACCCCGTTGACCATGATTTTGGTGGTGCAAAAAGAAGCTTTTCTAGTGGATTTTCACTTTTAATTGGTGGATTTTTCTTGGGATTGTTTTATTTTTGGTGAAATTCAACATCAAATCAAATAAGAGGAAGAAGCAGCAAATTTAAGAGATCAATAATTTTAGTGGCTATGAATATTCTATATATGTTATAAGGTAAATTGGTCTTTAATTAATTGGCTGTAATCTTGATATATTCATGTGTTTCATAACCTTATAATTTTTCTTCCACTTTTTTTTTTTTTTTGGTAAAATCAAATCGTCAAACCTTAATCGAGAGATATATTATCATCTGTTCATATTTATTTTCTTTTCCCTTAACACATCTATTAAGAAAATAATTATTGATATTTTTCCTGTTTAATATTATTTAGTATAATTCATGAAAAACGATTTGAAGAATAAGTATTTGATATTATTGATGGTAAAATATTAAATTTTTGTTTTTTTACATATAAAAAATGACAAGTAAACGTGAATGAATAATCGAGTATTTTCTCTCTAAGTACTTTTTTCTTTGTTATCAACTCCTTATGGTAGAATTAATTAAAATAAAAAAGAAAAAATGGATTTCAACTTTCAATTAGAAGAATTTAGTAGTCCTCAAATTTCAGTGAAGAATTTAGTGTCTATTTTTTTCATATAAATTTACGAAATTTCAAGTGCACTAATTTGAGAAGTCTTTGTTTTTGGCTCCTTTTGTGGTCCACTAAATTGTTAGGCTGTGATAAGCATTTGTCACGGCGTATGAGCGTGGCATATATAACGATGGTGTTCAGATCAATTTGTACGCATACGATTATTTAAAATATAAGTAACATTATTAGTATGGTAACGGGTCGTTTTCATTATTATATGTGTTTATTTATCATTTACTTCATTTGATCGTTAGATTATGTCCTTGAGTTATTCACTACTTATTTATTCATAATTAGTTCGAAAATTGTGAAAATAAAATGTTTAATTAGCAGCACCGACTAAAATCATAAAGAAGATATAATAATTATTTTATTGCGATATGGACAGAGCACTAATATTGCGTATTACACGTTTAATTAATTTGTCGATTTAGACAGAAAATTTATAGGTTTTTTTTTTTGTGTACGTGTAAATTATTAATTCAGTGCAAACTAGTATATATATATATATATATGTATATATAGTTTAATGAAAAACGAAAAAAATAAAATGAGATCTTCTTTATCCCATAGTAAGATAAATTGCATCAAGACTCCATAAGGACTTAACTAACAAGAAATTCAATTTCTATTGGTAATGCGTACAAATTTTGATCTTCGTACACTCGATTGAATATTAAATTATATTAACTTCATCAGAAATATACTGATTTAAATGAAACCATCATATATAACTTTGTCAATCAAAAGGAAGTAACGTCCACTATGAAATAGTTAAAATACACATAAATCAATCTCAATATTTTCAATATATAAGAAAATCTTTTTTTTTGGGGGGGGGAAATAATATGAATAAGAAGGTCCCAAAAGTAGTTTTACCATGAAGATTTTATATGTCAGAGTTTGTTGTCATATGAAAAGTACTAAGTGGGGGAAATAAAATCATCTTTGGTTTTCACAAACTCTAGAATCCACTTCATATTATATCTAGTATTAAATTCCATATGGTCCCAAAAGCTAACAATAAGCTAAGGTTATTGAAGTTTCAATTTTAACACAATGTTTCAATTAGGTGGCTATTATTCATTGAATCTTGTGACTTGATAGAGTTGAATTTGTCCACTTGTATGACTATAGTTTTCCCACTTTAGTAGAGCTTATAACTAACCCATGTGATGTTGTTTGGTTTAAGTTTTAATTTTTCATAAGAAAAATGTTTTTTCTAGCCATGGTAACAATGGGATGTTTTTTTTTTCTCGTATTTATTTTGAAGTTCTGATTAATATGAATATAGGTTTACTGAATTATTATAAAGAAAGTGTTTTGTATTAAATAAATTTATTTTTACGATTTGAATTTTATCAAGAATTATTCATAATGTTTTTAAGTCGTAGACTTGTAGTGATAGTTAGATTCTTGTGGTTTCTAATTTTAGTAGAGATCAGATTTTAACCCTATATTCAATCAAGGAAAAACTTAATGAAAGTTGTCTGTAATTAAAAGATTTGATTAATTTAGAAGTTAATTATTTAAATACATTTTAATTTGTAATATTACGAATTTTATTTGAGTTGATGTATGTCTAATAAGATAATTTTTCTTTTAAGACTTTATCTATTCCCGAAATGTAACTTGCTCACTTTTCAAGTTAACTTTTATTTTAGCGAATGATGTTAACCAATTCGATGAAGATATTTAAATATAAAAAAAGATAAAAATCAATTTAGTGAATTAACTTTATGATATAAAAGATTTCCTATTTAAACAAGTTGTGTAAATATCCTTTAAAAATAAATAAATATATCTAAAACTTATAGAAATGAGATTAATTTCTTAATGACTAAAAATGTTATTGCGTAACATCTGATTAAAGATAAAACGAGTCATATTATCCGTTTAAAGGAAAACAATTAAATGGACAGCAGAACAAGATGGATAACTACAAATTTTGATTTGATGTGAAACAAATAGACATATGTACATATGTAACATGTTAACTTCCTATCATGTGTCAATTTGTTCCACTCTAGAAGTTGTTTCAATTCTCTGATTTCTTAAGGGAAAAAAAGAAAGAAAAAATGGTCCTTTTAATTTATATTTGTAGATTAAAATAATTTCTTCAATATTTTTTTTCAAAAATAGTATATATATATATATATATATATATATATATATATATATATATATATATTCTGGCGTATTAAATTTAACGGAGAAGGAATGACCCTCAAATATTTGAATTGGTACAAAATTATCCTCCATCATTTATTGGTCCTAAAATACTCTGACGTCCTCCTTGTTAAAGAATGACAAAAGTTTCACATCGGTGATTAATGAGATGGTGGACTCCTTATAAGGCTTGGACAATCCTCCTCCCTTTGAGCTAACTTTTGGGGTGTGAGTTAGATCTGATACCTAATTTCACATGGTATCATAGCAGGATCCATCTCACCTGATGTTGGGCCCTCCAAAATCAAAATTGCTCACGCACCATATGCGAAGCACTGAACTCTCTTTGAGGTAGCTTTTGGGGTGTGAGTTAGGCATGAAACCTAATTTCACACTCCTTTCGTCTCAAAAATACCCTTATGTCCAACATATCATAATCATCATGTGGAAGGAGTAATATTGTATCGAATCTCATAGTCTTTATGTCTAACGGATCATACTCCTTAGGTGGACGAGAATAGTATTGTATCGTATCTCATAGTTTAATAGCATTTTACATCATAAGAAAATTGTGAATTATATAGGGATTAGTATGAAAATTCGCGTGAAACTTATTGTCTTGCAAATTTTCATACTAATCCTCAAGGAAATACCCATGTAATTCACACTTTTCTGATAGTGTTAGATACTATTCCGTTAAAATAATTTTAAATTACTAAATATATAAGCTCACACGATTAACTTGATTTTGAATTTCATAGTACATTTAAAATTATAAAAATTTACTAATGACTATAGCAATCTGGTCCCAAAATATATATTTATACATAAACCATAAATGAAGGGAAAGGATACCTAAAAGATAAAAGGATAAAAGATGGGGAAAGGGAATAAATTCTTGAAATTTCCAAGGAAACTATAACAATCTTTTTACTCTCTTTTTACATCTATTTTTTGGTTGGAAAGATCCACTTTTAATGCCCTTTTGGTTGTTTTTCAAGAAGAAAAAAAGGTTACAACTTATACTTAATAATATTACACTACTTTTTTGGAGAAATTTTCTAGCTTTGTTGCATAAAGGCTAACACTTCCATTATTTTGAATGAGTTGTTGAATTAAATAGTACTTGTTTTCTCTACAACACACACAAAAATTAACCATTATGAAAAAAGTGTTGTTAACTTTGCAATGGTAATAGCTAGTATTTCCATGTTTCTATTTAATAGCCTTTTCTTTTTCGGATCGGAGGTGACATTTATTTTGTGGAACAATAAGGGTTAGAGGCAGAGCTATATATATTGGTATTTTTTCGTTGAAAATTACTATTGTAGTTTGAATAAAAAATGTGTATATAAAGTATATGACCTTAATTGATTTCTTTACAGGTTTAGTACTCTATTGAAGTCATTTAGTAAATATGATGGAATGAGTACATATATTTCATGAGTAAGAATATCTCATTAGATTCGTTTAAGAAGTATTGATAACCTTAAAACATTTTGTTACTTGATTAATTATATTTAGATACACCCTCGATTTTCCACATGAGATATCATGTGATTTCAATTAACTCTTATAAAAGCATGATGTTCTTAATAAAAAGTTAAAAAAAAGTACGTAAAGATTACCTCTAAACTTGACAAGAATTTAAAAAGTAAAATTGAATGCATTTAAATTTTATTAATTAAATAAAAAAATATCTTCTTTTAAATCATCAATAAATATAAATAAAAATATAAAACTAATAATTCACGTCCTAATTCTCTCGACTAACAACTCTTTTGATATCTATTTTATCAATTTGTAATAGGTTAATTGGATAAGGCAGATGAATCATCCTAGTGATTAGAGAATAATAAAAAAGATGAAAAGACAACTCATCAAACAATATTGAACTTGTAATAATATAGTAATAAACTAATAAATTAAACTTAAAAGTTTTTTGGACATATATATTTTGATTTTATATATTCCTTTGAACTTCAATGGTGTCTTCCTTTTTTTCCTTTTGGCCCACACATCTCCATCATTAGGGCATCTCTCATCTCTCACAATTTTCAATAAAATCAAATTATCATATATCAACCACTAGCACTAATCCCATTATAAAATGAGTGTGGCAGAATGTATAAAATTAAAAAAAAAAAAAACTATCAAAAAAAGTTAATACGATATGTTTATGAGATTATTGAAAAATATTTTTTTGAAAAATGATGATTTTATTAAATTGTTCGACAGTTTAATAAGTGATAAAAAATATATATGAAAAAAATTGGAAACTTGAGATATCAAAAAATACATAAACTTTGAGTATTCAACTACTCTATATAAAAAGTCAACAAATGGATGCTTTAGGAACTAGCTATAAATTTTATTTTCTAATAACAATTATTACACTTGAATTGAAAATTTCCATGTACTATTTTCCTCATCCACCTTCGTATATTAGGTATGTTATATTATTTGTAATTGTCTTTTAAATGATTTGACGATTAAAATGAAAATTATTATCATACACTATTAATGTTTAAAGTTTAACTCCCATATATAAGGACATCAATTGAAAATGTTTTACACTAAAATAAAACTTTCGATATATATATTAATTAATCGAACTTCAAAATATATCGAACAAGTTGAGCGGAGATAAGGAAAATTGGGAAAGGGAGAAGACTTCTAGGGATTGATTTTGACAATTGTTTGGTGATATTGAAAGGCAAAAATCAAACAAGATCCAAGAAAATTATTTCAAATCTCGAGTAGTAACCTTGAATTCTCAATTGAATTATTATTATTATTATTATTATTATTATTATTATTATTATTATTATTATTTGTAATGTAAAGTAGAATATACTATGGTTGAAAAAGAATTCCCAATTTTGAGAAATTTCCAAGTTTTTAGTTGTGTCCCCTCCCTAATTTCCTAGCTTGTTGTTTTCTGATACTAATATAAAATGGGTTGGCAATTTTGCAATGGTTTATTTATGATAAAATGTGAGTCAAAAAGTAACATTAATTTGATATAATACTATAAAGGAGCAATAGCAATATAGGTAGATTGAACATAGTGTCATGTTTGGTAAAAAAAAATGTGAATAATTGAGTAGCATAGGGTAAAACTTGGTTATTTGGCAAAATTAGTGAACACTTTAACGAGATAAATAGAATAAAATTAAAATTAAAATTAAAAGTTTCATCTTGTCACTAAAAAATGTTATTTATTGAATAACATAGGAAGATTTTTTATCCAGTAACATTTATTATCAATTCAATAATATTAAATTTTAAGTGCTAGGTATAACTTTCTGAACAACTGAATAAACGTAATTTTTTAAATACGCGATAATCATGTTTCAGTCATATAATTGAAAAATTGCTATTATTATTATAAAACTTGAAATCTTCTTATAATATTTTTAAATTTTACTTATAAAATTTTTACCTTTACAACAATAGCTTATTTTAATTTTACAAATAGAAAAGAGACTTATTTATGAATTTTAATATGTTTGAGGGCTCTAGAGAGTAGTCATATTTTGACCACTACTAGGCTATGAAGTTTCCCTTAGACAGTGGTGAAAACATTCCTATACCTGCTCTTATCATCAATTTATTTTTTTTTATCTTATTATAACCTATATATTCACCAAAAAAGATACTATCTTAACAAATTCTTATTTTAAAATTACTTGAGCCACCTAATATTACATAAATAACACAAAAAAATAAAAAATATTCTTGATTCTCCCACCTAATTTATCAAAAGATATACTATACAAAGTGGCCTAAAAACTCTTGCTTTTGTTCCATACTTTTGCATCTTTTTTTGCCTTTTTCTTTCATCTTAAGCAAACCCCTCAAAATTCCATTAACTCAAACCTCTACTTCATATCCTTAGACCATTATACCCTTCTCTCCACACCCTCCCCCTTCCTTTTTCTTTTCATTTTTGTCCTTAATCTTGACCCCTCCCCCCCCCCCCCAACTTAACTCAAACCTCTACTTCATTATCTTAATACCTTTTTCTTCATTTGCCCTTCCATTTCTTTCTACAAAAAAAAAAAAAACACAAAACATGGCTTCTAAATTCACACTAATATATCTTCTTCCACTACTAACACTCCTCCTCAACTTTCCAGCAAGAATCACACCCCAAGAATGTGCTTATCCTTGCTATCCTCCTCCCACCGGAAACAACCCTCCTCCGGCCACCACAACCCCACCAGGTGGCTATGTCCCAAATCCACCATCAACCACCTATCAACCACCACCACCTGGTTACAACAACATCCCTTATCTGAATTCTCCACCTGATGATTACGCTAACGGTGAAGCACCACCACCACCAGAACCAATTGTCCCTTGGTTCCCATTTTATTATAGAAAACCTCCTCATTCCGATCAATCTTCATCATCAAGAATCACATCCAAAAAGATGATTAGTTTATTAGTAATAGGAATATTTTTTGTCTAATTTTGGCTGCTTTTTATTTTTATTTTTCATTAAATCTATGTGCAAGTGAATTTTGATGTAATTAGTAGTGGAAAACATGTTGATTTTAATGTCTAATTAATGATCCTCATCAATTTCAATCTTTATGAGTTTTATGTAAAACAGAGAAGTTCCTCCTCTGTTTCTTGATTTTTGTATTGCACAAAAGGGAGACTTCTCTTTTTTCTTCTTTAATAACGAAGCTTAAATTTGATCTCAGCTGATAATTGATTACCGTTTAAGTTAAAACATTCAAACTTAAAAAGCAATTACGAAAGACAACTTCAAAAATTACGCGTTGTGTTAGAGTGAGGTGTTTACGAGATACACTAGAAACGAGTTGGAGTTTTTGGTTATTTGTTGAGTTGATGTGTTTAGACGTACATATCAACTAAAATTAAATTTAAATGTATATTTATGTATTAATTTTTTTTAAAAAGAATCAAGTAAGATTTATGTGTTAATAAATAACTTTTTTCATCTTTCATTTAAGGTTTTTGAGTTAGAAATTATAATTACTTTTAGCAAGAAGTGTTTTATTTTCGTGTAAATTCGAAATAATTAAACCTTAAAATAAGTAATAGGAAGGCAAAAATTTAAGTTTTCAAGAGTCTTGGCTTTTTACTTTTGGTAATTAGATTCTTCTATATCGTTCTTCATTTGTTGTATTTTTCGTAATAAATTGTTGATTTTGTATTATAAAAAGGCATATTACGGATATTTGCATAAACATTAAAAAAAAAATGTATTTGGACCTTTCTAGTAATGAGGTCAATATTAAGCTTCTTATCTCTCTTGGTTATATTTAGCTAGTATTATCTAAAATTTATAAATTACTAATTCGATTAATTTTAAATAATTTTTTTATTTGAAAAAAAATTCATTTTATATTAAAATTTGAATTTTTGAGTTAATTATGAAGGAATTTCATCTATTCTATCACACATAACCCCCACCTAATTTTGATCTCTCTTTTGAACAAGTGCCTTCTCCTTCACTATCATGACAACTAACTTAGCCCAAAAATTCATGCTACTTGCATCACTTCCTTTTGCCTTTTAATTTCTTCAATCACACCACCTTTTTTGTTGTTTTCTTTGGTTTATTTTGTGTTTTGTTTAGTTAATAAAAAAAATAAAACAAGTAACCTTTTATGACATAAAAGACAGTCTGGTGTATTAAAGTTTTCGTTATACGTAAGATTCAGAGAAAAAATCTACTGTATACACTCTTATCTTATATTTCTGTCAGAGGCTGTTTTCAAGGCTTGAATTTGTGACCTCATGATCACATGGCAGTAACTTCTTTAACGTTATATACCAATGATCGAGCATATATAGTGTAATTTAATAAGTAAGATATAAAGAAAATGGTATGTATGCAAATATTAACCTTATTTTGACAAAGACAAAAAACTCATTACATTTTAAGGCATATATACTTTATATATATATATATATATATATATATATATATATATATATGATGACCTAGAAACACAATAAAAGACAAAAAATACCACAAATTTCTGTCTGTTTTTTAGCATGTTTTGGGCATTAGTGAGAAATTAATGATTTGAAGAAATAAAACACAAATTAATAACAGGCTGTGAGAGATTTTAATTTATTTGGCCATCAAAAGAGAGTGATATTTTGTCTAGTAGCTTAGGATGTTAAAAATGTCACAATCTCATATAATATTCGTTTTTCCTCTATGGTTTGCAATTAATTAAAGACTTGATAAATTAGCAAATATATGATGTTAATTAATCTCAAATTATGGCATGAATTGATTTGATTATTTGTTTTTGATGGTGACTTTTTTGTCATTAAGCAATAATATAAGTTAATAGTATATTGTTAAGTATATGTATTTAATTAGAATAAATGAACGGCTGTGCTTTAGTGACTAGTCTTTATGAGAGATACCAATCAACTACCAACAGTGGTGGGGGAGGAAAGATAATGATATACACAATCGATGAGTAAATAAATATGTTATTTCGATAGCATGTTTAGACCTTTTAAACGAAATGTTCACTCAGTTCAACATGATATTAGACAATGAGAGAAGTAGTCCTTACTATATCAACATCTTTATCCCAAGAAAAAGAATCATGCACATATGTTAAAAGGAATGTGTTACATCATAGAGCTACGATCTTCAGGTAATCGATCAGATTAGAAAGATATCCCTTTCAAAAATATTCCCGACTTTTACTATTCCTCTCGCAGAAATGCAGAATAAGACTATGTATCCAACGTGTAGCGAAAACTTAGTGCACTAGAGACTCTTATAGTCTTAGCCCTTATAGAACCCCGTGTTTAATGGAAGCTTAGTGCACCGAAACTATTCTTCACAGATATACAAATCTTACTAAGTTGCATAACTTCTAATGCTATACCAATCTTTGAAACATTTGATCAAAAGAGAGATTTCTGTATTAAAACATTGGCAGAAACACTGCAACTTAACATTTTACTCAAAGTGAGTATTAGCTTTAATAGCACAGCATTGATGGTATTTCAAGAACTTGACTTAAAGAGGTTCATAATTATTAACTATCCCAACTAGGAATAATTACATACAGCATATCTAGCAGAAATGCTAACCTAGATATGCTAACCTACACACTAAGTATATCGTCTCGGATACAAGATCCATCGCCTTTTCTATGTTGAGAATATGAGAGAATTCACACAGTACAATCTGACTAAGCAAATTCATGATGTTACCTTCATACTTGATCCAACGAGTATTAAATGACGTAGAAGCTGATGCATCTAGGAAGCAACACCAACAGCTAAACGTCCCACTCTTGTACTACGGCTCAAATCGATACTTCTAATATCTTTTCTCATTGCATTGTTTCCTATTGATCTTCGCGCAACCACCTTTGTTTTCTCTTCAGCTTTGAAGCCCTTGTTTCCCTTGATTGTATCTGCTGTTCTCGGTCTCGGAGAATTCAGTACCTGCTTTTTCTCTTGCTCTCTCTTTGGAGCTACTGTTCTATTTGATCGCGTCTGCCAGGACGTTTTGTTTGTTCGAACTGAAGATGGGACGCTGCTGTCAGATAACTCTGCTGAAGGATGATTGGTTACTTCTGAAACCTGTGGTGAATCAGCCATGATTAGATGTTCACTAGTGGAACAAGGAACAGTGTTCTCTGTTACAGTAGTAACTCTAGCCCCTGAAGTCGAAGGTCTGCTTTGTGATTTACTTGATTTAGTTTTACTTGCTAACTCCTGAAAAATTAATCAACGAAGCAAGTTATACGATTTGTTCTATCAATTATTAGAAGGACAAGGATGAATACTAACAGATGGACAAGTGCAGACACTCGTAAACAAAGAGAGTGACAGATAACTAGTAAGACATTTTTCACATGTTACTTGCATCCATATGAAAGTGTAATATTCATAACACATTTAACTTTCGGTCTTGAGAGAATGCTAAAAAGTGAAAAGTTTCCAACCATGCCATTCTGTAAATTAATGGCTGGCGCACTAAAAAGCCGCTCTAAGAGAAGCAAGAAAGTATGCTGCTTATCACGGGCCCTAAAGGCATTCAGTAATCAGAAGCCAAGGTTACAAGATCTCTATTCCATCCTTTAGTGTCAATATTTCCCTTGAATCTTGATCAAGGGCTTACACTATAACCAGTAAAACAGCTTGTAAACATATTTTCTTAGTATTACTTTCTAATGAGAATGATATGCTAAACAGTGTGGTTTTGTAAGCATCCTAGTTTTCAATATAAGAAAACAGAAAACAAGAGAAAAATACAGTTGAGAAACAGAAAGCTGAGTATTGGGAACATTCTCATTATCTGTCACTTGTTAATACCTTGTTTCCGTCTGACCGACGACCAGGTTCATGGTAGAAGGCAGGCATGGGAGTTGCTTTGAAATTGAGATTTCTCCGTAGCTGTTTTAACTCTGCTTCTTTCTTTACCTATAGGTATCATAAAGAAAATCAAAATGTCATTAATCATGGTTACCGATCAACAAAAAACTTCATCAAACTCATAGTTGCAAATGATATATATTACAAGTCTAAACAGATGGAAGCAAATAAAAGAAAATATAACAGAATATATCCCAATGACATTTTAGAGCTAGCATCGACAGAAAGCCGCCTAATGATTCTCTAAATCAATCTAAAACCTGTTTCCAACAGTCACAAGAATCATTGCCCGACTTTATTACCTGAGTTCTTGCTTGGAGCTGATGTTTTTCTGCCTCTACTGCATGCATTTTCTCCTCTAACTTCATAAGGAACTGAAATCAATATCAAAAACTTTATTTAGGTTACATATGAATTTTAAACTTCATCGAATTGACACAAGAAGCCGGTCCTTACCTCTTTCCTTTTCTTGGCGCGCTCTTCACTTTTGAAAAGGAAACCAGATCCATTCTGTTTCATGTCTGGCTTACATGAATTTACACTCTGCTTATCCCTGGTACAACAATAATATGTATAAGACAAATGTTTATGAACACAATATGGAGTTAAAAGATCACAATTTTCCCACCATATATACCTGTTTACACTTTGATGTACTCTATGGCTAACTTTTTCTGTACTGGAAGCACGAGAAGCGGCAGCCTTTCTTGCTTTAGGCTGCTGTTCGGTGCTAAATCATTCAATAATAAACAAGATTGGAAACATTAGGATGAATCGGTGCGGCAAAAATATCCTAAACTTTCCATATGGAAGAAATGATTATCAAGCATACCTTTTCTGTTGATTAATTACATTGGCTTTTGAACCCGAACGAACCTGTATAAGGAAAGGAATTGGTTATGATAGATTCGAAGATAATTAATTTAAGAATTACTGAAGAATAGTCTCCACGGCGTTGAAAATAGCAAGTTAACACATCTGCCTTAAAATTTGAAGATAACACTAAGCCTTAATCTGATACAAACCTCTGGTTTTTGCATTCTTGCTGTTGAACGCAAAAGAGCACCAGGAGCGTCCAATCTGGGCTTTTCTCCTCTTCTTGTGAAGGAAACATCACTATGCCTTCTATTTGGTTTACTTGGCATGTCTTTATATGCTTGTTTTGAGATTGTCCCCTTGCCACTAGCAACACTAACTTGGGGCAACATCCTAGCTTTTGTGTCTCTAGATTGAGATGCAGTCCTCACCTGAATTTTGAGCACAAGACAGACTACATGAAGGGGCAAAAATTTTCTGCTCTCGAATAAGACTACAAAATGCTATAATTTATAATAGCTTACTACAGTCAGCAAGCAAGATGGGCAACTGATGTAATAACTGAAGATTAATAATCACAAATGCTAAAAAGAGGTCTACCTTTGAAGATGAACTTCGTTGAGGTTCTGAACTAACACTACCATCTTTCTCAGTGGTGTGAGCATTAGAGGATAGATCAACGGAGTTCGATGAAAACTCCATACTGCTCTCTTGGCCCTCTAGCTTCCCTTTTACTTCAATCTCAGTTTTAGGATCATCATCAAAAGCTGAATTTCCAGCATTGAGATGAAAATTTGCTTCAGCTTCCATATGTTCAGGAACACTTTGAAGAACATCAGAACTATTGGTAGCAGCTAGTTCAGTCTGGGGTCCAGAATGGAGAATTATACCATCTACTCCATCACATTCTGTGACTTCGATGTCTCCGTTGTGAGATCCATCAAAACTCTCCTCAAAGCGTGTAGAATGACCAACCTCATTCACTCGCTCAAAGTCACCATCATAACCTGTGTTCTCAGCTTGATACTTTCCATTCTTCAATAAATGTATTGATCTATCAGTAGTTTCATCAAAGCGTGCAGAATGGTCGACTTCGTTAACATGCTCAAAGTCCCCCGCGTAGCCTTCATTTTCAATGACATCAGTTTCACTAGCTTGATACTTTTCATTCTCCAGTAAACTGGCTGATCTATCATGATTTTCAACAAAGTGTGCCGAATGGCCAATCTCATTAACACGCTCAAAGTCCCCCTCATAACTTGTATTCTCATTGCCGTCGTTTTCACTAGCTTGAGATTCGGTCCCATTCTGCCACTCTGATGAACTCTGGCGTAGAAGTGCCTTCTTTCTAAGACGTGCCTCAAAATATGCTTTCTTCTCAGTTACAGAACCTGGCTTGGAGTATTTCTCAACCTCTTCAAGATACCTGTTATGTGTAAAAGAAGACCTCCTCTCCCAACATAAACTTTCATTCTCAAATCTACCGAATGAGATAGATCCCGATTGCCACGAATCAGCCTGTCAATTATGGTAAGTAAATTAAGATCAGGATGCAAAACTATGTAATTAGTAATCATATCATATATCAAGTAAAAAAGCCTCATAGATTTAGTTCTATTGGAAAATTTTCACTTTCCCCTAATGGTCTAATTAGTAACGTCTCAAATAGTATATCTTAACATGCTTATACGACCAATTATATGAGACGTCGAAACTCTCAAAAATCATTTGCACTAAAAGTTCATTGTAACAATCTTCAATCAATGAATAAACATGCATTCCAGCATTTAATCTGATCTCATAGAAGTTATATGGATCCATAACTAACCCGAAGAGGCCAAGGAGAATGCTTCCCAATCACTCTTTCAGCACTATTATACAAGGAAGCAAGATACACAATTTTGAACAGAAAGCAAGATCTTACAACCACACGCGAAAAAGCAGGCAACAGAATTCATTCCATTCCTCATTGAAGTAGGAAGCAAGTAATAAAGGGAGGCACAAGACTCTTCACTTTTGATCCTGCATCCATGTCTGACTTTCCAAAAATACACTAGTTTTGAAAAATCCGACACAACACTATTGACACTTTTTAAGAATACAAGTTAACATAGCAACCATGAGTTTTCAAGTCAATAAAAAACAAAAAATGAAACTACTAGAAATTCAATAACCGCTTAGAAAAGCACTGATTATATACATCTTCTTTACTCATAATTAATCATATTCAACACCTATAACAGATAAATTAATACTGAAATACAATCTCCTTAATTACCAATCAAATAAAAATTCCACCTTTGTCATTCCCAATCAACTAAAACCACAAGAACACAAATCTCCCTACCAAATCCATCAGTATAACACATTTGAAAACAAAACTTTAACCAAATATATATCACAGTAAACAAAGAGTAAGATCCAAAGGAAATTTATTTTCTAAAAGAAAAAAAAAATTACCTGAAAACTATGACTAAATGGTTCTTCAATATCACCAGCCATTTCAAAAAAAACTGATCCTTTTTACACAACCTCCATACATATCATCTGCATTTCCCAAATCTTGAAATTCTGTACAGAAGCAAAAGAATCAACACCCCATCACTTAAAAGTGAAATCTTTTCACTATTTCATACATAAACATCATTAAAAATGAAATCTTTACACTATTTCATGCATAAACATCATTAAAAATGGACCAAAAATGAAGTTCTACAGATTGAAAAATCAAGAAAATTACAGTTTTTAAGGAGAAAATTGACAGAATACTGAAAAGGGGTTGAAGATGAAGCAAAATTGAGATGATTCCTTTGAGAAAAAAAGAGAAATAAATGTGAAAGAAAACGTGTCTGAGTACAGAAGAATCGCTACTTTGCTTTGAAGAAGGTAGTTAAATGGAGTGAACATGAATTGTTGAAAAAATGTCTAATTAAATATTTTTCATTTATGGGAAATAATTAATTAGTTTTTTGATTATTTAGATCTTAAATCTAAACAAATTGCAGATACATCCTTCTAGTTTGACAATATTGCGAAATATACAGTCTCAATTGGCATGTAAATCTTCGTTTAGCTCGCGTTTGACTATAAATTTTTAAGTTAAAATTAAATTTTAACAGTTGAATATTTTGAAAATATTTAAAGACCAAATATTATGGTCAAAAATTTTTTGACTATAAATTTTTAAGCTAAAATTAAATTTTAAAAATTGAATATCTTGAAAATATTTAAAGACCAAATATTATGGTCAAAAGATAAATTTTTGTAATTTACTTTGAAAATGTAAATTTGTGTTTGATTTTAAATTTTGAAGTTGAAATTTGAAATTTAAAATTTGGAACTTTGAATTTTTTTAAAAAGTTGTGATTTTAAAAAATCTGAAATTATATTTGAATTTGAAAATATTTAAAAATTAAATTTGACGATCAAACAAACATTTAAAGATAAATTTTATAATCTACTTTTAAATGTATAGTCAAACGCAATTTTAATTTTGAATTACCAATTTTGAAAAAACGTATTTTTGGTCACTTATTTTTTATTTTTTTTGGTTGGAAAATAATTGGATAAAGGAAGACAATCATACCCTTTCTTAATTCATTTTTCTATATTTTTCTTTTCCTTATATTAAATCTTAGTTCAACCTTAATGTAACTCAAATGTAGTTATTTTGAAAACAAAAATCTCTTTTTATTTTATGTTATATTTTTAATTTCGTCTTGAATATTTTGATAACAATCATTTTTATAACATTGTATTATAACAATTAAATTCTCCTAATAGCATTTAATTTAATTTAAAATAATATTACTATAAATAATGTTATTTTAGAGAAATTTAATTATACATTAAAAAGGATGTATTCGTATAATTTATATTATATTTATATATTTAAACAAAAGGAAGAAATGTGTAATATTAGAAAACTAGAAGGAGGAAACGTGCAATTTATGAAAAAACTTTATGATCCAGTGCTTGTGGGGATACATCAGTAATCATGTGCTTGTGTTCCCCTTTTTGTCTACTTCTTCCTATTGGCCCACGTGTAACATGGGTCCCACATTAAACCTACCCCACCTAATCGTTATGGTCTGGTCCCTCCATTTATTAGATCAGACGGTCAGGAATTAGGTCAGCCTCTTCCACGTGTCTTTTCACCCTTACCCTTAACCTATCAGAGATTTCGAGTTTTAGATACGAAATACGGAGATAGGGAGTGTGTTTCTCTAAATAGTCTCCTATGTGGTGTAATTTTAAAATAATTGAACTATAATATAAATATCGAACATTAAATGAAAAATAAAAAATAATTAAATAATGCTCGTTCAACTACTTCATATTAAAAATAGTCGGTTTATCTATATATATTTCGAAATAGAAAAATATGAGAGAAAATTAAAAACACACCCAAAATATATAGGAGTTTGCGTGCTATTATGAGATTTTACCCGAAATATAATTATTGAAATATAATTAAATTGTCAGTTATTTAAGTTTCATACCTAAAATTTTAGATATGAGAAGTGAACAATCATATATAGTATTAATGTATTTCAATAAACATTTGATAATACCTCATATACGAGATTCAAAAAATTAAAATATTTCAAATATATTTTAAACTCTTAACTCAAAAATAAATAATGAATTTGATCGATTATTTCCATAAACATGGATTCAAAAAGTTAAATTGAAACCCATAGAAGGATGTCTAAAAAGAAAATTATACTTTTAAAAAAATAAAGGAGGATAATAATTGACTAATTAGATCTTCAAATATGTGGTGAAAATGATGAATCGTATGATTAATAGCTTTTGTAATGGTGGAGCCATTTATGTGGATAACATAAATTTTCCTTTTTGAAAAAATAAATTGGTAAAAGATTTGTTGATTTTTTATTTTTTTTTGTATAGAAAATTAATTAAATGCTAAAAAGGAAATAAAAAGTGGGGTAGGGGTTGTATTATTATGATCTTATTTGGGATAAGAGAGATGTTGATTTGCATTATTGAAAAGCATTATTATTAGGATAATCTTTTGAGACATAAAGGTAGAATCACATTTTTAGTAATGCATTTTAAAATTTTATTAGTTTATGGAAAAAAAGGTATGGGGTAATTATATCCATTAATTTCTATAATTCCTTTTTATTGTTATCTTAGTGATACTTTTTTTTTTTTACTAAAAAAGGATAAATTGTGATTTTGGTAAAAAGCAAAGAATCGGATGAGATTTATCAATTTTGAATTTCTCATGTATGGTGAATAAAGAAAGGAATATAATTGTGTACGTAGTTCAGAAACGAATTCAGAATTATATAATATAAGTATGACGTGTCATTGTCTAATATTATATTTATATTAGGTTGATTCAGTTAAATAAGAATCAAGACAAGTAAATTATATTATTAATAATATCTCAATATCAAGATCGTCGAAAAAAGATAAAAAGCAGTAATCAACTCGATGAATCTGAAGCAACACATCTTCAAAACTCAATCCCTTCTTTCTTCTTTCTCAGTTTAAAGAGAGAAAAATAAGCGTATTTTAAAACGAATTCAAAATTTAAATATTATAAATTATGATGTGTGATTGCCTAACATTATATTTATGTTAGGTTGGTTATGTCAAACCAGAGGACCCCTACTGATTTGGACTTCATGACATGTTGACAAGCAATAAAGATAATTAATTATTTATTGAATATTGATTAGATTTAATTATTAATTCATAGATACAGCTCATAATTAATTGAGCTTTGATTTATTGGTGCACTCATATTGTAATTAATTAAATTGACCTCACCAACGGATTAATACTTGTAAACCCTGAAATAATTACTATATTATATGAACGTATTTAGGCGATAATAATAACAATAATATAATTAATGTAATTTAATAAGTGAGTTTTTATGGAGTGTAGAAGTAGAAATAATATCTTACATAAGTCTTTGATGAGTACTTAAGGGGAAAAAACATAACAACAGACACGGTTTATATAATTTATATTATTTTAGTCAATTACAAAAGAATGATATATTTATATATTTAATATAATAATTTAATTTTAAAATATAAATGTTTGATGAAATTATTTATATGTTTCTTACAAACATCACATTTTATTTTTGTGATCACACAAAAAGACAATTACAAACGAAGACAAACAAATTAGAGTATCATTACATTAATTTACAAATTCATAGTTTTTCTTGAAAATTGTGCATGTGCTTGTTTCATTATTGCCGACATGTTGAATTTTAGGTGATCTTTTTATTGTTGAATTAAGTTTATTTTTATTTGAGAGTACTTTTTTTTCACTTAATTCTTTGTAATATTCAATATTTTATTTGGATTTGATTAATTTATATTTGTTTGAAAGTTTTATGTTGGGGTAAAGTTTGTAAAATTTCATATTGGTTGGAAATAACATTGTAACGAAGAAGATTTAGTGAAAATAGTTTAGTGGTAATCGCCGTTTTATAATATTTAGAGGTAATAATAAATATGAGTATTTATAACCAAAGACTTTAGCAATTATGAATCTATTGACATAATGACATTAACTCGGTTGTCACTAAACATGTGTGGCGACAATATTATCTATGTCATTACATATCTCTCTTTGATGATCTACTTATATGTCATATTTAATTACGTGATATTAGATTCATTTTTATTTTTATTTAATTCCTAATTCACGCTTTAATTATATTTTGATTCGTCGTTGGAGATATTATAGTAAATTAAAATCTCACTTTAATTAGAGAATGAGCTTGTGATCCACTAAATTCATATTATAAGAGAAATTAATTTTTGAAAACAAAATAAACTAAAAAGTGTTCCTCGTGCAAAATAATTTGGCCCATGGAATTATGTCTAGAAAAATAAATTTTTTAAAAACTCAATTATTAAAGTTCATTTCTCTATTTGTTTTTTATTAATGTCCCTAAGCTAAAAAGTTGAAAAAGTGAATATTGAAAACAAAAAGAGTCAATATAAGTGGCTTATTCATTTTATTTTATGGATAAAAAAAATGAAATCCACGAGTGACATAATTAGAGGGGTATATATTAGTTGGCATAATTTGTCTACTAAATTTTTAGAAAGTTGGAATTATGTAAAATATCTTGTTTTGTTTTTCTGGATTATTTATAGAAGATATATTTTTGCTCTAATTTCTGTTTTTTCTTCTTTGTTTCTTTCCTTTTGTATGTAGTTTTATATTTATATGTTGGGAAAGATTAGGAAATGCAATGGATATGGCAAAAACATTATTAAAAATAAAGTTATCTTCTTGAATATGTTTATACTTATCCCTAACTAATGACATATATTTTGAAAAATAATTTACAATGAATGAAATTTAATTGGGGTGACATATATTTTAAAAAATAATTTACAATAAATGAAATTTAATTGGGGTGGAGCTATTACAGAAGTCAAAATTATGTGTAATTTGTTCTAGATACAGTATATATCTGACTCCTTTGCTTGCCTCTCTCCTTTTTCGCTAGCCTCTGTCTTTGTATAGATATCACAAATATATGTATTTAGTGTGATTTATGCGTATCTGAAATATACAAACTATCTTGCTTACCTTCATCCTTCTTTCACTCACCCCTCTCCTTATTTAAGTATATCTAGAAACAAAAAATACACGTACTAAATATATCTGACTTGAAATCTAATATAAAATTATTATTCATTGAAATAATATAAAACTATTTCTAATTATAAAAACTAATAAATATCTATATAATTAGATATATTTAAATATTCATTGTATAAGTCCAATTTTTTAAAAAAAATACAATTTCCATTTTTTAAAAAAAATAACATTATAAATTTAAACTCGAAATATCTAATTAAGTAATAGTAAAATAAACTCTGTGAATTGACCATAATTCCCAAATATTGTTTTGTTGCAACATATTATACCTAACATATGCCATGCAAAAGGCATATAATAATAATCACATCTTATATATTCTCTGCATTGGAACTCTTAACATTAAGAATTTGTATTGACCTACTACTGTCCACCTACATTTAATTTGTTCTTCTGAACCAAAGATAAGTTTTTCAAATCACTAAAAAAAATGAAGAGATAATATTAAAATAAAATAAAAAAAGATGTTTCAAGAAGGAGAAGAGAAACCTCTATAAGCAAAAAAAAAAAAAAAAAAATTATTATACCATAATTTAATTAATAAATAAAATGGTTTGGGATATATTAGCCCCACACCCATGTGGCCATGTAACATAACTAGAATCCAAGAAAACTCCTCCACATTTTTTGGTGAAATTGACTACATTATTATTTTATTTTTTTCTATGGAAAAAATATAATAATTAAAAGAAACCCAAAAATAAAATGCAAAGATAATAAATATAAGTGGACTTTTCAGGTCGGTGCATGCAAATTGCATGGATAGAGACATGAGTACTTGACTTGGTTAATACTATATATCAGTGTTTTAGGGTGTGAGACGAGGCATATTATATAGTACGAGATAAAATATAAATTTTAAAAACAGAATGTAGGTTTTACGAGGCGTAATTTTATGTATATTTAATATTATAATTTTATTATTAAAAAAATAAAAAAAAAGTAAAATTTTCAATGATATTTTGTAAATAGATTTTTAATAACTAACCTTCGACATATATATATATATATATAAATCTGATTTTTATGTGAGAAGTATATTAATAACTAATAATAATGATTTGAGAAATGTTATTATATCAACAACAAAAAATATAATTTGAAGTAAAAAAGTTTTAAAAACCAAAAAAATAAAAATTAACATCTAAGGCGTACGTTGTGTTAACTCAATTAATTGACTATATAAATTTTTACTTTATTATATATATAAAAATAAAAAAACTAATAAAATTACTCTGTCTACCCATATCAAAACTAAAACATTCTTTGTGAATAATATATATGCTTTAAATAATTATAATGTTTAAATTAACGGTGAGAAGATATATATTGGAGGTCATATGCATGTGAAAGTTACAAAAATTCATGTGACTCCCATGTGTTACACTTTTATTTATTTTATTATTACTAAACAATAATTATTATTACCTAAACTTCGTGGCACATGATTATATTCAGGACAAAAGCTATAATTAACTACATTGATCTTTTATTTTTTGAAAAATAATATCGAAAATATTTATATTTAAGTTCCATGTTACAATAAAAAGTGTCTTCTTCAAGTTATATTTAAAATAAAGCCGATTCAAAATCAGTATTGAAGTGAATGAATTTCAAAAGAATGAAATAAAAAAAAGTGAGTTATATCTATCTTAATTTAATGTACGAGTTTTCTATATCTACCTATTAAAGTCATGTACTATATAAGTTATAGCTATAATAAACATATCTTCCCAAAATTCAAAAAAATAATTTCTTTTTCTTTTTCTTTTATTCAAAAAATTAAAATACTACATAAAAGAAGAAAGAAAAATAAAAAGAGTTAAGTAAAAAGAAACTATACAAGGAGATCAATTCAATTTCAGTATCTTACATTTGAACAAAAAAAAAACACTAAGGTTTTATACACCCAATAAATAAAATTAAAAGAAAATTGTTACTTCTAGACTTCAAAACTTTCCAATAATTCTATTTATTTTTTTACTAATAATTAATTTTATTTCTATTAACAAGCCACTAGTAGCTTAATTATATTTTAAGCCACAGGGCTCAGAGAATATTTTTTTTTAATTAATTAAGATAAATGAAAATTAATTATTTTCTTGACATGCTCTTAAGAAATGTTGAAGTTTTAGTAAGAGTTAATTCTCTAAGTGGTTTTTCTGTAAACCTAATTAGGTTATATGTGAAAGCACCACATATTGTTCCTAATATAGGCCCAATTATGTAAACCCAAAGCCCTTTATAATGATGCATCACAATTGCTGGCCCAATACTTCTTGCTGGGTTCATTGATGCTCCTGATACTGGCCTGCAAAAAAAAAAAATTTAAAGATGGGCCTTTAGAATTTGTAGTAAAGCCCAATTGTATTTGTATAGGTTAGGTTGAAGGTTCGAGTCATGTTCGAGGAGAAATAGAAACACTATTGGTCCGACCGAGATTGGGGTGGGGTGGAGAAAAGAAATACTTGTATCGGTTAACTTCTACTACTATTTAACTTTATCTATTCAATGTAAAACACGCTGACTTGATTAATTTAGATTAGAGTTGTATAAGGCCTTGCACTACTAAAAAGTTACTAAATTTAGCAGTTGTTTTTATAGGTATTTTGATGAATTGGTGAGAGAAAATCAATTGTACTCTAATGTTTTCATACGAAAAAATTAGGAAGTCTTTCACTATTTTAGTAAGAATCTGAATTTTTCTAAAGATTTGGTTCGGGGGAAGTGAGTGAGATAATATGTTCTATAGCACAAGTTTTTCTATGATGACGTAAAGAAAAATGCTCTCTATTAAAATTTCTCCAGAATCGAATCTAGGATCTCTAGTTACGATCTAAGGGTGTATTTGGATTTCATCAGTCCCACCACTCTCCTAGGTGGTTATTGCGTAGTAACTTACTCGTATGTCATGCCTTGATACAATTTATACATGATACATAACTGTTTCAAAAATTGTATTCCAAAGAAGTGTACTGTAGACTTGTAAATAACATAAAAGATAATTTTACCGTTTCTCCAAAAATCACCTATAAAATTGTACACAAACTCTTTTCCCCTCAAGCTATATGTTGAAAATGTTTATAAGTCAACTTTAAAGTTTTCAAAATAAATAGATAAAATCCTTTATTTTTTGTTCCATTAGTGAAACAAAAAGAAGAAACTTTTAGGAGAAATAAATAATAAACAATTTACCCTGCAATCAAAACATTTAGGAGTATTGTCATTCCAATAGCAATTCCTGCTAGCTCTCCAATCTGTTACAAAATCAATAAATATATTTATCAACCTCAAATTTAATTAAAACAATTCATATACAAATTTAAAAAATAAATAAATTACTTACTGATCTATTGTCAGTGGCAACACCAGAAATGACAAACATTAATAGGTAAGAAATTATGAATTCAAGAATCAAAGATTGAAGATTTGTTCCCACTGGTGTTGTTCCAAAAAATGCTTGTGTTTTCAAATCCAACAACAAGTACAATGTTCCACTTCCAAGAATTGCCCCAACCATTTGTGCCATTATGTATAATGGCACCTAAAAAATACACACAACAAACCAAATTTAGAGTAGGGTAAAAACAGCTTTTATCGATTATAAATATGTACATGTGATAAAACTTTTATCGATACTAGTTATTTGACATTAGATCTAATGTTGCTATAGATTTTAGAGACATTTATAAAAAGCATTAAACACCTCTAGAAAAACATACTTAACGGTAACGGATTAACTATTGTCGTTAATATTTTTGATATAGCGTTTGTATTGTCGGATTAAAAGTAGCTAGTGTTGCAAACCACTTAAATGTAGTGTAATGTTGAAGCTGATAAAATGTCAGTGTTACACTTTTTAAAAATATAATATAATTGAAATGTCCTTGGATGTATTGATAAGAAAGTAATATCATTTAAAAGTGTTCCTATTTTTATTTTTTTTAAAAAAAGAATGACCAAAATATAATAGAAAAATAATTTTAAAAATTGTGTTTGAGGAAGAGTATTTCAAAGATTACAAAAGATATTAGAAATAAATGGTAGAAAATGTGTAAAATCATAATTTAAATATGCCTAACTTATGATTGATAAATCCGTTTGTATTTATCGTAAGGTTCATCAAACACCCTATTAAACATAGACATTTCAACCACACCAACGATAAACTCTATGACATAATCTCAAGTCAATCACGATTATGTGAATCATTAATATTCTTTTTGACACGCGACGGTGAAATTTAAATAGGAAAGGAGATATGAAAGAATAAATTTAATTAAACCTGTTTGACAGGGAAATGTCTAAAGAGTGCAAAGGCAATAGTAACTGCAGGATTAAAATGTGCACCAGAAATATGTCCAACAGAATAAACCATGACCATAACAATTAAACCCCATGCCACACATATTCCTGGAAATGTTACTGAACCATAAGTTTTATCCACAGCCACTGCACCACATCCTACGAATATCAAAAAGTACGTTCCTATCGCCTCTGCTATCACCTATAATATAAAAAAAATATTAAAAAAAAAATCGTCGAATATATTTCTAATTTTAATTTTTTTTGGGGGGAATTTGCAAACCTTTTGAATAATAATGACAACTTCAGGTGAAGTACAGAGACTTGAATCATCTCCACTAACATTATTGGTATAATTTGAACAATTTCCTTCTTCTATTTCTCTTATATCTTTTGTTGACATTCTAATTTTGTTTTAAGAAGAAAAAAGATTACACTAAATTTTAACTCTAAAAAGGATAGAAATAGGCCTAAATATATAGTATATGGTTAAGGATTTGATGGTTTAGCTATTTTTCAGAGTGGTCTATGGATAGTTTGTCTTATTGGTGAAATCTAGCCTCTCAACATAAATTAAAATGATATATTTAGGACAAATAATTCTAATTTTATCTTAAACATTTTTGTTCAACCAAATTAATTATCTAAATAAATGGACATACATATAGATATCACAAAAAAGTTATTGTTGATTAACTTCCTTCTTGTCCTAATTGCCTCTTAAGTGATTCTTATAAGTTAATCACACAGATTCAAAAGTATCTTTTACTTTCTTAAACTCTGTGTCAAGTCAAAAGCAGACATATAATGATAACGAATGAATGAGTCTATCATAAATTTTTCTAGCAAGAGTAGTCTTACCGATACAACTGATATGAGGAAGTACTAATTGCTTCTGCATTCATCAACATTATCTCTTCGTTGAGATAATACAATTCTTGATCAAATAGGTCTTGTACACTCAAAGATCGTATTGTAACGAAGGAACAATTTCAATTTGAAGCTCACAATTTCCCCAGCCTTGTTGCTCTTCTAAAATATTCCTTGCACTACTGTCCACTGCAGGATTGCAATTTTCCACTCGAACGAATTTTAGTGTCATTATTTCTCCAAAACTCTGCGGAATCTCCTCTAGTTCATCGAGATCCAAAAGGACTAAATGTTCAAGCATCGGAAAATTATCAGTAGTTGCTTCCCATCTTTCTAGATCATCTGCACTCCAAATTCGTAGATATTTTAGTTTTTGAAACACAATATCTTCATTCAGTGTCCAATTTGTTCCGTTGAATGCACTATCTGCTTTAAGCACCTCAAGATTTGGTAAATTTGCAAGCACATCCATTTCTTCCCAAGGCAATGAAGTATAACCTAATCTCAAATGCTTTAGATTACGCGCGTAAAAAGCACTAGACAGAAAGCATGGACTGTTGTCATCTGATGCTGTTATACTTAGCTTTTCCAGCCTCTGTAGATCAACGAGACAATCAACAAAATCAAACCACTCATTATATGTATTAGCACCTCTAATCTTTAACTTCTCTACATTTGGTGTTTTCTTTAGAATTTCTGCCAAAAAAGGCGAGGAATCGAGAGCAAGTGTTTGCAAGTTATTCAGAAACAAAGGTTGAGTTTGTTGATCTCCAATACTAAAAGGATTAGGCATATCCATTTGTTCAATATCAACATGTTTTATCTGTGACATTGTCCAAATCTCCGCGGGGAGCTGCACATTTCTCCTTGAATAGACAATCATTGTTTGTAGATTGAACAATTTGGCTAGTGAAGAAGGATCCTGAATTCTTGCATCAACATACCTCAAATGTACGAGTTGACGTATTATAGGAGAGAAATCGTAGCCAATTTCACGTGCATCCAACACCTTAAGTAACTTGAATTCTGAAATACTATCAGGCCAGTGGTTCATTTCAGGTACTAGATAAGATCTACCACCTCCCATAAAGATCAAACTGCGAGTTCTAATCTTACCACTCCTTTGACTTGGATGATCGATAAAATAGTCATCAATCAGAAAAGGAATCATCACACGTCTACGATCATTTATGTCTTGTGAGTAAGTAGAAACAAGATCACTATAAGGGAAATGCACTACATTTTCAATTTGTGCTTCTCTTATGCACAACTGCCTAAGAAGATCATGAATTTTGCAAGTTTTGAATCTTCCATTAGGCTTTCGAGTTTTACCCAAAATTAAACTCCTATCCATTAACTCTTGCACATACTTCTCCGCCACAACTTCTAACCTTGTATCGCTTGTTGCCTTAATGAACTGCTCAGCTATCCATGAGCTCATCATCTTCGATACACGAATCTCCATATCTTCAGGAAAACCTCCTATATAGAGAAAACACGCCTTCAAGTATGGGGGCAAGTAATTATAACTCAAACACAGAATTGCTTGGCATTGTTCTAAAACAGAACCATGAAATGAGTTCAAATCTTGCTCAATTTTCTTCCAATTATCATACGTCACGTCTATCTTGCTAAGAAGTCCAGCAATGACAATAATCGAGAGAGGCAATCCTTGACATTGTTGTATGATGTGCTTCCCTATCTTTCGTAATTGTGGAGGACAACGATCTTTTCTGAATAGCTTTTTGGTAAATAGTTTCCAACTATCTTTAAAACTTAGAAAAGACACCTCGCGAGGAGGAAAATCAGGGGAGCTTGCATAATCAGCAACATGTTTGAGACGAGTGGTTAGTATAATTCGGCTTTTATTGTTATCATTTTGAAATATTCTTCGCATTTGGTCCCAAGCCTCAGTACTCCAAAGATCATCTATGACGATTAGAAATCTCCTACCCTTGAGACTTCTATACACAATAACCATCAATTCATCATTGCTCATTTCTTGATTGTTGACTCCACTAATTGAAGAAGCAACCTCAAGAAGCATCTGTCTCTTATTATATTGTTCAGATATGGTGACCCATGCATGTTTCTCAAATCGATCACGAATGATTGAATTATCAAAAACTTTTCTAGCAAGAGTTGTCTTACCTATACCGCCCATGCCAATAAGTGATATGACTATTAACTCTTTTGTTTGGGCATTGAGGCAATTCAGTATGGCTTTGTAGTCTTTTTTCATCCCAACGTACGTCGTTTCCTCTGTTGATGAGAAAGAAGTTGTTGTTATCTCCGTTAATTTGCTTCCGCGCTTGTGAAACTCGATCACAATCACTTCTTTTCTGAGAGAATCAAGTTCTGTTTCAACTTGTTGTAATTCTTCATCGAAGGATTTACAAGCCTTTTCGCGATCGTCTTCATTATGAGCTAGAATCATGTTTGTTAAGCATGAATCAACTCTATCTTCTGCTTTGTAGACTACATCTCTGATCTTATTCTCTAAAATCTTGAGATTCTCAATATCATTGGCTTCATTTGTTGTATCCTCAAGAAAAACTTGAAGAGTACATAGACTTTGATAAGAAGATTCAACATGTTGTTTTTGTATACAACTTTCACAAATCAAAGGTGATTTAGCTCGCAAGAGTTGCTTAAGAGTTTGCATAAGTGAGGAAATACAAGCATAGGCCATTTTTTTTTGTCTCTCTAGAGTTTTGTGTTTCTTTGTTTTCTTTTTCTATTGTAATAACCACTTGTTTTTGTTAGTCAAAGTATATGGAAGCACATGAATAATATTAATTACTACTAGCTAGCTACTTTTCTTATAAAATTATTTTTCCATGACCAAAGAAAACAAGTTTGTGGTGTACTAAAGGGAGTTAGCTCTTATTTTAATCAGATGTTTCGGGTTTTAATTTTAGGTGTTGAAAAAATTCTTAATTAAAAGTGTTTCTCCTTGAACGGGACTCGATGCGACGCCAATTTAAAATAGTTAGACTTTATTATGAATATCAGACACTGGGAAATAAAACATTAAAAGTCATTAGGGTGTTTAGGTACGAAGGAGAATATTTTTCTAAAAAAACTTTTTATTGAAAAATAAGCGACTTTCTTATCTATTTCTAAATTCGATAAATAAGCAAGAAAATATTATCTCTATAATATTAGTATCTGGATGTAATTTAGAAAAGACACTATAGGGGTTGGATGGATGGTGAGGGCATTGAATGGCAAGGTTAATACAATGAATTTGAAAAATCACTTATAAAATTTGTTTTTATTATTTTCATTAGGACGATTATTTTCCTCTTGTATTAGAGAAAGAAAATGTTCTTTAAATATTTCGACCAATTGAATAGGTTTTTTTTATAAGATTTAGATATTTTTTTTCGTATCGAACACCAGAAATGTAATGTTGCTTTCTTAAATTAATAAAGTTTGGTGGATTGACAACTGTTTTGTTGACAAATGCATTAATTTCTCTTAAAAAAAACTTTAGGTTCACACTCACAATGTTCTGAATAAGTCTAAACCACACAAACTTTTGACTGATTCAAATCAATGGTACCATTTGTGTGGTGTAGTGCTCATATTATTTTTTATTAAATGAACTTCATCAAGTAGTAGTTGACATTTGAATTTATGAACAAAAAAACTGATAATAAAATTAAGAAATCAATAAATTAAGAACCTAATCACCTCCTATATATTCAAAAAACACCTAAAGTAGTTGAATCTTCAATCATAACAATATCCAACAAAATCTAAATGAAAAGATGACCTATATACTAAGGTCTAAACAATTACTCCTTCTTAGCTTCAAACGGTATCTTTATTTTAAGATTACAAGATTTAAAAGTCTTCTTTACTTTCATAAACTCTGTATCAAGTCAAATCAGACAACAATTTGAAACGGAAAAAGTACTTAATTTTTTTAAAAAGGGAGGGGGGCGGGGCGGAGGGGGGACTACCTTATTAAACATATATCCATATATACTACTTCTACTTCTATTTACTTTCAAATAATTATGTATCTTACCACTAATTAAGAGTTTCTTACGATATATAGAGGAAGATATACCTAGATACATGTATTTTTGCTATCAAATACACTTTTTAGGGAGAGAGGCGAGCGAGATGGGGGGGTGGGAGATGATCATGTATCGCATACGAATCCACTTTGATACAATGTATCTAGAACAAATCACACCCAATTTTGACCGCTATGTATCGCTAGATTTTTGTATTTGGACGTACTAAAATCTGATAAAATTCGTAATATTGCAACTAAAGTGTACTATGTTATCAACTTTTAAACTAGTGAAATTTCGATAAATTCACTTAAAAGGAATACCATATATGTGTTTGGGCTCTTCACATGTAATTGGGCCTCTTTGGCCCTCATACTTGAATACATTTGTACTCTATTTGCTTCTCACAAAGATCATTAATCAAAGCTTCCCAATATGTTGAAGGTCCTTAGCTACTCAATTTTGAACATGAAATTTGAGTCCTATAACTAATCCAAGTCTTGAGGCCCATTAATAGAAGAGGAAAGCCTTTAATTTGATATGGGCCTGGGCTTACATTTGTTATAATACTCTCGTCATGTTTGTATGGGCCTACCAAATAAATTTGGGCCAACCTACATCTCATTCATTTTCACAAAATTTTACCCCAAGTATTTGGACCCAAAAAACCCTCGATTTGAGATTCTTTTCTATTTGTATTATAAACGTTAAAACCTCTCTCAACGTGTATCTCATAAGTTCTTCTAGGACTATACTGGATACGTTGTTGTTATTGTTTCGTAAGTCCTCTTTATTCAAAAAAAAAAAACACGCGGAAACGTATACCTATCACGATTCCCCATAATAATATATTTTTTCTTAATTAAACAACAACTACATACAAAATAAACTATGGGTTGTATTTTTTGTATTATATACATAATAAATGTTAATTTTTTAGCTAATAAGTCATGAAGCATTAACTATTGCACAGTCATTGTAGTCAGTAATAGGGGGGCCAAAATAGAACTCTTATGTTTAATTTCATTCCTTTTCTGTGACCACTTTTAGGTGTATTATTGTATTTAAATATATGTATCACAGAATGAATAATGAAGGGAAAGCACATGAACAGGTCCAGGAATATACATTTATTTTATAGCAAAATTATCATCCAAGACTTGTGGATAAGAGCCAAATGACCAATTCAATTATTACTGTATATATTATATATATCATGTATTTATTTGTGGCCACAAATCAAAATTGGACCACAAACCACATCAATTTCACATTCAGTTTTATCACATACACCAAGTTTGCCATAAATGCAAAGTAAAAAATGTCTTTTCTTTTGTCTTAAAGTTGCATATTTTCTTTGGTATTGATAATAATCAATATTATGCTATAGAGATTTATGACACACAATAATAAAATCAATCGAACCTCAAAATAAAAATCGAGTTAGATAATCCTTTCACTCTAGCTTTATAGTTTAGAACTCACGCATCATTCACTTAGAACACCTATAAGATAAGACGATCAACATGTAAATAATTGAATCCTCACCTATACAGTATAGTTCGACTTGAGATATTGTTCATACATTCAATAATATAATCTCCTTCAAACTAAGGTCCAATCGAGTCACAAGTCATTTTTCATTTTAAACAATCTTATACTATAAACATAACTTTCAACTATTAATATCAAACTTTATTCGCGTAATACCCTAACCGTTATACCTCACAAAATTTGGAACTTTCTTGTACTCATGACAAAAGTTATGAACCAAACTCAAATTGGTCAGATTTTTTTATTTTTTATTTTTAAAAGTAACAATGAATAAATGACTATATACATATAGATATACACTAGGACCTATCATACCATTCTTGGTCCTTCAAATAAATACAATCTTACAAAAAACAGTCCCACATGGCTACACATAAATTGCCAGATATTCATTTTTGCTTTTGGTCCAACTCTTTTAAGTGTACTAACAAAATACCCCAAAACAGAAAATGAAAGATTGTAAATGTAGTCAATTTTCTACATATATAATAGGATACTATAGCCAAAAAAGTTCATCACATAAAGATTGTTATTGTTACATCATGTGCATGCAGTGCCAACTATTTTTTGGGACCAAAATAGACCAACCAGTGATAGTGAATACTTTAAGACATTTTTTTCCCCACATCATTTGTGAAATTATAATTACTTTTATAGTGTTATCAATTAAGAAATCATTTGGTTTACAAACAAAGTTAATTCAGTATTATATTAGTCTTAAGATTATAATCGCAATAGATAATCTCATGATCTTATAATTTTGACCTAGTTTTAACTAATACCCACAATTTATACAAGATAACCTCCTAATTCCTATAACCAAACGCCCACAAGGGAATAACATGTAGCTTGCCCAATGCAGGGACGGAGTAAGAATTTCAATTAAGGGGTGTCGAAGTATAAATAAATACAATCGTGTAGAAGTTAAAGAAGGTATATTTTTACCTAGTACACACAACATGATTTTCCAACAAAGGGATGTCGATCGACATCTCTCTGGCTTCGCCACTGATACAAGGTGCATCAAGAGTCGATATTTCAACATTCAAGGATATGATCTAATAGTCAATAACTAAGTATGTGAATTGTGAAAGATCGGTGTTTCAATTTCACAAAACATAAACTGACGATTTCTTCCTACTATTAAAGCTTTGATGATACAATTACTCAATATTTATGTTAGTACGCAAGAGATTGACAAAAATACACCAGAAATTAATTCGAACATCACAATTATAAAAAAAAATTTACATCCAAACCTTCAACAAAAGGTTTAGGATGTGTTGTCAAACCAACACTAAAATAATTTAAAATCTAGCCAATTGATGTCTCTCTCAAATTCTCAAAAATGGTCCTAAAAATCAACCCATGTCTGTAGTTTAAGCTACATAGATTGTGACACTTGTTTCCTATCTCTTTCTCACAAAAAATTACTTACTCCATCACTATATATCTCTATATCAAATCATTTATTTTATTACTTATTTGTTTGCTTACATTTATTCTTATTTAAACTATACCTTAGATTTTTCTATATATAATATGTCCAACTCCAACTTGTATCTATCATCATTGTTGTACACATTTTTAATCTTATATTTAATTATAAAATACCTTGAACTAGTTTTTTTTTTTATTAAAATGTATTTTATAGTGACAAATCCACATAAAAGTCATACTAAAAGATAAGCATACATGAAGTGATAGACTTCGTTATAACTGACGTTGTTTTAACTTTGAGTTTTGAGTCTTGAAATACAAAATAATGATTATTGTATTAATATATGAGTTATTCAAAAAATTATTGTCGAACTTCGTTTATCTTGAAATTTCGTATGTCCATCCAAAATGGCTTGGGCTTATTCGTCATGACTGATATAATTTTTATTTTCATTTGTGTTAAGTCCAAAAACGTGAATAGTTTTATCTTATATATCAAGTTTGTGATACGAAGAATCATGATTATTAGAGCTTTTAATGTGTATTAACTCATGAATTTTTTGAAAAAATTATCAAACATTTTTCTATGTATGGGTTATAAGTGGATTGGATAAAATTAGTTCATTTAGTTAAAAATGGAATATATGTAAAAGAGTGGTGAATTTCTTAACCTTTTTTTAAATAAATAAATAAATAAATAATATATTATTAGAATAATTTGAAGAATTCTTTTTACTCAAGGTGAACGTAGCCTATTAGTCATTGATTCATCATAAACTCACTCTCTAGAGAATTTTATTCATCTCACGTATAATATGGAGAATTTGGAATATATTAGCACTCATATTTAAGAATAAAGAACAAAGATTTAATTGGATAATATTCACGAGCAAATGACAAATTAAAGCGACAATGAAGTATGAGTCTAAAATACATTATTAAATGTAAAGCTATTCTAAATCAACAGATCATAAATCATGACTTGTAAAACATTAATTTATGAATATAAAGAAAATTACTTTAGCCACGAAACTTGTAAAACATTAATTTATGAATATAAAAAAAAGTTATTTTAGACACGAACCAAAAACTCAGGAAGAGAATCCATAATGCTTCACACAAATGCTCTATATTTAATATTAGATCTGAATCTATAATTTTAACGAATAGTATACTTAATGCCTACTAAATTTTAATTTTAGATTCATCTTTACTTCGTATAGAATTTATTTATTTTTTTAAACTATATAAGATATATATTTAGTTATGTCAAATCGTTACAATTAGTAAGATGGGCTCCTTGAAGAGAATAAATCCATGCACACGAGGACACAATCATATGTTTGTTTTCTCTTTGGAATAACATTAACCATTCATTAACTTCCAATATTTTTAGCCATTGTTTTTCTTTAATAATAGTATCGAAATTAATTAATTAACATTGTCCATTTTCTTCCTACCTCTTTCACATGATGTGATTCCTTACCATAAATAACTACATATATAAGTTATATAAGTCAATTATACAAGTTTTATTATTAAAAAAAAGTCTCGTTAAAAGTATGAAGTTAGATTGAAAAGACTCAAATATGCCGTTGAATTTTCAGAAAAAAGGCTTATTTATGGCATTAGTTAAAAATTTGGCTTATTTATGTCATTATCGTTAAAGAAAAGATTTATTCATGCCATTATTTTTTAACGGTGGTTTTGTAAAACCATTTTTGATTAGTGATCAATTATGATTCGGTCACGTCATCAATCTTTTTATTAGAAATAAAAAAAATTAATTTTTTAGAATTTTGAATTTTTTTATTAAAAAGATTGATGACGTGACTGAATTATAATTGACCACGTCATCAATTTTTAAAAATAAAAAAATAATTCAATTTCTTTTCAATTATTATTTTTATTTAAAAAATTGATGACGTAGCCAAATTATAATTGGTCACGTGTTAAAAATGTTTTTGCAAAATCATTGTTAAAAAATAATGACATGAATGAGCCTTTTCTTTAACGGTAATGGCATAAACGAGACAAACTTTTAACTGATGACATAAATGAGCCTTTTCTGAAAATTCAATGACATATTTAAGCCTTTTTCCTACTATTTTTATTACTTTTAAAGATTAACTTTGATCCTTCTAATCTGACTCGTCCTAAAATTGAACAATATGGATAAATTGCACGAGTAAAAAAAGTATTAATTAATTTAGAGACACCAAAGAAACAACATGGAAGCTTTTTTTAATAGGCTAAGATTATGATTGATCAAGATTTATAAATAAAAACTTCGATATCAACATATATCACATTTTAAAGTCATATAAGTTTTTAAAATAAAAAGTGGAGGCTATGGCTATTTTTGCTTGATTAAAGAAAAAGAAGAGTTAGCTTGTACCTAAAAGCATAAACATTCTCCCCAAATTAAAGAATCAAGAATTTGAAAGAACATTTTTTTTCCTTTCTTTTTTAAGGTATAATATTTGAGAATTAAGGAAAATATAATTGTATTTACTTAATATAAAATCCTTAATCGACAGTTTCGAGTTCGTGTTTTCACCTTTGCTAGGAAGCGCTTTATCTTTAACGTGAGGCTTTCAAATTTAATCAGACTTTGATATAAATAGCATACACACCGAGCTGGAAAAAATTAAATATAAACATCTTTCATGTAATTCTAAAAAGAGGGTAGGGACATGTTTGGTATGTATCAAAATCTCCACCACACATATTCTTTGCTAGGTAGGAAAATTAATTAGCTCTGCCAAAAAAAAAAAAAAAGTGGGACATAAAAAAAAAAGAGGAAAATGAAAAGAGAAGCAATTAATCAAAGGGTGTATTATTCCATCCTCCATTTCACATAAAAACAAGGAAAAAGCCATAAAATGAGTAACCACAAAAGTCCACAAAAGTCTCTGCCAAACTTCATTCTCACCCCATATATATGTTTAATAAATATAGGTCCCTCACTACCTTTGGTTGGGCCTTTTATTATCTTCTCCGCTCCAATTTAACATGATATCAAAGCAGATAAATATCTTCAGACCGAATTTTGCCATCATATATTCATATGAGGCGATCACACACTTTTACATACTTTAACATATGTTATATTCGAACTCGATTAAAATTTTAATAGACATTCTATCATAAATTCGCTCGTTAAAGGTGTTTTCAAAGAATTTTTAATTGAAAGACGTTTATTAAAATTTAACTGATTTCCAATATATTCATCTCATCATAATTTTCGTGTTCACAATCATTATTTAGTATCTATTTATTAGTATTCAAAGATTAAATCCGTCAAGTCTAAATTCTGAATCTGACTTTTATACATTCTACTCCACCCCACAAATTGGAATAATACCATACATGTCAATATATACATCACTTTTTCTCTCCCAAAACCCTAATATATCCCATGCACATGTCTACAGCATGGGCAGACACATGAAAATGGACCCATTCTTGTCTTTGCTCACGTGTGAGTGTGAGATTAATTTGTATCTACACATTGTATAATAATGTATACCATGATAAATGATTGTGTGTGTAGATATCAACGTATATATAGTGTATATAAGATGCATGGTAAGTGACTTCAATATAATGTCAAAATTGTTTATATAAGATTATGTAATTGTTACATTTGATGTCCTATATATGTATTTGTAAATTGCAATGACTTACTTGTATATCAATCAGTTGGACATGTTGAGCATTTTTCTATGAGAAAATTCTGATACATCGCGTTAAGATTTTGGATATATCGCTCAATGTCTTGATAAATCACTTTTTTATTTCACATATATTATTCTAGGTCCTGATATATCGCGTAAAGTGATATCTCCGAAAATAGAAGAATATAAAGATTTTTATAATTTTTCAAATGGTAGCATTTTTTTAAAAAATATGGTAAAGTAAGTTATGTACCTAGGTAACTTTCCATATATTTATTATCACCTAAAGTGGCTAAATATATATGAGTAGTGTACCCATTTAAGATGTTATGTTTTTGGAAATTATTCCCTTCCACCCTCCCCCACCAATAGTAACAAGTCATTATTAATTATTATAACATTAAAATGAAGACGTTAACATTTTCTTCATTTAGACCAGGGCGGTTCAAAATTGAATCGAAATCAATAATTCAAATCGAAAAAGATGTTATTTTATCAGGATTGAGTTATTGATTTAGCGATTTTGATAATGATTTTGATTTCTTTTGTTATCGGGTTATCGATTTTTATTTGGGGTTTTTTCTTAACTGGTTAACTGATAACCTGATAACCTGATAGTAAATTAAATATTTATATTTATACAATTTTTTATACAAAGTCCTTAACTTAGAATTTGATTTTCTACTTTTTTGGTTGTCTCAAACAATTGGTTATTCTACAATGTAAAAGTATTTGTCTTTGAGCAAGATGTAACTTGTGAACTCATGTGATAATTTATTTGGTTTGCCACCTCATTTTTAAGTGATTTTCAATATTTTTTGTGTGTCAAATCTTAATGGTTAAACAGATAATCCAACCGATAACGATAAAAAATTGATAAACCAATAACCGATTAACCAATATCTTAATGGTTCAATAACGGTTTAGCATATCTACAAATCGATAACGACTAAGTTAAATCGATAAACTTTAAAACCGAACTGACTGATACGCAACCCTAATCTTGACTACGAAAATATGACTCGTTAGACTCATTTAAATTTGTGCGGATTAATTATTATCCATTTTAACATGTTCAAATTCAAAGTTATAACACTATTCTATAGGTAGAATCAAGTTTGCTCCTTACTTACACATGTCTTTTTTTTTGCATAGGATCATGCTAATATTTTCTGTATCGCGTTCAATGAAATATGTACGATCGATTACATCAAATTGATTCATATATCAAACGAACAAAAACGAGACAACAAAAAGGGCAGAAGAACATGATATAGTAGCTGGCTAAGAACATAATAATTTTGTCCAAAACAAAGTATTATGGTGAGAGGGCCACAAATGTCTCCAACTCTTATATAAAAAAAAAAACACTACAAAATAACAATTTCCTTAATCATCAAATAGTATATTATATTATTTCAAAAGGGAAAAAAAATCAAAGTTTGAGACAAACAATAGTGGAATAAAGGGATACAACAAATGGAGGTGTTCGAATTTTCTAGCTTTCTTGCTGGCTATCATGTCTTGTAAACTTAGATTGATTAGTTCCCTCAATATTGACAAGCAAATCAACTAACATTATGTTTGGTTTTTTCAAGCATATAGTTAAAGGTACGACGTGATAGAAACACACATGTATGTTTGCTTTTGCAATTGATGAGTATTATAACCGTGACATGTTCTGATCAATCAAATATATATATTTATCGTCGAGCTCAATATGATTGAGAAATGGTTAGAATATTAATAGTTGATTAGTTGGTTTGTTGCTTGAGCTTATTTCACTGTGATTGTTCGATTCTCACACCTTGTAATCCGCCTCCTTGCCCCCAATTTTTGTTTTATAAAAATTATTTAAGAGAAGTATTGGAAATGCTCCTATACATGTATGACGTGAATTATTAGTTTCATCCCTGAATTATTTACATCCTTAACACACACGCCCTTAATCTACTTGACTAATCAAACCTTAATGCACCCCTGATCTTGCCATATAGGTGAAATATACCTTGAAATTCTCATTAAGTTTAGGGGGATTTTCAACACTCCTCATCCACGAGAGTTTGGGACCACTTGTTATGTCATATGGCAGATCAGGGGTGTATTTAAGTCAAGTGAATGGGTGCGACGTCAATAGTTCAAGGACGAAACTAACAATTTACGCCAAGTTCAGAGGTGTTTTCAATACTTATATCAAAATAAATTGATGGATGGTTCAAGTCGACGAATCAAATGATCGAATCGATGATACCATGTAAAAATATGACACCTGCCCTAAGTAAAACCCAAAAGCTAGCTGGCCGGAGTATTGCCCAATTCCATATAAGGAGACCACCAATCCATTCCTCAACCACTGTGAGACTTTTAGCTACTCTAATACCACTTTCTCTTCACGCCCAGGCCCAACTGGAACGTGGATCAGGAGCCGAAATAGAATTGAACATGACACTGATATCTTATAAAAATATAACACCTCGGTTTAACTCAACCCTAAAAGTTAACAGGAGGATTGTCTCGGTAGAGATCCCCTCTAACATAAAATATCTTTCCTAGTGAATAGAAAAGATAGATTTGATTAAGCTATAGTACATAGCGGTTGATACATATAATTGTTAGGGCTATTCAAAACTTATGAATTCTATTATACTTTATAATATAACTTAATAACGTCTATTTCTTTGAAAAAATTATTGCACATCGAATATGGATGGTATAACATATAGTTTGACCACATGAAAGTAATTTAAAATTGTTATTATGTCATAGATTCTTTTTTTTTTTCGGTTAACACATGATAAGCTTAAAACTAAAATACATAGCAAAGATTTTATCTTCGAATTGTTTTTAAGTCTTGGGCAAGGGAAAAGAAAGCCTAACAAATTATATATAAAGTAATTAATGTCAATTTAATATGAAACTATTTTGGTCAATGATGATGACAAAATCTTGTATTTTCAAACTTTTCTTTCATTTTCAAAGCAACTCTCTAGGTGTAAATAATATTGACTCAAATTAATTAATTGCTAGAATAAAATATGTCATTAGAATGTTTTATTACTATTTACTGTTAAAAAAATCTTTGAAATTAATTTTGACTAGAAAATTATATATAAAGACAAATTGAGGTGCCTAAATTCTTAGATTTTAATAATTTTGACGAGCTTTTGAAATTTTTTTAGTGATATAGGGTCCCATTTCTAAAATTGATCAAATGATGTGTGATTAAACACTTCTAGATTTAGAAATATGAATTAAGATTGATAGTAACAAAAAGAAATGATTACATTAACTTTGTTTTTTTTTTTTTGCTTCTTTGAATAATATGTTGTCATTTTATGATTAGAGAAAATATTCTTATACGCAAGCACTTTCATTTCGACACCTTGATCAAATAATCTTAGATACTCTGTATCGTTTTTTATCTTTCAAGATGTAAGTACGAAGAAAAACACATCAAGAAAGAAAAAATTATGATATTAATTTCTTGATTTTTTATAAAAAAAAATTTATATGATTAAATATAGATTGTCTATTGATACTAACAAACAACACTGTCTGACAGTAAATTATAAATATTCTTTTATTTTTTTTTATAGACCTTTTGATTCAAGTTCTCAATATGAATAATATCTTTATTAGAAAGCGTTTTATTTTTTATCGAGGATTTAAATTTAATATAACCAATACATATATTAGACCAATGAAATACCAAAGGGAAAATGTTAATACTAAAATTTTAAAGGTATGAATGTTGCCTTTCCACTTTTTGAACTTAGATTGAATGGTATGTCTCTTACCTTTTTTTTAATTGTTCTTTTGGTTAAAAAAAATAATAATTAAAAAAGTCATTTTGGTGGCTAATTTTTAAATAGTTTCTTTTTTTTTAAAAAAAAGTTATAGAGAAAAAGGAGAAAATTGAAGACAGTGCTTCTCCATTTGGGGAAAGAGCTTTTGATTTCACCAAAATATTACTATTAACTAGGAAAAAAATTAAGAGCTTAGTATTAAGTAAAAATAAATAAATTGGGGTATCACTTATCGAGACCACAATATCTCTATTTTTTATGTCAAAGAAAATCCGGTTTTGATCTAATCTTGATAACATCAACAAAGTAAAAAGTGAATTTTTTAAATATAAAAGACTAATTGAGATTTTCGACACCAAATTTTTATAAATAGACTAATTAAGATTTTCGACATTTTAAATTTATCTAAAGGAGCAACAATTTCAATAAAATAAGAGCCATTCCTAAAGTAGATAGGTAAAGACACGATATCATCAGAATTAAACTTCAATCATTATATTTTACGATACACATAATAGTAAATTCACATTAATCTAAGTTAATTGTGTGCTCGTAATAACACTTGAAAGGATAATATATATTTTACAATATCACTAAAATTAAACACTATATAAAAATATAACGACTCATCTCATGATATCGTCATCAGATCAAGAATGAAATTTTTTTATCGAGTTCGATTCATAGGAGGAAGAGACTACAACCCACGTTCTCTATCCTTTTCAAGCCACGTAACTAACTTTTTTATTATTATTTTTTTACCACCGTAATTTATGGTAAAAGATTAATTTCATAATCTCATAGGGCTGTGGTAAAAAAATTAAAAAAAAATTGTAGAGTAAATCGAAGCGTTTGGGAGGAAAAAAAATGCAAAAAAAGTAGTGCATGTGCCCCCTAATAATAGGACAACGTAATATCAACGTCTTTTAGATTGAGAAGAATGTTGTGCTACGTGACATTTCTATCTTGAAATTTAAACAATCTCAATCTACTACTATTCACAACTTTCATGAGGGATAACATTATTCCGCTGGCGTGACAAAATTGGTGTAACATGTGATATTTCGTAAAAAAAGTTAAAAATCAATTTTCTTTGCTAATGTCTGCTAGTCATATTCATTGCATTAGATTATTACCATCACTTATATGGTATGCGAGTTATTGCATAAGAATGAATTTATCCAGTATATATTTGAAGAATTACGGTTGTGAATTCTAAAAGATAAGATAAAAGTACTGAAAACACCTTTAAATTGGACTTAAATTATTAGTTTCGTCATCGAACTATTAACGACCTTAAAATATCCCTCTAGTTGATTTACTGAACTTTAATACATCGCGACCTTACCATGTGAGTGAAATACATTTTTAAATTCTCGCTAAACTTAGAGATGTTTACAATAATTCTCTCGATTTTTTATTTAAAAGCATCATGCTCTTATAAGAGTTTGAGACCACTTATTATACTATGTGACAGATTATAATATATTTAAATTTAGTTAATCAGATAAAAAAGTGTTTAAGAGAAATAGTTAGATGTGAGTAAGTTGGATGATGATAGTGTTATGCCTTAAGCAGCCTATCTTTATTTCTTTCTTTCTCTATCAACTTTGTGTAAAGATAGAGAGTATCACAATGTAATTAATTAGCATGCTAGTTAATTTACACCTAGCTAGCTAATGACATAATTAAAGACACCATAGCTTAAGAGCTCATGAACTATTTTTAGTTGAATATGACTTTTTCAACATTTCAACATTATGAAAATGAAAAAAGTAAGACAGCTTTTGAGGTGATATGTTCATTGTATTACAACCCATGCTTGGGTTAGGAGTAGGGTAGGATTATGGGCACATCGATCAATATCATCATCCTGTTCATTATGTATCATTTCTCTTTTTAGTTTCTCGTTCGATGTTCAATATTTATCAGGACTTCAACTTAAGATTTCAGTATTAAGATGGAGTTAAAAAAATTTAACGAAGAAATACGTTTTTAAGTGTTTAATAACTAAGTTCGAGCAAGCATATATCGATTTTAGTTTCGTTTCTCCAATGTCATTTTCCCTTTTTCATACTTATTTAGTTATTTTGATATGTTTGTAATTGAATCATCAAGGTTCTTCGAGACTTTTTATCTCTATGGTGTAAGAAAATGCGTACGTTATATCCTTGTCAGACCTCACTTGTGAAATTTCATATATATTGTTGTTTGTTTGTTGAGCAAGCCTGAATCTAAGCTTCTCCTTACGCACATATATTTTGATAACATATAAAAAAAATTTCTATTCATTTCATCATAATCTTCGTTTTTACAATCATTATTTCGACAATATAGAGATCAAAAGCACTTTTGACTCATGCAGCTTTGTGCTCTCTTTTCTTTTTCTCTTTGTATATGAGTTATCTCACGTTGCTCTCAATTAAAGCCCCCACACCTAAAGTGCTTTGTTGCCAAATTCAATAAATAAATAAAAAAGTTGCAAATTGCAAAGATCCATTGTAGCCTTAATAGGGAAAATATAATAAAATTTAATGTCAAAGATCCACCCAATGTTTTCCTCTTCCTTTTTTTTCCTTTTTTATAAACACAACTCTTTTAGCATCTAATGCTACTTTTTTCTTTTGAGGTGAAAATTCTTAACTTTGAATGTGAAATGTCTCTCTTTTTTATGAATACATCATTTTCATATTCCAATGGCAAGAAACATGAAATCTTTTTTTTTTTTTAACATAACACGACAAAAAATAATCAGATATTCTTATTGAATTAAGATAAATATAAATTGATCTATTGATTTCACGACTAGAACATGTAACATGAGATTTTTGGATATAGTCTTTAAGAATCTAAAGTAATTTACAATGGAAGTAAACAACTAGCAAACCAAACTATTACAATAATTACCTGAGTAAATAAATAAATACACACGATACGATTGGTTAATTAAACAAAAAAAAGTACTAAAAACCTAACATTAAAAAGTCAAAATCAATTTGAATTTCTACTAATTGACAATTATTTTTTTTTTTCAAATTGATAATTCACACGCGTAATGATTATGGGAAAGAAAATATAGACTATAGATTATAATTAATCTTCCCTTTTGCTTCCATGTTTTGCTCCTTCTTGTCTCCTCTTTTTCTAAATTTTGCAACATTTTTGATATTTTTTTTTTCTTCAAATGGAGGCTTCAAAAACTAATTTAAGTCAAATTTCTTGTCCTAATGCTCCAAATATCTGGGAATTTTCATGAGTAATTTTAATTAATTCTCATCCCATGAATTGATTAAACCATTAATGATTCCCACTATTTTTTTCCTCCTTTCTTCACTTGGCATATATTCTTATAATCCAAGAATAATGTAGTACACTAATGTAATTGGCAACGCTATCAACATCCCAAAAATAACCCTGAAATACGAAGAAAAAATTTATAAATTATTGCACGATTATATACGTTGTAATGTAATTTAACCTGTTATAATATATCAAAAAATAATTTTACTTACGCAGTACTAAGAATAGCTGGATGAACATTGTACTCCTTAGCAAACACAAATGGGACAATCCCTTGTGGCAATGCAGCCTAAAATTCAATATACCAAATTATTTTTTTTAAAAAAAATAAAATTGAACCAACAATTTTAATGCAACATTTAATAAAATAGATAATAAATTTGTCATTTCATGACCACCAAAAACTATATATTAAAAATAAAAAGGCTATATGGATAAAAAAAATTTACCTGTACAATGGCTACATGAAGAAGAGTACCACGTAGCCCAACAGCAATTGAAGCAGCAGCCATAACTGCTGGGCCAGTTAGAAACCTTACAGCCATTGCAAATGTAGCCACTGTGTTACCACATGCAATGATTTTTGGTTGAAGAGCCATAAACAAACCTACGCATAATCGTGACTCGTAAATTTAACTGAATTCGTTACTTTTAACTATACAAATGAAATAATATAAGTTTAAATCTTGTACTTTTTTGATCCACAGATTAATTAAGATTCTGAATCCATCTCTGATGTATTTAGATAGCTGTTGAAACTTCTTATATTAAATTTCAACTACTAGTAACCAAACCAATGATTAAGTCAAGTAAGGACCCCACGATGACTATGAGTTTGATAATATAACTACCCTATTAATACTACCATTGGGTTTTGATGGTCAAAATTGTAAAACTTAACGTACTAGAAATGGTTTAACATATGAAAGAGAAAGCAAGGTACAATAAATAGTTGAAAAATATAAATGCTATGTTTGACAATACTAGCTTCAAAAATTCGTATCACGTAACTATAATTTTATTTACAAGTTCGATAAAATTATTAATGATAAGAATAATATATTTAAAACTCGATACGATTTACTTACCCAAGCTAAACATAGCCATTCCAAGACCAGCATCAGAGAGAATGGAGATTGACTTCTCTATAATTTTGGGCATATGCACATGCCATCTAAAAAACAAACAAAAGAACTAATTAATTGATGGACAAATTTTAAAAATTTACCCACTAATCAACTAAAAATGTATGAGAAAGTTAAGAAAGTAATTAGTTTTTTAAATCCATAATAATTAGCTTACCTGAATGAGATTAGAGACCAAATCAGACCAATGAGGCTTGAATACGTGTTTGGGTTACGAATAAGCTTACGCCAAACCATGATTAAGATCAAACGAGTCATAACACTAGCCGGAGGCATCTGTTTTCCCATACCAGCATCTTGTACTCCAGCGAGCTTGGGGTGTAGCTCCGATGTAGAGCTAGACCCTAGTTTAGTCAGTCCAGTGGGTCCCTCTTTTTCGCCTTTTTCTTCATCGCCATCTTTTCCACCACCATTGGCACCTCCAAAAGTGAAATCCTCACCACCAAATTCCCCTATTTGCGGAATGGCTTCAAATATGAAATTATTTAAATATATATTAAAATAATATTAAGACACCTTGTCTGGCGAATTTACTTTTTTTTAAAAATAAATATATTTAAATAGTGTATATTCCGAGTTAATTAGTAAAAAATAAAAAAAGTTGTACCTTTACTATCTCCATTTTGAGTATGATCAGAAACCAACATTCGAATTTCTTTAGCTCCATCGGATCGACCCGATTGTTCGTTGGCACTGAAATCATTGCCACCGAACACATGGAGGCCACCGGCCTCCGACACCGGAGAATTACTCGAACTCCATACAAACATGTGAAGTTCCTTAGCATCATGATTATTAGCTTTAGCATTTGGCTGTTGGTGCTGCTGCTGTTGCTGTTGTACTTCCTGCTTCTGCGTTTGTACATTTGGCTGCTGAGGTTTTGTGCTTTTAGGCCCTGCGGATGCAATTTCGGGGTTCGGGGCAGGATAAGATCCCGGCGCAGGCTGCTGCGTCGGAAAGTATCCGAACCTCGGGGAACTCTGAACTAGACCTCCCGGAGCACAGTTTTCTTCGAAATTAGATGGTCTCGGGGTCGGACCCCGAGACGATTGTACAGAATACATATCTGCAGGACCAAAATTGGATAATCTTCCTCCAGGAAATCCCATCATTGAGTAAAAATCATTATGATTAAAATTAGACCCTCGAGGAGTCGGATTTCTCGAAGAACTGAGACTGTAAATCTCAGCTCCGGTGAGATTCGACGGCCGATGATCCATAGCGAACGATCTCCGGGACGCATTCGATTTTCTCACAGTAACATGCAGTTTTCCATCTTGACCAATTTCAGCATCTGTTTCGAGAAAATCATGTCCATCTAGAGATACAACATCAGATTCAACTTTAAACGAAACAATGGAAGCAGCAGTTTCTGGGAATTGCTCCATTATAAGCATTTTCGCACCGCGATATTCGAACAAAAAAAGCAAAAGTGTGTACCAAATGATACACTGCAACACCACTACTTGTACCATGAGACTACCAGAGTACTCACCATACATAGCAATTAACAAAGGAATACCCATCACCAATGTATTTGGTAGTGTTGAAAGTGAAAAAATGGTAATACTCCATTCAAGGCTACCATTTTTAGTTAAATTAGCCCATAATGAAAGTACAACAAGCATAATCACTTTCTGCAGCGAATCCGCCGCAATGAAACGGAAATTCATCTCATATGGATTGTTCATAGCTATGAAATGGAAAGACAACAAAGGAACTGCAAAAATAGCTACGAATCTGTTGATCCCTGAACATTGATCGGGAGAAAAGATCTTCCACCAACGAACAGAACCATAAGCTAATATCATAGCAACATACAGAGGAACAACTGCCGTTAACACAACATACAGATCGTGCCAAGTGATCATTTTCGCCAAAAAAAGAGAAGAAAATTGTCAAATCGAAGAAGAAGAAAAAACCGTTATTTAACTGCAGGCAGCACTGTGTGTATTGCAGTTGATACTGCAGTACTGGTGCAGAAGAATTCTGCAGCAAATTGCAGAGAGAGATTAAAAAGGACTGATGAGAAAATTTAATTGTTTTGTTTTTCTTTTCTTTGGTGGAAGAGGAAAGAAGAAAAAGGAGTGAAATTACATGAAGGTGTAAAATGTGGAAGATTTATATATAGGGAAGAGAAGTGAGGGGTACCGATAGGGTCATCCAAACCCTCTTCGATAGAAAGTTGATTACTTTAGATTTAAATTATTTAAATTTACGCTAATTTATAATATTATATTATTTATCATATTTTAAATCTCAGATGTATGAGACTCATACTAAATTCATGTGTCTAATTAACATACAAAATTGAAAGTCATTAAGAAAGGAGCATGTTTGATTAAGAAATATGACTAAAAGTGTCATTAATTAAGGTAAAAAATCACTTTTGTACGAACTATTATTCAAATACATGCGTATATTTTGTTAGATACATATATATTTAATTAGATATATTGATTAAAAAAAACTACATACATATACTTTTAAGACTCATCATATGTCGTATATGCTACATGCCTGATACATGCGTAAATCTCCAATGCGTGTGTATATTTGTTCATATACATATATACTTAATTAGATATACTAAAAAAATAAATACATTATAATTTTAATTTAATAATATTTCGCATATATTAATAACGTGCCGAATACATCAATAATTTCAATCTGATCCAAAAAATCTCTTTCTCATCTTCTTCCTCGTTAAGGTTTATCAAAATTACAGCATAAACCCTCTTTTCATTTGTGTCAAAGTTGTTATATTATTGAATTTTCAAATATAAGCGATTAAAAATAATAATTTTCATGTCATTTTTTGAGCAACAATATACAAATATTCTTTTTAAATCACTAGCCACGAAAGAAAATTAGAACTCCAAATCAATAGAATTTTACTTTACTTTTAAATATTAGAAGATAAAATAAATTAAAATTTATAATAAATACATGACTTTGAAAATGAGTAAATAGACACAAATATCAAATTGTTGCTTCAGATTTCGATTTTAATGATTTAATGGTAAAATTCATAGTAGAGAGAAGGAAGAAAGAAATAAAATGACGATGGATAGGGAGATTGATGAAAGAGAGTGAAAATTGATTTAAATTTTAGCTTACAATTTTAAGTTTAAATCTTAAATACTACATTTTTATTTTTTAGATCTCTTTCTATAAATATTTTAAATTCGCTACTGAACACGGTGAATGAACTTTGAAACTTTGGTAACTAATATTTTAAGAGGAAAAATTGAGTTATTTTGGGACCAGTTAGAATTTTTTTGAGATGAGATATTGATAAAAAAAAAGAAGTTAAAGAAAAAAGGGGTTATTTTTTGGGGGGTGGGGGGGTGGGGTGGGGTGAGTTGGTTACAAGTTGACCACATAGTATGGTTAGATTAAAGGGACAAGGGCTTGCATGTTTTTTTATATTTTATTCAGATACGAAATTTATATTAGAATTTTGATTACTTAAAATTTACGTATTTTATGTTAAACTTATTAAAGGAGAATCACTTAACTAAATTTTCTTTTCATAATTAAAATTTAACTTCAAAATTTTTTAATTTAAAAATAAAAGAATCGTATTCATCTCGAGAGTTTGCATGTAATATAATAGGGAACGTGGCTAGTATATGATGGGCCTTAGTTTTATGAGGACGTGGACAACTTTTCTTCTCTATATTTTTTTTTATTATATATAGTTTTTTATTGTATAAGCAAAATTTTAATTTGGAGTATCATTTTGATATTATAAATAGTAATTTAGACTTTTCATTTTAACTTTCGGTCAGAACATAATTATTATATTCCTCTTATCCTCTGTATTAGCTATTAAATTTTGTTTTATTTTTGTCAAAAAGTTTCCTATGTTTAAAGATTAAAAAATTCTGCCAAAGTGAAAAAAAAAAGCAGGTTCTCAAGGTGCAATTTTTAATTAAATAATGTAAGATGAAAATGACATTGGTTCTTGTTCATGAACATGTTATAATACTTTTTCTTTTTTGAATTTGTATGAATAGTTCGATATTCATTAAAAATGTGTGAATAAAAAATAAATCGTTATAATTTCTAAAAAAAATATATTATTTTTAATTATTTTCAGATTCTTTTTTTTGACTATTTTTAATTTTTAAAATACTTTTTAAATTTTGTTATTTCATATTAAATTATTTAAAATTATTATTCTAAATATTTTAAGAAAACAAATTGAACAACAAAAACAACTAAATCTATCTCAATATTTACATCCATTTTTAGAGGATGGTACTCTCATTATTTTTTTTTTCATTTTCATAAGCTTGATTAATCTGAAATCTCTAATTAACGATAAAGAAATTTCGAAAATTATTTCGCCCCAACACACGGTGTTAACACGTTACTATGTATTCACTAATTAGAATCTATATCTATATTAATACTAAAAACAGATTCTAACATCCTAATCATGAATTTCATCACTATACTCTAAATCAAATTAAAAACACTCAACTGGAAAATGATTATCCTTCACTTCGACATACAGGTTAAAATATACGCGACTAAATCATATTTACCCTCAAAACTATTAATCTCATTGTGTATTTGAACTCTTTAATTTAACAAAAACCTTTATTTATTAAAAAAAAAATAGCCAGTAATACTCAAATATTTAGTCAAAAATTGAAAGATATATTTAAATTAATTTCTTCTTTATATACTTTTGGGATTAATTATAACATTTCACGTGCTATAGTTTTAGGTGAATCTTGGTCTGTGTCCGTGACCTTTCTTAGGTCACAACAATATCTTATAATTTCCCTAAAAAAATATAAAATCTTATACAGTATTTTCAACTAAGACAGATTTTGGAATTTGGTTTGACCAAAATTTTAAAAAGATAAAGAGCTAAAAATCAATAATATTGACCATATATATATATTCCTATCTCTTCAGAAATTTAAAAAAAAAAGAAAAAGAAAAAAAGAACATAACTTGCCTAATATGCAACTATTTATAAACAGTTTCTTGATATAATATTCCAATATTCTCTGTTTATGTTATTTTCTCATAAAATTGACATAATTGTATGTACACATTAATATTATCATGCCCCAAAAGCATATGTTATACATTCAATGGTTAAGTACAAATATTTTTTTTTTAGTATATGCTAAATAGACAGGAATATTAAATAGAGTGAGTCGCACATTCAGTCAAAAATATCTTGTGACTAATTATAGATAGTTTCGAAATTATAACATAATGAATATTTACTATTTCAAATCCATACATCATAAAATATACTAATAATCATCATTGTATATACATAATTTATAATAGTATTAGTATGGTTCAATATTGTTTGCTAGAATTTCCCTAATGTTATAATTATATGTTTGTCTCTTAAGAAGAGTAAAGAATGATTCGACATATGAAATGGGACAGGATATACATTACATTATATACAATTCAAGAATCAAATTTGGTGAAAATTGTAATAAAAATCAAATCAACAAGTGTGTATATATATATATATATTATTCAAGTATCTTTTAGGAAAAGGACAAAAATCACATACTTTTATGATAAAATTGTCATCCAGTATAAGTTTATAATTACAAAAATCTCTCAAAATGATATCATAATACAAGCGTTGATACATTAATATGATGCGCGAGATACATTAATCATTAAGTAAGATACATTATATTTTATACATGATACATTAATCTGATGCGCGGGATACATTAATATGATTTGCGAAAATGAGGAATTTTTGAAAATTCGTAAAACTAATAGGAAATAATGATATTAGAGAACTGAAAAGTGAAATTTCTGTCATTTTTCCTCACGAATAAATCATTTGCATATTAACAAACAATTGAAAGAAAGTTATACTTTTTTCTTTTGTTTTGATTTTATTTTTTTGGGTGGGAAAACTAGCATAGGTCACACTCATGTCTCAATGTGTACCTAAAAGATCAATCAACTTTTATGCCTACATGATTGAGTAACATTATCATATTCATTTCATTCAAAAAAAAATTAATAAAATAGGTAACAATCTTTTCTTGAATTTGATTTCACTCACCACTATATAATAAGCAACTCTTGTTAAAGTCCCAATTAAAATAAAGTTTGTTTTGGACAATGATTTGACCATAAGAGGACCACCCTTTCCACAAACACCCAATCACCAAACTTCTAATTAAACTACAAGTTAAAAAGAGAAAAACAAAAGGTTCTTCTACCTAAAGGAAGGATTGGTTAGTTAGAACCATCAAGAATCATATATAATATAGTTTAGATCAATTTAATTATATTTTAAAGATCTTCATCTCACGGTTCAAAACATGATTAATAGCTATGAACATATACGTTTATTTGTCCGATTTTATGTGACACAATTATAATTTCAAAAATCATAATAAAATTATGGTCTTGGTAAAAAATAAGACGATTTCATGACTGTTAAAATTATATCATACATAAAATCAAGATTGTTCGGAGACAGACACAAAATTTTAAGTTTTATGAATTTTGTACTTCATGTTTCTTTTATGTTTTCCGATATTTTAAAATAACAGACATTTTAGAAACTATATATAATGGAACCTACATATGGATACACTAACAAAATGAATTTAGAGCATAACTCAACTTCGAAAGATAAATCATGGAGTAAGGACCGTTGAAAAACAACTGTGAAGATTGAGTCTCCATAAGAACCGATGTGGAAAATTTTTGATACATTAGCTCCCAGAATCTGCTTATTAGGGCGTGGATAACACAGCACATTATGAAATAGCTTAATATTGTGTAAATTAAGAATTGAGATGAATCAAATTATGATAATGTTTTGCCACTTAACACTAATTAAAATGGGAGTAAGTAAGAATAGACATCAATTGTCAAGTGATAAAAGAAGTACCTAACCAAATTAAACAAGAATATTCTCATCCATATATGAAATGCCAAATTAATAAATCTTTCTTGATAAATCCCCCTACCCCCTCCTTCTCCTTTTTTCCTATCTTGTCACAATGCAAAGTAACTAATAAACTTCCAAGCTAGCTACTTGTACACATCTATTTTTGCAATATGTAATGTCTTTGAAGATCCTATCTTCTTTTTTTTTGGTTCCACAATTATGAAGAGATAAAGAGGAAAGACAATGAGATGCAAGTGAATAGGGTATAGTACATAAAGGAAAAAATGTGACAAAGGTATGGTCCAAGTGAAGTGGTTTTAAGTCACTCTCTTGAATGTGCAAGTCAAAATAAGTGGGCTTCTTTGGCCCATTGGACTTGGCCCACCACCCACATTCTTATGCTATTTCTTTCATTTCACCATCTACTAGAACTACCCTTAGTCCCCACTAGTACAAAGTCTCTCTACATTATGCACACTTAAATGGTATTCAATGCTAGATCCATTGGTTTTGTAGTTCTTTATAAATAAATCCAATCAGTAAAGATCGAAGGTTTTATGAAACGATTATCGTTATTTAGGTTTAAATGATAGGTATCCATGTAAAAAAAATGCATAGTCACTTTTCATTATTTACTAGAAAATAGGATGATTGTTATTACCATTAAATTACTATATTATTATTTTGTGCATACATATATGACTGATTTAACATGGCAGTGAAAGTGATTATTAGCCTTTCCATTGGAATTGGATTGGGCCTTTGATTTAGAATACTGGATCAGCTTGCTAAATTGAAAAGCCCACTTCTCTTTTTCTCGGCAAATATACATAAAATAGCCATTTTTTTAATGTCCATGTTTGAAAAATAGTCACAATCATGCAGTTTCACTTATAAAATTACGATAATCGAAGCTCTATCAAAATTCGTATATTTTTTAATTACATGAGTAAAAAGTGTCTAATACGCGCTATTACTACCTCTTTCTCTCTCTCTCTTTTTTCCCTTCTTATAAATTCAGTTGATTATATTTTCCCTTTTACGTAAGCTATACATTATTATTTTTGCCAAAAAAATAATAAGAAAATAAAATATTGAACTATGTTTGACATTTCAAAAATCAGTTGCTAACAAATAAATAAATCAATTTCATTTCTTCAAGAATCCCTTCAAGATTCTAACTTTTTTTTTCTTTTCTTTTTACTCTATTCCTTCTTTTCCAACTTTCTATTTCTCATGAAATTAATTATTAAGTCTCAAAATACATGGCTCTTTTTGCTAGTACCATGTTTGGGAGATGAATATAATAGAGGAAATAAAGTTGAGAAAAGGATGAAAAAGAGCAAAAAGGGAAGGAAAAAATAGAATCTTGATCAATATTGCCATAAAAAACTATATAAACTTCTATAAGTTCAAATTTTATGTGTGTTTCTTGTGGTGATTTGAATACAAAGAGTGGTGGAGTAATGTAGTGAACTAATTAATGATTTAATTTTGCATCATATATATATGTATAAGCACCAAGGTATTAATCTCTCTCTCTCTCTCTATATATATATATATATGAGAATCTTGCTCGCCTCCCTCCCCAATATCGCTCACTTATCTCTCAACTTTTGTGTATGTGAGAGCAAAAATATATGTATCTAAGCGTAAGATACGTATGAAATTCTTAATAAGTAGTAAGATACATGATATTTTTAAGGGCAACTTTCACATATAGCAAACAAAAAATTCATATTTGTATACTATAGAAACTTTGCATAATTGCGCTACATAGCAAACATAAAACTGTATAATTTGTTATACATATACAATTGTATAATTCGCTGGCCTAAATTGTATAATTCGCTGGCCTATTTCGCTGCAATTGTATAATTTGTTTTGCATACAGTTGAATCGAATTAAAATGTATGTATATTGCATAATTATAAGTGTATAGCAAGAAGATATATGTTTTTCTCGCTTTATACAAAAACAGAAACACAATATATACACTTCTGTTGTATAAAGCTAGAGAAAAATTGTATTTCACTGCAATTGTATAATTCGTTGGCCTTTATCTCTGCAATATTTGAAGCAAAATGTTTGTAAATTGTATAATTAAGTGTATAACACGAAGATATACATTTTTGCATGTGTATATACAATTTTCTCTCGCTTTATACAAAACAGAAACAGAATTATACACTTCTGTGTATAAAGCAAGAGAGGCGAGCGAGAATGGAGGGTGGCGAACGAGATTTTTGGGAGAGAGACGCTGGCAAATTGTATAGGAAATGATAGTGAAGATTGCACCAAGTCCACTACATGTATGATTGGGCTTGGCCCAATTTGAGGAACTTTGAGCCCACAAAACCCTTCCTAAATCGAACAGTTGGCTTTATTATATTTGCAAATATATATATTATATATATATATACATACATACATACATACATACATATATATATATATATAACATATAAAAAGAAAAAAGTATGGACGGTTTGTATTAGTGTATTATCACTATAATTATCCTCCTCTATAATAATATTTCACTATAACAATTACGTTATGTTTTACGTAATACACTGCAAGAAAACTGTGAATTACATGGGGATTTTCCAAGGAAATAATATGAAAATTTGCAAAAACATAAGTTTCATGCGATTGTTCATACTAATATCCAGAAAAATCCCCATGTAATTCACGTATTTTTTTTTATAGTAATATAGTATTTCACTGTAACAACTAAAAATTATCCAACAAATAACGATATTAATGAAAGGTTTGAGGGTAGCGTGAACTTCCTTAGAAATAGTAATATCGGTATGCAAAAGTGTTCATACATATAAGTATGAGAAAACAACAAAATTTGATCGAAACCATCATTAGTCTCTTAATCCTCAAATCAAATTTGCTAGTACTTTACCAAATTTAGTTATACATAATTCAACTCAATGTATAAAGCTGCAACAACTTTGCCACTATATATATGAACATTGTTAATTATTAATGTCCGACCTGTTATTATTACTATATATTTGTCTTGTTTAGAAAATTCATCAAATCATCATTAGTCATTAATACAACATAATTATGAAATAGGCTACAATTGCTGCGTTAGTGTGTCCCTGGTCGGCCTGATAATATTGGTAATGCTACTTTACTAGACAAGTTAGGGTTATTGGTGCCATTTGTAGGGCCACCCTTGTCTCCGACCGGAGGGGCGGAAGAATTTAGTAATTTTAACTTAATAATTTGATGCAGATATATTGAGGGATTAGTTGAAGTTAACAATTTTAACCTAGATTATGTATAGGTGTGTGACTTATAAGTGTAAATGATTAACTTTTGAAGATATGAACGTGGAATTTTGAACTCAAAGTTATTATGTTTAAATTCTGAATCTAGATTCTCTATCTACAATCACCGTGCATAAAGTTTAATTTGAATATAAAATAAAAATAAAAATTAGATCCTTAGTAATATTTCTCAATCACTAATTTGTGGTATCGGATGTGGCTGAACCATCTTCAAAGGCGGAACTAATTAATGGATATAAATAATGCTTAGATAAGAATACACCCTTTATCTGTCACAGGGCATAATAAATAATTTCAAACTCTTGTATAACTCCAGAAAAGTTTGAAAATACTGTTAAACTTGACGTCAATTTAGGAGTGTATTTCACTCATGTTGTGAAATCAGAGTCATGTATTTAGGTTTAGTTAGTTAAGTAAATAGTTATTTTTAAAGCTATCAATAATACAAAAATGTAACTAATAATTCATATCGAATTTAAGAATTTTCTGAATACTTCTCTCTTTTTTAAAATATAAAATTCAACCAACGAAGAATCGATAAGTAAGATAAAAGGTAACACTAGCTAACTAACCAAACGAACCTATAAGAAAATCTCAAAAGTTGACTTCAATTAAAATCACTAAACTATTGTTTTTTAGAATCGTACAATATGAACATATAAACGAAACTAAAAATAAAAAACTTAAAAAACATATACATATTAATAACTATATGTCAAATTGTTTCCACTTCAAACTCAATAATACTAATCTTAAATTCTGAATTAGTCTCTGACATTAGTCCTGGTGACGCGTTCACAATGAGGACACATGGTGAGGGTAGACGCCGGTAGGGGATGGCAACTATGGGGTGATAACACCGTTGGCGGACCTACTTTCATGGCTCGTAACTCTTCAACTTCTTTCTTTAATCTTTGATTTTGTTCACTCAATGAACCAAACCATCTCTTTAAGTACTCACATTCCATCTCCGTTTGCTTTAGCTTGCTCCTGTTTAACATAAATATAAGTAATTTATGCTTGACTAATTTAAATTCGCGTTTTTTATACTAAAGGAATTAACTAATGCATTGATGATTGAACCTTTCTTCTAACATTAAATAAATGCACGTGCATTATGGCAAACACCTGAAAAAGATGATCCAATTAAATGCTCAAATTGACCGATCGATTATTATTATTCTCTAAAAGGGAACTGACAAAATATTACACGGAGTCGTTTGATGTGAGATATACTAATCATTAAACATAAAATGTATAATTATTTTATCTTATATGTAATTAGAGGTATTAGACGGTCATGAGATTAATTATTTCATACCTCAGTGATGAGAAAAGTTTATCTCATATACTAATATACATAATGAAATAACTTATCTCGTAATAATTTATTTTCAACTAAACAATGTATATAATTATAGGTAGAAAATAAGGTACTATAATACTGTACTTTTTTTTATATTTACTTGTCACTCATATTAAAAATTTATTTTACTAATTTATTTTAACAAATCGAAAGATACATAAGATAATACTAGTCAAATTTATAATTTCAAAAGTATCTTTAGTAAATATCAAAGTTGAAAGTTGATATGACTTTGGTGTCACAATTCTATTTGCCTCTTCTTTGGTGAAACCTCTTTTGGTGTGTAGTGTGCAACCATTTTGAAAGAGTCAAATTTCCTAATTTTATGGAGTTTGTTCCCACTATATAACTCCAAAATCAACTTTAAATTTTTCATTCTTCATCAAAGACCTTGGGAATGTGAGTATAAATTTTCAACGTGAATTAAAATTTAGTTATAACTTAGACAACAAATGAAAAATAATAATAATACATTATGTAAAATATTACTTATAAATAATATTTGAGGAGGATCGAGTATATGTGACTTTTAATACTGACTTGTAGAAATAGAGAAGTTGTTTTTAAAAAACACTCAATGACTTAATTTAATTTTGGTTCTTTAATGTTTATTCAGATATTTGCCTTATAGAGAATGAAATATCACTTTCTATTCTCAGATCAACAAGAAGAACAATGCAATAGAATCTGATCCTTCTTATTATTGCTCTCTCTCTCATAAAATAATTCACTATCTTTTATAATATATGTAAAAAAATTTAGTTATAAATATAAATATAAAGAAAAATAAATTAGTGTAATTACTTCCTCACCATTAATTATCTCTTCTCAACTACCAACACATTAGCAATATTACTACCAACTCCACTTATTTAATTGGTTGTTTAAGGTTTTGAGGCATTAATAACTAATGTCTTCTTGGAAGACTAGTAACGTAACAACTCAAAAATTAACATATTCCGTCATTTTTTACTTGTCATTTTTTATGTGTTACTTTTGGTATTAAATTTCTCAAATCATTTTTCAGGACGTACATAAAATAGTCATGTCAATTATTATTTTCTTAATAAATATATAACATGTCTAAATCACTATAATTTATATGACGAATAAAAGTGAATGAAGTAAATCGTATTTTGACTTTAACAAGAGAGAATAATAAATAATCATAAAAGTGTGTATATATATATATATATATATATAAAAGGTACCTTGCTCTACGGTTTTGAAACCAAACCTCAACTTGCCTTGCCTTTAACTTTAATTGCATGGCTAAAGCTTCCTTTTGTTTCTGCATTTATTTACCATTACATTAAGAAGAGGAGAAAAAAAAATGGTCTGACTGAACATAAAATTTTAAAATATGATGTAATTTGACTAAACATAAAATGTAAAACGAAGTTACTGTTCTTTCGTAACCGACTACAAAGAAAAATATTTCATACGTACCGGATTCAAAGTATGATTTTGCCTAAAGCTTTCTTCAAGAAGAAAAGATTGTTGTTTTGTTAAACGTAGTTTTTTCCTTGGAGCCCCATTAATATTATCATTATTATTATTATTATTAGAGCTTTCTTCTTCTTCTTCCTCCTCCATGCTAATTTCTTCTTCATTTATATTTGAAGGTATTTGATTTATATCAAGCTCTCTCATCATATTATAACGTCCACCACCCCCTTCACCTTCATGATCAATTAAAAAAAATAAATCAACACAAGATATATAATTACAAATAGGAAAAGATCAACATAATTAAAAGTAATTAATTCATCACACATGTATGTATATATAAAGAAGCTATGATCGACAAAGGTGGTCAGTCTAACACTCTTTTTCAAAAAAAAAAATAGAGACGGATTCAGAACTTAAACTTAGTAACTTAAAATTGCATCTAATACCAACACTCATACTGAAAGTTCTGGTTTCGTCACTGATGAAAATTAAAAATGTCATCTATAGAATATATAAAAAGCCCTAAGTGAAAATATCAAACTATATAGAAAATTTAGCTTTTGTAAAAAATAAATATAATTCTCTAGTGATAAATAATTAATTAAACTTACCAGAAGAAGGGAAAGATGAAGAATTAGAAGAAGATCCAGGAATAGACATGGTTAGCTCCAAACATGTTGAATTTTCTGGCATAATCTCCATTTTATTAGTTTAATATAAGATAAAAAAAATTTCTTAATATTTTGCAAGAATTAAGAACAAAGCTAAAAATTTTAATTTTTTTTTTCAAACAAGAGAATAAAGTATAAAAGGGACAAATGAAAGAAGGGGGCAAGGAAGAACCAATTAAGGGTCAAATAAATAGAAGGAAGAAAAATAATTACTGTTATAATTTTCTTATATTATTAATTGTCATATTGACTAATGACTATGGTCGTCAAGTCAAATAGTCATACATATTTTATTAAATCATACGTTATCTAAGATTTAGTAAAGTAAGATCGAGTCAATTTTTATATTGTCAAATATAATATCATAAAATAGAATTAAATATTTTTTAATTGTTAGATATTTTGTTTAGTGATATAAATTCGAAAAAAAAATATACAATATTGTGCGACAAATAAATTTGAAAGTGCAAGTTGTGTTTTTTTTTCCTTCCTCATGTTTGGGCAAAAAGGAGCATAAGTCAGAGACTTATATGATTGGAATTTGGAAAATAAGAAAATGCCCCCGTTTTTATATTTTATTTTTTAAAATAAATAATTTTTTGATCGGAAATTTTTAATGAGAAATTTTGAATTTTAATCTTTGGAATGGAAGAAATTTTTGATAGGAGCACTTTTTTCATGATGAATTTTATGTAGCGAAACTATATTAAACGAGTCAGAAAATTGATAAATTATATCATATAATTATTCAAAAAATCTTGTGTGATTTTTATTATTTTTATATATAAAGTTCTTAAACACCCTTCAAAGGAGATATCTAATAACCTTAATCATAGGTGATGACTAAAGTTGATCACTTCAATAATGTGCAAATTGACTAAATTTGGTTACAATTTTTTAACATTTAGAAAATACCTAAAGTGTGTTTGTATATTTAGGTGTTGTCTACTTTACTTAAATAGACAATCTCAATAAATCAAAATAATATTAAAAAAATTATGGGATATATATATTTTATTGATTTTTCTTGGGAGTTAAAAGTCAATATTAGAGCTTCGATTAAGTTCGAGTACGCACTGCAGATCCATTCAAAAATGATATTCTCAATCAAATTTCATTTTTTTTCCCAAAATTCAAACGCGAGATCTTTGATTAAAAAGGGACATGAACTCTTTTAATAAATTTGACAAGTCAAAGTCCTCTTAGTACACATTAATTATGTCAAATTAAGGACCTATTATTTCTTATAATTAAAATATCCACTAATTTGTTCAAAAAAGAATCTCTAGAAGTGACATATACGTAATTTATTTATTATATTATTTTATTTTATTTATTTTGTCTGGTTTACGAATAGTAAAGCTGTTTTATATAATGTGGCATTTAATTCATTTGCAGGTGTGGAAAATTAGATTAACGTTTCATTTGCATTTATAGCAATAAGAAAAAAAGACACCAAAATGTACTACAAATTAAATACCTTCATTTAATTAGGGAACTTTATCTCTTTGTCTTTTTTTTTAAAAAAAATAATATAATTATTTCTTAAAATAATCTCTTTTATTTTCCTTATTATTTTGGTGGCAATCAATCACTTTTTTTGTGTTATATAAAAGCAAAAGTTAAATAATTAGGTCACTTTTTTTACTCCAACAATTGGTACACTACATCTACATGTATATAATTCCTGTCGGAAAAAAAAATTGTTTAAAAGACTTTTTTCTAATTTTTTTTTATGTTATGAATATTCACAATTAAATTTATTTATTATAAATATAAAATTTTAGTTCAAAAATTATTAAATTTTGTCAAATTCTAAATTGTAACGATGATTTTACTTTACTTCGTAACTTATTATAGACATTTAATTAGCTTGACTTCAGCTCACTTGCGTGTTCAAAAATTCAAAACATAAATCTTTTACCCAATTTATCAAAATGGAAGTATTACTCAGAGTAGTATGATTATCAAAATAATGGTTATCAAAATTAGTTAATTGCTTAAATTAAAAATTACCAATGAAATATTTTATTACAAAATCGTTATCAAATATTCTTCTTTTTATACCATTATAGGTACGTTTGTACTCACAAAATTTATACGTTATAAATTCTCAAATTAAAAGTTATAAAGACATGAGAAATATATTGAAAAAAAAACAAAAGAAGAAAAACTATATAAATATCAACTTTGACCATATAATTTTGTTGTTGATATGTTTTATTACAATTGTAATTGCATACTGAGTCATCTTCCTCTTTCTAGACTTTGTATGTGGTTTCAATATTGCAATTTTTGTATTTATATATAGAAAACTTTAACTTGATAATAATTATTGCCAATATGTGCACTATAAGTATTTTCTTGTGGAACATATTAATTTTAATAGTGAATTTGACGATTTCGTGGTTGGGATTTGGTAGAAAAATAAATAAGTCTCTTTCACACGTGAAAAAAGAACAATATAATAATTAAAGTCAAATTTTTCGAATTAATTATATACTTATTCACGTATTTTTAATTAATTACGAAAAAAATGATTAAAAAATGGAACCCAAGCACACGGGTGGACAGAAAAAAAACTAAAGTTTGAAACTCAACCCAAAAGACAATTTTGGGCCATGAGTTTGATGATTAGGTTGGAAATATGGTGTATTGTGGGACATGTCTTGATCATTGGTTAGGGGACATTTGGCCCCAACATGTTTGCTTCTTTTATAGTCACATTCCATTTGCTTACTTTCCTCCTCTCCTTTTTTATTTTCAATCGTTACGTTTAGATACATGAATTTTGTTATCAAAATATTAAATAGAAAGAGAGGTGTGCGAAATAAGTAGGGGATACATGCGAATCATAATAGATAGACTAGATAAATGTATTTATATGTATCTAGATACTAGATACATAAAAAAGTGACGGGCGAGATAGAAGCGAGGCTAGCAAAATTTGTTAGATATCTCTGAAATTAACTTTTCTTATTTACTATACTAAAAGACCTAAGAGAGAATCCTCAAATATATTGAGTAGTAGAGAGAATATTGAGGTCAGACTTTTACAAAAACTATCATCTTATCTTGCACAACATTACAATACATCATAATAAGTTTATCGGCTAAAATTTATGTAACAAGGAGAATAAGAACCGCACCCGTTGCAATAATTTTTACGTTACAAAATGCATAAACCAAATACTAAAGAAGATAACAATGAAAACAATCGTGCATAACCAATAAAATATCGATTCACGTCTAGCTTTTACAACTCTTTGACACTCGATTTCTCTTTCAATTCAAAGTGAAGTGACTGCTTGACATATCATGTGGATCCAACGTATATTCAAGTAGCCATCCGAATAACAAAAATTCAAACAATTTTGGTGTGATTTTATGGTAAAATGAAATAGTAAGGTAGACGATTGAAAAAGAAAAAAAAGTAGAAATTAGGAGTTTTATAGAAGCAGAAGAAATTTTGAGAAACTATGAATTTGAATAAAGATTGATGGGAAATGAGAATATTAATCAAGTACAGAGTTAGAGTTTGTTTTTATATAGATATGTTTGTTTAGCGATTTTAATCCACTATAGTTAATTATGCCTAACTAACCATTAGTTTAATGCTTATTAAACATTGGGAAAACTACTCAAATTTGACCCATTAGGTAAAAGATTTACTCAGATTAGACTCAATTTAATATATTTAGGAATAATTATCAAAAACACAACGGTGTGTTATGTATCAACAAAAGTAATGTACTGAGACGCGATGTATTGAATATTGAGTGATGCATCCGAAATCAAGATGTGATGTATTAGAATCTTAAAAATCAATATGTATAAATATGGTCAATTGTTTGAAAATTTGACCCCGCTTCTTTTATAGTTACATTCCATTTGCTTACTTTGCTCCCTTCGTTTTAATTTAGGAGAAACTATATCGTTAGACATATTTCACTATTATATATACTACTATTACTTATATTTTTAAAATATTACATATCTTACTACTAATTAAGAGTTTTCTATTCTATATTGAGAAAATAAATTTATATGCATGTATTTTTACAACCAAATTCACTAAAATAGGGAGAGAGGCGAGTGAGATATACACTACGTATACATGTATTTGTATGTATTTGAGATACCAAATATATAGGAGAATGACGAGGCAGATGGAAAGGGGAGGGGAGGAGAGGAAGACGCACGAGATTGTTATGGATCTCGAATACATTGAATCCACTTGAATACAATGTATTTAGAATAAATTGTACTTAATTTTGACCCCACGTATCCCAAGATACACATATTAGGATGCACCAAAATATGATAAAATTCGTAATATTGCAAATTAGACTATATATAAGTAGCTCCTAAACTAGTGAGATTTATGTAAATTTCCCTTTAATTGTTTTGTCTTATTTTGATTTGATATTAAAATTTTAAAAAGTAAAAAAGAGATTTAAATCTTTTGATCTTTAATGAAGTATATGCAAATCTTGTGGCCTTAGCCCTTAAAGAAAACATGTGAAAAGTTGCAATAAAAAATCGTTAGTAAAGGGAAGAGACATTTCGTTTTGAAACAAACTAAAGACAAGTATCACAAAAAATTGAAACAGATGGAGTATTATAATTTAAGTGGTGTGTATAAATCTTATAATTTTTTCCTCAAAATATGCAATTTTGGGTAAGAGATTTTACTTCAAAAACAAAACATGTCTGCAGAATGTGCTTTATATGTGTCTTGATTTAACTGAGGTAATAAACAGTTTGAAAACTAATGTTACCTTAACAAGCACCGAAAGGTGTGCGTTAGTGAAACGATATTTTAGAAAATATACATATAGGAACTTATATTTCACTTTCATAAATACAAATCACTCCCAATATGACATTATTCATCTTGTATATATTTTATACATATTAATCTTTAACTTCTATTATCAAGCAAAGTTAAATAACTTTTTTTTTCATCACAAAAGCAATTTAATAACTCTTGTGATACTTGGATAAAGTTATTATGACTGAACAACAGTTCAAACAATGTACTTCTAAAGACTTAAGCTGTAACAGCTTGCAAGAGGTCTTACAAAATTGGTTATACACAAATGAACAACATCCATCTTACAACAATACAAAAATGAAGTTTTTTCAGTGATAAATGTACATCAAGATCTTGAAATCATATACAGTGTTGGTTTTGCACAAGATTGGCAAAGACTACGCGACCTATGTGGCTTAATGTATGTTACCTGCATAATTGGAACTTCAGTGCATTGCCATAGAAAACTTCATGACTTATCGGTTGTAACTGGAGATTAGTCACCTAGAAGACACAGTGGTTGCCTCATGCTAAGTTCAGCCTTGATGTTTGGATATTTCTCCAGATCAAGGGAATCACCCAAAATTTTCTGGAAGCATGAATAACAATATCTTAGTTTTGTTTGGCAGAAAAAGTATACAATGAGGGGATCAATAGAATATCCAGAGAGATGTCAAGTAAACAAACCAGAAGCTCAAAAGAAAAGTATCCGACGCAGGATTGTAATAAAAAGACAGGATATAACAAGACATGCAAAACCAGTGCAGCAACAGATGGTAATACATATTGAGCATAAGAAACTATGTGATGACTAAATAATACTACTAAAACAGAGAAGTGGAGAGGAGGAGGCTATCACACAGCTTTAGTCCATGAAGGAAACCATCTCACTTGCAACCATTTATAGAAGCTATGAAAGCAAATTTCGAGAAAAATACGCAAATATGTCCTCATTCAGTTATAAGGATTATGTGCATGATCTCACTGTCTGGAATATTATTATAGTTGACTATGTTGTTGAGACAAAGCAGTATGCCGATGAGTTGGTTTACTGTCTCATGCATGTAAAGAGAAATCGTAGAATAAAAGACTTAACAGATGAGTTACCAGCAAATGCTACAAACTTTTATAGGTACCTTATAACATGTAATCTAGAGGGGGAAAGTACAAATGGTTAGAAAGGAAATAAAAAGGCAAAATAACACAATGCTGCATAAAATATGAAACCAGAGAGTAGATTAGAGGATATATTGTGAACTTGACATGTTTGGTTTCTCTATCAGCTAGCATATTCTTTTGCTATATTTTGTTGTATTTATTTTGTGTTGTTCGATGCTATTCAATGTTCTATTAAGCTGTAAAGAGTATCGAATTAAAACTTAGCTTAGACAGGGCTCCTGTAATGTGGTCTGTTCTTTTACAAAAAAAGAGAACTTTTGGCTATAATTCATGCTTCTTATATACAAAGAATATGATCAAGAAACTTATGGATTATATTGAAGTCATTGGTAGAATTGTACTCACCAAAGCAGCAAGATGTGCATCTTGTATGATATTTCCATCTATCTCTAACCGAGCAATAGGAAACTCTGGAAGATGTCCAGACTGCTTCCTCCCAAGTAAATCTCCAGGTCCTCTCATTACAAGATCCATATTTGCGAGGTAAAAACCGTCAGATGATTTCTCAAGCACCTGCAAGCGACTTAGACTGCTGTCGGTTGATCCCACCAATATACACTTGGACATTTTTTCTCCACGTCCAACTCGTCCTCTAAGTTGATGCAACTGAGCTATTCCAAATCTCTCAGCATTCATAACAACCATCATAGATGCATCTGGAATGTCAACCCCAATCTCAATAACTTGCGTTGAAAGCAAGATATTGGTTTCTCCAGATCTAAACAGGTTTAGTGCTTCACTTTTCTCATCGCCCTTCATTTTTCCATGTAAGAGACCGCAGTTGTACCCTGAAAACTTTTGAGATATAGTCTCAAGATCCGCCGAAGCTGCACGAAGCTGAGGCAATTGCTCGGATTGTTCAATTACCGGATAAACAAGATATATTTTACCCCCTGCTTCTAACTCATCAAACATCATCTGTACCAGAAATAGTGCTAAAGGAAGTTAGACAAAAAACATATGTCGGAAACAAGATCAAGCTCGTGACTGACAAGTATAAATTGACTGAATTCTTATTTAGTATAGTAACAATGATTCAAAATTTTGGAATTCAATAGTCACATTTCTCCAGGTTAATGACTACAAACAGCAAAGCTGATTATTCTGTCAAGATGGCGCAGAGAGTTGTAGATATCACTATTACCAACATGAACTACCTAAATATCATGCTTCAAAGTTCAAAGAAATACAAAGAGTAAATGTGCCAGAGATCAAGGAAAAGAAAAAGATACAGACCTGATAGACCTTCTCAAATCCAGGTTCATTTCCTTCAATCACAAATGTTTCAACAGGAATTCTTCCAGGAGGCAAATCAGTGATCTGTTGTTAAAAGAAATCAAGCAAAGAAAAATAGTACATAGAGAAAGGTGATTATTCTGAAGTTACAGCAACAAACTAAAACTTTTAGCAACCAAGTCACACAGTTGAACTGCCAATAAAATCAAGAAAAACAGGTAAAGAAGACTCAAAGAGCAAAAGGCCTTCCTTGCCCAAAAAATTTCAAGTATGCATAACAAAATCTTGTTTAGCAACCCCTTAAAAACTTGCTAGAAGCTCAAATGTAGGCATAACAATCTTTGTATGCAACATGATTCACAAAAAGAATACTGCAACTTCCCAAAAGGTATATAAGTGAGCGGAAAATGAGAGTTAAAAGTCAAATTGAAAATATGGAGATGGGCTTTGGGCAAAAAAACAACTTAAAATTTACTTCAACTCCAGTTCCAGTACTAAAAGCATGTATTGATAATCAGAAATTATCTCAGCTAACAGGCAGTAGCATATTGACATAAGGATACAAACTCTTACTGACCTGTGTCAAAGACATGTCTCCATACAAAGCCAGAGCCAGAGACCTTGGAATTGGAGTGGCCGACATAGCTAGGATATGAGGAGCCATAACTACACTGTCCTTGGAGGAATCTTCTGAGATTTTCGAAGAGATCTTGGAACTTATTGAGTTATAATATAACTGCAAGACCATAGAGGCTTCAATCAATTCCCGATTAAAGAAAGAAACCACGTGAAACCAAACACGTGCATTAGTTCACAGGTAAATTAGTGCATTGGCAACAATGCATGGAGATCATTACAGATCCTTGAAATTACAGGCGATCTTGTATCTAAGTGAAATATCAATCTACATAAAAGAAGATCACCATTCACCAGTTTAGGCTTATGCACTATAGCATAACTGCAAATGATCATGTTAAGCACAATTATGTTTTTTCCTTCAATAAAAAAAAGGAATCAGCAAAGCTACAAAATATGGTTAGTTGTACTCAAAAGCATTTTCAACATCAAAATGTTTTTGATAAGATATCATATTGATTCATGAAACTCACAATTAAGCATCATCACATAGAATCAGTGTAAGATTTCATCAGTAATTCAAGTTATCATTAATAAAATTTAACCAATCATCTAAGCAACATATAGCTTCAGTACTCCACAAAATAAAGTATACTATTATATCATGTTCTGCACTAGTGCAAAGGATTGATCTCCACTTCATTACATGCAAAAAGAAAATTAATAACCTGACATTCACAAATAAAGCAGTCAGATGAAGAACGAGTGAACGACCTGTAATTATTCCTAGTTTGGTTTTATCTTGATTGCATAGTGGGAAATTGTCAGCAACTTTTAGATGCACAATCATCAATCAAGGCGAGGCAGGTCCAAGCACATTACCTTGCTGTTAAATCTTCCTCTTTGGATTACTCCAAAGCGATGTTGCTCATCCACAACAGCAATGCGTAAAGCCGAAAATTCCACTTTTTCAGCAATTAAGCTGTGAGTCCCAATGACCAAAGAGATATCGCCAGTTTGGAGACCCTGCCAACAGATGGCAAACAGTAAAATAAACTGAAAGGAGAAACGTAAAACCCTTGATAAAAAAAGCATGTCAGCTATAGGTAATTTTGTGATAATAAGGAGAATTCTTCAGCTTAGTCCTTCTTTTGAGCTTTTAGGTAGGGGATTCATACAATTTAACATGATATCCAGTGCAAGGAAAGGTGGAAAGGTCTTAAATTCGAGTGACTTCGTTATTGATGAACAAAATATCTTTGGTAGGTGCCTGACTCAAGAAAAAGAATCAGGCTTACACACGATGTCACGAACCTAAGAAAAATAAAAGTACAGTATCTCCCTTCTAACAACTTAAATTCTGAGACGAGACTGTTCATAATTCAACAATAATAAATAAATAGATGAAATTGGCTTATTTTTTTTTATAGGTCGTATAGCAAGATGTTTTTGAGATAGATGTAACTATCAGCCACCAAAGGTTACAGTATACTCATGAAAAAGTGGAATAGAAGTTAGAATTTAGTGCTTCATGTTTTCTAAGAATTATCATGCTTTAAATATTTATAGGCAAATACCAAGAAACTCATGCTGATTCCAGAAACCATTTTGTCCTCCGACTCTTCATTCTTGTGTTCTCCTTTAAGAACATTTTATTACAGAAAATTTAGACTAAACCACATGTGTTTCTCTATTTCACTACCTTTTAAGCCACACTGTGCTAATAGGTACCTTTTCACTCAATTTGATGCCTACATTTAAAAGTCAGCAAAGCAGCTTTTGCTTAAAGATATCCCAATCCCCACATCAATGGTGGCCAAAACCAGTTAACAAGGAAAAGTTGAAGTACTGCCTTGAGATTTCTTACCTGGCGAATCAACCGTGATTCCTTTGTAGATGTTGAGCCAGTCAATAAAGCAATTGATAGTTTGCATTCTGCCGCTTCCATGTTTGCTAATAAGTTTTGAATTTGCTCATAATGCTGAATAGCAAGCAACTCGGTTGGGACCATAAAAGCTGCCTAAAGATGAGAACTTAGCAATTATTACATGTGGCACTGGGTAGTAAGAAGGCCGAAAGAGTTTATAGCTCCAAGCTTGTATACAAGAAGGGATGTATGAAAACCAAATTCTTTTTTTGGATACTTGTACTAACAATCATAACATAGCTAATAAAACAAAGCAAAATATAGCCACAAAGAAATCACAAGTTAATGCAGAAAGAAATATTAATGCTGACTAACCTGGTAACCTAAACTGATAACCTCCAAACATGCTAAAAATGCAACCACAGTTTTCCCACATCCAACATCACCCTGAAAAAGTGAGCAAATTTGGAACACCCATTCAAATCCGCAAAAAAACTCAAGTCTTCCAAAAGAAAGTCAAGTAATTTTATTTCAGAAGCGAAGAACATCATTTCTCAGTTGATATCTGAGAAAAAAAGTTAAAGAAAAATCATTAATTGAGAGATGACAAGTGTAATATCCAACTCGACTGCCATTTAGTTTGTCAAAAAACTTGAAATTAAAAAGAAGACAACTAGGAAAATGTTGTTTTTAACTTATGCAGATGTCATTTTAACCTTCCGTTAAAATCATTTGTGTCTTTTTATAATTAGGTAAACAGTTTCATTTCATAAAATCAATAGGCCAGTGTCCGTAAACAAGAAGTACGCCAAAGAGTAAAAAAATGAACAAAAAGATATGGTTCCCTACAAAAGACGCCCAATCCTCTATACAACCCCGAACTACATGGGTGCACCACAAATAAATGAGGCATTGGAGACTCAACTGCCCAAAACTAATTTCTACTCCTTCAAAAATCCTCATATTTCTCTCTTTCCAGTCTCCAGGTGATCCACATCACAATGAATGAATACCAAGAATAATGAAACGTGTAATAAGAATGAAAAATGTGATGTTACAAGAAATGAATGAATACCAAAGTAGTTTCCCCTCTTCCACCCCAAAAAACAACTTGCAAGTAAACAGTAAAGCACATCTCACTACCTGTAGCAGACGATTCATCGGGACAGGTTGCTTTAGATCCCAAATAATTTCTGAAGCAGCTTGCAATTGACTGGGTGTAAGAGAATATGGAAGAGCCTTCAGAAATTTCTTAGTCAGCATGGACCATCCATCTGTGTTTATCAAATTGAATTCAGATTTCCGATACTTATCCAGCAATCCATCTTTCTCTACTTTTGTACCAAGACCTTCAAGCATTTGGAATAACCGCCCAAGCTGCAAGATAATGAAAACAGTGAGTGATACTAACAGCATCCCAAGCCACGATCATGGAAAAACATCCATTCTCTGTTTTTTGTAAGAACACAAGCATCCATGTCTCATATTGTGTTTCAAAATCTGAAAGTTGTTTATTGTGGCTCTATTTTCATGTGCATATTATCAAATTTCTCAGAAGCTAATTGACCATGGCAAAGTCACATTTGTTTTTTTATATAAAGGTAAAGTTGTATTCTTCAGCATTAAGGGTATGCTGGCTACTTCCAAAGAGTTACAGATATATCCATAATTACATAGATCCTAGGAAATCTACCAACTTTTCTACTTCTTCTATACCTTCTTCTTTACACCAAAAAACATGTTAATGCAATTTTCTTTAACTTTCTGAATAATAGTGTTCTGATATTCTCATGACACCTGAGGTTTCTCTCTCCAAATAGCCCACCAGACACGGATAGGGACTATAGACCACCATCTTTTTTGGGTCTTGCCTCCCCCCCCCCCACATCCAACAGCTCAAAAGATAGCGGTATGTTCTGGCATCACCTAGGGCTCTTGAGAAATGCTGAGAATGTGCCACACCTGAACAGTAATCCTACAGTGTAGGAATAAGGGTAAAGTCAAATTTGTTATAATCAACATACATGGTCAAGCAGATCCCTGCCGAATTACAGGGTCTATTTGGAAGAATGAAGCCTAGACTAATCAGAAGGCTAGATGATTTGAACTTCTATCCTTAATGGAATATGCACTGGATATTTGTACCAAGGATTTTGACGCTGTTAGGAGAGTGGAATATGGAATTTGATGTATTAATTCTGGGAGATGGGTAGAAGTAGGAACATTAATACTAGTACTGTTTATGAAAGGAAGTAATGTCTCTTTTTCTTCAGTCATTGGTGGAAGGGTGGTGCAGAAATAAAAGCATTTTGCTTTTAAATATCACAACAGAGTGAAATCCTAAAGGACAATGATCTCATTTTCTTCAGTCATTTGAGGTCAAGAAAACAAAAGTTTTTGTTTTGAGAAACTTAGAACAGCACGATATTTTAAAAAACAAACAAAGGAAGAACTGGAAACTCCTGGAGCTTTGCAAGGTATGGTGTTGGAGAAGAGAGTGAAACCTCCCATCATCACAACAAAATAAAGGCCCAAGAACGGTACTTCTTAAACAAGAGTGTGACTGTTCCAGCATCATGTGAAATTGTGAATATCAATTAAGGAATCAAAGTCAAAAAAAAAAAGGAGGGGTGACAAAGTGCAGCCTAAAATCCAGTTCACAAGAACGGATAAACTAAATTCAGCGTTCTTTTTGCTACTTTAGTTCTTCCTTTATGTAGAAATTGAATTCAACTACTAAGAAGCTATTTAACTCCTTTAATATCCAAAACTATGATTACCTGAAGATAAAAGAATTCATCAAAAACGAGCCTTTTGCGCGCTAACTCGGCCTCTTTTACACTTTTTGGCTGGTGAATTCCTGCATATGCCTGTTTATTGTAAAGCCACAAGAGGAAAAAGGAACAATCATTCACAACAAAAAAGGAGATCGGGAGTAAAAAGAGTTGTCGATGACATAGAAATAAACAAAAGTATATCTTCTTTAATGATTAAGCTTTTGAATAAGGTGGTTAACACAGATCATCATACCAGAGAAAACAAAACTTCTGGGTTTGAGTCCCTCCATCACCCATTAACAAAACATTGTTCATGTCCTTGGCCCAAGGAATGAATCGTGCCCAAGAAATAGATTTTCAGCAGTCTCGTTAATATTCTTGCACATGATACAAGCATCAGGAAAAGGAGATTGGAGAATCTCCAAATTACTATTAGGAGAGTGGTACTAAAGGAGGAGTGAAGGATATGCCAGAAAAATCCATTGAGCCTGAACAAAGAGAGCTAAATCCTGAATTTTGTAAGTCAATAGGTAAACTAAAGGAGAAAGACTCGGCTCTAATTTTCTAACACCACAAGCATGGTGGGATGATTTGAGTGTGCAATAAGATCATCCTTCACCAATGAGAGAGGAAATGTGAGCCACGAGAAATAGAGAGCCTATTTTAGAGATCAGACAATGAGATCTTGAGGTGCCAGTAATAGATATTTCATCAGCTTCTTGATAGTTATTCAAGAACTCATGTATTTTCTCAGGAAAGATTGATTGTATCACTGCACCCTTAACCAATTAACCTAACTTTCTCTCACAAAAGAAGGGTCAATTTTGTTCTAAAATAAATTAACTGAAAAAAGCACTAAGAAGTATATCATGTATTCTATTTCTTAGTCTGTTGCACAGAAAATAACAAAAAACCTAGTGTTCTTTTTTTCCTTATCCTCCTCAGCTTTATCATTGTTACACTCAAAAGAATGTTACACATCATGTTTGTTTTCAGAAAATAGGACAAGCAATAAATGTAAATTCCTAAAAAATCTCATTTTCAACTGTTTCAGGGCCATAGAGTTCCATTTAAATGATACAAGTATTTTCAGCAAAAAAGACGTAAAATCCCAACACCATACACATCATTTTACAGTATACATGGTGCAGTATAAAATAATAGAAGACAACGTAAATCTCACGAGCCATATGAGAGCGATAACTTACATCATGAAGGCATAGTAGTCCAAAATCACGAGCAAGATCTTCAGGTATAGGATCGATATTGGATGGAAGCACCTTTAAGGCTCTATTAAATATTAAAAGAAGGCATATAATACTTGAGAAGAATGATACACAGTTAAATCAAAATTACAAAAAGCAATAAACAAATTAATCATGCAAGATGACAAAACACATTTAACAACTTACAGCTAGAAACTATGTTCATGTTTCAATTAAGAAAACAATTAAATCTCAAGACAACATAATGAGATCAGCTGGAATAGTTGCTACAGGCAGACACTACAAGGACGCTGGTCAGAAAACAGATGCTGACAACGACAAATTTGGGACAATAGAAACTAGGTCAAAGAAGCCCGAGTCCACATCTGATACATGAGTATTGTTCAGCTATGTACTTTCATTACTCTTATGTCATGTTTACATTCAAAAGAAAATGGAAGTCAGACCACCACAAAGAGTAGAGTGCTGATACTAGTGGTATTATAGGCATTATTTACATTTCATCAGTTAGAATAGTTCAGTTACACCATTTGACAGAGGAATAAGTAGCAATGGTAAATCTCAATTCACAATATTCTTCAAGATGTCCTTTGCACTTGTGTGCTCTAAGCTTGTCTTTAACTCTCCTGCACATGCAGTCCATGAAAATTTTAGAGTTTTTTAATTCCGATTAAATGCTATGCAACTTCAAAAAACTAAAGTAAGTTAATGAGATCATCACGATACATGCATAAGTTTTTCTTCCTATTATGTCATGCAATCTATGAACATTTAACTTCATTTATACAAATCGAATGCTTCTTGAGCAATTTCAAATAACTAAAAGCAAGTTCAATGGAATCAACAACATACATCATGTGCCTTAAACATAGTCGTCCTTATTTAGGCAATGCCTTACAAATAACATACTACATAAATGCATGTAAAACTAGAACAAAATAAACAAATGTGAGAATGAACATAAACACATAAGCTTCTCATGACAAAAATGGCAAAAAATGTTTTTTTAAATATACCATTTTGCACATACTACGACAAAGTAGCTTGGGTTTGAGATCTGACCTTGAAATCACATCCCTAAGGAAGTTAGAGCTCAAACCTCCTTTTGAAGGATATATAGGATATGGTCTCCCTTGTGCACAAAATGATGGATCCTTTTCATCTTGTAGCACATCCATATTGTATTCCCTCATCTCATAATGATTTTTTGATCTCATAATCCGCACCTTTCAAATAGTAACATACAGATAACAATATGCGAGAAATTAGAAAAAACAAAATAATACGCAGTGCCACAATGATAACTGACATGTATTCATAACAACCATAAACAATCGATTGCTCCACACAACAACCTACAATTATGTCATTATGTGCAACCTTTTTAGAACCCATGTGCTAATCAACTAAGAAGACTCAGATAATGAACAGGAATTGTGAATCTAATTTATCATTTGTCTCATTACTAAGGAGTAGGAAACTAAGAAATCTAAAACTCTGCCCCTTTTGACTTTCAAAACAAATGACTGGATCTCTAAAGCTGCTATTTGACACTTGAGTTTCAACTTGCAACCATAATATGTAGTTACCCATGAGAAAGTTCATCAGATCGCACACGACATAACAAACAAATTCTTGCTTGGTAACTCTCAGGAACTGCTATATCATATATATGATATAAGTAAAACAAGTAACCAACTGTTTCCAGATGAAAGCTATAGACCATAAAAGATCCAGTTTAGCTTAAAAGGTGACTTGTGCAATAAGTAGTTAAAGTTTGTCATCATTAGCAATAAAGTTAAAAATTGCTAGAAGATAATAACAATTCATCAAATTCTTTCAATGATGAATTAAAGATTGATCAACTCACCTTACCACTGACACATACAATGTCTCCAACCTTTTGCTTCTCCTCTAGGCTCTTGAGAAAAGGTAGATAAGTGAAGCGGGTGCCTCGGAAAAACTTTTTTAAGTGTAAAAATACCGTTTTCTTCCTGCCATTATCAGCTTTATCACTCATTAAATCAGCACCATCATCCCTAGAAGTTGATGGTGATTCATTATCTACAACATCACAAGCAACAACAACCTCAAGGAATGACAAAGAATAACTAGCTCTTATTCCCCTGCATGGAAAAATACAAAAGAAAATTATTCAGTTTAACAAAGATTGTTTTTATATTTGAAGTTTGAAGTATTGGCAGATGTACACTATTGTGAAAGCATATACACCAGTGAAAGCAAGATAATCTAACTTATCCATTACGAGCTATTTGCTAAACCCATATTACTGTTGCAGCAGGTACCAATCAATCAATACTTCACTCAAAATACAGGAACAATAGATTCCAAGCAAACTTGATATTATTCAGTAAACACCTATTAGAAACAGCAGATAGATCCTAAGCACCCTCTCAAGAAAAGGAAGACAACAACAACAACAACAGTAACGTTTCAGACCAAATAAGTCACGGTCGGCTATATGAATCCTCACTTCTTAATTTAAGCTCAACTCATATCATCAGCATATCAAATTAAATAGAAATGAAAATTTTAGATATTTAAAAACAATAACATTATCTAAAAATATACAGATCTTTTTCTCTATTGTGCCTTATCTATAGCTACCCAGTCCCTTTTTAACAGTGTCATTCACCAAAGTTTCACACCTGTGGACTTGGTGCATTTGTAGGCCGATGCAGGAAATGATCAAAACATCTCAAGCGACCTTATTTCATTTTATCCTCAACATGTGCTACTTGCATGGTTGCACCTTTAGGTGAATGTAGTCATTGTTAATCATAGGGGATACGTGAAAGGTGTATGTTACAAGTAAAAAAAATGAGGCTATCTAACCAAATCTGAGTGGAGAAGTAGAAGAGCAGGCCCATTATCCCGAAGTTTTGAAGTTGATAAACCGATCTCTCAATCCAATATAAAATAGTGCTAACGGTTTCATTTTCGAAAAAGAAATAGAAATGTCTTACATTTAAACAATTAGCATCAATTATGAACAGCTAGTCTTCTTGCAAAGCATAAAAGGTAAGGTAAGGTAAGAACTTCTGTAACGGTAATTCACCTTGAGGACTTGATTTTTCCAATAAAAATCAAGTATTGCCCATCCTCAATTCCAACCTGTGCATTTTGCAGATCAACATATGTCCGAGGAAAATGCTGCAGCAATTTGCGCGACTACACATATACCAGATGATTATTAGAGTTGTGACTTTGAGAGCAAAACTATAGTAGGCTAAATGGTTCCAAGTCTCACTGTGTGAAAGCCACAGTTTTCCAGCTGACGAGCGTGCCGTTTGCTGAGGCCGGGAATTAAGCTAATAGATTGATCAAGCAATACTTCAACCAATCCATCATTCTGTTTGACCCCATGCTGAGACAGGTTAGAAGGTTTATCTACAGTGAACTGCAAGTCTTGTCTTGTTTCTGTCTCCAAAGTATCAGGAATATAAGTGGCCGAATCCATATTAGTAGCTCCCGAATACAAAATATGCCATGTTTCATACACTGAATCAGGATCGATCAATTGTTCACCCACAGAGCTAGACAGAAACTCTCTACAAATTTTAGTGGCCCATAGCCCACTGTCTCCATGGATGGATGCTGTCCCATCATATAATTCAACAGGCGGAGAAGAGCCCAACCTGATTGAAGAGAATTGTTTACACATTAAGGAGAAATCGAAGTCGATTGCTCCTCCATCAGGATGAATATCAGATTGTTTTTCAGTTCCGTTGGCATCAATCAGGTCATCTAAACCATCATAACCCATCACCACAGAAGCCTGGGAGAAATTCAAATAACTATGACACGATGAGGGGAAATTTCTGGGGAAGGAAGATGCATCAAAAACAATTTAAAAAACTACCAAGTTAGGGAACATCTTTCCTTCTACATTTTTATTCTTTTTTTATTGGAAATGGTAATGTTGTATTCTTCCTTCTACATTTCTGTTCAAGACAACCACAACAGTTTCCCAAAGGAAAGACAATAGTACAAGCAAGATACCAGAATATTTCATACAATTGGGTCAAACGAAATTGAGGTAGCTCAAGTATGAGATAAGCAAACAGAAGGTAACATGTGTAATCATTTGAGGCACCTTTTGAAGAAAGAAGGGTTGCGGCATGTCGATGGCCAGAGTAAGAATGTAAAATTCTGACAAATCCTCTAACTACGGATACAGAGATGCATTGACTTGATGATACTAATTGACTAGGATTTAGGCACCTTCTCCTACACCCAAACAAACCCATAATATGTTCATTACACCATTCATAGTGAATCAAAATAAGAGAAAAGGCATTTGCAATTATTGAGCACACTACTCCCTTCCCAGATTCTACAAAATACAACAAAATGCATCTACGATCCATCAAAGATCACAACTATAGAACATCTACCATCCATCATCTAGTTAAGCTAAATTAAATGAACAAAGGCCAGTCAAATAGAGTAAGAGATTATAGAAACCTCACAAGCACATTTCACAGTAATTCAAAGTAACTTAAGAAGCATCCATTGTTTATGAGCCTAAATGTTAAGCTTGACATCTGTACTTAAGCTACCATATTCCAGCCCCTCTAGTATATGTACATGACTTCCTTTCTTGTTTTGTAATCCTCTGGTATATGAACATATAAGTACCACTCTTTATTTTATTAAAATTGGAGCAAGTTATTTCATCATGCAAGAAACTATATGCTCAGATTTTCCCAAGAACAGATTATGTAGAATTTCACCGGGAAAGCAGATTTAATCGTTAAAGGTACAAGTTTTATATTCCAACCAAACACTATGGTTCAAGGATATTAAAAAGGAACGCCAGGATGGGGAACAATTGATTTCAGTACCATGTAAAGTAGGTTTATCTCTAGCCCCAAGCTTTTTATGTGACTTCACTAGAGAAATGCAAGTTATCTACCTCCTATTTGTGATGACTTTCATAGGGTTGCAAAATCTCTTTCCATTCTAAGTAGCAGAGACACTAACCCCTTGCTCCTGTTATATATCCTCTCCTGATATCCCTTTCTTTCACCCAACTAACATTAAAAAAGATGGCAGGTAGTATTTAATAGGACGTCCAAATTAATAGAGTATCTCACTATCTTGAAATATATTGCTCCATTGTGAGGGAAGATTCCAACACTGAATGCCACAGACTATTCATTTATGTAATTTCGAACAAGCTTGCCCAAGTCTTAAGATAATTCTGATGACAGGTTATTAAACATGAGAATTGATATTTCAAGTTCTTATATTTGCCTTGTCTTCTACACTTGTTTTTCTCATCCTACTGATTGTTTTCTTCCTATAAAGTCTTAACTGTTTCCTCTTTAATGCAAACTTGCCCCAAACTCGATCATTAGTCAGATAGCACAAATGTTATCGACAAAAAGGAAAGAATACGAAAGGAGAAGAAACCCTCATGAGCAGGAAGCTGGGGGAGTAACTAAAAAACATAATAAATTTTCCCATTCATCAAGAATTTAGACAGATTTACTGAAGCAGCATGATACATATATGTTAGCTGATTTCTAATTTAAAAAAAAAATCTGTAACCTTATTAAAAAATTTCGACCTATCTTTGACACTAGCGCAGCCATAAGCATCTATGTCCTTCAACAGTTTTCCCGCAAGCGTATGCTTCGACCTAGACAACACTGTCAACATCTTGGAATAAAGAAAATTGTTAAACCTGCATGATATTAGAGGGTTAAATATAGTATTCAACTCAAAAAATTGACTCAATCAGGAAGAATTCATATAACTATAAGACTATCAGTACCTCATATCTTTACTCACAAAGTTCCTATATCCTTTCTGAGCTTCAAATATCAGTGCACTTCTCAAGCACTTCTCACTTGAACACTGGAAAAGGTAAATGAGATCATAAGGAGAAAAGCAGATGATCAAAAACTTCTAAGATTGACAAGTTCCACAGAGGAATTTGGGAAGAAGCTAAAACCTACATACCGGTGAAATCCCACTAAGGGCCCGTTTGGATGGGCTTAATAAAAGCAGCTTTAAAAAAGTACTTTTAAAAGTGCTGAAACTTATTTTTAAAATAAGCAGTTATGCGTTTGGATAAAAGTGCTGAAGTTGTTATTTCAAACGTGAAAAGGGGAAAATGGGAGAAAGAATTGTTAGGGTTATATGGGTAATTTGGAGATTGTATAAAAATATTAAGCACAAAAAGATAAAAATGTGGTCAACTTAAAACAGCTTATAAGCTAAAAAAAAAAAAAGCACCCCTACCCCAGCTTTTAACTTTTGGCTTAAAATAAGTTTTTTTTAACTTAAAATAAGCTGTTTTGAGTATTGCCAAACAGCTAAATAAGTCAAAAACCAGCTTTTAAGTCAGTTTGACCAGCTTTTAAGCTGAGCCAAACAGGCTCTAAGTGGTGTCTGGGAAGGTAGAGTGTACACTGCAATGTGTGAAAGAAATCCCAATTTTTTTCTCTCTCCTCTCTGAAATGCTCTCGGCTTAGGTTCTGCTATCGTGCACTGTGGGGAATATGGCAGGAAAGAGACGGCAAGGGAAACCTAAGAAGCAAATGGTAATCGCATTTGGGATTAAGTAGGAAGGAAGTTGGATCGCAGATGAAGGATCTTCGCAAGCAAACTATAGAAGCAGAATTAACAATGGGAGTGCAATGAGGTTGATGAATGAGCACATTGGTAGCTCACAACTGATCAAGTGGAGCCCAGAGGCTACACGAGAGTTATCAACTCCAGATCTGGTGGTTTCAGCGGCAAAGGCACCAATTAATATGTTCCATTACTGGTGAACACTGTTCCATTGAGTACCGTAGATGCAGTGGAGAGGCACCATCTGAAGGGGCTTACAGAACTTGGAACCAGATCCAGTGGGAATGAAGGAGGCTAATCCATAGGTTAGCTTATTTGCGGGAAATCGAGTTGCCAGCAATGGTATGTCCTCAAATTATATTACACCTGAGCTAGTTAATGGAAAGCTGGTAGTCAAGCTGGATGAAAAGGAGAAGTAGAAAGAAGAAGTGAAGTGGAAACACTCGCTGGTTTTGTATGTTATTGGGGAAATGCCAGGATGTAGCTTGGGACTTCCATGTTGGAGGTCTCAAGTTCGAAACCCTTTGCCAGCGAAAGCAGGGGGTTTGCCTTCTGGGTCGCGCTTGTTGCACCATGGCTTGCCTAGTGCGAGTTACCTCTCCTATGTGGTTTGCGAGCTATTTCATAGGAGCGGGGATTTTACCCTGTGCGCACCCTAAGGGTAGCGGCTGCGGGTACCCTTGTCATCAAAAAAAAAAAATTATATGAAGTGATTTATCTCACAAACATGGGCTAATGTGGCAAACTCTGACCTGTTTTACCATGATGAGGGCTATTATGTGGTGAAATTTCAATCTGAACCTGACTTGAAGGAGATCTTATTCACAGGGCTATACAGCATAAACAATAACCCTATAATCTCAAAACAATGGACACCCAAACTTGACTTCAAATCAGAGTTATTGACTGAAATCCTCCTTTGGGTAACGTTTCCATAGTTGCCATTAAATTGTTGGGGGTGTGACTCTCTTAGTAGAATTGCTAGTGTGATAGGAATTCCAATATTTGCGGATGAATGTACAACCAAACAAACAAGGATATCCTATGCTCGAATGCTTATAGAGGTGGATATCACCAAGTCAATCCCTACAGAGATTAAGGTCATGGATGCTCGTGGTCAATCATTCCAACAAGTGATTGTATTTGACTGGAAGCCTGAGTACTGTGAAGGTTGTATGATGGTGGGACATAACTGTCACAAGGATAAACCCAAGCAAGTTGGCCAACCAAGGACAAAACAAACTCATCCACCAGCCAAACAGAAACAATCTTGGATGGTTAGAAAAGTTCTTGGAGCAAAGGATCACCTACATGAATTGCATCATGCTATTGATGGCAGGAGAAGCAAGATAAGGCAAACCTATAATCAAATGCTAGGTGATGACCCAAAGGTTGATTGAAGAGGTCTCGTATGTCGCAACTTAGCAAGACCTAAAGCCATTTTAATCTTATGGCTGCAAATCCAGAACAGACTCCTTACAACAGATAGGTTGCTGAAATGGAGAATGCAAGTAGACCCTAAAATGTATTATGTGTAAGCAGGATGATGAAACAAGAGGAGCACATATTTTTTGACTGTGCATTTGCCAACTCCTTATGGAGGAGATTACTCCAATGGACTACCATCAGTCAACCTCCAAGTTAGAATGTACGCAAACCTTACCCCTTCCTCAAGGAGGTAGAGAGGTTGTTTCCGTTTTGGGTAGAAGCTAATGGTAAAACAAAAGAAGCTAACTCCTCAAGCTGGGTTCAAGTTCTCATACTCATATCATTAAAGATGTTAGGGTTCGCGGGTTCAAGCCACAAAACAAAGGTAAGGTTTTGTCCATAAGCCTCAATGTGATAGTGGAAGCTTAGTGCAACCAGGCTGCCCTTAACTCAGACTTACTTGTTAGCAAAGTAGTGATTCTAAAATCCGAAACCTATAAAGATGAAATCTTGGCTCCACCTCTAATATGTTTTCACAATTACAAAGAAAACAACTAAATTACAAACAAGGCACACTCAAATTCAAGATAGCAGCTTTGTTAAAAGCATATATATACTGATAGAAATGGGGGAACTCAAAACAAACAGAAAAAAAGGCTTACCATAGTATTACGTGAGTGCACAACAAGGGTTGGAACAGCCATAGATGAAGTGTAGACATCAAACTGAAACTGCTCTTCAAAATGGAGTAATCCCTGCTTTGGGATTAAACTCTTCTTCCATAACACACACTCGGAACACAGTTCATAGAGTGCTGAAACAACAAAGCTTTTTTTTTTTTTCAATTTTTATTGACATTTTTAAAAAAAATAAAATAAAGAAATTATTTGCTATTCTAATCTTGGTTAGGCCTTAATTTGGTAAATTAAATCTCAATTTTCAATTCTTAATTATGACACGTGGTAATTATAGGTACTTTGGAAATGGAGAGGTCTCGTTCAAAACATGTAAGTCATATAACTTAACAAGTGAAATTTAATAAATATCAAGTATTTATGGACCTATTCATCCACCTTTGAATTATTTAGATACTTAATGATTCTAATAGATAATTCTTCTAGATGATCTCATGTGTACATATTGTTATCTCGCAACTTGATGTTTGCAAAAGTATTGGCATAAATAATAGAAATAATGCACAAGTAACCCCTCAATCTATGCCCGAAAACCCAGAGACACACTTATACTAAGGTCCTATTACCTCCTGGACTTATTTTATAAATAACTTTTACCCAATTTTCGGCCTCAGTGACATTATCATGTGGACCTAGCAAGTGTGGTAACTTGGAAAATTTTCTATATAAGATATAATTAGTACCTAAAATTGTTTAACTTTTTGTACTTTATGCGAAATTCATAATAGACTTGTATAATTTCACTTAATTACCAAATTAGACTCGTACACTACGGAATAATAAGATATAAAATTTGAAATATTTTAGCTAGTTATTGCCTCAAAGTTTAATAACATGAAGCAAACATATATATATATATATAATCGTGAAGATATATATGTTTGCTTCATGTTATAAAATATGTCTGTTTAAGTGGCAACTCTAAAAAAAGTCAAAAATCTTAAAGAAATATAATATTTTCTCGATTTTGTATAAAACAACTCTCATTTACTCAATCTTAAGTGTCAATTGATTTCACAACATATTAGTATTGTATTGTGTTTTTAATGAATATTACGTCTGAATTTATTGATAATTGACATAGAATGTCACACATCAATAGTTTAAATGATAAGCACCTGACTATAATCGAAATCCTAAACCTCAACTTAAATCTTATTATCTTAATTAACTTTAGGTGTGTCTCTAAATTTCGATCATAAACAATTAGCCACAATAATGGGTTTATAGTGTGTTATACACTATTGTTTCTAAAGAGTATAACAATTGAATTTTATAATTATAAGAAGTAAATTTCATAATCATAATTTAAGTGATAAAACCTAAAATTTTAAATAACAATATTCAGATAATTTTAAGTGATAATGACTTAATCCGCTGAAAAAAGAATTTTACTCACCCCTTTAAAACTCAGGCACGAAATAATATCTGAATTTTAGCTTTAACATTTGTATATATTTATTATAAAATATGTTATTTAAGCAAAATCTATTGAATTTCATACTAGAATTGAATTTGATATTTGATTATTACTAGTAAAACTTAATTTTATTCACGTCCCGCCACATCACAATTAAATATTGCGTTTGAATAGGGCCGGAAGGGTCTAGAGTTTTGGAGACGTTTGCGGAGAACTTCTAGATTTTCCAAGAAGACTCTAGAATAACTTAAAGTGTTTGGAATCGTATAAAGTGTAGACTTTTCTAGAATAGGGATTAAAGTATAAATAAAGAGGGACTTGTAAAGTAAATAATAATTACACTTAGGTCCTTGGAAGGTAGTATAAAGTGATGTATTCGAGAATAGGAGAAAGTAAGGATTTTTGTAATTTTTTTTAAATAGCAGGAAATATTATAAAATATGTTGTGAGGTTTTTTTTCCTAATTTAAATCAAAGATTTTTAGTTCAAGCTCTAAATATAAATAAAATCTTGTTTGAGAGTATAACCTTCGTAATAGACCTTGTAATGTGTGATTTGAATTAACTGGAATTTCAATATAAACATCTAACATCGAGTGAAAAACTAAGAAAAAAAGAATCACAATATGCATGTAAAACTTATCTACAGTATAAACAGAATACTCATTCCATCTTTAGACTACATTTTTGAATAATTTATAAGCTTTGAAATTTTTGTGACTTATTTTAGATTATATCTTTTTTAAATTTGCATCAAATTAAATTAAATCATATGAAAAAAACATTATATCGTTTTACTTAATTATTTGTTTTCGTTCTTATTTATATGATCTTAAGTTATTTAAATCATTGTAATGGGAGTTCAATTCTTGATTTATTTTTGTTCTTGTGGTTGTTTAAGTATATGTGGTGTTTTATCCTATTTTCTTAATTTTGATAGATTGATTGACATTATTTTCTAGGAATTTTATCCGTATGAAATGTAATCTAAAATCAATAATTTGTAAAAAATAAAAAATAAAAAATCGATATATATATACACACATACATAGGTGATGGTTGATTTTAAATTTGTTTAGTATTTCCACTCAAAAATCAAGATCGTTTTTTTTATATATATATATACATCAATACATTAAAAAAGTCATGGCAAAAAAATTCTTGACAAAATTTACAAAATAAAGATATCAATAAAGATTATATTTTGTTGCGAAAAGAGAAAGACGCGTCTATAGAGAGACAAAAGTTAAAACGTGACTTATTTTGGGTAATACAGCGCAATAAATAAGTTTAAATGATGTTATTCTTCTACCAATATTATTTATTTGGATCTTTTCAAATTTTTTGTTTAAAAAAATAAAAAATTATAAATGAACTTAATTAGTAAATGAAATCTTGTACGTCTCCTAAACGTTATACAAGACATACTTTCACAATTGATTCGTTGATAGATAAATACGTAATGTCACACATTAATAATTATTGAAATTCTAAATCTAAACTTAATCAGGTGTTATTATCGTAGTTAAGTGATAATCACTTAATCCATTGAAAAAAATTTTTTATTCCCCTTGAAAAATTAGACACGAAATAATATCTGAATTTTAACTTTTAATATTTGTATATATTTATTATAAATATGTTATTTAAGCAAATTCTATTGAATTAGAACTGAATTCCACATTTGATTATTACTAGTAAAACTTCTGCGTCTTGGAATAAAACATTGATATGTGAAAATTAAAAAAAAAAATTGGTGTTAATTAAACCTGTCTTGTCAATATTGATAATACTAAATACATTTTTTGTTATTAGAGTAACAATACTACCCAAATAATTAACTTGTCGAGATCAATAATTTATTTGTATGGTTCTATTTTTACGATAGGTAATTCAATGAATTTATATAGTGATATCGAATGCCAGATGAAAAATCAAAATGAAAACATATAATTTTTCTGAGTTTCAACCAGAAAAGATTATCAGTTCTCATAAAAAGTAAAATGTAATGGCGTTTGGAGGCGAATTTGTGAACGAAAGAGTTCAAATTGGGAAATTAACTCAAAAAAATGAACAAAATTCACTTTCAGAAGCAAAAAACCCATGCTTAGAACTGCAACAAATCCGTACTATGATGCCATTTTTTGGTTTAGGCTTTGAATTTGCAGGGCACCCCACAGAAAACCTGTAAGTATTTCAGAGCTATAATTCATAAGCTCTCCCCTGTATTGCAATCCAAAGCCCTAAAAATTCATTTCAAAAAAATAAAATTCAAAAAAAACTGAAGAAGAAGATCTACAATGGTGTTTAGCTTGCATCTGCTAATGAAGAAACCCTAATTGTGTTTTTGTTTTATTTATAGAGAATACTGTTGGGCTGGGCTTTTGGAGTTTGGGCTAAAATGCATGGGTCGTTCTATTTTAGGTTTTGAAAATGTGGATATCCAATATCGAACATTTCAATTTCGATTTGATTTGATGTTGTTAGAACGAGTTTTTAACGTGAATCAAGAATAAAATGAGGATAAAATCAAAGTATAAACCACTTATAAATTTAAAACTATGTTAAGTGCATGTGTATCTCATCATGGAACACTTATATTATGCTTAAAAGACCATATTTATTTTTTGTCAAGAATCGAGGAAAATCAAAGACGGGTCCTTTTACATGACATACATCAATAAAAATACATATGAGCTCTTCTTGAGAATTAATATTTGAAGATAACTATTTGAACTGTAAATTTGTTGCTACTTTGATTTGTTCATGAATGATTTAATTGCTATTTAAAATGTCCATGTATATATTATTATTATTTTTTATAAAAAATCAATAAAAGTTGGATCTTCCGTCCAGCATAGTTTCGAAATCGTTAAACTGGACACCGAACCAAACTTTTGAAAAACAAAACAAAGAAAGAAAGAGATCGTTTTCAAATAAAAGTAAGATTTTGACAAAGAACAATTACCAAATCTTTAGGAGAGCAAAATAGAGTAGATTATATACATGAAAACAGTTGCAAAAGGTAGTAAAATTGAACTCTTCTCATTCATTGTGTTCGATGAAGCTATCGAAGCATATAAAACTAATCTAGAACGCCATACAGACGAAAATGGCTAGGTCTTGGACCTCTTAGTAGCTAAACTGTTACATTCTAGCAAGTGTTACTAATCAGAAATCTATCAGTAGCTCATCCGCGCCAGAAGAAAGAAGTTAAGCATACAACGTTGCTGGCTCCTTTGACGATCTACTAATCCCATTATCATATCGTTTGTAAGTTGTATCCTGAGGAGAAATGCAGAGTTAAGAAGAGAACATATCGTTTGTAAGTTGTATTCTGAGGAGAGAAATGCAGAGTTAAGAAGAAAACACGAACAATAGAGAAGTGTTTCTTTCTTTTGTGAGTGAGTTGTTTTCGAAAGATTAAAATGTGACATATGAGAAGAACGAACTTACTTACCTCACAGTCATCCCACACTGCCCCAATGCACTTGGAAAAGCTAATGCTAGCACTTCTTATTAAGCAACGCGCTGTGTTGCTTGTTGGACTAAGCTCATTCTGGCTATGACCTTCATTTTCATTACTAGAATCAGCTCTGTTGATCTCGTCTGATCCTCTCTGGCTTGGAAGTCGATTATGAGCAACAACTGTTTCAACATGTCTTTCGTAATCATCATGTTGATCAGTTTCCTCATCTATTGAAACATAGACACGCTCTCTGTCGAAAAAAAATGATGAGTTTATTTGAGAGTAAGCAAACTTTATCTCACACTACTCTTATATGTAAGCAATAACATATATCAGGGTTAACTAACCTGGGCAAAGAGGTATATCGCCTTGGATGGTGCGTAATATTTCTTCCATCTCCCTCAAGTAAGTCGAATTGCTCCTTAAAGCAATCAACACCACTAAATGCAGATCAAAATTCATGTTAGTATATTGGGAAGACTTCAGAACGATCGAGAGAAATATTCTCAAACTCCTGATGGAAGACGCGTATATATATTATGTGTCAATTCGAGTGATACATTTTGGAAATATTCTCGAAGCTCATTTTGATCCATTACAACAATTTCTACTAATACATGACCAGATGACAGATATGACACAGATTGAAACTGAGTGGAAGAACACTGCTTCAAGTATGGGCGCGGGATGTAGTTGCAACACACAAGTGGATGCATAAAGAGAACTATTGACAGTACCTTGGGTACAAAAAGCTAGTATGTTCAGTGCCTTGAAGATACTCCTGCAACATCTGAGGGTGGTACTCTAAAATCTGTCCAGGGAAACATCAATGTTGTAGCACAACGGAGGCAGAACAAAATGAATGTCCACGAAAGATAAGAATGATCGACAACTCATACCTCCCGGTAGATGAGTTCTGTAATATCCTCTTTTGATAGTTTCCTTCTTTCAAAGTCGAATTCAGATTTTGAAATAGGCCGAGCAGATGGTTCATTCTCAATGTTTGCTAAACCACGGAAGTACGGATGTGCTAGTGCCTGTATTAGTACAACATGAATGGAATAAACCTTGCATCACAAACTGCAACAACTGTAATATGTTTTCTAAGTCCTACCTCTTCTGCAGACGGGCGATCTTTGGGGTCAAAAGCAATCAAACTCTCAAGTAATTTTAGAGCTAACGGATCTATATCCGGAAATTTTTGAGAGAGAGGAACAGGAGCTTTCTTCGTCATGCTGCTTAAATGTATTCTTGCTTTGTCATTTTTAATCTACACATATGGGGAAAATGGATCAGACTTATTTGGCTATTCGTTATACATAACTAACTTATCGACTTCAACTGAGAAAAGGGAAGGACAAACCCTTGAAATAACTTCAGTGGATGGAGAACCAAGCAAATCAGTAATCAAATCCAATTGGTGGACGACATCATCCCCCGGAAACAATGGCTGCTTTGTAAGCATTTCTGCAAATATACATCCTATACTCCACATATCAACTGCCGGGGTGTACTGCAATAAGTAGATTGTTTTAGAAATGATGCAAAATTCTTGAAAGATCACATGAAAAATCGAATGAACTTGAGAAGTGTTACCAATAAAAAACAGAAGTATATAAGAATGCAAGTTACTTACTTTGGAGTAAAACGAACCACAAAGTTCAGGAGCACGGTACCAACGAGTTGCCACATAGTCCTATACAGAGCAATGAAGTTAAGAATCTTACTTGGAATAAATCAAAAATCGCGTTTAGATATAATTCTAGAAAAAGAAGGGATAGATTATGAAACGAAGAGAAGTATATGAGGTTATTGAAAGGTATGCTGCTCGGATTCTCCAAAAATACACTACTTCTGGAGGATCTAACATGTACTCGTCAACATATTTGAAGAGTCCGAGCAACATAGCTTGAAAGAGGAGTAATAACTTGACATTTTGAGACCTTTTGGCTGGATATTATGGTTCAGACATATCGGGAAAAGTTCAAATAAAGAAATGCTTCATACAGTCCAGAAAATAGCAAATGGTGTATCGCCAAATGCTGCCCGAGCAAGCCCAAAATCACAAAGTTTCAGCTTGCAATCTGCATTTGCTAAAATGTTCTTTGGCTTCAAATCTCGATGGAACACGTTTGCTGTTGAATCAATAAATGAGAGAATAAGTCAAAATATGCAAAAGAGAAATCTAACTTGAATAACAGAGAGAAAAATGAGGAACAGCTACCTGTGTGCATATATTTTAAGCCTCGAAGAAGCTGATACAAGAAGAATTGATAATGTGCAGGCGAGAGACTGCCGTTAGCCTTAATGACATGCTGAAGGTCACACTCCATCAACTCGAAAACAACATATATATCCTTGAATTCTCTTGGACATGGAGGTAACAGAATATGTTTTATTTCAACAATGTCTGGATGTCGAAGCAACCTTAGGAGCTTTATTTCTCTAAGAATACGAGTGGCTTCCGAGACATGTTCAAAAACATTGTTGATCTTCTTTATCGCTACCTTCTTTCCTGTATGAGTATCAACCGCTGATGCAACAACACCGTAGCTCCCCTTTCCAACAACCTCTTGGATTTCATATTGATGTGCTTCGCCATATTCAGTGAAAAATTCCTTGAAAGGCATTGTCTGAGACATTAAAAGACATTATTAGAACTGTACGTGCCCAAGTCCATATAAGCAGATCATCCAGTGTCGGAACCAGGAATTTCTTAAAGGTTGTCCAGAAATAACAATTTGTTATGTTAAAGGGTGTCCAAAATATGTTATTTAATCATTTCCTATATTATTTTACTTGTATACATATAATTTTTTTCCGACGAAGAATGTCCAATTATCACTATGTGGCTACGCCACTGAGACCATCAATGCAATCTCCAACCAATATGGGACATTACCCGGCTCGTGAGAAGAGGATTGTCCAAGACTATATAAGCAAACCATCGATACATTCCTCAACCAATGTGGAACTTTAGCCCACTCTAACACTAGCAATGAAAAATTGATAAACATTCATAGTTTAACAAAGACAGAAAAATACTAAGAAACAAAAAGTTGCAATCACAAATTCAACAGCTAAAACTAAACAGAGTGAACAACAATTAGAGAAACACCATTACACATGAGATTGACTAAATTGTTTACAACAACATATCCAATGAAATCTCACAAAGTGGCGTCTGTATGCAGACTTTACTACTAGAAAGACTGTTACCAAAAACCCTCGACTCAAGCAAATAAATGCAGTAATTAAAAGGAAAAAAAAAGTAAAGTTACCATTTTTTTAGTATTTATACTTCAATTTAAGATGCACCTGATTAATATCAAATCCAAGACCTACAATATGTCAAAAAAGTTAAAAATAAGAACAATGAAAGTTTGAGAAAAATCAAAATTAAAGTTTGTACCTCTGAATTATGGTCAGGGAAAACAACTTTTAGATGATAATGATAATAATAATAATATGTCTTCTTCTCTCCACATTTTCTGGTAAGACTTAATATTTATACCTTCAAGAAAGTGTAGCACGTCTAAATAATTTTTTTCTTTTAAAAAAATAGGCAATTTTAGAATATGTCAGCTTTACTTGTCCATATCACAATGTTCTCCCACAAACAAGCTTTTATCCAAACAATAATAATAAAGTAGAATCGAGCTACCGCGAGAAAGATGATTCAGATATAATTTCAATCAATATTATTCGAAGAAATGATTTTTGAATCCATAAAATATGAAAATAGAATGTGTAAGGAAGTTATGAAGAATTGTGAGAAGAGCAGACCTTTTGCAAAGTGAGGTAAGTAGTGAGAATTTTTTTCAGTGAAAACTTTAAAGGCTTTAGGCAGTTAGGACAAACTGATAACAGCCAAACATTTTACCTATTCTTGAGGATGTTGTTTCGTTTTAGCTTATTTTACGTTTATTAATAAAAAATATAAGGCATAATTTATTACGTTAATTATTTTTATTTTATTTTTCTCAAAGAATCAAACACTATTAAGATAAATATTGTTTTTATTAACACCACACTTATTTTGAAACAGATAAAGTTATAGTTACATGAGTAAGCATTATCGACATAAGATGTACATTTATTTTATATACCTAACTCTACGAATACATTTATTTTTGGTACGGCCAAGGACAATATATTTAGTTGACAAATTGGTTGTTTAATATACAAATTTTATAAGCCAAATATATATTTTTTGAAAAATTCAAAACACGTCATTCCAAACTTACAAATTATTATTGAAAAATATTATAACTTCATACTCGATAAGTTGATAACGTAGATGAGATATCCTATAATTATTGAAGATGAACTAATTAGTTAGTTATATTAATCTAACAACTAGTGGTTAATTATTTACTATGCCAACCACAAATAACGTGTAATACCTTTTGATTTATTTAGAAAAAAATAATGATAGATAGGGTTGACCTCGAACTTTAAGGAAATTGTCTTTTACTCTCATTTATAACTTAAATTAAAAAAAAAAATTGTTTAACAACATTTTTAATTTGATGTACTCTATTATATTTTTCATGTGTGTTTTTTTTAAAAAAATAATATTATATAGTTAAAATGATATTTGTAACGAAATTAATATATTCCAATTTATCTAATGATAATAACAGAAATGTTTAATTAAAAAAAGTCATAAGTAGAGAAAGATTATTATATTATATTACATTGTTTCATTCAATTTTTCTTATATTTCTTCATCTTGCTAGAATTTGACGAACAACACAAAACACACATGTCTCCTTTACGGTGTTTGGAGCTTCTGTTTTCACATAGTATTGGAAGTTCGTATTAAAAATTTAATTATAATGCACAAGTACTCCCTCAACTTATGTCCGAAATCTCAGAGACATACTTATACTATACTAAGGTCCTATTACCCCTGAACTTATTTTATTAAGAATTTTCTACCCCTTTTCGACCTACGTGGAACTATTTTGTGGGCCCAATGATAGTTGACTTTTTCTTTCAAGTTAGTGCCACGTAGACCGAAAAAGGATAGAAAATTACTTATAAAATAAGTTTTAGGGGGTGATCGGACCTTAGTATAGTATAAGTGTGTCTCTAGAATTTCGAGCATAGGTTAAACGAATACTTATACATTTTCTCAAATTTAAATTATATATTATTTTAATTTATAATATTACGTATCTTATTAGATTTTTCGATACTATATATATACATTTTTTTTCGGCTATGATGAGATGTGGAGAAATTAAACTTTCAAGATAAAGATTTTTCTTGGATTCTTTTGAGAGCAACCTTTGATGTCATTAGTTGAGTTGTCCAATTGACGTGGACATAATTATTAGGAGACTCTTAATTTTATCAACTAATTGATGTAATAAAGGTCGACTTTGAACCATAGATAAATTAGATGTATAATTAAATAAAGTAAAATGGTTATTCTATACTCCTATTATTTGTCATGACAATTAAATAATGTTTCAAGATATGTACATTTCTTTTTGTTTCTTTTCTTTTATTTGGTATTCAATATTCACATTAGAGTCTAACTAAATCTGAATTCGCGTCGAAGTTTCATATTGGGATAAAACGCTTCCTAACAAAGACAACTCCGTATTCAAGAAAACTCGAACCCAAAACCTCTTGATTAAGGATAAAAGAGTACTTAATACTCCATCATAACCCTGGTTGGTCTCTTGCTATAATCAAATAAATTGTATCAACAAATTTCCAAAGTTATATATATATATATATATGGGAAATTAGGATTTCAAATTTAATGGTTTGTCTCTTCCACTTGCCAAAGAACATTATAAATTTGTAGACTATCGTTGATATTTTATTTATTTGAGATCATTTGCTTGAATATGCCGTTTAAAATATTGATGTAGAGAAGTTGCACAATGAAGATATTACTAATTAAAAGATAAGTTTAACATAGAAAATATATCTTGGAAAAGATATAAAATTGTATGCTCAAAACCGTCTAGCTAAAATTAATTTCTAAATGTTCCAAAAAGAAAAGGAAATCGTATATATTAATCTAATAGGTTGAACATAAGCTCACAAAAATAAATAAATAGTAAGCAAGACTAGTTTACAATTTAGTTATGTGTCTTTTTTTTAAGTTTCGAAATTGCTCACAACAGTTAATTTGCCAAATAATACTTAAATACATGTATCTCAGATATATTCGGATATAGTACTATACCTAAAACAATTTTTAGCGATATTTGATATTTAATTAATTCGCATTAAATATGTATTTTTAGCGGCCAGTAGCACTTTTGTAAAATGCCTCCAACACCTATAGCGAGATTGAATTCAATTGTAATTAACTAATGTTGGTAATTTTTTTAGTATCAAAAGATACATGTTGACTCTCAACCTCTTCCCCTTTGTATTTGTATTTTCAAAATGTATTTGATAACAAAGATATATAGTATCAAAAGATACATGTTGACTCTCTTGTCCGCCTCTTTCTTCTTTCGCTCGCATCTCTCTATGCATCTATATTTTATAATGTATCTGGTAACAAAAATGCATTTATCTAGTATTAAACGAAACATATTAACTCTCTTGCTTGTCTCTTTTCTCTCTTATTCGCCTATTTCTCCATGTATATGTATTTCATAATGCATCTGGTATCAAAGTTACATGGTTCTAGTATCAAAAGATACATGTTAACTCTCTTACTTGCCTCTCTCTGTGTATCTGTATCAAAGATACATGTTTCCAGTATCAAAATATACATGTTGACTCTTTTGCTCGTCTTTTCCCACTCTCGCTCGCATCCCCTTATGTATCTACATTCTAGAATGTATATGGTAACAAAGATACATGTATCTAGTATTATAAGATACATGTTGACTCTCTTGCTCGTCTCTTTCCTCTCTCGCTCGATTTATTTTCTCCCTGTGTATCTGTATTTCTGACTTAAATCTAATATGAAATTACTGATTAATGAGATAATATATAATTATTTGTATTTTTGATCCTTAATAGTAGTAGACTTTATGGACAAATTATCAAAGCCATATGGACCATTCTGAAAATTTGTCATCTGTGGGCCGAGGAAGCCCAAATAACATGAACAGCTAAAGTAGGCAGGCCCAACTAGAGAGTACAGCCTACAAAACAGCACTTCCGCTGCTTCACGGCCCGGTCTCTCGCCGTCTCCTTTGAAACCCTAGTAAGTTGCTCAGCTCTCCTTTTCTTCCTCCATTGTGGTTGTTGTTTAGGGTTTAAGCTAATTGAAGCACGAATTTCTGTTCATTGTTTGCAGGGAAGTGTAAGTTTTAGACTTAAAAGGAGTTGAAAATGTCGGACAAAACCAAAGGAAGAAAAGAGGAAGTGGTTACCAGGGAGTACACCATCAACCTCCACAAGCGCTTGCATGGCTGGTAATCACTGTTTTTGTTTTGGATTTCTGTTTAGTACGATTTTGATTACAAATTTCGATAATCTGAATCAGTGTTTTGTTATTGTACCAAAAAAACTCATGTTTTCTTAAATAGAGCTGATTTTGCTACTGTCAATTTTATGATTATATGAAGAAAATTAGGTCCTAGAAGATGTAGCTGTGTTGTTCCATATCCAATCTTGTTATGTAAGTGCTTCATAGTACGGAGTCCATTTTGAGTTCTAGCTCATTTGAGAACTGTGAGTGTGGAGCCTAAATGACGTGAAAAAAAATTGTGAAGTTGGTCTATTAATTCTGTAGAGTTGATTACTTTTGTCAATTTTATGGTTAAGAAAATTTGTCTGGTGCTTTTTTATTTCCAATTTTTAGTTATCTGGTGATAGATTATGATTAAGTGTCTCCATAGCTCAATTCTCGACTATGAGCGAAACCTGAATGAGGTGATATAAGTCGAAGTGACCAAAATAATGGACAAAAATGGTTTATGAAAATGTACTAATTTAGAATGACTTCTATTGGCGAACCGGGTTTAATGGCTGTTGAAGTACCCTCACTATTTTCTTTACTGCTGGTACCCCATTCAATGTAGTGCGCTATTTAGTTAAATAGTTCTAGGGTGGAAAAAATAGTTAATCAAATTAATTTCCTAATATTAGCAATTTTTTTAATTAAGAGTTTCCGATAGCTCATTTGACAACTTTGAGCAGAACCTAAATGAGGTGAAAAAGGTGAAGTTGACCAAAATAATGGACAAAAAAGTTTATGAAAACAGTCTAGAATTCAGTGCTGGGGATCTGTGGGAAGAAGATGGTGGAGGACTTTTTAGGAGTTATATAGGGCACTAATTTAGTGCATTTTGTTGCTGCATTAACTTCAATGGCTATTAAAAGGTTTTGTTTGTGAATGGAAGTCGTAAAAAATTGTTCATTATTTAGGTCAACTTCATCTTTTTCCATGTCATTTAGGTTCTGCGCTCACAACTATATAGATAGCCAGGTTATAGTGTGCATGAGTAAGAGTTCACTAAAAATGTGTGAACAGTGGGCCAAATTGTGAACTAGTGTAAAAAGAAAAATGGAATATAGTAAGTAAGTTAAAACCCATTTTTTTCAGGTTGCTGTTAGGAGATGATATTGGCATGCTGCATAACTATTGTACACCAAAATCACTCAGATTAAGCTTAATAGAGACTGTCCAGATATTTCATATTGTCGCTATGGTTATAATAATTTCTTTTGTTGTGTTTTAACTGATTTTGTGTTGCTAATTTATCCTCATCGTTAATATGATGTATATGCTGTGTATTTTTGTTGGTGAACCCTAGATGCTCTCCTGTAAAATTATGACGTATTGTATCCTAGACCAGGATTATCAGCTTTTATCTTTTGGTGGAGAGAGATTAGTCTGTCAATATTTTCTTTCTGCTTGGTGCAACTGTTAACGGAGACGTTCAGCTTTAGTATAAATGCTGCTCCATGATGAGTAGTGGTCTAACATTAGAATGCTATGCTTTGGTAACAGCACATTCAAAAAGAAGGCCCCCACAGCCATCAAGGAGATCCGGAAGTTTGCAGTGAAAGCTATGGGCACAAAGGATGTCAGAGTGGACGTGAAGTTGAATAAGCACATCTGGAGCAGAGGAATCCGAAGTGTCCCGAGGAGAGTCAGAGTTCGTATTGCTCGCAAGAGAAATGATGACGAAGATGCAAAGGAAGAGCTCTACTCTTTGGTTACTGTAACTGAGATCCCACCAGAGGGATTGAAGGGACTTGGCACCAAGATCATTGAGGATGAAGAATAAACTATCAGTAGTCAAGAACAATAGACACATTATTTATTCGAGAATTATCAATTTTGTTTCGAAACTTTAATTTGTTCCTGGACTAATATGGTCTACTTCGCAATCCTGATTGTTAGATTTGTGTGCCTTGTGCTTACGAGATCCAATTATCTGCTGTTTAAGTAAATGTTTGTGATTTCTAGATTTCGTACTGTGATTTTTGTTGTGCTTTATATAATAGTAGTGTCTACAAGGGTTAATTGTTGAGTGTCTGTGCTAGCTAGAAAGCCTTTTACTGTGACATATTCGTGTTATCTTCATTTCAAACCCAATATCACACCAAAATTGACAGAAGATTGTAAGGTGATGGCGAGTAAAGCCCATATATGCAACCATACAACTCTGAGTTCAACTGAACAACAAAATCAACTTCTTTGCTCAACTTGATCATTGCAACTGCTAGACATTGGTCTTTGTATAGTTCGACTACTCGATGACATTTACTTTCTCAGACAATCAATTAACATGTGGAAAGAAGTATTTTATTACAATCAGATCATCAACCTATATTTGCAGATCTTAGCAGACAAGTTCATGTACAAGGAGCCTAAAGAAAGTTCTGAATCCCACCCAATAACAAGTAAACCTGTGTAAGGAATGAGGACTATATGCAAACAAGGATTCACCATTTCGTTGATTGACATTTAGCAGCTTTGCTACCATCATTGAGATAAGACTGAAAAGTCCTAACAACCTCCTCATACGTTGGCCTCTTGTAGTCTACAGCCTGTCATTGTTTAGGACGACAAGGTTCACAGTTAGTGTGTTTGACATACGTAGATATGTATGAAGTTTAAAACTGGTTATCCACTTTGGAAAATACCTGCTCAATTACTTCTTCTGGTCTTGCCCACTTCCACTCTGAGAATTCTGCTTCTGCTTCACCAGTTGCTAAGTTGATTTCACTTTCAGCATTGGTAGATTGCATAAGAAACCTGCCAGATGCATAAAATCCTTTAATTATATGTAATAGTTAACTTCAATGTCTCCGGAAGAACTATTATTCGTTCATGAGAACAGAACTGTGTCATTTTGGCTGAAAACTAGACAAAGCTTATCGAGTGCATGTGCAGATGCTACTATATACTTCTTACATTGACTGATGGGTGAATCCAAAATATAAACAAGTAAAAAAGCAGCATCAGGCGCTGATCTTTTAGCACAAGTACTTGCTATGGTGTGAAAGAAATTGATGCAAAATCTTCATTTACAAAAGTAGAAGCAGGAAATCTAGATCCAATTGCAGGCTTCTGCTTTACCAGAACCAGCACCTATGAGAACTTCGTACAGTGCTTCTACATTTAAAAACAGCAGAAAACTACATATACCGGCAATGGATATCTACACACTCTTATCAAATACGAGTACTTACTTCCGGGTAGATGCAACATAGTTATCCCCCCGAAACACAGGAGTCAGGAAGTATTGGACTCGAATCACTGCCCACATAAGCTCCAAGTGCCCGAGTATGTACAAGATCTATATACTGCTCTAACTCTCCATGATTATTCATCACTTGGGTTGACATAATTCAATAGAGGATAGACTAAGATGTAAACTCAATCTAAAAGACAAATTTTCCTAATATCTTCTTGGTGCATCATTAAAACAGAACGATGCATCGAATGTAGGTGAATTCCAAAAATAACACTTCTCTCAACATGACATATGTTGGCATCGTTTCATATTCAAAGAGAGGATATACAGCAGTGAACTATCAATACTGTGCTCAGGATGCACAGTTTTCTTTCACATCAAATGATAAAGTATTTCTATTTATTTGAACTCCTTTAGGACATTAAATCCAATTATAGAAGAAATTCACTTTCTTACATCACATGGAATTCGGAAACATGTTGTGTGAAGCTGGAAACATTCAGCAGAGACCAAGAGGAAACAATGAGATAATTCATAATAGATGGAAAAAATACTAAACATAGTTCCTTTTATGCAAACGGCAAGAAAACAAGAGTACTCTAATAGACTGTTAATTTGCACTATTTTACACAGTAATGATGTTCTTTTGGAGAATAATCCATTGTTTTATCGCATGCACAGGAATGCTATCTTTTACCAGCGGAGGAGGACGAGTACAAATATCTACACGAATGCATGCCAACAAGCAAATAAAGAAAGTGAAAAAAGGTAGGATTAGATGGACATCTTCATTTTGGTCGTCGAATGAAGATTTTGACTCATATATTCTGATCCACCTATGTGATCTACTTTTACAAGGCTTAACCGATACATGGAAGAGGACTGATGGCAGCAGCTTGTAACGTTGTTTCATAGACAAAATATGAACAATGCATCTCTAAAGCTTGATAATGCAAACATACAAGTTCCTCCCAGGAAAAAGGTGTTTTATGGATAAACACAATATTTCTTGAAGATATATTTTGCCATAAAAGAACAAAACACAATTATATCAAGCAAATCATAGGGTACCTACCATTTCTGTGCCTGTCCATGCCATTCTCCTCCCCAAAGACGGTTTACTTTGGCCTTTACGGCTGGTGGGAAGTCATACGTCAACCATTGTGGGACCTGACAATATGAAACAACCATTATAAATAAATGATCTGATCATTCGAGCTTTTGGACATCAAGGTTTCACGTTTCTTGCCGGATAAATACTTTGCGGTCAGAGGGGAAATAATATTTAACACGACATAATCTATACATATACATCTAACTAATGAAAACTTTTCACGTTAGACGGACCTCTGCAATTATTTCAGCTGATGTTATTCCAGTTTCCTCTCGCAATTCCCTAATGGCAGCAGATTTTGGGTCCTCTCCATCTTCAATGCCCCCCTATTCAAGTTAATTACCATTAGATAGCTAAACAGTACCAGCACAGTTAAGAATATTGAGTTAAAAAATGTACAAATCAGTGTGTTAGATTGCTAAAATACTTAGCATTTGGCAACTAGGTGTCACAACTTAGTTTTAACAAATACAGGCAATTGATTTTCACCGAAGGATGAACCATAATACGATAATCTTGAATCTCCTGCTTTCAAAATAAAATTTAATACACCGTATCCTTATGTTACTAATCAAGGCTAGAATATAACTGTATTCTACAAAAGCTGGCAGTGAGCCTTTTTCTACAGAGAAGGTATTTATAACAATGTTACCTGTGGCATTTGCCATGCACCAGGTACATTCAATCTGGAAGCCACAAAGACCTGCAATTGCATCATAACCAGATAAGACCCCAGATTTTACGTCTTTATATTTAGTAAACGTACCATTTACAACATTTTTGTTGATCAAAATACAAATGAAAGTAATTATCTAATTTATGATTACATTTATTGCATGTAAACAAAGACAGAAAAGGGGAAGTTATCATTAGAAATTTCAACAAAATGCATCCGATACTTGACACGGAACTATCTAAGGAGAGGAAATCAGAAGTACATCCTACTGTTGCAAAGTCATTCCCTTCAAAACTTAAGTACTTTACTGGCTGAGATATATTGCTTTTACTGCTATTTGGAATTAACAACTTTGTTTATGGAACAGTAACACAATGACAATCAGAGGACTCATTTTTTCTGCTCCCTTTATTGATTCCTTCAATTGAACTGTTCCATTTCACATCTTTTCTCATTTCAGACTACATACTAGATTTAAACCACAATCCACTTCACTCTTAAAACTTCCTAGAACATACTGTTCCCTCGACTAATTCCATGGATACATACCACCTCTCACCAGTAACATGTACCAGTTAGTAACTATAACTCTATCCACCAAGCTAGGATAGAAAGGAATAAACCACCTAACGTTCTTGACTCTGCTGGGATTTGAACCTGAAAACTCATGGTTCTCAACTCAGTTCATTGATCACGAAGCCACACCCTTGGGTGTCATGTTCCTTTATTTTTTTCTTTATGTTTTTGGGCTTGTCTATTCCTTTGTTTTCTAACTCGAGGGGCCAGTCGGGTCATCCTAACCCTCTTCGACAGAAAATTACACTGTTTATACATGATTAAAATTATTTTTTATCAAACACACTCGACTTCCTAGTGTGTGCCTACTTCTTCATAATTTAAACCTCTCTTAATGAAAATTCTAACTCCACAATTGAATCTCGTTTGACAAATTAAAAGGGTACAACTACCTACCGCTACAACTCAAATACTAAAAATCAACAGTTTAGTAAAAGATATTACTAACATAAAGTTAAAAAAAGCTCATTTTTAGCATCCCTATATAGATTTTTTCTTTTGTTTCTCATAAATATGAAGAAAATAAAAAGATTTCCCTAAATAAATACAGGTTAGATCAATAAGTACACTAACAAACATAAATATCTAAATCTCAATTTATTACCCTTTTTAGAACAAATATCAGTAATCATGTAATTTAATTTCAACAAACTCCAAAAAAAAAAAAAAAGTTGCTCAGATCCAAACAGAGAAACCCAACACATCACACCAGAAAAAACAGAGTAAACATGGGTTTTAAGCCTTCAATTTGTTAGTAAAAATTTTTTAAAAAAAAGTTGAATAAATGAGAGAAATATACCAAATGATCATGATTGATGAGACAAATTCCTACGTTGGGACGATAACCACAAGGGAGATTCTCCATTGATAAATATATTTCTTCTGGGTTTGAGAAAAAACAAAGTCAGAACTGAGAAAGTTTCAGAGAGAGAGAAAAAAAATCACTATCAGATATCAGCAATTGCAGCAATATATATGATAAAAGTCAAAACTTGTACTACTGCAACTTTAAAAATTAAAGTGCTAAAAAGAGTTTAGTGGAACGAATGAGGTGATGATGACGAACTTCGACTCCGAAACTTCTGATTATGGAAAAAAAAGTGTTATTCGCTATTTGATAATAGAAATTTTGAATTTGAATTTTAACTTTGAGATATCTAATTAAGAATGTAATTGAATTTAAATTTTGATATTTTATTGATTAAATACATGTCGCAGATCAAGATCTGGTTGTTAAGAACATAAGGAGTAATAAAAATTTAAGCTTTTTGTTATACAAAAAGTATATTAATCATTTCGGAAAGAAAATAAATATATGTATAGTAGATTATTAATTGGCTTAAATCGATTCGTATTATATCACGTAAAATATATATGTTCCACGGGTACGGACTCAACCCCATGTTATCTATGCTGGAATAAAGGAATTTAAAAGTAACGTGGGAAATAAAAGAAATTAATGTTTGGAAGGAAAAATATATTAAATTGATAAATAAATATTAATTTGATTTTGACTTTATGTGTGTAATTATAAAAATAAAAAGAAGAAGGTGATAATAAAAAAATGTCGTAGTTAGAAGGAATACGAGTTTAAGAATGGTTTCAATATAAGATTTTTTGGTACTATTTTATATGTCGATGTGATTGTATAGCGAGTGAAATATTCAAATAAAATGTGATAAAATTCCCATTTTCTTTTATTCGTACTAAATTTTTTGTTCGATTTTTATTTTATTATTTTCTAATTATTTTTTTTTTCCTTTTCTTCTCTCTAAACCTCCTTTCAATCATTAATCAACGCATGCAATATTTAATTGACAATTCAGCTTTTTTATTGTTTCATTTTATATGACAAAAAGGATAAATGTCAATGAGTTACTATTTACTTGGATTATGATTGAAAAGATGAGTTTAAAAAAAGAAAAAAATATTTATTTATTTTTGAAAAAATTAATATAAAGTTCCTCATAAGTCGTAACAAAAAGAAAGGGACAAAAACAGTACAAAAAATAATTAGTGGGGAAAAAAAGGTACGTTGACATTTTTTGGAGACTTTTGAGTGGAAAAAAGAATCTAATAATGGAAGTAGCATCATCTTCAGGTGGATTTGTCAATATATTTTTTCTCCGACTTCAATATTCGTATTAAAATTTGATTATTTTAAATTTACGTTATGTAAGATCTATTTAAGAGAAAATGTTTTTAATCAAAAATTTTTTTTTAATCAAAATTTAAATTTAATTTAATTAAAAGATAAATAATTATATTCGTGACAAATATTCGTTGATAGCGATTTATAAATATTTTATTTCTAAAAAATGAATATAACCTTAATGTCCACACCTTACTTTTTAGTTTTGACATTATGTAAGGAATCAATTAAAAAGCAACTTGTCATTATTATAATTAATAAATAAATAGCAAATGGGATGAGTACCAAGTACTAATTCAATGCATAATTAGAGGGGTAAAAAGTCCACTTATATAATCACCTTTTCCCTTAGTTAATAATCTAATTTCAATTTATCTAAAAGTCAACTTAAATTGCTATTTCGTCCTATGATAAGTCTTTTTCAATCGATATTTTTACTATATTGAAAAAGTGTTGTTTTCATAAGATTACTGTTATAATATAGGATTAATATAATAGTAATTTTTTAAATTTGTCATTTAATATTATTTAAATATTCAAATTATGATATGTTTCAATTAAACATCTGAATGTATATAGCTATTACAAAAATTTCAAAAATTAAATTGAATCATTTCATCAGGTGTTTAGATTCTCAATTAAAACCAATAATAGTTTGAATGTCGAAAGAATTAGTTGTTAAAAAAGTATTAAGCTTTTAGTTAAACCATTACATTATTATATAAGCAAACAACACTAATTACACTAATTAAGTATTTAATTATCTCATTTTTCGTAATTTACTATATGAATCCCACCATAAATTCACACCTCGGATGTATATATATATATATATATATATAATATGTGACATCCAAATTACATGTTAGCTAGATAATTTTGATAAATGTTATAAAATTTTAAAATATTTTCAATGCTTGAGTTTTAATAAAAAATAAAGATGTTGGCCTTCTGTTCTTTTAATTTGAATACAAAGACACGTTAAAGAATCTACTAGCTAACAATATATTTAATATAATTTTATGAATGGGTTTAGAAGAGGTAAAATAGAAAGGTTATTTATGATAGATACTTGATTCAATAAATAAATACTATTACGACTAATTAGTAAATAAGTAAAAAAAAGAAGAAGAAGATGATATTCAACAATTCACTGACTTTCTATCTTAATTTGTATCCTTCACAACTTTTTGACTCGGCAATAACAATTAAGGAGGGTAGAATCACAAATTACTACCGTAAAATTCAATTCAAGGACAGTTTGGTCATTTTGATTAAAATAATATGATTTGACCTAAAAAAAATATTCTTTTAAGTTGTCATCATACATCACAATGTTTATTTTTTTCACGTTTTAATTTTGTCCCGATTTATTGTTTAATTGCGTAATTGCATGTATTTTTTTTTATTTGCATGATATTGATATGTTTCATTTTTGTCAATATCATACATGCAAAGTAACAAAACACTTGTACAACATCAATTGAGTTAATCGAACGTTTAATACCAAAATTAACTCTCTATTTATTTATTTAAACTTATTGATACATCTTTATTAACAAATAACGATTATAATATCGAATTATAATATCATGTTCAAAATTTTCATCATTATCGAATAATTAAAGCTTATGAGAAATACTTTAAAACCTTAGGTAGTACTATAATTTAATTTTATTTGACTAATTCATTTATTAGTCTTCAATAATATCACATAAAAATTAGAATAACTAGTGACAAGTCCTTCCATATATATCATAAAAAAGACCATATCAAAAAACAAAAGATAACTTGCACATTAAAGTATAATTTATTTGTCAAAATATTGACTTGCTTAGTAAAAATATTTACCAAATAATTGAGATACCATCAAGGCTTGATGTTGATGATATACTTCAATTAGTTTACCTTCTAGTTTGATCATTGCTTTTTCAAAATTTGTCATTTTATTTTATTAATGCTACTAAGTAATTAATATTCTTTTTTTCTCTATACAACATATTTTACCTCATTTCCCTAACCAATAACCAACATTTGATTAAATATTGAAATATATATCATGTTGTTTGAGTAGAGAACACTATAATTACTTTAGTGTTATTTAAAGTTATACGTCTTATATACCAAGCAAATACATATGAATAATGGTTTAGATGTTTTCTCAAGTTAGGAATAACATAGGCCCTAATTGCAATTAGCTATTAACTACTTTTATTCTACAAGTTAACTTTTACGACTAGATAGAATCATATAATTTTTTCATCTCTCGATGCTGAATAATTTACGTATTTTCATATTATTCCGTTTATTAAGTTAGTAAATTTCACCTTTTCGAAATTTTCTTGCTCGAGCAATGAGCAATAGAAAAAATTTACGATTTTCATATAAAAAAAAAAGTTTAAAGCTACAAAACCTCCTATAATTTCACCATCAAAACTACGTAGCATTTCTAAATTGTAACTCTTTAATATTAATCAAGTTGTTTCGGTCTTCGAGCTTCGGAAAGTTACTATATGAGGTTGTTGTTCAATTATAATTTTTTTTTTTCGCTTTTTCAAAAAGTTAAACTTCGAAAAACATGTTTAGACATAGAATCTCGAAATTCAACGTCATAACTTTCAAGATTTTAAAATGATACCTTTTCACTCCAAATTACTCTCAAAAAATTGAAAACAACTCCAATTCATTGGTATCGATAATGAAACATAACTTCAATTTGCAAATATGATTTTTCACTCTTCAATAAAAAAACTACATTCAACTTTCACAATGATACGTGATCAATCATCCCGCCTAATAATTTATATTTTTAGCTTCGACATACGAGAGAAGTATTGAAAATATTCGGGTAAATAATCGAAAAGGGTAATTCAACAACGATACCTTCCATCTTCTTGAAATGCTAAATCCCGAGCGGGAGAGTTGAGTGTTGTACACTAAAAATCTCTAAGCACACGCATACATATACATACAATACAATACAAGACTTGAATGTTCATCTCTTCTACAACAATTACCTAACTTTACAAACCAAATCCACAAAATCCCTTTTCCCCAATCCATAGGGTTTTACCAAAAATCCAATTTGAACCATTGAATTTAGCCCCAAAACGATAAAGTTCAATCCTTTTTAGTGAAACAATCGCAAATTACTTTGTGGGGTTATGGATGATGATGTTGTGCAGCGAGTATTGCAAGAAGGTGGTCGCGATTACTACCAACAACAGCCTTCTACTTCATCTTCTTCACCTTCCATTCTTCAATCGCTTCCTCTTCATGTGGTATGATTTCCCTTTTCATATCTTGAATGATCGTGCTAATAAGCTCGGACCCTTGTGTATTTGTTATGGTATTTGAAAGTACGAATATAAAGGTGAAACTTTTTTTTTATATAATTTTGAAATATTGCAGTCATTTGATCATGGATACTACTTGTTGGTAAAATCTATTCAAGAGCTTCGTTCTAAGAAAGATGGTCTTGTAACTGTTGGAATTGGTGGACCAAGTGGGTCGGGTAAAACGAGGTAAGCTTTGTTTATAGTTAGTCCTTTGTTTGCTTGTCATTGAGAATGGTAGTCGCGGAGTGGAGATTTTATCTATTGCTTGGCATAATCATGTGAATTCAATCATTTCTGAAGCTTAGCGGAGAAAGTAGCATCTGTGCTTGGTTGTATTGTTGTGTCAATGGAGAATTATCGTACTGGAGTGGATGATGGGAATGATATGGATTTAATTGACTTTGATCTTCTTGTCAACAATCTTGAGGTATGGTTTTTGTTCCATTTTCCATCTTTGTTTATTGAAGTTGGATTATGTACAAAAGCTATTTGCTTCGAGGCCCAAAAAGAGTCTGACTTTTTCTTTTCTGGTTTAGGATGATATAATTTATTGTAAAGTTCAGTTGTCTGTAGATTTCAGTCCCAACAGCCTAGGAATATATGATCTCCTCAACAAATTGTTCAATTGGCCTTATAATTTCGAACAGCTCACTTCTTAAAAAAAATACTGTAAATATTTTTAGAATAGTTTAATCTCCTTAAATTTGTGTTGTGGTCCTTTATCTGATCGTTTGGGCAGGACTTGATAAGTGGCCATGATACATTTATCCCAGTGTTTGATTTCCAAGGGAGAAGACGCATTGGTACAAAAGCAATAAAAAGCAGCTCATCAGGAGTGGTGAGAATGCTTACTATTTGTTTCCCAGTCCTTTTTATATTTTTATGTTGATGATCATTGTTTCTATAGGTAGTAGTTGATGGTGCTTATGCTTTGCACGCTAAACTACGGTCTTTGCTAGATATACGAGTTGCCGTGGTAAAATCTAATATCTTTTCATGCAACATTCTGTTTAACCATGGAGCAACTACTCTTATATGGCTTAATCAAATAGAGTATACTGTGTTCCTGTCACTAGGTTGGCGGTGTTCACTTCAGTCTTCTTTCTAAAGTTCAGTACGATATAGGAGAATCTTGCCCGCTGGATTCCCTAATCGACAGTATTTTCCCTCTGTTCAGGAAGCATATTGAACCAGACCTTCATCATGCTCAGGTAAATTTGAAGTCTTCCATGCTAATTTGTCTTCTTGCAAAATCTTATTCTTGATTCCCTATGTATTTATGCAGATTAGAATTAACAACAGTTTTGTGTCATCATTTAGAGAGCCAATCTACAAGCTCAAATGCAAAAGTGAGGTATGTAAGGTTCACTTCTAATTTCTAAAGTTGCTCTATGGAATTTAATGTTATGAGCTCTTACTTTCATGAGGGAGATTGTCTAGTCCACACTCCTGAATATGTATGTCATGCTGACACGATCGTTGACATTTTGTGTCACAATGTTGCTGGCCCTATAAAACATTTTCTTGAGCCTAGGGTCTTATAGGAAACAACCCATTACCCCACAAAGGTAGGGATAAGGTCTGTGTATGCCCCGCCCTTCCTAGACCCCACTTGTGGGATCACACTGGGTGTGCTGTTGTTGCAGTGTTGCTGGCCCTGATACAATTGGAAATCTTGTTAAGCATTTATTGATGGTGTTGAATGGTAGTTTACCCCCTTTCCAATGATAATACTTTTCCTGTAGCTGATTTGTGCTTTTTACCTTGGATGTGCACATGGTCTAATGTGTAGATTATACATTTGATCAAGAAAAACTTCAATCATTTTTTTTGTTTGAAAGTATTCAAAGCTATGTGTTCAGTTAATAGGCTTCTTTCTGAATCACTAATGTGATAATCTTCTACATCCTGTTTGCCGTATTGTCATCTGGCTTATGTTCTTCATGTAGCATTCAAAATTAGCGTCTCTATTTAAAAAAAAAAAAAGAAGCTTTTTTGCTACATATGCCCTTTTAGAACTTCAATTGACAACATCAGTTTCAAAAAAAAAAAAAAAAATGTTTCAAAAAACTTCTGTTGACACCAAGTTAGTCACTCATTAAATGTATAACCTATCCAAATTAGGGGATTAATTTGATAATTCAGGAGACAGTGTTTGGTTTGTAATATATACCTCCAGTTTGGGAGACTGCTATCTCCCAAATAAAGGGCATGCTTCTTAGGATCATTCCTTTTTCGACCTGTATTTTTAATATGAAGACGTCTATCCTTGTTTGATGTTGTAATCCAAAAAAGATTCCTGATCGAGTTATTTGAACTTTTCTTAGTTCCTTTGCGCTCTACCTTTAAATACTAGCTGTGTTTTTAATGGAAGAAACATAAATCTGGCACTGATTAAATTCCCCTAGTGCAGCAAATCGAAGGTGAACATGCATCTCATGTATTTCATGGAAAGGAAGCACAAGTCGATAAGTGAGTTCTAGCCTCTAGGTTATTCCTAGCACTATGGCTGAATTATTTCCTCCATAGTGCTTGTACTTTTCTTTGTAGTGATTAGTCACATCTGACTTTCTGGAGCTGTGTTCATAGTTTTATTGAGATGTACCTAAGACCTCCATCTGCCAGTGAAGAAGCACGCATTAATGATTGGATTAAGGTACGACAGTCAGGTATCAGATACTATCTATCTCTGGGCGATCAACGGATAGTTGACAAAAGTTTTATCATTCGTCCCAAAGCCGAATTTGAGGTAAGTGGTTTATTCTGATATTCGAGTAATGATCTATGCCTTAATTTTAAACTAGTTAAGATTAGTTATACAAATCATCTATATGTGTTGTATTCTATCTAAATTCATTTTATTCCAATAATAAACAATTTATCTTTTAAATAAAACATGAGGTTTCTCTAAGTAAGAGGTTCTCTAAATCTCTCACTTATACTTTACGCAAATATATGTGTCCATTCCTTATTTTGGATGAAGAGACTTGTAGAAAACACCAGACCTAGTGTAAGTGTAAAAAGAACAAGCAACAACAGTAACAACAGACCCAGTGAAATTCCACTAGGTGGGGTCTTGGGAGGGTAGAATGTACGCAAACCTTACCACTACTTCGTGGAGGTAGAGAGGCTGTCTCCGAAAGAACCTCAGCTTAATTGCATCTAACCCAAGTAAAAGAAGTAGCCATCTATAAGAAAAGCAGCGTAAAGTCTGCAAGAAAGAAATAAGCCTTAATCAAAATTGTTGGTATTATCCGAGCTTAGTCCACACTGATTTTGAGGAATTTTAGGCCGTTTCAGATATTTTTTTTTGAGAATTATCCTATTTATCCACAGGTATAATACATCAAAGTAGCCCCCCTCCAAAAGTATTACAAACTAGGCCGTTTCAGATTTTCTACTTGATCTTTTGATAGTCGAGAAATCCCTGAGGCCAGTGTGTTTGAAACCCAGAGGATAATGGGCCAGCCTCTTAACCTCTTTACCATTCTTCACTTAAATACTTGACTTTTGTTTGCCGCAAGGTTTGAACTTTGATGGCAGCAAACCCACTTATCACAGACTGATCTATAATACCAAATCCTTGGCGGCAACTCCCCGAGTGATATTAGGTTTACTTCATCACTATTCACCACGGTCAATCATCATAATATCACACACCTGTTTACCGTTGCTTATAAAGTTCTTATTTTGATCAAATTATGAGGGTGTCTGGATTGACGTATTTTAAGTGCTTTTGGCTTTTAAGCTCTTTTTTATATGTTTTGTGGTGTTTGGAAAAGATAAAAAGTGTTTTTACTTTTAGGCCAAAAAGTACAAAAAATAAGCTAAAAGCTAAAAGTTGGGTAGTCCCAACTTATGTCTTTTAGCTTACAAACTATTTTTTAAAAGCCAATCCAAACATCCTCTATCTCAGGTGACCTCTAGTTTAATCCTCTAATTTGTGCCACATGGACCTCTTATTGTGGGATTTCACTCCATATGTTGTTGTTGTTAAATATTTGCAATAGCTCGAGGAGGAACCTTTTCTAACTTGTGGCCCAAGGAAACTGTAGTCAGCAGTTGCAATTAAATGCAACTGAGGACTGATCATATATTAGGCTGCAGCAAAGCTTTTATGAAAAATAAAGGTCTGCAGAACTGAACTGTCGGTTTCATGGATATGTTGTTGAGTGGACTATGGTAAAGGATTTAACTTTAGTTTCTTATTGCATTAAAGTGATCCTAATGAACTTTAATGAACTCAAGATACATCTCTTTCAAAATTAATTGTCTGTCATTACCCTTCTCTATCGGTTGATCTAGGTTCATTTGTTGCCTTAATATTTCATGTCAATGTTTATTTGTGTAATCCTTTCTGTTTATTGCCTAAAGGCATTTGCCATTGTTCTTACTCTTACTATATTGAAATTTTTGTAGGTTGGACGGATGACTCTGGGTGGATTACTGACTTTGGGATACAATGTAGTAGTAAGTTACAAAAGGGCATCAACATCAGTTGTTGAGGGCAACTTCTCACTTTCACTGGAAACCATCGATACTCTTGGCGAGACATATCTAGTTTTGAGGGGAATAAATAGAAAAGTATGTATTGTTTTACCTCATTATCTGAAGTACCTGCTTCTAGGATGGTTAACCCATTGTATTCTTCTTCTTTGTTTTCATACTGTCTTTTTAGATAGTTGGAGCTGAAGCATCAAGGATGGGTGTTAATGGACCTTGGATTACTAAATCATATCTAGAGATGGTTCTGGAGAGGAAAGGTCATCTCTTGGATGCAGTTTTATCGTTTGTTTTGTTTCTCCCACTGGTTTAAGAGTATCCCATTGATTTATCAGTTCAAAATTTAATCATTTGAACTCTTGGTCAGTTATAGTAATATATCTGGCAGAAAATCTGTCTTTTCTACTGAGATAGTTAAACGTGAATCCAGAGTGCTTGTGAATGTATACGAGATTTTTGAGTTTGATCATGGTGGTTAAGCTGTTGGGTTTCCATCTTTTCAAACATCATGTCATAGATAGGACTCCATAATTTGGATTTTGGTGTAGCTTTTATTAGCAATAACAAATCAAACAGCATCTAGCATTTTTTTAGGGATTTTCTTAGGAAATTAATGGTGGATGAGGGCATGCCACCTTCTAATCTTTTGACTGCTGCTTGCTTGTGGTGGCATCAAGGGCTCTTTGATATTGACTTTATACACAGAATTTATTTTAGATACGTACCTTTTGATGTGAATGACATGACTCTTCTTTGGAGGTAGGGGGTGATGACATGTATCCACTACTGTGCCCTTGGCATGCAGGGGTCTATGGAACGCTAGAAAATTTATATATCTCCAAGGTAAATTGTGAAAAAGGAAAATTCATTGCAACAATTGGACAGTATAAGCAAGTCCTAAGAAGCTATCATTCCTGATATCATCACGGGCTAGAATATCATGGATAGGGCTAGTGCGTGTTGCCTAATTATGATTCCTGGGATCCACAAACTTAAACATGTCAAAAGCTTACCTTCATTGCATCTTCTTGATCCCTATTTTATAAAATTTCTTTATTAAAAAAAAAAAGTTTACCTTCATTGGTTATTGACTAACTTTAGGGTGACTGTGCGACTCTTGTACATAATTGGTGATGTGACTTCAACAAGCAGATATTTGTGTTCTGATAATTTATTTTGCATTCGTAGGGGTACCACGTCTGAATACACCACCATTGTCTAATGCACCTAATGCTGTTTTAGCCAGCAACCAAGAGAGGCTGTTCACAGCTCCAAAGCCACTTCGTGTTAATTCAAACTCAGTTAACCGGCTAGAAGATTTATCCCAGCCTTGGACGCGTTCTCCCACGAAGTCCAAAATGGAACCTGTGTTAGCAACATGGCAATTTGTCTCGCCGGATCCAACACTTGCTCATGGCTTTGTTATTGGTATGTTTGTCTTACTGACAGCAAGCAGTGACCTACATATCATCTATTGTCCATTTGTTTCAATGTCGCTCATAAAACAGCAACAGATCCTACTTCTTCCAGGGATGCCATGCAGCTTGCTCCCATGCCTGATTCATATGATTTAGACAGAGGATTACTTCTTTCTGTCCAAGCAATCCAGGTTCATACTATGGGATTAATAATTTTTAACATCTTCATCGAATTCTGAGAACATCTGCTCATTCTTTTCACAAACAGAAATTTAGTTTTATTACTGGTTTCTTTTGCAGGCTTTGCTGGAAAACAAGGGTCTTCCAGTTATAGTAGGAATTGGTATAATGAACAACAAAGTTCTCTCTCCTCTCCCTCTCCCCAAAATATACTGAAACTCATCCTAACTGAAGTTACCGTGATTTTTAATTATTCAGAACTGTTGCACTAACAAATTTTTCTTCAAGGATAAGGATTTTATGTTGTTCAAAAAATACCTGTTAGCTATACTCAAAGAAGGAAAAAAGTGTAATTACCCCTATACAGATTTTGGAACTTCATGTTACCCCCTGTCTCATACCTAAACTGCAACTGCACATTCTATTTCCATAAATCATCATCGAACTATCTAAATGTTAACAATATAAAATTATCGAAATGGACAAAAATATAGCTATTCTGTATCCTCAAATAGAAGAGAATTGCTTTTGGAGGGTATTAGGGCTTTTATCTTAGTTTCTGCATATAAATTTTATTCGATGTATACATATAAGAGGGTGAGGCAACTGATAGTTTTCAATGCAAAAGGTGTCTCTTAACTTATTTCCATACCACAGGGAGCCAATATGCTGATTTTAGAAACCCAAAAGGAATAACATGCTTCTTTTCCCTTATTAAAAAATATCAATGTTTTAGTTTGATCATGAAAAATATAGTTCTTTTAACATTGAAATTTGACTATGATGGTAATTTGATTTCTACTATTGGTCCTAGTAAATATAGTTCTTGCTATACTGCTACTGGATCCTTTGGTTAGGAATAAATGTTGAGAAGTGTTATCTTCTGTCAAATTGTCATTCGGTATCTTAAATAAAAAAATCAAAATGTTTTAAATTGAATAGCATCTTATTTCCCTTTCCCCCCCAATTTTGTTGACATTATAGGAGGTCCGAGTGGATCTGGGAAAACAAGTTTGGCTCGTAAGATGGCAAATATTGTTGGTTGTGAAGTTGTTTCCCTTGAAAGCTATTACAAGTCTGAACATGTAAAGGACTTGAAGTATGATGATTTTAGCTCGCTTGATCTCGGTTTGCTTTCAAAGGTACATCATCCTTCCTTCATTTCTGCTCTGTAATCTTTTCTTGAAATTGCAGCTCCGTTTGTTACTTTGAATGAAGATGGAAGGTGAATAAGGTTACCAACAGAGTCCTTTTTTCTTTTCTTTTTTCCCCTACCAAAGTTCCTTCAAATAGATCAATAAATTGCGTTATTAAGAAATTCAAGTCTGAGGGTTTTTCTTTGGGAAATGTCATGTGGATGAATGAGGAAGAGAAGCAATGACTACAAAGATCCTTTGAGGAGGAAGAGGTCTGGGAATCATATATAGCTCTTATTCCAAAGAGAAATGGACAGAGAGTTGAGAGATTTCTGGCCTATTAGCCTGGTTGGTTCTGTTTATGAGATAATATATAAGCTGCTGTCTGAAAGACTCAAAACAGTAATCTTCAAATTGGTGGATAAGCAACATATGGCTCAACCTCGACCGGATTAGTGGATGAGCAACATATGGCTCAACCTCTTTTCCATATGTCACTGAATAGAATGGATGGCCATTTAAATCTTCTATATCCTTTTAATGGGGATTTGTTAGGGTATTTGCATTCATTAGTTGTCTTGGTACAAACCTTTTTCTCCAGTGTATGAGAGCTTTAATTTTTGGTACAGAGAAGCTCTTCAAAATCAAGACTCTCATTTAGTTGTCTTGTGATAGATTCAATACCTAAGGCCAAATTTTAGTTTCTCATCTGGCATTGTAGTCCATGTATGGAAGAGCGGTATGCTACTCTCTTCTGCATTGAGATTGTCCTGTCTTTTCAGGAGCTTGTAATTTGTTGTTCACTTTATAGTACCCATTGCACATTCTACTTACATTGAAAAAATAATGTACTAATTATTTAAAAAAGAAATGATAAGTGCAGATATTACACTTGATCTCAGTTTAAAGGCTGAGAACTTATTACTTTCTAAAACGACAATGAGTGAAATTTTTTGGAAGTCTTTACTTTTGGGATAATAATTTTGGATTGCTTGTATTTGGCATGACTTGTGGTAGTCCTGTATGCTTTTCCTTCCTTGGCCATGCTTCTCAGTTCCTGACTTGTTTTTGTCATTTGCAGAATATCAGTGACATCAGAAATTGCCGAAGAACGAAAGTACCTGTCTTTGACCTTGAAACAGGCGCTCGTAGTGGCTTCAAGGAGCTTGAAGTTTCTGAAGAATGTGGAGTGGTATGAACCCCCCCCCCCCCCCCCCCCCCAAAACCAAAAAAAATAAAGTAGAGAAAGAAATAAGAAGAACAAGACACGAAAAAAGAATGAGTGGCGGAAGTATGCATGAATTTTTTCTTACTTTTACTAAGTCTTTGTACGATCTAAATAAGAAAATAGAGGATATAGGTCGAATCAGGCATGTAAAATTGTTTCCTTCTCAAAGTTGCGAAGTTTACTGTGGGTTTAGTTGTTGGCTTTTGCTGTTTAACCTTAGTAATTAGGTAAGCTGGGTTTTTCTTCTTGTTTTTGTGTTGGAACCAATTTTTGGAGGTCTCCAGAATGTCCTTAATGTTGATGAATACAACATTACCTTTCTGCAAAAAAAAAGAGAAGTATTTAGGCAAGCTGAGTAAGATCTGCTTAATTTTGCTAGGTCATCTTTGAAGGTGTTTATGCTTTGCACCCCGACATCAGAAAATCACTGGATTTGTGGATTGCTGTTGTAAGTATGGTGATGTTATACATGATATATTGAATTTACTCCACTTTTTTTGTGAAAGCATGCAGCTAAGAAATTTATCACCAATGATTTTATTGCCCCGTTTTGGAACAGGTTGGAGGTGTGCATTCGCATCTTCTTTCTCGAGTTCAAAGAGACAAGAGTAGAGTTGGCTGCTTTATGTCCCAAAATGAAATTATGACAACAGTGTTTCCAATGTTCCAGCAGTACATTGAGCCACATCTTGTTCATGCACATGTTAGTCTATTCTGGAAACACGTTTACTTTTGACATTTTTTACATAGTATTCACTAGATAGTTTAAATTTGGACATAATTGTGCTTTGGAATTTAATCATCATCTAAATCAAGAAGAATTTGCTACTAGAAATTTGAGTAATTCTTCTTTTGGCATCAACTCTTAATAATGTTAATTTTGCATGGCTACAATGTGGAAGTTTATGTAATTACTTCATTTTTTTGGTGCATTATGTATAACGTTATACTTTGTAATAAGTAACAGTGCATGAGATAAGTCTCATACAATATCATGTAATTGAAGTGGCTTTTGACATAAAGTGGCAATAGAAATCCGATTATCTGTTATTGAGTAAAATGCTAGCAATATTCATGGTGGCTTGCCTTTATTGTTCTGCAGCTAAAAATCAGGAATGATTTTGATCCTGTGCTCTCCCCTGAGAGTTCATTGTTTGTGCTGAAAAGCAATAAACAGGTCTGTTGCTTCATTTCTGCTACTAAGAAGGACCTAGAATAATTTCATTATGTTACTTTAACTAGCAAACTGTTTACAGGTGGCATATCAAGACATTTTGAGAATTCTTGATCCTACCAAGATATGTAGTTCCGTCCAGAATTTTATTGATATATACTTGAGGCTTCCTGGAATACCTGCCAATGGCCAGTTAACAGAGAGTGATTCCATTAGAGTCAGAATATGTGAAGGAAGGTTCGCATTGCTAATACGTGAGGTGTGTGGTTTGAAATGCATACGAATGTATTTATCAATGGACATGCTGTACAGTTCCTTTTTCTGAAATTATGTGCAAATGCTTGACCATACTGGCTTATGTTTTCTACTGCTACATATGAAGCCTATAAGAGAAGGAAATTATATTATTCAGCCGAAAGTGGACTTCGATATCAGCATTAGTACTGTTGCAGGACTCCTTAATCTTGGGTATGTGGAATATTTGACAATGGAAGCTAGTTTTTATTGGGCCATTTTTTGCTCATGCATCCCTTCATTTCCACTTTTGTTGTATCAATAGTTCAGGGCATTTAATCTATCTTTTTCTCACCAATAGTTAATCCTAACTTTATTCTACCATTTTTTCCTCTTATGGTAATGAGTAAATAAAATACTTGTTCTCAGAAATAGGGGGCAATCTGATTGCAACCTACTTACTGGATAAGCCATCAAAATTGCATGGAGTAAGCAAGAAAAAAGAACAAGATACAGTTTGTTTAAAGGATAACAAACCAGGCTCACTTTTCTCAAAATGACCCTAGGAAATATTGAATGTCTCTGCAACCCGCTGCTTCTACCCTTTTTCTTCCATTTAACACTTCTTTTTTCCAGATAAAGATAAACATATTTCACAAAAACTTGAACTGTTGAGATGGGATCTTACAACTCACGGTGGGTATCTTCAAAAAAATAAAAACATTATGGTTGCCCTATGAAATCAACTAAAGGTATTTAGATCATTGAAGCCTTCCACTTGAGCCACCAATTTTCAAACTTGAAGTAGGATGTCTACTATTTCCCAGTTTCCACATTCTAGCATCTAGCATAATAGGGGGCTATGATCAGATATGTATGATATTCTTAAAAGTTCCTTCTGATTTCATTGAACAGAGAAACATATCCAATCTAGCTGCCTTTTGTGATGATTAACCCCCCCCCCCTCCCCCCTCCTTTCCACTTAACACTTCTTAGTCCATATTATCTCAATTCTTTCTCATAAGTATTACTTCCTCTATCCCAATTTGTATGATCACTCTCCCAGTCAGTTTATTTTTAATCAAATTCTTATGCTTCACAGCTTCTGATTTCAGGTATCAAGCAGTCGCGTATATTGAAGCTTCAGCTTATATCTACCAAGATGGAAAGGTACTATCAGTTTTATGGATTTTTTTTATCATACTGAAATACACTTAAGACTTGTCTATTGTCTTCTGTGAGAAATAAGAGAAAAGGAAGATGTATTCACGACTTAAATGATCATGGAATATATGATATATGTAGGTGTGAGATACAATTTATATCTTAAACTGATGAAGACCAGCTTAGTAATAACTCTTGGGCTAACTCAAACATTTTGTCATGACTGGGTTTAGATCATGGAATACTTCAGAACTTCTTGAATCAGTTTCAGCTTTAGATCTTTGTGGAGTTTGTTTTACATAACTGGGTTTTCGAAGCTCCATATGTATTTAAATGTGTATCCAATAAATAGATGGATAATCAGTGACTGCTTTTTAGTCTGTAGCATATAGTAGACGGTCATGATCCCTATGTGACTTCTGATATGAGTTTTTTTAGTTGCTATTAGGTCTTCAGTAGTCTTCCTAGGTGTTTCACAGTAATTTTGTTGAACCTCATTTATCTTTTATCTGATGTGCTTCAGGACTGATTCCTGATAATTTATGTTTCCCTGCTAATATGCTGCACTCTATTTCCTTCACAATTAGTTTCAATGTTAAACCCTTTAATATATTCTGTCTCTTGTTTCTTTGTGTTATGTATAGTTGATATTACCTATTAAGGCACACTTTTTCGTATGCGACTTTGTGTCTGGGAAGTAAAGGGTTCTTCTTTTCAGATTCTTATAGAGGTTGATCATCTACAAGATGTTCCTAGTCCTTACATACAGATTAAAGGGATCAATAAAGAGGTTGTGGCAGCCGCTGGCTCAACACTCAAACTAGATGGTTCATATACCACAAAGGTTTTGACTTCCGGCATTTTTTTTCTTTCTGATTTGACATTGCTATTACTATCGGACGAATGTTCTGTCTCACATCAGAAACAGTCCAAACTGATAGCTTAATTTACTAAATTTCTTCACAGAGTTATCTTCAACTAGTTCTAGAAAGGTTGCCTGCACTAAGGGGAAGTTCAAGTGGTATCCATTCTCAGCAGGCAGCAAGGCTGCAAGAACTTGTGGAATATATACAATCTCAGGTAATCTTATTTGGCGGGCGGGCATACCTCAATTTTTTAGCTTCTCTTAATTGATGTATTGATATTAGATAAATGTAGCCGGAAGCTTTAGAAGCACTGAAGCTTGGTTTTGCTTATACGCATGATAATCAATGCCCTTTCCTGTTATGGTGTAGTAACTTGGAAGTGGCTGAGGCCAATATTTACTTCGATCATTTGTTTCTGAGTTTCTCATTGTTCATGATTTGCTGAGACACATTTTGTGTTTAACTATGCCATTAGTGTTACTTTTCACTCTTACAAATCAAAATGGGAATTGGCTCAAGTTAGCATTTGATACAAATATAGGATTTCATCAACAATTTACAAGATTTGACTTAACCTTTAATCTGAAAACTTGGTTAGGCTGTTGGATTAATGATGGTAGGGCTACTGATTGACTTGGACGATGGTCTGGACATGGTTGTTGCCTTGTTGGAAATGGTTTTTCTTAATTAAAGAAGAATGGTTGTTGAAATTGGTTTGCACTAGAAATTCTGCTGATAGTTCAGTCTTCCTCCAAGCTTGAAAATCTTCTAGGCTATCCATGAGGTTTCATTTCTTGTTTTGTTTTGTTTTATTATTTCTCTTTTTTCTTCAACCTATATAAAGATCCTTCTTGGTGAATTTTTCCTTTTTCTTTTAATATGAAAATTAATATCTCTGGTCCTTTGATTATGGTTTTCTTATGCTTTAATCCTCGAGCATTGTTTGTTTCATTTTTGTCCCTCCAACTAAAACAATTTGTTCATTTTTTATGCTTTAAACCTTGAGCATTGTTTGTTTCATCTCTGTTCTTCCAACTAAAACAAATTGTCCAGATTTGTCCTTTTGCTCAATTTTTGGGTTAAAACCCCAACTCAGTCTTTTACTTAAAACTATAAACTTCCCAAACCCTCATTTGGTTTGGTTTGGTTTGTGATTGACTGATGCTTTTTCACTATTTTGAGGTATGATGGGGTTTTATGCAATGCTATTGTTTGGCTCTTATACTCCCTCTTTACCAAATATGATGGCGCACACTTTTGGTAATCAACAGTAAATATGAGTTTCTTTAACATTTTAAATATTGAAATTGGGTACATACTTTTTATTACCTTTAATGCCTGCGTATTGACCCTCGTTCTTCAAAAAAATAAGGTGCATTGACCCAATTAATAGCAAAATAAGGTCTTCCAAGTTAATTTAATTTATTTTAGAAATTGATGTCCCAATTGATAGCAAAATAAGGTGTATTGACCATCAGTGCTTCGAATATCATCACCTTTTAGTAAAGAGAGAGTACACATTAGGGTACATTATGCACTAAGAAAACTTGAGAATTGCCCTTAGATGTAGGTATCATTTATGCGGCCACATGTCTTGTTTTCCGATCTACCTTGGAGAGAAAAACTCACAAGTGGGTTAAACTTTGCCAAATGTCTAGTACCTAGCAAGGTCCTTTGGTGGGTGTTGGAGAAAAAAAGTTCATAAATATAAAATTCCGTAAAGGACATGAAGGAATCATCATTAGCTTGAAAATGGTAGTAGGATATACAAAAGCGGTTCCCATAACCACCGTGGGTTTACACCACAGATCAGCATTGCACCAGTGCTTCTTAACCTTGGATGGATGAGCTAACTAACATAATACAACATCAGACTAACGGGATTGCAATGCCCAAATAAACATTCAGACAGCTAGGTTTATTGTTCCAAGAGAATGGAATAACAAATGAAGATGTACGCATACAATCAAAATAGGATGGTTAAAATGGAGAAATGCTACCCAGGTATATGGTGAGTATTGGAAGGCTAAAGTCCAATACATCCACAAGATGAGTGTTGCATCATAGAAAAATGTCTACCAACAACATTATGTGGTAAGTATAGGAAGGCTAAAGTTCAATACATCAACAAGATGAGTGTTGCAGAGTGTGGATGCTATATGCGGTCATACAAGATTAGAAATGATTATAATTGCTAGAAAGATCGAGCAGTACATATCGAGGATAACATGAAATGTCGCTTGAGATAATATGGTCGTGTTTTGCGTCGACCACCAAATGCACCGATATGTAGATGTAAAATCACGGTGAGTGAAGGTATTGAATGGGACAAGGTAGGCCTGAAATCATTTGAAAGGAAGTTGTCTTGCAGGACCTGCAAATTGCAATTTCTTGGGATCTGTACAAATTTAGTAAAAGATAAGGCACAAGGAAGAATAGGATCTATGTAGGAAATCTCTACTTTATGTCATGCTTTGCTAGGAGTTGTTTCCCATTCCAGAGATTTATATGCCTGTAGAGAATATAAAGAAATTTTCATTTCTTTTTTAATTTTTAATAAATATTTGCCGAAGGAATCACAAGTGTTAACAACAAAAGCCGTATGGATGACAGCCTGACAATTTCAGTAAAGAGGCTCTTTCTCGTGCTTCCCATTAATTCATGAATCATGTATGCCTTCATGTGATACACCACCTATTTCCCTCATGTACTAGTTTGACATTATGGTACGCTTCTACAGTGTAATAGTATGTACGTTGAGCTCACTCACATACCACTTCGACGTTGTGGTATGTTTCTACACTGTTATAACACATCTAGGTTGAGCTTACTGTTGGAAATCAACTTTAATGATTAGTCAGTCACTTATTGATCAGTGCTTTGTGTATTGCAAACAGGGAAGCAGTTCATCTTCAGAGTCCTCTCCCAGTCGAGAGATTTCACCATTGGATGGTGTAATAGAAGACATGCAGTCGAGAATTAAAAGGCTTGAACGATGGCAAATGATTAATACGGTACACTATTTTCCTCGTCTTCTTGACTGCCCCCCTCCCTCCCTCTCTGTAAGTTCTGACTTAAATTCTACTATGTAATCACAGGTTCTATGGACGTTTTTTATGTCTGCATTTGTTGGTTATTCACTCTACCAGAGGAAGAGGCAATAGTAAACGTTATAGAGTTGATACAGCAAAGCTAATGCCTGACACCATCAGTGACTGGTTCATTTGAACATTAACTTAACCAAAGAACAATTTCATAGTTTTTTGTGATCGTCACATTTTTATTAGGTGACTGATCTCCTTCTAATCGACTTCTGATTTATCGCCCTTTAAATGTATAATTTGTGTCTGTATCTTTGTAAATACCAACTAATCTGTAACTGCTCAACAAATCTGAGTCATACATAGCATAAGAAACAATCTTGCAAAAGTTTTCTAATCAAAAATGAAATATTTTTGTGTCCTTGCCCCTTGTATGTGTTTTAATGTACGATTCCAGCTAACTCACATTCATTTTACTTCCTTTATTTATATGGTAAGAATCACTCTTATGAGTTGTTTGGAAAGAGAAATAGGAGAGCGCTTGAGAAATAATATTAACTCCTTGCTATACGACATGTTTAAGATTAAAAATTTTAAAATGTCATGTCGAATGAAACAGAATAAGAAATACTCACATACCCAACAGAATCCCATGAGTGCAACCTGGAGGGGTAAATCAACCTTACCACTACCTCGTGAAGGTAGAGAAATTATTTTCGAAAAAAAAAGGTTAAACTTCTGGATACATTACAATAGCTTTGGTGTCAGTGGACCCCAGTCTTAGAGAAGTTTGATTTTCACCATAAACTACAATAACTATTCCTTTCAAGTAAGGATGAGGTTGTTTAAACAAATTATTTGTATTGATATGAATAATGCTTTCTTAGCTAATGTTTTTGGTTTTACAATTCAAAAGTATTATAGTAAATCTAAAAGGTGATTGATAGAACCAAATAGAATTACAAAAGCTTAAACAACAGAAGAAAAAAAATATCAAACATGTTCTGGTATTTGATACTTAACAGTTGAAGAAAGTGAAGCTACAGCTTCTTCAACTGTTAAGAAAAGAACATCTGGTCTCATCAAATCTTTGGTTTCATCAGCCCTTTGTAGTTTTTCCATTACTTCACCTATTGGATTCACCAACACAAACTGCAATAGAATACAAAAAGGGGAGTGTTAAAGAGTAGTTTGATTTCATCTGAAAAGTAAAACAGATAAAAACATCTAAAAAAAATAAGTTAATCCAAACGAGCACTTAGTGATACTTGCCTCAAGTCCTTTCTTTTCCAATGCCATACTTAAATCCTTGAACAATGAGATTCCACTTGTATCAATAGAACTCACAGCTGACAACAAATAAGTTTTTCTTATCAGAAAGAAGACAGTGGAGCTGGAAGGAACTGTTTCCTCATGGAAGGAAGGAATAACTTACGAGACAAATCGAGGACTACAACTCTAAGCCCCGGTTGTTTCTTGGCTCCTTCCTCCTCGTAGTCTTGTATCCATCTCGAAATCCTTTTGATGGCAAATACATAAGTACGGAAGGAAGAAAAATGTAATGTAATGCGATGCAGGGCAGGGGAGTTGTAGTACTAACCTTTCTTTAAGATAAGTAACATTAGCAAAGTTGATTGGAGCTTCAATACTTAAAATGAGAAAACCAGCAACACTCAAAGCTTCTTCATAGTGATCAACATTTCTATAAATACCAGTACCAGGTATGTTCCCTAACATAACTGTTTTTGGCCTTGTAATTTGCATTAACACCTTTAACATTGATATGCCAATCTGAAAAGAGAGAAAAAAAACAGAACATAATAAGACTAACAACACTCGTAAAAAAACTTAAAGTAATGAACGAAAGAAGGGAAGGAAGAAACTTTACTGCAATAGCAAGACCATCTTGAACAGAAACGAATATGACACCGAAGAAAGCACATAACAAGACTAGGAAATCAAATTTATCGATTTTCCAGATTTGAAAAGCAGCAGGAATGTCGATAAGTCCAATAACAGCAGTAACGATGATGGCCCCGAGTACAACATTAGGAGTGTATTGGAATAGAGGCATGAGGAAAAGTAGTGTAACCATCACTGTCACTGCCATTACTATGTTAGACACTGCTGTTTTACTTCCTGCATTGTGATTCACAGCTGACCGCGAGAATGAACCTGATCAATCACAAGTAATACATACACTCAATATATCGATGATAAAGGTCGAGCATGATCATGTACATATACGTACCGGTTGTGACATAACAAGAAGTAGAAGAACCAACAATGTTCATAAGCCCTATAGCAATCATCTCTTTGTTTCCATCCACTTGATAGTTCTTTAAAGCAGCAAAAGTCCTCCCCACAGCAATTCCTTCCTACATAATTTTTTTTACAAACACATCAAGTTTCGCCATCATATACTCTTTGTTCCGTTTTATGTTACATCATTTGACTTGACACAGTATTTTAAGAAAAAAAGAACGACTTCTACAACTTCTGGTCTAAAACAATCGTTAGATATTTGTATGTGACAACATCCTATTGTGTGACATTCTTCTCGAGACGGACTAAAAATGAAAGAGCCGCGTCGCTTGATCAACTTACAGTAAGTGAAAGGATGCCAGTGACAATTCCAGTTTTGATTACAAGTCCCAAGTAGCTTCCACTAAAATGTAACATGTTCCATGATGGAGGATTCAATCCTTCTTGTAATTTTCCAATCTATTAATAAATAAAGATATTGATTAAGCAAATATATATATATATAATAGTAAATAAAAAAAATTAATTATTTGGTTTTTAGAAACTTACAATGCTAATGCCATGATTTTGACCTTTGATTGCAATGACAATAAGGGTAGATATAATGACAGATAAAAGAGGGGCACCTGCTGACACCCAAAATAACTTTGGCTTTCTCATACCCTGTTTTCAAAAGCGTTACATTTTTAAAAATCGCACTTCATATGATATGTTTAAGATTACAAGATTAAAACGACGGTACTTACGATGTGTCTGGTCAATAAGAGGAACACCAAGAAGCAAAATCCCATTAATATAGTTTGCCATGACCACTGCACATACAATATTACATCAGTCAAGTCCTTTCAAACTACTTTCTTTTTTCTGTCTGTCCTAAAAAAACATCTCTCGTTTAAATAATTTATATGATAAGTTCAAGATTTTAAATGATTTTCATTATTTCTTTAAGTTTCGTGCTAAGCCAGAGAAGTAGTAATAAATATGTAATATGTAAGTGAAGTGAAGCACTTACTATATTTTCCTTTAAAGTCTTTTTGGTCTAAAAGAGTCAACTACTTTGACTTCAAACACAGTCAACTCAAATTACTAGAAGGGCTTATGATTAAAAAAAGAATAAATTGTTTTTCAATTTTTTGGGGAATAAACTTTTAAATACTATAGTCTAATTATAACATGATTAATAGTTGATCTAAAAGCATTTATAATTTTCTTTTTTCTTGTCAAAGTACGTAACCATCTCATTTTAAATCTGACTACTTTTTCCGTCTCAATTTAATCATCTTTATCTCTTTCTATATTATTTAACAGGTTTTTCAAATTCAACATTCTACGTGTCAGATTGAAGATCATAAGATTAAAAAAAACACGTCTTTAATTCAAGACCACAAATTCTAAAAAGAAATCTTTATTTCTTAAATTCCGTATCAAATTTCATTTGAGAATCTTGATTTCACATGAGTGCATTAAAATCCAAGTCATCATGTGAGTATTCTCATAAACCAAATGAAGAAAAGACACACACAAATCCAATTCTCTTAAAATTTGTGCCAAAAAGCTGAAAGACTAAAAACAAAATTTAGTTTTTATATTTAATCACAAGAAAGACAAACTACTATAATTAATGACTTAACAGTTACATTGACTATTAAACTATAGATTAAAAAGAGGGTTAAAAGATAAGAGTAGTAAATCAACCTCATTAATTGTGTGGAAAACAGAACTTAAAACAGGGATTATTGCCATTTGTTTGGTAAAATTAATGATTCCAAGAAGACCCTTGAGTTGTTGTAATGACACTATAATAGCAGCTCCAGCCATAAATCCAATCAATGTTGCTTTTGATAGAAAATCAATAATAAACCCAAGCCTACAAAATTCATAAAATAAAAAAAAATCAAAGTTCCAACTAAAGAAAGTTGTTAAATGGTGAGAAAATTTAAAAAATCATAATATCTTTTTTATTCTAAATTAAATTATTTTTTTTATTTTTAGTAAAAGAATTAAAAATAAATAGAATAAAAATATTTTTAGAAAGTCAAATTATACTAAAAAATTCTCATTCTGGTCAAATTTTCTAAACAAAAAGATTTTTCCTGAGCACTTATCTGTCTCAATTCATCTGACACATTTCGAATTTCGAGATTTTAAAAAAACTGAAGATTCAATAAGCAAATTCTCCGTCAAACTTAAAACGTTTGACCCAAAAAAAGAAATATGTCACGTAAATTGAGACAGAACCACGATAGAGTATATGATTTCTTACCTTAAGAAACCTAAAGAAGCTTGAAATAATCCAGCAAAAAAAGTAGATGTAAAAGCAAGTTGAAGGAACAAGAGTGGATCTTTAGTTGGAGACACAACTTCACTCAACATAGATCCTAATACAAGTGATGCAATTGAAACTGGTCCAACAGCTAAATCCCTTGAACTTCCAAGCACAGCATAAACAAGAGGAGGCACAAAACTCGAATCTACAACACCAGTAAAATAAAATCTCATAAGTGAAGTCTAAACCAACTACGTGGTCCATGATCAACGTCCTCAGACCATACACTCAGCTCGAGTATAACATATCAAAAAAAAAAAAAGAAAAAAAATACTCACAAAGACCAATAATTGGAGGTAAATTAGCCAATTTAGCATAGCTAATCCCCTGCATCTCCACAACAAAAACAAAAAACAGGATGTTAACAATATGTATCAATTTCAAAACAAGAAAAAAAATCACAATAAAAATGAAATGTACCTGAGGAATTGCAAGACTAGCAATGGTGAGTCCAGATATGATATCAGATTTAAACATGTGAAATCTATAATTAGGACACCATTCAAGTATAGGAAAAAAATACTGAGCACCAAGAATCAGTTTTTTTTTAATGGTTTGTCCTTTAAATTGTCTTAAAGGATCATCAGGAAAAAAAGTCTCTTTAAGCCTATTTTTAAGTTTCAACAAAGTACTTCTATGGGGTGGTGACACAACTTTATGCACCTCAAAACTACTTCTTGTTATATCTATAACTCTATTTTCTTCCATTTTTTTTTTACTAACAACACAAACTAATACTAGATATATAGTTGTGAAAATTGAATGAAATGTGGAAAATGGAGAAAAATGAAAATTTTCATTAAATGAAATGGTACACTTATCTAAGAAGGTTATGAAATTTATATAAAAAGAGTCAGTGTGAGAATACTAAGGTCGGTATGGCGGCAAAACTACTCTCATTCATTTCTTCGCTTTTTTATCTCTCTGTCTTAATTTATTCGATATAATTAAAATACGATGCAAAATTTTAAAAATAATCAATTTAATATGGTATAAAATAAACCATAGGTAACGAAAGTATGTTATTTGGGAGTTAAATGGATAGTTGAATTAAATATAGTCAATATTATTTTTATTTGTTATGTAATTTTTTTTTCTAGAGTTAATTTTATTAACTTTTTAAAGCTAAATTAAGTTATTTTCTATTATTCTTCTTTGACTTGTTTGAATTGTAGATTTTACTGATCTTAAAGTGGTAGTAAAATCTTTGACTAAATTGGATCATAAATTTATTTTAGGTAAAAAAAAAAAACATAAATCCAAATATCATCAAATATATGCAAATAATATGAAAGGAAAATTTATATAAATATATTATAACAAAAAAATATTTATCATTTATAGTAATAATATATATTTTGTATTTGATCATTTTTAATTCATTTATAATACAAGTTTAATACATGTTACAAAGAATAATTTATTATTCACATATAATACAAATTTTAATGATGAATAATATATTTGTCACACATTTTAATACACTTATAATACAATGTGACAATTTTTTATCAAACAAACATGATATATTTCAAAAATAATTATAATTCATATATTCACTTTTAATACATATTACAGATTTAATAAAGCATTGCTATAAATAGTCATAAACAAAAAGTATCGCTAAAATCAGTAATTATTTTTTAAAATGTATTGATTTATGTAATTTTTCCTAATACAAATATGATTCATATTTTTAGCTAATTAAAATAAATTAATATAATTTAATAAATTGGATGAATACTTGAATATATTTTTTTATCCATTTTATGGCATTTGTTGATCTAAGTTCAAATAAATATAGAGACAAATACATCAAATAATCTGTTTCACTTATGTTGAAATTTTGATTCAATAAATTAATCAAAACTATAGCAAATTATTTATAACAACCACCTTGATGACAAAAATAAAATACAAATATCCTAATTATTCCTAACCAACTTTTTGGAGTTTAAAGTTGTTTCACATTATTACAAGCCATAAGTCAAAGATGATTAAAGCTAATTATAGGCTCAATAAGATACTAATTATTTTAACTTTTTGATCAGTCACGAGTTAGGAAACAAAGAGACATCATTTTGAATATAAAATATAACTTATACACCAAATTTGCACATTCTCTATACTTTAATTTGTTGTTTAATAATTAGTACTAATCACTTTATCTTAAACATAACAAGAAAAGCAAAGTTAGGTGTCCAAATTTGGAAGTAGATTAAAATGTCAAAATATATGTGATTAAGATATAGAGGTATGTATTTAAATACATATTTAAATATTAAAGATCGCATTAAAAATTAAAATTTGAATATTGTATAATTAAGATTTATTTATTTAACATCTACATATATAAAATTTATCTTTATTTAAAACATAAAATAATGAAAAAGTTCAAATAAAATATTAAATTGACATGATATTATATCAAAAAATATTATAGAATTTTTATGTGACAGTTGGTGGTGGTGATGGTGGTGATAACTAATTAACCAAAGACGAACACACTCCCAGAGTGAGTTGCACATGCATCCGTTAACTTCAGAAAAATTATGTGTATATGTATAAATCTATCTTGAGAAACTAACAAAATTAGGATATAATGAACGGTGCATCCATAAGGAGCATATATAAGAGTACAGTTATGCTATTGGTAAAAGTTCGAGGAACCACCCGCAAGACCTAGGTTTGAGTCCAACTTAAATGCTATTTCACTATTTTTATTTTAGTTTATTTTAGTGCTCATACTGGGGCTAAGATAATATTGATGTACTCGAAGTCTTCTAATCATACGGTCGCGTCTATGACTAAGGATGGTGATTGTGTGTTGATTTGGAATGGTGTTGACTAATGATAATGGTTTGAATAATCTCTTATGGTGTATTGGTTGATAGTAGTGATCAAGCATATTTGTTGTCGTTTTGGTGACGATTTCAAATGATTGATAATGATCACGAATAATGACGAATGATTTTGGTGATCGACGGTAATAATGATTGTGATTGGGCTGAGGGTGGTAATTGTGAATGGTATGTGGCAATGGAACTACTATTGTGGGTGGTGTGAAAATAGTTAAATAACGATAAATTATCATCTCTGTAGAAATTCTTAATTAACTATTTAATAATATAAAAGCTTTATTATAGATCTTAATCACACAAACTTATTCAAGACTAATTAAATAATTGTAAAAATAAAAATAAAAATATTTAATAATTAAGATTTAAATCTTCAAAAATAAGCCAACTCAATAATTAAAGTTAAGATCTTCATTTATCACATATAATTAAAATTAAAATCTTCATTTAATACGTATAATTAAAATTAAGATCTTCATTTAACACGCAATGTGAAGGGAATAAGATAATTAATTGAGCAAAAAGAAAAATAGAGTGGATCACATGGGCACAGATTGATGTTCTGCAATTATTAAGGTGTATATATTTTCATACATTTGGCAGCACCCTATAAATATATTGAAATGCAACTATATATTATTTTTTGTCCTAAAATTATATTGTATATATATGAATTAAATATAGAAAAAATTAAATATAATAGTAAAATTATTTCATTTAAATTAAATATAGTAAACATAGTTTGATTTAATTATACTCCATAGTAAACTGTTGCTATTCCGCCTTTCTTTTGGAGAATCTCGCCACTCTCGTTCTCTCTCGCTTTTCTACAAATGCAAATATATAAAATGTATTTCTGTTTGTATAAAGCGAGAGAAAATTATATATATACATATACTTCCATTCCCCTCTCTCCCCTCTTTCAGATCTTGCTCGCCACTCTCTCTCTCACCTCTCTCGCTTATACAAATGGAAATATATAAATGTGTTTCTGTTCGTATAAAACGAGAGAAGATTGTATATATACATGTAAATACATATATTTTTGTCCTATATACACTTGTAATTATACTATACAAATATTCCCATGTCCAATTCTCTTATGCCTTTCGCTCTTTTTCGCTTTATACAAACACAAATTATACAATTAATCTATTGTATATGTATACTGAAACAGAAATATATTGCTATATACAACCGCTTTTTTATATGTATAACAAAATACATATATTTGTGTTTGTTATGCAGCAAAATTATACAAATTATAATTATAAAAATATATTATAATATTGAAGTTTTAAAATATCCTTGAGGTGACCCTATTTAATTTTGTCTCTAAATGAGTCCACTTGGACTTTGGTTTTTTCCAATCAATAATATTGGAGTTTTTGTTCAAGTAGCAACTTTATTTCCTCTCGTGATACCTTGTAGCTTGTTTTGTACTTTTTTTCCCCCTTCTGATCACTTTTTAAACTAAATTAATCCTTCAAGATTTGAATCATTATGTGTACATACATACATTATATTATTATATTTAATTGTTTGTCGATTCAGTTTGATTTGATTCGATTAGTAGAATTATTCATTATACATAAAAGTAAAAGAAAAAATTCAGTCCAAAAGGAAATAAATTATTCATTTGCCATTTTGAATCGTATAATTCTTATGTCGAAACTCTAACTATGTTTAACTTCCTGGTTAGATTGTTAGTTAATCGTCTATTATACTAAACAACATAACCTTAATAAGTAATGCATAACGTATCGATATTACCGAACAAATAAAAGATGTATCATATCGTACTCTTTTTGATTAGAGTGCTATATTTTACATATATAAAATCGGTCATAAAAAATAATATATATATATATATCTATATAAATTGTTGATTTGATACAATTATTTCTTCGGGTTATTTTAATAAAATCATGATCAAATTAAATATTATCTATTTTAAAAAATGTAAAATCAAATCAGATTAAATCAAATAAAAATTACTTATTTTATTATTATATATATTTATAATATTCTGTTTTTTTTTTGTTTTCATTTTTCTAATTCGAAACCAAATCAAAACAATAAACAAAGTAAATTATAAATTTAAAATCAAATCAATAATTCAAAAAATTAATTTAAATTAACATTCAATTTGATTTTTCAATTTAATCCAAATAGTAGATGCCCCTTGACCCCTAATACATTGCATAAGTATTTAATTTGGAATGAAATCGAATCTGATATTTTATTATATATACTTTTTTGGTGGACTATTAGACTAATAATGTGTCTTTGTCCAATTGTGTATGTCTTTTTTCAGTTTAATCATTATTAATATTCTTCTATCTAGTCTTAGCACATATTTCATAATTTAAATATTCAACACTTGTCTTTCCCTAATTCATGAATAAAACCATATATATACATGGTGCTTCTACACTTTCTAATTATTATTTTTTTCAATTTTTCTTATATTATATAATATAGTCTTTCCCTAATTCATGAATAAAACCATATATATACATGGTGCATCTACACTTTCTAATTATTATTTTTCTCAATTTTTCTTATATTATATAATATACACTATACATTCTTCATGGGCCATTCCTACTTTTTGCTGGTCTAATGTACATGTTATGTATTTCTTCCCTTTTTGTTGGCTTAATTTGACGCCAAAAAGAACTCAATAGTTCCACTATATGTCATTCTTATCCATAAAAATATAAAGTTGCTTTTAGACATGACCCCAAAGTATTTAGTATACGTCACTTATTTTATTTACCAAAGTTATGTTTATAAGAGGTTTTTATTTTTACGTATCGGTAATCTGAAAAATTCAAATTATGATAAGAGGAAGTTATTCGTATAGTAAGTATCCTTCATTTTTAATTCTAAAATTATACGTTCGAGTCATCAAGAGAGCAAAAAGAATATGATCATTGTAGAAATCTATTCACTTTGTAAAGTGATTAAGAAATTTCATTTTCTCGAAGCTTATTACAAGGTTCAATCAGCGGCGGAGGCACCTTATAAGTTGGGGGTTCATCTGAACCCCATTCAGCGAAAAATTATATTATTTACACATGATTCAAATAATTTTTTAGGTATCTATATATAGGTAGAGGTAAAACCCCCTCCGACTGCTTCGTGTATCTAATTTTTTCAGATTTTGAATTCCCTTATTAAAAATTCTGACTCCACCGCCTGGTTCAATCATTACTTAGTATATACTAACCTTAACCTCAACAAAGTAATTATTGAAGGCAAGAAAAGATAAAAAAAAATTAATGGTGTCAAACCACAAAAAATGACACTAAAGTAAAATAATGATTAGTAATATGTTGTGGTTGAGGGAAAATTAAATAAAAGTAAGGTTGGCAAAGTAGAATTTTGAAAATGATATGATAATGATGATGAACCAAAGTAATAAGGAAAATCCTTATCTTCATCTCTTGTTATCTTCAAAATTGATTGTGTGCACCTTTGGGTTTCAATGTGTGGTTTTTGTTCAATGCTGATTCTTTGTGTATATCTTGAGAAAGGAAATAGGGAAAAAAAAAGATTGTACTTGGTATAGGGAGCAACGAGCATGTTTTTGTTATAAATATATTTGTATTTTTGTAGTAGCTTTCTCGGACTTGCAATCAAGTAGATAATTGCAAATTGTTCAAGCAGATAATTTGTAAGTAACTTTTGAAAAACCTTATAACAGCTGCTTTGCAATCAAGCAGAGAACTTGCAAGCAACTGAAGTAACTTCTAAAAAGTCGTGCAATAGAGGCTTGCAATCAAGCAGACAATTACAAATAGTTCAAGCAGACAACTTGTAAAAAACTTTCTCGAATTTATAATCAGATCTGCAGTTTGTAAATAAATCAAACAGACATATTGTAAGTAGGTTAGGTAACTTCTAGAAGGCATTGCAACAATTTCTCAAAGTAGCTCAAGTATACAACTTGTAAGGAGCTTTAGAAAAGCCTTTGTAGTTGCTTCGTGAAAATTTTCATATAACTTATTTTTTTCTACAAATAAAAAGTCAATTCACTTTATCTACATATCAATTCAACGACGAATAATATATAAATCTCCCTATTTATCTCTTGAAAATATATTTACTTTGTAATTTTTAATTAATTTTATACACATGGGATGTTGTATATAAGTATTATATTCAATTTCTATAGTGGAGTTTGTTTTCCGAAAAGGAAAAAGAAAGAAGAAAAATATTCCTAATTCTAATTAACAGGTGACGCGCAAGAACTAATTATAATTCAAAAGATATTTGTTTAATACTAAGGTATATATACGTTTTTTAACTTAACGGGTATTGTAATATAATAGTAAAATTATTTCATGATTAATTAGAAGTTTTAGATTCAAGTCTCGAATATAAAAAATATTATGCTGAAAATATCTCTTCCACATGAACTCTATCATATACAATTTAAATTTCGTCAAAACTCTAAACAGACATCGAGCGAGAAAAAAAAAATCATAACAAAATCCACAAGGATTGTGTGGTAAGAAAAGAATAGCAGTAGACGTCCTACATTATTAATAAATAATTGAGGTAATATATGGTATTATAATAACTGATTTAATTAAAGAAAAAGGATTATTGTGGTAGTCAATTTTGAGAATGAATTCTTCCAAATATATATGATAGTGTTTTTGACAGACTTTTCACTAACTTATTTCATGACTTTTTTTTCCAATGTTCTGTGTACTTCATTTTTTCAATCGTTAATTCATTATAAATAATACTATAATCAAAGAATCATATAGTATCTTAGTTATTTACATTTTAACTTATGAATATATAATACGTTCCAATACCTATTCGAGTCGAAAGCTGTGTAACTATCAATCGGCTATGGAAGTCGCTAAACTTTTTGATTCAACATTATCGATTTAACTTTTACATTTTACCTAATTAAATGGTCATTTTAGCTAATTAGTTAGGCAAAATTAGATGACAATGGAAATTGAAAGCTAAGTAAGTAAAGTTACATAATTTTTTAAAGACGAAACAAATTAAAGTTGAAGCCTAATATTGTTGAAAGGGCTAATTTTGGAATATTAAAAAGAGAATTACTATTTGTAGAGAAAAAACAAATTAAGAAACAAACACTAGTCATGCCCGATTACCCGCTCACCTTCATTGACCAGCTTTTTGCTCTTTTTTTTAAATAAATAAATATAAAAATTATACGTCTGATAAAATTTATGTATATCAACAATTTATTTCATATCTAAAAATTTTAAATTATTTATATCGGATGTAATTATTACTTTCTTCAATCATATTTATTATTACTTCAACAATAGTATACTGTAACGATCATTTTCAATTTTACTTTTTTTTTTATTGAAAGTTCTATAAAAAAAAATATTGTATTTATTTTTAGAATAATTTTGTGATATTGTATTATACATTTGTTATGAACTTTTATTTATTCGATAAAATTGTATAAATAATTTAACAATTTCAAAAGCTTCACAATTAACGAGGACAAGGTCGGTGTGATCTAGATCTCTGTGGGGAACAAATGAGAAAAACGAGATTGAAATTGTTTGGACATGCGAAGAGGACGTACATACACCCTAGTGGAGAGGTAGGTTATATATAGTAGGTGGTACGAAAAGAAGTAGAGATAGATCGAAATCCGAATAAGCATGAGAGAGATGATTAGGTAGGACATGATATAACTTTAAGTTATTAAAGACATAACGTATAAGATAGAAGTTAGTAGACAATGAAACTGTTATTTTATTTTCGAATTATGATTTCAATTCACGTGACTAAACATCACCTTTAATTTTCAAGATTCTTGTCATGAAGTATATGTATCCTATATGATGAAAAGAGTTGATTTTGGTACATATTTTGTGGAAGGGCCAGACCCAAAAGCAAAGTAGGTGTGATAATTATATTAGTGGAAATGGTAGGTTCCTTTTTTTTTTTTAATAACGTCACCTATATATTTATTATAATATAAGGTCCAAAAGCAAAGGAACTACAAACATCCATATATAGGCGCACTATAAGTCATGGCTTGTCATTTATCTTTTTATATTGCATGTTATCATATCTATATCGATATAGATGACGCGGAACTAGTAAGGACTCAAGAGTTACAACAAAAGTTACTTTAATGTATATTAATAATATTGATATATAATAGATGTTGAACTGTCTTCAATTTTTTCATATATTTATTTTTTCTACTAGCTAGATACTACGTAAAGGTGTAAATAGCAAAAAAAAAAAGTTGTTTTAACGTATTGAAAATGATATTTAATTAGGTCCACTGCTCAACTAAATGATTTATTATATTTAGACGCAAGAAAATAAAAAAGATACATGGCCTTTTACCAACAAGTGGAATTTTAATTTGTGTAACATGTGGCAAAGAAGAATGCATGAAAAAAGTACGTTATATATTTGGGATAATGTCGATGTACCCCTTTAATTTACGCTCGAAATTTCAGAGACGCACTTATACTATTTTAAGATTCTACTATTCTCCTGAACTTATTTTATAAATAATTTTTTACACATTTTCAACCTACGTGGTACTATCTTGTGAGCTTAATGATAGTTGACATTTTTTTCAAACTAGTGCCACATAGATCGAAAAGGAGTAGAAAATTACTTATAAAATATGTTTAGAAAGGTAATAGGATCTTAATAAAGTATAAATATATCTCTGAAATTTCAAGCATAGATTGATGGATACTTTGTACATTTTTCCTCATATATTTGTTTAATTGATTTGTAATCTTAACACTTCAGTAAACTTGAACCAATCTAATTATATTTATATTAAAATAATTAAATTGGTATTTTCATCTTTATCATATGATGCCTGTAATTAAGAAGTCATGACATAAAATAAGAGTATCTCAAATCCCACTATGATATATTTTTCCCTAATAATCATTCCTACTTATTCAAATCTTTCTAGAAACCTACAATAATATCTCCAAATTATAATGATATAGGTTTGATTCGATAATCAAATTATTTATTTATAAAGTTCCATATCTAGTATGAAATCATAATCATGGTTTAAAGTGTTAATTGGCCTATTAAAAAAAATTAATATATACCTAGATATATACTAATTTGTTTGGTATTAGAAATTTAAGATCATATATAGGTGAGTTCTCCAGAAAGACAATTATATATGTATATAAAAAAAAGTTAGAGGTGACATAATAATAATAATATAAAGAGCTTGGTTTCAAGTTGATCTACAATTCAAAGATAAAGATAGTTTATGATCAATGATCATACATTGTAAGAGAGCCAGAATTTTTACTAAGTCGATTCAAGATATGAAAACTCAAAAATGAAGGTAAAGAGGGTTTACATAAAAGATAATTTTAATCATGAATAAACAATACAATTTTTTTAATCGAATGATGAACCACTCGATCATATCTGGCTCCGTCTTGCTTTGTGGATCATATATATGTCCATACTTTCTTGAGGATTTTTGAAAGTGAGTTCTAATCTAGTGAGCCCACCCTAAAAAAAGGTGTTGGCTTTTGGAGCTAGATGCCAAGTTCCTATGCACCATTCTTATTGCCATATTGGACCAATTGTCAAGTTTTGGCTGTTCTTTGTTGGAGCTTATCACAAAACAAAGTCATATACTATATGCCATTTGATTTTCTCTTTTCAAATTTGTTTGAGACTAATAGAGACGCAAGGGTTCAGAAAGAGAAGTTGTAGCTCAAAAAAAGAAGATCCACAGGAATTCTTCACCTGTTCTGTCAGGGCCCCAGTAAATCGCTCAAGTATAGATTCTGTATGCTTCGTAATACATCACGATCCCAAGTATATATCATCTATTAATACACGGCAATTGATGTTTGACTTAAAAAGGTGTGGCTATGGTGCTAAAACCTTTCAAGAAACAAAGAAAGCTAAGTTCACTTTATCAACACAAAAAGTACATGATCTTTTCAAGTTAACAAACAATTGTTTTGTTTAGAAACATCAAAAAGATGCATGTGCCTAAGATGCTCAACATGCACTTAGGTTTCAAGTGATGTAGAATATGCCAAATTAAAATGTCATCAAATCTAACACATGGACTCAAAACCTATTCTCATAAAACTCATCAACTCTTAGTTGTTTTTGCAACTCCTTGAGAGTCTCAAAATTGTTTTGTTTCAATAAGCCATTTGATTTGGAAGTTAGAGGTTTTGGGAGAAAGTCAATTTGATGTTTTATGTGTAGTAAAATTTAATTTTTTCTCAGTCTAACACGGTACAATAAAAATAACTTTTAGCGATAATAAATAGACATATTAATAGAGTGTTAACGTTTTTATCGGCGTTAGTTAAGTACCATTAGATCCAATGACGCTAAAGGCTTTAACATACACAAAATGCTAATTGCCGCTTAAATATATATTTAGCGATAATTTCTAATTAATTACTGCTAAAGCTCATTTTTGATGTAGCGAGACTAGCTAGTGGTCCTCAACCCTACTTTACCACCACAATAGTCATGTAAATGAATCAAAAACTAAACGAAAAGTATTATAGATTGCAATTTTTTGCATATTAATATGATAAAAAAATACATCATAAAAAGAAAATATAACAATTAAAAGCGGACAGAAGTGGTATGTAATAAGGTTTGGTTTAACATTGTGAGGTTAATGTGGAGCTCTAATTGAGGTAAATATTTGATGTAATGCTCATTCTTTTGAGTTTCATTTGGATAATTTGAGCATATTTGAACAAATCTGGTAAATTATAGAGTATATGTAAACCATAAACATCAATGAAAGACAAATTTGTGACGATTTCACAAAGTTCATGGAAATCCAAACTCTACAACGAATTTAAAAGAGGACTACATGCATGTGTAAACACCTCAACGAACTCATGTGGACACTCCTCAGCCCGAGGACAATCTCTCAAATACACGTGTTGATGTTGTTGACCCACTTTTCTTTTCCTCGTTGATTCCTCTCAATGAAATTTTCTATGTTGCACTAACAAATTTGGACCTTCATCGAAAGTTTGATTCAAGAACTGAACAAGGGCTCTGGATCTACATTTCTTCTAATCCTGAACAATTTCCAAAAACAAAAGCAACATGTAAGTTGGATCAAAAGTAGTAACATATACATCTTCAGCTACACAACATTCATCAAACACTGTAAACATGCTTTCTCTTGACCCTTTTTCCTTCGCAACGTAACATATTTTTATTGGCAACGTACCAGTTTAAGAGGTTAAAAGGACAAAATGAAAGTAAATAGGCTACCAACAGATACTAAAAACAAATAAATGTGTCATGAAACGGACTTGAAGTGGAGATGTAGCTAATACAAAGGGCAGCCTGGTGCAGTTATCTCCCGCTATGGAAATCTGGGGACAGATCGAACCAAATTGGACCTTATTGTACGCAATCTTACCTTGCAAAATATCGCGTAGTTCTCTAATTCAGAACCACAGAATATAATGTGTTAATACCTATACTGAGCTGTATTATTGAGAACAACTCGAAGTTCCTAACAATCTACAAGTGACCCTGAACACACTGCATGAGCCTTAGCAGCTTTCGTATTAGACATTTGAGGTCTTTCCTCATAATTACAGTCGGCACAACTCTGCTGCTTTGCCTCTCAGTAAAACTATGGCATTTAGAATTAAAAAACAGCAAATTTAAACAGCAAAAGCCTGGTTACTCACCAATTGTCTTCTGCCCATTTGCAGCCATTAGTATCCACCACATGTAAACTGTATGCATGTCGTGACTTTGAAGACTGGTTCTCAAAACTGCAACCATACGTTATGAAGATTGAATGGATAAAAAACATTCTAAACGAGCCAAATACAAATGGTAGCATAACTGATCCGTATGGTCCTAGAGAAGTTCTGAAAGTGACTGACCTCTGGTGAATAAGATCTCCGTGAATGACTACCAAAGATCCAGCTTTTACTTCAAGTGAAATGAAATCTTCCTGGTTATAGCATGGAGATGGCTTATCAAAATGAACCCCACTTTCATCTCTAAGGAATCTCCTCACAAGGCCATCTGAAGAAATAGAACAATTTGTATATTACGTGAAGGAGTTCAATGATTTAAAGGTGGCAAGACGAAGAAGAGTTGGGAGAAACAATACTTTTGTGGGACCCTGGTATAGCCCATAGACAGCCATTTACAATTGTTGCATCCTCTAAAGCTAGCCACAAGCCAGTGCATGTTGTTGGTTCAGTGTACAGAAAAGAGTTATCTTGGTGCGGCACCACTTCACCCCCAATACCGGGTTGCTGAAAAACAGAGTTTTACATGTCATTCGTAGAGGGATGGATAATAGTAATTACAACTCCATTATGGTTTTTGTTTCTTTTCTGTTATTGTTCAGTTGCAAAGAGTGTGGTGACTCTACATATGCATGCTTGGATAACACGACCAAGCATATATTATTTCAAAAACTAATATGCTATTGAGTACATGATTCATCCAACTAATATAAAAATTAGATAGGAATGATGGGTTACTCAAGTATCGATTTTGGGATCCAATGCAAACAACAATCATCGAAGCTCTACTACTTCCTAAATCCTACTATTGTTTAATATTTCACTGTTTTACATAGTTCGTTTACGAACAAATTAAACTGCTAATACACAAACCTAACGAGTTACCGACACACGTGTCCATGACCTCATAAGAAATTGTACCATACTTTTCCCAGTAAACATATACATGTATGGAGGACCAAACAGCCCCAGAATCTTCTCTTTAAGACAATTTCATTGACCTTGTCAAATAAAAGAATGGAGATTTTTCTCGTACAGTTAGTCCAGAAACAATATCACTGTTTGACGTGGATACATTCTAGCCTTACTAAGACATCAACCTTTTAGAATGACACACACCTATCTGACTGGTGATCTTGAACAACCAAGGATTGGACATGATTTAGCTGAGGAGCGTACAAAGATATAGGGCAGAGAAACCCATTACTAGATAAAACAATAGCAGAAATTACCTTAAATATGTACATTGATTGAATGACTACTGGCCTCTGGTAACCCAAGGACCGCAACATGCTTGAGACTTTGCCTGAGCTAGAGAACTTATTAAATACAGCATCTTTTTCATGAAGAGCTGCAATAGCACAAGTACGAGAAATCTAAGAACAACCTTGTTGAGATAGAGATTAAAAAGGTTGCTCGAAAAATGAAACAACTCTGTTGACAACAGGTAATCAACAGAACCATACCGTGCCCAACTTTATTTATTGAGAGTTGCTTTGGCTGCTTTAGGTTTCTATCTTCATCAAATGCTTTCTCTGCCAAGACCATAAATATCAATAAAGCATCCTAAGCAAATACCTAAAACATAATTAGCCTATGAAAGGAATCAGAAGTTAAAGATATAGAAGCAAATTACTAATACGATTCAACCACAGCAGGATCAGAAAATTAAAATCCAAATATCATCTAAATAACACCAAAAGAAATTCTCCATGGCGACAAAACACAGTTTTCAATCCTTTGAAAGCCTATACTAAACTGATAACTGCCTCCTTAGCTATAATAGAAAATCAAGAACAATGACTGATATGCAAACTCAAAGCCACTAGTACATCCATTCCCAGCTCTTTTGCAATTAAAAATATAACTTGTTAGTAAATACTACGGTTTGCAACAAATTTTAAAGTGATTAAAAATAAATTGCAATCACAAAGAAATATAATTTCATTGATAAAACAATATGGATATTTATCCTTGATTCTTCTCTCCTAATACTCCTTCGTGATGAGGTCCGTTAGTAGCGTATTTCTCCAGGTATGATTCTTGATTCTTGTGAATTAAATGAATATGTTATTCTTTACATAGGCATAAACAACTACTACTAATCAGTAAAAAGACAAAAGACAGTACAAGAAAAAACAAATAAGAAATCAAACACAAGCATACCTTCCCAGAAGAATGAAATCTTCTCAGCACTTTCAAAGAAGTGATCATTAGTCGTTTGTTGCTGAAACCCAAATGCCACAAAACACACACAAAATCAAAAAAGACAAAAAAGGGTTCTCTCAAAACCAAATAAACTAAGCTAATGAATTGAAAAAATCAAACTACAGAGCATAAAAATTGAATCTTTACTTGATTCTTGGTAGAAAAAACAGAAGTATCTGAAGAACAATCAAACTCATCAAGCAACTCTTCCATTCTCTTCCTCATAGACTGGATCTCTTCTTGGCTTGCAAATGATTCTAACACCAAATACCCATTAGAATCAAAGAACTGAAGCTGCTCTGAACTGAGGTTTCCTTCAATAAGCACCATGATTGACCTTCTGAGCTTTGGTTGGTGCTGTAAAAGGGTTGTAAATTCTCTAATAATAATTTATAGAACCAATATGCAAATTATCTTAAAGTTTGGTACTAAAATGTAAACTCAAAACATAGTTTATATTTCGGTGCATGTTCATCTTCTTGCCCAAAAATCTCATGGTGATGACAAAAATTAACGGTGGGAATACTATATATTAAAATAATGCTAAATATATATAGTTTATTCTGCTATTACTAATGCTAGTATTAGTTATAGAGGGATTAAATTTTATGTGTTGTTTGATTTAGCGTATAAAAAATTACATGTATTGCATATCTTTTAATGATTACTGTTCATAAAAAAAATATGTTTCACGTATAGTAAAAAAGATGTAAAAAAAGCTTTTAGAGATAATTATATCTTTAACCATGCAAATGCATGCATTAAAAATCCTTGTATCAACATTCAATATTGTGACTTAGTGATCAATGAAAACCCTTGCCTTATTTATGTTGTTGATGAGAGGTATCAGGTAATAGATGTCACACGTAATAAGTTGAGAGGTGTGTAAAAATTAACCCAATACCATGATCATATAATAAACTCGCATTATGGATATCATGATTTTCCATATATTAACAATATACACTTTAATGCACAATAGAATAAGCATTTAGTTGTACATAGATTGAAACAAGATACTACTAATATACAAAACTAATACAAATATTATATTTTGGGAAAACTACATAAATAAGCCATAAAACACAAAGTAATTACATGTTCATACCTCAATGCAAAGTAATTCAAGAAATACCATGTTGTCAACATTTTTTTTTTTACAACCCATATCACCCCCGTCATTAAGGCTAATAATTCAGTATATATATATATATATATATATATATATATATATATATATATATATATATATACTCGTGTAGTATCAATTAAGTAAAATTATCAGTCTTAATGATACTGATACAATATATACACTGATATAATATTAATTAAGCGAAATTAGTTAGAAATACTAATGTAATCATCGAGAGGGTATGATATATGGGGTATATGTATGTAATTATTTTATTCGCTTAATTTCCCCTTATTTATTCTAATACACACTATCAAACGATCACTTGCATAAAAAAGGATGGATATATGTCTCAACTTTATCATTTGAAACTAATATATCGATCATTATGAAAGTAATTTATATATACCATTAATAAATGACATATCAACTCTAAATATCAAAATCGAAGGGTATATCATACTATTTTTTCCTTTTAATATATCAAATAAAAAAACTAATGCATACATTATTTCTTGGAGTCCACTTATCCAACATGCCCACCAGCCCATACTCAGAGCACGTGCATCCATCTTCAGGTCACGTGCGCACCTTCTTCTCATAACGTTTTTTCTCTTTTGTTAAACCATTTTCAGCACTTTGCCCTCTTCGCTTCTTCTTCAACTCTCTCTATACCTTCCTTCCCTCCCTCCACCCTCTCTCTGCCCGGAGCATCAAATCTTGAAATCCATTGAAGAGAGAGGAACAAAGGGTCGGAGGAAAAACACACACAAAAAAAATCATCTTTTGAAAATTCAATAAAAATTGGGTTTTTATTGTTCTAAATCTCGAAAAACCCTGTTTAGATCAATCAATTCTGTGAAATTTGAGCTTTTTTTTGTTGTTTTCGGTGTGGAATATGATATGAAGTAGTTAGAGATAGTAACAGAGCTATGCATGCGTATAATAGACTACCGAGTAGTGGACACAGTAGCCCATCAACTCCGTCATCGCCACGTTCACGGTCGCCTCGTTTACGTAGCAGTAGTAATAGTGGTGGTGGAGGTGGAGGTGGAGGTGGTGGTGGTGGTGGAAGGGTTAAACCCAGTGCCCGTTTTACTTCGGGTCAACAACTACCGAGAACCCTAGCAAATCGTATAAGTGGGGCTATTCTATCTGTTCTGGTTCGTCGTCAGGGGATTTTCCTGTTTGCTCCTTTGCTTTATATTGCTGGGATATTGTTTTACATGGGGACAGTACCGTTTGATGTTGTTCCTATTATCAGGCACCGTCCTGCTCCTGGGTCTGTTTACCGGAGCCCTCAACTCTATGATAAGCTTCGACCTGAAATGGACTCTGATAATTCCACTGCTGATGCGGTTAGTTTATGTACTTTGCCTTCTATGGTTTGGGTGAAACTGAAAAACAAAGTCTTTTCTTTTGTTTTACTGTTTTGGTGGATCACTGAGTTAATTGCATTGCAAATTTTATTCAATTACTATTGTTCCAGTTTGAGATGTTTCTCTTAGTCCAGATCTGTAATCCTGAGTGTATTTGGTTCTGCTATGTTGTATATCAATGCCATTGATCATGATTGTTTTACTGTTTCCCTATGGATTTGTTTTTCTTTTTCCTTATGTCCTCATCTTTTTCACATCATTGCTTTACATCTAGTGCTTGCTGAGCAGTATTCTGTAGAAAGTGTATACGATAGCTGCTAGTTGGGGGTGCTATGTAATTGGATGGGATCTTTTAATTGTTAACTTGTTATCTAACTGAAAGAGGTTGAAGTGTCATTTTCTTTGTTCGAAGATTCGAAAGATCAATGTATGAGGTGCATATAGCAAAAGATAGGATATTCAGTGATACATAAGGAAAACAAGGACTCTGACATGTTATAAAAAAATTGTGTTGTTGCATGTGAAGGTGGAATCCTGTCACTTGGATGGAGGTGTTAACCTGGTTTCAAATGTCACGAGCTCTTGGGGATAGGAGAAGAGTAGAAATGCTGCTAGGGGTTGAGACTCTTAGTGAATGTGCACATTGATTTATTTGTACTCAGTTAGTGTTCCCAATTCCAATTTCCACCTACAGTGGTTGAGTGGAAGTCCTCTTAACAGTGTGTCTGTGTTACGTGTCTAGAAATTTTAAGATAATATATATGACTGTTGAGTTCTCCTTTTAATTGTTCGAGACCCTTTCTCCACTTCCAGTGTGACATCAAAACATTACTGAGAATTGTGAGAATCAAGTAAGTAGTCCTTTGACCTTGAATAGTCTGAAGGGCATAAGTTTGTTTGTGATCATTTAGGCAATCAGAAATCCCACTGAAGCCTGCACAAACCCAAGTGATTAGTGTTGTTGCTGTCAAGTCCTTATGTTATGGGAAACATCGAGTTTCCTGTTCAATTATGATATATTTGATGATAAATTTAGGTTCTTATTAAGGATTTTTTAGGCCAAATATGTTGTATGTGTTGGAGTATTGTCTGATCAAGAACTTCCACGTTGGAGTATTGGCGAGTCCCTATGTCTTGAGAAACATTGAGTTTTCTGGTTAATCATGAAATATTTGATGACAAAATTTAGGTTCTTATAAAGGAGTTTTTAGGCCAAATATGTTGTATGTGTCGGAGTGTTAGCTGATCAAGAAATTGCACGTCCAGAAGATAAAAGTAGCGGAAATGAGAATGTTGAGATGAATGTGTGGCCATAATAGGAAAGATAGAATTAGAAGCATGGATATCCGGGATTAGGTGGGGTGTCCTCCTTGGAGAATAAGATGAGGGAAATAAGACTGAAATAGTTCATCATGCATATAAAAGATGCACAAATGCCCAGTAAGGAGGTGTCAGAGGTTTGCTATGGTGGGTCTGTGGAGAGGTTGAGGTGAACCGAAGAAGTAATAGGGAGAGGTGATTATCGAGAACATGCTCCTAGGTAGGAATATATGAAGGTCAAGGATTATGGTAGAAAGTTAGTAGGTGGTCGTGGTCTGTCTAGTTTTCCTAATTAGTATAACCTTTATTTTTCTCCTATTTTCTTATTTTTTTATTTTATTAGTACCGATTGTTTCCTTTGCTTCAGTTATTATTTTATTTGTTGTTACTATTGTTCTTTTTTCTTTCAACGTGACATCTTCTCTACTGTATTTCTTTTTGTACCTAGTTTGATATGCTTTACTTGGGTGAGGGTCTATTGGAAACAACCTCTCTAGCTTCACAAGGTAGGGGTAAGACTGCGTACACACCACCCTCTCGGACCCCACTTGTGGGATTTCATTGGGTATATTGTTGTTGTTAAATTTAGGTTCCTGTTGCCCCCTTGAACTTTTCCGATTTCTTTGTGTCAATAAGTGTGTTACTTTGTAACTTGATCTTGTGTTATGATTTCTGATATTTTAGTTCAAATTCTCCTAAAGATGGTGATCTTCTAAAATCTTACTAAGTTTAGGTGCAAATTTCCTGTAGATCTCAACAATTTGGAAAAACTCTTATAGAGGTGGTGAATGGAGACCATGCATTAACAAATCCTCAGGAGGTACAAAATTTGGAGAATCAAACTTATCTTTTATCCTTGTTAGTATGCTTTTTACTGCCTATCTTTCTCTCTCTTAGTTTTAGTCATATAGTGAGTGCAACTCTTTGGTTGCGTTCAGGTTATATTGGAGGTTTCCCAATGCATTAACTTATAGTAATCTGAATTTCAAGATAACTAATGCAGTTATATGCTTGAAAGCGTATGTTCATTATACGTGTTTAGATTTATAGTACAAAATATTCTTCTCTAATTAGTTTAGAAACTAAGAAACTCTGTAGTCAGTTGAGTTTTCTTATTGAAATGAATTATCTTTTGTCATATAGTCTAAATTTTTCTTGTTTCCAATGGACTTATATCTTATGTAAGCACCCTCTTGTTTCATGACCAGTCCAGCAAGCTTTTTCCTCTTGATATTCTCTTTTCATATGGTACCACAACTCTATGGTTTTGATAAAGACCTAAGCAACTTCTCTTTATTAGTTGGCAGCATTATTTTTTTCGAGGCAATATTAGTTGACAGCATTACAACATTTGTCTGGTCAAAGCTTTTACTTTCTCTTCTCATAATTTTTTTGAGCTCGTCTCTTTGTGGTGAACGTTCTAGTGGCATCACCCCCCTTTAAAATATGGTGAATGATTTATTAATGTCGGGGGAATCCTCGTATCAACAAGTACACCAAAATATGAGACTACAAAAGTCACCCACTTATCTATACAAGTAAGAACCTCATGGGTGGACCAAAAAGGAACTAGAGGTCTCGCTTTCGTGTGGATACATACGAAATTAAATATGAATATTGGCATAACACAACTCTTGAAGAGTATGATGCGCTCGACTTGCTTCTCTTGATTTCTACCCACTGCCAATAGAGGCAGGTCAATATCAATATCCATATATTAATATGGATGCAGTCTATCAAAAACAATCTCTCCACCCAAAAGGGAGGGGTAAGGTACACCCGAACCCAAATTCGACTTGTGAAATTATACAAAGCAGGTTAATATGGATACACACCTGCAGAGTGCGGTAAGGACTCATAGTATGCATTTAGTTTCTGTTGGGCTTGTCATTAATAGACAATCTCTAGCAAATTCCCCAATTTAAGGAGAAAATGTCAAATAGCGTAGTCATCCTTTAGAACTTGCATATCTTATCAAAAGCCAAACCCCTTACGTTAATCTCATGTTTCAAACCCTAATTTACTTCCAAGATAGGATTTATATTAACCCATGAGGAGTTCAATTCAAGATCATGAAATTGGGATGAGATTCTTGTATATACTTCCATTTCCTTAAACCCTTAAAGCGAGAGGCAAGTGCCTTTCACATCAGTGGATTAGATCTTACCTTAATCATGAGAAACTGTTGGAATTAGGGCTAGGTTTCTTCAGTTCTCCTCAATGATTGTTGTCAATTGCTATAGCTTGTTTTTTCAGTGCTCTAATATGAGGAAAAGCTCAACTTTTGTACCCAGAGTGTAAATGTAAAACATAGTGAAAGGACCTCAAAGCCATTAAATGTTTTCTACTTTTCAAAGCTCATTGTGACCATGCTGACTGGTTCTCAGTTTCAACATTCTTGAATCTGAAGCTGCATAGACACTACAACTACGATGGGTACCAATCTGTTCCCTCAAGATTTGGGAAGTGACAAACAATTTGTGTATAATTTATTAAGATTTAAAATCCTATTTGCTAGATTAGCGATTTTGAGGTTCTTGGTCTACCGACAACAACATACCCAATGAAATCCCACAAGTGAGGTTTGGGGAGGGTAGAATGTACACAAACCTTACCACTACCCGTGGAGGTAGAGACTGCTTCCGAAAGACCCTTGGCTCTAATGTAGCTATTCCAGATATAAAGAAGAAATATAACACGTCACAAGAAAACAATGCAAAGTCTATCCAATGGAGCAACATCAACAAAAAGATAGTGTCGCAATCGAAACACAATAAGCAACATACGAAATAGATTATTGAAAACAATAATAAATACTGATGGAGTGATGGATATTGATACAGTAATACACTATTGCTCTACAGTGTTTTGAAATAATATGCAACGATATTCTGTTTCTTTCTCTTTTTTCTTTTAATTTAGACGAGGTTTGGTGATCAATGAACTAAGTTTGTCGCACATATCTTCAGAAATTCCTGAATCAAATGGTTACCTTTATATTGAGGCAAATGGTGGTCTGAATCAGCAAAGGACATCGGTATGTACTTCAGTTCCAAAGATAATTGTTATTGAAATGCTGAAGTTCTGTTTTTATGACGATGATAGTTTAAGATCACTAATGTTGCATTTGTGCGTCCAGATATGCAATGCTGTTGCTGTGGCAGGTTTTCTTAATGCGACCCTGGTCATCCCACACTTCCATTTTCATAGCATTTGGAGGGATCCAAGGTTGGCTGCTGTTTCATCTTCTATGTTTGTTTAGTAGTTCAGTACCTTCCTTAGCTGGGGATTTATATACTGTATACTCAGAAATTTGGTAGAAGCATAAATACTTTTTAGTTGTTGCTATCATTACCTAGACTAGTTTTTTCTAATGAAAAGCTCTTGAGATGTTTTACCTGCTCTTATGGCATTAAATTGGCTTCTCTGTAGTAGAAATGTGTACTACCTCTTTTTTTTTGGTTAAAGTAATCAAATCATATTAGAAAAACCATCAAGAAGATGCAAATGTTACAGGAGAGCAAAAGAAGCTGCTTCAAACAAAACATGAAGCAAACTTACCTGTAAAACAGCCACAAAAAAGTTCCCTGAACATTCTACTACGGTAAAGACAGAGAGCTAACAAAATCCAAAAAGTTATCCACACTGTTTACAGGGGAGAGAAGTGTCAGCTGAATGAACATTCCAAACATCTAGCCTTGAGGGTGCTAATAGGAATCGAGATTCCATCAAATCATAATTGAATATATCACAAATGACCACAATAAGATGTTAGTAGCCCTAGAATTTGAACAGATTCGGTGGTTTGGTGAATCTGTACCTTAGGTTCATGATCATTTCCTTTTGAGATATTGATGAAGCAAAACTAAAATCTGAATTACTTCATGCAACCTGGTAACATTCTTGTCAATCTGGTGGTGGATTGCCGTGAAATTATTTATTGTATAGTGGGTATTCGTTTTAGTCATGGCTGTTCTCTTGATCAATCTTGTTTAATATTCATCTCTACACCTTCCTTTCATTTTAAATCATAAAAATGCTCGGCATTTGTTCTCTGCAGCAAGTTCGGAGAGATTTATGATGAAGATTTTTTTGTTAAAACCCTAGCCTATGATGTGCGAGTGGTGAACAAGATTCCTGATTATATTATGCAAAGGTTCGATTACAATATGAGCAATGTTTACAACTTCAAGATCAAAGCTTGGTCCTCCATCAGTTATTACAGGGATACAGTTCATCCAAAGCTGCTTGAAGAAAAGTGAGTTTTTTGACATTTCTGTTTTTTTTGTCACCACTATTCGCTCTTGGCGGAACTGCCTTTAGTTAGTATATTAGTGTCAAACTAGAAGTGCTTACTTTCTAAAACAAGTGCTTATGTTGAAGAGTTAAGATGGTTTGATCAAGTTTTGGGAAAAAAATAAGTGCTTTTGTGAGTATCCGAAGTGATTGCTATAGAGTTGAAGCTGAAAAATATTAGTTTCTAACCTAAGCAAAAGAAATTCTAATTTTTTCTTGGGTTAAAACACCATTTCAAAATTATTTTCTCCAAACTTGCTAAACAGCGCAGTCAAAACATTAAACTCATGTATTGTTGACAGCATATCTATGATTGAAATATAATAAACCCTCCCCTCTATTTTGTGATTCTCTTACATTTAATTAAATGAAATTGAAGAACTAAATAAAATTTCTCACAATAAAGGAATCTTTGCATGCTCCTTTCGTTGTTTGACAGTGATTAGCATTTTTTCCCAGAAAGAGTGGCAAAACACAAACTGCTTCTTTAATAGTAAAAATTCTTCTCAAATTATCTCACCAAACACAAGCTGTTACTATTCAAAAATACTTTCTCTGAGACCTGATCAGGCAAAAAGTCACGTTTGAAGATGAGCAGACTTCGGATTTTTTGAGCTCTCATGTAAATGGTTTTAGTAGTACGTAAGTATTGTTTAGGTTCTTTGTTTATATATACAGTTACCAATTTCAGAAAACAAAAAGCGAATATTGAAAGCTTGGCTAACAAACTACAGAATTGTGAATGCCTAGACTTCCAATAGCTAAGTCTGTTATCATATTTCATTCTCCAAAAAATGAGTCTATTACCATGTTTGGTCAATTGGATTTATTCCTTGTCAGTTCTTTGATGCTTAATTCGTAGGTTCGTTTCTTCATATTTGAAGCATTTTGTTTTGTTGTATATAGCCACAGTTTTGCTAAGTATGTCTAATCACTCACCAGGCTCATCAGAATATCCCCATTTGCGAACCGTTTATCATTTGATGCTCCTCCAGCAGTTCAGCGGCTTAGGTGCCTGGCAAATTATGAAGCCCTTAGATTTTCAAATCCCATTTTGGGTTTGGGGGAAACATTGGTGTCAAGAATGAAAGAACGGAGTGTCAACAATAGTGGGAAGTACATTTCTGTGCATCTCCGCTTTGAGGAGGTTAGTTTCATGTGTGTAAACTGATTTTGTATGTGCTCCATAGTTTAGTTTTCCAAGGGTATCTAGCCTTGATCATTTTTTTTTGCAGGATATGGTGGCTTTCTCTTGTTGCATTTATGATGGTGGTGAAGAAGAAAAAAGGGACATGGATGCTGCAAGAGAGAGGGGATGGAAGGGAAAATTTACAAAACCTGGTCGTGTGATTCGTCCTGGAGCTATCAGAATTAATGGAAAGTGTCCCTTGACTCCTTTAGAGGTAATATATTGTCATTTTCATTCCATTTCAAGAGACTTGACTTAATGCTGATGGAACACATCATTTTCGGATAAGCTGTATACCTGTACTTTCTTGGCTTGATCAGAGCATTCTGATCCTTCGTGATACTTCCTTCCTAAAGAACAAGTTTTGTTTAGAAAGCATATGGTTTAGAATAGAACACATGGTTTAAAATACTTTCTGGAGATGGTGCCTTCTTTGTACCCAACCTTAATTTCAATTCCTTGAATATCGTACCTTTGTCTGAGATTTAGTGTATACTTGTGCTAGGCATGATGATCCTTGTGAGATGATGAGAGTGTATAATTGGATAATTTCATTAGTTTTACTTAACTAGTACTGAATTTCTTGACTTACCCTAGTTCACCAAGAAGGGACTAAGTGACTCGTGAGACTTAAGTAGTATAATTGCTGGTGTTTTTGAAAATTTCTTATCCTTGTTGAATCATGTTTGAAAAGATTGCCATGGCAATGTGAGTAGAGTATCCTTCTTCGTCTTCTCTAGTCAATATCCACTGTCATAGTTTAGTTGCAAGGATTGTGACTAGTGTTTACTAATCCAAGAACCATATGTTATATTCATGAGATCTTTTGCAGTTCTACGTCCTGCTTATGTATGCTTTACCTTTGAAGCTTTGCTACTGTATATCAACAATTATTTATTTTTTCTTCTACAAAGACATGGCCGTATGGGAATTTGGTGATTGAGAGAGTAAAGAAACGGCTAGTGGTATGGGAAAAAAGATACTTCTGGAAAGAAGGAAAAATTGGTCTGCATATTGGAAAAAAGATACCTGTGGGAATATGGCATTCTGCAACTGCATATTGTTTCTCGAGTCCTTCTCAACTCCTTTCAACTCCAAATCTTTTGTACACTCTGTACATGCTAAGATATCAATTTTCAATACTACAGGATTTATCATAGTTCGGGTTTAACCACATGAAATTTAGTATTCCAAGTCCAACCCGATGAGTGTTACATGGAAGCATGTTTAGTTTCTGTGAGTATTAGTGGCGTGGGGAAAACAAGTTGAGGAAAGTCTATTCTAACATATACAGAATGTCTTGCCAAAGTGAGATGACTGTTCAACAAATTTGTAGGTCCTCATCGGGATTTGAGATATTGGAGGAATCTACATGAATAGGGAGGGTGGAGAATTTCATAATTTGGTTGAGTTTTTAGTGTGGACAAGATATATTGAACGATAATTCGGATGCATGTAAATGGTGAGAGAGTAGAGATGGTTTATTCGCTCTTTAATCTTATTACAAGAGTTTACCAAGGAGAGGAATGTGTAGCTTTCCTCTTTGCTCTATACGGGTGGCAGGTGTTTTTCATGGCGTTGTTGAAAGCAAGGGGAATGATCTAGTCTTCTTTTTTGGAGGAAAAGAGAAATGTTTAAATCAAGGGGGTTTTTTTTGACAGTGGAAAGCCTTAGAAATAGGGGGGTCATCTATGTTAGTTGGTGTTTCATATACAAATGTTCAGGCTAAATTATAGATCATCTTCTATTGTATTGTAAAGTGGCAAATCAATTGTGGAGGGTGGTTCTTAACTGATTTTGAGCTATGGGTGATTTGAACTAGTGAAGGAGATGCTGCATAGCTGAGGCCTGATGGTATATAGAAGGGCAGTGAGAAGTCCAGAGGCACGGAAGGTTGCCCCTTTAGCAATTAAGTGGGTTGTTTGGAAAGTGAAAAATATGAGAGCTCATGAACGAGTTGAACAAAATTTTATAAATTTGCAAAATAGTCTTTTGTTTCTAGTTTCCTTTTGGTGTACCCATGAGATCCCTATTTGTATAGAAGATTGGCCAATGAGATCCCTATTTGTATAGAAGATTGGCCAATGAGATCTCTATTTGTATAGAAGATTGGCCAATGAGATCCCTATTTGTTTAGAAGATTGGGTTTCTTTCATTAATAACCATAGTTCGATGTAGGTTCTCGTTTCTAAATATTCAGCTTGTATAGGTTTCCCCCTTGTGTTAATAAAATTATTTACCCTAAAAAAAATTCCTTGCTAATTCTCTGTACACTTTTTATCAGGTTGGTTTGATGTTAAGAGGCATGGGATTTGACAAGTTTACATCCATCTATTTAGCATCTGGAAAAATATACGACTCTGAGCGACATATGAAACCACTATTAGAAATGTTTCCTCTTTTACAAACTAAAGAAATGCTGGCATCACCAGAAGAATTAGGCCCATTTCAGGTTTAAATTGTTCGATTCTCCTTCCAGGCATTTTAGTTCCCCCTCTCACCCCTCCTCTTTGGCTACTGTCTGACTCAAGTTATTGCTTATAGAATTACTCTTCCAGGATGGCTGCCATAGACTATACTGTTTGCCTTCATAGTGAAGTATTCGTGACAACTCAGGGAGGCAATTTCCCCCACTTTCTGTTGGGGCATAGAAGATACTTATATGGGGGGCACTCCAGGACCATCAGGCCAGACAAGAGGAAGTTAGCTTTGTTATATGATAATCCCAATATCGGGTAAGCTTTTGGTTAACTTTTTGCCTTTTTTTTTTCTGTTTACGTGAGACCTTTCTAGTGTGCCTCTATTCAAACTGAAAGAAAGCAGTTATGGGGATCGAAAACCCCTTTGGTATGTCTAAACAGTCTTGTATGTTGGCTTTGCTTTGCTTTTGACCGGTGTATGTTCTCCATGTGCTCATCTTCCAGGTGGAAGAGCTTCAAGCGGCAAATGCATAGTATACGAGCACATAGTGATTCAAAAGGAATTGAGATTAAAAGACCAAATGACTCGATATATACATTCCCTTGCCCAGATTGCATGTGTCGGAGTAACAGGACTGAGGATTCTAAATCCTCCTCAGTAACGTGACCTATGTGTTTGTCAATAGGTGGTGTTCTTATTCTTGTAGTACGCATGAACTTTCGCTGCTATCCTGTGTGCATGTCAGCAGGTGCTGTTCTTGCTCTTGTAGTACATATGAACTTCAGCTGCTAACTGTGTGATTCTTTCATTTTTTTTTTCCTTCCACTATGGAGAGGGGCTTACTGGATCTTGGAGCTGCTTCTGGGATTTGTGTGACTGATCAATTTGATGATCTCCCGGGCACAAGTTTGAGGGTACACTTGTATACTTGATGGTGCGAGGAAGAATGGGGAAGTCATTTCCATCGTTGATGTAACCCCCCCGATCATTGATCTCCATAGCAGATTCATATTCTTACAGCTGCTGTATCTAACAAGCCGCGAGTTGACACGAGACATATTTGCACATTAGTTTCATGAGAGAGGATTTTGCACATAAGTGAAGTAGGAGTCCTAGATTATAGGAACAGGATGAGAAGAGTGTAGGGTTATCAGAAATGAGGGTTCCAAAGTTTTACTTTGGATATCTTTTCTTGCCAATTTTAGATGATCTCTCCATTGTTGATATTTATTTGTCTTAGTTTCACTAGATTTATCATCTCATTTCAGAGCTCACTGCAAATGTGTGGTATTTTTCTTGATTAATTGTGGGCGTAATACATAAATATGCCATTAATTTGACTTCAGTTCACGTTTGTGTCCTCCAACTTTGGGTACGCATAAAATTGAAGGAAATCAATGTGAAATAAGGTTAAGTTAAAAGAGCACTTATGTGTTATGCCATTAATTGTGTCTGACAAGCATTTACCATCTTATTTTATCAGTCTCTAATATTTTTTACATTTTAAAAAAAGTTGCACAAATCTCCTTTCGGATACATCTCTATCAACTCTCGGATGATGCATTTTCTTATCCTATACATTCCTCTCATTAAGTAATGTATTATTCGTAATAGCTATGTATTCACAGGTTTCTTGCCCAAATGCAACCAAAAAATGGCATAGTATGACAACCTTTGCTTATCTTGTGGTCCTTCAAAATCAAAATTAACTTATAAGGCAAAACTCGATAAATTTAAAGTTCTATTCATGAAGCAAGTAATGTCAAAAATTGAAAATCATTCATCTCTATGTTCATTTTTGTAAAATATAAATCAAAAACATGAGTTGACCAACCTTTGCGCAGGGATTAGATAATGACCATTCGTTATTATGACCCGTCTAAATTCAACCAAGATTATTCATTTGCCGCACGTAGCCTCTTGTATTTTGTCCTAAGCATCTTTTTTATCCCATGCTTTTATAAAGGAAAAATAAAATTAATGGATACCACACAAATTGCAATGCCTTGTTTCTTTTTAACTTTTCAAAGTAGTAAATTGATAAGTGACATGAGTTTTGAGAGCATATTGACATCTATATATTGAAATTTAAACTATAGTACCGGAAATAAAGAATTTTGCGTCAATTATTGCACGATAATAATTATAATTATTTGTAATTATGATAACAATAATAAACAAATATAATTATTTATAATCAATACACTATATAATATTGTTAAAGACTTTAGTGATCGTGAAAACAAACATACAAGTTTTACATCAACACGTACCTAAAAGATTGGTTTGTATATAGTTCAATTTGGTCAAATGTGGATTGGTACATTTTTATTATTGGCTATGACAATGCCGTGGTGCAATAGAACATTAGTTGTCACGATATAATGAATTTTTTTAAAATATATTTTTACAATCTAGTGTAATGATTTTTTTACATAATCCATTAATGTAATTTAGTTTGTTACAATAGATTACTTATGTAGTTATGTTTATTAATTCTAGGCTATGAACCATGCTAGTATTGAATAGAGTTATCTAGGATTATATTTTTAAGTGATCTGATTGTAAAAATATTTATACATCATCTATGTAAAAGTTAATTTTATTTAATTTAAATTTAAAAATAATGAAATTTTATTACATGTGAAATCATATAAATAAAAAAGATGTGAAAGAAAGTTGTCTATAGGCCTAAAAGGTCCTGGTATAGGTATGTGTTGCTTTTGTCTACTCTTCCTTGTGTTCACATACAATCCCTTAAATTGTCTAATTTTTTTCGTAAAAAAATTACATTATATTAAGTTCTGAATCCTACTTTAATATCGGGGTCGAAGGGTTTGGAATTTAGCTCAATATACAATATCAGTATGAACTGAAACTCAATTGTAAGAATTATGGGGAGGTATGGAGAGCATATTAATTATTATAATATAGATATAATGAACAATTCATTCATGAGAGAAGTATAAATGTGAAATCGACAGTGGCCAATAATTCAATTAATCAAGACTTAAAAATAAAATAATTAAAACATCACACATGTTGCATTCATATGAACCGTTTTATTTTATTTTATTTAATTAACACTATATAATAATACTTAATGAACTCAATAATTAGTTCCTTAATTTTATTTAAATTATCTGTTTGTTGCACGTCTCTTACAAAACATTATTTTCATAAAATCAATGCATAAATTATCGTTCTTTTTTTTCTTATAGGTTATTAGCCTTGAAAATATACATTTGACCAACTTAGAAAAACCAATCATGTTTATTTGTTAAATTAATTAATCAAAATAAATTAACTCGTATTCATTAACTGATAACTTGAGTTTCAAAAAAAATTAAATAACGATAGAAGAATAAGTCAAATTAGAAATGGGACGGCGAGAGTAATACTTAGAAGGTGTTTCTTCATTATTTCAGCCTCATTTATCTTACACTTTTAAAATAATTAAAATAATAAATAATTATTTTTAAAAAATCATGAAAAATAATTTAAATCTGAGCGTGTTTTAGTGTGTAATATGCTTAATACAAATAACTAACATTATTGACAACTTTCCATCTTCCAAGATTTGAGAAAAGGTTCTATAAAAGGAATAAAATTAAAAATGTTTCCTTAAAATCAGCCCAAATCAACATATTAAAATAACATTATTATTATTATATTATTGTACTAAATATACTTTAGAATATACCAAAATCAATAATTGGCATCTTATCAATTGTGTCAACATCAAAAACACTAATAATAAAGGATACAAAATCCAAATCATATTATTATATCAAGCTCCTCAATTTCACACTTTAAAAAGTTAGACTTTTCACATCTTTCATTTATTATTTTTTTCCTATAAATAAAACCCCCAAAATCACTTTATCAAATCACTACCAATACAAAAAAAAATAATTTTTTTTACAAGAAAAAAATGGCTTCTAATTCAGCCTTTTCTCTGTTCTTGATTTTGTTAATTATTACACAATGTTTATCAGTCCTCAATGCTGCTAAAGATTTTGACTTTTTCTACTTTGTTCAACAGGTACACATTTAATTTTTTTGATTGATTCAAATTCTTTTACGAGCATAGTCCGAAAAAATTAAGATATAATATAATTTTTGTGGGGATAAAAAGACGATTTCTGAGAAAATGATTTTTTTTATGTAGTGGCCAGGGTCATACTGTGACACAAAACAAAGTTGTTGTTACCCTACAACTGGAAAACCAGCAGCAGATTTTGGAATTCATGGACTTTGGCCTAATAATAATGATGGGACTTATCCATCAAATTGTGATCCAAACAGTCCTTATGACCAATCTCAGGTATTCAATATTCTAGAAACATAGTCTCATTCTAATTGATGTTACCAGAGTCGAATTCAAGATTTAAATATTTAGAGTTAGTTATTAGGTTTTAAGTACGGAATTTGTTATGTTTTTGAATTACGGGTCGGTTTTTTATTTAAAATTTAGCTTTTCTTTCCATTACTATTTTTCTATTATTCGTGTTTAAAGTACGAGATTTAATTGAACTCATAGAATTCTAGGGGCGGGTCTTATAGGAAGGCAAGGGGTTTAAAGTACAAGGTTCACAACTATGACAAAAATGATATTTTTTGTTGTTATACATGAATAGTTGAATCTCGTTAGGGTAAGAATATATTCATTGGTTCAATTGAGTTTCCTTCGCCGAAAAATTATACCGCATATATATGACAAAAATGAATTTTCTTGATTAGATATGAATGGTTGAATTCCTTGATATAAGAAAAGACTAGTGTACTATAAACAAGGTTCAAGTTTTTCTTTAGATCATAAGTTCAACTCATAGGTGTGAATTGTCATGGTTCAACATTTATTTGAAATTCCTCGTATGAATTTCTGATTTCGTTACTACCTATTTATAAGTTTTTGAATTGACTCGACAGATTTCTGACTTAATTAGTAGTATGCAACAAAATTGGCCAACACTAGCGTGCCCAAGTGGTAGTGGCTCAACATTTTGGTCACATGAATGGGAAAAGCATGGCACTTGTGCTGAATCCGTTCTCACAAACCAACACGCTTATTTTAAGAAGGCTCTTGATCTCAAGAATCAAATTGATCTTTTGTCAATTCTTCAAGGTGCTGACATTCATCCTGACGGCGAATCTTATGACCTGGTCAATATTAGAAATGCAATTAAAAGCGCGATTGGATATACTCCTTGGATCCAATGTAATGTAGACCAGTCGGGTAACAGTCAGCTATACCAGGTTTACATTTGTGTTGATGGCTCGGGTTCAAGTCTCATTGAGTGCCCTATTTTCCCTGGAGGGAAATGTGGCACAAGCATTGAGTTCCCAACATTTTAAACTAGTGTTTGTTCTTTTAGCCATATTTCATATGCCTAAATTTGTTGTCTTCCCTTTGTACTATTTCTTGTTTTAGTTATATAAAATACATCTTCTAATCATTGTAAAAAGGCTATGCCTTGTTTGGAGCAATAACATATTGAAAATTGTTGTTTGTTCTTAGTACTCAACACTAAAATATATTATTAACTGAATATTTTAAATATATTTTGTTTCAAATGGGACAACTTAATAGACAAAGGTCATAATTTAAATCGCTATACACTAAATTAAATTGTATGAATAAGACATATAATATATTTTGGGATTAAATTAAGTTGATTAATTCCGTTACAACTAGTAAATTGACATTGTTTTATTCGTGCCAACTAGAATAAGAATCGTGGTGTCATGTAGAATAGTGGCGGAGCTAGGACTTTTAACCAGAGGGTTCAATATCTAAAGAATTAATCGAAGGGAAATTGACATTTATTATATTGTATATCAATTGTTCATAAGTTCTTTGCGATTTTAATTTTAATAATAATCTTTATCATTTCCTCCTTATTCTTATTTCAATTTGATAATATCTTTTGTTATTTCCATTACGATATGTTCATTGAATTAACAATATTAAAAGGATTAACTGATTTTGAATTGATTACGTTGTTTGTGACCTCATAATATAATAAAGAGATGCACTTTATGTTATATGGACTTCTCTTGCTTGTTTTGGAAAATGATTTGTTTCTTTTTTCATGTATAACAAATTTCCCAAACTAAACATAAACACTTTTATATTTTTTTCGATTTTGATATTCATATTAAAATTCGATAATTTTGGACTTGCATCTTATAGGGCTCATTCAGGGTATTCTTTATCGAGAATTTTATTATACACTGAGTTCCAATTTAAGACCACTAATTAACATACAAATAATCTCATTCAATGCATCAGATTCTGCAATAACACATATAAACACTTGCTATAAAGAGAAGGAAAGCAAAACATTTTTATTGAAAAATAAAATAAATCTTAACGTCATAGAGAATGTCGGTCTAAATTGTCACATAGAAGTACATACATTTTTGTCAAAATAATAATAATAATAATAATAATAACAATAAATAAAACATGTTTAGCCTAATCTTAAAATTTTATTTTATAAAAGTCTCTTACAAAAGCGTTTTCATAATTTGTTTGTAAATAATAAACTTAAAAGACATTATAAAGCAATAATTAGTGTTTCACTAAAATTTTAATCATTTTTTTTAAGTAAATCATTTTTTTCACAGTAGTAGTATAGGTGGGAACTACATTTTTAATTTCTAAAAAATTACTTTTAGTTACTCGTGAGAAGCATTTATATTCTCTCAAAAGTTTGATTAAACACTTTACTAATATTGCCACAAAACACATACAATTAGTGGCCTATATTATATTAGTGGCGACTATGATTGCCAAAAAAAAACATTTCTTTTGAGGCGATTGTTATAGGTATTAGCGGCGACTAGTATTGTCACAACAACATACTATTAGTGGCGATTATTATAGATACTTTCAGCAACTAATATTGCCATAAAAACATATTATTGGTGACAACTGTTATAGATATTAGCGGTGACTAGTATTGTCACAAAAACATACTATTAGTGACGAGTATTATAGATATTGGCGGCGACTACTATAACAAAAACTACTATTAGTGGCGAGGTGGAGTATTAACTAGTGTAATTGGTTAGCAAGCTAGATGGTTGAGTTAGTTAACTAATCAACTAGAGTTAGTGAGAAATATTGACAGGTGACATTAGTTACACAATATACAGATTCAATATACACAATATACAGATTCAATGTATCAAGTTACACAATTCAATCAATGCAATTTCTTTCTTCCTCTCTACAGTATTGTAAAGCTTAAAGCTCCAATTATGGAGCTATCATGATATCAGAGCCTACGATCATATACAGAGACTTCATTATCCAAAAGAAGAATTAAGTGCTTCGATCGTATCAACATACCTACAACATATATTAACCCAAAGGCAATTAAAACATGTTCATATACTTAGCTATTTAATTTGTAATTATAAAAATTTCTTAAAAAAATAATCTGCATAATTAATGAAACACTGGTTGTTAATTAAATTAAAAATTATAGAATTAACTTTAGAAGAAATGTATACAAATAAAACCAAGTTGTTTTGTAGATTGGATCGAGCCTATCACCTAATTTAGGTCTATATTTATTCTGTTCAAATAACAAAACTTGTACTTAATTAAGTCTTTGACAAATTAAAAATATTGACCCAATAAGAAATTAAGTAAAATAATTGAATTTATTTTCCAAAAATGTCAGAAAAATGGAGTTTTATCAATACATGTCACAATAAGCTTATCAAAATTTTGTCTAGTAATATTATTATTTAATTAACCACTTTGGTGGTGGCTAAGTAATTGGTTGAGCAAGAATTTTTCAAATTGAGTTTCTATTTTCAATAGTATTTATACACATTAAAATGATATCTACATATAATTATTTTAAAATGAGATTTATCTTAAGAAGGTTCTCACAAGCTTTGTTAATTCGAGATTTAGCATCATAAGATTCATTTTAACATTGCTCTTGTTTATCAATCACCTAACCTATTAAACAACTAAAACTCTAAAAGAGTTACCTGTCTTGTTTGAAGAAAAAAATGATACGACTTAACCAGTTATTTTTGTAGTTCATATAGAATTTTGACCAAATTAAGTCAAGTTTCTTATAGTGAAATTTTGGCTCATTGAACTAACAAGAATTTTTATTAAAAAAATTTAATCGAAAACATTGCTTGGTTGAAAAAGAACTCTAAACTCATCATATTTCACAAATAAAAACTAAGACAAGCTTTGGGTTTTATTAATATTCATTGGAATGTATGAATTTGACATTTTTTTTTGCTTGATGATTAATCACAAGCTATTATTACCTAATATTCAAACGTAGCTCAAGATATACGTAATACGTTTCCTTACTTAACTTCCAATTGAACTTAATTCCCAACTAGAAAAAAATGTAGTTTAATCTTTTTATTCCTTTTAAATATACACTTATATTTATATTTATAGGTTGATTGATTTAAAAGAAAATTAAAATAGGATAAAGGGATTAATCCTTTTTTCTTAAGGACAAAAAAATGGGTGTACGCACATATATACATGTCAAAGGAACAGATTGAGTGAATTCGAAAGAGTCACAATGGATTGAGTTAATAAATAAGTTAATTATTCTATTGAATGCCCCCCAAAATTACATAGGCTCAATTGAGCTAAAAAGCGGGTCAAAATTCAAACGTGATGGGTTTACGCACTCACATATAATTTTTCAATAACTAATAAAATTATTTTTTTATTATAACTATATTGTATAACATACAAAAACGCATCTATTCAAAATATTTTGATATAAACTTGTTTGGGCAAGATATCAACCCAAATTCTAATGAATTGAGGTGTGCGAGTAAATCATCACTTTAACGAATTATAGATAAACTCCGATTTAATATAATAGCTCGTAAACAATACTAAAAAGAATAAAATACACTAGACATATCCAAGCGATAAGCTCGATTGAGAAATTAATCATATAGATAGTAATTAATTAGGTTTAAATTTTTCTTGAACATAGAGAAGTAGAAGCTTATAAATTAATGCGTAAACCCCAAATCTTAAGCACATGAAGATAAATATTAACAACTAGAACATTGACACATGTACTTTAATGTAGTACACGCAACAATATTTTAAATAATAATATTATTTTTCTTACACAAATTAATTAGTTGGCATATACTTATCAGCATATTCCTTCAAGACGTGTCTTAATTTTGCCTATAAATTGAGACATAAAAACATCAAACTAAAAATACCAAGTATATTTTCTTTTCTATTTTACTCACCCACAAAGAAAATTCAAAAGTTTATTGTAGTAGAAATTATTATTACTATTATTAATCTACAAAATGATGAAATCTCAAAAAAAATTGTTGATTAAGATTATTGTTGTACAATGTTTGTTAGTTCTTTGTGTTGCATCACAAGACTTTGATTTCTTCTACTTTGTTCAACAGGTACGTCCTTTAGTAGAAATTTATACATCAAGCAATGACAGAATCATGAATTTATCGAACTTTTAACCTAAAGTAATTTTTGAAAATACTTATGCTACTACAATGAAATTAAAACTTCTCTTACGTATATGTATATATCTAGGAACATGAATATTCATCATTGACCTTTATGCATGCAATGCAATGCAATTTTTCAACGAAAGGAAGTTGTGATATTACTGTAATGAAACTTTTATATTATCAGATCATCTAAGGATGTTCGTTATGATATTATTGTAGTGGCCAGCGTCTTATTGCGACACGAGGCGTAGTTGTTGTTATCCTACTACTGGAAAACCAGATGAAGATTTTAGTATTCATGGTCTATGGCCAAACTACAAAGATGGAAAATGGCCACAAAATTGTGATAGGGAAAGCTCTTTGGATGAATCTGAGGTATATTCACATTAATTTTCAAACTTTAGCTTTGAAGTAGTCTAGCTATATAGTAAGCAATAAATTATTATAATTAGGTATATGTCAATATCATTTTCAACTTGTATAAATAGGGTCTTTTATATATTGCTAAAGTCTTCCTAATAAAGTATATAAAAGAAAATTGTGTATAACCTATGTATATCTGCTAGGAAAAGAAATAGTCAATTTAATTGGTTATTTGCGCAACTTGTTCTTAATATCACTATATATGTTGTTCTTATAGTATTTTTTTACGTAACTTTTAAATATGCAGGTTTATTTTAAGAAAACATGAAAAAATATGCAGGTTTATTTTAAGAAAACATGAAAAATCATCTATATTAGTTTATTTTTACATATTGTAGATTTTGTTTTAAGAAAACATGAAGAATCATATATTAGGCTTAAACATTAAGAAATCATATGTACGTAGGTACTTTGACCTAATTCGAATTAGTTAAAATAATTAATCAACACATACAAAGATGACATTTTTCGGAATAAGTCTTAATTAATTTTCTTTTTGGTTACCATCACCGAGTGTTCAGTATTTATATTGAAGTCTGATTAAATTTAAATTTGTGTTTAACAAAGACAACTTTGACAAAAAGTATAATATGTTATTCCTACTTTTTGGTGCCCATGTTTCCTTGCTTAGACTTCTTGTTTTTAGGTATGGATTTATACATCCACTTGTATAATTTTGCTTGTACGAAATGTTTTTCTTTTCTCGTATTAATTATATTTTTGCTTCAAGATTATGTAATTAATTTTAAATTTTAAGTCTATATAACTTCAAATATTTTATAAATAAGTTAGTGTATAATTCTTGACTTGAGACTTTGTTGCTTAGAACCTATGTTTAATTTCTTGCTTAGTTATTGTTTTTAGGTTGTTGGACATGATGGGATATTGCATTTGCTTCTACCAGTGTTCTTTCTAAGTGGTCATTTTGGGTTCGAAAAATATTTTTTTAATTTTTTCATGTTTGGTAAATTAAAAAAATCGAAAAAATATTTTTGGTAAGAAAATAAGTTTCATGAAATGAGGAAAATATCTCATTAGTAGAAGTGGGGATCGCAAATAAATTCCACAAGTGACATTTAACTTTGATTATGTCATCTCCATCCTCTAACAGATTTCATTTTCACCCCATCCCCACCTCCCATTATAGTGATCCGTTATAGTGATCGAGATTATATACAAATATTTTTAGGAGTAACGTTTTTGCCGAAATCATGTACATATATTGATCATAAGTTTGTCACGAAAACATTTTCCTTCGTACTAAACACACCCTTTGTCTTATTGAGTTGTATATATAAATGTTTATAATCCAATATTTTCCAATAAAACCATGCTTAGTTATCAAGTAAAAAATTCATACAATAAGCTAATTATTTTATTTTATTTTATTTTGTATGTTTGTGTGTATGCAGTTCTCAGATCTTATAAGCACAATGGAAAAGAATTGGCCATCACTTGCTTGCCCTAGTAGTGATGGTTTAAAATTTTGGAGTCATGAATGGCTAAAACATGGCACTTGTTCAGCTCTTAACCAACATGCCTATTTCCAAACTGCACTTGACTTCAAGACCAAATCTAACCTTCTTCAAAATCTTAACAATGCAGGTAACTATACGTAACGAGTTTAGCTTTTATGTACTGACGTGTAAAAGATATAGACAATCTTCTAATTATATAAGATATATAACTTGAACTTATAATTTTCGATATGATGTATAAATACACTAATACACACATTGTGTATTTGTATATGTGTGTGAGAGAGAGATATTAACAATGTTCATAATAACTTAGAATAATAGTCTATTAGAAAATTTTATAAAGATAGGGTTAATGTCTGTTTATTTTCTCCAGGCTCACTTATAAAATTACACTGAATTATTGTTGTTATGATTGCTAACATAATTTTGTGTTGATTAATTAGGGATTAAACCAAGGAATGGAGATTATTATGGTGTAGAAAGCATTAAAAAGGCAATTGAAAAAGGAGTTGGACACACACCATTTATAGAGTGCAATGTTGATTCACAAGGGAACCATCAATTATACCAAGTTTACCTATGTGTGGATTCTTCTGCATCAAAATTCATTGATTGCCCAATTTTTCCACATGGAGGAAAATGTGGTTCAAAAATTGAATTCCCTTCTTTCTCCACAAATGATGACCATGATGAATTTTAATTATTTTTATTAACTAATTAATTTCATCATGATCATATTGTTGATCTTTTACATTGTATTTTTAATAGGAACCCTTTCATATTTGTAATAAAATAAAATTTCATTCCAAAGGTAACAACATGCCAAAATATATTTAGTGAAAAAAAGTCAATATTGACTCTAAATTTGTTCGTTTTGTTTTTGGCTCAAAATTATCCTGTCGTTAATGATGTAATTCACTTTCGTCGGTCCCTACTAGTATAATATATATCAATTTTATCTTGAAACTATTCGAAATAAGATAACTTTATTCGAAGTTTTCAAGACAATCAAGAAATTGCATTTTAAAATATTGATAAACTTACCTAAATTCCATTAGTTTAGGCGATAATTTACTTAGATAAATACATTATAGTTTGTAATATTACAAGATACATGTATCTTGATATATATGGGTCAAAATTAGATATAATTTGTTCTAGATACAACGTATTCAAGTAGTATTCACATGTATATGGGATACAAAACAAATCTCGCTCACCTCCTTCCCATCTCAGCCACCACTCTCCTATATATTTGGTATTCCAGATACTCGCTAGCATTCCTCCCATCTCGCTCGCCTTTCTCTTTATTTTAGTGTATCTAGCAACAAAGATACATACATGTATCTAGGTGTATCTTCCTCCATATATGATAAAAAATTCTTAATTAATAATAAAATACGTAATTATAATATATATATATATATATATATATATATATATATATATATATATATATATATATATATATATATATATATATATATATAAAATAAGGTATTTTTCTTATGATGTTATCTGAAATTTCGGCGAAGAGAAACAAACAACTACATTTTAAACATTTTGTTGGAGTGACTTATGGGAACCTGGGAAGCCCATATGAATTTGCCCAGCATTTAGCCCAACAATCAGGTCAGAGCCCACATCTTTGTTTTTCTTATTTTAATTACATTGTATTTATTAATTTTTACCAATTTTATCTCAAAATATAAATATTTCTAGATCTCTACATGTGTATCAACGGGAAAGTAGTGTGGCGGAATCTCTAGTGTAAAGTGTTTCACTGAAATTCTATTTTCTATTGGGAAAATATAATTTATCCCTACTTTTATTCCTTGGAAATTAAAATTATGAAATTTTTGAATATAACCTATATATCCAATACCTATCCAATCTTCTTGAATGGTATATATAACGTATATTTTTATTTTTTTTCATCATTCTTAACCATTAAAAACTAAAAAGATTATTCAAGCATCTTTTAAGAAGAATGTACTTATTTGAGTATACATTTTAAGTCCACTCATGTGATATTAGGAGTGACTATAGAAAAAATGGAGGAAAACACATATCTTTAAGAAGAAAATTCTTTAATGAAATTTTGTGGCTGAACTACAATTGTATTTATAGGCTATGCTCTAATTTAACAAAGAAAAAATTAACCTAGCTATACATAATGTTGACAATATCTTTGAAGTGACAATGATTGAGATATAAACCAGAGACTCTCCAACGTAAGGATCTTGACAATTGTGTTTAATTATAGCATATTGTTAGATTAGTTTTATAAACCTGTAGTATAATCTATATAAACATTCTACAATTCACAAAAAAAAAAAATTAAACGCATTTTGAATAGTAGAACCCTGGCCTAATATATCCAACTAACTTCCATTTTAATTTTCCCACACTACTAAAAAAAGGCCAAAAAGAGATCTAGAAATGGAGACCTCAGAAATAGGTCAATAATAAGAGACCTCATGAGGTTGCTATTTAAATTAATATCTTTTAATTTTTTTTAATGTAGGAGAGACCTCGTGAGGTCAATTTAATAAATATATTTTTTTTATCTGACTTATTTAAAATTTTTAAATTTTTAATTTAATTCTCATAAAAACTTGAGACCTCATGAGGTCTCTAATTTTTTAACTATTAAATTAAATTAAATTATTATTTTTAATTTAAGAAGTAGAGACCTCATGAGGTCTACACTTGTAAAATTAAAAATAATAATTTAATTTAATTGAATAGTTAAAAAATTAGAGACCTCATGAGGTCTCTTAAACAAAACAAAAAACCTAGCCAAAATTAAAATAGCTCTCTTTCTTCCCTCTCTCTTATTTTTTTGTCGACCGCCTCTCTCTCTTTCTCATCGGCCTCGTCGACCCTCTCTCTGTATCGTCTCTCTTTCTCGTTGACCCTCTCTCTCTGTATCGTCCCTCTATCTCTCATCGTTCCTCTCCGCCGTCGTCTTCTCCGTCTCCTCTATCCGCCGCCAGCTCTCCGCCATTTGCAGTCGTGCTTCAGCAGGTGGAGGTCGCGCCGCCTCCATCTCCGCCATTTGCAGTCGCCTCAGCAGCAGCGTTCCCCTTTGACTCCATGTAAATTTTTTGAACAAATTAATTCTTTGAAAATAAGTTAGTTCTAGTGTTAACATTTTTCTTGAGGGTAGAAAAACAAGTGGGATTGGGATTTTCTTAGTTGTTGAAGGGACGAAGAAACAAAATGGTTCAATCTTTGTGTGTTACAAGTTTAGTTTCAAATGGTTCATCAATTGCTGAAAATCAGAAAAATACTTGTCTTCATTTATACTTATCAAATAAAATGAGGAATCGAGCATGAATTGATGATATTAGAATATGAGTTAAGCTAATTTTTGACAGATTTGAACCTTAGATTCATGTTTTGTGTTGAATCTTAAAATGATTCAAGCAAGGGTTTAGACTTATGGAATGCAATGGTAGATGACTAGTATTATATTGTACTTCTCCTTCCCGCTCTGCAAAGCATGCTTCTGAAGTTTTTCAGTTAGGAGGCTTTAAGTACTTTGGCGGTTGAAGGATCAAGTTTTTCTTAATTAAGTACTTGTCGTTGTGACAAGCAAACTTCCTTTTAAATGATAATTTTTCCTCCAAGTTCAAATTTAATAACTTTCTTTTAAGCATCTTAAGTTTAATATGACAATCCTTTAATGAAGTGCTCTTTTCCTCCCATATTCAACCTATCAATTAGACACATCTCCATGTGACTCGTATAATGATCTAGTCAAAATTTTCTCTTAATTTGGAGCTAAACAAACCAAATTCTATTTTAGGGAGGAGGTCGTACTAAACTGTGGTGCATTTGGGCAAAGTACATTCTAGTTCCACTTAGTCAGGAAAATCTTTTCCCTACTGAAAGCTGTTGGTATTCTTGCAGGACTGGGTATATATGTTTCATTACATCTACTGATATAAAAGAAGTAATATACCGCATTTCCCTTGGAAGCGTTGGAAGCATGTTTATTCCTAATTCATGTTTCCTGGATTTATAAAGTTGTAGTGTCTACCATGTCATTATGAATGTGGTATTAGAACATGAATATCGAAAATTTGTGAGGGGTCGTCATCTTATTTGGGGAGGTTGTATTAATGGTTGAAAGCTTTGTTTTTTTGTTATGCTTGGAAGTATAGAACTTGATCTTAACCTGCATCATGCACCACTTTTTTGTTTCTTCTGTTGCAATGTCCAAACTTCTTGGTGCAATTGTCTTTTTCCTTTTTCTTTTTTGTAATTGCAAGGAATATTTGGTTCTTCCTGATGATCTCTTTGTTTAGGTTTGACTTGGAATTACAGTTTGCGGGTCTTAAGGCTCAATTCGATGCATTACTTGCTTCAGGAGGGATTCCCCCTTGTTCTGGTGATGTCACTTTTCCTCCTTGACCTCCTCAATCTCAACCTACTCAATATCCAATGTATGGTCAACAAAGAAATATGACCCATGAGAGTAGTAGTGATGAAGAAAGTGATGATTATGTGGCAAACACACTACCACATTAGTGAAGTTTAGACTTGTGATAGTTAACTTATGGATCATTTTGTTAACTTTATAATTTTGTGATGGGAATTATTTGTTTTGTGAATACATGATAACAATGGAATGTATTATATAACTTATGGATATCATGGTTTTTGTTTAATATATAATTATGTTGAAGTGAGTTGCAATTGAGTTGATAAGAGAATATTTAGTAAATGTATTGCTTCAATTGAGTTTTTGAAGCTCTTTGAGTTTGATTTGGGTACTGAATTAAAATGACAGGTGATGAGAAGCCGCAGAAATAATAATTTTCTGCCAGTTTTTTTCCAGAAAAAGAGACCTCATGAGGTCTCTTTTTTGCATTAATTTTCCAGATATTTTATGATAAAGACCTCATGAGGTCTCTTTTTTGCATTAATTTTTCCAGATATTTCATAATAGAGACCTCATGAGGTCTCTATTTAACATTTTCGATTTTATAAATGCAGTAAAGAGACCTCATGAGGTCTCTCTTTTGTATTAATTTTTTCACCTATTTCATAATAGAGCAGGTCTCTAATTAACATTTTATATTTTATAAATGCAGAAAAGAGACCTCATGAGGTGTCTGTAAAAAAGTGACCTGTATTTTACTGACCTATCGTTGAGGTCTCTTTTTCGGTCTCTTTTTCCGTAAAAGAGACCTCATGAGGTCTCTTTTCTAGATCTCTTTTTGGTTTTTTTTAGTAGTGCCATTTGTCTTGTTATATCTATTATATATATATATATATATATATATATATATATATATATATATATATATATATATATATTATCATCAGAGACGGAGCCAAGATTAGGAGTTTGAAGTTCTAAATCAATTTTATTTGAAGGTTCACATGATAACATACATATATTTATTTAATTTTTTAATATAAGTATAAAATCTACGAAAAAACTAATGAATACGTTCAAACACATAAAATGTCACCTACCTCTGTCTCTTGAATACTAGAGATATTTTAAAAAATAGAACAATCCTTCACCAACTTTGAGCAGCCATCTCACCACCTATCGTCAACATCGTCTAACTTAGGGTTACAAGTCAAAATAAAACTTTGAGTAATTACTATTAATTAATTAACAAGGGAACTTTAAAACACTAACAACACATATATTATATTAGTGGTATATGTTGTTGATATTTGACAACACAATAGATGGAAAGTTGATAATTATTGCGATTAAGAATTAGGATAGAAAGTTAATAGGTAATTGAGTATGATTTAATTTTTTTTATTGATAATATAATTAGTGTTATCTTGTTTTTTGAATTTTTATTTTTTATTATTTTTTTTAATTTATTTATCGTATTATTTATTATTGTTAATGTATTTTCTCAATGGCTACTTTACTATTTATATTTTTTTTCATATCTACTTTGAAATGTTTTATCTAAATCAAGTCCAAGGATCAATCACAAAATATTTTTCTATTTGAGCAATAAAAGTGCAGAGAGTCGAAATTTTATTGAAAAATATCAAAATATAGAAAATGAACACATTTAAAAAGATAAGGTGAATCCAGATAAAATAACTGAAAAATATAATTTTTCGATGAAAAATAATAACTCAAATAATTTTGTTTTCTTGATTGAGTAATTGGTTTGGTTTGAGGGAGCACAATGGCAAGTAGGTTCATGAAATAAATACAAAATTAAAAATTGAAATAAATGCAACTGTCAATGGTACGTCTAGTTTATTATTAGCCCCACCGACAATCATTTTTGTATTAAAATTTAATAATCAACTGTTTTTTAATTTAATTCTTCCCCTTAATTTTTGTCTTACGTTGTATATTAAAATATTTACTCTAGTACATGTTAATATCATTTAATATAATTATAGTTAAACACTTACACTACTAGGATTTAGGGTCTGTCTCACCAATTTTTTACTCAGAAAAATAAAAAAAGTTATTGTATAATAAATTTATAGTTTTTTTAAAAAAATCATTTGGTGCTCGAAACTCACATAAAATTTTTAAGGATATAGTAATTTCAATACTGTTTTATGAATTTTAATCAAAATTATTATGTATAAGATCATATTAAACAACCATAAATTTTTTGTATCAGGTGAACTCATTTTTAAAACTTTTTTTTTTTACTCCATGCATTTATCAACACAATATTCTAATATTTTCTATATATAAATCTTTTTTTATTGTTTATTTGATATTGTTGTTGTGTTACCAAAAAGTTATTAGAATAATATGTCTAATGTTATTTTATTAAATTTGACCGACACTATCTTGTCCCTACCAAAAAAAAAAAAAAACTTGGTTAAAGCTAACTAATTGTGGCTTGTAGTTTGTTGCTTTTAGTTTAAGTTTTTTTTTTTATAAAAAACATTTATTTATTTATTTTATACCAAACGAGGCTACTTTGTTAACATATCAGAAAGCACAGTCACAACTAACATAAGAAAAAATAATCAAATTTCTTCTTTTTGTTTTCCTTTTTTCACTATTTTTTAACGAGAAGCGATGTGAAAAAAAAAAAAAGATATTGTTCTTTTCTATTTGTCAAGCTAAGTCTTGACTCATTTAAACGAAATTTACATCTGATTAAAAAGAAAGAGTAATATAACTCAGTGTTTTTTATGTAACAAAATATGTAAATTGATTCTACTTTTTACTTTACTATGTAAAGTTAATTTATTGTAAGTTGGAATACGAAATTAAAAGAAAATGTGATTATATCAATCAATCTTTTTTGTTGCTATGTCTAGAGATTGTTTGTTGAAAGAGTAAATAATATTAAGTCAATATGTGGAGCCCTTAAATTTTCTACAAATAGAATGGGTAGAGAAGAAGTTAGATAATTTATTATTTGTGCATTAAAAAGGAATTGTATGTACAAATATTAAGACGTGGAGCATTATAATTTTCTACAAATAGTAAGGGGGAGACAAATTTTAGGAAAATTTAATCTTTTGTGTGTTAAATAAGTTATTTTTGAAGTCTTGAACAAGTAGTGTAATTAGTGATCTTAATTATTTTGGACAAACGTATGAGGAGAGATTTCAATAAAGTTTGGAGAATTTAAAATTAAATGTTCCTATAGAAAATGATATTTTTATTGGTGTTACAAATGGATCTTCAAAAATCAAAAATAAAGATTAAGATGAATTATGTTTTGAATTAGTATTTTGATATACAAAAATAAGTTTGCACTTATAATATTATACTAGATACGGTACTACAATTATAACAATTTCATGTCTATCCTAATAAGTTAGAAATGATTTAAAGCAATAACAGTAAAATACGATGATAAATCCTTTGTCTAAATTTAATTTCTCTTTTTAACTTTCTCAAGAAAAAAAAGTCAAAATATAATTTGTTTAATAATATCTTTTTCACCACAATGAAAAAAGGGGATAAAAGCTTACAAATATTGTTCTTTAATTAGTCACGATTAATAAATATACGTTAATCAAAATCTAACCACTCTGATTAATGTTTGGTCAAAAAAATTACCAGTATTTAAATAAATAAATAAATTATTGAAAGTAAAAAATAATGTTTAAAAAAATGAACTCGTATATAATCAGAAATACAAATTAATATTGTCTTTAATTTTTAAAATAATGTAACATGAAAAAAGATAAAAATAATCTTTTCACATTTTCAAATTTCAGTATTTTTGTTTTTTTTGCCAAAATTAATTTTCGAATTTCAAACTCCGTTTTTTTTTTTTTTGAAAAAAAGATCATGGCCTCTATAAAGTTTAACATTAACATGAGATTGCATGCTAATTATTTTATGCGGACACATGTAAGTTTATAACATCTTGATATAAAACAATATTAATTTAATTTATAAAGTTATCATCTTTGAAAAACTTTTTTTTAAAAAGAGGTTTATGTGGGGACATGTTGCTGGTGGCTAAAAGACCAATTTTTAAAAATTTATTTTAAAATATCAAATATTCAAAATGAAGTGACAATTGTTCGAACTTAGTCACGTTAAATTTTATTTGGTCAAAGTCATAATTGTTACAACATTGAGCTTTGTAGATTTACAAAGTCTAACATATATTAATTGATGATGATAAAAAAAAAGTACTAACATATAAAAATTGAACATAAGTCCCATGGTCAATATTTTTGGTCTTTATTATGACGATGCAAAAAAAATTAAAAATAAATTAAATAAATATTCTTATGAAATATGAAATAAATTTATTTTTAATTTACTATAATGTACTAACAATAAAATAGAAACGAATATGCATTATTTTCTAACCATAACTAACGTCCTTATAATTTATTAAGATAAATTTAGTGTAATTAATACTTGAATGATTTTTTTTATTTTATTTTGTCTCTCTCTCTACCTCTCAAATTTCTACAACATAAAGTTATTTTTCAAGACATTTTTAGTATTTTTTTATTTCCATTTTCTTAGATAATTTTAATTAAAAGTAAAAACTATATTATCTATCTCTAGAACAATGTGTAAGTTGAGTTTAGAATATCGTGAGACAATCTAATTCATGGTTGAGGGTAACGTTAAATAACATATAAATAGTAAGTTCACACTAAAATAACTATTATTCTAATTTGATTTTTCAAAGCTTAACATAAATAATAATAATATTTTTTTTTTTTGAAAATTCGAGATAAAGGTTAAACGAGCCCATTCGAACAACGAAGGATGGTCAATTAAAACTAATATCCTCCGCGTTCCTTTCGATTTTTCCTTAATTAGGCGTAAGACTAGAAGTCAAGTTCAAGCGACAGCGATGCAACAACGGGCCCATATATAAATCATCTTTTCTCTTTCTAATTTTTATTTTTTTTAAGCTTCTCTCTCAATTCTGTTTTATTTACTACTCTCTTTTAACTCTGGTTCATTTCTAGTGTTTCACAAAATCCAAGTGTTTCTTCAACAAAGGATAATCATTCTCCAGGTGCGGTTTTTTTTTTTGAATTTTTGATAGTAGAAACTAGAAAATGTGTTTGCAACAGTGTGATTGTTTGATATATTTTGACTGGAATTTTCCATTGTTACTGTTGATTTTGCTGCTTACTTTTCAGTTTTAAGCAGTTCGATCTGTACATTTCGGGAATACTGTTGAGCTACGCTTCGTTTTTATCGTTTTTCAGAGTTTTGAATGCTTTGAAGTTTGGATTTAAGTTTGATTTTTCGAGTTTTGCTTGTAGTTTCTTCTAACGAAGTACGTTTCGGCATTTTTAAAATTTTTCTTTACGGTTATGATGGTAGAAAATGTTGGCGAGCTTTCGTTATGGCAGTTGTGATTGTTCAAATTTTTGTATGGAATTTTCATTTGTTACTGTAGATTTTGCTTTTGCTGCTTACTTTTCTGTTCGATCTGTACATTTCGGGAATAGTCTCGAACTGAGGCTTGTTTTTTCTCGGTTGTCACAGTCGAAGTGTTTTTAAGTTTGGATTTAAGTGCGATTTATTAGAGAACTGTTTGTAACTATTTCATTTTGTTTGGTTATGCTGTTTATTTTTACAGTTTCAAGCTCATCGATCTGTGCATTTTTGGAATTTCTTCTATTTTTTAACTTCTCCGGCGTAATTGTATGCTTTGTTGTTTTTTTTGGAAGTTGAAAGTGTGTTGATTTTTAATAGCAGTTTTGAGTTTTAATCGGAAGTTTCTTCTGTTTAGCTTTCAGGTTTAAGCTGTTAGATTTGTGCATTGTGCTTCATATCGAAGGAAACTGCGGCGCTCTAGGATTAGTTGCTCGGTTAATGTGAATTTGCAGATCACAGTGGGTCTCTGGAGTCTGGAGAAGCAAATTTGTAGGCTTTTCTGGTGAATATGGAGGAAATGTACTCGTGTAAACTCTGAGTATGATTAAGTAAGATTTTTCTTTTGTTTTTTCCTATGTTTGATGCTCATACTTCTTCCATTTCTTATTCTCTTTATGTTAGGTATTTGCACTGTTCCGTTTTTCTTTTATGTTGTGTTTTGTTGAGATTGAGATCTGTAGTTGAAAACTGGCAGTTGAGTACTTATGGTGCTTGTACATTGTGCTGATCTGAATTGTTTGTCTGTTATGTTAATTGTTTATTATGTAACTTCAGGTGCTGGCTTCAGCGACACATCTTAGTTTAAATACTGATAATTGAAGAATTAAGCAGAATTTAATATAGCTTTTGAGTGTGTAAAATCTTGGAAATAGTTATGAGTATTTAATTTTCTCAGAAGACAGGGCAAGAATCTAGTTATTATCTATCAAAATTTCCACTCTGTTATCTGTAATTTATACTTCGGATGTTTATTTTAGAGCATTTCCAGCTCTTCATATGCTCTAGATAAATATTGATACTATTCCTTTTCCTGATAGCCTTCAATGTTCCTCTCCATTTCTTTTTACCGGTACAATGATCCTGTTAATAGAAGTTAAATATGCTCAGGAAGGGACAGAAATTCATTAGGATTGTCAAATGGAAGGTTTATTGATTTTTAGTTATTTTATCTGAGAGCTTTTTTTTCCCTTGTTTTTTCAAACTAAGAATATCAGATAGAAAACATGATATTATCACCTTTGTATGACAAAGTAGGACAGTTATGATCCATTTGATTTTATATATAATCTTCGAATCTTTTCTCTTGACTTGGCTGGCCTTAGTGTGTTTGACAGACTTCTTTGTTTCTCTTGTCTTTGCTATTTAAGTACTACTGAAACTTCTCCAAGTTATATAAACTGCAGACACTGCTTCTTAGCTGCTCCCCTTACTATTTCTATATATAGCTTGGAACAAACTATTCTGCATTCAAGTTCTTATCTTTCCCTCCATCAAAAAAGAAAGTTCGCATCTTTGCTTTGGAGCACTTTGTTCCTTTATTTAGAACCAATTTCTCTGTTCAATCTGTTAGCCACTGACAGGAGACTTACATAAAGCATAAGTCCTTTAGGTGTTCAATTCATTCTTGGAAAACTACATTTTTTGATGTTCAAGAACATGCCCCCAAATTGATCATCAGCCAAGCAGTCAGCTTAGGTTCGACGTTTCCTTAGGCAGTTGTACATGAATCTATAGTCTCATATTAGACATTTTTTCATCTCACCTACCATCGTTATTTGGGGCTCCAATGCGGGAACAATGTAATAGTGTGTGCTTTATTTGGTGTTCTGAAGAAACAAGCATCGTTTCTTTTTGACTTTTGCACTGTACTAATAACCTAAAGTGACTTACACTTGAGTCTGGACTCACATGATTAAGATTTGGTGTTGCACTTCAAGTTGGTTGTGGTTCTTTCTCCTCGTTAGCATAGACTTACACTTGAGTCTGGGTCACATGATTAAGATTTGGTGTTGCGCTTCAAGTTGGTTGTGGTTCTTTTCTCCTCGTTAGCATAAGTAATTAAATTATTATCATCTGTTGCAGGTGCTACTGTTCTATTGACTCTTGGGGCTCATCTAGTCAGACATTTGATGAATTAAGTGCTAAATGATTTAATAGTTGTACTGAGAATAGAAATGAAGAAATGGTACGGTGGTGTTTTAACAACATCCCTGTTGATGTTTTTGGTCCTGGGATACTGTGTGATGAGGAAACCTGTCAAGGAAAGCTATGTTACAAGTTCTCTCTACTTCAATATGACAAATCCCCTTGAATGGATAAATGCTATGGCTCCACCTGCAGCTCACCATCCAGAAAAAATTAATCAAGTAATACCTGCTGAGATTGTTGTGTCTGATCTCTTTATCAAGAGGAACCTGTCAGCTCAGGAGCAACAATCTTTGTCTACGTGGTATCAATTGAAAAGGTTAACTACTCATGATCTAGTTTTACCTAATGCTATAGAGGCGGTTAAGGAAGCCACTGTTGCATGGAACAACCTCATGAGTGCAGTAGAGAGGGACAAACTCGATACAAATGATAGTTCAATTAAGACAGGGAAACAGAAACAGTGTCCTCATTTTCTTAGCAAAACCAATGCTACTGAACTTGATGCTAGCGGCTTTAAGTTGCGGCTTCCTTGTGGTCTGAATCAGGGTTCTTCCATCACAATAATTGGCATTCCAAATGGTCTTCTTGGGAATTTTCGGATAGATTTGACTGGCGAACCACTACCAGGTGAACCAGACCCTCCTGTTATTCTGCACTACAATGTTAGGCTCCATGGTGATAAAATAACCGAGGATCCTGTAATCGTACAAAACACCTGGACTATTGCACATGACTGGGGTGAAGAGGAGCGCTGTCCATTACCATCAGATGAAAAGAGTAAGAAAGGTAACAGCTTTTTCCCTCTTCACATGAGAGAGTTCGTTCCTTGAAGTAGAAGTTCAAGCTTTGTAGCTCATTTTCCTACATTTCTTTCAACTCTTTCGACCGACTTTTTAGAAGCGATGCTGCACCCTCCTGTGTGACCAATTAACTGCAATCAAAATTTGGACATGCCTTTTTTGGAAATAAAATTGTTATTATTCTTGAAGACGATGTCACCTTTGGAGGTCCAGATCCTGCAAATATATGGGTATTTAAGTTGTGTGCTGATATTGTACTAAACATTCTGAAAATGGTCTGTTCTCTTTAAATACTTATTTTCTTGGAACTTTTTTTTCAGTGTCTCTTCCCTGTAGATATTGATGATAGAATTGTCTTCCTCTTGTTAACCAACTTAGTGACTTATTTTTCCATTGCTGCAAATCTTTTCTCCGATTTGTTAAAAGCTGATTGGTCTATTTCCTGGAATCGAAATGATTTCCGAAATTGCATTATCTCCTTTGCTCCTCTATTTTCTCTGCTTGATGAGATTTCCTTTTTCTCTTTTAGCCTCGTCTTTTTCAGCTTCAATGATGTCCTTAGTTGTTCACCCTGTGCTCGTTGCATTGTTTCTAACATTGTTTACCTTTTTCATCAGTGGATGAATTGGATCAATGCAATGGGATGGTAGGCAATGTCATGTCCACTCGGCATGTCATTGCAACAAATAAATCTAGCATGGTTCAGGACGGGGCTAAATCAAGAAAATATTTTCCTTTCAAGCAAGGATATCTGTCAGTTGCCACGCTGAGAGTAGGATCTGAAGGAATTCAGATGACAGTTGATGGAAGACACATAACATCGTTTGCTTTCCGTGAAGTAATTTTCCCCCCCATTTCCTTTTCTCCTCTTTGTTTCCTCAGAATTTTATCATGGATCTTTCTGCATCAATCATAATGGTTATCTGTTTTACTGAATCTTCTTTAATTTGGATATATATCTTATCAGACTTTGGAACCATGGCTCATAAGTGAAGTGAGGATATCGGGAGACATAAAATTAATTTCTGTTGTCGCAAGTGGTTTACCAACATCAGAGGATTCAGAGCATATAAGCGACTTGGAAGCCTTAAAAGCAGCTCCTCTTCCTCCACGAAAAAGACTAGATCTCTTTATTGGTGTATTTTCTACAGCAAATAATTTTAAGCGTAGAATGGCTGTCCGTAGAACTTGGATGCAATATGATGCAGTGCGGTCTGGACAAGTTGCGGTGCGGTTTTTTGTTGGCTTGGTGAGTGATTCTTTTCTTTGTACTCCATAATGTGATACTACCATTGGTTTAAAGGTAGTATAGTGTTCAATGCCGATGCTAATTTGTTCCTAATTACTGGATCTTGGGTATTAAGTGTCATAGTTTCATGTTCTGCTGCTCATTAGAAGTCACATATTAGATTTCAATAACTGAAACTTCATTTGACAAGATATTCTTTGTTATGCATTTGCTGTAGCATAAAAACCAAATGGTGAATGAAGAGCTCTGGAATGAGGCTCGGACATACAGAGACATCCAGCTGATGCCTTTTGTTGATTACTACAGTCTTATCACTTGGAAAACCATTGCCATCTGTGTTTTTGGGGTAAAATCCTGTCTCTTCCTAACTCATGGCGTATCTCGTGCACCTCTTGTTGACATCATCTATTGGACAGACGGAGGTTGTTTCTGCAAAGTTTGTCATGAAGACAGATGATGATGCATTTGTTCGAGTGGATGAAATCTTATCTTCTATGGAGAGGGTTAACACGACTCGTGGATTGTTATATGGACTTATTAACGCAGATTCCCAACCTCACAGGAGTCCAGACAGCAAGTGGTTTATCAGTCCAGAGGTGAATATCTTCGTCATTTATCTCATATTTCATAACCGATATCATCCCTTACTCTATTTTAGTGGTCAGCAATGACAACAGAGCATCTGTAATAGTAACAACTTTAATTCTCACTAATTTGATCATAAAATGAAATAACACATTCATCTGGTGTTTCATGCGTATTCAATCTTTTATTGATGTATGTATAGGAATGGTCTGAAGAAACTTACCCTCCTTGGGCACATGGACCTGGTTATGTCGTCTCCAGCGATATAGCAAAAACAATCAGCTCGAAACAGAGAAAAGGCCGCCTAAAGGTAAAGTGAACCTTTGTCTTTTTTTTTACTTATTCAACTGTCATTTAAGTTGGTGAAGTTTACATGTGCAAATGTATCATTCAGTCCCTCAGGTCATGTATCTCCTATTTAATTCTAAAATGTTACAAGTTCCTTGAAAATGCAGATGTTTAAGCTTGAAGATGTTGCTATGGGCATCTGGATTTCCGAAATGAAGAAAAAAGGGTTGGAAGTGAAGTATGAAAAGGAAGAGAGGATTTTTAATGAAGGTTGCCGGGATGGTTATGTAATTGCCCATTACCAAAGCCCTAGAGAGATGCTATGTCTCTGGCAAAAGATTGAAGAGAGTAAACGAGCTTTATGTTGTGGTGATTAATGCAAAATAGCTTTCGTCTGCGTTCTGAAGGCTCAGAAGTTTCTATAACTATGATTCTGCATAGCTGACCATGGACATGTACTTGAGTAGGTCGCGAATGAAGAGGCCAAAGTAATGCTTATACCACGTTGTTGTAGTAGGAGGTAGAGTAGTTACTAGCATATTGATATAAGTAGGTGATTAGATTAGCTTGTTACATACATCATCATAGATTTGATTAGTGAAGATGTTGAGGAAGGTATCTGTATTATAAATAGAGTAAACTGGGGGCATTATACGTTGTATAGAGTACGGGTACTCTACGATTCGGTGATTATTTTGTATGTAAATCACAGGATCTCTCGTACCCATTATCGTTGAGTGATGGAGAGCATATTACATTATATTCTGACGTTGGAGTTCTTGTCTGCATTACATCTTGTAGCTGTGTGGAACCTGGATATGCAGTGGAAGGGAAGGAGCCTAAATCGACCCAATGATGAAAAAAGGATTGAACAATTTCGCAGTATCATTTTATAGTTCACCATCCCAGAATTCATCTGGGGATGTGTACGGTCCATCTGGATGTACAAAAAGTTCACCTTTGAAGAATCTCTTGAATCTTACCATTTTCTTCATTGCTTAAATACCAATCCAAAATTTGAAGATTCTCTTTCATTCTATCCTTGTTAAAAACTCTTCACTAATACACTAACTCCTTGCTCATATACCCATCTCAATGCCACCTACAAATATCAAACAATTTATTTGTAACATTCTTCCATAGCTTGCCATGTTCCTCTTATGTCAAATGGAATTACATCCTCATTTACCAACTTTATTGCTTGGTCATCACCATTCTTCATCCTCACTGGCCAATGTATATGGTATAAGTCCAAGTAATCCATTCTTAGCCTCCTACAAATTCAAATGTACGACATATCTTACTCCTATCTTAATATTCATGATTGAGTACCCAAAAAGAAAGAGATTCATGATTCAGTATAAATTTGATGCATGTGTATTGAGTTTGTAACAATAAAAATAACAATAATTATCTATGTTTCAACTCCAAACAAGTTATGTTTGATTATAATATATGAATTCTTACGTCCATTCTCTTCATATAATCATGTTTCAATCCATATTATTAAGGAATTTCAATTTATGTAGGATAGTTTGATAAGATACAAAGTATTTTTTTGAAAAAATGATGACCAGTAAAGTATTTTTGCTTTCCTTCACGAAGGGGAGTCTTGAATTGACCAGTAAAGTTAATACAACATAACACCACTAAAGTTACTACTATGTAAGGTCTCTTAGAGAAATGCAAAGTAAAAGTACATATGTTACAGATCATCGTAGTTCAATACAAGATAGATAGATTTTAAATAAATATCAACCAACGTATATTACAATACATGAAAGAATGTAAACGTAGATATCTAAGCAGACATACATCCAACACCATATCTCGAATTAGGAAAAACAAGAAAAAGTCCACTACAAATAACTCCAACCATTAATGGAAAACTCCTCATAATTTCATCAAGTTCTTTAGCATGTCCAGGAAATAGACAAAGTGTTACTCTGTGATCAGAAAATGCAATTGCCACAAACACCAAAACAGACATCATTGCATGTACAAAATCTGTCACTCCCACAATGTACCTAGTCACAACAAACCAAAACAAAACGATGTCAACACCCTAAATCAAAGAAAATAAAAAACATCGTAAATTTCGTCCATAATGTTGAAGATTTTCCTATATAACTATAACATCTCATGGTGAAACAATGACTTTGAGGCATGAAATCGACTAATAAGTTGCGAAATCGACTAATTATATTTAAAAAGCAGTAAGAATCAGTCACAAATTAACAAATTCTGGATTAAAACTGTCACAATTTTCATGTATATTGATAAATTCTGAAATAAAACTGTCAAAATTTTGAAAAAATCTTTCTATTTTGTTACAACCATAAAACTATCATAATTTTTGTTACCGAAACTATTGTCAGTAATCATAAAATTTTCACAATTTTAGTAAATAAAAATCTTTCGTAAAAAAATACTCCCGTCACAAATCTGTATATTTTCTCTTTACTCGTAGAAAATAGTATTCACACCTAAAGGCGATTTTACATCTCTCACACATTAAAACATCAAAAGAATCATCACTAAAAGTTACCTATCATAAAAAATTTCACAAAATGAAAACTCTCTACTAAAAAATAACTCATAGAAGAATAATGTTCATAACCAAGGGCGATTTACAAAAATATTCCAACACAAATATCAATTTTTTTTTAAATACAAAACAGTGTTCATGGCTAAGCGCGATTAAATTAAATTTACCTTTCATCTTTTGGCACATCGACACCAAGTCCAGTCTTGAAAACTTTCAAACCTCTTGGTGTAACAAAACCATAGTAAATTTTACCATCAGGACCTCGAAAACTATCGGTAAAATGAAAGAAAAAACATGACAAAGTACAAAGTCCAAGTAACGTTAAAATCATAAATGTAGTAATTGGTGAACAATCTCCTTTACCAAATACTGAGGGAAGTAACATTTCAAATGTTAAAAGGGTTCCCGTTGGGAGAAAATTAACAAGTAATGAAGTTTTTGAAAGTGTTTTTTGTACACCATTTGCCATTGCTCTTCTTTTTTTACCACCAATTGGTATTGGTAATTCTGGGATTATTTCACCTTGTGGTAAATTAGTAGGATACATAGACGATGAATTATCGACGCGTTTCGATGTACTATACATTTTTATTCCAATTCCTTCACTAGTTTGCTCCATTTTTGTGGTTTTTGGTTGAGAAAATTGTGAAAGTTTGAATGAAGTTTTGATGTGGTTTTTTTGGTTTATTTATAGTTTTTACATTTGAAATGTGTAGACAGATAGATAGTAAATCATTTATCATTCATTATAACTACTTTATAACTGTATTCTTCATAGGGTCAGTTAATATCCTAAGCAGTTTAAATAATAAATAAAAATAAGCAGTTTTAAAAATGTCAACCGAAAAGCATTTTTTTAAAATAAAAGAAATATTTATATTTTGAAAATATGTGGTTTTTGGTCAATAAATAAAAAAAGGTTTTTAAGTTGTAGCAGAAACAATTTTTCTGTGTTAAAAAAAGGCTAGTAAAAATTACTGTTTTATTGAAAACAGGCTATTGATTTTCTTTTCCCTCTATTCTTATTCAGATAATGAATTATTTTCAAAATTGATCAGACAAAAGAAAATAGAACCTCGAATTTGACTATACTAAACCAAATAAGGATAAGTATCGATAACTCTGTCCATCAAAGCTAGACGTATGGAAAAAAAAAAATCTAGTGATTTTGTCCCTTCTAAGACTTGAAATTTTATAGACCGCTAGGTCGTATTCACACACATGATTAGTAGCGCGATTCTATAGAATCCAAACTTTTTGAGATTGAAATGTATATAACATGTGCCAAATACCAAGTTTAGATAGAAGTTAGATATACATCATAATCCACTCAGGTATTTCAAAACACACAACGTCTAAATTCTGAATTATTTCGCAACAGTTTTGTAAAAGGTAAGAGCTTCAGAGTCTTAAAAGGCTATACAAAATGCACATAGAAAAGAAGGATGAACTATTTGAACATGAAACCATGTCGAGAAATGGCAATCTCAAAGGCTTGCATTCTGTCTCCTCGAGCAAAACCATTTCGATCATAACATGAAATTTCATCGATGTTGAGGTCAACACAAGCCTGCACTAGTTTCTCACCAACACGTTCCGCTGCTTCCTGTGATCAAGGGGGACAAAGTCAGGGGAAACGGGGATCATAAGATGAAATATCATCGATGGTCTCAATGTGCTGTAGATACTCACTATGGTGCTGCAAGGTGGATCACCGCGTATTGATTTTTGTAAAGTGCTTCCGTAAAACAAGCACTTCTTGTTCTGGTCATCTATCAGTGTAGCATACAACTGTTTGCCTGAGCAAAAGACTGAGAGTCTTGGTTTTTCAGGTGTGCCATTAAACTGCCAAAGACCGAATAAAAAGTTTAATGATTAAAGTAAATCAATAAACTTACACATATATGCTTTTTTTGTTGTGATTGAGTGAGCGAAAGAGCAAGTCCATGAAATGATTTTAGAGAACAATTAAGATTCAACATTGCATTCGGCAACAAAAATGGACAATAGATCAAGAATACAGAACACACCAAATGACGTTTCAAGACATCTTGGAACATGTCCAAAAATGTGAAGCAAGAGCAAAGGTACAAATCACCTATTCCTACTAGATATAGAGATATGCAATGTTTTAAATGTCGCGGTGTAGGTAATATGGCATATGAGTGTCCTTATAGACGAGCCATGTTGTCGAAGCCTGATGGTCTTTATGCAACGGGTGAAAGCATTAAATAGTAATCCATTAGGCAAGAAAGTTGAAGTCATTGCCAAGAAACCAATAAATTCTTTGCATTAACCTTCTTCAATCATGTACGCTTGTTCTGTTTCTAAGCAGAAACGATCAATCTGTGCGATCTTGAAGCCAAGTTACATAAATCAGTTTCTTTTTTCTATCCGAACACCAATATATTGCAATAAAATACATCAGCACCAATCTTCTGCACTTCTATTACTTAACAACAAAAACATACCTAGTGTAATTCTATAAATAGAGTCTGGGGAGGATAAGATGTACGTACACCATAGCCCTATCTTTATGAGTGTAGAGAGGTTGTTTCCAATAAACGCTCCACTCAATAGAGAAGTTATTCAGAGAAGCGTTGCAAGAAGTAAAAAATGAAATGATACAAAGCAAAATGAAGCAATAGATAGTTTAAGCACATTAAAGAAAAGAAACCACGCGATTACTAAACACTATTACTAATAAGGAGAAGAGGATATAGGGCTAACCCCCTTGCCTCTCACACCTAACACGCAGCCACACTCAGCTACCTACCGACCTTCCTCCCTTCCTATCTAGGGTCCTTAGTAAGCTGAAGTTATAACACAGAAATGTGGCTACATTAAATAGCATATCATGCCTCAAATTTGAGACTAAACAGTATTTTGCTGGGCAGAGATAACAAGAGCCATAATTTTACCAAAGGTCACATACCTTCTTTCGAATTCGCCTATTTCGAAGTTTAGCACTCTCAGTCCGAGAATTAGCTTTAGCTGTAGCTTGAATTACCAATGGCTTCATGTTTAAGCCTATAAAGTATAATATACAAAGCTAAAGTACAAACCAGAACAAAAATTCTAATACTAAAACACATTATTATCTAATAAAGCTATAAACTTTAGAGCAATTGACCGTTAAAACTTACTTTTAATTTGGATAGAATGAGTGGTATATGAGTGATTTATACAAATCCCAAAGAGCTCACAATTCTTGATTTTTAGTGAACAAACATTACCCAAAGCCATTGTTGCCATTCTTTAAGGCTAGTTTTTTCACTTGCTAAGAGAAATCAAAGCAGACCCATTTCTCAAAAATGGACATTTTTGGTGCCACACTCTTTGGTGAATTTAATCAAATAGGTTATCTGCAAAATACCTTCTTCCCATGGCACACTCTGTAGAAGACAAAAAGAAGAGAATGAAATATTTTTGAGACTCAAATCTCAATTAATAAGTATATGGTTTTTGGGCTGGATATAAGCCCAAAATAAGCAAAGAAAGTTGTAGTCCATGAAATTTTTCGAAATTTTATGATTAAACGTGTTTTTTAGAATTAAATTTTTGAAAAAAATAAAAAATTAATGATGATCAAACACCATTAAATACATGAAAAATATATTTAAATTGTTTTTTTAATTGTCTTAAACAGGTCAATTAGCTCAAAGTTGAAATTAAAGAATTATAAAAAAAATTAATGTAATATTTTTTGTACATATTAAAACAGAGGAAGCATATAGAAACTATAGCATAAGGACGAGGGTATTGAATTTATATAATGTTACAAATCAATAATTTAAATCAATAATTTGAATGACAAATTAAGAAGAAAAATAGGGTATGAGTAAGTATGATGAGAAAGATAAAGAGTGAAAAATAAAATATAATTATTAAATATTAAGTGACTTGCCAAAATGAGAAAGAAAAATATTAATTTAACAATATGATTTCATCAAATTGGTCGTCTTTTTCTTTTACCTAATGATGATATTAAAATAATACGATTTAAGTAACATCAAAATAAAAATATTGTATTTTAACTAACAATACTACCATTAAATAATTTGACATATAATTTGTACAAAAATTATTAGATAAACCTCAAGCATTGATCTTACGCACGTTTAAAACATACAATTAAATAACAAAACTGAAAACCTCATTACGTTAACAGTTGCTTGTCCGTTGGACGTGTTTAAAACATACAATCAAATCAAAAAACTAAAACCCATACGTGAATCTCATTACATTTTGCTAGTGCCTCGCCCCAAGCCAATTTCCAAAACTACCCTCTTAAAACACTAATATTTACAAGTTGACAAGTTCAATGGTGCTGGACCATAGAATGAAAATAAAGACTCACTAGTATTAGATTAAATCCCTCAAAAATATCTGCCATCTGTCTCAAAACTCAAAAGGATAAACACTAATTAATAATTAATTAATTAAATTAAATTAATTAATCAAAAATCATAAAAATCAACAACCACAGTTAACCGTCTACATAATTCCAGAATCTTCCACAACTTTCTGTGTGCTTCTTTGCCTCCATTTTATCTTCACTCCATCTGCGACTATTAATTCTCTATAGTGAATCTTCTTCTCTGAATTTTTCAAAAATATAGTCAATTTTAATGGCTTTCGAATCAGAATCAGAATCATCATTGATGGAGAATTTGATGAATTCTGGAAACAGAGACTCTTCTTTGTTTTTACCTTTCATTTTATCCATTACGAACAATTCAATTTCATCAAATCCAGATGAAGAATCAGATGAATCAACAACTCGATCTGAGTTTTCCGATCGGATCATACTTGTAAACCCGTTAACCCAAAACATGATCGTCATGGAAACACGTTCCTCTACTACTTTAGATTCGTTTCTGAACGAATTGATGAGCAAAGAAGGTCAGCCACCAGCTTCCAAAGCATCAATCGATGCACTTAAAAGTGTTGAGATTTGCGAAGAAGGAGAAAAAGGGGAGTGCTCTATCTGTTTGGATGATTGGGAAATCGGCGAGATAGCGAAAGAAATACCTTGTAAGCATAGATTTCATGGCGATTGTGTTGAAAAATGGTTGAAGATTCATGGGTCGTGTCCGATTTGTAGGTATAAAATGCCTGAAGAAAATGGTGAATCGAAAAATCGAGGGAGGAGGAGAGAGATTTGGATGAGTTTTTCAAGTTCAGAAAATCATAATAATCATACAGTTTCAGCTAATTTTAGTTCAGAAAATGATCATGATCAAGCTTAGAAAAAACTTGTGTTTTTTTTTTTTTGGTTCAAAATTTGCAGTTTTTTTTTTAAAATAATGTTATTGTACAGAGGCACATTTGTTTGTTGGATATGGTAAAATGGAGATTTATATTTACATGTTATTTAGTTATTCTATTTTATGTTATTTTTTATGATAGAGTTGTGTGATGTTATTTAGTGATTAAAATTGATATGATAAAACTCACATATGAAATGAAATAATTAGATACTTAAATTGGAGTTTGATGGTTACATATTTAAGTTTTTATTAAACTTTGAGATTTTTAATAATGGTCAAATACATAAAGCAGATTTTTAAATCATCATTGTCTCATATAGAAATCAGATTTTATGAGGAGTATTGTTAAAGGATATATATGTTGTTCCACAATTTATTAGTTCAATTGATAGTGAAAATATTCGAGAATAGTTGTATTTTACTTAAGTCATTTGAACACATTAGAAAACAAATGAGACTAACACGGTTTGTCTTCATTCTTTCAGTCAAAATTATTACAATTCGAACACAGTTGAAGGCATTTACAATAGAAAAGCCGATCAAAATCATTCAACGATATTTTAAAGAAACAAATTATATAGTGATTCAATGATTTAATAAAAAAAAATGACATAGTTAAGATATCCGAGAGAAAAAATCCAATAAATTTAGAAATTTATTTATATATTTGACCTTTAATAATTAAGAGAAAAACAACATTATAGGTTTACATATTCTAGAAAATAAAAACCCACTTTAGGAGGATTGGGGGACTAAACCTTGCACTAATTTAGGTTGTACTAGGAGATCAAATTTGAACCTCCAAATTTAGTATAAAAGCTCATTTTTTGAAAACTTTGTAGTGGTTATATTTAGTTTTTACCACATAAAACTTGATCAATAGCCTATGGCCTCTAAGCGTAATACATAAATATATTTTTTAATTTGATTTTAGTTTATATAAATATTAAAATTTGTATAAAATTGAATAAAATAGACACACATGTTCTATATGACAACTTTGATCCTACGTTGTGTCCTGATATATTATGTTAAGTAGAACTCATGTGCCTACTTGTTTAACTTTATACAATCTAAAATGTTTACATGTAGACACCTCAAGTTAGATGATATAAATGTGAAATGAAGTCAAATTAAATGATACATTTATATATTATGTCACAATAAAATATCCATTATAATTTAACTAAGTGAGTCAAAAAGAATGAGGTGCACATAAATCTTACTCTTATTTTGTGATTTAAAATTAATTCTGATAGATTGCTTTTATAAAAAATTAAGGCATGAAGAGAAAGAAGAAATTATGAAGACTTAATAAGTCAAACTATTGGAGAACTAAAGGTTCAATTTAGCTTTATTGTGTTATTGGGCTTAAGATCATTTTGGTTTCACAAGATTTTAATTAATTTAGGCCCTTTTTGGGCTGATATTTCACTTCAACTTTATCTTGTTCATGTTTCTCTCTCATTTTCTCTGTTTAATTTTGTATACCACTTTTCAAATATTCTCATGTGTTTTCACCTGATTTTTGGTTGTGTTTTGTGTTTTTTCCCATTATTAAATTAAAGTAACAAAGAAAGAACACTCTGCTACAACAACAATAATAGTATATTCATTGTAATTTTACACGTGACATCCGTAGAAACGCAGCCTTATTTTGATCCTACTAAAACTAGAAAGATTGTTTCAAATAAACTTTTTCACGAAAAGAAAGAAAGAATCATTAGGTGGTCACAAAAAATTGTTCACGTGACAATATTTGATAAGTGACAAACACATTAAATTACAATGATAGTGTAATTATCGGTTTGTACTAATTTATGTGATATTTTTTTTGTTTTTAAGATTCAAACAATTCAATTTTGACTAGAAATTCGAGCATGGAATCTTTAATTTTTTTTTAAATGAAATTTATATTTATAAACTAAGTAAAAAATATTATAAGTCATAATAATTGATAATTAAAATACTATTTGAAAAATATTTATAGTCAAAGATAGACTTATTCAAATCTCGAAATCTGAAAAGTATCACGTAAATTGAATGGAGGAGTATTATTTTTATATTAGCATTTTCTATTATTCATTTGTATTGATTTCTAAAACAAAATTACTAATAAATATTCTTTTTTGGTGTATTTTCAAGTTCCTTGCTTGCATATTTAGAAAAGCATATGAAAAATGGAATTCCTAGAACATATAGATTCTCCAAGTTTAGCAGCTCATATGCACCTGAGTTAGAATATGGTATCACAAAAAAAGAAAAAAAAAACTAAAAAAGAGATGCCATTTATCTATACATATTCTCTTGAGTTGTTTTGCACCTATGGTAGAAGAACTTCACTTTGAATAATCTTTCAACATCATATTCATTTTTTTCTTATATCAAATTGACTATCTAACTTGGCCAATGTGAACTCGTTCATATTGTCGATTTCAAGTCTGGATAAAGGTGGATGATTGTCAAGGGTCAGTCAGAAAATCCTATAAAATAGAAGCAAGGGTGCATACAATTTTTCCTCCCCAGACTTCTCTGGTGAACTTATACTTTTTTATTTTGTTATGTTTATAACGTAATACACTTTATTTCACATTATTTCGTTATTGCTATTGCTTTCAAATTTATATCCCCATTTCTCAAACTATTTAGAATGCTTTATTTATCCTGAGAACCTATTACAAATAGTTTCTCTATCTCTACGAGTTATCAAAAACACGTAATCTCACAATATAATCTGCATACACATTAGCCTCTTCGAATCTTACTTGTGAAATTACACTGCATATGTTATTGTCAGATTAACCATCCTTTTTTTTTATGGACTCATTCTCTGCAATGGAACAGAATCATGTACTTTTAGTAAATGTAAAACAGGGAAAACAGAGTTGTTACTTGTGAATTTGTGCTTATTATATCCAATACCTATCAATATGGATATACTTTGAAAAGTTCTCTTAAGTTTCATTCACAAAACAATATACATATTATTGTTATTATTATTATTCTATAAACAACATTATTACCTATAGGAATCAATGACTTTTTATATAGAATAAAAATAAATACAATTCTAACTATACTCATTCAAGTCTATAACTTTTGTAACATTTTCATCATACTCATTTGGACATTTTCTATTCAAATCAATTGTCTCCAAGTATCTTTTAGCAGATGATTGTTCATCACCACATATGTTATGTCTACCTCTTTTTTTCCCTTTACTTTCTTGATTCAATGGAAGTCCAATACAAGTAGTATTCTTGTTGTTCATTGAGTTATTTTGACCTTCCTTTCTTGCTGAGCTCTCTGAAGATGTTAACGAACTTTCAATCGAACACAAGATTCCTTCTTTCGATGTCTTGTTCTCTATGTCTTTCGAGATTGAACAATCGATTTCTGTTAGTGAAGAACTTGGACAACATCCCATGTTAACCATTGAAACTAATTGTGAGAGTTCAGCTTTAGCAAGTTCAACTCCTGAAGAAGTACCATATCCTGCTAGTGTCTCTTGTGCTTTTTTTAAAACGGATTGTAAATACTTGCCTTGTGCTTCAATCCTAAGTTGTAAATGTCTTTGTACCTACAATAACTACGTCTCAATACCAAGAAAGTCGGGTTGACAGTTAAAATTTTGTATGTATTGTGAGGATTCATCATGACTAGTAGACTATAGTTTATGTTGATATATAGTGTGACACACCCCTTATGACGAGCAGTGTAAAACTAGTCAATTCATGATGAATCATCCTCGAATACATACAAAATTGGATATATCTTGGAAAAGTATGCACATGTAAATCAAGAAGATATACATATATATTTTTTTTAATTATAAATTTTACCTCAATTTGATGATGAAGTTTCCTTTGTACATCCATTTGCATTTGTAAAGCTCTTGCAATTTGGAAACTCCTGAGAATATTTTTTTTTATGTTAACTCGCGTTTGACTATAGATTTTGAATCAAATTTTGAAACTTTATCTTTAAATATCTGTTTAACCATCAAATTTGATCAGACTCAAAAAAACTGGCTAGTACGAGTTTTTGGTACTTCCACACACAAAACTTTTGAATTTGTTTTCCCAATGTAAATTGCATGTTTAAATACAACTAAAAGAACTCAATTTTTTTATGTTTCAACTTCAAAATCTACGACTAGACGGGATCTTAATATTGCATTCAAAGAGAAGAAATCATTACTCATTCATATGATTTTGAGATCCATCACATACTCCCAAAGATAACTTATGATCACTCTGAGGCAACTCTGTATCAAAATAAGTCCTCTGCTTTAAGCCTCTGGAGATTTCATTTCCCTTTGTATCATCATCATTAGGTACTATTTCACACAAATCCAATTTAACTTCTTGTTTGTTTTCATCAAAAGATTGATCAGTCACAGAACTTTTTCCTAGTCGATATTTCTGTACGACGATAAAAACCAATCAATTAGTGTATTTTTAAAGGATCTGATAAGAGTGTGACAACATTTTTAAAGAGTCTGAGCAACATAAGTACCTGTAAATGGCTCTTGAGGTGATATAATGTTAGTCCATGAATGTTCATCACTCTCATCAATGATTTTGGTGTAGCCTCTACATTATCGATAAAACAACAAATATTTAAATTTGCAACAAGAATACGTGGGTGCAACAACAACATTTTTGGAGGATCCGAGCTAGTAAAAAAGTACTTACTATCTGGACCTCCTAGTTGAGAGACTGCATCGACGAACCGTTGGTGGAGATCAGGAGTCCATTTTAGTCTAGGCTTAGCATCACTTGATAAAACTAAGTTCATATCTTTATTTTGTTGTGCATTTTGATGAAGAGCCATGTTTTTTGATTTATCACAAGGTAGAAATGTATGTGTATTTTTTGAATTGAAACATATGTAGAAAAGAGTACTTACTTTGCTTTTGTGTGTGTCTGAAAAATGTGGCAACTCTTATAGTTGTATATATAATTGGGAAGTTTGTTAAGGGTGTCCCATGTTGTTTTTCTCACTCCATATCTGGAAACATATGTTGTAAGGGAATATATGCTCTCCTATGAGCTGTGGCCCTTCTTTTCTTCCATTTCCCATTTCATATCAAACTTTTTCTTTATAAAAAAAATATTTTTCTTCGGTTTCCAAGTCATTTATCTTATCGCACTATTTTGTCGTAGTTATTTATTTTCAAAATATTTTATTATGTTTTATAGTATGTTGTCGTGATTTTTTTATTTGATATGTTTTCCTATAAACCAAGGGTTTATGAAAAATAATTTCGGTACTGGCTATCTCTCAAGATAGGAGTACAATTTGTGTACATTATTACCTTCAGAAGACTTCACTTGTGGGATTAATTTCTTTTTTCAATTTGCTTTAGTATGCTTTTTAAGGATCTAATCAGCAGCATAACGAGTTCGATAGAGATAACGTTTGCATGCACTTCGTCCTCCTTAAAACAGACTTATAAAATTTCACAAAATATGTTGTTGTTGATGTTAGAGATCTAATAATTTAATAATTTTTCCCCTCTTTTTGTTTCAAAATGCTTTGTCATGCTTTCTATAGTATTTTATCACGATTGATACTTCTGATATTTCTTTTTCCAACCTGCGTTAATATGTTTTTTCTTGAGCCAACGGTCTATCGGCAACAAGCTCGATAGAGACAAGGTCTGAGTGCACTTTATCCTTTCTAGAATCAACTTATATAATTATACCGAATATGTTATTATCGTTGACAGTGATATTTAATAATTTTCTCTTTTCTCTTTGACTTGAAAGGGGGTGTGTGAGAGAATCTATGATTCAGCAAAAACAAAGAAAGCAAACACATTTCAATTTTGAAGTCTCAAAAGGAGAGAAAAGTAGAGGAAAAAAAAATAAAGTTTATAATTTGTTTTTACCTTCTTTGTTTTTCCTTCTTATTTCTCTTTCTTTCTGCTTTGATTCCCCTACTGAAAATAGCCAGCCCCACCATTATATTTATAATGGAAACTAAACTTTTTTTAAAAATCTTAATATAGGAGCCTTTGATGAAAGCAAAAAAAAACAACAACTATTTTTTGGTATTTCTTTATTGGAAATATTGATAAAAAGGGATTCTTTAAAATAATTATTTTCTTTGGTTTTTTTTCTTTCTTTCTTGTACATAATAATTTTCTTTTGTTGAGAAATGTGGTTGTATTGGCAGATTCTATTTGTTTTTATATAGGGATAAAGGAATCAAGGAATCTAGTAATAGATTTTTTTTTTCCTTTCTTGTATATAATTATTAAGTTTATTTTTTTTTTAATATTATCAAGAAGTACTTTATGAGTTACTAAGAGATAATAATGAAGCAAAAAAACAAATCTTTCAAATATAACTATTTAATTAATGTTTTTTATATGTCTTTATTATCCATCTTTGAATTTTCAGATATACTATAAGTATATGCTTGTTATCTACTATGTAAAAAAAAAAAGACAAAAAAGAGATCAGAAGAATGAAATCTATAGTTATTTTATTATTTTAATTTTAATGTAAAGCAACAATAGTGTGACACATAATAATGGAATCAAACTTAGAAGAATTATTCAATGGGACTGTTCCCTTGCAAAGAATTTGGTAAGACCAAGTCCATGTATATCATTTATAATCGCGCGGCGAATCTAAAATTTCTAAAATATTCATTACACGTTTTGTTATTCAGACTTTTTTCATCAAAAAATTGTATCGTGTTTGCTTTTTATTAACAGATGATATTACATGAAATGTATGGTCTAGTTTCGGAGGACGATTAGATCAAAAGTTTAACGAGTTAGGGGTGAAGCTAGGTAGAGCCGAGAGATTCATGTAAACTTTTCTTTTTTACGAAGAATTATTATATTTATACAGAGTTAAAATTATTTTGTATACATATATAATAAATGTTAAACTCACGTCAATTTGACTTTTTAAAGCCGGTATTGTTGTTGCCTGCGCGTAGGGTCGTCCCCACTCTCGACTCGAGGTGCTAAGGAGCTTTTATTTTTGGAACAGATAACAATGTTTTATCAATACATCGAATCAAACTTTTATTGTGATTCATATATTTACTTCTTTATATTTTAAATCTCTTAATTAAAAATTTGGACTCTGTTACTAACGACCGCCGGACAAATTTGACCCTTTCCCCATCGTTCATATCCAATGGAATATTTTTTTCATTTATCCTAAGAATATAAATGGTTAAAATTTCATAGCATAAAGGCTGGCATGAGGACAATTTTGCACTAATAAGAATAAATTCTATATTTAATTGACGTTGGCTGAATTGCCAAGAAAGGTATAAATATAATTTTTTTAAATAATATTGAGACTTTCTAATCTTCTTGATTTAGGAAAAAAGATAAAGGTAGCTTTGATCATTTTATTGCTGATCATCACATTTTTTTTGTTATATATATGCTAATAATAGCAGAAACAAATATTACATCAATTTTAATTTATTTGTTTTATTTATATATTTTTTTAAAAAAATTATTTAATATTTCATCTGACTTTTATATTTATTTTGTCCTTTTGTGAATTCACTTGTGTAATTATTATTATTGTTGCTTAATTTTACTATTTTAGTTATCTTAATTTTAATATTTTTTCATTTGAATATCATATATCCCTGTATTTTCTAAACTTGTTTGAAAACACTTCTTTTAATAGAGTTTTTATTCTCTCTATCTCACTTAAGATAAAGTGTATACGAATTTCATTTATAAAATTAAATTAAATATATGATTATTATTTCATTTATTTTTAAAAAATATATAGTAATTCTTACTCAAAGTCTTAACTAAAGTCTCTCAAAAAACGTGCCCTAACTTTATTTTTGTACATAGAAAAGAAAAGCGCCCAACAAGAAAAAGATAAAAAATATCCCTAAAATTTTCTCGATCCACTTGAGTCCAAGTCAATAATTTGAACCTAAGTCAATGATTTGGATGCTCCAACAAAAAAGACTTTTCTCTACCACTCCAAATGAAAATTACTTGGAATTAGGTCATTAATTTTCTAGGCAAATAACATAATTAAAATCGTATCATCGATTTGAATATCAGTATCCATAATTCAAAATTAAACTTGGCTTTTAGGCGCTTTCTTGATCTAAACTAACTATAAGACGTGTCTACTGAAAGCTACTCAATCTTAAAAATCTTAATTCTTGGCTATATAAAGGATATTATATTCACTTAAAATGACATCTGTAAAATTTCATAAATTTATCAAATTACAATAAAGATCAGAATCTCGAATATTCGTCAACTCTTGTATAGTCATAAAAATAACAAAGTATATCACTCTTCTTGATAATCAAATACTTCAAGAAGATCTACAATTCCTTTCATTAAAGTATTAGACATTGAAATTTTGTGAAAATACTCTACCGGATGTGTTCGATACCACTTGGTTGGTGTGTAGTGATCGAGTTGGGGGTGGAGGGTTTCTTTAATTATATCTCTTTTCTTCTTTTTTCCCTTTAATCAACACACGAATGTAGAAATTATAGAAAGATCCATATTTTCTTGTACTATATTACACACACACACACAAAAAAAAAAAAAAAAGAAAAGAAAAGAAGATTAGTGTGCTTTTTAAAAAGCCTTAAACCACATCCATTGGATCTAAATAAGTAAATAGAGTTATTATCTATGCATAAAGCAAAAGAAAGAAAGAAAAAAAGGGACAAATTAAAGAAGGCCAAAATGGCAAACAACAAATCACAAAAAAAGTCAATTCAATTAGATCAGATCAATCTTGGGATTTAATTTTTTTAGGGTATGGTCAAGAGTTGGAATCCAAATCCAATGATTGAATATACAAAGTTTTGCCTTCTTAGTGCACTACATTCACTTGGTCTGCTAAATTTCTAAAGATTTCAAAAGACTCAAAAAAAAATTAGATTCCAACTTATATAAATATATATAAATAATAATAATGCACTAGTAAGTAGCAACTATACTAGGCTTTTTAGCTTTTGATCAAAGTCTATGTAATAGTTGAACATATAATTATTGATCGTGGTAGAGTAATAAGTATTTTGATCCTTTTTTTCGTAATTAGAAATTTCAAATTCAATATCTAATTATAAATTGTTTTGGATAGAGAGTGTTTTATCGAAAAAATTAAACTTTTTGGCACCTTATATATATATATACACACTATAGTTAGAACTATATTAGGCTTTTTAGCTTTTGATCAAGTCTATATATATGTAATAGTTGAACATCACGATTATAGTGGTAATTACTCCAATCCTTCATTTTTAATCAGAAAGTGTATATTCGAATCGTAAATATTAAGTTGTATTTGTAGGGAGCATTTTACACTCGAGTTGGACTTTTCAATGCAATCCGGATTTATCAATCCCAAAACGAATGCTAAATACCCCGGGTGGAGGACAATAATAAAAGTTGAACAGAGATTATAACTATAAAATAACAGAAAATCTTAGTAACTCAGTTAATTGATTATCTGAACTTTAAAAAAAAGTACGATTCTCCGTTATAATCACCTCTCCATTTTACCCCTTAAAAAACTATAAAGTAACAGTTCCCTATGTACTTTCTTTAACTTAGGTTACATTATCACATGAAGAATAATTAGAGGCTTAAAGTTGGAGTTGTGTGTATATTCATTATGCATATGTATAGGAATCGATTTGATTCTAGTGTAGGGGGAAGCTATATGGTTTGAATGGTTCAATATATATATATATATTGAGTCCTCTTTGACAGAAATTAAATTTTTAGTATAGAAATAAAGATGATTCAAAAATATTTGAAACGTATTGAAAACTAGTTCAGAATCAACGTAGGAAACATAAATTGTTTAAGATAAAGACTTTATATTTGTACATATACTAATGTTTTTTTGACATACGAAAGTGTTTCTAAGATTACTTTAATCGTATTGGAGATTAATTTAAAATTGACGTAAAAAATGTAAATTCTTTTAACTTCGAGTAGTATTTACTAGATTTATATACAAAATTATGAGTGAATTATTTTATGAAAGGTTTGACTATCATGTTTAATATTTTTTAATTTCTGACTCCGTCATTAATTGATAATACAAAATAATGTTGTTGATCATGTTGTGTATAGTTGAAGTTTGGAAAAATTAAAAGGAACAAAGGTTATGATTGGATTCTTTAATATTTTAATTATATGGCTAAGATGTGTGAAAATCAAGAAAAAAGAGGGAGTAATAGAAGTATCTTTTTCTTTTCTTTTTTTCTTGCTTTAACATATTCCATTACAAAGTTAAAAAAGGAGATTCTAGGATGATGCATGATGCCTAATATTGAGTAGCAAATATGAGATCAAAAGGTCATTTAAACTAAAGTATTCTTGACATTGATCATCAATTATTATTGTGCAATAGGACCCCATATATAATAAATACATATATATATATATATATATTCTCACAAATCCAAAAGCATTTAAAGGAAAAGAAGATAATCAAGAAGAATGATGAGTATTTCTTTATCGTTAATAAGAGATATCTGATTTTACGTTTTTGATATATAACTGTATTTAGTATGGAGCGTTTTACTCCTAAAGAAGAATTCTCCTGCGTAATTCATTAAGTAAGTTTTAACATAAATACCGAATATCGGGTATAAAATAAAAAATAAAAAATGGAAAAGAAAAGATGAGGAAAGAATATATGTCCTCATGAGGAATCCAAAAAAGTGCAATGAAAGGAACTAGTCACAATCCCAACAAAGAATATAATTCATATCTTATCTCCCCAGCTGTTTTTTTTATTTTTACCCCTTTGGAACATATATATAATATATATACACACAATTGCCTTATTGAAAATGACACAAGCATTATGTCATTCTTACCTATCTTAATCTAATAGTATCATTTTCTTCTTTTTCAAAAAAAAATAATAAAATTGTTGGACTTGAATGTTATTTATGAATAAGCAAATATAACATGATTGGAAGTGTAAATACATAATGGAAAATAAAAATCATGTTTTTGCCTTTTAGAAATGCTATGGTATTGCTGGTGCATTTTTGAAGTATCTGATACGTATATAATAAAACTTTTAATGGACAAGTAACATAGGTAATAGAAAGGAGCAATTCAAAATGAACTTTTTTAAGTTTGAATTTAAATTCGAATTCTATCTCATCCTATCTAATTTACTGAATTTCAAAATTTATATTATTTAATACATATTTAAATAAATTCATAAGTTTTTCACTAGATCCGTCTGTGATAAGAGGGTCAATGCGAAATGAAGTAACTAGAGGTACTAAGTTGAATTTTTATCCTAAGTTTCTTTTATTGGCTAAGCAAAATGTTCTAATCATTGAACAGACTGGTCAAGTTTAGTTAAAATTTATTATTTCTTAATTAATCATGATAACTAAGTAACATGATTAAGATTCCTAAATTTCCATATAATAATTAAAACATTTGGTGTAAGACCACATCCAATGTGGAGCACCCATGCAGTCAAATTCTCAACCTTTTTTTGTTGCTATATAATAAATATTTGTCATTTAACTCTAACGTAGAGCGATGAATTATCAAAAATTATAGTACATAATTACGAATTAATCAACAACAGGTTATTAAATATTTGTCATTAACTCTACATAATGATAGAAGTATCGAAATCTTAATAGCTACGAACTATTTAGCAACAAATTATTACATTAATTTTCTTGAAGGATAGAATCATTGAAAGATGAAGGAAGTTTAATTATTTTTTTTCTTTCTCTTGTAAAAAATATTTAGTGTGAATATAAGAAACTTTTTCTAAGGAATTTTATGAGTTGGATATATAATTGTTTGTTTTTTTTTCCTTTTCACTAAGGCAATCAATATCCCACTTACTTATGTACTGTCTGTTAATATTAGCACATCTATGTTTACAAGACCCCACTATTTCAGCCATGAAGACAAAACAAAATCATTAGAAAAATATTCCTTTTCATGTTATTTTGAGTTTCAGAATTTTCCTCAGATGATTAATAGGACATCAACTCAAGTGAAGCAACTTTCGCGATAACAAAAATAATTTTTAGCGGTAATAAATATGTGTAATAATAGAGAACGCTAAAATGTTTATCAGCATTAGTTAATCGTCATCAGATTTAATGTTATTATAGGCTTTAGAAACATTTACAAAAAGTATTAATTACTGCTAAAGATCATTTTTAATATAGCATTGGCATAAAACAACAATATATAAAATAAATTGAGTTAGAATTTTCACTAAATAGATTGAAACTAAAAATAAGTAAATAGAGGATGAAGTCAAGCAAATTCAACATTTATCATATAAGTGTACACATATATAAGAAGTGTATTTTTAATTTCTAATATTAAAATATACGATAACATTAACATATAGTAATTTTGACCTGATACCAACAAAGAAGGTTCGAATGAATCTCCTGACATCTCTTAGATCTGCAGATAGCTCCAGTGACATTCATGTCTTGATATATTCAAAGCTTATTTTAAGTCATATATATTAACAGTAAATATCAATTGTACGAGATATCAATTTTTTTTTAATCAGAATTAACTTGAAATAATAACTATGTGCATCACATACCCTTCTATGGTCATGAAATAACAACTTGGTCATAAATTATTTTTATTTCAAATAAATTTTTTCATGTACGTGATATACAAATCAGACATTGTACCCTATGAAATATTTCCTATTGATTTGCCTGATAGCTGTCTTAAGAGCTATACTACAATAGATGAAAATAGACAAATTTTGATGTCATTCACCAAGTAATTGGTTGAAATTTTAAAAGTACACAAGAACAAAATCTCCCTTAAGCCAAAAATTGTTTGATGTACACTTTTGGTTTTAGTTGTGCTGGTCAAAATAGATGGTGTGGAGGTCATGTGGCAATTCATTTTTCTCAAGAAGGTTTAGGTTGATCGAAACATCTTTTTAGTTTGCTAAAATCTATTATTTCAGTAAAGGATATTTAAATATTTTTTACAAAACGTATAATCAAACACAACTCTATCTTCAACTCCAACCACGTAAATTTCATATTAATTGAAAAATATTTGGAATTTATGACCAACTGTCTACATATAATACGATTCTTGGGAAACAAAATGAGCTCAAAAACTTTGGGTGAAATAAAAAGGACTTAACAAGCTTTTTACACACATTTTTCCCAATCTTTTCTTATTAATGGACTTTTTGACTTATTGAAAGAAATATTGTTAGTTAAGATGCGTTCAACTTTTACTTGTTCAAAAATTAATTAAGTTAAAGCAAGGTCAAAAATTAATTAATTGTTTGATTGGGTTACGACTCATATTTTAGCCTAACCTAATTCAATCCAAGTAACTTCTGAATTCAATAAATAATGCAATTCATTTTGTCTCGTTTAAATTCAGCACAACCTATTAAAATATAACAAAAATCGTGTAAGTTGGGTTATGATTTACACTCTAGTCCAACTTCATTCAACTTAAATAACTTCTCAATTCGTAAATTATTAAGTCAACATATTTTATCCCGTCTAAATTCAATTCGATTAGTTCATTTAACCTAATCCATATGAAAAATTAAAATGATGATGATGGATGAGAGGTTGCATTTATAAGTGGCTGACACCTCAGATCCACTTAATGATATTATTATGTGATGCTTTCCATCTTTGTGGAGTGTTCAGGTAGTTTTAATTTACACAAAGCCACTTCCTTTTATTCACCTTTTTTATTTTATTTTTTGAAATTAATGTCAAAAGATATTCCACTAAATTTGATGTTTGTCCATGCCTCTCTTATTCATAGAGAGAGAAAAAAAACTTTAGGGACTATTAAATTAATAATGTATAGATGATGTGACACAAGACATGAACTCAAAAACTATCATAACTTTGAAAGAAAATGAGACTGCTCTCCTAAGTTGAAGTTTTTTTTTCCTCAATTTTTCAATCTAGTTGATTATGATAACAGTCGTCATTATAAACAGACTCGTGATTATGATTAGGCGGTACGTTCTACTTTTTCGCGATCCCTACTCTAATCAAAAGACTAAAAGTCTCTACTGAAGATAGGTCATTAAATTACGATCGAGAGTTTTACCTTTTGAAGCATCAATCGCGTAGGGCCATATTTCACATATCTTTAATTTAAGATTACAAGATTTAAAAGTCTCTTTTTTACTTTCTTAAATATCGTATCAAATCAAAATCAAACAAATAAATCAAAACAGAGAATTTATATAGATTTGGCAATAAATATACATAGTTTGAATCAACGTTATTAAATTTTGTTGAGTATGTGCTTCTCTTGTTAGTTCCGCCCCTAATACCCTACTGCTATATTCTAAACATGATAAAATTGACCTATTTTATAGCTCAAGTTGTTTAGTGCACCAAATGATATATGCAATTTGTTGTTTTCGTTGAGTTTTTTTGTATTTCTACTAATGGAGCACTTCATGTGCTAAGAACAAATAGGGATAATTACGGGTATGAACTATTCGGCTATCCAATTTATAAAATATATATGATTGTATTTACGGTATATATTCAAAATATATATATAATATATACATTTATACACACTATATATACTGAGAATGTATATGTTATGTATATTTCAAATATATTAATAAACTAGTCGATTAAATGATATATATATCGGTGAACGTCCTAATCAAATATCCATGTAACAAGGTAGAAAGACATTGAGACATTGTTATATTGCAATAGCCATTAGTTTCTACCTTTCTGGTTTTCACTCTTCATTTTTATTTCGGCGGAGGGATCACTAGATAAAATATAAAAAATAGATTAATTTTCATATATAGCTATCAAAAACAGCCTAATTACTCTTCGTAGCTATTGTTTGATAATTGCAATTCGTAACTACATGTTATAGGGAGGAGAGAGGTGAGCGAAACTAGGAGAGAGATGAGAGAGGGGGAAAAGAGTGGGAGAAAGGTCAATTGTATATGTATATCGGTTACATAATGATATATTATATATATGTATTTGTATAAATGAAAAACGAAATTGAGAGAGGGGGGATTGAGGCAAGTGATATTGGGAGAGGAGGAGAAAGGCGAGCAAAATTGGGAGAGGGAGGAGAGAAGTGAGCGCGAGAGGGTAGAGAGTGGGAAAGAGGTGAATTTTATATGTATATCAGTTAGATAATTGTACATTATACATATGCATTTGTATATATGACAAGAGGGCAGAGAGTGGGGGATGTGAATTTACATGTATATCGGTTAGATAATTGTATATTATACAGATGTATTTGTATATTCTGGCGAATTATACATATACAAAAGTGACTAATTATACAAACTCGAAGTTAGCCCACACAATTAATGTATAATGTTAGTAGCGAGTAGTAATTATAGCAAACTATAGCTATGATAAGTAATTAATTATAAGTAATATAAGTTTGCTTAACCGCGTAATTTTCCCTAAAAAGTATACATTACTTTCTTTAGGGAAAAATTGTATATAATGGCAAACTAATGAATTAAATTAATTGCTATAACAACCTTTTGATTTAATTGTGTCCCACAGCAAATTGTTTGTCAGTCACCTCTCTCCCTCAAACTCTTGCTCGCCACTCTCCTCTCTCGCTCCGTCTCTCGCTCGCTTCCTCTCACTTTTATACAAACACAAGTGGATAAAATATGATTCTTTTTGTATAAAGCAAGAGGAAATTGTATAAATACATATATTTTTGTTCCCCTCTCTCTCATTTCCCAGATCTTTCTCGTCACTCTCTCTAATCTCGCTCATCACCCTCGCCTCTATCGCTTATACGAACAGAAACGAAATGTATAAATTGTGTTTCTGTTTGTATAAAGCGAGAGAAAACTGTATATACACATGCAAATACATATATTTTAGTCCTATACACTTACAATTATACAATAAAAATACTCCCCTACCCAGTTTCTTTTGCCTTTCTCTCTTTCTTGTTTTATACAAATTCAAATTGTATATAATTTCTCTATTTCTCGTTTTATACAGTTCGATTCAATTGTATATTCCCTGCCCAAGTCTCTTTTGCCTTTCTCTCTTTCTCATTTTATACAAATTCAAATTGTATATAATCGTTCTATACACTTATAATTATACAATTCATTTTATACACTTTATTTTATACGATTCTCTGCCCAAGTCTCTTGCTCTTTCTCGTTTTATACACTTCGTTTTATACAATTCGCTTCAATTGTATATGTATAGTGAATAATAAATTTATATGTTTGTTATGGAGTGCAATTATGCAAACTTTGCTATAGCATACAAATATGAATTTTATGTTTGCTATATGTGTAAGATGCCCTTTTCTTTATGCTAAATTCACACAATTTTTCTTAAAAGGCTCAAATTATTATTATTATTATTATTATTATAATAATAATAATAATAATAATAATAAGAGTATTCCTACATCTTATAGTATACATTTTTTCTTTTTCTTATCAGCTTTTAATGCAAGATATGTCCCTTAAATTAAATATTAGATTCTTCATCACCCAAGATTCATGAACTAAATTATCTAGCGGAGACTGGACAGATACTAAGTATCAAATATTCGAATTTGATAATCAAAATAGGTTGAGTTAATAAATGAGGAAATAGTTATCTATATGTATTGCCTAAACAAACAGTTTACAATGGCATATCCGAATTTTTTTTTAAATCTAAATTAACCAATATATGTTAACATTGAATTTCATGAAGCAAATCAATTTTAAAGTTATTTTTTGTAACCCTTCATTTTTCGATTTTGAATTTTCAAAATATGTATAACATGACAAATAAAAATGTATATATATGCTTATATACAAAATCATATATTATATGCATCCTTGTATATTACATATACATTGTACAAGTAATGTATAAACAACTATATATTACATATACATTGTGTATATAATATATAAATAATGTATATGCGGTATATAATCATGTGTAAACACTGTATAACTAAGTTTATAAGGAAACAACTCTTCAAGAAAGAGTTACAAAAGGAATAATATCATGTTATATATATATATATATATATATATCTTATCAATACAATAAATATTGCAATATCTATATAATTTTTCTAATTTAAAAAGTCAAAGGACTTTTGAGCTTCATCTCGAATTTTGATAGATTTTAATTGAAGAACTTGAAGTTTGATTTAAAAATTTTGTTTTGATCTTCAAATTCACTAGAATTAATATTTGCAGCTTGTAGAGAAATTTATAGAGTTTGATCTACGAGCTCTCTATCACTGAACCAAATCATATCAAATATCATGCTTCTTTTTGTGTAAGTTTCGTTGTCGTCTAATTTATCAAATCATATCAAGTAATTATTTTTCCACTTCTTATGCCTATCCATTCGTTTGTTGCTTCCCCAATGTATTTTTGGTACCCATTCAATTCTCTGGTATCTTCACTGAAGTTCGACTAAATTTAAATTTATATAGGAAATTTTTGTATTTGAGGTAAATCTTTCCCTAATAAAGGCAACTCATCCATACTCAAGATACTCGAACTCAAGTCCTTTGATTAAGAATGAAGGAAATAATTTACTACTCACTATGAGACAACTCTTGTTGATGAATAAAATGGTTATTAATTAACGTATGAGTAAGCATAGATAAATACAAAATTATCTTTAATGTACTATATCAAACTCTGAATAAAAAATTTTTCCAATGTATCTAATTCTAACATTACTAATCTCAATATTATTTCTTCTAATATTGTTAACTAATATATTACATTGAAAATATTATTTTTATACACTCTATCACACGAATCGAAAGAAGCCTTCAATCGGAAGAAAAAGGGAGAGAAGTAAATGAAGAAACTAATGCTTTGTGCTTCTTATCTATATTCATTAATTGCTTAAAAAATGACAAACTATTAGTACTATAGTTGTAGGCCAAAAGGTATATATCTTATAATGTGATGTACACAAATCATCAACTAGTTTTTCAACCTTACTTTCTTCAACCTTTTAACTTGCAAAGTTGTTTGATTTTGACCCCACTTTCTCAAACTTGTGAACCACATTTTAAGGCATCTATATATGCACTAACTCAAGTCCCTTATATTTCCCTCTTCTTACCTTATTCATCTTACTATTATAAGTTAAATGTAATTACATATATGGTCATTGAATTTATGGTATTATTTTTCTTTTAAAAAAAGGATTATTTTTGGTTTTTAAATAATTTAAAATAAATAAAATTTTCACTAGTGAATGTTTATATTTGTCTCTTATGTTTAAGGTTCAGTATACAAAGTTATCTAATATGACTTGAGCTTTGTTATCCTCCAGGATTTGATTCTCTCAGATACAAATAAAAAAATTGAATAAGGATAACAAAAATCGCAACTAATTAAAGTATCCGTTTTTTTCTTCTTTTACTTGAGTTATCAAGTGTACGAGTTTCTTATCTGAACTATCGAAACAAGTATCAACTATCAGTTATTCACTTTTCATATATACCTGAACGATTTGTGGTACGTCAGATAAAAAAAGCGAATAACAAACACAATTTAAATGTATCTCGACAAATTAGCATTTGGTAATAGTTCTAGTCAGAAATTCTTACATATGATAACTCATATAAGAAACTTAAAAGATTAGAATATTTTAAGTATGTCTCTAGTAATTCAGCACTCATAATTTTTTCTTTTAATTTGGGATTGTTCCATTTTGAGTTCGCTTCCTATTTAGCTAATTTTTCCTTCTTTCGATCCGACGGTTGTTCCTATAGCTCAAAAATTTTATAGATTTTAAATTTTAAATCTACACATAAATTGATTCAAATGCAACCATTTTTAAAAAAAAGGTACCAAGGAGTCTTCTTGAGTTCTTTTTTGATACTCCAATATCTAATAAAAAAGTAAAGAGACTAGTTGGAAAAAAATTCCAAAGGTAATAAAAAGGAAGCATTTTTTTATATTAAAGAAAAAGATACGATAATCCCTTCTAAATTCTTATCTATTAAAAAAAAATTAATTTACAAAAAAAAAAAATTAAAAAAAAATAATCTAGACAGCTGTTTTTTTATAAATAAATGTGAGCCACGAAAATATTAAGATTCTTTAAAAAGTGGGCCAGGGGACTATTTGGGGACAACAAGGTAATGGTTGTGTGTTCTACACGTGTCAGTCACTAAGAGCTTGATTTTCACTTTACCTTTTATTATTAGATACTGGGGACCACAACATTCTATTTGGTGGCTGTTTTTATTACACGTCAAATGCCATATCACGTGATATAATTATCGAACAACCTTTGAATAGAGTCGACTCCCATTTTCACAGTTTATATGATATTGTTTGACTTAACTTACATATTTCATCTAGTTTGATCCTCCGTCGTAGTTTAAGTGATGTTGTCCGACTTGAGAATTGTAATGTAGAAAGATTTTTGAGGCTTATAATCTAAGACGAGTTTAAATAGTTATGTGATTATAATTTAGTGTAACTCAACTGGTTTTTGACATTAGTGTGAAAGGATGGGAGAAAGGTCTATATACGATTATCTTATAAAGGATAAAGTGGATATTTTAAAATTAAATTATTATTAAATATAGAAATATATTTCTTTTTTAAAAAAAAAATTGGGATCGATTAAAAGCAAAATGCGTAGTAAAATTGAGATGGAGGGAGTAATACTTGCTCGAATATAACACTCTCTTTGTTTTGATTTGATACGAAATTAAGAATTTTCTTGAGTCATAAATTAAAAATATGTAGGATATATTAATTATATTTCAAAAGGAATTGAGTCGGAAGGAGTAATATTTTATAATTACTTTAATTACTCTCTCGACATTTTACTTTATCGATTTTATCAAGACCTTATTTGTAGTTAATAAAGGTCTTAATTTTAATATTTTAGATTTACATATTTATATTTTCGTATTAAGAACATCTTTTAACTTTTTCTACCCAATTATATCCAAAAATTAGCTTGAACTTCAATCCTCACAAAAACTTAACTTTTCTAATTGAATTATTGATAAGTAACAAATAATAATTTGAGGATTGTTTCAAGGGAAACAATTTCCATCCACAAATTTTCCTTTATAAAAAGTTCTAGTGAAATTCATATCAAAATACAACTTAACTTTTATCTATTTAATATTTTAAATCTTTTATTTTCTCAATTTCAAAATATTGTCCAACTCATAATTTTAATTATTTCAGTAATTCAATTTCAACCTATCAAATTTTGGACAAACTTTAGGAGTTGTTGTCAAATGTAAAGCATAGTACTTATGGCATTTTTAGTCAGACAAAATGTCAAAACATATAAAGCAAACTTTTCTTATCTCTTTATCAAATATATCCAATTGTCACACTTATATAAGTCTTGATGTTTAGTTAAATTTTAATTTATAAAGTTAAAAGCAAAATGCATAAGTATTCCGTTAATCTATGCCTGAAATTTTAGAGACACACTTATATTATACTAAGGTTCTATTACATGCTGAATTTATTTTATAAAAATTTTTACCTTTTTTTTACCTACGTGATACTAGTTTGAAAAAAAAATTGTCAATACATGCTGGGCCCACAAGATAATGCTACGTAAACTGAAAATCGATAGAAAATTATTTATAAAATAAGTTTAGACAATAATAAGACCTTAATATATTATAAGTGTATTTCTGAAATTTCGAATATAGTATACTTGTGCAATATCTAAATTTAGCTATATTTTTAGTAAGTCTACACATGGACAAGTTTCATTTATTTATGAATAGAAATATATAGTTATTTTTTATCGACTTGATCACTTTAATATATAAATCATTCCGATCCTTCTTATCCATTACTTTATTCCAAAAAAAAAATATCTAAAATATGTATTACTTTAGATAATGAAATTACTAATACCATTAACAACCGAAAGCTTTATCGTCTGGAGCATTTTTATTCAAAGTTAAAAGGCCAAAATTATTTTAATTAATGAATTTAAGATATTTGAATTTTAATGACAGGTGGATATTAAAATGTGTATTAATATTTCAAAATCTAAAATTAAATACACATCTGAACATTAAGATGTATTATGAAGTTATGAATATTAAATAATAATAGATTTGTTATCTAAACATCTCAACAAATAAAATTTATTTTTGATTAAAAATTATTAAATATAAAATATTAAATTGATATAATATTATATAAAAAAAATTAAATATTACATGACAATTGTTGGTGGTGATGATTGGCGATGGCTGTTTATGTCTTGATTTGTGATAATGTTGGCTGATGATATAGTGTTTGTGTGTAATATTTTAGTGTATCGTAGTTAATCGTAGTGATTGATAATGATTATTGGTGGCGGTGAATGATAATTAATAGTAGAATGACACTAATAGACAATATAATGGTGAATGTTGATGACAGTTAGCTATATATAATGTTGAGTAAGATGATACGTATTGATAGTGATTAGTAGATGAAATAATGATAGATTATAACGATTGCAAATGATGGTCAATGATGATACTGGGAAAAAAGACATGTTACTCTCTCTTAATAAATAAAGAAGTTAAGGTGACTACAAAGAGCACGATCTCACGCATGAACTTAAGCAATGAGCAAACATTCGAACCAGAGCAATGGATCATCCAACGAATAGATGAGTTTAAAGGGATATAAGGTCTGCTCTGCTTACTTATATATACAATATCTCTCATGTGTTTTGTTAATGTGGAACTTCTTATCCTAAGTTGGAGTGTTACATATACCTTTTCATATGAATTTAGTGTCCGCGTTGAGATTTCTCCCACCACATTGAGTTTGTCTAAACTTAATTGAATTTTGGCTCAGATCGATAAGGCTAACACAAGAGCGACTCTGATACCATCTGTAACAATCCAATATGCTAATAATATTATCCAATTTGCCTAGGTTGTATGATATTAAAATGTGTCACTGATGTGTAAGGTCTGTCTACTTATATACATATCTCTTTTATATTTTGCAGATGTGCAACTTATCCTATGCTGAAATGTCACAACCACCACTTTCAAGGTAAATATGGAGAATTTTGCCAACTGAATTTCAAGGCACATCAAATATAATAATTATAAAACTTAATTTCGAAGAAATTGAGCTTAAACTCTAATCATGCTAGGAAATGAATTTGTGGAGAATCTCTTTTCTACAACAATGACCATTATCTATCAAATGAGGTCATATGGAGAGCAAATTACTTAATCAAATTGTTCTTGCGGTTTTTGAAGGAGCTCAATGCCTGAGTTTAATCATGTTACTATTATAATTGAAGAATGTAAAGACTTGTAGAATTTTCATTTGGTGAATTCATGAGCTTTTATAAGCACAAGACAAGGATAAACATGTCAACTGAAAAGTAGAAAGAAGAAGCACTTCAACAGAAGGTAGAAACACCTAATTCAAGTGTACATGTTGTTAGAGAAGACAAAAGTCTTGAGATCAAATTATACTGTCACCTATATGAAAAAAAAATTCCACAAACTTAACCCATGAAAAAAGAAATAGAATCACACGTGATGGGGCTTATTAAGAATACAATTAAATAACAAAAGTATGCACTCTCTAACAATTTAAATTTTTAGAAGAGGCGATCGCATCCTTTTAACCTAATGACTTTTGAGAAAGGAATCCATTTTCATAACTATTCTAATCCACCTTTCTACAACATTCTTATCCATGATTTTCTTCTACCTACAACAGTGGAAAAAGAAGATTAAAACAGAAATAAATATTAAGGCAATCTTTTGGTATTAGGCCAAATCTATTTGAGAAAAAACTTTTGGAAAAGTAGTTGCTGACATGGACAAATAAGAAAGGGAGAAAATAGTACCAAAAGCACTTGCCTTTTTACTTTTAGTTTTTGGGTACAGAATCAAAAAAACAACAAACAAACCACACACACCTAAAAAGAACAAAAACAACTCTCCCCTCCCTCAAACCAAATGTATCAAGATTTCTCTATTGCCACATACAAATTTGTGGCTACAAATCCCTCTACCTTTAGTGATGTGTCTACCCCCACCCCCCACCCTCTAAAACCCTTTTTCTTCTTCTCTTCATCTATAGTCCTCAAAGTCCAAAACTTATAAGACACCAAACATCAAAGAAACAAAACAAGAAGATAAAAATTTGTTCCCATCTTACCCCTTTTTCAAGAAACACAAACTACTTTTAATAAAAATAAAAAAAATCAAGAATTGTGAAGAGGAATTCAAGAAAATGTCTGAAGTTAGAGATCCTTCTATTAAGCTGTTTGGTAAAACAATTGGTATGACACAACAAGAAACCAATTGTGTTTATCTTCATGATGATCATACAACCTCATCCCCTCTTTCAATTGATGATGAAAAGGTAAATCTTTTTACTGAATTGTTTATAAATATATATCATGAGTTAATAAAAAATGAATTTTTGATCACCAATTTTAGTTATAAAGTTTGAAACTTTATCTTTGATATATCTATTTGACCATAAAATTTGATCAAAACTTTTAAAAATATGATCTTTTTAGGACTTATCTCATTTTTTTTCAAGTAAAAATTCAAATTTTTGAGTTTCAACTTCAAAATCTAGCGACCAGACAGAGTTTTAGTATGTGGGTGAGTTTTGTTTTATGAAAAGATTGGATCTTTATTAATACCATAGCTTAAAATGGAAATGTAAAAAAAAAATCAGTTTTAGGAAAGACCCTGTTTTGGGATTATTTTTTATTTTATATTTTCAAATTAGATACCATAGAACTATGATGTTTCTTGATGTTTGATCTGGTGATGTTAATCAACATTTAAAATATATATATATATGGATATGATCTTACTTTGCAAGATATTTTTTTTATATGTTTTTGGAATTAAGTATGTTAAAGTAGTGTAATTTGGAAAGCACAAGGATTATATGCCCTGAAATATTCAGATCGTGAGGGTGTAGCGGAAACAGTCTCTCTATCCTAAAAAGATAGGGTAACGTCTACGTACATCCTACACTCTTCAGATCCCACTTGTGGGATTACACACCGGGTATGTTGTTGTTGTAAATATTCAAATCCTGTCTTGTAACACTTTTGTATTCATGATGATCATATTGTTATGTATTTTTATCAAGTGGAATTGTTAACTACTGCTAGGAATGGAGAATTAGGGCTAAATATTCGGATCGTTTACCTTGTCGAATTGCTTATGTTAAAACGATAAGATGGTCGTTGATTCGGTGAGGAATAGTTTTGATTTGTTGTGTGAGAGCTCGAACTAAACCTGTTTTTTCTTGTCAATTGATCAGATCAATTTAGAAGGAGAAGTTACACAAAGCAAACAAGTTGATGAACTTGTTGATCCAGCTGCAGACTCGTCGATTGAACCAGAAACATCATCTGGTATAAGCGATGACATCAAGATGCAGGACGCAGATAAAGAGACGTTATCCTCAAAATCTGTCGAGGAGGAGGATTCGAGTGAGGAGAAGGCACTCAAGAAGCCTGATAAATTGATTCCATGTCCTCGATGTAATAGCATGGAAACAAAGTTCTGTTATTACAATAATTACAACGTCAATCAGCCTCGTTACTTCTGCAAGAACTGCCAGAGATATTGGACTGCTGGAGGTACAATGAGAAATGTGCCTGTGGGATCTGGTCGTCGTAAGAACAAGAGTTCTTCCATATCGAATTATCCTCTTCAAGCAGGTCGAGTTGAAGCAGCAGCTCACGGAATGCATCTTCCTGCTTCAAGGACAAATGGAACTGTCCTTACATTTGGATCAGATAAACCCCTTTGTGACTCTATGGTTTCTGCATTGAACTTAGCTGAGAATTCACATAATATGCATCGAAATGAATACCATGGATCGGAACAAAGAATGCCTACAATCGGGAATGATCAATCAAATGGAAGTTGTAGTACAGCTTCAAGTGTAACTGACAAAGAAAGCAGTGCTGGTACTCATGATTTAGCTAATTGGAGTAATTTCCAGCCATTTCCTCCTCAAGTACCGTACTTTCAGGGCGCTCCGTGGCCTTATTCTGGCTTTCCAGTATCATTCTATCCAGCAGCACCGTACTGGGGATGCACCGTGTCAAACCCTTGGAACGTACCATGGCTTTCATCCAATCAATCAGTCCATAACAACAGTCCTACTTCACCGACATTAGGAAAACATTCTCGAGATGAAAGCAAGCTTGATCCATCACAATCAAGGAGAAGAGATACTACTTTGCAGGATAGAGAAGGGGAGAGATGTGTACTGATTCCGAAGACATTAAGGATTCATGATCCAAATGAAGCGGCTAAAAGCTCTATATGGTCAACCCTAGGTATCAGGAATGAGAAGATTGATTCGACTCGTGGTACAATGCTCTTCAGTGCCTTTAATCCAAAAGCTGATCATAGAAATCGCGAACTTGACACTTCTTTTGCCTTGCAAGCTAATCCAGCAGCCTTGTCTAGATCACTTCATTTTCGTGAGAGTACACGATGATACAAGACTTACAACATGATTCATGGTTGCCTAGTACCAATCATTCATGTTAAGTCTCTTGCATAAATGCAGGATAAAGCTGCATACAATTGACCTTTGTGGACTGGCCCTTCCTCGGACCCTGCGCATAGCAGGTTCTTGTGTCTAGGAGGAGAAGGAGACAGTATGCATAGTGTCTACAAAGTTTTATAGTTTTGCAGTACTATGTGTACCTTGTACATAGACCTGTAGAGTTATATTTAATAGATAGAGATAAATAAGATGCAGCTGAAGTTTTAACTTGACTTCTGATATTGATAGTTTTATTCTGAATATTTGAGTTATTTTTATGATAGTATATCAATTATATTAATGGACTTTGTACTTCTTGTAAAGATTCACTTTTCTTGGCTAAGGAAATGAAACCTATTACACTCTCCTAATACTATGGTTTCACTCTTATTAATATCTATGTTAGCTCGAATCCTCCAATACGCTTTCGATCTCATTTTTGAAAAACACCTGAACAACATACCTTATGTTAAAAGTAAAGAACATCAGAGATTGTTGTATCTGACAAAAGAACATCTATTTCTACACAAAAAAAATAAAAATAAGTCATCCGTATTAAATATTTATACCAAATCAAGCAAAATTTATGTTTTTTCATATAAACACTTATTGTGTAACCGCAATTAAGTGATACATGTTCTCACTTTAATTTACGACCACTACAATTAAATTTTTTAATTTGATACAAACATCATATACGAATAATAAAAAAAGATCCATTCTAACCATCACCACCACCAAGTATTAGCACATGAGCCACAAATCATGATAATTATTAGGGTAAACATTATAAAAACTAAATAGGGCCAACAAACAAACAGCTCATTGAGAAAAAGAGAAAATTGACTACAAATTGGACATTTTAGGAAGAAAAAATAACATAAGTACATGGTAGGTCCCCCAAATTTTGTGTAGATAAACTAGAACTTTTTTTTTCTTGATAGAAAAATAAAAAAAGTTGTCAATGCACCTTTCACTTTCATGGCAAAAAGGATCTATTCTTAATTCCTTACATATGCTAAAAAGGTGGGAAAATTCGAGGGTAAAGTTCTCTTTTTCTTCTTACTTTTTGGTTTCTTTTTCCAAGTATATAACTTTATATTAATAACCAAAGAGAGATAAAGATAATAATATATGGTTATTATCCATTAGTTGACAATAAGGTAGATATATGTCATGATTTGAATAAAAACTATACATTAAAAATATTTAATGTTGGACCAGTTGTATGTTTCCTGACTGTTCTTTCAAATTGAGACACACCAATATTTTCATTACTCCCATTAGCTTTTTGAACCACATATTTTCTTTAAAAATGTGTTGCTCTATGGGACCCTAGACCAAAGTGCATGTTAAGCTTTAAATTACTTTTATTTTCTTGGGTCTAAATTTAGTACTTTTTCTGCATTTAGGACATTTATTTGATTTTAAAGACAACCTCATTTAATTAGCAATACATAATTTTTGTGTAAATGAGAAGAATAATAGAAGATGTATAGAGGAGATGCAAAAGATTGACTATAATAAACGGTTCGAAATATACAAATAGATCGAATTAGATAACGAGGGGGGTTATTAATTAGACTACATATGACACATATTTAACTTATTAATGATATGTTATGGATAAGAAGGTATAATAGTCGAAGATTAGAGTAAAAAGATAATAGGTAGTTGAAAACTGTTATAGTACTTTTATGTGGAGACATGGTGTAGTCTCTTCTTCTTCATAATTAGTAATGTTATTTTGTATTTGCGTAGTGTCTTTTTTTTCAATTTTTATATGTTGTTTCATTTGTTTTGTTCATCTTCCTATTCACGGTCATTACTTTCCTTCCATTACTACTTTGATAACACTTTTTTTAGAAGAAAATCTACTGAAAACGCTTTTTCTATCCGACATAAAATTTATTTTTATCTTATCCTTCTTAAACTTCACTTGTAAAGTCACACTAAATTAACATTCAACGTTTATATGGAAATCAAATAATTTAACTATTAAGTAACAATTAAAGATAGGTGAAATATATTCCACTCGTGAGATTCTTTCTTTTTTTAATCTTCTGATTTTTAACAAAAGATAGGTGAAATATGTTAAGATTTTTTAATTTTATGTTCTTAAATATATAATGTGAATTTTTTTGAAATAAAAAAAGAATTTTTTTTAAAACAGATTAAATAAATAAATAAATAAAAATTAATTGAAACAAACGAAAAAAGAAAGTTAGAAGTGGTTGTAGATAGATCCATATCAATTTCTAATAAAGAAATGGCCCAAGCCTTGCAACCTTTAGCCCCCATCAGCCCATGCTTCAAGCCTTACTGAAAGAGCCCAAATTGGACTAGTTTTTAGGAGAAAAAAAATACATATTTTAAGAAAATTATTTCACATATTTAGACATAATTTCAAAATTCAAAAATTAAAGTTTCAGGGTGATTGTACATTCAATTTCACCTTCCTTCTTGACGAATTATATTGGAAGTCTTTTTTAACTTTAATATCGTATAACGATATAAAATTTGGATACTGAAGATATGAGGGAGGTTTTGAAGAAAGAAACATTAGTTGGATTATCTTTATTGGAAACTACATCAATGTACTATAGTTGATGTGATTAATGAAGTTGAGTTGAATAGAACGCTGGTTTTTGAATCGTGAAATTGGTGAGGTTATTAAAAGCATGTTATTATATTTATCTTCGTATTACTAATATACATTGTTATTCTTCATTTGTTCCGCATAATATAATATATAGATTTTGTATCATTTTGAAAAAAAATCATAGAAAATTAGTTGGCACTTTAGTTTTCTTGTTTCTTGGTATTGGTGCAAGTAAGGACCTTGCTTGATTTTGTTGCATGGATGGATGGAGTGAACAACAACGTAGGAATAATGTGTTGCTTTCATGTGAAGACATTACTAGGTACGTACGTAACATGTAAAATTGCATGTAAAACTAATGAAAATTTGTCAAATATCATCAACCAAGAATCCTAAGGGGTTCAAAATATTGGTGTCTCCCTGCCGTAATGTTGAAGTCGGAATTTTGAGTAGAACGTTTAAAATATAGAAAAGAATAAACACACAAAAAGTTATAAGAAATCTCCAACATCTACTATAATAAACAGTTTCGTCAGAAAGAAACAAATATATAATAAAATAATCAGATGTGGAAAATGCTTTCTTTGACATTGTATATCATATTTTATATTATGTATGTAAGATATATCAGACTTAAATTTTCATGAACACCACTAGAAAATTTTTATGTAAATAAATATGTTTATACACTTCCACTATATTAAATCATCATTATAGAATACATTTAGCTCTCAATATGAGGATTTTAACATTGTTATTTCTTAGCTGCTTAGATTAATTCTAGAACCTTCTCCTTTCTTCCCTTTGGAAAATTTATTACTATTTGAAGTAATTATAACAATGGACTCTTATATTTGTACGTATAATTCCATTTATCCATTTTAATACGATATGGGTTCATTACAACATCCGGTTAATTAGCTCATAGTTTCTTCCTTTAAAAACATCAAACTAAAGCCGCATTATTAGTTTCTTCCTTTTAACTATTTCTCGTTGTAATTATAATGCAAGTGTATATAACACCCGTGATGAATTTAGAATTCATAAAATATCGTTTTAAGTAAACAACATAACATTCGATCAAATACGATAATAATTAGCTTTCTTGTAGCAAGACTATCAATAGATAGTATCATATCAATTCTAACAATATCTAATTTTATAACGAGATTACAAATTCACGTGCATCATATTTTAACCTATAAATTTTACCCTGGTGGCATAACACATGTCCCTTGTGTGTATGTAAAAAGATGAAATATGTAAGAAAGATGATTAGGTCAGTAAAAGCATGTGTGTCAACGCATTTGTAACAGAAAGTTGAAACATGCACATTTTGCAATCTCTTTCACTTACTGCTCCACCAAATTTTATGCGTATTACAGGGAACTACCTGTATACATGCCCCCCACCCCCTTTACCTTTTTTCACTTTTCATTATTTATATCGCGGTAATTTATTTGTCTTACTTTTCTGTTTAGTCCGTTTTTAACGTAATGTCATTCGTCTGTTTCATTTTATGTAGAATCATTAGAGTTGGTACGATGTTTAAGAAAAAAGACAGACTTTTAAAATTTATTGTCTCAAACAATTTTTATATATTTATGAAGTTGAAAAATTATATCACTAAGAACAGAATAAGTATTTTAAAGTTAAAAGGATAATGTCTTTCACTCCGTTCTCTTTTATTAGGACGGACTAAGAAATTGTCACATCAAATAAACAGATAAAAGTAGCTTTTTTAAAAAATACTTTAATTTTTACTTTTCACCTTAGATATTTTACTATGCATTCCACCTTACTTAGAAGATATCATAATTACTGAAAATTTGACATATTTTAAGGCAATAAACTTCAAAAGAAAATTATAGGTGTACTTAATTATTTTTATAATTTTGTGTCTATTCTTAAAGACTATGTATATATCTTACCTAATATACCTTTAACGAAACGCTTAACTTCGCTACTTATGGTATATATGATTTTTTTTTCTGACTAAATCCGAATTCACATACATAGTATATATTTTGTGTATGATGAGGGGGGTTGGGTGAGGAATTGTCTTGTATTGAACTGTTGGAACAGCTCCAAATAAGCACTCTCATGTTGGTGACATAAAGATTCTGCTGAGGCAAATGTATGTTTAGCAGTTACCATAATTGATTGCATAAAATAGCAACTTACATAAAGTTTTTGTTGTTCAGGACCCCTGAATTTCTGCCTGTTTTTTTGGCAGCCTCATGAGAAAAGGATGTCTCCAATTTCCCCACTTTTCTTGCTTTGTACACCCCACCCCCACCCCCCACCTTAAAATTGAATTTCAATGACCAAAAAATTATGAATTTTATTGTGGTCACACTATTTGATCTCACTACTAAAACAAATGAGTAAAAAAAGGCAAAGAAGTGACAACACCTTATTGTTAACAGTTTGCAAAGTGGAGTTTTTTTTTTTTTAATGCTTTTTGATATTTCAGTGTCACAAATTGACACATAATAACAGAATGAGAAAAACTAAAATACTTGTTACATGCTCTACTAATATTGTTTCAAAAGGGGAGGGGAGGGGGGCCTTTTTCTTGAAAAATAAAAAAAGAAGAAGATTTGAATTATTCAAGTGGCTCCTACTCCAAGAAAGTCTATAAATGGTGGTGCAATTGTGGTATTATCACTGTTGTTGTTGCTTCTTTTGTCCTCTTTTACTAGTCCTTGTTCTGTTGTTGATGGTGATGATGAAATTTGTGTAACATAAGGAAACTGCAAGACATATTGTGATTGATCTTGTTGCATATTATTCATCATCATTAATGAATTAGATGGATGTTGATGAGTAACTTCCCTTTGCCTATCCCAAGATCTGCCTCCTTGTTGGTTTAGAACATTTATCATCTCATTCCCACAATGACCTTCAAGAAAAAACAACATTCATAACTAACCATTAAAAAAAAACAAAGTTTTAGATACACAATTTTGTCTATTGTTTTCAAGTTTATGTTGCTCTGACTCTTCAAATATAAAGTCATACGCACCCGTGTTGAATCTTTCAAAAATATATTACTTTCGAAAGATTCAACACGCACATTTTTTAGAACATCCAACACACACCTGTCTACATTTTTGAGCAACATAGGTATATAATCTTTGGAAGTTTTAATAAAGTTTGGATTTTTATTCACTAAGATGCATGTTCAAACACAACTTCAACTTCAAGACTCACTTTTTATGACTTCAAACTTCAAGAAACTTGCATCTTTTTTTTATAGTTGAACCAAATATGATCCAAAAAGTGGGAGGAATTTAATGTAAGTGAAAGACACATATATACCTGCAGGTAATGAGTCAAAAGGGGGAGCAGCAAATGGTGAGTATGGAGAATAGAGAGGCACATTATTGGTGCTACTAGGAGTTGCTGCTTCTCCAGCAGAAGCAGCCATGTGGGGTGAGCCATTTGGTCCATAAACAACCCAACCATTTGGACCATTATTATTATTCATTTTCATACTAAAGTGGTTAACAGAATTTTGGCCACTTGAATTATCTGCTTCTTCAACTACTGTTGTTGTTGATCTTCTGTAAACAAATTGTCCCATTTTTCTTCTCCTATAAGCACTTGATTGTTCTCTATATTTTCTGGCCATTATTACATGCCAATGGTTCTTCACTGCATTGTCTGTTCTCCCTGGAAATAGTCTTGCTATCATTGCCCATTTGTTACCATACAATCTATGAGCAGCCATTAATCTTTCCTCTTCCTCTTCACTAAATGCCCTTCTGTTGATTCTTGGATCCAACTGGTTAAACCATCTCAATCTACAACTTTTTCCTTTACACATCAAAATAAGAAAATTATATCACAAGGAGTCATTATAAATCTTGAAAATGATATATACAACATCTAACATAGTCAATGTAATCACACAAGTGGAGTGATGAAATAACATCAAACATAGTTAATGTAATCACATAAGTGGAGTATAAGAAAGGTTGTTTCCGAGTTAGAATCTTTAAAAAGATGTGATTTTTCAGGATAGCGTTTACGCAGACCTTATCCTATCTAATAAAGATAGAGGGACTATTTTCGATAATCTAGTAGAATCTTGAAAAAGATTAGATTTTTATTTCTTACCTGACCTTCCTTCTAACTTTTCAGCAATAAGGTTCCAATTCTGAGGGCCATAAATAGCAACAAGTTCTTTAAGCTTAGCATCTTCAGCTGGTCTCCAATGACCTCTAGCACAAAGTTTTGACTGTCCATTCTCTGTTTCCTTGCCATTACAGCCACTACTACTACTATTATTGTTACTGTTAAAAGTAGTATGCATTGTAATTTGTTTCTCATCATTGAAACAAGAAGCATTAAGATCAATAGACTCATTATTTTCTTCACTATTTTGGGCTTCATCAAGACTACGAGAAGAAAAAAAGGACCCCCCTTTATTCAAGAATTGAAAATCCCAAGAACCCCTTCTCCCTTTACCTTCATCAAGACTTTCTGGAGTGTTAATAGAGAGTGAATTCATATCAGCAAAAAACATCCCCATTGAAGTACCCATAGGAGAACAAGAACAAGATGATGATGTTGATGACATGAGACTTTTTGTGCATAAAGATTTGATCTTTACAACATTCTTGAACAAAAATTCAAGAAAATGAGGTGAAGGAAGAAACTTGACCACTCTTTTCTATATCAAGAAAACAACCCCATTGAAGTAGCTAGCAACTATAGAAGAAAAACAACTCAACAAGAACAAGAAGATGATGATGATGATGACATGAGACTTTTGGTGCATAAAGATATAATCTTTACAACATTCTTGGACAAAAATTCAAGAAAATGAGATAAAGGAACAATTTTTACTACTTTTTGTGTATCAAGAAAACAACCCCATTGAAGTAGCTAGCACCCCATAAGAGAACAACAACAACAAAAACAAGAACAAAAAGATGATATCAATGATGACATGTGAGTTTTGTAGCATAAAGATTTGATCTTTACAACATTCTTGAAGAAGAAAATGAGATAAAAGAAACAACCTTTACTACTTCTCTATATATCAAGAAACAGATAAAAAGTGTGTTTTTTTTCTTCTCCCAACAGAAAACCTCAAAAACCTCTATTTTTTCACAACCCCTTTTTCCCCTTTGCTTCTTCTCTGACTCTTTTGAGGGATTTTGTTATTGTGTTTTGTGTTTTGTGTTTGTGTTTGTGTGCGCTTTTGTATGTGTGTTTTGACAAGAGAAAAACATAACAAACCTGATGTTAACTGACCCCAAATGGTTACCCTACTTATATAAATTTTATTATAATATAAAGTTATAAACTATTATCTTGAAAAAAAAAATTTGAATTATTTAATTTCATTTATGTCGACAACATTATTGCTGCAGCATGTCTGAAATAAGGAAAATTTAAACGTTTGATGTGTGTATATTTTAGTCACAAGAGGACATTTTTTCTTTATTATTAATTATGTAATTTTATTATGTTATAATAATAATGTATGAAAAGGGGACTTTTAAGAATGAGTTGTCAGTCAACTTTATTATTAAATATTTATTAATCTCATTTTAAACGATAAGCAAGGACAAAAATAGCATATAACATATGTTTGATGTAAATAAGATTGTCCAAATGTTATCATATTAATGTGTTTGTACTTTCAGCACGCAGTTTAAAAATAATAAATTTAACTTTTAACAAATTATATTCAAACTTTTAGCTTCTCCTCCAATTTATAGTCTAAGATATTATATTTGTGTTGTTTTAATCATCTCATTAAATATAAAATAGAAATATCATATAAAGTGATATGAAAAATAATTATATTTTCTCCATTTTTATTTATTTGTCTTGCAATTATTGTTTAAAAAAATTATAATTATTCTCTCCATCTCTGATATTTTTCGCATTTCGATGTAAGTTTTTCATAGATCCTTTTAACATTTTGAATTATCAATTATTGTGACTTATAGTCCTCTTTACGAAGTTTACATATATATAGATTTAACTTCAAACAAATTAAAATTTTCATACGCAAATATCCGATCAAAATTAAAATATTTGACTCTCGAAAATAAAAAATATCACATAAAATAGGATAGAAAAAGTTTTATTTTTTAACTTTATGTTTTCACATGACAAAATTACAATCATAAAATAAATGATATTTAACACATTTTTACTATATAATTACAAAAGATTGAATTATTTATTTGAATGTCGATCCATACTAAGCCAAAATAAGATAAATAAAATAAAAAATACTAGTAGTAATAATTAGGAAAAAAAATCAAAAACATGTCACTTGCACGTGTGAGAATGAGTCAGAATTTTCTAATATTGTTTTTTAGTTTTTGTAATTTTATAACAAATATTGTCATAATCATAGAGTATGGTTGGTGGTAGGGGGTGGGGGGTGGGGGGTAGGGATAGAAAGGGGTTTTAGGCTGTCTCACTCAATGCTGACATGATAGACTCATATGGGGTTCATAACTGCTAACCTGGTTTCTTACACCTCTCTAAGACACATCAATTATCAAAATGAAGCTTTGTCACACCCACCCCCCTTGGACCCCCCACCCCACCCCACCCCCCAACTAAACACCAACTCAAATTAAAAACTAGTCAAACTTCCAGCTCAATGTATATATCCAATCAATGTCCACTAGTTGTGTTTTACTTCTATGTAGTGTGGTATAAGTAATTGTTGTAAAAAATGAAATTGATATTACGCGATTTTAGTTTGATGGTAAGGATGTTAATATGTTACGAGTGAGTGTTATAGGTTTGAAATTTTATAAGTGGAGAAGGGTAAAGGGTAGAGTTATTATCAATTGGTTTTTGAACGGTGTAAAAAATGAGATTAATATTATGAATTTTAGTTTGATGGTAAGAATGTTAGCATGTTATGAGTGAGTGTTATAGGTTCGAAATTTGATAAATGGAGAAAAATAGAGAGTGGAGTTATTATCAATCGATTTTTGAACGGTAGGTTAGTGACCTTTAGGGATTATTCCATTATTGAAGATATAAATATGCTATAAATAAGTTTGGAAACTTTAGTCTAGCGGTAAGGACGAAATAGGTAAATGATATTTAAGTAGTTGGATAAGAGTAAAGTACATGACTAGTTAGAACCTTGATGTAAAAAATTAAAAAAATATGATATTTAAGTGGAAACAAGCAAAACGATAAGATTGCAAACTTGGTGCTAATTGAATTTGAATCGTCTATTATTGATATTCGAAAATTTCTCGATTTTGAAGGCAAAATAATATCCTAAAACATAAGGGGAGTTATATCTTTCAAGTTGGGAAAAAAAATATATTTGTAATTATTAGAACTATTTTCACCTCGAACGGTGATGAAGTTAAATTTTTTACCAAATAGTATTATATTATTAAAAAATTAGACATACGTATAAAATTAAGACAGATAATATATATAGTATCTATTTAAAACTAACATAATTAAGTTGCACCGATCTCACTTTTAATGTTGTATTTGTATAATTCACAAGAAAATATATTTTCTGCGGATTTTCATACTAATCTCTTGAAAAATTTCTATGTAATTCACAATTTTTTAAAGTGCATCTTTTTATTAGATAGAGGAGTATTTTTATAAACAATATGTCAAGTTAAATACAAATACAAATAAGTAAAAAATACATGAATAAAATATTATATTTAAATAATCATTAGCAAATTTATTAATATTTTTTTAAATCCGAACAACATAGAAAAGAAACCCTTTTAAGTAATTAATTTGATGATTTAGTAGAGTTGATAGCTTTCCCATAGACACATTTGGTAAAGTTAAAATCTTTTTCCTTTGAATAATTATGTTCAGAATATTTTTTTTATGCGACTCTACTTGAAATTCAAATTTTAGATATATAAACGTTTTGATTAGAAGTATTATTTTTGAATTAACTTTAAAATATCTAATTAAAATTTAATTAAAATTTTAATATAGACTTTAGATATTAGATTGAAAATAAACAAAAAAGCTTACATCATTTAATTACTCTAGGTTACAATTTAATACTCCTTCGGTACTATGCATCTTTACTGGTCTATTTTAAATTTTTTACGTATTTTAAAATTAATTACAAAATATTTTATTATAATATTCATATTAATTGATATACATTCATAGGTCTTACAAAATAATTTAGGAACTAACTAATGTGGAAGGTAAAAGAAAAAAAATATTATATTTTATTAATATGATAAAAAGTAACAAGTAAAAAAATAATTTTTAAATATAAGACAAATAAAAATAAGTGGAGGGATTAATAGAAGAAAATCTTTGAAATAATTAAGTTTCCAAATAAGGCAAAAGCAAATTGATTATATGGGTGTTTACTAAAAGTTGCTACAATCATTTTTATTCTTGTTGCTATATTAGGACTTTAGTATATATACTTCTTATATTATATGGGGAGTTGAACACTGGTTTGTTGGGATTTGGAAGATTAATAGTCAAATTTTAAGACCTATAAAAGTCAATTACTATAATTATTAGCCCATAGAAGCACTTTATATAATTTAATCAGATTATAACAAGCTAATATGCTTAGCTTGGACATATTTAATGTTTTTTAAATTAACAAAAAAGAAAAATATTTTAAAGCAATATATTAACCCTCTAAACATATACAATTCTTACTACTTCCTCGATTTATTTTTACCTATTTATATCCGATATATATCTTTTTAAAGAAAATATTAAAAAGATTAACAGTATAATTTTGGTGATACATCAACATTACAAATTAAAGTTAATGACGAAATTAAAATTTTATTAAAAAAATTAATTTCTGCTCTATGTAAAAATTTAATTTAATCAATCGAACGATATCACTTCGCTTCGATTAAAGATGGATAATAATTCATGCTACTTTCTTGTTTCTCCTATGCTAGCTTGATTCTAGTAATCTAATATATATATATATCCCATGAATCATGATGAAATGTCACACCAAAAGCAACCTAATTCATTTGTCTTTTATTTCTTGTTGATTATTGCATTTTTATTTTTGTTTTTGTTTTGTTGATTATTGTATTTCGAAATGTATCCAGTGTCTATGTGTATGTAACATTAATGATTAGTCCTTCCTTCTTAAACTTCTTTATTTTAAAGGATTTAAATTCGTTTGTTTTAACTATGGGAAAAATATATAAGTAGCTCTCTAGATTATAATCGAAATTTTAGAGACGCATCTTAATTAAACAAGGTTTTATTAGTCCTTCGAATTTATTTTTTATGTAATTTTGTGCACCTTTTATCTTACGTGACAAACTCCGTGATTTCATGCCATGGAGGTGCGTGGAAGATATTTAGATGTCACGTAAGCCAAAAAAAATGCACAAAATTACCAAAAAATAAATTTAGGAGAGTAATAGAACCTAAATTTAGTAAATGTGTGTCTCTAAAAAAGTTTTTCATTATGTAGGACGGTACTTGTACATTTTTCCTTTTAACTATTAAAATAATGTATTTCACCACTCCCCTTTTGTATAAAGCATATAATTAATTTAAAGAATTATCGATGTATTAGACGTTTAAATAAAGCAGTAAAATACTTGTGCTAATTTTAGCCACATATTTTAGTAAACCTAGTGGTATACGTTTTGGTAGTATAATAAATGAAAGTAACAGGAATGTACAACATTTTCAGTGATTATTTCTTAGTCAAAATCTTTGAAAATCTCTGACTTAATATTGGAAACTACCCAACTGAAAATTATCACCAAGAATAAAAGTCTTTATAAACATCACCACCCATTTTCAGTTACTTCCAACTTCAATAAATAATATATATAATTTTTAGGGTCCCATCTTTTTTAATATCATCACTATAACGTATACGCAAATTATTTTGTATTAATTACTATGTACTTTAGTACTACTATATATCAATAAATAAAGTTGAGCTAAGAAGGGTTCTTTATTTACCCCTCAAACGCATATACAAAAATATTTTAAGGGGTTGGTTTGATGAAATACTTTTTTAATATTATATTCTAGTTATAGATAGAGTTTGAAAATAATTGAATATATGCAAATACATAATCTCTCCGCGTTATAAAATTATGTATTTCAATTACTTTTTTTTAGTCTTCTTTAAAATTATAGTGTATAGTATACCGATCGAAATATACCATATAAAATTTGTGGTTTTTGCTACTATTTTTAATACATTGATGTCATGATGATCAAAGGAAAACTTGCAATACATTTAATGTTTTTTATTTACACATAAAAGACTCATTCAAGAAATGGAAGGTAGTTGAATTGCCAAAAGAGGAACATTTAATGGCATTTTATTTGTTTCATTGGTAATATATTTTTCAAAGTTCTTTTATAAAGGGAAATAGTATGGGAGGGAGGGCTTGGGGAATCAAAAATACCCCTTGAAGTTTTTTATTTTCCATAAAATGTCTTCAAAAGTAAATAGCTTTACAAATTTCAAGAATATCATTCACTCGAAAAGGGTAAAAAGGGGATATAAAATATTATATTCAAAAATATAGAAATATCGAACAAAATTACAAATTATGATTTCATATTAGATGTTCAAATGCAAGCTCAGTATTGAGTTAAACTAACGCACAACACAGCCCATCATTACACGACACAAAAATAATAACCTGTCAAATCTTGTTCAATTACATAACAATATGGTCTGTTTAAAAAAATATGTCATTTTACTATAATCTGAAACAATTGTTTACTTTTGACGAAACGATTTACATTCACTCAAATATCTTTCTTATTTTTATAAATAACGTGTCAAGTTAAATTATATCACATAAAATGAGATGAAAAGAGTACTGTTTTTATTCGTTTCAATATAATATTTTCTAACAAATTGGGCATAAATAGTGTATGTGGTGGGGGTGGGGGTGGGTGGGGTGTGACATATGAGAATATAACATTATTGTGATGAGGTAAAAAGGTAAAAGATGATGAGATGATTAGTTATAAGTGAAGACAAAGTTTGATGTAAGGATACAAAGAAAAGATGAAGAGGTCCATGCGTGTGTTCTTTTGTTGGATTTTGATTTTGATGGAAAGGACAATTTTTGTGCTATTTGGTCTTCACAGCTTGAGTGAAAACGTGTGGGTGCCCTTTTTGACACCTTATTTTATTAGACTTGATGTATTATTTTCATATGTTACCCCAACCCTAGACAAGAGAATATGTTACACTATATCAAACGCGGAGTCAGATAGGTTCATTCGAGGAATTCATCTGAATCTCGTTCAGTAAAAGTGAAAATTATTTATATACACACACGATAAATGTTAAACTTTCTATGACTATATTATATATTATAAAATTGTTTTAAGTAAAAATTTCGACTCAGATATTATTTATGTCTTGTCATTGGTAGTTGTGTTCTCTACCAAGCTTGCATTTAAAATCCGTGCTTTCTTGTTTTGTTCCTCTACCTGCCTTATGTCCTTACAATACACTCGTGTGTGTCCTCTGACTTCACACATGCACATGTATACTTGCCCACCCCAATCACTTTTTTTTCGGTTGGTTGGTTAGAAAGCGTTTTATTACTCGACGTGGATATTTGATTTGAATTTGGTTATAATTGAATCATATCGGATAATGGATGAGAAAAAGAAGATTGAAATTTGAATGTATGATAATATATCGAAAAGTTTAAGTTATTGAAGAAAGTTGATTGTGTATATACTTTGATATGACATTAGGTTAAAGTATATTGAGTTCAAATCTCATCTTCTAAACGTCATACGTTATAATAATAAAAAATTTAACGAATATATGCATAATTTCAACCACCTATTACCAAACGACCTCCTTTTATCATGGACACGAAAGAGATTAAAAAGTATGTGATATAGTTAGAATAGGTCCACCCCATATAATAATAATAATGTAGGACTAGTTGATGAAATTATTAATTAATAGGATAATGATGTTGAAAGAAGTCACACAAAATAAAGACAAATGCCCCAACCAGTAACATGGGATTGCCAAGAAATAGCTTAAATGATGTCTCCAGAGTTGAAGTGAAAAGGACTAATAAGCATTGGGGGGTATATCAAAGCATGGAAGTCTGTTAACTTTGTCCTCATGCCACTAGACCAAACTTAAACCAACTAGTCCTTACCCAACAAACAACATTTTTGGATGGATGCTTAATTATTAAAAATTTAAACATTTGCGAGTTTAATATTTATCAATATATTCAAGTAATTTTACAAGTGGAGTCAAAAAAATGATACGATGCACACCAAGGATAACTACTTGAGATATTCACAATAACTCAAAACAAGACGTCAAAACCTAATCAATATCAAAATAGGATAAAATTGTGCTTTTCGTAACCGTGAGTCATGTGTTGTGTAACTAGTAAGCTCATGATTTGTTGGTCGAGCTACTAATGTGCGTGCCACAACCTATTTTAGAATTTTCAGCCTAAGCATTGCTCCCACTCAATGCAATCATGTCAATGTTCAAATTAGTGTCATTTCATTCTTTTACGTTAGTATAAATGTCTCTTACATTGTTGCCTTAGCTTTGTCAACATGTTTCAAAACCTTACCAATGTTTTTGACATGATCAAACTTGAAAAATCAAAAAAAACACTTAACTTCCATATCGAACACACCCTTAAATTAACAATTTTCCGTTTGGCCATTGTTGTAGTTATGAAGTTGATACATTCTATTAACTTTGAATCAAATTTTGTATTAGTATTCATATAATTATTTAAGTTTGAACATAACAAATATAATATTTATGATTACATAAAGTTGTCAAAAGTACTTTAGTCACAAAAGTTAAAGCAAATATAGGAACCAAAAACCAATTTAATGAAAAGGGTAAAAAATAATTGCAAACATATGAAATAAACGGTCGTGCAATAATTTAAAGTTTCTTCCTCCAATGTAACTGTTGTACAAAGGACAGACCATTTAATGTATTTTAATGTAATAAGAGAAAAATACAGTAGAGTCAAAGATAAAAAGGAAAAGAAATGGAAAATAAATTGCATGGAGATTAATAAGCATGTATAGCAAGATTTGGACATTCATTACTCAATCAATGTTGTTTTATAAATGAACAATAGACAATTTTTGGGTCAAATAATAAAATTGATCGCAAATTCTGCTTAATAGCATATTGTGTTCAATATCTATATTAGATTTCAAGTAAATTTAAATTTCCGTTGAAAAGTCTCACATTAAGGAGTAAGTTTCGACTCACATTAAGGAGTAAAGAAATTCGAATTCAAGAACTCTGAATAAGGTAAAGGAAAATTTACAACTTGTTGGTTATGCAAACCTTATTACCATAAATACATGGAATATTAATAAAGAGATCAAAATTCAAATCATTTTGATTCGAGAAATACACTAGTAACGGCTCTTGAGTTATGAAGATCAAGTCCAAATTATCCTAATTTATAAAATACGCCACTAACGGCCTTTAAATTGTAAAAATCAAGTCTAAATCATTCGAATACAGAAAATACTTACGCCACTAACCGGGCCATCAAGTTACGAATAAATCTAATAAGAAAAGAATTAAGAAAGGAACAGAATTGTAGTCCTTTTTAATTATTATCAAAGTTCTTTTTCTTCGTATCTTTTTAAAGGACTCGCGAAAATAAATAAATTATTTCCAAAAAAATATGATGTGAAAATTAATTTCTTGTGTATCAAAATTTTCAAATGAGATCTAATCATTGGGCCAAACAAAGGATTTAACAAGACGTAGCTAACTATATAGCCTAGTAGGCCAAAAAGTTGGCATGCATCATGAACATTGAAAAACATTATTACTAGTACTAACACTAGCACTAAAATTATTATTAAAAAAAAATAACATAGAAAAATAGACAGTATTGCAAGTCAAAAAAACAGTAACCTGACAGAAAGCCGTTAGGAAGAAGCACCAAATTCACAAAAGAACACTAAGCTAACACTTGTGGTGAGAAATCAATCGGTCTCAATTTATACGATACTTTCCTTAATGTAATACGAAAATAATTTATGATTTAAGATAAATTTTAGATAATTAAATGGTTATAATTTACTTTAGAAAAAATACACAAGTCTCCCCTCCCCTAAATCTATGCCAAAAATTTCAGAGATACACTTATACTATACTAAGGTCCTATTACCTCTGAACTTATTATATAAGTAATTTTCTATCCCTTTTCGGCCTACGTGGCATCAACTTTAAAAAAACTCAATCAGCATTGGGCCCACAAGACAGTGTCACGTAGGCAGAAAAAATGTAAAAATTTATTAATAAAATAAGTTCAAGAGGATAATAGGACCTTAGTATAGTATAAGTGTGTTTTTAAGATTTCGAGCATAGATTGAGGGGTTACTTGTACATTATCCCTTCATTTTATTTCAAAGTTAACTTATCCTATTTCTAAAAAGAGAAAAAATGATATTCTCTATATCACATAAATTGATACAACATAAATATAAAATAAACCAATATGGATTGGAGTGTACTAATGAGATTGCTTCACACTTAAATAGAAATCTCAGATTCAAATTCTGAATATGGAGAAAATTAAATATTGTTTGGAGCATCACCCCTAAGTTAAATCTGTCATGTTCTAATTCACATTTAATCTGAACTTCAATGTAAATTTCAAACCTCATATAAAATAATAAATAGTAGTTAGAAGCTAGTTGAAAAAGAAATAGAAAATAGGCCATAGAGTGTTGGCTAGTAGTAATAGTGCAACTATTACTAACAAATGTACAACTATTGAGTACATTTATCAATGAAATGAATATTTGCTATGGTTGTGGGGTTTATGTGTTCCTCTATGAAAACCCTAATTTCTATATTTTATACACATTTAATTTATAGGGGGTAGGGTGAGGTTGTGGTGTGTGGGGGGGTGGGGCATGAACTTGATAATTTAAGTTTATTTTCACAATTTCTACATCTACCACTTTCTAACACAAGGCAAAGGGCTTTGCCTTACCTTAAGACATGTCAAATCAATCCATTGTGAAAAAACTTTGACAAGACTTGTATTAATTTATCATATAATTTGTGCATGCATGCCAATTTACCATGTATCATACACCTATCTACTATTCTTGATCATCATCATGACCTAAGACTAATAATTCAGAGCCAATGTTATAAGACTTGGTATGTCTTGGTACAATTATTCTCTTTAACTTTTGACCATAACTACTATTTGGTTAGACCACATTGAATTCCATTTATGTTAGTTACAAAATACTCCCTATGTATTAATTTCCATGTCCTTGTTTGACTAACATGAGTTGGAGCTTCAAAAGTGAAGTTTAAATTTAATGATAATGTAATATAATATTTTTAAATATTGTGATATTAAACAATGTTAGGTAGGATGTAGATATAAAAAAAATTTAAATTGGATAAAAGATATTTCTTAAAAACAAGCTAAATAGTTTTGGAGTAAAATTGAATCGTTAAGGATTGTTTGGTGGATGTATATTTGAGAAACCAATATATGTATTAATGTATTATTAAGTCTTTTTTTTCAAGTGTCATAAACGAAAAATAGTCGACATTCGTCTATTTCTATCAAGACAAGCCAGTTCAAATAATTTTTTTTTTTACGAGTGATAGACATTCATCAATCCCAATCAAGCCAGAAATCGAAAACAAATTGAATGAAGCCAGTATACATTGCAAACAATGATATTAGTTTTATAATGATTATTAATGCATGAATATAAATGCAGTCACATAGCTACCCTTGGTCGAATTTTTTTACCGTCTATATAAGTAAATGATACATAAAAGTGGTTAACTTATTTATTTAGGGCAATCTTGACACAATGAAATGATGTAGCACAGTAATTTCAGATGTTTTGAAAGAATAAAAATACACAAACATAAAATATGTGTATCGAATATCACATTCACTTTTAAAAAAAAGTGGATTCACTTAAGCACCAAGATATCCTTCATTAATTTTTTGGCTTCGTTACTGTACAGATGCTTAATGATAGAGGCATCTTTCATACATCAAACTATACAATTAATAAATAATAATTTCCGGATAATCAATTTTATCATAACTAATCTTTTTATTGTCAGCATCGACATTGCTTGCACATTACTATTCTTACCTACTCTATCAAACGACTCGAATTGTGAGATAAAAATTGTGATGATGAGTGGTTGTGGGGTTCAACAGTAATAAGGCTCTTGAGTGAGTCTAAGAAGACCTATATAGCTAGATGAAGAAATTGATCAGAATTAGGTCATCATCACACACAACAAGAAAAATTGTACACTGACTACCGTGAAGTAGCTAACTATCCAAAGATGGAGTGAGATTTACAACCAAATAATACTACATATAGGCTATAGCCTATATATATAAAAAGTGGTTAGAAATTTAATATCTCTATAAGTCAGTAAAAAAAAAAGTAATTAAGTTCCATATTGCAGTGCTTAAAATAAAACATGACCTCATTCTAAATTTACTACACAAATAGTAAGTAAAGGTTTGTTATTTCACATCCCCCTACTTTTTTCATGATTTCGTGGATCTTTAACTACTCTCATAACCAAAAAGTTTCTAGTTATATAGGGGGGTTTATTAGCTTTAATTTTTTTAATATTTTTTTCTCATTACATAAGGGATAAGATGAAACAAACAAACAAACATGTTTTATAATGTAAGAATATCTCATTTTCTAGTAATGAATTTTCCTTTGATACCACTAGACTTCAATTTTTTATTGTGAATTTTGATTACATAGGTATTAAATATATATTTTTTATAAGATTGGTGTTAATTAACTTGTGCGATAGTAGTAATAAAATTAGAATTTTCACTAAACAGGATAAGTTATAAAGAAATACGAATTAAAAATCAATTTTCCAACGAAAGGTGTCACGAGAGGACAAGAATGGTTTCTCTATCGGCAAGAAGATGAGGAAGCTAGTTTAATTGAGAAAGTCACTTTCTTTAATGTATATTAGACGGTAAACAAAAGCATGACACATGATGCTTTCATTCTCTTTTAGAAGTGCTTTTCCCTTTTTACTTCATTCTCTTTTAGAAAAAATAGTATTGCTTGAAAGCAAATTATGAAATTACATATGTGAATGTAGAGATCATTGGTGTCCTCTTCGAGATGAAGTATTAATTGTCTTTCAAATAAAAAAGATGAGTAAAAAAGGCTCGAGAAAATGTTCTTGAAAGATGGGATATCTGAAAAAGTAATAGCAGAGAGTCATTCAACTATTTACCATCTATATCAGATTATCAGCTTCATGTAAAATCATATACTTTTTTAATATTAATTTATATGGTATTGTTTGATCAAGCATAAAGTTTGTTATGATGTTAAAATGAAATTCGTGTTATTAAATAATTATCAACTAACGAAAGTTAATATATATTTAGAGATAAATTAAAAGAAAATATCACGTAAATTGAGATAAAATATAGAAATCTCATGTATAGTTACTTGATAAATAAAGTGGTTTGTGATATTTCTATATTTTACTTTCTTAAGATAATGTTATGGGTGCATGAAATTCAACTTTTACTCATTTCTAGCATTTTCATGTATACACACAAAGTGGGGAAACCTAGCTAACTAAACCCTAGCTATTACCCATGGTGCTCTTTTCATCAATCTATCCATCTACTGTCTGTTTGTGATATCTGACTCTTAACAGTACTCTCCATTAGTACTAAATAAAATTGTCTGCAGGAGACTGAGACATTGTTCAAGTAAAAAAAAATCTATGGTTGTTTGGTTCGTAAAATAAGAGATAATAATTTTAGAATAAATGATAAATAATTTCATATCGTATTAGGATACCAGGCTAAGAAATTCGAGATATTATTTTCTCACGTGTCAATCGCATATGGTAGCAATCCTAGGATTAGATGTAACATACATAATTAGGGATTAGAATAAGTTATCTCATATACTACATGATAGAATAATTTATCCTGAAATTTATTATCACAAAATAACTTGTTTCCAGTCTAATGACCCCTAGTGTTAGTTTTATACCATATCAAACAAGTAATAATAGCGAACCCATGATTAAACACCAAAAAGACCATAATATCCTTCTCCAAGACACTGCTCTCCAAGTTGTCCTTTAAAACATGTAAGGTTAAAATTGAAAAAATCAAAATGTATTCTTATTAATGTAAAATCAAACACACACACACAATAAAAATGTAGTCTCATAAAGCAATCGTTCTTGTAAAAAACAAGGTATATATATTCACTTAATAACTTGTTAAAAAATGTACCAAAATATTGTTTTGATTATAAGTCAAATTCACATCGACTTAAGTACACGTACATATAATTAACTTGTTCATCAATCAAACGACCTCTTAAAGAGAAAAAGGGTATTCTTGGAATATTGAATAAAAATAGTACAAAGAGGTGTAACTATATACTGGTGACAAAGAAATAATTCTAAGTAACTGTCCATGGGGCTGATGATATAATATGTTATGGCATATGGTGTCAGCAATAAACATATATATATATATGGAACAGAGATTTTTAATTATTTTTTTTATTATTATTATGATAATTCTAATAGTTGGGGGTGGGGGTGGGGTGGGGGTAGGGGGTAGTACACTGCAATACAAGAAGATGAAAAAAGGTACAGTCTTTGATTTCATTTTGAGATTTTCTTTCATTGATTGGGGTAGGAGACATTGCTTTATAAACAGAAAGGAATCGTCCTTATATATATTTACATTTTTTTTAAAAAAAATTTAAGTATAATATTTTAGTCGAATATATCGATAATCTCTTTAATTTGTATTTTACACTTACGTAGCAGCAATATTATTCAATATTATGTGATTTCTTTCTATATTTTTGGATACGAATAGTTCGAACCACGTAAACATTACTCATTTCTTACATTCCTTTCCTATTTATGTTAATTTATCTTTCTATTTTGTTAATTCAAAAAAAAAAATATTTTTACAATTATATAATTTGTCATTTTACAAAAAAGATATTTAATTTTACGATCTCAAATTAAAATATACTAAATATTTCAAAACGGGAAATAGATATTCTATTTAAGTCCGACTAAATATAAAACAAAAAACAAACACGAATCACCTATCATGTCAAAAATTGTAACACAATATAAATTCTTCAATTTATCTTAATTTATGACCGTATAATTTTTTACCATTTGAATTAAATTATAATTTTCTTAAAATATAATTTAAGTATCGTATTCAATCAAACACGAGTCATGCAAATTAAAACGAAAAAAATATAAAAAGGGATTAGGTAGACGTCCCCACGTGCGTTAGTAATTTAGTGTCAAAGAGACAGAAGCAGACCAAACGGTTCGTCTGGTTATATATATATATATATATATATATATATATATATATATATATATATAAAAGACACCTTTGTTTAAAGCTGATAATTTATTGCCCCCACCCACCTCACCCTACCTTTTCGTATTGATGTTCGATAAAATTTAAATTTATAAAAAAATATATTTTTTTAATATCAATATTTCTAATAGAATTTTAAGGTTTCGAGTTAAAGATGAAAAAATGCTTCCTAAAAACTACTAGTTAAGGAGAAGAGAATTGAAAACCGATCAATTAAATATGAAAAAAATTCGAAAAAGGAAAGCAAAATAAATTGTGATCACATAACAAAGACAAAGACTACTTGAGAATTAGAAAATCTCGTATCAGTAAAAACATAAGAGAGACGTTGAATATATAAATATCCATGTTAATATAATACACTAGTAATATATTTTAAAATCTTACAAAGTTTTATGTTTAAAAATAAAGAAGTCAATCCAAATATAAATTGTATGGATCACACAACTAAAAAATAATTTAATGTAATTAATATGTCAGAATTGTTAGTGAGCATTACATCAGCTAACTCAGAACTGAAAATATTGTCCTTTTCTCACACTGCAAAAATATTTTTTTTCTATCTGCACATAGATTTTCCATATCTCTATTTAAACAATACATATTCTATATATCATGCAAAACGGTTACTATTTTCTTTTACATAACAACCTGACAATGTAATAGATATTTATATTTATGAGTATAATTCCATGAGTTATAGTAGTTTATTTATTGATTACTAATACGTCATCTGACTCGATTTGTATAATGTTATTTGCTTTTGACACAAAATTTAAGAGAATTTTTTTTTTTTTGATTTAAAACAAGTTACATATATTTAAAATTAGAAAAGGGATTGTCTTTGCGGTGATCTAATTATATAAATATCATTGTTTTGTTGGTGTGTAGGATTTTGATTTCAACTCAAACTTAGAATATTGCCTAGCGCAACTGAGGTTTCAAATCCATATTTGAAATTTACAAGCATCTTTCTTTATCATATCAAATAATGACGATATGTGGTGTCGTAAGGTGTTGGTTTAAGTTCTCCAATGAGTGCAATCGTCATGTTTAGTTGTCATTGTTGAGCTTAGAACTCGGAACAAATTGTCAGTAATAAGTCAAAGGAGAAAATGTCACCTTAATCTGCAAGAAAAATGAACTTTGCTCCTCTGTGCATCGAGTTAATTGTTTCTTGAGTTTCACACCTAATTAGCTTTAACTAGATAGCAAGGGATAATGGATCAATTTGAAGTCCATTTCATATTTTGTAAAATTAGATCAACCAAATACATTAGACTGTAAATTTTCTAGTAAAGAATTCACTCCCTTAAAGCCCATAACACAAGAGATCATGATGTAGCAAACCATTTTTTAGGTGATCCGGCTTAAGACGTCAAAAATTTTAAATTTTTTTGTGGACGTCCGTCAATACCTTGACTTTTTACAGACACAAAAACTTTTAGCTTTAACTACTTTATTTCCTATCAGAAAAAGCCCAAGAGGCCAGCAAGGTTGATACTACTTCAAAAGACCCATAAACTATTGCATACCCAAGTTCTTTTGATTTTTCTTGGACCAGTTACTTTTAGCAAATGGAAAATTTATATTTTCGAAATGACAAACTATTAATTTAAATTAAATGATATAGCCATAGTTTATTTTATTTGTAATTTGCAGCAAACATCCCCCTTTTTTTCTCATCTGATTCAGTATACAATTAGCCATTTTCGATAATGTTTGTATAAAGCGAGAGAAAAGTATATATATACATATATATTCATCATATACACTTATAATTATACAAATACAGATGTTATTATACAAATTTACAATGTACAAAATGAATTAATAAAAAACTGAAACATTTGTACAAAATTTACAATGATGCTAACTATAACTATAACATACAAATATGATTTTTATGTTTGCTATATGTGAACGTTCCTCCACTGTCTCACACTTTGATTGATGCTTCATTGTACCTTCATAGAAGGGGTTCATCCAAACCCCATTCGACGAAAAATTATATTATTTATACATGGTTAAAATAAGTTTATATGTATATATATAGTAAGATGTCAAACCCCTTCAGCTATCTATTTCTACAGATTTTGAGCCCTCTTATTGAAAATTCTGGCTCCGCCTCTGCTCCCTGTCATAACATGAGAGATATTTAACAACCACATAGAGCATCGAAATGAATTATTAATAACAAACAGCAAGTGATCACAAGTTTATATACCTATATTATGATCTTTGTTTCTTAGAAGAGGAACAACCAGCCTCCTCATAATGTTCACTATCGTCGTCGTCGTATCTGATCCTCCTTACCCCAATGGTAAGTTCATCATTGGTGGTCTCAAGCACAGATTCATCTTCATAGAACAAACGAACTCCACACTCCTTCAATTCTTGAGGAAAAGATAACATAATGTGCTTATAGTCATTTGGTGTTTTACCATTGGCGTTAGATGTATCCCATAAGCCAGCAAAAGGTACCAAGAAAAAATGAATCCTAATATATGTACATTCTGAATGATTCGATAACAAAAGTTTCCAGGTGATACATGGCATCCCTGCAGAACTCATAATCAATTCAGCTGTGTTCTCAGTTAAATTGCCATAGTAACATACAGCGAATCCCAAGAAGTTATCTGATACATACCAGTTTTCAGGCAAATTGACTGAAACACTTGTATCTGTTCCCTGATGGTGGAACCAGATTGGGATACTACTCCCCAAACTCGTAAACACTCTTAACGACAACGAATCTGAAGCAGAGATGTTATGTTGGAATGATGAGATATTTAGAAACAGTGACTTACAGATCAAATCATTGCTCCAATCTGCAAATATTGTATCTAATTGCGGTGGAAATTCTGGCAGACTTGTAAGACTCCTGCAATCTTTTATGTATAAGAATCGAAGTGCACCAAGTTGGGCTATGCTTTGAGGCAAATGATTGAAATTATCTCCCTCGAGACGTAACTCTTTCAAAGAGGATAAACATCCAATATCTTCCGGAATTCTTCCATCTTCGAAATTGGAGGAACCGAGCTCCAGAATTTCCAATGAGAGTAACCCGTTATTCACAGGAGGAAACACAAAGCACACATCATCTGTTAATGTGTTTCGTTTCATTAACTTCAAGGATTTAAGCTTGTTCAAGCGGACAATGGAAGATGGAGGCTGTGAAATTAGAGTACGCGAAGCATCAAGTTCCTCCAAGTTTTCTAAATCACCAATCTCTTCAGGCAAGCTTTTAAGCGTTAAGCAGTACGACACATTTAGCTTCACCAAATCTTTCAACTTGACAATGCTGCTTGGAAGAGCTTCAAGGTTTTCCATGCCACTCAAATCTAGCTCTGTGAGATGAGTTGGGTACTGAAGAGATGATGGTAGTTCAGTTATCATAGTGTTTGCTGAGAGAATCATTAACTCCGGCTTCATCGTTCCGATGATTTCTGGAAACACCATTATACCATAGCAATATTGTAGATCCAGAGATTCAAGAGATTCCATGTTAATATATGGAAATCTCCTAAGCTTTGTACACCAACTCAAATTTAACTCAATGAGTTTTTCGCAATATGCTAGGGAATAGTGAACCTCTTCAAGCTTACTACAGTACTCCAGATTCAAATACTCCAAATTTGGCATCCCCGTGAAATCTGGTGTTTGCACCAGACTTTTAGATAAGCTGAGATCTAGCTTTCGTAGAGACGGCAAATGCTGTTATTCAAAATAGAGAAAGAATAATGATCTTTGTGTCAGACCAAAAATGACAAGAGGGAGTTGAGCACCCTCACTTCCAACCCAAAAGGTTGTGGGTTCGAGTAAATAAGAGAGCAAAAGGGGTTGAAGCTCCTGGAGGAGGGTAAGTAAAGTAAATAATAATGTTACCTCTGTTTTCTTCCATAAATAATGAAGCGAACTCCAACGGAGTTCAAGATGAACAAGCTTTTCTGGTTTAAAATTTTCTGGCAATGACTTCCAAGAATAGTGATTCCAGACTAACCAACGCAAGTTATTGGACAGGTACTCAATAGAGTCATCATGGTGATCTACGACTAAGTCGTAGGAATCATCTTCTTCTTCTGAATCATTGGAATTGGAAGAGGGAGGCGAAGAGAAGAATTTGACAAAACCATCAAATATGTGTAATATCCTAAGCCTTTTCATTTTTTTCATTGCCTCCTTATTAAAACGTACTTCTTCAAAGCAACTAAACCAGATTGCTTCCACTGTCATGGTCCCCTGGTATAAAGATCAATGAGTCAATTATTCATAAACTGTATTGATTAGCCTATAAGTTCCTTGGAATATAAAAATTAGAAATTAAATATCATTGCATTGTTAAGCTTACTTACCGTATAGTCTATCATCACTTCTTTGAAATCTTCAACATCCCATATTCTGCTACGTTTTTTCTGAAGCTTTTGCATTTTCACCACATATCTACCCATATCTCTAATCAAATCATGCATTTCAATCCTGTCATTTTCAGATATGAACACAAGAGATTTATTAATCAGAACATCCAATCCGTATTCAGCTCCAAAGTCACAACTCTTAAGAATTTGCATGACCTCTTTTCTTTTCTCTCCGCGGAAGAAACATGCTATATCTAAAAATATTTCCTGCTCTTCGGACTCCAACCCATCATAACTTATTTTGAGTTGTTCAACAATTTCTGAATTAGAGTCTTTCTTTATTTGCTCTACTGTTATTTTCCATAAAGAGAGATTTTTTTTATGCAATAAACAGCCCCACACCTTGAGGGCTAAAGGGAGGCCTTTAGCGTGATTTACTATCTCTAACGCCAACTCCTTAAAATCCTCATTTGGAACTTCTTTTTTAAAAGCATGCATATTGAATAATTGCATAGCTTCATGATCAGGCAGTGTAGACACTTCGTATATCGCATCATCTTTCTCTATCAAATGTTTGTTTCTAGTTGTTACAATAACTCTGCTGCCATTACCAAACCAACAAATATCACCTGCTAAATACTCCATCTGATCACCATGATCTATATCATCAAGCACAATTAGAACCTTCAAAGAACAAAGTCTGTTTGGAATCATACACTTTCCATCATACTTGTTGTAGACGTAATCATTTTTTTTCCTTAACAGTTCAGAGAGAAGAATATTTTGTAAAGAATGCAGTTTATTCTTTTTTGCAAATTCTTTAACATCAGCAAGAAAACAAGAAGCTTCAAATTGATAAGATAGAGTATCAAAAATGGCTTTTGCTATTCTTGTTTTACCGACTCCGCCTATTCCCCAGATCCCTAAAATCCGAACATCATTGATTTCTATTTGAAGTTTCGATTTTAGTTTCTCTAAGTGAGCATTTATTCCCACAATATCTTGCAAAAAAGATAAAGAATAAGCATTCGTACAAAATTTGGAAGAGATGCAATCTACGATCTGCTGAATATTCTCTGATTCAATCCTACATAAAGAAGAAAATTGATTGTGGACAATGTAAGAAAGTCAAATACCAACAAGTATTTCATATACTCTATATATATTGTTAATAATCAGCAGGGTATTAAATAGGAAATAGAATAGTTCAGGTAATAACAATACTCTATAGTTTTCAAGTATGGAAGTTGCAAAACTTGAATAGTTTTTTGGACTTTTATGTATCTTCTCTAATTAAATTGATTGGACTATGCCTTTTTAACAGTAAAAACATTAAAAGTAATTATGTGTATTCAACTAACCCGTTACGGATATCATATCCTTTTAGATTTGCGGCAGCAGTTAGGGCAGTTCTCCATCTTTGCACCTTCTGCATCCCCTCAACATCATCCTTATACTTTGATTCGTGTTTGGCAAATGCTGCTCCAAAGCTTTCAGTTTGGTATCGAACATGTGATGGATCCACATTATAAAAGATCGGTATGACTGTTTGTCCATTTTCTTCCTCTTTGCATTCCATGATCTTCACTAGTTCATTCAAGCACCACCTAGATGTAGCATAATTCTTTGAGAAAATGATAAGTGCAACTTGAGAATCTTCTATAGCTCTCAAGAGTTCTTTTGGAATTGAATCTCCATGCTCTAGTCTTTTATCATCTTGAAATGTGTTTATTCCTCTATTTCTCAAACCTTCGTATAAGTGACCTGTAAATGTTTTTCGAGTGTCTTCACCTCTGAAACTTAGAAAAACAACGTACTTCCATCGAGGATAATACTTTGAATTACTTGCAGAAGAAGAAGAAGAAGATGCCATAGATTCGATTAAAAATAAATTGTATGGATGAGATCAATTGATGATATTTTGGACAAAGTTATATACAAGAAAGAAGAATTAAACAAGTACCACTTGAAACGTGAAAGCTTGTATTAACATTCGCTTTGATCAGTCTTCAACAATAAAAAATAATCTAAATAAAATTCTCTGTCACACTAATGAAAGCTGACTTTGTCAAAGGACAACAAAGAAGAGTTGACAAATTAATTTATTTGTTTACCGTTGCCCTTTTTCCACTAACAAAAGCCATCAAAAGATTAAAATAATAAAAACTTGAAAATGCCGAATTTACCCTTAACTTATGAATATTTACTTTTATAACCCTCGATATTATAAAATTATAATTAAACGGGTGATTTGAAAGTGAAGCAATAGTACTTTAATGCTCATACTTAAATCAATCAATTTAATACGAGTTACGACATTCACATTCTCTTTCATTTATAGTATCTATATATAAATGTCTTTTTTTTTCTTTCTTTTCCTTCTTATTTACTGGTGTATTGTTTATATGTTAAAATAATGATAATCTCATATCATTTTGCTAATTATATCATACATATACGGCCATTTTATCCTTCAAACAATTATATTATTCCAAAAACTTTTAAATGCAAAAAATATAAATACACATGCATATTTCATACAATAAGATAACGAGATGGAAAGTATGTAAAATTGTTTGATGCCTAACTAGAATAGTTGTCATATTTAATTTTCACTACTTGGCTATAATATAATCTTGTAAGAAACCATGATTTTATAGGAGGAAACTTCAATAGCAACCTTCAAGGTTCAACCAACTTCGAAAGTACATGTATGATATTATTTCGAGTATCTATACAGCCAGATAACGGAAAACCAACAAGAATATGTCATGTCAACAGCAAATTAGACAATAAAGTATAAGGATTTTCTACAGACGTGGAGAAGCACATCTTTCAGTAGAACCAGTCTGGGATCGAGCTACTTATAGATTCGATTAATTTCACAATAAGAAATGTAAGCATTGCTCTATGAATTGGAGAAAACAAGGTGAAAATCTGGAGTTACACAAATTTCTGGCCGGCAGAAAGCTGAGCAATGTCAAATGAGGTGTTATAGAAAGGAACAGTTAATTGCTTGCTTACTGCCCATTGTTGAACCATTGGTTTCAGCATGAGAAAAGAGAATGCAACAGAATTCTCGAATAACAGGTTTCTAGCATACTTCAATTAATCGATCATTTAACATAGTCATTCAACCATTAAACTTATGCATCATCTAATCATCACATTAATCGCCAATGCTAATGAACTAACCCTTGCAAAATTGCAAACACACTAAAATAGTATCGTCTCCGTTCCAATTTTGTATGACATTTCCCTTTTTGGGTCATCCCCAAATATTTGGATTGATTCTATTTTGATAATACTTTCACAACTTCAAGAACTAAATATTAATCAACTATTCAAAATTTTGACTTTGATCTGATAGTTTCTGCATTAAACCTTTTCAACCAGTATTGTAATATTTTCTTTCACTATTATTAACATAGTATAGAATCAAATTAACATCTTAAACTCCGTTCAGACTAATGTAGTCATATAAAAAGAACAGAGAAAGTATTTGTTAAGAGACTCGGATATCTAAAGAGATGAATCCTAACTTCAATAGTAAGGACAGAGCAGTGGTCAATGAGTCTCATTATCATTATATACACAGAGAAATGCCTGTTTTAAGGCTTAATATCTCCTACCACACCAAGGAAAATCACATCCCTCTACCATCGGTGTGGCTATAATTACATCTGGTCGCAACTATATAAATAAAATGTAATCTTTGAGAAGAAAATACTAGATGAACATGCGTGCTCGAGAGCAATAATTCAATATGATACATCATATGTCGATCATATCCGTTATAAAAAACAAGAGCATAGCAAAATTCGAATTGCATTCAACGAGATACAATGAAAACCATGAACAAAGAACACCATATCAAGGATAAAAATCATTACTTTATCGCGAAAAATGTACATCTAACAACAATTTATATATGTCAAACATTTAGTATTAACTCTAATGAGTCTCCAACATAGACAAACTCGACTCTAACCATAGAAAAAGAGTTAATTACGTACTACATTTGCTTATCATCCACTAACCTCAATCGCATTTCAATCAATCTGGCATTGAATTCTCCATCACTAACCTTCAACATCTCCGATAAAGACAGCGTAAACCCATGCTCCACCAAAAGCCTATGCCGAGGCTTAATCTTCCTCTCCAAACTAAACGAAAAGTACTGAGGAAACCTCTTCAATTCCCTTATATCCCCATTCATCTCCTTCAAAAAATACTCAACTTTTGGCCTAAAGTTTTTCTCAATACTAAATGTCAACAACCCAGGTGATCTCAAAACCATATTAGCCACATCATCGAGTTCAAATCCCAAACTCAACATGTAATCAATTTTAGGGTTCAAAGTTAGCTCAACACTGGACACAAGCAAAACAGTAGTCTGACAAGTAATTCGATTCTGACCCACAAACCCAAATTCCTTCAAAAACTCAAATGTGGGTTTCAATTGATCTTCAACACTACAAACAAGAATTCTCGGACATCGGATAATGGATTTCCGAATGTCATGGAAAGGGATAACGACGTCGTTTAACAAGAAATCGAAAATTGGGTAAAGGTGGATATATGGGTCGGAGGTTAAAAGCTGAGGATGCATATCAAGTATTCGACCAATTGCCGACCGTTCAATCCCCATTGAAAACAGACATACTTCAACAGATCTGATTGAATCGAGCGTTGCTGATCGTAAATGGGGGTTTAGTTGAAGAACTTTACTGGGATTGATATTGAGTTCTTGAAGATAGAGTATTTTCTCCCTGAATTTGAGACCACAGTCAGTTGAAGTAAGGGTGTGCTGAGGAGAAAGGTGAAGGGATTTGAGTGAAGTTTTTGTGGGTTTTGGAGAAATTGAGCAAATGGGTATTGGAGAAGAAGGGTTTGGGATGATGGAAGAAAAGGGGATTAGGGTTTTGGGAGGGTTTATCCATGTTAGCATCTCAGGTAGCTGAAGTAACATTGAAGAAGAAAGGACTCTTTTTGCATGCTTTGTGTTTGGAGTTTTATCAACAAAGATGAGTTTTTTGAGTTTGTGTTTTTGTTATTTCTATAGCCTATCTCCTTATCCCTATTGCATTAAACTATTTTCGTTACGTGAGTTTTATGTCTCAACTATTATACGTATTAAATCTTTTAAGTGAATTATTAAACGCTCATTTGAAACACGATTTAACTTTGAGTTATTCACTTTTTTTTATATATAAATGGTAGTAATATTTCAAGTACGAATACTATAATATTTGTATATTATATGTATATTGATTACATACCTATCATCATCTACGAATTTCAAAACTTTCCAATATCAAATCCTTGAAGATGGTAAAGCCCAAGTTCTTTCTGTAGGATACATTCAAAAGGCTTGAAGATGGGATCCTTATATACAACTCATTTTCTATTGTACAAATAGCAGAATATGAGTGAGATACTCTTATTTTGATAAATATATTAGTGTATATTTGATACCAGATACATGTATCTTCTTAGAATTATGTATCTATGCACACATACAGTGTATACATCATTGTATACTTTGATATTTGATACTACAGGAATCAGGATACAAGATACATGTATCTGGATAAATGTATATTTTATCTTGTTCAATTCGATATTATGAAAGACAAATACATTGTATAGTACACGAACACACTTAGGTATCATATATATATGTACAAGAGACGAGAGAGGTGAGAGAGAGAAGGTGTCACGAGATATAACCTCTTAACGAGTGGCATGAAAGATATCTTGATTAAAATAGGAGAGTGGCGAACGAAACAGAAGCAAAGAGAGGTGTGAGAGAAAGGAAAGAGGAGAGACATGATCTATAATTATTTAAAGTATCATTTCATAACGTAATTTCAAAATATACTATCGTATTTTGTGAGATTTCCCCTATATATTCCTCTTGCGTAAATTGAACTCGCGAAAACAAGGAGATATATCACGAGCCCAAAGTTATTGGGCCTCTAATGTGGACTGTGACATAATGTCTAGCCCAATGCTTAAGAAAATTCACCAAGTGAGACAACACGAGATTAACATAGTTAGACCCATTTCGTTGAAAAATACTGAATTTCAATCGATGATATTTCAATTTAAAAAAAATAAAGCAGAAGTAACATAGGAAAATAAATTCATGGAAATGAATAGGACTAGAAATTGAACAGTAGCTCTATGATAAAATTATTATCTTATGGCGATTTAAGATAACAGACTCAATGAGTTCGAGTTTGAATCAGAATTATTGAGCTCATATAAATTATAATGTGCATATCTCAATAATTCATCATACTCTTTACCTACCTAAGTTTATCACCTTCTTTAAATTAATAATATACATATCGATACTTAATTGGTCATTTCACATTGAAAAATAAGATGCGTGAAACTTTTTGTTTTTACTTTTTATTTCTTCTAGAATTTTTTCTTTTCATTTTCACATCACAATAATATGTATTTATTTTTTTAGAAATATATAAAATAAAAAATAGAATAAGAAGAGAAGTAGGACAAGTAAATTGAGCGATAAATGCGGAGAAAATAAAAAATTCACATGTGAAAATGTCCAAAAGAATATGACATCCCCAAAGATCCCCCATATCTCTATTTTTTTGGCTCCATTAATTAGCTCCCACAAAAATTGATACTATAGAGTTTTATAAATCGGAGATTGAGTTATGTTTAATTATACGTTCAATTCTAGCTATCGAATTATATTATATTGTAAAATATTATTTATTTTTCAATTGTAGCTGCAATTAAGTTGATATTTAATAGGATATCGAGAGATGTATGAACTACTATAGAGTGAAAAGGTAAATTTATGCAAATTTGAAAGAGTTTTGGAATAATACGAGTAAACCTAAGGATGAAATTCAACAAAAAATAACGACTATAGAGATTGAGTGATTGACGTTTAGGTTGACGCTTTGAATACCCCCACAACATCTAAGATTTCTAGAATTTTATTTGGCCAAAATGGCCGAATAGTAAAGTGGAGCCCTCAAAAAGCCTAATTTATTGAAGATTCTTGGTCTTTATTCATTTTCGATCGCATATCAAATCTTTTTTCAATATAGATGATAACGAGCTAGACAGTAACAAAAGAAATCAAACATAGAAATAAAGAATAAAGTCGTCTATCATTTTGATAGAAGATAAAAAAGTATCAACTAGGATTTAGATGAATTTTGCCATTGAAAGGAAGTTCCTAATTACCTAATGTTGGATTATTTATTGTGGATTAATGTTATTAGTGATACTTGAGCATAAAAACTTAAAAGATGTGATTTTAATTAGGGTTGGGCATAAACACCGGAAAACCGAAATACCGTATCGAATCGATTTTTTTTGGTATTTCGGTTTCAGTTTTTCGGTTTTCGATTCGGTATTCAGTATATGTTTTTGTATTTTTCAGTATTTCGATTCGGTTTTTGGTATGTAATTTTGTGTTATTCGGTATTTCGGTTTACCGAAATATATTATATTATAATATATATTTATATTATATTAATTATTAATGTAAAAATAATAAATATTATAATTTAAAATAAAAAAAAAGTAAAAAGTAAAAGACATTTTTTTATGTAATTATTTTTAGCCCATTAAGTTGAAACAAACAAAAAAAATTGTAAATTTTTAAAAGTCCAACTAAGCAGGCCCATTAAAAAAAATAAAATAATAAAAACCGAACCGAAATAATAAAAACTGAACCGAACTGAATTATTTTGATTCCGTGTTCGGTACACATTATACAAGAATCGAAAATAAAAAAAAAACCCGAAATCAAACCAAATTACCAAATGCCCACCCCTAATTTTAACCTAAGAGTTTTCATGTTGGTCTTTTTAATTTAATGTAAAATACTTGTAATATGACACTCTTTTTCCAATATTAATATTCATATTTAAATATCATTAACTACATATTAATAAAATAAATTAAGAGAGTGTTAATGGGATATTGAGTCACTAGGCTCAAAACACAAGAAGAGAAAAGAAGGGCAGATGGAAGAAGGTGAGGGGTGTTTGACTAGTCATTGTCAGCCTTTTCAGGGCATCAAGCATGCCCTCATTCATCCCACTTTTCAAGTTTTAAATATTTCGTTACGTTTCTTCCGTTTTAATTTATATGATAATATATAATTAAAAAATTTTAAAAAATAAACATAATATGTAAATGCACTTTAAATTTGAGTTCAATTGATAAACTTTTAAATTTATATAAAATTAAATAAATAAACACATTGGATTATGTGATGTCTTACAAATCAGTTAAGATATATTTCAGGCTAACTATCACATAAAACACCAAAGTTTATTCGAAATTTGACTTACAAGTGTCAAATTGGACCACTCTAGGGGAGTTGATGTATTTAATATATTTTTATAACAAAACATAATTTTATTGATAAATCGTTTGTGTTGATTCTATATAGATTGTTAGATTATATATCTCAAACGTAAAATGATTTAGACTTCTTTGAAGTTTATTTAATTTCCATGCAAGGAGGATTTTAAGAATTTTCTTAAACCAATTGGTTGTCAAGAAAAATTCAATCATGTTCTAATTTTGCTATGAACATTTGATAAATTTATATAATTTTGCTATGAATATTTTTATAAATTTATGTATGAACAAATTTTTTAAAAATGTCACATACCATTGACCATATGCAATGGCATTAATTTCTACCTCAGAGCTAATGTAGCTTTCAAGAATAGGTAGATACACATTTATGTTTAAAAAAATGTACTGTTTTTTTTTTTTTTGCCACTTTGAATTAATTAAAACAAGCCATAAAAGCTGTGGAATTTCCTTGAATGTTTGCTTGTGAATTAAATATAGTAGATGTTATTTTAACATTGCTATCATCAGAATGGGAACAAAAATATTTTTCCATACAATTCAATGAAATTTCTAGGAAAGTTCCAACTATTTGTGAGACTTTCTTAAAGTCATTTGGACCAAAAAAATGTTGGAAAAAATGGTTTCAAAAATGAAGTTGTGTATTTCAATAGGTATTTAATTTATTTATTTGAGAAGGTAGAAATTTTGTTACCAGGAAAAACTAGAGAAAGGGATGTTTTTTTGTTAATTGCTTTGACGCATATGTTGAATAGTAATTTTATTCGTTTATTTATGTTTCATAAACAATTACGTGATTTTTTTTGAAAAGTTATTGTGAGTTCTTTGTCAGATTAAACATGAAAAGAATTTTTTATAGTTCAAACTAAGAAAGACAATGCAAATCACTTCAAAAAATAAGAGAGGTAATGTGACGATACTCGTCTAACCCTCTGCCAGATGCATTTAGTAATAATCTTAGAATAAAAAAATTCTTCGTTTTCATTCGAGAAATAAAAAAAGTTATAAACATTACACTAAAAACCACAAACTTTATCACAATTCACAACCATAAAATCTTCTTTGCAAAACAAATGACTTGTGACAAGAATCTCAATCCTCACAAGTTTGAAACATTGGAACAAAATCATCTGTATTTTCAACTTTTCTTTTTCTTTTGTATAAACATTCAGTTAATGAATACATAAATCTTAAGTATTTACTAAAAAGATGGTTCATCATAATTAGTCAGAAAGTTAGGCTAATGACAGTTGGCTTTTAAATTTGGCTGCTACTTTAAAATGCACTGTAACCCTAGGTACTTTGGGGCCTATTTCAATTATTTTTTAATTTTAATTTTTCACGTGACATAAATAATATCACAAAATTAAAGAATATTCTGATCAATTATACAAATCTTTAGTTTAAAACTAAAAAATTTCAAAAATCGTCTTCATATTTATAAACTATACATCGAGTTATAAATCAAACAAACAAATTAAAATCGAGAAAAGCATTACAAAAGTTAAAATATATAACTATAATCTGTCAAACAAATTAAAACCGAGAGAGGCATTACAAAAGTTAAAATACATAACCATAATCTTCTTGAATCATTACTAGTTAAATGGTTCTTTACATTTCATAGTCTCACACATACAAAGTCCATCTTCAGCTACAGGCTGAAGCTTAAAAAAAAAGTTGCCAAAAATACCCCCACCCCACCCCACCCCCACCCCCACCTACCAACTGCGGGTGGTAAAAGTCCACCACTGCTTTCCACTTCTGCCCTTAACAGAAGGAAAAATTACCAAAATACCCTCCAAAACCAAAAAAAACTACTAAGTGTGGCCTCAAGAATTAGGGTCCCCAAAAGTAAGATACCCTTAATTCAATCAAAATGAAAAAGAGGACAATTTTAAAATATGCCCTTTTTTCATTTTTTTTTACCTTAAAGACCACACCTTTACAACCAAAATACCTCTATACTAAATAGTCACAATACTAATACTAGTGACCAAATCAGTATGCATACTAATACTAGTAATGATAATAGTAATTCTAGTAAATATACTTTCAAAAACTTGAAGAAAAAAAAAACCCCATTTAATGCCTTTTTTTAGTGGAATTGAGCACCAGTATATGTCTGTCCAAATGACCAGTGAGCAGGTGCAACATTGTATGAGATCAAACTTCTACCATCACCTGTTGTAACCTTAAATGATAGTGTTTGTCCATTAAGGTTGTTGTTGTTTTGCCAGTTTTGTCCCCAGTTTCTTGACATTGGCTGCCAACCTGTTCTTGATCCTTTAACAGCTACTGAATGAACATCACCACCACCACCAACATTTGTTACTAGTACTAAGTTGAAGTATGAGTGTCCATTGATTGTGAACCTTATTCCTCCCCTTCTTCTACAGGGTACCCTGTAATTTATTTCGACAAAAGATTAGTTGAGACATGGAAATTCAGATAGTCAACTAACTAAGCTACTAAGATTGTCAAGATTAGTTATAACATGAAAAGTTCAGGGAGTCAACCAATTGAGCTACTGAGATTGTCAAGATTAGTCATAACATAAAAAGTTCAGGTATTCTAACAACTAAGATTGGTTGTATAATATGAAAGTCTAGATAGTGAGACAATTAAGCTACTAAAATAAACAAGATTTGTCGAAACGTGAAACTTCAGATAGTCAACTTACTAAGCTAATAAGATTATCAAGATTGTTCATAGGGTAAAGGTATGGCTTGTCAACAAACTAAGCTATTAAAATTTGCAAGATTGGTTATGTTATGTTTTTATATGGTGTTAAAGTTTGTAACTTTGTTTCTCATGCTTTTCCAAGTTTTACCAAATTTAAGAAACAAGTCAAGGATAAAGAGCACAATTGAAACAAGTAAAGAGACAAATGGGAACAATATATGTAACTTTATGAATCTTCTACTATTACAACAACCAAGAAAGAAGTAAATGCTAAAGAGTACTCCATTGAAAATAGCCAAATGGGAAACTTCTTGTGATAAAGTTAAAACCTTTATCAAAAGGGTCCACACCATGTGGTTCCACCATTTCATTTTTCTATTAGCATGCACAAGTAAATTAAGGTCATTTAAAAGGGACCATTTAGAAATTTCAAACCTTTGGGCTTAAGCAATTTAGACATGACTAAGGTTTAGCATTTGTGAAAAGACAAAACTCTCCTTGCCACTCTTTTATAGTACTCAAACAACATCATACATACATAGCAAGATACAAACAGCATATAGTTCTACAACTAACATATTTTTACCAAGAATTTACCTTCTATAAGCAACAGGGACAATTCCAGCTTTGTAATGAGCAATGTGTTGGAAAATAGGCTGAGAGAGGTCAAAATGGTGAAGTGGAGGATTACACCAGCCACCTGCATTATTAGGGAGGGCATTGTTTGGTGGGCAAAAATTTGTAGCAGTAACCACAATAGAACCAGGCAAACACCCTTGTCTGTCATTTACACACCTTAATTCAAAACAAGAACCACAGCTCAACCCATTGTTGAACATAGCAGTACTTAAAGCTGCTGTATTTGTGCCATACCCTTGACTATAAAGATTCCCATATCCACAAGCCCCACCTATTCAAAGAAATCAAGAATCAGCACAAATTTATACCCTAAATTTACTCAAAAATCAAACTTTTGGGGAATTTAAAGGAAATGTTGCATACCCATTGTTCCAGAAGCATCACCACCCCCATAAAAAGTTGCATGAGCATCAATCCAACCTCCTCCACCATAACCATAAACAGATGACACCATTGCAAGAAGACCAACAAAGCAAATCCCAAAATAAGCCATGTTTCCTGCATAAAGATTACAACTTTTTAGCATTACACTCAAGAATGTTAATAAATCTTGAAAATGGTGTTCTTCAAAGTAGAAAAACTGTTAATTAAACCATGTTGTCTGAATAAAGATTACAACTTTTTGGCATTACACTCAAGAATGTTAACAAATCTTGAAAATGGTGTTCTTCAAAGTAGAAAAACTGTTAATTAAACCATGTTGTCTGAATAAAGATTACAACTTTTTGGCATTACACTCAAGAATGTTAACAAATCTTGAAAATGGTGTTCTTCAACTATGTTTATTTTTTTGCATAAAGATTACAACTTTTTAGCATGTTCTAAGATATACATTCAAGAAATGTTGAAAATTGTGTTGTTTCATTGTTGCATTTTCAAGAAAAGAGAAGAAAGACTCTTACTTTGGAGAGTGAGCCTTGACTCTAGCAAGAGGGAATGTAGTGACTAAGCAAATGAAGAGTGAAAATGGGAGTTGGGTGTGGAAAATTGGGAGGGATTTAGGGGGATATAAATAGGGATTTTAAGGGGTGTTTGGCCTTTAAGCTTGTGCTACAGTTATACAACTGACTGACACTTTTTTTTTTAGGCTGTTGAGGGGACCAAAAACTGCCTTAGAGAGGAACCATTTAATAATGAGTTTTGATTTAAATTTTTTTGAGTTTTTGGTGGTGGGAATTGAGGGTCATTTGCACTTTTGCTATCTTTTCTTTTTGGGAAAAAAAAATATATACCTAAACTATCCTAGATGGTAGGTAGATATTCTTCGTTATATTTTTGAGATATTGATATTTTTGTCGTTCAAAATCTAGAACATATATACTTTTTATACTAACAGACATACACATATTATAATCTTATTCACTGATTGATATTTATTAAATATTGGATTGACGGATAAGATTGAGTCACGCGTCCCTATTTAGTCTTTCGTTAAAGTGAAGTGAAAGGCATAAATGCTCTAATTTTTTTTATGGCATGGACATTAATGTCCCAAAAGTATGACGGTAAGTATCTGCATACCATTTACGATAGTATAGGGATATATTTATCATTTTTCCCTATCTTTTTTGGCTTACCATTCAATATCTCTGAAAATCCACATTAAAGTTCTTCTAAAGTTTGAATTTACGCAAGAAAGTTTCTCTAAAAAAGATGATTTTATATCTAGAGGGACTCGAATTCAAGAACTCTAGTTAAAGATCAAAGAGTACTTATCACTCCAGCACAATCCACAGTTCTTGTTGGTGTAGTTTTGCTACTGTTTTTGTGGTCTTTGATTTATAATACTTGTTCACTATACTAAAAATAGATGTTTGTAAAAGTGAATGGAGGGAGTACTTCCTTCGTTTCGATTTGTATATCTGTTTTTTACAAGGCATTAAGTTTAAGAAAGTAAAGAAATTTTTTAATTTTGTATTTTTAAACTAACTATATGTAAAATATATCAACATATCCTTTTATCTCGTAGTGTTAAATGTGTCATGTGAGAAAAAAATAGAATTCAAGAATTGTTTAAAAAAAATAAAAAGCTTTATTTAAAACCGATCAAATAAAGTAAGACAAAAAAATTAAAACAAATCATAAATTATGTCTGCATGCTTCAATTTCTAAAAAAAAAAAACAAACTTATGTTTCAATATACACAAGTATAATTGCTAAAAAAAATATATATTTAAGACTAACATATTTGAAGGACAAATATTAAAGACGAATTTATTTCAAGGGTTAAATTAGTAAATTTTATGAAAAATTAAAGGGAAAAATTCTTTATTTTATTTTGGGCCTGGACAAAATAGGTTTAATGGGCTGAAACCGCGTGAATCTTTGTAGGTTTGTGCTATTTTGTAATAACACCAAAAATTCCCAAAATCCAAGTAGGGTCTTCTGTTTTTTCCTCTGTTGGTTAAAATTTAAAACGTTTTGAATTTATTTGTTTGATTTTAATTTACTATAAAAATTTTATAAAAAATATTATAATATTAAATTAAAGACATTAAACAAATCATATGATACTTTTTTTGAAATGTATTTTGAAAATGAAAATAGGATAATAAATTATTTAATAATAATTTTTTATTCTTATCAAATATTTTTTAAGAACGTGTAAATAAAAAATACGATAAATATTTTGAGATCGGAGAGTACAACCATCTAAGGTTTTGTCCATACAAATTGCTAGTTAAAACTTTAATAATGAGAATAAGTGTTGCATCTGCTACAAAAACTGGAAATTAAATACTATATCAGCTTTTTCAGTTAAAATAATAATAAAAAAAAAGAATAGAATAAATTCTACTGTTTTTTCTAGTGGTTAGGCCATTTATAGCACACTACATTAATTAAAAGTGAGTGAATTAAATAGTGAGATTTTTTTTGGTAGCAGAATTTAATAAAAATAATTCACTTAAACACTAGTACAAATTCATATTAATATTATTAGTTTATTGTTTCTCCACATTAAATAGAAGTTTATATGATGGCTGCACAACCTACCCATGTAATAAGCTTTATACATTATAAAAATATTTTATTTAGGTATTTGAATTAATTTTTATATCGATTGAATATTTAAATAAAATGTGTAAATTAGACAATTTTAATTCAATTTCAAAAGAAAAATAATATTTTATTCATCTTACATGCTCGTATAAAATGAGATGAATAAATTATTATTTTTAGCTATTTTTAACTAGGTGGTACATTTTTGAAATTTTTCAAATAAAGTTGTGATCTATTTAATTATTATATTCTATGAGGTTAGTTGAAATATTAAAGTTGAATCAACTAACCGAAATTATTGGTCTAATCTCATTTTATCAAGTGATTGTTAGTATAATTGTAGTTATTGTATCATTAAGTTGTTAATACAATTTTGCTATTAAATTATTACGTTGATTCAATTATTATTAGAAGTTTATGATTCAAATTTATGACAGTATATAAAGTCGATGAAGAGATATTTGACTATTTTAATACCATCAATAATTCAAATTTGTGATCCACTATTATTTCATTTGTGAACTCTTGTGGTCTATCAACTTCTTTTTTTAAAAAAAGATTTGCTTCATTTTCAAAATTGAAGTAATTTAATTTTAATTATTTATGAAGGTATAGTACATGTGTGAAATTGATATATAATTATTGTAATTTAAAAAGGCAACACATGTTTAACAAAAAAACTTCCATCAAGTCTCATGACTCACTCTTTATACATTGAATTGACATATTATAATCTATCCTTTTTTATTTTTTTGGTTGGATTATAAAAGATCACACAAAATCCAAAAACTTATCCTTTTTTTTTCTTTTTTTTTTCTTTATAATAACCTCACATAAATTCCTAAAATTGTCAATTGAATTGCACTTTTCACATTGAGGAAAGATTGTGACCTCAAAAAAATTGACAAAACACGATATAAGAAAATAAAATCATAACTATATATCAAGTTGAGTCAGACCGACCGATGAATTTGTATTTGATTATATTTTTTAAAAAATAATATTTACACTAGATATACTTATATATAACTATAAGATAATTTTATTTTTTTACAAAAATAAATAAATAATTTTTATGATCAAACGAATCGTAATGATTTTCATAAAATCTGTTTCTTCTGCAAATTGGTGGGGTTGAAAATGACAAGTTGAAAAGTTTGAGGGATTGTGCGGTAATGGAGGAAATTGCACATGCTCTCTATTTGTCTCTTTACTCCAATTTACAAAATTCCATTTGGATTTCTCTTTTTTGCTTTTTTGTTTTCTTCCACCACATACCATGTTAATAGAATCCTATATGAACAAATTAAATCTATTCGGAGCACTTCACGAGGATCTTAGTAAATCAATTGGTTGATCATAGAATTGTCACTTTATTTATAAGAATTAGATTCCTTACTTTTCTTTTTGGTTTCTCACGATATTCATGTTAAAGTCGAATTAAATCCAGGTTTATATTGAAAAATTTTACGTTGAAGGGGTAAAACACTCACTAACAAAAGAGACTTTGTATCCAAGGGAACTCGAACCTGAGGACCCTGGTTAAAGAAGATTCCTCACCATTTTTTTTTTCTCATTTCTAGTTGTGGAGTCGGAATTTTCACTAACGAGATTTAAAATACGAAAAGTAACACAAACAAATCAAAAGAGATTTTAAGATCTACAACTGATTTTAACCATGTATAAATATTAATTTGATTTTCTGATGAAAGGACTCCGAAACTCTTGAGCCCTTACCAGCTCTGCCTCCACATCCACCCTAATTCTCCTCCCCTTCCCTCGAAATAAAATTTTCTGACACAAATCTGAATTAAAAAGTTATTTTAATTCCTCTTTAATCCAATTTCCAATCCCAAAATCAACAAACTAAAATAAATAAAGAAGATCATTTCTATGAAATGTCTAATCCTACTTCTAATAACTTGAAGTTAAGTCCTTCAATGCAAATTAAAGTTTCGGCCTAACAAAATCTTTAAGGGATTTGGACTTTATTAACACTACTAATTCATATTCATATCAAGTGAGACTCATTTAATAGAAAATCGCGCATAAAAAAGAGTTTATTATATAGAATTTGTGATTGAATAAGGCATTTATCGCAATAAATTTTCAAATTTCATGTGATGTTAGTTAAACAAAGGCATAACAATGATAATTCAAAACGTTAATAAAGAATAATTAACACCTTCTCAAATTTTAGGTCATCTAGCACGAATAAGTATTATCTATATCATAAAAAAATATATAAACTTTACTGTTATGATCGAATTCACACACACACTTGATGAATGAAGAACACAAGAACTTTCGAGAGAGAGATCTAGAGACAGAAAGAATGAAACCAATATTTCGTGGTAACACCCCGTGAGTAAACTTAATTCAGAGTATTTTAGGTTGAATCACAAGAACATTAATATATAACAATATATTAAATATTAATCAAGCTCCACAATCTCACATTTACCGCATCACTCTACACACCATGTTAATAAAAATTGACAAAAGCTTTCTAACAATTAAGTGATTTTTCTTTTTTAAGGTAAAAAGAGAATGAAGCAAAGAGTAAATATTTACAAAAATGAAAGGACAGGAGGGTTGACTATTACTAAAATTTTATTCACCTAAATGGAAATAATTTAATTATTTTATTACCATATGATAAAATGACATTATTTTTTTTTTTTAAAAAAAAAAAGAGTCAATGGCATTTTATTTTTTTTGTAGGTTTGTGAGGTCCAAAAATTTGTACCAAATATATACAGCAGAATTATCAATTGTAAGATTAACTTTTTTCGTTTAGGCAATTCACTACTGATAACTGTTTTTTCCACAGTATGTTTTTTTGTCTTTATTTGGAAAATTAATTCTGCACCGTTAATTTCAAATATATTTTGTTCTCTTGACCTTGTGAGGTCTGATCACAATCCAACACTATCTTTTTTCGATTTTCGATCCAATATTTAATATTAAAATAATTTTATATTTGTGCTAAAAAATTTATATTGTGAGTAAATTTCAAATATGATTGTTCTTTTAACTATGAGGTCTGATCATAATTCAATTACTATCTTCCTAAATTTAATTTTTTTATCCTGACTTTTTCATATATTTTATCTTGAAGCTTTATTAATTTGAATTTACGTCAAGTAAATTTCAAACATTGTTTTTTTATACGTGATCAAAATTTAACACTATTTTTTCCTTTTTTTCTTGATTCATTCTCGACTAATCTAAATTCGTGATAAAAAATTTTTTGATGGTAAAATGCTCCCAATCAAACGCATTATTTTCAAAGTTAAAAATTCAAGACTTTTAATTGAAAAAGAAAATCTCAGAATTATCGATCCACCGCAACTTTGGTAGATCTGGATTTTCACTTCCTTTTAAAAATTTCATTCCAACATTTCACTGTTTTTTTCCCTATAAAAATGTAAGATTTTTCTTCTCTTACTTTGTGATTCTCTTTAAATAAAAGTCAACTGCCTTAATCATTTATTCGTTTGAATTATAAATCCTAACCCCCTTCATTCTTGTACTTTTCTTGATAATCATCATTTTATTGTGGAAGTTTAAGTACTTAATTCATAATTAATTGTAGTAAGTGTGTGAATGATTAGTGTTTTTGTCTGTTTTAACGGAAAGAATCATCTTACTAATCAATAATTAACTTTTTGGTTAGTTCTTCTAAGTACTTCGGCCGGTTTATTATTTTTAATTTAAGATCTTAATTTTTGGAATCGACCATAGTTTTAAGACAAAAATTAAAAGTCTATCCTATTTTTTATTTTATTTTAAGAAAAATTCCAAAACCTATATTATATTTCTATGGAATAAACATTGTAATATATTTTTCTTATGGACCATAATATGACAATTAATTTTTAACTTCTTAAAAGCAAAAATAAATTTAAACAGATCCTAAACTACTAAATAGGGGTTCAATAAGAGTTGTTATCGAAGGAAAGACCTTGTTTTGATCCCGTAGAATGAATGAGAAAAGCAGAATTCTCAGATATCAAAAGTAAATTGAATTTTCATGATCGAAAGTGAAGCAATTTTATTCGATTGTAAAAAAAAGATCTACTCTCAAAATTTATAGTTAACTGAATTCAAAGTCGAGTCAAAAGCTTTTTTTAATATTAGAGTAGTATACTTTTTTTAAAAAGGCCAACTTGAAAGCATTGAATTTTTTTATAGGTGTCTACTAATGGCATATTTTCCACAAAGAATAATGAAGGTTAGGTATAGCCTATTATTTGCTATGCAACTTCTCATTAAAAAATTTTGAAGATTAATTAATTAAAGTCCATAATTTTAAATGCAAAACAAAAATAATTAGAACTATTGGCCTTACAACTCTTGATAATTCTTGTTGCTAAAGATTCTAAAATTTTTATTATTATTTTTTTTTAAAAAAAGGTTAAGTTTTTCAATAGTTAAAAGGAGTTAGTTTTCATATACAAATATTTTCATAGTTAAAAATAATAAATTTCATGCATAACTCAATTTCAAAGAAAGCTCATCAGATAATGATTCGTCTGAAATCATATAAGTAATTTTATCTTCCTTCCAATAAATAGGACTCAACACTCCATCTCTTCCTTGCAAAGGCGAAATTAGAACTAAGAGTTTGAAAATTCTAAATTTTAGAATAGAAGAGAAAATCTTTCCCGACTTTCCGTACACACCTAAGACGAGACGATATAAAATGGAGCAAAATATTGAGTAATCAAACAATATCAATTAGAAAGAATCTAATTCTATTATCATGATCGATGAGAAGATAAAATCGATTTAGTCCAATCGAATACCATATTAGGAATCTACTTTCCTCCCTAACAACTAATATGAGACTCAACGTCACGATATAAATTAAATTAGTTATGCAAATATCAAATAATTATGCAACAAAGAAATGTGATTATTACATTTTTATTTATACTATAAATAAATTATTGCTTGTGAGGCACTTAAAAACAAACATGCCCAATCTTTTATTATTAAGTCTAACAATTTTATTTTTTTAAAAAAATGGGCTTACCATCTTGAGAAGATAAAACTTTACCGTAAAAAGTAAGAGAACACATTCACATAATGCTCAGATGTTTGTTTAACTCATAATTAGTCATGCATGCTTAATTATTATTATCATATATCTATATCAAATCAATAAATATATAATATATATTTAAATACACATAATTATAAATTAATTAAAGTATATATATAACCAATTTATTCAGCCACTCAATTATAATAAATTATTTATTAATTTTTTATTTATAAAAACTCGATAAAATAAATATTTATTTCAAAAATGTCTACTTCCTAGGGAAAAAGGAAAAATAAAATATTTGCTTAAGATAACAAAAACATAGCGTCATCAGTGGGATTGCATTGCCTAGAAAAGTGAGAGAAGACTGTAATCTTTTTCATTTTCTTTAATAGATTTGCTTTACTTTTTTGCTTTTTATTAATAAAACAACCTAAAACCCCTAGCTTTAACTACCTTATTTAAACCGTTGGATTTTTAAATTATATTTTTATTTTTTTGTATTCAAACAAAAAACACCCTTGAAATTAAAGCATTTTCAACTACCAACTTTTTAAACATTTGGTGGGAAAATTCTTTTAAAATATAAACTTACTTTTGTCCCCCACAAAAGAATAAAATTCCCTCTAAAATATTTTATATTTTTCTCACTTTTGATTATGTGATGAGTAATGCTTTAGGCTTTAGCTAAGCCAGAACATATGTAGTGTGTAAAGTGGCAAGGTTGATTGTATTTACCATATTTTTGAGATATTGAAAAAAATATATTTTTGAGTAATTTTGATTTTTTAAATTTATAAAAATTGAATATTTTGTCTTTGCGAAATATAATAAGTTTGGATTAGTGTATCTAACATAAATTAGCATAAGAAAGGATTCAGTTAAATCACAGTGTCTGTTATTTTTATTTTTTTTGTCTATTTTAGAGGATGGTGTAGCTTATTTATTTGGTGTTTATTAAAGAATTCTAGTTCTAACATGCGACTTTTTTGATGGGTTGATTTTCGATAGATATGGTTGGTTTATATCGAGATGCCCACATTTCTTTCGGAACTGAAGTTTTCTCTTTCTGTTAGGAAACAAGTTTTTCTTTTGATAAAACATCGAGAAAGCGCACTATTGCTTCCTTGGTTCATTATTTCCCATCTACGAAAGGAATTCATTTTGACATGATCTTACTTACGAATTGATCATATTATTAACGGGGATTCAATTAAAATTTGAGGTCATACCTTGATACGTGTGCCTTACAGTTATCTAAACAAAAATTAATTAGCTATCAATCATATTTATTTTATATGCTAAACGACTTTACGCTACGATTGAAAAAGTTTATCCTTAAAATCTTACGCTAGGAGTTTTTTAATAAAAATAATATTTGGCATAGACCAAAGTTTGGGGACAAACCAAATCATATCCAACTGAAATAATTGATTGGTGTTTTGGTAGATAATCTTTTATTAATCATTGTTAATTAATGACTTTTGTTAATTTTGCCGACATTACAACTAAATTAGTGCATGCATGATTCCTATAGTTATATAATTATCATTTGCTGGCAAACTAAAGTTGATGCTCCATTTTTAAGTTAGCATGCATGAGGGAAAAAGGTAATTATAATTATAAGAATCTTATAACTTTACAATAAAAGTTGAAGTGTTATGTAAGTTATACTAATTAAATAGAGGTTTTTATTCTTTATTTGGTTAAAATTTGGAGTCATAATTTTTGCTCGTAAATACTTATTAATTAACCTTGAATTAGAAGAAAAATGAAATGAATATAATTATACAATTGCGTAAAGGAATTGTCTAATCAATGAATTGAATCATATAATTACTAAATTTTTTTTTTAATATAAGCACTTTTAGTCCCTCGAATATTGATAAATTCTAAGTTTTATCCTGGTAGCTCATGATTTGGTACATAACCATGAATTATTTCGTATTCGAATGTGGATTTACTTAATCGACAACCTCTCAAATTGTTAGTAAATTTATTTATACGCTCAAATTATTACTATCTGGTATGATTGAATATCTGGACACATGATAGAGTGATTCTATTAGACAAATTTGACTTAAAATTTAGGAAAAATTTATGTGGGTGTTCTCAAGTGCCCCTTAACGTATGTATATAAGTTACGTGTAACCTTTTTTTACTATACACATCAACCTCAATTGAAATATGCCCGACTATAACGACTAATTGAGCTAGACTAATGTGCATATAATGACATAGTTTAAGTGATTAATTTACTGATGTAATGAATATTTGAGAATATGCATCTAAAAATATCTAATAAAAACACTTTATCACGTCTGATATTGAAAACGACGCTAATTAGATAATATTTATGGATACTCGAAAAGTCGGTTCAAGTATATTTCTTGGGTCCATTAATAAGATTAGGTCAAAGATTTACCAAGACTTATATGGAATGAACTATTAATATTCCAATTAGCAAAGCTATTCCACTACGTAATTTATGTGATTTTTTTTCTATATATGGTCCTTCATTGAAAATTTAGAAAATAAAACAGACATTAATGGCTAATTTAAGTACTTTTATAAATTAAAGAAATTTAAAATAATAAATAAAAATTAGTTAATCATTATAATCACACACAAAAAAGGAGTAATATGTAAGTAATCAAATTTGCTACTTCCGATAAATAATATATTTAAAAAATTAACTTATTAAAATTGACTTAAAAATATTTTCTTCCACTTATTGCATTAAATTTATTGAATAAAAAAATATTATCCTTAACGTATTAGATATAACTTAATAATATTTTTTCTACTTATTGGACCAAATTTTATCCCTAATATTTTTTAGCTTAAAAATTAAAATTCTTGGTTCATTAACGACACAATTACATGGCTTTTAATTAAATTTGGTATTTATATAATTTACACTTAAATTTTAAAAAGCCTTTATTTTGTTGGTCCAATAGTCTGACCCAATCAATACTATTGGTTCACATAAATATTTTGACCTAATAGAAATTAATTTAAAACAGGGCTGAAAAATAATTTTATTATTTAGTTGTTTTAATTATATAAAATGGATTTTTAGATTGTGAATAGAATGGGTCAGAATTTTATGTAGATCAATAATAAAGACCAGAAACAATGTGTTTGATTAAAAATATTAAATCTTACAAAATTGTAGTTTGGTTAGAATTTCTTATTGATCAATAATAAAGACAATCTGTTAAATCAAATTTTAATTTAATTTTATAAAAAAAATTTAGTCTGATAAATGAAAGAAATGCATTTTTAAGTCGTTTCTAATATGCTAAAGAATTTTTTTCTATTTAATAAGTAGAACCATAGAAGAATGAGCAAATTTAATTTAATAGATTTTTTTTTTAAATTGAATAGATAGAAAGTGAATATTATTCATACATTAAATATATTTTTAACCATTCTCATTTTGAAATAAATTTGTGAGATAAAAATTTAAAAGATTTTTCTACCAATACTATAGCTGAAGAATTTTCCATGTCTGCCATGACATAAAAGATAAAATAAAAAGAGGCAATCATTAATTTGTAGAATATATGGTGATGGAGATATACACGTGAAGTGAAGAATCATTAATCCAACATATATTTCGATAGAATGACTGATATTCCTCCGTCTTTAATTAGAAATGTCAGATTTAATTTATTTTTAAAAAATAACTTATTAATTATATCTTATAATTAAATTGAATTGAAATATAAATATCGAACATCAAACAAAAACGAAATAACTCTCAACTTGCACCTTCACTTTTCATGCTACATTTTGTCTACCAAAATTTATAGGCAACTATTAGTAAAACTCTTTTCTATTTGTTTTTGGTTGCCAACTAAACAATCCAAAACCTTGTAATAAAAATAATAACTTAATCCATTATAAATATTTTATATGTACACAATACACACATCATTACTTATTTTATTTATTGAAGTGATAACAACCTAGCTAGCTCTCACTCAACAAGTATATGCACATGGGATGAGTGGCCCAAATTTTGACTAAGTGTGGAAGCATCAATTCTCTATAATAAATTTGATTTTGGCATCACCCCTACAAAGAGGAAATATATAGCAATAGATGTCTAACAAAAAGTTCAAACTACTATTATTAATGGATTAATGCAAGACTCACACATTCATGACACAAATAAAGCACTAACATTAAGCAATAACCAACTTGTTTGACATTATAACTTGATGAGAACTTTTCAAATGATTGCAATACGATAATTCTGTTACTATGTATTGGATTAGCAGTTGATTCAGAATTTAAATGTTATAAATTCTGAATAGAATTAAAAAAATAATAATTTTAAAATGTATAATTAATAATCGATCTTATACTTCTTTATGTGCATATCTATAGGGGCTCAACTAGAAGAGTTTGATTCTATTTATGTACACAAAAACTCATTGTTCCATCTTACACTACTAACTCGCTTTAAAAATGTCTACGAAACTTGTCTACTTTTTTACTTGAACAATGATGATATTTGAAGTAAGAAAAGAGAACAGGAGCGCTATGTTCCGATAAACATATGATGATAGTTAAGATAGGAAGTTCACACACCTGATAATTCAAGTAAAAGAACTCGAAAATCAAAAGGAATACTTAATGTTTGAGAACATTTTTTCACATGTATGGGCCAGCATGTTTGAGCCCACTAGTAAGTCAAGTTAATTTGAATGGATTTTCTTGCCCTTTTTGTTTGATCAATAGCAACAACACAAAGGACCCATTCACATGCTACACCAAACATTATTAACACCATCAAGGAAAAGAGCTTTCTTAGTGTACTTAGCTCAATGTCCACAATAACTATTCCTATCTAATGTTCAAACCATAACTTAACAACCCTTCCCCTCTATTTATTTCGTAATCATCTGATATTTGAAATTTAACTGATTAGAGTATTCAGTATTAGAGTTTATAAAGAATTTGAAACGTCCAATTAAAAAGAAGTGACTCTTATTGTCCGAGAAAAAGGGGGCGAGTGTACATTAGGCTATGTGAAACAAACAAAGTACAAGGATAGCACCCTACTCTCATAGTCCTCAATCGACAAATCTGGATCGATGGAAACTTACTCGATTCGCACGTCTACAGGGCACCATACTGACTTTTATATTTACATTCCATCACACTCCTTTGGAGGGTTCTTTCCTCAAAAGCAAATCGTTAAAATATACTCTTCTCATGAATCGAAAAAAATATCAAATATGTTGATACCTTCGGTTAGTCAAACATTGTTACTATAACGAGATTTGACTGTATTTTATTGTAAAAGTAGTATCGTGTCAATTTTGTGTATTTATTTTTACTCTGTGGGGGTCCAATGCTGCTTTGTTTTTGACCTATCAGTAAAGATATTTGTTTCAATCAAAGAATTTAATTCAAATGTCAATCTCATATACTGTACTATTTACCTTAAAGAAGGAAAACCCTATTTTTATACCTCAATCTTTTCTTTAATTCTTGTGTCTATAATTTCTTTAATTTTTTTTTTGAAAAATTGATATAAATAACGCTCACCAAAATAATTATCGATAAATATTTATATAGATTTAACATATGATTTATATATACATATAGATTGATAAATATATATCAAATATGTTACTTTCCCATCAATTTAAGAATTGAACTATTTGGACCACAATATCATATGGGCCATTTAAGCTTCAATATCACATTTATAACGCTGATAACAACCTTGTACAAGAATAAATTACTTATCATATAGTATTTTCTCTATTTTCTTTTTATTTTTTGGATTTCTCTTACATATAATGACAATATAAATATTACACAATAAAGGTAATTTAACATGTTGTAGAAATTTATTTGCCTTTAGTTTTCAAGTCATTAATGTTATTTATTAGGTGCTAATAGTTAGTTGAGAATATGTTTTAGTCATGTTAGTACAATTATTTTAGATTTTTTCATTCCAATAATATAGAGAACTTATGGTATTTTTATTTTTATTTTGTGTAGTGTTCGGCTATGATGAATTCAAAATGAAGAAACAAGATCACTAAGAATTCATAAAGTCGATTTCAATTGTTAGATTTATTTTTTTCAAAAAGAATAATTTAAGAACAGAACTGGCCAAGAAGAGTTGAAGAACCAATATGTTTCTTTAAGAAGTTTCAACCTTTCAATATATTATCCATTGCTTGATTATTAAGCTTTTATTTCATTGCCTTAAAATTTACATGAGGAATAAATGGAGGAATCCTATGTTATATTGAAGAAGAATTCAAAGGGATAATAATTAAAAAGAAATATTGTTATGTCCCAAAGCTAATCATATATATATATATATATATACATATTTGTTCCAAAATGTGTTGAGGACCATTTTACTAAATATTGAAAAAGAAAGATAAGTAAGTAGTTATAGTGGTATTTTCATTAATTTATCATGATGGAATATGACAAGGTTGTGAGAACATGCTAAAGAGAAGGTGCAATTTTTTTTTGTCGATTTTCTTTCTTTTTTTTTTTTTTTAAAAAAAGAGAATTATTTGGCTAAGCAATAATGTAGAATTGAGATTGAAGTAAAAATAGACTAAAGGATGTATTTGCGTCCTGTTTAATTTCTTCAGATACTTTGTATTTAAAAGTTATTGATTTGACATATTTAAATTAACGATCAGTAAATCTATAAGCGCTTTTAGAAGTTCTACATTACTAGGATAACGAAAATTTTAAGGCGATGTAATGCTAATGACAATAGGTTCGTTGTAGCCTTTAAATTTTCATATCACTTTTACAAATAAAATTCATGAAAACACAATCATTCAATCGTACCATTTAATAGTGATACAAGAGAAACTCTTTTCGGCCCAAATAATGATTGTTGTTTAGTTATTTTTGACAAAGCTTAAGCCCAACTTGAAAAAAGTGGCAAGGTTGAACTTTGGAATTGGACTTGACATAAAAAATTGGGAAACTTTCACATGTAGCCACTTAAAAAATAACCTAATAATTCTTCATAGCTATAGTTTAATAGTTATAATTCGTAGCTACATGTTATATGGAGGAGAGAGGAGAACGAGACTGGGAGAGAGAGGTGAGAGAGAGGGGGAAAATAGTGGGAGAGAAGTGAATCATATATGTATATTGGTTGGAAAATTATATATTATACATATGTATTTGTATATATGACAAGCGAGAATGGGATATGGAGGAGAGAGAGGAGAGAGGTGAATTGTGTGTGTATATATATATATTCTGGCTAATCATACATATACAAATGTGACTAACGGAGACAACAATTAAAACATTTTCAAGTGATACTATTTTTAGGCTTTAAGGATTCATAAATTATAAATCGATCATCCAGAGATAAAACTTACTTTTTTTCATATTAAAAAAACAATGAGAGCAATGACAATCTTTAAATATTACTTAATTTAATTTAAACCGGCCAAATCAAGTTTAAATATTCGATGTGGTAGCCTCTTCTTCAGCCTTCTTTGCTTTCATTCTTTCTTTTAGTTCTTTGATATATTCTCTCATCACATGCATCCAATCGCTGAGATCTTCAAGCTTTATCATGTCAATAGAAAATTTTCCTTTCATATTATGCAGTTGAACCAGCATCTCTTTGCGGTTGTTCTCCTCCGTTAGCTTTCGAAGTTGTTCCTTTTTCTCATTTATTAATTGTTGGAGAATTTCTCCTATTGTCCCACTGGTTTCAAATTGCTCACGCATAGGCAACTTTTTAAATTTTTCAAAGGTTTTAATGGCACCAACATAATCTGGATATACTATAGGTTTTTTGTGACAATCATTATAGAAGACAGCAGCAATCTCAACACCATCAAAGACACTGAGTTCTTGAACTATTTTGAAAAACTTTTTTTGTGATTTTTGGTTTTTTTCGATGCTCATTTTCTTTGTAGTAACTAAAAGAAAGAGGAAAATGTATTTGATTAGAGATGATGGGTGATCAAATGGCATTGTTGTTTGTGTTTTTTTTTTTTTTTATTTGCCTAGAATTGACTTCTATTTATAGGCCAAGTTAAGATTTTATAAATCTTTGAATAAGTTTTGAATTGGAAAATTTGTAATTGTCATACCAAAATCATTTTGGAGTACAATTAAATTATGATAGATTTGATGCCAAGTTGAATTTTAAATTTAAAGAGGCGCGTAAACAAAGCGGGATATTTTATACCACGCGGGTGAAGCGAAAATTTTGAAGTATGGGTCGGTTTAGGGGTGTCAAAAAATGAATCCAAACATAGCTAACCCGCTCAACCCGTTCAGAATTTTAAGGGTTGGGCTTAAGATAATTTGAATTGAGTTTAATCTCAACTCATTCAAGCTTAACCATTTGAAGAGAATTATCGATTGAGCCCAATTCAATTCCAATTTCAACCCATTTTAAAACTTTTTATTAAGATATTTTTCTATATTGAAGGTATGAATTATTATCTATTTAACATCTTTAAGGATTTATCCATCCATTTGTTACGTTTTTAACGAAAAATTCTTGAGTGAAAATTTAAATTGTGATTATAAAAGTTAAATTTCAATATGTTAAATTATTGAGATTAATGGGGTCAAATTGCGCGGGTGAAGATTCAATTCATTTTTTTAACTCATTTGAGCCCAAAGTAAACTTGGGCGGGTCAAGACCCAAACTGATTTCTATTCAACCCATTATAATATTCAATTTCAATTCAACCCGTCTATTTGACACCCCTACGTCGGCTCATATGTCCTATAATTTATGTTAATAATTTGTACTACGAATTTCTTACTGTTATTTTTCACTACAATGATTTTCTAAAAGCTTGGAAAAAAATAAGGAAACTATTAATCCAAACTAAATGACGTAATCATATTTTGATTTAATTATACCCCATATCAGACTGTGGCTATTTCGCCTCTCTCCTTGGTGAATCTCGCTCGCCACTCTCGGCGGTCTCTCTATTGCCTCTCTCGTTTTTATACAAACACAAATGTATAAAATGTGTTTGTGTTTGTATAAAGCGAGAGGAAATTATATATATACACATATTTTCGTTCCACTCTCTCCCAGTTCTCACTCGCCTCTCTCACTTTATACAAACACGAATGTATACATTGCGTTTGTATATGTATAAAGCGAGAGAAAGTTGTATATATAAATACAAATATATATATTTTTGTCCTATACACTTACGATTATACAAATACAAATCTTCCTCTGCCCAGATTTATTTTGTCTTTCTCTCTTTTCTTAGTTTATACAAACACAAATTATGCAATTGATTTTTTTGTATATGTATACCGAAACAAATTATACAATTATTTTTTTTTTGTATATATGTACAGCGAAATATGCATATTAATAGTCATAGCAAATATAAAATTGCTATGGATGCAATTATGCAAACTATAGTTATAACATACAAATATAATTTTTGTTTTTGCTATAATTCAATGGGGTAAGGGTCATGTAGGTTTTTCCTTTGTTTTTTAATTGGAAAAATTGCATGAATTGATATATTTTAATGAATAATAACTGATTTTAGCGATATTTTTTATTATTACTATTTATAACAATACTATGTTAAATCTGCAATATGTATTAAAAGTAAATTATGTATGCAATATATATGAATTGTAATTGTTTTTTGAAATATATTATGTTTGTTTGGTAAAAATTTGATACATTGTATTATCAGTGTATTAAAATGTGTGATAAATGTATTCTCCGTCATTCAAACTTGTATTATTTGTGAATAATAAATTGTTTTTTACAATACGTAGTAAACTTATATTATAAATGAATTAAAAATGATCAACTGAAAAAAATGTTATTGCTATAAAAAATAAATATTATTTTATTATAATATATTTATGTAAATTTTCCTTTTTTAATTTTATTATTTTAGATTATATTTTTTAAAAGACAAAGTATGCAATTATTTAGGCTAGAAATTGCCCTTTAGCAAGTATTTTTGCGATACCAATACGAGAAAGTCTTAATCATAATAAATCAACAACTACTTTTGTTAAATAATTTCACAAAAAAATATATTTCAATAACAATTGAGTAGTCAGAAATGCAAAGTTTAACTAACACTATATAAATTTATGCATAGCCTTGTATAATTTTACACTACAAAAATCATTATAACACCATGTCAAGTTAGAGTCCACATGTAAATGAATGATTAATTTTATATCTTACCACAAAATTTCGATATGGTATACGATATTTCAATATTTATTTTATAAATACCAAATATAGTATCAAATACCAAAAAAAAATTGAAGTCTTTTCAAATACCATAATATCCATAGTGCGATATAAAAAAAAACAAATTCGGTATGATATTCTATATATAACTAGATGGAGCCATTCAAAAAGAGATCTTAAAAATGTATTCTTTACCTTACGGGGAGTAAGTCATTTATTTGGTTTCCCATTCAACATTCGATACCCACATTAAAGTCCAACTATTTCGAATTTGAGCCTCATTCTTAAGAAAAACACTCCCTACCTACCAATGTTCGTACCCAAGGCTCGAACCCAAATTTCTAATTAATTGAGGGACAACTTCATAAGTTTAGTTGGAAAAACACTTGAGTTAACAGAGAAAGTTGAACAATATTTACCAAAAGATGTTTTCCTTCATACCAAACACATCCCTAAGTTCACTTTGGAATACCTAAAATACTGAAATAATAATTGTATACAAACACACAAACAACAAAAAATACAGAAGTGCATACAGAAAAACATAACAAGACACTTTTTTTCAATGCCTACAACTTGCAAATAACAATTTCCCACATATATTGGTTCAATGAACAAAAAGATCAGTTAAAAACTTACACAAAAGATGCAATTTGTTTGAACCCTTTTTCAAGTGCATACACAATTTCCACCACATTACATTTTACAACATGATTAAGCCACTAAAGATTCTAAACAGGAGAAGTTAAGACGATTAGGACACCAACCACGAAAGGCCACGGACATCAGCCTGCAATTATATACAAAATTCAGTTGTTACTTCAGCCCGGAACCTGCTGATGCTTTTGAAGATCCCACCATTGCATGATCAACTGATCCAATAAAAAGCTGTGACGAAAATGTATTAGTTTTTCTTAATTTACCAGGAAAATCCTTGCCTGAATCACCTTTCAAAGAAAGATTTTTCCTAATTCGGTTCTTGTTTAGTGAGAGCATAGTGCCACGAGATGGTCCGTGCAAAGCCCCCTCGACACAATCACCAGAATGGGCACAACCCCAAGGCTTGGATGGTCCTTCTTCACTGAATGGTTTAAGCCTAGGAAAGAACTTGGAGAAAACTCGCTGCTCTGGAGAACTACCTTCTTCAAGCTTGGCACAGATTGGGCATGGAGGATCACTTTTACATGATTTTGGTGTAGCTTGCTCCAAACATTCAGCATGAAATACATGGCGGCATGAAAGGACCCCAGCAACTGGCATATCTCCACTTCTCACAATTCGTCGGGAACTCCAAGGCGATCTTTGTGAAAGAAACCTCTCGCATAACCCACATCTGAAACAATCTGAAGGGTTACAAGGTTTACTTAGGAAGTCAGAATGAAAAGATTCAGAAGCCTCTGTTAAGTCAAGACTGCCACTAGCACTGCTCAAGCGGTGTTTATCTCTTTGTGATGTTGAGGCATCAAATTCGAGAAAACCTGCTGAGAGGCTGTCAATAGCTTCTCTTCTAGGTGTTGTTTCAGTTGGAAATGACAGAGGATGTATGGGTTTTGACATAAAGAAACGGCGACTTGGGAAGCTACGATAAGATGAATGGGACTTGGTGATTGAATCACAGTCACTACTGTCAGATCGGGATGAAGTTGAGCCTCTGCCATCCCTAGCAATTGATGCTCCCTGTCAAGAAATTTATTGTCATAAGAAAGCTGTATTTAGCTTACAAACTTCAAAAGAAAGGAGTTAGTGGAGAAAAGCAAGACAGATGCATACCTCCATTGTAGGTGAAAATGAAAATGGCCTCGTAATTGCATCTACCAAGCAAAAAATACAGTAAAATAATCAGTACAGCAAAATATCCAGAATGACAAAGCATTGGTTGAAACCAAAATGCCAAATGTGCCAAGAGCATTAACAGAATTGATTCTTTGAGCATATCAACTTGCTAACTTTGACTCTGCTCAACATGAAGCGACCATTAACTTAGACATCACCAAAGTCCAAAGGGGAGAGCACGCTCGCAATAACTGTAATGAAAACATAATTCAATATCATATGGAGATGGATTGGCTTTTATATGTTGTTTGATGTTGGTTACTCTGGTCTCGCTTTTTTTTTAACAAGTACTCTCCTCTTTTTTTTAACATCAAGATCCTAAGATTGTGGATGATGATCTTCATCTCTACTGTAAATACTAAACTAGAATTTGAACTCTAGATGTCGCCTCCCACACATCTAGTATAGCAATGCATTGCCCTTAAACCAAAGCCCAGGGGGCATTCGTAAGTGTTCTTTAACTAAACATTTTGGTGTTTTAAGCATACTATGACTCATGAAATAGATTAAATGTCACTTAAAAGAGTTTTTAATTAAAGTAAATATGGTACCTAAGAGGTTGTCACTTTATTTGATGTAATGGCCAAACATCTCTCGAGGTCTCCAAGATTTCATCTCACCGCTACTTTGTCGGATACAAATTTGACATTTCTGCCACATATCTACCCTTAATATTCTATATGCCTATGCATTCATTAGATTCATGTGTTCCTTAAAAGATTTACATGATATTTCTAGTGTCTTCCTTACTTAAGTTACGATTCATAAAATGATGTTAGAGATATATGAATAGCTAATGATCCAGAGATTTGGTTTGATATTTCAAGCTACTGAGCCACAAATATTATAGGCTATTGAGCCACAGATTATGATTTGACATCATAGGTTATTGAGCCACAGATTGGATTTGATATTTTAGGCTATTGAGCTACAGATACTATAGGCTATTGAGCCACAGATTATGATTTGATATCATAGACCACTGAGCTATATATTATAACTTGACAAAAGGGCCAATGAGGCACAGATTTGATTCTATAATAGGGACAAGTGTCAAGTTATACAATATATGTTTTGAGAGCACCCTTAGATATTGAGAAGGTGTTGCCAAAAGAATCCAACACCTAAGTCTACATAAGTTGGTGTAAAGAGTCGTAATGGGGAGTAGACAGTTTCCTTTGGTTTGGATTCTTTCAGTTAGGATACAGATTATGCTTATGTCATATACAAACAGCATCGGACCCACACAGCATCGTGGTAGGTCGGCTCAGCCATTCAGATGTTGATTGAATGCATGCAGTACACATGGTGAATTATCATGTATGCTTCATGAGTTATGACAGTGACTAAGATCTGCCCATGAGAAATATATCTGTTTCCAAAGAATTATGATGTTTCCAGAAAAGTTATATTTATGATTTAAGATCAAAGTATGAAGTTACATAAAAGCTCTATGTATGTTCAAAGTTATAGATTTCAAGTACTACAAAAAGCATTTCCACATAAAGCATTTACAGTTACATTTGCTTCTGATATTCAAGGTATTACTTTGAAGTCTAGGATACTCTTATGTTCTCTTAGATGCATTATAGAATTGTGGTACTTCATTCTCTTTCACATGCCTTTGGTGAGTCCCACTACTATTGAGGGCCTTTATCATGTTTCATGCTATGTACATAGATAGTTTGGCCTTTTGGGTATGCCAAGGCATAGTCCCAAAACTTTTTCAGTTCATGGCATGTAGTAGAGGCTTCATAGACTAGTATGTTCAGAGCATGATCATGTATTTTCGGTAAATCTCTAGTATTGCCCTATGTATTTTGGGTAATTCATAGACCTAGTTATTTTGTTTTGGGGTTCCATATGTATAAAAGAAGTACTTGCTCGTATATGTTGAATTCTGAGGCATTGTGTATATTCTTTTAATATGCCTAGCACATACAATCATGTAAAGCTGATTCGCTCGATCAAATCAAGGCACCGAGTGTTGGTCTACCTAACATGGGTTTAGGACATGACAGAAATGCACTACTTGTGCCAACTCACCCAACCAAACGATGGAATTCTCTGTTAATATGTTAGAACTACTTGTCCTTCTAACCGCATCCCAATTTATTACACTGAACAGCAAAGCTTATTACCTCAAAAATCCAGATCAGCTAACACAAAATTGCTACCTTATCATCAATAGACATCATGTCAAGAATTACCAACCAGTCAAACACTTTTTGTCCAACTACCACTTTCTAACTATTATCTTAAACTAACCTACTTTCAATATCATAAACAAATTGTACATTTTTCATTAACTTTAAATGAAGAAAATCTGTTCATGAACTGCACCAAAAACTCAATTAAAGAGCACATAAAGACTCGACAAAGGGGCTGCAGAATACCAAAATTAGTTCTGCACAGGCATTGCGCCTCCTACCATGGCTATGCACCAACGGCTAACCCCCATCTCATTGATTATACAATATACAATTTGCTTACGAAGGTCCAGCCAAAGATAATTAGAGACTCAAAGGTACATACTAACACATCGATGAGACTAATGATGGGAATACACTCTTTTTTTTCAAGTACAACATTCTAATTATTATCTTAAACAGACCTAATTCCAATATCATCAACAAATAGTACGTTTTTTCCTTCAATTTTAAACTAAGAAAATCAGCTCATGAACTGCACCAAAACCCCAACTAAAGAGCACATAAAAATACGACAAAGGAGCTGCAGGATACCAAAATTAGTTTTGCACGAAAATTCTGAATACTTATGCATTTTAGAGTTTAGACTGACACCAAGTCAAAATTACCTTAAATTACAGTGTCCCATAGAAAATCCCCATTTACAAGCAATACAGAATAGCAGAAACAGACAAATGAGAACCTTATATCAAACTCCACGCAAATCACATCCAAAATTATGTACATATATATGAAAAAACAATCAGCTGATTATTTAGTCAACATAAATGAAGCTAGTAATGGAGAAAGCAAGTAGTACATGAAAGTAAGAGACCGAAACCCAACTAAGCATCCTTGGAAGTTCATTATATACAAAAAAAGAAGTTGCAAAATCAGTATGCTTACCCCTTCTTGAAGTACCAAAATCATCAATGTTGATTTCTTGGATAGCTGGTGGAGTCCACTGTTGTGCCGGAGAGATGTCCGATGGGCTACTACAGTATGCACCAACACCATCTGATATGACATATTGGTGATTGGCCAATTGGTTCCCCCTCACCCAACTTCTACTATCTCTACTGTTTGATGAAGCAGAAGATCCATACAATTGAACTCCATCATTAGAGCCAAAGGATAATGTTTCAGGTTGGAAGCGGAAATCCCATCTGGATGGTGCTGGGGAGAAGCTTGAATTAGTCCGCCAGTAAGGCTCATGTGGCCCCATGGACCATTCTCCACTAGCTGCATTGGACCCATGTGGCCTTGCAGCCACACAACAAAGGGACCCCGTCTTAGCTATGTTTCACAAGACTCACAAGTATTATGTTGGTACTTGCTTCTCTCAATTCTCAATTCTCAATTTTCAGAATAAAGAGCAACTCTAGTAACTACTCCATTCAGTTTCAGCAACACAACAAAGGGAACACGATTTAACAATGCTCACCAGCTCTCGATTTTCAGCGTAAAGGGTGCAACTCTAGTAACTACTCCATCTCTTCATGTATTTACCAAGAGCGTGAGTTTTCCCCTCACTTCTTAGGACTACTTCAAGTGTCCTAATTAACTGCACCTGGTATGTGCATATACCAATTATATACAACAATTCCACTGAAAAGCATACAAGCATGACATGATTAGATCTCCAAGGAATTCAGACAAAACTGAACTACACGGATGCAAGAAAATAACATGCAGGTAAAGTTGATAACAGTATCATCCTTCACTAGCTTGATAATCACCAATAAACATTCATAAAACGGAAAAGGTCAGGACAGAACATAGATGATTACCACAGTTAACAGGCTGGACTAGAAAAAGGAAAAACATTAAGTGCAACAAACATAGCAAATAAATATAAGTAACACGAAGGTGCATAACATGAAAGCAAGAAATGGCATACAGAACTGTTATGCAAGGCGACACAACAAAGCTAGAAATGGCATAAAAAACTGTTCTTCAAGGTGACACACGAAGCCACTGAAGCTTTCTCCCTATGGTCAATGTTGAGGAGCTATATGGGTCCAATTCACACCAGAAGGAAGGTCATCAGAATTGTTACATTCTTCCAAAAAAATGTGAACAACTTCGTAACTAAATCCCTATTGAGGTATATTATACTTAGCATGATTACTCATAACTTTTTATCTCTGTTACAATTGTGAGTTGTACTTGGTCACTTAACTCAATTAATCAACAACTACACCCAAATCCTAAATTGATCAAGGACAGCAAAATCCATAATTTCACTCAAAACACAAGTTGGAAGAGAGAAACTGAAGAAAACAAATGCTAGTCTATTTGGTCCTCAAGCCATTTCATTTTTCATTTTTGAACACAAGCAGCGCATACAAACATTAAACAGTAAACAACTTTCATCTAAGGAAACACAATCATTACAAGTCAACCATGAAAACCACAACTACATAAAAATCCATCAAAACAAAGAGTTAAACTGAAGGTAAATACCAAACCACTCAAAAACCAAAATCATAACCTTATAACAACATTATTATTAGAAACCCCACATAGTAAAAACCAAAACCCATCTCCAAAAACACCTCAAAAACTGATCTTGATCATCAAACACCAAATGAAAAAGAAAAGAAAACATAAAGACACAATATTTACTCGAAATGAAATTCCCAGAACCCCAAAATCAAGATTAGAGATATGTGTTCATTGAAGTGAAAAATTGGACATAGAAATACAGTAAAGCTAAAAGGGTGTTGAGGGAAGCTTACAAATGTTTGAATTATTGGAGTGAAGAGACTGGAAATGAACTTTGAAGGAATAAAAATGTCTGCTTTGCAAATTGCAAATGTGAATAAAAACCCTAACTTCTCGCTGATATTGTATTATTTTATTTTATGTGTTTCTTTTTCCTATGGAGTCCTCCATTTACTACTTTATTCATTTGTGTGTCCCTAGTTTTATGATTTGCATTTATACCCCGTTTCGATAACAATGATATAGTCGATGTAATCTTGCAAATGAGGTTGGGAGAAAATTACGAGATCATAATCATACTCTTATCTAATGAAGAATCAAAGCTAGAACGAGGGTATAAAATTATCCGTATTAAATTTTTTAGATAACTGATTGAGTTTAAAATTAACACTGATTTTATTTATGTAACTGATTGAGTTTAAAATTAACACTAATTTTAAAGAGTTTGCACCAACCTTACCACAAAAACAAGAATTATGAAATAATTTTTTTTTAAAGCAGGCTTATTAGTCTTATTTTCAGTACCTTTTTAAATTATTTTAAAGTAATATAGATATAATATGATTGTGATATTTTGAAAGTGAAATATACATCATTTCGACATGTGAGATGTTTGATTATCCAAACGTATTGTTTCTTGTTTACATCGAAACTCGAATTAAATTTATTTTAATTTGAATTGAAAATATTACATCTTTTCCAAATATATTTCACTCTCTTTAATTTGAAGAACTCTATCTAACACTTTAGTTCGAAAAAAAAATAACAAGATTCAAAATTAAAAAATTTAAAAAAATACAATTAGATTGCAATTGTGATCATATTAATCACAACCTTACAAAGATAACATTATAATAATCTGTCACTTATATAATTTAATCTTTCACAAATTTCACTTGCAAAACTATATTTATGTATTTTTATTATTATTCATGATATGAGATACACATTAAAATACATATCATAAAAACTAAATTGTTATAAATATTAGATACTATTTTACGATCGATTATTACCATATATTACATACATATGAATATATATATATATTAGATACTATTTTACGATTGATTATTACCATATATTACATATATATATATATATATATATATATATATATATATATATATATATATATATATATATATATATATATAAAATATGATATTGTGCATTTTGTATAAACAGAACAAAAGTGGATTTGGGCTCATCGTATTGATTGATTTTATGCTTGAAATTTGAGTTTTTAATTGGACATTTGTTTGTGACTTTGTTAAGTTAATGGTTAAGCACAAATAAGTGGGTTTGATAATTTGAACTTGCGTCAATTTATATATTTGCACTACCTTAATTATTAAGCTATTTCTCAATGATTTTATTTGAATTAGAGTTTTATTATATAACAACTTTCATATATATCAAACACAAAAAAAAATATATTTGTACGTTATAACAAAGTTTGCATAATTGTGCTTCATATCAAACATAAATATGTATAATTCGTTATACATATACAATAAATCAATTGTATGATTCGCTATACATATACAAAAGAAAGCAGTTGTATACAAATCAATTGTATAATTTGTGTATGTATAAAACGAGAAAGAGATAAAAGCAAAAAAAAAAGGCAGGAATATATATATATATATATATATATATATATTGTATAATTATAAGTGTATAGGACGATGATGTATATATTTGCATGTGTATATATAATTTTCTCTGCTTTGTACAAATAGAAACACAATTTATATATTTCGTTTCTGTTTGTATAAGCGATGGAGATGAGGGTGGCGAGCGAGATATGGGAGAGGGGAGAGAGGGAAACGAAAATATATGTATATATACAATTTTTTCTCGCTTTATAAAAATACAAACGCATTTTATACATTTGTGTTTGTATAAAAGTGAGATGAAGCGAGAGAGAGGGAGAGTGACGAGCGAGAGTTTGTGGGAGAGAGACGACTGACAAACAGTTTGCTACACAACACAATTAAATCATAGTGTGGTTATAACATTTAATTTGATTTATTAGTTTGTCAATAATTTTCCCTTAATTATATATACGATATCGTAGGCAAGTCCAACACGATATCATCCCTTGTTCGTCATAGAAAATCTTTTGTCATTTCTGTTAACATAAAAATAGTGCACCGCCGTCTTCAAAATTTTTATCCATTTCTTATTTTCTCATACCTTAATTAATTCAACGAGATATATATTATCTCTCATCAATACAAATATTAAAAAATTTAAATCTGTCTCTCACTATACATAAATGCTTGAACACATAAAAAGTAAAAAAAGACTTTGTTACAAAATATAATTTTGGTAATGATTGTTTAATATTTAAGGGTAATTTATTGAAATCACCCTAACTTAGAAGTTAATTATTTAGATTCATACTAATTTATAATATAACAAATCTATCAAATTTTGGACTTCAAATACACGTCACTGGTGTGTCAATAATCATGTATCTCATATACATGTGGTCAAAATTATTTGTAATTTATTCTATATACATTATATTCAAGTGGATTCACATGTATCTGACTCTCTTACTCGTCATTCTCCTATCTCGCTCACCACTCTCTTTTCTTACTTGTTTCACTCCATAAATATGATATCCAAGATATTTGTATCTAGTGTCCATATACATGTATCTAGTGTGATTTACTTGTATATGTTGATTTTTTCTGTCTCTCTCCCTAATTTAATATATATTTGTAGCAAAAATATACATGTAGGTGTATCCAAATTGAAACCAAGTATAAAATTTCAAATTATAGGGAGAATTATTAAACAATCAAATCAGTCGTGGGAAATCTAATTTGACAACTTTCATTGCAAATAAGGTATGTTTTGGATTAAATGGACACATGGTATTTATATGAAAAATAGTGATGATATATGGACTCGTATCCCTCAAACAAATTGTAATTGGTAGCGGAGGAAGTTTAATTATATGAAAACAGAGCATGATTGATTGGTATAGAGATGAATTATACTTTTAATTGAGAGTGACTGAATATTCAGGGAAAGTTATTACATCTCAATGGAGACCTTTGAGAGAGTAAAGGATTCGATCTGGTATCGAGCTTGATTCTATTGTATACATAAAGATTCATATTATAACTGACAACCTAAGATAGATCGTTGACAAAAGAGAAAATGAACAAGCTGCATATTTCAGTGGACGATTTAACATGTTGTCTGTAAAGCGGAATCTCAGCGACATCTATTTTTGAAATGCAGATGAACAACAACAGTGCAAGAAGAGTTAGGAAGATGGACACATTGAATGCAGAAGTAGTGTGTGCAACCTCATTTAAGTTGGATGAAAGCGCGACATTGAAGACAATTCATAAAGAAGTCGACTAGCAACAATTTTCGGAGGGCAAGGATCCACTGCACATGAAAGACAAGAAATCGCAAGCAATTCAATGAAGTAAATGTAAAAAACAGAGCATTGCACAAACACATAAACTCATCCTTGAAATAATCAAACAAGTAAAATACTCTAGAAAAGTTCGAAAGTTCAGTAGTTTAATTCAGCAAATCAGTAACTAGCGTGTTATTTTTCTTATTGATTCTCAGACTCGAAATAACTAACATATCAGTTATGATTTCTCTGAAATGCTCTTTACGCTGTAAATACTGATTATCCATGATTAACCAAAAACATAAAATATACTAGAAATTGATAACTTATTCAAATATTTTACTTTGTTACAAAATCTTTTTGATGGTGATGGGCTAATATTTTCTCTAGTGTATAATGATTTATGTATATCATTGTTAGGCCTCATTAGGGCCTTAGGTACAACACTTCTAGTAAGACCATCCATGGTCAAAAAACTTTTTACAGCCAAACCCTAGAAGCTTCCCTCATTTGGCAAATTTCTTTATATTTTCAGCAGTATTTAGTACTTTGAACACAACAGACCCACGGATTTCTGCTTTCACAGAACACTGTAATGTTCTTGTTTTCTCTCTCTCCATTTTTTTTGTGTTTATAGATTATTTTGTGCTTTTTATGCAAAATTAACAAGATTAATCATTTACCCTTTTTTCTAATCTTGGCAGTGATACAGGTTTGCTAGACAAACAAAAGGTGAGACCTTTTTTTTTTTTTTTTGGTTGCTGTTTTTGTTCTTTTGATTCTAGAGAAGTATAGGAAGAACTGAAGTTTTTTTATTTTGGGTGCTTAAATTGTATCTGGATTTGTTTTTTTTGGTGAAGTTGGCTACTTTGATGGGAATTGTGGAGTGAGAGATTGTATTCCTTCAAGGGTATTCAATTTTAATCATGAATTTGGTTTTCTGTGTAAAAAAGAGGAGAATTATGGTGTGTGTGAAAATTGCTTCTGTGTCTGTTTTTTTTTGTTTGTAAAGTTGATTGCTTTGAAGAAAATTATGTAGACCTAGGGTTTTATTGCAGTAAGAGAGGGTCTTTAATCTGAAACATGTAACAAGATTAATCCTTTACCCTTTTCTCAAATCTTGGCAGTGATACAGGTTTACTAGTCAAACAAAAGGTGAGACCTTTATGTTTTTTTTTTGGTTGCTTTTTTTGTTCTTTTGATTCTGGAGAAGTGTAGTGAAGAACTGAAGTTTTTTTATTTTGGGGGCTTTTTTTTTTTGGTACAGTTGGCTAGTTTGATGGGAATTATGGAGTGGTAGAGATTGTATTTCTACGAGGGTATTCAATTTCAATCATGAATTTGGTTTTCTGTGTTAAAAGGAGGAGAAATATGGTGTGTCCGAAAATTGCTAGTGTGTCTTTTTTTTTTTGTAAAGTTGATTGCTTTGAAGTAAATTATGTAGTGCTAGGGATTTTATTGCAGTAAGAGAGGGTCTTTAATCTCAAACATTTAATTTGTATGTGTGTGAACTTGCAATTTGTTGCTTGGGTGATTGCAAGAGCTTTAAGAATTAGGAAGCAAAGTAGATTCAACATCTATTGTGTATATAAAAAAGATAATCTTAATCCTGTATTGATAGTGTAATTTTTCTTTCCTACCTGGCTCAGACCCTTGAGAGTTGTTGGGTATTTTGTCATTGGTAAGTTTTAAAAGAAAATAGAAGTCTTGGGTGAGTGAAAATTGCTTCTTGATTTGAGGTTGTCAGGTTGATCACTTTAAAGGAAAATCTGGACTGCTAGAGAAAACAGGGTCTTCAATCATTTTGGATTTTTTTCTGTGATTTTGTGTCACAACTTCCTTGGTTGGTTGGTAAAGCCTTTACTTGGTCTTATGGTTACTGAGTGAAGCAATATTGCTTTACTGGGAAATTGATATTGCATTTAATGTTATTTGCACTACTTCGAATTGTGCCTTATTTCTAGGTTATGTTGTTTGTATGTTCCACCTCATGACATTCATTCTACGTAAATAACACTTCATGAGTTAGTTTGTTTCTGATCCAAGTTGATGCTGAGTATTTGGTTTGTAGGGTGGCACATTCAGCTCCTTGACATGGCAGGCCAGAGGAATAACTACGGTAAGAGAATGCAATCGGAATCCGACTATTCCAGGAGTGATGGAAGTAAGAGGAGGACTCCAACTGATGAGAAGGAATCAAATTCCATTGGACCAGAGGATACTGTTTTTCGTTATTTATGCCCCACAGGAAAAATTGGAAGTATCATTGGAGTTGGTGGGGACATTGCAAAACAATTGAGGACTGAAACTAATTCAAAGATTAGGATTAGTGAGACCATACCTGGCTGCGAGGAGCGTGTTGTAACTATTTATAGTGGAAGTGAAGAAACTAATATCTCTGAAGATACTGGTGACCTGATTTCACCTGCTCAAGATGCTCTATTTAGGGTGCATGACAGAGTCCTTGCTGAAGAGCTGCGTATGGACGAAGATCTGGAGGATCATCAGATTACTGTAAGGATGATTGTCCCATCAGATCAGATAGGTTGTGTGATAGGGAATGCTGGACAAGTGATCCAGAATTTACGAAGTGAAACAGGTGCGCAGATTCGGGTGTTAAGCAGTGAGCACTTGCCCCCTTGTGCTCTAAACTCGGATGAGCTTCTCCAGGTAGTAGCAGGGTCCTGCTCACAATACTTCCGAGTATAGTTTATGTTTACCGTAATTCTGTGTTATCTCTTAGTTCTTTAGATAAGTAGAAGCATTCATTATGCATTTACTCTAGAGTACTTTCAGGCATGTATGGTTTAGTTTACCTGATGTAATTTCATCAGAATTTTAAGTGCGAGCACTTTCCCTGATCGTATTTGATTTTGTACCTGGTGGAATTGTTGCGATCAGTGCAAGCTGGCGTAGACACCATGTCATATAAAAAAAGGAAGTTGCTTCACAAAATATAATAGGTAGCTAGATATGAGATTTTCGAGCTTGATTAAAAAACATGAGTTTTTTTTTTACATTTTCCAGCCTTGGTGCCTCTTGCAATGAAGAGGCTTGTTCCTATGCTGGCTGATTGCCTGGTTTAGCTTGTCAACCAATTTATCAATATGTTACTTCCAAACTTTTCGATTAGATTCTAGATTTCCTGTTGGCCTAAGATGAATTTAAATGGGGAATATGTTGCATGGATTGTATGTCAGTGTATACGTGTGAGTTTTGCAAAAATCTTCAGTTTTAGAAAACTCCTAATTTACCTTAGAAGATCAGTATATTGGAGTAAAATGAGTTCATCGAGCAGAATTCTTATAAAGGATTCATGCATTGACTGACTAGTTTGAGATTGAGGGGTAGTTGATTAGTATGGAGTATAAAACTGCGTGAGCAGAAACTCAAACATGATTCATATGGTTCCTTTTTTGAGAAGGCAAAGTACATTTTATAAATAAATTAGCACAAAGGAAGTGGGGTTACATCTGAGAAATATTTCTAAAAATTAGAAGACATAAAAGGAGTACCCCATCTAATCCTGAAGGGCTTCTAACAAGATTGGTTTGGTTTAAAAGCAGTTTTTTTTTATCTGTTAGCTATATCCATTTTGTAGGGCATCTATTTGCGAAACTTGATGGTACCAAAAACGCTGACTAGGAATAATGAAAGAAATAGACAATCAATCGTTGAGCGAGCAACTGCTGTATTCAAGTTTTATTTGCAAATTCCTCGCTATGCCTTCACTTTTAATGATATGTATATCTGGTTACATGAAAATATAAATGATGTGTTAAAGAGATTCTTCTTTTATTTTCAGATAACCGGTGAAGTTGCAGTTGTTAAGAGAGCACTTTATCAAGTAGCAGCACGCCTCCATGATAATCCATCAAGGTCCCAACATCAGTTGCTGTCGTCACCCAGCATATATAGGTCTGGTGCTGGACTTGTGAATCCTCATGCTGGTAGCCAAGTCATGGGTGTGACATCATTGATGGGTCCTTACGCAAGTTACAAAAGTGATGGTAGAAGTAGATCGTCTTCTGTAAAGGAGTTTGCAGTTCGTTTGGTTTGTCCAATTGAGAATGTAGGAGCTGTAATTGGCAAAGGTGGAGGAGTTATCAAACAGCTAAGACAGGAATCAGGTGCATCTATTAAAGTCGATAGTGCTGCGGCTGAGGGAGATGATTGCATTATATTTGTATCAGCAAAGGAGGTGAGGAACACTTCTTGGTTATTGAATTCATTATTTGATTGCTAGGACTGAGAATGCTTATCTGTAGCGTTTGTTGCTTATCCAATTGTGATCGCAGACATTTGAAGATCAATCCCCTACCATCGATGCAACAATGCGTTTGCAACCAAGAAGTAGTGAGAAAACTGAAAAAGAATCCGGTGATGCTATTCTTACGACTCGCCTGCTTGTACCTAGTTCACGAGTTGGATGCCTTATTGGTAAAGGTGGTTCCATTATCACTGAGATGCGGAATTCCACAAGGGCAAGCATCCGCGTTCTTTCGAAGGAAAATCATCCAAAAGTGGCATCCGTAGATGACGAGATGGTGCAGGTAAACAGGTTTCTATTTTTGTCCTCGTGTAATATTGTATCAGTTGGTTTGTTTAATGCTCATTTCTTGTAGGTTGCGGGTGTGATGTTTGGTTTTAGTGTACTCCCTATGCTGAAATTCTTATGTCATGGTATTGTGTTTTTCTCCTTCAGATTACTGGAGATGCTAATGTTGCTGCCAATGCGTTATTGCAAGTACTTATGCGGTTGAGGGCCAATGCATTTGAGATGGAGGGATCTTTTCCTGCATTTTCTCCTGGCCTTTCTTATGCCCCCATGCCTGCAAGCGTGCCAGATGGCTCAAGATATGGTAACCGTGATAATCGATCACGTCGGCATGGTTATTCATCTTATTCAGGTGGACATGATTACAGTGATTTGTCTCCAAGGGATAGTTATGGTGGCTCACAGGTAAATACTCAGTGTTCATCTCTTAGAAGTTAGTTTTATGTTATCTCATTTTTACAGGTAAAATCAAATCATCTTGTCCTGTTGTTCATATTCTAATTGATGGTTTCTGTATTTTTCCATCTATTTTGCTGCTATCCTTGTATAGCAAACAAAATATGTCAGCAAGTAGACTGAATTCATATTTTTCAGGTTGGTAATGGAGGCAATTATGCACCATATGGCGTTTATTCCTCTGGGCGACCTAGTAGTTCAGGGTAAAACATTATCTGACTACACACTTTGAATTAAGGCTATGTTTCCCGCCTATAGTTACAGTCTCTTTCATTTACTGTAAAAAAGGTTTTGTTATTTACTTGTTCTAATCTTTCCAGGGTTTCCAGCCATAATCCTTCTGCCTATGGAAAATCTTATGGATACTAGGGTGTAGAGGGTTATTAGCAGCCGGAGGTACAGAATTTCACCTTTTTTTGGTCTTATACATAAATTAATGGGCATCTCTGTTCTGTACTTCAGTATAGCCTCAAGCACATCTTCCTTTTGATAACTTTGACTAGCCTGAAGCCTGTATTGCATCTCTAATGCTCTTTCTTTTACTTTGCCTTTTCACACTTGCCATCTAAACAGCTATCATCTCCGATGCCTGTTCCAGACCATTGCCCGACCCTATTGACGAAGCCTCCAGCCTAAGAACAGAGGACCAGACGAGCAAGATAGAGAAACTTGTGGCCATCCTTGCCCTAGTATTTCTGTTTCTTAGGTGTTACCAGAATATATATTGTAATGAAACAACACCTCTTAGTCATTGAAGGCCTTTTGTACCCAAAATACCTTTGCTTTAGCAGTATTGTGTAGCAGACTAAGTCATGACAGTTTGATATGGTGGTTCTTCTTTACTTTGTGTTTGTTTGTTTGTGTTCTTAAGTACCTTTGTGACGTAGTGGTGTCACTTTTACTGTTGACCAGTTATGCTACAGGATTGAAACTCTGTTGCTTTCTCTTGCATCGATTTTTTTCATGTTTTCTCGACAGCTTTCCAGTAATTGAACAAAAGTTCAAGAAAGTCAGGTTTCTGCATTTCAGGAGGTAAAAATGTCATGTTTTCTTGACAGCTTTTCAGTTAGTGATCTTGTATATGACATGATTCCTGCTATTGGGTTCTATCCTCGTGAACGAAACCCCTTCTGTTAGTTGCTAGCACAGAGCTTTTAAGAGATCAATCAATAGCTAATTATGATCAAAATTCACATTCACGTTTGCATGCTATGGTATACACTAAGAAGGCAGATTTCTACTTGAGCAGTGTTTAATTTTCTTCTCTTGCTTCTCTAGTGTAGGACGTACTTGGGATTGAGAATTGCTTTTCCGATAGTTGAGTAGGCACGAATATAATTTCAGAGCTTTGCTATATGTGGTAAACCTGTGTCTTATCTTGTTAATATTCATGCTCCCTTGGCCTCAAGGAAATGACGGCGTTCCTTTGGCCTTTAGGAAATGATGGTGTTGGTCACTGCTTGATGTCTGATCATTTTATGTGATCGATTCTGCAGGATTGATAGAAAATTTAGTTCTTATGATAAATTCCAAAGGTAAGTACTTCTCTTTCTTGCAAATGTTATTTCTTACACCGTGAGAGGATACATTATTTTGGTAGGAACATATACATCCTACTGTCAAAACATTTCAGGAGGAAAGAAAGCTCTATAACGTGCATTGCCAATTGCTTTTTGCCCTTTGGAGCGCTTCATGAAGGGGGGGTTCCATGTCTACATATGTGTTATTTCATTATTTGAGAATGGATTCTCTTTGCTCTGTGCTGTTTGATAAGAGTTCTGCACTGTACTTTGAAAGCTGGTCGTTTGTGGACGGCTGAGCATAGTTACTCTTTACTGTGGCCTTTGAATGGTCCATTCAAAGCGTCGATGCAATAGAGTTCATTGAAGCGACTTATTCCTGGAAATAAGAAGGCGTTAAAATATTGTCATTTCTATTTGGTCCCAACAGGATTCATATGTAAATATACTGGTTTTGTTGAGTTCATGTTAAGAATATTTCATTTTTAATATATATGGTTTTGTTTTGTGGAATTCATAATTAGAATATTTCATTTTTAATATATATGGTTTTGTTGAGTTAATTCTCATTGTGTATGTTGGGTAGCAATATAGGTGACAATATCATGTTGCTTCTTTTAGATTGATGGTTAACAAGCATAATGTTTGATTGTTAACACAAAATGTACATTAAACAATGGTAAAAGTATCATCACGAGAAGAAAAAAAAAGTTGCTAGAAAGTAATCATCGTTTTGCATTATTTTTCGATTCGAGTAATACGCCTCGAGTTGGACACATACATACTTTAACTTAAATGCATATTTAGACATCTTAACTTGATTTAAATTGACTTTGTAAATTTTAACAAATCTAGTTTGTATGGAGATTAGTACAGTACAATGTACCAAAAGGAAAAGACATTAATATTGCATAGTGTATGTCTTCAACATTTCATTATAGCATGGATCAATGTAGAACTTTTACCACCAAAAAGGTACAATATATCATAGCACAGCCAGACAAGGAAGTTTTCTGAATTTTATGCAAGGAAATCAGCTCAGTATAGGACAACAAATCTAATCTCAGTACAAAAATTCGCCACATGAGCAATTATTCTTCTTTTTTACCTCTATATAAGTAGCTAGCCTGATTTACAACACCACTTTCAGTTCAATTCAGCAGGGAACTTTGATGAGGATGCTCAAGAATGTTTTGGTCCAGCTGCCTCTGATCTAAGACTTATTCTCACCATCCGCTGCTGGTATTCCGCTCTGCTCATCATCTAGCTGGTCAAGATCGTTGTTGCTACCATCTGCTTGCCAGATTTTAAATGGAGAAGGAAAGAGACAAAGGGGTTGAGATTTGCTTCCAGTATGATCACACTACAGGAATAGCTTTTAGGTACATACCTTCACCAGTATCTGTCAGTTTAGAAGCTGAGAGACGAGTACGAAGTTGCTGATGTGGTGTCGGCTGTTATCAAAGAACACATAAGCGATGCACTCTTCTTGTGATAATCGAATAAACATTGAACATGTGGCAACTTCACACTTAACTTCCTTATGTATGTATGCTTCAGGATTTAGTTTGAATAAATAAAAGGAAGATACAACTTCTCCAAAACAAATAGTTGAAAAAAAAAGTAAGCCATTACAAGCAACTATAGAAATTGGAAATGTGTTTCTCAGAGTAATAAGGTAATGCACCTCCAATTTCGGGCGAAGTGCCTCAGCAGGTGTTTTGGCCTTGTGTCCCCCTTGCTGCAATATGATAGAAAATGAAAACATGGTAAAAGATGCTCAAACATCAACATCAAACTTTAGTTAAAGATTGAAACAGCCAAAGTTACACTAAAACTGAGTACCTTTCCTAGTGCCCAGTCTGCAGAATCGAAAAAAGCACGTTCATGGTCCTGGCAAATGTTAAAGAGGTTGATTGAAAATTCAACGAGTACAAGAGTTGAAGTAAAACTCAAAACACATAGAGGAAAATAATTTGAGATGCCAAAGAGTTGAAGTAACAACCGAAAATAATCACCTTAGTTATCAATGGAGGTTTCTTTTTCACTAATCCACCATATTTTTTCTTCATTAGTTCCTCCTGCTCCTGGATATATGCAAGGAGGAAAAGAATTATGTCCCAAATCTCAAGAAAAATTGGCAGAAGTACAGTAAATGTTTCGTGTAGTTGCAGTATATTTAGGTCATTTTCCATAACACTTCCATCAACTTACAGTCTCTACCTCAAGTACCCCCTTATGGCTTATACACTTATAGAATGGATACCAGTCCTGTGAATGAAATCTCATTCACATGGTTATATGGCACAGAAAAAGAAACTAAGTATATGGTGACTGGCATTTTTAAAGATTTGAGCTGCAAATGGAAGTACATAGGGACTATTTCTAGAAGAAATTTTGGTGCAAAAATTTATTCGCTAATCCCTATCATTTTAATGTATGCTCCATCATTGATTAATATTCTAGAACTTTGAGCGCAAACAAAAGAACTGAGTATATAGGGATTTTTTAGGAAAACCTTCAGTATAAAAATGTATTCCCTAATCTGTATCACTTCAACATATGCTTCATCATTCACTAGCACTGCAAAAGCTTTGAGTAAATGATGCATATGAAAACATGTACCGCTAGAGATGGATCTTGGCTTTCTTCTTCTGCACCCTTTGGATCTTCTGCAGGAAGGGCATCATTTACTTCACCTTTAGGAGGATCATTACCAAGGTTTGGTTCCTTGCCACTTTCATCTGAAGGGTTCGACATTTTGAGTGCTTGTTTCTGCAAAAATATATCTGGTTTGGTATCACTCATAGCTAAGTTAAGATACACACCTGATTTTCCTGACCAAGAAACCTTCGCTTGAAAACATTTCAATGGATACAATAACAAGAAAATCCAAAATATAGGGCATCTTCCAGTTAGATTTTGAATTTAAGGTATTATCTTAAAATTAAACTGATCGCAAAGAGTTCCAATTGATCTACATATCAGAAAACAACCGTAAACAGACTAAGGATACAAGTAAATGAAACAATCAACTAATCATGAATTATGGCATATGTAATCTTAGTTACGAATAAAATTCAACGTTAGACATGACAATTCACTGTCCCTGGATAACATAAAACATTCATATAACATCAAGGACCTCGAACACAGAATTCTAAAATCCATAGATCACTGAAACAGATTGCAGTCCGCATACACTTATCACAGTATTGACGGACATTCACTCCACTTAGTCAACACACACAATAAACTATACCCTCAAAGAATCCCTAAAAATGAAGAATCACACATCTAAAGATGGAAAAACATTAGATACTCCTATTACTCTATAATGTACATCTTCTAGTTCGATACATAAGCCATATCATACAAAAACAACAAACTTCCGCAGTTGATTGAAACATTGAATTTCCACCAAATATTACAGCAATACCCCTCTGAATCAATCAGCCACTCCAAATGTATGCTGGTTCAATTTTCCCCATCCCCTTCCCCAACAACAACAACAACAACAATAAGAAGTTAACTAGTGTAATCTCACGAGTGGGGTCTAAAGAAGATAGAGTGTAAACACACCTCACCCCTACCCCTACCTCATCGAGATAGCAAGAGAAGGTTTCTGATAGACCCTTAGCTCACTATATCCATCCCCATCCCCGATCCTCAATCCCCGAAATTCGACTGGAAATGAAAACTCGTCAATCATTTTCATTACAAGATATCAATTCTAGTACAGCTTAAACATGCAAAAGAACACAAAGAAGGTTAAACACAGAACTATCAATTCCCAGTTCACGAAATATCAAATAAACACACAGATTCAGCAATTCAAATCAATTTAAACACCAAATCAATCACCAGAACAGTGCCGAATTTGGATCAATACTAAAATCCCATTGATACCCAGAACGCAAATAGTAGATTAACATATGATAAACCTAAAAATGAGGAAAAAATCACAAAAAAGAATCGAACTTGATAGCACAAGAACATGAAATAACTATTGAAAATCGCCACCTTTTAAAAAAATACAACAAAAATAGAACCCAAAAATCCAAGAAAATCAGTTTTCCGATATGGGAAAATGATGATGAAGAAGAAGGGTTACCTGGAATCTGAAGTGAAGGTGGATGAAACCGATGAGTTACCAGAAATATGGAACAGAACGAAAGACGAAGCAAAATAAACTGTAAAATGAAAGAAGAAAAATAAAAAGAAAACAAAAGGTTGCGTTTTCATTGCACCAGAGAATATGGGCCTTTTCATATTGTGGGCCTGGGGCATTTTTGGGCTTTTTCATTGTTTTTGTGGGAAAAGTGCTATGTGGGGGCCACTGTTTAACTCAGGTTAGACGGACGGCGTAAAGTGTTAGACTAGTTAAGAACTTTCGCAATCAGAAGATTAAAGTTGTGAGAATGAGGATGCTGATAAGGATACAAGGATATGTGGATATATAACTAGGAGAACTGGTACAAAATAACTAGGAGTGACGTCAATAGAAGAGAAGATACGTGAAATGAGTATATGAAGAGGAGATGCACGGATATCTCAGTATAGAAGTGTGAGAGGTCGACTACATATATTTTCAACAGAAGATACATAAAATGAGCATATGAAGAGGAGATGCACGGATATCTCAGTATAAAAGTGTGAGAGTTCGACTATGAATATTTTCAAGAGAGTATAAGTAGACAAAAGAATTATGAAGGAGACGTGATTTGACATGCCATGATGCAACTTTAGCTTATCGAGGACATCACCTACGATAGAAGGACGAATTTGGTTAGGTAGTGTACATTGTTGTCTCACTTATTCTTCTATACTATTAGTTGTCCTATTAATTGTGGTATTACTCTTCTAGTTTCTTGTCCTTTGATTTTAGTTATTATTAGTGGGTTTTTTTACATTTTTCATTGTTGTTTTATTTTGTTATGACTACCGTTTAGGATGATTTGACATATTGTCTTTAACATTTTGTCGGGACTTGTTCTATTTTTGTTATTTCTTCTTTATACTACTTTGGTCTACTTTTTCTTTGAGCCGAGAATTTACTGAAAATAACTTTCTCTACCTCCAAAACAGTAACAATGTTTGCATAGAATTTACCTTCCTCACTTTATGAGATTATACTGAATATATTATTATTGCTATTATTATTTGTTGTTGTTTGAATCACACTCTAAATTTATAAAATTTTGAAAGTCTATCGAAATAATTTCGATTCGTGATGATGTTGCAAGAATTTATACCTAAAGTTACAAATTAACCACAAATGATTTTAGTTCAACCATTTTTCTCATGGCACTTATTTTTCAATTTTCAACAATATAATCCATAATTTAACACACAAATCTACTCTTAGTATGCTCAAATTTGAAATACAAACTACAAATGCAATAAAGAACAATTTATATTCACTTTCGTTTCCAAAAATTTGAAATATAAGCTGCAAAATATACCATTTATATTTCAACTAGCTACCCTAAAGATGGCTACCTAGTATAAACTTTACCAAATTATTTTTCATGCCTAGTATTTAAATTCTCTAAATATCTTTGACACAAGTTGCTTTTATTTTTATTTTTATAAGAGCAACATGAACCAATTGATTTGAAATAATGATCACAACTAGCTCACAAACACATACTTGTTATGTAAGGGGTCTAAAAAAAATTTGACTCTCGTAACATGCGGCTTATCACGTGGGGTTTCATATAAAATAAGAAAAAAAAAGATAAATATACCATCAAACTATCGAAAATGGTATATATTTATGTTATATATATCCTTTATATTAACGAACATAAACGTGTCATAATCTTATTCATCGACCCGACATTTATTAAATATCAGATTGACGGATAAGATTGTGTCGCGTGTCCCTATGTAGTCTTCCGTTAGAGTGAGGACATATATGCTCTAGTTTTTGAACGATAAAGACACCAATAATATCCCAAAAATATGACGAAAGTTATCTGCATGCATACTATCTTTATTTTCCCCCCTATAATATATCAAAAGATCTTCTTAATAATTTCTTTAATTATTCAGTAATGTCTGTCTTGCACACATTGATTGCATCATTCTTGATCACATTCAGAAATCCTCTAGACTTCTCATAGCTTATCTATCATTTCCAAAGTGGTATATCCTTTGTATTCTAATTCATGTGATATATGTAGTCTGAATCAATATAGAATTCAAGAAAAATACGTAAATTTTTAAAACATTATAGAACTTTAATATCAAATACTTGCACCTCTTGTATCATTAAAAAAAAAAAATCCTACATTACACATTTACACCCGTTATGATATCTCTATTGTTCAAAAGCATTTAAACCCTCTTATATAATTACCAAAAAAGAGAAATCTGTATTATATTAAAATATTATAATTAAATTAAATTACAAATAAATTATGTATTTAAAGTGTAAGAACTAATAAGGTTATAACCAATAGTTGGTAGTTAAGTAATTCGTGTTCATTTCTTATTTTTTGAGTGCCTATTACTAAACCGATCGTTAAGGTCATTCATTTGATTTCCATTGGTTTTACTATCGATGAATCAAGATCTGCTATGTATTTGGAAAGACGAAGATATTGGTGGTGGACATGCTAACGATATCGAAAGCAACGTCTGAAATTTAGATTGTTGATCTTTATTATATTATGATGCAAGGAATAGTCAAAATATAAATGAAAATAAGTATTTTCTTTTTCCAAGGAATAATTTTTTGTTAAAATTTTGAATTGAAAAAATGAAATTACACGTTTCACAACTTTTTTTTGGATAGATTTTGACCTACTCCATAAACTTGTTCTTTATTTTATTTCTCATTGTTAATCAAAAAGTCAACCTATTCATTATTTTACTTTCTAGTATTCTAATTTCTCATGTTTGATTCTTATGTTCAAGTAGAACTTTGTGCCTAATCCAAAAAACCATTTAGGACCATAACCATTGTTATTAGTATATTATCAATTGACCTAATATAATAAATCAATGATCATAAAGTGTGTTTGCAAAACATTAAAAAAGAAAAAAAAGATAGGACAAAGAATGTTGAAGTTTTTATCGGGAACAACCTCTCAATTCCATAAAGTTAAAAGTGACGTATGCATACATACTACCCTTCTCAAATGGATTGCAACGTGTCGTGTGCTGTTTTAATATCGCGATTTCTCGTATATAATGATACATTTTCTCGAGAAAAAATACATTTTCAAAATACATGTTAGGAAGAAAGTAGAGCAGGTAAAAAGTGTAGCAAGTTAATGCAAGACTTAACTACTTTATGGAATATCATGAACCAGAAAGTTGTACATTTCATTGATTAAATAAGCAAAAGCAACAACTAATTATGTGTCATCAAAACCTAATACTATTTGTAACTCTGTTACATGATTTGGTTCACTTGTTAGTATAAATTCGCATCACACTTGACATACAAATCATAACAACAAAATTTCATTCTAGTTTCAAAGTTTGAGCTAAAAGGAAAAAATGAAGGCAGTATCAATTGAAACTGGAGAGGGATCAAAGGCCAAAAGAGTTCATGGAGTGAACAGAGGAATCTCTGTATTTGATCTTGTTTTACGTATCGTTGCACTTGTTGGAACCTTAGCAAGTGCTGTGGCAATGGGTACTGCAGATCAAGCACTTCCATTCAGTACACAGATTGTAAATTTTGAAGCTCAGTATGATGATATCGACTCGTTCAAGTAAGCAAAACTGCAAACATATTATTACATGAAATAGAACAGTATAAAGGTTAACTAACACATTTTTTTGTTTTGCTTATTCTGATTGAAGGTTCTTCGTGGTTTCGAATTCTATAGTTTGTGTATATCTTGCACTTTCTATCACTATTTCAATCTTTCACATTATCAGAAGTAGAGCAGGAAAGAGCAGAGTTTTGCTCATTGTTCTAGACGCGGTAATACATTAGATTTCTGCTAAAGTTTTCATATTTAGTACTTTGTTATGATGTTGTACTGATATCTTTTATACTTTGCGAAAACTTTTGAAGATAATGCTGGTTTTCCTCACATCTGGAGCATCAGCAGCAGCCGCGATTGTGTATTTGGCACACAATGGCAACACTTCAACTAACTGGTTTTCGATATGCCAACAGTATACAGATTTCTGTCAACGTTCTGCTGGATCCCTTATCGGTTCTTTTGGTGCAATGGCCTTGATGGTTATACTTATAATTTTGTCATCTATCGCTTTATCAAGGCGCTGAAGATGTTGGCTACACTAGCAATTGCTAGCCTTTGTGTGTGTATTGTGTTTGTAAATGTTAGTTTCATCAGTTGCATTTCATTGTATCAAGATTTTCATCAGTTGTATCACATAATGAAAAGATTTCCTCCTTACTTCAATGTTTTCATCTTCAAATATCACGTTTATTCAACTAATAGTTATTCTCTCATAAACTCGTATGTAATCTTGATTCCAATTTCATCAACTCGCAGACCAAGCTTATAAATGAACATAAAATTGTATATAATTTCAACGTTTTTCGATCAGTTTATTTGTTAAACCAACGCGATTTTTCTGCTACAACATTCACTCACCTTTGAGCCTGATGATATTATTATGCAAGTAATCCCACCAATTCATCAATTGATTTCAACGTCTTCTCATAGAATACACGAGATTCATATACCTTTGGTGTTCGAATGTAGTAATCAAACTGCAGACGAAGAAAATACATAGAAATATCCATAACACTGAATAGAACCTCGAAAAATTCTGAACAGGGAAAATAAGGACAGTTAGTTACCTCAGCCATGTTATCAGTAAGCTCATTGACAGTTTTAATATAAGACTCTTTTCGACTTTCAGGCACCCTGGATAAGGCATTCTTCACGTCCTGTTTAAGATAAGCTGATTTAAGTCGTATATAAAACAATACATACCTCCATGAGTTAGTCTCCAACATCTCTTTAATACTATGTAGTCCATCTGCTGTTTGACGAATTCGTGCTACTGCATCTTCAGGGGACAATCCAGGCTCAAAGAAATGTTCTCTTAAGAATGATCGAACGCCCCAATTTTCAGCTAATGCTAAAGGGGTGAATTGTAGGCCTAGTGTCAATGGAGTGACTAGAAAAGTCGCGATGAGTTTGCGTCTACATGAGAAGTTTTGTTCATTAGTTGATAAGTTAGATTGGATTTTGGGTAGTGTCTTGCATTGTGTGTGATGAGTTTTGGTTATTTTGGTTTTTGGATGGAACAAAGTTGTAGGATTTGTGAAAGTGGTCATTTTTGTGTTGAAAAAAAAAATCTAAGGAGTGTTTGATGGTTTTTGTGTGTGTTTTGGATGGATATTAATTGATTTCCCTAAATCCAAAATGGACCTTAGGTTTTGGTGACTTGGCAAATATTTTATCCTCTTTTTTTCCCAATAAATTTTGGTGTTGTTGGGTCAATGGTGTAAGAGGCTTTGTTCTAGTTGGCCCAATTTTGGAATTTGTTTAACTTAGGGTTGGCCTTGTTCAATTTGAAACTAGTTTTACTTGGTTCGCATTTTTTCGGAATCAATCAAGACTGAACACTAGTAGCCCTATTTCATTGACGGGTTGGGATCAATCTTCTATCAATCGAACAAATTTCTTATGTTTTTCCCTTGAGGCATTCAATTCTCGTATCAAAACAAATTTGAGTTCAACATTGAGATTAGACACTAAAAACCATTTAAATTATGCTGAATTTTTCAACTATACACTCCTGAAATAAGTTATCACCGTCATAGAGCAGAGTAATGGTATCAGGATTAGTTATCCCAAAATAAAATAATGAAACTGACAGAAACACCCTTGAAGTCTATGATGTTATTTTTCTACACTACAACAAAAATAATTTTTGGCGGCATTAAATATTGACATTGATAAAGAGTGCGAAAGTCTTTACCGGCATTAGTTAAGTATCATTAGAACCAATGTTGCTAAATATTTTATGGACATATACAAAGAGTGTCAATTGCCGCTAAAAATACATATTTAACGACAATTAATGATTATTTTTGTTATAATGACTGGAGAGTATTTTTGTGAACAAATTATATCTTCTTTAAAATTATGAAATACATGTTATTTAGTTTTTGATATAACAAATCAAATCATCAATAAATTATCTTCATAAATAAAGAGATATAAAGCAATTTAGGCAAAAATAATACATTATTGATTGTGCATGAATAATTGCTTTACAGCTAAAATATCTAATGTCTCTAGCTCCCACATAGTTGGACTAATAATAATTGCTTTACAAATTAAAGCAACACCTTTAATTTACAAAAAATAATAGATGAGAAATGAATGGATTGGGATGATAAAATTATATAAACGAATTATAACTTAACTGAAAAAAAGAAATAATTAGAATTCTTTTGTAATCCCTATTAGTATAAGGGTCGTTAATAGTTTGTTTGATTAAATATTTTAAATACAAAAAATACTTGATCAAACTTTAAGCGAAAAAATAAGTACTTATAAATTAGTAATAATGCTACTCGTTGAATTATGACATGCGTAAAAATACATCTTGAAAATATTAGTGAAATATAAATTACTAATAAAAATACTTTTCAATAATTTAGTTAAACACAAACTGAATCAAAGTACTTTTTTCAAAATTATTGGATAAGATGCACTTATCAAATTATAGCTGATCTGAATAAGTATCTTCGTCAAACACGCTATTAAAAGACTCCTAAAAAGCATAAAACCTAACGTAAACATATCAACTTACAAGCATCGAATGAGTGGTTTAGTAGTCAATAAAGTGATTGAGAATCTTAAGATCTTAGGTTTAAAATTCAGCATAGACCAGAAATATTAGAGTGATTCTTTCCATCTGTCATAACCTTAATGGACAGAGTTACTTGATATCTATTGGTAATGAGAGATGATAGATATCCCCTGAAACTACTCGAGATAATGCGGAAAACTGTCCCTAACATCAAGATTATTATAAAAAAAACATATCAATATACAAGTTATCGTTCACACAAAAAATGCCAAGTTTCAAGTGAACCTCTCTAATTTTATCTTGAAAATATAATACTAATTGCCAATTAAGGAAAAAAACATAAAGACCATATTATAATTTTACTAAATAAGTGTATATGTATTTAAGGAGTACCACAGTGGATGCCGTGAACGGCACTAAGAAGTATTACCACATTTGTTACATACATGCATCTAGTCGCAATTCACAAACATTTTTTCTTTAAATACGAAATTATATGAATAAAAGATTAATTTTATAAAAAGAAAATTAATGATTCACATAAATCGCTTAGTGAAAAATGTATCGATTATCGACACGTGTATAGGAACATTCACCACGAAAACTATAGAAATTAACAAAAAGTTGGCACTACGTGTACCCTTATGTTGTTGGGCTCAATAATATTACTCCCTCCATTTTAAAAAGACGATCCTATTTTCTTTTTAGTCTGTTTCAAAAGAATGATCTTTTTTTTTAGCAATTCTTTAACTTTAACTTTTCACGTGACTTGTTTAAGATCATAAGATTAAATGACATTTTGATACATTTGACATAACTTTAATTTAGAACCATAAAATTAAAAAGTCTTATTTCTTTTCTTAAACTCTACTATAAGTCAAACTATATCATTCTTTTTAAAACGGAGAGAGTAATATTAAGTCATCATGTTATCAAAAAATGTAATCATGACTAATCTTGATTAAGGGATATTTTACAAATTCAGACTTCTTTATAATGATATTATTTTATTGCGGTTAAATGAAAACTTGAAAAAAGACTGCATAATAGTGGTGCTGTCATAAAAAAAAATCCATATATTATATTGATAAGAAAAAGCTTTTACTTTAATTTGGCAAAATGTAAATCTCGAAATTTTGATATCATAGATTTAAATAATATAGCGTAAAATAAAACATATATCGATGCCGATTTCTTATTGACCATTATAAAAAAATATTATTTATAGAGGATAATATCGTAGATTCAAATAATATAGCATAAAATCAAAAATATATTGATGCTAACTTTTTATTGACCATTACAACAAAATATTATTTATAGAGGATGATTATTATAGGAATCAATATAGATGACTATTACTATAATATTTTTTAAGCCTAAAGCCACACTAAATAAGTAATTTGTATATCAAGTATATTGATCTAAAAATCTTTAGTATACCAAGTATAATTTAATCAACTATAATGGGTTGTTTTGCTATTTTTGGGGTTATTTTACTAATTTTCTTAATTTAGTATATTGATAATTTTCTTATAAAGAATGTTATTGTGGATCAATTTAACATGGGGATATATATAATATCTCTTTTCCCACATAGTGGGATATTTAGATTAACGAGTAGACTAATAGCTTCATACGATAAACATTATTACTATACAAATAACGACATTAGTTAATTATTATTAAATTTAATATTATTATTTGTGTTTTTTAATATGATTGACTTGACGATGTTTATATTAATCTATTACTTATAAATTAAATGGAACAATAAGTTGAGCACGTGTTCAACGATAGCTGGTGGCAAAATGTAAATTGTAATTAGTACGCCATTGAAAATATGACATATTTTTTTAATGTGATAGAGACGATCGCAACTAAAAAAAATAGCGAAACTGAACGCAATTTCAAAAATATTTGACCAACCATTCGTGTGGCTAGCTTTAATTTACCACTTGACAGCTGATCAAATGAGAGGGCGCCATCTAGGGGAGGGAGAATTCGTTGATGCTACGATGTTAAGACAGTCGAAGAAAGCTATAGATGAAAGCAATCGATGCTTTGATTATTCAATCAATATCTTACTACAATTATGTGGTTGTCGTCATGCTGACAAAAGCAGGAGCTTCAATTGATTTTATTTAAAATTGAACTTTTTTCTGCTTATATATCTCGCTAATCTGATATTATCGTATAAGAAAATTCTCTTTCTTAAGAAAATATTTTTGTAGATATTTTTTTCTTCTTTTATTACAACATCTTTATAATCTTGAATCTATATAAATAAGAATACGTTAGTCAAATATTATTTTTAATTAATATTTTTTCAAAATATATAAATAGAAACTAAAATAAATATTTTGAGACGGAAAATGTATACCGCAACAACACGTAACCAATAGTCCTATATTCCCAAATTATTGTGTTCACTCGATCATTTATATATCAAAAAATGGAAAGGTCAAAAGGGAGTTTTCTTTCCCTTTTTGCGTAATTGACAAACACAAAGTGAACACAATTATATCAAAAATTATATTTGAATGAATTTATAAGTTATGACTTTTGATTTAAAAATATATTTTTTATTTTACTCGTGTTATAGATCAAAAGTGTACACACACAAGAAAAAAAAGTTGATTAAATTTTTTTTAATTTTTCATTTAAACATTTTTTAATTTACATTTTGAGATGTGAGTTACTTGTGAACTTTATAGACCAAAAAAGAACTTCAACATTATTTGAGTGCTCTAGTTTGAATAATATGACACATTCTTGAACTCTTTTTTTCGTGTAAATAATATATATATATATATATATATATAAATTATAAATAAATTTATATATTAATCTCTTCATTTTATTATACTAATTCTAGATTATATCTCACTTTTTAAAAAAAGTAAATTATATAAAATTTTAACTAATACTAAATTTTAAATATTTATATTAACATAAAATGTATTTCTCTACCGAATATACCTAAGTGAAATATTTTCATAAAATGCACAAACCTTATTCATTGAACTAAAAGTTTGATCTTATCAAAGATTTTTTTTGGCAAAAAATAAAATATATCCAAAAAGTTTTAATAAAGACTTTGTCCTATTTAGAAAAAGTTTCGGCGGAATATTAGCCGTTAAAAAGAATAACCACCACGAAAATTATTCGTTTTCCCAATTTTTATTATTTAAAATTATTATATTTAATTATAAATCAAAATCCAATAGTTTAAATTTCAAGATTGTTTCAAACATACCTTTTAGCTTCATCTTAGTAAATTTTGAATAAAATATTATTTCCACTATTTCAAAAAATATGATTAAATATAATTTTTAATTTCAATTATATAATTTAAAATATAAATAATAAAAATGTGAAATCTATGACAAACGCCTACCAAGTTAATAACATAGTCCAAAAATATCACCATTAAAATGATGGGGATATTTTGATATTTTTTAAAAGGGGCCATGCATGCACCTATCTATTTTTTTATTCTTCAAAGTGGTTGCAACTTTATATCAAGAGTTTGATTAATGTATTAGAGGTCAAAGTTCGAAATTAAAATTTTTTAATTAAGGATAAATAGATTTTAATTATTTTGTTATAATAAATTTTTTTATTTTATTTCGTTAAAATTAATTTATCAAAAAAATATACTATGAAAATAAAATTTTCACTGAAATACCAAAAAGTCTATTAATTTTTTTATGTGAAATATTTTTTTTTCTCACTAGTTCAAACAATATATTATGTATATAATCACCAAATATTTTTCAATAAAAAAGTAGCTTTTTTTTTTTTCTAGTGGTGATATATGCTCTTCTTATTGCTTTGTTCTATTTTCCTCATTTATGTGGAATTTTTTAATTTTTTAAAATTGGTCTCTCATTTCCTTGATTATTATATTCATTAACTTCAATATGAATTTAAGTTAGGTAGGGATAATCATACAAAAAGTATCACACTTAAGTTAGCTAAGAGATAATTCATGTAATTTTTTAATGATAAATATTAATTAATTCTTAATCTAATAAAAATATTTACTAATGAACCAATTGGATAATTCGATTCGATTTTGAATATTATTCGAAAAGTCTTACTTAGGAGTATGATTAATTTTTCTACGCGGATTTACATCACATAATTAACTTTTAAAAAATAAGTCTCCTTCAAAAATAATACTAATAAATTAGGTAATTCATTAATGTAAACTATCCTTATGCTACTAATCAGAAGACAAAAAACCAAAGAAAAGAAAATTGAATAGTAAAATTATTGACATTTCATTGTAGAATTTTTTTTAAAAAAAATCAAAGATAGAATACTGAAAAATATTTATTAAAATTTCACAAAGTAAATTAGTTTTTTTTTTCCAAATACAAACTGAGAAACTAAATTCTAAAATAATACAACAACAATTTGTTGCCCTACTACAAGGTTTGTTGCTAATAATACTAATGACATAACATTTGATTATATTTTACAATTGTTGTCATAAACTTTTGATGTCACCTTTTCATCCAATAGCCTTCATATAAATATATTTTCACCCGGCCATGAACCTCTTCGTTGAAAAAATATTTTATATATAATTATCTACATATTGAACCCCTTTGATATAACTGAGAATCTATTTAGAAGATTCTTGATGAAAATTCTGTCTCCGCTATTGATCATCACTGAGATTGAAATGTTGGATTCACAAAAAGTGGTTGTTGATAATTGAAGAAAATATTACAATTATTGCTTGTAATATTATTTGTATTTTGTTGTTGTGATGATACTTGATCCACATTACTTGTGTTATTCACATTATTCATTGTGTAACCTTGGTCATCATATAATAAATTGTCACTTAGTAATTGTGGAATTGATCCAAAATAATCCAATTCCAATAGATGTGACAATGAACAAATTCTTGGTAATTTCATTGTTTGTGGTCCACCAACAACTTCAATTTCATTATTTGTAGTACTCACATTTTGTGCCTCTAATTCTTCTTCTTCAACTTTCATCATCTCTATAGTTCTCCCCAAATTTTTCTTCTTATAAATTCTACATAGTACCCAATCATCTAACTGAAAAAAAAAAATAGCCAAGAAAAAAAAGAATATTAGCTTAATTCTTCATCAAAAGAAAGAAATAAATCCGAATAATACACCTGATATAAAATAATATTTCTTTTGTCCCAGTTCATATATATATATATGACTCACTTTCCTTTTTAATCAATCTAAACAATACTGATGCATTTTTATATTAAATAATAACTTAACTTCAAAATATCTATTTTGCCCTTACTAAAATAATTCATGGCTATTAGACCACATGTCAAATCACAATTACAGAGAAAATCAACAGATTAACGATAGAATTCATAGCTAATTTCAATTTTCTTTTTTTTTGGGGTAACTAGCGAAATGATTAAAACTTTTTTTTTAAAACAAGAATTAGCGACTATCAAGTTACTTTTATCATTAAACAACAACAAAATCCATAGCTAACTCTACTTAAGACACATATTATCGAAAAATCATGTCAGTTACGCACTATTTTAGCGACAAATTAACGATGTTAATTCTTACCCTCATAGATCCACTTTGCTTAGATGTTTGAGACTTTGAATCACTCAAACGATATTCATGCATGATCCAATCAGTCTTGACACCTTTTGGTGGTTTGCCTTTGTAAAAAACAAGTGCTTTTTTAATTCCAACATATTTATTTGCACTATAAATTGCTTTATCAGTGCCAGTAGCCTTCCAATAACCTGACACAGCTGCTCTATTTGGCCTAACACCATTTGGATATTTTCTATCTCTAGGGGTAAAAAAATACCACTCATTGTCTCCAAATTCTGCCTTTTCTACACATTTTATAAAAACAAAATAATAATAATAATCATAAATGATATTTATTTGAATTTAAAAATTTTAATAAGATTTTCGAGTACACGTATATATTAGATGTACTAACCAGGTAATACCCAGGGATCGAACTTGTAGACATCAATTTCGGGGATAATTGAGACAGGGCATGGCCTTGAAGTAGCTTGATATCGAAGATAGTACATGATTAATTCCTCATCTGTTGGATGAAACCTAAATCCAGGAGGAAGATCAGAGCTAATTTTTCCAACCATTTTATACAAAAATATAGAAATAAATAAAATGGAACAATTCTTCTTTTTCTTTGTTTTTTTTAAACAAAAGCAAGGAAATTGAGAGAAAATGAAATTTTAGTTTTTTTTTTTTTAATTCTATAGGGAGGAAAATGAGAAGTGTGAGTGTTTGAAATGTTTGCAAGGAGAAGGCTGCCCAATTTATAATTGTTGGAGGTTTAAAAATTTTGTCATATTTTGATTATTTTTTTTTGACCTGCATACCTAGTATGAGTATATATTTATTATTTTATTTTGCTTTCTTAATTGATCTTCGGAATTCACATATGAGTTTGATTAAATTTATAATCATGTTGAAAAGTTCTATATTGAGGATAAATCGCTTTTTAATAAAGGTGATTTCATATCAAAAAATTTAAATTCAAGACTTTTGATTAGTAATGAAAGAATATTAATCACTCGACTGACTCCGTGGTTGGTGAGTATATATGTATATTAATATATATATTGCAAGCCCATGCTTGTAGGATATTTTAGGCAAAATCACTATCTTATTCTTTCTTCATTCAATGGATAATAACATAAGGTGGGGTTTGGGGGGGTGGGGGTAAGGGGGATAAGGTCATTGGGGAGTGGGGAATATACTTTTAGTTCTTATCTTGATTTTCTTGTTTGTGTAACTTTAACAAACTATTATTCTTAAGACTCTTTCTAGTCAAAAGTTATGGTCCTAATAAGCCAATAAGATTGGAGTATGGTGAGGCAAATAAACAAACAAATTTTGGACCTTATTGGTGTAATATTGAGTTCTTGGGATTTTTTTCCATTTTCCAGTTGGATTTGGTTAGATAGGGATGAAAACTTAATTCACATATGTGGATCCAATTGTTAAAGGTAATAAAATATATGGAAGGGATGCAATCCCTATCTTTTATTAAATATTTTGGGTTTGAATTTCTTAATATAAATAAAAGCTTCTCAATCAGGAAAGTATAAAAAATATCTCAAAATTCGATATAAATTACTGTTTCAATTTTGAACTATTAATAAACTTAAAAACACTCATTTACTTAATTAGTCAAACTTAGATACGTTCTTGATCTTTCACCGGACATAGCAAGTGATCTCAACCTTTTTAGGATACGAGACTCTTAATAAAAAGTCGAGAAGAGCGTTGAAAATATTCCTAAACTTAACGAGAATTTAGGGGTGTATTTCACTCATGTTGTAAGATCATAAGTGTATTTAAGTTCATTTAATCAAGTTAAGGGATGTATTTGAAGTTGTCAATAATTTAAGAATAAAATTAATAATTCACATCGAACTTAAAGATATTTTCAATACTTTTCTTAGACATTTATTACTTAAAGTAGATCTATGCAATACAAATTTAAATAAATCAAGTGAATGTCTAAGTAGTTTGAGTCATTTATTCAATTAGATAAATTAGAACTTAATTAAGAAGATGGCTTAGAATTGGTAGACTTTTTTGCATACCTTTACATACATATAGAACTGACACTATATATATGTGGATTATAGAGTATCACTACATTTAAATACATCCATTCTATATTATGATTAAAAATTAAAATATGCTATATATAATTAAAATTTTAACTTTTTTATTTATATAGAGATATAAAGTTATCCAAATTCTAGATATAACACAATTTTTTAAAAAAATTGAGGATTTTTGTTGAACATTTCCACTAGGATCATTAAGGACATTTATCTAAATCACTCTCATTTTAATAGTTTGCTTAATAAGTATTACAATCTTAATCACCTGATGTTTTATTTGCTTAAGTTATTGCATTATTTCATTGTTATAATTGTTTTAATCTTCATTACATTTAACATTACTTCTTCACTACTATATTTATTTTATATACTTTACCTTAAGTTAGAATCTGTCGAAAATAGACTCTTAACATTCGTAAAGTAAGTGTAAGATTACATATACAACATCTCTTCGAAACCTAGAGAGGGTCCACTACATTAAAGAGAAACATAGTGTTTTCAATAATTTACTACTTTCTTTTTCTTTTTTCTGTTCCATAATAATAGGAACAAACTTATGTGCTCTTGTCAATCTATTATAAAGATTCATTGTATAATATAAAATATGTTTAAAAAACAATGTTACACGTGATTTACAATGTGGTTGTTACAACACACGTTATACATTCATATATATAATATATATAAAAAATAAAAACTATAATATACTTTGTTTATTTGGTGTTGTTTGTCATGTTTTCTATTTTTAAAGTCAAATTATAAAAATAGTGACTAACATTTTAAGATATATTTGTTAATCATATTAATATGCAAAAAATTGCAACTACTTTTCATATAATTTTAGAATATCTAATTTTTTTTGTTTTAAAATATTGAATTAACATGATCTAATTTAATTTTAAAAATTAATCAAATTGAATTTCGAAAAGTACAACATGACAAACAATACCGAAGAAAGAGATTATATAACTAATAATTAAAAAAAATTAAAACTAAAAAATTGTATGTTAAACGATATTCCAGTGTGAAATGAATGGTCACCATATGTCAAAATATTTTGAGAAACAGATCTAAAATTTATCCATCTACTTTTGACTTAGCTTAACGAATAAATTAAACAAAAAAAAAAATGAAATTATGGTAATCTTAATTAGACTTATTATTAGTAAAAAAAATTAATAATTTTGAGTAAATAATGAATTGCCAATAATAGCTAGAAGTTTCCTACTATAGAAAGTGGAGAGTTGTCTATTCAAATGAGGTTTAATTAGATAAGATAAGAACTAAAGAAAAATGTAGATGAGTTAATTACTTGTGGTTCTTATCTAACCACCTCACTAATTAGCCATTAAATTTTAATATTGACCATATATTATATTAATCATGATTTAAAATTATTAATCAGGGTTAGAGATACTTGATTGGCCCATTTATTCCACTACTTATGGAAGCCGTCATTTATAAATTATAATAATAATATTTATTAGATAGGAAAGGTTCGAAGGATCTTCAAACATTCAAAAAAAATTTCAACAAAAATATATTTTATATATAACATAAATAATTTAGTCATTTTGGATGTTTGAAGCTGAAATTTCAAGTTCTTTCGTGTCTATACGTAAAAAAACTTAATTTATTATTAATATTAAAATAAATTGTTTATATTATATTTTAAGATGTATCGAGTTATTTTTAATGACAGAGTATATTATATGACGTTATGATATAATCATGTAGACATGTGTGTATAATAATATAATGTTTTTCTTTTTAAATTCCTCAATTAATAAAAAATAATTGATTTCTTTTTAATTTCGACTTGATATGATTGATCTTTACCTTCATTGTTTTATGTACATCTATCTTAGATAATTAATTACTTTATGTTACTCCGATAAACAAATGTATAATTATTTAATTAAAACTTTTTGCCTCTAGGTGATGTAGTGATCCAATTTGACCACATGACGTATAGAAATCATCTTAATTTAATTATAGTAGGTATCTAAATGTTTTTTTTTTATTATAATAAATTTATATTAAAGTCGAATTGAAATGTTTAATTTTTATCGTGAACTCAACTTATCAAACTTTTTAATTTATTTTTATTTTTTATAATAATTTAACCACACATTTAGGCCAAATTAATCCAATATTTTGATATATTAAACATGTCATATTTCACAAATTAATTTTATCACCCTTATTTCCACTTCTTCTTCTTCTTTCACTTGAGTAATGTAAAATAAAGTTATAGCTATTTGTAGGTGCAGCTTTAATTAATTTCACAAATTCAAGTGTCTACGTTCAAATAAAGGTGGAGTAAGAATTATACGTTAAATGAATTTGAAATATAAAAAAAAAAAAAATATTTAAAATGAATTTAATATCTATTTTATATTCATAAAAAATAAATTTTATATTTATTAATATCTGTCCTCGCAAACTCCGACCCTACCTATGAGTTTATCATTACATCTACATATAATATAATTAGGGATAACCTAGTGTAATATTTATATTATGATGAGGACTAACAACTAGTCAAAGCCATCAATTAAATTTAATTATTTTGATCAACATGGCTGATAGACTAGTGAGTTCCTTTTTTTTTTTTCCCTTTTACTTATTCTTGTTAATACCATTTCAATAATTAAGGAATTAATGTTTCATTCATTTTTCTTTAGAAAATAAATAGTCAAAGTAATTATAATCTTTTAATTTTAGCCTTTAGGGGTTGGCTGAAGCTTATCTAAACATTAAGATTAAAATAATTGTCTTGATTATGTGTGCAAATTTTGTCATGGATGATGTCATTGTTTTTTGGTGGCTTAAAGAATTTATAGAATTTCAAATATACCCAATATTCATTTGAGGATTTAAAAAATATACCATACTATTAAAAGAAAAAAAGAAAAAAAGGGGATAATTAGGGCAAATAGAAGCAGAAAATTTGGACAAGTAGAGTGTAAATGGTGAGAAAGAATTATTGTCTTTTTAATGTTAGATTAGTTAAAATTCTTTGAAAATATAATCTTAAAAAAAATATTTTTTTTTTTGGATAAGTGAAACGATTTGTGTAATTGAAGTAGAAAAAAAATAAGTTTCAAAGGTAAAGTGGATTTTGGAGGGTTGCCATTGATTAAGGTGTTCATTCAAATTCTTTCGATATTTTTTCTATATAATTTTTTATGTATATATAATTTTGAATTATTTGAATAGATCCTCAGAGATTAGCTCGATAATTTATGTGTTCAAAATCTACCTTAACGTTCTAAATTTAAACTTCATGTAGTACATTTTTATTTTTTAAGTAAAAACTTTCGATTCGCCACTAATCACAAATAACATGTTATATTTGATCACGTCCTTTCTATCACCAACACATCTTATTTTTATCTCTATCTACTTTATGTTAATTATCTACATTATCTTTTAAAAAAAATTAAATTAATATTTAAAGCATAAAAAAGAATAAAATATTATTTATTTTACTAAAAAAAATTATTTTTCTTCGTAGGACTTATTTTACTGGATTATATTATAGAGTATAAATAAAAATACAAATACAAATACAAATACATAGATGATAATAACAAATACTATATAAGATGTAGATGTACAAATTGGACCAGCTGACTGTATGCCACCATGCAGATAAATCACAAAACTTTTTTTATTTTTATTTTTCAGATATAACACATGTTAAATTTACAAATTACCATTTTCTTGTGATTCAGTCCTTTTTCGAACTCCACACATAGCAAAATTTTAATATACCTAAATTGTTTGTAGTTGACGTATATTATATATCTATCGATTATTATTTTAGCTGACGATTATACAATATAAATGTCAAACTTTTCAGCCTTGATTTCTTGCTTTTCAATGGGCCTTTCAAATAATCTTGAAAATGTAATGAACTCAAATGAAGAAATACAGACTCATATAGCTAACCCTAAATTGTTTTATAGTTGACGTATATTATATATCTATCGATTATTATTTTAGCTGACGATTATACAATATAAATGTCAAACTTTTCAGCCTTGATTTCTTGCTTTTCAATGGGTCTTTCAGATAATTTTGAAAATGTAATGAACTTAAATGAAGAAATACAGACTCATATATTAGCTAACCTTAACTTGTTTAACATCGACGTACTTAAATGAAGAAGCACAGATCCATATAGCTAACCCTAACTTGTTTAACATCGACGCGATGTTGATGACTAATGTTGACAATAGGCTTTTTAGTTACCAAGCTGAATTAGTATAGTCCTCAATGTTTGTTTCTTCATTATCTTACCATACAATCCCCTTCCCAATTTCATTGCTTTTTCCATCTCTACAATCCCATTCCCTTTGTGTCCATTTTTTCTCATTAACAACTTCACAATTCTCTCATCACTTCCTACTGCATCCACAACACTATCCAACACATTATCCATCAATGGAACTTTACTTCCCCATTTCCTCAACAATCTTTCAGACTCGTAAACTTCTGAGTACACTCGCCAAAACGACGATCTCAAATACCCTTTCCCTTTCCCCCTTACCATCCATCTCCTCATGTTTTCCTCCAATCTATAAACTACACCTCCATTGTCTAGTCCTTTACCAAGAAACATCTCGATTTCCATCATTTCTTGATTTGAACAAACACCCTTTTCAAGATTGCACCTTTTGCATGTACAAACAAAGCCCCAGTTTTTCGCCTTCTCTTCACGGTCTCTAAAGGGGGAAAACACATCAAAATAGGCGAATGTGAGCTCTTCGCCTGCTTTTATGTCTCTAGAAGCATGAATCATCAGGTGATCACCAACGTGGGAACGCCTCACGTTGGGATCACATGAATGGTTGATAAATGAAGACAAAATCCAAAGTCCAATCCCATGGACATCACTGTTTTTGCCAAGAACTTTCGCGGAAATCAACTCCTCAACAAGAGAGTTCACATCAAGAATGTTGAGCAATTTTTCCTTATCAATCTTCTTATCATGTAATGTACTACTATCTTCACCCTCAGGCCTAAATAGATCAATGTCAGGAACCTCTAAATCATCCTCATTCTCACCATTTGAAAGCTTACTAATCAAATCTCGTGTTCGATTACATTTCTTAATAGATTCCAAGATTCTGTCAATGAAATTCCTCCACATATCTAACTGAGCTTGTTCCTTAGAATCTTGAAAAACAGATTCAGGTACTATAGCTCTTTCAACAGCAACAGCTTTAGTAACTAACAACAAGCTCCCACAATCAAGATTCTTTGTCGCGAACAATCCACGCCCACTGATATCTGATTTCTTAATCTCTATTGAACCAATGTACTCAGCTAGCTCAGGGGGTTTGCCTTGAAACTTATTAAGTACCCAATCAGAGATATCAAAAGCACCAGTTCTTGATAAAAATTCAAACTTTCTACACTTCTCTAAATACCCATTAAGCATTTCAGAATTTTCTAACTCATTGGGATCAAGACTTGCTTTCTTAAAACAATCTAAAGCCAAACCATATTGATTGAGACTTAGCAAAATCTTACCTTTACAAAGCAGAGTCTTGAAATGGGTGTTTCCAATTTGGGAAGCTTCATTACAGTCCAGTAAAGCTTGAGGATAATCTTGAAGATTTAGTCGAGCTTCAGCGCGGTTACATAGAGCTAAACAGAGGGATTTTTTGAGTTTTGGGAGGTTATTTGGATCAAGATTTTGATGGGGTTTTGAGATTTGGTCATGACAAAGAGAGATTAACTCAGTGTAAACTTCAATGGAGTCCTTCCATTCTTTTCTTAGTAAAAGCTCTGTGGCTTTGGATCTGAGATTTTGTATTCTGTCTTCTTCTTCCTCCATTTTTTTTTTCGTCTGCAAGTGAAACAATACTCTCTCCGTTGAAATTATTTGAATGAGATAGAAATGTAACGGTCGAATTTAGTGCTAACGGCTAAAGTTGCTTTTACTTTCTTTACCAACTTTTCCTCTTTTAGGAGGGATATGGCGAGATCTAGGGTTTTCGAAAATTTAATAACTTTTTTTTTTTTCAAATATGTATTTATATTGAAAATTTATTAATTATATAAGAAATTGATGAAGCTCGTAAATTAAAATGAGTTGTTGGTTCAGTGATAAAAAAAAGGAGCCCTAATTCGGTGCTTTCGTGCTTGGCATGGGATGAACCCTATTTTCGAAATATTTTGACCAACCAAACCTGGAAAACTATGGTCAAGAGTTCGAATCACATTAAGAGTAAATGAAAAACTATGGTTAAGAGGTTGTTTTAGATAAAAATATACCTCTTCTTTTGAAAATAAAAAAGGCTAGTGTATTCAGTTTACATCATATACAGCATTCAGCAAATAAACAATGGCACCCCTTTCTATTGAAAACAAATGTGCAATCTTCTCAGTTTACATCATATACAGAAAATAAATGAACTGTTAACTTAATGACTAGCTAACCTTCTATAACGAACCAGATCCAACGTCTACTCTTGGATGGCTTTGTCTCTTTCTCATCGCGAAGGATCTGCTAATAAATATTACTAACAGTCTTACGCGTTTAGCATATCGAGTCATTCTAACCACAGGAATCTTCTTGATTTGCACTTACCCTCAGCTTGATTAAATAGCACGCAATGATGGACTGCAAGGAATTTACAGATATTTCTGCACTTGAAAAGAGAAGAAAAAAAGACCTCTCTGCAGTCAATGTTTGTTATTACCTTCTTAACGACACGTTATTGCATTTCATCAGTCTGAGGAGTGAAGATAAGATTTATGCCACCAATAGACAATATAGATGGAATTGATCACTTTTTCAGAAAGTACATTCCATCTCTGAATTCCAACTTCTCCTCAGCAACTAAACCAGATAAAAAGCTTTGCAGTTGTTGCAGAGATTTGTCATATGTAGGATCAGCAATGCAGAACATCTGCAGCAACAATTAGTACTTTTAATTCTTCGGTATTTCATGGCCTCATGCCACATCATAGTTCCTGAAGCAATTATAAATCTTATGAGTTATAAAGCAAATAATTAATTACCTTGAGAGTATTATGAATACGGTCCAATGCCATGCTGCCAAAATTGGTAAGCATCCCAGTGATAAATTTCTGCAGTCAACACCAGCATCTCATTAAACATAACACTAGTGTTTCTTTTCTGTTATTTTGTCCTTAGTTCTTTGCGAGAAGGATTTCTGTCCTTAGAACTATGAACTACCCTTGCCAATTTATGTTTAAAGATAAAAACATTTCAGACTTGTTAAATAGACATCCAATTGGCGGTAAGGTTTGGTAATGGTAGATAAAACATGGCAAGCCAAGATGCAGCCATCTCTGTCCTGCCTTGCAAAAAATTTCACAATGAGTTCCCTGTCAACTGATGTTTAAGCTTTTGAAATCCACTAGTAATTATTTTCTGTATCACTAAGGGAACTATGCACAAATATTTCAAAAACTCAGGTACCTCATTAGCAAAGAGAGACTCTGGACTAATTATATGATGATGTTAATGCAACTCAACCAAAGCTTCCACAATAATACACAAAAAAATAGTTTTACAGAAAAGAAAAGGCTTCTACTATTTACACTCAACTGTTAAGAGAGTGTATCAGATTCATATACTTAAAAGATCCATTTGAATGCAAAAGAAAGAAAAAGAAAGTCAAAAGATTACCTCATAGACAGTCATCTCTTTTCGCAATTGATCTTCAACAGAGGCCACAGAGCGTTCTCCGTCGTCCTCACCTGCCAATAGCTCCTCACAGCCTCCATCAATAGTTCCACTTTTACCAGTATCATTCATGGTTTCCACCAGAGTAAAAGCATGATCAGCAGAGTCTGCCCCCATTGACTCTGCCAGAATTCCCTAGTCAACCAAGTGAAAAAAGATCAAATAAATTCTTACTCCAGAAAACCATTTACTGATGAAAATGGAAGAGAGGAACTAACCTTGCTTATCCAAAAATTTATCCTCCTATTCAACACATCAACAGGTACTCCAACTGCAGCTGCAAGATTCTTAGATATCCACCTACAACATGAGGTGTACATACCCTTTACATCCATTCCCAATACTTCTCTGAAACAATTGGTAAAATAAAAATACAAAGATGATTGCGAAGTTACTTTTTCTGATCTTGAAACTGCATAATAATTGAAGCATGCAAAGGAGTAACATTAAACTGCATTGCTCTATCTTCGAATTGGAGCTCCAACTACAATGCGGTAAAAATGCAGTCAGGCATTTGGTTATATATCAAAGGATGCAGAGAATAGTGATCTTAGATCTAGAGATTATAAATCAACTGTTTATGTAGTTTCGAAAGTCACACGAGTCCCAAGTACACCGTACAGTTACTGACCTTTACACTGCCCAGATTTTTCTTCCATATTAGCTTACGTGGTGTCTTGACTTCAGTATACCTTTTAGCATAATCAGTCAGTAGCTGCTCCACAGGCTCTGGTAAGTTGATTGCCTCATCCTGCCATATATGTACCAGATTTTGTTACTTACTGGCAAAAACTAAACAAAACAAAGAAAGCTACATAAAGGCAAACGATTGACACTATTAAGTATGTTGCTCGGACTCTCTAAAAATGTTGACGCACTTATGCCGATCCTCCATGTTGAGGAGTTCGAGCAACATGGGGTGGGTGGGGGGGTGGGGGGACCCAAAAGAAAGGAAAGTAACTATCACTTCTCTGTCATCAACAAGGAAGATGTTCTTAACTATCAAGAATGTTTAAGGGGATATTCACTTAATTCAGACTAAGACCACGAATTGTGAACATAAAGGATTCAGAACTCATTAATTTATGATTATTTTGGATGGAGAAAACACAACTAATATCAATAAAATAAAATGGAGCAGTTCAGTTTGAAATATTTTGCTTGCACAATTCATATTTAATGTTTTCATATTTAACATCAAAGATTCTTGTCCAAATTGGATTAAGATGTTCCACTAGATGAGTAAAGACTTTTACTACCAATAGCTAGTAAATAAAGTTATTGTGACAGTAAATGTAAGAATAAGTGCATACCTGAATAGGAGGCCAGAAATTTGAAGATATGATGGTAGCATTAACATTATCTAGAGATATATCAAGGTCCTTTTGCTCTGTAATCGAACAAATCCAGAAATCGATGAGATTAATTAAAATTGTGGGAATCCCAAGAACAGGAGAAATAACTTACAACCGATACCTGGCTGTGGTTGATGCTTGATAGTTGCTTTTATATTTGTATTTGTCCTCTTTGAGTCGATCAAATCATTAAGCATTATTTCACATTTCTGCATGCTGCTTTCCCCAAAATGAATCTGAAAATGATAAAAATGTAAAGCTGACTATGTAAATCCAGATGAATCATATAGCAGTAAAGGTGTCTATTTTCAAGTACATCATGTGACTGATTGAGATGATAGAGAACTCAAACTCAGAGGTTTGATCACTTACCTTGAGAAGCTCTAGAGTACGTATTTCGGCATCAATATCATAATCAGATTTGTTCAAAAGCTTTTCGGCCAGCATTACACGGTATTCATTAACCAGCTGATCTTTGGAACCAATTATGCCAACTATCATACCAAGTATGTCAACCTTCCTTCGATATCTGCTTCCTTTCGATGGGTCGGCCTCTACAGGGTCAGGCTCCCAGCTTAAAGATTTCAGATCATAAAAGATATATGCATAAGATATAAAGGGCAGTGTACCCAAAAAAACAGATATAAAGTACAAGACAAAGTATGTCCTCCAATCATTTCCGAAACAATAGAGATGAAGATGGCATACTTTTGTGCATTAATCCATGCTTGCTTGTCATCGGAGTTAATATCATCATCAATAGTAGTGTTCTCTTGACTCTCTTCATCTCTGTTCAATTCTTCCAGCAGGCTATCCCCAGAACCGCCTGGTCCATTGGGATTTCCACCAGTTCCATCAGTAAGCATGGTCACAATGCATTTAATTGTATCTTTTCTCCCCCTCAGGTATTCCCTTATTGGTTCACCAACAGCTTCAAGAAAAACACCTGCAGGATCTATAGTTCGAAGTGCTTTGATTGTTGAAACATATTGGTGCAATATATCATTGGTTGAGGCACCAGCTGTTAGTAATCTATATCTCAGAGATGAGATAAAAGAATCTACCAACTTTGAATGTTGCCCAGTATACTCGAGACATTGTTTCAAGTCTTCAATAGCAGGAGCACTGTCAAATTTTAACAGTCAGTCAACTTGCAAGCTGAAAATTTAAGATCTTATATAAATAAAAAGTTACAATGTCGGCAATTGATAAGTGAAGAAAACATAAGCTTCATTCCCTTCATTTCCAACTGAATTGATACTAAAATGCCTAATTAGTACAGATAAAACTAGGAGAATGTTGCATCAAGTTTTATTTCTACAATGAAACAAAATGGATCCCAGCATAGTAAATTAGTTACAGGTAAGACTGGAAGAAACATGGGTAAAAGTAAAGATCAGGAGTTGTGAATACCATTACATCCTCTATGCATGTTATATCCACTTAAAAAATTAGTGACCTAATTAACTAAGTAAGAAGTGTTGCAGTTTGAATGGAAGGGAAAGGAGAGAAATGAGATGAGAACATGGGTGAGTTTAGTTCTTAGCTTCTGAGATTGAATTTTGGGAGAAAAGGGAAGCGATAAAGGTATGCAGAAAGTTCTAAAATTTCAATTCCATCCATAAGTGGGCGGAAACAGAGGGGAAACCCTTTCTAATGCCAAAAAAGATGCTAAATGTATTAACAAGAGAAATACTTTGTTAAGGGTATCAAAGTCAAATGATATCTCTTCCCTTCTCAACCAACCACCGAATTTACTCCTCTTCTCTTTTACAAAGTCTTCATTCTTTCTTTTCATTTCTTTCCTTCCAAATATATATGAGTTTTCTTGCTTATAAATCTGCTACAATATACACCCATGCGCTGAGACTGAACCCCCCACAAACAGAGAAGAAATGAGGAGAAGAAAATGGAATAGTAAATTACCTGTCCGGATAGTCCACAATGATTTCAAAAAGTTTGGCTATTCTGAGATCCTGCAAGGTTTCATAAGCATAATACTCTAAGCGCAACTGCCATCTAACAAGCCCCTCAGATGGAATTCCAGTTCCAGAATAGCACGAGGGGTGGGATGCCAGGGGAGATTTCAGGCCAGGGGAAGGGTCATTGCAGTTAGTAAAATCTCCAAGGTAATCAAGAAGTGCTCGTAAGAACTGAAGGGGCACAGCCTGCACAAATTGGTTCTCAATGTTAGTAAATTGGATCCAACAGAAATTTCCTGACAAGTCAGATTGGTCTAAACATAAGCTTATCCATGTTCTTCAAGTTTGAACAAAACTTCATGTAGAATTGATATTCAAGATAATATAGTCAACCTTTCACAAAGTTATTCTGTCATTTGTTTTGTCATCTATACAATGCCTCCCAAGCTATCGACACACAAATCACATGAGTGAAAGTATCACTATCAATAAATTGGTTAAACACATAATAAAACCATTAGATACATCTGACTCAAAAATGTCTGACTTGTCATATTGCAGGATATCAATGGAATCCAAACTAGTGCACTAGGCAAGGAAAAAATATTTCTTATTTCAGGATGCCAGTCACTTAATATCCCAAATGAATCAAATGACCACCACTATCTCTTCTATTAGTGCTGAAGAAGATAAATTTCAAAAGACCTTGCATTGCTACTCCAAAATAGAACTTTGAAAGGGCCTTTGTCACTGTATTTTGAGACATGAGATTGGGATCATGCAGATGAGACTAACCTGTATCCATGCTTTAATGGACTCCAAAACAGAGCTCCTATAGTCATCACCAGCCAAATCATGTACTTTGTCCTATCACCCACATTCAAAAGAATAATCGTGATCAAGATTAAGTGAATGTTTAATTTATATAGTTTGAAACGATTTCATTTTGTCAAATTAACAAAAATCAGAAACACCACAATTTGATTGATGTCAACTGAAAATGTAGATAAATCAACTGAAACTTTATCATTGTACGCCATGTACCTTTAAAAGAAAAAATATAGCAGAAGCATATGCATCTTCCGCCATAGATGTAAAACCAATATTTCTCAGATTACGAACAACCATTCCGATGTTCTTCACCAACTTATTGTTCTCTGAAAATACAGCATATTTATGGCTTATATCACTATCCATGTCACCACATTTGTAGGGAAGTTTGCTTTTCTCGTCTAAATCCATTTTATCATCCATGCCTAACTCCTCTTCATCCTCAGAGTTCGCAGCTGCAATTGTACTCAGCTCCTCCAGTCTTCCTTTGAAGTACCAGTGAAGTATCCCTAAAATAGTAAGGGGAAGGATAATCAAGAATTTAAAAATTTAAACTTTATAGGACATAGCCATAGAAGCATCTTTTGATATCAAGCTCCCCTTACCACTCTGTCTATTCTGAAAAATTGACGACAATGTAAATGTATAAGAATTTCAAACCTCTTCCTTGCCATTTTATATGTGTGTATTGTAAAGACGTATAACCTAACTTATAAATTCAGAAACCAAAGCCGTAAACCAGTGACTAAAGAAGTATAATTCCTATGTTGTAGTAACAACCCCAGGCAATGGTATTTAACATTTGAGTGATTGGCTACATGATTGGTCCAAGAACAAACTATCTTAGGACTGTAACTTCAAATAGGACAAAAACAAACAATCTAGGATCAATCATGTAGTGAGGAAGTAATCCACATACCAGGAAAATGGTGAGGAAGGCTAGCCAATAGAACTGAAGACACAATTAGTTGATATTTCGAGAGGAGATAAACTCGAGTAGAATCTGGGTTCGCTTGTCCTTGCAATTTGTCTTCTTCATAGGACTGTAAAGCACGAGCCAACAATAATAGGCACTTCTCCTGGAACTGCTTTTGAGATGATATTTCTTCCAAAGCTTTACATATTATTTGCTGAATTTCTTCTTCTAGAATCTGCATCAATACCAATCAGGATTTACTTATAAAATTTCCAAGCCCTAAAACCAAGTCATCGCTTGAGAAAGATAAATACGGCAAATGGAATCAGCAGCAATAACAAGTACATAACCATCCATATTCACTAGCTAGACAAGATAATATTGACAAACATTTTTCCATATAAATTACTTCCCAAAAATAATAAATGTAGTTGCCGTGTAAGGAAGCTAAGATTCAAAATATAAGCCAATTGCGACAGTGTTCAATAAATTTGTAGCAATGAAAGAAAGAAGTAAAGACCAAGAAACTATGGTAATCATAAAATATAATAACTAAATCCATTAAAAAGTTTAATCACTTACTTAAAAAGATGTAAATGGGTTGTTAGGTCATGTAATGTACAGATACTCTATCAAAGTAAGACTGGATTGGAACAGAAGTGTAGAACTTTACACGAAGGTACAAAAATCCAAAAAAAATTACAACAAATATAGAGAATTCTCATTAACAATAATCCTGCATCTGCACAGACACAGAAAGTTCCCAGTGAAAATCAAGTAGTAATCTATTTTTTCTAATTCCGTAGAATAGGTCTTCTCTTTAATGTAGAATGACATGACAAAGGATTCTATGTACGTACAAGATCCTTATTAGTTTCAGATGGTGCAGCATTTCTGTAAGGTTCAAAATAACTCCAGAACCTTTTTGCTCCATTTCTCTCAAAAATTTCCTGTTTGAACACAACACTGTCACCGTGAGTTCAAAAAGAACACCTAGTAGAGTCATAATGGCCATACCGGCTTTAAAATATGTAAAACTAGGTTAAATCACAAATTTAGGAAATGATGAATCAGTATGCATGGTGTGGCTGAAAATGTTTTCACATATAATATTTTTGTTGATGAAATCATTGGCAAATATTTCGAATATTGACCTTGGAGGAAAACATTTTCAAATTCAAGGTATTCAAACATTGAGATGATTTCATCAACCAAAATATTCACTGTGACAACACATTTCCAATTTAAATCCCTTGAATAGTTAAAATTGTCTTCTCCAAAATCAAAAATTTATGATAAGAGAAGAAAACTAATTCAGTTACTTAAGCGCGAAACTCATTTTCCATTTTTCTACTTATATCCAATATTATACCTTGAATAATTACCATATATCACCTACTATTATACTCAACCAAATGCAGGAAACAATGATCCAGGTCACAATTTTCCTCCAAAAAGGAACAATCTTTACTTGTATTTAGCGAAATTGAGTAGCTATGACGTTTTAGTATATTAATCTGCTTTCGGTAGATGAACATTTTATTGAAAACAAAATAACACTATGATGTAAAAATATTGAGCAGACCTCAATGCAACGAAGGAAGTGTTGTTCAACTAGAGATGAAAGGCCATGTTTGCAGAGATTCTTCGCTCGCATTACAAACTCATCGCTGAATGACAAATCACCACTGCCTTTGAGAAGAGCTTCTGAAGAAGAGCAAAAGCCATTCCAGTTTTCCGATATCACTGTTATGGAATCATCACTCAACGACTCCAATTTCTCCAAACCGCATCCCGATGAAGACGTATCGCACGTCATTTGTGAAGCTCTTACAAAGTTTGCTACTGATGATTTAGAAATCTACTTTTCCGGCGGAGAAAAAACCCTAATTGATTAAAAATCATGCATATAAAGATTTGTAATTGAGTTAGACCCGACAAAAGGAGACTTAGAGAGAGAGGAAAAAGTGAGGCTTTGGGTTCAAGTAAATTGTGCTCTGCTGCTTCAATGGTGTGAAGAAGAATCCAGCTCCTGCATTTGCCGCCATTTTCATGTTTGACTGCACTGTGACTAAGCCCATGTTCATACCCGACCCGACCCGAATTCTAATAGTCACAACATTCCAATAACTTTTTGAGAAGAACTTCAAAACAAATATAGTCTGTGGCTAGGTACGGAATCGTCTTTGTTAGAAAGTGTTTTAGCCTTCATTTTATAGCGCCTCGGAAAATACAAAATGATCGAGGATTGAAGAGCCCCATTCCACATCGCCTAGGGAATGCAAATTTGATCGGGACATGGAGAGGAGAGGCTTAGCATCAACGAGAGACATTCGACGCGAAACTAAATTTAACATAAAAACGCAAATTTAATCAAGGATCGGAGAGGAGGGACTTTGTTAGGGTAGCATGGGAATGCAAATTTGATTGAGGATTGGAGAGGAGGGGCTATGTTAGGGAGCGATTTAGTGTTAATATGAGATTTTCCGGCGCAAATTTAGATTTAGTCGCGCTCATATGAGTATATATCAGACACCGAGTGAAAACAAAATAAACAGTTTAGTTTGTGGCTTAACTATCATATAGATTGTCTAGTTACGACTCATAAAGTTGTGTTTGTTTGTTTGAAGGTGTGTTTGTTTATTGTAATTGTTCGCTTTGTATTATTCTCTTCACAATTACAAATTTAGTTGTGACAAAAATTGACAATTAATATAGTTTTCGCTCTCAATTTTAGATTTAATTGTGACAAAAATGAACAGTTATGTTGTTTCCACAATTTATTGCATAAACACTAAAAAAGATTTCAAACAATTATGTCTTAAACAAATATGGTAAGTGTGGAGATTTGTTTGGCATTTCTATTCTTGAAAACCAAATTGTTAAGAACCAAAGATTGATTAACCAAAAGTCGATAATAAACATCTTATTGGTTTGATTATCAATTTAACATGATCACAAAAACCAACAAATTGAAAATATTTAAAGATCAAATATCAAATCGGATCAAATTTTATGACCAAATAGATATTTGAAAATAAAATCTATAATCAAACGTTAACGAAGAAGGTAACAATTCAAGGAAGACATTTGGTGGAAAAGTTTGTAATTTCTGAATGCACTGCATAAACAAAAGCCATGTTCAAACATGAAAAAGGAGACCATCAAAGCACAAGGATACAACAGGAATGTTACTAATATTACTGTTCCATAAAAAAGAATGGAAGTACTCAAAATGAAAATATTTTGATCCTATCCTATTAATTTCTATACTTCAGAATGTGAAACAGTTAGCTTCAGACATAGAAAACAACTCCCTTCATGGACAACCGTCCTCGACAACAACAACTAGTCTAGCTGATCCGGTTTGAGAAGATGGTTCATCTGTTCTTGTTCCGGGGTGAACAGAGTATAGAAGCTTTATATGTTTCTTGGTGAGTCAAAAAACCTGGCTGCTCATCCTTTACAATCTTTAGAACAATAACTCAGTATCTGCTATTGCACTCACCTTTGTATCCAATCCGGACAACTTATGCATATTGACACTTTAACAGCACCAACCAAATCAAGAGGTCATGAGGCATTAAATATGGTAGGTACTTGCCGATCTTTGAACAGCGCGACACAAACAGCTGATAGAGTAAGTGGAAATCATCCCATCTGCTATGAATTATACCTATGCTCTACAATCTTGAGTCTTGGATGTGTTAAAGCTGCAAGAAACTATGCTTTAGAATTACCTGATCGGAAAAGGTACCTTTTTACAACGAAGTTATCATATAAATCAACATGAAAAATAAAACATTCAAACAAGATTGTATTAATACGAACCTGGAAATATTTACAGAACTTTGGAAAAGAATATCCTAGACAACCACTGAAAATGGTATAAACAACAATGATGCATCTCTACTTGTTTGGGAATAATAAATATCCTTAGTTTGCTGCTTAACCTCAAAAATGCTTCGAAAAGAAAAATACAAGAAAGGCATTCCATTCCACCTAGCAAATAACTTTTTTAAAAAATAAAAAAAGTGTAAAGACGGAGATGATACAGAGAAATACAGTAATCAGCCTTGGGACATAGGCATTCCAAAGTGCCATCATATTCTCAATCATTATAAGCCAACAGGATGGTTGTTGAAATACTTATACTTCATATTATCTATTAAGTAGACCATCTTAAGAAAGCTATCTGCTCAACATGCTTGAAGCACCATAAGCATTTCCGGTATTACCTATTCGAAGCAGGTAATATATTCCGCTACTGCAAGAGCTCCATGGGCAAAACTAACATATGGTATTTAAATATGGGTTTAACGTTGGGCCAAACTATTTAGTTGAAAGGTCAATTTTTTTGTAGCATACCAATCTTAACATCTCCAAAGAAAGTAAGAAATATGTAGCTTCTCCGGGATAGAATAAAAGGCCGTTCAGTTGATCTTCATAATAATGAGTGGGAAACTGAACACGTTCTTAAGAAATGCCAACAAATGTTAGGACTTGGGTGTTATGCCCTTAGAGTCGCATTCCCTGGTCGTGAAATTACATCTCGTGTCTCTGGTTATAAACTTTGGTAATTTCATGCTTATGTCTTTTCTTAATGAAGCATATTTATGTGATTTGTTTTACACAAAGAAAGAAAATAAAAAAGAAAAAAGGAAAAAGAGAAAAAGATCTTCTAGACGACAATAAAAAAAGTAATATACTAAGTATTACCTGAAGGTCAGGATCTTCACCAATAATCCTTACACGAGCACAATCCATCTTTTAAATGATGAAATCTTTTAGCATCTCGCATGATAATTTCCCGACCGACAAGCCTTGAAGCAATCTTTAATGCATTATGGCAATCACCACAGACACGCAGATTCTTTATAATCCGGATTGGTGATCGTGCAGAGCTATTCATAAGACCTTGAGCAAAAGCCAATCTCTCGCTGTGAGCCATTAAAGCGTCCTCTTTAGTTTCTTGGTCTACATCATGTAACACAAACTTCGTCTCTGGTATATAACCGTCCTCCTTCATTAGCTGCTTTAAACCCCTAAGCAATGCATATATCTTCTCATGATCGGGATGTGACCTATCTCCCGCACGATATTCATGAACTTTGCTTCTAGCCTCAAGAAGACTTTGAGCAGATTTCTTCTTCTCTTTCTCCGTAGCGATGTCTGATGCTTTTACAGCCAAAAAACCTGCCTTTGACTGTTCATCCAAACGACATGGGTCCAGGAGCTCAACAATCTCCGCACAACGATCCCCAAGCTCCAAGTTCCCATGAATTCTACAGAGATTCATCATGGTTTCCCATACATCAATACTTGGCTCTATAGGCATCCTTTCAATGAAATCCATTGCTTCATCAAGATATCCCGTACTTCCCAACATATCCACCGCTCCAACATATTGTTCCATGGATAGATCAATGTCATAATCCTTACTCATTGATTCAAAGTGCAACATGCCCTCAACTATATCACCAACAACACTACAAGCATGGAAGACTCCCAGAAACATTTGGCCATCAGGTTTCATCCCAGTTTCCTTGAATTCCCCAAACAATTCTATTGCATCTTCTCCAAGACCATTCTTACCAAGCCATGTAATCATTGTGTCCCAAGAAGTCAGATTACGTTGAGGCATTTTTCGGAACACTAGAAAGGCATCTTTCATGGAGCCACATTTTCCATACATTTCAAGAATCTTATTGTACATTTTGATGTCAAGATGAGGATGAGATCTCACAAGGTGCTCATGAATTGATTTAGCATCCTCAAGGGATTTATCCTCACTACACACATCCATCAACATAATATATCTAGACAAATCGACTGTGACATGTTGCTGCTCCAACAACTGCAAAACTTCTACTGCCTCCTTTACTTTGCCTTCTTTACATAAGTCATCAAGCTCATCAACTGAACCTTTTTTACTGCTGCTATCATCAGAATCAATCAACTGTTCGACAGGTGTTGCACTTCTCATTTCTTGATGGCCAACTATTCCATTCTGATATTGATAAGAAGCTTGATGTCCAGCACTAGAGGGGTTAAAGCTGCTTAAGTTTTGCTGATATCGCCCCATCATCTCCCTTGAGTAGCCACTTGAATTCGTATGCCTTTCCATGTTATAACCACTTGCATTTTGTGGATACTCAGATTGAACATTCCTTACATTTCCAGGGTCATAATTGGAAATGTTTTGCTGAGGCATTCCAACGTTTCTCATGTAATTGCCATTGAAATTCTGCTGTGACGTTACACTGTTTCCCCCATTTAAATTCTGTTGATAGTGTCCATATACTCCATTTTGACTCGACTGAGCTTCTAAACCTCCCTCAAACCTGGAACTACGATCATTTCTATTATGAACTAAATCACTTTGATAATCCTTTCGAGACCCGAAATCATTGTTTCTCCCAACTGTTTGCTGAAATTCATTTCTAGATGAAACATTAACATACCCAGATGAAAAGTTCTCATTTTTCGCATGTGGGTTCTGCTGAAACCCTTTGGTATCCTTTAATTCTTGAAATTCAGTTCTAGTTTTTTGCTCATAAACCTCACTAGGGTTCTGCTCTATTCTCCTAGAATTTCCACTATAACTCCCGCCGCCTTGCGTGCTACGAGATAACTGCTGATTATACGCCCATTCCTGATCCTTCCAGTTTAATTTATTCAAAGAACCCGTATTGTTCGAGTTATAATTCAAATCCCCATCTGGGTTTTGCTGAAAATCACTGTTATTTCCCCCCTTTGACTCACTATAATTATCAATCTCAGATATTTGAGTAGCAGTACTGGTATTTCTTAAAAAATTAACGAACTTTAACGATTCTAAATGAAGAGATTGTCTGCTTACCTTTGATAGAGTTCTCAATGATTTGGATGTCAGTATGGTGGCTCTACTTCTATACATCTTTTTGGCGATTATTTGATGAGCTTACGCAACAGAAAAAGGCGGCGCTGCGGCGGAGCAATGGTGTTTCCGACTGCTTAAACCCTCTAACAGTCGAGGCTTTAGATGTGAAGGCGACGACGAAGAAGGTTTGTAGAAACAAGAATGTATGATATGATCCCTTTACTTTTGGAAAATACAACATGAGACCCTTTAATTTTATTTCATTTCAATGTTTATGAAAAAAATAGAGACTATAGTGTGAAAATATTAAATATTAAAGACAATGTATATATATAAAGAGAAATTGATATATGATTCAAGTTCGAATTAATACGTAAAAGAATTTTATTGACTTTGTATTTATAGAATAAAAGAAGATGTTTGAAAAAGTAGAAGTTAATAATGTGTTGTTAATATTTTTATTGATTTGAGCTACTCTTAAGTTATTTATTTAAATTACTCGTGAGTTGCTTGCTTAAGCTATTTATAAGTAAGTTATTGTTTGAATTATTTGCATGTTATTTATTTAGTCGCAAACTTATCAAAAAAATATGTGTGACTATCATATTTGCAATACCTTCTCTTGAATGTTCAACTATTGATAAAAAGAAATACAAAAATTTATAAAAATCTTACTAATTTCGGAGCAAATTACTCAAATACATTATAGTTTGAAATATTACAATTTTTATCAGATTTTGAAGCGTTCAAATATATTTAGATAAGTATAAGTATATGTAGCTCGAGATACACAAGATAAAAAATTAGATGTAATTTATTTTGAATACAATATATCCAATGAATTTGCGTGAATCTGAGGTACATAACAAATCTTGCTCGCGTCCCTCACTTTTCTCCCATGTGATTCGTCACTCTCCTATGTATCTAGTATCTCAGATACATACGAATCACACTATATATTCAAATATTTGTATGTATATTTAACATGACTAACTCTACACTTCCCATCAAGCTTTAGCCACGGCCCAAGAGTTGAAGATGGGCCCGGCTTCAAAGATTTAAGTGTATATGGTCTATAACACTGATGCCTCTGAGGCCTGGACCACTAGCTCAATGAAAGCCCAAGAGTTTAACGATGGCCGGAGAGCCCATACAACAAAGTTAGCAGTGACGGCGATGTCGGCAACGGCGGCGGAAACGGCGACGTTTCCGGTTGACCTCATCAAGACGAGGCTTCAACTCCACGGCGAATCTCTTGTTTCGTCTCGACGGACATCAGCCGTCCGAGTAGTGGCGGAGATCTTACGAAACGACGGCGTTTTAGGACTATACAAGGGATTGTCACCGGCGATTATAAGGCATATGTTTTACACTCCAATTCGAATCGTAAACTATGAGTTTTTGAGGAATTTTTTGGTTCCTGCTGATCATACACTTTCTCTGTCAAGCAAAGCTATTATTGGTGGAATATCTGGAGTTATTGCTCAGGTAAAGTGAGATTTCATTGATTTTTGGAATTACGTTGTTGTATTGAGCTTAATAAATTGGAGATATTGTGTTAACTCTCCACTAATTCCACGGGATACCATGGGAGTAGAGATTTGAATTTGAGACCTTGTGGTGCTCAACGCATTTCTTTTATTAATTGTATATGAAGGAATTTGACTTGTAAGGGAGGAATATTTTGGTTTGGTGTATGTACTCTGTTAATAGTAGTGTAAGAATGTGTTGTGAAAAAATGGCTGAAAATTAGTTTGATAAGGAAACTATTGTTCAAGGTTTCAACTTTATATAATTAAACATATTGAACCACTGAAAAGTTGGTGTTAAACAGTATTATTAGTAAAGTAGTGTCACAAATTTTGAGTTAGGTGGTCAATAGAGTTGGATACGCGACTAATGCAATGAGTGAGTAGAGCTGATATCTCATTCATATTGCAGAAGTCCATGTGAATTCTGAAAATGTAAACATTAGATTAGAATTTGTTTTCTATAAGCGGTGAATGGTCGGTCATCTTCTTGTTTATAGAGTGGATTGCCTTATTTGTGGTGTCCCCCGCTTCTTTTGCTTACTTTGATGAAGATTAGCCCTTCAAAGAGGAAAAATGTTTTCGTTTGATGGGGATTCATCAGAATCTGAATTGAGTAGAGCAACTAATTGTTCATTCTTTAGGGAAGAGGAATCTCTTTATTACATTGTCAATTCTTCATTTCCTTGGTGCTACCCGAAACTTTTGAGTAAGTGGATGAAGGACTAGTGATCGCCAGAACAAAACTTGGGTATCGTGATTTGTTATTTTTGCGGACTAGAAGAATACAAAGTTCTTTGTAGTTTTTCTTTTTGATTAATTTGCCCATTCCGAGTAAAAAACCAGTTGTCTTAAACATTGTATATAACAGTTTCTGTTTTGAAATTTTATTTACTGTACCGAGACATGTTGGTAGGTGCACTTGGAAGGGTTTATGAAGCGTGTATCTGTTCATGTTTGTGAATTTATCACGCTAGTATGTTTATGGAAACTAAGTAATTCCTTTTTATCTCTCCACCATAGATTGATTCGTCTACAAACCCCTTCTCTTCTCATCTTTAATTTAGTCATTTTTATGATTCCACGTGATGCTATCTTATTTATGTTTTACATCTCTGATATCCTGTAGCTTTGTGCTTGTTGGGAAGAAAGTAAAAAATAACCAGCTAATGCAAATCGATAAAAGAAACCTTGATACTGCTAAGCAGAGAAACAATGATTTGCGACTTGTCTTTACTAGGGTGCTGTACTTGAGCTTTCAATTCCTTACGTCAGCAGGACTTACTGTAGAACATGTTATAGTTGCATTACTTCTTGTGATTCAGGTTGTGGCAAGCCCAGCTGATCTTGTCAAAGTTAGGATGCAAGCAGACAGTAGAATAGCAAGCCAGGGTCTACAACCTCGATATTGCGGGCCATTTGATGCCTTCAACAAGATTATTCAGACTGAAGGCGTCAGGGGACTTTGGAAAGGCGTGCTCCCAAATGTCCAGAGAGCATTTTTAGTTAACATGGGAGAGCTAGCGTGCTATGATCATGCAAAACGCTTTGTGATCAATAACAACATAGCAAATGATAATATATATGCACACACGTTATCATCTATAATGTCAGGCCTGTCAGCCACTACATTGAGCTGTCCAGCAGATGTAATTAAGACAAGAATGATGAATCAGGCTGCCGATAAGCAAGGGAATTGCAAGTATAGAAACTCCTACGATTGTCTTGTCAAAACGGTCAGAGTTGAAGGACTCAAAGCATTGTGGAAGGGATTCTTTCCTACATGGGCTAGGCTTGGCCCTTGGCAATTTGTATTCTGGGTATCATATGAGAAATTCCGACAAATTGCTGGTCTCTCTTCATTCTAAACAATTCATCACGCTGAGTGCTGTATAACACAGTGAAGCAAAGGTTCGATTTTCAAATTTTGTTCCCTTTGATTGATCTTGAGTTATATCTATGTTGTATCTTAGTGTGTGTTGAGAAGCCAAGTGTGCTTCTTTACTCCCTTTTGTAGGAATACTTGGGTAGACAGAGTCTTCTACTTGGAATTATTCATCATAGGCGTTAGTTAGTTAAAGAATGTATTCTACGGGCCGAATTCTGTTTCAGACAAGAAACTCTATTTAAGTGGAAAAGGACATAGAGACGAATTCATTATCTAACTCATTATCTATCGAATAACGAACTCATCGAGATTTCTATCCAAAAGGATTTGTTTTTCTTGTGATTATGATCAATGTAGAAAGACTTTGATAATATTATATATATATATATATATATATATATCATATATTACTAAAAGCATGAACAAAAAAGTTGAAAGTTGAATTACGGTTTTATCCTTTCTATAAATTAAATTATTATAAAATATTTAAATATTTGATTGTATAAATTTAATTAAATGTTAATGAGTTTTAGACTTTCTAAGATTAATTCCTAATTAAATATCTAATTTATTAATAATTATCATCTATAATCTATATGTATATAATAGTTATAATTTTTTTTACAAAAATCTTTACCTAAATTTTTTTTTCTTTTCCTCTTCTTATAACTTTTTCCTTAACCCCTCGCATGAATAATATAATTGATGTGGATAAAGTATTATCTTTTATGATAAATAACGAAATTTAATAATTTAAAGGGTGCAAATCTACGAAATGGATACGCACATTGATAATGTTCTCTTGATTATTATTAAAGAATGACTCTTGCTTCAAAAATTTAAATTCATTAATGCTTAATTACATGAAAAGAATTTTAGTTGTTCTTTTTACATGGTTTGCTAACTTTAATTTTTTTTCTTCATATTCTTTATTTATTTATTATTATTTTCTAATTACTTATTTAACTTTTATACTCTTAATATTCATAACTCTCATCTTTTCATATTCATAACCTCCAAATATTTAAACTAAAATTTTAAGATATCTTTTGATATTCCTCCTATTCTATTTATATAAATTCAACTTCTTTATCTCATGAAACCCTTATCAAGGTTATTAGGCTATTATTTTTATTCTATAGTAAAAACAGATGATGAAGACTCTTGAATTTTGATAGGATATGAAAGGAGTCGATAAAAACTCAGAGAGTTATGTACTAATTTTGTACTTATATTTTCATCTATATATATATACATCAATCTTATGAGAATAATGTCTACATTGTATTTTTTCTTAAATATTCTGTTTCTTTGTCTTTTTTTTACTCTTTTAGATTTCTTAATTTAGTTTTCTATGAATGTTTTATTGTCGTAAGTCTTTGAATTTTGTAATTGATACATTTTATTATTCATTACAATTTACATATATATTTCCATGAGATTTTAGTCATTCTAACGTATCTATAAAAATTCACATGAGTCACACGTGCGAAACACGTCCTCAGAAACTAGTGTGTGTGTGTGTGTGTGTGTGTATATATATATATATATATATATATATATATATATATATATATATATATATATATATATATATATATATATATATATCATTTGAAAAAAAAAAGGACGTATCAGTCACGCATCCTAATTGGTGAGCTTATGCCGGCCATAGTCCCTTCCCTACTCTTAGTTTGCTTTAAAGGCACCATTTTCGCGAGTAAAAAGAACATGTGCTTAACCGAATGGATCACAGGTTTCTGCTCCACAGTCTGAGTTCCTTGGTTCGCCCTTCCAGGCTTGGCTCCAGTCTCTACGGGCTCAGCAGCAGCTTCTTGGGCTGGGCCACCAGCTTGAAGCTGTTCCTGATGCTGGACTTCAGCAATGGTAGCCACTGCTTCTTCAGTCTGAGAATCTGCCTCTTTGTCGCTTGCGGCCTGGGCGGCTCGGTTCGGCCGAGCCCGTAGGCGTGGTGTTTTGTCCGTAGTTGGATCGGCAAATCGATTGGCGATTTGCCTTACTTGGCTTACTTGCTTGATTGAAAGAGTTTTCCCGTTGGATATATATATATATATATATATATATATATATATATATATATATATATATATATATATATGAACTTTATGATGCAAGTCAATATTATTATTTTTTATTTTAACTAAATAATTCGTTTCTTAATCACCTCTTCGTAGTTCATGCTACATTACTCATCGATAAGGCTGACTATTTCAGTCCGTATTTATAAAACTAATTCATTTCCTCAACCCACCCCTTTGCACTATCCAACCATCCCTACCTACCTACCTCCACCTATCCCGCACCCCTGTACAACACCCATCCTAGGGTTGGAGATCGAGTCCCGAGTCAGAGTCAGGTACGAGGATCGGGGTTGAAAGTTGGTCTTGAGTTTGGGTTGGAGTTTTGGTTCCAAGACGAAGTCTAGTTGGGATGGAGAGTTAGGTTCAGGATCGAGAGTCGTGTATCTGGTCAAGTTTGGTAGTTGGGTCCGAGTTAGGGTTGGGATCATAGTTGGGTCTCCAATTCTATATTAGAATTAGGGTCACGCTAAGGTAGGAATCGGGAGTCTAGTCAGAGTCAAGTCTTCGGTCTCAGGTCAAGATTGAGAGTCGAGCTTCGGGTCTTGGATCCCAGGTCTCGAGTTAGCTTCGGAGTTGGTTCCCGTGTTGGGTTGGGAGTCGTGTCATGGATCGGGTCGGATGGTAAGGTTGATAGAGAAATAAAAAATCTCTCTTACTTTATAAAGAAAGTCATTTTTCTTAAATTAAAAAAAAAAGTCTATTTAAAAATTATTTCTTAAAACATGAATTGGAAAACATTTTTAATTTAATCCTGCCAGACTCACCCTTAAAATAAATTCTTTTTACTTATAAGGTGATTTCAAATTTTTGTCTTTTAACACGTTAAAGTGAATTAGAACCATTATCCTCCATTCATATTTTATCCGATCTAATATTCTTTACACACATATTCACAAGTCAATCCAATCTATTTAATACTGTATTTTCAATCCGATCTAATCCACTCACTTGTTAACACAAATATTAAAATTAACATATGTCAATGTTAATTAAACATTTCAATACAATTATACTCTTGTATATACGTATATTTGTACTCAATTATAAATTGAATACACACCATCCCACTGTCTACACTGACCTATTATTTAATTTTGGTGTCATTAACTTTATTTTCAATATACATTTATTCTATCCTCCAACTACACATATATCATACTATCATCCAATTAATTACATTACAACTTTATATAAAACATATGGTTGCATCTACGCCTAATAATTACTATAACTTAAAACCTATTATCAAGTACGGAGCTAGAGGAACGCAATGTGTTTAATTTCATCCAACCCCCTTTCAACTCACCATAAAGAAAATCGAAACTAAAAATAAAAGTAATTTTTCGAGATACTATCTATTTTACTATGATAAGTTATACTCGTGATTATGGATGGAGCTAGAAGTGCAAAAGGCATTTAATTTTACCTCCAAACGACTACTGAAGTATAGAAATAACTTTTTGCGATAATAGTTGAGTGATATATAAGAAATCAAATCTGAAAAATGCGATTTATATAAGTTTAAAAAATAATTAATTATAGTGCATTTTATTTTAATTTATTACTAATGCGGAAGAGACGGGGGAAGACAAAATCATAAATTTTAATGTCCCATCTTGTGGTTTGAATTAGCCTTAAAGTTATTAAATATTATACATAATAAATAGAGGGACCTCATTATTATAATGTTCACCAAAATCTGCAAAACTCAATTTATTATAAAGCCTGTATTTACGTACTCATTTTTTTTTATTATATGGTCACACATTTGCAAATATTAAACATAGTAATAAAGTTTTACGCGTTGGCACCTTTAATAACCACCGATCTTCATTTTATTTTCATCTTCAAACAATTTTTTATATATATATATATATATGCTCATAAATTTGGAGAATGATTGTAATATATATATGAACATATGCTCATAAATACTACTCCTATCAGTAAGCATTGATTAAAAGATATTATTCAGAATAGTATCTTTTCTCTCTTCATATATATTTAGTTTTTAGAATTTGAAGTCTATTAATTTTAAATTCTAACGTAATTTATTGAGTTTAAGATATATTATTTAAACATAATAAGCAAACTTTTAACATAAATATAAATTTAAGTTAAAATTATTAAATTCTAACGAGCTAGTAATAAGGTCGTGCATATGACAGAATATTAAAATTGCATGCATGTAGTGACATTGACCACTTGGTTTCATGCAAATTAAACAAACTTATAACGCAATTTAATTCACTAGTAAAATATTACTATTTTGCCGACGAAACTTTTCACTGAATATGTTCAGTAGCTATATCTGTAGATATTCTGATTGAATCGATAGAGGGAAATAGTAATATCTTTATATAGAAAAATTTAAAAGTTTTTTGCTATTTCAGTAAGATTATATTATTCACTATGCGTTTTTTTATTGAGCTAATTTGATAAAAAAAATAAGTGAGAAAATAACGTTATATCTAATAGTGATTATGAACAATGTGAAAATATATTCACACTTTTTTTTCACGTTTATACGATTAAGGTGTACGAATTTTGTATAAATATACTTGATGTTGAACTTAAAAGAGAAGAGTACTACTACTGAAACATTGAATCTAATCAAAGATACAGTTACCACATTGGAAGAAGTAAAAAGTACTCAAATATTAAGTTTCTAGATAATTATTGTCAAAAAAATTATTTTTCGTACTACTTTTTGTAAAATATAGTGAAGCATTTTAATTTATTTAAGGATATCATTTGTTATTTTGCCAAAATTAGTAGTATGCCCTATCTTGATTTAGTTAGCGCTTTAATGTAGATTTTAAATATCGAGTGGAAAAACAAAAAAGAACGCACTTTTAATATATATTTTTAAGTTAGTTGAGATATTCTATAGTCTCCTCCTTTTACACTTCAGTTTTATTATTACCTATTTATGTTCTTCGTTTTATTTTCATATTGATTATTGTTGCTATCAGTATCTTTTATTGTGCTTTTTGATATGTGTTTTATTTTTAGTAGAGGGTTTATTAGAACAACTTTTCAGTTCTTATAAGAATGCATACTTCTCAAGCCATTAATGAAATTTCATTAGATATAATATTGTTTACTATTGTTGTTTATAATATACGAAATGATATACGAAGTATATAAATAAAAAATGATGTAAAAAGGAGGATTGTTATTCCTCCGTTCTCATTTTTAAAAATTAAGAGAATTTTTTTGAAAAATTTTATTTTTAGCATTGATTATTCTGGATTTAAGAGGCAGTCAGATAACTAAAATTTAAAGATACATTAATCAAATTACACTTTTAATTATTTTATTTTTAAAAAAGTTTTTTATGTAAATTCTTTATGATAACAACTAAATGGAAACCGAGAGAACAATATAACACTGAATCCAATCAATTATACAGTTACTCATATTGGGGAAGAAAAAATTACTAACCCAGCAATGAGTATCACCTCCGAACGCGCCCTATAGTGCGATTCAGATTCAATTAAAGCTCTAGACACCGAATAGAAAAAAAGGATGAAACTTATCCGCATCGGGTGTTTACACCAAAATCTATTATTATGTGATTTAATGAAGTAAAACGCATGTAAATTAAATAAGATTGAGTAAAATAAACTGTAAACTTAAACACATGGCGTGCATACATTGAATTATCGTAAACACCCAATGCTAATAAGTTTCACCCCTTAAATAACATTAAATTTTCTAGCTAATTTCTAGAACTACTTTTTTGTTGCTTCAATATATATAGTGAGGAACTTTTAATTTCTATAGGGATATAATAAATTTGTTATTTTGCCTAAATTAGTACTTAGTAGTATTAATTTGTGAAGGGATCATGACATATATATATTGAATAAAAATAACAGCTTAAATGTACTTCTTAATATAAAGTAAGTTAGTTGAGATATCCCCCACGATGTCATCAAGAGTCCCAATATTATTTATGATTCTTAAATAAATATAGTACATTTTATCTTTGGTTCTAACTTAATATATCATCCAAATACCCGACATGTAAATTGATGAAAGGGGAACACATGTTGATCAGAATTATTGGGCGGAGTTAGAAAGTTGCGAGAGTTTATTCAAATTTTTTTCATTGATAATAAAAAATTATACGAAAAATTGTACAAATACACCGCTCGATTCTCATATTTCCTTTTTGATTTTTGGATGATATAAATATAAATCTTATGGGGCAGAGCTAGAGAAGCGTAACTAGGGATATATTCGAATTATTTTTGTCGATATATTCTCTAAAATATAATATGAAAAGTTGTATAAATGTACATCTCATCTTTCTTTTTGGTTTTCGAATGATGTAAATGTAAATATTTCAGTTGTTTGTATTATTATTTAGAATGAAAGTAAGAAAAAAAAGGTGGTGAGTATATCAATTTGTTAAATTAAATATAGTGATTATTTTCATCTAAAATTTACAAAAGTGGGCTATGAAAGCATATATCCATTTAAATTTTAGCAGGTTATTGAGCTATATTAATATATTATTAGCTTGGCATAATCCATTTTAGTCTATAAAAAAATCTGTTGATACGCAGTCAAAGTTGACATAATAAAAGAATTTTTATTATTATGTTATATATAACTATAATAACAATAACAATAAAAAGTTATTAGGTACTAATTTTTTTTTATAAAAAATAAATATAATAACTAATAATTAGTAAGGGGGTGGGTGGGTGAGTTGGATTATGATCCATATTTAAGCTAATACTACATTTTCTAAAACTTTCTACTCTCTTCTATTTTTAGATACATTATCTTACAATTTACACAATGTATTTATCGGATACATCACTTTACACGATATATATGATCGTTCTGTGATGTATTCCAAATCGAGACACGATGTATCTCTATGTTGATGGATGTATTCAAAATCGGGACGGGATGTATCGGGACATTATAAAATGTATCTAGATTTCTCCAAGTTTAAAGAATTTTTGTAATTCGGAAAACATAGGAACTTATGATGTAATTATCTCTTAATAATACTCCCTCCGTCCTTAATTATTTGTTATGTTGCGCTTATCGAAAGTCAATTTGACTAATTTTTAAAGATAAATTGGATCACATTAATTCGATATTTTAAACAAAAAATTAGATATTCTAAAACTACATGAAAAGTACTATAAATTACAATTTTTTGCATAATAATATGATGAAAAAATACATCTTAAATGTTAGTAAAAATTTTTATTGTTTGACTCTAAAAATAAAAACCATGACAAACAATATCGAACGGAGAAAGTACTATAAAATTTATGTAAAATTTCCTTTATTTTAACTCGTTCAAGTTCAACTCAACCCGTTCATTTTACGCCTTAGAGTCTTTCATCCATGGTTTGTCAACTAGATGATTAGCAAGTTGAATCTTATTTCTCCAAGTTAGACATAATATTAGCAATTAGGTATTTGTCCCCCTTTAACATTTATTTTACATTGTAGCTAGCAATTAATTTCTTTCATTTGTTGCCTCTATATATGTGTTCCTCCCAACTAGGCCTTTCCACATATACACCATCTCTCATTTCCCAAAAGGATAGACACAACTAATAACTTCTTATTGAAATTTTGCTAATATTATCTCAAATTTAGAGCTATATATACAATATGGGAAGGTTTGATAAAGAGGGATTGAAAAAAGGGCCATGGACTCCAGAAGAAGACCAAAAACTTTTGTCTTTCATTGATACATATGGTTGTGGTAGTTGGAGGGCTTTGCCTGCTAAAGCTGGTAATTGATACTTTCTGTTTCAATTTATGCGATACACTTTTTTATTCTGATAAAAAAAATGATACTACCTTTCTATATTTAGAAATGTACAATTTGATTATTTATAATTTTATATTTTATCCTTGACAAAATAATTCAAAAGTATTTCTTAATTATTTTAGCATAATATTATCTCTTCATTTTTTTTTAGGTTTACAAAGATGTGGAAAGAGTTGTAGGCTAAGATGGATAAACTATCTTAGGCCTGATATTAAGAGAGGAAAATTCAGTTTACAAGAAGAAAGAACTATCATTCAACTTCATGCTCTTCTTGGAAACAGGTATGTACTATTTTCTCTCTCTTATAACAAGTGTTGTTTTCGATAATATCATAGTATAACAGTAATATATTCAGTTTAGTTCTACAGGTGATCTTATATTTATCTTGAGAGGTGGAGAAATTGATTTTGATAGTCTCAAAAAAATATATGAAATCAGGATCAAAGACTATTGAAACTAAAAAGCACGACAAAATATTCTAAAATAGGAGTAGTGACTATACTTAAATAATACATGCAATAATTAAAGTATAAGAGATAATAAATAGTAATAAAAATCGAAAATCAAGAGATCATAGGAGAAATACTATGACTACTAAATGTGAGGACACGAGAGACAACACTCTAATACCTACTAGCCTTAGCTTCTATGATAATATGTGTCCTTCATATTCTTTTATATATCTAAGATTATGCCCTTGGTATAGGTCGTAAATATGTCATGTCCTGTTTAATCACCTCTCTAGCTCTCCTGAAAGTATCCATGGACAACCTTTGTACATATCCGCACTAAAGTATCTTTGTGTGATCTCTTTCTCACATGCCTGAGTCATCTTATTCTCGCTTCTCTCATCTTATCCTCCACATAAGTCACACCTACCTTGTGATCCAAAATCTTTCTCTTTTAGTATACAACAAATAGCCATTATTCTACATTGCTAAGTCTATGATTAATAATAGTGTGCACATTCAATTAAAGCCACAACAAACTTTTGTCCATTACTGATTTTTTTTTTTAGTGAATCAAGCATTTTTCATGTTTGATTATTGCAACATTAAATTGATCATGTTTTGTTTCTCTTTTTGTCATTGATGTATCAGATGGTCAGCAATAGCAACTTATTTGCCAAGCAGAACAGATAACGAGATTAAAAACTATTGGAACTCACGTCTGAAAAAGAGGTTAACCAAAATGGGAATTGATCCAATGACACACAAACCAAATGGTGCGGGCTCATCAAAATATGTTGCAAATCTTAGTCACATGGCTGAATGGGAAAGTGCAAGACTAGAAGCAGAAGCTAGGCTTGTTCGAAAATCGAAAATCCTCTTCAATAACAACAATAATAGTCACAATTACAACATTAACCCTAGTACTATTTCACAACAATTACCTTATTATCAACAACTCCCTTGTCTTGACAGATTAAAAGCATGGCAAATAGCTAGCACAAAATTACCAACAATAAATGACATTAGTCATGCCATTTTACGTAATAATTCGAAGAACAAGAAACTCGATTCATCGATACCATCATCATCGTTGAATTCCTCGGAGAATATTTTCGCAAACAATGCACCAACTACTACAAAAGTTGATGATGATGATCATCAAAATCTTCAAAATTTGTCTACAATCAACTCATGTTTTGAAGATGATCAACTACTCCAAACAGAACTTCCAAGTTTCATGCAGGAGTTTTCAGGGGTATTTCCGGAATATGCACAAAATTCAACAAATGGATTACAAGTGGATAATTTTATGGGAAGCTATTCTGAAGATTTTGAAGATAATAAGCTATTAATTAATTGGAATAATTTCCCTAATTATTTGGTTAATTCACCTATTGATTGTATTAACTAAATTGTACTTCTTTTAGTTTTACTAAGACTATGATAGAAATTTTTATATATGTATTTGTAATATCCCAGAATGAAGTTTAGTTTATGAAATATTTTGATTAAAATCGTGTACCCTCATTTTACGTTTTAATAACACTCTATCTCGTTCGACTTATGAAGTACGATGGTCAAATTACTTAATTTTTTTTAAGGTTTATATATTTCCAGTTGTTAATTTCATAATATATATAGTGGAGGTAACTGTTTGACCTTAAAAATAATTAAAAAATAATAAAAAATAAAAAATAATATATATATATATATATAGAGAGAGAGTATAGTTGAAACTTGAAACTGTATTATAATATGGGATAATTTTATATAATACCAAACTAATAACCTAAAATAAATGGAGTAGCTACGGTTTGATTTAATTGTGCTCCATAGCAAACGTTAGCCAAAGTTTGTCAGTCGCCTCTCTCCCAAAAATCTCGCTCGCCGCTCTCCCTCTGCTCGCCTCTCTCGCTTTATACACAGAAGTGTGTATAAATTGTTTTTAACGTTTTGTATAAAGTGAGAGAAAATCGTATATACACATGCAAAAACATATATCTTCGTGCTATACACTTAATTATACAATTTACAAACATTTTACTTCAATTCAATTATAGACAAATTCAAATTTTATACAAATATTGCAGCAAAAAAGGCCAACGAATTATACAATCGCGAATTATACAATTGCAATGAAATACAATTTCTTCTCGCTTTATACAACAGAAGTGTATAAATTGTGTTTCTGTTTTTGTATAATGCGAGAGAAAAACATATATTTTCTTCCTATACACTTATAATTATGCATTATACATACATTTTACTTCGATTCAATTGTATGCAAAGCAAATTTTATACAAATATTTCAGCGAAATAGGCAGCGAATTATACAATTGCAGTGAAGTAGGATAGCGAATTATACAATTGCAGCGAAATAGGCCCGCGAATTATACAATTTAGGCCAGTGAATTATACAATTGTATATGTATAGCGAATTATACAGTTTCTATGTTTGCTATGGAGCGCAACTATGCAAACTTTGCTATAACCTACAAATATGAATTATTTGTTTGCTATATGTGAAAGTTGCCCTTATAATATAGTAGTGTCTTGCCTTTAATGTGAGAATTTTTAGTGAATTTTGATTTAGTCGGACTCTAATATGAATTAAAAATGTTTCTTTTTTTTTTTAAAAAAAAAAGGGTATAGATTACCCTCGAGTAATTAATTTTTTGATATCATACAACTTGTCAATGTGAATCAGGACAGTTGTGGTCCTTATTGAGGTTACGAAACTTGATTGTGTCCAAAGGGTCAATAAATTTAGTTTGGTTTATAATATGATTGAGATATATAGTGTATATTGTATTGTGTACGAATATATATTATATATAATATATGTATATTAAACATAGAGTAAATACCGTTCACATATAGCAATATAAAATTTATATTTGTATGCTATAGCAAAATTTACATAATTGCGATCCATCAAACATGAATATGTATAATTCGCTTTACATATACAAAAAAATCAATTGTATAATTCGCTATACATATACAAAAGAAAGCAATTTTACACAAATCAATTGTGTAATTTGTGTGTGTATAAAATGAGAAAGAGAAAGATAAAATAAAATTGGGCAGGGGAATGTTTGCATTATATAATTATAAGTGTATCGGACAAAGATATATGTATTTGCAGGTGTATATACAATTTTCTCTCGCTTTATACAAACAGAAACACAATGTATATATTTCGTTTCTATTTGCATAAGTGATAGAGGTGAGGGTGGTGAGCGAGATTTGAGAGAGGGGAACGAAAATATATGTATATATACAATTTTTTTACGCTTTATACAAACACAAATACATTTTATACATTTTTGTTTGTATAGAAGTGAGAGAGAGAGAGCGAGAGAGGGAGAGTGGCGAGCGAGAGTTTGAGGGAGAGAGGTGACTCACAAACAATTTGCTACAGGGCACAATTAAATCAAAGTGTGGTTATAACATTTAATTCGATTTACTAATTTGCCATAATATTTATTTTTCCATAATTTATATATATATATATATATATATATATATATATATATATATATATATATTTGATGGAAGTATTTAAAATTGTACTTACTAATAATAATAACAGTGATAATTTATACTCCATTTTTTTTTAAACTTTATTTTAATATTTCAAATCTTAACTATGTTGATTTATAGTATTTTTCAAATATTACTCTACATTACAAAGTGTCTATACTTGGAGTCCTGAACTTAATTAGAATCATTTTTTCTTGAGAGCAAGGGATTCACCGTATTTGTTTCTTAGTTCTGAACAATCGTTTAGTACGAATGATAAGAAATAACTAATTTCTATATTAATTTTAAGATAAATTTATTTTATATATGATTGAGATAAAATCGTGAGATAACTTATCTTATATTAATTATCCAAGGATTGTAGTATGTGTCTTTCTGTTTCATATTAAAGATAAAATAACAATTTTAATATAACTGATTCTGAAATAACTCGTTTAAGGATCAAATGAACCCTAAAAATAAGACAACACTTGCAGACTATGGGATATTGCTGCTGCACCTTGAAGTTAGTATAATTATACTGTACATATAATAGCAATGTCACAAACAATCATGCACATTATTACTTAAGTTTCGAAATTAATTACTATAGTGTAAAGTATTTTTTTACCTATTTCACTTATAAAAGACAAAAAGATGAGAGGAGGAAATGAAATACAATAAATATATCTGAACCAATATAATAAGATGGTCCTGAAAAATAAAAATATGCACCCTCCACGTTATTTAATTTACTTAACTAATGCTTCCGTACGTTTGTGATTGTTATTTTTTTAAGTGTGTATGAAGTAAAATAAATTTAATCGAATCTTTTTTATCTTACAACAAAAAAAGCGTATCTTTTTTATCTTACAACAACAAAGGTTTTTTTTTTTAAGAACATTAATTGGTCCATTTAAATCTCTTTCACAAGATACATACATTACTAATAAGTGTTATTCTTTTTTATTTTTTTCTGTGTCAAAGAGATTTATTTTGTGATTTTGATTATATACATATATATATATATATTATAAATTTTTTTACTTTCAAGAGGGTTGCATTATTTAATCATTTAACTTGTATATACGATTTTTTCTTCTCATAAAGATTGTGGAAATAGAGTTCAAAATATAGAATTTGGTTTGAATAAAAAATGTGATATAAGATTAAATTCTAATATCAATCTTAGTAATTTAATTTATTTTGAATCAATATTATAAAAAGTAAGGGCATGAAGCAGGAATTTTTATTTGGTATATGGCGAGATGTAAGTCTCGAAATATGTGAGCATTATGAATCTTAAAATTCTTAGTTTATAATATAGTAATTGTAATATAATGACACAAAATCATAAAAATAATATGCCAATAGTTTGAAAGAATTAAAAGCATCATCAAAGAAATTCATCAAAAATAAAACTTCTTACGTGATTATGCAAATATAAATAATCTAATATTTTGATTTTCTAATAATAAAAGTATCGTTATTTTTAAAAATAATTTTTACCAGACTATACAATTTATCTCCCTAAAAGAAATTAATAGGGAAAACGCACAAGTATCCCCTCAATATATGCTCGAAATTTCAGAGACACATTTATACTACTATACTAAAGTCCTATTAACCCCCTGAACTTATTTTATATCTAATTCTATCCTTTTTTTATCTACGCGGCACTAGCTTGAAAAAAAAGTCAATCAGCGTTGTGCCCACAAGATAGTGCCACGTAGGCCGAAAAGGGGTAGAAAATTATTAATAAAATAAGTACAGGGGTAATAGAACCTTAGTATAGTATAAGCATGTTTCTGAGATTTCGGTCATAGGTTGAGGGGGTACTTGTACATTATCTCGAAAATAATCAATAAAACTTACTAGTATTATAACTAAAACATCACTCCATCATATATAAAAATAAAATTACTTTCGAGTATAGCTAAATAAAATATGATAATTTTGAAAGACATGACAAAATCATAAAGACCACTTATAAATGAAAAAGCGAGGGTAAAATATGTTAACTAAAGATTTTAACACATAATTTAATAAAATCTATTAGGCGTGTCCCTAGTTTAGTGCAAAAGTCTTATTGGACTAGGTCCCACACTTAAATCTCGAAATGTATTACTAGAGTCCCGTCACGGGACAAGTTCCAACAAAGTTTTCTAAATTACTATTTTAAAATAATGGAAAAGTAAAAGTAAACGGAGAAAACTAACGTAGACAAAAACATAATGGTCCAGGCACCATTAATTAGGATAAACACTAATTAAATATGGTTGTTCCATGGTACGATTTCATAATCAATATGCTAGTACTAATTAATGGCGGGTTATTTCCGACGATTGAACACAAATATTTATAACCATTAATCAAATATAGCCCACCATAATTCATAGTTATGGAGTTCTGCCTCATTTTTTTATTAATTTAATTTTTTTACACACGAGTGATAAAATTTAATTATGCAATTCTTTAATGAAAGAAAATTCCAAAATGGAGGAGAATAATACAGAAACGTGGATTCATAGAGTTCACAAGTTCAGTAAAAGAGGCAAATTTAATTAATTTTATCGCATTAAATTTAAAGTTCTTTTATTTTATTTAAAATCAACATTTATTTATGAAACATCACAAATTCTTAAGACACACACAATTTCAAATTTCAAATTGTGAAATTGTATTTTATTTTTAAACATAAAAATTGGACTCCTAATTAAATTATATTTTATGAGAGATTCATGTTCGATGTGAATAGATATACTAATACGGTGTCTTAAAACATGTGGTACCTTGTTTCTAATCTATACATATATATTGTTTGATTATTAAAATTGTGTAATAGTTGAGACAATTTTAATAATTTTCACATATTATGAAGTTTTCATGTTAATGAAAAAAAATACAAACTTAAAAATTGTCACTTTAATGTAGTGTTTAATGGACTTGCATTAAGAGGAGGTAATATTTGACTTAGAATCGTTCTTTAACTTCATACATCAACATTAGAATATAAGTCGAATTATAATACTTTATATTAATAATAAGTAGATAAAATAACTTATATTTTAGAAACAAAATATAATATTTAAATAATAAAATCCGTAAGTTAATTTATTTAAATTAATTTATTAATATAAATATAAAATATATAATCATTGAAATAAATAAAATGATTAGAAGAATTATTTGAAGAGATATTTTTGTCTTTACCTAAATTAGTTCCACGATATTAGAACTAATACCACCAAATGAAAGGTATTAGTTATACTGATATGCGCTCTAATACCATATAGGGTGTATAACTAATCTATGAATTGATTATACTAAATACTAAATAATACCAGACATAATACTCGGACTATTTCTCCTAATACTTTCTACCAAACGACCCCTAACTTTATTTTGCCAACCATATTGGATTAATAAGTTAGAATACTGAATAGTACTCGTTCATTATTTATCAGAATTATTACTACGTACATACGTGTTTGTAAATTGGATCGTACGATAATTTGCATCGTTGCATGCATGCAAAATTCATGTTAAAAAAACTGCACGTTACAGTATTATATATATACACCAGTTAATTTTTTTTTTATTTCACCTAGTAATTTACCAACATGGGACATAATTTATAGAAGATTATAACACAAAAATATAATTTTATTTTTCACGAAATAATTATATCCTAAAAAAATTAATTAACACAACACAAAATAGAGGGAAATGTTCAAATAATTGTATTTTCTTTCATTTGCTATATATTTAATTATAAAGAATCTTTGAATAACGGAAAAGTCAAAAATTTTGTTGAAGCTATTCAAAAAAATAAACACACAAAAAAAAACAAGGAGGATCAAAATAAGAATCTGATCGATATATCATATATGTTAATGGATCAGGATCAGGATCAAAGACTCCTATCATTAGCGCCATCTTAAGCACTAGGTCACTAAAATCATGTGGGAACGTATTACATACAAGTTATATACAATCAACACAAAATAATTTTAATTTGAGCGAGAATTCAAAAAAATCTCGATAGAAATTTTTTACTAGTTAAACATTCGAACTAAGCATTATTACAATAAAACATCCCAACTACTACTAAAATGTCTCTGTTATTCACTTTTAATCCAAATTTTAAAACTTTTTTCGTATTCTTATTTATCTAATAGGTATAGATAAGTTAACACGTAGAATATGCATGTACATATATAATATTTTTTTAAAAAAATTGAAAGACAAATTTTAAAAAATTGATTTTGTATTACGTCATATATAAATATGAGTTTAACTACTATCCACCGACGGTGGACAAAAGATTACACGGGCATATTATTTTTGAAAATATTTAATTTTTTTAATTAATATATTTTAATATTATTAATATTAAAATAAAAATAATAACAGAGTGTTATATGGTAACTTGAATTATAAATTAATTGTACAAATTTAATTAGGATTCTTATTTGTCTTACCAAAAATAAAAAATACATAATTTCTTGTGTTTTCTTATTGGAAAGCACTTCAATCCTTCAAAGAAAATCATTGCCAACATATTTTTTTTTTTTATAAGAACCGGTACTTGTTGCCATTGAAGCAATGCTAGCAAAATATTAATATGAAACTATTCCAGAAACATAAAGTGCAACAAAATCAACATATTCAAACTTATAAGAGTAAGCAAACAAAATCAAACACTATTAAATACGGCCCATGATTTAATCACAATTGCATGCTTGGTTACATTTTTTTAAACGAAATCCTTCTTTTGAACAAACAAACTCTTGACCAATAATGAATTTATCTTTTCTTGATCTACTAATTCAATTTTTGCGCACACTAAAACCATTACGATGAGCATAATCAAGATAAAATTTAAATCCAGTATCAAGTGATTGAAATTCCATACCGATGTAAGGCTCTCTTAATTCTTGCTCACCTAGTTGAGGAACAAAAGATACAACTGCATTCATGTTGCTTTCTATATCCTTCAAGGAATCTTCAATTCCTTCTGCATTTTGCTCTTCTAAATTAGAGATTTCAAAAGTTTCCTGTAATACACAATTATTAGATATTAGACTGATAGGGTAAGTTAGCTTTAAAATTTTAAATATTTTTCATGGCTAATGTATTGAACTTCTTCAATTTGCTAAAAAGTTCTTAAACGAATTCTTTAAATATCTTCATCACTACAAAACATAAATTTCTTCATACATTAAAACAAGAATATTTCTTTGAAACGTTTATTCATGTTGCGAAAAAGACTTAATAAGTTATGTAAAAAAAGATATACGAGGAAAACGCTACCATGATAATTGTTTCAAATTGCTTCAATGGTGGATAGTTGGTTGCTTCAATGGTTTTTGTAGAAAAAGAAAAACGTTAATCCAACTAAGAAAACACAAGAAATTATGTATTTTTTATTTTTGGTAAGACAAATAAGAATCCTAATTAAATTTGTACAATTAATTTATAATTCAAGTTACCATATAACACTATGTTATTATTTTTATTTTAATATTAATAATATTAAAATATATTAATTAAAAAAATTAAATATTTCCAAAAATAATATGCCCGTGTAATTTTTTGTCCACCGTCGGTGAATAGCAGTTAAACTCTATAAATATTTGCATTCCCGTTACATCAAGTACAGAGATGAGATGGACTTATAAATGAACGTGCTATTTATTTTAATGACCCCACATATATTATAGGGAAAGCTAAAACTTTAGTATCGTCATTTATTCTTTAAATTTTATCGAGATCTAATAGATTCACATATATTTAATTATAAGTTAGAATATTTTATTTACTTATTTTTTTTTAAAAAAAATTAATAAAAAACATTAAAACAACTTACTTGATGAAAGAATTAAAGGTAGCATAAGTAACATCTTATATCGTTATTAAAAAAAAAAAGAAACTCATGATCGTTATAACAAAAATAAATATGAGAAAAAAAGATACTTTATATTCGTTGTATTTCTCCTATCCACCCTCACCCAACTTTACATCCGATCACCAGTAACGGATCTAGAATTTTTAATAAGGGGGTTCAAAATTTTGAAGAACTAAACACATTGACTAACTGAAGGGATTTCAACATCTATTATAAATATATAAACAATAATTTTTACCATGTAAAAATAGTTATATTTCCGTCGAAAGGGGTTCATCTAGGATGGCTCCGCCCCTGCCGACCACAACACACTTTTGACCCTCGTATCCCTCACCCCAACCCCACAAATTTTAATTATATGAATATTACTTAGAAGGATAATGATCGACTGGATATTTCTAATAGACTCACGAAATAAAGAACTCCGATCCGTCTGCTTCAGAAAAAATATTTTTCACACGAATACTAATTATTTTATTAAATAAAACTTTTGACACGAAAAGGATATACATATGTGATATAACGTGTGGTATTACGTAATATCTTATGAAAGAGATTTGAAAGAGTTCACTTAATAATTTAAGAAGCTGAAAAAGAAATATAATCGAATGGATAGTATTCTAAGCAATTAAATCATTTACCTAACTTTATTTGATGGACTTATAGCAAAAAAGAGAAATGTTATATATAGATTAATGCATGCCTACTAGAAATAATGTCTAAATTTATTATCTAGACATCAAGATTCAAGTGTGACTTTATTTCATATATTAGGTCATCATTTTTTGGATATTAGTAGTTGGAACATTATGATAATATTTATTTCGTCCATTATAAAAAATAAAAAAATAATTTTTCCTTCACTTATACACACTTATAAGTGAAAAAATGTACCAATGAGTATCAATACAAAAAAAGCATATATAACTATATGCTAATATTAAAATAATAAATATATTAAAGAAAGTATGAATGCATTTAATATATACAAATTTATAACTGATATCATATGAATATCTTTTATATATTATATATCAAAATATATGCACACACATGTATATATTATATGAATATGATGAAGTGAATCATTCAAAAATTTACTTTTTTCGATATATATTCAAATGGGGTTCACGACAAAAAAAAAAAACAATAATGAGGATAATTTGTACGTATAATATAGGATAAAGAGATCGAAATAGTTCATTAATTTTTAGTCGGATATTTGTATATGTATTCAACTAAATATAAATTCAAACCGAAAATTCTTATATTTCAGGCTATATATACTGTTTTTTAATAAGACGATTCCATATCATGAATGCGTATTTACTACTTCCTCATTGGTCGATTACTTGATTACTCCTTCAAACACCTTAGCAATAATTTCATTTACCTAACTTTATTTTGACCTATATCAGAAAACGAAATGTTATAAAGCAAAAAAGAGTAGTAGCTACATGGAGTTAATTAGTTAATAAATTGCAAAAAACATGGATGGTGCATTTTTTTTTATTTTTTTTGGGCCTCCCAGGACCATATAATATTGATTGTATTTCAATATGTCTCCTCTCTCTGACCTTACTCTATATATATATATATATATACACTTAAATGAAATTAGTCTGTACAAATACGGGTTCAATATTTTCTATATATATCGCAAAATTTATTTTAACAGATGTCATACTTCGTATTAGATGAAATAATATTCATATCAACAAATATGATATTTCGTATTGAATGAAATAATAATCAGAAGATTATTAAATAAAACATGGAATCTATCTACTTTCCTTATAAATATCTAAAAAAAAGAAAAGAAGATATAAATTATCACTACATTAAAAATGATATTCATTGATAATTAACTAATGATAATAGCTTAATTATTATTAAATATTTAATGATAATTAACTTTTTGTATATGTCGCTAAAATTTTTAGCGATATTGAATTTAATAACACTTAATTAATATTATTAAATATTTTAGTTCTCTTTATTAATATGTCTCTTTATTATTGGTAAACAATTATTTTTGTTGTAATAAATATTTCTCCGAGATTTAATTCAGAGCCTCAATTACACCATTTTTTAAAGAAAAACAAACTGGTAAACAATTATTTTTGTTGTAATAAATATTTCTCCGAGATTTAATTCAGAGCCTCAATTACACCATTTTTTAAAGAAAAACAAACTCTCATATCTCCTTTTCCCTCTTCACTTGTAGCAGAAAAGATGAATGAAAAAAGGAAATTGAAAGTGAGTAAAAACTAACAAATCAATAAATTAGAAATAATGAAAATTAAGGAACTCTTTGAGAAGAGCAAAGATGAGTGCTTGAAAATTATTTATTTATTTATTTTAATGTGGCGTTCGAATTTCATATTGAAATTTTGATTAAACTTAAATCGCATACTGCAGGACCTATTTGAGGTGGCACTTCTAATAAAATTTTTTCCATACTCAAAACTCGAACTCAAAATTCCAGATGAGTGCTTAAAAATTATTTGTTTTTTATTTCTATCTGGCGTTCGAAGTTCATATTGAAATTTTGATTAAACTTGAATCGCGTACTACAGAACCTACTTAAGGTAACACTTTTAATAAAATTTTCTCGATACTCAAAACCTCTGATTAAAGATGAAGCACTCCCGCCAATGCACCGTAATCTCGTGATAAAATTTTATTGTCAAAAGACGAAGGATGGTGGGAAGTGAAATGAAACCCACTTATAACAATGCGTTGTCAAGAAAAACCACGTGGGTTAGTTATGAGAACAAGACAATTAATGCAAACACGAAACTACCCTACACAAAATTAACATATATGTTGATATCAACTATTTCTACTCACTCTTATATAATATAATAGTAGAAAAGAAAACAAAAGAATATTGAGTTTATAACTTAGAGCATGTCACTACTTTAAAAAAAATAACTTTGATTTAAAAAATTCATTAATAATTTTACTTAACTACGAAATTGTGACAATTTTTGTTAAGCAACTAAAATAGCGGTAGATTGACGATAAAGTTTATTGCTAATTTCGGTGTTTTAATGACGTGTAAAATACTTTATAGTTTACGCTATATAAGAAAAAAGACAAATTATAAGGGTACATGATTTTTAATTTTAATCAATCATTTCATAAACTAAATTTCAGTCTAATAAGGATTTAGAGATACAAAATCTTTGTAATAAAACAAAAAAAACTAATCAAACTCTTAGAAGTACAATTTTCTATAGCTATATAGTAGAACTTAAAATACTGGAGAACCAATAGGTGAATTAACTAAATAATTAGGGAAATTATTCCAATTAATTAACTTGTTATCTTCAAAATCTCCATAGAAGCTTCCCATAATATTATCCACTTGTAATCCATTTGTTGAATTTTGTGTATATTCCGGAAATACCCCTGAAAACTCCTGCATGAAACTTGGAAGTTCTGTTTGGAGTAGTTGATCATCTTCAAAACATGAGTTGATTGTAGATAAATTATGAAGATTTTGATCATCATCAACATCAAATTTCGTAGTAGTTGGTGCATCTTTCGCGAAAATATTCTCTGAAGAATTTAACGTTGATGATTGTATCGATGAATCGAGTTTCTTGTTCTTCAAATTACTACGTAGAATGGCATGACTAATGTCATTTATTGTTGGTAATTTTGTGCTAGTCATTTGCCATGCTTTCAATATGTCTAGACAAGGGAGTTGTTGATAATAATGAGGTAATTGTTGTGAAATGGTACTAGGGTTAATGTTGTAATTGTGAGTATTGTTGTTGTTATTGAAGAGGATTTTCGATTTTCGAACAAGCCTAGCTTCTGCTTCTAGTCTTGCACTTTCCCATTCAGCCATGTGACTAAGGTTTGCAACATATTTTGATGAGCCCGCATCACTTGGTTTGTGTGTCATTGGATCGATTCCCATTTTGGTTAACCTCTTCTTCAAACGCGAATTCCAATAGTTCTTTATCTCATTGTCTGTTCTGCTTGGTAAGTAAGTTGCTATTGCTGACCATCTGATATAAATAAAAACCTAATCAATTCATTATCGCAATAATCATTGATAGACATTATTACACAAAAAAATGAAATTATTGTGGTAATATTAAATCACTAGTCTTGGATCCTTAAATCAAATCAATTCAATTAAATGGTGACTTTAATTGAATGTGGACACTGCTATAATAAGGCACTATCAATCATAGACAGTATCATAAGTAGCATTATGGCTATTTGTTGCATATATTGAAAAAGAAAAAAAAAACAGTGACTAAGGGGATTGGGAAAGAATAATATTGTGGCAGAAACAAAGGTAACTAACTATTTATGAGTTCTATCATCATTTGCCATCTTTTTATTACTATACTTCATTTATTTATTATTTACTCTATCGTTACTTATTCATTATACTAAAACTTAATATTCATTTTTATTTGTCGAATTTAAAAAATTAAAAAATAATTTATTACTTCGATTCTAATTTACTCTTATTACTCATTAATTATATATATTTTTCAAAATACTGAATTTATTATATTCAAAGAATAATATAGTAAAAACTATCATTTTATTGACCGCTCAATATGCCAAATTAATATTGTACGAACAAAAATGAACGGATAAAAAAAGTATATATATATATATATATATATGTATGTATATATATATCAGTATGTATACCTATTTCCAAGAAGAGCATGAAGATGAATGATGGTTCTTTCTTCTTGTAAGCTAAATTTTCCTCTTTTAATATCAGGTCTTAGATAGTTTATCCATCTTAGCCTACAACTCTTTCCACATCTTTGCAGACCTAAAAATAGAAGCAAAAAGGAGTGATTAGATAATGTTGAATAATAGTACACACCTATATAAATATGTATTTTCTAACTAATTAAATTTTTAGATAATATAATAACATGATTTTTGATTCAGGTTTAAGGGTCATGACTTCAAGTCTCACCATCACGTACCTGGCCTATAAAAAGTGTATCATATAAATTGAAATGGAAAGAGAATATCAATTTATTATAATTAAGTTGCAATAATTACATATGAAAAACGTTGCACGAAAAAGAAAACTAGGCAATCTAGCACTAGCTATAAATAGTCCTGGATCGCGAGTAGGGATAACAATGAAGCGAGGGAGAGAACGGTAAGGGGGTTAAATCACCTTCACACTCATCCTATCTTGCTCTATTGTCGTTTTTACTAGTTGGACCGTTTAAATAAATCGTTCAAATCTATATAAATATATAACAATTTTTACATAAATTGAGACGAAAGGAATAATAATTAAAATTACCAGCTTTAGCAGGCAAACCCCTCCAGCTACCACAACCATGTTTATCAATAAAAGACAATAGTTTTTGGTCTTCTTCATGTGTCCATGGACCTTTCTTCAATCCCTCTTCATCACAATATTTGGATCTTCCCATTTTATGTCTAGAATAACAATAATTATTATCTCAAATCAAGAAAGTTTGTTATTTGTGTTTTTCTTTTTGTGGAAATGAGAGATGGTATATATAGGCAAACAAATGTTAAAAATAATTAGTAGTGTGACAAGAGAGTTAGCTACACTTGCTATGTAAAATAAATGATAGTATAAATTCCAAATGAGTAGTAATTATCAACACCAGCACACTACTATGTCAAGCTTTAATTACACTGCTGGAATTTCAGGCAGCTGATAGGAGAAAAATAAAACCTCTGCTTTTTTTGAGGCTCGAGTGAAGGCATATCCGACTTTTACTTCGGTTATCTTTACTATTTTATTGGTGTTAATAATGATGACAAATAGATGAGTTGGATCAAATATGAACGGATTAACATAAAATAGATAATAATCTGATAGATTGGTATGCTCATATTCTATATTCGGTAAAAGTGAGTTGTGTGACATAATAGGTTGGATAAAAGAAGAATTGATCCGTATTTTTATGAGTTAATGATACTTTTACTTTTGTAACACCCCGCTATTTGAAAGAGACAGAATTAGAAAGAATCATTTATGGAAAGAACAAAAATTTGAAATTTGGCAAAGTTATGTTAAGTAAGAGTTTTGGATTAATTTTGAACGATCATAACTTTCAGTACATGATGAGTTAGGTGGCTTATAAGATATCAAATGAAAGGTCTTGAAATCTTCATTCCAACACCACCGAGTTAGCTAATTTTCGAACTTGTATGAGGGCTATATGCCCGTTTGAAGTTGGACTGTCAATTTAAGAAAAGTTACTCGAATTTAAGAGGGATATTTTGGTCTTTTTCTTAGCCAATTAACTTATTTCTTTTTCAGTAATTAATTAGGGGTATAAACTGAATTGGTTCAATTTACGCACTCAAATTTCACACTAAATGAAAAGAACTCAAAAGAATAAAGGAAAGGAAAAGAAAAGGTCAAGATTTCGTCAAGTTCTTGAAGGTTTCGTGCAGATTTAGTCAAGGGTTGATCCCTAAGAGGTATTTGAGTTCACATACTGTTGGGTACGTTGACCCATGCGCCAATCATGTTAATTTATTCAGCGTATTTTCTTCCTAAGATTTGATGTTCTTGAGTTGTGTTCTTGAAATTGCCTTCAGTCTTGAATTTGGTTTGGATTGATGAGTTTATTGAGATAGTCTTATCGATTTTAAAAGTTGTTTTAAATTAGATTTTTGGGTACATATATTGAATAGGGCGACGCACCATAATGTCACGACCCAAATCGGACCGCGACTGGCACCCACACTTACCCTCCTATGTGAGCGAACCAACCAATCTAAACCTTAACATTTCAATATAATATCAACCGAAAGTAATGCGGAAGACTTAAACTCATTAATAAAATCAATAACTATTTTTATCCCCAAAATCTTGAAGTCATCATCACAAGAACATCTACTTCAAATTACTAAATCTAAGAGTTTCTAAGAAGCTAAAAATACATAAAAGCTAGTCCATGCCGGAACTTCTAGGCATCAAGACATGAAGAGGAAGATCCAGTCCAAGCTAGAAGCATTAGCTCACCCTGATATCCGGAGTAATGAAGACTGGCTAGAGTTACTGTTGAGTCGAAGATGACGGCACATTTGCTGCACTCCACAATTAAACAAGAAGAAAACATAAAAGTAGGGGTCAGTACAAAACACGGGTACTGAGTAGATATCATCGGCCAACTCAAAATAGAAAACAGTATATATCAGATAACATCATAAAATCAACTATGATACTCAACATGTAGCAACAGCAAGTACTATGTCATAATCAATTACCGTCAAGTTCACACATGAGTACTCAAGCCTCAATACCATACTCATTTGGGAATTATGTTCATTAGATTGAGTATATTAACATCTTTCAAGATTCATTATCTTTATTTCTCTTGTGTCGGTACGTGACACTCCACTCCCCCTAATTCTACGTGTCAGTTCATGACACCCGATCCACTAATCTCATCACTTTAGTTCATCAAGCCTTCTTTTATACCAATGCATCATCAATCTCATTATCAAGGTAGATTAGGGTTTCTTTCAAGATTAAGATTCAATAGCTTCATCATGCTTACTTTATCACCATTATGTAATCATATTCATACAAGCATACAATTAAGCACATAGCAGGGTTTACAATGTTATCAATACATATCATTCGCTATTAAGAGTTTACTACGAATATCGTAAGAGAAACCATGACCTACCTTCACCGAAGACTAGTGATCAAGCAAGAATTTCCCAAAGCCTTGTGTTTTTCCTCTTCGTTCGTCTCTCTCTATCGATTCTCCTTCTCTCTCTTTCTGTTCTTTTCTTTTTCATATTCAAACCCTCTTTCTTTTATCCTAATTAGCATATAATTAAGAATAAAAGATGGCAATAATAACCCACTAATTTACTCAAGGTTACCTCTTTTAACCCCCAAGTATTTAGACTTATTAACATAAACCCACTAACTTTATAATTAAAGTAGGAATAGTCCAAAACGTCCCTTAAAACGTGTAAAGAAATCCGACCCAGACTGGGATTACGCAACCTGTGACGGCCCGTCGTGCCTGCGACGGTCCGTCCTGCAGGTCGTAGCAAGGTTCAGAGACTCAATTTCCACCAAAGAGTCTGTGACGGTCCGTCACGCCCGTGACGGTCCGTCCTGCCATTCCGTTACGAAGTTCAGAGAGTCGATTTTCAGTACCCAATTTCAGAATTTCTAAGTGTTTTGAAACGAGACCCCTCGACGCTCCGTCGTGCTCATGACGGTCCGTCGTGGGTTCCGTCGTCTCAGCCTGTTTTTCCAGAAATAAAATCTGCTGCTCAAAACGACTAAACAGGTCATTACACATAAGGTCTAGGATGGTGCGCCAGCAGTGGATGCTCCAGCAGCGTGCTCAAGACGTCTGCCCCCACCTATACTTTGTTGTTTAGCCCGTCTGTATCCTTCTGAAGTTTACTAACACTTCCTATCAATTCTAACAATTCTAAATGACTTCTAAACATCTAAGAAAATTCCATAAATCTGAATTATAATCTTGAATTCATAAATTCAAATTCAAGGAAAGTTAAGAGTCAAGTTTAAGAAGTTCGTAGAGTCATTTCAAAAGTCATTTAAAAATGTTTTTTACAATTGTTTTAAGACTAGAGCATTGAATTGAATAAGAGTAGGAGAGAAGTTCATTTTCTTTAAAAGATTATATGGAAACTAAGTATCTCAAAGAGTAAATATTTTCACATTTAAACAAGAGAGGAAACACCGATTTTCAAGAGAGCTTTTGAGCTAGTTTTTGAATAATAATTTCAAACCACGGAGGAAGAGTTATGTTTGTAAACATATAAGGTGAGTATATTTTGGAAGTAGTATTGAACACCGATACGGGGACGAGTTCATATTAACACAAGTGTCCAAAAACCATGTAGCCGACGTGGGTAGAAACAATCATACTTTTTAGATGATTCCTTAATGCTTTTAAGCATAGATTAGTGGATCCACTTAATTGAGGCGTTCTATATCCCGACAAGTTATAGGACAGTTCTGACAGCGTGGGCGAGACATTGTATCGTCACATAACTCATAGTGATGGTTGTCTGTTAGAGAATCTCTGAAAAATAATTTATTTTTGTATTCTCATATACAATTGCGATATTATGTTATTTTCCACTGATTTAGGATATTATCTACTATTTAAATGCTTTATATAAACGACATCTTTATTGTTTTTTAATTGTGCATATAGTTGAGTGCCCGTGATGAGTAAAGTTGAGGTAAGTGTTTTTTTCATAATTCAGTTCAATCTTATGTCATGTTTAGCTTCTCCTCGCATGTTCTTACATTCAATGTATTGACGCCAGTTGATCTGCATCGCTTATGATGCACATACATGTAACCAGGATCAGCAGTCAACATTTCATTGATCTAGTTGAGTATTTCAGAGTCATTTAGTGAACCTCCTTTCTTTTCGGAGGATCCCTTTATTATTGCTTTGTCGTTTCAGTTGTTAGGGTGATCGGGGTCTTGTCTCAACATCCCTCATAGTATTAGAGGCTTTATAGATTGACAAATATAGTTCTTTAGTCTTTGCATTTCAGTTGTTTTGTTATAAGACTTGAGCTGCCACTTTGGCTAGTTAGATGTTTAATTTTAAAACATTCTAAGTTATTTTGAGACAGTGGAGTAAAGTTGCATTTCAGAGTCTAGACAGGATAAGAGTTCGCTTGGACCCAACAATGGTTCTCGAGTGTTAATCCCGCCCAGAATGTTCGCTCGGGGCGTGACAATTTAACCAGACTACAATATTAGATAGTACTTTAGTGATGTGATAAATCGATTACTCCCTCAGTTTCAAAAAAAATGTCCTAGTTTGACTTGGAGCAGAGTTTAAGAAAGAAAGAAGACTTCTAAATCTTGTGGTTCTAAATTAAAGTTATGTCAAATGTACTAAATTGCCCTTTAATCTCGTGGTCTTAAACATGTCACGTGGAAAGTTTAAGTTATAGTGTTACCCAAAAAGGAAAGGGGTCATTCTTTACTAAACAGACTAAAAAGGAAATGAGGCCATTCTTTTATAAATAGAGAAAGTATTATTTATCTACATTATATTTGTAATCGAAGTTTTACCAAAACCCCAACCAAGAAACCGACCCCGATTCATCAGGAGTTGGCTCCTAGGTCAAGATCTCGTGTCGGTGAGTAGGGTCCCAAGGAGATATAGATTCAAGTCAGATCCCAAGTCAAGATCAATTCTCAAGTTTGGTCCCAGGGTTATGGTTGGGTCCCAAGTTAGGACTTAAGTTGGGACCCCAAGGTTGAATCTCGGGTCCTATCTTGAATTTGGCTATGTCTCAGGTTGAGTTCTAGACTAGGATTGTGGTGAGGTCCTCAAATTGGGATTAGGAGTCGGGGTCAATAGTCATATAAAAGTTAGCTATGGATTCTGTGTCGACTCCCGAGTTAGTTCTCAAATTAGCGCCAGGAGTTGTGTTCAAGACACGGTTGGATAAAGATAGAGACTGAACCCCGAGTTAGAGCCGAGACTCAGGTCAAAAGTCCAGGACAAGGGCTTGAATTGAAAGTCAGATATGAAATATATATATATATATATATATATTATTTTTATTTTTTAAGCGAAAGAAATTTTGCAACCTCTCACACCTCTTTGGATCTGCCCTTAGCCTGAACAACATGTTTCACCTTTCATAAATTTGCATGTCCAATATCTAGGTGATTTATTGTACAACAAAAAGATATACATTTATTTCAAAAAAAAATAAAAATGTCGATTTATTTAAGAATCATAAATAGTATTGGGACTGTGATGGGGGATATCTCAACCAACTTATACATTGCAAAGTACATTCACATTTATTATTCCAAAAAAAAATAATATATGTCATGCTTCCCTCACAAATACTATTGCAAAATAATAAATGTATATCCCAGTATTATCAAAAGTAGCTTCAATTATTTAGACAATAATACCATAGAACTTCAATGTTTGAGAACCCCCTTTTTTATTTATTTTAAATAACATTTTTCTCTTTTTTCTAAAAAAAAATAATCAAACTTGATTTATATATATACCCAACTCTGATTTAATGTTTGAATACTTTCTTTTCTCAAAAAAACTTCCTCCTCATTTTTTTTTTTAAATATATCAAGTTGATTTATACGTGGTGCGATGAAGTGTTCCTTCCTTAACAAGAGGTTTTCATTCATCTTATGGATATAAAAGACCTTTGATAATGAATCCTACCTAATGTAAATTCAGATTAATTGACTACGGATAAAAAAAAATTGAGATACTAAAAAAGTTTTTATCTCTATATATATACACACATACTCTATACTTGTAAATTTGTTTAGTTTGCATGACACGATGTTATCGCAACAACATTAATTTCGAGCTCGGCATAACACAATAAAATTCTAGCTCAAACTTAAATTATTTAGTATTTAAGACTTCACTTATTAAGAGTAAATAATTTAAATTAAACCCAATAAATTATTTCGTAAAATCTATAATTTAGACTAAAAATGAATATTAAAAATAGTTGAAAAATAATAATAATCGGAAGAACATGGATTGGTATGGCATTGGCAGTGTACATACTGATAAATATCTATGCAAACATCTCATAAATTTCAGAATGCCAACTCTCGTGCATCTTCTACCTCTCATCAATATATATATAGATATCGATTAATTAATTTTGTCTATCGAAACTTAAGCAAATGTAAAGGAATCACTTTTAATAATTCGTATCTTGTTTATATAATTGATGTTTCTAGATGTATATACAGTTAAATAAAGCAAGGGGTGATGGTTAAAATGTTACTATTACATGATATTGTAGGTATGTTACGCGCAAACAATATTCTTTTTTCTTCGTATACTAGTAAATTAAATCGAATACTCACTTCTAATAGTATGGCGATACAATGATTTTGTATGTATTTTTTTTGTTCGTATGTACATCATTGTATATCCAGTGATACATAAGATAATACGATCACATACACCCCCATACATATAAGAAATACACCAAATATACACAATATACCAAACATATAATCATTCACAAATCACATCCAATAACTTATACACATGATATACAAATAATATATACTTGATATATGGTTCGATGTATTATTCCACCACCGGACAACCACCAAGAAATACGCCATAAATGTTGTTATTATTTTGCTAGAAATCGTTAAATGTTGTTATGTTTTTATAATAAAATACAAATACTCATATTAATATAGTATATTGAGCTTGAATATGATTTTGGACGATCCAACCCTAAAACTAAAGGGTAAGCAAGAAGTTGAGTCCATTTAAGGAGGCCCATTTGAAATGATATCTTGTGCTTCCTTCGTATTAATTAACTTAATATTGTTTGATTTGATATGAATTTTAAATTTTGTTTTATTTTAAAATTTATGATTTAAAATAAAATTTAGATATTTATATGAGTATACATTACAAATTTTAGATATTAACAAGAAAAAGTCATGTGAATTAAAATAATCGAAGTACTTTAAAAGCTCACTTTCGTATAGGCCTCCTAGAATGGAGACGGTCGACTCAACTCTAGTAAAGTTCACTAGAGAAACACGTGGTATAACTTCGATTTGGATTAGTTATTGATAATTAAAGTGAAATCAATTTATTTAGTTATAAAATTATTAAATACAAATTTTACCACATGCCATATATATTTATCTACTATTTGATTTGATTCTTTGATAAAGGGGAAAAAGAAAACATGTATTTATTCAAAATTCATCTTATTTTGGATTGTATAATTCTTATACCCTAACTCCAATTATGTGTTACTTTCTTGCTTATATTGTTAGCTAATCCAATGCATAAACTATCGATATATCTTCTTTTTCATTAGAATGTTGCATTTTTCGCACAAATATTGTTCATAAAAATATATATTGTGAATAGATAATTATAGAATTACTTGATGCCTGTATTAAAAGAAAGTACTAATATCTCTTAATTGAAACAATCAAAACGCACGCAAACTAGCCTAAACACCACCGTTTGAGAAAAACTACAAACAAGACATATTGACTAATGCTACAAATGAAACCCTTTCCACCTTTGAAAACTCTTGAATTCATTTCCTTGAGACATTGCCATACCAATCCCACTTCTTCCATCTTTTCCAATCCCTCTATAATACAATCTCCATTCATGATCTTCATCATCTCCATCCATTTCAACAAGATATGGTGATCCCACCCCTTCACTATCCCAACCCCCTTCTTCACATCTCTTCAACAATGGATCACACTCTTCAACTCTTCTCCATCCCTTCAATCCATCTAAAGACATTGCCATCCCTATACTCCTCCTCCCATTTCCATCTACACCTTCATAAACCATCATATACTTCCCATCTTTTCGATTTCGTATAACATGTGGTTTCAACACTCCTAGTTCATCAAAACCACTTGTACCTTGTAGAATCTTCCCTAGCTTTAACCATTTCATTCCATCTCTTGACCTAGCTATCCCTATTGCAAAACACCCTTTTTCAAGATCATATGAATGGTAATACATTCTTAAATCACCACTACTATGGTAAACTACTTTTGGTGAACCTATAAACAAAGAATCCCATTCACCATCTAAACCAACATCAAACAAAGCACCAGAATGATGTTCCCCTTCAATTCTTGCCCAATGTCTACCATCTTGACTCATTGCTAATCCAGGCAATGACTTATAAATCTCTCCATCTCCATTCCCAAATCGCGGTATATCTAAATCTTTCAAAGTTTCAATCTTTTCAGAACCAAAACCAGTATAGTAAAGCCAATAAACAGAGCTGTTGGCTCTTACTTTAGCACTTGACATAATCACTACCTCACATGGCCTAATACTTTGTGTATCAAAACCCCACCAATTATCACCACAATTCAACACAATTTCACCTCTTTCCCAATGAACCCCATTACTAGAAACAGCTAAACCAATTGAATCTTTACCATTACTATCCCTCCCATGGTACCACATGTACCATCTCTCTTCATCATCACTGAGGTACCTTTTCACTACAGGTGAACCAATTTCAGAGCTATCCCAAGAATCTTTTTGCCCTAAATCAAAAACTAAACCACGCGAAAACGATGAAATTGAAGGAGATGGAGGTTGATTTGAAGTGGGCTGTGGTTGGATTCTTGAAATTGAGTCATTTATCAAGGATTCATCAGCTGCATTTTCTTGATTTGTGTTTGGTTTTGAACTGGATTTAGCTGGAAATAGTCTAATTCTTTTGGTTTTGAGATGTTGAAAGATGGGTTTTGGTTGAAACCATGTGGGGTTTCGTAAAAATGTAAACTTGGTGATTCTTGTTGGAGATGTAATGGAGTTTATGGCTTTGAGAGCTGCCATTGTTGATCGGACAAAGAAGGTAGAAATGAATGGCCAGGAAGAAATTGAAGTGCCATTCAGTATTTAACACCAAACATAATTAGTAGAGTTGTATACTTTTTTTACTTTTTGAAGAAAATAACTTATGTATGGTGAAATCTTACCACGTATCTCCGTTGATTGTTTATCTAAACTTTTATCGTATTAAGAATATTTTATTTTCACTTTATAAATTTTTGTGTGATTTGTAGACTATTACACAGTAAAGACTTTTTTAATAAGCACGAAGTACTCACCCGAAGAAAAAAAGTTTTGACAAAGATTGTAACGCGTGCTGGTTATCCTGAGGTTCTAAAAAGAATCATTCCTCCATCTTAGCATAAAACACTCCATAAGTTATACTATATAGTGATATCGTATATTTAATAATTTAAACTGTTAGAATATTTAGATTGAAAATACATCTCTTACTCTCTTTTTGTTTTATATTATTATCACGTTTTACTTTTAAAAAAAAGTACGATATGTTACGTAGAAAAATAATTCTAGAAAAAAAGAGTTTAAAATATTTGTGGAAACTCAAAAATATTTTATCATTAATTTAGTATTTATTTAGATGATATAAACTAACTATAGAGTAGCTATTACTATAGTGAAAGTGCCACAACCGAAAGTGAAAAAATGAAAAACAAAAGATAAATAAAGTGAAAAAAGAATGATTTTTTCAAGTTGAAGCAACAAGATTTCAATCGCCTACTTTGCTACTCAACCTCAAGGAAGGTATATTTACCAATACTATGATTATTATAAAGATGAATAAAAAAATTATTAAATCATATCGAATTTACTTATATATGTATAAATTGATGACACAAATATGATTAGTTGGAAGATGTTTGATTGAGAATAAGTTATTATTTTTATGAGGAAAATGAAATTTATTCTAAAATATCGTGATAAAAATATGCATAAATTCATGGTGTGAATACAATTAAATGATTTGCTTTGATTAAAGTTCGATTACACCTGCTGACATAAAACACAAGTTTTTGTAGGAGCTTATTATTTACTTAGTGATCACGACAATTGTAGATAGTCTCAATGTAACATATTTCATTCTAATGGACTAGTACAGTTGTAGAGACAAATTAAAGTTATTTAGCCATTGATTATAATTTTAACATGATCAAATATAACATCAATTTTCTGAGATCGAAATTTAAAAATTAAATTAAAATAATAATAAATTTATTGTATTATCTCTTCCATACATCAAAATAGGATATATATATTATTTTTCTTATACGTCCTAACCTAAAAGTAAAACAAATATATATCCTAAAGTTCCAAGGAAAGTAAATATTCTATAGAATTTTCTAAGTAAATAAAATAAAATATTCTACATTAATACAAATCCTAAAACAAAACAAAAAGAATTACTACAAAATTTAATTACATCCCCCTTACATCTTTCACTTTACATCAACTAAAATTAGAACATTTATTATTTTCTTTTTAGATTCAATTTTCGTCTTTCTCAATTACATGCTTCTAAGTATTTTTCGATTTCAATTAAAACATGCTCAAATATCGAGATTAATATATATATTTAATTATATTTAATTTATTTATTTGATAATAACTATATATAAATATTTTTTTAAGATATTAAATCTATGTTAACAAAAATATTTTTATCATAAAATCAAATGATCAAATGAAACAAACTTTTGAATTAAATGTCTCAATAAAATTCATTAACATATTTAAATGCAATTAAGTTATATCACAATCTATTTTAATATCAATAATAAATAGATTGATAAAATTGTTTAAAAAAATAAAAAAAGACAAATATGATTTTATGGAAAAGATTTTTTACAAGTCAATTCTATTTCACCCAAAAAAAGAATTAAAAAAAAATAAAAAAAGAAGAAGAAGTCAATTTAGTTTACTTTGTTTTCCATTTTCTTCTCCACAATCACACATCTCTGAAACAAACTCCTTTAGCGTTATATTACCGGAACCAATTGAACCGGCACCGGAGAGAAACTAAAAAAACCGTTCGCCGGAGAGAAGAGAGGGCGTTAATCGGAGAAGCCCTCTCAATCTCCGATCGCAAAGAAACCCCTAAAATTGCTATTGATTTCATCATCGCAATCGTTGAATCATATGGTTAACATATTTTCAATTTTTGATGCGCCGATCCAATGCCCGTAAAATAAATCGTGTTGATAACAAGAGTAAGACAATGGAATCGGCTAATTTGCAATACCGACCAAGTAGATCTTCACATCGGAGTCCTAATCGGAATAGTTCTAAATCGAAATCGAGAATCTTTTGTTACACTTCGATAATGTTTGTTATTGCTTTTTTATGTTATGTTTTTGTGTTTTCGAGTCATGTTAGGTTTTCTGTGAAGAGGAAATATGGGATTGTGATTGATGGAGGAAGTACGGGGACGAGGATTCATGTGTTTGAGTATGAGGTTAGGAATGGGGTGCCGGTGTATGATTTTGGGGATAAGGGTTTGGTTTCGATGAGGGTGAATCCGGGGTTATCGGCTTATGCTGAACAACCGGAGATGGCGAGTGAATCAGTGGGGAAGTTGGTGGAGTTTGGGAAGCAAAATGTACCTCAGGAATATTGGAGTTCAACAGAGATTAGGTTGATGGCTACTGCTGGAATGAGGTTATTGGATTCGGGTGTACAGGAGAAGATTTTAGAAGTGTGTCGATGGGTACTGAGGGATTCGGGTTTAAAGTTTAGGGATGATTGGGCTTCTGTTATTTCAGGTATGAGGAATGTGTTTGCATTTCACTTGTGTTGGTTGTCCCATGTTTAGTTGTTTTGCATTTTCTTGATCAATTCAAGTGAAAGTTGCTGTCTTTGAGTTACAGTTGACATTTTTATTGGGTTTCTCTATAGTTTTTGACACTTCATTTATGTCTTTGTGATGTTGTTATATAACTCTGTCCATATGACTTTGTAAAGCATATAGCATGAATAAAAGAGGAAGCTTGTGGTAGTGGTATGCTGAAGGCCAGGCTAAAAAATGTAACTACTAATTAAAAAAAGGCTTAATGACTAAGTCCTTCGAGTGCCAAATTCAAATTGTAAATTTGGACATTAGTGATCAGTGGAACGGTAGTTTGTTCTTAAAAAGAAGTCCTTTGAGTGGTGAATTAGAGCGGAATGGATACCGAGGATTCATACAACTGCCCATTTGATTTTTCTGAACTAAAGAATATAGCTCCAATCCTTTTGACACTAAAACCAAAATGTTAGTACACTAAAGCTAGATTGAAGCAAGCTATGACTGTAGATCCTGTAGGTAAAGTTTCTGATGGTAAGAGAATATTCTGGTTCTCTACATCTGACTTTGTGTTGATTTTAAGTTGCCAAGCAATCCCATTTTCTTTATAAATATTTGTAGTCTCCGACAATTGCTAGTTGCGTAATAAGGTTTGAGGGAAATGTAAGAATCTGCCCCTCCTGTCACATTAACTTTTCCCATGATGTATGTTGTAATGACATTTTAGCTTCTGTATACCTTGAACCTCTTGGTTGAAAGGTATGCAAACACTTCATTGTAAGTACAACCGTTGCTTCATGTTAGCAAAATTAAAATCATATTTTTTATTGATTGTAGGATCTGATGAGGGTTTATATGCCTGGGTTATTGCTAATTATGCCCTTGGTACTCTTGGTAGTGATCCTTTGCAAACAACTGGGATAATTGAACTTGGTGGTGCATCTGCGCAGGTTGGTCTCATCATTTTGAAATTTCAATTTTTCATCACTCTGGGATGTTTTAGGCTTATTGTATTCCAGGCGCTCTAGTCATTTTCTTTTTTAATAGAGTGTCAGTAATCACACTAAAGCTCACAGAAAAATTTAATTGCACAACCAATAGTCCTTCTTGTGTTTTCTCTGGATTTGAAATTATTTTTCAGTTTGCATGAAGTAACTCCAGAATAAGAGCATGAATATTACTATAACTTTTGCTGTCTGATCTATTCAGGTAACTTTTGTTTCTGACGAGCCTATGCCCCCAGAATATTCTCGTACCATTAAATTCAGGAACTTTACCTACAGGATCTACAGTCATAGCTTGCTTCAATTTGGTCAGGTAACTTTTATTTTCTTGTTAGTAATTAATAATGAACTGTGCAAAAATTTTCGTTATCCTTTCGTTTTCTCTGAACTTTAGCGTTGCTGGTGACTACATGATCAAATATGCTACTGTATTCTGCACTGAATGCTAAATTTTGTGAAATTGGTAGCTGATAAGTCCATGTTATCAGGAGCACTTCTGTACTCAGGACTCAACATCTCACAGGTGTTTGATCTAGTGATAGAGTGAGGTGCGAGATGTATGGATTAGCCGCACATCACTAGTACAAGCCCAGACTCAGAATAGAACTTGGTATTTAAGTAGTGAAGGGTAGAGGGGCAGACTCATTATCCCTGAGTTTTAAACCATGCTCTAGCTGGCCCTCAAGAATTTCTTGGTTATTTAGAATAAAAAAAAAGTAGATAACCAAGATTTTGCTGCAGAATTAGTCAGAAATTAGATAATAAGCATTTCTAGTAACACTGAATTTGATGTTCTCTTCTTATCTCTTATACGCATGTAAAGGACGTTATTAAGTTGTTTTGCAAGACAACCTCTATTATCCTGACCTGGTTTTCGTCCATCTTGCCCTTTTATCTGTGGAACATCTATAGATACCTGTTAAGATCTCATCGCTCTTGATGTTTTTGCAGAATGTTGCATTTGACTTACTCCAGGAGTCCCTTGTAGCGAGAGGCCACCATCAAGGTAATGTGGAATCTCTTTTCATTTAAGCATATATGAACTTCAAGTACTTCATGGTGTGATGTTAAGTGCTTCTCTTGTTGCATTCTTTTTCTGACTTTCACAAGATGAACACAGATTTGATTTAAGCGTTAGAGCTTTTGATAGTTGCGCAAGTAATTTAGTGAAATTGTACACTGGAGCTTTTTACTTTCTAAACACTTAAATTTGTGGATAGCTAAATATACTGTTTCCTCATTGATTCAGAAGCCCACTCCTACTGCATCCCCACATCCAAAAGCATATAATAAAAGGATTAAATAATAAGGGATTAAATAAATAAAAGAATTGAATAAACTAAAGATGATATATGCATTTTTTATTTAATCTTTCATCACATGAAAGTGATTTGTTATACTATCCATTGACATTTTTGAGGAATGCTACAGTTGTTTCCTGGGTAGACTGATGTATTAGTTCTCATGCTTTCTTTTTTGTTGGTTTAAATAAGGCATTAGTTCTCATGGTTCTGCAAGTAAAAATTCAATACTCAGATTTGTTTTCTGTTTCCATCGATGCAGCTCCTGAAAGTGTTAAGCTGATGGATCCTTGTTCTCCTAGAGGATACCCACAGAACTTAATGTCATTGAAGCTCTCCCCCAGTAGTTTCTTAGATAGGACTAGGCACCTATCGTCTCTTTATCCCAGCGGTAACTTCTCAGAATGCAGGTCTGCCTCACTATCATTGTTGCAGAAAGGCAAAGGTTTGCTTTTCCTTTTACTTGTAATAGAAAATATGCAATGTTAACTTTAACTTATTTTCGACCAGACTTTCCTTTCATTTGAAACTACTTGATGAAGCTCTTCTTCTTGCATCATGCAGAGAGTTGCCCTTATAAAAGCTGCTACATTGGGTCTACATTTATGCCAAAGCTCCAGGGGAATTTTTTAGCTACAGAAAATTTTTTCTACACTTCCAGGGTGCACATTTATCTTGTTATTATGCCTGTGTTGATAAATTGGCATTCTGTTGTGCTATTTATGGTTGTATCTTGCTTTTGATGTGCTAAAAGATATTTTTTTGTATTCTGAACAGTTTTTTGGTTTGCCCCCAAAAGCTTTTCTTTCTGATCTTATGGCGGCTGGGAAAAGTTTTTGTGAAGAGGACTGGTCAAGTTTGAAAAGCAAATACCCCTCCCTTCAAGAGGAGGACTTGCATCGTTATTGCTTCTCTTCAGCGTATATATTGGCATTACTTCATGATAGTCTTGGAATTGCTTTGGATGATGATAGGTACTTACTAATTTTGATATCCTTCTTTGTATATCCTTTTTAATTCTTCCTGCTGTCTTCTTGACTTAAGAAGAAAGCTCAAACATTCTGCTGCTTGCTTTTCACATAGCTTTCCAAGTTTTAATGATGGGTTCTTGGTTAAGTATCTTATCTACCGTTCCTCCTCCTTCCCGAGGCTCGTCTCTTCTTTTATGAAGTGAATAGTTAAAATCTACTGAAAAACATAGATGATAAGAGAATCTTCATCAAAAAAAAAATATTAATTTATACATATTACTTCCAAAATCTGTTTGAAGAAGCACATATAGTTAATATATATTTTACCATCCCACTTAAATTCAAGTATATGTTTGAGCAGGATTGGATATGCTAATCAAGTTGAAAACATTCCACTTGATTGGGCATTGGGAGCATTCATCTTGCAGAGCACAGCTGAGTTGGACAAAGAGCATTCTGGGTGGTTTGCAAATATGTTCAGTGAGGACTCTCTCATTTTGCTTCTCTTCTTTGCCTTTTTCATTTTGGTGATGTTCACCGCATGGTATGTGTCAAAGTGGAGAAAGCCACAATTGAAGACTGTGTATGATCTAGAGAAAGGAAAGTACATAGTCACACGTGTTGGTAGATGTTCATAGATTGTTTTATAGGAGTAGAAGCCATTTTCCTGCATCTGTGGATAAGGCGGAAGGACCAAAGTAGATCATCAACTACCTCATCCAAGAATCTCTGCACACTTTGTTGCTTGGTACCCCGAGCTAAAGATGCTATACTTAGGCGAAGTCAGATCAATCTTATGGGACTGTAGCTACCCAACTCAAGAAGGTGTCTCGGTCTCTATTTATTGTTATGAAGCAGAAAATCTTCCTGTAAGAATGTTATAGTCGGTATGAGGAAGCAGATATACTAGAAACTTAGAAGAGCTCGTCTTGTTTGGTTGCTCACCAAGTATACCATTTACACTATAGTCATTACTCATTAACATATTTCCTTCACAAAGTAGTTGCCTGTATCCATCCCCTGGAGGGGGGTTGGTGTAGAACTGAAGATTTCTCATGGGTGGTAAATAATTTGAATTTATTCTATTTTACGCGTCTTCATCGCTGTACTCTCATATTCATGCTGATATTGCCCTTGCTATATTTGCATTTTTACAAAGATGTGTGTGGAGCATATTTGGTCCATCAATCATTCTTTGCCTTTAAAGGATAAAATGATTGGTATGCGTCTTTCTGGTTCATTATTTTTAGGGACAAATATTAAAAAAGAGAAGACTGGATAAATAGTAATAATATTATCATTTCAAAATATGATTTAAAAAATGAGAACCAACAAAATTCAGGTCAAATCAACTTCTTTTTTTTAAGGAAAAACTTCACTACTAGCTATAAAATTTAAGCCGTGTGGTTATCTTTTTATAATTTTGTTCTTTCTATATTTTTTTTATTTGTTCATTTTCGTTCTCACGATCTTAAATTCATTTATAATTTTATGATACATATAATTTAATACCTTATTAAAAAGACACCACTCACTTGATACAATCTAGATTGATTCTTTCATAGTATATAAAAGGAGAAACAAGTTTTTATCGTTTCATAAAAAGACCACAATTTGACAACACTACCCCTTACCTTAATTAAATTTTAAGCCGTTGAAATATAACATTATTAAAAAGGAATTCAAAGTCATTATTGATCAATCACTATAACTTCATTTATTTATTGAAAAATCCAAAAAAAAATTGAAGCAGCCTAGCACCGAAACCAAGGCAGACAAAACGAGCCGTTGTAAATAAAAAAATATTCAATAAGGTGACAGATCTAGGATCACAAGATGTCCATTTTATGATCTCGATAAAAATTAAAATATGTTTATAAAAAATTTATTACTCTTAAATATAGCATTAGATGTTATTAAGATTTGAAATTTAAATTTTTTCGAACCTCTTAGTTAAAATACGAATTTTCGATACTGTTGATGGATATATTACCTGTAAAGCGAAGATAAATAGAGAGATTCCCAAATTCTTTTTTTTTTTTTTAACAAGGAAGAAAGCTTAGACCAAAAAAGTGTAGAAAACAACAAACAAACCGCAATAGTTTGGTATTTTTTTCGGAAAAATCTAAGATAAATACTATAATTTAGCAAACACCCTTCAATTTGTTCCGCTATAAATCCGCAGAAATTTTTGGGTTTTTTTCTTTCTCTTTCCATTTGCTGAATTTCTTCATTTTCCCAGGTATGGTTCCTTTTTTTGCTCTTTTATGTCTTAATTTGTAGTTTGATTTGTATTTAGGCTTGAATTTTGAGAAATATCTTAATTTTGCTGAGATTTTTTGGTTCATAGGTCACTTTTATGTTTAGGGTTTGTTTTTTCGTGATTTTTTTTTTAAAAAAAATTGGAAAGTAATGAACTTAGATTAGTTTGAATTGAGAAGAAGTAGTTGATGTTGAGGAATTGGAAAGGAAAGATCTTAACTTTCGTTGTTTATTGAATTGGGAAGTGATTATTGGTAAATTTGGTGTAGGAATTGTGTTACTTTTTTTATCTGGGTTTTTACAATGGGAGATTGTTTGGTGGTGCATACGGATCGTATTGTGAAGGCTAATGGAGCTGAGATTATGGATGGGAAGAATCCTGAAATGGTAGGGTCTTCGTCGGCAATAGCTGTAGATGAGAAGAAGGTGCTGGAGGAGGAGGAGGAGGAGGAGGGTGATGAGGAGGTGCCGTTAATTGGTAGAGCAGAGTGCAGGATTTGCCAGGAGGAGGATTCTTTGGACAAGTTGGAGAGCCCATGTGCTTGCAGTGGAAGTCTCAAGGTGAAATCTTTTTCTCGTTTGGTTTTACTTGCAGGAGAATCTGATCTTTTTATGGTTATATGAAAATTGTTTACAGGACAAAAGGAAATGTGGGGTTAGATTTTCTTCTATTCTTTGTTTTCTTCATATGTGCCTTGAAATTGGAAGCACTTGTGCTTGCATTTGAGCTCAGTTCGATCACCTCCTAATACTGTTTAAATTAGTGATACTCGTTATGTGTATCCCAACTAGTTTGGCGCAAGTAGATATCACCAATATTGATTTGGTGATATCTTGGATGCCATGGTAAGAGGGGGGCGCTATGATGTGTGTGTGTCTGTAGCTTTGCATGAGGATGGTGCGCGTTTTTCTGTTCTTTTCTCTTTTTTCACTCTTTTGGTACCTCAGTATCATGTACTTCTTTTCAAGACTGTTGTTGGGGACCCCCTTTTCAAGCAAGCTTAACTTCACTTGAGTTGTGGTTATCCACCATGATGAGCCAAGACATGACCCTTACTCCTGTTAACAGGATATATCCTGCTATCTGATATAGTCATATCACATTCTACTTTCACTTCAGGAACTCTTTGCTTCCATAGCAGCACTTATTGAGCTATAGCTGTAATATCCTTGCCATTCCTGTCCTCCTGTTGCAGTTGCTTTCTTTTTATACATCTTTCACCCTCATCAAAGGTTTTCCTGCTTACAATCCAATTTTTTCTACTTATTCTCATTTTAGTTGCATAGATGGCAGCACTTTCCTTCTTTGCATTGTTTCCATTTTACTATACAGTAAGTTATGTGATTTTCTTTAATTGCCTGATAACTTAAGAATTGTTGTTTTCTGTCTCGCTTGCTTTGTTTTCTTTCAATTTGTGTGTCTGCTAATTATTTTGGTGGAAAACATTTACTGCAGTACACACACCGAGCATGCGTTCAACACTGGTGCAATGAGAAGGGGGATATTACTTGTGAGATTTGCCATCAGGTATGTGTCAATCTTCCAGTTGGTTTCCAACTTCCCATATTGTCTTGTATATTATAAGATGAAAGACACTGCATTCTATGCGAGAGTACTCCTGCTTGTGCCATTGAGTTCAAACCACAGGGTTCTCTTCCCTCTTGAATAGGAGTGGGGTTTTTAACCTGTCGGCACCCCAAGGGTAGTGGCTGTGGGTTTCCCTTGTCATTTAAAAAAAGGATCTTCTTGCCATGAGATCCTTTGTATTCATTCCTCTCGATTCATGATGGTTATGCAAGTTGACTATTTAAGTTTAAAACTGAACTATCCTTACTTTAAAATCAATATATATTGGCCCTATATTTGCTTAATTTTGTATCATCAAGCTTAGTTTGTTTTTTCAAGACAATGAAGTTTGGACATGTATTCGTCTCTTGGAGCTTCACCTATAGTTGTCCCTCTCTCTTGCTTATCCCTATTCCATAGTGATTTGACAATCAATATTTCTGGAATTATAAATAGCTTGACTCGTGATGATTCCGGAGGAACTCGAGATGCTGGGCTTGATACATTTGAAATTCTTCCCTTTGTCTTGATGCTCATTAGATGAATTCTTTCTGATATGTTTCATTTTCAATTGCAATGTGCAGCAATACCAGCCTGGTTACACTGTTCCTCCTCGACCTGTGGCTGAGGAGACAATTATTGATATTGGGTGAGGTTAAGTTGGTTCATCTTTAAGGTTTCAAAAAAAAAGTTGGTTCATCTTTCATTTGTTTATGTACCACTAATGTGGTGGTAAATTCTCTTTTTTTCTGTAACCTTTTCAATTCAAACAAGCCATGATTAATGTTTTGACCTCTTTGGTTGTGCTTTTAACTAGTCGGTGTGGAATTAGTCACGAGGTTTGACTATTTTACATTCTGTTTAAGGCGGTGGTGCCCAGGTCAGCTTGCGTGCATCTTGACTAATTCCACTAAGTACCTGCCACCTCCCACCTCCTAGGGATAATTTTGTCCACCAAGGCTTGAGTAGATAAAAGAAACCGCCTAGTGTTCTTTTGTTTTCTCTGCTGATATTTGAACTATAGAGACCATGGTTCTCCCTTACTTCACTGACCACTAGGCCTCAAGGGTGCAAACTCGCTTTTATAGTTTTTAAACTAATTTTAAGCCTTCATATTTTGGTGCAGGGGAGGATGGCAAATCTCTGGTACCCCTTTGAATTTACATGATCCTCGCGTCTTGGCAATTGCAGAGGCTGAACGCCAACTTCTGGAAGCTGAATATGATGATTACAATTCTGCAAATGCAAGTGGTGCAGCTTTCTTTCGATCGGCTGCTTTAATTGTAAGCCCTTATACTACTTATTTCCCAAGATAACATTGTGAGCCTATTTACCAAGCAGTGGGTAAATACTTCTTCGTTGAATTTCAGTTAAAAGAATACACTAATCCAATTCAGGGTTTTGTTTGTCTAACTAAAATTTTAGGCAAGAAGTGATTACAATCTACAAATGTTTCTTTTCCCACTGTGCTTAAAGGTTTTTTTAATTTCCAAAGTTTAACTTTTCACATTTTAATTGGTTTCGAAAAAGAAATGCCAAGAGATACCAATCAAAATGCAAAGTGTAGTCGCTTGTTCAAGCTTTATATAAAGATTGGCCTCTCAGTTGCTGCTGATCTATCTCGACTTGTCTCTCCTTTATGGATTATTGGATGTCCAGTGTTAAATGATAATTTTCATTGACAGTTGATGGCTCTTCTACTATTGCGCCATGCATTACCAATGACAGATACAGATGGAGATGATGAAGATCCAACTGCTTTCTTTTCGGTTAGTTGACTAGCTGTGCACTCCATCTTTATATTTCTCTTTAAAAAGATTTCTTAACGGTGGATCTAACTCATCCATCTCTGCAGCTTTTCTTACTCCGGGCAGTTGGCTTTCTTTTACCCTGCTACATCATGCTCTGGGCCATCAGCATCTTGCAGCAGCGCAGACAAAGAGAGGTAGGTGTTAGTTTTGCTAGTCCTGCATCAGTGAATTGTTTTTGAGCTAGTGTGCTGACATGACGTGCACGTCTCTATTTTGCTACAACTGATGTAAAAAACGCGTATTCATTATTTGTTCGAGCAGGAAGCTGCAGCATTGGCAGCAACACAATTTGCAGTTGTGTTACACTCTGGACAGCCGAGAAGTGTACAGTTTACCATAGCTTCAGCTGCACCAGCAACACCAGCAGCGCCTGCTTCAGTGGATAATGTTTAAACAACAAGATGATCGTGCTTGATCTCTTATTTTGAAGCTAAATACTGCCTTATGCTAGATTTGTTTGTCTGTTATCATATTTCATATATTATTATATGGGGAAGTTCGAAAATGAATTGTTGTATTACCATTTTGCCCCCCTTTACTGTTTTAAAAATTTGATTAAATATAAATATTTTTAATTATATAATGGTAGAATTTGAAGTTCTTTTAAGTCTTTCGTGAAAAGTTGAATCACCATTTTGCTTCTCTGTTAAATTGAAGTTTGATTAAATATATATATTTTATAGTATAATGGTAGAAATTGAAGTTCTTAAGCCTTATAATAATTAAAATATCATGTCAAATTATATAGTATTTTCTTTAATAGCTTGAGATTGTGATGAAAATATGATTTTGACAGTAATTCATGCCTTTCACAGGACTCATGTGCAAAGCACAATTAGTCTCACTAAAAATAGGAAGCATCAAAGATGAAAAGTTGGAATCATCATTTTACTTTTAGGCTAAATTAAACATCTAATTAATTAAATAATATTATTTTAATTATTTTTTGACTTGTAATTTATTTATTAAAAAGGAAATGCGAAAGAATAAGAGTCAATTATGATTTCTAGAATTTTAAATAAATACATAAATCAAGGTTTCCTTCTTTTAATCTTAAATTAAATAATATGAAGAGTTGTAGCTAAACCAATATATATCATTACCAATTACGAATTTGTCATCTTTATTGCACTTTAATTCTTTAGTTATTTCCTTCTAATTAAGTTTTCTTAGTTGTAAATTTGAATTACTTAATAACATTCTACTTAATAAGAAGGAGAGTTTCATCTTCTACTAATTAATGTTAAAATATTTTATCTTTCTGAAATGTATAACTATTAATTTAATTTCAATATTTTTACTTTATTCTATAAGACAAAAGAGACACTTTAAGGACGTTAATCATAAGGTAGACTAGTGTGCCTCTATATTTGTTTTTGCTACTTTATTTTGTCTTTTAAAACAAATATAAATTATAATAAGGAGATGACTAAATACAAAAGAGATTCTTCTTACGAGTTAACCATAAACATTTTTTATTAACTAAAAATTACTTGATAATTTTATATTTTTTATTTTTTTTCTTAATAGGTATAAAAAGAGCTAAAACGACAGTTTAAATAAAACGTAAATATTTTCAAACATAGACAACTCCCAAACAAACTCAAGTAATATCACTATCAAATTTAGTAATCTTGTGGCTTACATTTCATTTAAAGGTTTTTGAGGGTTAAAAAGGAGTGGTAATTTTTAAGGATATGAGAATATAGAAAAGTTGTCCATGTTATAAGATCAATTTTTATATATTCAAATATGATGTTAAAGTAGAGCAAAGCATCTTCTTTAAACACTTATATATAGATATATATTTTTTGTAAACATTCTCTTTGCAGTGTCCCACTCTTTGTTTGTTCAAATTTTAAACTTTAACAAAAGATTATTAGTGTCTTTGAGCCCACTAATTATCTAAAGCTTGTTGTTTTCTAACATTAATTTATGTCTTAAAAATCATTTGCTATTTTTATGTCCTTGTCTTGCTTAGCAGATAAGGACTCTTTTCTGTTTTGATTAGATTTCTCTTCTATTATAACACACAAAAATAACGAATTCAAAATTTGAAATTAATCAAATTACATGGGGCTATGGAGTAAATTGCATGTATATTTTATTTTGATATCGTTATTTAATTTGTATTTTTATCTTTTAAAAAAATTTCACATATAGTTACTTCCGACAACTTCAGACATAAAGTGTTTGGAGTTGATTTTGACAAAGACTAACTTTAGAGTTTAGATATACGGTCCAGGTTTCAAACGTGTGAAGTTCAAACAAAATAATTGAACTTCAGTCATACAGGCCTGACGCTCAGACAAAAATGACTAAAGTTAATTTTTGTTGCTTGAACTTCACTCATATACAACTTTAGATATTTGATATTCTCAAGTCTTACTTCGGACGCTACATATTTGAAATGGGTATATATATAAAAAAAAATTAAAAATTGGATAGACATTGAATCTCTCTTGGTTTTTAGTTGGATGTACTTCGTCATAAGTTGAATTTTCTTATTGAAAATCTTGATTTCGCCACCTGATAACCGAAAAATACTATATCTGAATTAGAATATGGATCCAATCTTCTTCTTGTCCAAATAAGTAAAAGGTTCTTAAGGGCATAGGATGAAATCATGAAAGCCTCTTCAAGATTCTCAACTTTAAGACAAGAGTATATCTAATAAGTATGCCAACCTTAATTTAGAAAATGTGCACTAGAAGCAAATTAATAGGTCCCTCCCAACACATAAATAAACCTACTTTTATTACCACTATTTGATTACGTACGAAGTTTATAAGAATATAAAAAAAAAAAGACTTTTGAAGCTATATCGAATGATGCATATTGACGAAGTAAATTGTTTCCAATCGAAAGATCCTTCATTACTAATTTTGATTAAGAATATGACTTAGTGATTAATAGATGAATGATATCAAATACTTTATAAATATAAACGTGATGCATATAAATTAATCTGAATATCATGGTTATAAAAAAAAGTTTAAATATTTCAATCATTCTATCACAATCGGTGATGTATTATACAAAAAAGCTTTATCTACTATGACAAGACAAAAGGTAAAAGTGAGCAGAGGGAACCAATGAAAGTGAAAACATGTTGTATTTGTATACATTGGAAACACAATCCATTCTCCATAACACAAGTTCATGGAGCATTAAAACATGTACTTTAGAATGTTCCAACTTTGATGAGATTTACTAATATTTTATATCGATCGAAAATAAATCTAAATTATCATTTTTTTTGTGAATTTGACATATTAACTATTGATTGAGTTTATTTTTTTATTTGAATTATCACTGTTTATATATAAAAATGCATCTTGAAGCTGATTAGGCCAACTATTATTTGTTTCCTTTTTCTATCTGAACTATCACCATCTATTCAATTAGATGTATTCTAATACATAAACAATGTCAGTTTAAGCAAGAAAAAGAGAATAACTGATAATTAAAATATGATACTCATAATTTTTGATCATTATCTTTATTTTTTACAAAATAAAATTAAAGCAATATAAAGAAAAAGTTGGTCTTCCTGGTTTAACGAGAAAAAACAAAAACAATTTCAAATTTTAAGAGAAAGTGACACTTGAATTGGTTTATCTGAATATAAGAAATTAAACTAAAAATATAAAGACTAAAAAAGAAAAGCATAAAGAAACAGATTTCGCACAAGAAACCAAGACTTATTTTTAGTTTTTTTTTTTTGCATTGGGAAAAGAGCTTAGAATTCTAAAGTGATAATTTCTTAATAACATAAAGTATATAATGTTTTTTTTTTTTTTTTAGGAAGTGATGTTCTATTCCCCACATATCATACCTTTTTTTTTATAATCACATTTTGCTTTATGACTACTTACCCTTTTACCAGTCTTATATAGTTTTGGCTACTTACCAAAAAGATTTTTTTTTCTTCCTTAATACCTAAGTAAGGTTTGATTAACAAACAATAGCCATTTTAAGCAAAGTACTTAGTTTCACATGTTAATTTCTTTTTTTTTTATAAACGTGATGTATGCGTCAGTTTAGATATATCATCTCCCATTAACATAATTATTGAGTAATTCATTCAAGCAAGCAATGAGTCATCTAATATTTTTATTTTTGTTTGAATTTAAACTTAAGATGTCATGATTCTTAGTGTATTTTAGTAATCACTGAGCTATACGGTGGTGCGTGTAATAACAATGATGTGGCAAGCTGACTGGTAGTCCAGGTGGCAAACATTAGTCCTTTGATTCTAAGATCCATCAAAAGTAACGATATACAGATAAATAATTCAACTTGACATTATCTGATAATTAAACAATTCAACTTTAAGAATATATATCTAGACACCTCAACTCGGCTTCTATGTTAGTTGAACATTTTAACAAACTGACCATCTAAACACCTTGAACATGTCAGTTGCAAGTCCAGGTGGCAAACATTAGTCCTTGGTTCTATGATCATAGTAGAAGTAACGATATATAGATAAACGACTCGACTTCAACTGACAACTGAACATTTCTACTTTAAAAATGTATATCTAGACGTGACCTCAACTCATCTTACTGTGTCAGTCGAACACTCTAACTAACAAAATGACCATCTAGATACTTCGAAAACTTATGTAACCACGTTAGCATCAGGTGTTCACGAGACACAATAAAAACGAGTTTCGATGTCTCATATATGTGTCCTACAAATAGCAAGGGGGGAAACAAGTGAAAAAGATGCTTAGCTTCTCTAGGATGTTGTTCCAAGAAGTACCCTTTATTCATCCTAGTTGGATTCTTTTATAACAGCCTTAATTTTCACTTTAGCTGCAATATTCATGATTGGGGTGAATCTAAAAACTCATCTACAGATTCTTGGACCCCTCCATAATCCTTTCAACAAAAAACAACATCAACCAATATATATATATACACACACACTAATATTATCATAGTAACAGGACTCCAAATATTTGAACTCAGAAAAAAAAATATGGTTTTCATTAGTAACAAGGCATTTGCATTTCTTCTTATATGTATAGGTCTCTTAGTAGTTTGTTCACATTCACAACAACAAAATGAGCTGAGGTTATCGACGAGTAGGCGTATGCTTAAAGGATTAGTTACAGAGGAGGAGTTGAACACTGGCTTCAAATCAGCACCAGTAAGTAAGACATTTGATCCAAATGGCTCGAGTAAACGAAAAGTACGAAAAGGATCAGATCCAATCCACAATAGGTCTTGAAGGTTTACATAACAGGACATTCTGTATATAAACAAAGAGTTATCAGAGAAGTTTTCTTTCAATTGCATTCAAGGCTTATTTAGCACTGATCACAAGAGAAGTTTCAATAGTACAATACAAATGAAATGTTTCTTTATAATCTTTTCAATTTGCTTTAATATTTTTTTTTGTTTACCTTTTAAAACTTTGATATTTTTATCAGTTTGAATTCATTATTGCTTAAGTTTTGCACAAGATGTATGATATTTGTTGCTAAAGTAAAAGATGTGATTCTTGTTTTCTCTTAACAAGAGATTTAGAATAGGATTTGTACTTTAACATGAGAAAAGAAGAGTTTGTTACGATTCATATACTTCCTCCGTTTCAATTTGTTTGTCTTTGGCAACTCGTTAGTTTCTACTTGACATGGTTAAGACAACGAGATTAAAGAACATTTTAATATGTTTTTGCACATTTATTTTTTTTAGTTTAAGACCATATGAATCATAAGTTTTCTTCACTTTCTTAAACTTTATGTGAAGTCAGAACCAGATAAATAAATTGAAATGGAGGAATCGGAGTATCAAGTATTAGAATGCTCCAAAAGTATGGATGTTGGTTCAGCAAGTCCTGTTACCAACTATGGTAACTGGAAGCTGTATAAAATGTAAGTGCTATCAACATGACTATGTATCATCTGTTCTTCTTTAGAGTTTTATTTAGATTTCAAAAGATTGTAGGTTTTTCGAGGCAACTTTCTTTCGTATGAATTTAGGTCTACCTACTTTTATACCTTCATTAATCCTAATTCTCACCTCTAGATTCGTTAGGCTACGTCAATCCAAAAATACTCTTTAAATGGTCTGATATTGTTCACTCTGAATCAAGAGCACCCAACATCTTAGAAGTAACTTCTTTTTTTCACATCTACTTTTCATGTGAGACTTTGTTCATATCAATCGAGTATTTATAGCAACCAAAGACACTTGCTTCTTTTTGTGTCTGCATTTTAAAGCTACGAGTAAAGGTAGCAAATTGACCGGTACACTGGCAAAGACACTAAACCAGGTCCTGTCCCCATACTCGTCTCGCCAAATCATTGATTCTAACTTGGAATGCTTGGACATAAATTTTGTAAAAAAGATTACATCTTGGGATTTGTGATAAAGAAAAGTAATCTGATCAAAGTTTAAGTAACAAATCTGGTTAACTAGAAGATTTTCCACAAGGAAAATATACAGTTTTGATTTTTGACAAGGAAATTGATTAGAAAATTATGGAAAAAGAAGTGATAAACTTAGTATTGGCCAGAGCTTAAAAAATGTCACCGGTTGCATGTCAGATCCTCCAGAAGCAGTGCACTTTTGGAGAATTTGACACGAGTAGTGCAGTATCTTTGAAAAGTCCGAGCAACATAGTTTTTTACATGCCCCTAAAATCCTGCCATGATTCAGTCAAGCTTCTTTTGTGCTATATATTTTGATAAATTTGCATAAGATCTGTCAAAACTCAAATACATATGCAAAAAAAAAATAAACAAATTGTTTCAATTGGACCAGTCAATAAAGGTACAGTGGAGTAGTTGATTCTCACCAGTCAATAACGGTACAGTGGAGTAGTTGATTCTCACCCTTTCCAGTAAAAACAACAACAAAAAACCCGAGTGTAATCCCATAAGTGGGGCCTGTGGAGGGTAAGATATAGTGATGTATGGTCTTACCCTACCTTTATAGGATAGAAAGGTTGTTTGTGATTGACCCTCGACAACCTTCCTCCTTTATCCAGGTTTGGGACCAACAATGTGAACGAGCTCGTATAGGTGGAGGTTTTCCAGTAAAAAGAAGCTACTTGAAAACACTAGTTTCAACAGAGAAAACTAAAGCTGAGGTAGGAGTAGTAACTAAAAGCTTCTACAATGGGTGTACCTATACCTTCACTTTGCTACTTACTGTAAGTGTAGAAGCAGTGGTACTTTGAGTTCGCGGACTTCAAACATAAAAGTGGTCAACATTTCAGGCAATTTTTTTCGATCAACAGAATTTCATGATTTTATATAACCAACACGCATACTCTTTGTATGCTTTGCAAATGCCAGAATCTAACACATATAGGTGGTACGGAGGCGAAATTGAAGAAAAAACAGCAGTTATATAACTATCTAAGCTTCTCAACACAAAAACTCAGCTCAATAACATAACAGAATTTAGTTAGTTCATAAAAGAACACAAGGGGAATGAGTGAAATCATTCACCTAAAAAGAGTTTAAAATGTAATAACTTACAGAAAAATCAGAAAAGCACACCTATACGAATGAACAGAAAATACCCATACTCTCTCAATGCTTAGCATGTACAGTTCACACGCTCCGAGCCATGGAGCCACCTGATGGAGACTGATCGACGTGTCTGGTAAACCAATTAAGATAATTGTTGTGTCCAACATATATACTAGATAGAACCTTATGTCCACGCAGCTTACAGTTACCTTCCAGTAACACCATCTGCAAAACCAACAATTTGTGGATGTAGTCATTACAACCAAATTGTAATAGTTAGACGTTAGTAAGAGGCAAATTTTTATAGCTATGAAAATGCATTGAACATAGTTTAAGAATGAGACTGAATGTAGTATTGTCTTAATACTGTACCTGAATTATGAGTCTTGATGACGAGCTCCAAATCAACATCATAATCTTCAACTTTTGTGTTTTGGATAGTCCTGGCTGATTCAACAACAGATCCATTGCAATTATCCACCTCAATGTACTTTAGAGAATGAATTTCTGCGAACCAAGAAGGGATCTCCACAAGTGACTGACAACAACGCAGAAACATGTGTTGAAGGTTAGAAAATGCATCATCGGAGACAGTCCATTCTCTAAAACTGGAGCAGTTCACTATTTTCAAAACTTTGAGTTCAACGAACTCGTCTTCCCTCACTTCCCATTTTTCACCCTCAAATTCAACAAAATTCAGTTCGAGTTCTTGAAGTTTCCGAAGCTGAGAAATGTTTGATAAGTGTTGAGAGCCCAGTATAAAGTAGGATACTTTCAATTTCTCGAGACTCAACGCGGAGATGAATACAAGATATGGTAGGGATTCTACATGTTCATCACCAAAAATGTCTAGCACCTCAAGGTGTGTTGGAAAATCCAACACACTGAATTGATCACTGCTCAAACCCTTAAATTTGCATTTCAGTTCCCGAATATTAGGCGTTTTCTCCAGCATCAATTCGGCATCCTTGACACATGAAAAGTATGGAGTAGAAAAAGTTACCAAATCATTAAGTTCCGAGTCCTCAAGCAATTCCTCTGCAGTAAAGGAAGGGGAAATGTGCAGATGTCTCAATTTAGCCATGTTCCAAATTGTTGAGGGTACTGACAAATGCCCTCCCATTCCATTGACAATCAAAGTTTCAAGGTTCCACAACATGTGTATGGATGATGTAATTGACTCGTGAGAGGTTCGTGTAGCAAAATATCTCAAGTAGACCATGTTAGTTGGGAAAGAATCAATCACAGTGAACTCCAAATCCAATACTTTTAGAAACCGAAAATCATGAAACATGTCTGAGGCATTAGCAATCGAAGAGGATGCATTTATGTTAGCTTTCCTGAACAACACAGAGCTAACAAGTGAGCAAGACGAACTCCATTCTACTAGATCACCAACTTCAGCATAGAATGCCAGTCGACGTTGACCAAGCTGCTTGGGAAAGGTAACATCTCCTTGGGACCTAATATAAGGAAAATGGTACAATAGTAAGATTAATTTCTACTAGGTCATCAACTTCATTACTTTATCGATTGAACAAACAAATTACGAGTTAATTAATTGGTCTATTACCTCTGTATCCTTTGTATAAGATTCTCCGAATGTGCTCTTGCCTTGCAGAAATGAAACAAGACATCATGAATGCGACATACTTTGACCTTAGTACCACAACTCCTCTTAGAAAGCATCACTAGATTACTTTCAACAAGATTCTTCAAATAACCTTCTGCTATGTCTTCCAAACTCTTGTGTTTATCATATTTAACAAAGCCTTCTCCAATCCACAACAATGTTAACTTTGAAATGTTAATTTCTTCGTGATCTGAGAACATTCCAAAGTAAAGAAAGCAGGACTTTAAATGATACGGCAAGTTCTGATAACTTTGTTCTATAATGTTCTCCGGGTAACAGCTTATTTCAGTACCTAAACTCCTAGCCACTTGCTTCCAACATTGTTCCGTCCTCTCCATCCCAGCTAGTATAGAGGCCACAAAAACAATTGAAAGAGGCAGCCCCCCACACTTTCGTACTATCTTGGGCCCAACTTTTTCAAAGAGAGGGGAGCAGAATCCTTCACCAAATACTTTCTTTTTTAGTAATGTCCAACTTTCACCATCATTCAGCATGCGAAGATATAGGGGTTGACTAATTGATCTAGCATAGTAGGCAACATTAGAGTTTCGCGTTGTTAGAAGAATTCTACTTCCATTATTGGCATCATAGAAGCAAGATTCCAAATCATCCCACGCGCTATCATTTGGTATGTCATCAAGGAGGATGAGATATCTTCCGGTTTGTAAAATCTGGCGAAGCATAGCAGCTAAATCACTAGTCTCTTCACTAAGAAGAGAGTTCTCATCAATAGAAACATGTAGTGTCTTCAGAATAGACAGTAACCATTCCCTCCGTGAATGTACTGAAGACATGTAACATTGTGCACAGATATCAAAGTGATCGACAACTGATTTATCCAAAAGGAGTTTGTTGGCCAAGGCTGTCTTTCCTGCCCCAGGCATGCCAAAAATTGATATAATATCTAGCTTTTTGGATCCTCTTGTTAGTTGGTCTCTCAGTTTAGTAATTACATCCTCAAAGCCTACAATATCATCATTAATCGTTTGAGTATGAGAAGGGTAAGCATCGATGGTACCATGTGACGGCGCTGAGTCAACCTCAAGACTTTGGATCTTTGCTGCTACTGCTCTAATCTCCTTTATGAGTTCCAAGAGCCAAAGCATGATGCACCAATCAGGAAATTTATTGCTTACACAAGCATCCACGATATATTCAACCTCATATGCTTTGCCAATCACCAGGGCCACAGAATGCTGAAGCTTGTCATATTTGTTGCGTCTCTCTAATGCAACAGATCTGATAAAAGGTTGCAACCTCTCCAGTTCTGTTTGAATCATTTGAAGTTCATTCGTGAAATGAGCAAGCGAACTTGAATAACGGTCATGGAACTTCTTCAGGTTGCTTAAGAGGAAATCAACATAGCCTATTCCATGAATACTTGGCAAACTAGATTGGAACTCCTTTCGGATAATGTGGTAGATCAATGTCTTGATGCGCTCAATAGTACCTTGCAAATCAGGAGTCACTTTTTCCGATGCCACATCTTCATACAATGAATAAACACAAAGTCCAGAATCAACCACCACAGTGTCAATGTCTTGAAGGTGAAATTCAAGAACTTGTACAGACAGACATCTGAAATTGTCAACTAAGAGGTGAAGCATCTCCTGAAGGACTAGTGTTTGAACTGTCAACGCAACGTCCATCTGACTATGTGTTGGTAGCTCTTCCAAGTTGTGTTGGAGAGTCTCCATAAAGCCAGCTACACAATCAGCTGCATTCTCAATTTGTATAATCGGATGCGTTACAGCTTGCAGGACATCAATATAGATCTTACGCACGTCTGGCTGGATGAGTTTAATCTTCATCTGCACAAGATCAGATAACAAACTATTCATTTCTTGATTTTCACTGTAATACAACCAGACAATAGTTGCTGCACGACCAACCACAAGTAAAACATGAGTCACGAAAGCATGTAAGCTTTTCGGCTCCATGGATCTGCCCGAAACAAAGCAAACAAAATTCCTCAGTAACTTCAACTCCTTTAAGACAGAATCTCCCAGTTCAACAAAATCAGCCAGATTCTGAATGACAGTATCAATGAATTCCACTACAAATTCAGGGGTATCGATACCGTCTTTATTGGATAATACTAAATGGATATCTCGGATTTCCAACTTAGTGATCCGTATCTTTTCTTGTATCCGAGAGGTAACGCGATCAATGTGATGGATCTTGTTGACTTTTTTGAGGTCAACGACAGCATCTTGAAACAGACCTTGAACTTTGTATGTGAAATCTGGCATATATGATAAATCTGTGAAGCTGAGGAAAATATGCAGGAATTCGAAATCCGTTTTAAGGAATCTGATTCGGTCCTTTGAAGTTTCGGGCATTTCTGAATCCCATTGAACTGCAATCTGCTGCAGAGCTTCAAGGAGATTATCTTTATCTGGAAACATCATCCGCCCTCCTTCTCACAACTCACAACTAGTGTTAATTGCTTACTCAATGATGGATGCACTGTTCATTTTTCTTGATGATTCATTTGAAGAACAACGACTGTGTCTTCAGTTTTTTGCTACCAAATGCCCAAAAGAGTTGAACATTTCAGTTTTTCCAATTTTGTCAATTTCATAAATTATTTTCTATTCTAGTAAAAATAAAAGATGCTCTCAAAAATATTTTTCATTCATAAATCAAATACTAAATTTTTTTTTTGAAAAATATCTTCTACTCACCAACCAAACATGAGAAAATAAATTCAAAATTTATTATTTTCCAGGAAAAGAAAAACATTTTCCTTCGTACCTAAATGTCGTTGGTGTTGAATTATTGCACAAGAGGGAATTTTTTAATAGACACACCCTAAATGTCGTTGGTGTTTGAATTATTGCATAAGAGGGAATTTTTTAATAGAAGTTGTAATTTTTTTATTTTTAATATTTAGAATATCGAGTACTGCCGAAAAGTCTCACCAAATTAATCTTGTTTAATAGTATCAATAATTTTGTTTATGATAACTTGTTGAGAATACAAAGAGAAAGAACCTTGTTGACTTTTAACAATTTCACAGCAATGAACCATAATATTCTTCAATCTCTGCAACATCTTGAAGATCAATGGGGTTTAGATATGCCGGAGAGTTTAGAGGATGTAATAAAGTTCCTTAAAAGAGAGTTTACGTTTCTTGATTTTTTTCTCAGCTTACAGAGCTTCGTAGATTTATCATACATGCTTGAAATCGTACACAAAGTTCAAGCTCTGTTTCATGATGCTGCTGTTAAACTTACAGAAATCAGCGAGATGGATCATGTTGATGGCGTTACCAATCAATTGCAAGTCAACATTCAGAAGACTAAGTTGGAAATAAAATGTGAATACTTATTTCCAAAAGTCAACAATGATGGTATTGTTGATGTTACTCCCAAAGTTGTAATCGATCTCATCGATACTGTTGTAGTGAATCTGGGTGATTTATTGAAGGTTTCTTGTTCTAGTTCACTACTTTTTGTTCGTGGACCTAACAAAGAGATCGGAGATGTTTTTAAGGAGTTGAAGTTATTGAGAAATTTTGTATGCTATGTTTCGGACAGATTCATAGAGATGAAAAGTCAATATATTGATTTCTTCATTCATGTTTTAGAGGTGACCAACCACGCTGCAATGGTTGCCTGGTTGTATCTCCCAAGAAATGACAACGAAAATCAGGAAACAAACTGTTTACTTTCTGATCATTTGAACATGAAGATTAAGCCCATTGACCCAAGCATCCGCAAGATCTATATTGATGTGTTGCAAGCTCTACGATCAGAATGGCGTCCGATTATTCCAATTGATCATGTAGCTAATTGTGTAGCTGACTTTGTCGAGACTCTCCGGCACAACTTGAAGGCAATATCGGTTAGTAATCCCAAAACTCATCAAATAGCAGACCTTCAGGAGATGCTCAACCTCTTAATTGCTAATCTCTCCATTCAAGATCTTGAAATTCACCTTCAAGATATCGATACTGTGATGATTGATTCCGGAATACTTGTCTACTCGTTGTGTGAAAATGTGGTGTTAGGGGAAGTGACTATTGATTTACCAGTTATGATTGAGCACATCAAGATATTGATCTACCACATCATCCGGAAGGAGTTCCAATCTAGTTTGCCAAGGATTCATGGACTAGGCTATGTTGATTTCGTCTTAAGCAATTTGAAGGAGTTTCAAGACCGTTATCCAGATTCGCTTGCTTTTATGAAGACTCAACTTCAAATAATTCAAGCAGAACTGGAGAGCGTCCAGCCTTTTCTGAGGTTTGTTGCAAAAAAACAATACAATATTCACAACGAACTTCAGAATAGTGTGGCTCTACTGATTGGCAAAGCATATGAGGTAGAATATATAGTTGATGCTTGTGTGAGCAAAAGAGTTCCGGACTGGTGTCTCATGCTTTGGCTCTTGGACATTAGCACAGAGGTTGCAGAGATGCAACAAAAGAAAATGTTTGAGGTTGACTTAGTGTCACCATACACCATTGATACTGACACTTCCAGCAAGTGGTCAGAACTGAAAAAAAGGCCAGGGATCAACGGAAAAACTATAGGTTTTGAAGATGAGATCGAAAAATTGATACATCGACTAACAGGAGGATTCGAAGGACTGGATATTATCTCCATTGTTGGTATGCCTGGAGCAGGAAAGACAACTTTGGCCAACAGACTCTATTCTTATCATCCAGTTGTCTATCGTTTTGATATTCTTGGATATTGTCATGTGTCTCCAGTATATTCGAAGCGGGGCGTATTATTGTCTCTTCTGGCGACCCTACGTGTTTCTATTGATGAAAACTCTCTTCTTAGTAAAAGGACTAGTACATTAGAAGATATCCTTGTCAGAAATTTACGATCCCGGAGATATCTTATCCTACTTGATGACGTGTGGGATCGCAATGTGTGGGGTGATTTAAAACGTTACTTTCCTGATAGCAATAATGGAAGTAGAATTCTTCTTACAACAAGAAATGATGATGTTGCCTACTATGTTGAATCAGTTGGTAAACCTCATAATCTTCGCTTGTTGACCTATGAAGAAAGTTGGGAGCTACTATGTATTGAAGTGTTTGGCAACAAAAGTTGCTCTCCTCTCCTTGAAAAAGTTGGGCAAGAAATAGCGAGAAAGTGTGGAGGTTTGCCGCTATCAATTGTTTTGGTGGCTGGTATTCTGTCAAAGATGGAGAAGACAGAAGAATGTTGGAGTCGAGTGGCTAAGGACTTAGGTTCCTACATGGCCAGCGACGCAAAGGCTATTATTGAACCAAGTTTTCAGCATTTGCCCTATTATCTAAAGCCTTGCTTTCTATATTTTGGAACATTTTTAGAGGACGAAGAAATCAATGTTTCAAAGTTAACATGGATGTGGATTGCAGAAGGCTTTGTTAGCAATCTTGAAGGAAAGAGTTTGCAGGACATAGCGAAAGGTTACTTGGATATTCTTATAAGAAGAAACCTAGTGATGAATGCTAAGCGGAGTTCTGACGGTAACGTCAAAGCATGCCGTGTTCATGATCTATTGCTTGATTTCTGCAAGAAAAAAGGAGGGGAAGAGCATTTTCTATCATGGACAAAATGGTAAGAGATTACTTAATTGTGCTTTATTTGTTCAATCAATCAAGTATTCAAGTTGTATTTGAAAATGAATTTATACTAATGGAAACATACACAGCAACAGGGACCAAAACGACAAATCTTTGTCAGCTACATCCTCTCAGAAGAAGCTCACTCAACGTCGTCCAGTGTTCATTGAAGAGGAGAATCTTGTAGAATGGAGTTTGTCTAGCTGTCTTGTTGACTCTGTACTTTTCAAAAGATTAGATGTTTCTAGTCACCAAATCTACTACTTCAAGTTTCTTAAAGTGTTGAATTTGGAGTCCACTGTTATCAATTCTTTCCCAACGGTGCTAGTTTACCTGAGGTATTTTGCTGCACAAACTGATAAGGATTCAATTACATCGCTCATAGACAATCTTTGGAACCTTGAAACGTTGATACTCAAGCCAACAAAAGGAAAGTTGAAACTACCCGTTACAATTCGGAAGATGGTTAGACTGAGGTATTTGTGCATTGATAACGCTTATTTCACTTTAAATGATGTAGAAGGATTACTTGAGAAGTTGGAAATTCTTTCCACTCCATGCTTTTCATGTGCAAAGGATGTGGAATTGCTAGTGCAAAAAACACCAAATCTTCGGGAGCTGAGATGCTCATTTGTTGATTTTAGACAAGAATATTTCCCTGAATTGTATTTCCTAACACGGCTTGAGACACTCCAGATTCATTTAGCGGCAAATTCAATGGCGGCTGGTCCATACAACTTCCCACCAACTCTCAGAAATTTGACACTATCCAACTTTTTCATAGACAGTTGTCTTGAATCCAAAATTTCATCACTTCCCATTCTTTGCGTACTGAAACTGGTATCAGTTTTCTTTGATAATGACGAGTGGGAAGTGAGAGATGGCGAGTTCTCTGGACTCAGGGTGTTGAAGCTAGTAAAATGTGAATTTTTTGATGAATGGAAAGCTTCAGATCATGCCTTTCCTATACTTGAACATTTAGTTTTGCGTGAATGTCCATATCTTATGGAGATTCCTTCTTCTTTTCAAGACATCCCTACTCTAAATTCCATCAAGGTAAAGTCGTGCAGTGAATCTGTTGAGCAGTCAGCCATAAAAATGAAAAGAGAGCTAGAAGATATTTATGGGAGTGACCATCTCATGGTCTTCATCCAGAGGGAGCTGAACAAGGACAGTTTATCAGGTACATTACGTCTCAGTTTCGTTTTAATTGCATTTTTGTTACTTGTTAGAAAAAGCAACTTCCTATTTCGTTTTCACTCTCCCAGTCTTTGAAAATATATGATTTCATGATTAAATAGGAGCTCCAAAACTGAGAATGGCAGAGCACTTTGAGAATTCGGTTCCTAAAGGGGAGTCGTTGATGGGGAAGATCGCCTAAGGTGACGATTACTCATCGTTATCGAAATGAGACGATAACCAGACGAATAAGTCGGAGCAGCAGATTATGTAGGTATTCCGAAGGAAAAAAAAGATTCAAAAGATTTTAAGTGGAGGCAAACTTGCTGATAAGCAAAAGAGATATAACATGAATGATATTTAATTATCTTCTTTGTACAACTATAAGATTAGTTGTTGTATCTCATTATTGTATATATTTCTCATCAGCTTATGAATAAGAGAGAATACTTCTTATTGTGGAGGTACAAAAAAGATATCTGCAACTATAATTGTTGCAGCAACTGTTATTTGGGTTCTTTTTTAATTGCTTGACCCCTTTCTGCTCCCTTGGTGACTCGAACTCGCAATCTTTGGGTTGGAAGTGAAAGGTGCTTACTATCCAAGCAACTCCATCCCGTCAGTTTTCAAAAATAACTTCATAACTGGTTATTATATTTTGTATATTCTTCATTTCTTTCACCTTTATGGAATAAATATTTGTCTTTTCAATTTGAACAGTCATCTCTTAAACGGAAAAGACTCAAAAATACCCCTAAACTATCGCAAATAACTCAGCTATATCCTTGAATTATATTATGACTCAAAACTACCCTTCCCATCAAAGTATTGGGTCATACTTACCCTTCTAATTAACATAAAATGTTAAGTGTCACGTGGATGCCACATGGACGTCACATAAGCGTCAAACATTTCACACTTCCACGTAAACTAATAAGATCCTTAACATCTAATTTTCACCTCATTTCGCAGCTAGGGTAAGAAACGATTTCACAGATTTAGGGAATATAATATTTATCACTCAAACATTTTTCTTAATACTAATATTTATGTAAGTTTTTAGAACTTTGTAGTCAATAAAATTGGGTTACACGCACAAGACGCGTGTACAGAAACTAAGAGGTCAAGCATCTCCTAAAGGACTAGTATTTGATCTGTCAACACAACGTCCATCTGACTATGTGTTGGTAGCTCTTCCAAGTTGTGTTGGAGAGTCTCCATAAAGCCAGCTACACAATCAGCTGCATTCTCAATTTGTATAATCGGATGCGTTACAGCTTGCAGGACATCAATATAGATCTTACGTACTTCTGGCTGAATGAGTTTAATCTTCATCTGCACAAGATCAGATAACAAACTATTCATTTCTTGATTTTCACTATAATACAACCAGACAATCATTGCTGCACGACAAACCACAAGTAAAACATGAGTCACGAAAGCATGTAGGCTTTTCGGCTCCATGGATCTGCCCGAAACAAAGCAAACAAAATTCCTCATTAACTTCAGCTCTTTAAAGACAGAATCTCCCAGTTCAACAAAATCATCCAGATTCTGAATGACAGTATCAATGAAATCAATTACAAATTCAGGGTTATCAATACCGTCTTTATTGGATAATACTAAATGGATATCTCTGATTTCCAACTTAGAGATACGTATCTTTTCTTGTATCCGAGAGGTAACGCGATCAATGTGATGGATCTTGTTGACTTTTTTGAGGTCAACGACAGCATCTTGAAACAGACCTTGAACTTTGCATGTGAAATCTGGCATAAATGATAAATCTGTGAAGCTGAGGAAAATATGCAGGAATTCGAAATCCCTTTTAAGGAACCTGATTTGTACCTTTGAAGTTTCCGGTATGTCTGAATCCCATTGAACTGCAATCTGCTGCAGAGCTCAAGGAGATTATCTTTGTCTGGAAACATCACTCCGCCCTCTTTCTCGCAACTCACAAGTACTGTTAATTGCTTACTCAATGATGGACACACTATTCATTTGAAGAACAATCACTGTGTCTTCAGTTTTTAGCTACCAAATGCCAAAAGACATTTCAGTTTTTCCACTGTTTGACTTTGGCATTTTGAATGAGACAATAAATCCCCTTAGATGTTAAATCAAAGAGTTGAATTATTCATATATTTTTGAAGACATAAATTTATAAACAAACACTCAAGTTGAGTATTCAACATATAAATGTTTTGAGCTATCCAGATAATCATTTTGTAAGTTGAGTATTCAACTAATATATTGGAGACGAGTTGAGTTATCTAGACGTTTATACTCAAAGTTTGAGTGTTTACTCATCATACCAAGTTTAAATGTCTATTAATGTATTGTGCCTTTTTTAAAAATGTCAAAAAAACGACCCTTAATAGTATAAGTTATGAAAATAAGTGATAATGGTAGGCAATGGTGAAAGCAAATGAAGTAGGGATGAAGAGTCTTCTTTGTAAAGAATAAACATCTTAATATACTTTGTTAAATCTTAATAATCTGAATCATTCAAATCTATTCAAATTCACTTAAGTGATTATATAATTTTAAAAAATGTCATTTTAACCCATTTAATGGTTAATACCTGAATAATTAAGATTGAAATCTAAAAAATACAGCAGTCATGAAAGAACCAAAATCCTAAAACAAAAAGGTTTGATCAACATAGAACAAATCATTGCATAATAATTTTTACTATGAATATCGTTTCATAGTCCAATCATCGCATAATAATTTCCAATTATTAGTTAATCATGAACAGATCATTGAATACACTTCAGAATATTTATTTCCTTGGTTTGGTCGTTTCCCTGCTCGTTTAACTATGGTTTAGCTCCAAATAGCTCGAGACTCACCTGCTCATCAAAATATAAGCAGAATCACTAAATTAAATATACTTCGTTTGGTGCAACCACCAGTATTCTGTCATGAATATTGAATATACGAAGTCAATTAATTTGAGAAAAGCATTTAACTTCAGTTGCATTGGTTCAACGGCATACCTGATAACCAATTTGAGAGTTGAGTTGTTACTGTTATACTAGTGGATGAAGACCTCGAAACCAGAAGCTCCGTGCAAATACTTTGATGATTCTTTGGTTTGCATGACTGAATTGGCAAGCATGTCATTGCAGGATATAATCTTAAGCGATTTCAGGGACGAAGAATGCTCAAAACAATAAGGGATGTTCTTGAGGTGCTGGCATCTTTTCAGTTCCAAGCGTTCAAGGCATGGAAAGGCATCATCTGAGGCATACCATCTTGAAAAAGAAGGATTTTCTAGTTTCAAGATTCTGAGTCGAAGGAACTGCTCATCGTTCACTTCCCATACATTGGATCTAATGGTAACTTCTAGCAGCTTGAGTACCTCAAGATTTGAAAGGGTTGCGACTTCATTAAGATCTATCCGGAAATAGGACAGTGTCAACTTCTTCAAGTTTCTTGGGATGTTCAAATCATTGATCCAGGTCAATTGTTCACCAGAAGAAATCTTGAGCATTTCAAGCTTATTAAGTTTGCTAAATGCAGGAAATGAGCCTTCAAATTTGGAAACTTCACATCTCATTTTTCGAAGATTTGGTGTCTTCTCCAAGATCTTATCAGCATTCTTCACACGAGAAAAACATACTGAGGAAATCGTTTGCAGATCATCCATTGTAGAGGAGGTTTCTGAGAATTCCTTTCTATTGTTTAAAGTGAAGAATGCTTGATCATATATGTGTAGATGTCGCAACTTAACCATCTTCCAAATGGTATTTGGTAATGATACTCGTCCTCCAACTCCTCGAACTATTAAAGTTTCAACGTTCAGAAGATCGGTTGGGAGTGATAATGTATCTTCAACAGTCCGAAAAGCAAGATACCTCAAAAAGGTTAGTCCTTGTGGTAATGCATCAACTATGGTGAATTCAAAATCTAACACCTTCAGAAAGCTGAACCTTTTAAAAATGTCTGATGCATGATCTATCGAAGAGAATGCAGTATTTCTAACCTCCCTGAATTGGAAAGACTTCAGATTAGAGAAATACGAACACAATGTAAGATTATCACACCGAGAATGAAGGGAAAAACGCCATGAAGTCCTGGTCTTTCGATAAAGGTCAAATATGTCCCTGCAAGTGGAGAAATTGGTATAATTAATGTAATTTCCAAAAGAATGACTGATTCAAGAAAAACAACAAAGGTTTTAATTACCCTTTTATCCTCTGTGCGAAACTCTCCAACTCGGCTTTCTTCCTGCAAAATTCAAGCAACAGATCATGAATATGACATGCCTTGATCTTACCATCAAAACTTCTTTTAGAAACCATCACTAGGTTTCTCTCAACAAGATTCTCCATGTAATCATCTGCAATATCCTCCGGAAGCCTCTCCGAGTGAGTTTTCACAAAACCTTCTGATATCCATAACCATGTTAACTTTGAGACTTGAATCTCTCTGCCCTCCGAAAATACTGCAAGATATAATAAGCATTTTCTCAAATGATGTGGTAAATACCAATAGCTAAGTTCCATGGTACGTTCAAAGTGAGCCTGAATATCTACACTTAATTTGGTTGCCACTTGTTCCCAGCGATGTCTTTCCTTCGGCATCCTTGCAAGAACACCTGCTACCAGAACAATTGATAGGGGCAGCCCTTGACACTTTTGTGCTATGCTTCTTCCAACATCCTCTAAAACCAAGGGGAACCTTTCTTTATTGAACACCTTATTCTGTAACAAAACCCAACTTTCTTCATTAGACAACATATGAAGAACATATAGATCACTATCATGTTTAGTAGCACGAGAGGCAACACCATAAAACTGAGTCGTCAGAATGATTCTGCTTCCATTGTTAAAATCACTGAAGCATACTTTTAAATCAGCCCATACACTAGAACCCCAGATATCATCAACGAAGATAAGGAATCTCTTGGACACTAAAAGTTTGCGAAGCTTATCTGCCAGTACATAGTCAGTCTCTCCTTCAAAATCAGTTGTATCTTTAGTTATATCTCCTAGTAGGGCTAGTAACAAGTCCTTCCGTGAATGTTTTTGAGAGAGACAACATTGGGCACGTATATGAAATCGAGAGACAACTGACGGATCAAAGTATAGGTAGTTTGCCAAAGTGGTCTTTCCCACTCCAGGCGCTCCACAAATTGAGATGACTTCAAGATTTGAAGACCCTCCAATTAGTTTATGTCTTAGTTTGTCCATCTCATAATAACGACCCACCATTTCTTCATTCATGCCAGGATTCCTAGCAAATTGTGAAGAAGTATCTGCATTGGAAGCATTTGTGATGTTATGCAATACCAAGTCGAGCACATTCTTTCTAAGGTGATACCGGGTAAATAGTGCAAAAATAACAAGCTCTGGGGAGTGATAGGACCATTCCATAGTTTAGATGTATAATTGACAATTTCACTATTGTTTAGATGTGTTTCTATGTCTTAACCCGAAAACAAATGTTTTTTCCATAGAAATTTTACTTCATACAGTACTAGAAATGATAGCAACTACAACAAAATCACTTGTGTTTTGATCAACTTGATTTAATATTTCAAAATTTATGCGGAGTTTTCTTAAAATTAATATAAATTTATAGTACTACTACTATTTCAAGATATTTGACCAAAAATAGAAATTGTACAGCTCCAAACAAAAAAAAATATGAGGAATTTAAAGAAAAATACTTTTTCTAATAAACAAAAATGCAATTAAAGGTGAGTAAATGGGAGTGACATGTAATTGCATTTTCTCAGTAGCGTACCTGATAACCTATCTCTGTTCTCCTGGTTTTGTTTGATTTCTGCGGCTGACCGCTCAACAGATTTGCTGCACGACTTCACCTTGATGGATAGAGACTTGTCTCGAAAACGAAAAGGGATCTTCTTGAGATATGGACATTCACGCAAAACCAAATGTTTAAGGCTACTAAAGGCATCATCCGAGACATTCCATTCTTCAAGAAATTCACATTTTACAAGCTTCAAGACCTCGAGTTGAAAGAACTCGTCATCTCTCACTTCCCACTCATCATTGTCAAAGAAAATTGATACCAGTTTCAGCACGCGAAGGTTGGGAAGCTTTGGAATGTTGGATCGGTGAGAACTGCCCAGGAAAAAGTTGGATAGTGTCAAATTTCTGACCACCGCTGGGAAGATGTATGGACGACTAACTGTTGAATCTGCTGCTAAATGAATCTCAAGTGTCTCAACGAAGTCCAAGCAAGGTAAACATTCTTGCCTGAAATCAACAAATGAGCATCTCAGCTCCCGAAGATTTGGTGTTTTTTGCACTAGCAATTCGACATCCTTTGCACATGTAAAGCATGGAGTGGATAGAACTTCCAACTTCTCAAGTAATCCTTCCTCGCCATTCAAAGTGAAGTAAGCGTTATCGATGCACAAATGTCTCAATCTAACCATCTTCATAATTGTAACGGGTAGTTTCAGCTTTCCTTTTGTTGGCTTGAGTATCAGCGTTTCAAGGTTCCAAAGATTGGCAATGAGCGATGTAATTGAATCCTGATCAGTTTGTGCAGCAAAATACCTCAAGTAAACTAGCACCGTTGGGAAAGAATTAATAACAGTGGACTCCAAATTCAACACTTTAAGAAACTTGAAGTGGTAAAAAATTTGCAAGACTTGGCGACTAGAAACATCTATTCTTCTGAAAAGTACAGAGTCAACAAGACAGCTAGACGAACTCCATCCTACAAGATTCTCCTCTTCAATGAAGACTAGACGACGTTGAGTGAGCTTCTTCTGAGAGGATATACTTGACAAAGATTTGTCGTTTTGGTCCCTGTTGTTGTGTATGTTTCAATTAGTATAAATTCATTTTCAAATACAACTTGAATACTTGATTGAATGAACAAATAAAGCACAATTAAGTAATCTCTTACCATTTTATCCATGATAGAAAGTGCTCTTTCTCTGCTTTTTTCTTGCAGAAATCAAGCAATAGGTCATGAACACGGCATGCTTTGACGTTACCATCAGAACTCCTCTTAGCATTCATCACTAGGTTTCTTCTAATAAGATTCTCCAAGTAAACTTTTGCTATGTCCTGCAAACTCTTTCCTTCATGATCCTTTACAAATCCTTCTCCAATCCACAACCATGTTAACTTTGAAACATTGATTTCCTCATCCTCTAAAAATGTTCCAAAATATAAAAAGCAAGGCTTTAGATAATAGGGCAAATGCTGGTAACTTTGCTCTATGATGTCATTTAAGGCATTTGACATATTGATACCTAAATGTTTAGCCACTTCATTCCAACATTCTTCTGTCTCCTCCATATTTGATAGAATACCAGCCACCAAAAAAATTGACAACGGCAGACCTCCACACTTTCTTGCTATTTTTTTCCCAACTTTTTTAAGAAGGGGAGAGCACCTTTCATTGCCAAACACTTCCATTTTTAGTAGCTTCCAACTTTCTTCATGGGTCAAGGAGCGAAGATGATGGGGTTTATACACTGATTTAACATAGTCGGCAACATCATGATATCTCGTTGTAAGAAGAATTCTACTTCCATTATTGTCATCAGGAAAGCAACATTTTAAATCATCCCACGCCTTGTGATCCCATACGTCATCAACGAGGATAAGATATCTCTTGGAACGTAAAATTCTGGAAAGAATATCTTTTAATTCATCAGTCTCTTCACTAACAAGAGATGTTTCATCAATAGAAACCTGTAGCATCGCCAAAAGAGAGAGTAATAGGCCCCTCTGCGAATATACTGGAAAAACATGACATTGTGCACGGATATCAAAGTGAGAGACAACTGAATTATAAGAATAGAGTCTGTTTGCCAAAGTTGTCTTTCCTGCTCCAGGCATACCAACAATGGAGATAATGTCCAGCATTCTGGATCCGCGTGTTAGCTGGCGTATTAATGTTTTGATCTCATCTTCAAAACCTATCATTTCTTCTTTGATGCCTGGATTCTTTTCCAAATTTGACGACTTACTGGAAGTATCAGTAGCAATGGTGTAAGGTAACACTAAGTCAACCTCAAACATTTTCTTTTGTTGCATCTCTGCAACCTCTGAGCTAATGTCCACGAGCCAACGCATGAGACACCAGTCCGGAACTCTTTTGCTCACACAAGCATCAACAATATATTCTACCTCATATGCTTTGCCAATCAGTAGAGACACACTATTCTGAAATTTGTCGTGAATATTGTATTGTTGTTCTGCAACAAACTTCAGAAAAGGTTGCACGCCATCCAGTTCAGTTTGAATTATTTGAAGTTGAGTCTTCACAGAATCAAGCGAATCTGCATATCGTCTTTGGAACTCATGAAGATTGCTTAAGGCGAAATCAACATAGCCTAGTCCATGAATCCTTGACAAACTAGATTGGAACTCCTTTCGAATAATGTTGTAGATCAATATCTTGATGCGCTCAATGGTACCTGGCAAATCAATACTCACTTCCCCTAGCACCACATCTTCACACAACGAGTAAACGAGTATTCCAGAATCAATCATCACAGTGTCGATATCTTTAAGGTGAAATTCAAGAGCTTGTATGGACAGATTGGCAATTAAGAGGTTGAGCATCTCCTGAAGGTCTGCTATTTGATGAGTATTTGGATTACTAACCGATATTGCCTTCAAGTTGTGTTGGAGAGTCTCCACAAAGCCAGCCACACAATTATCTACATGATCAATTGAAATAATCGGACGCCATTCTGATCGTAGAGCTTGCAACACATCAATATAGATCTTGCCGATGCTTCGGTCAATGGGCTTAATCTTCATGTTCAAATGATCAGAAAGCAAATCATTCGTTTCCTGATTTTCTTTCTCATTGCTTGGGAGATACAACCAGGCAATCATTGCAGCGTGGCTGGTCACCTCTAAAACATGAACGAAGAAATCAATAGGTTGGCTTTTCAGCTCTTTGAATCTGTCCGTAACGAAGCATACAAAATTTCTCAATAACTTCAACTCCTTAAAAACATCGCGGATCTCTTTGTTAGGTCCACGAACAAAAAGTAGTGAACTAGAACAAAAAACCTTCAATAAATCACCCAGATTCACTACAACAGTATCAATGAAATCGATCACAAATTTGGCGGTGACAACAATACCATCCTTGTTGACTTTTGGAAATAAGTATTCGCGTTTGATTTCCAACTTAGTCTTCTGAATGTTGACTTGCAGTTGATCGGTAACGCCATCAACATGATCCATCTCGCTGATTTCTCTAAGGTTAACGGCAGCATCATGAAACAGAGTTTGAACGTTGTGTACGATTTCAGGCATGTATGATAAATCTGTGAAGTTCTGTAAGCTGAGAAAAAAATCAAGGAATGTATACTCTCTTTTAAGGAACTTGATTACATCCTCTAAACTCTCCGGCATATCTAAACCCCATTGATCTTCAAGATGTTGCAGAGATTGAAGAATATTATGGTTCATTGCTGTGAAATTGTTAAAGTCAACAAGGTTCTTTCTCTTTGTATTCTCAACAAGTTATCATAAACAAATTATTGATACTATTAAACAAGATTAATTAGGTGAAACTTTTCGGCAGTATTCAAGATTCTAAATATTAAAAATGAAAAAATTACAACTTATATTAAAATATTCCTTCTTTTTGAATCTTCAACCTGGATTATGTATAGATATGAGATAATCATGTGCTTGGTCACAAGTTACAGAGACCTTCAAACTAATCAACTAGTTAGACAACAATTTTGCAGCCTTCTACAGTAATCTCAAGTTCACATCTTAACTTTCTCAATACTTGGGTGAGCAAGTATGAAGAAAATCTTCTATCTCTATTTTATAAGTAAAGAGAATTCCTATTTATATAGAAACTAGCTTTTATCCGTAATATTCGAAGAAGTTTCTTCAATTTTGCCAAGAGGAATATATGTTTTATGTTAAAAAACTTCTACATAAAATTATTATTATTAAAGGTTAATTATATATAATGTGTGCATTAACAATGTCACAACTTTCAATATTACCAAAAAAAAAATAGAAATATAAATCCACGCAATTGCATAAAAAAGGGGTTAATCAATAGCCTAAAATAATAATAATTTAATAGTATTAACGTATGTTAATATGTTATATTACGAAATTAAAAAGTATGTGAATTTTAAATAATATTGTCATCATTGTATGAAAGATTCACAATTTATATTACTTTTGTATAATTTATTTTTTTAAAAAAAATTGATTGAATTAACCCTCTAAATTAATAATAATAACAATAATTATACAAATTAGTATTTTAATTATGTCTATCTTAATCATTTCAAATTTTATGATCATATGGTTCTCTTTTATATAAAACTAGTATCTGGAACATGGGTTGCACGTTTGTCCCTTAATATTTTTATTTTAAGTTCGTCTTTATAAAGTTCAATTATATAATAAGAAATGCAAAAATTAACAATTTTAGTTATGATTTAATCTCAAATGATATGAATATGTCTATGAATAGCTAATTATTTTTTTAGATCAAACAACTTATTTATTGAAGTAGTTTACAATGAATTTCTACTCGAAAAATTAATAAACAGATCTAAAAGTCTTTGACGAAAGTAGCAAAGACATGAAGAAGAAATAAATGCAATTCTAGTCATTGCTGAAATCACAAATATAAGATTCTTTTTCTTTCGTGCTTATATGAATTGCATTCTTCTTCTTTTTTAAAAAAAATATGCAATAGTATTTTTTTAATGAAAATAGAAAAAATTGACGAACATTATTCTCATTTTCGAATATCTTTTGATCTTTGTTTCCATAAGATGAAAATTAATTATATGAACCAAAAGATTAATTTAAGAAATTGGGATAAATAGTTCTAATTTAAAAATACTCATTCCGTTTTCATATCAAACACTATATTGCTAAACATACTAAGATTGAGGCTTCAACCACACATACAATATAAAAAGGATACATATACCTGGAAAAAAAGAATCTCTAGCAGAATGAGAATGAATGGAAGATGAGAGCAAGAAAACTTATTGTGTACCTATATAGAGTTTTGTAATGTAAAGAATATTAAAAGATGGAGAAAATTATATAAACATTGATCAACAATAACTAAGAAAAATATGACATGAAACGTTTTTGGATTGTAATCAATAAGTAATCCAACGTTAAACTCAAAACCTTCCCACTTATAATAATACTAGTCTTTGGGAACGTGCTCTGCACGTTTATCCCGTATAATTATCATTATAAAACTTCTTTATATTTTTTTAAAAATTTGAGAATTTCTCCTCTTATAGTCGTATGCATAACAAGAAGTTGTTGTCGAATGAAAGTAATATTTTGCAAATGTTGAACAGAAAGTTGATCAACATACGTCTTCTTTAATATGGCTAGAATATCATTGTCATTTTTATAGTATACACCTTCAAAAAAGTAGTAATTATATTCTGATTAAGATAAAATGAATCAATATATATTAATTAGAATTGCACCTACATGTATCATTTCTTTGAATCAAGATTGGAATTTCTTTAACATAATTATATTATTTATATGGTTGAAATATAATCGTATTATGAAATATAATAAGAATCAATCTCTATTCAAGAACATTTTTTTTATGAAAATTTGACATAAGAGTATTAAATTTATTGTTTAAGTATAATTGCATTACGAAATATAATAAGAATCAATCCTTATTAAAGAACAAGAGACTTGATATAAAAAGTTAAAAGATGTTAAAAAGTATAAGATCTAAATATCCTGAAAATTATTAACACAATTTCTCAAATCTCAAAAATCTTATCTCTATATCACATTTCGTACAAACTATATTTTATGTATGTGAAATAATAAAATTGATTAAGAGAGAGAGAGAGAGAGAGAGAGAGAGAGAGAGAGAGCTGTAAATAGCGTATCCATTATGTACCTGATGGTGAGAAATGAGAGGGCGTACAATTGCCGAATAAAATCTGAAATATAGAAGAAAAAAAAGATATTTAGCAAACTGATGGAAATTTTCATATATTAAATATATATTTTTGAGAACTAAAATGAACATAAGAAGAATAAAGTAGTTACCAATCAACAATATATTATATATTCAAACTTTTATGGCATATAGTTGCTAATGATCTATATATTCTCTCCGTCCCGTTTTATGTAACATTATTTCCTTTTTGATCAGTATTATATAAAGCTTAAAGATGAAAGACTAATGTGACTTGAATTGTTAAGAAAATCAGTGCACATGACTATATATTAGTCCAATTCTATTTAACAAGGAACATGAAAAGTTCATATAACTTTTGGATGCTCAAAGAAAAAATAGTAAATGTGAGATATAAATCAGTAGAATTATAAATTGAGTTCAAGTAATCTGTATAAAGTTAATTAATGGGGAGATGAAAGATTTCTATCAATGTAGTTAAATTACGGATAAATAACTTGTTTTTAAAATGACTACTCTAACTTTTAATTATTTAATATTTTATTATTTACATGTTCTATAATATTTTTATTTAGTCTAAGAGCAAAATGGTAATCCAATTTTTAATGTTGGAGCTTCTAACTTATAATAATATAAGTACGTAGTCCATTCTTCAGGAATTTTCTCTCCAAACGTTGAATCAATTACATATCTTTTCTTCCCTCGGCTTATTCTATTCGTCAAATTTCATCAAGAGTAATCTCTTTCTTCATTTGATCTTTCGCTTTAGCCACTCAAGTTTCATTTCAGTTATGTTTTACATCTTAATATCCATGTAATTTTTACCTAACTAATGGATTAGTTACAGATTTTTGGGTTTTATCATTAAATTAGTAACCATGAATATGAAATGTTTTAAAACATTGTAGTTAATATTGAAGGGATAACTTATTTTTAAAGATTAAATAACAATATAGTAAAATTTGCATTGGTAAATGTAGAGCACAATAATGGCTGAAATTTGAATAGACGTTTTAATTGTTTTAAGTTTTTTTACAATTTGGTTAAGAGAATTGTTTATTTATTAAATAATAAATGTGGTTCAATATTTTGATATTTAGGGATAAATTGGTCTTTCAATTTTTATCTTTGAGGCTTCATGCTTATAATAAATATATTATATGATTTATTCTCAATTAAAAAAGGAGTCTCTCTAGCCTCGTAGAGTGCAGTCTGCCTGCTGAAGACCGTAACAGAAGTAACTCAATGCTCCATAAGGGGATATGAAAGCAGAATTCGTTCGGATTCTACCACGTGTTCAATTTTTTTTAAATGGTTTCCCTGAGATCTTTATCATTAATGCAATCTTCATTTTGTTCATTCATGGAGTTGTATTTAGTACCTCTAAGAAATATGATTATCCACCGTCAGTCAGTAATGTGGGTTTACTTGGACTACTTAGTGTTACGCGTCTAGGAAGGCAGCGCGTTTTGGAATGCGGAGGGGCTATTATCATCCAGCTCCCTAACCTAAAGCGGCACTGGGTTTGGACTGCAAGAACCGTAGCATGGGGGACGTCTAATCCTTTTGCCGCCATAAGGCTGGCTAATCGTACGCAACAGGCTCGAATACCCTGGTTCTGGAAGGCACATGAGTTCGAACGCTTTGTTTAATGTGAGACCGAGGAAGAAAACCCTTTTTTTTTTTGGAAACCAAGAAAAACCAACATTCACATGTCACTCTTCCCGTTTTTTAGAAATTGAATTCTGAATTCTAGTTATTAATAATAGAAATTGAATCACACCAACACAATAAATTACTGAGGTTTCTACTGTGAAAATAATTATTTTGAATTATTGTTACCATGAGAAATTACAAATCATTCCACTAGAAATTCGTAATTGCACTCCTCATTTTATATTTCGAAATTCCTCATTAAACAATTGTGTAATTTCCGATGTTAAGATTACATATACTAATCAACAAGTTAAATTACTGACGAACTTAATTCAATGATTCATTTCCTTTAAAACACTACTTAACTTATCTCATTTGTCGGACTCATAAATCCACTTGCAAGTTTCTCAAAAAGATTTATTAATCAATCTATATAATTAACGAGACATGGATTCCATCAACTAAGTTATTATTTCATCAATATATATTATTATCATTCAATCTATCGGACATATTGACCCATCTTAGAATCTCACATATCAAAAATATAATTAATATATACATATCATAATAGTTATACCAGAACTAAGAATATAAGTACATTCAATAGTTTAGAGAATATGTTATTATCCGTCGGTGTAAAACATTTATCTCTACTCGATGTCATTCAATACATATATATATTACATTTAAACTTCTCCGATCGATCCCTTTAGACATGATGATATGATCTCTTTAGCCGCAAGGATGGTAGCCCGGAGAAAGCTAATCTATCATTAGCACAAGAAGTTGAAACTATTGCGTTTTCTTAATCAAGATAATTCCGTCACGACTTCAAAGCCCACTATTTCTTCATTCATCCTCAGGACACTAGGAAGTTAAGCATTAATTATAAGAATTTGATATATTTCTACATCAATTATCAAGTTTACTGGTATTTGGTGGTTTCCAGGTTTATTTCAACTATACTCTATATGAAATTTTTATTTTAATTTCAATTATATTGGCTTCTTCCATTAATGATTGTCTGTTTCCTGTTATACAAGCATTTCTAAATGAAATAAATTTATTATTATATTTGATCATCAATTATATCTGATAATATTATTGTACTCCCAATTGATCACTTTGATTTTGATTAATTAATTCTTTTATATTACGTAATAGTTTGTGATATATTCGAGATCTTGATCTACTCGAAAAAGAGTTTTTTAATTACCTATGCCACCAAAATTAATTGAACTCCAACAAAATTCTCACCATGTCTTCCGGTGACTTCCGCCGTGAAAATGGTCCATCAACCACCGCAAAAGCCATCACCGAAACCGAAATCGCGGCGGAGTTCTCACACCACGACCTCACCATAGCCCGAATCAACAACGGCAGTTTCGGGTCATGCCCGAAATCCATAATCTCCGCTCAACAACAATGGCAGCTTCAATTCCTTCAACAACCCGATTACTTCTACTTCAACACCTTGAAACCCTCGATGCTTAAATCCCGTGCCTTAGTAAAATCCTTAGTCAACGCCGCCGACGTCGAGGAAATCTCCATCGTCGATAACGCCACAACCGCCGCCGCAATCGTTCTCCAATACATAACCTGGTCTTTCTTCACCTCCGATTTCCGTCCCGGCGACGCCGCCGTTATGCTCCACTACGCTTATGGCTCCGTTAAAAGTTCAGTTCAGGCGTACGTTGCACGAGCTGGAGGAAAGGTAATTGAGGTACATTTACCTTTTCCGTTGAATTCGAATGAAGAAATTGTTACTGAATTTGATAAAGCTCTTAAAATGGGGAAAATGAATGGGGGAAAAATTAGATTAGCTGTGATTGATCATATTACTTCAATGCCTAGTGTTGTTATACCTGTAAAAGAGCTTGTTCAGATGTGTAGAGATGAAGGCGTAGATTTCATTTTCGTCGATGGTGCTCATGCTATTGGCAATGTGGATATAAATGTGGTAGACATTGGAGCTGATTTCTATACCAGTAATTTGCATAAATGGTTTTTTACTCCACCTTCAGCCGCGTTTTTGTACTGTAAGAGATCGGAGAAGGTGGTAGATTTGCATCATCCAGTTGTATCGGTTGAGTATGGAAATGGATTGGCAATCGAGAGTGCTTGGATTGGGACGAGGGATTATAGTGCACAATTGGTGATCCCGGATGTAGTTGAGTTGTTTGTGAACAGATTTGAAGGAGGGATTGAGGGGATAAGGAGAAGGAATCATGATATGGTGGTTGAAATGGCGGAGATGTTGGTGAAGACGTGGGGGACGGAGTTAGGGACACCACCAGAAATGTGTTCGAGCATGGCAATGGTGGGAATGCCTGCGTGTTTAGGGATATCGGGTAGTTCAGATGCTTTGAAGTTGAGGACTCATTTGAGAGTTTCGTTCAAGGTTGAGGTTCCGATATATTTCAGGGCACCATTGGAAGGAGAGGTAAATCCGGTAACAGGTTATGCTAGGATCTCCCATCAAGTTTACAATACCATCGAGGATTATTATAGGTTTCGAGATGCCATTATCAAACTTGTGAGCGATGGTTTCACTTGTGCAATTCTCTCGAATTGACTAGGTACACCCTACGTAATTCCACAAGTGGGGTTTAGAAAGAGTCGCCTGTACTCAGGCTTAACCCTTTCTTGTGAAGTTGATTCTTCATTTCAATGGAATAAAGTCTTTTTTTCAAATTCCTTGATGAATGGAAATTGTTGTTGTATGATTAAAACTCTCTCATGAAATTGTTGTCCAACTTTCTGCTCTGTATTTTAACAATTATACTCGAAATATACGCCTTGTTCTGAAGAAATGCAAGGGGCTACGAGAAATTACAATATATTTTGGCGAAATTTGTACTTTGAAATCGATTGAGTTACATGAATATTGCAGCAGGGCTGCTGAGAATTTTGCAAGAAAGAAGTAGTTGTTGCAACAATTCATTAACTAAAACCTTGAAACAGCTTATTCAGTAACAATATTTTTGACATAATTCAGAACCTATACCGGCTATATGTTGCTCGAATTCTGCCTATACCCGCTATATGTTGCTCAAATTCTTCAAAAAAGGCATTATTTTCAAAGTATCTAACATACATTTGATGATATTTTTGATGAGTTCGAGCATCGTAGCTACAGTATATCTTGATCCTTCTTGTATATTTATGGTATGCTTACAAGTTATATGTAAGTAGTAAGTACTCTCAATGTTTCAATTATGTGGCTTGATTCAGAATACGAGAATTAAACTAAAGTAGTGTAAATTCGGATACGAAATCTTCTATTCTTTTAAAATAAAATTTATATACTTGGAAATTACAAAAACAAATAAATATATTTGTTCTTTTCCCCTATAAAATTGGCTTCCCACTGATTGATTTTATATAGGTGATTCAATTTACTTAAGCAGCCACTACTTTCTACAATTTATATGGCTTGATTCGAAATATAAGGATCAAACTAGCTAATCAATACGAAGGATAAATACTTTTTATGGGCGTGAAAATAATTCAACATGATCATAAGATAAATACTTTGATTTATAATAGGTAAAATTATATATGTATTCCTTTTTTATTTTTGTGAGTTATTACTATACCAAATCATTTCGATAATTATAATTAACAACTAGATAAACACGACGAAACCGAAATTATATTCTTAATTGTTGATAGTGGTCATGGACAAAATTATCATGTAGTAACTCATTGAAAATATGTTTGTGTCCCAATAATTATTCAAATGTCACACTATTTCAGACATGATTAAAAGAAATTAATCATGTTTTAGACATCAAACCTATAAATATCTATTCATAAACCATTCTTATCCATTACACTTAGATTTTTTTTGTCTTCACTCCCTTATCTTATCTACTTTACTCAATAGTCATCAAAACAAAATATTATCGAAATCTTGATTATTTTTTAACTACATCTATCTCTGACACATGCAGAAGGAAGATGTTAAATTAGGTCATAGGTCTAACTTACATATTAAAAGCTAACTCAAAGAGAGGATTGTTCAATCCTATAAGGAGTCCACCCGTCTTATTAATCACCAATGTAGAACTTTCGTCATTCTTTAACAGAAACAACAAAAATTTTGACGAAAATCTATCTATATTTTTTTTTAACGAGATCGAAATTTAAAATATTTAGCGTAATAAAAATCATTCAATAAGAAAAGTAACTATTTTTCTATAGTTATCAACCTATATAACACGTTAATAAGATGTAACAAATGGGCCATACGAATTAAGGGAAGGGGAATAGTGGACTGATACCAATAATGGAAAGGAAACTTTTACAAATAGCCACTAAAATAATCTTAATTATGTTATATAGTTATAGTGTAGTGGTTATTATTTATAGCTATGTGTTAGCAAGAGGAGAGAGGCGAGCGAGAGAGGGAAGAGAGTGGAGAGAGACAGGTCATTGTATATGTATATTTGTCGAATTTTGTATCTATATATGTCAGATAATTATATATATTTAACTGATATATATATAGATATAGATATGTGTTTATATATATGGCAAGCGAGATTGAGAGAGGGAGGAGAGAGACGGGTGAGAGAGTGGAGATCAAAGGCAATTGCATTTGTATATCTGACATCTAATTATATATGTATTTGTATTTGTATATGTATAAGTGATGAAAGAGGCGAATGAGAAAGGAAAAAGAGTGGTGAGAGGCGAGTTGTATATGTATAGTTGTCCAATTGTATGTATATATATATGTCACAGAATTGTATATATAAATGATACAACATATGTATTTGTATATCTGGTAGGCAATATTGGAAGAGGAAGGAGAGAGGCGAATGCATAGAGTAAAGAGAAGCAACTGCATTTGTATATCTGTCACAAAATTATATACGTATATGTATAAAAAATTAGTCATAACAAACATACTCAAATTATTGTCAATTACTTTTTCATAAACTCAATTATATGGAAGACTAATAAAGATGAAGTAATGCATAGTGTACTTATAATTATTATCATAATTACTATTATGAAATGTGACATTTTAAATCTATGGTGTTAATTCAATTTAAAGTTTGGCCAAATCCAAAAACTTTCATTATCTTGTGTTACTCTTGCTCTCTTTTAACATATGCGCGTGCTTCTTTGATAGTGACAAGAAATTAAATTGTCAGAAAATTTGCTAATCAATTATATACTCTATAGTAGTATAGGATCATTTCATATCATAGGTATAGCGTGATTTTGTTTCATTTTTTTTCATTCCAACTTGCCTAAACTTTTTACATAATACTATTCGGTATTTCCTCCGTTTCAATATGTTTATTTAGTTTTAACTTAACGTAGAATTTAAGAAAGTAAAAGATTTTTAAACGTTATGATCGTTGAATAAAAATTTGTATGTACATAGTTTTATCGTCATATATATGTCATGACATGTGAGATTTGGAAACTAAAAAGTTGTCAAATTATATACTATTATTGCTTTAATTTATAGCTATAGCGATAACATACCTAGTGAAATGATCACAAGTTTAGTTTTAAAAGAATATAGCGTGTGTATGATTGACATCTATCTCGTGGAGTTAAAATAATTATTTTCGAAATAACGTAAATTACGTGTGTGAATAGTAAGCTTTCCCTCTTGCAGCACATTTCATGGCTTTTTTATTATTGCTAGTCAACTCGTCTTTATTTTGGTCATTTCATGGATATGCTATAGACCTAAATATCATAGATCTGATCGATCGACTTGTACAGAAGGCTAAAGGAGTGTTTGTTACGAATTCGGAGTCGAAAGAATAAAAAAATAATTGAGTAATTTTTTTAAAGAGCTACGAAAATTCACGAGAATCAATATTTGAATGGAAGGATGAATGTTGTTAATAAATCGTTTTTTGGAAGACACACAACAAAATGTGTCTTGTAAGGCACACGACAACATGCGCTTACAAGATAAATGTCAGCGTGCATCTTGCAATTAATAGGAGTTTGAAGCTTAAAGAGCAAAAAAAAAAAAATCAAAAATAATTCAAAAGGACAATAAAAATAAATTTGATACTAAACGAATAATATTTAAATAGTAGGATAGACAGCGTCTAAATTTGGGTAGCAAGGCACAGGTCCCTATGCGCCTTACAAGGCGTAAGTAGACAGACTCCCAAGTCGCGAGTCCCTATGCGCCTTACAAGGCGCAAGCAGATATAGATCCACAAGTAGTAGGTCTACTGCACGCACATTGGTTCAGATTTTTTTGTCCTTAAGACTCCGAACTCCTTGTTAATGGTAAGACGCACACTGACATACGTCTTGTAAGGATCATGTCAGCTTGCTCCTTTCAAATAATTTAACGATATTCATTCTTCCATCCAAATGTTGTCCTTTTGAGAATTTTGCTCATCAATTTACATTGTCCTTTTGAGAATTTTGCTCAATTATTTTGCCTTTTTAGCTTCGTACTCTGTTCATTAGAGTGGAAAATGTATTTTATGAAAAATATTATTTTAGAAAGTATATTTTGAGAAAATAAAAGGAAATTTCTAATTTATTCTTTTGTGTTGATAGGTAAGTAAAAGATATTATTATAAAAGTATTTATTTATACTACAATAAAAATAACTTTTAGCATCATTAAATATTGACACTAATAAAGAGTGCTAAAGTCTTTACCGACATTAGTGTTGTGTCATTAGAACTAATGTCGCTAAAAACTTTAGGGACATATACAAAGAGTGACAATTACCACTAAAAATACATATTAACGCCAATTAAAAATTAATGTCGCTAATGATCTTTTTTGTTGTAATGATACTATAATTTAATACTATTCAAATACGTATGGTGGTAGGTGTTTTTGAGGGGCTACAGGGACGGGTGAATATAAGATATATAATCAATCTGCGTGCGCTACTTCTGAAACTTATTTTTTCTAATTTGATGGTTATTTTTCTCACTTTTAAATGGCTTATATTTTTTAGATTTTTTAAGATATGATATTAATTTTTCTGTGTAGTTGTTTGGTTTCGGACTCAATTGATTAGAAAGAAACAAAATGTACGTAAACTGAACTTGTTTTTGAAAAATATCAGTAAAGTATCAAAACATTTTTGGTCGATTTTATATTTGGTAAAAAAGAAATAGATTTAAACTAAATAAATATTTTTATTTGCTACTAATTGACCTAATTATATTTTATGACTATCTATTTATTAGTGTTTAATATTTGTATTGAGATGCAGATAAATTTGAATTCGCAACAAAAAATTTCACAATATATTTATATATATATTGGTGTTGGCAAAGAGACAAACTAAGCTAATTAGACACGATTTTTGCAATATTAGAGTAGTTAGGCTAAAATTCTTTTACTTTACGTCTTGTTAATTAATTAAAACTAATTTAACAACCATAAATTAGAATATTAAAAAAAAAACATATAGAATAACGTACATTGTAAGTTAATTTTACTCGACATCTTTAAGAAGGTTCTGCGCGTATTATTATTATTATTATTATTATTATTATTATTATTATTAATTAAGCACCACCAACATTAATTGACATTTATAGAAAATTCAAAGATATATTGGCCTTACTTTGTTAAACAATCTTACTAATGTTAACTGAAAATATATATAACTATGGCAACAACCATTTTGGATTAATTTAAAACTATATATGTTGAAATTAGCAAATCCTAGTTAAGCCTAAGGTGTTATTGAATAGTATTAATTAATATTATTAACCATATTAATATTTTATTATGCTTTTGTACTTTTTGTAGTTGTGACTTAAACTCAAATCCTAAACAAAGTACATAAAATAGTACCATATAAAATATAACTTTGGATTAGGTTTATAAAAGAAACCACTACTATTAGGATTACCGATATGTGTTATGGTGAAATAATTTATTCTTAATTAACGATTCAAATTTAAATTTGATAAAATAAAAAAAAATATCAAAAGCATTACTCACAAAAATAAATTATGTAATGCATGAACTTAGTGTTATATGGCTAGGAAATGCACTACGTGGCAGTCAAAGGAGCATATGATTAAAGATAATTAAAAGTAAGAAAAGTAATTAATTATAACGACCGTTTCGCCGCAATATTGAGCTTTATATTAAAGATTATTTTATCACAAAAAAAGGGGCCCTTAAGAAAAAGATTGATACCAACAAATTACTTTTTATTCTCTAAATTATACGTTAATTAACATTACAAATTGACCCTTTTTGGACAATATTCTTCGTTTCATTTTATAATATTATTTAATGGAAAATTATCTAAAATAGTTATTTTTTGGATTTGTATTCTATTTAAAAAGGCATAATTTGAAAGTCATTGAGAATACTTAATTAAATTTGTGGAATTTTTCACTTGCTTAAAAAAATTGAAATTTATGACATTGTTATGGTATGTTTTTGCATAAAATTTTGTAATTTTTCAATGAATCTTTAAAAATTATCCATTTTTTGTTTAAAAATGCTTTGAAAAATGGTAAGTTGTACATATTTTATTTGATCAAATATAAATTTTAAGAAAGGAATTGAATTTTTTCCTAAAATAAATAATAGATATTTATATAATTATAAGTAAGAATTTTTCTTGCCGATGATTTAAGGATTTAGAGTTCTTTCTTCTCCAATTCAATGACAACATATTAATTAATAAAAGATTTAACGTTAATTGTGTCTATATATTTGCGCCTATTAATCTTCGTAGAACATACTCTCATCGTTTAATTAATAGGATTATGAATTTTTCTTTGTGTTCTTTTCGCACGCTGATTCATTTCACACAAAGATAGACCTGTGCATTTATTAAAATAAGATACTTATAACAATATTTTTTTTAGGTTAACTGATATCACGTTTTATCTAGCAAAGAACTTCAAAAACTCGAACTAAACAAAAGATATCAATTTTGGAAAACAAGAGAACACTACAAGTTGTGGCACACAATTTGTGAAAATGTCTTTGATCTTTGATTTATAAGTCTACAACTTTTTAATACTAGTAGTTGACAAATTTGGATTCCATTTGATAATATCTACCATATCTTGAGTTGTCAATTTAATATCCAACTAATTATCTTTGGCATCAATTAATAGATATTAAGACCACCATAATGATAAATTTTTCCTTGGACTAATTAATGCTGGTCAAGAAAATGATCTAATTAATTAGTCATCTAGCTATATTGATTAATTTGCATGGCCCCTTACCTCCAAAATTTGAGGAAATTGTCAAAAGATGGACAATTCAAAATAAAATAAAATTGATATTCGTATTAGAATTCAACTGAATTTAAATTTGTATCGAAAAGTCCTAAAGTAACTGTTTAATACAAAGGTTACTCTATACCCGATGGACTCAAACTCAAAACTTTTAATTAAGAATATAAAAATACTTACTACTCCACTGTAACTCGTGTTGATAAAAAAAATTAATCCTAAACCATAAACATAATTATCAATTGTACATGCAATAAAAGAAGCCACCTACTTGCAGCTCATATTAGAGTCTTAATTAAGCCCTTCTTAAAGAACAAATTAATTCGACTTTTCAACCCTTTGACGAAAACTATAATCTATTTGACCAAATTTTTGGAATGTTAAAAATATTTACTATTAAAAAGTGAGGTGTTTAGTCAAGAGGATTAAAAAAAATGCTTTTAAAGATTAGTTAGGGTTGTTTTTTAAAGCTGAAAATGTATATTTTTTTTCTAAAATTACTTTTTCTAAAAATTACACTTAAAAATATCTTCTCAAAAATTAATGAACCATCAACTATTCCTACTAAAAGTATTTTCCAAATTAATCAGTCAAATATAAATTATATCTTTAATAGAGAATCTTTGATTAGCTCATAGAGATGCTATTTTTTTTTTAAAAAAAAAAAAAACTTATAAAATGCTGCTAGATTATATATTTTAATGGTGTCTTACACTTGAGAGACTATAAGTTCTCATAATTAAATTCGAAAAAATCAAATAAAATAGGATATTAATTATTTGTTTTTGTGTTAAATTTTTAATCTTAATACAAAGAAATAAAATCGATATATGTATATAAATAAATTCTAAAAAAACCAAAATAATAATAAAACTCAATAACATACCTCAACCATTAGTGGTGGTCAACTAATTTATGTTCGTTAAGGATGAGACACGTGTAAAAACCATGACAGAGATTCACATGATGTTCATCAAAGCTCTAATTTTGACCATGTCTAATCTTTGGTTTAATTAGCCACTTCTCAAAAATAAAACTATTGTCACCAGGACCCTCCCCCACCCCCCACTTATTAGGGGCAGAGTTTAGGGATTCCGAATCGCCAACGACGAAAAATTATATTATTTTTATATAATTAAAATAATTTTTAATTATATATATATTAGATGTTAAATTTTATTCGATTATTTTATATATTTATTTTTTATAGATTTTAAATTCACTTATTAAAATTTTAATTCTATCTCTAATACAATAATTAATAATTTATATTAAATTTAAGAATATTTTTATTTTTGGAATTAGTAAAAAATTTCCTCACAACTAGCCCTCATGGTGTCTTGCATGTAATTATCACATTCTTATCTTCCCACCTTTTTAAGTTTTTCATTAATTTTTTCAACCTCCTCCTTTCAATATTTATAATAACCCACCTTTCATTTCATCTACCTTATGGTACTTAATTCATTTTGCCATAAAAAGTTTTTGTCTTTATGTAATGTTTCTATATATTTCCTCAATCGCCATCATCAATACATAGAAGAGAAAAACTCAACCAACCATAACAAAATACCAAAACCCCATTTACATATAAACCTTCAAAATTCAAAATATTTTTAACAAACAAAAATGGAGTTAACTTATAGTATTAACCCCACCCCCACCCCTTCCTCCACCAAAACCCCAGATTCAGAAGTCGATACCCCACCTTTAATTAAGCCTTTGTCTTTCACCAACGGCAATAATCACCACAGTCATCACAACCAATCGCCGCCGTGCACGGCGGTGATTTATAAGGAGTGTTTGAAGAATCATGCAGCGAGTATAGGCGGACACGCGGTAGACGGTTGCGGTGAGTTTATGCCTTCGCCGGAATCCACCCCGTCAGATCCCATTTCACTAAAATGCGCCGCTTGTGGTTGCCACCGCAACTTCCACCGCCGTGAACCGTCGGACGATTCATCACCGCCGGCTCATTTCATCGATTTCCGCCGCCATATTTTTCCCCCAATTAAGCGATTCTCTCCATCTCCAACTCCGTCTCCGTCTCTGTCTCCGTCCCTATCTCCACCACCGCTGCCCTCTCTGTTCCAACCCCAACCCGTTACACCTACAGGTTTAAAATCAGAAAACCCAAATGGTAGAAAACGATTTAGGACCAAATTTACAGCTGAACAGAAAGAGAAAATGCATTCGTTTTCGGAGAAATTGGGTTGGAAATTGCAGAAATGCGATGAAGCTGCTGTTGATGAATTTTGCAATGAAATTGGAGTTGGAAAAGGTGTTCTTCGAGTTTGGATGCACAATAACAAAAACACTTTTGGAAAAAAAGATTACCAAATTTCGAATAACAGTAGTAGAGATCATAGTTTCGAGAACAAAAATGGTTTCAACATCAATGGCACCGCAAGCAGCAACGAAGAAGAAGATCAACACAGAAATAACAACAATGATAATAGCACTACTAGTAATTGTGAGCTTCATCTTCATATTTCCACTAATGCGTCTTCTTCTTCATCCTAATTTTAGTCATTTTGTAATTCAATTATCACTACAACAATGAAATAATAACGATATATTAGAAGCTAAATGTAACTCTCTTTTCTAAATTTTATTACACTACTAGATATGTTATTATAGGTAATTATTCCATTTTTATGTTTTTTTTTTTATGTAATATCTCTTTTTAAAATTTTATTATGTGTTGTTGACGAGGGTTCGATTTTTAATTTCTAGTTTTTTCAAATAAATATATAAATTTTACTGCTATTATTAGCTTTGAGTGTTACATTGAGAATTCTTGTGTTTTTATTTTTTGGAATAATAGTACTTTGGATTCTTTTTTGAATTTTAGGAATAATAGTACTTGGGATTCTTCAATTATTGATGACTTCTCAATTGGTCAGATAATATATGATTAAGCATGGTTAATTACTTAATTTTCATTTCATTAACTAGTTTGTCTTTTTTAGAATTGTGTTTTAAACTTATTTAGTTAGATATTAAAAGGGGTTAAAATAAGGATTTTCTCAATATTAAAGGGTGATAAAACAGTAAAAATAATTGATTTTTGGTTTTTATGCAATTTGTATTTTGTTGTGAAATATGAATAAAAGTAGTGGAGTATATGATTCTTGAAATAATGAGGATACCTTTAGAAATTTTGGATGGTGACACATGTGAATACTTTTAATTTGCTTCATATAGCCCATACTTTTGTGTCCTAAAATGGATCTTTTAGGTAGTAGTGTTCGTTTTGAATACAAGTTTTTTTTTTTGTTATTAAGAAGCAAATTAATGTTGTCTGCTAATTTGACTTTTTTTAATTATAAATATAGCCATTAATTAAAACTTTTTGATGAGGTTATGTACACTTGTCCTTAATGGGGAGCTAATGGCAAATAAAATGGGGTAGTTGGGTAGCAACTAGCAAGAATTTAAATCATAGAAACTTTACTCATAGCCTTAAGGTCCCAAACCCTAATTATTCATTTTTATAAATCTTCGATTCAGTCTGTATATATTTCGATTAATTTTATGATATATTTATTATTTATGTTTTTGTGCTTAGAGACCCCCCCCCTCCCCGGTCCCCCTATAGCTCATGAAACAACTCTAGCATTGAGTCTAAAAGTGCCTACTGCGACTACATCAATATATATCTCTCGATTAACTTTATGGGATATTTATTACGTTTTTATGCTTAGCGACCCCCCTCTGGTCCTCTTTCACTTATGAAACAACTCTAGCATTGAAGTTGATCGAATAGTAAGAAAGGAGTCTAAAAGTGTATACTACGACTACATCGATATAAATATTTTGTTTGTCAAAATTCGGGAATCATCTAATATTTGAATATTTTTAGAAATTTATAATGGAGAGTTCATAATTTTTAACCATTTTTTTATTATTGTTATTATTGATGTATGTCATCTTTCACGTATAGAGAGTGAGATGAAAAGATATTATATCATACTTTGTTTTTATTAAAATTTAAAATTAAATTAATAATTATTTCATTAAACATTAAATCACATATTTTTACTCGTCGTCAAACCTAACTCAACCCCCAACTTAACATTCTTATTAAATTAATACATACATAATAGCATATAGCCTTTAACACAATTTTTTATCACTTATTATATTTTTTATCATCACTGTAAATATAATCAGCTATTTAACCTTCAATATGAATAAAACCCTATAATAGTAATCAACTTTTTATCCTAATCATTGTCTAAATATTTTAACTCCAACAAAAGATTTAGGGCAACATTCATTTGACTACCAAGTCAATTGTAAAGACAAATATATCCCTTTTAGTATATCCATATTTTAATTTTGATAAGTGGTATTTCAGTAAATTTAACTGTATATAAAATACTGTAATAGATTCAGACTTAGCAGCTAAATTATAAAATATATTATCTTAGTAATCTGACCTTTTAAGGCAAGTTTTTGTTGGATGTTAAACAAAAATTTTTGGAAGTTGTAGCTTGACACCTTTCCATTTTTGGTTGGATCATTAAGGTGGCAACATTTGTTTATTCTAACTTAATCATACATTTAGAATCACGATAAGTACCTTTTAATCACCTAATTTAATATAATAATCCATCGTGATCAATAATCATCTGTCCTAAAATAATTATAAAAAAAAATTAAGACAAAAAGCTAAATAATCAGTCCTCTCGATTGTGACCGTGAAAACCTTAATGTTAACCCAATTTTTAAAAATATAATATTTAAATAAAATTTTAGGTAAGTGACGTTGTATTTTAGGATTTCGAATTATAGGATGACTCAGTTGGTTTGGAGGGTCATATGACTCGAAATCGATCTCTTTAATGTCTTTTAAGTCGAGCATGTTACATATAACTTGTCTAGTGCGATTACATTCTTGTGCGACTAAAAAAACTATATAGGTTAACTAATGCATTTTTATGTGAGTTGAAAAAATATATTTTACATATCGTATCATGGATATTATCATAATTATCAGAAAGATATTTAGACATTAGTCAAAAGACTTTTAAAATATTATCAAAAAAAGTAAAGATAATTATTATTTGAGATTTAAAAGTAATTGAAAAATCCAGCAAACAGAAGGGTCACTCAATAAAAAAGAATTAATACGATCTAAATTTTGAAGAAAAAAGAAATTGAACTATAAAAAAATGTCAATAATTTTATATTGAATTAGAGGTAGTATGAAGAACCACTTCTTAATATTAACTTAGTATAACGTACGTAAGGGTTAAAAAGAGTTTTTTTTTAAGGAAAATGAATATGGATTATCCATGTGAGTCAATTCAGATCATGTCAAAATAATATATTAATAATATATAATGTATTATATATTTAGAATTAAATTTAAAAATTGAGAAGGGGTACAATTTAATTAATAGGACTCTTTTTGAATTTAACATAAATAACTTTTTTCATTGGTGAATTTACTTATAGCATTCTTCAATGTTCTATAAATTTTATATAAATAACTTTTTTCATTGGTGAATTTACTTATAGCATTCTTCAATGTTCTATAAATTTTATATGATAATTACATGATTCGTTGTCTATTCAATACTTATATAGTTTTAATTATGGGGAATTAGGAGGTGTGCGGGGGGATGGGGTTGTATATTATTATATGAAATCATGAGATAGAAATTAAAGTTTTGTTTGTATATGCGGTATGAAATTTTTGTATAATATATTTTCTCATAAATATAAGAATTCATAAGTTGTAAAACTATTAAAATAGCCTCAATTGTTTATTCATTCTTATTGAATAAACAAAAAAAATTACAAAACGTATAGTAAATTATTACAAAACTATTTGTTTCTCAATTAAGTAATTGTTTTATCAAACTTTAATTCAATAAAAAAAATTGAACATAAATTGTAGTGAATTAGTCTTTAATATAATTCTCCCACATAATAATGACAATCTCCTCACATTGAACTTGCATTTCTCGATCATGTGACCGATAAGACGAACCAACATTGTTGTTTTGAGTCATTTTTTTGATCAATATCATCCGCAACTATATTTTCATGATCATAGACCATAAAAATTTCATCATTATGTAATATTGCACAAGTTATGACAATATTCACTTGTTTGTCAATATCATAATATTTCATGCCTTGTTTCAGTATTTTGAATCTATTTTTCTAAACTCCAAAAGTGTATGGAGTTATTTTAACAAAATATAAACTTGTGAATCAGTTTTTGTGTTTAAAAAATCTTAAATCATGATATGAAATTCCATATAATTTCATATCATGATTTTTTGGAGAATATGGTATTTCATCTCATGATATAGAATCATGAGATGAAATCAACGTAAAATCACATGTTCAAACATTGATTCTATTTTATAATTTTATATCGTGATATGATATCGCATTATCAAACACATACTTATTATTAAAGTTTTGACCAAGGGAATTAAATTGATTTGACACATTTTCAACAAAAGATTTGCGGCTTCTTTTTTCAGAATAGTATATATCTTATCAAGTATGGTCATGATCTCTTTGATAAAAAAGGCTCAAGAGATACACATTGGTAATGTAAATAATTTTTTACAAAATCAAAATATTTTATCTGAAAATTACTAGTTTTATATTTAAGATTATAATCAAACTTATTAAGGAAGCTTATTTTTAGATAAACTTAGGGTGCCATGATTTGCACTTAAATTGTTCAAACACCTCTACCATAAAAGAGCATCCATTTCACAAAACCTAGCTAATTAAAAAAAAATAAGAAAATATATTCTTCTGCAGTAACAGAAAAAAAAAAGATAGATACTCCCTTATCACAAAATAAGAAATTAAGGACCACAATGACTCAGAGGCGAAGCTAAGTGGTGTTTGTGGGTCCGGTTAAACCCAATAGCTTTTTCATAGATTCTGTATTTGTATGAGAAAATTATAGACAAATTGATTAATAGTAGTAAGGAAGAGACTGTAGAAACACTGTTCATCTAAAGTTACGTTGAAAGAAAATTTAGAACCCTATACTCTTAATCTCGATTTTGCCTATGACAATGAGCCCCGAGTATGAAAAAATCTAGGGAGCACTTATCTCCATTCGAGACTCTACACTATGTGAATCCAAATATAATCAGGCTTCAGTAGAGGTATCGAACGCCAGGCGAAAAACCCAAATTATTAAAATGAAGGACCACAATTTTGATAAGATTGGTATATATTTTGGACCACAATATGTAGTATGAGCTGTTGATCATTAGAGAGAATGATTCACAAGGCCTCTTCAATTTAGTATGGGCTATTCTTTGTTGCTTTATCTTTCAATATTGGGCTGTAAAAAGAATGGATAGCCAGTGCAAATAAACCCTTCACAAATAAGGCCCATTACACCCTAACACTCCTAAAAGTTCCAATCTTTTTGCTTCATTTGGTGATTCGAACGTACAATTTTAAAGTTAAACACAAGAGGTAGTCACCCTCCGAGCAACTCGCTGAAGTCATTACGTAATTGGGGTGAATGAAGAGTATACTATATATACAAAGAATATACACTAGTATGTATAATATGTATGTTTTAGAGGTCATTCCAATCTAGTTTAGAGGCTCAAAATAATTTTACAACTTCTTTTTTGGAGGTGGTGTGGGTGTGGGGGATGGGTACATTAACACATATATATCATTACCAAAAATTATCTGTAGGATTTAAGCCATCTAAAGTAAAATCCTTCTAGAATAATAGATAGTAATTTACTCTTTCTTAATTTCAAATAAGTTGAGATCGATTATACAAATTCTTACTTCATTTTTAAAATAAAAGGATTTTACTGTATAGTGTATAGCATATCACTAACATAATAGCCAATAAAAATATTTTTTTTAATATAGGAATTATTAAACATATTTTAAATTAATCTTCTTGTTCATCATGAAGATCGATTGCCAATGACAACAATAGTTTCAATGGACTTTCTCTGTCTTTGATTTGGTATAAAGTATAATTATTTTTTAAAAAAAAATTAGTGATCTAAAATAAGTCATATATATCTGTATGAACATAATCCATCTTATTAAAAATATGATAAATATTTTAAATTTAAATTATTATTAAATATAGATATATATTATTTTCTTTAAACGGAGAGAAATGATACATTTTACTATAGGTGTCAATTTGATGCAAGCATTAGTTGTGTAGCCTTAATTAACTTCATTCTAACTCTTAACTTTCGTATATCTCACTCACCTACCTATTATGTAGCCTTAATTAAGTTCATTCTAACATTTGTTTTGACAGACATGGAGTAGCTCATTACTAAATTATTGGTGTATTTCCCATCAAATTTAGATGATTCGAAGATGAGTTATACACGTGTTAAGTCTTGTATATCATGTTTAATAATTAATTAAAATGTAACTTATTTTACGTACATATGGACACATATATAAATACATAAATTCTCTCATAATTAATGCATATATTATTAATACATACATAACTCTAACTAGTTATCAAACGATCCTTCATCGGCCAAAAGAAAAAAAAGAAGAAGAGGGTGTAAAATGTAAATGGTGTAGGGGGACACTATTATAGCTAGGGGTTGCAAATTTTATTTGGACGAGTTAATAACCAACTCATTTCAACTCATATAAAACGAGAGGTTAAAAGTAAAACATTAAATACAAATACAAGATATTCTCTAAATTAGATCAATTTAATACGTTAAAATTACTGGACTAAAGAATTTTTTGATATATTTAACATAATAACTTTTATAACAAATTAAAATTAGATAAATTAATTAAAACGATAGAGATATTAGTTTCAATTCATGCCATTTTTGGTTATATTTCATGCATATCACAACTCACAAGCATGCTAACGGTTGTTTATTTGTGACAAAGATGGGTCACGGGGGCGGTTATTGAATGCATCATCTTTTATCTACATTTTGCACCACTCAATGGCATGACTCATGTTTCTTCGGATTTCGTATTCGATGTTCGATATTTATTTTTAAATTAATTAATTTAAATTATGTAAAAAAGTCGATTAATTTAGACTCACGTGGGAAAGTCGGATATAGTATTGATTATGTGTTCAATGATTCTAGTAGTTTTGGTTATATTTATGTAGAAAATATATTGAAGTATATACATATAGTTATTAATTTATAATTTAGTAATTTAAAAGAAAAAAAATAGAATTCAAAACTCATAAATTTTAAATAACTCTGCTTCTATTAGAGGATAAACGATTAAATCAGACTCGCACCGAATAGTTTCACCTTGAAGATATAAAATACTTCTCGCTAAAGATAATTTCATTCCAAAGACTTAAAAATTTGCGATTTCTAAGTATTAATTATCAATCATGCATAAAATTAAGTTGAAACATAAGATATTCTGATCCACGTTAAAATCTTGTATTAATTAGTCTGATACTAAATAATACTTTTTAATCACTGTGGTTTAATTGAGTTCTCCTTATCACATGTAAACTTGTATAAAAAATTTATTCGATAATGTCATAAATAGCAATTATACTAAAAGGAAAATAAATAAATTGATATCTCAGTAAGGTACTGTTTGGTTGACATGAAGAAAAAAAAAGGAAGTTTATAAAATTGGAAAAACAAAAAATCTCCTTTTTTATGTCTCTCACTGCAAAAAAGTTTTGGAAAAAATTGTAAAATGTTATACTATAGTTTTCCTTATTAAGTCCAGCAATAGATGGAATCTTTGAAAGAAAAAAAATATTGTATTTATATTCAGAAAAAAAAATTCTATATAATTTAAGATCAATATAAATAGTTATGGTGTGACAGATAAGAATTCTTCATCTTCAATCAGAGGTCTAGATTTTAGATTTTGAATATTAAAAAAAATCATATTAACACCTTACGCAACATGAATGCAAATTAATCAAATATCTGTCACGAAATCATAAGATATGGTATTATTTCTCTCTACTTATTAATAATGGATTAAGACTACTTCCAATAAAAATTATATGGAGGAGTTAGTGTTAAACTAACAAATTAAACATAAATTAAACTAATTCATTTCTATGTTTAAGTAAATACAACGACCCAAATTAATGTGAATTAGCCAAACAAATTGGTTCAGTTACACCAAATTCTCATATTGGTTATTAAGTGGATGTCATAATTTTTTTAAAAAAATAATAATTATTATTTTTTGAATTTTTTTGTGGAGTTGGAATCTAATTCTACCTTATCTGGAGAAATTCAATCCATTGATTTTATGACTTTTTGATATTTTATACCAAAATCTTTTTGCCAAATTTTATAGCCTTTTTCTACCTAATTTTTTTGGCAAAATTAGTTGTCAATTAATATCATGTAAAAATAAAAAAGAATCGTATTATTATGTTCCTCATTAATCTATCGGCTCATAAAAGCCTTCACTTTCACAATTATTTTTTGTTCTAAATATTTCAAATTATTACATTTGATTCTAAATGTATAATAATATAATTTAGATGTGAAAGGAATATATATATAGTCCATATAGCTAATTCATTTCCTAAGATTTAATTCTTATTAAATTTCCCCCCAATATAAATGACTTACTTTTTATTGGATGTTAGTGAAATTTAATTAGATACATATATGATATAACCTCAACCATTATTAGAAAAAAAATAAAGAGAAAAACTTTGGATTCTTACAATTTCAACCTCTAATTTATATATTTAGTAATTATTATTCACGTGAATTTTCTTACTAGAAATTTAATGCAAACAATATGTTGCATTTAATTTATTATATATATATATAATATATTTTTTTTTCCTTTTGGTACTAAAAAATGAGTCTTCACGTATTTGACCAAGTCCAAAGCACAAAAAGGCAAAAAGAATTGTCACCCAAAAGAAGTTAATGCAACGTTCCAAAAAGCAAACAATCAAACACGACTTTATGACCAAATGAGACACAAACTAATAGTTAGAGATTAACGATGAATTCAGAATTTAAATTTTAATGCTTAATGCATGTAATGAGTTTATCTATATTATTTAATATGAGTCTATATAATTTTACGTATAAATTTGTGTTTCACATGAAAAAATATTTTAATATTATATATTAAATTTATCTTGATTGAAGTTTTTTTATTTTTAATCAAATATCTTAAATTAATATTTTTTAACTAGGGGACTTATTAGCAAAAACATTTTCTTATTATCTTTTTAGTTAGTCTATCTGTCATAAAATATGAATTAGTTAAGTTATTTTCATAGTATACCTAGCTAGTTGACCAATTTAACATAGTTATTCTCTTTAAGTTAATGTGTTCTAAATTAATCGAGTTAATTAAAAATTAAATCTTTTAAATCATTGTGTAAATGAGATCAATGGAGAGTATGGAGTGGGAGTGGTATGATCAAGAGGTAGAAATTGAACACATTTTGATGAATAGTAAAGAAATAATGAATGAATAGTAAAGAAATAATGAATTTGAAATATTATTTATAGTACTTGTTTATCGGGTTTTGATTAGAAAAGTCAAACTTTTAAAATAATATTTAATCAATAAAAGTAAAAATATATTTTTAAAAAAGTGTTCCTGGTACCAAACACACCCTTAAAGAATCGTTAAATACAAGAGATGAAATAAATGAAAACATATTATGAAATTATTTTATATCACTTCCTAGTAATATGAGACAAAATAATCTCAAAATTAATTAACACCTTAAATTAACATAAAATAAAAATTAATACCAAATATTTTTTCGAGATTACTATTCTTATCTCACTTGCCAACGAAGACCGAAAAATATTTATGTCCCATTTAGAACAACTCAGCATATAAATTTGTATTTCATTTATATACACTTTGATCTTTCACTCTCAAGACTACTTCTCTTCTCAATATCTTCCTCAAATCTTAGGCTTCCAAAAAAAAAAAAGTACTAAAAAAAAACAGTTCTTGATTTAACAGATGCTTAGGATTTAGTGGTCTCTTCACTTTCTCCTATGAAAAATTAAGAATACTATATTTGTGTTCTCTTTTTCTTTACTTGTATACATGGGAAAATCATGAGTCCCAAGAAAATCTTTTTGCTCAAAAGCCACTTTAATAAAAATGTTTTTGAGTCAATTTATGTGCAGAACAATGACTTGGTTTTTCACTTCTATTTGGGGTTTCTTGTGTTGGTTTGTTTCCAAGATTTGCTTTTTCTTAGAGAACAGGTATGATTATATGAATCTTTTTTCTTTTTTTTTGAAGTTTTAGTTTTTTATTTGCTTAAAGTTTGTATCTTTTTTGATTTTTGTAGGAGGGTTGTTGATGAAAATGATGAAATGGACTGTAAAAATCGGAAAAGATTAGATTTTGATGAGAAGGGTGTGGAAAAAGAGAGTTCTTTTTTGGTTCAGAGTAAGTATGAGTATATATCTGGTAAAGATTCTTTTGGTTTTATAGAGAAATCAGAAGCTAAAAGTTTTTTAGTTGAAGAAATGTTTGTGAATTTTAATGAAGGAGAAGGGGTTGTAGAAAAAGAGATTGATAAAAATTCTGATGATAAATTGTTTTATTTCTCTTTTTTCAAAAATGGAAGTGTTTATCAAGAAAAATCAGAGCTTTTTGATGAAAAAAATGCTAATGATCAAGAAAAGTTGGAATTTTTAGATGAAAAGGGAGATAATCTTTGTTTTGAGGAGATTTTGAGGAAAAATGATGAAGTTTTTAGTGATATTGAAACACGGGATTCAGAGGATATGTGTTATGAAATTCAATTGCTTCCTGAGAATGAGTCTTTAATTCGAAATTCGATTCGAGGGTCTGAGGGTCTTGGAGATGAATTATGTTCTAATAGGCATCTTAATGGATTCTTGAAGAATGATCAGTTTATGGATGGTGATAGAGAAGAAAATGATGATAAGGGGTTTATTGAATTGGAAACTTCTTTGCATAATTTAAGTTTTTCTATTGGTAAAGGTGATTTTGCTGCTAAAAATGTTGATGGAGTTGAAGTAACAGATGTGAAGTGTGAGGAAGTGAAGTTAATAGATGATATTCAAGAATCTGTAGACCATAATTCGAGTCGAAAATCATGGGATATCGATGATTTTGCTTCTCAAAATGTTGACAGAGTAGAGGAAACAGATGTGAATGGTGAGGAAATGAAGTTAATGGATGATATTCAAGAATCACCAGATCATAATTCGAGTCGAAACTCATTGTACATGGATGGTTTTGCTTCTCAAAATGTTGACGGAGTTGAAGAAACAAATGTGAACTATGAGGACTTGAAGTTAATGGATGATTTTCAAGATTCTCCGAATCATAATTCGAGTCGAAAATCATGGGATACAGATGGTTTTGCTTCTCAAAATGTTGACAGAGTTGAGGAAACAGATGTGAACTATGAGGAAATGGATGATTTTCAAGATTCTCCAAATCATCATTCGAATCGAAAATCATGGGAAATGGATGGTTTTGCTTCTCAAAATGTTGATATAGTTGAGGAAACAGATGTGAACTATGAGGAAATGGATGATTTTCAAGAATCACCAGATCATAATTCGAGTCGAAAATTATGGGATACTGATTCAGATTCGGATGACGATGATGATATCTTGTTAGAACATCAGAATTTAGTCAGGCAAATGAAAATGGAAATGAAAAATTCAAGAATCACAGGTCTGCCTACTATATCAGAAGATTATGAATCTCCTAAAGTAGTAGAAGATATGAAGCCATTGAAAATTGATGAAAAAATTGGATACAAATATTGTATCGAAGAAATTCAGAAATTTTACAAGAGCTATGCTGAAAAGATGAAAAAATTGGACATCTTGAATTACCAGACATTGAATGCTATCAGTAAGTCTCTAAAACCATCACTATATTCGATTATCATCGATTATCTTTGCCATGTTTTCTATAGCTTCTGTTTTGATATGCTTTACCTTGAGTCGAGTGTCTATCGAAAACAATCTCTTTACCTAGTCTACGTATACATTATCCTCCTTCCATCTTTAATTGTTACATTTTGGTTTGGTGTATGACAATAATGTATCTTGTTTTCTGTCCATTTCAATACTATTAAAAGATCTTGTAATGTCATTTTCAGCTAACACAATAAATAAATTCATTCTGAACCACCAAATTTATGTATTGAAGATTGAACTTAATATCATATATGCTTATTGTCTTGTCTACACTAAGTACTACTAATTTATAATATTTTTGACCATTTGATCCTTTGAAAAGACCAGTGTGACATAATCACCACTTCTTGAAAGTAGCCATTATCAAATGCCTAAAGGGGTGCTTTTGTTTTTCCTTTTCCAATTATGTCATGCAATTATCAATGGCTTTTAATGCCACTCAACAGACTTTTTTTGGTCCTTCCACTAGGTTCCAATTTTCTTGGCCTAATGAATTGCTGGTTTAGGAACAATAGCATAACCCCACAACCACTTTCATCTTGGACTTTATATGGAAGAAAAAATTACACAAAATTATGAATTGTCAAATTGGAATAAAATACAACAACTTTTCCATTCGTGGTAAAATGGTCGAATATGCCCTTGAACTTCGCGAATGGTCTAAGTTTGTCCTTTAGTTGTTGTTGTTAGTCTATACACTACAACAATAGCGATGATATTTTAATGTCGCAAAAGCATTTAGCGGTTATTGAGCTAATGTCATTGCATCCAGAGTCGCTTTAGTCTTTAGCGGCATTTATATAAAGTTTTGGTTATAAATACTCATATTTATCATTGCCTCTAAAAAACTGAGGGCGAAATTGTTCTATTTCGCATAGTCTAGGGGTGATTTCATTGACTTCAAATTAGCTTCTTGAAAAGTTCTTTATGAGTAGTAGACTGGTGATTCTGATGTTTTACTCTTTAATATAGGTTTTCTTCAGCTTAAGGATTCCGAAGGGTTTATGTCGAGCAAAAAAACGTCAATGTCGATAGCCAAAGCCTTTGCTTTACCAAGCTTCTTGGCAAACAAACAAAGGAAGATCTTTGCTGATCCTGCACAAAAATCCATTTGTGAAATGAATAGAGACTTGGAAATAGTATATGTTGGGCAAATTTGCCTATCATGGGAAATTCTCTATTGGCAATATGGTAAAGCTAAGGACTTGCTTGAACATGATCCACATGAGTATCACACATATAACCAAGTTGCCGGAGAATATCAGCAATTTCAAGTACTTTTACAAAGATTTGTCGAGGATGAGCCATTTCAAGGACCACGAGTCCAATATTATGTCAGGAAGAGGTGCATTCTCCGTAGCTTTCTTCAAGTCCCGAGCATTAGAGGTATGCATTTTTTCGTTGAGTTGTTAAAATACCTAGACTCATAGTAACGAGAGGAATACTTTGACTGTCTAGCAGATGATCGTTTTAAGGGTAAGAAGGGAGGACGAGAAGAGGAAAAGGATGTCATTTCCATAATGAAATTGGGCGACGTTATTAAGGAGACGATGCAAGTTTTCTGGGAGTTTCTTCGTGCTGATAAACGTGAAGCTAATTTGGCCTTAAAGGGTGTTCAAGGAACTCAAATGGACAATGCAGAAATCGAGCTTTTTATGAATGTCAAACTAGACCTTCAAAAGGTTAGTCTAATCTTTACCTCATAGATACGCCACACGCCTTTCACTACTTAAAAAAAAAAAAAAAACTTAGCAACATTTCGTAGCTACAACAACAACATGTTGACGAAGTTCATAGCCAATTCCAGTTCTTTTGGTTTCTAAACTTTGTGAATCACTTGATATTCTCTATATGCAGAAGGAGAGGAAGTTGAAAGATGTACAAAGAAGTGGCAATTGCATAGTGAAGAAGTTCCAAAAACAACAAGAACGTCGATTGAGTCCTTCATTATTCGCGTCACTCGTGGAGCTAAAGTTGGTATCAAGAGTGCTAAGTTTACCAAGATTAAGGAGAGATCATTTGGTTTGGTGCCAGAGGAAACTAAGCAATATCAATGTTGCAGGGAGAAAAGTTAGCATGGAACAATCTTTTTCACTTTTTCCATGTTAAGTATTAGTGATTAGTATATGTCTAGTTTTTCATAATGCTAGTGAAGATCTTCTTAGGACTATAGTTCTAAGCTACGTTGTTCGGACTCTTCAAAAATGTCACCGAATGCATGTCAGATTCTCTAAAAGTAGTGTATTTTTGGAGAACCTGACACGGGTGCGACATCAAAAGTGAAAGAGTCCGCACAACTTAGGTTCTAGGCTATGTTAGTACCCAAAAAAAAAAAAAAAAAACTTGCACCTTTGCTTCCCCTTGAAAAAAGATACCTAGAGGAGGAGAATATGTAGCCTGATTTTGGAAAGGCAAATTTAGAATAATGGTTAATCATGTTTTTGAATAGTAGTAAAATAGATTTATAAAGTGGTTGACTTGAAAAGTATCAAATGTTAGAAAAGCATTTTTAGGTATTTGAAATTGATTTTATAAATGATAGTTCTATGTTTGAATAAAAGTGTTTAAATCGATAATAAATAGTTAGAGATCACATAAGATAAAGACGTAACAAGTTTGATTAAATTAAAAAATGATAACTAAGTTACGACTTTTAAACACTTCTAATATTTGTTAAACACTTCAAATCAAAACAAGTAAAAAGATACTTGAATAAAACACTAAATATTTAAATCGCGAATAAAATATCTTATCGTATGTAAATATTAATTATCCCCCTCAATCATCGGTATGAAATTGAATTTGGGAGTCATTATTATCACAATTCACAAGCCAACAAGTTTATATATTTTGACTAATTTGCATGAAGAAATCAAACCAACGACAAAATCATAAGCTAAGCTTTAGTCACATATAATCTCCACTTAATGATATCATTTATTTTGAAATATATAAATATTTTACGAAAACATGACAACTAAAATAGAACTGTAAAAATAATATTTATTATTAATGTAGTCTATCTTTTTAAATCGTTTTTGTTTTGGAATTTTCGTTCCTTCTAATATATTTTTTAGTGAATTGTTTCTTCTTTTCTTTTTTTTTTTTCAATAAAGGAACGGTGGATTGATGAGGAAGAATTCTAAGCCCCCAAACTTCACGATGAAGGAAGACCGTCCACTTTTTGGAGCACCACAAAAATTTCTTGATTATACATCGATCGTGATGATTTAATCATTAATATTTTATATAAAAAGAATAATTAAATTTATTTAAAAAATTAAATGACAAATCAAATGAATCAGGTACATAAATTGTCAGATTACATTTTGTTAAAAAGAAAATACACTTACACTAACACTGTAGAATAAGTAAGAGTTCGAGATAATCATAAATAAATATGAAACGAAACTCTAAGTCAAGGATTTTATATATTAAATGATCTAAATACAATTATTTAATTTATTATCGAATTATCGATTAACTCATTAAAAAACATTAAAAAGTTATGAACCAATAATTCAATAATAAAGAAAATAATTAAAATTGTTAGAAAAATCGCTAACCAATAACAATCGATTATCGATAGATTAATAACTTTTTTCGATAATTATATCAACTTTGATACAATTTGATAATTTAATCGAAGGAACTAAGTGTGTTATTTCGATATAATTTTTTTACATTAAATTATTATAAAATTTAGAAGTTTTGAACCTTTGTGCATGAGATAAAATTAAACCAACTTCAAAATATATAAAAATCAGATGTAAAAGAAATAAAATAAGGGGAAAGGTCAAGTGAATATTACTTATTAAAATATTTGGGTCATAGGACATTCTTGTCATCTTGACATTTAAAATTATTTATAAAATATATATGAAATAGATATTTATTCATTAATTATTTAATTATTCTAGTCACATTTTACATATATTGAAAAAGACAAGTTAAAAAGATAACTTAGTCAATAAATTTTTTAAAATAGATATATCATACAAAAACAAATTAATGGTCTTTGTCTAATGTGATTTCTATTGGATTTTGTCATTTTATAAAAAGCTTTACATATTAAATTTATCAAATATTTTTACTATCTTCTAACTATATTTAGTAAATTTTATATTTAAAATTATTTTATACATATGCTTATACCTTATGAGTCATACACATATTAGGAAAAATTCCTGAAATACACATATTATGTTTACCTTATTTTTCATATCCCTTTCTATTTTTAAAGTTTCTTATTTTGTTTAATGTATCCGACCTGTATATTATTTATCCGAAGTAATTTTTAGTGTATCTGAACTACATATTATGTATCCAATTTATGTTATAATGTATCCAAGATATTATTTAATGTACTCGAGCTACATATTATGCATACGATTTAATGTGATTACAAACGAAAGATGAATAGATTGTAATTTTATATTAATGGAAAAATTGTATATAATAGCAAACTAATAACCTAAATTAAATGGAATAGCTAGGGTTTGATTTAATTGTGCTCCATAACAAACATTAGCTAAAATTTGCCAGCGTCTCTCTCCCAAAAATCTCGCTCTCCACTCTTCATTCTCGCTCGCCTCTCTCGCCTTATATACAGAAGTGTATAATTCTGTTTCTGTTTTGTATAAAGCGAGAGAAAATTGTATATACACATGCAAAAATGTATATCTTCGTGTTATACACTTAATTATACAATTTACAAACATTTTACTTCAAAAATATTGCAGAGAAAAAGGCCAACGAATTATACAATTGCAGTAAAATACAATTTTCTCTAGCTTTATACAACAGATGTATATATATTGTGTTTCTGTTTTTGTATAAAGCGAGAAAAACATATATCTTCTTGTTATACACTTATAATTATGCAATATACATACATTTTAATTCGATTCAACTGTATGCAAAACAAATTATACAATTGCAGCGAAATAGGCCAGTGAATTATAAAATTTAGGCTAGCGAATTATACAATTGTATATATATAGCAAATTATACAGTTTTATGTTTACTATGGAGCGCAATTATGCAAAGTTTGCTATAACATACAAATATGAATTTTTTGTTTGCTATATGTAAAAGTTGCCCTATATTAAACTATGTGATTTTCTAAAATTTATCCTAAAATAAGTTAATTCGAACAAGCTCTAAATTGGGGAAGTCCATTTGCACGTTGGGTTTAGAGTATGAGTATTCTAAGCCCAAGCCCAATTCCACCTCAATCACAATAGACCTACTTAAAAGCCCATAACTATTAATGGGCTTATTAGTTTAATAGGCAATTTCTATGATCCAATATCAGCCGTAGGATCTAGGGCTTTTTTCCCCTTATATAAACACTACATATATTTTTCCCTTTCATTTAGCCTCTTCTTCTTCAGCCTCTAAAAACCAGAGAGTAGAGTAACAGAGCCGCCGTCAAAAATGGTGCAACGGCTTACTTACCGTAAACGGCATAGCTATGCAACCAAGTCGAACCAACATAGGGTTGTGAAAACCCCAGGTATGGTTTATTATTTGTTGTTGCATTTCTTGTTTTTTATCTGTGGGGTTAGTTGAGGTGCGTGAAAGATGAGGAAAAGGAAAAAGATGTGTTTTTTTTATGGGATGTGGGTGTTTGGATATTGAAGAAAGTTTGTGCTTTTTTTGTGTTTGGATGTTTGAAAAATTGAATTTTGAATAGGTGGAAAGCTGATTTACCAGACTACGAAGAAGAGGGCTAATGGACCTAAGTGCCCTGTAACTGGAAAGAGAATTCAAGGGGTATGTTTTTTTTGCTGTTTTATTTTGTGTTCATACTGTTTTTAATGAATGTCGTTGGTAGATATTGATTGGTCTGTTTGCAAATACTGTTATTTCTGGAATGTGTTTGCGTCTGATGATAGAATTGTGCTCAGGTAGAAATCCTGTTATCTATTATGAGTATTAGATTTATCTTGGATGTGCTGATTCTAAACCATCCTGGAACTGAGTTTTTATCAGAAAGAGCCTCTCTACTGACCAATGTAAGGGGTAAGATTTGCGTAAACACTGCACTCCCTCGACCCACTTTTAGGTTTGGGATTGCACTTGGTGCGTTGTTGTTGTGTTGATCCTATGCCACAGTTTGCTAATGAGTACTAATATTTGCTAGTTTGGAGTGGATTATAATGAGGTATAATAACTGTATATTTGATATTGCAAGGAATGGACCTGTACAGGGAGTAATGATTATAGAAGACTGATGAAACCTGACTTATTTGGGGTTAACTTGTAGTTGATTGATCCATCTATTTGTGATCTAATTGATTTATTATTTAATAGAGAATAAATTAAAGACTTGAGTTTTCAGCTCTCTGGAAATGTATGGTAGTGTTAATATAACATAACTTTGCTGTGGAATTCAGGATAGTATTGGTTATTGTGACTTACCTGGATAACCGTATGTGTTTTGAATATCAATCCAAAGGGAACATTTTTCTTGTACTATTATCAGCATCTTTGGGTAAAAAAATCCAATGATAGATTGTGTTGGGAGAAAGCTATTCATAGTTGGTGCGGACGATGCGTTGCATTTGGAATTGTCAAACTATTTCGGGTCATGTTTGACTTTACTTCTTAGCAATCTCATATTAACCTTTCCTGTGCGTGTAATTTAATTTGTAAGTTCTTTTGGCTTATACGTCAGCTATTCCCTCAAGAATAGCATGTAATTTGCTGATAGGTTATCTTTGTGACTCCTGATAACATGATTTAACTATATGACATCTTATTTAACATGCAGTTTTTCAATATAGAGAAATGGATGAAGTTATCCCTCTATTGTGCAAAATATACTCATTTTACTTTATCCTTTATATTTTGGTGCCATCATACCCTTGCCGTTGAGCTCTAGCATAGACAGAGTGCATTCCACTTCCACCTTTGAAATTACTTTGGTATAAAGGTTGAAATTTCGCCTCTATACTTGCTATTGTTTTAAAATACCCTCTATTATACTTCAAGTTGGAACCTAATAGGCTGCAAATCCGAGACAATTTGCTTGCACAAGTGTATGATAACCTCATCAAGCTGTGCCTGATTATCAATGTTATACAAAAAAGTGTATGAGTCCCAAGTATAACAAAGGGTAAAGCGTTTTTGGTCAACTTCCCTTTATTAAATGTATTATGCCTAAATGCATCTCAATTTATTTTTATGTACTTCTACAATATCATCAGTGTAACATTTTCTAATGGTTTGAGGCAGATTACTTCCTCATCAACTAACAGATGTTCTCTGTAGCTATCAGTGCATCTCAAAAAAAAAATTTCATGTACCTAGAATATTATCAGTGTAACATTTTCTAATGGTTTGAGGCAGATTACTTCCGCATCACGTAACACATGTTCTCTGTAGCTATCAGCAGTTAATATTTTAAACATGAATGCAAATGCCTACTGCTTTTGATTGTATAGTTGTTTTAGGAGTCATCATTTCAATGGCTTAAAGACTTCTCTTTTTGCAGATTCCACACTTGAGACCTGCTGAGTACAAGAGATCCAGGTTATCTAGGAACAGGAGGACTGTGAACCGTGCTTATGGTGGTGTGTTGTCCGGCAGTGCTGTACGTGAAAGGTATAGTTTTGGTCCACTAGAGTGTTCTCAAACCGTTTAAACAAAATTAGTGTTCTTCCAACTCACTAGATGTTTTCTTGTACAACAGGATCATCAGAGCCTTTTTGGTTGAAGAACAAAAGATCGTGAAGAAGGTTTTGAAGATCCAGAAAGCCAAGGAAAAGCTAGCATCCAAGAGCTAAGCCTTGAATCCTCGATGATGTCGTGAGAGGAGTTTCTGATACTGCAGGTTTCTAGGAAATCATGACTGTATTTTGATTTTTGGTCTTGAGATTTGTATGTTGCTGGTTTTTCGTTAAAATACGATATTGGAGGTCTTTCTTCAGTTTGTCGAAATATCCGTTCTCCTAGGTATCTCTATTTTCTTGTTCTGAATATTTAAACTTGTTATGGATATTTGCAACTTCTATTCAATTAGGCTATTCGTTCCAGTTTTGATTCTTAAATCAGTTTATACTTGAATCTGAGTTTGTTTTGATACATTTTCAATCTCTATGAATCAATGTTTTACATCTGTTAATACTGTGTTTTTCTAGTCAGTATCAGCAGGAAGCAACTTTTTGCAAACCAGAGTGCAATATCTGGTTTCTAATAATAGAGTTACGAAGGTATTAGTTATTTAAGGCTATAGTTCCGATTTTATCATACCCAAGCATACAAATATACACTGAATAATAAGATAATAGTTTAGTCTAAGTTGATTGTAAAACTTGGTGCACCTGAGTAAAAATGTCTCCGATGATATTTTTGAAGCGATCGAGTAACATGTTAATTAATTTAATTTTCTGGTCGTAATAGTTTATTTATAATTTAACTTTGGCTTTTTAAGGCTTTGTACTTGGCAACTATAATTTTTTTGTTATCGTAAAGTTTACTCACTTCAGGAACAACTTTGATATGACTTGACAAAATGGTTTATAAATATGTCTCCCTTAAAGGCCAATTAAATGAAGTTACATGATCAAATGACGTGGCAACCCGATCAAGACAATGGCAAATCAAATTAAGTTCGGCCCAACATTATCTATGATGGGCTTGGTCCTTTTATCGGGACGTACTAAGGCCCACTACTTGTGACTCCAATACCTCAAGACTCAATTCATAAATTAAAGTTCAAAAAATCACATAAATAACTAAACTTATGGATACAACAATTTGATACGATGATGAATGACATTCAAGTCCAATTCTTTATTTTTAAGAAAAACTTATTTTCTCTTCGTACCGCATTGAAGCTCGACTATATCTAGATTGTTCGTTGCAAGAGGACTCATTTTGGAGGCAGCTATCCTAACAAAATCTTTTCTATGCACAGTTGGAATTCGAGTCCGAGTAAAGGAATTCCAACCATCCCACAAAAATCCACGTTGATTAAGCCCAAGTTGTTTGTTCACAAGTAAATCTCTAAAGGGTAAATCCATAGATCTTGAGTCAAAGTTAAGCTAACGGTTTGAAATGGAGTTCTAAAACTTATTCGCATCGGGTGGTTATACCTAATATAACGAATCGACAAAAATAGAGTATGTACTCAACATTATAATCAATACAATTCTTGATTTCTCTAATTCTAGATGTGAGATTTCTACGTTAGCTACATATAATAGAGTAGAGAGATTTGGCTTGATAATCAAATCAAATATTGATATATTTATGTCACTATTTTTATAAGAAAATCATTAAAAACAATACAGAAAAATCTGTAAACGGAATCAAATCTTTACATGATCATTTTCTCAAACCGACACCAATCTTGGTGCTTGCCAAATAAAATAAATAAAATTGAAACTTATAAAAATAATAATAATGTGCATTTAATTAATGACTAAGAGTATATAGTAAGGATACATCCATATATAGACTATATGATATAGTAATATCAGCTTGCTTGTAAAACTAGCAATGAATCACAATATACTATTTTAATTAGAGTTAAAATATGTCATGTCATAGCAATTTTTTGGTGACAAACAAGAAAAAGTGAAAGAAAACAAAAGAACAATAAAGACGAACTAAATGAAAGGCTCTATAAAGCACATGAAAAAATATTGACTCATATATATTAGTATTAAATGAGTGTCTTGAATTGAATTTGAGCATATTAAAATGAGTTGTGTTAATAAATAAGCGAGTCTTCTTCAGTTGAAATGAGTTGAACCAAAAACGGGTCATCATAACTCAATCCGTTTTGTTCTTATTAAGTTTTAATTTCTTTATTTGTTCTTTTTAATATGTTTAAGTACATAATAAACTATTTCATCTGTATTATGGCTGTATATAACATATCAATTTTTTAAAAAAATCACAAAATATTTTGCCAAAGTTTCAATGGGTCAATTTGAGCTATATATCAACCCAATTTTTAGATGACCTATAATGAGATAAGCTGATAAATAAACGAATCAATTATGAGTAGGATATATCATGTTTTCACAAGCTAATTTTACAACTTCTAGTATAGAACATGAAAATTAATGTTCTTGGATTTAATCTAAGGCCAAAACCTTTAGAGGAAATACAAATGATTTGATTAGTCATGAATCAATTGAAAAACCTACATTAGAGAGTTTTTACAACACTAATCCAAAACTAAAAACTAAGTCCAAACTAAAAAGTACACAAAAACAAAAATCCAAAAGAAAGAAAACAAAAAAGGCTAACTTGTTGAAACTAAAAAAACACAACATGACTAAAAATTAGTAGTAGGTCATGTTACTTTTCAAGTGTAACATTTGTTAGTAGAATAGCTTGTAGACATTTCACTACTAGGACAAGGTGATGAAGAATCCCAAAGCAAATTTGTCTTCCATGCATCAGCAGCCATATTCAATGGAAAATTATTCATCAACCCAATATTATTAGACCTAACAACATTTCCCCATTGTAATTCCTCCATATGTTCCATGTTGTTGATTATAACATTATTAGCTTCCTTCAATGTTGTTGTAGTTGTATCATCATGAACACCACCACCACCACCACCTTCTATATTCTCCGGTAACGCGATGGAATAATCTCCAAATATAGAAGATGACATGTTTAGAAGCAAAGAAGAAGCATCAATATTGTTCATATTGTCAACACATGATGAAGAAAATGTGTAACTTGTGATAGGGTCATTATTGTGGTTTGACAATGAGTTAAGGGTTTTGTAAAGAGGGAGATCTAGTGTGGTGAAGGTACTAGACATATTATTGTTGGATGAGTTTTGTAATAAGTCATTAAATTGGATAGGTGAAGTAGTACTGGTTGTTTTGTGTATAAATGATGACATTTCATTTGAATTATTAGTAAAATGGCTACTTGTTAGAAAATCATGAGATGTTGTGTTATTTTGAGGTAGTAATTGTGGTGGTGATACCCAAGAATGAGAAAGAGCTCTATGTGCATTGGAGTTTGCTTTCTTGAAAATCCTGCATATTGCCCATGAGTCCTAAAATATTCAACCAAAAAAAATACAAAAAATTACATTAATAAAAACTTCAACTTCTATACACTAATAACAATAATTAAATAATATATATATAAAAAAATTATATTATCAAGTCAACTAAAAAATAATTATGGGAAGTTCCACAAAATAAGATTATTAACTTAAAAAATAAGATTGATTATGTAAATAACATGTTAATTACTTAATGTAAATAAATTAATTTTACTGTCACGATATATAAGTTAAATTTATTAATTAAAAAAGAGTATGTCACAGAGTTTAATTAAGTAGGAGCAATATACATCATCAGTGTAACACTATCAAATTATTTTCACCTATTATAACAGATAACATATCTTATTTTCAAGATCTTTACCAGTAAATTTTTATTTTTTTTAATGACTACATAGTGTTAAAAGATTACACTAACAATATATAAAACTTAATCTCTTTATAACAAAAGAAACTATTTATCGAAAACCACCTCTCTCTACCCCTGAGAGGTATATTTGCATACATCCCACTTTCTCCAGATCTCACTCATGAGACTATATCTATTAAATATGTGTTACGTACTACAACATGTTAAAATATATTGATAATATAAAAAAAATGATTAGTGATTTGTTTAGAGAGACTTACATTAGGAGGTATATGTTTGTCCAAGAATCTTTTTGGTGCATTTGAGTCAGTAATAGAAGGCAATCTAAACTCATGCATCATCCAATCAGTTTTAATCCCTTTTGCAGCTCTTCCTTTGTAGAAAACAAGTGATTTTTTCAATCCAATACATTTTGATCCTTCAGATGAATAAATTGGCCTATCAGTACCTGTTGCTTTCCAAAAACCAGCTCCAGTTACTCTATTTGGTCTTGCACTATTTCTATATTTTCTATCCCTTGGACAATAAAAATACCATTCTTTTTCTCCCACTGCTGCCAACTCTGCTAAGAAAAAAACAACAAAAGAGTTGTTACCTATGTTTCATCTTATAAGGACATAATTAAAAAAAAAAATTATTTGTAAATAAACATTATTGTCAGTATATACAAGCTAAACTTTTATGTAAAAAAATAATTACAAAAGGTATTCACACCTTGAAAAGTCAAACATATTATCTGTTATAACATGTTAAATTATACTGATCGTGTGTATATATGAGTTAAATCCAAAAAAAACAAAGTAGTAAAAACCCAATGAAGTCTTGATGCAAAAGCTATAACATTTTACAAACAAGCTTAGTATTATTATTTTGTTTGAAAAATAATAATACGAGTCAGATTTAAGTAGAGTTTGAGCCCTAAATATGAAAAATGCAATGGACCTTGTAACACGCGATTCAGATATAGTCAGATTCTAATACGAGTACTGGACACTGGATAGAAAACAAAGCAAAGAAGAAGCATGAAGATGGATATATGATATGTAGTCTTACTTGGTAGATCCCATGGATCATATTTATAGATATCAAGTTGCTTGATAAGTTCAATAGATATTGGTTTTTGTTGAACTTTCCTCCTTAGATAAAACCCTACTAATTCTTCATCAGTTGGATGAAACCTAAACCCTGGAAGCATCACTTCATCCATATTTTTCTCTTTATCATTTCTTTCTTCCATTAAAAAACCCTAAAAGACCAATAGAACAAACCCTAATACACCTACCTACCTTACACAACCTTTTTTTACTAAACAAAAACAAAACTTGTTTAAGTAAAACTTATAACTATTGATGAAACCCTAATATTGTTGTTGTTGTTGTTGAAGAAGAAAAGTTTATAAGTTGAAGAGAGAAAATGTGTTTTAAGTTTGTGAATTAAGAAAGTGGATTATATGGTTCCTAAAGAGGGGTCTTCCTCCTAAAGATCAGCCGACTTTTCTGCTGACTTTAATAGCTCTATCTCTACTTGCTTGCCCCTTCTTTGGCAAGTACCAATTTTGGCTTTATCTTTGGTTAAGCAAATTATTATTGTTTTGTGTGTATCACGTATACTGATAGTGTAAAGAATTTTTATATGTCCTACGTGATGTTGATCACTAGAACTCTTACTTTATTGAAATTTTTATATGTCTTACGTGATGTTGATCACTAGAACTCTTATTTTATTGGTGAAATTTCGATTTTCTACGTATAATCTCTCCCCATTTCCCTTCCCCTATTCTCAGTTTTTTCAAAAAACTAGAAAAATACATTTGGCTTATGTGCACATATATTGTAAAATCTCTTAGCAGTATCGGAGTTTATTTCATTGAGGAACAAGTTATTTTGAGATTAGTTATCATAGATTACAATTTTGGTATAAGTAATTTTGCGATTTTATTTCAATCAAACTTAAAATAAGTTAAAATCCTGTTAAAATAAATACATCAAAAAAATTAATCTGTATAAATTTGATATAGTTTCTTTTATATATATATATATATATATAATCTCCTTAACACAAGAACTATAGGTTCAACTACGACGTGTGTCATTATTATTTTGTTTGAATTTCTGAATTCGTCACTCAAACTTATGTTTACCTCATATTTAATGGACAATTAATACTTTTAGTTATTTCTTTTAGGTGAAACTAAAGGAAAAAAAAGGGGGAAATAATGTCAATTAGAATTAATCACCTACCAAATGAACTACTATAAGGTAAAGAAAAATAATGAATTCCCAGCAATGACTCTTATTTCTCACTTCAATGTCTTGTTGTACCAATTTGTATTTTGTTTATTCCAAATTTAAGAATCTCAAGAAACTCACTAAATTGACCCTTATAGGGATATGATATTATTAAATGTTTGTTTCATGACTACACAATAAATTGATCTTTAATATGTCAAGATATATAAATAATTAATGTGTGTACATCAAGACAAATTAAACTTCCAAGTAGTTATATATATTTTATCAATTTGCTAATTTTGAATAACTATTTTGAAAACAATTAGAGTCACAGACCAAATGCACATTTATCAATACAAAAGCACAAAATTATATTCAACATGTAAAATTCCCTATGTGAATAGTCTCAGACTTAATTTTTTAAAATATATAATTTTAGAAAACTATATAGTTATCTCAGGATCCAAAAAATCTATTTCCTTCTATTCCATTCTTTCACAGCTTCTATTCCACTGACTTGTCAGATTAAATACAGTTTCTGCTAAAGTAAGTAATTGACTATATATTATACTAAAAGATACTCTTCCAGCTAAGGTAATTAAGGGATGCTTATTATCTTAATTATGATAATTTGAGGGGTATTTTAGGGATAACATGTCATAAAATTAAAATTAGTGTTATACTTGATACCCTACTTGACCATATTGAGGTCCACTAATAAATTCAAAAGAATTTTTAGTTACAAAGATTTTGACTTTCTTGTTATAACATTTTTCAAGCCCTAAGGCCTAAGAAAATCTCAAATTAAATTAGCTATAGTTTCATAGTATATACTTTGAAGATAATAATTATTAGTAGCTATAATTTGCTTATTTATCACACATTACTTACTTTTTAAAGTAGTTGTATCAGCTTGCTGATAACATGTATTTATTCTGTAATTTTCATATATATTAAACATAAAAAATCATATTTATATGTTATAACTATAGTTTGCATAACTGTATTTCATAACAAATTTTATGTTTGCTATGGAGCTTTTGATTTGTATAATTCGCTACAAACATCCAATTTTATACAATTTTCCCTATTAATTAATATGCTTGTATTATGACTTATATTTATTCATTCGCGAAATTTGAATTGATGTTATATTATTAATTTATTTTAAATTATATTTAATTTAATCTATGTATTTCATTTTAATTATTATATTTGGTTATTTGTTATGTACAAGATTTTCACTAATTTAAGTTTCTACTATTTGATGCACATAGTCTATTGAAATTATGTGATATTTATCAATTTAATATACTATCATCATCTATACACACTACAAAAAAAAGGTAAATTACATGAGGATTTTCCTGGGGATTGTATAAAAGTTTGTAGGAAATTTATTTTTCTGTAAATTTTCGTCCTAATTTCATTTGAAAATCCAATGTAATTCACAATTTTCTTGTAGTAACATAACAAACTGAAGTTATAACTCATGAAAGGAAATAAATTTGATTTATGAATGTAATTAAATATGCAACATTTACTTATAAAAGTATTTGCTTGTTGTGAAAACATAATATACTTTTAAATGTCAAATTAGAATCAACTAATTTTTTTTCCAAGTTCTCTTATAAGTTAAATAATACACAGGATATACTATACTCATAAACCTAGGAGAAAAATTATAAATAAACAAAAGCGAGATTTCTACACGTAAAAATAAAGATCTCTTATAATCTCTTACATATATAAAAATAAAATTTTGTCGTAAAAAAACATAAAAGTAAAAATAAAAATGTAAATGGGTACAAAATTAAAATATTGTGCCTTATAAAATGAAGAAAAAAAGTTGTTAAAATTAGTAGTAGTAAAGTTGTACGAATCCCAAACTGCTCTGTTACCTAAATACCCACTCCACTTTCATTTTTCTCTAAATTAGGAGACAAAAATAATTAGAAAAACTAAAAGAAAAGAAGAAAAATAAAAATTGTGATCATAAATTTATTATAATTTTGGCTCGAAATTGTCTTTTCTTTTTGTATTTGATTTTTAGAAGCTATTTTATCTTGAAATATTTTTGAAATCTTTTTCGGAAATAAATTACTACTTTAATATTGATAAAATCGTTTTTACTCTTCAAAATATTATTTTTTTAAAAAAAACTTGGCCTAAAAGAGTTATTATTGCTTGTTCAAGTGTTAATTACATCAAATTGATGTAACTCATGGTAGTTAAATAATTCAATAAAGTAAACACGTTAAATAACTATTATTAAGTAGCGTTATTGTATATTTATACGTACATCACATATATTCGTTGATTTGATATAAATAAATATTTATCATAGTAGAGTTTACCTGTCCATTTTTACTCTTCTTGTTTTTTGGTTGTCACGTGCATGATCATTTATGTTAAAGGTTTGTGTTTACCATACAGTAATTATTAATTACCTTGATTTTTGGTAGCTAAAAATTCAACTACCTAAGTTTAAAGTTAATATATTTAATTAAGACCGCACGAGTCAATTTCCTTCGATTTTCTGACTTTATTGAAAACCAAGTCATGGATTTCCTCAATTTTTCTTGCTAATTGAAAAGCAATTATGTAACTCTACCTATAATAATAATGATGTGACTATTTCAAAGTTTGAATTTTTTTGCCAAATTAGTATGTTATTAACCCTTGCTAGTTAGGATTTTTCAATTTTAACAATAGGAGTAAGATTTGTGTATAAACTGTCAAATGAATTTTGAATAAAAATAAGCTAAAAAAAGAATTATTGTCAAAGCCGTATAAGGGGTTTTGGTACACCATCACTCCGATACGTTGTTCGATCAAATTGGAGTGTAATAGGAGTTTATTCACAACTCACCGCACAGGGATCAGAGTTTCAGAACGAAATTTATATATGACTCTGATATCATGTTAAATGGAACTTAGCATTCTAATAATTAACTCAAAAAAAGAAGAAAAAAAATTACCCAATCCATAAAAAGAGTGATAAGATGTTATCCCAATCTGATATGGGTCAATTTCATCACACCACATTCTATTTGAGGGATCATACTAAGTATGTTGTTTTTATCGTAATTTCTTCTACTTTATTTGCCAACCATATCTAGACAAAGGTAAATCAAGTGTCAAAATCATTTGAAGTCAGTACTTCGACATGAAACATATATTTATACGTAAACATTTATAAAAATTACAATAAATATTAAATATGAACTCATATCCTTAACACTATAATAGGGGTAGGACATAGCTAAATTATTTTTTTAAAGAACATAAATATAAGATTACTTTCTACTATTACCCTTTTAATTAAGCTCAAACTATTCTCTTAGAAAAATACAAAGTTGAAGGGTAAACATGGAAACAAGTCCCAACAATTTGCTTGAACTTTGATGAATTCACTTATTTTGGACGCCACATAGGATAATCAATAAGATATTCTTCATCAAAAAGTTATACTATTATATAGAAAATTATACCAAATATATCAATCACATAATTTTTCATACATACATATATATATATATATATATATATATATATTAAATCTTGAACACCCTTAACAAAATTTTTGATTTCATCGCTTAATTTGAACTAGTATTAAAAAAGTCCAACAATTATCTTAATTAATTTGATCAAACATAGTACAAATTATTTACTTAATTTTAAAAGGTGTAAGTTTGAGTGAGTCAAAATGGCACACTTTGGGGACTTCAAATTTAGTGAAAATCCACAAATCTAACCCCTCGTTTGTCCCTTCTTTGACCTTGGGCTTCCCTTCCCAAACGTGTAATCAAAACTTAAAAAATATTTTTGTTTCTAATAATTCAAACTACTCAAGCCCCCTCTATATATGTGAAATTCTTAACCTCTTCACATTAATACTTGAGACTTTTTTTTATATATATTTTAAAAATAATAATTTTGAGTGTACTTTTTTTTTTAATAGCAATTAATGAGTATGCATTTGATATATGAAGTGTATTAAGTGGACTTTTATTCTACTCTCATTAGTCATTAGTTTCCTACTGCTTTATATGTATAAAAAAAGTCTATTCTTGAGTGTATATATAAATTCTACCCGTACAAATAAATAGAGATGTCAAATGAATGAATTAAGCTGAATTAATGAATATCGAAACGAGTTGAACAACTCGATAAAGGAGTGGAATGTTAACCTACTTAAATATTACTTGGGTTAAAGTAAATTGGACTGAAATAATCATAACTCCACCTGTCTAACTCTTACTAAGTTACACATTCAAAGTTAATTTTATTTTAATTATTTTGAGTATCTAATAAAACCCTCCTTTGCATAGTGACCTTAAAAAAAACATAACAAATTAAAAAGAAATCATTAATAAAAAATATTTAGATAAAATTTCTCATAGATCAATTTAGATAACATGCCGGCCTAGTTTTGAAATGGGCTACACTAAACATGTCAAAATGAACCCAATTAAGCGGGTTGTTAACCCGTTCAAACATAAATAGATCGAACAAATTATAAATTGAGCTAGTTTCAAATATATGCAATAAAATAATTAGTTTACCAAAATGTAGTTATGTTTTATTTATATAAAAAGTAGCCAAAAATCATAGGAAGTATACATTACTATATAATATATATAGTTTATTTATACATGCGTTATACATTGACTATACATTATAATACACTTAAAAGACGGAAAAATAACTTACTATAGCTTGCCAAAAGTATACACTACTATACAATATAGTTTACCTATACATAAGGTATGCACTCATGACTATACATTATGATATACTCAAAAAAATGAAAAATAACTTACTATAGATAATGTATACAGGAACTATACATGAAGTATACATTGACTATTCAATTTCATTCAACTTAAAATCACCTCTAGACATCTCAAATTTCAGATATGAAATCCTTTCGATTTTCAACTCTTTCGATATATAATTTCCTCAAAACGATTCACGTTTTCGATATATCGAACTTAAAGAAAAAGATGACGAAGAAGAAAAAGAAAAAAGAAGATGATGAAGGAGGAGGAGAAGTAAGGGAGAAAAAGCCATTAATGACAAAATTGAAAGAAATAATGAGGCTATGACTAATATCCAATAATTTGGTTATTTTTTGAAAGAAAAGTTGCCAATGGCCTTTTTTTTTTTTTAATAATTTTGTCGTATGATTTTATGGTTTTATTTTGACATTTGAACAAATTGGATAACATATATTTTTTTCCCTAGACTAAAATAAGTAGATAGAAAGGTTGTTTCGCCTATTAATATGAAGAATATGTTCTTATAAAATCGTAGTCTAATAGGATCAGCCAGTGACGGTAGCTAAAATAAAGTAAAACTCTTAGAAGATAGATTTTTGCATCTGTCTTGTTGAATCATTCATAATTTCACACATATTTGACTGGCAAAAAGGTATGGTGAGTAAAATTTCATCCATATTCACTATCGATATTAGTTAAGTGTCATTAGAAGTTTAGAACTAATGTCGCTAAAAGCTTTAGGGACATATACAAAGAGTGTTAATTGCCGTAAAAAAATACATATTTAGCAACAATTAATCTTTTAGGATGATCGATGGTGAAAATCTCTTTCCATGATACTCAGGAGCAGATAAAAATTAAGACTCTCCGTACAATTTTGGCTTTAGGTCACTGATATATTTGAGTCGCCCTTATCTCCATAATCTTTCATTATCAACACATCAGTTTTAGTTACTTCAGGGAAATTAGGACAAAGCACGGGAAGATCACTTCCCACCACTCGTAAGTCTCATAAGATAATCGCCATCTCCATAACTCGGAAGCTCCAACCTTCTCCATGTCTCGTATGCTAAATCAAGAGAAATGACGTTGCACATATTGAACGTATCAACATCACCATAAACTTAGGCTTCTATCTAAACAAAAGCAGGAAAAATTACGCCTCAAGATAAGTGCAAGTTGGACTTTGACCGCGCATCACCATTATGTATTGTTGTTGCTAGCTAACAATACTACACCTTATCAGCCTTACCATGACACATCAGGGGTCGCCTCACGGTGGACAAAGCTGATATTCAACCTTATAGAACCAGACTCTAATAGCAGACACCACTGTTGGATCAGTAATTCAGCATAAACTCAATCTGGCTGAGTTAATCGTCTAATTCTACTTTACAAGACTGATTCAGGAAGACGACTTGCGAGAACTGATGTAATGCATGTCCTAATAATCAAAATACAGCATTGCAGCCAGAATAAAGAAATTTGATGCTCAGAACCTATTTAACTATTCAGAAACTAGTGCATCAAATCAGAAGTTTTAGGAATTCGATTTTCAGTTTATTTGTTTTTAAAAAAACAACCGAGTTGACAAAGTCTTGTTGTAGGTTGTTAGACTGTGGCAGGTTGATAGCTAGTGTAAAAATTCTCATGGTAAGTCTTCTTATCAATTAATTTGTTGGGATGTTTGGGGTCGAATAGAAAGGAATAGTTGCGGAAGATTCATATAACTGTACTCAACTTTATTAGGACCAAGGCATGCATAGTTGATTGATATGTCTAGGTTGTGCTCCATAGTTAACATTATCAATAGTATATAATAAAGTGCCAAGTTAGACATGGACAAATAATATGCGTGGAGAGAGTAGTAATTAAACTGCAAAATAGAGATGAAGATCCAATTGAAGAATTTAACGAACGCCTAAAAAACTATTAAGGGGAAAATCCTATAAAAATAAGCTAAACGACCAAAAAAATAAGAAAGAAAAAATCTGCTTCAGGCATGATGATGACTGCAATAGTTCTTCACTTTGCCTAGGAAAAATGGTACCCTCTTTGAGTGTGTGTACTCTCTGTAAAAGCAATCATCTGACGTCGTAAAAAGTACTTGACAGCATTGTGTAGATAATGAAATTTTATGAGTGAAAACGGAAGTGATCAAATCTGATGCACAACCGTCCACCTTGATGCAAGAAGTGGTTGGAGCCGGAGCCGGGCCCCAAGAGGGAGGCATACGCGATGGAGAAACGACATCATCAACCGGGGATGGGGATGGAACTGCATGAGTTGGTGAAGCCACATTATCAACCGGAGATGGAGATGGAACTGCATTATCGAATGGAGATGGAGGAGCCACATCATCAGCTGGAGATGGAGATGGAGCCGCATTATCAACCGCATGACTACAATAGTTCCTCACTTTTCCAAGGAAAAATGGTACCCTCTTTGAGTGTGTGTACTCTGTGTAAAAGCAATCATCTGAAATCGTTGAAAGTACTTGACAACATTGAGTGGATAATGTAATTCTACGCTTGAAAACGGAAGTGATCAAATCTAACGCACAACCATCCACTTTGGTACAAGAAGTGGATGGAGCAGGGGTCGTGTGTGGTGGCGAAACCACATCATCAACTGGGGATGGAGCCATATGCGTTGGTGAAGCCGCATTATCAATTGGAGATGGAGTTGGTGCTGATGGTATTTTTGGGTGAATACGCCACCACCATCGGGGCCACAATCCAATTGAATAAGTATCAAACGATTCTGCTTTGGGTTCGGTTGCAGTGGCAGCAGCAATGCATATGCAACCCAACAGCAGAAACAGACACAACAATTTGGCACTTCTCAACGATGACGATGACATGTTTCAGAAGAAAGAATGAATAATTAATTAGCTAAGATCAAAGAATTTCAGGCGATACTTCCAAAATCCTTTAAACTTGTATAAAAAAATTGATAAGGTGCAAAAGGAGTTGATATAAATAGGCAGAGAATTCAATTCCAATCCCTTTATACTTCAAATATCAAATTCTATCCAAATTTGGATTTCTTTTTTATGTACAAAAGCCAAAAACAATTTAAGCCATACTTAATTAATCCCAATCCTTTTATACTTTAAATACTATCTACTTCTATACAAATTAGGACGTCCAGTCGTCCAATTTTAATAAAAAATTATAGTTCAAGAATGTGTTGCAATCAAACTATAACTCCTCCTCAATCAAGACAACCGCCCAAAACAACTTTTTTGAAAAATGTTTAGACAATTGTCCCTTAGCATTTGTCCTGAAGTACAAAGACTTCCATATCATTAGTAATCATTATTTATGATATAAAATCCAGAAAACAATTAGAAAAAAAGTGAACGATGTTGTTATCACAGACCATTTCCTTCCAAAAACATTGATCTCTTCACCGCGTAGCTTGGGGATCTCAGTCATGTCTAATAGGATAGATCCATCAGCCGTTTCCTTTTCGATATAAGTTTCTATTTTTGTTTCTTCACCTTACAACATCATAAGTATACGCAAACCTTACCCCCTACCTTGACTATTTTTGTTATTATACTAACAAAAAAGAACACACAAAAGCTGCACCATAAGACTTATGGATGAATCGATAATCTCTGTTCTTCCTCATGAAATCATCGTAGAGATTCTCTTGAAAGTGCCACCAAAGTCTCTTTTGAAGTTCACGTGTGTTTCAAAATCATGGCTTGAACTAATCTCCAGCGCAAAGTTTATAAAAGATCATTTGAAATTAACAGCTAATGACAAAGAATACAGCCATCACAGGATTATTTTTCAAGAATCCGCGTGCAATTTTAAGGTATGTTGTCTCCCTCCCATGCTTAACAAAGAACGAGGCACCGAGCTATTTGACATTGGTTCTCCCATGGAAAACCCCACTATTTATACTTGGAGTGTCGGTTCTGTCAATGGATTGATTTGTCTGTATAGTAAGATAGAGGAGCCCGTTCTATGGAACCCCGCTATTAACAAGTCTAAGAAATTGCCTGCATTTGGAGCTAACTTAAAGAACAGTTGCTCTTACCATCTGAAATATGGTTTTGGATATGACGAAACACGTGATGATTACACTGTGGTAGTTATTCAGTGTATTTATGAGGATAATGGTTCATATGATACCGTAGTCAACGTATACAGTTTAAGGGCTGATTCTTGGAGAACAATTAATAAGTTTCAGGGCAATTTTCTAGTAAATTCTCCAAGTAAATTTATCGATGGAAAGCTTTATTGGGCTTTATCAGCTGATGTTGATACGTTCAATATGTGCAACATCATTTCTCTTGATTTAGCAAACGAGACGTGGGGAAGGTTGGAGCTTCCGGATAGTTATGGGAAAAGTAGTTATCCGTTGGCACTTGGAGTGGTGGGAGGTCATCTTTCGGTGCTTTGTCTTAATTGTATCGAAGGAACTAATTCCGATGTGTGGATTATGAAAGATTCTGGAGATGAAGTATCATGGAATAAGATTTTCACTATCAATCATCCTAAAGACCTTGGGGAGTTTATATTCTTTACATCCATTTTCTCCGTACCTTGTTACAAGTCGAATAAGGATGAAATTTTACTTTTACTTCCCCCCGCTATCATGACATATAACGGTTCAACTAGACAAGTAGAGGTTGCTGATCAATTTGAGGAGTGTGCTGCTGCAGAAATCTATGTAGAAAGCCTTGTCGATCCCCTATTGATATCATGAAACCTCACAATCATAATCATTTGACAATTTATGTTGAAAACCTCCAAACGCGCGTTTGTAGAGACTAGATTTTTTTTTTTAAATACAAGCATTGTGTTTATGTTGGTATTGCTAGTATATGAATCATCAATTTCTATACAATTATTCTCTTCACGAGCTAGCGATAATTTGATACTTAACTATTTAATAAAACTTTCTCCTCTGTTCTGCTCTGCTACTGTCTCACTTTACAGAAAAACATCCTTCCGCCTTTCACTGCTCCGCTACAATTTTTGTAATTGTTACCTCCTTTGACTAAAACATGTTTTCGTTTCTTTTCTTTTCGAGATTGAATTGAGACTGTTCTACTCAAATTCCTCTCATGGTATTTTGTTGTGTTATTCACTGTTCTCAGAGATGCAATCTTAATTTGTTTTGTACTATTGAATTTCAGGAAGTCGATCAAAATAATGTAATAATCTGTTTTATTTTTCCATCGTGTCTGTTGTATTTAGTATCAGACTTGTAGTTCTTTCATGTATAATGAGGATTAATAGTTGATTCATATGCCTATTGTATTGCGAATAAGTTAAAGGATGTGTTCCATAGCTAATATTATGAAGTGATATAGCAAATGAGTTGTAAAGAGTGTACCAAGTCAAACATGGACAAATAAATATGCAACGAGAGAGTAGTAATTAAACTGCAAAATAGAGATAAAGATCCAACTGAACTAATTAAAGAATTTAATTGAAAGTACTTAACAAACGCCTAAAAACATTTTAAGGGGAAATCCTATATAAATAAGCTAAATGACCACAAAAATAAAAAAGAAAATATCTGCTTCAGGCATGATGATGACTGCAATAGTTCCTCACTTTGCCTAGGAAAAACGGTACCCTCTTCGAGTGTGTGTATTCTCTGTAAAAGCAATCATCTGAAATTGTTGAAATTACTTGGCAGCATTGAGTGGATAATGAAATTTTACGCTTGAAAACGGAAGTGATCAAATCTGACGCACAACCGTCCACCTTGATGCAAGAAGTGGTTGGAGCCGGGGCCGGGCCCCAAGAGGGAGGCATATGCGATGGAGAAACGACATCATCAACCGGGGATGGGGATGGAACCGCATGAGTTGGTGAAGCCACATTATCAACGGGAGATGGAGATGGAGCCACATGAGTTGGTGAAGCCATATTATCAACCGGAGACGGAGATGGAGACACGTGAGTTGGTGAAGCCGCATTATCAACGGGAGATGGAGATGGAGCTGCATTATCAACCGCATGACTACAATAGTTCCTCACTTTTCCAAGGAAAAATGGTACCCTCTTTGAGTGTGTACTCTCTGTAAAAGCAATCATCTGAAATCGTTGAAAGTACTTGACAGCATTGAGTGGATAATGAAATTCTACGATTGAAAACGGAGGTGATCAAATCTAATGCACAACTGTCCACTTTGGTGCAAGAAGTGGATGGAGCAGGGGCCGTGTGTGGTGGCAAAACCACGTCATCAACTGGGGATGGAGCCATATGCGTTGGTGAAGCCGCATTATCAATTGGAGATGGAGTTGGTGCTGATGGTATTTTTGGGTGAATACGCCACCACCATCGGGGCCACAATCCAATTGAATAAGTATCAAACGGTTCTGTTTTGGGTTCGGTTGCAGTGGCAGCAGCAATGCCTATGCAACCCAACAGCAGAAACAGACACAACAATTTGGCACTTCTCAACGATGACGACGACATGTTTCAGAAGAAAGAATGAGTAATTAATTAGCTAAGATCAAAAAATTTCAGGCGATGCTTCCGAAATCCTTTAAACTTGTATGAATAATTAATAGGGTGCAAAACGAGTTGATATAAATAGGCAGAGAATTCAATCCCAATCCCTTTATACATCAAATATCAAATTCTAATCAAATTTGGATTTCTTTTTTATGTACAAAAGCCAAAAACAATTTAAGCGGTACTTAAATCCCAATCCATTTATTCTTCAAATATCTACTTCTATCTAAATTAGGATTTCTATATATGTCTTCCAATTTTAATAAAAATTTATAGTTCAATTGCAATCAAACTATGACAACTTCTCCTCAATCAAGACAACCGCCAAAAATATTTTTTTTAAAATATTAATTAATTCGCCTAGCGGCATACCTAATATGGTTTTGGATATGATGATTCACGATTATAAAGCTTTATTTATTGATCACTATTTGTGATTATTATAAAGGAAGTAGCTAGGATTTGATTTAATTGTGCTCCATAGCAAACGTTTGCAAAAAATTGTCAGATACCTCTCTCCCAAATATCTCGCTCGCCACTCTTCTCCAATCTCTCGCTCGCTTCCTCACTTTTAATATAAACACAAGTGTATAAAAATTGTTTCTAATTGTATAAAGCAAAGAAAAATTGTATAAATACATATATTTTTGTTCCCCTCTCTCCCCTCTTCCAGATCTCGCTTGCCACTCTCTCAAATCTCGCTCGCCACCCTCGCCTTTCTCACTTATACAAACAGAAGCAAAATGTATAAATTATGTTTCTATTTGTATAAAGCGTGAGAAAATTATATACATACATGCAAGTACATATATTTTCATCCTATACACTTCTAATTATACAATAGAAATACTCCCCTGCCCAGTTTCCTTTGCCTTTCTCTCTTTCTCGTTTTATACAATTTTCAAATTGTATCTAATTTCTCTCTTTCTCGTTTTATACAATTTGATTCAATTGTATATTCCTGGTCAAGTCTCTTTTGTCTTTCTCTCTTTCTCATTTTATACAAATTCAAATTGTATATAATCATTCTATACACTTGTAATAATACAATTCGTTTTATACACTTCATTTTTATACAGTTCTCTGTCCAAATGTCTTTCTCTTTCTTGTTTTATACACTTCGTTTTATACAATTTATTTCAACTGTATATGTATAGCGAATTATATAGTTTTTTATGTTTGTTATGGAGCGCAATTATGCAAACTTTGTTATAGCATACAAATATGAATTTTTTATTTGTTATATGTGAAAGTTGACCTTCTTATAATGATGAGGTGTCTAATATAAGGATTGTCGTCAATATTTATAGCTTGAGGACCGTAACGATTCAAAAAAATAAAATTATATAAATAAGAATAAATAAGTATTTAAGGGCGTAATTGTCCTTTCACGTTTTAAATGAATAAATAAATAAATAAATCAAAAACAGATTTGTATTTATTTATTTTAAATGTTATTTGATTAATTCTTGAATTAGTCTCCTAATCCCAATAGTCCTCTCTCTCTCACACTTCTTAACTCCCTCTCTCACGTTCTCCATCTTCCTCACATTTTTTTCTGCCAAAATATCAACAGTTTTCATGCTTGAAGAACTCACAAAAATTTTTAAGCAAAAGAAAAAGTAATCAAAACGTCAAGGCTAAGAGAGGTTCGTCGAGAGAGGTATACTTTGAAGTGAATTGGGAGTGGTTTGGAGGAGTTTTCCGGACAACAACATTAAAGTTTGAACATCGATTAAGGTATGGGTTTCTTCTCTCTTGGTCCCTTTCCCAAGAGACCCCCTTAAGGTTCAAGATATTCATTTCGAAAACTAGGGTTGTTCCCTTTTGTATGTCCTTGTCACTAGCTCCCAATGAATTTTAGGTTGGGTATGATTGCTGGTAGATTTAGAGGTATATTATGTTTTCGCGATGAATATGATTATGTTTGTGTACTTGGAATCGTATGAATGACAATCATGTTTTTCTTGAAATTTTGTGTAAGTACGTTACGGTGAATGAGGTTCTCTATGTAATGCTCCAAAAGTTTAATGTAATATGATTGTATTTATTGTGTATTTTATGTGTATAATGGGTGTACAAGATGATGTCCATTAAGGTGAAATATATAGTAATTGATTAACAATCTTTTAGTCAAACAAACCCATAAAAGATACACTTAAAATGTGTTAAAATAGTCTACGAATTTTCTTAGAAATTCAAGTGAAAATATGGATAAAAACGAATTGAAAAACGACCAAAAATTCCAGCAACAATGCAACTTTAATTTAGACTAAAGTTTAATGAAGGAAATCTGGAAATTTAATAAATTTTAAAGGGATGAGGCCACCAGGATTCGAACCTGGGACCTCACCCGTGAGGCAGCAGTAGTTCGCAGGGAAAAAAAAGAATGTTGGGGGCGGGGATCGAACCCACGACCCCCATCCGCGAAAAGAAAAAAAAAGGATTAAAAGGGAATGTTGGGGCGGGGGATCGAACCCACGACCCCAGTTTGCAAAAACAAAATTAAAAAAAAAAAATAATAAGGGGATGCGAGGCGTGGGGATCGAACCCACGACCTCAGGGCTGAAAGGGGGAGTACAAATATTAAGGGAATAAAGGTGAGGCTGTGGGGGTTCGAACCCACCACCTCATAGCCTCCATTCCCAGCGAAATTAAGAGGAAAATAAGGGGGGCTGTGGGGGCTCGAACCCACAACCTCCCTATTCAAGCGAATTTAATTAATAATAATAATAATAATAATAAATTAAAATTCTAATTAAAGTTGGAAAATTAATTCTCTTATGTAAACATTGAGATTTAATTTAGAATTTTAATTAAAAATAGAATATTAATTCTTTTTTGTAAATATTGAGATTTAAGTTAGAATTCTAATTAAATTAGAAAATTATTCTTTCATGTAAATGATTGAAATTTAATTTAGAATTCTAATTAAAATAGAAAATTTATTATGTCACGAAAATGTTGAGATTTAATTTAGAGTTCTAAATTTACGAATATTAGAACTAAAGTCAATGAAAAATATAAATGGTATCCAAATAATTCAAGATTTGGGTTCTCGTGTCCAAACCTCCGTATTGATACATAAGTCATACGTGAGTGAAATATTCAAGAGTAATGTCATCTACTTAGATCAAAAATCAAAGATCTTGACATATATACAAGATACATAAGTCTTGTAATACATAATCTTAGAAAAATAAGAATCACTTAACGAACTATAAATGAAGCCCCATGGCTTGTATGTATAGACACATAAGTTTAACATACGTTCAGAAATAAGTGGACCTAAGATATACGTAATGAAATGAAGAATGTGGTGACAACTATGATGTGAGGCTAATGTATATGATGAGAGCAATCTCAAATGAGCCTAAGTAAATGTTACAAATACGTACTTACCAATGTGAGTGTGAGATAATAAAGAGACCAGTCTCTATGAATACTCTAATAAAAATATTGAGTTTAAAACACTTAATACTAATGATGAGATGAGAAATCATCTATTGAGCTATGATGTCCTCATACTAGAAGCAAACTTCTATGATGTATGAGTTGAATGTAATGGAACTTTATACCGAGCACCGATAGGCTAGCTATGAGTGGTGATGCCTTCTTTCGGGAAGGGCGGAGGTTCACGTAATTCTCATGAGATGAGATTGTCCGGCTTGCCGGGTATGGGTCTCCATACATCTCCTAGTCTTTGAACCTATATTGCCACTATAGGGATTTGGCGGGGTTAAATTTCCATATACGCTAGCATGTTATTAAATCGCTTTGGCTGGTGATTCCACCTCTTTTCAGTGTGGGGGAGACACTAGATTTCATGATGCTCACATGATCTATGTCGGTTAAAGTTAAAGTTCCCAATGAATGAATGAGGTCAGCCTCAAATGAATCTTATAAAGAAATGAATGATACCGAAGGTGTTAGGATAGGATAATCAAGAGGTGAGCTAGATTCAGGTAATGACATTAGGTTATTCCTGATCATTGCACAGCAAACCCGATGAAAGTCTTAAACTACATCCTAGGTATAGCTGGTGTTCGCACTGACCTATGAATGAATTGAAGCGAAATATGTATGAATGAATGAAGCAGACTCTGTGTTTGTTAAAGAAGGCTCCCTAGTTGAGGTCCCATATGTTGAGCCCTCATTTTGGAAGGTCTTAAAGTTAAGTCTATGATAATAAGGTCTCATGGTATACGAATGAATAATATGAAAGAAAGTATGTGTTATATGTTATGTGCTATATGAATATGTTATGTGTTGTGTGCCATACGATAATTATAATGATGCATGTCACTCTCATGGCATAACTTTCCCAATCTCAATTTGGCAAGTCCACTGACTTGACTTCCAAAAATCATGTTGTTAGGAAAGAGCTATTCTTTCTCATGCATGTCCCTGGTGTGTGCTTGCATATACCCATACTTAGTACAAGTGTGTACTAATTCCATACAAACATCTACTTTTAGGTGCAGGCACAGGTGGACGGTAGAGCTACAGGTTCTTTGTTGCAGCTATCTGGACGTCAGCATTCATCCGGAGTTTGGTAGGTCCTCATGCTTTCGAGGATGCTACTGTTTTACATTCTAGCGTAGTTTTAGATTTGAGCCAGTGGAGCATGTTCCACTAGCGTTTCTTTTCTGTTTTGGTTCAGACTTTGTATTGGTGCTATTTTGGCCGATATACAATTAATACTTAATGAATTATTTCTTTCAGTTGCTTATCTCTTAAATGTTAGATGGTTGATGATGAACGATTACGAAATATAAAGAATGTTTAGCAAGTATGATTAAAGAATCAAAAAAATTTCAAATTTTCCGCTAAAATTGATCTATGTAAAGTACGAATGACGTAAGTAGGCTTGTCTGCGACCTCTGAGAGGTCAACGATGCCGGTCACGTCTGGGGTCTAGATTCCGGTCGTGACAAGGACTGATTCTTGGACAACACTTCATGACCAGCTTCATGGTATCTTTCTAATGAATCATTCAGCTAAATTTGTCAATTGAAAGCTTTATTGGATTGCATATACGGGTGCTGATAATTACGATATGTGCACAATATCATTTCTTTTGATGTAGCAGACGAGACGTGGATATGTTTGGACCTTTCCATTTTTGGGGAAGACAATTCTAATAGCAAACTGGGAGTAGCAGGAAATACTTTCTGTGCTATATTCTTGCCATCTAGGTAGTACTACTTTTGATGTTTGGATTTTGAAAATTGTAGTTTTTGGAAAGTCCTTCAAAATCCAGACATCAGAAGCAGTAGCACCTAGACGACAAGTGTGAAGCACAGAAAGGTCACTTTCCACAACTCTGATTTTGAAATTAAAATTGACTTCCCGACAAATGGGAAGCTCCAACCTTCCCCGTGTGTCATCTTCTACATCAAAAGAAATGATGTTGCGCACACTGTGATTATGAAGACTAGTTGCAATCCAATAAATCTTTCTCGTTGACAAATTTACCATTAAAATTTACTAGATAGATGCCCTGAAGTTGGTCATGTATTGTCGTCTATGAATAAGTCCTCAGACTGTAAATGTTGACCGCTCTTTATGTTGTATACGACATCATGGTAAGAAATCTATGTAGAAAGCCTTGTTGATCCCTTATTGATTTCTTCTTCAGTTCAACTTCTACAACTACTGATTCCATAATCTCAAAGTCTCTCTTGAAATGTATATTTGTTTCGAAATCATGGCATCAACTCATATCTAGCCCTGATTTTGTGAATACACATCTCAAATTAAACTTTAATCATAGAGTTGTGTTTCCGGGCATCAATGGGAATTTCAACTTTAGTTTTCTCCTCCGTCCCCTATTTAACAAACAACAAGGCACTGTTCACATGGATCCTCTCACTTTATCAATTTCCGTTGTGGGTTCTGCCAGTGGGCTAATTTGTCTTTGCGATCACAAAGGGAATATATATATATATATGATGACTCACGTGATTATTACAAAGCTCTATTTATTGATTATTGTGTTGACAAGTCGACCTTTTTTTTCAGTCCAACTTGAGTAATGATGATCAACATTTATAGTTTGAGGACAGATTCTTGGAAAACACTCTATGACCAGTTTTAGGGCATTTTTCTAATAAATTTTCTGGGTAAACATTTCAATTGGAAGCTTCATTGGATTGCATCAACTAGTTTTTGTAATTCCAATATGTGCAACATCTTCTCTTTTGATGTAGAAAATGAGACATGGAGTAGCTTGGAGCTTTCCATTTGTAGAGAAGTCATTTCTAATTACAAATTGGGAGCTGTGAGAAGTTACCTTTCTCTAATTAATACTAGTCGTCTAGGTAATGCTACTTCTGATGCCTAGATTTTAAAAGATTATGGATTTTAGACAATCTTTCAAAATCTAGATATCCAAAGTAGTATCACCTCGACGATAAGTATAAATCACATTCCACAACTCCAATTTTGAAATTAGAATTGACCTCTCCACAAAATGGGAAACTCCAAACTTCCCCATGTTTCATTTGCTACATCAAAAGAAATGGTGTTGCACACATTGTGATTATGAAGACTAGTAGATGCAATCCAATAAGTCTTCTCATTGACAAATTTGCCCTAAAGATTTACTAGATAAATGCCCTGAAGTTGGCCATGATTCGTTGTCCACGAATCGGTCCTCAAAATGTAAATGTTGACCACAATCTTCATGTTGAATACATCATCATCGTAAGAAATACAACAATAATCGATAGATAGAGCTTTATAACAATCACCTGAGTTATCTTATCCAAAACCATATTTGGAATTGAAAGAAGTACCCCAAGTGGAATGAGGTAGTTCCTTTGACTTCCTAATTAATGGTGGGTTCTATATATATGTCTCCCCCGAGTGATTGCACAGGCAAATCAAGTCATTGGAAGAACCCATATTGAAATTTGATATGTTGGAGGATCTATGTGAATAGTAATATGTTGTAAGTTAAACTGAGGAGGGAGTGAACAACACTTGAAATTTCCTTTGGTGCCTGGAAATAGAACTCTATGATGAGTATTTAATTTGAGATATGTGTTCACCTAATGAGGGATAGATATTGGTTGATGTCGTGATTTTGAAATGAGCGCACATTTCAAGAAAGACTTGTTGGGCAACCTTAAGTGAATATCTATAAGGAGGCAATGAAGTAGGGTTGAAATACAAGGACATAATGAAAAGGAATGCCACGTCAGCATCCAGAGTAATACCAAAAAATGGATAAAAGAAAAGGAAAGAAATGGAGAAAATAAAGAGAGAGAGTAGACACAACAATCTCCCAAGATAGTGGAACAACAAAAAATAGAGATTAGGGGAAATTCAAAAGGCAGAAGAACAAGAAGGGAGAGAGAAGGGAGAGGGGAGTTGCAAAGAGAGCAACATAAAAGGGAGGGGAAGCCAATACAAAAAAATGGATAGAGAAAATGTTTAAGGGCAAAAACAACTTCACAAAGGGGAGTAGGTCGAAAAATAAGAAGGGGGAAAAAGTAAGGAAAGAGAAAGCATTGCTAGTCAGAGTGAATTGAATTCTATAGAAAAGAACAAGTTAATAGAGGGAGAAAATAACATGAAGGAAAGAGGAATCAGGTTCCAAATATGGGAAACAAATGGTTATCAAATCAATTGCATTCCTAATTTAGAGGAGATCACAAACGAAGAGAAACAAAGAAGGAGAGAGAGAGAGAGAGGTATGAGGATGAAGAAATTGAAGAAAATATAGACAAAGTGTCAAGGTATAGAGGATTATTGCCAAGATAGATCGGGCTTCAGGAGAGTGGAGCTAAGTCAATTGTCACTTCCTTTGCAAGTGAACATAAAGTTAGACAGTGGCATAATTTTCAGTAACTATCAGTGGAGTGCTAAAGGAATTTGAATGCAGGTTATTCAAACATTAGAACAATAACTATCAAGGCAAGAAAGATCAAATTTCAAGAGCTATAGATATGAGCATGCATTACTCCAGGATCATTTCAACAACAGACCTCACAATTATGATATTTACATAGAAAAATTTGTCATTATGGGGCCTACATAGTTGTGACCATTAAGTTACCTAGTTAAGACAACAACAACTTACATAAAATTTCTCCATAAAAAAAAGGTGGTCTTGGGATCGGACGGGGAGTTAGAGATCCGAGTTTGGGAAGAAACTCCACAATGAAAGAGGTCAGGAGCATTTTGGATATCTCCACTTATAATTTATCTAGATAAAGGAAATCAAAGAGGAAGAAGGGAGGAAAAAAGGCAGATAAATAAGAAGGCCACTTACAGACAGTTGTGAGCTCAACCACAAGACTATACGCCTCTAACAAAAGTCAAAATCACATCTGGGATCCATTGTTAGGCCAGAATATATCTCTACAAGTGAAAAGGAGTAAGTTAGAAAACAAATAGAGAAGGAAAGAGCAAGCTAAAAAAAAATCTTACCTCTGCGAGCTGAGAAGGAGGATTAACATGGCAAACAACAGAAAGGTGTTAATGATCAACGAACAAAAGTAAGAGGAAGGTTGGATTCAATATAGATCCAGCGGCGATAAGTGGAGAAAGAAAGGGAACTCAAATTCGAAAACCCTATCTTCTAGGGTATATATATATATAGAAGTTGGTAGTTCCTTTTAATGGACCGGGCCAAGAAAATTCATTGTTTTGGGCTAATCTAATTTTTGAATCGGTCTTGTTTTATACAAATTTATTTGAAATGAATAAAAGGAGCTACGAACTCCAATATTAATTAAAAAGTAAAATAAATCTTTAATAATATACATGTTTCAAAAGCATTTGTTAAAATTATTAATTACTCAAAAATGTACAAATATGAGTTTTCATCGGAGGTAGATTCAAATTTTGAAATAAGTTGATATAATATACTACACCTTCCACCAATTTTGTGTGAGTGCGTGTATATAGCAAAAACCCCAATTCTGCTTTTGATAAGAGTTAATGACATACTAAACACGGAAGCAAGCATTTCACAAACAACGAATACGTTAGAAATGTTGGGTTTTCACGTGGAGAACTAATAGTCTCTCATTTTTGCAATATTTGTGCATTTTTGGTCCTCCCTTAAACTTTTGCCTATTTTTTAACATTAATTTTGCTTAATAAAGTTATTATTTATACTAAATATATATGTTAAAAAATAGGCAAAAGTTTAGGGGAGGACCAAAAGTGCACCAATAGCAAACATGAGGGACTAAATATGCTCCATGTAAAAAAAAGTTATTGGGTTATTGATTCGATTTTGGTTTTTACTGTTGTGATATTGGGTTGGGTAAACTGATAACCCAATAAGATGGTAAAAATTTACTATTTTACCCTTCCTAAATATTAAATATCAATAATTTAATGTATAACTAGACACTATAACTATATCAACTTATTAGTACTCTACCCACTTTACACTAGATCACTTTATTAGTCTTTATTGTCTACTCAAAACCTAAAGACGAAAGTAAGGCTTCGCAATTGTAGCTATTTGATTTTAGTTTAATTTTTCTTTGAAATTGTAGGTTGTAGTATCTTTTTCAAGTTTGTAAAGGTCTGTAATTTGATCACCGTAAGAAATTTCATACTATATTTTGGCGGTGACATGCAAATTGTAATTATAACCTTCGTACTGTATTTTCTCTTATTGATGCAGTTTCTCATTATCTTTCTTGTTTCACTATATCAAACATTTAGAGAAGTGAGAAGTCATATAATATTTTATGGACATTTTATTATTTGATAAATCGAAATTTAAACCGATAATGACCAAAAGTCGATAAACTGAAAACCGATGAAAATATCTTATTGATTTGTTATTGGGTTAGCATATTAACAATTGAAAGTCGTTAAATCGTATTGCTAATACATAAAATCAATATGACCGATGCACACCCTTATTTTAGCGCAAATATCATGATTGGGCTTTATTCGTGTATGACGATACGTTCAATATGTGGACCACCCTTTGACTACAAATTCAAAGACGTAACTATAGTAATATGTTACTTTTTTTTTTTATAAGGGATGTAACTATAGTAATATCTTACCTTTTTTATTTTCCACATCCCTAAATTCTGGACCGCCCTTTAACTACAAATTCAAAGATAATAAGGGGGTATTCATATGCCCGTATAGTTCAAGTACTAAAGTGAGCTTTGTTGTTAAGTTTAGGGTTTTTTAAATGTATTTTTCCAACTTAAAAAGAACTTTAATTTATATAGATATTTAACAATTTAATCTTCAGTAATTTTTAAATATAATTAGTAAAAAAAAAAAAAGCTTAGAATATATGTAGATGAACAATCAGATTTAAATAGCATCGAAAAACTAATCACTCTCCTTTAAATGTACAAAATAGAAAGGTAACTGTTTAATTTGTAAATTACTACAATCACAAAAAAATTAAAAAAAAATATTTATTAAGATTACGAGTATAATTTTTTATATTTACATCGTCCTTTCTTTTTGAAATTTTTTCTTTGCTAGTAATTTATTTTTCAAACGAGGGTAATTTGGGACTCCAACAATATATTTCATTGCCAGGAACTTCAAATAACATCTTATTATATATCATTATATACTAATATTCACTATATTATAAAAACGGAAATTAACTTCCAAACCTTAGGTAAAAGACAAAAATAACCCTAAAAAACTAAGTGACCATAATACCCTTCCATCAATATGTATCTCTTTGCTGCTTTTATTATATTTCCGTCTCTATTTAATTATCAAATATTTCTTAATATGATTTTTATTTTTACTTGTTATTTTTAATAAATCAAGAAAAAATAATTTATTTTTTTCTATTATATCCTCAATTAATCAACATCGAATTAATCTTTGAAAAATGTTATATATTTGAAATCATATCAATTAATTGAGGTAAAATGAAAAATTTACTATAACAATTAATATTTTCTTAATAGGTATTTCAAATTAAAATTTGACAGATAAAACGGAACCGAGGAAGTAAGAAATTTGAAGAGTTATAGACTAAATATTAATTAAATTATTAAATGCATGGAAGCTCAAGGATCCATATGAGTGTATATAAATAATGTTCTAATTTTACTTTTGCAAAATTGATGGTATTATTTTTATGTATTTAGAGAGTTCTTCAAATAATATATTGCTTGCAAATCACACAAACAACTAGTAACTATTTTTTTATTTTTTGTATAACATTTTTTTTAGTTATTTATATTTCAATATTTCATATTCCTTATTAATGATGAAAATAGATAATCATGATTAAGGAAATTAATTTAATGGTTAAAAGTCTTTGTTGACCTTTGTTAATTATTATGATTGAATTATAAGAAATCCAAAAGAATACTTTAATAAGAAAATTATTTTTGAGTTTTATTTTTGTCATAATATAACAACTAACATAAATTGTAAAAATCTAAAAGATATGAAAAATGACACAAAAATAGAAAAAGAATATATATATATATATATATATATATATATATATATATGTATATATGTATATATTGTTGTTGTAAGATCAATACTTGATACTCTTTTACTATATATCTCCTTAATTAATGAATCTAATTTTTTTTATTGAATCATGACATTTTCTACAAAGGAAATAAAAATCTTAATATTAAAAATTAAAAAATAATTTAATATATGTATGATATTATCTCCTATCAAATTTAAAAAATATTTGTCTTACATGATATTATCTCCTACAAAGAAAATAAAAATCTTAATATTGGAAATTAAAAAATAATTTAATATATGTATGTATATTGCCCCAAAACATAATAAACAGAAACAAAAAGAATTTAAAAAGAAGCAATTATTCATCAAAACACGTCCAAAGGACCGTTTGGACATACTAAAAAGCTACACTATTTGAAAAAATAAAGTTTGTACTATTTGAAGAAGTTGAAAAAAAACAATATATTTGAAAGTAGAAATTATATTTGGATATATATATTTTATTTTGATATTAAAATTATTTTTTCGAACATAAAACTCAATGATAACAATCATACAATGCGATTTTACTCAGCGAAATTCTAGATATAGTCTAATTCTATGTTGCAAAGGTAGAAATATTGTTTCTAATAAATTTTCGGCACAAGTAAACCATACTAAAATCATTAAGTTGAAAAAATTATATTGATAAAGTAAATAACGGAAAATAAATAGTTATACGAAAGAATATGATAGTGCTAGAGTTTAAGATACCAAACACTGAAGGAATATTTCTCATCTGTTCTAACTCTGGTAAATAAAACTATCTGATACCTGATTACTTGTTATTAGTGGCAGATATTTCATAAAATTAGTCGAGATGCATAAAAATTGATCCGAACACTACGATCATAAAAAATACTAATATTAAGAAGAAAAACTAAACGATGTTCATTTTACGTTAACTTTCTATCCTAACATATAATATTTAATATTTTAAAATAATTTTTTGAAAGAAAAAAAAAACATGATGTCCCCTGTAGTGTTAGATGACTTACAATTCATAGGTTGTCTTACGTAAGTCTCAATACATCAGCAAACATCCAAACAAATCCCAATTTTTTCTCAATTGAATCATTGTACGGAAAAGAAAAAGGCAAGAATTATTGTACCCTGTTCGATTTTGTATATATTAAAGACTTTGAAAGCAAAAGTAACCAATTAGAATGATATAGAAATATTCTTTACTTACTTCACCAGGGATTGACTCATCACTCCCCTCAAGTCTTTGTGTGTTGTGATAATAAATTTGGTTGTGCTTCAGTTTCAGTCACTACTGCTGGGTAGTTTTTATTTTGCATAGTAAGTTACTTTCTCAAAGCCCCATGTGAAATTTTGCTTTGATTCAGTTTATTTTGTGTTGTTTATGTGTTTGAGGCTGTTGCGTAGCTGTTTTCTTGGTTTGTGTGTTCTATTGTTGTTTAAAGTTTGGATCTTTTTCATTGTTTTGTGAGTCTGACTGAATGTATATGATCGTGGGTGGTGAAATTTCTGTAAAATTCCTGATGGAAAGAATGTTTTAACTAATGTTACTAGTATGTTATTTGTTGATCATTAGCTTTAGAAGAAGCAGAACGAAAAGTTCACTTTAAAGAAGAAAAAAAAAAGAGACTTTGTCATCTGTGCAAAAAGCTGTATAAAAGAGAGTGTAAAACCTTTAGATATGGCTTGAGGTAGTAGTAATTTGCTAGACTGGTTAAAGTCAAGAAACCCTATTTAGCTAGATGATTGACTTAAATTGGGGTTGAGTTAGGTTCAAGTGTTTGTATCTTTACATGATAGATATCAGTGTTAGGTTCATCTTATTTGGGGTCCCATGTGAGCTCTTGTTGGGGAATGGATTGGTGATCATATCTTACCTGGTATCTGAGTTAGGTCCATCATGTTTAGGCTCCCGATGCATACTACAATTGGGCTTGCGCACAAAAGGATGTTAGAGTGGGACCCACATTGGTTGGAAATTCATTGGTGGTTGGTTTGTATGGACTTGGACAATCTTTTCCTTGTGAGTTAATCTTTTGGAGTTGAGTTAGGCCTAAGTGTCATATCTTAATAGGCCAAAAAATCTCAAATGTGTACATCAATTAGGTTGATTTCTCTTTTGATTCGTCTTGCTGTATTTAGTGGTCAAAAAGCCTACATTTTTCATGTCTCAGACGTCTGGAAAATGTATCAAATGGGTATCTAGTAGTTTGCTGTATTCCTTTATATAGTTAGTCATAATTTTGCGTAACTTTGTGGAGTCTAGTTTTCAGCACCTTAGAGTGAGCATACTTTTAGATATCTTGCTTATGCAGCAGTTTAGTTGCTCACATATTCGACAGATGTGAAGCTCTGGGTTGTCCTCTAGTGAAGGTATGGGGAGAGCACAAAAAATAAATAGTTCAATGATCTTGCTTTTAAGTTCAATGGGTATGTGTGAAATATTGAGGATGCAGCTAAATTTGAATTGCATAGCATGTAGGATTCTCCTTTACCTAGTAACTTTTGGCTCTTCTTTTACCTAATATGGTGACACTTGTACCTTAATCTTGTAATTTCATTCCTTCGTTCTTTACAATTATTCTTACTTGTGTTACATCTGTATGTAGACTTCAGGGGGTATTCCAGTTGGTGTTAGCATTTGAAAGTCGAACTGCACTTGGAATTTGGCTACATGGGAAAGACAATTCAGGTTTTCGGATTCCCTTATCTTCTCTCTGCGGAAGTGGTTAAGTCATTCTTAGAGAAATATACAGGATATGGAACTGTATGTGCATTGGAGGTTAAACAGTCCAAAGGAGGATCTAGAGCATTTGCCAAAGTTCAATTTGCCGACAACATAAGTGCTGACAAAATCATCACTTTGGCTAATAACAGGCTGTATTTTGGCTCTTCTTATTTGAAGGCTTGGGAAATGAAAACTGATATTGTCCAACTGCGGGCATATGTGGATCAGATGGATGGCATAACTTTGAATTTCGGATGTCAGATATCAGATGACAAGTTTGCAGTGTTGGGAAGTACAGAAGTTTCAATTCAATTTGGCATTGGATTGAAGAAATTTTTTTTCTTTTTATCTAGTGGTTCAGCTGACTATAAACTTCAGCTTTCATATGAAAATATATGGCAGGTTGTGCTCCATCGTCCATATGGTCAAAATGCTCAGTTTCTCCTCATACAGGTTTTTCAATTATTCCAAACCTTAACTTTTGTTTTCATCCTTCTCCCTGTGCCTGGTCTTTGTGAATATTGTGACTATTTGATTATTGGTTGAATGCTACACAATTCTCATGTATTGGGTCTCTTACTGTTTGTTGATCCACTTCTTTTGAAGCAAAATCATTTCTGCTAAGATATATTTATTTGTTGACTTCTGAACCAAATGGAAGGGGTTGAAATCCTATTTATGAGAATTTTGATCATAAATTCCATTTCTAGAAACTGAACATGCATGAAGGCTTGAACCGACATTAAACTGGAAACTTACTAGCTACAGATCATGAAGCAAAGAAGCTTTAGAAATTACAAAGTACAAGCTCATAAGCATTAATAGCGGTTAGGCCCTCCCCGATATTGTTCTGCTTAAAGTCTTTTAAGGTTGGATGCTTGTGCGTTTATAAGCACTGCTATGTGGATAACCTAGCATCCTGTCCTAAATCCTAACTAACATGCCAGATTACCATATTCTCAGCCTATGTTTTGATGTGTCAACATCCTTTTCGTTTATAAGAATATCTGTTGACATCCTTAAAGCTGAATGTTTGAAATTCTTAACCTCTTTCATGAATATTTGCACTAGAACTTTTTTTTATCTAGTAAAATACCATGAAATGGTACTGTCAACATCCAGATTTTTGAGGAAAATGTCTTTCATTTTTTTGAGCAGATTTTTCCATCAAAGTTATAAAATGTTGATTTTCTGTTTTTTTTTTTTTGGTAAAGTAATTAAATTGTGTTGATTTTCTGTTAATATGCACTCCTATTTTAAATTTAGAAATTACTATTTCTACTGTTAATTTGAGAGAGACAGAAGAGCTTCTTGTCGTCCTGTCTACCAAACAAACGTATAATTTTGGAATTTTCCTTTTGAGTTCGCTATTTTCTTATTGCACTTCACGTAGCCGCGATAGATATCAGACGGAAGAAACAAACTAGGCTGTGCATTGAGACAAAATCATGTGCTTTTATTTTATCTGGTTAGCTTAGGAAGGTGTTTTCTGTACTTGTGTATTCATTGTCTTTTCTCATTGGTGGATATAGATGGCTTACTGTAGCTTCTTTTTTAAAAAAAATTGATGTGCTGACTGTTTTATCCTCTTTAGTTTGCAGTATTTGTAACTTAGTTGCTTTGAAATATTGCCACATAGCATTAGCTGCATCACGACACAGAATGCTGTAACCTTATACGATTGATGAATCACAAACGAAAGCAGTCACTGCTCATAACCCTAAAAGAGTCTACTACGTCTGTTAATTTAGTTGTCTGTAATGTGCTTTCATCATCACACCTTACTGTCCAAATTTACCATCTTGTGTTCTTTTAGTGTTTGATCAGTACATGGAGTTTAGCTTTACAAGTAAAGTTATTTTTCAAAAATTGGTGGTTAGATTGATCATTGAATAATATTTCTTTCTTAAAAGTCTGTTCAATTGTTCATTAAATAATCTTTCTCAAAAAGGCCGTTCAGTTATTCATTCAATAATCTTTCTCAAAAAGACTCTTCGCTAAATAATTAGGGAATCTCTAGGTATATTGTAAGATGAACATCAATATTGCTCTTCGTTGTCCGTTCAATAATTACAGAATTTCTGTAAAAATTAATATTAAGATGGTTCTTCTTATCCTCATCATCCTTTCTCTCTTTGCTCCCTAATCAGGAGTTTGTAATGGGTGAAAATATGTTATTTTTATCCTGAAAATCCATTCCAGTACCTTATTGGAGCTTTTTGTTTATACATGATGTATTGCTTATCTCTATATTTTAGGGGAATGGTTATACATCTTTAAAATTGTAATTTATTTATTTATTTTAATGCCTTCTTTCAGTTTACAAGTTACTAAATAGTTTCAGTTATTTTTGGGGATATTTGGTAGTTGAGACATTTTAATAGTGTGCTATTCTCATATTTTTTTTCATTTGTGAGTAATTTATGATCTGCCTGTCCTTGAGACACCTATTTTAAAGTATCACATTGTTTCTAATAAGTCTTTTAACAGGCATGTGCACTGTTTATCATGTAAAAATACTGGAAAATTACTAGGTGGAAAATGTGTGCATCATAGACTAGAGCCATTTGGATTTTGGATAGCCCTTGTCTGTTTAATTATATTATGTGCTTAGTTTCGGTTAAAGAAGAAAAGTTGAAAATGGTTAAAGAACATTTGTCAGCTTTTCAAATTTCTAACCTTGGTGTCCAGGTTAGCTTGTGTGCACCTCAACAAAGTCCATGGGTACCTGATATATCCTACCCACGACCAACACAGATCCGAGTTAACAATTTCTTTTTAACAACTAAAAATTCATGATGATAAGAAAAAACGTGTTTAGTAAAGATGATAAACTTGGGCCTGTGCTCTACACAGGCTTGGTACCGCTGGTTAATTAAATAAACCAAGCTTCTAACTTGCATATTTATATTAGTTAACAAATATAAGTCCACATTTTTCAACTTCTTCAATACTTGTACTTGTCTGCTCGTGATCTTTTAAAAACGTGAAAGCAACTCTTCTACTGTGTTTGCAGAATGTCCTCACGAGTATAGTTGCATCAGTTAATACATTCCTTCATATAATTAAATTCTGTTTAGATCAGTAGTCTACTTTGCTGATTTATGATAAGATTCAGTATTGATTTATTCATTCGATTTCTATGATTTAGTTATTTGGTGCTCCTCGGATCTATAAGAGACTTGAAAACTCCTGTTATAGCTTCTTTAAGGAAACTCCTGATGATCAGTGGGTGAGGACAACAGATTTCCCTCCATCTTGGATAGGGCTATCTTCTAGCTTATGTTTGCAGTTCCGTAGGGGTGTTCGTCTTCCAAATTTCGAGGAAAGTTTTTTCCACTATGCAGAACGTGAAAACAATATTACTTTACAGACTGGTTTCACCTTTTTCGTCTCTCAAAAATCGGCTCTGGTTCCCAATGTCCAGCCTCCGGAAGGAATTTCAATTCCCTACAAGATTTTGTTCAAAATTAGTTCTTTGGTACAGCATGGATGCATACCTGGGCCAGCATTAAATGTCTACTTTTTCCGATTAGTTGATCCTCGAAGGAGAAATGTGGCATGCATTGAGCATGCCTTAGAGAAACTGTACTATATAAAGGAGTGCTGTTATGATCCGGTGAGGTGGCTCACTGAGCAGTATGATGGGTATCTCAAGGGTAGACAACCTCCAAAATCTCCGTCCATCACTTTAGATGATGGGTTGGTGTATGTAAGAAGGGTCCTAGTAACACCATGCAAAGTTTATTTTTGTGGTCCAGAGGTTAATGTTTCCAATCGGGTTCTCCGCAATTATTCTGAAGACATAGATAACTTTCTTCGTGTTTCTTTTGTTGATGAGGAGTGGGAGAAACTGTATTCTACAGACTTATTACCAAAAGCAAGTACTGGAAGTGGTGTCAGGACAAACATCTATGAGAGGATCTTATCAACTCTGCGGAAAGGCTTTGTAATTGGTGATAAAAAATTTGAATTTCTTGCATTTTCATCGAGCCAGTTGCGGGATAATTCAGTGTGGATGTTTGCATCAAGACCTGGCCTTACTGCAAATGATATAAGAGCTTGGATGGGTGATTTTTCGCAGATCAAGAATGTCGCAAAATATGCTGCCAGACTTGGTCAATCTTTTGGTTCCTCCAGAGAGACTTTGAGTGTTCTTAGGCATGAGATTGAAGTTATTCCCGATGTAAAGGTTCATGGAACCAGCTATGTCTTTTCTGATGGAATTGGTAAAATATCTGGTGACTTTGCTCATAGAGTTGCCTCAAAATGTGGCCTTCAATATACCCCATCTGCTTTCCAGATTCGTTATGGTGGATATAAAGGTGTTGTGGGTGTTGATCCGGATTCATCAATGAAGTTGTCTTTGAGAAAGAGCATGTCGAAATATGAATCAGACAACATAAAGTTAGATGTCCTTGGATGGAGCAAATATCAGCCTTGTTATCTTAATCGTCAACTGATTACTCTCTTGTCTACACTTGGAGTGAAAGATGAAGTTCTCGAACAGAAGCAAAAGGAAGCTGTAGATCAGCTTGATGCTATCTTGCATGATTCTTTGAAGGCACAGGAGGCTTTGGAATTGATGTCTCCTGGAGAGAACACTAATATTCTCAAGGCAATGCTAAACTGTGGTTATAAGCCTGATGCTGAGCCCTTTCTTTCAATGATGTTGCAAACCTTCCGCGCATCCAAGTTGCTCGATTTGCGGACTAGATCAAGAATATTTATTCCAAATGGAAGAACAATGATGGGATGTTTGGATGAATCCAGAACCTTGGAATATGGTCAGGTGTTTGTTCAGTTTACTGGTGCTGGACATGGAGAGTTTTCTGACGATTTACATCCATTTAATAACAGCAGATCCACCAACAGTAATTTCATTCTGAAGGGAAATGTGGTTGTTGCAAAAAATCCATGCTTGCATCCTGGTGATATTCGTGTTTTAAAGGCTGTAAATGTTCGAGCGCTGCACCACATGGTAGATTGTGTTGTATTCCCTCAGAAAGGAAAAAGGTAAATTTTACGTTGGAAACCTATTAACTGTTTACTTGTAAGTTTATAGAAGGCTTAACCATTTCTTGCCTGGTCTTTTACTAATGCTCTAATCCAAATTAGTTTCAAAGATAGTCAAATTGATTCTCGGGAAGCAAAAAGCGACAGAGGGAGTAATTGACTGTCTTTCCTTAATTAGTTAAGATTCACTTGTATAATATCCCCTTCTCATGAGTCATGAGATGTAAAGGCATATTGAAATACAAAGAAGTCTTTTCTTCCTTCCCATATTCTACACTAACTTATGGGAGGAAATCATTTTCCTACTGGCTACGCAATTATTCAACTTGTAACTCTCCAGACTAGGTATGTATTTCAACTGCCTCCCTACCTCTGAGGCAGAGGTAATTTGCGTACACTCTACTCTCCTCAGACCTCACTTTGTGGTATCTTACTGGGTATGTTTTTGTTGTATAATTCATCAGTACTTCATCTATCTGGAATATTCTCAACTTTTGTTCATGGAAGAATGTGTTAACTTTATTAATTGTTCTTTCTAGTAAAAGTGTAAAACTAGCTTCCACCCTTGTCAACGCTTTCTATCTTTAATTCTTTTTTATGGCATTGTTACTCAAGTGTTAAAACTTTGATGACAGACCTCATCCGAATGAATGTTCTGGGAGTGATTTGGATGGGGATATCTACTTTGTTTGCTGGGATCAAGACATGATCCCGCCAAGGCAAGTCCAGCCGATGGAATATCCTCCAGCACCCAGCATACAGTTGGACCATGATGTCACAATTGAGGTACCCTTAGTTTCGAACAACTAGTTTTACTTCCAAAAGTATCATGACTCTGATGCATCACGATGTTCAACCACTCTTACCTTACATGATCCTGATATTTTTCTTTCCTTCTAATCCTTTTTTTGTCAACGCTTCATATTAGTCCACTAATTCTATTGCTGAGATTACCTTCTCGAAGACTTAGATTCAGTCAAATCTAGTTTAGTGCGAGTGTTAGGTGCATCAACTACAGACTGGTTACTGTACTTTTCTATTGCTGAGATCTCCTTCTCTAGGATCTATCAATTCATGAGACCAAAAAAAAAAAAATGGAACAGCATTGACTCTTGAAATCATACTTATAAGATGTGTAATGCGATACAAGTACTGAGGAACTCTTCAGTTTTTTTTTGTTTGTTGTGGGGCAGGGGGGATTGGCCAGTATGTGCAAGTACTGAGGAACTCCCTTTCACCTGTCTACCTACTGCAGGAAGTTGAAGAGTACTTCACCAACTATATTGTGAATGACAGTTTGGGAATCATAGCAAATGCCCATGTCGTATTTGCAGACAGAGAACCTGATATGGCCATGAGTGATCCATGCAAAAAACTTGCTGAGCTCTTTTCAATTGCAGTGGACTTTCCAAAGACTGGTGTTCCCGCTGAAATACCATCTCAGTTGCGCCCTAAAGAATACCCAGACTTCATGGATAAGCCGGACAAGACCAGCTATATCTCAGAAAGAGTTATTGGAAAGCTTTTCAGGAAAGTGAAGGACAAAGCACCTCAGGCTAGCTCTATCGCGACCTTCACAAGAGATGTTGCAAGGAGATCATATGATGCTGATATGGAAGTTGATGGATTTGAAGATTACATTGACGAAGCTTTTGACTACAAAACTGAATATGACAACAAGCTGGGTAATTTAATGGACTACTATGGCATAAAAACAGAGGCTGAAATACTTAGTGGTGGCATTATGAAGGCATCAAAAACTTTTGACCGCAGAAAAGATGCTGAGGCCATTAGTGTTGCTGTGAGGGCCTTGAGGAAGGAGGCAAGAGCCTGGTTCAAGAGGCGTAATGATATAGATGACATGTTACCAAAGGCTTCGGCTTGGTACCACGTTACATATCATCCTACATATTGGGGTTGCTACAATCAGGGGTTGAAAAGAGCTCATTTCATTAGCTTTCCCTGGTGTGTTTATGACCAGCTAATCCAGATTAAGAAGGACAAAGCACGTAACAGGCCAGTTCTCAACTTGTCATCTCTCAGGGCTCAACTGAGTCACAGATTAGTGTTGAAATGAGATTCCAGTCGAGCGTTAAGCTGATATATATATAATGTAATAGGGTGTGATCATAAGAAAACTGTTATGCATTGTTGACTACCTTTTGTCTTTAAAACTGCATGAAGCTGCAACATATATGCAGTACTCTAAGAAACAGATGTACAGCTAAGTACTAATATGTATGTGATTTGAGTTTCATCTTTCTTCTAAACATGGTTCATATTATGCCTTAGTCATAAATAATATTTCAGCATATACAAATACTCAGCTTATTTGCAAATACTGAACTTCAATAATTTAATACTAGTGAGACATTCATGTTTGTGCCAACAGGATTTGCTGTGACCCTTCTTAATTCTACCAAAGATCTGAATGTCTATAAGGATGTGAAGAGAACCATATATCATTTAGTAACCTTTTCAGTCTACTATCTATTTGAATGTCTGTAGAGTGTGAAAGAGAGTTTCATATCATCGAGTTTTGGATAGAAACATGTCCAAACAAAGCAATATGGCTACCAAAAATTCATTCATACAACGATCACGATCAACATGTACTCACAAGGATACATTATATGAGAACTGTGTACTCAAAACCTACACCAAATAGTATACTAGATTATTGAAAAATGAACAGAAGCTTCCTTGTGGATTTTTCGGCTTCCCACATTACTTGCAAGCTCCAACCAGCATTTGGCCTAAATTACAGAAAATAAAACCAGATTCGTTCCTACGTTCAGCAACTGCGACAAGCTGATGAAGACGACTTTGTCCAGAGAATTATGGTGCCCAAGTCAAGTTCCTTGTATTATTTCCCTGATATCATATCCTTGGAGCTACACAAAAAAGAGTTCAAGAGGAAGAAATCAGACTAGCATATTCACAGAAAGCAACATGGCAACAAATACTGTTGCCATGCTTTAAATGACAATGAGGAACAGATTACCTGAAGGAAGGTAAGAAGCAAAATAACACCAGAGTTCCATAAAGCATGAATTGTGATTGGGGTTAGGAGGTTTCGCGTTTGAGCATAAGAAAAACCCAGAGCAGTCCCTGAAAGCATGTCATTTTTCAGCTCAGATTAAACATGAAGAAAAATGCACTATAAGAAAGGGTAGAATCAATTTAAGTATTTGCCTCAACGGTGCTTCAATTCCAAACTAGTAGAGGTACACTACATGAACCCTTTGTATCCATTTTTACCATGTTTGAATTCATTTCATTCCTCTAAAATTGAATAAAAGCTCAAAAACTACAGAAAGTTGTTGATCATGTCTTACAAGGTAAAATCAATTCTTACTATAACTATTTTCTCCTTCATAAATAGATCTTTTTGAGAACTTTCAGAAGTAAAACCCAATTATGTTATTCCTTTTTGTAATTTCTGCTTTTCCTCTACTTTCGTTCAGTGTCGTATACATTTAAGAAAATGGAAGCAATACCAAGAACAAACAACTGAGGAAATTGTCCAGGAGTGAGATGTGCAAGAGCAAATACAGCACCACTAATAACCGCTGCAAGCGGTGTAGGTACCCTGCAAGGAAAAATGGAAAAGCTTGAGAGACAATGAAGCATCAAGTCACATGTCGACAATAGACATGCATGTGTATATATGAATCAGCCACAAGTAATAAAGTCATAAGACAATTTTCTTCCACTGATTTTTCTTTTATTCTTTTTTATGATGTAGTTTTATAAATGGCATCAAGAAGATGCATGATAGCAAAATAGGTACAGAAGAGTTGAGTTTGTTAGCTCTATTACAATGAGCCTTATTTATGATAGAGCTAACAAAGTCCAAAAGTCTTACATGTGGTCTCGTTTATTCATTTAAATGTGCTTTTATCTGTTTAGCTCATGAATGAAATCCAAACAAGGTCAAAATGAGTTTAACGACTCAACTCCATTTTGGGTTTGACAACCTCTCTCAATTGCTTTCTAGTCGAAGGATACAGAAAGGTCAGGCTATTGGTCTTTGCTAGCCTGTTTTGTGCTTGGCATGATGATATCTTAGATGTCCACTCAAAAAGAGTTATTAGGGGCAGCCCTACTAATTCGTATTCATCTTTCATGACAGGAGCTTCTAGACAATGAGGGAATATAAAAGTAAGATAGTAGATCAACTAGTGAAAAAAGAATGTTTACATGTTTATTGTGTTTTTATGCTCACAAGAGATAATGATCCAGTGGAGTAACAACGTTATCAAATCTTGAGCAATTCAAAACTTTTTGTCCCTTCTTTTTGAAGTTCTTCAACAAAGTCCGGGAGACTCAGACACATAGAGCCAGTTCTAACAAATGGGAAGCAGTAGTATATCTAAAATCAAATTTATAAAGAAAGAATTATACCACTTAGTCAGAGAGACCATAAAAAATCCTCTAAACACAGTCTCCTCGAGAATTGGAGCAAGTACACCGGTAATGCCCAGCAGAGAAGCAGTGCTACATAAAAAAAAGAAAGGTGGTTACTCAATTGTATATCATGCATAAGTACTCAATAAGTGGCTGGAAAGCCGTCAACACAAAAGCAATTAACCTATTGATGACAGAGATAATTTACAGATGAACTTCAAACTTCCTTCGAAAATACCTGATACTTGAGGAGCCTATCAATGGGAGTAACCGAGCAAGCGCATCAGTCTGTAATAAGTTTTAAGGAATTCACGAGGGAAAAAGAAAACATCACAGGAGAGAAAAATGAAATTTAATTTGCTTCAAAGGTTATACAAAGAATGAAATTCTTAATCCGAGAGATTGGATAAACTGTTAAGTTCAACTCTAACCTCTCTTTGTGGCGGCTCACCATTGAAAGCAGACATTGCTACTCCTGTTAAAGCAATTGCACCTATTGCTCCCCCTAGACCAATTCCAGCCCACAAAAGCCATCCTCTCTGGAGATTGAAAGGTTCCTTCAGATCTGGAATACTAACAGATCATAATCAACCACACTGTAATCTTTTAGAGTAGAGGAAACTGCAATCCAGTTTTCTCACCAAACAAAGCAACAGATGAATGAATCATCCCATAACGTGGAAATGCTAATTACCATAACGATATATGTCATCAGGAAGTGGTTGAGATGACTTGGTGAGAGCATAAAGGACTATTAGCACAACTGCAGTTGTTATACTGAAAAAAGAAATACACGAAACATCAGAATCATCAAGATTCGACACAATATGGAAACAATGCTAAAATGACTGTCCATACGCTTGATCAGCGAACAAAATTTCAGCCTTCTCGTCCAAGCTCAATGCTTCTACATCAAGTCCTACATAGGGTATTGACGCTGCCTCGATTAGTCCTGTCAAAACAAAACTGCCTGAATATTAGTTAGCTTTTTCCTACCAAGACCAATACTGGTTACTAGTTACCCCATTATGCTTCCAAGTTCAAAGACAAAACATAAATTTCAACTTACAAAGATATTTTACACCAACAAAAGGAATAAAACTACCATTATCAAATAAAATGTTACAGTTCATAAATCTTCTGTCATGCTCAGTTGCAATAATACATCCCATTATAAAAAAGGTTCAATCTTTTTACATTTCACAATAAGATAATACTTCATTACTCAGACATTCAAACCTATGTTGCTCAAACTCTCCAAAAATGATGCCACACACATGTCGGATCCTTCAAAAAAAAATGCACTACTTTTGAAGGATCCAACATGCACTAATCAAACATTTTTGAAGAGTCCGAGCAACATGTTTAAAACCTTAGCCAGGTAACAAAATTACACCTTAATCCACATGCAAGTGAAGAAAGTGAAACAGTTTGCCAATTCCATGGCACATCCCAGCGTCTCAAAATTGGCCAATCAGGTCCACCTCCCTGTAGAAAAAAAAAACACAAAAAAAAAATTACTCACAGAGAAAAACCAATCTAAGAAGCTCATTCCAAAAGCATTCAAATTTATCATTTTCAATTTCAAGATTCCATAAACATAGCACAATTACTTCCACCTAATATATACATAGCATAAAAAAAGATATACCCTTAATCACAATTTGAAGTTTACTATACTTACTTTATAACCAGGACCATTTCTGGGACTAGAAAAACATATAGTAGTGAACCCTCTTGTAGAACCTTGACTAGGAGCTGAATCTTGAAATTTGAGAAATGGGGCAATAGAGATTCTATGTGATTTCTGAAGAAGGGGTTTTGATGAATAATAAAGTTTTGGTGAAAAGGGTGAAGATTGAGTGAGAGTTATACATAAATTGCCAGCCATTCTTTAAAAGTTCAAAGCTTTGAAGAGAATTTGGAGTTTTGGTGAAGATAAGGGGCTAAGGATTGTGGATATGTGGTTTTTGAGAAGTTTAGGGGGTGAAAAGAAAATTAAAGTGGAGTAGAAGTACCAATATTTAAAGAGAAAAATATACTCTCTTCGTCTTAAAAAAAAATGTCCTTAATTTGTTTTAAAAAATTTTTTAAATTTTTCATCTGACATGTTTAACACCATAAGATTAAAGGTCATTTTGATATATTTGACATAACTTTTATTTAAAACTGTAAAATTAAAAAGTCATTCCTTTTTTAATCAGAAGAAGTATATATAATCTCAAACCTTTTGATTTAGAACGGATATAACCTCGTTAAAAAGTCAAATACATATATAGTACATTTGTTATACGATGAGTGTAAATATATATTAGTGTCTCTACCTTTAAAACAGAAAATAAAATTTACGTACATCTCAAATCATATTTATTAAATTATATTTAATAATAAATATATATCATTTATTAGATAACGAAGATATATATATTATTTGTTAAACAATTAAGATATTTTTATATCAAATTCTTTTAATGAGAGAGATATTTTTTCTAAATTATAATTTAAGGGGGTGTATAATATTTTCCATAGTAATGTTCCTCTTGTGATATTTGCATGTTAATTCCCTCTTGATGTATAGTACACAGTGCAATTTGCTCGTTATGTGTGCTAGTTACACGTGTCATTCCAAAAATGAAAATTTATGAGTCTGCAATTAAAATACACAAGACACGTGTCAAATTCAATAAAAAGTAAAATAAACACATTTAATAAATTCAATTTTACGATACAATTCAGACAATTTTTTGTACAGTCTTTGTTCATTGGCTTGTTGGCTTAAAAGAGAAGTGAAATCCACATGTTCATTCAATAATAAAATAGGCACAGTTTCCACTACAACCAACACTACTTTTCTATTGGAGCGCGATCTGAATTTAATCGAAGCTTTAATATAGATTTCGGATATCAAGCGGAAAATTAAAAAGATATATTACTTTTTGTATGACAATTCATTATAATGTTTTCTTTTATTTTCTAACCAATATTCGAAATAAACATATAGGAGTTTCGATTAAATTTGGATCGCGTTGTGCAGGGCTCATTTGAAGGTGACGCTTCCAATTAGATTCTCTTTATACTCAGAAATCAAATTTAAGATCTTTAATTAAGGGTGAAGTACTTTCACCAGTACGGGATAATCTATATTAGTAATTCATCGCAATGTTCATACCTTAAAAATATCGGAAAAAGTTATAAAGATTTTATCGAAATGTATCTAGTAGTGAAGTATAACTTGTTCATTACTTAATCGTACTTCTATAAATAGCTATGACATTGACAACTACTTTTGAGGAGCTTTTGTTAAGGGTTTGAATGTTCCATATTAAGTTATCAGCTTTTTATTCAGACGATTTTGTGTTAATTAGAATTGATTAAAATTTATTAAAACTGGTGTTAAAAAGATTTAACCATATAACTTAATAGTTAAATTTTTGAGATCTTTACTTTAATTACTAGTGTTTGAATAATAATGGAAGACAGCAAAAAGGAATGAAAAAATTGAAAATGCAAATGATTACACTTGTTTCATCCATTAAAAACTACTATATTTGATACTTCATCCGTTCTTAATTATTTGTTTTTTTTATAATTGTTCTTAATTATTTGTTCATTTCGATAAATAAAAAAAGAATAAATTTTTTATCTATTATATCCTTAATTAAAAACTTATTACTTTAAAAAATATAAAAATTTTCATCTAGCTCATAATTAAAAAAAGTAAAATGATAAACTCATAATATTATTAATTATTTTCTTAATAAATATTTCAATTTAAAAATAAACAAGTAATTAGAGACAGAAATAATATCTAACGATCAATCCCAAAACGATACAAGTCTAATCTCTTGACCAACGTGACTCTACGAAAAAGACATAAACAATAATTTATTTAAATATCTCTCATAATTAATTAAATTAAATAATTTTTTTATTAGTATTGTAGCAATACAGTCGGAACATATAAATTTAATTGTACATCTTTAACTCATTCTGAAAATCAGATATATTTTCTTTCAAAATTTAACTTTTAGATAATAATTTGAACAAATAAACTTATGAAATTTTTCAATAAAAAATCTCTACATCTTAAATATTTTTAATTATTTATTGAGCCCAGCATAAACTATAAATTAAAAAAAATAAAATTAGGCTAGATCTCTGGTGTTAATAGAATATGAACATGCTGACAAAGTGACAATATAATAATGCACGATAGAGAAAAAGGCAAAAAAATATCAAGACATTTTTTCCCTTTTTCTTATTTAAGTAATGAAAAATAAATACAAATTTGTACTATATGATTACTTTATGCATATTTAGTTGGATCTTGATCCTGAAAAATTATTTTTGTATATATATTTAATTTACCTAAAATATTAATAACTGAGATAGAAACTTAATTGTCTTGTCGGTTATGGTAAGTAACATATAACTTTTTAAGATATGATTTTAATTTTATTATTATTGCTTCTTCAATTATGTCATTATTCTTATCACTTAGCTAATTTTATCCCTTACTTATTTTTATACTCAGAATTTTCATTAACCTTTTTGGCATAGCAAGTCATCAGAAAAAAAAGAGGAAATTTTCTTTTGGAGTTATTTTGTTTAATTTTCTAATGACACGTATGTTTAATTTGCAAAAAATTGTTTTAGATAAAAAATACATTATGATTATTAATTTTTTTAATCAAAAATTTGTTTTTAAAATTTTTTAATCAAAAATTGTTTTTAAAATTTTAATCATTTTTTTTAAGGGGAAAAGGCTCAAATATGTCATCAATGAAATGCTCATTTATGTCATTGGTTAAAAGTTTAGCTCATTTATACTATTATCGTTAAAAAAAGACTCATTCATGTCATTATTTTAAATGGTGATTTTGCAAAACCATTTTAACACGTGGTCAATTATAATTCGGTCACATCATCATTTTTTAATAAAAAAATTAAAAAACAAATTCAATATTTATTTAGAATTTTATTTTTTTTAATTTAAAAAATTGATGACGTGGCCAATTATAGTTTGGTTATTTAATAAAAAAATTAAAAAATTATTAATTCACTTTTTTTTTCTTTTCAGAATTATGATTTTTTAGTTTAAAAAATTGATGACTTGGCCGAATTATAATTGGTCACGTGTCAAAAATTATTTTGCTAAATCACCATTAGAAAATGATGGCATGAATGAACCTTTTCTTTAATAGTAATGACATAAATGAGTCAAACTTTTAACTGATAGTATAAATAAAAATTTTATAAAAATTCCATGACATATTTGAGTCTTTTTTTTTTTAATTGCAATAACATGATTGTGCTTATATAAAGTGATAAGACTGCATTTATGAAACATTAATTAAGTAGTAGTTCCCATGTCTTCCTCAAACGTACGCAAATTAAGGATCTCCTAAATTTTCAGCTAATTATGAGTATTTTTTATTCTATTCTTTTAATCTGTTTTTGATTTTTTATGGGATTTAAAAAATAAAATATTATTATTTTAAAATTAAATAATTATAAAAAATATTTAAGAGAAACAACGATTAGTCAAAAATAAAAAATTAAATTATAAAACCACCGTCAAAAAGCGTTAGATTCTCAAAAGAAAGGGGCAGTTAGTCTACATCGTGGTCCACACTATATCCCTGGTCCACCATTCCAAAATAGAACAAACATCCTACGGGTCCCACCCCTTTACTACCATCTAAGGCATCTGAAAAATCAATATTTCATTGATTAAACGATCTCGACCGTCAATTTCTACCGACTATTTCACTAGAAAGACGACACCTACTTGTACTTGCCATTGAAACCAAAAAAAGATTGAATGCTATTTATTCCATTTTAAAAATTATCAATGACGCCGTATACGAAGGAGTGAAGGTCGCGTATCAAGGTAAAAAGTTAGTAGAGATAGAGTGATGTCTTACCTGTGAGGTTTGGCGCTTGTTAGTGCTTGCAATCGCACACTTGTAATTCTTGTTTTTGATATGCTTAACACCATGTGTTATTCATTTTGTTTCGATTACTACTTGTACACTGCTTTTCTTATTTTCTATAAATTCGTCGTTATTTTTTTCTTCTTTCACTTGAATTTAATGCACTTGAGCAAAATGTCTTTTGACAACATCTCTACCTCAATGAAGTAGCGATAAAATTTACGTATATTCTATCATCCAGGCTCACTTAGTGGGGCTTTAATGCTATTTATTGACTATTATAATTCATTTATAATTGAGACATAAAATACACTTAAATATACTTCAATTTTGTCATTCATTCTCCGTCTCCATATATATATATATATATATATCTCCATATATATATATATATATATATATGTTTTTAAAAAATATAATTAAAAAAAGAGAAATCAGAAAAAATTGACAACGCAGATAGTAAAAAAGTATAATAAAAAAAGGAGAAATCAGAAAAAATTAGTCAATTGATTATGTTATTAAGATTTACTTATAATTTTAAGCATGAAAAGTTAATATTTTTTGTAAAAAATAAACTAAGATAAACAAATTAAAGCGGAAATGTAGGTCACATTGTTGATTTACCACCCCTAGTTTTTCACCTTTTTTGTCTCTTCAAACTAAAAATAGCTTCAACCTTAGCACCGGCAAAAGTTCATCTTCTCCTTGCTAGATTTTTACTAAAATACAATATAGGTCCCTCATTTTTCAATCAATTTGCGCGTGGGTCCCTTATACAGATCTGGGATCTTATTGGTGCACACTTTGTACCTCAAATTTTCCATTTTTATATATATTATATTTATTATTATATACTAATAATAAATGCGAAAATGATTTCTTTTATTTAGCAAACTGAAAACAACCAAACCCGAGTTTTCACTTTCTTCAAAGTACTACCATTTTTTCCCGTCTTTGTATGATAGATAGAGAGAAGGAGACGTGTGATTTTGATGTATTTGGTTAAAAAAATCGTCAAGAAACGATTTTTATGAATTAAAGTTTGGATTTTTGAAGTGGGGTTTGTGTTAAATTTGTTTCTTGATTAATTTTTTTTGGAATTTTTTAAGGACTGGACCCATAACCCATTGCTGTCTGTTGATAAAGGAAAAGAAATAAAGGGGAAAGAAGAGATTTTGGAGATCATTTAAGGAATTGTTGGAATATTTTCATGCCATTGGTATGTGATTCTTGAATCATGTGTTAGCTGTGATCTGTTTATTTAATCATTGGAACTTTGTGATTTGGATTTGATTTCTTGTTTAGTTGATTCATTTGACAGGTGGGGTTTGTTTTAAAAAAGTTTGCTTGAGCTCATTTATGTTTTAAATCTGGTCCCTTTTTTTTTTTTTAATGTGATGTTGATCATTGATTAGATTAGCTGATTTAAATGAAAGTTATATCGTTGAGCATTTATTGTGGTGTGTAATTCATGGATAAAAGGTTTCTTCTTTGGTAGTGCATTGTGTTTGTTTGATGTTTTTGTTTTATTATGTTTGGAGTAAAGATATGGTTATTTAAGTGTTTGGTTAAAGCACTAGCCTGTTTAGTGTTATGTAGACCAGAATTCTTGAACTAGTAAAAGATCTGAATTTTGATCCTTAAGAAGTTTTGAATGCTTAAAAGATCCAATTGTTGTGGGATGTCCAAGAGGACTTTTGAGTGTTTGAAAGTTATGCTGGTTTCATCACTATGCTGGATCTGCAGTTATTCAACTTCTGATCATATCCCTGGCTTGAGGAATGAGAGCTTCATCTGATCTAAGTCTGCCTTTTGGTTTTAGTTGATCTCGACTAACTTTAGGAACTTAGATAACATTTGACATGAAAGGGTTGGCATGGATCCCTTACATTATGAGAGTGACGTGAGGAGGAACTTTGAAAGTTTTGTTTGAAATAATAAGCCTATGTGTAGAAAATTTAAGATCTTGAGACCTCAATAACCATTTATCACATTCTGAATTCTGATCTAGCTACAAGCTTGTATTTTTCTTACTCTAAATTATGAAAGGCCATGTTATATGCAATTAGTGATGTCTTGGTTTCCTTGCATCTTTTTATCACTTGAGGAAAATGTGCATCTGCATTTGTACTTCCTTTTCAATCCTAACGAGGCACTGAAATTATTTCAGGGCTGCAATGGCGGGCAAAAACTCAGGGGATAATAGGACTAGGACTTCTGTATCAATATTTATAATAGCTGGTCTATGCTGCTTCTTCTATTTACTTGGAGCATGGCAAAGAAGTGGTTTTGGGAAAGGAGATAGTATAGCAGTGGCTGTCACCAAGACTGCTGGTGAGAATTGCGATGTACTACCAAATCTCAATTTTGAAACTCGTCATGCTGGCGAAGCAGGTGGTACTGATGAGTCGGAAGAAGTCGAGGAACTTAAGCCATGTGATCCTCAGTACACTGATTATACACCATGTCAAGATCAAAAGCGTGCTATGACTTTCCCAAGGGAAAATATGAACTACCGAGAAAGGCATTGTCCACCTCAAGAAGAGAAGTTACATTGCCTTATTCCAGCACCTAAGGGATATGTTACCCCATTTCCGTGGCCAAAAAGTCGGGATTATGTTCCCTATGCCAATGCTCCATATAAGAGCTTGACTGTTGAGAAAGCTATTCAGAATTGGGTTCAATATGAGGGTAATGTGTTTAGGTTCCCAGGAGGAGGGACACAATTCCCTCAAGGAGCAGATAAGTATATTGATCAGCTTGCTTCAGTCGTCCCAATCGAGAATGGGACAGTTCGGACTGCTTTGGACACTGGTTGTGGGGTATGTTTCCTGCTTCGTGAACTGTTTTCTTCTCTAAACACATGTGTCTTTGCTTACATGGGAAGTATTTGTTATTCTATTGCTGTTTTGGCTAAGAATTTCTCAAATTGTGCTAGGTTGCAAGTTGGGGTGCTTATCTTTGGAAAAGGAATGTCATAGCAATGTCATTTGCCCCAAGAGACTCACATGAAGCTCAGGTTCAGTTTGCTCTGGAAAGGGGTGTGCCTGCTGTTATTGGTGTACTAGGAACAATCAAAATGCCATATCCATCTAAAGCCTTTGATATGGCCCATTGTTCTCGTTGTCTAATCCCATGGGGAGCTGCTGGTATGTATCTCATGTTGATATCCAAAAAATGGTTAAATTTTTAAAATTAGAGAGGCATTGTACTTGTTTGTCTGTATGTTTTAGCTAATTATTTCTTTCTGATGATGGTTTTTTAATTGCATTAATTGTTCATTCGTCATGTAGATGGAATCCTCATGATGGAAGTTGACCGAGTTCTTAGACCTGGAGGCTACTGGGTGCTTTCTGGACCTCCTATCAACTGGAAGGTCAATTTTAAGGCCTGGCAACGCCCCAAGGAGGATCTTGAGGAAGAACAAAGGAAGATTGAAGAGGCTGCTAAACTTCTTTGCTGGGAGAAGATATCTGAGAAGGGAGAGACTGCTATTTGGCAGAAAAGAAAGGATAGTGCCTCATGCCGTTCTGCACAAGAAAATTCTGCAGCCAAAGTTTGTAAACCTTCTGATCCAGATAGTGTCTGGTATGTCATCATACTTAATAGTTCAATTGTATGTGTTGGAGGTTCTCATATCTTCTCTTGGGAAAATGAAAAAGGTGAATGTGCTTCATGCGTCTCTATTCCTATGAGTGGCAGCTCTATTCTACTGTGAAATAGGTTTCTTGAGGTGCTTTAGAAATAAATTAGATCATGCCACCAGTTAGAATTACTTGAACATGAGAAACTTGTTTCTTTAGATGAATAGCATGTCAAGAAGGTTCAGTATGCGAATTTGAATTGTCTAGGTGGCAGAAAACTCACTAAGTATGCAGGACAATCCATTTGCCATAATCTGATAAGGTAAATATCACATTGTTAACTTACTAAGCAAACTGCGTTATGGAAGTGGCTTAGTGCATGCTACAACTTATCTCAACTCTCCAAGCCAAGGCCCTTCCTAAAAAAAGCGAAAAGAAAAAGGATAGACTGAGGTTCTTTCATTACATTGGACATGTAACTGTCAGTTTAAAAATTTCTTTAATGATTTAAGCTGTATGTTAGAAGTAAGATTTTCCTTCATATTTAGTTACATCCTGGTTTGAACATAGAAGCAATTTAAATAACTTGTTCTGCACTTCAATCTTTTCTCCTGTTCTCTTATCAACAGTTCTGGTCATCTAATTATTCGACAGCCACTTCTGCTTATTAAGCCAGCTGAAATTGTTCATTTGATGCTTAGTTCTTGTTGAGCACAATATATTTACTACCACAGGAATGCATCAACTGATAGCTAATAGCACGATGAACAGCACTGTCCTGTTTTGATGACCATAAACAAGATAACCCTTGCTTCATTTTGTCCAAACTGGTTTCTGATAGAATTGAGTATTTTAACTGGTTTAATTTACAGCTTTTAGTTTTAGGATTTCCAGAGAATGTAAAGTAATTCACATTTTATCTATAAATGCCTTTTTTTGCTGAATGTGACAGTAGGATTGGTATTGTGTTTTGAATAATTCGATATTTTGCAGTAAGTGATACAACCCTGAAATTGGTTGTTGTATATTGAAATGCATGATTACTGTGTTTTGTTTGAGGCAGCTTCAGTGGTCTTGTTGTGTTCATATTGTATCAATATTGAAAACAAGCTCATGGCTGATCCATTATTTTTACCTTTTTGGTTCAGGTACAACAAAATGGAAATGTGCATAACACCAAACAATGGTAATGGTGGAGACGAGAGTCTAAAGCCATTCCCTGAGAGACTTTATGCTGTTCCTCCAAGAATTGCCAATGGATTAGTTTCTGGAGTGTCTGTTGAGAAATATCAAGAAGACAGCAAGAAATGGAAGAAACACGTAAGTGCTTATAAGAAGATCAACAAACTCCTGGACACTGGAAGGTACCGCAACATTATGGACATGAATGCTGGACTAGGAGGTTTTGCAGCAGCACTTCACGATCCCAAGTTTTGGGTTATGAATGTTATGCCAACAATAGCTGAGAAGAATACTTTGGGAGTTGTATTCGAACGGGGACTGATTGGTATCTATCATGACTGGTACGTACTAATAGGGTATGAATGATCTATAGTTCTGATATTGAGATGATGATGTAGTTATTGGTGTCTCCTTATAATCTATCTTTTTAGGAATTACTCTCGTTGTCTCCCTCATAATCTGACTTTTTAGGAATTCAGTCCGTGTTTACTCTTGTCATGCAATTCCAGTCTCTGTTTACTGGTGGTCCTTCTCTTTCTTCAAAATTTTCATTATAGCTTTTTACTCTTGCATTTCTTTCAGACTGATTCTGAAAAATGTTTTTCTTGAGACAAAGGGTCTATCAAAAACAGTCTTTCTACCCCACAAAGGTCTGAATACACCCCACCCTCCCCACACCCCACTTGTGGGACTCTACTGGGTATGTTGTTATTGTTGATTTAACAGACATAGGACCATATGATAGAAACTCTCCTTTCCCCTGGTTCAATGTGTTTTGTTTACATGCTGGAGCTAAGATCAAGACTTTCACCCTAGTAAATGTCTAAATTTGTTAAAAATAGATGACTATGTCATTTCGTTTTTGACGAAATTCTCTATTATGAGTCCATGAAAATGTTTCACAAATGCACCTAAGATCCATATATACAAAAGTAATTTTCTCATTTGTTTCTATCAAAACGTACTCATGCTTTATTAAAATAGCAAAAAGGATGTCAAGAAAATGCAGTATGCTGTTTGAGAAAATAGCGTGTATCAAATTTATCTTTTTTTTTGTTCACAAGGAAGATACTAGTGTTATGTTTTACTTTATTTCTATTTATTCTCTTCCTTATGTAAGAGAAAGCTATCCTCTGATCATATAGTTATCTTCTGATTCAGGTGTGAAGCATTTTCTACATACCCAAGGACATATGATCTCATTCATGCTAATGGCCTTTTCAGTTTATATAAGGACAAGTAAGTTTTTATCTTCGCTATTTATTTATATTGCTAATTTACTTAGTATGTTCTTCATTTAGATAAAGAGCTTAATAGCACGGTGGTATTGCAGCTCCTTTATTGAAGGTCCTATTGTTGGCCGTGCCTAGTTGCTAATTAAGTAAAAAGGTCTAAATAATTGTGATATGATAAGAGCAAAGGTAGCTTAAGTAAATATACACTGATAGTAGATGATCATACACTTAAAATTTTAGGATAGTAACCTTCTCAGTATATGGTATAATGACTGATATTTGAAGTACCGACAGAAGTTTGCGTGTGTTGTGGCTAAATCCACCATCATTTCTCCTTTTTGCTGCTGTGACTTAATATGCTGTTATTCGTAACTGCACTGTTCTTGTTGAAATAGAAATGCCAGCTCGTCACTCTGGCAACTCATATCTCCCCCGTCTACTGATCCCCAGCCAGGAAAAGAAAAAAATACCCAGTTAAAGGGTGCTACAGGAAGAAAAATAATTGGTATCATTGACTAAATTAGCATTTTCTAATTTTATAGGTGTGACTTTCAAGACATTCTCTTAGAGATGGACCGTATTTTGCGTCCAGAAGGAGCTGTCATTCTAAGAGACAATGTAGATGTACTGATCAAGGTGAAGAAGATAATAGGAGGCATGAGGTGGAACTTCAAATTGATGGATCATGAGGACGGTCCCCTTGTTCCCGAAAAAATACTGGTTGCTGTCAAACAATATTGGACTCTGGGTGATACCAACTCCACATCCTCACAATGAGATGCCACCGAAGATGTTGTCTGACCATATGAACTCGTATGGATCAGGAAGACCAACATCTTATGAATACAAAATCCATGGTTATGCAAGACGTTTCACCCCTAGGAATTTTGATCGAGCAGGGTCCCTTGACAGGTGACTCCACGGCACATCTTTAGTCTTGATGGATCCATAAATTATACCAGATGATTTAGCGTTTATAACTGTCTTCATTTTCTTCTCTGTTCCATGTCTCGTTAGATAATGACTCTAAAAACTGAGCTACATGGGATTATTATGAAGCTTTTTGAAAGTCCTTTATAAACATTTCTTCCCTCGATATATAGACTCTGTAATGTGTTGTTTAATTAAAGTGGAAATTTGATCTAGTTGATTTCTGATATGATATCTTGATTCAGTAATTGTTTTTTCTTCAATAGAATGAGAAAAGAGCAAAAAATACAAAATGGAAGTGCACAGGACACTGATCTGATCACAAAAATCATAGACATTACTCTGCACTTCTTCTATATTTGAGGTTATTGTACCTCAAGTTACACTTGACTAGCCAGCGGTGGAGCTACAGTTTTAGCATCGAGTTAGACAGAACTCGTAAACTGCATTTTCTAGAATTCAGAACACATAAACTCAATATTTTAGTTCGGACTCTCTGGCCTTGAATGACAAGTGATAAGAGTTGTCAGTAGGGCTACTAGGATTGGTCAATGATTTGAGACAAATTTTGTTACCATCTGAAACTTAGATCTAAATTCAGAGTATTAGCCATCTGCACCTAAAAACTAAGTCAAATAAGGCATAAAACAAGTTCCAATGGTACATACGTTTTTGAGTTCGATAAATCTGTGAGGTCAAAACGGACAATATATATCATTGGCGTTAGATTATGACATCTGGTTAAGTGTGAAGGGATCTCATCCATCCTACGCCGTCCTTGGTGGTGGTGGGACTATGCCCCCCACCTTACATGTTGGTAATTGAGTAGTAAAATTTTGTGTTGTATGCATCAAGTAGTATTTGCCGACAAGGAGCATGTATACATGAATGATCTAGACATTATTGGATACCGAATGAGTTAAAAATTTATTATCTGTTCATACTCAGATTTGATTGTAAATGTTGTTAGATATTGTGAATCTTGTGTGGCCAGCAGTCTTTATGGGCCAAAATTCACATAACTCCATAAAATTGACTTGTTCTTATTTGTTATATAATTTATGATAGCTAAACCATAAGCTAATGTGGGGTAACTGCATTGATATGATTTCTGTTTTTGATTGATTTCTATACTCATCTACTTCTACACCATATTTAAAACAAATTAAATATATTCCATAAAGGACAAGCAAATATTCTGCATTTTCTGCTACATATTCAAATTTTACTATAACCATAGAAATTATAGCAGTATGTTTGATACGATATAAGTCATTTTTCACTTCGGGTAGAGTTAAAGATTATAAAGAGTACTAATTTCAAAAAGTGGGAAGTTCTTGTAAGTACTAAACCTTTGGCATAAAGTAAATCATTTTCGACGGAAATCACTTATTTTTTCGAAAGTTGATAAGTAAGCACAAAACATTACTAAGATGGTGGGGTTGGGGGTGAGGAGGTGGGGGCGGGAGTGGGACCGCGCGATTCCACAGCATTTTGACCAACCTAACATGAGAACATTTTGAGAATATTTTCCTGTTTCCTTATCTATGATGATAGATCTAACGTTGATAGGCTCAGTGAAGTATTATCTTATTACTAGTGACCCCACCTGACCGGTGAATCACTGATCAAAGAGCGAGCGACCTCCATACCAATACCAATCAGAAAAGAGACGAGTAATGCATGTCCTCCTCAAATCCCACTTGCGGGATCACACTGAATATGTTATTGTCGTTGATGATAATTTTCCTCCTTACCAAAAGGGTGGGACAAGTGTCAAAGGAAAAATCACAATCTGATGTTGAGAACTCTAGTAGAGGAAGAGAAAAGAAAAGGTTATATAGCTTTATTAAGCACCATCAATTTTCACTAGTGAACTAACTTCCTTTTTCCCTTCTATGATTTCTGTTATATCAAACTATTTCTCATCATTTTCCTATTGTAGCTTAGTGCTTCCAAAATCCATTTTTCTTTACAAAAATCTCTTCTTTTTGAGTCTTTTTCCCCTTACCAAAACACCTCCTTTCCACTCAAATACAAAACTTAGTCTCAAATGGCTATGGTCAAACTAGAAGCTACCAAAAATACTACTACAAATCTTCTTGATCCTTCATTTTCTTCTTATTTGATCAATGGTACTGAAAAAACCATTGTACTTAATCTTGAATCAAGTAAGAAGATAGATGATGGTGAAATAGACATATTTAGTGCAGAAAAATACTTCAATGAAGGGGTTGATGAAGTAAACAATGTGAGACAAAACAAACACAAGATTCATAATGATCAACCTGTTGTCGCTGATATAGTTTCTTTGCAGCAAAAGATCAGACCTTCAACACCAAGTGTTCATTCAGAATCAAGTTGGAATAGCAGAAGTGCATTGTTGCAGAAAGTTACAAGAAATTATCAGCAGCAGCAGCAGCAGCATCAAGCACCGCGGCCAATAAAGACGACTAAAAACAAGTCTTATGGAAAGAAATTCCTTGCTAGATTTGGCTGCAATTGTTACTGCAAAGACAAGAACTCTGTTGAGATTGATGATCAACTCCGCGAAAAAAGTTTCAAATCAAAATCAAAGAAGACTAGTACAATAGGAGCTAATCATCAAGATTTGCACTTCAAGAGAATTGATGATTCAGGAGTAGTTGGATTGAAATCAGATGAGCGTTTCGTCGTTCCTGTTTATGATCCTAAAGGTGGGAATGGGATACAAATGATCAAAAAGGAAACAGAAGAAGAGGAATCAAGAAAGTCACTAGAAGTGTTTGGCTTTTCAATAACAGAGAAAGAAAGAAGCAAAATGAGTCTTGAGAAGAACATAGGCATGTTAACATGGGATGCAATTGTTCCGAAAGCTGAAGAAATCGACATTATCAACATAGGTGCAAGTTCAAATGGAACCTATGAAGAAGATTACGCAGAAAGTGATGCAAGTTCAGACTTGTTTGAAATCGAAAGCTTCCCAAGTAACAATACAGCTAATCAAAGTCTAGTTAGACAGGGCTCAGATAGTATGTCATGTTATGCTCCAAGTGAAGTTAGCATTGATTGGAGTGTTGTAACTGCTAGTGCAGCAGATTTCTCTATGATGTCTGATATAGAAGAAGTTAAAATACCCTCAATTAGAACCAATAACAACTCCAATGGAAGAGACAAGGCTAAACGTCGTTCGAGCATTTTGTTGGGATGTAATAATCATAAAGCTGTAGGAGTTGTGGGAGATGCATATAAATCTAGTGAAAAATCATCAATTGAGATGCATCAGAGGACTTATGAGCCTATTATGCCAATGACAAGGTTTCATGCTGAGAGCAAAGTGAATCGATTCGATGGAGGAAATAAGAAACATGATTTTACTACAAGATCATTTGCTACTACATATTCTGGACGTCCTGCAGATTTCTTGTATGCTTAGTTAGATGTGAAAATTTTTATGTGAAACTTTAGTAGTCGAAGAATAAAGTAAAACTAGTTAGAAGTATTTTTTTGTTAGTTCTTGTTCTTGTTCTAGTTCTAGTGTGTAAGTGTAATATGAGATTCTTAGTTTTAAGTGTTGGGGGTTGTTTTTATCGATAAACGCTGGTTATATTTCTTTATGTTGTTTGTACGATTTCTTTATGTTGTTTGTACGATTAATCGATTTATGGATAAGTGATCTTGGAGTAGTCGGTCTTCCTGTTCAAACAAACACAAAGCTTCGTTCCTCTTCTTCTAGGCAGAGGTACTTCATTCCTCAGCAAAGTGTTCACTTCTTTTTCGAAAAATAAAAATCGGGCTTTTTTTGTTGTAAATACATCTTGTTGATTATGTATTTGCGTTTGTGGCTTATTACTATAGCTAATGTAACTGAATAATGATATTCGCTACATCAAAAATGATCTTTAGCGGCAATTATTAACGATAATAGCTCAATTGTCGCTAAATATATAACACTTTTTGTATGTCTCTAAAGCTTTTAGTGACATTGGATCTAATGACATTCAAACTAATGTGGGTAAAAACTTTAAACACTCTTTATTAATGTGTATATTTATTGCTGCTAAAAATTGCTTACTCTCTTTTATATATGATGATACGAAGTCAGATTGATGTCGACTACTCATACTCTCATAGACGAACCTTTAATGGATGCAATTCAACACGAAAGATTTTTTTAAATTTAAATATAGAAGTGTTGAAACTGATAAAAAAATCGCAATTTCGTTATTTTTCCTATTTACAAGCCTATCTCGTAGCAATTATATGTGTTCACTAGTTGAGGCCGGTACCTAACAATAAATAAAAATAATTATAATCGAGAACTCATAAACTAAAAATCTTAATTTTGATCACTGATTACTATATATGATTATTGATTAGTTACCAACTTACCATCAATGGGTCATGTTCTTGCAAGACATTCCATACTAATTAAAAATTTTTTTCCTCTTTAATTGTATTTAATATTGTGGGGTTGATTAATTACTTCCTTTTAATTAATTCCAACTTGTCATGAAAGTGATATATATTGTGTTCCTCGTGGCTGGTTTGGTTCATCCTTGTCCAACCATATTATAAAAGGACTATATAACTATTTATTACTATACGTTGATAAGTTTTAAAATTATTGACATATGTAATCTATCATAATCGTTTATTTTTATCTGTTTACTATATTAACAATTAAAAAAATCATTAGTTACCTCCTCATTCCAATTGTAATCTAATTTTCTAAAATAGGTATATTTATTTATATACGTTGATAAGTTTTAAAATTATTGACATGCATAATCTATCATAATCGTTTATTTTTATCTGTTCACTATATTAACAATTAAAAAAATCCCTAGTTACCTCCTCATTCCAATTGTAATCTAATTTTCTAAAATAGGTTTTAAGCCATTTTTGTCATTTCATGTTTTCTTTTTATGTATGCTTAATAATTAAACAATCGGATCAAATTAAATAAAAAAACAAATCGATAAATATATTTATCGTATTTGATGATAATTTAGTTTGATTTTAATATTTTAAAAATAATTAAATTGATTTAATTTTAATTTTAATCGATAATCGATTCAAATCGACACCAAAAATGCCTAAAAATTGAAGATGACATATCTCAATGTGATTGTTCAAACATAGATGCAAAGCCAGCTGGTCTTTTCGAGTGACTTTTCAATCTCTAACTTTTAAAGATGAGTCAATTTTCAATAATAAATGAAAATATATATATATATATATCCAAAAATAATCTCAATAATTCATTACCCTTATCTCACAACATGAATTGACATCTACAATATTATTCAAAGTATATCAAGAAAAAAAAATGAAGACTAAAGTATATTTTAATCATATTAATAAATAATTTTAATCGAATTGTGCATATTAATAAGTTTTCTAAAAAAATAAAATGAATTTATTTATAAATCCTAGTCTATTCTAGATGAGAAACAGGTCTAAAATTTGTCATTTGAGTAAATATTTTATTAAACTTTTTCTAAATTTCAAATCATCTTTTTCGTAAAGAGATCAATAGTGCACGTCCAGCTTCAAAAATAGCTCATGAAACGAGAATTATTTAAGAGCATATAAAAAGATAATAATATGTTTTTGTCAAGTAAAATGTAAACTTAACACCCTTCACTCTAACTTGTCAATCGCAGTGTGAATGACATAAATAACATATGAGGGTCAATATCGTGACATAGTAACATCGAATTAAAATAAGATTCTTATTACCATATAGAGAAATATATATTCAAGACAAACTCAATCCGAAAAAATATACACTAGTTTCATAAGATAACAATTATTTAAAATCATATAAAGAAATGACCAATATATTCGTCATTCACCGTGGCACACTTAACATACTTCCTTTAATTTTATATAATACAAATTTAAATTAGTCAAATAATCAATATGAGACTTAATTATATATTTTAGCCCCTATACCTGAATTTATTTTTCAAAAAGTGGTCCAACAAAATATAATTAAGATCCTTATCACTTTGCTAACAACTTATTAGGTATTTTCTTGTAATATAATATGTGTATAGGTTCTCTACCAAGTGTTAAATTAAGGCTTTTTTATTTGACATAAAGTTTGGTGTCCCTCTTATTATTTTAGATTCTTCTAGTATTACTTCCAAATAGGTTAATAATCAGCTTATTTTATTAATTCAATTCATTTTAATTCGTTCAATTATTTTTAAAATTAGATTGATGTGTAGTTTAGATTGATCTATAAGAAGCTTTATTTATATTTTTGAAAAAAAATATTTTTTATTTGATATATTATATATAATCATAAATTTGAATTTTAAAAATTTTGAACGCAAATAAATTATAAGAAAAAAAATAAAGAATTAAAATTTTAATAAGAATTGAGGAAATTGGTTATAACTTAACTTTTAAACGAATCATTAAAATTTCAACATATCCAAATGCAATTCAACTCACATGTTTAAGACCTCTACTTGCAAGTGGTGAGTTAATATAACTATGTATAAGAAATGTATATATATACAGACTATTATACAATGTTTATACACTGATATATAGTGTATATGTAATATATAAGTATATAAACCATATACTTATATATGAAGTATAACTATATATGAGAAATGTATATATATATATATATATACACACACGCTATCATACAATATTTATACACTGATATATAATGTATATGTAATATATCTATATTGAACAAATAATATATAAGTGTATAAACCGTATATATATGATGTATATATAATATCACACTATTACACAAAAATCAAATGAAGACGGAAAGAATGTCCATTTTTTCTAATACTAATTTAAATTGTTAGCACTAATTATTTAACGACAATAACTTAAATGTCGCTAATATGTTTCTTAAAGGCCATTGCTAGTGACGATTACATTTTAGCGCTCTTTGTGAATGCTGCTAAAGCCTATTCGGTAAAGGCTTTATAGCATTCATTACTTTTTACTTCTACACTAAACAAAATTGTATTATCTTTGCTCTTCTCTGTACCTGTTTCTGCTAAAGTAATACGTATTGATCCTCATTCTGTAGTCGCGATAACTTTTGAAGCATCGATTCATAACATTCCTATAACCGCGAAAATGCTTTATTTCTTTTCGTGCTGATTCCATCTGAGATCTGTCCTGCATTGTTGTAACAGGATCCAGTATCAAATAGAATGTGTATACCTACTTTTGCATAAGAAAAAACTCGAAAATTCCCAATGACTTGTATAGATTAATCCTTTCTAAAAATACTAATAAGGACTATAAAGAGGACAGTGTTGAAGACAAACAGAAACCACAAATATACTATGTCAATATCGTTTAATTTCATACATATAGACAGAAGTTTGCACTGCAACGACACTATAGTAATTGATCGCGCTGCAGTGCTTGTTAGCTCGTTTGAAGACGCGAGGCAAAATATGGATTGTGATGCTAAAATTTGAGTGTTTCATGATTAAAAAAAGTTTTCTTATTAACCTTCACCAACAACTTATTACAAGTTCAGCTAATTGTAGAAAACAGAAAGCTAAAACACCTCCAAACATACTTTCTTATATGTGTATTCATCAACTTTTGCTAACATTACCATTTTCCTTAACACCATTATCTTTTTCGTTTACACTGTCAACACTCTTAGCTTCTTCAGTAGCTGTTACTTCTTTCTTTTCCTCGCGATCTTTCTCTTCTTTCTCCTTCTCAGCCGCCTTTGCTCTCTCTTCTTCCTCAGCCTTAAGTTTCGCTTCCTCTTTTGCAGTTTCGAGAGCTTTAATCAATCTCTCTAAACAAATATCTGCATTTTCCTTTGAAGACTTAGGCATCAAATTCTCAGCAATATCAGCAGGAGTCATATTAGTTTCCTCTAATAAACGACGAATCTGAGGAAAGTGAACATGAGATTCAACGACGTCAAGATAGTTATGTGCAAGAACTTTGAATGACTCAAAGCAACAGTATGATAGGACAATATGTTTATCCATTCTCCCCCTCCGGATTAGAGCAGGATCAAGCTTCTCCACGTAGTTTGTAGTGAAGACGATTAGCCTTTCACCGCCAATAGCTGACCATAGACCATCAATGAAGTTCAATAGTCCTGATAAAGTTACCTCACTTTGCTTTTCTTTCGTCTCTCCGCCTTTTTTCATCTTCTCCTTGACGGCATCTTCCTCAGTTTTTCCTTTATCTTCCTCTTCTTTCTTCTTCTTATTCGTCTCTCGTTGACCTGTTAGGTCAAGGGAACAATCTATGTCTTCAATCACAATAATAGATTTACCTGTTGTATCTATCAGGAGTTTTCTTAGCTCGGTATTGTCCTTAACCGATGTCAGCTCAAGATCATAGACGTCATACTTCAAGTAATTAGCCATAGCAGCAATCATGCTAGATTTACCGGTTCCTGGAGGACCATAAAGAAGATAACCACGCTTCCACGCCTTACCAATCTTTGCGTAATAGTCTTTTGACTTGCTAAATGTTTCGAGATCATCTATGATCTCTTGCTTCTTGTTTGGATCCATAGCTAGAGTATCAAATGTTGACGGATGCTCGAATACTACTCCACTCCACATCCTCCCTCCCCTGTATCTATAACCACCTCCATCTCCCTTATTGTTCGTGTACAGCTTTCTCTGTCGTTCTTTCACAGATATCGCCTTTCCTTCATCCAACACATACTTCAAGTATGAATTTGTGACAAGGTCGCGATTCTTTTTGTGAAATTTTAGCTTGAAATATCTCTTCTCATCCTCCTTATACAAAGATATTGTCTGCCTGCTCGCTGGTTTTTTGCTCGAAATCCACCAAACCTTCTCGCCTTTATATTCATCCGTTATCTCCTCATGATCATCCATGGTTAGGACAAGCGATTGACCATCCTTCACCGAATTGGCTTTGAGACGCTTAGCTTGTGTGCTCGAGCTCTTGCTTAGGTACCTTTCAATCGATACGTAAGCTTTGCTCCGCTCAAACCACCCTTCAGTTTCAAGTTCATAAAAGATAATGTGCATATAAGGATAGAAATAGTTCACGAGTTTATCGGTATACCTCCTAATATGACCGCGAAGTTCGTGAGGGAAGTAGTTCTGGTACATGGTCCAGGTGAACATGATGGCTGCAATGGTAGGACCCAATTGAGTCCATAGATCTTGCATCATCTTGAAGTTAATTGGAGTATTCAAGTTTATGTGAATGTTTGTTATGGCCTTCTATATATATGTATATATATAGAGAGAAATGACCAGAGAGCTAGGACGTGTAAAATGCCTTTAAGACAAGATAGAAAGACATTTTGTCATTCTTTTTTCGATAGACTCAAAAGTCAAACTATATCACATAAATTGGGACATGGACCTCTAGACCTGATCAAAGATCCAACTCCCAGTTCTGAGCTCGGGTCCTATTAGGTCGAAGTCAGATCCTCAATGGAGCGTCGGGTCCCGGGTCAGGACTCGAGGTCAGATCCTAGGTCGAGTGTTGGGGTGGGGTTCCGGGTTGAGTGATGAAGTCAGGTATCGGGTTGAGAGTCGAGGTAGGATCTAGTCAAGAGTCAGGTATTGCGTGTTAGGGTCGGATCGGGTTAGAAATCAGGTCTCGAGTCTCAGATCGAGAGTCGGAGTCGGGTCTCAATTTGGAAATCGGGTCCTAGGTCGATTCTCAAGTCAGGTGTTGGGGTCGAGTCCCAATTCAAATGTTGTGTCTCGAGTCGAGAGTCGGGGTCAACTCCTAGATATCGGGTCTCGGGGTAGGATCGTGAATCGATTATCGGGCGTGTATAATGCCTTTTAAGACAAGATAAAAAGACATATCTGTCATTCTTTTTTTAACGCACATTAAAAAGGAAAGTACTATCACATAAATTGAAACAACGTTTCTATTGGCAATGTTGAAATACTGTTCTTGTCCTCATTTGTAGACTTTTAAGTTTTAATTTTATATAAATTTAAAACTAGGTCCCTTGAGAACTATAGGAAGGTTAAGTTAATATTAAAATCCAATAATGCATGTGAACATTTGTCTTTAGTCAAGGGGACCATATATATACAAGATGTCATTGTACTTACGTATGGACGAGTGAATTATGATCATATATATATATATATATATATATATATATATATATATATATATATATATATATATATATATATATATATATATATATATATATATATATCATTTAAAATAAAATACTTTAAATCATCTCATATTCGATATACACGTAAAGACCAATAAGGAAATGAATCACAAACGTTAAATCAAAATTAAGGTTAAGTAATTAAAAAAAAAAAAGGAAAATCGAACGAAAAGTTAGGCTTGAACAAATTAAAGTATATTTGTTTGTTGAACCAAGTCTTTCAACAAATTATATTTTATTAAGCCACCCCTTCGTTGTTACCAGCTTGCATTAATTAATATAATTGTCTTTGTTTATATTAATATATTAATATAATAATTCATATAAGACGATACTTTGTGTTTAGGTAAACTACAGTTTCCTGGAATATGCACTCTCATTAATGCGTTAAATATCTTGACTTATAATTGTTGGTCTGTTTAAATATCCTTTGTCGAAAAATTATATTATGTATATAAATTATTATACGAAATATATAGATTAAAAATTATTTTTTATACATACATATTTAACCTTTAAACACTTTTTAACGAAATTTTTGATTTTACAACTGATTGTTACTATTATTAACAATTTCCTGGAAGTTGCTCAGGTAAAAATACTGTCATGACATATGAAGTAGAAATATGTTGACTAATACAATATTGGTCTTTTTAAAATATGTATGTACGTAATCAAAGTGTCAATGAAAAGGAATAGTAGACATCATGGTATACGCCATGCATAGTGTCATGAAAATTTTAAAGCATAATAGATAAGCGTGTCTTTTATTTTGGCTTCAGTTAGCATTAAAGTTTAACGAGTAGACATACATATTGTACGCGACAATTCGAGTGAAATACACTACTCGGACTGATTTGTTTATGCTATGTAGAATGTGTGTCACTTATTCAACTAAATACAAATTTAAGTGTCTATTTGTGCACACCTAAAATTGAAGGATATAAATGTCAACTGGGGTCAAATTAATATGCATATTTATATTGGGCGATAGCTCAAGTACAAAACTCGTACAATTCTTTATAACTCACATGTAAAACTCAAAAATTTGAGATAGTTTAAATGTTTTATGTTGAATGCCTTAAATCGGACCCGACGGTATACAATGTTGTTGTATTGGGCCCTTAATTATCTGTCAATTTTGTATTTTGGGCCCAAGCCTGTTAGGGCGTAGCTTAGCACTATATATAGACACTATGGCAAACCCTATTCTGTATTCTGTTCTTGCCTCTCCATAATAAAACTGCTCCCCCTCTTCCCGTGGACGTAGCCAATTTATTGGTGAACCACGTAAATCTGTTGTATTGTTTTTCGCGTTTATATTTTCTCCTATTATCTCGAATTCTGCATAACAGTTTAGATAAATCAAGACTTGTTTAGGGTTTGTTTTTTTTTAGCACCACACATATCACAATTGAACTTTCCAAATAATTATTGTCAGCAGTCAACTTTCCAAACATATACATTCTACTCATGGGGCTAAATAATAGTTGGTTGTAATGGATTCGGTTTCTCTCCATTTCTCTTTTTTTTTTTCAAGTTCTAGCTTGGATTGGAAATACATGTCATAGTTTAAAATTAATGGTTCAGATTTAATTGATTAAAATATAATGTAAATTTAGAATTGTTGGATTGTAAAAATATTTAAGAAGCAAATATATAAATATATGGAAGTAAATAACTATGGTTAGGACTTTATTTTAGTCAATCGGATCTTAACCATTAATTCTAAACTATGACACGTGTCTCCAATCCAAGCTTGAACTTGGAAAAAATGGAAAGAAGAGAAATGGAAAGGAGCCGTATCCTGGTTGTAATTGACACAGTAAAATAATGGGATAATACATAAACGTGTACGTAGGACGAGTGTATCTCACAGATTTTTATTATTTTATGTGTATCTATTAATTTAATTTTATACTAGTTAGTATAGATGGATCTGACTTCATTAGAATTTTCGACTTAAGCTCATCATAGTCCTTTTTGTGACTCAACTCAAGCTCATAATACATCAAACTGAGCTATAATATCAGTAACAAACTGACTAAATATCCATCAAACAATCTAAAAGGTCTACCAAAGTTCATTTATTTACAAAACATTCAATTACCAAATAATATTAAAATTATCTAGTCAATAATATTCCTAATTAAGGTATCTAGGCAACACTATACATTTAAATAAATCAATGGACTATACCAAATTTATCAGAGCGATTATATCCATCGATTTTGATATTTTTTCAAGATTATATCAATAGTTATCTTGACTTATCCTTTTATAATTGTTCTTGAATTTATTTATTTTTTTAGCACCACATATCACAATTGAACTATTTAAACAATTATTGCCAGCAGTTACAATTATTTCAATGCCCATATGTCATATCATCGATAGGGCTGAGCTATCGAATACAACGTAATTCAATAATTTTAATTATAATTATATGTATATATTAAAAATTTATTTAGTTTGTATAAATAATGTAGTCAAAATTCTATAAATTAAATTGATTTTAAAAAAAAATTCCTGAAGTTATCTTTGCACTTTTATCTCTCTGCCTTCCCTGACTACTTTTTAATACGTAAGACACATCGTATCAAAAATTAAAGAATATAATCTTGTAGTTTTAAACATGTGACGTAGAAACATGAAAGTAGAAGGGACATTTTTTTTTTAAACAAACTAAAAAGGAAAATTAAGGGATCGAGTAGTTATACTCACATACATATAACTATTTATTCTAGATTATAATTTTTTTTTAAAAAAAAAACTAATTTTGGGTGTGATCTGATATGAGTATATACATTCTACTCACGGACCTCGAATTGTTGGTTGTAAAATAATGAGATAATACACAAGTGTTGTGCTTTTTTAATATGACTTAGTATAAATCAACGTTTTATCAAGTGAAAATTGCTACGTAGGTCTTGTGTGTTAATTTATACTAGTTTAATAGTAAGTTAAAGAGTGAAGAAAGAAACTATTAATACTCTGTATTGTAATCTCAATTGCTCATTGTTTCATTGTTGTGTCACAAGGATGTATTTTCAACTATGAATATGAAAGATGGTCTCACAAGTTATCAATAACAGGCCACAAAAAAGAAGAATGAGAAAGTCACAAATACATGTCCATATGCTTGGAACTAAAGAATTAAAGGCACACAATGTATTTCAGTAATCATTTATCTCTCTGCCTGCAGTTGAATATACCAGATATCAGATCTTGAGACAATGTTTAAAAAGGAAACTATTATTCGACCCTATTCCTTTCTCAAACCTCGAAACCAACATCAGTTATACAACAATATATGCAGAACCCTTTTAACTATATACTCTATACAAATTAAATGAGTAAACTAAGCATTAGAATAATGCAAAAATTGCAGTGGTACATACTCTATGACAAACATGTACTAACAGTATTGTCAATGTTCCTTGCAATCTTTAACAGGCTTAGCTTCAAAACCTCCTTCTGGTCTCCTCTCAAGTTCATATGGCATGTAGGTACCAAGTATCCTATCCCACGTCACAAAGAAAGGCTGTGAATAGTTATACTTGGTCCCGTAAAGCTGGTGATGGATATCATGGTAAGCGGAGTTGTTTTTAAAGAAGATATGGAAGAGATTTCCGGGCAACCATAGCCCGCAGTGATCATCAACCGTCTTGATCGTAGCAAATGAGAAAAAGAAGATGGAGGTACGTGGTGACATCCCGGAGACAAGGAAAGCTAGAGCCCCGCCGATTGTGTCAAGAATCAGACCCTCCAAAGGGTGGTTGTACAAAGCTCCAAATGCATACGGAACAATTAGCCGGTGATGTTGAGCATGGATATGTTTGTACAAGAACTTGTTTTGGTGCATGTACCGATGCATAAAATATTGCCAAGTATCTAACATCAACATGCCAACAAATAACTGTCTGCCAAGAACAAAGATCGAAGCGTGTTGATCCCCACCAGATTCACCATCATCTCCCGTGACCTGCTCCATATTAGTAGATAATCAGACACCAAGAATTAGTCAAAATACAAACATAATAATTGACATGATATGGAACAAGAATATGAAAATCAGGTTCACCGTTCATGATTGAAACAAGATACTAAAAGTAGATAAAACAAATATGAAAAGTACAATTACTCATGATATATACTTAAACTTATCAGAACATACAAAAGGTGTACAACTTTTAGCTCATTGATCGGAGATAAATTGTATTCGGTATAAGCTAAACTTATCTATTTTCCTATTGGGATCAGAAAAGCTTACATTTCTGCTGTCATAAATGATAAGGCAAGTGCTAATTTGTGGGTCCCAGAATCATAAGCCAACTAACCAAAGTGAAAGGGAACCAAACCAGTGCATTAGTTGAGTCAAGACTCAAGAGACCCAACTAATGACCACCCATAAAGAGAAGTGTCAACAAATAAAATAAGTTTGAAGTAGAATTTTTAAGGGGATAGATATGACTTAGGCTAAACTTTGCAAATTGGGCTACAGCCTACACATATCAACACAAGCCAAAGGAAAGACAAGACCGCATTGTTTTCTTTTATCTCTTCTTTGCAGGTTAGAACAACGAATCTATCCCTCAACATATCCAAGCTCACATATTGCAGTTGAAAAGATCATCTCACAGCTTACTTTAGTCTTTCCATAATTCCAAACATATGTGAAGTAGCACAGTAGAAAGCTCTATTGGGAGGCAACAGTTTGGCCTCCTCTTCTCAACTATTAAGCTTCCGTCAACTAACTTTGCAGGACAGATGGACACCAAGAAGAAGGTAGACAACGAAATGCAAAAGAAGAGCAATGATTCCCCATTTTCTTTTGTAAAGGCAGATTAAGCCAATAAAAGCTTATTCTTAGGGTAGGCTCGACATCCTTGTAGACAGTTTCTATATGAGACGTGCAGTAGTCTCATCCCCAACATCAGCATCAACAGCCAAGATCAAAACAATGCCGTATTGAGCCGCTTTGGCAACCTATTTTTCCTAGAAGAACTTCAAAGTCAACCTTTCTTTATAAAATCAAATGACTCAAAACTGAGGTTCAACAGTCTGCATCTAACTTTTACGGAACTCCTATTTTCCTACCACTCAGAGAAATCAAACCTGCAAGCTTCAGCATTTCATATAAACTTCCTTATCAAAAATATATCATATAAAGTTAAAAGATGACCTTCTATTCAGATAACTATCGACTATCACTTTTTAGGTTCAAGAGATTTTGAGACACTTCACAACATAAATTATACTATATAGATATAAAACACTCTACATAAGTAACCTTGAACTTTGTGATTGACCTACAAAAGAAGTTATACTTTTTGCTCTTGTACTTCAATTGAATTTGTTTATTCTGTGCATGAAGGATTTATCTAAATGGTAGGTAAAACAAGTAAGCTATAAATTAACATCCAAATAAACTATTGTATCATAGTTCCTCTGACAAATGACTCCTCAACCAAAAATGTATATAAATAAATATTAAGAAAATGTTAAGGACTAAGGTAGAACAATTTTACCATCCATCTATCAGATGGATTCTAGGATCTCACACACAAGCATAAAAAAGCTCCTCCCTCAAGTCAATGAATACAACTCAAAATGTTTTTCATCAGCCTAACAACAAAATGATATTCAATTTAAGATCCAACAACATTTGCCTAGCAGTGCCAATTCGGACAAAAGAACTATTATTACACCGCCATCGTATCCATAAATATTCCCCTATCCATGACTCGCCACGCTTTGGTAATACACAACATCCAATTATGAGTTGCATATACCGTTGACAAAATCATATGACTCACCCCGTGTTGTAATACACAACATCCACTTATAAATTGCACATACCGTCAACAAAATCATACACTCGTAAATCAAATGATTTCTAAACCTTAAGCCGGCACCAGATATAAGCATTTCATTCCAATAAAAACAAAACCAAACAAGCATATGCATAATAAGTTATCAATATCAACCAAGCCTCAATAGTCAACCATATTAATCTCATGTATCATTACGGTTCACCAAACAAGCATATGTCATAATAAGTTATCAATATTATCTAAGCCTCAATAGCTAACCATATAAATCCTCTGTATCATTATGATGCATAAAAAGAAGACCAAACAAGCATATGCATAATAAGTTATCAATATCAACTAGGCCTCAATAGTTAACCATATAAATCCTCTATGTCATTATGATTCATTAAAACTAGACCAAACAAACATATGCATAACAAGTTATCATATCAACATATCCTCAATAGTTAACCATATAAATATCATTATGAGCAAAGAAGACCAAACAAGCATATGCATAACAATACATCAATACAATCTTCACCTCAATAGTAAACTATATGAATCCAATTCATCATGATGCATAATAACCTCCAAATCAAATTGCAGCAACTAGAGATGATCAAAGTAACTAACCGCGAAAAGAACCGTAGCAACAGCAGCCTGAACAATCTGTTGGAGAAGAACACCTTTAACAACCTCTTTTTTTGACACCAAATTCTTCTCATCCTCATCTTTCTTAGAATGCAACCTATAATTATCCATATTCCCAAGCATTAAATACAATCCTGAATATACCCAATACACAACTATTGGTATAAATGTTCCCAAAACTTCATCTGACACATATCCTCCCTTCCCCTGTTGATCAATATTCACACTACCCACCATCTCAAAAATACAAACTATTACCAAGATCCTTCCTTTATACCTTCTTGAAATCACCCTTAATTGAAAAAACCCAATAAAGAAACAAAATTTGTTCCTTTTTAAATCTTTTTTTTTTTTTTTGAAAATTACCCTTAAAAGGAAAAAGAAAATCACTATCTTTTTCAAAATTGCCCTTAAAAAGAAAACAAACAAATACCCAATAAAAGAAAAACTGAGATTTCTTTGAAACTTTGTAAAAGATTCAAACTTTGTATAAAATTGAAATTAGGGTTTGTAGAGAAAGAGAACAGTGGAGATATATGGTTTGATTGAAATTCTCTTCCAAATAGAATTGGAAGGAATTTCAAACAGCAAAAAAAAAACAAAATTCAGAAAAAATTTAACAAAAATAATCAATTTTTCAGAGAGGATATTATTGTTTTGCAAAACTGGATTCCTATAATAACGATCATCAAATTAATTTTATTTATTTATAATGGGTTTTTCTTTGTCGTTGTTATTATCAAATTAATTTTTATCTTTTTTAAAAAAAATAAAAAAAAAAAGGAATATTAGGCCCACGACTTTTCAGCTGTGAAAAACTTATCTTATTCCGCCATTTAACCAAGTTTATTTAATTATTTTTTTATGATATTTATCATAATCAAATTTTATTATACGTTTGAAAGCTTCATAATTGTTAATAATAAGATCTTATTAAATACTATGTAAATTATTCTTTGACGTTCAAAAAAAATTAAATATAATAAAAGAAAATTCGTGAAGTTATTACCATAAGTTCATAATTGAGAGACATTTTATATCTATTAAGTGTATGATATTAATGTAGTTGTTAACATAGTTAAAATGGGGCTCTATATTAAAGGATCATTAAGTTTCATTTTTGGAATTATATATACGAAAAATTATGATTAGACGATAATTAATAATATCATGTATTTGTTGATTTTAATAAAAATTGACAAAATTTCTTTCGATGAAAATATTATCTTCATTTTAAAAGAATTAAGTAGTATTTTTTGTTTGAACACACTTAGTTTTAAAAAAATCTAAGAATTTACTATTTTATTTTAATCAAGTGCCTAAACAAAAAATAATACGTCATTAAACATTATTATGGAGTAATTTTTAAACTAATGGAGCAGTATTTGCTGTCACTAATGGTTGATATTTTCTATGGAAGGTTGACATGTTAGACAATATATAATTAATACAAATCGAAGTATTGTAAGTATCTGTGAAGGTTATTTATATGGTAAATATTTTTTATTTTTTAAATCAAAATTATAAAAAAGTGAAATTTTTTAAATAGAGATGGTAAAATAAATTCTTTTTGTATTTTACTTTTAGTAGTATATAAACATTTGAATTATGTGATGATGAAACATAGTATGTTTTAATTTAATATATAAATGAAAATAAAATAACTAAAATTCCTCAAATTAAAAAAAAACAATTTAAATAAAAGAAGTAATTGTTTTTTTTTTATTTTTATGGGTGTGGGTTCATCGTGGCTTATGAATTTTTTATTATATAGTTTTGTTAAATTAGGGTCATCCAAATTTGACTTTGGATTATTGGCTCAATTTGGTCCAAATTACTTCGCCAGTTGGCATTTTTCTCCAATGAGCCGCCAACAAGATTATATTACCAGCGTACGGGCATCTTTCGTATATAGCAAATAAAAAATTTATATTTGTATGTTATAGTAAAGTTTGTATAATTGTGCTTCATAACAAACATAGAAACTATATAATTTGCTATACATATACAGTTGAAGCAAATTGTATAAAACGAAGTGTATAAAATAAGAAAGAGAAAGACATTTGGGCAGATAACTGTATAAAAACGAAGTGTATAAAACGAATTGTATTATTATAAGTGTATAGAACGATTATATACAATTTGAATTTATATAAAATAAAAAAGAGAGAAAGACAAAAGAGACTTGACAAGGAATATACAATTGAATCGAATTGTATAAAAGGAGAAAGAAAGAAATTAGATAAAATTTGAAAATTGTATCGAACGAGAAAGAGAGAAAGGCAAAAAAAAATGGGCAGGGGAGTATTTTTATTGTATAATTATAAGTGCATAGGACAAAAATATATATATACTTGCATGTGTATATACAATTTTCTCACGCTTTATACAAACAAAAACGAATTTATACATTTCGCTTCTGTTTGTATAAGTGAGAAAGGCGAGGGTGGCGAACGAGATTTGAGAGAGTGGCGCGCGAGATTTGGAAGAGGGGAGAGAGGAAACAAAAATATATATATTTATACAATTTTCTCTACTTTATAATTTTTATACACTTGTGTTTGTATAAAAAGTGAGCGAGAGATAGGAAGAGTGTGGCGAGCGAGATATTTGAGAGAGAGGCGCCTGACAATTTTTTGCAAACGTTTAGTATGAAGCATAATTAAATCAAACCCTAGCTACTCCATTTATTTTAGGTTATTAATTTATTATTATATACAATTTTCCCTAATTATTATCCCAAATGGCATTCTTAACATGAATTAGTCAAAGTCATGATAAAAAAATTCAACTTTGCATATTGAAATTGACGTTACATTGTCGAATTACTGGTATTCTAGATAATGATATTCTTCTAGATTTCGATATTCTTCATTCAAGTTTACAAAGTCTCCAATTGTAGAAACATCATTTTCTTTTTTGACCATTTCATCAAAGACTAAAATATGGGTGACTAAATTTAGATAGGGACACACATGCTAGTTATTGTGTAACATACACTATAAATAAGATAAATATTGTAGAAGAATAGGTGCACAACATACACAATAATTGAGCTATCATAAGCATGTGATTTGATAAATTTAACAAGAATAATCTATATCTGTACAGACAAAACCTTGCTGTTAAGAAGGATCAATCAAAATAAACTTCATTTAGTGGCTTACCACTATCTCTTCTTTTTTTTTTAAAAAAGGTAAACTATGGTACCAATAAACCAAAAGGAAGTTTCTGCCCAATCATTTAGTGTCCACTGTTTGATAAAATCAACCAAAATTTGTCTAATTGAAGGACAATGGAGACTTATGTTGCTTGGACTTTAGTTTCAGGAACTTTCTTCATGAAGTCCAGCCGGGCTTGTTTGGTTTGTTTAGGAGCTACAAGAATAAACAGACAATTTTGCATCAGCACATAAGCTAATGTAACTACTAAATGTTCATGGAACTCTTAGTTATGGATCAAGTATTCATTTATGTTACCTTTTTGGCCGCTTTGGTTTTTTGATGAGAGGACAGTAGATTTCCATTCCTGATAAGCATGTTCATCCATGCGTTTACGCTTCTTGTAAGCTGATGACTGCAAAATGGAAGGTTTCAAAATCAGCAAGAAACAACACAAACTGAGATGTAACTTGTAAGAACTTTAATTGACTATATAACTCGAGCACAAAGATTTGCAGAGATTATAACTTCCATTCAATGATAATTTACTTCAAGATGAGCCAGTAACCAGTCAAATTCATCATAATTTTTTTTCTAATCTAGGGGTTCAAATAAGCATCAATGTGGCTTGCCATATCTTCTATGGTTAACATATACATAAACAGGTGTTTATATCTGAGTTGAGTGTTTCTGTGTTCCTTACTTATGTTAATTAGTGTTATGGCATCATTAAATAGTAGCAAAATTCAAGAGAGAGAGCTTCTCATTTACATTATCATCCTCGGATGAATAGCCACCGTCTTCAACCCTCCTTTTTTCAGGTAATGCATCGAGCAGTTCTGCATATGCAAATCACTATGTTAAAGTATGTATCATCATATGTGTATTGAAAAACACTGAACCACATTTTGCTTGTAATAAAGTGAGGAACTTGATCAATCAACATGTGTTACCTCGGTTCCCCTTCACTGTCTTGGGATCCTTTTTCTCCTTTGATGTCCCAAAAACATCAAAACAAAGATCATTCATTGAGGTAGAAACCTGCATCATTTCAATCCACATAAAAATATTAGAACCATAGTCCATAGTACAGGGAACTGATAGCTGAAGTAAAGAAACAATTTGATGATAATAACAATGAAAAAGAAACAAGGAACTAAAGGAGCAAAGGCCTTACACTAGCAAATTCAGGTTCTGATGTTCCACAAAGTTCAATTAGCTTCATTTTATCAACCTTGAGCTGCAAACACAGAACAAGAAAACTGTGAGCCAGTTCATTCCAAACTATCATGCTGCTACAACCACAGCAGGACTAACAATGCTTGAGGAGTAGATTGAACAAACCTTGTGCCTTTTTGCACACAGATAGAACGCAGCAGCAGTGAACACAGGTCGACTGAAATCAGCACTTGCCCTTCTAGAAGGTGGCAAGGATGTACGAAACCGGTCTTTGTATCTGGAAAGGAATTATAATCATCAGAACCTACTTAAGAACTCTCTTAACTATTTGTATAACCCCATCAAAACTAGAAACTCTAGCATGCTGAAATATAGAAAAAACAGGCACAGATAGGTCACAAACATGCGAAACCAAATCCCTTAAAAAAAATACAAAAGCAGCTTATTCTTGTCCAATTAGGCTCTCAAACACAAGACCAAACAAACATCATAGGCAGGACAATCAAAACAACAAATATGTAAGATCATGAGTTCAAAGTAGATGATCAAACTTACAATGATAGACCTTTTTGAACAAAAGGAATGAGCCTGATACACCCAAACTGAATTGCCAATTCTCTAATATCAAGCTTGTTTCTGCAAAGTTTTAAAAAAACTTTTCACATCAGCAAGAATCTAACATCTAACAAAGCACGATTTGCCTCCAAAAGGCATGTACAGATTCACAAAAAGGAAAATGTACAGTGAAACAAAAGCTCAAGAACTGACTTCACTCCAATTCCATTCTGCATTGAAGTGAATGATCTGTTGTAAGCCTTCTCCGACATCCCACTCAATTTTATCGCTGCCTGACGATCAAACACCACATCCATCCTACATTTATCACCAGAACATATTACAAATCATAGACAAATGTCACTCATATCCCACATCTTACAGTGGCATCAGTAATTTTGTCTAGATGCACTAGACCTCCAGCTATTTGGCAGTCCGGAGAAGGACACAACTTACAATTGCCTACTGCACGCAGCCTTACACTACATAGAAGGACACAACTTACAATTGCCTACTGCACGCAGCCTTATACTACATAGAAGGACACAACTTACAGTTGCCTACTGCACGCAGCCTTACACTACATTTCTACAAGAGGCTATTTCTACATTCACAATTATTTAGTATATAAATGAAATAGATATCAGATATAACGAAATCTATATAACCCAGTTACTTGATTCATCAGTACTACAAATTGACATCCAAATCAACCCATTTAATAACCCGACTCTGCATACGCCCAATTTATATCTATCCAAAAATGAAATAGCAGATTCATATAACCAACCCAAACAAATTTGGCATACCCATAATTAACTGATCGTTACACTTCAACCCTAATACAACTTGGAACAGAATTCACCCAAACAATCAGAGAAGAAAAAAAACTGAAATTATACCTAGAAGCAGCAATCTCTAAGCAAATAATAGCCTTGCAGATCTCCCCCTACAAAGAAAAATCAATCAAAATTCAATCCCATCCAATTCTAATCAAATAAACCTCAATTCCCAGCAACCAATCCATCATATCGTTACTTACAACGCCAATGGCGGAGGAATCGAACTGTACATCGGCGAGTCGTCGGAGCTCGGCCGCTTTGCGAACCAGATGTTTGGTCTCAGTGAGACCGAGCTTTCGGGCGATGTCGGAAAGATCCATTTGTTTTCGGGTTTGGGTGATGAAGAGGAAATGGAGAATTTTTCGGGTCGCATTGTGGAGGGTTTAAGGGAAGAAGAAGAAGAAGATGGCGGGAATATTCAATTGCTTGTGTTTCGCTAAATTTCATTTGGCGCGCGCGGGGTGAAGGTATGCACAATCTTCATTTGGCGCCAACGGTTATTTTTACTGTGGTAAAACAAATATGTGTTCGATTTTTCTTTTTGATTTTATATTAGTCGATTTAAATTTGATTATGTAATTACCTTAATCAAATAGAATAATTATATTTGTAAGATGAAAAGGGGTAAAAGCAATAATATTTAATTTAGTATTTTTTTTTCTAATATAAATGGGCAAAACTTTCAAACACAATACTTAATCCATGTTTAAATATAAAATCAAAAAATTAAATCATAATCAATAAAAGGAGGCGTTAACTAAAACAAGTTGAAAGTAAATGTAAAATTACAAAAATTTTAAATTTTTCATTGCTCTCGAATACATATGCTCTTGGTTGTCCAATACACATTATTTCGGGGGAGGGATGTATTGAAGAGGGGATGGATATGTATCCGAGAGGGAATAGGGATGTATCCGAGAGAAAGATTATAATATTTTAAGTTGTGAATTTATGTAAAATGTAAAATTATATTGGACCCGTATCGCGGGCCTTAAATTATCCAGTAATAACAATAACCTCTGGGAATACATCACCCGAGTCCTTGATATAACAACCTTTAAGAGGATCATAACTAACCCGGCGACAAGAAACCCAAAAAATATAATAATTCAAAGTACACTTTGGACCTTCCACTTCTATAGAGCTTGACTACTCTTAAGCAACCTGCAGATTGTCTAATTGATTGTTGGAACTCGTTGCTATTGTAGAATCAAAACCAGCAAGAAAGTAGGATGTCTACGAAGATGTCTCTGCTAACGAAGACGTATCTGTTAATTCTTCATCGAGGCCGCTCTCTTGAATCAGCTGTTAACATTCAGAAGAATTCAGGTTAGGACAGTGAAAAGATATATTTCATATGACAGAAGAGACTTGACGGATGATAGGCTGCAGTTTGGAAATACCAAGGAGCCAGCTCGCTCATATGCTTCCATTGCTTTAGGATCATCCTCGTCTGCATAGCCCACTTGCAATATCCGGGGACCATTCACTGACCAAAATGCTCTTCTGCCAGCTTCCTACAATCAATTCGAGCATATCATACAGAGGAAAGCTTCCCCGGACAATAAAATCTGTTGTTTGATAGGACAAACGCAGCAACTAGCAAGTAGAAGGGATTCGTGAACTACTAATGGTACAATGATTTGGCGATCTGACAGAGTAGAAGAAATGATCAATTCATACACACAAGATTTCCTTTATAAACTTGTATGGACCAAAAACAAAGAGTGCTGTTCTTGGACAACCATCCTCTACAATTGGTCAAAAACTTTTTTTGTGCGTGTGGTTATAGTTTAAGTTCCAAAAAGTGATGAATGGCTTGATTAAATGGTTCCATTACACAGAACGATAGCTGCCTAGTTCCTTCTATCCACACATCTAAAAGTAAAACACTTTTGAGATAATCAACTATGTAGAAGAAGAGGAGCTACTATTTCAGGTGGCTGGATATAGACTCCGATCTTGAAAAGCTATAAGATGTGCTGCTTATTATCACAGCTGTAAGGATTAAGATAAGCAAATGAAGCACATACAGAGAATAAGTTCAGACTATACCTGTAATATGAGCAAATAAATAGCCTCTAGCGCCTGTACACGAATTTCAGGATCAGTAACGGGTTCTCGTTCGATTGAGAGTGCACTTGCAAGCTCTAGTGGCATTTTCCGAGTGTCTTCCTCACTATAGACCTGTCAGAAGTTGGCCCAGAAGAAAATACTCAATTCAAATGGAAAGGAATATAAAGAACTGAGACAAGAAAATTAAAGTTGACATATTTGTAACAGCGAGCTACAGATGACTAGGAAGGAGACAAAGCAAGAAAGTAAATAATATAGAGTTCCAAAAAGGTAGAAAGAAGAAATGTTCCGTTATGGAAGATATTTGAAACTTAATAGAAAATCTAAATTAAGCATTTTTAGCCTTTAACCAAGCAGCGAACCAAATAAAAATGATTCTCAGCGCCATCTGCACCTTTATTCCCATTTGAAATTTATTCTCTTTGCTCCTCACTAACTTTGTTTTTCTATTGAAATGGATCTTCTAAGGCCTTCAGGTTACCAGATTAAGGCTTAGCACACTCAGTCAGCAAACCATTCCCTTTTGTGTACATTAAGTAATGACACACTGATATCAAGAATACACATAGTAACTCTCGGTATACTTGTAGAAAGAAATCTTTGTAGACAGTCCTTAACCAAAGATGGGAGCTTTCCTATTCCATTAAAATAAGAACCATTTACCTGATGGTCAGAGTGAATTCTCGATCACAAACAACATTTCTTAGTTTTCGGATTTCACATTATCTGGTTGAACTTATCTATTCCGTCACTTGCTTGAGGTATTTCAATCAGAGAGGAAGAACAATTAAATAATAGATCTCCATCGAGCATAATAATACTGACTTTGAGATGATGGAAAAAATAGCTTTACAGGTCTCTAACAAGTTCTAAGAAACAGAAACAAAGAAATGTGATGTGACAGTAAAAGGCAAAGACACATCCATTCTTTCAAGTCCTAATTACAGATAGATTTGAAGTGTACTGTAGAAATAAATGAATTATTATTGACATCTAACTTAAATAGGTGAAAGTCACCTTATTTCCAGCAACAGGCAGGAGCAGAGCTGGCCATAAGAATTCAGAAATCAGAAGCAAATTTTGCAGCTGATTCTCAGCTTCGAAGCAGCAGTTGCGGATGGTTCCTGCGACCTGTATCCAAAATCAGTGCACAAGTTTTCCTGCTAAACTTTTGCTTATTACATGATTGTAAAATAAAGCTTTTAAACAATACTATAAAAAAGCTGGATCAAGCCAAATTGCTCATTCTAGAAGGCACTAAATACATATATTGGTGCTTGATGACAGAATTTGAAACATTTCCCTTTTTTCATTTTGAATTCAAATAATTAACTTTAAAGCAGAAGTCCATATATTCATGAAAATAGCCATCTTGAACTGAAAATATCCTACCACATACCCCTCTCTTTCGTAACAAGCTCTTAGAATCATTACGGACTATTTGCTTTAGTAGGCATCGTTTTTGATCAAGCAGAAGCTTTCTCCCATGTTCCTTCTTAGAAATGTTGACAAGTACAGAAGCCACATGTTCAAAGGGATCAACTGATCACAAGGAAAAAGGAAATATGTGGTAATAACGACAAAGATAATAGATAATACGGAAAGTTAAGGCAATAATTTCTTGTTTGAGTTAAACATGCATCATCTTGGAGATATATTCAAGTTAGGACGTCTTCACTAACAACGTAAGTTCTCCGATGAGAGGATCAGACATTTCAACACATCACATGCCAAAAGATACTTTTCATGTACTAGAATCTTGAAATAATATATTTTGCTACACTTTTAACTTCCCCTAAGCAAGTAAATGCTGAGAAAAAGCTCTATCATGATTGAAACCCAGGACAGAATCCAACTAGTATTATCGTAAAACAGACAGACTTTACACATAATTGCTCATCCACAGCCGAATATTTTCTAACCGAGTCTTATAGCACCCAAAATTTAGTGAAGTAAGTACTTCAATCATAAAAGATTCTTCTTCCCCATAATGTTTGCTAAGTCTCTTGCTTCTCAATAGAGGATTCACCTTTCTCATAAAACACAGAAAATCACATGACACACATCTGGACAAATTTAATGCTCAGTGGACCAATTACGGATAGAACTTGTGCTCCAGGTTTCAAGGTTTTTGAGTCAATCCTTTAAGTAGATAAGAAATCCATGAAAATTTACAACACTGATTTGTTGACTTAGATATTTTACCATTCTCAGAAAACAAATGATTGACTAAGATTTGTTATCCATCTTGAGCTGACTAAGGTGAATTTACGTCGAGTTCTCTAGCTAGGCAATCAATTTAGTTCAAGTAACCAATTTGGATGAATGATCACGAAACAAGCACCCTCCAGGTTCTCACTTTCTGTACAAGCTAAGCAGGGGCGTATCTGAGTTCAGCTGTAGTCGTTTCATTTTCGCTCTTAGTTCTATGGACCAGTTGTCAAGTCAAAGGCACGCTTAAGCCCTGAAGTGAGGCTCAAAACGTGTTGAGCGCTTCACCTAGCTTAATGTGCGCTTCAGTGACGTCATCAAGGTTCTAGGACAAACTTTTCCTTGCCAATGAGCCTCTTCTAAAGAGACGACACTAAACATTGATATTTCACTTTATCATAAAAAAGTTGAATTTCCTTGTTCATATATTTGTTATTCATGCTTATAATTATTAGTCTTAGACTAACATATATATTTGTATTTTTTTCTCACTTTGTGCATTTTTTCAATCACACTTTATTTGCGCTTAAAGATCCAATGGACCTTAGAGCTTTTTTGTGCTTGATAACAGTGACAGGAACTACAGTATCAAAGCACTTAAACACACAAAACAATCAAACTGGATAAAAGGGAAAAAGAACGATAATTGAACATACCTTTTCCCTCACAGGAGGACGAACAAAATGATCTCACAAGTTTCATGACATATAAACCATGCATCTTCTCATCTGCAGACTGCCAATCACGGAAAGCAATCAGCATAATAAGCATAAGAAACCAATATTTTTTTAATGACGGTGTAAAAGAAACCGGTATTCAACTTAGCCATTTTAATTGTGGAGAACCAAATGACCACAACCTAACAGCAGGTAGAAAGTGTAAGAAGTGTTTTAAGATATCTATAGAACTCTTCTTGTTCCTCTAGTGTCTCAGTCATCAAAATTTTCTTCAATTTCTGTACAGGCATTTTTTAATTTCTTTCTTCAGCCATTCAATGACCACAGAAGAGGGAAATGCAGAATCAAAACCTAATAATTGCGAAGTTGTCCCATTCTATTTACAAATGGGAAGATTAAGTGTGGAAACTTTCCTCCGTTATTGATCAATTAGAAAAGATACAAAACACAATTTCTTAACTTATATGACAGTATATAAACAAGAATAATGACACATATTAGAAGCTTCAAAGTTAAACTTGCCGTAAAGAAGAACTTAAGGAGAGTCGATAAGACCATCAGGAAGATGTGGTGATGATCCCTGCAATTATGTTTTGGTGTTGTGGAGGGAAAGGGATCGAAGATGTTTGGTGGAACCTCAATACTCTCAAAGCCAGATGTTTGCTTAATCTTTTTTGTTGGACTAAGTTAACTAGAACATTGTTCGGACACACTTTGTTGGGCCCCTAGTTTTAGTTTGACACATTGTAAAGGCCAAAGGGGCTAATAATCTTGCACTTCATTTCTTTTGTAGTTTTGCATCTACTTGTACCTTTTTAAAGAAAGACCTTAATTCATAAAAAATAAAAAAATAAAGAGGCATTTAAAGCGTTGGTGCGAAAAAAAAAGGATGAGATTAACCTGAAGCAAAGAATCAATACCAGCATCCAGCTGAGTAAGATTAACAAGGAGCATAATCAGCAGACTTGTGATTTCACAATCTTGCTTGTACAGGGTTTCCATCGATGTCCTAACCATATGCATCTCAACCATCTTACCTGCCAACTCTGGCTTTTGTGACAGATTTACCAGTGCTTGAGCCGCAGGTTCAGAAACCACCTGAATGGTATTGTTGATAAAAAAAAAAGAATTTAAAAAGGCTTTCTGGAGGCTACTGCATAGTATAAGTATCAATACACGAAAAATATTACATACATGTCAATAAATTGAGTTTGATAAAAGATCTCAGGAAGACAAACCATGGTCATGGTATGAATTAATCAACAATAAATTTGTCAAATTTTCGGACAAATAGTATGCAACGAAAACAAGGGCTTCACAAGAAAGAAAGTGATGCCATATGTGTATCCATCAATTCAGAAAGGTTCATATTTTCAAGAGATCTCATTCAGCTTTGTCTTGTTCTAGCTCATAACGTTATGTTAGGAATGATTTTTTAAAAAAAAAGGTTTTGTGCACAGTTTAATTTTTTGGTATAGTCTTTCTAAAAAAAATTGTAATAAAGTGTTTGCAAAAATTGAGTTTAACTTTGCATAGTGAACTTCGGTACTATAACGTAATGCTTGTTTCTTATCTTTCAAAAGTCATATTTAAAACATCATTTCTATAGCAGTGAGTTAGTGTTTGCACAGTGAACTTTGGTGTTTTCAAAAGTCTTTTTTTTTCCTTCAAAAAAAGGGGAAAATAGAAGTTTCTAAATCATTGCTCTATCACCATGTTAGTATATGGATGGTTAGGCATAGTGTACACAACTATCAATATGAACAACACCAGTTCAAGTTTACACAGATAAGAACTAATCCCTCCTTCCAAATATCTGATCTATTTTGACCGTGGTAAGATTCTTTAAATGTTACAGAAAATATTGCAAACATCCAGTCATTGTAACAGTAAAAAAAATATATTTATTTATGAATTTTCTGTTGTGGGGGGATTTCCAAAAGTTGAAATGCTACTTATAACTCTGAAGAAAAGGGTTAATTTGTTTTAACAAAAAAGCATCCATAACATGAACTTTATTGGTGTAATCACACATCTTAGAAGATACTGGTACCTTTTTTTCACCAAGAAGGCGAGACAGAGAAGGAAGCACGACGTTAGAATACTTGCCAAGAGATTCCAAGCCATCCTCAGAACCAGTATAATCACGAACAATATCAACCGCTATTTTTTTCACCTAAAACCATTGTTCATTCAAACATACATACACCAAATTACTCAATACAAGTACTGAATTCAAAGCAATCAGCTATCACGTGAAAAAGGTTGCATTGAAAAATTCTAACATTTCTTTTTTTTTTTTTTGTGGCGAAACACACTGCTTTTTTCACCTATAGCATTGTTCAACATGCACACTGGACAAATAAAGCCCAAAAAGTTAACCACAATCCAGTTCCAAATTAGGAATCTAACATAAGATTCTTACTTTTTTTAACAAAACCATACCTCAAACATATGCCAAGAAGCTCAATAATACCAGATAATTTAAAAACAAATCATCTTCAACGAAAAAGATTCAACCCCAAGTTAGTTCTACATCCTAATTTAAACTTCATCCAGAAAGATTCTTCCTTTATTCCAAAATACACCGCATTTTCAGCTAAACCATTTTTTATACATACATATTAAAAGTTCACCTAAAAGATAAAACTCGAATGATTAGTAATTGACTAAAAAATTCGAATCAAATAACTGTAAAACGAAAAGGGTTCGTCCCAATCGGTACTAATTTAATTTTTAAGCAAAGATACTTCCTTTTACATCAATCAACCAAATTGAAGACAAGCTAAAAGGGGCAAAAAAATCAAACAAATTGTACTCAATAACATATAAAAGGATTCAAAGGTATAAGCTTTGATACTCACTGGAGGAGAAGGGGATGATAGAAACCCAATCAATTCTTCTAGCTCCGTCGCCATTTGATTTAATGGCTTCCTTCTTCACTTGGCGGCAGTTCTTCGCTGCTCTACTGATGGTTTAGCTCTGTTTTTTTACATTCAGGTTACAAGGACACGACGTCGTTTTGGTCAAATAGAAAAAAAGGAACAGTGGTATTGTGTTGTATGAATTGATGTATTCTGAAAGTTTTTATGAATTTTGGATGTTGTAGGTGTTTTAAAGTTGAGGAGGTTAGACGTGTTATTAGTAGGATGAGCAGGGAAAGATAATTCATGTCGGAGCGTTCAACTACAGTAGCAATATCCATCTTGTGCGGAGATCGGTGGAGAAATATAAGGGGAAAAGGAGGAACTTGCACATGGTATTTATTGATCTTGAGGTTCCATGACAACGTTCCTCCGGAGGTGGTTGAAGGCTAAACATATTTCGATGGTTTATTTAAGCGATAAAGGAATATGTATGATGGACTCGAGACTCGAATTAAAAAGGTGAGAGGAGACTTAGAGCACTTACTTGTTGGGATGGGCTACATCAAAGATCATTTGTATTGGTGATAGATGATTTGATGTTGTCTATTCAGATTGAGGTTCTATCTGTATATTATTTACGAATGACATAGTACTAAGAGATAAGACGTGGATAGAATTAATAAAAGGTAAGAGGTTCAGAGACAAAACTCTAAAGTCCAAGGGTTCAAATTGAGTAGGATCAAAATGAAATATTTGGGGTGCACATTCACTTGTACGTTGGACAAACCGACTTAAAAGTGAGACTTGTCACACAGAATATTCCCAAGAGAGAGTTCTAAATATGAGATCATACATTAGTTAGTATAATGACTATAAGAAAATATATCATTGTTTCTTAAGGCATGCAAAGTATGAATATACAATTAAAAGTAAACATAAGCAAGCCCAAATTTCTTATACACTATTAAGGGCAAAATATTAATTGAAAGAGTAATATCAGTTCTAGCACTTTAAAAAATCCTAAAAATGCAGCAAAATATGGCTTTATTTATAAATGTGTACAATGAAGTAATAATATAAAGAGAAATACAAGGCTAAAAATATTAATCTATTATGTGAAGGTTCGTTTAATTAGAAACTAATTATTTCATTAATAAGAATTCTAAGATTAGTTATTTTGGGATAACTTATTCCATCACTATAGTATAAATGGTGGAATAAGTTATCCCAAACGTGTCAACCAAACAAGACAACAAACTTTATCCCAGGACTATTTTTTTTATTTTAGAACTATATACTCTTATCCCTCACACCAAACGACTCCTAAGTGTGAAAACCACACAACTGATGTAGACATGTTAATTGCGAGTTGTGATTATCACGACTTATATATTCATAGTAGATATATATATGTGCTATTTACAAATCACAATGAATGGTTTTGTGTAATTTATTGAAAATTTATAAGTTTTGAAAATGAGTAAAATAGTTCAAATCTTATATTATCTTACTAAATGTATAAACCATAGTTTATAAATAAGATGTCGAAATATCCTAAGATACTCCATTAATAAATCACATATCTCCTTATTCCTTTAAAAGGCATAAAAATGAGTTTTTATTTATCGAAAAATTACAAGACAACTAAAGTAATAAAATATAGTATTAAGGGAAAAATATAAATTGAATGAGTACTATCAGTTGTAGACTTGTAGCACTTCAAGGATCCTAAAAATGCAGCAAAATATGACTTAATTTACAAAATTGTACAGGACAAGTGGAGTAATAATATAGAATACCAAGGCCAAAAATATTAATCTATTATATATAAGGGGTTGTTTGGTTGGGAATTAGTTATTTCATTATTGATTAGGTTTGTTATATTGAGATAATTTATCTCATCACTATGGTATAAATAGTGGGATAAGTTCTCCTAAACAAGACAACAAACTTTTATCCCAGGGCTATTTTTTTAAATTATTTTAGGACTATATATTCTTATTCCTCACACCAAACGACTCCTAATTATGAAAATCAAATAATGGATATAGACATGTTAATTGTGAGTTGTGTGGTTATCACGACTTATATATTAGTAGTAGATATGTATATGTGATTTTGTATAAATCACAAGTTTCGAAAATGAGTAAAAAAATTCAAATCTTATACTATCTTACCAAATGAGTAAACCTTAATTTATAAATAAGATGTTGAAATATTCTAAGGTAACATGAGTTGTGATGCACATGTGAGAGTGTTTCACCCTTAATCAGAAGTCTCAGGTTCGAGCCCTAAGTATGGAGAAAATCCTGTTGAAAACACCACCCCAAATGAGCTGAATGAGCCCTACGGTGCACAATCTGAATTTAGTTTGAGCTTCGTAAAAAAAATATTTTTCATTACAAACTTTCATATAGACATAATTTCACGAGCTTTACCATAATATCTAATTATCTATATTAATGTTTGGTTTATGTCTTGAAAAATTTAGAGAATAAACAATTAATTGTGAATATAAAAATATTTTTTTCGCACTCTATCATAAATAGCAAGTAAAAAAGCGTATTTTTAGTATATTGAATAAATAAAATAAAAAATAATTTTTCGAATTAAATAAGTAAAAATGGATATTTATGTTTAATATATCTCTATTTAAGACACTATAAACTAAATTTAGACAATAGCAAACAGTGGTGAAAGTAAGAACAGCTCAGGTGAAAAAGGGATCTGAAACACAAAATCAATATACAAATGCAGATGCAGATTTCTTTTATGAAAATTGGTAATTTTTCGTTTAATATATGCATTTCTACGATGTATTTGTTGTCTACGATGAATGATTCTGTGTAGTTTTTGGTTTTTTTAAAGATTTTTTGTACTCCAATTTTGATTTGGGCAGATGAGGAGTTTGATGTTTAAGGGTTTTGTAGGGATGTTATGATGGCTCTGTATAAGAACAATGCTGAACTCTTCCAAGTGAGAGTGAGAAGAGGCATACTGGGGTTTGTTTACAAGTTTTTGGATAAATTCAAGAACTGTTTTAGAAGCTGTGGGAGAGGAGGAAAGTTCAGTCTTTTTACAAATAGGGGATTGCTGTTTTGTGTATTTGTACTTGCTGTGCTGTGCTTGATTTCATTGGCGGCTTTTGGCTTAGGAATGCACTTCCATGGTGAGAAACAAAACTAGTTTCAATTTCATTAGTATCATTATTAAACTGATGGTTCTTGCATTTTGTCTTTTTTAAATGAGGTAAGTAATAAATTTTAGTAATGTTAGGGCAAATGTGGGATATGTTTTGATATGCTTTTCCTTAAGCTGAGTTAGTTCCTAAGATATGGAGTTAGGTTTTGGTACAAGTATGCTCTCCCTAGACCCCGTATGGAATTACATTGAGTATGTTGTTGTTGTAGTTATATTGGGGGGAAAAAGCTTTTGGAGGCAAGAAGTATACTGAAAATCTATGTTGCTCGGACTCTTCAAAAAGATCATTGGGTGTGTTGACTGTTGCATCATCCAAAAGTTATGCGCTTTTTGAGAATCCGACACGACGCAGCTTCATATTACCGAGGATATGACTCTAGATAGGAAGGAGTAGAAGTCGCATGCTTTCCATCTTGGGCGCCTTTTTTTCTTGATCAAACTTGAGCTGTAAAGCTTTAAACTTGTCTGTGCTGTATCCTCTAGCGCGTTAGATGTTATAATTCTTTCATTTATGATTTTAAATGTTAGTAAGTAGTAAGTGGTATCTGCAAGCAATTGCTACTCTTTCTGGGAGTTATATACTTATAGATGAGCATACTGCTGCGAGTATCTTATGGGCAGTCGGTGTCTCTTTGGCTGCTTTATTATCGTAACCACTACTTGTTGAAGGATAACAAATCTATTTTAGTCATACGAGCTTCTCATATTTTGAGTTCATCAAAAATTGGTAACTTTTTTCTAAGTTTAGATGTTACATGTTTTCCCATTGTTCTTTGCAGGTAAATTGGAACCCAACATGTTGCCTTGGAGAGAAATGCGAAAGGATATTATTGCGCATGATGTCCCTGACCGACCAACAAAGAAACCCCGTAAGCAGCGTAAGTCTTGCTTTTACTATCCTTGTGTATACTTTTATCTGAGTTTACACAAGCAGGAAACAATAAGGTTGAGAAAGCTTATTTAGGTTGATTATAGTATGAATAATCTTCCTTTTCCATCTACTGCAGCGAAATGGCCTCGTTTGGAGAAAACTGGCGAGTAGTAAATCAAAATTGCATTATAGTGATAGCACACGATTTTAAAGAAACATGAGTTTTGTTATCCTCAAAAGAATATATTAAAGAAACAAAAGTTTCTTTTAGAAAAGGTTCCATGAAAAATACAATTAGGTTGATAATGAAGACAAGTATTCTTTCGATAAGCTTCATTTTTGTAGCACATGTGGCCTGCTAAACAAGACTACTTAATCATCTGTCATGTATTTTATCAAAGAATTTTGTGGTTAAAGTTCAAAACTTTTTATCTTATTGAGATTGGTGGCAACTGAAGTTCAAACATGCTTTACAATGTGTTCAATCTAATTAATATAGCGTGCAGATATGCATTATGGCGTGCCTCATACATCAAAGTTTCATGTTGTATTCTATCGTCTTCACTTTTTTTCTATATCCAAAAAGTGCCACAAAGAGTTGGTAATTGACCATGCTATTGTCCATGGCGCAAAGTATATGTTATCATTTGTCTATGCTGAATTATCATAACATTCTAGAGATCAGTTAATTAAAGTCTATCCCTTTGTTGATATCTCTTGATAAAATGTTGTATACAAGCTAGGAGGTTAAAGGGACTATTTCCAAAGTAAGCAGAAAATATTGAAAATCTGCAAATCTTCATTTTGTTTCTATTTGATTTTCAGGTTTTTTCCCCTGTGATGTAGCATTTAAGGATTCCGTCGATTTGCTTAGTGAACCAAAGGACTTCTTAAATTTCACCCATTTTTCCTTGGGATATATGGAAACTGAAAAGAAAGCTTCCCATATTAATGCTCATGAACCCAGATTTGGTGGACATCAGACCCTTGAAGAAAGAGAACAATCATTTTTTGCTGTAAATCAAACAGTTCATTGTGGTTTTGTGAGGGCAGCTGAAGGGTTCCCAAGTACTGGATTTGATTTGAAAGAGGAGGATAGAAAATACATGAGTGTGTGCAGAGTGGTCGTATCGTCATGTATATTTGGAAGCTCTGATTTTTTAAGAAGGCCTACAAGCAGATTGGTAATGATATGGCCTACTTTTTTCTTTATATTTACTCTTCTCTCATGTTATGAAGTACTTTTGAGTTTGTTTTACTATATCCTTTCTGAAGTTCTAAAACACCAGGAAGGGCTGGAAATTCTCTTCATTCTCATTCTAATGACCTTGCAGTATTCAACTGAGTTTGCTCTCTCTATTCTCAGAAATGGCATTTGCATAAAAACACTTGTAAATCAGAAATGTTTAATAGCTCTGTGAAGATGAAAGACTTTCTAAAACATATAACCCGGATACAACAGTTTTCTATAATAATAAGTGACTCAATTTAGCAATATTCTACAGATTTGTCAGATGGTATCTTTGGAAAGCCGAAGAGCAGGTTAGGATATAGCAACATGTGCTTACTTTGGATTGATCCTTGCCTTTTCAGATGAGTGAGTACTCAAAGAAGAATGTATGTTTTGTTATGTTTGTTGATGAGGAAACTCTTTCGACACTCTCAAAAGAAGGAAATGCACCTGATGATGGTGGATTTGTTGGTTTGTGGAAATTAGTTGTCGTCAAGAACTTACCATACACAGATATGCGTAAAACAGGGAAAGTACCAAAGTTTTTGTCACATCGCCTCTTTCCTTCTTCGAGGTGATTATCCATATCCCTATCTGGATTTTATTCTTAATGTATCTTGCTCCAATTGAAGATGAATTTGTTCTCCTATTGTGGCAACTTTTAGGTACTCTATTTGGCTTGATAGCAAACTGCGGCTCGCAACCGATCCAATGTTGATAATTGATCATTTCTTGTGGCAAACTGGCTCTGAGTATGCCATCTCAAATCATTATACTCGGCATTGTGTTTGGGATGAAGTACTCCAAAATAAGCGTCTAAATAAGTACAATCACACTGCTATTGATGAACAGTTCTCATTTTACCAATCTGACGGTCTTACCAAATTTGATCCTTCAGATCCAAACACTCCTCTGCCAAGCTGTATGTGCCACTTAGTGCTTACTATTTATCCTGTTCTCGTTGTCTTCATATGCAGTTTGTTGAACTAATTATGGCTTTTTTGTGTATTGCAGATGTTCCTGAAGGTTCTTTTATTGTTAGAGCACATACACCCATGTCAAATTTGTTCTCTTGCCTCTGGTTCAACGAAGTTGATCGATTTACTTCACGTGACCAGCTAAGCTTCGGATTTACATTCCTAAAACTGAAAAGAATGAATCCAGACAAACCATTCCATTTAAATATGTTTAAGGTAAGGTATCTTCAGGTCACTTTAATTCTTTTTATTTTCAGTTCTTGCGGAAGTGACATACATATGGTTACTGTTGAATCATCTGCTTGCTCTTGAAAACTAACTGTCTTGCTAGATATGTTTCGCATTATATCCTGCTTCAATATATCTGCTAACTAAGAGAAGCTATTTGTAATTTGGCTTTGCGATAGTGTTATCATTTTGAAACGTTAACGCCTTTTTTTCAAAAGTAATGGTTGACATGTTATTTAGGTCGGACAACTTGTAGTCACTTGTGCTGCTTTATCTTCCATCTAACCTGAGAACTGAACATGTAACACAATGCTCTCAGTGTCATTATTTTGTTGGAATATTGTATGTGCATACCAACTCTCGGTTTGTGCATGTCATCCTTGCACAGGGCTGTGCATATCTCTTCTCTCCAATTTTATTGGATGTCCCTGAGGTCTGAAGGAACATTCAACTGAGATGTTTTGTTTGCTTGTAACAAGAAAACACCCACTGAGTTTTTTGTTTGCTTGAACATTAGTGTTCCACTAATTGCTCCATCGTTCTGCTGAGTTGTGAAGTTCTTATATTGTAACAAAATTGCACCCAAATCTTGGTGTCCTTTACTTGTGTTAAAGAAAGTCTCTGGAACTTCGTCATATGTTTGAATGTATGCTTCTGCAGGACTGCGAGCGTAGGTCGCTGGTCAAGTTATTTCATCACAGAGAGCCATATGTTCCACCACCTCCAAAAATTAGTTGATATCCTGACTTGACTAAGTAAACTGGACCTCTTGCTAGACCCATTGGAACTAACTTTCCATTTGAAGATGAACCATTGGCGACTAGAGATTATACATTTTGGGGCACAGAACTATTTTAAGCTCTACTAAGTAGGTGATAGAACTTTTGTTGAATATCTTTGGTTTATCATTTTGGGCCAAGAGTATGGGGCTAACTCATCTGCCTTTGAGCCACCCGTCTTCATATGATTGAAACGCGGAGTAGGATGCTCGTGAAGAGCTACTGCTGCTTGAATTATCATAACTGTTGGATGTTTTACTGAGACTTTTTGTGGGTTTATATGCGAGGAGTGAGGTCCACCTCATCTGATATACTTGTACAATCTAGATCCTGTATCGCGTTCTGTACATTGAATATAGTATCTTCTCATTTCCAGCTAACATTGATGAAGTTAGTCATTTCTACAACATAGAGAACTTTTATTACTTTTCATATAGCCGATCCCAACTTGTTTGGGATTGAGGCATAGTTCTGCAAAGAGTGTTGTAGGCATTGCTTTTAGCATTGACAATACAGTACTATTTACAGTCTCACATGCTCAGTTGTTTTAACTTAGCAACTTTTCTTCTATTTTTTTTACTTTTTTTTGCGTTTTTCATCCATTTTGTTGTCGTTATTTTCTCTAATAATGCTTTGATTTCAATTTTTTTAGTTGAGCGTCTATCGAGAACAACTCATGAAACATTTTGCTAAGTATACAAAGTAACTTTTTGCTGCGTGTTCAAGAATACTAATGTGAAGGATAGTGAAAATTATTTTAAGAAAATACAATTCTCTTTCCTCATTTAGATAAAATGTTTTCTAAATTTTTGTAGTATTTTCTTTTTGCTAATTATAATTATTATTCAATCACCGTTTATGTGTAAAAATGAAGATGTCTAATAAAAAAGACAATTTTTTTTTCTTTTTTCATAAAAGAGATAGAAAATCCTGTATTTCTTTTTACTTGCCATAGTCCTCCTTCTTTAGAAGCAAATGGTATAAACTTTTGACCATTTTAGATATATTTTCCCATCATATCTAAATTACTTCATGTATAGTTTTTTTATATCTATATTTAATAAAATTAACTTTTGAAATGCAAAATTCGATAATTATTTTGAAACTTATAAAAAATGTAATATAATATACCGTGAAGAAACAATGACATGATCAGAGTGGCGCAGCGGAAGCGTGGTGGGCCCATAACCCACAGGTCCCAGGATCGAAACCTGGCTCTGATACAAAAATTTGTATATTCCCCACACTTTTTTTTTTGTTTTAAATATTTTTAATGCAAATAAAAAATTATAATATACATTTTTATAACATATGAAACTACATTAATGATACATTTTTCTCTCTCTCTCTCTATATATGTGTGTGTATGTGACTTGTAAAATCTACATACTGTTGTAATCTTTAGGACTTTAATGTCATAAATTATTCTTTGATACATCATTTTCATGAAAAAATCTTTTATTGTGTTATGTGTATATACAAGTGATGATAGCTGGCTGAGGAATTATTGGATGTATATAAATGTGAAATGTCATATATTTTTAGAGTTTTTATTTTTATATCTAACTGTTCATGAAGTGTCATTGTTTTGAAAGCAACAATTGAAATAGGGCCATATGTTTCTGATTTTTGTAAATATAATATCGCCCTCGCATAAAAAGTCGGCAATCTTCATCACCATTATTTTCTAGATAGCTTCAATAGTCACCGAAAGCCTTTGACTTAGGCTTATAAGGTAGTGTATGACTCCAATTCTCAACCCCGCAAATTTTGAAAGACAAAGATAAAGTTAAACCTCTTGCATATTCACCGTGAATATATTTAGAGATAATAATAAATATGAATAGTTATAATCAGACTTAACTAATTCGTTTGATTCCAAGTTCCTAAAACTTAAAAATTCGATTTAATTGATTTGATTTTCTTCCTTAGTAAAACCTAACCATATGAAAATATCATAATTACATTTAGTGATTTATCAATCACGCCTCAATTGGTTATATCTCAATAATTTTCTTTTTTTTTTCCACACAAAAGTCTATATAAAATCATTATCAATCAGGACTTAGAAATTAAATTATTATTAGCCAGTTTATATCGAAATCATATTGGGAATACGTAATAATGAAAGTGACTTAAAGATAAAGTTTAATTTAAGGCGCTAACAAACAATACACAATCTATTACTATTACTATTTAAGATTAAGATTGATATTTAAACACTAAGTGTTTGGATATATTTTGAGTAATATTTGAAATATTTATAAATGATATTTTTAAAGTTGAAATGATGTACTTGAAAGTTGAAAGTTAAGTTCGTAATTGGATATATTTTACAAAATTGGCAAATATTAAAGTTTGTAAGGGAAGATTTTCTTTTACTTAATAATAATAATAATAAAAACAGTTTTTTTTTTTTTAAATAATAATCTAATTTGGAGGAGAATTTTGGCTTTGGCATAGTGTATCACTTAACAACTTTATAAAAAAACTATTATGTCCAAAATGGCCTTTAATGGATGTTTAAAAAGGGAATAAGCAATACCTAATTAAGCCAATCACCATAATTAAAGGTGGAGCTAGGGAGAGATTAGGGTTGGATAGGATTTAGTAATTTTCGTAAAAATTTTATATTTATATTTCGAAATTTATTTTGCTACATTTTATTTATTTGTATTAAGATAAAAATATATGAATCTAAATGCACATCTAATTACAAAGTTTTCTAATAGATCTTTTGGACGATGGATAATTATAATTATTTTTCAATATCTGAACGTTATTATAATTAATTTATTTTTAAACATAATAAATATATAAAAAAAAATTACAAAGTAGTTAAATATTAGAAAAACATATAAATTTAATATAATAAAATCATTATTTGGGTTTTTTTTTAAACAAAGAAAATATTCATGTTCACTAGCGATAGAGTGGAGATGGTTAGTAATATAATATCGATGATGGCGATGATTGATGCTAGTTCTTCTAATAAATGTGATGACAAAAGACGATAGTTATAATGGTAGAGTTTTGATCGTTGATAATAGAGCTGAAGAACGTGTGAAGGTTAACAACAATGTTTATGATAGTTGTGTTGATAGAGATGATTGATAGTAAAGATATAAGTTATAACCGCGATAATTTCATATAATTATAATAATAACTCCTTTCTTCTAGTACTTTGAACTCTTTATTTTTAATTGAACATATTATATTATATTTATTTTAGTGGTATTTATTTTTTTTGTCAATTATATGTGTACTTTTTGTATGGATGGGAAAATACAAAAAACACTCAAGTAAGTTTTGAGTGCTTGAGGCCGACATGGAATTGTCAGCCTACCCACCAACTTTACCAGAAGGGATGGAATTGACACTTCAAATTAAAAACCATATGGAAATATCACTTTCAATTTAATTATTAAAAAAAAAAAAGCATATTGAAAATCATGTAAACATAAATTAATTTCCTAAACTTGCCAACTAAGTTAATTACCTTCTTTTTCTATGTCTCTATTAATGCATAATAATATATAGATAGTCATTAAAACTTGATCTATTAAGTATATATACGTATCAAGATATCTGAGCAATTCATTTTTATTATGTCAGTTGAGTATATTTTCGACATATAAAATGATTTTGTGGACTCACATAGTGTCATCGAAAAAATAGCATATATACAAGTAAAATGATTATATAACATATCTTGGACATCCTTAACATAGCAAGTTGATATTTTTGGAGATCTTTTAAGAAATTTCTGGCTCCGTCACTATTTGTGGACACTTCTAAAAATTATGTGACACGTTAATGTCAGGAGATCATGAGGCAAAATGAAAATACGTTCAAGTTTTTAATTATCCGTTGAGACAAAATTAAGCTGTCTGGATAAACTATCGAAGTTAGAATTCTTGCTAGCTAATTAAAACCGGATTTAAGTGTATGTTTATATAGTATGTGCTTTTAATATCTTATAAAGAAAACAATGCTTAAGATTTTCTTCTTTTTTAACTTATAATACTCTTCAAGCGTTTTTTGAGATAAAAAAAAAAGAAAACGAATTTGATTTTTTTTTTTAATTAAAAAAATTTAAAGGAGCAATTGTGTCTATTGATAATTTGGTTGACTTTTTAAAATAATTAAGTTGATCAAATTTTTGATTTTTTAAAGACGAATAATAAATCGATTGTCCATCGATTTTGCTATTTTCTGAATTTTCACCAACTTGGTTTGTTAAAAAAATGATTAATTTTATTTGTCAATTTTGGACATGTTTTTAGTAGTGAAACATCACCTTAATTTATATATTAAAAAAAGTATTGCTTGATATTAAAGTACAAGCCAAGGAGAAAGTGATTTTCACTCTAATATTATTATCATCCAAAATAAAATATGCCAAATGAATTCTCCATCTAAATATATAAGAAAACTGAGTAAGAAGAAACTATTTTTTATAAAAAGAAAAAAAAAAGAAGTGAGAAATAAATTATTATTTTGATCTTGAGTTTGTCAGTTTAAATTATCGAAGAAGTAAAAAATGAAAGCTTCAAAAAAAAGAAAGAAAGAAATTGTAGAATTGTTATTCAAAATTAAAATAAGTAGCAATATTTTGATGGGACCGTCACCTTTGAATAAATTCTGTAATACGTGACTTAAATTTAATCAAAATTCGAATATAAACTCCGATTTTTTTCTTTTTAAAAACAACATTTGTTTGAATGATTTAAGCCAAGAATGGATGGTAAGACATCTATCTCCATTATGTCACTGCAATAGGAGCTGGCATCTCACGTGAATATTTCTTGCAACCACCTATATATTATTTTTCGAGTTTTCGTGTCTGATATTTTATTAAAATTCAATTAAATTTAAGTTTGTATAATAGAGTTTGAAGGCAAAGCTTTAATTAATAATTTTTTATAATCTTTAAAAAATTGAATCTGAAATATCTAATTAAAGATGAAAGAAATTGTGATTCAATTTTTTTGTATGATATATTATATGAGTAGTAATTATTTCTATCTCCTAAATTCTAGCCTCCTCTTTTACTTCTCCTCATTCTTTAGTATTACAAAAAACAAAGTTCATCGATTTTAATTTTCTAATAATTAATGAAATAATTACATATTCCACAATTAATATTATAAGGGTGATATATTCCTTATTATATAGTTTTGTACGATATTCATTTCTTGAGATTGAATTATATTTAATTACAATTCTATCGAATCACATAAAGTTTGCTATAAAAAAATGTCATTATAAGACATTGGAGATGGACATAAAATGTCAAAAATTGCACCAAACACAAATTGCAAAAACTACATATCCAAATTAAATTCAAATGAGAGTTCCCTTTCTTTCAAAAATTCTTTTTAGCCAACTATTTATTTTTATTAAGGATATGTTTTTTTGGTCATTTTCTCTTACGATTAATTTACGCTTAGAAATTATTTATCATCTATTTTATTTATCCACTATATTAAAAATAAATTTTTACTTTTATTTATCTATTTTAAATACATTAAAAAAAAGACTATATATATATAATATAAATATCTTGATAAAATATATAATTTATTTATTAATTTTTCAATAAGTATGTAAAGTCTACTGTAAATAGGTAAAAGTAAACGAACAATTATGTCAAAATTCGAAACACAACGTGACTTTGTCGTGGATTATGGTAACCGTACTTTCTATATGATTAGAATCAATAAATATTGTTCCGTCTGTTTTATATTCCTTGATAATTTAATATAATTATTTACCTTTTAATATCAAATTATATTTTACTGAATAAATTTTAATAATGGATCAGATGCGAGCGAAATTTCCGTCAATGACTGAGATGTTCAATCGACTCGTTTTATAACTATAAGTTTAACTAATATACCACTTTATGTAATAAAATTCAATTCCTTTTACGAAATATATTATTATTATTATTATTATAAGTAAAATAAAGATACATTGCAATAAAAATAAATTTTAGCGGCAATAAGTAGATACATAAATAAAAAGTGCTAAATTTTTTACTTACATTAGTTAAATGTTATTAGATTTAATGTCGCTAAAAGCTTTAGGAACACATTAAAAAAAATGCTAATTATCACTAAAAATACATAACTAACAACAATAATTATTTACCAGTAAATAATTTTTTATGTAGTTATGTAATATTATATAGAAGAGCAAGTAAAATAAAACGGAGGGAGTACTATTGATATAAGTACATATGCAACTAGTTTTTTTGGTCATGATCACAATTAAGTTAAGAAATAATGTACATTTGATTGTGTACTTTGGCAAAGTAATTAGGTTAATTAATTCCTTAAAAATGTGCATTAATTGAGAAACACTTATAGTAACATATCTTAATTCTTGGGGAGCAGATATGACTAATAAGCATAATCTGTATGGAGTTTAAAACAAATCAAACACTAATTGGATTATGTCAATGATGATAAAAATGTACTTAAATGGAATAAGTAGTCATAATCAAGTTATGGGGGGCCATAATTAATTAAGTATTGAGAATTACATGCAACTATACCTATCAAATTATCTTTTTTAGACCATAGTTAGTCAAAAGTATATATTAAATCATGTTAGGTTGTTGGTAGTTCAATTGTTACGTTATACTAATCTTCAACCATGGTTATGAAGTCATATTTCAACGCGGATAAAGTATAATTTAATGACGTCTCAAATTATCTATCGTAATCATTTTAATTATTTTTTTAATTTATCTTTAATAATAATTATTCTTGAAGAATACATATTAAATATCTCAATAACGTAAATATTTGACAAATATAAATTATATCTTAATGCATAAATGGCGAGAATAAATTGTCAAAAACATCTTTCTAATTATTCTAATAATTTCTTTAAAGACACGTATAAAAGAGAAACACCACAAATAATTTTAATCGAATAGATTATACATAAAAAATATTACTCAAATACACAACTTATTCTATGATATTTTTAAAATTTCCTGACATTCGAAAGAATTGCAAAATCTTTTACTTTCTCCTAGTTTCAAATGTATCACTCTTATGCAATGTATTGTGACAGATGTATTTTGTATCGATGATAGTACAGTAATATAACGGACACGATGTATCATGACATTAATCAATATATCATGATTAATATGTCTTGTATCAATAAAAGTAATATATATAGACACGATATATCAAACATTTTATATATATATATATATATATATATATATATATATATATATATATATATATATATATATTAAAAAGAAGAATTATATAAAAAAAAGTAGAAAACCCCACATAAATTAGCTTTCAATCAAATCGACATTAAAAGAAGTTCCTGAATTTCCAACACAATGGTTGATTAAATATGAAAAAAAGTTGAATTACACAATGATTGCTCAAATGAGATTATATACATATGGATCCACTTGACTTTATTATCTTCTCTTTTTTTCTTTTTTCAAAAATAAAAAAATATTTTTTCTCCCTCATTTAATTTGTCTTTATGAATTGAATGATAATTAAGCAGCACTACACGTGGAGTCTGAATGAAGGGACCTTGCTTCCAACCACAATAATTATTAGGTCTGTTTGTACTTTGATATGAAATAAATTGAAATTTTATTACGATTTGTAACTTAAAATTTTAAGTTATATTAATTTTTTGTAAATATGAAATTTTATTTTTAATTAACTTTTATTCGTAGTGCATACTTCTTGAAATATAGGTAGTGATTATGACTTATGATTGATCCGATAGAAAAACAAAATAGTCTATGATTTATAATAATTATTAAAGTTTCTTTAATTCTTATATAATCTTGTCAAATAAATAAATAAAATTTAAAAATTAGGTATCAATACGTTCTAAAATGTCACATTAATAAATTAAATATCTTTTTTGTTTTTTCTTACAAATAAATACTGGCAATCATACGCTATTACAAATTATTAAATAAACATTTTAAAAATCCACTAATCTAATAACTCAATAGCAATAGTAACTAACTATTCATTGAAATAATCCTCCCATATGGTGTAATCAATCTATTCAGGATGAGATAAATATCTTTGTTTGTTGATAAATTTAAAATGATTGATCTATTTTTTACAAAGTAAAAACTTATAGGTTAAAATTTTATATTTTAAAACGATTAAAATGAAATTAAATAAACTATTTCAAAAAAAAAATAGTAGTTATAAATTAAAACTTCAAAATTAATATCAAATTTTATGATTTTTCATCAAACAAATTACATACTGTATTACACTCCCCTCCTCTAAATTGAGAACAGAGAGAGGAGAAACGAAGAGCAGATTACAATATTATGAAAATTAAATTTTCATTAAAAATTCAAACAATTGACCAATTGAACTACTATGATTTCTCCGTAATTTTCTAGAAAATAATTTTGGGTTAAGTTACAATCATACCCTCACAAAAACAAAGATTTACTTTCATGACTAATATTAGCTTTTCCAATTCCCATAGCCCACTCATATACATTCCCACTCATTATGTTTGTTGCTTAAAAGCACCTCTCACTCATTTCTCTCTTTCCCCCCTTAGCTTTTTTTTCCTCTCTTTTTGACTCAAAAATATATCAACAAGAAACTTCAAATAGCAAAAAGCTTGGTACAATCAAAGTTACTTACAAATAAAATTTGATAGTAGTAATAAACATTAGTAATTAATTAATAAATCTTGTAAAAAATTAATCATAACAAATTGAATTGTACAAATATAACGTAAAAATAAATCATTTCTTTCGGCCTATACAAAATAACAACGACTTATCTAATTAGTGTAATTTCATAAATGAGATCTGAATGTACATAAATTTTACGTTGAAGAGAGAGAAACATATATACATCATATTAGATGTACTACTACGTCATCACGTAGATGTGAAGATAATAAAGTGTACACAAATTTTACACTAAAGAGAGAAATCCCTTTTTAAGAGCCATCCATTAGATAATAGAGATAGATAGATAGATGCATCATATTAGATGTACTACTACTTCATCACGTGAGATCTGAAGATAATAAAGTGTATACAGATTTTACGCTAAAGAGAGAGACCCTTTTTTGAGAGCCATCCATTAGATTATAGTGATAGATAATAGATAGATACATCATATTAGATGTACTACTACTACTACTAATACTACAACTTCTAGCTATCTACCTCTTAGCCCCCACTTCAAACACATCCCACACAAAGAAAAACACCACCAATTTATCTTTCTTATTATAATGGAAACTGGCCATCATCATCATGATAATATTGGAAACTCCATTCAAAGACTAAATTTCCCCTTACAATTGTTAGAAAAAAGAGATGAAGTAGATCATACAACAACAATATGTTCATCATCATTACAACTTCATCCTTATAATCCTACTTCTTTACACATGATGACTACCTCAAGTAGTGATGCACCTTGTGTTAATCATAACCAAAAATCAAAAACTCATCAAGACAAGAAACAACAACCACAACAAACAAAAAAACCAACAACAACAAAGGATAGACATACTAAGGTTGATGGTCGCGGTCGAAGAATTCGAATGCCAGCAACATGTGCAGCTAGGGTTTTTCAACTTACTAGAGAATTAGGTCACAAATCTGATGGTGAAACCATTGAATGGCTATTACAACAAGCTGAACCTGCTGTTATTGCTGCTACTGGTACTGGTACTATTCCAGCTAATTATTCATCACTTAATATTTCTTTAAGAAGTTCTAGACATCATAGTGCTAGTAACTACCTAGCACATAATCATAATAATTTCGGTCATGTTTATCATGACCGAAATTATTTTAACGGGGTTGGTTTATTTTCGTCAGAAAATAATTCATTTTTCCCTAGTGGGAATTTGAACATGTTACAAGCAAAGGAGGAGTTATGTGATGATCACGATGATAATGATAATGATAATGATAATAATACTGGACGGATTAAGCGGAGGTCAGAAGATCAAGATTTATTACAAAATAATTACCATATGAGTAATATGTTACAATCTAGTACTTATGGTTCAATTCCAGCAAGTCATCAAATTGGGCAAATTCCAGCAACAACATTATATATGATGACAAATAATAATAATAATAATAATAATAATTCTAGTCATCATCATGACCTTAATAATTGTTCTATGTGGGGATCTTCTAGTAATAATAATGATAGTATTGAGAATTCAAATATTAGAGGAGGGATATTGAATTTTATGAATTTTCATCAACCAATTTTGGGGACACGTGGCGATGGCGGTGGGACGGCGGCGGAAGGGCAATGGGGGATGTTGACGGCGGCGATGAATTCGTATAGACAAAGTGGTGGTCATGCTAGTGGTTCTTCTAATCAACGTAATGAAGGAGATGATCATCAACATCATTCTTGAAAATGTATGTATTCTTGTTCGATTCTGTTAATGCGAGATATTTTATGTATAAGATTTTTATTTTTTTTTGATTGTATGGGGAAGTTAAATACAATAGTTATGTAGTAATTGCTATTAGTATATTTGTATCAATAATAATAGGGTAAAATAATTTTCTTGGAATATTGAGAGCATGCATTATTTTCTTTTAATGAAATTTCTTAGGAAAATTGTAGGGTTTGGTGAGAATTTTGTAAAGAATCTTGTTTTTTCTACTAATTAATTTTCTTTTTGCTTTTCCTTTCAAGTGTTGACTACTTTAATTTTAAGAAAGGGTTTTTGAATATTACATTCAGCCAATGATTCTTATCAATGTGTTTTTGATTTTATTTTTGGTACAATGAGTCGATATGAAATGTTGATTCCAATTTATTTGGGACTAAAGCATAATAATTGTTATTGATGAGACGAGTTGAGTTTAGATGAAAACTATAATTAGCGATAACTCATATAGTTCATATAACTTGGTTTTGAGATATAATTTTTGTTGTATTTTGATTTCTAATTTTTTAATACGATGATGAAGTGAATTGAATTTGAGGCCGAGGCATAATAACCGTTGATGGTGAATAAGGATTTATATAGCCTATCACAACTTGATATAACTATATATAAATGGAGTCTAAACAAAATATTATATATACAGATAGACCTTATAGTAGAGTACGGAGCCTAAAGGGTACAAAATATTAACAAAAATTCCAAAACAGTATATAAAATTTTATATTAACCAAAACGGTAAAATCGCTGCATCAACAGCGATTTACTTCCCCTGAAAAAGCAAAATCGCTGTCGAGGCAGCGATTTTGCAAAATGTGAATTTTTTTTTAAAAAAATGAAATCGCTACCTAGGCAGCGATTTTAATTTATTTTAAAAAAAAGTCGCTGCCTAGGCAGCGATTTATAATTTATAATTTTTTTATTTAAGGAAAGCGATTTTTAAAAAAAGATTTTTTTTTAAAATGTGGAAGTCGCTGCCTGGGCAGCGACTTCTATAAATTTTTTTTTTGAAATGTGCTGGGCAGCGACTTGTATAATTTTTTATTTTTTTTTTAATTTTTAAATTTTTTTCTTTAAAAAAATGTGGAAACATTGTGGAAATTTTTTTTAAAAAAAGATTTTTTTAAAGCAACAATTTTATAAGATAAAAAAAAGTTATAATATTTTTTTTATAAAATGCTACTTTAAATTTTTTTAAATCACTGCGTAGGCAGTGATTTATAATTTTTTTTAAAAATATGTAAATCGCTCAGCGAATTTATAATTTTTTTTTAAAATATGAAAATCGCTGCGATTTTCCACAAATAGTTATTTTAAAAAAATAAAATTTAAAGTAGCAATTTTATAAAAAAAAATATTATAACTTTTTTTTATCTTATAAAATTGCTGCTTTAAAAAGAATTTTTTTAAAAAAAATTTCCACATTGTTTCCACATTTATTTTAAGAAAAAAAATTAAATTTTTTTAAAAAAAAATTATACAAGTCGCTGCCTGGGCAGCGACTTGCACATTTCAATTTTTTTTTTTTTTATAAAAGTCGCTGCCTAGGCAGCGACTTCCACATTTAAAAAAAAAAAAATTTTTTTTTTAAAAATCGCTGCCTGGGTAGCGGTTTCATTTTTTTTAAAAAAAAATTCACATTTTGCAAAATCGCTGCCTCTGCAGCGATTTTGTTTTTTCCGGGAAAGTAAATCACTGTTGATGCAGCGATTTTGCCGTTTTGATTAATATAAAATTTTATATACTGTTTTAAAATTTTTATTAATATTTTGTACCATTTAAACTCTGTACTCCCTTATAGTATATCTTATCTCGAAGAGATAAAAGAAATTATTTTTGATAAATCTTCGTAAAAAAATATGGTGCATCAACGATGATACACAGAGGTGGATTTAGTCTTTATTCAATGGGTTCAATTGGGTGAAGTAATATGCTTTCTGAAAAAAAAAATTAAATAAATAAAGAAGCTCTGACCAATATGTTAAAGGGTGTAGGACCATAATTCCTATCAATTAATTACTAGTCTCTGGCATTCTTTGCATGAATGTGATGTTTTTGTGTGTAGTACAAAATAAAGTGTTTGAATTATAAAAATAATATTAGATGGTGAATTCTCTTAGCGTATTCATGTGATGTTCACCTCATTAAAAGTTCTCGATGCGATTATTATCAAGATAGAATTACACGTCAATCTGGTTTTAGATACACAAGTTCTCTCAAACAAATACAAATTAGTCGAGACTAGTTATATATGAATCACCAATATCCATTTAGCTTTGGTTATATCAATCCTATATCTAGAAACATTTGATATCACAGATTAGACGAAAAACTATATCCAGTTGATAATGCAGTTCCATCTCCATCTCCGGTTGATAATGTGGCTTCACCAACTCATGCAGTTCCATCCCCATCCCCGGTTGATGATGTCGTTTCTCCATCGCGTATGCCTCCCTCTTGGGGCCCGGCTCCGGCTCCAACCACTTCTTGCATCAAGGTGGACGGTTGTGCATCAGATTTGATCACTTCCGTTTTCAAGTGTAGAATTTCATTATCCACACAATGCTGTCAAGTACTTTCTACAATTTCAGATGATTGTTTTTACAGAGAGTACATACACTCAAAGAGGGTACCATTTTTCCTAGGCAAAGTGAAGAACTATTGCAGTCATCATCATGCCTGAAGCAGATATTTTCTTTCTTATTTTTTTTTGGTCATTTAGCTTATTTATATAGGATTTCCCTTTAATAGGTTTTTAGGTGTTAGTTAGATACTTGTAATTAAATTCTTTAATTAGTTCAATTGGATCTTCCTCTTTATTTTACTGTTTAATTACTCTCTGTCTATGCATATTTATTTGTCCATGTTTGATTTGACACACTCTTTTACTATCACTCCTAGACTATTCATAATGTTAACTAGGAAACACAACCTATTACTTATTCGTGATATGGTAGACATATCAATTAACTATGCCTTGGTCCTAATTAAGCTGAGTACGGTTATATGAATCTTCAGCAACTATCCCATCCCAACAAATTAATCAATAAGAAGACTTACTATGATATTTTTACACTAACTATCAACCTGCCACAGAGACTTTGTCAGCTCAATTGTAATTTGAAGAATCGAATTCCTAGATATATCATATTGATTACATTAATAGGGACACATTGAATCGATCTTGAAAGTATGTTAAAAGATGGAGATTGATTTCTACGTATATCGAAGCCTATTAAGTTAGTAGAAACATCCCAAAAGACAATGCGAATCGTATTTACTTTGAACACCTAGACTCTTATTTTAAAATGGGCAACGGGCATACACCAAGTCGAGCAACCATTGAAGATAATGAATAAGAACAGAGTATTTATGGGTTGGAAGCACGCCAGATTACTACGATTCATCTATTGACAATGACTTTAGTGACTTGGGAGGCTGATTTATGTGATGACGAGTCATGGGAAGGGAAAACAGAACCTTTATGGGTGAACAGTTTCGTAGTGTTGAAGTAAATAGAAAAATGGCAGCTACAAAAGATCCGGGGGTTTGATAACTAGTCGTTGGATGTGAGAGAGAGTGGTATTTGTTGAGTTGTCGAGTTTTTTGGGGTTATGGCTGTTGCTTAATTTATTGTAAAAGCAGGAGAAGAAAATCTTTGTTCATCTCTTAAAAATTTATATATGGTTGAGTGCACAAGATTTCTCTAACAAATACAAATTAGTCGAGACTAGTTACATGAATCCTTGATATCCGTTTAGCTTTGGTTATACCAATCTTAATCTCGAAACATTAGTTATCCAAAGTGGCAGGGGTTTTCAATGTACTTGCGAGCTGCTCTGGAGTTTGTGTAGGAAAAAGGAGACATCGATGGGGTTTGAAACTGCAAACAGGTTTCATCGATAGTACAAACTATATGTGTCATCGAATTGATCAACAACCTCTACTGGTCTGGTTGAACCGTAAAAGTAAAATCTCATTCTTATTTTACTGGTAACAAGGTAGGAAAAAAATGGATGTAAAGAATATGATCGATGGTGAATTTCGTTTCACTATGGAACACAATCTTTACCTTATATGTGATATGGCAGACATGTCAATCAACAATAACTTATCGGCTCTTATTGGCTTAAATGATTGTGAGGTTTCATGATATCAATAGGAGATCGACAAGGCTTTCTACATAGATTCTGCAGCAGCACATTCCTCAAATTGATCAGCAACCTCTACTTGTCTGGTTGAACCGTTATATGTCATGATAACACGGGGAAGTAAAAGTAAAATTTCATCCTTATTCGACTCGTAACAAGGTATGGAGAAAAGAGATCATCAAAAGACTTTATATTCAATGTCTTGTCCTATATTTGACCAAAAAAAAGGTGCAAAAAGAGCATTACAAGCTAAACGAAGCAGAATCCTTAATAATTATCAGCTATGTGATGATTGTGGAGTTTCCTGGTTACGACGTCCCTAATCAGATATCGTTAGGGGATTAACAAGGCTGTCTACATAGATTGACATCAGTAGTGTGCTTTAGTTGTCTTGTTGAACCATCATATATCATGATGGATGAGTGAAGAAGAAGCAAAAAATTGTGATGATTTAATAAATTATGTGTGTTAGTTCAAATGGGTAAAATATAGGTTGTAATAAGTTCAAATGAGGTATTGACCGTGAAATATAATAAAGTTTTTCTATACCCGAAAATAACATCTAAAGCCAAAATTATCAATGTTTAAAGTTTCTCTTATTTACAACTACACTAATCTCTGGTAAAATGGTCATAATAAATTACTTTAAACATTAAATGATACAAAATTTGTGGAATTTGAAAACTAATTGACCTACAATTTTCATATGTAATGACTCAGCTAAATCATTACGTACACATGTTAGTATACATTGTGTGCCTTCAAGACTGGCACACTTTCGGACCTGTTTCATTTCAGCACTCGACAATATCGGGTTCTCTTCACATTCTAGAGACATTCAAATATCTAATTATACAAAGAAAAGAAAAGGTTTATACCAAACCAAGTTTTAAGATAATTGTTATCAGGTTTCTAGTTTATAGCAAATGATTGTAATTCTGATAACGAGATAGAACTACAAGTCTAATACGAAAGAAAACAGATAATCACAAGGCTTCATCATTTCGATCCATGAACTCAGCAGCAACTATTGATTAGTGTTCAACATTAGCTTCCACTTCCTGAAATTCAATAGTTCAAAACAAATAGTTAAGGTTGTGCCTGACAAAATTTTCACAATGACTCTGTTTATAGAGTAACAAAATAGCCATACAGTTTAAACAAAAGCAACAACATAAATGTGAAAGAATCATCATTTCTCGATGTAAAAAATTGTTTTAATCAAACAGTTCTCATTAGCTAAACTCCTTAATTGAGATCTAACGAGCACTATGTTGAAACTTCAGAATACTGATTATTGCATCTATTACTCAACAATTCAAATGTTTTTTTCTATTCCGTCTACTTCTAATCACCGGTCCTACCCTTATGACACGGTAATTAAGTTCCGATATGAGGAAAAATATATGTTCAATGTCTTGTCCTATCTTTGGCAGCAAATAAAAGATTATAACAAGCTTCATTAAGCAGAATCCTTGCAAATTATCAGGATGATTGTGGAGATTCCTGGTTACGACGACCCTGGTCAGATATTGTTAGGGGATTAACGAGGCTTTCTACATAGATTTCTTCACATTGCGTAACATCAGAAGTGTGCTTTAGTTGTCTTGTTGAACCATCATATATTATGATTGCTGAGTGAAGAAGAAGCAAAATTTCACCGTGGCGAAAATGTATAGAGAATGTGAAAACAGGTGCAAAACACCTATGTGTCTTAATATTTTGATGATATTTGATGGTGAACAATTTTGTCCAAGATACATTAACTCGAGAATGCTTCATAATCCATACATCAGAGGTAGCAGCACCTCGTCGACAAGTATAAAGCAGAGAAAGATCACTTCCCACAACTCCCAAATTGATATCAAAATCGTCTTTTCCACAACTGGGAAGCTCCAAGCTTCCCCACGTCCCGTCTGCTAAATCAAAGGAAGTGATGTTGCACACCTTGTAGTGATTATTACGAGTCGATGAAGTCCAATAAAGCTTCCCATTGACAAATCTACCATATTGATTTAATAGAAAGATGCCCTGAAGCTGATCATGGAGTGTTGTCCAAGAATTAGTCCTTAAACTACATATGTTGACCACAGTCGTCATATCGGAACTACTAGAATGATTATAAGGATAATTGATAAATACGACTTTATAATCATCACGTGACTCATCATATCCGAAACCATATCTGATATAACCAGAGCACAAATTACATGTAAACTTGGGTAATTCCTTTGATTTGGTAATAGTGGGGTTCCATATATATGCCTCTTTTTTGCCATGGACAACACAAATCAACCCATTGACGGAGCCGACAATGTGAGTTGATAAAGAGGATCTTTTGATGTGGAATAGCTCCTCAATGAGTTGTTGTTTGGTAAATAAGGGAAGGAGAGGACAAAACTTGAAATCATCATTGGTTTTTCGAAATATAAGCCTGTGATGGATGTATCGTTTGTCATTAGCAGTTAACTTGATATGGTTTTTCACGAAATCAGGGCTAGAGATTAGTTGAAGCCATGATTTAGAAACGCACATGAATTTCGACAGAGATTTGACAGGAAGCTTTAAGAGAATCTCTGTTATGAGTTCATCATGAAGAAGAAGAGAGAGTACGGAATCAGTTGCCATAGCAGAAGGATCTCTGTATTGTGCCCTAAGTGTATGATGTTTTTGGCGTTTGTGTTGATAGGAGTTGTAGTTTGATTGTAATTACAAATTTAGTATTAGTAGAAAACCTAATTTAAATTATAAATTTATTAAAAGTGGACGTGACAACATATATAGGAATCCTAATTTGGATAGAATTTGATATTTGAAGTATAAAAGGATTGGGAAGTATGGCCTGAAATTCTTTGCCTATTTATATCAACTCGTATTAATTATTCGTACAACTTTTAAGGATTTTCTTGAAATTCTTTAGCTATATATATTTGTTCCTTTCATCTATAGCTAATTAATTACTCATTCTTTCTTCTAAAATATGTCGTCGTCGTCATCGACAAGTGCCACATTGTTATGTCTGTTTCTGTTGTTGGGTTGCATTGCTGCTGGTACTGCAACTGAACCCGAAACAGGAAACAACTTTGATACTTCTTCAATTGGATTGTGGCCTCGATGGTGGTGGCGTACTCACCCAAAGTTACCATCACCGCCAACTCAATCTCCATCTCCGATTGATAATGTGGTTTCACCAACACATATGGCTCCATCCCCCTTTGATGATGTGGTTTCGCCACCGCACACGGCTCCAAACCAAAATTGCATCAAGGTGGACGGTTGTGCATCAGATTTGATCACTTCCGTTTTCAAGCGTAGAATTTCATTATCCACTCAATGCTGCCAAGTACTTTCAACAATTTCAGATGATTGCTTTTACACAGAGTACACGCACTCAAAGAGGGTACCGTTTTTCCTTGGAAAAGTGAGAAACTATTGCAGTCATGTCGTTGATAATGCTGCTCCATCTCCATCTCCTGTTGATAATGCGGCTTTACCAACTCATGCATCTCCATCTCCGATTGATAATGTGGCTTCACCAACTCACGCGGCTCCATCCCCATCCCCATCCCCAGTGGATGATGTCGTTTCTCCATCGCACATGGCACCCTCTTGGGGACCGGGCCCAGCTCCAACCACTTCTTGCATCAAGGTGAACAGTTGTGCATTCAACTTGATCACTTTCGTTTTCAAGCGTAGAATTTCATTATCCACTCAATGCTGCCAAGTACTTTCAACAATTTCAGATGATTGCTTTTATACAGAGTACACGCATTCCAAAAGGGTACCATTTTTCCTAGGCAAAGTGAGGAAATATTGCAGTCATCATCATGCCTGAAGCAAGAGAATAGGACAATGCAACTTTTTTTCTCTCTTTTTTTTGTTAGGTCATTTAGTTTGCTTTATATAGAATTCTGCCCCTAAATAGGTGTTAAAAAGGGGTGGTAGTTAATTACTTCCAACTATATATTTTTTATTAGTTCAATTGGATCTTCATCTCTATTTTACAGTTTAATTACTATTCTCTCCGTGCATAACTTTATTTGTCGACTCCTAACAAATCATTTACTATATCAATGTGTACTGTTCTATAATCAATTAAGATATTTTAACAAATCTCTGTAGATGAAATTGGCTAATAAATAGCTTCGTAGTTGGTTTACCCTTTATGAATTTCCCGACTAAGGTAAGCCTTACTGGCAAGATTAAAGAAAGTAATCTTCGGTACTAAAGAAGACAGCCAACTTCCATGTTGAATATTAGTAGTAGTAGAAGCTGTCTTAGCTGCCAGAGTTGTCTCCCGACTATGGTAAGCTACGGTGTTTGATTTGCCACCAGGGACATTGTTTTTTTTTTTGCACATTCTGATTGTAGTCCTCTATGTGAATATAGTTGTTAATGGTATCAGTAGGAGGGGGGTTCAGATTTTTGGTTTTAGGGGTCCGGTGAAACATAGGTGTTACCAGTGGTTTGACGAGAACTAGTCGTTGGTTTTGGATGTGAGAGAGGGTGTCTGCGGTTATTGGAAAAGCAAAGGAAGAAGACACACGCAAACCTTTTCTCATCTTCACATTCATATATTGTATCTAAGCAGCACTAATCTATATAGAAACATCAGACCTTGGGTTCATTGCTATATCCATCTTGCTTCATTTGGACCCGTTACTCAACAATATTGAGTTATCTTCACATTCTAGAAACATTCAAATATCTAATTATACAACCAAAGATTTATACAAAACCAAGTTTTTAACACGATTGTAAATCTAGTAACAAGATAGTATCACAATTCTGGTACTGAATACAACAGAGAAGGTGAAACAGATCATTGTTCAACTTAGCAAGCAAGAAAGATCAGTAATGTATCATAATAAACATCAAGAAAATATGATGTTTGGATTCATATATATTTTAAACGAAGCAGAACTTTTACAATGATAGGGGATTAACCATGCTTTCCCCATAGATTTCTGCAGTATAGATTTCTGCAGTATTGCATTCCTTAACAATAGTAGTGTGCTTCAATTTTTTAGTTGAACCATCAAATATCATGATCTTTCCGGGCATCAAGAGTAAAATGTCATCGTTATCTGACAGGTTGAGGTATATAGAAAATGTGTAAACGGGTGAATCAAACCCAAACAATACAGCATTTAGAGGATATTCGATGGTGAACTGTTTCATCCATGATACATTAACACTGCGATCCTTTAAAATCCATACATCAGAAGTCGTACCTGCCTTACAAGTATAGAGCACAGAAAGTTCACTATCGACAACTCCCAATTTGATATTAAAAACTTCTTCTCCACAAACGGGAAGCTCCAAGCTTCCCCATGTATCGCTTGCTACATCAAAATAAATGATGTTGCGCACATAGTTATCATGAATCCCCGTAGATGCAGCCCAATAAATCTTCCCATTGATAAATTTACCTCTATAATTTAATAGAAGGATTTCCTTAGGCGGGTCATGGAGTGTTGTCCAAGAATCAGTTCTCGAACTGTAAATATTGACAACAACCCTCAGGTTGGACAACACACCATAGTTAGAATCACCACAATGATCAATAAATAGGACTTTATACTCGTTACGAGACTCATCGTATGCAAAACCATATTTGGTATAGCGAGAGGTACCCCACGATGACTTAAGCAATTTCTTAGACTTCCTAATGATGGGGTTCCATATATATGTATCCCCTCTGCGATTGAAAAGACAAATCAACCCATTGACAGAACCCACAAAGAAAGGTGGTGAACACGGAGGAACCATGTGATATAATAGCTCTTGAGTGAGATGTTGTTTGTTAAACAGAGGACGAAGTGAACAAAACCTGATATTTTCTATGTAGCCTGGAAATAGAACGGTATGATGTTTGTTTAATTTGAGATGGATGTTCACAAAATCGGGGCTAGATATGAGTTGATGCCATGATTTTGACACACACTTACATTTCAAGAGAGATTTTGTGGGCAGCCTTAAGAAAATGTCTGTTATAATTTCATTCGGGAGTATCGAGTCATTATTTGTAGTAAAAATGAAATGACGATTTGTAGTGAAAATGAAACGATACCATGAGAAAAGGAATTGGAATAGAAGAGTTCGATAAATCCAATTCCGAAAAGCAAGAAAAGAAAACATGGTGGGTGAGCAGAGAGTGAGGGGTGAAAGGAGGAGTAGTGTTTTTGTTTTTCCAACGGCTCTTAGACTTATATATAGAGACTGGTAAACCTAATTAAAAGATGATGGAATATTAAATATAGTTAGAATAAATTTTTATGTGATTTGATATATGTTATATATATATTTAGAATAATTTTAAGTGCGATCTAATATATGTTATGTATATATTTAGAATAATTTTAAATGTGATCTAGCTAGTATCTATTATATACCTTAAAAGTTGGATTATTATTCTAATCTTATTTTTTTTCTAAACTAAATTAAATATTAATATATTAATTAATTTATATTAAATTATAATTTTATTTAAATTCATGCATCTAGACACAATGATTTAAATTCTTTTGGGATATTATCATTGTTTTTCTACTTATATAATTTTTAATTAAAAAAGAGTAAATATACCCTTCTAATTTATGCATTCCTACTAATCAAATATAAGCTTTTATTTCAACAAATGTTATAAGAAAATGGACTAAATACACCTATTGGTTTTGTGTAGTAAATGTTTGAGGAAGTTATTCATGTACTAAATGTGGATAACGAAGAGTCAAAAAATAACTTTTAGTTTTAATTTATAATAATTGGGTTGATGAAGAGTCTATTAAACACACAACAACATTATATATATTCTCTTCTTTCATCAAAATTTGCGATCATCTTGCTTTCTGTAGATTAATATCGGTAGCAGACCCAGGATTTTCATTCAGGGATTCGAAAAATAAAAGTATAAACGTGTAAATAAGCCAACAGTCTTTTCCAAGGAATGTGACCCTTGAATTCTTTTGGATTTAAAACCACACTTTTAACATGTTTTTTTATAAAAAATAAAATAAAAACGAAACTGGAACTTAAAAAATATATTAAGTTGAAACTAAAAAAGTAAAATGTTAGCTAGGGGATTGAAACTCTGGATAGTTTCAAAGTAACTTACCACTGGACTATCTCATTTTTCTTGTCATTTGAGGGGGTTCAAAGTATATATATTCACATAAATACAGAAATTTTACCTTATATATACAGTATAATTTTTTACCGAGGGAGTTTGGGTGAACCCCTAGCTTACCCTTGGGTCGGCCCCTGATTCATATGCACCATTTGTAAAAAAATGATTATCAATTTGTAATTGCAAGTGAATTTTGATTTTTCATATCTCCATCTTTTTGAGTTTTCAAATATAACTTTGTTATTGGGTATTATACTTTTGTATTCTTTATTTATTTTATCTTTAGGATAAAAATTTAATAAAACTAATCCCAATTATATTTATTATTAACTATTTTGAAGATTAGCTAATCATGTTGAATCACTTGAAACATTTTGATAGTCTCAATCGTTTCTGATAAAAGTAGCTATCTAAAACCGCCACTAAAACAAATAACGATCGCCGCAAAATATAGGTATTCGTGGCAACTAAAACCACCATTAAAACAAATAACAGTCGCTGCTAAAGGTAAGTATTAGAGGCAACTAAAACCAATAAAACAGTTGCCGCTAAAGGACAATTTTAATGGCAACTTAAATTGCCACAAAAACAATAATAATCGCCGCTAAATGTCAATTTTAGTGGCAAATTAAACCACCACTAAAACCAATAACAGTTGTCGCTAAAGATTAGTATTAGTGACAACAAAAACCGCAACTAAATCATACAAAAGTCACAACTAAAGAAATGTTTTGTTGCAACTTAAAACGCCACTAAAACAAATAATAGTCGCCATAAAGGTAAGTAGTGGTAACTAAAACTGCAACTAAATCAAAGATAGTCGTCGCTAAAGATCAGTTTTAATAGCATTTTAAACACAGCCACTAAAACTAATAAGGGTTGCCGCTATACATTGGTTTTTTGTGGCAACTAAAACCGCCACTAAGTCAAATAAGAGTCGCCATTAAAACTTTGTTTTAGTGACAACACAAACCGCCACTAAAACTTAAAGTGATTTTAATTTTAGCATTTTGTGAGGAATGATATCTCGTCAATTCGAAGGTTCTTTTATTTATTAATGAAAAAAATTGTCTCGTCTATAAATTACTTTAGATCAAGGTATAGAAACAATAGCTTGTCTTGAATACATGTGCACTTCCTTTTTAGTTTTCAATGATGGAAGGATGTTAAATACACACTCACACGAAATTGGTAAAAGATGTAATAGAGCACATTAACATATCACAAAATCCAAATCTATTTCCAATAAAAACTTCATAATTTAAACAAATGTTTTTGAATACAAATATTGCACGAAATGCTAACAAGAAAATATGATGTTTGGGTTCATATATATTTCAGAACTCTTACAATGTTAGGGGATTAACCATGCTTTCCCCATAGATTTCTGCAGTATTGCATTCCTTAACAATAGTAGCGTGCTTGAATTTTTTAGTTGAACCATCAAATATCATGATCTTTCCGGGAATCAAGAGTAAAATGTCATCGTTATCTGACAGGTTGAGGTATATAGAAAATGTGAATATGGGTGAATCAAACCCATACAATATAGCATATTGAGGATATTCTATGGTGAACCGTTTCATCCATGATACATTAACTCTGCGATTTTTTAAAATCCATACATCAGAAGTCGTACCTGCCTTACAAGTATAGAGCACAGAAAGTTCACTATCGACAACTCCCAATTTTATATTAAAAACTTCTTCTCCACAAATGGGAAGCTCCAAGCTTCCCCATGTATCGCTTGCTACATCAAAATAAATGATGTTGCGCACATTGAAATCATGAATACCCGTAGATGTAGCCCAATAAATCTTCCCATTGATAAATTTACCTAAACGATTTAATACAAAGATTCCCTGAAGCTGGTCATGGAGTGTTGTCCAAGAATCAGTCCTCGAGCTATAAATATTGACAACAACCCTCAAGTTGGACAACTCATCATTGCATGAATTACCACAATGATCAATAAATAGGGCTTTATAATCGTTACATTTGTCATCGTATCCAAAACCATATTTGGTATAGCGAGAGGTACCCCACGACGACTTAAGCAATTTCTTAGACTTCCTAATGATGGGGTTCCATATATATGTATCCCCTCTGCGATTGAAAAGACAAATCAACCCATTGACAGAACCCACAAAGAAAGGCGGTGAACAAGGAGGATCCATGTGATATAGCTCTTGAGTGAGTTGTTTGTTAAACAGAGGAGGGAGCGAACAAAACCTGATATTTGCAAAGTAGCCTGGAATTAGAACTTTATGTTGTTTGTTTAATTTGAGGTGGATGTTCACAAAATCGGGGCTAGATATGAGTTGATGCCATGATTTTGACACACACATACATATCAAGAGAGACTTTGTGGGCAGCCTTAAGAGAATGTTTGTTATGATTTCATTTGGGAGTATCGAATCATGATTTGTAGTGAAAATGAAATGATACCACGAGAGAAGGAATTTGAATAGAACAGTCTGATGAATCCAATTCCGAAAAGCATGAAACGAAAACATTGTGAGGAAGTAGTAGAGCAGTGAAGTAGGATTTGGGTCTAAAATTGTGTTCTCTTAAAAATGTTTCTATCTCTCTCATATATTTATATCCATTCAAGAAAATAACATAAGAAAGAAATTCAACATGATCCAATTTTATTAATTGGTTTTCCTTAAAGAGAATTATGTATAAGGTATGAAATAGAGGGAGTATAGTAATTGTTTTTCCTTAAAAGATCATAAATAAGAAAAGACAATTTTATTAATTTGCTATTTATGCATCAATCCATATTGACATAATACATGAATATGTCATTTAGCGGCTCTCACTTATATATTAAAGGTGTCAGGATATCAAATAAAAGAAGAGACGGTTAAATGACCTAATACATGTAATATATATTTAGAACAATTTAAGTGTGATCTAATATTTGTTAAATATATTTAGAATAATTTTTAATGTGGTCTAATATTTATTTTATATATTTAGAATAATATTAAATGTGATTTAATATCTATTACATATATATTTAGAACAATTTTAAATGTGATCTAGCTAGTATCTATTATATATATTTAGAATAATTTTAAATGTGATCTAGTGTCTATTATGTATATTTTGAGCAATTTTTGATGTGATCTAGTGTATATTATATATATTTAGAATAATTTTAAATGTGATCTAGTGTCTAGTATATATATTTAGTATAATTTTAAATGTGATCTAGTATATATATATATATATATATATATATATATATAAAAAAAAACTTAAGTTAGTACAATAATGTCATTTAAAAAATTACTCTAAATTAAAATGTTATAAAATATTTATTTAATTGTATTTAGATAATGGAGTTACTGGACATGTATACATGGAAATAACATGGTTTCCTCAAATGTGGTACATCATTATTATATACTTGTACCTTTTTTTTTGGTTGGTAAAAATCAAGTTAGTTCTATTTAGGTGTTTTAATCATTTTTTAATATTATAAGTATCAAAGTCAGCAACTTCGATAATGTTAGATGTTATATTATCTTAATTAGTTTTACATAGTTCAACATTTCCTACTTCGTGAACTACCCCCTCCGTTCTTTTGTAGCTGTTACTATTTTCTTTTTAATAGTCAAACAATATAAACTTTAACTAACATTTTCATATGTAGTTTTCCATCATATTGATATAACAAAATTGCAATTTATAGTACTTTTTGTATAATTTTAAATATCTAAATTCTTGTTTCAAAATATCAAATTAGTGTAATCTAAATTAAAACTTTAAAATTTAGTCAAGTTGACTCTCAAAAAGCACAAATGATAACTAAAAGGAATAGTGGGAGTAATAACTAAAATTGTATTCAAATTAGATGATATTGTTGAGTTTGACTAAAAACATACTTAGTAGAATCATACGTAAAATTAGGCATGTACAAATTTTATAAAATAATTTTTTTTGAAAACGTTAATTTGAAGATGTAAAATTAGGCACGTACAAATTGTATGAAAAATAATACAAAATAAATGTGCTACGCACGTTTTCAAAGACTAGTATATATATATATATATATGTATGTATGTATGTATGTATATATATGTATGTATGTATGTATATATATATATATATGTATGTATGTATGTATGTATATATATATGTATGTATGTATGTATGTACGTATATATATGTATGTATGTATGTATGTATATATATGTATGTATGTATGTATGTGTGTATATATATGTATATATATATATTTGTATGTATGTATGTATGTGTATATATATATGTATATATGTATGTATGTATGTATGTATGTGTATATATATATATGTATATATGTATGTATGTATGTATATATATGTATGTATGTATGTATATATGTATGTATGTATATATTAGTGACTTGGGTGATTATAAAGATGTACATAGAAGAACTGAGTTTCATCTAAAGGAATTCTCTTAAGATGTGATATTGTGAGTGGTAAAAATAGTCTTTCTATCTCCATGAGGTAAGATTAAGTCTGAGTACATTTACTGAAAACTTATCTCTATACTTTTTTCAGCAATTAATAATTCAAACAAAAGCTTTTGAAACATGTACATTGCTCCAGATTTATTACTTTAGAATACAAATATTGCACGCGCGAATCTAGAAATGCTAACAAGAAAATATGATGTATGGATTCGTATATATTTTAAACTAAGCACAACTCTTAGAGGATATTGTCAGGGGATTAACAATGTTTTTTGCATAGATTTATGTAGTATTGCATTCCTTAACAATAGTAGTGTGTTTGAGCTTTCTAGTTGAACCATCAAATATCATGATTTTTTCGAGAATCAAGAATAAAATGTCACCCATATCTGACTGGTGCAAATATATAGAAAATGTGAATACGGGTGAATCAAACCCGTACAACACAACATATTGAGGGAATTTGATGGTGAACCGTTTCATCCATGATGCATTAACTCTACAATCTTTCAAAATCCAGAAATCGAAAATAGTATTCGGATAACAAGTACAGAGCACAGAAAGGTCACTTTCCACAACTACCAATTTGATATTAAAACTTTTTCTCCACAAATGCGAAGCTCCAAGCTTCCCCATGTCTCGTCTGCTACTCAAAAGAAATGATGTTGCGCACATTGAAATCATGAATACCCGTAGACGCAGTGCAATAAATCTTCCCATTGATAAATTTACCCAAATAATTTAATAGAAAGACTCCTTGAAGTTGGTCATGGAGTGTTTTCCAAGAATCAATTCTCGAACTGTAAATATTGACAACAACCCTCGTGTTGGAAAATTCACCATTGTCAAAATTACCACAATGATCAATAAATAGGGCTTTATAATAGTCTCGTGAGTCATCGTATCCAAAACCATATTTGGTATAGCAAGAGGTACCCCACGATGACTTGAGTAATTTCTTGCACTTCCTAATGGTGGGGTTTCAAATATATGTATCCATTCTCCGATTGAAAAGACAAATCAGTCCATTGGCAGAACCCACAAAGAAAGGTGGTAAACAGGGAGGATCCATGTAAAAATAGCTGTTGAGTGAGTTGTTGTTTGTTAAATGAAGGAGGGGTTGAGCAAAACTTGATACCTGGAAATAGAACTATATGATGTTTGCTTAATTTGAGATGGGTGTTCACAAAATCGGGGCTAGATATGAGTTGATGCCATGATTTTGACACACACATACATTTCAAGAGAGACTTTGTGGTCAACCTTAAGAGAATGTCTGTTATCATTTCATTTGGGAGTATCGAGTCATGATTTTTAGTTAAAAGAAAATGATGATTTGTAGTGAAAATGAAATGATACCATGAGAGAAGGAATCTGAATAGAACGGTCTGATGAATCCGATCCCGGAAAGTACGAAATGAAAACATGGTCAAATGTTTTTCTCTAAAGTGAGGAAGTAGCAGTGAAGTAGGATTTGGGTGTAAATGACTCTGTGTGACTCATATATTTATATTCCTTCAAGAAAATAAGATAAAAAAGAATTTAAAGAGATTGAATATATATTATGTATATATTTAGAATAATTTTAATCATGTAGAAATAGTATTAGTATTTTTCTATTTAAAGATACACCCTTGATCCCCACATATTCAAATGTGTAATGGATAATTTCATAAATAGCTTTAATGTATTTATATATCTTATCTCTAGTTAATTTGAATGTATGAAATAGTAGGAGTATATTTATTGTTTTACTTTAAAAAATCATAAATAATAAAAGGACAATTTTATTAATTTACTATTTATGCATCAATCCAAAGTAGCATAATACATAAATATGTCATTTAATTTGATCATCAAATATGGGGCTTCCTACGTCTAGAATAAGTAGAGTTGTCAATATGGGCTAGGCCCATTAGATCGGTCTGGCCTAACTCGTGATTTGATAAGATTGAGCTATGATTTTTGAAGCTCATTTAAGAAAAAGACTTTTTAGCTTGCCTGAATTAGTCTGTCTATTTGCAGGACTTGAGAAATATGGATAGGGTCGGCCCGTGGACCAATTAAAAATTAATTAAAAGTAAAAATAAAAATGGAGTATTAATAATAACATGAGTCTACCCTCAAAATTTGTTTAAAGTTTGAAGTATTATATTTCAATACAAATTATGTTTATAAAATATGTACTACATAGAATAAAAAATGCCTAAATTTCTAGGGAATCACTACATAGGTCATAACCTATGGACTATTATCATAGTTTTTGTGTTTTATTATGATCATTGTAAAACAATAAGGTTAATATTCCTATTTAACTATTTATGTTTTTACTTGAAATCAAATATACTATATAGATAATTTTATTTGTGTATTTGATTAACAAATAGTAACTCTAACCCATGTAATATTGTCTTGTCGATATTATGATAATATTTTTAAATTATAATTTAATTTAAAAACTAGAAAAAATATAGTTTGAAGAAAAGAGGGCTGGCTAGACAAAACCCGTAGCGGACACATTTATGGGCTGGACCGACCATTGTCTAGTCCACATAAAAAATGGATTTGCCCAGCGTGGCCCATCGAATTACAAAATCTATATGGATTAGCCCGAATGGGGCCCATATTGATAGCTCTAAGAATAAGTATGACTATATGTTAGATATTTTACCAAAAAATAAACTTCCAAATATCAATAATTAGATCTGCAACATTTCCATAATTGCTAAGTTTAATTGATACGGCTAATAATACTCTTTTCCCCTGAACAATCCACAAGTCGAAATCAATTATATGAATCTGCAATATCCATTTGCTTTAAATATCTAATTTTACGGGATAGAACTGCAAGTCTGATACTAAAGACAACAGACACGATGGAGAAAGAAAACGGATCATAAAAGGGCTTCTATGATCTGATGTCGATGAGTGTTCAACATTGGCTTCCACTTCCTGAAATTCAATAGTACAAAATAAGTTCTAAGCATATAGCACAATAGTGAATCATCAATTCTCAATTCACCAAAAATGAGTCCATCATGTATAGAAACACTACAATAGAGGACTACACGCAACGCATGTGTCTAGAAACTAGTGCAATATAAACTAAAAGTAGAATACTTACCGGGTATCATTAGGGGATTAACAATGCTTTCTGTGTAGTTTTCTGCAGGATTGCATCCCTCAACATCAGCAGTGTGCTCTAGTATTTTAGTTGAACCATCAAATATCATGATTAACCCCGGAAGCGAAAGTAAAATGTCACCCTTTTCTGATTTGCTAAGGTGTATAGAAAATGTGAAATATGATGAAGAAAACATAACTAGCATCGTATTTCGAGGATATTCCATAGTGAACAGTTTCATCCATGATACGCTGCAATCTTTCCAAATCCAGACATCAGAAGTCGCGGTACCTAGATAACATGTATACATCACAGAAAGGTCACTTCCCACAACTCCGAGTTTGAATTTAGAATTAACTTCTCCACAACTGGGAAGCTCCAAGCTTTCCCATATCTCATCAGCTACATCAAAAGAAATGATGTTGTACACATCATAATTACCAATACGAGCAGATGCAGCCCAATAAATTTTTCCTTTAACAAATTTACCCGAATGATTTAGTAGAAAGACGCCCTGAAGCTTGTCATAGAGTGTTGTCCAAGAATCAGTCCTCAAACTGTAAATGTTGATCACAGTCTTCATTTTGGACACATCATCATTGTATGAATTACGATAATAGTCCACAAATACAGCTTTATAATCATCACTAGACTCATCGTATCCAAAACCATATTTGTTATAGAAAGACGTGCCCAATTTGGGATAAAGTACTTTTTTTGACTTTTTAATGGTGGGATTCCATATAAATGTCTCCCTCGAATAATTGCACAGACAAATCAACCCATTAACAGAACCAACAAAGAAAACTTTTAAATTGGGAGAATCGATGAGAAGTAGCTCCTGAGCGAGTTGTTGTTTGTTAAAGATGGAAGTAAGAGAACAAAACTTGTATTTTCCATTGATACCTGGAAACAGTACTAGTTGATCGGTTTTTAATTTGAGATGCGTCTTCACGAAATCAGGGCTAGAGATTAGTTGATGCCACGATTTAGAAACGGACTTACATTTCAAGAGAGACTTCAGGGGCAGCCGTAAGAGTATGTCTGTAAGGATGTCATTCGGGATTATGATTTCAGTAGTCGTAGAAAGTGAAGTGAAAATGAAATCATACCCTGAAATGAATTTGAGCAAAACGGTGTGAATCACCCGATGAATCCAATCACAAAAAGAAAGAAAAGAAAACATGGTTGGATGTTTTCTTTTTTGTGAAGTGAAACAGACAGTGAATAGTTGAAGCAGAGCAATTAAGTGTATAAAAAAAATTGTTACATATTTTCTTTGTGCAAATTAATGAAGTTTGACAATAACTTTTGTTTTTTAATACTGTATTTATTATAAATTTTACTATACTCTCTGTTTTTAATTCTAAAATTGACCAGTATTTTGTTCTGATTTTTTTTTTGAACTATTTTAAAAAATGAATACTTTTGAACTCTGTCAATATTTATATAAAATCCTCTCATGCTATGAGACTCAATCATGGCTTTAACTAATTTCATAAGCCATGATCCCTCAACTTCAACACTGCGCTTCAGTCGTCTGGTTGAACAATACATCATGATGCTTGATCGAAGAAAATGCAAAATTTCACCATTATTTTGTCCAAGATACATTAACTCCGCAATGCTTCATAATCCACACATCAGAGGTAGTAATAGTAATACCTAGAGTAAAAGCACAAAGCAGAGAAAGATCACTTCCAACATTGGCTTATTAGCTATCGAGTTTTAAATATACTAATTTGTTAGCCAGACAATAAAATATCGATTGGATCGATAACAAATTAACAATTATCGAATGATTATTGCACGCACCTTATAAAACAATAAAAAATAACTTCTTTTCATTGTGTTAAATTTATGCAATGAGCCATTAGAAGGGAAAATAATACCATTATATTGGCATGATTTCATACAAGAGTATATATTTCTTCAAAATGATGTTACTTAATCCTCATTGATATGCATATGGTATATTTTATATACCGACAAGGTATCATAGAATATTGATTCATTCATTAAAATGATACTCATAAGTCCTCTATGATACCATGGTATGTATCACAGATAACTGGTTCATCCCTTAAAAAACTAAAAAAGGGTTTAGAATATTCTTAAACTATATGAAATGAAAAAAAAATGTCTTTCATTTATAATTGGTCTAAAAATATTTTTGTCATCAATATTTTAGTCCAAAAATGCATGTCAGTATCCTCCTTATAAGGCACATGTCAGTATACGCCTTCCTACCAACAATTTTAATGATATCCATCCTTCTATCCAAATGTTGTCCTTTTGATTTGATCCTAAATTTTGTTGTCCTTCTGAAATTTTTGCTCAATATTTTTGCCCTTCTGGCTCTAGACTCTAATATTGTTACCTTAGCAAGAAAAATAACAATGTCCAGAATAAGTATCACTTAGAATTTCAAGACAAAAAACATTATGTTTTTTCAACTATAACGTTTTTTGTACTCCATCTTTTTAATAGTGTTTAATTTTGGGATAATGCACAATTACCCCCTCAATCAATGCCCGAAATCTCAGAGACACACTTATACTATACTAAGGTCCTATTACCTCTTGAACTTATTTTATTAATAATTTCTACCCCTTTTCGGCCTACGTGGCACTATCTTGTGGGCCCAACGATGATTGACTTTTTTATTCAAGCTAGTGTCACGTAGGCCGAAAAAGGGTAGAAAATTACTTATAAAATAAGTTCAGGGGGGTAATAGGACCTTAGTATAGTATAAGTGTGTCATTGGAATTTCGGACATAGATTGAGCGAATAATTGTGCATTTTCCCTTTAATTTTCAAAAAAGATTTATTAAAAACAGATAGTCTAGTAAACTACACATTATATATTTATTTTTTAGAGGACCTGATTTTTCCTAACGTAACACTTATTTTAAATTGAAAATTACTACTTAGATAACATAATCTAGAAAACCCTTATATATCTATATGAAAATTATGTAATTACACTACTTAAGATAACATAATCTTTAAAAATCTATATCATTTGAATCAATGACAAAAAAAAATCCTTCTCTCTCTTAATATTTAGTATACATCATTTCACCTTTATCAGATACATTATAACTTTATTTCTATACAATGTATCTAGTACAAATCTTATTTTTAACACCTAACCTCGATTATTTCAAATTTAAATCAGTATAAATTTGATTTTATAGTTATGTATCTAATATTTAACTCATGTATCATTTTTTACGTAACAATGTATCATAAGGATATAATTAAGGAAAATTGTACATAATAGCAAACATTTAAATTAAAATAAATCCTATAGCTACTGTTTGAAACATTTGTACTCCGTAGCAAATTTGCACAAATTTTGCCATTTGGTTCGGACCCACTCATCAAGCAGAAGATTTATTTTTATTCAAATTCATTCCCTATCTTTTCTCTCCCATTTTCTTTAGTTATCCCTAAAATTTCTTCCCAAATCAATTATTTTGAATTGGTTGTGGCCCACCCTCTATCTTAATACAAATCTATTAGCTATTTTTACTCTTCCAATTTCTTTCAATTTTTCCTAAAATCTCTCTCCAAATTCGATTTTCCTTAAATAATTATATATCTTTATACAAACACAAATGTATAAAATGCGTTTGTGTTTGTATAAAGTAAGAGAAAATTGTATAAATACATATATTTTTGGTTAGCTTTTGCCTTTCTCTCTTTCTTGTTTTATACAAATTTAAATTGTATATAGTTTCTCTCTTTTTCGTTTTATACAATTCGATTCAATTGTATATTTTCTGCCCAAATCTCTTTTGTCTCTCTCTTCCTCATTTTATACAAATTCAAATTGCATATAATCGTTATATACACTTATAATTACACATACAATTCATCTTATACACTTCGTTTTATACAATTATTTACCCAAGTCTCTTTCTGTTTCTCGTTTTATACTATTCACTTTAATTGTATATGTATAGCGAATTATACATTTATATGTTTGCTATGTAGTGCAATTATGCAAACTTTGCTATAGCATATAAATATAAATTTTATGTTTGCTATATGTGAAAGTTGCCCTATAATTAAAGCTCAAATTGTTAGAATTTTTGTACTTTATACTATATTTATTTCAATTTATCATTCCAGTTCATATACTCCACATAATTTCATCCAAACACACTTCATCATCTAGTCATTTGATTTAATATATCAAAAAAGTCTTTTTGTAAGTTTCTTGGTAGCATCTTTTTGTATACTAGTTTTGACTCCTCTTAAAATCTAGAACCTAATTAAATTCCACAAAAAAGGGTCGCTATGTATCTATGGATCAGTTTGGTATTTTAATCATTATTGGTCGGTATTTTTATGGACTTTGTAATGTGAAACCATTATTATTCATTAAAAATAATAATGAAAAAATGAAGAGTAAAAAGGAACTTTCATTGGTGCATGGACGGTCATAGTGGATAAGTCTAAATGTGTTTATTAGAATTCAATAATTTTGGATTAATTATAAATTAGTAAATAAAATGTTATCTCAAAACTCAAGTTTAAATTCGTAAAATTTAAATCACATGCAATTGAATAAACTTAGATTGTTACCAAAAAGTTTAGACAAGGATCATATTTTAGCTTAGTTTGGATGGTTGTTACTTATTTGTGTATTGATAATTACAATTTGTAGCTATATGTTATAGGGAGGAGAGAGGCGAGCGAGACTGGGAAAGAGAAGAGAGAGATGAGAGAGAGGGCAAAAAGCGTGAGAGAGGTGAATTGTATATGTATATTGGTTAGATAATTGTATATTATACATATGTATTTGTATATATGGCAAGCAAGATTGGGAGAGGGAAGAGAGAGGTGAGCGAGAAAGGGCAAAGAATTGGAGAGAGGTGAATTGTATATGTATATTGATTAAAATTGTATATTATACATATGCATTTGTATAAAAAAACAAGTGAGATTTGGAAAGAGAGGAGAGAGGCGAGCGAGATTGAGATAGGCGAGTGAGAGAGGTCAAAGAGTGAGAAAGGGGTGAATTGTATATGTATATTGATTAAATAATTGTATATTATACATATGTATTTGTATATTCTGGCGAATTATACATATACAAATGTAGCTAATTATACAAAATTGAAGTCATCCCACATAATTAATGTATAATATTAGTCGTGAGTAGTATAAGTTTATTTAACCGCAAAATTTTCCCAAAAAGATTTGATACTTTAGGTATAATTGTTTTGATTATTGTAAAACCTTTTTTAATTTTGTTGTATAATATTGTTTAATTATTTTTTATGTAATGAAAAAAGGGAAAATGCATAAGTATATGCTCGAAATTTCAGAGACACACTTATATTATACTAATTAAGATTCTATTATCCCAAACTTATTTTATAAATAACTTTCTACCTCTTTTCGGCCTACGCTATACTATTAACTAGATAACTTGAAAAAATTATCAATGCACACTGGACCCAGAAGATAGTGATCGGTAGGCCGAAAAGAGGTTATACATTATTTATAAAGTTTGTAAGTAACATGATCTTAATATAGTATAAGTGTGTCTGAGATTTTGAACTTAGGTTGGAGTTAGTTTGGAAAAAAACATGTAATAATCACTTTTTTAGTCAATTAATTTCCATTAAATTTAAAATACACTCAAAATTCGAATGGTGTCATTTGTAACAACTAACCACCATTCAAAAAAGCTGTTAGCTGCTCTCCTTCTTCCCCTTCCCGCAAATTCAAGAAACATGTTTTCCGGCGAATATTTGTCTTCAACAAAGCATCACCCGCTCAAATTTTTGCAGCGAATCGAAGACGAATGGGGTAGTTACATGCCGGAGACTATAAAGGAACGAGTTTATTTACTCAAAACAGAGTTCAAATTCATGGATATGTTTCTCAGTATTCAGAGCTTCACTGATAAACCAAACATGCTAACTGTCACTCAGAAAGTTCACGCTCTGTTTCAAGATTCCGCATTTGATGTATCAAAAATATATCAAAATCTCAATCGTCTTACTTCCCTGCTGCAGAACAAAATTCGGGTGACTAAGATGGAAATCGGAGCTAATTACTCCTTCTTCTCCGAGATTTCGTTGCAACAACTTTCGGAAAAGAGTGGGGTTGATAATTCCGAGTTTGTAATGAAATTCATCAATGGTGTTGTAGAGAATGTTAGCGAGTTAGCAGAGATGGATGATCTCTGTTCTCGCGAAATACAGGAGGTTTTAAAAGAGCTGAAGTTGTTGAAGAGTCTTGTAGGATTTTTATCAAACAGGTGGTATGCAGAGCCTCAGAGCGTACGTACTTTCTTCGGTCATGTTCTATTTGTGGCTGGTTCTGCAGCAATGGTTGTCTGGTTGTACATTCCAAGCTATGACAATAACAGAGATCAGGATTTGGTTCCTGGTGAGATGAATTTCTTGCTTTCTTATCTCGTGCGGATGAGGATTAAGCCTGTTAATCCGTGCATCCGCAAAATCTATGTTGACGTACTACAAGCTTTGAAATGGACAATGCAATCCGAATTGTCTCTGAATATCCAAAATGTGTATGTAGCTGAGATTGAAGCTGGCTTCATAGAGATTCTCATACACAACTTGGAGGAGATACGGAGTATTAGTACTCTCAGTCGGATAGAGTTTTTGAATCATCTAATGGCAACCCTTGTGGAGATGCTCAAATTCTTGAGAGCCAGTCTGATCCATTTGCCAAAATTGGGTCTTGAATTTCATCTTAAAGATATTGATACTATCAGCATTGATGTGGGACTTCTCGTTTACTCGTTATATGATAGAGAGGAGCAGGATGAGGAAGTGAACCAAACACTATTTCGTGATATGCCCAAAAGCATTCAGCATATCAAGGAAGTGATCTTCCTCGTGAGTCGAAAGGCATTTCAATCTAATTTGCCTAGGGTCCATGGACTAGGCTGTGTTGATTTCCTTCTGAATAACTTGAAGGAGTTCCAAGACCGTTATTCAGATTCACAGTATTCTTTTGTTAAGAGCCAACTTCAAGTTATTCAGAAGGAACTCGAGGGCTTACAACCTTTTCTCAAGGATGTGGCGGAAGAGTGGTACAATAAGCATGAAAGGCTCCACCATTGTGCAGCACTACTGAATGGCAAAGCTTATGAGGTGGAATATATAGTTGATTCTTTTATTAAAAAAGAAGTTCCCGAATGGTGTCTTGTTCGTTGGCTCTTCGACATCATAAAGGAAGTTATACTTATCAAGGAAGAGGTCACAAAGATTCGGAAAAAGGAACTTTTGAAGTTTGACTTTGTATTAAATGATACCTTGGATACCACCCCTGCTCATATATCATCAGAATCGATTAACACTCCAAGGATAACCGATGAAGAAGTTGTTGGTTTTGAAGATGTTATGGAAAAACTAAGAGAACAACTAATAAGAGGAACCAAACAGCTAGATGTTATCTCAGTTGTTGGAATGCCTGGATTAGGCAAGACAACTGTGGCCAACAAACTATATTCTGACGAGCTAGTTGTCTCACGATTTGATATCCGTGCAAAATGTTGTGTATCCCAAGCATATTCGCGTAGGAGTGTGTTACTTTCCATTCTACGTGATGCCATTGGTGAGTCTCCAACCCTTACTAAATTGCCTACGGATGTATTAGCAGATCAGCTTCGCAAAACTTTATTGTGGAAAAGATATCTCATCCTTGTTGATGACATATGGGAAGCTAGTGTTTGGGATGATTTAAGATGTTGTTTCCATGATTCCAATAATGGAAGTAGAATTATCCTAACAACACAACATGCTGATGTTGCTGAAAATGCTAAATCTGTTAGTGATCCCCTTCATCTTCGTATTCTTAATGATGACGAGAGTTGGAAGCTACTAAAACAGAAAGTGTTTGGTGAAGAAAGCTGCTTCATGCTCCTTTCAAATGTTGGACAAGAAATAGCAAACAAGTGTAGGGGGCTGCCTCTTTCAATTGTTTTGGTGGCTGGTATGCTAACAAAGATGGAGAAGAGTGAAAAATGCTGGAAACAAGTGGCTAAGAATTTATGTACTAATGTTCTCAGCAACTCGAAGGCCATCATAGAGCAAAGTTATCAGAATTTACCTTATCATCTAAAGCCTTGCTTTCTTTATTTTGGAGTATTTTTGGAGGACAAAGAAATCAACATTTCAATCTTGACATGGTTATGGATTTCAGAAGGATTTATAAAAAGTTGTGATGACAAGAGTCTGGAGGATATAGCAGAAGGCTACTTGGAGAATCTTATTGGAAGAAATCTAGTTATGGTTGCTAAATGGGGTTCCGGCGGTAAGGTCAAAACATGCCGTATTCATGACCTGTTGCTTTATTTCTGCAAGGAAATAGCCAGGGAGAAGAATCTTCTACTGTGGATGAGACGGTAAAACATTATTCAGTGTTAAAATTATTTGATCAGTTCATCAAGTAATCTTGAAAGTTAATAGTTTCACGAATTTCTATATTTACAGGGACCAAAATGTCAATACGTCTTCCTCTATTTACTCTCACAAGCAGCTTGTTCAACGTCGCATGTCCATCAATTCTCAAGTGGTTGATCTTGTGAAATGGAGTTCACTTGTTGGCACTGTACGTTGCAGGGAAGATAGAAACAAAGGTTCCTTTTCAATTGTCCAATTCTCTCACATTTACTTCAGATTTCTGAAAGTTTTGAATTTGGAGCTCATTGTAATTGATTCTTTCCCAACTGAGCTAGTTTACTTGAGGTATTTTGCTGCACGAACTTCTCAGAAGTCAATCACATCGTCCATAGTCAATCTTCGAAACCTTGAAACTTTGATAGTCAAACCGATGGGAGGAAAATTAATATTGCCACTTACACTTTTGAAGATGGTTAAATTGAGACATCTGCAGATATATAGCAAAGCTCATTTTTCCACTTTAAATGCTGCAGATGAATTGCTTGAGAACTCAAAATTCGACAATTTGATAACTCTTTCCTCTCCAACTTTTTGTTGTGTGAGGGATGCAGAATTGATGTTGAGAACACCTAACCTTCGAAAACTGAGATGCTCATTTGTTGGTTGGGGTTATCCTTCTCATGTAATGAGCTCCCTAACACGGCTTGAAACACTCAGTATTAAAATGGATTCTTGCGGAAGTTCTCCATCCAACTTTCCACCAAATCTCAAAAAATTGACTTTGTCGAACTTTACCATGCATTGGCTGCAATCAAGCATTGCAATGCTTCCAAACCTTCAGGTACTCAAGCTGGTAGCAGTATTTTTCTCAAAGGCCGAATGGGAAGTGACGAGTGACAAGTTCCATCAACTCAAAGTTTTGAAAGTAGTTGATTGTCCTTGTTTTAAAAAATGGAATGTCTCTGACAATGCTTTTCCTTGCCTTGAACACTTGGTATTGAGAAGATGTCGATATCTTGAGGCAATCCCTTCTCGCTTTGGAGACATCACATCTCTAATATCCATTGAGGTAAAGTCATGCAAAGAATCGCTTGTCGAGTCAGCCATGGTCATCAGGGAATCACAAGTTGAAGAGATGCAGAATTATGACTTCAAAGTCTTCATCAACAAGTAGAAATATCTTGCCCCATTCCTCAAACACTATCTTGAGTTTGGTATCAGGTTGATTTCAATCCAATGAAAACTGAAGTTTGACATATTTCATTGCATACTTTCCTATAGTTTATTCGTTTTGACACCTTGACTAAAGATTAAATCTTCATCATTTTGTGGGACTCATTTGCCACTCTTCTTTTCTTTTTGGACCTTTTGACTAACGTTTACTCATTTATTCTTGAGTCTCTACCATGAGATGTAACTGAAAAAAGATGCTCTCAGCATTCAGCTGTACTATGTGTGTGTGTAAGGCTCTTGCTAATTAGCAGTTAACAACAGTGAGGATGCATTTTCGACTCTTATATCACTACTAAAAAAAGGCCAAAAAGAGAACTAGAAAAGAGACCTCACGAGATCTCTTTTCGAAAAAAAGAGACCTAAAAAGAGACCTCAACGCTAGGCGGTAAAATGCAGGTCACTTTTTTACAGACACCTCATGAGATCGCCAAACGGAGACCTCACGAGGTCACCAACAAATAATCTGATTTTTTACAAAAAAGAGACCTCACGAGGTCACTATTGTATTATTTAATTCAATTTTATATTTTTTATATAGAGACCTCAAGACGTCACAATTTTATAATATTATTTAATTTTATATTTTAATTAAGAGACCTCGCTAAGATATTATTTAATTTAATTTTATATTATTTTAAAGTAGAGACCTCAAGAGACCCCATTAGGTCGCTAAGATATTATTTAATTTAATTTTATATTATTTTAAAGTAGAGACCTCATGAGGTCTCTTCTCTACATTTATATTTGGAGACCTCACGAGGTCTCCATTATGATATTTACGAAAAATATAATGCAGAAAAGAGGTCTCCATGAGGTCTCTTTTCTGCATTTATAAAATGTTAATTAGAGACCTGATGAGTTCTCCATTTTGAAATAGCTGAAAAAATTAATACAAAAGGGAGACCTCATGAGGTCTCTCTTCTGCATTTATAAAATAGAAAATGGTAAATAGAGACCTCATGAGGTCTCTAATGTGAAATATCTGGAAAAATTAATGCAAAAAAGAGACCTCATGAGGTCTCTATTATGAAATATCTGGAAAATTAATGCAAAATAGAGACCTCATGAGGTCTCTTTTTCTGGAAAAAAACTGGCAGAAAATTATTATTTCTGCGGCTTCTCATTACCTGTCATTTTAATTCAGTACCCAAATCAAACTCAAAAGCTTCAAAAACTCAATTGAAGCAATACATTTACTAAATATTCTCTTATCAACTCAATTGCAACTCACTTCAACATAATTATATATTAAACAAAAACCATGATATCCATAAGTTATATAATACATTCCAACGTTATCATGTATTCACAAAACAAATAATTCCCATCACAAAATTATACAGTTAACAAAATAATCCATAAGTTAGATATCACAAGTCTAAAATTCACTAATGTGGTAGTGTGTTTGCCACATAATCATCACTTTCTTCATCACTACTCTCATGGGTCATATTTCTTTGTTGACCATACATTGGATATTGAGTAGGTTGAGATTGAGGAGGTCGAGGAGGGAAAGTGACATCACCAGAACAAGGGGGAATCCCTCCTGAGGCAAGTAATGCATCGAATTGAGCCTTAAGACCCACAAACTGTAATTCCAACCGCCTTTCCCTAGCCCGTGATTCTTCGGCTTGGCTAGATAGCTCAACAATCTTTTTCTCCATAGCCAAATTTTTCTTCATTGATTCATCATGATTTGAACTATTTAGGCCTTCAAACTCAGAAGAAAATTCACAAAAGGTTTTATGCGGCATTCCATATGCATACCCATATCTACTCGGCCCACAAGTCAAGTCTAACCAAACTCTCTCATCCTGTTCTTGAGTAAGTGGCATACCTCGATTTTCTTCAGGCAGAGTTTGTTGTAAATCCTCCAAAGCTTGAAGATATCGATTCTAAATTGAATGTTATCATATGAGAATATAAATTTAGAAAATTAGTAATTATTTTTTAAAATTAGAGGCTTACATAGGTCACTTCAGCTCGCGGTTCAACCCACACGTCTGGATCTTCAGGATTTTTCTTCTTTCTAATGTGTGTTGCCTTAAATGCCTCAGCTTGAGTTATCGGTCTTCCTAGTTCCTTTTCCTACATAAAATAATAAAGTTATAATCAAGAGTAATGAAATATTAATACATAAAATATATAAACACAAAGAAAAATGATACACACCAATTTCCTCCTCACACTTCCTTGACTTTGAGCCCCACTTGTGTGTAGAGAACCACCCTTAGTAGATGATCTTGCCTTTTTACCAATCTCACTCATCTGCTTAAATCTTGGATCATATTTCTAATGCACGAGTAATTTTGCCCAATCCTCCGATAGAACCCAGCTAGGTTTGCTATTATCTCTACGAGCTTTATTAAACAAACTAGCAAGAGTATGCGTAGCTTTCTTGTGAAAGTTTGCACAAATTTTGGCCTCATGTTCCGGACGCCAAGCACATTTTTTCTACAATCAAAGCATAAATTATTTTATTTGATAAGTATTAATGAAGACAAGTATTTTAGTAGTGTTAAACAAATAAATTCGAATATACACCTGAACTCCAAAAATATTTGTCTCTTGAGATTGCTAGGGAACTTGCCCCATGTAGGATAAGCATCTCTATAGAGTTCTTTGATTGTCTGAGAAATGATCCCCACAACATCATCTGGATTGAAACTGTAATACAAAGTTTTAACATTTACAAGTTAAAACAAATAGAATTAAATCATATAATAATAAACATACCATATTTTTAAAAAAAAACTTACGTGTAGCCTTCAGGCTCAATGACAAGTCTATTATGCATGTCCCTCATGCCAACTTGTGTATTGTCATGACCAGGTGTATCTGACTGATTTGTGGTAGGAGTGTTAGGCTCAGAACTCCATCTAGATTTCCATCGCCACCTTTTACCCAAACTCCACTATTGTTAGTTTTTTTATATTTGGAGTATTCTTCAGTAGTGAATTTAAAACCATTAACAACATACTTATTCATTGAATAAGTCTTGATGTGTCCCCAAGAAATGTCCTTCAAAAATTGGTCAAATTGACCATTTTTTGTGTCATAAATCTATAAATATTTAAAAAGTAAGAAATTAGCATCAATTAAATATAAATTTATTTAATAATAATAGTATTATGGAAATATTATAAGGCTTACGTAATCTTGAAATCACTTTGAGAAATTCTCAAATACTCTTTCATTGCCATATAAATGCACAAAGTAACTGTCAAACAAGATGGATATTGAGTTAATTGTTTTGTCTTGTAATTACATATTTTAGTGAGAACCCAGAAACTTACTCAACAAATGGTTTAACTTGTGGGCAATTCAATAAGACATGTGTAGATGCAGACTGCAACTCAATGGCACTAAGATTCCTCCTTGTGCGTTTTTTTGAACCTTTGCCTGGTTGATTGAAGATTGATAGTGGCTTCATAATCTCACCACCATCGTCATGGCAATTGGGTCTATTTTGAAAGCATGACACACTTCTTTTAAAGTAATAAGAACCAAAATTAGTTATCTCCCTACCAAGATGGAATTGAACCATTGAGCCTTCAACTCTATGATTTTGTTTCATGCCACGTTTAGACTTTCCAATAGTCCTACATTATACATTGTTATCATTGATTTAAACAACATATTAATATAAAAATATTAATAGTTAAATATTTACCTCTCAAAAGGATACATCCATCTATATTGAACCGGACCTCCAAGGCATGCTTCATGCACTAGATGTACAGGAAGATGCTCCATCATATCGAAAAATCCAGGTGGAAGAATCTTCTCCAATTTATTCGTAATTACAGGAATATACTGATCCATCTGAACTAGGTTATCTTCCCTTAACGTATTAGAACACAAGTCCTTGAAGAACAAATTGATTTCAGTCATAGGTTTCCAAATTCTATCAGGCAAGCCACTAAATGCAACGGGGAGTAATGTTTCCATGAAGACATGACAATCATGACTTTTCATACAATGTAATTTTCCATGCTTCATATCAACACATTTTCCTAAATTTGAAGCATGTCCAGCAGGCATCTTAAGTTGCTCGACCCATTCACAAATTTTACGCTTTTGATCCCTTGTAAATGAATAACTAGCCTTAGGCTTGAAGAACTTGTTGTTCTGTTTCTCTTGCAACCATAACTCTTTTCGCCTGCAATATTCAGGTAAGTCCATTCTAACTTTAACACTATCTTTTGTCTTGCCAGTGACATCCATTACTGTGTTAAATAAATTATCAAAGTAATTTTTTTCAATATGCATGACATCAAGATTATGTCGAAGAAGATTGTCCTTCCAATACGGTAACTCCCAGAATATGCTTTTTTTTGTCCAGTTATGTGCAACACCATATCCATCAAACTTGTCATCAATAGGATCAACTAGTGTTGGTACTTATACTTAACAAATAATTATATCTAAAATTTAAAGCTAAGTGTCAACACTAGATGGACACAAATTGATTTTCAAAAGAAAATCAATTTTGTCATCAATAGGATCAACTAGTGTTGGTACTTATGCTTAAAAAATAATTATATCTAAAATTTAAAGCTAAGTGTCAACACTAGATGGACACAAATTGATTTTCAAAAGAAAATCAATTTTGTCATCAATATGATCAACTAGTGTTGGTACTTATGCTTAACAAATAATTATATCTAAAATTTAAAGCTAAGTGTCAACACTAGATGGACACAAATTGATTTTCAAAAGAAAATCAATTTTGTCATCAATAGGATCAACTAATGTTGGTACTTATGCTTAACAAATAATTATATCTAAAATTTAAAGCTAAGTGTCAACACTAGATGGACACAAATTGTTTTTCAAAAGAAAATCAATTTTGTCATCAATAGGATCAACTAGTGTTGGTACTTATGCTTAACAAATAATTATATCTAAAATTTAAAGCTAATTATTAAATCAGTATTCAAAGCTGCAAGAATGTATAGAATGGATTCAGAAACAATCAATACATCAGTAAATGGAGAGATGGACTATTCAGATTTAAGAGCAAAGTTACTTCAAAATAAGGACAAACCAGCTATTATAAATGTCACAATTGGTATATACGTATACTCCAACCTCTTATCATTTTTCATTTTTTCTTTTATGTGATCAAATCAGTCATCTTAAGTCTTTTCCAATGATGGTTCTTTTAACTATAGGAACTACGTTCAAAGGAGCTATTGATGATGTTGATGTTATTCTTGAAACACTCAAAGAATGTGGCTATTCACATGATCGATTTTACATCCACTGTGATGCAGCACTATGTGGTCTTATGACCCCTTTTGTAAACAATGTGAGTTTCAATTGCTTCTTACTTCTAATTACACTACTAAAAAAAGGCCAAAAAGAGACCTAGAAAAGAGACCACATGAGGTCTCTTTTCGGGAAAAAAAGACCGAAAAAGAGACCTCAACGCTAGGTCAGTAAAATGCAGGTCACTTTTTTACAGACACCTCATGAGGTTGCCAAACGGAGACCTCACCCAACAAATTATCTGTTTTTTAACAAAAAAGAGACCTCATGAGGTCACTATTGTATTATTTAATTTAATTTTATATTTTTTATATAGAAACCTCATGAGGTCACAATTTTATTATATTATTTAATTTTATATTTTAATAAAGAGACCTCATTAGGTCGCTAAGATATTATTTAATTTAATTTTATATTATTTTAAAGTAGAGACCTCATGAGGTCTCTGTTCTGCATTTATTTTTGGAGACCTCGTGAAGTCTCCATAATGAAATTTACAGAAAATATAATGAAGAAAAGAGACCTCATGAGGTCTCTTTTCTGCATTTATAAAATATAAAATGTTTATTAGAGACCTGATGAGGTCTCTATTATGAACTAGCTGAAAAAATTAATACAAAAGGGAGACCTCATAAGGTCTCTTTTCTACATTTATAAAATAGAAAATGGTAAATAGAGACCTCATGAGGTCTCTATTATGAAATATCTGAAAAAATTAATGCAAAAAAGAGACTTTATGAGGTCTCTATTATGAAATATCTGGAAAATTAATGCAAAAAAGAGACCTCATGAGGTCTTTATTATGAAATATCTGGAAAATTAATGCAAAAAAGAGACCTCATTAGGTCTCTTTTACTGGAAAAAAACTGGCAGAAAATTATTGTTTCTGCAACTTCGCATCACCTGTCATTTTAATTCAGTACCCAAATCAAACTCAAAGAGCTTCAAAAACTCAATTGAAGCAATACATTTACTAAATATTCTCTTATCAACTCAATTGCTACTCACTTCAACATAATTATATATTAAACAAAAACCATGATATCCATAAGTTATATAATATATTCCAACGTTATCATGTATTCACAAAACAAATAATTCCCATCACAAAATTATAAAGTTAACAAAATGATCCATAAGTTAACTATCACAAGTCTAAACTTCACTAATGTGGTAGTGTGTTTGCCACATAATCATCACTTTCTTCATCACTACTAATCTCATGGGTCATATTTCTTTGTTGACCATACATTGAATATTGAGTAGGTTGAGATTGAGGAGGTCGAGGAGGGAAAGCGACATCACCAGAACAAGGGGGAATCCCTCCTGAGGCAAGTAATGCATCGAATTGAGCTTTAAGACCCGCAAACTGTAATTCCAACCACCTTTCCCTAGCCCGTGATTCTTCGGCTTGGCAAGATAGCTCAACAATCTTTTTCTCCATAGCCAAATTTTTCTTCATTGATTCATCATTATTTGAACTATTTAGGCCTTCAAACTCAGAAGAAAATTCACGAAAGGTTTTATGCAGCATTCCATATGCATACCCATATCTACTCGGCCCACAAGTCAAGTCTAACCAAACTCTCTCATCCTGTTCTTGAGTAAGTGGCATACCTCGATTTTCTTCCGGCAGAGATTGTTGTAAATCCTCCAAAGCTTGAAGATATCGATTATAAATTGAATGTTATCATATGAGAATATAAATTTAGAAAATAAGTAATTATTTTTTAAAATTAGAGGCTTACATAGGTCACTTCAGCTTGCGGTTCAACCCACACGTCTGGATCTTCAGGATTTTTCTTCTTTCTAATGTGTGTTGCCTTAAATGCCTCAGCTTGAGTTATCGGTCTTCCTAGTTCCTTTTCCTACATAAAATAATAAAGTTATAATCAAGAGTAATTAAATATTAATAAATAAAATATATAAACACAAAGAAAAATGATACACACCAATTTCCTCCTCACACATCCTTGACTTTGAGCACCACTTGTGTGTAGAGAACCACCCTTAGTAGATGATCTTGCCTTTTTACCGATCTCACTCATCTGCTTAAATTTTGGATCATATTTCCAATGCACGAGTAATTTTTCCCAATCATCCGGTAGAACCCAGCTAGGTTTGCTATTATCTCTACGAGCTTTATTAAACAAACTAGCAAGAGTATGCGTAGCTTTCTTGTGAAAGTTTGCACAAATTTTGGCCTCATGTTCCGAACGCCAAGCACATTTTTTCTACAATCAAAGCATAAATTATTTTATTTAATAAGTATTAATGAAGACAAGTATTTTAATAGTGTTAAACAAATAAATTCGAAAATACCCTGAACTCCAAAAATATTTGTCTCTTGAGATTGCTAGGGAACTTGCCCCATGTAGGATAAGCATCTCTATAGAGTTCTTTGATTGTCTGAGAAATGATCCCCACAACATCATCTGGATTGAAACTGTAATACAAAGTTTTAACATTTACAAGTTAAAACAAATACAATTAAATCATATAATAATAAACATACCATATTTTTTAAAAAAAAAACTTACGTGTATCCTCCAGGCTCAATGACAAGTCTATTATGCATGTCCCTCATGCCAACTTGTGTATTGTCATGACCAGGTGTATCTGACTGATTTGTGGTTGGAGTGTTAGGCTCAGAACTATTACGTTGAATGCAAAGACTCGACATCATAAGTTGTGAAGCAGATGATGATGATGGTTGTGAGTCTGCAGGGTTGTGAGTATTAGTGCGAGAGACACTAGACGTTGGTCGATTATCCTCTAAAGGCAAAACACTGTATCCCTGTGGGGTAGCATTCCCTGATGTGGTCATCATCAAAGCTACCTGAGGGGGCGGCTGAGTATATTCCAGTGGTGGATGCATATAGGTCGAAGGAGGATTAATACGTGGAGGCACGGTCGGCCTAGAATAGCAATGTGGCAGAGTGTCTTTTGGTGGGAGAGATGTTGTGTTGTGTGATCTTATATCTATACCTGTTTGTTGTCTACTAACCATACCTTCTTTATTTTTTTTCTTTTTGGGGCCATTATCAATATCTTTATTCTTACATTTACTTGTCATCTAATTGGTAACAGAAACATTCAAGTCAAAGGTTGTTAGATATTGAATATATGAGAGACAAACATCATCCAGTAGCTTATCTAGCAGTTCATCAGTTTTTAAAATAAAATAAAGCCACAACCAAAAGTACAAAATAATATCAAAAACAATATCCAACAAAAGGAACACGAGAACATATGAAGTTGAAGTTATTGAAATTAAAAAAAAAGGCACACAAGGATAGATTAATAAATTACACTCTGTATCATTAATAAATCTATAAAGCACTCAATACGGAGATACAATGGTAATTACTAATCCTCCTCGTCCTCATCCTCATCCTCGTCCTCATACTCATCCTCGTCCTCTTCCTCATATTCATCTTCATCCCCATCATCATACTCAAACTCATCCTCATGAATTGTTGCATTTGCCCCTTCATTTGTTATTTCTTCCATATCAACCTCTTCTAATATGTGTTCAGGATGCTCTAAATCATTTTCTAATTCAATATCGACATTGTGGTGAACAATTGATAAATCATCATTTTGGTATGCAAAATCCAACACGTTTTCAACTTCCACACCGCCCATGGGTTTGGTTTTAATAACCACCCACCAATCAGCTTTATCTGGACGCAAGGGATAAGGAACATAGTACACTTGCTTAACATTTTGTGCAATAATAAAAGGATCATAAGCTTCATATTCCCTTGTGTGCTTTACTTCAATGATATTATATTGTTTGATTTCTCTCATGCCTCTTTTGGGGGTTGGATCAAACCACTTGCATCTAAATAATATAATTTTTTTTGTAGGCCAACCGGAATACTCCATTTCCAAAACCTCCTAGAGTACCCCATAATAATCAACTCCATCTAGATTTCCATCACCACCTTTTACCCAAACACCACTATTGTTAGTTTTTTTATATTTGGAGTATTCTTCAGTAGTAAATTTAAAACCATTAACAACATACTTATTCATTGAATAAGTCTTGATGGGTCCCCAAGAAATGTCCTTCAAAAATTTGTCAAATTGACCATTTTTTGTGTCATAAATCTATAAATATTTAAAAAGTAAGAAATTAGCATCAATTAAATATAAATTTATTTAATAATAATAGTATTATGAAAATATTATAAGGCTTACGTAATCTTGAAACCACTTTGAGAAATTCTCAAATACTCTTTCATTGCCATATAAATGCACAAAGTAACTGTCAAAGAAGATGGATATTAAGTTAATAGTTTTGTCTTGTAATTACATATTTTAGTAAGAAAAAAAACTTAATCAACAAATGGTTTAACTTGTGGGCAATTCAATAAGACATGTGTAGATGCAGACAGCAACTCAATGGCACTAAGATTCCTCATTGTGCGTTTTTTGAACCTTTGCCTGGTCGATTGAAGATTGATAGTGGCTTCATAGTCTCACCACCATAGTCATGGCAATTGGGTCTATTTTGAAAGCATGACACACTTCTTTTAAAGTAATAAGAACCAAAATTAGTTATCTCCCTACCAAGATGGAATTGAACCATTGAGCCTTCAACTCTATGATTTTGTTTCATGCCCCGTTTACACTTTCCAATAGTCCTACATTATACATTGTTATCATTGATTTAAACAACATATTAATTTAAAAATATTAATAGTTAAATATTTACCTCTCAAAAGGATACATCCATCTATATTGAACCAGACCTCCAAGGATGTACAGGAAGATGCTCCATCACATCGAAAAATCCAGGTGGAAGAATATTCTCCAACTTATTCGTAATTACAGGAATATTCTGATCCATCTGAACTAGGTTGTCTTCCCTTAACGTATTAGAACACAAGTCCTTGAAGAATAAACTGATTTCAGTCATAGGTTTCCAAATTCTATCAGGCAAGCCACTAAATGCAACGGGGAGTAATGTTTCCATGAAGACATGCCAATCATGACTTTTCATACAATGTAATTTTCCATGCTCCATATCAACACATTATCCTAAATTTGAAGCATGTCCAGCAGGCATCTTAAGTTGCTCGACCCATTCACAAATTTTACTCTTTTGAACCCTTGTAAATGAATAACTAGCCATCGGCTTGAAGAACTTGTTGTTCTGTTTCTCTTGCAACCATAGCTCTTTTCGCCTGCAATATTCAGGTAAGTCCATTCTAGCTTTAACACTATCTTTTGTCTTGCCAGTGACACCCATTACTGTGTTAAATAAATTATCAAAGTAATTTTTTTCAATATGCATGACATCAAGATTATATCGAAGAAGATTGTCCTTTCAATACGGTAACTTCCAGAATATGCTTTGTTTTGTCCAGTTATGTGCAACACCATGTCCATCAAATTTATAGGGTTGTTCTTTTGTGACCTTTGGAAAGTTTTGAACCCTCTCCCAAACTTGTTCTCCAGTTAAGATTGGAGGAGGATAACCTTGTTCAACAGAATTCTTTCTGAATGCATTTTTCAAACTCCTAAACTCATGATCCATTGGCAAGAACTGTTGATGACAGTCAAACCAAGAATTTTTACGACCATGTTTCAAAGTGAATGATTTAGTATTTTCCATACAATAAGGACAAGCTTATTTCGCCGCTGTCATCCACCCTGACAACATGCCATATGCTGGAAAATCATTAATAGTCCACATTAAAATGGCCCGCAAATTAAAATTCTGCTTAAAAGACACATCCAATGTTTCAACCCCTTGAACCCACAATTTTTTCAACTCATCAATCAAAGGTTGCAACTATACATCAATCAATACTTTTGGATTCCGAGGGCCAGGAATGACACAATTGAGAAATATATATGGACTGGTCATACATATCTCGGGTGGAAGATTATATGGTGTTACAAATACAGGCCAACAAGAATATGGTGCAGCAGAAACAGAATGTGGCGTGAATCCATCTGAACATAAACCCAATATAATGTTACGTGGTTTAGCTGCAAATTGTGGATATATTCTATCAAAATGCTTCCAAGCCTCTCCATCAGATGGATGACACATAACTCCAGGTGGTCTTCTATGTTCATGGTGCCATCTCATATGAGGAGCAGATCTATTAGACGCATACAACCTCTTTAACCTTGGTATAATAGGTAAGTAATGCATTGCCTTAATAGGAACTTTCTTCCCACTAGCTGTCTGTTTATAACGACATTTTCCACAAAACTTACACGATTCTAGATCAATATCATCCTTATAGTATAACATGCAACCATTTTCACAACAATGAATTCTCATCGATGACATTCCTAACTTTGCTACCAACCTCTTTGCCTTATAGAAATTATCAGGTATCTCTAGATTTGGGTCAACTAAATCATGAATAAGGTAAATCACAGAGTCCATTGCCCCTTGAGGAACATTCCAATCTAATTTGATACTTAATAATCTAACCGCAATAGACAACTCTGAGTGTGGACTCCCCTCATATAAAGGCCGACTAGCAGATTCCAATTGTTCAAAGAAAATTTTACATTCAATATTAGGAGCTTCTTCACCTTGATTAGCAAAATCAAAATTAGAATGGACACCAAAAGCATCTTGAACCATGTCATCAATTCTATAATTTTGTGCATTAGAGTTCACATTGCTACTACTTTCACCAGGAACATAATGTTGGAATACATCAAAGTTATTATCAATTCTCCATGACTAGTCGACACAGTGTATTCTTTTTTAATCCCATTTCGATATATATGAAGCTCAACAGCATCTGGTTTTTCATAATTCAAACATTGACATTTATTACAAGGACACTTAATCATACCACTACGTTGAAAAGGATCTAATGTCTTTGCATACTCCACAAAACCAATGACACCTTCTACAAATTCAGGTCTTAGCCCCATTCGACCAAAATTAGTCATATTATACATCCAACTACGATCCATCTACATAAGAATCATACATTAAATTTGTCAAGCACTAACACAATAGTTACAAATTTAACTTATTAACCAACTTAACAAATTTCTAAGTCTAATTAGTCTAGTTTTAACTAAATTCTAATACTATAGTAACAAGTTTAACTTATTAACTAACTTAACAAATTTCTAAGTTTAATTAGTTTAGTTTAACTTAATACTAACACGATAGTTACAAACTTAACAAATAATTATTTCTAAAATTTAAAGCTAAGTGTCAACACTAGAGGGACACAAATTGATTTCCAAAAGAAAATCAATTTTGTCATCAATGGGATCAACTAGTGTTGGTACTTATGCTTAACAAATAATTATTTCTAAAATTTAAAGCTAAGTGTCAACACTAGATGGACACAAATTGATTTTCAAAAATCAATTTTGTCATCAATAGGATCAACTAGTGTTAGTACTTATGCTTAACAAATAATTATTTCTAAAATTTAAAGTTAAGTGTCAACACTAGATGGACACAAATTGATTTTCAAAAGAAAATCAATTTTGTCATCAATAGGATCAACTAGTGTTGGTACTTATGCTTAACAAATAATTATTTCTAAAATTTAAAGCTAAGTGTCAACACTAGATGGACACAAATTGATTTTCAAAAGAAAATCAATTTTGTCATAAATAGGATCAACTATTGTTGGTTCTTAAGCTTAACAAATAATTATTTCTAAATTTAAAGCTAAGTGTCAACACTAGATGGACACAAATTGATTTTCAAAGAAAATGAATTTATCAATAGGATCAACTAGTGTTGGTACTTATGCTTAAACAAATAATTTTGTGATATTTGGTTCTCATTTGTAGTATATTATGACTTATAATTATGTAGATTAATGTTAGGGATTGGGGAATTGTTGTTGATTCATGTTCACATCTCTATTATATGTATATCATTCTACATCTAACTATTATTATATGTATATGATTAGACATCTCAAAATTTTTATTTATTTTAGAGTAAATGAGTCATCCCAACTCTTATTAATTGAAAAAAAAAACAATCTTCACTTCACAAGTTCCCAATATTGTTTTTGTTTGATGAAAAAAGAGATGTTAAAGAGTAAAAATCACATATTATAAATTCATAACAACATAAGTATATGTGCAAAGTGACAATATCACAATGAGATATAAATATATAATAATACAATCAAATGAACCTCAAACACCTCACATCTCAATGATCTAACACATTTAGTTTCAATAACCAAAAATAAATAAATTTACCTGGAGATGGAGGTGCTGCTGCTGAGGCGACTGCAACTGGCGGCGGAGAGCTGGCGATGAGCGAGAGGGTCGACAGAGAGCGATGAGCGAGAGGGTCGACAGAGAGTGATGAGCGAGAGGGTCGACAGAGAGAGAGAAAGAGAGAGGCGGTCGACGACGAGAAAGAGAGAGGCGGTCGACGATCGACGACGAGAAAGAGAGAGGCGGTCGACGAGGTCAGTGAGAAAGAGAGAGAGAGGTGCGCGGTCGACCAAAAAAATTAAGAGAGAGGTAAGAAAGAGCTATTTTAATTTTGGCTAGGTTTTTGGTTTTGTTTAAGAGACCTCATGAAGTCTCTAACTTTTAAAAAATTAAATTAAATTAAATTATTATTTTTAATTTAACAAGTATAGACCTCATGAGGTCTCTACTTGTTAAATTAAAAATAATAATTTAATTTAATTGAATAATTAAGAAATTAGAGACCTCATGAGGTCTCCAATTTTATGAGAATTAGATTAAAAATTTAAAATTTTAAATAAGTAAGGTAAAAAAAAATTATTCATTATATTGACCTCACGAGGTCTCTCCTACATTGAAACAAAAATTAAAAGATTCTAATTTAAATAGCGACCTATTGACCTATTTTTGAGGTCTCTTATTATTGACCTATTTTTGAGGTCTCCATTTCTAGGTCTCTTTTTGGCCTTTTTTTAGTAGTGTTACAATATCTTTAGTAATTCTCAAAGCGACGATCTAATTATTCTTTTTAATTTTGAACAGATGATTAGTTTCAAGAATCCAATTGGAAGTCACAATTTCTGGTCACAAGTTCTTAGGATGCCCAATGCCTTGTGGTGTCCAAATAACAAGAAAAAGTCCTAATTCACGTGAAACCATAAGTAGTTGTACTATGCGAAGATATTTACCTGGAGATGGAGGCGCTGTGCTGCTGCTGAGGCGCTGCAACTGGCGGTGGCTGGCGAGCTGGTGGCGCGAGACCTGGCGGCGGAGCGAGAAGGTCGACAGAGAGCGAGGGTCGACAGAGATAGCAATGCGAGAGGGTCGACAGAGAGAGAGAAAGAGAGAGGCGGTCGACGACGAGAAAGAGAGAGGCGGTCGACGATCGACGACGAGAAAGAGAGAGGCGGTCGACAATGACGACAAGAGAGAGAGGCGCGCCGTCGACGAGGTTAGTGAGAAAGAGAGAGAGGCGCGCAATCGTGTAAAAAAATTAAGAGAGGGAAGAAAGAGTTATTTTAATTTTGGCTAGGTTTTTTGTTTTGTCTAAGAGACCTCATGAGGTCTCCAATTTTATGAGAATTAGATTAAAAATTTAAAATTTTTAAATAAGTTAGGTAAAAAAAAAATTATTACGAGGTCTCTCCTACATTAAAAAAAAAATTAAAAGATATTAATTTAAATAGCGACCTCATGAGGTCTCTTATTATTGACCTATTTTTGAGGTCTCCATTTTTAGGTCTCTTTTTGGTCTTTTTTTTACTAGTGTTACGAATCGTTGCCTTCATCAGGTCCCCCACTATGTGATGAATAAACACGGAATTACTGTTGTTAGGACTTAGTAGCATGCCATGATTCATGTATGTAGTTTGAGTAGTTGAAGAATTTAAGTGGTAATGAATTTGAGTGTGAGGAATCAGTAAGCTTCTTTGTTAGGTTCTTGCACTTGAACTATTCCTGTTGGCTACAAAAGGTTGACTGCACTTGCTTGTTCAAGATAGTTGTTGTATTGCACATTGCACTATTGCTTAACTTAGCTTAAAACATGTTGTTTTTTGCTTTACAGTGAATCCCCATTCCAGAAATAGAAGAGACATCCCTCTTTCCCAAAGAACGTGGTAAAAGACGTGATGGATGGTTAAAATGCTGAAGCTTCTGACCAACCACAGCAGAGCATGGAAGAAATCATGAAGATCATAATGAGGCTGGGACTCCGAAGAAGTGTCGGAACATCCAAAGTTCAAATCCCAGCAGAGACAAATGCTAGGTGATTTACCTATTAATTGTGCTAGTGAGAGTTAGAAAGTACCCGGTGTAATTCGAGCTAGCGCAAGCAGGCCCGAAACTACCGTTATCATACAAAAGGGCCCTGCAAGAGCCACAGACCCCTATGACATTGTTAACATAGGTGATTGTGGCTAAATTTTTGAAAATATTCTCTAGTAAAAAAAGTTTCTTAAAAATGAAAAAAATGACTTCCCTAGTTGAAGAGAGAAAACAAGTTCAACAAGTGACGTTGCACACTGATTGTATTCTCACCACCATCTAACATATCTCATTTTCACCCCACGAGTGACATTTCACACTAGTTTTCAGAATGCATGTTAAAATTATCCTTACACACAGAGGAAATGAAGTTTCAATTATTATTTTTTCGGTGCCTCGATTTTCGTGAAGCATAAGATGCTTCTTGAAAAGAAAATTTTACTCAAAAGTCCATGATTCACTCTTTTTTCCACTTACCTTTTTGACTCCTTTTCTGTACTAAAAAGTCCATGCATTTACACTATCACTTCAGGTTCTTCTTTTTCACACTTCATCTTCTAATTAATAGCCACTCCTCTCTAGTACTACTGTTTCTTACTAGTTGAGTGTTCATTCAACAAAAAAATGGGTTCAGACAACAATGTTCTTGCTGTAATTGCCAAAAATATTGATGTTCTTGCTTTGTAAGCATTCTCAATTTTCACCTACATATATTTGTACTAATGATAATATAATATTAGAGTAGGTAAAAGTCGTGAATGGATTGGTGGTCTGCTTATATATAGTCGGCTAATCCTTTGGCTTTTGGGATTAAGTTAGGCTCAGATGGCATATCTTTACGTAACCACACATTTTTTTGCTCTTGCTATGTAATTTTATCAACTCATTTCACATGCTAAAGGTTCAACATTTTTTGTTCCTCCAGGCCTCTAATCTCTCTTGTTTATCCTCTGTAAGTTACTTGATCTCTATAGTAAAGTTAAGAATGTAACTTTTTTAATTTTTTTTTCTTTTAGGTAACTGATTTAAATACCTTTTTGTTACTGATGATTTCATAATTTGGCAGGTATACATCTATTAAGGCAATTGAAACAAAGTCTCGTGCAGATGATCGACAATGGCTAACGTATTGGGTTCTTTATTCTTTGATTACTCTCTTTGAACTTAGCTTTTCTAAGCTCATTGAATGGTAAGCTGATTCGAGTTTTACATCAAATCAATAAATAAATTTTAGAAAAATGAACTAGTGATGTTATTTGTTTTATACTTTTCAGGTTTCCAATATGGTCTTATGCAAAACTAGCTGCAATATGTTGGCTAGTTTTACCTTACTTCAATGGAGCATGTTATGTTTATGAGAATTTTATAAGACCATTTTATAGAAATCCACAAGTTAAAATATGGTATGTTCCTTTGAAGAAGGATATTTTTAGTAAGCCAGATGATGTTCTAACTGCTGCTGAAAAATATATTGAAGAACATGGACCACAAGCATTTGAAAGGCTTTTAGCCAAGGTAAATCTATATTTGGTGTTCCATATATGGTCAAATCTCTTTATAATGGTGTTGTTTTGTCAAGAATGTTTTATCGTTTTTAGAGATAACATGAAATTGATTTTAAAATGTTATTATAGAGAGGGTTGGATGTGTATACTTATCCCCTAGAAAGGGGTTGCTCACGTTACCAAAGTTTGAAACACCCTTTCTTAGAGGTCGATTCAGGATTTTAATTAAATGATCAACAGCAGTGTAGCATTGTTCTTAGCTTATGTTCGTATTCCTTGCCATGGATCTAGTATGGGACGTTGCAAGACAAAATCAGAGTTAATGTTTGAGTGAATTAGGAGACCGGAAAGAGGTTTTCTTTTTTCTACATATTGTGTTGGTTCGTTAAGAGATAATCTGTGATCTCTCGAATTAAAGTACTCAAAAACCCGAAATTACTTTTCTGCTTCTTTTTCCTATATACTAAAATAACTAGAAAGAAAAACTGCACTATTACAAATTAATAACTACGACTAAAAAAATAACTATTGTTGTAATTATTGAATGACCAAGGAGTGATAACAGCTTATTCTTCTTTTTATGACAATTGATCCTGATTTGGTATATGTATGCATTAAAAAAGTTGTTAGATATTCGAGTTGAAGAAAGTGATTGTGTTCGTGATTGATGTAAAAACTACATTCGTCGGGTTAATTTCTCATATGGTCATCTGACTAGTAGTTATTGTCTCAGAAAATCACGTTTTTCTATTGATTTCAATTTTCCTCAACAATGAAATTACGTGACTTGCTGAGATAGTAATTATTAGTTCGTGAACATTTGAGTAAAGCACATAAAAGTACTTTTGTGTTGGATGCTTATTTTTACATGCATTAATTTTGAGTTTAGTGGTAATGATTTTAATTTAGCAGGCTGATAGAGATGCAAGAACCAGGAGGAACAACTACATGACCTTTGATGATGATTATCGATATTAATTAATTTCTCTTTGTACTATTAAATTACTTCTTAATTACTTACTTTGATGAACTATGTTTCGATAATCCTTTCAGTTTCCACTCATAATTAAGAATATTTAATCTGCTACGTTCAAATTAATTTTTTTTTTAATAATGAACAATGACACTCATTAGGAAAAGACGGTTTTGTTTTAATTATGGACTTTTTGGTCCATTAACAATATAAAGCAATTAACAAAAAGAAATAAATTTCATGGTAACATTATTGAAAATGTATTTATATTAATACAACAATAATCCAAATGTAAGGTGATGTACATGTAATTTTATCTTATTTTCTATTATTTATAGAGCACTTAGTATAACAACACTAAAAAAGTCTTAAGTACCCATCCAGGAACCATTGAGCCAACTAAATCATTTATTGATTGGGTGCTCTATATTAATTTTATACAAATATCTATAAATTTCTACATAGATATATATATTTCGTAACGAAGTTAATTGGTGCTCGAGCACCCGACGGACACCATGTGGATCCGCCTCTATTATAGAGATTGTTTTGATAGACTCTCTACTCGAATAAGTATATTAATAATAGGATATGTAAAATAAATAAATTTTTAAAAAAGTCATGCTAAAAATAATTAATAAAAAAATAAATATCAACCATAAATAAATATAATAACGGAAATGAAAAAAAGAAGAACAGATTACACTAAATCAAACTAAACAATCTCGATCACCTATTAATTTTCTATCATGGTATTCAAAATTTGATTATAAATGCATTTTTTTTTAATAAAAAAAGTCCCATATTCCTTATTTGAAAGAATAACATTTGAAAAATAAAGATTCATGGGATGACCGATATTTTTTTCTAGAAAAAACGAAAAGCACTTTGATTTTCTTTTTCTTTTTGACGAAGAATCAACGATTTGATTAAAGGAAAAAATTATTTAATTTAAAAAGTCATGTTTAGAATTCTCCTTTTTGACTAATAGAGAATCTCAAAACATAAATACATATATTTATTTTATTTTTATTTGTTTGCCTAATTTTAACTTAAAAAATAAAAAATAAAAAATTTTAAAAATATACAAATCATATAATCTTAGTTTTAGATATATCTAAAATATATTACATCAAAAAAATACATAATTTTTTTGAAAAATAAAAAATAAATTAATTAATTGAAACAGAGAAAATATATTTTTTGGCCTTATTAGTCAAAAAGACAAAACCAAACATCGCAATCATTCATCGTGGATTTCCAGGTTAGGTACAATTTTGTCGGGTGACTGACATGGATTAAATTAATTAATTTTAATTAAATAAATAAATAACAATTAAAAAAACAGAGATCATTGGTACAGATAACACCTAATAGAACATTAAGGGACGCACGTAGAAATTCTGATTCCTTAATTTTGTTTGGAATTATTAACAATTTTTACTAAAATATGGGTTTCTGAAAAAACCCTTTTTTTTACAAGATTGAAACAATTAAGGTTTCAATTTCAAGAACATATTTTTTATTCTTAAATTTCAAATACATTCATTGAATTGCATGTTTGTATTCATTTCTTGAGCTCCCAGATAATATTCTGGCTCATTAGATAATAATATCAAGGGGTTGATTAGTGAATCACCTCAAATTTTCAAGAAAAAAGAGGTAAAAATCCAATCTTTTTGTTATAAAATGAGACCCTTTTTGGTTAATTGAATTTATTGGAATTTTCTGGATTTTATTTTGTGTAATGTGAAAAAATGGTGACTTATTGGGGATTTTTTCATGTTGTTGTAGGAGTGAATGAGTGATTTCAGCTGCTGGGGAGTTGAAAGTTGATTGCTTTTTTTATATGTGAAAAAAGGGAATGTTTTGTTGAGGATTTTTGAAGAGTTGTAGAATGGGATAGATGAAGGAATTTGGTGTTGTTGTATTTGTAGCTAAGGGGATTGGATATTGTGTTTTTTGTATATGGGGTGTACTAGTAAGGGGAAAACTTTTCCCTGTGGTTTTTCAGATGGGTTTTGGTTCAACAGTTGGGGTTTTTCACCTAATAGTATTACCACTTGAATGGCTGATTTCCAAAGGTCTAGTCTTGCTGATAGGGACATTGATCAGGTAATTCCATTTTTCTAATTTGCCAAACTACTATAGACATACTCTATGTTGCTCGGACTTTTCTAAAATATTGTCGGGTGTGTGTCGTAGCCACGTTGGACCGAGGGATTTATCTGAACCTCCTTTGGCAGAAAGTTACATTGTATATACATGGTTAAAATTACTTATTATGTATATATATTACATGTTGAACTCCATTTTGGCTTCTTCGCGTGTATACTTCTTCATATTTTGAAATCCCTTTGGTGAAAATTTACATTGTTTATGCATGGATAAAATTATTTTTATGTATATATAGTAGATGTCGAACCCGCTTTTGACTTCTTCATGTGTGAACATCTTCATGTTTTGAACCTCTTTAGTGAAAATCCTGGTTTTGCCACGGTTGACATGGGTATGGTAGCATTTTTGGAGGGTTCGAGCAACATGTCTATAGAGTACATTATGAGGCTCTTGATTTAATGAATGCATTATTACCCTACATGTAGATATTGAACTTAAACTGTTCTGCTTGTTATCTGTTTTGTTGGTTTTGTTTCATTTGAAGGCCATTGCAGCACTTAAGAAAGGAGCAAATCTGCTGAAGTATGGACGCAGAGGAAAACCCAAGTTTTGTCCTTTTCGTCTTTCTAATGTAAGTTATTTAGTTATCTTATCGTTCAAAATATTATTTCCATTGGCAGTCATGGGGTTCACAAAATCAAAGTTGGAGTACAGTATCTACGCCTTTTTGTTCTTAATATCTGCAGCACACGGTAGCAGAGGACAGAAAAAAGCTTTGAAATCCTTGTTCTCTTAAAATCTTGATATTAAGGTTTCTTTCTATGCCTTAATTAGCATAGAATTGACAATTGCGACCTTTGAAACTAGAGACCACATCTAGGTACAAAATATGTTGTAGGCTATTTTGTCACCAAAGTATTCAGATGCGATAAGTAGTAAAAGGAATAATACACTTAGATGTTCTTGGCTAGAGTTAAAGGATATGATGGAAACAGAAAGAACTGCATTTAGTCATGCGTCATGGTGTTGAAAGTATTCCCTGTCACCCTCACAGAAGCAGCTAATAGAGAGAGATTTGAGATTATTCTTAGGAAAGCAGAAAGGAATTGCACAGAAAACAAACATTAGTAGAACTCACCACCAGAAGAACAAAGTGAAAATGTGCATTTCAGTGCTCCTTAGTATTCAAAATATGCATTCATGCTTGAACAGCAAGAGAAAAGCTTATTGAGTTCCTCTTTTTTCCTAAAATTATCCGCTTCCATTTATGTTTCTCATATACTGGACAAGATACAAGATATTGAATTGTTTGAGATCCTAGGGCCAAGAAAAATTTAAGAAGTAAACTTAATGTTGAATATCCCTTTGATTAAGTACTAATGTTTTCTTTGACTGCTTGGAAAACCTGATTATAAGTTGTGTTTATACCATTTCACTAAGGAATTTCTTGATGTGTCAGGATGAATCTGCAGTGGTATGGTACCACGACAAAGAAGAAAAACAGCTTGAACTGTGTCATGTATCAAGGATTATTCCTGGACAGAGAACTGTGAGTTTGAGTATTCCCACATCTTTCTTCCCTTATAAAGGAAATTTTTTCCCTCAAGTTCCATTTGAATGGAAGATTTGCAGGTTTTACTCTTTAAGAGAAGGTGGATTAAATTTTCTGATCATTGATCAGCAAGAGTAATTTCTGCATCGAGTTCTTTGTTGTGCTCTATGACTGATTTGTAAAGACCATATATTATAGTTCACAAGGGCATTGCTATTCTTATGTCTGTCGAGTTTAGATCCTTTTTCTGTGTGGTTTATACTCCTCTTCCTCTTGTGCTAGACCTTTATTTTCAAGTGGCTGACCAAAACAGTGGTAATTTTCTCCTCTTCAGGCAATATTCCAGCGGTATCCTCGACCTGAAAAGGAGTATCAATCATTTTCTCTCATCTGTAACGACCGGTCTTTGGACTTGGTAGGTTTCTGATTTGTCTTCTCAATGAAAATAAGTACTCTTTCCGGTCGGGAAAAATGACATTTTGATATTTACAAGTCTTAAAAAAATAATCTAGTAACTGTTATGATAATTCTGTGTAGATCTGTAAAGACAAGGATGAAGCTGAGGTTTGGATTACTGGGCTGAAAGCAATAATTACGAGGGGACGCTCTCGCAGAGGAAAATATGATGCAAGAAGTGAAACCATGTTTTCGGATAGTCCACTTGGTCAACGAGTCACCACATCAACTTCATCTATTGTATGTTGGCATTTTGTTGTGCCTTCAGTTGTGTGTGTTCATTCTTCCTCTCCTCTGACCTCTTCCCCCTCCAACTGATACAAAATGTTGTATGACATCTTTTTGCCTCAGGATCAAGGAGACAATCAGAGAACTGAGAGTTTACCTCAGAGCAGGCTTGGAAAAGCCTATGCTGACATTATTCAATACACTGCAGCTGGCAAGAGTCCTACGCTTGCTGAAACAGGTTCCTTTAATCTTAGCTCGTTGTCTGCTGGAGCAATTGACAACTCAAATGCTCGAAGTTCTACAGCTGATACATTTCGAGTTAGTTTATCCAGTGCTCTAAGTTCATCCAGCCAGGGTTCTTGCCTTGAAGACTTTGATAACCTTGGAGATGTCTTCATTTGGGGAGAAGGCACTGGCAATGGGCTATTGGGTGGTGGCAAACACAGAATTGGTAAATCATCTGGCACAAGGATTGATGCTAATATTCCCAAATCACTGGAGTCAAGTGTGGTTCTTGACGTTCAGAATATTGCTTGTGGTAATAGGCATGCTATGTTAGTCACAAAACAAGGAGAGGCGTTCAGCTGGGGTGAAGAGGCAGGGGGCAGACTGGGCCATGGGGCGGAAACAGATGTTTCACATCCCAAGCTTATCAAAAATTTCAAAGGAATGAATGTTGAGATGATTGCATGTGGGGAATATCATTCATGTGCTGTTACATCCTCTGGGGATCTATACACTTGGGGTGATGGTACTAAAAGTTCGGGTCTGCTTGGACACAGAAGTGAAGCCAGTCACTGGATCCCAAAGAAAGTATGTGGCCTCATGGAAGGCTTAAGAGTGTCTCATGTTTCCTGTGGGCCTTGGCATACAGCTCTCATAACATCTGCTGGCCGCCTGTTTACATTTGGAGATGGAACTTTTGGTGCATTGGGTCACGGAGATCGTTCTGGATGTATTACTCCTAGAGAGGTGGAAACTTTCAATGGATTGAAGACACTCAAGGTTGCTTGTGGTGTTTGGCACACTGCTGCTGTAGTTGAACTAATGAGTGGATTGGATTCCAGACCATCTGATGCTCCGTCTGGAACACTATTCACTTGGGGAGATGGAGATAAAGGGAAACTAGGACACGGTGATAATAAACCCAGACTAGCTCCCGAGTCCATAGCAGCATTGGTTGACAAAAGTTTCAGTCAGGTAGCATGTGGTTATGCCATGACTGTTGCTTTGACAACTGCAGGCCGAGTATATACGATGGGTAGTAATGTTTATGGCCAACTTGGTAGCCCTCTAGCTGATGGAATGTCTCCAATTTGTGTGGAAGATTATTTCGTTGACAGTACTGTAGAGGAAATTTCTTGTGGTTCACATCATGTTGCAGTTTTAACTTCCAAAACAGAAGTTTATACATGGGGAAAGGGTGAAAATGGGCAACTTGGTCATGGAGACTGCGAGAATAAGTGTACACCTACTCTAGTAGATATATTGAGGGATAAACAAGTAAAGAGAATAGTGTGTGGCTCAAATTTTAGTGCTGCTATTTGTGTTCATAATTGGGCATTAAGTGCTGATAATTCTATATGCTTTGGATGTCGTATCCCTTTCAATTTCAGAAGAAAACGCCACAATTGTTACAATTGTGGGTTTGTCTTTTGCAAAGCATGCAGCAGCAAAAAGTCACTTAAAGCATCATTAGCCCCAAGCACAAACAAGCCATATCGTGTCTGTGATGATTGTTTTGACAAGTTACAGAAGGCAATAGAATCAGAACCTTTCTCCCGAGTTCCAAAAGTCAAAGCTGGAAATGCACTTTATAAGGCAAATGAGCAGACAGATAAAGAGAGTGGGCTTCCTCTATTAGTAGGTCTTACTTCCAGACTCTCATCTTCTGACTCATTCAATCGTGCTCAGGGCAGAATTTCTAGGGTTGATCAGTACGAGAACCGTGCATCTTCTTTTCAAACTGAAAATACCCCAAGGGAAAGCTTTTCCTTGTCCAAATCACCAATCAGTGCATTTCGAGTTTCCAAAAGTCTCTTCTCAGCTTCTCTTCCAAGTACTAGAGTGGTCTCTCAGTCAACATCTCCTTTGTTAGGAAAGGCAAGTGCATTGTGGCCTGCCATACCAGCTTCATATCCTCCTGTTCGTACGGCTGAAGTAGTGGAAGATAATTTGAAGCCAATTAATGATAGCTTAAGCCTGGAGGTCAAACAATTGAAGGCACAGGTGAGCTATTTTTATGTTGTGAAAGAATTTTTCAGTTTCTTCATTCTAAATCCTAGTGATTGTGTTTTCTCATTTCTATATCTCTTTATGGCTTCTTGGCTCTCCTGCTGACGATAAATCTCTGTTCCTTGTTCAAATATTAATACTAATATTCAGAAGCACTCCGCTAGTTCGGCCTCTCATTAAGTTCATGAGATGCTAAAACAGATAGAGCAGTTGCTAAGTTTCAGTTCTTTCTGAAACATTTTACAGCGTCTCTGCTATTTTATATGCTTCTACGGAAGATTCAAATTATAAACATCCCATATGGAGCTGTCATTGGACCAGTTCAATAGAGCATATAACCTTCACATTTAAAACTGATCTTTCCATGTGGCCAATGTGTGTGCATGCGTGCGGTGTTATCAATACATGTGTATGCATGCGGAAACAGCCTCTCCACTTTCACAAGGAAGGATAAGGTCTGCGTACACATCAGCCTCCCTAGACCCCATTTGTGGGTGGTATGTTGTTGTCGTCGTACACATTATATTGATTTTGGGTGCTAAAAGATTAGGTTCCTTAAATGATTGAATTTTTTGCTTTCTAAATAGAATCTGTGTTAAGTTACTCAGTTATTTCAGACCTTATTTTAACTCTTAACAGTTCTTCCAATCTCAGTTCACTGAGTTTTAAGTCTGTCTACCCTGTCAACCAATTTTCCCTAGTATATCTTCGTCTTTTCAATCTCATATACCATTCTCGAGAAATTGATAATGTAGCAGAATTATTCATCATCTACTTGCATATACATTTCCACCGTCTTCTACGATTTCTACCTTGCTATAGTCTTGAGTTCAGCTCTTCTTAGGAAAGGAAGGTATGTTCTTGTTCGGCCTCCCGAAATCTCCTCCCTCCCTATTTAACCATCAACTGTTTCTCTTTCCGATTATCCAGGTTGTGTTGTAGAGATAACTAGGCTTCAAGAAAATATATGTTGACTTTATGTGTGAAAATGGGCTGACTTCTCTTTTCTAGGCTACCTTTAACATGACTGCCTACACATCTACACATCATGAACCATCACGCAGGCATATCGACAAGAAGAAGAAATGAGGAGTGAAAACCATTTTAAAATCTTTCTCCAGCATACCAATTTCTTAAGAATGAAGTTGTCTTACCTCTGAAAAACATTTTTGAATTTTGTATGCATGCCCACCTGCTTTTAGTTTGACAAGGAACTAATTACAATCTTTGTCCAGCATCTTAAATAGCAAACAAACTCCTATCAGATACCTTATAACACACGTGTATGATCACTAGCTGCGCATCTTTATATAATAAGCTCATGGTCGATCAAGATGGCAACTTAAATAGACTAGTATTGGATTTGGGACTAGGTGGGAATTTCAGCGCATTTACCTCATGCTATTGGATTTCAATTAGTGTTTACATAGTTAATCGCGACTAATATACACAATAGTTTAAATATTCTAGAGAATCTAGACGCAAACCTCTGTGAGCAACTAAGTGAAGTGATAACAAAAGTTTCACACTGCTAAGCTTGACTCGAAAAATATTTGTAGCTGGAAGAGCTTGCAAGCAAATCTCAACTTCTAGAAGCTGAACTTGGGAGAAAGACAAAGCAGCTGAAGGATGCAACTGCAAAAGCTGCAGTTGAAGCAGAGAAAAGAAGAGCAGCGAAACACGTGATCAAGTCTCTGACTGCCCAGGTTAGTTTATCTTTAAATTCAGATGCTTAATCTCCAATATTTGCATATTTATTGCACATAAACTACATGTGGGAACTTCACCTATTAGTTTGGATATTGTAATGTGCATGTTATTCATTCAATAGTATATTCTGTTTATTGCTGTTTTGGCGTGGCATAAATTTACATGGTACATACTAACTAACATATGCATGACCTATTAGGTTCTCATTATACATCATAGCTATTTGAGTTTCTCAGGAACCAGTCAGAGTATGTAAGTATGTCTTCGGTGTTCTTGTTAATTTAGTTATGTCTTATATTTTCTAGTCATTGCATAAACTCGCTACATAAAATGAGTCAATTGTTTATAAGCTTTGGGGAAGCGTGTAGGATTTTGCCAATGTGCATTGTTAGTTTATTACTGTGACCTATATTCTAATGGCATGGATAATCCAACTTTCCACAGCTGAAGGAGGTAACTGAAAGGCTTCCAGAAGAGCAGGTCTCCACCAACAATTTAGATTTTAATGTTGAACAAACATCGTTTAACTGTACCCGTCCTTCAAATGGTAAATGTGTAACTACCACAACCCTAACCGAGTGCAGTGGTAGTTCTAATACTGTTGTCTCAGCTAAGAAGTCTAGAGGGCAGAAGCCAGAACGCATGTTACAAGTTGAACCAGGCGTGTACCTATATCTTATTTCCTTACCTGATGGAGGCAATGAACTGAAACGAGTTCGTTTCAGGTACTTATCCTTTAACCTATTTCATTTTTTACACGGTATAATCATGTAATGCTCTGATCAATAGCTTCAAATTGCTGGAAATGAGCATTTAGCGAGAGGAATAGAAAACAATGACTTGAGCTGAAAATACCTGCAGAAGTTGTTCAGTTATCACTTAAATTGTTGCTCGTACATTTCGATATTTTCGTCTTCTGCCTCACTTTATTTCCACCAGAATGACAAAAGAGATTAAATCTCAACATATATACATATCTTTCCTCTTGTCAATTGAGAACTAATAACTGTGTTGCCCCAAAGTGGTCACGCTAGATGGCTTAGCGAAAGCCTTTGAATCGTGGTCGTGCTTGAATTCAACTCTTTCTTTATCCAAAAACTGTGCATTCTATTGAAAAGTTTCACTTGCCTTGTTCATAAACTATGAACCCAAACACGACCACGATTCCAAAGAAAAGAATTTTCATAAAACTATGAATGGGATGAATGTTCATCCCTTGGCCTTCACACTATTGCTATAGATTTAAGGTTCTCATAAAACAGTCTATTCGACATCCAAATAGATGGAGTTATACTCTCCATACGGCCATACCTACCCTAACGAAAAAGTGTCATCAGAGATCAAACAACGACTACATGAAACATAAAGCATCCTGTTGCACAAAGTAGTATGTGTTGCAGATTAATCTTTATAACTGCTTTATTTTGACTCTGCTTCAACTTGAATCATAACTTATTTCTTGATATGTTTACTGAAGTGTTTCATTTGCTTATCTTACAGCCGGAAATGCTTCTCAGAGGACGAGGCAGAGAAGTGGTGGAACGAAAATGGACAAAAAATCTGTGAGAAGTACAACATCACACCAGAACATGTCTAGTAACAGTACATTTTGTCATGTAAAAAGACGCTGAGGAAGGCTATCCAATGGATTTTTACAATCATCTCTGTTCTTCGCGATAACACAGGAATTTTTGGTCATTTTTGAGCAACTAGAAACTAGAACAAGGAGCAGCAGCAGCATCCAGGAATCAGCTGAAGACAGAGGAAAAGGTTATGGAGAGATTAGAAGAATCTGAGTTTTAGTTTGTATTTTTTGTATATCGTTTTTGACGCGATTTCGATGATTTTATTATAACTATAGCTAGTTTTCATGTAGCAAAATTAGCGAGCAGAATCAACCAATTTGTAGGTACAGCTTTTCTTTTTGAATTTGATATAACAGTCAGAGTTGCACATTCTTTTATGTTATATACATCATCATGTTGAAAGCGTTGCCTCAAACGGGTCCTGCAACGCGCGATTCAAATTTAACTGGACTTCAGTATAGATATCGGAAGCCATGTGGAAAATAAAAAATAAAAATCACGTACAAAAGTATTTTATTTTTTTAGTGTTTGCATGTGTAGATTATTATTCTTTTCAAAATTCAACAAACTGATATCTACAACCAAAAATGAAATATTGCTTCATCTTGTTATCATAGTACATGGAAGTTAAAATGGGCAAATTACACATTTGGTCGATCTGCTAAAGATGATTTATGATATCACAACGTATACACTAATTTGTATCAAAAATAAAATATGTATATCATGTAAAATATACATTTGTTGGTTATAATTTTGGTGGGACTGCTCTTTATGTCAATTTCTCAATTAGATTCTTGGAGGGGTCGTTTGTTTGGTGGGATGGAATAAATAACGACATCTCAAAGTAATTATTTTATTTCACATTCTATATGGGATTATGTATTCCATTATACTAAAATTGTGGGATAAAATAATTTTCATTTGTGTCAATTTGTGTGGTACACTGTGCTCTTTAATCTGTTCAAATTTTCGCTTTACCCTTAATTAAACAAGGCATGACCATATAAATGAACGAGAAGTGTTTTAAATTTTGTGTCAAGTTGAATATTGTCTTATAAACTCATTACCAAACGAAGGATAAAACAATCACATCAGATATCATAAAATTGAATCTATTATCTTTATCCCACTAATCAGACGATCGCGAGTAATTATGGGCTTTGGATTAACATAAGAATGTAATAGAGTCAAGAAGGAAGTTTGACAATGAAAATGAAAATTTTGGGTGAAAAAGTGAGCCACGATTTGCCATTCTTTTCTTGAAACGTGTGCATTTAGGACCAATCATATTTAGTTGACAAAGACATAGGAAGTATGATTTTTGACTTCACTTTTTTTAATTGATTTGTTGGTTTGTCCTTTCAAACAAGAAAATAAGCCAAACATGTCATATAAATATAACCTAGTCATTCATGGTTATTACTTACCCAATCCAAATTTCCTATTAAAGGATGATAATTATTTTCAACATATTTGATGTGAGCATAGAAAATAAGATTAATGGATATATAAGTAGCATCAAGGTCGTCACACCACATGATTAGAGGAGAGGGAAGAAAGAAATTAATTTCGCAAATTTTGTGTAGTAAAATGAATGTTAAAATATGTATATGTAATACGGAGTATTATAAAAGCTTGTCATTTATTATATACCCTTTTATATACTCATGCGTGAACACTACCTAGTCATAAGATAAAGATAACAACTTAATTTTTCACTTTTCCACCAAAATGGAGAATTAGTTAATATAATTACTTTAACTATAAAATTATTTCAACAAAATTAAAATTTAAATAAAGTGAATTGAAATATCGTCTAGGTATCAAATATCGACATTGACCCATCAATTTTTTTATTTATTTTTTATCAAACTGTTCGTGGGTCTTGTGGTTAAGGTGTCAACTTTTGTCCAAGACGAGAATCGCCATTAGAAGACTTGAATGATATTCATAAAGTCTGTCTTACAAAATCGAAGGGAGGACACATTTTTGCGTGGTTATTTGATTTCTTATATAGAAAAAAAAAATTGATAGTATTTCTCATAAACATATAAGGCATGTTTTGAACATAAAAACTCATCGATAAAAATTATAATAATATACTTGAAATTGAGTTAAATAATATGATATGAATCAATTTTTTATAATATAATATAATTACATGACTTATCCATTTTTTTTTTAATACAAGAGTTGCCTATTAAAAGTAGTGGTCTAAAACCAATATTTAATGAAAGACCTATAATGTCTTTCTTTTTTTCCATATTTATTTTTTGTAAGATATTTATCATTTGTTTGCAATACAATCTGTTAGATAATATTGTATCAAAGTTTATTTACTAATATGAAGATACGAGTGGTTTAGTTTAAATTTTTAAAATATTATCTAACATAAAAGCGTAGACAATTTCTTCTTAATTTATAATTTATATTAGGTAAGCGAAATTCTTGTCCTTTAAATAGTGACATTATTTAGAATTTTCTTTTTGTGTATTTCACTTATAAAACTTATACTACTAGTTATTATACTACTACTTACGTATTTAAAACTTTAAATATATATATATATATATATATATATTTTATTTTATTTTTTTGTTTTTTTTCCTCTAATGTATAAATCAAATATTTATATCACATTTATTATTCGTGCAGTTATAATTAGACAACAATATTGTAATTAACGAACGAATAAGTGATAACTAGTAAAATAAATTTTATCAGTGACATATACACCACATATAGTAAGATTATTCAATCAACACAAACAATAAAAGTAGGGACTTATAATTGTATAAAGCGAGAGAAAATTATATAAATGCATGCAAATACATATATATTCGTCCTATACACTTATAATTATACAATATAATTATTTCCCTGTCCAAGTCTCTTTTGTTTTTCTCGTTTTATACAAAATTAAAATTGTATATACTTTTTCTCTTTCTTGTTTTATACAATGCGATTCAATTGTACATTCACTGCACAAGTCTTTTTTTTGCCTTTCTCTCTTTTTCGTATTATACAATTCAAACTGTATATAATTTCTCTCTCTCTCGTCTTATACAAATCAATTTTGCCTTTCTTGCTTTCTCGTTTTATACAATTCAAATTGTATATAATTTATCTCTTTGTCGCTTTATACAATTTGTTTTAATTGTATATGTATAGTGAATTATACATATATAAGTTTAATATGAATCACAATTATGTAAAAATGCATTTATGCAAACTTTGTTATAACATACAAACATAAATTTTATATTTGTTATATGTAAAAGTTGTCCATAAAAATATCGATTCGTTAATTACAATAACTCTGATTAATTATAACTGCACGAATAATAAATGTGAGGTAGATATATGATTTATACATTAGAGCAAAAAGTGTTTTGACCAGTGGGTGGTGGTTATTTGATTCATAGGGCTTAAATTATTGGCATTGCCAACAACAAAATGAGTGGTCCTCTTGAAGCCATAGATGCCAATTTTTGCTTAATTAAATGAATAAGAAGATCTACTTTATAGGGACTATTTTACCAAAAAAATGTGGTTAATTTATGAGCACTACAAGTGCATATTACACCAATTAAATCATTTTAATTTATGTGATATTTTAGTTATCGAGAGTTGATTTAATTAATTTTTGAATTAGATTAGAATAATTTAATATTTTAAATATTGAAGATTATATAAAAGTTGCAATTCGTCTTGTCGATCTTGAGCCGGAGGAAGTATTTTCTTATCTAGTCATTGGTATTTGAAAAATCACTCGACCAATCAATTCATATTTGAATACACATGGGGTTCAATTAAAGTGAAAGCGTTTTAATAAAGGCTTTTTTATTTTTATTTTTAAGCTCGAACTCGAGATCTATATATGCTTAAATGTGGAGAAATCTCATTCATCCATCATAGTCCATATCCTCGATGTTTAAAAATCATTCACCCTCATCCCTAGTATTGACATTAAATCAATAGATACATGTATTTGCACATGCACAACTATTTAGCATTTTACGATAATAAGCATGCCCTCTTACTTCATTAATATCATATAACTATATAAATATTATATATATAATTCGATATAAATACCAAAGGTAGATAAATATTTATCAATATTACACTAAGGTAAATATTATCTAACCTTATACTGTACTATTGTTTTGCATAGAGAAAAATAATTGTTTTCAGAAAAAAAAAAAAAAGAAGAAAAGAGGCAACAATTTTGGTTTTTTCTTTGGGGACCCAAAAATATGCATACATAAAGTTCTTTTTTTCTTTGTAATGTTCATCTATGCCCAGACAGCTTCTCTACAAGTGCATGTTACATAAAAATTTGGTCTCAAATTTTGTACACAAAGTGAGTTCACTATTTTTCTTTTTACTAAAAAAATATATATTCAGAAATGAAAATTGTATTTCATTGTAATAACAATATTGACCATTATGGCAATAACAATATAGAATATAAAGTCTTGAAGGGCACGTAGAATCTATGTCCTAGATGTGGATGAAGATAGAGACTTTTCAAAGATTTCATTCGATGATATATTTCTCTTCTATTGTTCTTAGATGGATCTCTCACTCTTGATGAAGAAAAAGACTTTGATCGTTGAAAATATAATCAAATAATAAAAATATTTGTTTTTAAAAATAATTTAAGCTTTTAGATGAGTCACACACTTTAACACGACATCATAACAGACATATGTCATGAAATCAACTCTCATTTTAAAAAAAAATTTCTACGTGATTGATCGATAATTATATAATTCATTATAATTTTGATTTTTATTCAATTATGAATCATTTGATATGATATATAAGGTATATTAATTGGGGTATACCATCTCCTAATTTTAGGGCATTTTGTTCCCTTGGAATTCAAATTAGAATAAAATAATGTAATGGTATTATTGAATCTATGTTTGGCGGTATAATACTTTTTTTTTTCCATTGCTATATTTTCTTTACTGAACAAAAGCACCAATAGCATTAAGCAACTCTTATAAACCATTTTTTTTCACAATTTTCCTTCATAAACCTTCCTCAACTGTTCCTCTTCTTTGACTCTTCTAAGCCAAAAAAATCCATCGACTTGATTTTTACCTTCTTAAACTTCTTTAGCATTGATTCTTGATACTTTTCTCTTGCAGATTTGCTGTTTTTGTTTTTTTTTTTTTCAATTTTTTCTAGCAAAGTTCAAATTTTGCTGGCACTTTGTTCAATAGATGTTACTGTAAGACAAAGGGTTGGATTCAGATAGCCACCTTCAAGGCAAAGGTTTGGTCTTTTTTGGGTTTCTCTTGGTTGTACAAAGCATTTTTTGAGTTGGGTTTTAGGGGTTTATGTTTTTTTTTTTTATATGTTTTTATTTGCATACTTTGTGTCATTTCTGAATTGGGTGTTTGAATCAGCTGTTACTTTGCTTAAGTTTAGGGTTTTGGCTCTTAATACTAGGTTGTTGTCTGTTTGAATCCTTGTTAGGGATTTTATCAGAGTGGTGTTTGTATGATTAGTTGTGTGTTACCAAGTGATTTTTGAATAACCCCACAGTCTTGATTTTCTGGTAAAAGATAATCTTGATTGGAAAAATGGTAACTTTTGTGCTACTAGATTTGAGATCTTTGATAATTTCTACTACAACAACATACGCGGTGTATGGGGGGTAGAGTGTATCAGACCTAACTCTTATCTCGAGGAGGTAGAGATGCTGATAATGTCTTTTAGTACTATGTAATTTCTATCATGTCAAGCTGGAGGTCTTGTACTAGGCTCTTGCAATGTAGGTATCTTTATTTTTGCCTATTAGATGATGATTGAATTACTTTTAATGAAATGCAAATTGTTGTTTTGATTTCTTATCCCACCAGAGCTGCTTTCTGCAGTTCAGCTTTTGATTAAAGACTTTATGGATTCCTATTAAAGTCAAGCATTTGGTTGAAAAGGCTTAATCTTTTCTGTGAGTTAAAGTCATTCATTCTGTAGAAAAGTCTTAACCTTTTGTGGAGAACTTTTTGATGAGTTGATTCTTTTTTATAACCTTTTTCAGGATTCTTTGTTATGGTAATCTCATACATGTGATGGTTTGCTGATGCTACAGTTTGTTTGTATGAATTTTCACTTTTGGGGTCTCTGTAGGGTAAACATTCTGAGATTTTGAAGGAGCCAAAATACATGAGAAGTATAAATTTTCTAGGACAGTGTTTCTCTCTAGTGTTGCTCCTACAATGTAGAATCCAGATCTGGATAGGTTGTAAACAGTGGACAGAGAAAAAATGAGACTTTTTTTGAAGCCAATCTCTAGTATTCTCCAAATCAATTTTTCCATTTTCAACAGTATTAGCCCCTCCATTTTCTTAGTTCTTGCATTATTTGAAGATATTACAGCTTGAGCACTATACAATGCAAATGGGGTAATATCAGTATTTAAGTCAGTAGGTATGGAGTAGTTACCCTTGTCTCAAAAAAAAAGTCAGTAGGTATGGAGCACATACAATTTTGGGATGAGACTTTTTGGCGATACTCAGTTGTTACTTGAGGATTTAGAGCTTTATGAACAAAATAGACAAATAATATAAGCTAAATAACTCTTTTTAGAATATAATGGAAGTTGGGAAATCAGAAGAGATGAACATTTTATTGCGATAGGGTGGCAGGTCATGTTCCATGAACCTTAATGCTGCAAAGGCTGACCGGAGCACTAAGCATCCCATATTCACGCAGGGTCCGGGGAAGGACTGCCACTTAGGGGTGTGATGTAGGTACTAACTTGATGCAAGCATCAATGACTGATTTCACAGCTCGAACCCATGACCTATAGGCTATAGGTCACACAGAAACAACTATACCATTCCTCCAAGTCTCTCCTTAATGCTGCAGTACTTGATTAATAGTTCAAACTCCCAGAAAGTTGGAGTAGTCTATCGGTTGTGTACGAATTACCTTGGGGGATCACAATAGTGGTACCTATAGAGTCTGTTTTATATCTCCATCTGAATGCATTTTTCCAGCCATGACTTTGATATTCCTCGGTATATTGTATATGCATTAGTATGAAATAAGTTCTTATCTCAAGATCCTGAAAGAAGATTCTCCAAGGATCATTATATTATGCCCAAAAAGGGGATATTTCTGTGCAAGTAACATCAAATTCATTTACTATCCATAGCAATAGGTTAATTTCTATATTTTTATAGCTTGTTCCTTGTCTGGAATAGATTCTCTTTTTTCAGTTTAACCCAAAAATAAGTATCATGTATCAGTTTCAATCTAGGGAGTGGGAGTACAAAGGTTCTTTTTAGACTTGACACATGATCCTAAAATATATCAGTCTCTTTTATTGAAAATGATATTTTCTTTCTCAATTCTGAAACTTTATGCTAAAACTTTCAACCTTCAGTTCCACTCTGTTGTTGAACTCGTGTGATTTTTTGTATCTTCTTATTGATGGTACCTTTTATTCTCAGGTGATTAGTTTTCCAACTTTCCATATGCCTAATTATAGCAGTGCTATGTTGGAGCTTCATGGAGATATCTAATGTGCTTGGAGTTGAGCTAAAATGAAGACCACCAAGGTTGTTATTCTGTATTTCAGCGAGTTCCCTTTCTTGTAATCTGATCTTTCATTTCTTGCTGTTATATGTGCATTCTTTTGGCAATGCGGCCTATCATTTTTCTAATGGTATTGAAATGCTGCTAATTGGAAACAATATTATATAATGATGCACTCTACTAAATGGTTAGAGAATAATTATTTTTTCTAAAGTTCTGAAGTGCTTATGATTTTAAGTTAAAAATTATCTGTTGGATAGCTATTATTCATATATGGAATCTGTTTTCTTCTAATATATTACGAAAAAACTACAGCCAATCAAAGCAGAAAAAAAACTGCAGCCAAACAACACAGAAAAGAAACCATCAATTCAGGCTTCTCACGAGGCCCAAAATGACCAGCAGAACCATATAGCAGATACCCCTGTAGCTGATGCAGGTTCTGTTTCTGCATCAGGCAATGATAACAGAAAAGTTTCACGTGAAGATATTGAACTTGTAAGACAGTCTTTAAGTTCTTTATTATGCCTGGATATTATTCATTGGGAAGTTTTACCGGGGTCTTTTAACTTTATGATGACATATTTGTTGCAGGTCCAAAACTTGATTGAAAGGTGCTTGCAGTTGTATATGAATAAGGATGAAGTCGTAAAAACACTTCTGAATCGTGCAAGGATAGATCCTGGATTCACAACTCTAGGTAGGTACATGAGTTACTGATGAAGTTGCTTATGAATCTGTCTGCTTGCATTATATATGCTGTCTACTGTCTCACATGTATAGTTACACTATGACTATGGTTATTGGGTGGTCACTTTAGATCTTCAGTTTCTAACTTTAATATCTTTTCAAATTGTGTACAGTTTGGCAAAAATTAGAAGAAGAAAATGCAGATTTCTTTCGGGCCTACTACATTAGGCTTAAACTGAAGAAACAAATCGTCCTGTTCAATCATTTGCTTGAGCACCAGTATCATCTGATGAAATATCCAGTGCCTCCAAAAGTTCCGTTGGCTCCTATGCAGAATGGGATTAGTACCATGCCAGGTATCTTTATTTGTCGTATGAAGGTGAATATTACTGTATTGTGCTGCTTCAGGATTAGATTTGGAAATGTTGAGGTTGTCCAATCATCAACTACTGATCCTTTTCTATGTCTTCCTTTGCCATCTATTCGTTTTGTGAACATGTAGAAGATAGGTAACCCTCCAGTTGTAGTGGAGGGTCAACTGTACTAATCTTTATTAGCAAAGAAGCTTGTCTCTTCTGCATAATGTCTATTAAATGGTTTGGAATGGGAAAAGAAATTCGTGTTGGCTTATAACTTTATTTGGACAACGCCTGCATTCTTGAATGGACCAAATGGAGGCACTCTATGGAGGGGAAATGTAGAGAGTTATGCAATATGAGTCATCCTTATAAAAACAAAGTTTATACAACATAAATTATTAGAAAATATGTAGTTCAACTGGCCCTTTGCACTTGCTTTCTTCTGCTTCCTTTCTTCCTCAGTATTGAGTAACATGACTTTTCAAATTGGAATTAAGCTGTTTGAATAGCATGGGGATTAATATTATTTTCAGAACAGGTAAATGAGTCCTTTTTAGATTTATTAGCATTTTATTTAATGTCACTTGTTTCTGGTGCAGTCAACAACTTACCCATGGGATATCCCGTCCTGCAGCAACCTCCAGTTCCAGCTGCAGGTCAACCTCATCTTGATCCAATGGGCATGTCCAACTGCCACGTGGTTAATGGTGTGCCTGCACCAGGAAACTATCATCCGATGAGGATGAATTCAGGAAACGAGTGAGAATCTCTCTTTGTTTAGGATTTTAGGCCTCTTTGATTCTAAAATAGAAATTTATGAGCTATTTAATTTTTTTCCTGGTTAGCCAGATGGCTGTGGTACTTGTTTCAGTTGTTTGCTCAGCATCTTACTTGCCATGTGCTCAAAGAGTTGCCATTTGACTATTTCCAGTACATCTAATTCGCGGTTTCCCAGAGTTAGTAGGAACTGAAATTGCATTGATGTTTCATATTGGTTTAAAATGAGTGTAGATTAGGAAAAGATGTTGCTCTTATGTAAATATTTCAAACCTAGTACTTGTTTCTTGTTGTCCATGCGTTGTTTGTTAAGGAAATGAGGTTCATGTCTTCTTTTTAATGATGATTAAGTAAGCTGATTGTCGAAGTGAATATATCTTTGGGCTTCTGGGATGAAAAGATGTTTATATTTGTTGAAGGAGACGTGGCATGACAAATGACACTTTACACATTGTTCTCTGCTGACAGGATGGTGATTGATACCAGTGTGGCAGATGTAGCAGCAGCTGTTCCACCTGGCAATGCCATGTCATCTATGTCAGATATGGCTGTTAGCCCTACATCAGTAGCTTCCAGCGGCCATTTTCCCTTTACCGCTTCAGAGATTTCGGGTATGGGAGTTGACACCTCAGCCCTTGATGCTGCCTTTCCATCTGATGTAGCAAGTTCAGTGGGATTACAACTACCACCAGATAATGGTGTTGGTAATTCTAGGGATTCACTTAGATCTTTGGCTCAGATTCCTTGGAACTTTAGTCTTTCAGATCTAACAGCAGATCTGTCAAACTTGGGAGGTAAGTTAACTTATGCACAACTCAAACATTATCGCTGCTGATGAGCGAGATTCAGCATTCATTTGCAATGTGGTTCAACCCCCCTCCCACTCCTTTGGTACTTCCTTTGTTGTTACGAAGAGTGTTTGATTTGAGAACTTCATTATCGTCCTATTTGAAGTATTGCCAATGGGCACTTTTGACAAGTCATAATGTGAAGTTTGTAATAAAGTGAAAGAATTTTCCGTAAAAAAGTGAAATGGTCATGGCAAGAAAATCTGATCCGTTGGACTTATAGAATTACAGATAAAGTCCATCAGCCTAAAATGAGAAATTTACTTTGAAGGTCATTGTAGTTACTCCATTAAGCAGTCTTTCATGTTAATAGTCAACCACGGCAAACGGTAACATGTAATTTCAGAGGAAGCATGGTAAGTGTATACATATTTAGTGTACTTCTAAGCTCAGTAGGAACGTTTGTATGGGAAAAAATCATATTGTCTACAATTGAAACCTTATGATTGTTTTCAAGGATTATCACAGTTCTATCAAGGTTCTTGCTTTATCTCTAATAATGCAAAGATCTTTACTACTAGATGGTATTGACGATTTGAACTGTCTGGCCCTGGATATTTTATCTCTGAATTGGGCTTTCAGAAAACTTGTTGTAGTTTTTAGATTGGGGTGCCTCCTTCCACCTTAGAGCCAAAAATATCTTTAGAATTTCGGGGAAGTCGTCTTTCTTCATTTTTTAGGAAATGCTTATAGATTTCGGCTCAGCAGTAGAGCACCACTTGATATTTATTTCTAGTCAGTTGTGGACTTTGTTAGCCAAAACGAGATCCATTCGACAGGAAAATAGACTAGTCTATGGCGGACTGGCTAGAATGCTCTGTGCCCAGATAGATTTAGGTGGCCAGCCTGTGGGGATATACATTCATACTCGTCAAAAACCTTTATTTTCAAATAAGGACATACTTTTCAAGGACTTCTAGTATGGACTTGGTTGTTTGTTGTTATGTCGTGGTACTGATTGGCAAATCAGACTATGTGACTGCAAAAATGTTGCATCACAATATTCTTTTCCAGGCAACAAGGAGCAATGCTCTAAATACATTTACCGATGTTTCATGTATGATATGTCAACAACAACATACCTAGTGTAGTCCCACAAGTTGGGGTCTGGGAGGCTAGTGTGTATGTATACCTTACCAGTTACCCCTATTTTGCGAGCCTATCCCTGTTCTTTTTTCTTTCTTTTATTAATTTATTCCTTGTTTATCCTGGTTTTGATGTTCATTTTTACTCCAATATAATTACAGATCTAGGACCTCTTGTGAACTATCCGGGTTCTGCATATTTGCCGTCTGATTCAGATATTCTACTTGACTCGCCTGAGCAAGATGATATAGGTGAGAACTTTTACTTTCTTGCCCATCAAATGTTATGCTTTGAATCATAATCTGCAGAGATGTTCAAAGTATGTCAGCATTAAGCATCTCAACTTGTCTGTTGTTTTTAGCCGAAGTTGTTAGATGCAACGTTGATTTTGTGGCGTTTACAGCAACATACCCAGTGTAGTCCGACAAAGGTGGGTTTGGACTCTGGGTGGGTAAAGTGTACGCAGATCTTACCTTAAAGTGTAGAGGTTGTTTTTGATATAGACCCTCTTCTCAATGAAAATAGTCCAAAACAGTCCCAAATAAGAAGTAATGGGAGTACAAGAAACAAGTAATAACAAACATAGCAGATAGTAACAGAATGGTGACTACAACAACGCAATATGATAATCAAGGTACAAGAAAGAACAAATAGTTACAGAAATCGAAGGACAAGAAACTACATGAGCAATACTACAACTACGAATATGAACAAGACAACCCACTGCCTCTTACGAAAACTTTCAGAAACACAATGCCGTTTTCTTTTTACAAAATTTTCTTTTGTTTGTCATCTCACTTCTGATCTTTGTTCATGCATTCTGGCTTTCATCTGCTTTATTTCCCGTCAACATGGAATATTTACTTCTACATTGCAAGTTTCTGATTGGCTCATAAGTTAGATGCAAAACATTGATACATGTGACTTTCTGCATCTCCACACACTTCTCTCCGGGAATATCTGTTTTCTGTGAAATACAGTTCATTTGGTTATTATGACAGTGTCGTTGAAATGCAGACTAGAGTTCTTATGTTTGCTTGCATTAGCTTGATTTGGTCTTTTTGTTCTCCTTTTCTTTTCAGTAGAGGAGTTCTTTGTTGATGTTGAGGCCTCTCCAGAACCAACTGGTCCTCAATCAGATGAAGAGAAGCCATAGAGTTTCAACTGAGATATTAACGTCGCGTTGCATTTGAAGTCAGAACAAGTCTATTGTAAAATGGTTATAAAGCTGATGGATTGATGAGTTGAAAACATTTGAATCTACCCTTTGTTAGCTGTGCTAGATATAGCTATTAACCAAATTTAGAAAATACTTCACCTTTGGATTATTTTAGTGATCAGATCTTCATTTCATCAGTAGAAACAGGATATGTTAAAAGTGAAAATAGTCTATCAGAAAGGATTTTATCATCCATATTTTGTAGTTAATCAAAAAAGTTGCTATATTTGCTTTTGGATGATTGATAGTATATGTTTATGCAAAGTCTGATGTATTAAAATTCAACTTGGTAGGATCAAGGATGTCAATTACGAGTTTTATTGGTTTAATTAGTTAAAGATAACTAAGATTTGAAAATTATGAATCGGACTTCATCTTTAATAAGAGGTTTCAGTTTAATGCTTGAAAATAAAGTTGCTTATAGTGGGCAGCTTTGTTCTCCGAACTTCGAAGTATGACTTTCTAAGTCTAAATTAGTTGACCTCAAAACATGACTTTTTAGCTTAACTCTGAATTAGTTAGACCTCAAAACGATCTGAGAAGAGTTGAATCAACTTGATTTTATAAAATAATAAAAGATTGATATTATCAAATCTGTCAAGTGATTGGTCAAAATAATTTAATATCTTATTCAGAAGAATAAAATTGTGGAAAATAAGAATAGAATTCTATTTAAACTCTAACTTTAATTTAATTAGGAATCAAATAATTTTAATATAATTTTATTCGGTAATCAATTTAATTATAAATTAGAATAAAAGAAGATTAAAAATCAAATCGAATGATAAGCACTCTACTTAGTTTTAAGTCACATATAGCAAACAAAAAATTTATATTTGTATGTTATAGCAAACTTTGCATAATTGCGCTTCATAGCAAACATAAAACTGTATAATTCGCTATACATATACAAGTGTATAATTCGCTGTCCTAAATTGTATAATTCGCTGGCCTATTTCGCTGCAATTGTATAATTCGCTATCCTATTTCACTGCAATTGTATAATGCACAATTGTGTAATTCACTGCCTATTTCGTCTGCAATATTAAGTGTATAGCAAGAAGATATATGTTTTTCTCTCGCTTTATACAAAAACAGAAACACAATATATACACTTCTGTTGTATAAAGCTAGAGAAAATTGTATTTCACTGCAACTGTATAATTCACAATTGTATAATTCGTTGACCTTTTTCTCTTCAATATTTGAAGTAAAATATTTGTAAATTGTATAATTAAGTGTATAACAAGAAAATATATATTTTTGCATGTGTATATACAATTTTCTCTCGCTTTATACAAAACAGAATCAGAACTATACACTTCTGTGTATAAAGCGAGAGAGGCGAGCGAGATTTCTGGGAGAGAGACGCTGGCAAATTTTAGCTAACGTTTGCTATGGAGCATAATTAAATCAAACCCTAGTTATTCCATTTATTTTAGGTTATTAGTTTGCTATTATATACAATTTTCCCTAGTTTTAATTATTGAATGCCCATAATAATATTGATAACTAAATTGATAATTAAATATTAATAAATTAATAATATTTATTTTTGATTATATTAAAATATTGATTTACACTAATCACTGGTGGCTGAAAGTTAAATGGTAGTAGGTAGAAGGGTAACCGTAATAGTATATGTTTAGTGCAACAAATTCTCAGTCGACGAAAAGTAAAAGACGACTACAACCTTCGCCGGCGCCGGAATTTAGATTGAACTGAGAACATAACGGCCGGTAGGTATTCTGAAGCTTGTATGAGATCCTTTTTTCTAGTTCCAAAAATAGACCCATTCTTCAACTGATTCATAAATTTGTTTGATTTCTTATTAGCAAGTGAGGAAGATGGTGAAGGCAATCATAGCACCGTCGATGCTGTCATCGGACTTTGCTAATTTGGCCTCTGAAGCAGAGCGCATGCTCAATTGTGGTGCGGATTGGCTCCATATGGACATCATGGTAATTTTTGTTCCTTCCTCTTTCTAGCATTTGCTAAGTTATTTTTTTTTATCTTCATTATCAATTGTTTCATTGAAGTTAAAAAGAAAGATGTTAGTTTTTAGCAGAAAACTGTAGCTGCTTGAAGTTAGAAAGAAATATGTTAATGTTCGCTACAGAAAATTGTAGCGGCTTGTGAGCTCTTGTTTTTACCATCTTTTGGTTGAAATTTAAGGAACAGATCTTTAAAGTTTTAATGCAAGTTGTTATTAGCATTGCGTGAATAGAGTGACGCAAATTAGCAATACAGAGGATTCATGGAGCTCTGCATTGTAATACGAGAGTGATGCGTAGTTGATTGGTTGGTAGTTTTTTGTTTTTCTGAGAATTGTGGTGTATGGGCCAGCTTTCGCATATCTCGATTAATTTTCTGCGACGTACCTATCACCTCCCACCAGCAACAGGTACCGGGTGATTTTGTCCACCAAGGCTAGGATGGATAGGATAGTGTGTTGTTATTAGCTAGGTCTTTAAAGGCAATTGTTATGCAGAACAATGTAATCTCCTATGTAGTTGAGTATCATGAAAACAAAGTGGAAACATTGTATTGAGAAGCTGATGTGAAGAATTTGCCAAACTATTGAATTCTTGCATTACTTTCCCCTTCAGTTTTCAACAAGTAATAGGCAAACTATAAGCTATGTGACATATTTGGAGTGTCTAATGAAGACTGAGAGAATCAGCTTCAATGACGACATTTTATACTTTGGGACCTTCTTGGTCCATTTAATGAAATGTCTTTTGCTTATCAAGAAAGAGACCATATAGTTACTAGTAACTATAATGACAGTAAGAAGGCTTATTGTACTTAAAAAATTAGAAGATAATATTGCACTTTACAAGTAAAGGTTAAATAGGTTTCTGATAACATCTGGACTTCCATTTTTAAATAATATAGTGGTTACCTTATTTATTTAGGTACAGTTCCATCTCTGAGGCTGTACATATCATGTGAAATTATCCCCTCCAGGATAAACTAGGTAGTTGTGCCAGTTCCTCTTGTTTGCTGTAACCCTATAGCACAATGAACTAACTAAATTGAGCTTAACCTCCTCAAGCTGGAATATTGATTGGTCTAGAATTGAGAATCCTATGCCAAGTGTGCTTCATCTGCTTCTTCTTAGATTGTGTTATAAGTGATACCTTCAGTCTTCTCTTCTTTAGCTCAATTGGTTTGGATATAAAGTGCTGTTGAAGTTGTTCCTTTAGTCACTTCATTCATCAATCATTAGCAGTTACTGAATGTTGTATTTGTGCATTGCAGGACGGGTAGGTCAGTTAGTCAGGTCAAGCTCTGGTTGTATCCATGTTAAAATGATGGGTGGATAGTTGAATAAAAATTCTGCTCGTTGGATTTTTTTCAGATTTCTAAACACAAAAGGCACTGTAATACTCTTTTTTTCCCACTTGTCTGTTTTGCAGTCACTTTGTCCCAAACCTTACCCTCGGTGCTCCAATTATCGAGAGTCTGAGAAAGCATACAAAGTATGGTTTAATGATTTCTTAATGATTTCTCTCTTTCAACTTGATTTTTCTTGTCCATAATTTATTTATCGTACAATGAAGTTGTTCTAAATTTCTACAGGGCATATCTGGACTGCCACCTAATGGTCACCAACCCCCTTGATTATGTGGAACCGCTTGGCAAAGCTGGTGCCTCAGGCTTTACGTTCCATATTGAGGCATCTAGAGGTGTGGTTTACTTTGCGCTCTAGATCCATGAAGTATTTGAGGGACAGTCACTTTTTAGCGTTTGTAAGCTAATGTTAATATCTGTTCACTAGAATGTGATTTAGATAGATTGACTGATGTAGGGAAATGATGGGACTAGGGTATAAACTATGAGTAGTTAGTCGAAAAGGTTCAATAAAGAGGCTAACTGCATGTCAGTGTATTAATTAGTGGTGGTGGAACATTGTTGCATAAATATTGCTTTGTGCCCTAAGTACATTGAGTTGTTTTACTCTGTTTGTTGTGGAACAATTTGATTTGCTAATTGTTTTACTAGTTTAATGCAACCAAGACTGGAAAATGGTTTCCAGTAAAATATTTTGTACTCACACCTAAAAGATCCTTGATTTCTGCTGTCTTTGTTATCACAACTTTCATTTCTGTTACAAAGAAGGTATTAATCTTTGCAGATAATTGGCAAGAGCTTGTTCAACGGATAAAGTCTAAGGGCATGAAACCTGGGGTTTCTTTGAAGCCTGGTACACCAATTGAAGAAGTGTACCCACTGGTAGTTATTCATTATCACATTTTATTAGTTTTATTAGCGAAAGGGTCAAGAATATAACAGAGTTTTGAAAAGGAAATCACTTGTTGCTATTGCTGTTAGTGAAACAAGAACAAATTTAATGATATCTTCAAAATACCTGTCATGATACACCAGTTTGCATGTATATTTTACAGCTTGATGGTGAAAACGCTATCGAACTGGTCCTTGTTATGACTGTTGAGCCTGGTTTTGGTGGACAAAAGTTTATGCCAGAGATGATGGATAAGGTGAGAAAACAATTTGGCATTCTCAAAATTGGAGATCATTCATCATTTTCTGCATAATAACTTAAAGAGCCTCTCTTTCAATTTTTAGGTACACACTCTCAGAAAAAAGTATCCATCACTTGATATAGAGGTGAGCTTTTGTTTCTTGATGGTTTAATTCTAGTTTTTGGATATCCTGACATTTTCTCACAGACCATTCCCTCGTGCATTTTCCATTTCTTGAGTTATCATGTAGTCAAGTCGTACTGGGTTTGTGCTTAATCATCCGTATGAACTTTTGTGATACAGGTGGATGGTGGTCTAGGACCTTCAACCATTGAGGCAGCAACATCAGCTGGAGCAAACTGCATAGTTGCAGGAAGTTCAGTATTTGGAGCTCCAGATCCAGCACAAGTCATAACTTTGCTGCGAGGCAGTGTGGAGGAAGCTCAGAAAAGGAGTTGATTCCAGAAGAGGCAAGATCTCGTGTTGTATTTTAACAACTATTACCTTATTTATAATTTCCGCGGAATCAATATCTCCAGATGCCTGCACTTGTTGAGTTATCCAAGTTCTATTTGTTGAATAAGGTTAAAACATGTATTTATCATATCATCTTGAAACTTCAACACATATTGAGTTATCTAAGTTGTATTTTTGAATAATGTGAAATATCTGGTGCTGGATTTAGTTGAAGTCCATGAGACTGGATGTCACGTTTCCAAAATTTAAACTAAGAAATGTTGCTGTTATGTTTTACTCGATTGAACATATAAACATATAACATGATCACTAGAAAATAGGGGTACTTGCTTTTGAATATTATTAAATGTGTAAGGTGGTAGTCGGATATGATTTGAACATTTCTTGAAAAGTCGAAATCTTAATTTTCTATTATATGAGTATATGTTAGTTAAAGTCGAATGAACTCTATTTACCAATTTAATATACTAAAAAACAGAAATTGAACTTAAGAAAAACCGAATCCTAACGAATTAATTTGCTATGGCAATGTCATGGATTAATATTTTCAAAAATAAAAAATTATAAGTTGTGAATTCGAAGTTTTCAATACCGCACAATGCTCACCCCTACTGAATATATGGTCTAATATTGTATTTACACTAATATATAATTTAAATAATTTTTATTAGCCTCCCCTTCGTCTTAATTTATGTGAGACAATTTGACTAAATGTGAATTATTAAAATGAAAGAAATACTTTTAAATCTAATATCTTTGTATGATGATGTTAAAATGAATTTTTAAAAATTGATTTGATTTTAAATGTAGAAAGATGTGTTAAGCACAAATTGTGACAAAGAGAGCTAAGATATTGTTTTTATCCCTTAAATTTTATCACTTAGTTTTAGTTACAATTGATTGGATTTTTAGAAACAGATAATTATTTTATAAAAAGATTCTGTAGTATAAAACTTTGATACTGGTTAATATAAAGTTATTCTAATTTAATAAAGAGAATAAATTAAAGTAAATATTTAAGGAATCCCATAGTGTAATTCAATAATTACATTTTGTCCCGATAAAATTAGTATTTACAAAAAATCCCTTAAATTTGTTGTTACGTGATACTTTAGACTCTAGTGATACATGGTAAGTTTAAACTGTTGAGAAAAAAATGGGGAAAAAACGGTACAATTAATTAATGTTGTTACTAAAACAGCTTAATTTAAGGTAATAGATCATTAATCACCATAAAATCAGCATGTAATTGGATAACATTTTCCCCTATGTATAAGGTAACAGATCATTAAACATTTGGATAACATTCTTCCCTATATATTTTTCAAAGTCCTTTAGGAAATTGTTGTTAAAATTGACAGCAAACCTTATGGGATGTGTTGGTATCTTTTTAATCTTGTACTTCAGTGGCTGCAATTTGAAAATAAAACAGCAAATTATAACGATATTGAAATATAAATACTAAATAAAACAACTAATAACTTACTGATACATGGTTTCAGTTTTCAGAAATTATACTACATGAAAAACATGTGATACATGTCTACTACATGTATCAGTGAATTAACTAAAACATTATAACATGTGATACATATCTAATACATGTATCAGAAACATCGACTAAACAATATACACACTGATTCTATATGTATCATCAAGTACAATGGATGACACATTTATTAAACTTAGTGAATGATACATTATAACAATTTTCAAAACATGTATCAGTACATCAACTAAACAACTAATACCTTACTGATTTATGAAAGTGAATATTATATATATATATATATATATATATATATATATATATATATATATATATATATACACATACATACACACATCATTTGAACCTTTTGTAAGGTGACCGTTCATTTTCATCTGCTTGCCTCCAAGAACAAGAAGATTACCAAATTCATCTGCTTTTTGGTTGTTCGTTTAATCTTTCCTCTGATTGGAATTTGTTTCTTCGGTAACTGAACTTGGGGGTTTAGGATTTTTATTTTTGGGAGTTGTTAAGCATGTGGGTTTACGTTGAAGTTGCAATGGCTGAGTAAGTAATCTTTAAGAGAAGGAAGATGATTATGGAAAAAAAAAGAACTGAAACTTGATGGAGTAAGAACAAAACGGGAGAAGTTAAGAGAAGTTGTCCTGATTTTTGAAATTTCAAAATTTTTGAATTTTGAAATTCAAAATTTCAAAATTGGGTCTTTTATTTAAAATTAATAATTCAAAATAAAAAAACTGATTTAAAAGGTTGAGTGTTTAAATGGAGAAAATTCAAAATTCAAAAACTGATTTAAAAGGTTGAGTGTTTTAATGGAGAAAAAATAGGCATTAAAATGAATAATTGTGTATTATAGGAGAGAGAATGTAATGTATCTATAAACTTACACTAAAATTAAAAAAAAAGGAATTATGTAATATTTAAAAAAAGAAGGGAAAATTAGAGAATAGAAACTTATAGTTGTGTATTTAAGTTATTTTTCCTAAATTAAAAAAAATAGGAAGTTATGTAATTCCCTATTTGGGCCAATAGTATCATCCACTACACATTTTGGGCCCAAAAATTTTCAACCCAAATTTAAGTTGGGCTTTAAGAGACAACACACATATATATATGCAGCCGCGCTTCTTTATCAAAAAAAACCCTAGTGTCTCTCTAACCCTAGCAGATTTCTCAATTCATTTCAGCAGGTCGCCGATTGAGGACGGCGCCGTCAACCGGTAAACATGGTGCACGTTTCCTTTTACCGCAACTGTAAGGTTCCTTGATCTCAGTGTACATTTCATATGAATGATTATGTTCGATGTTTGCATGGATTTATGTTAGTTTGCTTAGATTAGTAAAAATGTGGAGAATTTACAGTGTTAGCAACCTCCAGCTTATCTTGAAAAGTAAATTATTTGAGTATTGGGATGATACGGATCCATATGGAACGGAATCGACTGAATGAATTAGTATGATTGAGGCTTAGCATGATCTGTTGATGTTTTTGTTATATTATAATAGTTACTTTTTGATGTAAGATAATGCAGTATTAGTACTGTCGCCTGATTATGCCTATTGAATTGTTCCATCTAAAATTAGATGGTTGTTAGTATTACTCTGAGCTGAGATATAGTGGCCTAGTTGTTCTGTCTCAGTTTTGACCTTTAGGTTGTATATGATGGTATTTTCAACTTAAGTGAGAGTTGCCACAATTAAAGTTCATTTTTTTGTCAGAGAATTCTCTAAAAGCTAATATAGGTTCTTCTTTCAATTTAAATTGAGCTGCAACTGTGTTAAAAGTCTCCTTAAAATCTACAGCCTAGTTAGGACAATTTGATGGGGTACTTTTTTGTTTTGGGGATTGGTTCAGAATTTACCATGTCACTAAAGTAGATATGGTTTTAAGTCTTTGTTTATTTGCTATTCTGGTGTGATAATCAGATGGGAAGACCTTTAAGAAGCCTCGCCGTCCTTATGAGAAGGAGAGGTTGGATGCAGAGTTGAAGCTTGTTGGAGAGTATGGACTGAGGTGCAAGAGGGAGTTGTGGAGAGTTCAGTATGCTTTGAGCCGTATCAGGAATGCTGCAAGAATGCTTCTGACCCTTGATGAGAAAGACCCACGTCGTATTTTTGAAGGTGAAGCTCTTTTGAGGAGGATGAACAGGTATGGGCTGTTGGACGAGAGCCAGAACAAGCTTGATTACGTCTTGGCACTCACTGTTGAGAACTTCCTCGAACGTCGTCTGCAAACACTTGTCTTCAAGACTGGCATGGCCAAGTCAATCCACCATGCGAGAGTGCTCATCAGGCAAAGGCACATCAGGTAAAAACAGTTTGTTTCCATCACATATTGCAAATAGTTAAGCTGTTTTTACCCCTTCTTTTGGGTGGTTCTGTGAAAGTAGATGATAACATTTGTAACTGAATCCCTCAAGTGTAATAAGGGGAATATTGGGAGGTGCTTGTCATTTTTTCCTGTCCTGTATAGTTTTATTGAAAGAACTATAACACTTGCATCTAGTTTAGGATATAAATGTTTTTAAGGTTTAGAAGGTGTCTTTGTTCCCCTTTAAGGTTTAGAAGGTGTCTTTGTTCCCCCCAAATATCCCCCAACAATAATATAGGAATTCTTACTACAAATTGCTGAATAAGATTATATGTTTCTTTAAGCAAGTTATTGTATGATTTATTCTCTCTGAACCTACAAAGATGAGTGATGTTGGCACAGTGAATTCTTCTTGGTGTATTCTCGAATAACTTTGATGTATTAAATTGCAACTAGGTTTTCACTTTTTGTGGAATATGTATAACCATTTCATTTATTATCATTCCTTTTATATGTTAATAGAGATGTATTTTAGCGTGCTCTGAATTGCAAGGTTTCTAGGAGCCAAATGCTTATTTCGCGTGTATACACGTGATTTTCTTGCATTGGGGTAAGTCTGGTGTTGTTGGATTACAAGATCTTTGGTGGTTGTGTTCTTAGCCGTACATAGTAGATCTTGTTCTGTTGTAATCATGTGTAGTAGGGGGTTCTTGTTTTTTCTCCCTCCGTATAGTGGATACCTCGCGGAAGTACCTTCTGGTTATTTTTTTTCTGTCCTAATGTTGGATACTTATTTTGAGGTACCTTTAAGCACTTATTTTTTTGTTTACTTGTGTGCATTTCAATGAAGCTAAACAGACTGAACATTAACTGAATTGCAGGGTTGGAAGGCAAGTCGTGAATGTTGCTTCATTCATGGTGAGAGTCGACTCTCAGAAGCACATTGATTTCTCTCTAACCAGTCCTTTTGGTGGTGGGCGTCCAGGAAGAGTGAAGCGAAAGAACCAAAAGTCTGCTGCCAAGAAGGCTGCTGGCGGTGATGGTGATGAGGATGATGAAGAATGAGCTTTTGAGCAAGAATTTAAAGAAGAAGTGTGGCGACGGAATCGTTCATTTTTGAAGTTTTTAGTTACCTATGTAGTGCTTCCTTACATTCCTTTCTTCAATATTTTGATATCTTCATATGTTAGAAAGAAATGTTCTTAGCGGAGATTGTGAGAATGTTTTTATGTTTGGATTTTGCACTCATCTTAGAGTTTCAACAAAATGTTTTGAACAAGATTACCTCTTATTTTATGAGATAGAAGCAAGTTATTTACTCGCTTCAATCTTTTTCCTTAGACTGAAAATTTGTCTGCTTTTCTTCAACTAGACATGAATACAAATGGTGGTAAAGAGGGATTGTTTCCAAAAGATTTTTAGCTGTAGTTCAACAAATCACTGTTTAAAGGAAGAGACAGTGAAATGAATATGATAACAAATAAATAACAAGGAAATATTATTGATTAATAATAATATTAAAAGGTGAATAAAAAACTATTACTATGGCAAATATTACTATATTATCTACAAATATATTATTCCAATATGTGTTCTTTATGCCCCTGTTAATTGGGTTTACCTTGTTAGTATTTGTAGTAAATGAGAATTGAAAAAATGGTCAGTTTTGGCTGTCAGAGTTAACTGGCTCTATAGCAAAGTTTTAAGTGATGTTTATGAAAAATTTGCAAAATAACGTCAGAATTTAAAATCAACAAAAAAGATGATGAACCATAAGCACACAAAAATCGACAAAATGAAAAGTTTATCTGCTCTGGAACTCATTTGACCTTGAAAATGGGTCATTTTGACCGTCAAGGCCAACTGACTATATAACTAACGTCTTAACGGGTACAAAATTTTTTGGCAAAAGTAATATCGGATTGCTGGATCACCAAAAATCATGGATTATAACACATGAAAGTCGGTAAAATGGGGGTCAACCTGCTCCGAGGTTCATTTAACCTTAAAATGAACCGTTTTGACTTTCAGGCCAACTCCATAACTAACGTCTTAACGGACGTCCACGAAATTTTTTTGTAAAAATAACGTCGAAATTCTGGATCATTCAAAAAGATGGTGGAACTATAACACACGAAAATCGACAAAATGGGGGATTTATCTACTTCGGGGCTCATTTGACCTTGAAAATGGACTGTTTTGGCCGTCAGGGTGAACTGATTCCATAGAAAACGTCTTAATGATCGTCCATGAAATTTTTTTACAAAAATAACGGCAAAATTACAATTCACCAAAAATCTCATGGATTATAGCATATGAAAATCGACAAAATGGGATTTAGCCTGTTGTAGGCTCGTTTGATCTTTAAAACGACCGTTTTAGCCGTGGTGACCAACCGGCTCCATATCTAAGATCTTAACGGACCTCCATGTAAATTTTTGACAAAAACAAAGTTGTAATTCTGAATCACCAAAAAAGATAGTGGATTATAGCACATGAAAATTGATAGAATTGGGGGAGGGGGGAGGTTCACTTGTTATGGGGCTTGTTTAATCTTGAAAATGAGCCGTTTTTGCCATGGTAACCAACTGATTCCATTGATAAGATATTAAAGGACATCTATGTAAATTTTTGGCAAAAACAATATCAAAATTTGGGGTCACCAAAAATTTCATGGACTATAGCACAAAAAAATCCCGCAGCCAAAGCAGATTTTAATGATTTTTGTGCATTAAATTCATGAATTTTTTTAATTCAGAAATCCCAAAACAAAACATCAAAAATTTTATGGTGCATTTTTAAGTTTAAAACGAGTCCAAAAGTAGGTAAAGGCAGGTTTTACCGACTTTTGTGTATTATGGCCCATGGGTTTTTTTCATCTAGAAAAAACAAAAGAAAATGACCAAATTTTTTTTGTGGACATCTGTTATAACCTTACAAATGAAACCAACTCATCCCGCAGGGTATAATGGTGCTTTTTTAAGTTAAATCGAGCCCAAAGCAAGCAATGGCACATTTTACTTGTCTACTATAACCCATAGATTTTTTTATCTGGAAGTCTCGAAACTAAATGGCAAAATTTTTCATGTACGTCCGTTAAGACCTATGAAATTGAACCACTTCGTCACCCGAGTGAACATGGTCTACTTTCAAGCTCAAACAAGTCCCAAGGCAGGCAAATATAGATTTTATAGATTTTCATGTGTTATAACCCGTGTATATATTTTTATGTGGAAATATTGAAATATAATGTCTGAAATTTTTTGTGAACGTTTGTTAAGACCTTAGAAATAAAATTAGTTTGTCCGCGCGAAAATATGGTGCATCTAAGTTCAAACGAGCTCTAAGTCAGGCAAAGACATATTTTATCAATTTATGTGTGCTATAACCCATTATTTTTTCGATGTGGAAATTCTGAAACAAATTGGCCAAAATTTTTCATGGACGTCAGTTAAGACCTTAGAAATGGAACCAGTTCGTCCCGCTGAAAAAATTAAGTATTTCAAAGTATAAACAACCTCCAAAGCAGGCAAAAATAGATTTTACTGATTTTCGTATGCTATATAAGCGTACAAATTTTTTTGATTCAAAAATTCTGAAACAAAATAGATGAAATTTTTAATAAACGTCAGTTCAAACCTTTTAAATGGAACCAGTTCGTACTGAGCTTCAAAGTAGGCAAACACCAATTTTACTGATTTTCGTGTGCTATAGCCCATGAATTTTTTAGATCCGCAAATTACAAAACAAAATGGCCAAATTTTTTCATAGACTTTCGTTAAGACCTTAGATATGGAACTAGCTTGTCCCGTGAATAAAATGGTGCATTTTAAAGTTAAAATGAGCTCCAAAAAGGCAAAGATCGATTTTACTGATTTTCATGTGTTATAGCCGATGTATTTTTTTAATGCGGAAATCCTGACCGAATTTTTTCATAGACTTTAGTTAAGAGCTTAAAAATGGAACATGTTTGTCCCGCTGATAAAATGGTGTATTTTAAAGTTCAAACGACAAAGACAAGCAAATGTAGATTTTATTGATTTACGTGTTATAACGTATGAATTTTTTTAATCCGAAAATGCTAAAATAAAATGGTTGAAACTTTTCATTGACGTTCTATAAGACCTTAGAAATGCAACAAGTTTGTACCAGAGGGAAAAAATTGTCATTTTACAGTTCAAATGAGCTCCAAAACAGTCAAGGGCAGGTTTTATCAATTTTCTTGTGCTATAGACTAGAATTTTTTTATTCGGAAATCTCAAAATAAAATGGCCAAGAATTTTCATGGACGTTCTTTAAGACCTTAAAAAATGGAACCAGTTCGTCGCGCTAGGAAAAATGGTGCATTTTCAAGTTCAAACAAACCTCTAAGAAAGTAAAGACAGATCTTACCGATTTTCGTGTGTAATAGCACATGCATTTTTTAATCTAAAAATTCAGAAACAAAATAGCCAAAATTTTTCTTGGACGTCCGATAGTACCTTTGAAATAAAATCAGTTCGTCCCGCAGGGAAAATGGTGCATTCTCAAGTTCAAACAAGCCTCAAAGTAGGCAAATGCAGATTTTTCAATTTTCATGTGTAATAGCCCAAGAATTTTTTAAAACAATTCGGAATTCCCAAAATAAAATGGCTGAAATTTTTCATAGACGTTCGTTAAAACCTTAGAAACGAAACCAATTTTTTCGGCGAGGAAAAATAGTGTATTTTCAAGTTCAACATGCCCAAAAGCTGACAAAGACAGATTTTATCAATTTTTGTGTGCTATAGCCCATGGATTTTTATATTCGGAATTCCCGAAGAAAAATTGATCGAAATTTTTTATGGACGTACGTTAAGACCTTAAAAATGGAAAGAATTTGTACTGCGGAGGAAAATGGTGCATTTTCAAGTTTAAACGAGATCTAAAGCAGGCAAAGCAGCCGAAATTTTGCGTAGACGTCCGTTAAATACCGTAGAAATGAAACCAATTTGTACAGCAGGAAAATGATACATATTCTAGTTCAAACGAGCTCAAGGAAGACAAAGGTAGATTTTACTATTTTTCATGTACTATAGGCAATGGATTTTTTTAATCTGAAAATCTCTAAACTAAATGACTAAATTTCTCATGGACGTGCGTTAAGACTTTAAAATGGAACTAATTCGTCTCGCAAGGAAAAAATGGTCAGTTTCAAATTCAAACGAGTACCAAAGAATGCAAAGACAGATTTTACCGATTTTTGTGTCTTATAGCCAACAAATTTTTTAATCTCGAAATTCCAAAATCAAATGGCAGAAACTTTTCATGAACATCCTTTTATACCTTAAAAATGGAACCAATTCTTTTCGCTTGGAAAAATGATGCATTTTTAAAGTTCAAATAAGACCTCAAGCAGGCAAAGACAGATTTACCGACTTTTGTGTGTCATAGCCCATGGATTTTTTTAATCTAGAATACCTGAAATAAAATGTCCAAATTTTTTTGCGTACATCTATTTAGACCTTAGAAAAAACTAGTTCGCCCCGCGAAGAAAAATATTGCATTTTCAAGTTAAAACGAGCTTCAAAGAAGGCAAAGATTGATTTTATTGATTTTCGTGTGTTATAACCCATTGATTTTATTTTAATCGAACATCGCAGAAAAAAGGTCTAAAATTTTCATAGACTTCTTAAGACCTTAGAAATGGAACGAGTTTGTCCCGCAGAATTTTTATTGCATTTTGAAGAGTTAAAACGAGTCCTTAAGTAGGCAAAGGTAAATTTATCGCTTATGGATTTTTTTTCTCTGGAAATCACGAAACAAAATGGCCAAAATTTTACATGGATGTCCGTTATGACCTTAGAAATGGAACTAATTCATCCCGCAGGAAAAAACTATGCATTTTCAAGTTAAAATGAGCGCCAAAGCAAGCAAAGCAAGCTATTTCCAAATTTCCTATGTTATAGCCCATAAATTTTTGGTAATCCGAAAATTTTAAAAAAATAACCGAAATTTTTCATGAACAATTATTAACACCTTAGAAATGGAATTAGTTAGTCCCGCGCAGAAAAATTGTGTATTTTCAAGTTCAAACAAGCCCCAAATCAGGCAAATATAGATTTTATCGATTTTCATGTGATATAGTCCATTAATTTTTTTTAATCCAAAAAATCATGAAACAAAATGACCGAAATATCACATGGACATCCATTAAGACCATAGAAATGAAATCAATTCATCCCGCAAGAAATGGTGCTTTTCAATGTTAAAACGAGCCCTTAAGCAGATAAAGGAAGATTCTTTCGATTTTTTGTGTGCTATATTGCATGAATTCTTTTTTATTCGGAAATCATGAAACAAAATGCCTTAAAATTTTCATGTATGTCCAGTAACACCTTAGAAATGTAATCAATTCGTATCGTGGAAAAATGGTGCATTTTCAAGTTCAAACTAACCTAAGCAGACAAAGACATATATTATCGATTTTTATGTGCTATAAAAAACTAATATTTTTTTATACAAAAATCACGAAATAAATTTATCAAGAATTTTCATGGACATACATTAAATCCTTAGAAATGGAACCAATTCGTCCCACATGGAAAATGATGTATTTTTATGTTCAAACGAGCCCAAAGCATGCAAAGACATATTTTTCTGATTTCGTGTGCTATAGTGCATGATTTTTTTAATCGAAAATTTCAAAAAAAATGGCCAAAATTTTTCATTGACGTATACAAGACCTTTGATGGAAACTGTTTGTCATGCGTGAAAAATGGTGCATTTTTAACTTCAAACGAGCTCTAAAGTAGGCAAACGTAGATTTTAGTGATTTCCGTGCGTTATAGCCTATGAATTATTTTATCCAAAAATTTCAAAATAAAATGGACGGAATTTTGTATGGACGTTGGTTAAGACTGTAGAAATGGAACTGTTCGTCTCGCGAAGAAAAATGGTGCATTTCCAAGTTCAAACGAGCCCCAAAGCAGGCAAAGACAAATTTTTATCAATTTTCATGTGCAATAGCCCATGATTTTTTTTAACCAGAAATCTAGAATAAAATGAACAAAAAATTTTCATGGACATTCGATAAGACCTTAGAAATGGAACTAGTTAATCCCACTGGGGAAAATGGTGCATTTTCAAGTTTAACTGAGCCCCTAGGCAGACAAAGACATATTTTACTGTTTTTCATATGTTATAGCACATGAATTTTTTTAATCTAGAAATCAAGAAACAAATTGACCGAAATTTTTCAAGGACATTCGCTAAGACCTTATAAATGGAACGAGTTCGTCCCGCGGGAAAATATGTTGCATTCAAGTTCAAACGAATGCTAAAGCAAGTAAAGGCAATTTGACCTAAATTACAAAACAAAAATGCCAAAATTTTTCTTGGGGATCCTGTAAGACCTTAGAATGGAATCAGTTTGTTCCGCGGGGATTGATGGTGCATTTTCAAGTTCAAATGAGCTGCAAAGCAGCTAAAGACAGATTTTATCGATTTTCGTGTGCTAGCTTATGAATTTTTTAAAATCTAGAAATCCCAAAATAAAATGGCAATTTTTTTTAATGGATGTCCGTTAAGACCTTAGAAATGGAATAAGTTCGTCCCGCGGAGAAAACCGTATATTTTCAAGTTCAAAGGTGCCCCAAAGTTGGCAAAGACGAATTTTATGAATTTTCATGTGCTATAGCCTATGAATTTTTTTAATCCAAAAATTTCAAAATAAAATGATCGAAATTTTTTCATGCAAGTCCGATAAGACCTTCAAAATAGAACCAGTTTGTCCTTCAAGGTAAAGTGGTGTATTTTCAAGTTCAAATGAGCCCCAATGCAGGCAAAGATAAGTTTTTACCGATTTTCTTATGCTATAGCCCATGGATTTTCCTAAAACAAAATATTTGAAAATTTTCTTGGACATCCGTTAAGACCATAGAAATGGAAATAATTCGTCTCGCGAGGAAGAATGATGTATTTTCAAGTTCAAATGAAACCCAAAGCAGGCAAAGACATCTTTTATCAATTATTGTGTGTTATACCCATGAATTTTTTAATCCAAGAATCTCCAAAATAAAATGACTGAAATTTTTTATTGACTTCCTTTAAGACCTTACAAATAGAACGACTTTTTTTACAGAAAATAATAGTGCGTTTAAAGTTCAAACGATTCCCAAATCAGACAAAGACATATTTATCAATTTTCGTATTCTATATAATCCATGAATTTTATTTTATCCAGAAATCTTGAAACAAAATGTCCAAAAAATTTTATTGACGTCCATTAAGACTTTAGGAATAGATACAGTTCGTTTTGCAGGAAAAAATGATGCATTTTCAAGTTTAAACGAGCTCTAAAGCAGGTATATGCAGATTTTACTCATTTGCTTATGCTATAGCCCATTGATTTTTTTTATCAGGAAATTCCAAAACAAAATGAATGAAAATTTTTCATAGACGTCTGTTAAGACCTTTGAAATGGAACAGTTCGTCCTGCTGGAAAAATGGTGCATTTTCAAATTAAAATGAGCTCTAAAGCAGGCAAAAGTCGATTTTACTAATTTTCGTGTGTTATAGTCCATGAATTTTTTGATCCAGATGTCCAGAAATTAAATGGTCGAATTTTTTTGTGCACTTTCTTTAAGACCTTAGAAATGAAAACAATTTGTCCCGTAGGAAAGAATGGTGTATTTTCAAGTTCAAATGTGTCTAAAAGTAGGCAATGGCATATTTTACCAATTTTCATTTGATATAATCTATGGTATTTTTCTAATCTGAAAATCTTGTAATAAAATTGTTAAAAATTTTCATGGACGTCCGTTAAGACCTTGAAATGGAACCAGTTCATCACAACGGGAAAATGGTGTATTTTCAAGTTCAAACGAGCCCTAAAGCATGCAAACCCCGAAATAGAATGACCGAATTTTTTTATGGACGTCCTTTAAAACCTTTGAAATTGAACTATTTCGTTCCGCGGGAAAAAATAGTGTATTTTCAAGCTCAAACGAGCCTCAAATATGCAAAGGTAGATTTTATCGATTTTCCTGTGCTATTGCCCATTGATTTATTTTATCTGAAAATATAAAAGAAAATGGCCGAAATTCTTTTCGGACGACCGTTAAAACCTAAAAAATGGAATCAGTTCGTCCCGCGGGGAAATATGATGTATTTTCAAGTTAAAACGAGTCCTAATGTAGGCAAAGAAAGATTTATCAATTTTTGTGTGCTATAACCCATGAATTTTTTTTATCTGTAAATTTTTAAATAAAATGGTTGAATATTTTCATGGTCGTCTATTAAGACCTTAGAAATATAACCAGTTCATCCCGTAGGGAAACATATTACATTTTCAAGTTTAAACGATTTCCAAAGAAGGTTAAGACAGATTTTACCAATTTTCGTGTGCTATATAGCACAGAAAAATTAGAAAAATAAGGGGTTTACTCGTTTTGGGCTTGTTTGACCTTGAAAACGGGCTATTTTAGCCGTGGTGACCAACCAACTCCATATCTAAGGTCTTAACAGACCTCCTTGTAAATTTTTGACAAAAATGACGTCGTAATTCTGGATCACCTAAAAAGATGGTGGACTATAGCACAAAAAATTTGCAAAATAGGGGGTTTACCTGCTATGGGGCTTGTCTAACCTTGAAAATGGGTCGTTTTTGCGTTGGTAACCAACTGACTCTATAGATAAGGTATTAACGGAAGAATACATAAATTTTTGGCATAAACGAATCAGAATTCGAGATCACCAAAAATCTCATAGACTTTCACATAAAAATCGGCAAAATGTGGATGGCTCGTTTGACCTTAAAAATAGTTTGTTTTGACCTTGGTAACCAATTGGATCCATAGTTAAGGTCTTAATGAACATCCATGTAAATTTTTGGTAAAAATGACGTTGGAATTCCAGATCACCAAAAAAAATGGTGGACTATTAAACACGAAAATCAGCATAATGAGGACCTACTTCGGGGCTCGTTTGACCTTTAAAATAGGCTGTTTTAGCCATGCTGACCAACCGATTCCATAGCTAAAATCTTAAGTGATGTCCAAGTATATTTTTTGGCAAAAATGTCGTCAAAATTTCATATCACCAAAAAAAATGGTGAACTGTAGCACATGGAGGTCTTCATGGACATCCATGTAAAATTTTAACAAAATGACGTCATAATTCCAAATCCCCCAAAAAAAATGATAGACTATAACACACGAAAATAGACAAATATGAGGTTTACGTTCTCTGGCTTGTTTGACCTTGAAAATGGGTTGTTTTTGTTGTGGTGAGCATCTGGCTCCATAAATATGATTTTAACGGACGTCCATGTAAATTTTCTGCAAAATAACATCGAAATTCGAAATATCAAAAATTCCATGTCGCACATGAAAATCAACAAAATGGGGTGTTTACCTACTTTGAAGCTCGTTTGACCTTGAAAATAAGTCATTTTGGTCGTGGTGACCAATCGGATCCATAATTAAAGTCTTAACGGAAGTCCACATAAATTTTTGACGAAAATGACGTCGTAATTCCTAATCAACAAAAAAGATGGTGGATTATAGCAACGAAAATTGGCAAAATTGAAAATTTACCTACTCTGAACTCATTTGACCTCTAAAATGGATCTTCTTGTCCGTGATCACAGTTTGATCCATAGCTAAGGTCTTAACGGACATCAATGTAAATTTTTAGCAAAAAGGACTTCGAAATCTGATTCACCAAAAAAGATGGTGGACTGTAATACACGAAAATCGAAAATATAAGGGTTTTACCTATTTCGCGGTTATTTTGACTTTGAAAATGGATTGTTTTGGCCGTCAGGGTCAGCTCGCTCCATAGATAATATCTTGACAGACGTCCACGAAAATTTTTGACAAAAATAACGTCGAATATGCGGATCACAAAAAATCCATGGACTATAGCACAAGAAAATCAGAAAAATGGGGGATTTACCTGCTTCGGCGTTCATTAGACCATGAAAATGGACCGTTTTGACCGTCACAGCCAACTAGCAAAATATAACGTCTTAACAGACATCCACAAAAAGATTGGCAAAAATAACATCAAAATTACGAATCATCAAAAAATATGACGAACTATAGCAAACGAAAATCATCAAAATGGGGGATTTTCCTGTTTTGGGGCTCCTTTGACCTTGAAAATGGGTCGTTTTGACCGTTAAGTCTAACTGGCTCCACAGCTAACATCTTAACATTTGTCCACAAAAAAAATTGGTAAAAGTAATGTCGAAATTTCAAATCACAAAAAATTCATTGTTTACTATAGCACATGAAAATCGGTAAAATGGAGGGGTTTACCTTCTCTAGGGCTCGTTTGACCTTGAAAATGGATCATTTTATTTGTAAAGTCAAGTTTCTACATAGCTAACGTTTTAATAAACATTCACGAAAAAATTTGGTAAAATAATATCAAAATTTTGTGTTTTAAAAAATTCATAGACTATAGCACACGAAAATCGATAAAATTAGGGAGTTTACCTACTTGTGGGCTAGTTTGACCTTGATAATAGACCGTCTTTGGTGTCAAGGTCAATTGACTCCATATCTAACGTCTTAACGAACGTCCACTAAAATTTTTGACAAAAATAACATCAGAATTCTGAACCAAAAAGATGGTGAACTATAGCACACGAAAATTTATAAATTGGGGGTTTACCAGCTCCGAGAATTGTTTAAATTTGAAAATATGTCATTTTAGCCATAAGGGTCAATTGGCTCAATAACTAACGTCTTAACGAGCATCCACAAAAATTTTTTGAAAAATAACGTCGAAATTTCGGATCACCAAAAATATAGCATATGAAAATGTGTCAAACAGAGGGTCTACCTGCTCCGGGGCTAGTTTGACCTTGAAAATGGACAATTTTGGCCATCAGTAACATCTTAAAGGACGTCCACGAAAATTTTTAGAAAAAATAACATCGAAATTTCGATGACTAAAAAAAGATGGTGAACAATTGCACATGAAAATCTGTAAAATGAGGGGTTTGCCTGCTTTAGGACTCGTTTGACCTTGAAAATGAGTTGTTTTGGTCGTCAAGGCCAACTAGCTTCTTAGCTAACGTCTTAACAGACGTCCACGAAAAATTTTGACAAAAATAACATCAAAATTTTGGATCACCAAAAATTCATGGACTATATACACAAAAATTGGCAAATTGAGGGTTTACCTGCTCTGGAGCTCGTTGACCTTCAAAATTGATCGTTTTGACTGTCTGGGTTAACTGACTGCACAACTAAGGTCTTAACGGACGTCGATGAAAATTTTTGGCAAAAATAACGTCGAAATTCGGGATCACCAAAAATAAATAGATTATAGGACACGAAAATTGAGAACATGGGTTATTTACCTACTCATGGACTCGTTTGACCTTGAAAATTGACCGATTTGATCGTCAAGCCAACTGACTACATAGTTAGCGTCTTAGCAGATGTCCACAAAGTTTTTGCAAAAATAACTTCGAAATTTGAATCACCAAAAAATTATAAACTATAACATACGAAAATCAGTAAAATGAAGGGTTTACTTACTCCGAAGCTCGATTGACCTTTAAAATAGATCGTTTTGACCGTCAGGACCAACCGGAGACTCTGCTCTAAAAAATGTGCATTCAAAATTCCTGTCTTTACCTTATTTATACATCATTGTTTAATTTATACCTATTTTGAATTAATTGTTTTTATACATCATGTCATGTGTAACATTTTGTTGACCTCTGATATTGCATGTCAAGAGTTATCCCGAAGAGGGTAGACTTTGTGAATTCATATGCATTACGGAGATTACTTAAGTGGTGATCCCAAAATCTCGTATGAATGCACTTGACCTAAAATGAGATAATTGTAAATTCAAAATTTGGAATATATCTAATCTATATGAAAATAAAATTATTGACTTTAGAATTTATAAGTTCCTAAATTGTCGATAAAGATAGTGGAGACGAAGGGAATAAAAGAGTTGACGAGCAGCAAGAAGTTCTAGGTTCTAAAAGTGTAAAGATACTTGGACTATATCACGAAAAATTTATATTGAAATTTGTCTAATTAAAAAATTATGTATCGTAGAATTCATTTCTAAAGACAGAAGACGATATTTTTAGTATAATTCTTTTCATATTTAGGACTTGAATTCGAAATATTCTATTAAGAATATTAACATCTCAATCATTATATCGCATTCCCATATATCTAGAGCCGAGAGAGAATATATTAGTACTATATGTTACAAGTTCCCAATTATTATACGCACTTGACCTTACCATTCCAATTTTCAGGAATGACAATCCAATACAATAAAAAGAAAAATAATTCTTGAGTTCGAATCGTACAAATATATAACTATTTTTGTTATATGGAGCATTTTTATCTATAAATATGAGATTTTTCGTATAAATTTAAATTCATTTGTCCTCAAGATAAATATTAGATATCGAATGAAAATATATAAAAATAATTAATGTGATTTACTTGCTGGAGGTCGTCAAATAGATCTTCTTTTATACATAATATATATATTTCAAAAGGTATACTTCGAAGCAACGATAAAAATTTTTTTATGTCATTTATTAATTATATATCTAATCCGTAAAAATGATCATTAATACTTACAATATAAAATAGATTGTTTATATCACACTTTCGAAAACAAATGTTTCGTACACAATATTATATTTGGTAGACAAGTTGTAATTTTGAAAACGATTTCTTAAATGTGTTATTGTTTTAATAAATTAATAATGAATTTATTCAAAGTTAATAAGATATATATATGCTGGCAGACAATAAGTAGTGGGGGTTTGACGAGAATAGAAGCATCCACAAAATGTTTTATACGTGATTAATGTGCCTTGACTTGCTGTAAAATAAAATCGCTCCATTCACTTTTATTCGTTTATTATTATAAAAATATTATCAAAAAATTTATATTTTATCCTTAAATATTAATTATTTATTTTTAAATTTCAACATGAAATATTAATTATTATTAATAATATAGTATATAGTTGTACAAAATATTATTTTTTTAATAAATATTTTTTAGTCTACATATAAATAATATAATAATTGATCTGATGTAAATTATAATTGCATGATGTCCAAAATCACGATAATATATAAAACGCAAGTGTTATCCAAAATGAGTAGACAATAGACAAATTGTACACATTATGAATGTTCCTTCAGACTATTTATTGGTTCATGTTTTGTGATTTTCCTGCATAAATTTAATGTTATAATAGTAAAATTAGTTTATAAAAATATATATCGATTTGATTAATTTAATTTTAGATAATTTAATAACATGTTAACTCAATTTATTTTGATTTTTCCATACGATTCAAACCAGTCTAAAAGGTAATTTATGTAGTCGTTATGAAAAATCTTGCAAAAAAGAGAAAAAACATGAGGTGGATATTTTAATCTCTATCACATGAAATTGTGAAAACAAAACTAACCATAAACATCATATTTTTGTCAAAATATTTTTAAAAAAATTATAAAAATATATTTCACACCTCTTATAACTACATTGAACTCTAAAAATTGTTCAAAAATTGATAAACTGCAAAAATTATGCCTTCAAATTATGTGAATTTTCATTAAACATTTTCTACTTTCATAGTTAGTAAATTTAACAATTAAAGTTTGATAAATATTTGCTAGGATAAATAAATATTTACTTTTGTTGACTTTAAACAACCAAACACTATTTTACTTTAAATCTATTATTTTTTCTGTTTATTTTTATTTATTCATTTCTTTAAAAGTAAAATTTTATTTTATCGCTTCTATAATATTAAAAAAATAAAACTATTTTTTTTATTTTACGTTCAATATTAATTATTTATTTCTAATTCAATTTTTAAAATTTACGATTATATATAAAATTAAATATTGTGAAATAGCATTAATATCTATTATTTTTTAAAAAGAAATCTATTATTATTTCTATAGTGGCGTGCTATAGATTTAAGATTATATATTAAGTTGAATATTGCGATAAACTATTAATATTTATCATTATTTCTAAAAGTGGCGTGCTGTGGATAAATTGAATGGTGAAAATACTATTGATAAAGGGACATTTTTATCATTTTCTATGAGAATTACAAAATGATCGTCCAGTATTTGGCTTGAGAGTGATAAACTTTATGGTCGGTAATTTGGTAATTGACAATTAAAAATAAAATATTAAATATTAATATTTAAATTTCAGTTTGATAAATTGATAATCGTAGATAAAATTTTTAATTTGATATTATATTTTGTAATACTCTATTAATGTTGTAGTTGATTGTATTATAAAGTTAATATTATTTTTCAATCATTAATCCTATTATTTTATGTGTAGGCACGATATAATAGAAAATCAATAAGTAAGAAAACACTAAGAAAAACAAATTGATACAACTAAAAGACATGTATTTGTAAACTTGTACTAATGAGTAATGGACATGTTGATACATGATCAATCTTCATTAAGTAAATAATTTAGTATTCAGAAAATATCAATTACCAAATGGTATTAATGTCCCATACGGAACCCAAATCTAAATACTATAATTCTAAAATTTTACTTCCAGATATCATACCGAATATCCAATTATTGAAAACTTTGATTCAATTCGATTATTTAATTTTCGATATTTTATGCGCAGCCCTACTTGTATGAGACTGAAAATTCAGGTAGCCAATCATTTGAGGTACGAATAAATTCTCGAATTTGAATCCTGGGTATGAATAAATTCTTGATAGAGTTAATTTGTTCCTAATAAAATTCTACGTGAAGCAATTTCAAATATAATCAAACTTCAATATAAAAATTAAACACCAAATAAAAAAAATTCAAAAAAAAAATTCTAAGAATTGGTTAATTTTGAGATAGCATTCACAATGCAATAAGAATTACTATTTTTTTTTTAATGTTTTATTTTTTTTCTTACTGACAATTATGGTTCAACCATTATTTTGGAATTGTCTATTTTTTACCACCACATGAACGTTAAGTAGTGGTCAATTTTTAGATATTTCCTAATTGAAAAAGATATTTGCTAATTTTTATGGGGCTACTGATTTTCTGAGTCATATCTTATGCAGCAGCCCATGTTATGATATTTTCTTCGTAGTTTTAAATCTAAACTTTTTTTATTTTTCATTCTATTGACATCTTGTGTTGAATTGATACAACACAAGATCAATTAAACCAATTACATTAAATTATTGGTTGTGTACCCCACACCCACTTTTTTTATTTTCAAAAGAATGTTCTTATATTTTGAGTTCGAATACAAAACTTCTGATTAAAAATAGAGCAGATCACTCTTTCCCCTTACTCTTATATGAATTCAATTTTCTTTTTAACAAGTGTTCAATAAAAAAGAAAAAATCATGAAATATAAGTAAAAAAATGTAATTTGTTTTTTTTTATATTTGATACATAAAAAATAAATATCTATATATAATTCTGAAAAATATTATGAATGATGGAGTTAGGGTGGGAAGGTAGGGGGTGTTGAATGGTAGAGATGAGTAGCTAAGAAAACGAAAGTGATATATTTTTTAAAATAAAATTCAAAAACACTTTCTGAAGTTATTCTTTTTATTTAAATTGCAAAAGGATTATGATGGACTAATTTTATCTACTCATTTTACCCTTATATTTTTGGAAAAATTATATATAATAGCAAATTAATAACCTAAAATAAATAAAGTAGATAATTGTGCTTTATAGCAAACGTTTGCACAAAATTGTCAAACGTCTATCCCCCAAATATCTCGCTCGCCACTCTCCTCCAATCTCTCGCTCTCTTCATCACTTTTTATACAAACAGAAGTGTATGAAAATTGCTTCTAATGTATAAAGCAGAGAAAATTGTATAAATATATATATATTTTTTTGTTCCCCTCTTCCAGATCTCGCTCACCACTCTCCCAAATCTCGTTCGCCACCCTCGCCTTTCTCACTTATACAAACAGAAGCGAAACGTATAAATTGTGTTTCTGTTTGTATAAAGCGTGAGAAAATTGTATATACACATGCAAGTACGTATATTTTCATCCTATACACTTATAATTATACAATAAAAATACTCCCCTGCCCAGTTTCTTTTGCCCTTCTCTCTTTCTCGTTTTATACAATTTGCAAATTATATCTAATTTCTCTCTTTGTTGTTTTATACAATTCGATTCAATTGTATATTCCCTGTCAATTCTCTTTTGTCTTTCTCTCTTTCTCATTTTATACAAATTCAAATTGTATATAATCGTTCTATACACTTATAATAATATAATTCGTTTTATACACTTAGTTTTTATACAGTTTTATACCTAAATATCTTTCTCTTTCTTATTTTATACACTTCGTTTTATACAATTTGCTTCAACTGTATATGTATAGCGAATTATACAGTTTCTATGTTTATTATGGAGCGCGATTATACAAACTTTGCTATAACATATAAATATAAATTTTTTATTTACTATATGTGAAAGTTGTCCTATATTTTTTTCATGAAAAATAGAGAGGGAATGATACACGTAATTATTTATATATTGGTAGAAGAAAATAATTTATAAAATCTCTAATATGTCATTTTCAGAGTAATATATATCACAATTTAAATTCATATATGTATTATTTATATTGGGTTTATGCTGGCATGAGTACAAGTTGGTAAGTAATTGTGTGTCATCTATTTTTTAAATTATTATTCTCCTATTTTCGTATACTTTAATTTTATTTTACATATCTTTTAGTTATCGATTTGTTGTTTTTCTCCATAACTTTTCATATGGATTTTTATCTCATTTTTAATATATTTTATTTGAGTCGACGGTCTAATAAAAACAATCTATTTACTTTTATAAAATAGGGATAAAATCATATATACGCTATCTTTTTCATATTCAACTTATATAATTTCACTGAATGTATTATTTTATTGTTATCTAGATCTACATAAATTTATCTTTCGAATTACACCACATCAAATTTCATAAGTACGTATTAGAGTAAATTTGAATCATGCTTTGAGAAGCTCATCACGACTTCTCTCCTACTGATGTGAAAATTCACCTAAAATATTATGTATATTTTATTTTTAAAAATTTATCAATCTAAAACTCTAGAAACCAACTTAATTCGCATATCATAAATCTTCTAAATTTCTTGACATAAAATCCCCTAAAGAATATAGTGGTCCACAAAAACAATTAATTTGAACGGCTAAAAATGTTCTACATAATTTTCATTCAATCCTTCCATTATTTGTATTAATTAGAACTTCTGTGTATAGAAATTAGAAAACGTGGATATTATATCTTTTTTTTTTCAAAATAAAATAAAATCTACTTTTGGAAATTAAAAACAGGAGGAGGAGAATAATTTAAAATGTGTAGATAGTGGAAAAGGGATGAAAATAAAGTGGTATAGCCCACAGCATATGATTCTAATTAAAGCTACCTTTCACATCATATATAATATAGTTTATATTATTTATTATTTTCTTTATTTCTCCTTCACAAATTTATTACCCATTTCTCACAATGACGTGTAAGATAATATATCACATAAAAGTAGGGTTTCATGTTGATATCTTTTTTGTTTGATTTTTCGTCTCTTTCGTTTGGAGATTATATTGAAGCTCTGATGCAATTTGAATTACATACTGCAAAGGTTTATTTAAGAATGATGCTTTTAGTAAGATTTTTTTTTTATATATTTCAAAGCTCAAACTCACTATATCTGATTAAGAATAGAACAGACTCACTAAGATTCGTATTGGTTAATTTCAATGACATCTTGGCCAAATACATAGACAGTCCATCTAACTTGTTTTAGTTTTCATTTGGTCATTTCATCTCAATTTAATTACATTTATTTGAATTTACTTTTTATATATTACGTATTTAACACAAAAGTATTAGTTAGAGTATATTATTTATGTCATTTGGATTTAATCAAAATATCTACTTTTAAACTTAATAGCTCAACTTTAATATTGATAAAAACAAAAAATAACCCTTTAGTATGAATAAAAGAAGTTGCTAATAACTCTACTAAAAATGTTACAATTCGATAGACTCTGTTCCAAATTAGGATGGTATATCTGTCAGTTTGGTTTGATTGTAAAGTTTATTAGTCTAATTTATCGATTATCAATTTGTAGACATACTAAACCATTATAAAATTATTAAGATTCAAAATATGCTAAACTATTCTAATTCTCTATCGATACGGTAACAAATATATATAGTGAAAACGTTAGGATTATAATTGAAAAAATTTTAATAATCAAGTAAGTTCAATCAATTTTATGAAACATTTATCTAAAAACAATTTTAAAAAAAAACTCTTTTTTTCCCAATAAAATAATGTAAATCTTATTCAGAACACTTGAAAATTAAAGAAAACCCAACAATATCAAATATGGGTTCAATTTTCTAAACCCTACCCTATTTTTTTCCTTACTATAAGAGGATATTTCCCTAATAAGTAAAGTAGATATCTTTATCTTTTCATGTATTGGAAGAAAAAAAACAGGTCCATTTGATATTTTTCATTGCTTGTGTGTGAGAATAAGAAGTCGGAAATTTCGCAAAAAAGGTATTGTAAACTTTTTGAAAAAATAGAGAATTCAAATTTGAAATATGATTAAGTTAAAGAAGTATTCGATTAGAATTATATCATCTTTTTCATGTATTTATCTTATGGAAGTTTAAGTTTAAGGAGTTTGAGTCACCAAAACGATTAAAAAAAAAAGGACGGAAGCATTGTAGGAGGTGTTTCAAAATTAATCAAGTTAGTTGAACTAATGAATATTGGAATATTAAATAATTAATCAAAAAATACTGATATTTATTCATAGATTGCTATCAAAATTATTGTTTCTTTTCTATTACTCGGGAAAAAGTAAGTTATTGGTTCAAGTACAAAATACTAGCATTCCCAAATGGACAATTAGATATTCAATTTATATCACAACAATTCAATTGAAAGAGCGGAGATATACCAACTGAGTTATATCGTCCGAGCCTAGGGAAGCATGCATAAAGTAGTTAGATGTTTCTTCTATTCCTTTTTTCTCGACGGAACTCATCAATGGCGTTTTAAAGTAAACATTAATTTTCACTTAGATATTTCAAATAAGGCATTTTTTGTTCATTTTAAACACCTCAAGTAGAGCATCGTTATGTCATCTTAACAATTTTTTGACAATCAATTAAAAATATGAAATATGTAATACACTTGTGAATGATATGACATGATGGCTAATTAGAAATTGACATATGACATTTTAGTTTAAAAATAATAAATTTGAAATAAAATATAGAATAACAACTATTTTTTAATAAAATAAATAAATAAAATTACCTATTTTATACCGATCCCACCCCCACGTTACACCACCCTACCCAATCAACCTTTCTTCTGTCATTTTTGCCTCCCCAACCCCACCAATTTTTTGTTATTCTTTCATTCTTTTTTTAAAAAAAATAATCAGTAGATTTTAATCTTTTTTTTTTCTTTGTAAATTTAATTTGGAGAACCATTTTTTCGATTACCGATAGCGAGGTGAGGTACTTACAAATATGACATTCTTCATATATTATTTTTCAAAAAAAAATATGGTTTATTCGAATAAACATTTTTAAAATTAGTGTGATGATTCTTAAAATTAGTGTAATAATTTTTTTATTCAAATTTTATAAGGTTTTTCTGATGAAAGGTGAATAAGTGATAGGGATAGAATGAAAAAGAAGAAGAAAAAAAATATTTTAAATCCAAAAAAAACACTCTTCACGCGCTCAAAATAGGTGTGACACACTCAATGTAACAAATCAGTAGAAATGTCAAAATGATAGTGAGAGACTCAATATGAGGTGTCTAAAATTAACAAAGCTTAGTTAAGGTGTTTAAGTGAAAATTGGTGTCAATCTTACAATACAACCGATGAATCCATCCTTTTTTTCTCCTGACGCAAATAAGTCATCTTGAATTTAAATCGAAAACCTCGTCCCTGAAGTATTGCCACACTTACAATTTAATCAATTTGAGAAAGAATCAATAAATTCTTTTACAAAATTCGACCCAAATACAACATAAAAACCTCCATTATACCATGCTCAATCTATTATTTTTAATTTAATCGTTAAATGATCAACTATTTAAATTAATTCATCGAAAAATAAATAAATTATGAAAGTACAAATAGATCCACCATACATGTCATGTATGAAGATGGTAGACACGACATAGCAACATCAGCATCATCCAAAGAGTACAAGTAGACGTAAAAGGGGACCACTTAAGGTTCCCTATTGTACTTGCTTTCTTATAATTATGTCTGGTTTGGTCCCATTATATTCCCCGCTCGACGTTCGATATCTACATTAAAGCTTAATTATTTCAAATATATATTATGTAAGATCTTAGTTAAGAAAAAATGCTCTATATCGAGTGTTTTTTTCATACCTAAAGGTCACATTCTACACGTCGGACAACACAATTTCGTTCAGTGAAACACATCCTATTATATTTAAAAATTATTTATATAAATTTTATAGTGTTATTTTCTCACTCTTTTTTAAATTACATAAAATTTATGAATTTGATATTATATGAGTATACTTTTGATATATTAATAAATATTTAAATATATAAAAAAATGATAAATCAAAAAAAGGATAGGACATTCGAATACACAAACGATATTAAATGAAATTGGGCCCCATATATATAAATTGGTGTTGAGTTGTGCAACACATGCACCTAGCACGTATATATCTAAATAAAAAAATGTTTTTATTATTTTCTTATCCCTTTTCTTTTTTCTTATTCGATTCCTTCATCTTCTTTTTTTTTTTTTCACTTTCTTCTTTTTATTTCTTTTGTTCATCATCGTCTTGTCACTATTAACTCAAAGTGACAGTGTCAAATTGACGAATTGAATAAATAAATAAAAAGATTCATTAATCTGCCAAATGTATTTGGACTGATTTGGATAAGATTAAAATTGTCTAAACATTAGATTGTAATTTAACGCGTCCAATATATTATGATTTTATTACTTAAGAAAGTTTCTATCTTATAACTAAATATGACGACTCAAAAATATTGAAAATATTTTCTCATTATGTTCATAATAAAAAAATCATTAAAATCAAGTTTAGATTAAAATTATATTTTGTTTTATTAAAAATGTGTAAACTTATAAATTATACCAAGATTTGGAGATGGTTTTGATTTAAGGAGACATTTGGCCAAGTTGTTTATTTTTTGGGGGACTTGGATACTGAAATATATGTTTGACTATAAAAATTCAGAATTTAACTTGAAGTTGATTCCAAAATTATTTGGAAAAAATTATAACCAACAAATATTTTCGCTTTTTTCACACAAATTACTCTTTTAAAAAAGTCAAAAATAATTTTCGTTTGCATTTATGATCAACACAAAATAAATAACAATTATTTTTTTAAAAAAAATTACAATAAAATAAAATTAAACTCACTCGTAATATTAAGATATCGAACCTTATATATAAAACGTAAAAAAAATAAAAAACATCCGACTTCTTAAAAATCTAATGGGCATTACCTTTTATCTCAAATCCCATTACATCGTTTTACCTAATATTTCAAAAGATTCACTTTGGACAAAACATTAAAAAAGAAATGGTGAAAGTATTAAAGTTGCATTTACTTGATCCAAAAATCTCATCAATCATCATTACCGATTTAGAAAAGATTATACTTAATTACGTAATTTATTACTATTACCCATTATGATTCATTTTATAAATCTCCACCTTCTAATTTTATGTGGCACCTTTTATATATATATGCGTGTGTTTTGTTGTTGAAAATTGTTTCATTAACGGTGAAGATAAATTTTTAAATTTAGTTATTTCTAGGTATAGTAAATGACATTCTTTTCTAGACGAACTAAAAGGAAAAAGATTTGGCATAAATTAGGAAAAAAATGAATTCTCTTTGTCTCATTTTATGTAATGACATATTTTAGTTTCATATGGTGTATAAGAAAAAAAGAAAGACTTTATAAGTTATGCTCTAAAACAATTATTAGATATTTGTGCGACTGAAAATCAGTTCATTAAAAATATAAAGAAAGTTATAACTAAATTATTTATAATTATAATAAGATATTATTTTTTTGAAACGATCTAAAAAGGAAATAATATCACTGACAAAATAATATTTTCCATAATTTATTAATAAAAAGTAACATCTATAGCAAATTTGTACTAGAAGCATTAAAAACACACATGAAAAGAGCACATAAATAAACTATTATGCGATACAAATGTAACATTTAAAGAGATAAAATTACGAATAAAATTATATGGACAAGATAAGACTGAAATAATTTAACGTAGAAGATTGGTTTTAATAGAGTTAAAAGAGGTAAAGATTAATTGAAGAAAAATTGAATTAATTTTTTTTTAAAAAAAAAATAAGACATGATATAAAGTTAGTTGGCTAAGGTTGTTACCTCACTTACAAAGGTATGAAAATTAAATATTAGTATAAAAAAAGTTAGTAATAAATAGTCACTAAGAAGGGAGGATGGGGTTGGCTAGCCTTCTTTTTCTTGTAATGTTTAGTACTTATTCTTTGAAGTTGATTACTATTTGTTACTTAATTTTTTTATCTTGCTATTATAGGATTACTATTTAATGGAACTAATAAATAAATAAATAAATAAATCATTAATAAATTCAAGTCTTGTAAGTTATCATTTTATAAATTAATTTTGTCACTTCGAAACCCTAAGGTTATTTATGATGTTTTTATTGATGCTTATGACAATTAGAGCATTTCTAAAACATCATTTTACTTGGTTTTGAAATGATAAGATGAGAAAAATGAGATTGAAATAATTTCGACGTAAAGAAAAAGTATATCGTCACTCTCTGACTCACAAAAAATACAAAGAAATTCGTTGTAAAAGTACGAGAAAAGATAAAGATAGATAAAATAAAATTTGATAAAAGGTGATTAGATAAGATATGCCAAAACATAATATTTGTAAGGACGTGATCTTGATAAGAAATAGAAATTGCGTATTAGGTATGAGGCTAATACGAGTGAAGTATTATCTTGTCTTGTCTTTGTTAACTATTGTCATATATCATACTTTGTTCTTTATTTTTTTTTCTAGAATTTTATACGCTTGAGTAAAGATCGTTCGCAAACAGTCTCTTTACCTTTAGTAATAACATATAGGTGCACCATATCCTTTCCATAAAATAGTAATATGGTATAATACCCTCTCCAAATTTCACTTAACAAAATATAACTATCTATGTCTTAATGTGGTTTTTTAATATATTTTAATAGTCAATATATAAAAATATTTTTCATCCAAAAATCAATCGATTGTTCATTTTTTCTAATATTATTAATATAGGTGCATTTCTAACTTTTACCAAATAAAATTCCATAAATTTATAATCATACCACTTAGAATTAAAGGACTTAAAAAAGAAAAACGTTAGGGGTAGAAATGGAAAGAGACCTTCCAATATGAACGAATCACTTTTTTACCTTCTACATTATGCTTACTAATATTCTAATCCAAAGGGGTACTTTTGGGAATATACAAAAGATGAGTGGGGACAAAATTAGAGTACCTAAAAAAACCTCTTCCCAACTTTTTCCTTTTTTCACCCTCATCTTTTTTCTTTTTCACTTTACACCCCAAACATTTCCCTTTTCTTCCAATCTAATCCTACCCACCAAATTTTTTTTAAAAAAAACTACATAAAAAGTTCAGATTGTAATAAAGAATAATAATTAGCTGCTTCATCTTCAAGTTCCCATAATCCATCTGATATAGCAAACGGAAAATCTCCACCGTTGATTCCATTTTCTTCAACAATTGGAAAATCTGAACCGTTAATTCCATCTCCGCTTGGTATTCCAAGTTCATCATCGGAAGCTTCTAGAAGGTGTCTAATAACACTACTTCTATCATCTTCTGTAGAATTACTATTACAATGGATTTGGGAATTACCCGAGCCCGTATCTCCTACGGGCTCGGACCCAAGCCCGTTGTTGTTATCGCTCGGCAGGAGGTCCAGCTCCTGCTGAAGCGTGGTAAAGATGTCTGACCCGGATAATTTAATATCCGGGTCAGACTCAATACCGTACTCCTCTTCCTCTTCGAGGATTGAGAGGATATCATTATATGATGATTTATGACGTTTATATTCTTCAGTTTGTACTTGTAATTGCTCTTCTTCTTCTCTAAAACGTTTAATTGGTTGAATTAACTCAGACATTTTTGCTGTTTTTTTTTAAAAAAAAAAAATTGAGAGAGTTTTTTTTTCTAGAGAGAGAAAGTTGAAGGGATGAGGAGAGAGAAGGGGTATGGGAAGGAATTTATAGAGGGAAAAAATAAGTGTGTTCCGGTCAAAATGGGTGAAATGAAAGAAAAGTGATAATAATATTTTAAAATTTTAATTTATTTAAATTATATTCGAAGGTACAGAAGAGATAGAGATATTCAGATTACAGAGAAAAAGAGACTTTTTTTTTAATTTTATAAAAAGAAAAAATATTGGGAGGAGCAAGAAAAGTGGGGACCAGTAGCAGTGACGATGTAATGAATAAATAAATATATAATTAATTAGTTCATCTGAATTGAATTTATTGTTTTATGGAATAAAGTAGTATAGATTATGTATAATAATTTAAAATTAATCTTTTTTAGCAAATACTACTAAAATCTAAGTCATACTTTTTTTTTAAGAATTAATTAAATCAAATCACACTGAACTAGTTGAGGGAATAAACAGGACTAGTAAATATTATTTCATAATATATCGTAATTATATTATATTTTATATATGTATTAACAAATATTATATTTTATTGTATCATTATTTGTCGTTATATAATGAAAGTAGAGTATGAAATAGAATCATTATAAAAAAATAGAGAAAAGTAAATTTGAAATGGGCAATACATAAAATATTTAGAAGTTTTAAGTTCAAATTTTTTCAAAAATTGTTTTTATTAAAACATCACTATTAATAATTTTTAATCGAATCTCAATATAAAAATTAAAATTTAATCAAAAATCTAGCACAAATAAAAAAATGTTAGTAAAAGAGTTGGCTTTTATTAAGTTCACGAGTATTCGGCTTGTGGCTAGTTGTTGTCTGTTTCTTTTTTCACATTATAAGCAAATTGTTGAGACAATTTTGTCCTTTTCTATTATTTCTTTTCTAAAATAAATAAACAAATAAATGCATTTAGGTATTACATAGCTCTCTCTATCCCAAGTGTCATTTTCTAAAATAAATTTGTACGAAAAAAAAAGTTACATATTGGAAAAAAAAATCCTGCTTAGCATTTATATGAAAAAATAAATTTATAAAAATAAGTAAAAAACGTAACAAAAAAATTCTTATATCTAAAATTATTATCCAATCAAACGATTAAATATTAATTGAATTTTAAAAAATTCTTATGACACGTACACTACACAAAAGTACATGGAACAAACAAGTACATTGAGTTAAAAGGTTATATGAAGTCTTCATCTTCTTTTTGCTTTTTTTACAATCAATATATATTAGTAAGTAATATTATTTTTTTAAATAAATATTAAAATTTTACTACTAAAATCTTTTATTTTTTTGAAGAGGTGCAACATAAGTACCGAAAAAATAAAAGAGGACTACTGATGGCTCGTAAAAATATTAACATCGTATAAATAAGGTAAGATCAATTTTTTCTGTTAACGTTTTTTCAATCGAGTGAATTTGAATTATAATCTCATGTAATTTAAGATTGAGATATACTTTTGAAAGCATGTCTGTATTTTTTTTTTCTTTTTAATATATTGAATAGAAAAAGTGAAAGAACACAGGTGACATGCATGCTAATTGACAGAACTAAGCAGTAAAACTAAAAGTAAAGTAAAGTAAAACAAAAATTAAAAAATAAAATTAAAGATTATAAAATAAATATTGTATAAAACTGGTTAAAAGCCAGTTCCCGACAAAAGATTTGAGAATCAAAATATTTTTTCTTTTATTTATATTTTCTTAGATCGAATTTCAAGGTAAATTAAAAAAAATGTACTAGTGTCTAGTTTCATAAAGACTTCACCAATCTCCATGTGCAGTAAAAAAGAATTTGTAATCCAACGATTTTTATTTATTTATTTTAATTTTAATAAAACACAATATCTAAAAGGATTTTTATTTTAAAGACTTTTATAAATAATTCTTAATTCGATTGTAGATGGCTAAAAGATCATAGTTCTTTTTGGAAAAAATAGATTTTGAATCTTAATATAGAACACAAAAATATTTAAAGTATTTATAACATAATAAAGTAAATATTTGAATTTTTACATTATTGGTGATTGATGATTTAAATATCAGGGAAGATAAAAGTGTATTTACCCCTTATTAATATTTCATAAAGGTAGAAATATTATTTTCTAAAGGTTTTGATCCAAATATAACTCCATATACTAATTGTAAAATAAGATTCTAATAAATCGATCAATACTATGATATATTTTATGTGTTGAGATTTGAGAGTCAAACAATTTAAGTTTAATAAAAAGTTTATGTAAAAATTTTTAATTTTTTGAAATGAAACTTATATATCCGTAAACAAAGTAAAAAGTATTATGAGTCACAATAATTGATAATTCAAAGTGTTTAAAAAATCTATGAAAAATTCATGATTAATGATAGACTTATTTGACTTTTGAAATCCGAAAGATGACATTTATAATGAAATGAAGAGAGTGTTGCATTTTTAATAAAATATCTTAAATTTAAGTATAAATATCTTTGACAAAGACCATTTTAAATACTAAAATATAAAATTTTGAGATAATTTTTAATTAATCGAACTTCAATACGAATATGGCGAGAAAAGCATAATAAATTAGAAAAAGTACAAGCGGCTACGAGTCTTTATTGCAGTAGCATCTTTCCATCTTTGTACTCTACTAGGGTTACCATAACAAAACGGACGGTGGAGATTCAATCTCGAGTGTTCCAATGGAGGGTCACGATGATATAATATTGTATTTTATTTATGGAGTCAAATTTTTATTTTTATTTTTCTTGCCGACGTACGTGGATCTAAAAAAATAAAATGAGGAAATTAAAAATATTTTGAAGAATAGCATGCAAATAATTCCTTTTGGGCTAATTTAATTAAGAGTTAAAAAAGATTAAAAGCACATGAATTATTGAAAAATATAATTTTCTAAACTATCATATAGTAGTTAGTTGAATATACCAACTACGATATTGATTATCTTTTTTTCATCTTTTTTAGTTACGATCTCATCCTTATTAGGGTATCAAAAAATTTGACTTGAAAAGAAAAAATTTAGAGTTCTAAAAAAACCTTATATGATAATAAATAGAGTTGTAATATAGGTCAAATGAATATGAACAAACGTAGTTGAAAGCATTTCTGAACAAATATTTGATATAGTCAACATTTACATATCTTTTGATAATCTTTAATTGATAGTTCAAGTGGAGAAAATTTACAATAATTTTAATTGTTTAAATATATTAAAATTAAAAAATAATATAATTTAAATATATTTTTAACGTTCTAATTAATCTTTTAATAAGATAAGTTTTGAAACTAACAAACTTGGAAATATTCGAGATTCTACGCTAAGATTACAAATCAATTACTTACGCAATATGCTTATTGACGATCATGGTGGATGGATGTGATATTAACAAATAGTTAATTTACTATAAATAATTTAAAAGTAAAATATAGTAATTAAATTTATCGTCTTAATATTCAATTATTTTTTTAAAAAAATTAATCACATAAAATAATCAATTTAAATCATAAATTTTTTAATTTCTTTTCATTGTTTTAAATCGTAAATTGAAATAAAAGTAATCATTTTTAATTTTATCTTAGACTTACACTTTATTTGAAAGTTATTCAAGATAATTTATAATCAAATAAGTATTATGATTTATATAAATTATTTTAAAATTTTAAATTTATATTTAATAAAATAAAAATCTTTTCGTTCCAATTAATACGATATAATTTGTCTGGTCTTTAAATTTTAAAAACATGAGAAGATTTTACATAATTCAGAATCTATTTCTTAGAATAAAAAGAAATACTTAAAATAAGAAAATACTTAACTTGGTGTAATATTAATAGTATCGCTAAATAGTTTATTTAGGCCCCATTTGTTTTCATTAAGATTAATAGGTCTGAATCTGAATACACATCTAAATGTCAAAATTTGCATTAAGATTCAGGTGTTTTGATCTGAATACACATCTGCATATTAAGATTTGGTCTCTAAATCTGAACATTAAATAATTAATGTTGCTTCTTTTCAATATATGAATGTGCATGTGAAATTAACATTAAATAATAAAATATCATAAAAATTTTATTTTAACATAAATATCACTTTTGATTATAAAAAATTAAAATTTTTAATAATAATGATTTGGAGTATAATTTTTTTTTATTCAAAAACGTTAAAAAACACAACTATACCAACAGTATTTTTGACACAGTCAATACAAGAAAGTTATTAATATAAAAAAAAACTTGAAAGGATTTATGAAAATTTATCAATTCAAGAGGAAAAAAATGGTGTTTGATTGAAAAAGAGAGAAAGAAATTTTTTAGTCATGAGATAAAAAAAACATGCTTAAAGCAGAAAAATGATGTTATTATTTGATAACTTATTAAATGGGTGTGAATGTTGTTAAGATTATCTCATGGATCTGATTCATTCAGAGCTCTTCAAATTTATTAAGAAGTTCTTTTTTTTAAATAAAAAACAAATTGATTTAATATGTTGAATCTGAACGATTCAGATTTAGACCTAAAAATCAAACACACTTAATAACTAAATCTAAATAACTAAAATTCAAACCTACATTAAATACGAAACAAATAAGACCTTATATGCATTTCTTTTGCCATATTTTAAAAAATATGTCATATAAATTATTATCGAGCTAGTATTATCTCATATTTTATAAGATATGAAAAATATATTTTATAGAAAAAGTTGCATTGGTAGTTGGGTTGATGTGACATACAAATGCCTTGAAAACCCCTCCAACCAAGCAGGGTGGGTGGGTAGTGTAATTAGACAGTTGTTAAATCCTCTCAAAGGACCCTCTTCCTATCTTCTCATCTTTATTTTGACACGATATAATTGTATGACCACTTCTACTCCCCTCCAAACAAAAATATCAAGTGGCTCCCCGTGTCATATGAAATTATGATATTGAATTAACGTTTAAATATATGGTCAAATTATGGTTTAGAGTTTTGAAAAATAAAGTAAAAGCTCATACTTTGGTATGATGAAACTATTCATATCACATGAAAAAATTATAAAATATTAATAAATAGCTAATTGTTATTTTTGTTGATTAGGAAATTTTTATAAAATTATGTGTATCTAAAAGTTTCTAAATCATAAATATTTATAACAAACAGAACATAAATATATGTGATTTATCGTTGTGTCGCTTTAAAATATTTTAAATTATGATACCTTGTTTATAAAATATATCTCGCTCATTTTGGTTAAACATGTAAAGGAATTAAATTATTTTAATAGTTTTGGTAACTTTCGAGTTTTTATGTTTTCGTGAAATGAAATAATAGAAATTCAAAATTATGTAAATATAGAACTTCAACTTAAGATTAATCTGATTTCAAGTCATTTCTCCATATCGCGTTTTTGAAGAAGCTTTTATAATTAATTATATCTTTAAAAATTACATAAAAAGTACTACTAATCATTATAATAAACAATTCATAATATTTAAAAGATACATCAAAAAAATTATTTAATTTTTCAATATTTAAACCATATCACATAAATTAAAATGAACTTCTTAGAATTTTCTTTTTCTCGAAGAAACTTCAATATTTTTGAATAGAAATGATCAAACAAATGACCACAAAACAAACTTATTTTTCCATTCAAGTCAACAACCACAAATTCAAGTTGTGTTGGAAAACAATTCCACGCTCTTAATATTTTTTTTCTTTAAATTCTTAGGTCATCCAAAATAATTGTTTACTTAAAGACCGGGCAATTAAACTTTGAGTCACTTTCATCTACACCCCCCACCCCACACAAAAAAAAAGCTACCAATAATTTCATTAATTTGTTGAATTGACATATAAAAATTTTAATGGACAATATTTTTTTCGATAAGAAAAATCTTAAGTGAATGTTTGATATGTACGATTGGTCAGTAGCGGATATAGTTCTTTTTAGATATATAATCATCTAAAATAATAATTATTGGTGTAAAGTATATATATAAAAAATTTATTATAATTATCAGACGTAAAATTCTTGAATAAATAATAATAAATTTAATATTAAAAATTTAAATAAATTTAACGTATAAAAATTAAATCTTGAATCTGCCTTCACTTACGTTGAAAAGGCGAGAGATATAACTCTCAACAAAAAAGACAAAGTTCTAGCACATGAAAAAAGAAGTGGAGAATCACTATTGATGCTGTTATAAAAGGTGGGTGGAGATACAAAAAAATATCTATGAAATAATCATAGATTGAAATTTGAGGGAAAATTAAATCAATTATTTATTTAAAGAAAAAGATAAAGAGGCATTAATCATTCACTTCAAATAACAATTCAACATTGACCTTCATTTAAAATGTTTAGGTGATAGGTAATTAGGATAGTTTGGTTTATGAAAATAAATAAGAATTATAACAATTAGATAATTATAATAAAAATATTTAATGAATATACTTTTATTAGTACTAGATTTTTGATATATATTGGATTGAAAATTTATATACATATAATTACTCTATATGTGTACTAATAATTGTGTTTGTATATTTTTGTAAATATAAATTCGTATATAATTGAATCTAATTAATATTTGTATTTATAAAATCAAATTATATATTGTATTATGTATAATTTGTGCTTATATAAAGCGAAACAGAGAAAAAGACAAAAGAAAACTGACAAGAAAAAATTTATATTTGTATAATTATAGTGTATAGGACGAGAGATAGTATTTGTATTTTTGTATATAATTTTCTCTCTTTTTGTACAAACTCAACATACAATTTATATATTTATATTTATATAAAGTGAGAAAGGCGAAAAAGAAATGATTGAAAAGAGGAGAGTGAAAAGCGATATTCAGAGAAAAGAAGCCAATAACAAAAAATTTGTTGCGAATTAATATTAAATAAATTGTAATTAAAATATTTATTTTAAATTAATAATTTACTATAAAACACAACTTTTTCATATATATATATAAAAATGTCTCGCGACCCATGACCCATGACTTTGAAGCTTTACCAAGTTTTGTATACTAAAAAACAAGAGATTAAATCAAAAACAAAATTAACTAATAAAATAAGAAACTTTGGAGCAATAAAAGAGTAGTAATTTTTTGTTTCTTCATGATCGTGATGTTTGGATCGATTTTCACATATTTCTATCAATTTCACGATATATTATATAATTTTTCACTAATAATAATTACTAAATAATTGTATCTACTAAGGTTAGAATATCTGAGAAAAGACATATTGTATATAACACATAAACATGCCCCTTAACTTGACTACAACGAATAACTCTACTCTCTAATTTTGAGTGTGCATAAATACATACTTAAATTTATACAAAACTGAACAAGTAGACACATTTGTACTACGTGACACAATACACATAGGACGTTACATAGAAAACAAATTTGTCATGTAGGGTGTCATGCAGGATGAATGTGTCTATTGGTTCAATTTTATACAAGTTTAAGTGCGTACTTGTGCACATCTAAAGTTAAAAGTCATAGTTATCTGTCAAATTAAGGGTCATGTTTATTTATTATACCTTCTATTTTTACTGAAATTCGAATTAGAGACTTTAAAAAGTTCTCAAACCCATTTCATTGAATTATATCGGTTAATATTTTATGGTGTAAAAACAAAGGAAAAGAAAAATAACTTTGAACCCTCCAATGAAATATTTCTCAATAAAGTATTTAGAGGAAGTATTTGACCACATCGAAGAGCTTTCCAATGAGTTCCAAACATCGATCTAACAACTCTAATTGTTTATGTAATTATTAATTAGGTTGATGTGTGTACGTGTAACTTGTAAGGTTCTTTATTTTTTTCCTTATTAGAGGCCATATAGAAATTTTGATCAAATTTAAATCGAAATTTTGATTAAATTTAAATCGCTCATTGCAAAGTCCATTTGAAAGTATGCTCTCAACAAGATTTTTTTCATATTCAAAGCTCGAACTCGAGACTCTAATAAGTTATTTCTTCTTATCATCTCTCTTTTTCTTTTTCTTCTCCTTTTTTATAGTTAAACATTATCATTTACTTTTTGCATTATATTAGAAAAAAAAAAAAAAAGGACTTGTATGATGTGCTTAATAAAACAACACACTCTTTATGATTTTTAATAAGTGAATAAAAAATATTATTAAAAAATATTTTAATATAATTTAGATAAATATTACTGGGGAAAAGGAGACTAGGGTGGGGTGAGTCAAAGGTTGAGGGTGGGTGAGTTGATGGAGGGCTAGAATGTTATTTAATAAAAATATTTAAATAATATTTTGATCATACATAAAAAAATATTTAATATGTTTAATTTTGTACCAAACACACATTTAATTTAGATAAATTTTCTAAGGGAAAAAATGGACAATATAAATGAACTACTTGAGCATCTACCAAACTTTGAAATTTTAAAAATTTCATGCAAAAACTCCGTCATTTATCTCATTTATTTGAACTTCTAAAAGTCATATTTCATATCATAATACTAAACGTGATATAAGATTGTAAGGAGATAATTTCAAATTTGAATTCATCAATCTTCATTCTTTTTTCCTCTAGAAGAAATCATTGAAAAAAACAAACGTGACACTCTTAAGTTGTTTTCGACGGTGGAGCTTAAATTTTTAGCAAGAGTTTAGAATCTCAAGAAGTAAATACATGAAATAATTGAAAGGGGGTCGACATCTAATATATACGTAAAAATAATTTTAATCATATATAAATAGTAATATTCTCTACAAATTCGATTAAAAATATGCTACTCCACTTATAAACTATTTATTCCTTCGCTTCAAAATAAGCAGTGTTTGTTTAGTTTAGACAACTTTTAAAGAAATTACTCATTCTTAAAAAATAAAAAGTGTTTTCATTTCGGTATCCTTAATAAAAATAGTTCTTAATTATGAGACGAGAATAAGGATAATTTTAAAACAATAACACCAATTTCTATTTGAAATTTTAAAACATCATTATTTTTAAATATAAAAAGAAAGGCAAAAACGAAATAAATTTTTTTATTCTTAAAAATAAAAATAGAAACTTCTAATTAAAAAGAATGAAATATTTTTTATTCTATCTCAATCAAAACCTAACGCCTCGAGAATCTCGAAAATTTATCTATTTATTTTACAAGTTATTAGACATCAATTTGGAAAAAATAAATTAGTAGTTCAATAATGGCAAGTTAATATTTCAAGAAATATATATAAATATTCTGTCGATACGTCATAGCATTCGTATACAACTTTACTTTTGTTTATGTGACCTAATTTACATGTAAAGAAATGCATATTCGTATGTCAAATTACATTAATGGAAAAAGAAATCACAAATAGTTTGAACATATTAAAAAAAAATCATTTATGAACTCTCAATTATCTTAATATTGATTTTGGTTTAAAAAAAAAATTTCATTCAAAAAATCTCAATCATGTGGATCAATAAATTATAAATTAATACCACCGATTTAATTAGAACTTCACATATATATATATCGTAATTCCTTGCTTAGGAAACAAGAGAGTGAATTATTTGGGGACAAGTCATGATACCAAGCAAGATTTATTAAAATAAATATTATTATTGGGAAGTGCTCTAAGAATGAATTTAGTTTCATGTTTTTGTCTAGATACGTTAATTGATTTATGTATTCGTCTTTATTTTCTTTTTAAGATTATAAAAGGGCAAAATTGTATACGTGGAAGGTTGTTTTCAACCTCTAATTACATATATGATAAATAAATAAATAAATAAAGACAAAATTTAGAAATTATTTTATATAATTATTTCACGAAAATCAAGGGTAATATTATATTTGACTAGAAGTTAGTCCATAGAAGAGCATATCTCAACTATTTTCTACTTCTCAATTTATATGTATTTTTTATTTTAGTGTCAGTTTTATTTGAATTAGATTAGTTTAACTTTTTAAAATTAAAATTTAGATATTCAAAATAGATAGTACAATAAATATTATAAATTATAATTTTTTTGCATATCTATATATTATTTTTTAAAAATAATTTAATATCGTATATTTCAAATTTCAAAAAATAAATATCGCATAAATTATAACAAGAAAAAACATCATTTTGGACGTATGGTTTCCAACTACCGTATCCATATACATCAACCATTCTCATTCTATAGAAAAATCATATGAATTTTAATACATAGATATCTTCTCTCTTTAATTCTAATTAGCAATCAAACAACTCCTGAAATTAAATTATATTCGATAGATTTGATGTAAATTACAGTTATAATTTAAATGGGAAGTCACTACAACAAAAATAATCTTAATTGCCGCTAAATATATATTTTTAGTGGCAATTATTATTCTTTGTATATGTCTCTAAAACCTTTATCGACATTGGTTGGACACTTAAAAGAATTTAGCATTCTTTATTAATGTCAATATTTAATGTCTTTAAAAGTTATTTTTATTGTAGTGCGTTATTACGTGAATATTAAAAATAAATGATTAATTCCAGCTTCATAAAATACAAAAACCAAAAATTTGTACATTAATGCATGTCTGTGATTCAAATTAATGAGCCCTACATAAACCAATAATTAAGGATCTTTATAGCATCTAAAACTCCACATGAAGAGATTAATAATCCCTTGATAGCTAAGACACCCTGTATTTGCTCCCTTGATTATTAAGTTAAAAGATCATATATATATATATATATATATATATATATATATATATATATATATATATATATATATATATATATATTCAAAGACAATAATTATATTACCAGATCCAAAAATTAATATTGATCTAAATGAAGAAAACATCATCAAAAGTTTTCCAATAAAAGAATTGGGGATATATAGTACAAAGTACAACAAATTGGCCATGTGCTTGTGACCTAAAAAATTTATGAATAATTCATATAAGGAACTAATAGGGACCATAATATATGGTCATGAAGAAATAAAAAGGCATTAATATAATGACATGCACGTGGTACGTGAACCTAATTTCCTACCCTTTTAATGGCTTATAGCAGGTGTGTCAAATATATAATAACTCAAAAAATAAATAATTTTTTTAGTCGAAACATTGTTAAATTTGGTGCGAATTATTAATTTTATTTTTTCGTTTAGTTGATAGTTTAGAAAGTCCTCTTTTTACTTGACTAGCTAAATTTAAACACGTATTCGGTTTTACAATATAAGTGAAATTCACCGCTTAATTCTCATCAAGTTTAGAGGTGTTTTTAAGTAAATTTCTCGATTTTTTATTAAGAGTTTCGTACTCCTATAAGAGTTTGAGACTACCTATTATGTTAAATGATAGATCAGAGGTATATCTAAGTTTATTTATTCAAATTGAAGATATTCTTTAAAAATGTCAATAGTTCGCAGATGAATTAATAATTTACGTCAAATTTAGAAATATTTTCAACATTTCTCTTTTTAAAATTTTATGAGTTAGGACACCAGATAAACTTATTTTTAATCATTCTATCTAATATAATTCACTTTCGTGGTGATTTTACTTTAGTGTAATATTAGGTCATGAGCACTTTTATTTATTTTATAGATTATAAATTTATATTTTTACATCATAATATCTTATAAATTTTATTTTACATTCTTAAAAGAAACTCACGCCTTACTAGAATTAATTAAGTTCAATTTTCTAAGGAATTGCTTTAAAATGAATCGCTTATTCAAGAGGCAATCACTTTTCTTAACTTCAAATTGTTTCTAATAAAAGAAGATTTAAAGATTACGAATTAAAATAAAAATTTAATTGATGATTAAATATTATATCGCTTAAGATATAAGCTTGTTGGTTGTTTAATGCACTATACATATTTCTTATTTCATATCAATAGTAGAAGCATTAATTTTTTCATAATTTGTTGTCATGTTTTTTTTTTTACCTTTTGTTTCTTGTGCTCCGGCTATTCTTAATGTAATTTATCTTCAGAATAGTGTGAAATGGTTTTCCTATTACAATTTATGGTTTTAGTATACGTTATATGAGTCGATGATAATTTGAAAATACTTTTTAAACATTTACTATATGGGAAAGGTCTTTGTAACTTTTATTATCTTCTCACTAATTGTACGTTATATATATTTAGAAATTTATATTTGTTATATTATTTCATTCAACTTGAATTAAGGTAATTCGAAGAAGATGACATTACTAAAAAAAACTCTGAACTTGGTTGATAATTTATTTTAGTACTTAAATTATACGGACGTTTAAATACCCCTTAACATTTTTGAAATGATGTTTTTTATCCGAAGACTATAACACCACTCTCACCCCACACATCATAGCCACGTAAGCGCCACATCATAACCATGTAGACAGCGTGTCATTACACACTGGATAATGGATTTCTTTGAAAGCGAATTTTTTCTTGACAACTCAAATAAGAGATGAAGATTGCATAAGAAGTTGATTAAAAAAAAAAATTATGAGAAATGTTTGAATGGATCTAAAAATCAAAATAGGTCACTCAAAATTTAAGAAAGTTTACATTTGTCAAATCGATACTAATAATATAAAGTGAAATCAACGTCAATAACATGACATTGATATTGAATTTTACGGATTAGTAAAACACTAGTAAAACAAAAGCAGGGGATAGAGATGGGGATAAAGATGGAGGAGAAGATGTTTTAATGGAGAAAAATGTGTATTGAGGAAGACAACAAAATAAAAAGAAAAAAAATAAAAAAATTAAAAAGAGGATCCACTAATTTCATTTATCTCTTGTTAAAAAAAATTGACATATTTTAAAGATTTATATAAAAAAAATTATTTAAATAATTTGTTATATATATGCCAATACAAAAAAGTTATGTGTAGGGCTTTAAAAAATTTCATTTTTTTTCTATATTTTCACACTTTTAGAAGAGTGCACTCACATCATTTCTTAGATGGTATTTTAATCACTTAAAAGATGTTAAGAGAGATACTTATACAGTCATATAATTTTTGTGCTAAAGTAAATTATGCTATCAAATTTAGAGAAATTTTTATGTGTGTTCTCATTAAATGCAATAAATATCCTTTTTAATTAACGTTAAAAAATCCTTCAAAAATTTAAATTAATATGACAAATCATCGCTCAATCAATTTCAACTCAAGCCATTCCAATTCACGTCTATCTCTCATTTTCTTTTTTGTGATTTTCCCAAACATTATAGAATATTTTTTGCCTTGATTTTTTCTTTTTTGGGTGGTGGTGGGGTGGGGTGGGTTTGAGGGGTTGTTTTTATTATGACAATAACATGTAGTACAAAATTAATAACCAATTAATCATTAGATTATGGTGATCTGGAATTAACAGTTAAAGGATTTATTTAGAGTCTCAATTATTTTATAAAAATTCTGTTATAAGTTAACATAATGCCTTACCTCTAAAACACTTGGCAAATGGGCAATTTTTATTTTTATTTTTATTTATAGAGTGTCGGTTGTATATTTGAATTTGAGCATTAAATTTTATTTTGGTACACAATTTTGCATTTCAATGATGTTACATTTTGGCTTATTATGATGAATTCTCATGAGTACTATTTTATATATTTATTTGACAAAATTTATGGATGATATACGATTGGAGTTAGTTTCTCAATAATTAAATAACTTTTAAGTAAATAATTCTGCATTAAATAATTATTATATTCTCTAAAATAATTATTTTCTATAATAACATATTATTATTATTATAATGTGTGACACTTTGCAACCACACGAGTTTCTCTATGAATTTCTTAGAAGACTCTACCACAATTTTCAGAAAACTTCTTTAATATTCTTAAATTTTATAATTAAACTTCATATAAATTGATATAAAAATAACTGAATAATCATTATAGACACAAATTATATAGTATTCGTCAAGTGATATTTTATGTGATACTTTTCAAATTTTAAAATTCAAATAAATTCAATTTTTACTGTAATTTTTTTTTATAGATTTTTCAAACATTTGAAAGTCAATTATCGTGGTTTATAATATATTTTACATACCTTACAAATATATAAATTTTATTTTTAAAAAAATTAAAGATTTTATGCGCAAATTTTCAGTTAAACTTAAACTGTATGTCTCTCAAAAAAATGAAAAAATGACATCTAAATTAAAACAGAAGGAGTAATAATTAAATTATTGTTATTATTATATTGGAGGTAGGGTAAGGAGAAACTATAAAATGATTATACACTACACATTATAAAAAAAAAATAGAAATTAAAGATTAAGGTCATTTTTTTGTTGTGAATTGATACGTAGTGTGAAAGTATTTTACTAATTGATAACATTGAAAATATGACAAATTACTTATTACATCTAATTAATCACATTGACTAGTGATTTGGAATCAAAACCACTTTGCAAATGGCCCCTATTTTATTTTATTTTTAATTAACGTGTCGGTTGCTTACTAGGTTGTAAAAATTTGTGATTATGAAATATTAATATTAATTAAGAAAACAAATTATAGATAAAAAATATGCAATCGTGCCAAATCATTTCAAGGTTAATTATTAGTACATTAGATTAGAGTACACATGGGAATGTCAAATAGGAAGTCTTCAAGAATTTTGTGGTGGTTGTAATTATGGAGTAAATATTAACAAAACTAATATAAAATTAAGTAAATTATTTGACTAATTTGGAATATTTTATATCAAGCTTATACCCTTCAACTTGTGTAATCTAGTTTCAATGTTAAACTAATTTAATATTTATCGAAAAAGTTAGGAGCGACGGAGCCAACGTATAAGTTTAATTAAATTCAGTAACTTTTACAAACTTAGTGATATTATTAAAAATTCAATAACTTAATAAATAATAAATAATATTTCAAACTTATAAACTTCAATTTACGATTCCGCCTCTGAATAAACGACATAAGTCATGAAGATATAAGGTTACAAAAGTGTACTGCGCCCAATAAAGTTGAAATAATTTCTAATTAATCTAATATTAACAGCGCCATTAAGTTTGAAGTTTAGGTTTTGTGACATTACATTTCCTAACTTATACCCTAATTAAAAAATCTTGAAGATAATCTTGAGTTAATTATTTTATTATAGTCATCTAAATGCAGCACAAACCCAAATTGAACCGCAATTAGTGGAAAGAGGAACCTTTTGAGCTTAATTAGCATTATTAGATGGCCCTAGACTTGTCATATGACAACATTATTCTATGCTTTTGTCCTATAATTTTCCATGATTCCATCTTGACTTGTCTAACATGATATTAAGGTTTCTCTTTTTAACGAGTATCTGATATTTCTCATCAGCATAGATAATTTTTTTCTTTAAAATATTAAAAAAATAAAATATTATTTATCATATCGTAATAAAATAAAACATGTCAAAATTCTCAATTTAACAACTACGAAAAGGTAAATCTCTAATCAAAGTGTTTAGCATCTTATGATGCCACGTGTCCAACAAGTGAACTTGTTTTATCAAGGAAAAAATGATCTAATTTGTTGTTAAACTATAGAAATAATTTTAAAATTAACCCTAACTATAAAAGTTGGATTAATCTAGACTATTTTGCACGATTTAAGAACACATTAAAACCTTTACTAAAGTGTATAATATTTATCGTTAATTTAGAAAAATCAAATTGTTAATATCTAAACTTATACCTAACTTTAGATTATTGAACCATCATACTCCAACATCCACTTCTCATTTTTTTTTAATTCCTCAATAATTAATTGTATCTCTTTTTGATAGTGGACAATTATCTGGTTAAGAAGAGAGGGAGCAACATAATGACCAATCAACAAAATAGGATGTCGTGAGATAGTTAAAATTTCTATATTTTTAATCAGAATTTTTAAGTTTAAGTCGTGAGAATTAAAAAAAATAATTATTAAAAGTATCGTCTTTAAAAATGAGTTTCACAAATTAATTTATATTTAATCAGACTATATTATCAGTATCAGACATCGTAAGTAAATTAAATAAATGAATGATGATTGATCAAAACATAATGATAAGTACCAACTATTGAAATCTCATCAAGATCACAAAATATACTATTTTTTTAATAAAAAAATGGAAGCAAATGTTTTAAATACGTGTAAAATAGTTAAGTAATTGTCAACTAAGCTCTTATCTATGATTTTACTGGTTAAAAGAGTTTATGTTTTTGGCTGTCTACTCAATAGGATTATGTGGTTTTCCATTTTTTTAATTAAAAGGAATTGATGCTTTTTAGTCCAAGAATTTAGGATAATATTTCCAAATACCAACTACATAAGATAATGAATATATTACACTTTACTAAAAGAAAAAGTTCAAAAAGAATAGTAATATTATTTTGTAATTATTGCTTTTGTGATGATGGTTTTGAGGAAGACAATCTAAAAAAGAAATTAATAAGATTTACTTTTTATTTATTATAAGGTTGAAAAATTAGTAAAAGATGGACATGGAAGTGATTATTAAGGCATATTAAAAGTGATTTCTCCACTAAGTAAAATTAAATTGGCAGTTGTCAACTCATCTTAGGCGTGTTATGTTAAACAATTTTTTTTTTTTTTTTTGGAAAATAATACTAATAGTTGCCGCAAATAAGATTTGTTAAGGTCAAGTTTGATATAAAAACATCCCACTTTATAGATTTTGAGGTTTCTTAAAGGATAAATAATAATTATTATTTTAAATAAAAGGAATTTGGTACATGTAAAAGGTAATATCTATGTCGTATTTGGTATAGAAATGAAGTGTGTTTGGTACTAGGTTTATATTTTAGTGAGAATAAGTGGATTTCTAATTTATATTTTTTCTGTTCGATATGTAAATATTATAGAAGGCGGGAGTGATGATGATGGAATGGGGATGGTGGTCATTGATAGTTCAATTGGACATTTTTCGTTGAAAGATTACCTTTATATATATATATATATATATATATATATATATATATATATATATATATATATATGAAGTGTGTTTTGTACTAGGTTTATATTTTAGTGAAAATAAGTGGATTTCTAATTTATATATTTTCTGTTCGATATGTAAGTATTATAGAAGGCGAGGGTGGTGGTGGTGGAATGGGGATGGTGGTCATTGGTAGTTCAATTTGAAAGATTACGTTTTACACACACACATATACATACATATATATATATATATATATATATATCATTCTACATTTAAATGATATATATATTTAAAGTTAGACACATTTAATTAAATCTATGCCTTTAGCACCGTGGTAATCAATGTTTCAAACCCCAAATAACACAAATATCTTTATTTATTTTGATGGTTACATACCAATTTTTCTTGAACACCCTTAATAACATTTTTGGCTCCTCCACCGATTATCGGGATTAGGCCTTTAGGGTGAAGATAAGACGTGTTAAAAAATCTGGAGGATATAATCAATGTGAAATGTTATTTGTGGAATTTAACTTTCGTACTTCCAATATTTATATTATTTTAATGAACTTATTTTTCTAAAGAGAATATTTTTAAAAACTTTTTGACCAATTAAACACAACAAAATTGAAAAAAAGAAACATTATTTAAAAAAAATTCCTCCATGCTGAACAAGCCCTAAATTAAAATAATAAGTTATCTGAAATGGAGTTGCAAGTTATTTTCTTCTTATTATGTAATGTCTAATAAATAATTTAATGACGCTTTTAGTGGCTTCATTACGCTAATTCATTTCATATTTCCAAAAAATGATAATTTTCATTAAAAAGCCATGAAACGTTTTGTGGTTTTCATTAAAAAGTCTCGTCTAATTTTGAGGTTTTTAAGTTAGTTAAGACTTCGAAGAAAAGATTCACATAATATCTTAGGTGAATTATACATCGGAATGAGGGAGAATAGCAAATAACATTTCACATGATACAGATGCTTTTAGATTGGATATAGTACATAAGAAGCAAATCGTTGATTTTATTTTTTTTTTGTATAAAATGCAAATAATACGTGTCCTTGATTTGAATTGAGAGAAGTATAATATTAGAGTTGAATATACACTACTTTAGTATGATGATGAGAAAAACTTCATCGAGAACACTCATGAGTCCTTAGGAGGGAGAAGATGTATATGTGACGTCCATGATTGAAGGTGAGTTAAAAAGTATGATTGACAACTTTTTAGGTTAGCAAGCATTTGATGAAAAAATAAACTGTTAGATGATTATCTTAAGTTTGATGTCAATATTGAAATGATAGACGAACGTAAATAACTTTATTAGACAACATATAATACACATATTTTATGGATTCAATGATGCATATCATACATGACCTACTAATCACGTAAAGAAGTGAATAAAATCTAATTAAACATTTACATCATATTTTCTACTTATAATTGAAATATGTTCCCTAAATAAATCTAAGCTCTACTATAATCAACTTTTCCTGCCCATTGAAATATCGAATTTTAAGGCTATATTTGTATTGTAGGGCACATCCGCACAAACAATTAATTATACACATATTTTACCTACCAACCATTCACCTAACATCTAAAGCACTTTACAAAAATCTAACTCCACACTAGAATACAAGAAAATAAAATAAGAACTTTTAATTAGTTTTGTAATTCATTATAAATTTGTCTGAATTTTATGTTTATTTTATAAGAAATTATCATTTTTACGTATGAAATAAAATTATCTAAGTGTATTGTTTGGTATATTGTTTTTTTTTTTAAAAAAAAAAGGAAAACGGAGTATGTATATGTTGTTTATTTCAAAAATAGGTCGGATCAACCAACTATATTCTTATCCGTTATAAGTATAAAAATAACTCGGGTTCTAAAGATTATAGATTTTAATATCGACTTAAGTTGATATAAATAAGTTCAAAATCAAAGGCGAAGTAAATATATTAATTTTACGAATTCTAATTTTTAAAATGATAGATATAAGCACGAAAAATTGGGTTTTAGATTTAATATAGGTATAAACTTGATGAATTTCTCAAATAAAAATACTCTAAAAGTTATTGGGTTCGATCAAAGTCGTAGTCACACTTCTACCTCGACCACTTCCCAATTACAAATTTAATAAATTTTGTGATGTACATTTGTATTATATAGTTTGAACTAAAATTATTAAATTCATGTATACTTGTACATTATACAACAAATTCGTCAATCCGTAATAAACATATTAATTACAACTTTATTTGGGCTTTTACTTATGAGTAATTGGATGGGCCATTCAAAAAGTTTAGCCCATGTACTACTAAAGCCCAGTTCATTGTAAACAGTCAAAACTCTAAAGTTCGATTCATTTGGGCCAAGTGTTTGGTACGAGGAAAATATTTTCCGTAAAAATTGTTTTATCGAAAAACAAGTAGATTTTTGAATTTTTTTTTCTCAATCTTTTATAAATTGAAACAGGACAAATATTTTTAATATATTCCTTAATAGTTAAGATGAAAAAAGCGACAACGATAACAGCTACAATATTTTGTGATTTGAAGTAATGTTATATTTTCAAGTCTTTTAAATAGAATAATTTTATTTTCTTGTATAATTACATAAGAATGCATTATTCTTATCATGTTTAACAACTTCTATTCAAATATTTCAGAGTTATAATTATTGTAATTCTTAATCAACAATTTACTCTTTTTTGAAATTTCGTGTCAAATTGAAATCAAACAAACTAACTAAATAGAGAGAATATATAAAACTGTCATAAACAACATGATACTAAAAAGCTAAAAAAGACCTTTTATTTATGATAACTAGAAAAAAATATATTACATAGATTTCATCACTATTTTCAACTCATTTTACTATAATTTTAAACATTTCTTGTATAATAGCATAAGAATGCATTATTCTTTCCATATTATAAAGTCCTTATTTTAATATCTCAAGGCACCATTAATTTCAATTCTTCAACAAAAAGACATTTTATAACCACTAGAAATTATTAACATATTTATTAGAAAGTTACAATCAATATTTGCAGAAGTTAATTATTTTCCTAACATAATCATGACATTAGGGGTATAGTAAATTGTCTTTTCAAAAATTTTAAAAGTTTTTCATTAAAATGATAGTTGGAATTTCTCTAATATTTTTAGATATTAAATTAAATAATTAAACTATATTATTTACCACTGAAATTTTTAAGAATAAGAACCAACGTATCATATTGCGATACATGGCTAGTATTTTATTAACTTGAAAGAATTTTTTTCCAAGTTATATATAAGATATTACTCTTCCCATACAAAGCTATAAACTATAAGCACGTACATACAAAAAAAATCACTTTTTTTGGAGATAAATATCACTGCTAAATATTTAGTATCATCATTAATTCAAACTTCAATAAATTTCATAACATATTTATAACAATACACGTATTTTTTGAGAAAATAACAATAATAATATATAAACAATTTTTAATTAGAAATATGAAATCATTAATAAGATAATTGAAATCATTAGGACACGTCAAAATCAAAGAGTTGAATTTACAAATGTATAGAACACTGTTTTCTATATATTGTGATATCATCAATCAAATAAAAAATATTCTTGGATCTCAAAATTCGATCGATGCAATCATCGCATTTGCTTTTCTTGTCTTCTTATTGTGCATCCGTGGCAGTAGTAGATGAGACACCAAGAGATCGATCAGATGAAGAGATTGTCGTGCTTGAAAAGATAATTATGACTTGTGAATTTATTATATGTTGAATGACCCATCCAGACGAATACTAACAGACCCTGTCTTACACATGAATTGTGGACGATGGAAAAATTCGTTTTAATCTTCATAGCTTTTTAGACCTGGAACTTGTCAAAAATATACTCTTTTTTTTTTTAAAAAAAAACATACCTCGATCACGATAATCATATTTTTTAGATCTGTTCAAAAAAACTTGTCAAAATAATATTTTTTTAAAAAGGAGAAAACATATCTCGATTACCGTCTTTAAAACTTTTTAGACCTATAAAAAGTAGGGCAACTTTCACATATAACAAATAAAAAATTCATATTTGTATGCTATAGCAAAGTTCGCATAATTGCGCTCCATAGCAAACAGAGAAACTGTATAATTCGCTATACATATACAATTGAAGCAAATTGTATAAAACGAAGTGTATTAAACAAGAAAAAGAAAGACACTTGGGCAGAGAACTGTATAAAAACAAAATGTATAAAACGAATTGTATTATTATAAGTGTATAGAACGATTATATACAATTTGAATTTGTATAAAATGAGAAAGAGAGAAAGACAAAAGAGACTTGACAAGGAATATACAATTAAATCGAATTGTATAAAATATGAAAGAGAGAAATTATATACAAATTGAAAATTGTATAAAACGAGAAAGAGAGAAAGGCAAAAGAAAGTGAACATGGGAGTATTTTTATTGTATAATTATAAGTGTACATGTGTATATACAATTTTATCATGCTTTATACAAACAGAAACGCAATTTATATATTTCGCTTCTGTTTGTATAAGAGAGAAATGCGAGGATGGCGAGCGAGATTTGAGAGAGTGGCGAGCGAGATCTGGAAGAGGGGAGAGAGGGGAACAAAAATATATGTATTTATACAATTTTTTCTGCTTTATACAATTAGAAACAATTTTTATACACTTCTGTTTGTATAAAAGTGAGGAAGCGAGCGAGAGATTGGGGGAGAGTGGTGAGCGAGATATTTGGGAGAGAGGCGCCTTACAATTTTTTGCAAAGGTTTACTATGGAGCATAATTAAATCAAACCCTAGCTACTCCATTTATTTTAGATTATTAGTTTGCTATTATATATAATTTTCCCCAAAAAGCAACTTGTCAAAAAAATATTAAAAAGGAAAGAAAAACATAATTAGCCAATGTGTTACTAGCTCTAAGATTGAGCACTAAATTTCTCGAGTCTAATGCGATTACATTATACAAATAAATGGACATGTTTGCTTGTTTTTTTATAAAAATAGTTTTGAACCTACTAGTTTATGAATCATGTGTTTTAAATTCGCTCTAATTTTCTTACATTTTTTTGTCAAAATTTGAAGGATTAGTCATAATTAGTGTATGAACATGGTTATCAAATAAATATACAGTAAAATATAACAAATAGATAACAATCTCTTCTATTGTAATACTCCACTTTTGTTTCATATTTGTTGTTAATTACCCTTTAAGATAGAATTAATTAATCTTTTCCTATTTTGGCTTTAAAATTAATTCTTTTTTAATATATAAACGTTGTAATGTTTCAACTTCCAAAAAAAGTTTCTTCATATAAAATTAATTTTCATCTTTTTATTTATAATTTCTTTAGAGACGATGTAACAAAAAAGTAAACAAGTATTATGAGAAAGAGAGAGTATATATTTTTTTAGGGAATAATGCACAAGTACTCCCTCAACTTATGCCCGAAATCTCAGAGACACACTTATACTATACTAAGGTCCTATTACCCCCTGAACATATTTATAAGTAATTTTCTACCCCTTTTTAGCCTACGTGGCACTAGTTTGAAAAAAAAGTCAACCATCGTTGGGCCCACAAGATAGTGCCACGTAGGTCGAAAAAGGGTAAAAAATTATTAATAAAATAAGTTCAGGGGTAATAGGACCTTAGTATAGTATAAGTGTGTCTTTGAGATTTCGAGCATAGGTTGAGGGGGTACTAGGACATTATCCTTTTTTTTAGTTTAAAAGTAAAAGTTTTGTTTACTTTTTAATACTTTCTGTTAAATTAAAATTAATCAAACAAATTAAAGCTTAGGGAGTTACTTTTTTTTTTTTTTAATGTTTGACAAATATGAAATATAATAATTTATTTTCTTTGAAGAATTGCAACAATAAAACTTGGAAGTAATCATTATTTATGCAAAGATATTATAATATTTAATTTTAAATTATGTTGATTTTGAATGAACAGATTCTTCATTCTTTTTATTTGGAATTTTACATTTTTCTAACTCTTATCCAAAGGATGAATACTATTTTTAATGGTGTTTGGTATTTCAGGTTGATATAATCTGCCACGTGTCTAATTGTTTAGTTGTATAATACAACTTGTATTATTTTGATCCATAATACCTAAAAAATATAGAAAAATATTACATGAAAACTAAACAATGTTAGGCTTGTGCTGACATCTAGTTTACTTAATCTTGCTTTTAGTGGAATAAACTTAGTATGAAAAAGACATGATTAGGTGTACTCCAACACTAATAAAGTAGGGAGATTATCTGATCGAGCAAGCATATATTATGTATTTATTTGAAATAATAAAAGCTTTAAAAATTACGATATATATTTGATATATATTCAATTTAATATATTTCTCATTATATATGTTTGCTCCAAGTAGTATCAATTTGCCTTTTATATGTATGAATTGATATATTGTATTGTTGACGTTTTTTAAGTTAATTATTGCTACGTTTGGAGTCAACTATCACTATGGCTAATAATACTTTTTTTTTTGTTTCATTTATATGACTATTTATATTTTGAGTTACAGTCAAACTTATTTATTTTGACTGATAGTTTAAACATACATTCTTCAAGTTTTTAGAAAAATAATTTACATATTTAGAAATTACATTAAAGAAAAATATTATAAGTCAAAAGAATTAAAACTTTAAAATATTTAAAGAACATACAAATAGTTACAATCAAAGACTTTTCTTATTTGATTCTTGAAACCTAGCCTACATCTCAGCTCTTCTTGTTTCACCAATAAGCTCCCATAGCAATAGCATCCCTTGTGTTAGTATTTAAATTCGCGTCAAAAAGTAATATTCTTTCTAACTAAGGCAATATTCAGAGAGATTTGAATTCGAAACTTTTAATTAAGGATGAAGGAGTACTTATCACTCAACTGCAATTCTTATTGATCCGTGTTACCATCTTAGAAAGCCATAATATAATATCGAAATCATATCATGTAAATTGAAACAGTAAAGTAGAAAGAAGATGGTGATGTAAAACCATTCAAAGAAGAGAGGCTACAAAAGGACGTTTGGATTTGGTAGAAAAGAGTCTAAAAGAATCTTTCACATGTATTCAAACGTTATAATCAAAGTGAGAAAAGAAGGAATTAGCAATTTTGCATGTATACATGGGAAATGTAGGGACATGTTTGACTTTATAAATATTACAATAAACATTAAACAAATTTGGAAATGCAACCAATCACTTTCTTTAAAGGCTTAAGTCCTTTTCATCTAATGCACCAATTCAAGAAAACACACAATTTTCAATTATCAACTACTGTATCTTCTTTTGTGTAATCCCATATCTCAATCTACCCCACCCTCTAGCCTCCTCTGCCCACCTGGGGGCGGATTTAGGAAGATACGAGCGTGTTTATCTGAAATTATTTGATAAAAAAAAACATTATCTATAAGGTGATTTGTTTTTGTATATATATAGATACAGAGATTTAGAATTTCTTAAACAACGATTAGAGGTAGATGTTATGATTTTAGGCGTTTGAAACTTATTTTAAGATTTCAAGAATAAATCTCGTGTTATACTTTTATTATTCAAATTTCCTTGATAAAATGATGTGTAAAAACTCTTCTCACTATGGATATATATAAGTCGGGCGTATATTTAATGTCATAATATCATATTCTCTAATACTTTCGATATAGTATATAAATTTATGTTTAAGATTTATTAACATTACAATTCAATTATTTTAATTTTAAATGGAGTATGAATTTATATACAGTGTAAAATAGCTAACATAAAGTAAAATAATAGCCGAATTTAGAGTTTCAAAGCATCATTAATAAGATTAATTTTAGTAAAGTACATTCCTAATTAGGACTACGTATAGGTTTGAAATTCATTTGTTCGATTTATCAATTATCAGTTTGTAATTATGTTAAACCATTATAGAATCATTAAAATATTGACCTATCCGTTAATAATTAAAATCGATTTAACCGTTAAGATTTATCACAAAAAAGAAAAAACATAAAAGATTGCTTAGAAACAAGGTGGCAAAGCAAATGAATTATGCACATGAGTTCATACACTACACCTTGCTAAAAAACAAATACTGTCACATTAAAGAATACCATCGAAAATAAAAATATGAAGCTAAACTCTTAATCAGTGACTTTCCATACAAAAACTCTTACTATCAGGTTATATAGTTAATCGCTTAGCAAAAAACCTCAAACCAATAATAAAATTCGAAAAATGATTAGAACACTTATCAAACTCATCACCAATTTCGATTTGATTTTGAATAGTTATACTTTTGACATTCATTTTTATATTACTTTACTCATATTAACTCGATACATTCACGAAGACGAAATGACAGGAATATAATTATGCATGTCGTTTTGGACCCGTGCTTGACCTTTGTCTTATCGTTCAATAATTATTTGTCTTTTATCCATTAATTATTCATCTCTCCCATTAAACAAACAAGCAATAACACTCTGTTTTCTCTCTCTGTTTGTGAATGGAGTAGCATATCGGTCACCATTAATGGAATAGTTATTTAGTCAACTCACACATAAAAAAGAGTAGTTGTATCTTCTCCTTATCTCTTCTTAATTACCCCCATCCTTCATTAAATCCTCACGTAAACTCCAAGAAACCAAATATCCATCCCCTGTTTCTGCTGCATGCAGCAAAAAAAACAAAAAAAACAGAGTCATAAGTACTGCTTCAAGTTTTTCATAGTGACTTTCAAATCATGTCGATGTTGAACAAACTATTGCTGGTTTGGTTTGTTGCTGCAACTCTTTTTGTTGGATATGTGTTTTCCGAAACAGAGTTTGAGGCTCTGTTAGAGATTAAAAAGTCACTTGTTGATGACCCTGAAAATGTTCTATCAAATTGGTCTGATGAAAACAAAAATTTCTGTCAATGGAGAGGTGTTTCATGTGATGAAGATACATTAAAAGTTGTGGGGTTGAATCTTTCTGATTGTTCCATAAGTGGTTCCATTTCACCTTCGATTGGCTTCTTACATCACCTACTCCATCTTGATCTTTCTTCTAATCTATTATCAGGTCCCATTCCACCTGCTCTGTCTAATCTCTCATCTTTACAGTCTCTTCTTCTTTATTCTAACCAACTCACTGGCCCCATTCCAAATGAAATCGGTTTGTTGAAGAATCTTCAAGTTATTAGAATCGGCGATAATGTTGGATTAACTGGACCAATTCCGAGCAGTTTTGGTGATCTTGAAAATTTGGTTACTCTTGGCTTAGCTTCATGTAGTTTGATTGGTGCGATACCTCCTGAGTTGGGAAAACTCAAGCGGGTTGAGACTATGAATCTGCAAGAAAATCAACTAGAAAATGAAATTCCTGTGGAGATTGGTAACTGTTCTAGTCTCGTTGCATTTAGCGTTGCGGTGAACAATCTGAATGGATCAATCCCGGAGGAGTTATCTATGCTTAAAAACGTCCAGGTTATGAATTTAGCGAATAATAGTTTTTCAGGACAGATACCTACTCAGCTTGGTGAAATGAATGAGTTGCGATATCTCAACTTGCTTGGTAATCAGCTGGAAGGTTTGATACCAAAGTCGTTGGCGAAGTTAAGTAATGTTCAAAATTTAGACTTGTCTGGTAATAGACTTACTGGTGAAATTCCTGGAGAATTTGGGAACATGGAAGGCCTTCGATTTTTGGTTCTGACTAGTAATAATCTATCGGGTAGTATACCGAAAACATTATGTAGTGGAAAGAGTAGTTTGGAACACATGATGTTATCGGAAAACCTGCTTTCCGGTGAGATACCTGTGGAGTTGAGGGAATGTGTTTCACTAAAGGTGCTCGATTTGTCTAACAACACGCTTAATGGTTCGATACCTTTTGAGTTGTACGAGTTGGTTGAGTTGACTGATCTCTTACTTAACAACAACACGTTGGTTGGTTCAGTTTCTCCGTTGATTGCAAATCTTACCAATCTGCAAACATTGGCATTGTCGCATAATAGTTTTCATGGAAATATACCGAAAGAGATTGGGATGCTAGCAAGTCTTGAGATTCTGTTTCTATATGAGAATCAGTTCTCTGGAGAAATACCAATGGAGATAGGGAATTGCTCGAGCTTGCAAATGATCGATTTATATGGGAATGCATTCTCAGGACGCATTCCCATTACAATCGGAGGGCTGAAGGAGCTGAATTTCGTTGATTTTAGACAGAATGATCTCTCTGGTGAGATTCCAGCAAGTTTGGGGAACTGTCATCAGCTGAAGATCCTTGATTTGGCGGATAATCGTTTATCTGGTAACGTTCCTGCTACGTTTGGGTATCTTCGAGCATTGGAGCAGCTTATGCTTTATAACAACTCACTTGAAGGTAACCTTCCTGATGAACTGATCAATCTTGCAAACTTGACAAGGATAAATTTTTCTCATAACAAACTGAATGGTAGTATAGTTTCCCTGTGTAGTTCGACGTCTTTTCTTTCGTTTGATGTTACAAACAATGCATTTGATCATGAGGTTCCACCACATTTAGGATATTCACCATTTCTTGAAAGATTAAGGCTAGGAAACAATCGTTTCATCGGAGAAATCCCTTGGACATTGGGATTAATCCGTGAGCTATCACTGCTCGATCTCTCTGGAAATGAATTGACTGGTCTAATACCTCCACAGCTTTCGCTGTGTAGAAAGCTCACACACCTCGATCTGAATAACAACCGGTTTTATGGATCAATTCCATCTTGGCTTGGAAACTTGCCACTCTTAGGTGAGCTTAAGCTGTCCTCAAATAAGTTCTCGGGACCTCTTCCTCGAGAACTATTCAACTGCTCGAAGCTTTTGGTGCTGTCTCTAGAACACAATGCAATCAATGGAACTCTACCCCTTGAAATTGGTGAACTCAAGTCCCTAAATGTCCTAAATTTTGACAAAAACCAACTCTCTGGTCCCATTCCGTCTACCATTGGCAACTTAAGCAAGCTATATATACTCCGTCTCTCGGGAAACAGCTTAACCGGTGAAATACCAAGTGCGCTTGGAGAACTCAAGAATCTTCAAAGCATACTGGATTTGAGTTTCAACAATTTCACTGGTCAAATTCCTCCTTCTGTTGGAACACTCACCAAGCTTGAAACACTTGATCTGTCTCATAACCATCTCACCGGAGAAGTTCCTCCTCAAGTCGGTGAAATGAGTAGCTTGGGAAAGCTTAACCTCTCCTACAACAACCTTCAAGGCAAATTGGACAAACAGTATGCACATTGGCCAGCTGATGCATTCACCGGGAATCCACGTCTTTGTGGAAGTCCTCTGCAGAATTGTGAAGTCTCTAAGTCCAACAATCGGAGTTCAGGACTAAGTAACTCGACAGTTGTGATCATTTCAGTGATATCGACTACTGTAGCGATCATACTTATGTTGCTTGGAGCTGCACTCTTTTTCAAGCAAAGGCGAGAAGCCTTTAGAAGAGGAAGTGAAGTAAATAGTGCTTACTCATCCAGCTCTTCTCAAGGACAAAAGAGACCACTTTTCGCAAGTGTAGCTGCTAAGCGTGATATCAGGTGGGATGACATCATGGAAGCAACAAACAATCTAAGCAACGACTTCATAATCGGATCTGGTGGTTCAGGAACTGTCTATAAAGCTGAGCTGTTTAACGGAGAGATCGTGGCAATCAAGAGAATACCAAGCAAGGATGATCTCTTGCTAGACAAATGCTTTGCAAGAGAAATCAAAACACTTTGGAGGATAAGGCACAGACACTTGGTGAGGCTACTCGGATACTGCAACAACAGCGGAGAAGGTTCAAACGTACTGATTTATGAGTACATGGAGAATGGAAGTGTGTGGGATTGGCTTCACAAGCAGCCAGATAATAACAACAAGAGGAAAACATGCCTCGATTGGGAGGCAAGGCTGAAGATAGCGGTGGGATTAGCACAAGGAGTTGAGTACCTTCATCATGATTGTGTACCGAAGATCATTCATAGGGACATCAAATCCAGTAATATTCTACTAGACTCAAACATGGAGGCACATTTGGGAGATTTCGGGCTGGCTAAAGCCGTTCATGATAACTATAATTCCTACAACACTGAATCAAACTTGTGGCTTGCTGGTTCATTTGGTTATATTGCTCCAGGTATATATCATATCTGAATTCTCGAGTATTAGCATTCGAAAAAAAAAAACAGTTCTTTTTTGTTATACTAAGTTGCTTATTTGTTGGCAGAGTATGCTTATTCTTCGAGGGCAACAGAGAAGAGTGATGTTTATAGCATGGGGATTGTACTGATGGAGCTAGTGAGTGGAAGGATGCCAACTGATGGGAGTTTTGGCGAAGACATGGACATGGTGAGGTGGATTGAGTCGTGTATCGAGATGTCTAAGGAAGAGGTTATTGATCCTGTTTTGAAACCATTGTTACCTAATGAAGAAAGTGCTGCACTTCAAGTGCTGGAAATAGCACTTGAATGCACCAAAACTGCACCTGCTGAAAGGCCATCTTCGCGCAAAGTTTGTGATCTGTTGCTACATGCATTCAACGATAAGGTGGTTCATTCTGATAAAATGAGTCCAGACAATTACGTCTAGACGTTTAGTTTACTTATGTTTTGTAAGATCTTCATCTTGTGAAAAAATTGATCATTATGTAATAGCATTGATTCTAGCTAGGAAAGGTTTCCATAAGAATATCATTTTCCCTTTGTGTTATTTCTAGAATTTAACTATAATCTCACAAGTAGGACCTACGGAAGGTAGAACTATATACATACCTTACTCTTGCCTTGTAGAGAAACAGAGAGTGTTTCTGACAGACCTACGACTTAAAATAAAGCATATATATATCCAAGCTAATAATGTTATTCATCTATAACCAAGTTATAAACAATGATGAATGAGCCAACAAAGTCAAAGTATTTGGTCCCCTCCTTTCAAAATATTGAAGCATTTGTTATATTTCATAGTCTCGACTCCCTATCTCCACGAGGTATGAATAGTGAAAAAACATGGGAGTGTGAGAGGTGATTGAGAAGTGAGACCTGATAAAACAGGTTTAAGTTTTTTATTTATTATGTCTTTTACTATAAAATGAATATCTTGCAAGACGATAGTACTCAAATGAAAAAAAATGAACCTTAATCGTTCTATGGTTTCGATTTTGTGTTTATTTTCTTATATCGTGTATTTTTTTTTTTCATATTGTTATGTTAGTCTTCTTTTTTGGTAATTTTCATATATGGATAATATATTTCATAACTTCTCAATGAGAACTTCACATGATTATTTTGTTGCCGTAAATAAGAGTAACTTTTATTAGTATAGTAACAATTTAAATACTATTTGTGGTACTTGCCAATAAATAATAACAACTGTGATAACATTACTAGACCATTTATTTTTAGTCAAATTATGAGGAAGATATAAATTTTATCGTTTTCTTTTTTATCAACAAAAATTAAATTTGATGCGTTTAGAGATGAAAATGCATGATAATATATTTGAGTAATACATATTATCTCATATTTCATTATTGAGAAGTGAAAATACATAGTACCATATAATGCAAATATAATATTTTCTATTATATATTTTGTTTGTTGTTAATTTATTTTGACCGATTACATCTATTAAACAGTTAAACAAATACAAAATATTCAGCAATTTATACAGTTGCATTTAGAATTATTTGAATAATATATACATTATCTACATCTTGTTTTTCAAGTCGTTATTTAATGCAAATAAAAGAATTTGATAATTTTGTTTAGTGTTAAATTTTCGTGGCATTTGAGTGATATGAAAAATCTAGTAACTTATAAGTCGTTATAGTTATTGTGTGAAAATACATAGTAATATATTTAATATAATTAATTATTTATTTGCGAATCTTTACTTTTTTATTATTTAAAGGAGTATGCAAAATAAAAAATGATAAGTAAAATAAATCAAAGCATATGCTAAATAATGACATGAACGAATTAAAATATATAGTGGAGATTCATCTAGATGATTCATCGTTGCGTATTAATTTATAACCTAGAAAGAATAGCATATTCAAGCTTCTTGTATAAATAAATAAAAATCCACTAACAATAACTTTTTTTAAAAAAAAGAAAATTGTTATATCTTAACGTAAGCACATAAAATACAGGTGGACCATTATAATTTAAGTTCTTTTATTATATTATAATTGATTCGATTTACATATTGCCACATTCTATCTTTACTATAAAAAATATATATCCTAAATTAATAACGTCCAACTGAATAATATAAATATTTTTATTATTGAATTTTGATGTATGCGATAAAGTCAACAAAATTTGACCAAAGATATGAAATATATTATTTATTTATTTTGCTTAAGCATAAACTTCAAAATCTTCATCCATCTAGCTTTTTTTTTAATGCCAAATTTTTTCAAAGAAAATTATAATAATTAACAAAACTATATGGCACTTGTTAAAAGCCTAAATTTTTATAATTCTACGTACGTTTCCTACTTTATGTTTATTTTTTCCTTCAAATTGTCATGTTAGTCTTCTACTCTTCTTCCCTCTAATAAGAATCTCACGTGATTAACCTAACTTTCTTAATAAATAAATATTTTATCAGTGACGTTCTACATTTATTATATCTTCCTTAAAACACTTATCGCTCATGCTACACCCTCCCACTTTTATTACTTTTGCTATATTACATATGAATGCTCTTGAGAACTGAGATAACATTTTTTTACCTAATTACCAAAAATAAGTAAAATTCAATTTGTTTTCCAAAAACAAAATATTTAATGAAAACATTTTTCATGAATGTTAATTGCAACACAATTAACAATGCAATAAACATTCGAAGTTAAAATAAGTGTTGGGTTTTAGAATTTATCGCTGTGAAAACAAAGTAGATGATATACGAATTTCTAGTGTACCCATGGAATAACGCTTTATTGGACCTAACACATAAACGAAGATTTTAATACGAATACCAAACATAAGAAATAAAAGATACGTAATGCTTGCACATTTGCCTCATTTTTATTTTTTTTTAACCTAGAAATGGCAAGTACTCCTATATCGTTAAACGAAAAATCGATACATTTACTGAATGTTACCTAAATATGACATATTCACTGAATGACATAAAAAGTTTCTGAAGCGTCAAGTTTATTACTAGTATATAGTACTATTTTGTTACAATTTTTCCATGTGCATTAATACTTTACAACAAATTCACCAGATTTATACATATTCAATATAAAGAAGACCTAAAACAAGTCTCAACTTAGAAACACATATCCTAGAATGAGTACTAAACTTAATTTGACACAGAATAGGAAAAATTGGAATGTACACAAATAAGGAGATGTAAAAAAGGATACGTATCAAAAAGGCGTTAAATGACACAAGAATGATACATCTTTTATGAATGTTGTAGGATTCAGATGCTAGTACTTGAGTCGAGGGTATATCAGAAGCAACCTCTATTATGCTGGTGGTGGTGGTTGAACAACTCCAGATACATCAAAAAAGACACTCAAGCCTTTGATCTAGTATAGGTTGGGTTGCTGGAAGAGCTGGACCATGTACAAAGGTCTATCGTACACAACTTTACCGTGTATTTCTGCAAGAGGTTGTTTCCGCAGCTCGAGGGGCTACCGTTACTGGGAAGATGATACAGCACTGTCATTTCAAGTTATGCAAGTGAAACCATACAGGGAACAGGTGTTTCTGGGGGGGAGGAGTGAAAGGTATGAATGATATCTCTACTGTATAAAGAACTACTACTAGCAAAAGAAGCAAGTGTGTGTAAATACATACGCATTCAAACTGCATCAGTTATGTAATTGTTTAACCTAAAACAGGATTGTTACGCTAAAGACAAATAGGGAAAACGCAAAAGAGACAAGGAATGAATGAAAACTGGATCTCATACCATACATAGAAGCTGGTTTACGATTCACAAGCATCTGATTTTCGTGCTCACCACGAATGCAAGAAACATAAGGTCTAAACATCATCCATACACAAACTGATACATTACTACACCATTTTCCAGTTTTCACAAATAATCAAAGATGAGTAAGCATAATAAAGATGAACAAGCATAATAATCGATGAGCAGATATATAGCGTAATAAAGGAAAGAAATTCTAAAAAAGAAGAGGTAAGAGAACGAAAGTTGGAACAAAAGTATTTTCATTTCCATAGCGCTACCAACTGTCTTACAAGTAAACTAGGTTTATAGACGACCAACTGCAGGAAAATATAAAAGTACTAATACACAAGCCTATATTATGCCGAAGAACAACCTTGCAGAACTTTATTTCTCTCCTCGACTAAGTCAAGAAAATAAAGATCGCAAAACCCAAAAAAGGACCCAAGTTTCTACTACTTACTTATCTATATAGTAGCTTTTAGCAGACACTAATAGAAAAACTATAACTGTATTGCTCGTTATTTCACCTAACCTTAAAACTATTTTGATGACCACCTTTGGAATATCATGTTACTGGAGAAGACGATTGACTTGATTGAAGTTGAAATGGAAAAGAAAATTGTACTCAAGACCTTGTATGTAGTTGAATCTTGAGTCCAGTTTGTGCTTCCCCATTCTGAAAAGAGGTTAAAAAGGAAAGTTTTTTCTGATAAGATAAAAAAGTTTTTGATAAATTACCCATTAGCAAGAATCCTGTTGCCCCCGGAAACCAATTATGTAATGATCGGAACCCAAACACCCGCTACATGGTGCTGCCAAATCTTCAGCACCCCATAACTGCGCAATTATACACAAAAGTACCAGAACTCTTACTGCCAAGCAAGGTCCATACTGGAGGCCCTTCACTCGGCACCCACGAATTCACCCCAATATACCCATCGCCCATAGCCCTAGGACCTCCAACTACAATCAATCTATCGCCACAGGCACGAAATGCTAAACCCCATCCATTCATGGAAGCAGCTCCTTCAGGCAACCCTCCCATGGTAACCCATGTCTTGCTTGACTTGTCAAACTTCCTAACCACCATGGCAGCATAATCGGCAGAATATAGTTCGTTATTAACAACTCCCACCAGTGGAGGTGCTTCGGATGAAGCAGGGATATCAGTCCTACCAGCGTTAGGTCGCACAGGGGACATGTTTGGGATTTCCGTCCATTTTCCTGTTGTCAGGTCATACTCCTCAGCACATGTCATCAGCGTCCCGTCAGCTCCACCAATACCCCCTATCACGTAAAATTTACCGTCCATGAAAACGCCAGAGCACATCTTCCGTGGGCGGTTCATGCTAGGCAATACCCTCCACGAGCCGTCCTCCGAGTTGTAGATCTCAGCCGAGCTAAGGATTATCCCTCGTGAATCACAGCCGCCAGCGAGAATGGCAATCGCTCCAAGGCTGGCAGAACCGAACAGGCATCGAGGCGCATTCATCTGCATCCCGGTTGTCCATGTATTTGTCAGTAAGCTGTACCGATAAATAACATGTGACAACACCTCCTTTCCAAAAACAAGAAGCTCTGTACCAACTGCCAAAGATTCCTTGTCGGAGAACACGAAGCACTCATTGGGATTCATCGTCGGCAGTTTCATCCAACGGCGCCTATTGGGGTCGAATGCATCCCATTCGAGCAGCTGGCACGAGAAATACACCCAGTGCTCCACCACACCAATTTTTCGTCGCAACCTATACAGCTCATCGCTCCTAACTAATGAGCGAAATGCACTATTCAAAGATGCTAAGGTGCTATAATCTGACCTTGAGCACCAAGCGAGAGAACTTACAGAGTTATCCCGGCCAATGGCAGGAATAAGCGAACTGATATCAGCATTGTCCCCAGCATCATCCCCAGTCTGATGCTGATTGCCAGCTTGCTCATCAGGGGGTGCTGCAGCAGAATCATCCTCAGCATGACCCTTATTATCAGCTTGCTCATCAGCGGATGCTGAACCAAAGTTCTTCCCAGCACGAGCCTCGTTGTCAGCTTGCTCATCATCGGATGCTGAAACAAAATCCTCCCAAGCAAGAGCCTGATTGTCAGCTTGCTCATCATCGGATGCGGAATCAAAATCCTCCCAAGCAAGAGCCTGATTGTCAGCTTGCTCATCATCGGAATCAAAATAGTCACCAGCACGAGCCTCATTGTCAGCTTGCTCATCATCGGATGCTGAATCAAAATCCTCCCAAGTAAGAACCTGATTGTCAGCTTGCTCATCATCGGATGCTGAATTAAAATACTCCCCAGCACGAGCCTCATTGTCAGCTTGCTCATCAGCGGATGCTGAATCAAAATTCTCTACAGCACGAGCCAGATTGTCAGTTTGATCATCAGCAGATGCTGAATCAATTTTTTCTACAGCACGAGCCTGATTGTTAGCTTGCATATCAGCGGATGCTGAATCAATATTCTCTACAGCACGAGCCTGATTGTCAGCTTGCTCGTCAGCGATTGCTGAATTGAAATTCTCTACAGCATGAGCTTGATTGTCAGCTTGCTCATCAGCGATTGCTGAATTGAAATTCTCTACAGCACGAGCCTGATTGTCAGCTTGCTCATCAGCGGATGCTGAAGAATTGCCCACGGAGAAAACCCCTCCATCTAGCTCAGAACCATCAGACTGCTTCTGCAACTTGCATTGCACATTTACACCTTCCTCGTCATTTTCCAATGGCCTTTTGCCATTCTGGGCATCAATCCTATCAATGTGATAACTCATGCAGCCCGTCGTCCAGTTATTTTCTGTTAGACAATCCCTTTGAACCATACACGTACGATCCTCCAACATGTCTTCCAGATTGAACCCTAGAACAAACACCAGTTCCGCAACCCTCCTGTGCTCAGTCCTAACAAAACAGATATCCATATAACAAAATTAGTGTAGAACAACCCTAAAACCAAAAGATTCATCAAAACCAGGTTAAAATTCAAACAACACACAGAAAAAACAAATTCTCAATCACCAAACCACAAAAACTAATTTTTCCCTTGTTGTATATCATTCAACATCAGTTTTGATCATCAGTTAGAGAAAATCAAATCAAATACCAGTAACATTAAAATGTATAAAAAAAAAAACAATTCTTATAAACACAAATGCAGGATTTTTTCAGTAAACCAAAAAAAACCACAAACATCTATAACCCCTCATTGATTCAACTAAAAAAAAAATTCTATAATCCCTCATTGATTCAACTTGAAAAAAAAAACCTCTAATCCAGATCAAAAGCAACTCCATTCAGCATTCAATCCAATCCAACAGATCCTGTAAAAACAATCAAACAGAGAAAAACCCCCCAAAACCAAAAACACCCTAAAAATCAAATCTTTTTAATCAAATAAACATGCAAGAATCATTAAAGATTCAAACTTTACACCCCCAGATCCCCAAAATTCAGATCAAACAACCCCCTTTTGCTCAAATTCACCAAAATCAATCAATCAAACACCAAAACTCCATTCTTGCATTGTTACCAAACCAAAAAAAACCACTCAAAAAAAAGAAAGATTTTCTTTTTATAAATTGTATGAAATGAAAAGGAGGAAAAGAGAGAAACCTTTGATTGCAATTGAAACTGAACTGAATGAAATGAACACTCCTTTCCCTCTATATATATACAAAAAAAAAACCTCTACCACTTTAATTTTCTTGGTTTTGCCTATCTATCTCTATAGTCTTTTTCTTTCTTTTGTTCTTTCTGTTTTTCTGTTTGTACTTAGTATAAGGGGCAGTTACTTGTTTTTTTTTTTTTATAAAAAAAAAAAAAAGGAAAAAAATGGAGGAAGAAGAAAGCTATGGGGGGGTGGGGTGTTTTTTTTGAAGCCTTTGGATTCTCTCTGAAAATCAAAGTAAGGTTTTATGGCATAATTTTAGAAGGAATACTATACTTTATCTCTCTTCTTCTTCCCATTTTTTTTCTCTCTCTAACTATATTTTTTTATTATATATAATTAAATAAATAAAATATATTTATATAATAAACAGCTGGATATTATGTGTATAATTGTTGTATATTAAAATAAAAATAAAAATTGTAATAAAAGTAGGGAAAAAAAATACAAAAAAGACAAAGAGAAAGGTGGGAAGAAAGGGAGGATAAGCGTGGATGAGGAAGTTGTGGGACCCACTTTACAGCTTACTTCTTTACTTATACTTCTTAAAAAGTATTTTTTTTTGGGTTTATATATAATTAATTATGTTAATAGTAAAAAAAAAAAATTATTTAAGTTATATATAGGAGTATCCAGTATTTCATAAAAATATGTTACACATTAAATAATAATACGTAAATTTTAAAAATTATTGAGAAGTGAAAATACGTATGTATACCGTATATAGTGCAAATGTAATATTTTTTGTAATAAATTTTGTTTATTGTTTTTTTTTATCAGTTACATATTAAAGTAACACAAAGTATCCGACGATTAATAAAGTTGCCTTTAAAATTTTATTGAATAATAAATATTATTTAATAATTTATAAGTTATTATTGTTAATGAGAAATGAAATACATAGTAACGTATTTGATGTAAATAAAAAATTTCTACACTATATAGTTTATAGTTCTTCTCCAATTCAATTATAAAATAAAAATGTGGTCAAAATGCAAATTATGCATACATATTTAATTTCATAGTATCAATTTAATAACAAAATTTATTTCACGTAAAAAAGGCTCATCAATTTAAAAATTTATTATTTATATTTGACTTATCCTCGTTTCACATTAGTATGTCTTTGTTATTCATTTTTGACTCGCCCTCGTTTCACACTAGCGTGTCTTTTTGTTAGGGGCGTTACATTAATCTTGACTGAACTGGTCAAATTTCAATAAAATGATATTTATTACGATCAGATTACTGGTAAAAGTTAGGTTAATAGTAAAAGTTATATTTAGATTTTCAAAAGGAGTTCATTTACTAGTCAAATTCTCAATTTAATGTTTTTCGACTTTAAGTTTTAACTCCCCAACTTCCATATTTGACTTCATAGTATAATATTACAAAGTATTTTCAAAAAAATTCATTAACTAGGAATTCACAATTTAATGTTTTTACGTTTTAACTCTCTAACTACCGTATTTGACTTCATAGTATAACAATACAAGGTACTTTCAAAATAGTTCATTTATTACGAATTCACAAGTTAATGTTTTTACACTTTAGTTTATAACCTCTAACCTCTAACTTCCACATTTGACTTCATAGTATAATACTTACATGATATTTTCAAAGAACTACATTTACAACAAATTTACAATTTAATGTTTCGGATTAAATTTTAACTCTCTAACTTCCACATTTGACTTCATAGTATAATAATACAAGGTATATTTAAAGTATTTCATCTAATACGAATTTAAAATTTAATGTTTTTACGCTTTAGTTTATAACCTCTAACCTCTAACTTCCACATTTGACTTCATAGTATAATCCTTATATGATATTTTCAAAGAACTACATTTACAACAAATTCACAATTTAATGTTTTTCGATTAAATTTTAACTCTCTAACTTCCTCATTTGACTTCATAGTATAATAATACAAGGTATATTTAAAGTATTTCATCTACTACGAATTTATAATTTAATATTTTTATGCTTTAGTTTATAACCTCTAACCTCTAACTTCTAAGTTCCATATTTGACTTCACAGTATAATACTTACATGATATTTTTAAAGAATTATATTTACTACAAATTTACAATTTAATATTTTTAAGACTTTAATTTAAAATCTGTAACTTCCATATTTGACTTTCACATTATAATATTAGGTGGTAAAAAAGCTAATAGTATATCATTTTTTGACCTATTTTTATTCAAACGTCTTTTTTTTTTTTTTGACTACTCTAAACACAATGAAAACAAATCAAACTAGACAACTAAATCCTAATAAGGATTAATTAATATGATTAAAATATTACACACGCTTTATAACTGTGCATAGATTCTCCAATATAATCATAATAATTTAATATATACTTTTATAGTCCGAATAATGTAATATATACACGTTTAATTATTTTAGTTGAAAAGATTTAAAATTAAAGTCGGCTTCAAGCTTTGTTGTCTATTTTTCATTTTGAGGACTAATCAAACTTTTGATTATTTATTTTTTGTCTCTTTATTTTGCTTTTTTTTTAGAATGTCCACTAATTTATTTTATTTTTTAAAATTAGAACCTCCAAGATTTTGTTTGGTCAATTGTATTGATCAAACAAGAGTCAATTACAAAAAAAGTTGCCAAATTCCAATAGAATTTTAGGTCATCAAACATTATTATAATTGACCCCTTTGATGTGATCATATTTTTGTACTATTAGGCGGTTCCCCACCCTAAATTAAGCCATAATTAAAACATAAACTTTTTTAAGTCCAACTTTTCACCTTATAGTCTTTTAACCTTTATCTTATTGTCACAATATCGTAGAAATTTCAATTTTTTTAATATAAGATAATATTGATTAAAGATAGAATTTTAGTTTAACTTTGAAAAATATTGAATACGATTGTATTATCGCGTTTCTATTACATCTCATAACGATGTTGAGTTCGATAACGATAACTTAGTAATACTTGAATTATATTTATTGATAGATAGATAAAACGTTGAAAGTTTGATTTAGGACAGATATAGAATTTTAATTTAGAACTGAAAAATATTAAATATAATCGTATTATCATGTTTTTTTGTTATATTTCATGATGTTGAACTAGACAGTGAATATCGAAATTATATTTGGTGATAGAGAGGTAAAACTTTGGATTTGTGTCACAATCTCTTAATTATGAAAGTGATGATTATCAAACTTCAAGATGATCTTCTACCAATGACCAAACACCAAAAGATAGAAAGTGATGGTAGGGTAGTTTTAAACTATCTTTTCTATTCCCTAAATTGTATGTGGTCCTTTTCCATGTGTTAGATAATCACATCTAACGCCCAATTGTTAGTCTTCTTATATTTTAATTTATTTTTACAAAATAAAAAAAAATTGAATATTTCTAGATTATAAGGTAAGATTTCTTTTTGACTTAATCTATCTTTGGTAATTTTGTAAGTCAAATTCACATTTTAATTTGAGATTATTATCATAGCTAGTATTTGACCATTCATCTTTTGCATTTGTTAATACCATAATATAATTGATTTTCGAATATATGCACCTATATTTTGACAAACATTTCAAAACATTATTTTCTCCATTTTATATTAGTGTTGTGTTTTTCTTTTATAATCTAATAAACTGCATTTCGCTTAAAAAATATAATAATTTAATCTTATTTTAAGAATATTTAATACAAGGGTTAAAATTAAAATAATTAGTTTCACCTTATTTTATACTGATAAATTAATTGAGATAAATATCTTTAGTAACTTGACACCTATAGTATTGATTGACGTATTTTATTATGTATTTCAAATAATTTGCATAAATACATCTATACGGTAAAATCTCAAAGTAGAATACAAAACCATTTATTTTGAGTATACATAAAGAGCAAAAAATAATAAAATAATATCATTTTTTAGATTCAAATAGTAAAACAAAATGATGGTGATTGGTTGTTGTAATTTCGAATCCGTGTATACTTTTTTGACTTGTGAAAAAAAAAACATCATAATGCATTCCTCTTTTGAACAACCGTAAATTACAATTAAATGACTTAAATTAAAAAATAAAAATTAAAGTCGTAGCTTATAACTTTTCTATATTAAAAAGAAATAATTGAAAAATTGTAGAGAAGTATTGGAATATGTACAATAAATATTTACTAGCCTGATTAATTTTGAGTCTAGTTTTAATAAGATTCATCAAAAATCAAAAAAAAATATTATTAGAAATGTACCTTTTTAGGCTTTTACATTGCTAAAAATAATTTCTAACGCGAATTAATAAATATTTTCATTTATTAAAAAAAAAACTTAAAATGTTCACTAAAGTACTGGATAACTTTTTTTTTTTTGACACTATTATATTTTCTTAACTTACGAATTAATAATAGTTTTCAATTAAAAGTTTAAATAGGAAAACAACAATTTTTTTATGATGTTATCCAAGTTTTGTTCCTACTTCAATTTTTTTTTATATGTAAATATTAAAACCTATAACAATGACAAAATATTAAACCACCGCTTCACCTCTTCCACCTCTTTGAATTTTTAAAACCTTATCATCTTTCAGAAAAGTCTAATATTTTTAAAACCGACCATTTACTTAACAACTGTCTTAGAAACAAAAAATTTTCCGAAAACTTCAAAATTGAGAGTCCCAATGAAGCGGTGATTTTCTATTTTTATGTAACGTAAGATAAAATGAATTGTATTATGATGTAAAAATTGTAGTTTATGTTGACTAAATAGCTAATAAATACAAACCGATTAAAGGTAAAGACAATTTAAAGGAGTTATAAAGATAGGAGGTTGAGAAAATGACAATTAAGTGGATTAAGCTTAGCTAAACACAATGCCGTGTCACCGTTTATTTTCTTAAGTGATAGTGTACCATTTGGTGTCTTTGTTATTCAAATATTTTAAATTATCTTACATCATCTCTACTTGAACATGATAACGATAATAATAACCTAAGGAGTGTAGAAATTGAAGGTAATAATATAAGTTCAGTGTAATTTTATAAGTAAAATGTATAAAAATTGTTTTTAATTAAAAAAAAATTGATATTAAGGAAGATATAATAATGGAACTACAATGTTAAGTATAATAAAGTTGGTTTTAATAAAAATTAGATTACTGTAAAGCATTATAAGATTAAGTATGAGAACTAAAGAAGGCATAGTAGGGGAATCGCGACGTTAAACATAATAGAGAAGAGAATAACCTTAATAACGTAAAATAACTATAATGGGTTGTTAATATATATACATGTCATTAATTATGTTTACTTTCAATATAAGATCGATAACAATAATATAAGTTTAGTGTAATTTTATAAACAGAGTACAAGGAAGATATATTAGTGAAACTACGATGTTAAGCATAGTAAAGTTGTTTTTAATTAAAAAAATTTGATTATTGTAAAGCATAATAAGATTAAGTATGAGAATTAAAGAAGGTGTAGTAGTGGAATCGCGACGTTAAACATAATAAAGAAGAGAATAATAACAATAATATGGATATAGGATAAAATTTATCTGTATCGAGTTTTCACATCAAGTCAATATATACATAATATATGTTTAAATTTATAATTCATTTTACTTAATCATAATTAATTTGCATGTGTTTTACTTTATTAAATTAAGTAATAATGGAAATCGTATGGATTTGATGTAAACAACCATTACCGATAAATTTTTTCTCAACAACGTATAATAACTATAATGGATTGTTAATATATATATATATATATATATATATATATGTCATTACATTTAATAATATTTGATTATGTACTATTAATTCATTACTAAATAAGATTAGCTATATAAAAAAATATGTTCGAGTTACATTATCTTTGAATTTCTTATATTCAAGCCAAATAACCCTATATTTTTTTTTTATGTTCAAGCCAAATTACCCTAGATTATTATTATTTTTATGTCCAAGATGAATAATCTTGGAATTTTTATGTCCGAAAAACATTCTTAATTATCGGCGTTTAAGTTTAATTCAAATTATAACTTTAAAAGTGTATACTTCTAAATATAATTTTCATTATTGAAAATAAATATGTAAATTCAAGGACATGTAAATAGGATACATTTTTTATCATCACTAAATTCATGAATAAACGAGATATAATATGACGATCTTAATAATCAACTGAGACATAATATAAAAAAACATTTCCATAATAACAACGAAAAGCGAAAAGGGAGCGAACAACTAATTATGGTAAGGCGATATAAGGTGAAGTAGCGTTAATATTATTTTACTATATATAAATAAACATATGTTTCATATTATAAATTAATTTATGAATTCTCATATTATACTTTATTCTAATTTGTATAAGGTGTTATTATTTAGGAAGTATATACTAATTTGTTCCGTGCGTGTGTAAATAAAAAGTTTTTATTATTTTTTGTTTAAAATTAAATAAAATAAAAAATGTGTGTTTTTTTGGGATTCGCACGTGCGCCGCATGTGGTAGAACGACAAAGTTCCCATTTCGTCAGTGTTCATACGTGCCAAAGCCCCTGGATTTTTAAATCCGCTTTCAATTTAGTAAAAAAGACATCGCCCTCGGTCCCAGTGCCACGTGTCGCCGCACGTGGGTTGCTCTATATACTAATCTCTGTATTATAAAATTAGTATATAGTTTTAATTTCTAAATTTATTAAAAAATTATACCCTAATCTTCTTTAAACTTTTCACCTTATCTTTAAATTAGGTAATAAAATATTTAAAGATGATATTAATTTAAAATGAGATACTCTTACCGAATTAAAATACGCTATGTATATAGCATTTTTTAGTATAATTTCATAACTGAAATTTGAATTAAAAAATACGTAGATGTTAAAGAAAAGGATCATTTATGATAGATTATCGACTAAAAGGAGAAATAACACATTTTATGATTTTACATATGAAGTTATAGGTTAATAACAATCACAAAATTCATTGATTTGACCTTAAAAGTGATTGATAAATATGTTTACTTTTAACGAGAGTAGATAACATGTTCAATTCTCAATCATCATTTGTAGTAAAAAAAATATAAGTAGGTGTTTTGTTATAAAAATTAAACTTATTTTATTTTATTTAAATTTTTTGAAGCTTTAATTATATTTTGCTATACCTTTGTAGAGAATATATCAATTATGATTATATTCTCCAACTTCTAAAATTTATAAAATTATTATTCAACTTGATTTTTATCTAAAGCATACAATCAAATTGATTCTTAATATCTCATAATGAATAATATAATATAATAAATTAAATTCTATGTTTTTCAAAATACAAAGAAATTTCTACCCTAATTCAAATGTCACAATACACTTACCAACTTAAAAAGTGAAAATAGATATTGAGATATTTTTAAAATTTAAATGTAAATTTTTTCATGATCAAACATTAGTTTTTAAACAAAAGTGAATAATTCTAGTAAGTATTTGTCAATACTTCCTCCTTTCATTTTTATTAATCAAATAATTATATATTATAATTCAAATTTGATAAATTCAATATATTAAAAAACACCTATGAGAATTACTAATAAGTTCAAATTGGATCGAAATAATACATATATTTAGTAACTTTTAAATTATATTTATAATATTATGGACAACTAAAAATAAATCGAGAGCAGCCACCAGAATATATTACCACCAAACCGTCCATCTTATTATAGTTTGATTTATCTCGTTTTTGAGTGGGTCCCACCTTTGTAACCTTTATGGATAATTAGTTCCATTAATTACTTTTTCCCGTAATTAACAAAAGGAAAAAAATATTAATTAGGGTTACAGGTGTGAGAATATCCGCCGGTGCCGGCTTTGCAACCTTTTTTGCTTTAATTAATTAGTAATTAACTTTTTTTCTAATCATAATTATTAAAAAAAAAACTATTAATTATATAGTTTTTTTTTCTCTATGAAGCAGCACTACGAAATAATATTTAATTAATACTCACCACTATATAAACTTTAATCAAAGCATTCATTTCATTGACTTAGTGTTGCCACTTGTCAACAAAATCAACCATGAAGTCAACAATTATCTATGAAAAAATAATTAAAGGGGCTTAAGTATACATGTAAACTTCTTTGATTTGTGGATATAATATTTAATAAGAAAAATGAATTCCCCTAATTTTAAGTCATTCTTAACACGACTTTATTATTATATCTATCTATATATAAAATGGTTATTTTATACATTCTTTGATTAATGAAGGTAATAAAATAAGTCTAGTACAAAATAAAATGTCAATAAAATCTTGAGCTTGGTTAACATTGATTTGTTTAACACCAATAATATCAAACTTATTCGTTTATATAATCAATCAGTTACACTGAATCACAATTTTATTATATTTATCAATCTTACTATCTCAATTTAATTTTATATCTGTTGTTTCTTCAATTTTTTTCATACTAATTAAGCAAGTTACAGTAATAAAAAAAAAGAAGCAAATTACCGATTCATATATACACGATGACGCTAGGTAAATTGAGAGAGATAGAGGAATAGGCGAGCAGGTTGCATATATTGTATCTCGATTGAAATTGAGATACACATCACATATACATATATACACAATTACATATGATATCATTCTTAAAACTCAATTTTTCTCATACAACTATATCAATTTGTTGTGATATACAGAAAGAAGTATTAATACGTTTTTGAATATTATATCATCCCTAATATATATACGCAAATACATTTTTTCTTGATTATAGTTGTATCGTATTCTTTTTTTTTTTGGATACACAAATATAGTATGATAATAGTTGTATCAATTGTTTTACACACAATATAATTTTTTCATGACACACAAACGATTTTATAATACATAGATGCAATTGATTGTATTAATATGTATAATTAAATCAAAGATGACACAATTTGATTAGGTTTATTAGTTTATACACAAATACAATATTTTGATATACGTATATAATTGGTTGTATCAGTGTAAGAAAGAAGAGAAGATTCAAACATTGAAAAACAAATCGAGAATTCATAATGAAAACTTTTGATATATCAACGTTAATTCAACAAAAAAACTAGTTCACAGAGTAAAAAATGAATGTCAAACATCACATGTACAGATAATAATTTAGCTAAAACTCTAATGAGATCGCTTATTAAGATAAGAAACAAAGAAGAAAAAGTACAAGAGTCACCCAATAAATTGTACGAGGAAACGAGAGAGCAAAAGAGAAATGGGATAGGAAAGAAGAGAGGGAGAGAAAAAGCGACAGGGAGAGAGGTAAGAGAGTGGCGTGAGAGGGGAAAATAGATGAAAGATTTGTCATAAAACGCTAAGTATATTTATCTATATAATATTTAAAAGCATCACTACGCGATATATATAATAGTTATCTTTACTTAGTTTGGTAGTTTTCCATTTTTTTTCTTTACCTCTTTTATAGGCTCTCACTTATTGCTTTTATAAGATCAAACTCATAACTTTGCAACTTGAGGAGAGTGATATTTACTATTCGAACTACTTCTCTTGTAACACAAATGAAATTGTTTCTACACTATTATTATACTTCACATTATGTTTTAAGAGTATGATATTATATTATTATTTTTTGTAAAAAATTGTATCTTAAGTTGTTTTTAATGAAACATTAGGTTCATTTATTATTTAGTAGGCAAATTATATTATTCTAGAACTATAATCCTGAGATCATAATTTCTAGAATAATTTATTCCATATGAAAAGTGAAATAAAATAATTTCACGTTGAATGATAAGATGTACAGTCGATAAAACAGATTATAAATTTAATTCTAAATTTAATTTTGAGATATCTCACCTCTTATCTTACGTGACAAATAATGGGGATTAACTAACCTAATTCTTTAATCCAATACTAATTAATCCAAAGATGAGTGTTTCTAGAAGTTTAGCTAGACATTTTTTTAAAGTTGTGATCTTTGTCATAGTTCATAGAAAATAAAAAAAACAATGATATTTTACAATCTTATGTAGATTGAAACATGTTAAGATTTAATGATTTTTTTAATCATGATTATAAAAATGTAGAACAATTGAATATTATAATTTTCTTGCACTTGTTAAACATGTTGGATAGATAAATTCATATCTCTTAAAATCAATAGTCTTTCTATTTTTGTATCAAAAATAATTTAATCATCTTTTATTTTGCATTTTTAATATAAAACAAGAAATTTGATTCAAAATAAATGAATATTTCTTCTATCTCATTCTATATAATATTTTAACTATTTGGATAGATAAATCTTTTGAAAAATTATTTTACTGTGATGTATAGTGATTTTATTTTAATTATCTCAATTACCAAAACTATAAATTACATAATTCTTTTCATTTAATGATAAATTGAATCTTTTTTTTGTATCCATAAGAAGCACAATGTATTAATCAAGTAGAAGTAGTGTATTCATACAACAAAAAAGGATACGTTAGGGAAAATGCACAAGTACCCCTTCAACCTATGCCCGAAATTTCAGAGACACACTTATACTATACTAAGGTTCTATTACCCCTGAACTTATTTTATAAGTAATTTTCTGCCCCTTTTTAGCCTACGTGGCACTAGTTTGAAAAAAAAAAGTCAACCATCATTGGGCCCACAAGATAGTGCCACGTAGGCTAAAAATAGATAAAAAATTATTAATAAAATAAGTTCAGGGGTAATAGGACCTTAGTATAGTATAAGTGTGTTTCTGAGATTTCGGGCATAGATTGAGGGGGTACTTGGACATTATCCCGGATATGTTATAAAAAAAAGTGTGGCAAAGTAAGGGGGAGGTTTAGGTATCTCTGTCTTAAATTAATCGTCTGTAAGTTATTATAATATTTTTTTATTAAAATACAACAAGTATATTTGAATATAATCTCTCTATTTACACTATTAAAGTGTTTGTAATCACAACGAACAATTAAAAAAGAAAAAGATAATTTTGTATTAAAATTCTAGAATGACAAATATTGAAGATAAATAATTTTTAAGAATATGTAAAATGAGTGTACAATTTCTTGTGAAAAAAAAAAGTTTGGTAAAATAAAAATACAAAACAAGGCCACGTGCACACTATAATCATCAACATATAAATATGTACAACACAATAATAATAAAAACAAACTTCAAAACCAAGCAACTCCACTATCCAAATCCACATAAACAAAAAGAAAAAAAAATGAAAAAACAAATTAAAATTATTACAAATATTATTTTTTTTAATTTTTAAAAAAAGATTCTGGCGTGCACTAAGCACTTATAATAATCAAAACCTTCATAAATCGAGGCATATTTTATCCAATAATATATGTCCACGTGTCCACCACTTGTATAAAGACGTGTGGTCATGTGAAGCATTATTGGATGGTGAGAAAGGACTAATTGCAACTCACAAAAATTATAATTATAATATAATTAAACCCATTAGCACACTTTGCCATGCTCAAATACCCTAATTAATACTCTATTAGTCTTTAATTATTTGCTTACTTTAATACTAAAGTTTATACTAGTACTACTACTACTACTATTGCAAGTAGTACTCATTGACTTGGGCTATATTTTCATATTTTCTTGTTTGTCCACCATATTATACACTTATTTTGTCCTCATGTGCAACGCTACACATATGACTTAACTTTAGTTCATTGAAAGCATGATTCTACGTAAAAAAAAAAAAAGAGTATGAAATCGAGGATCAAAGTAAATGTTAGCAAGTAGGAACAAGCTGATCATTTGCAACGTTATACACATGACTTAACTTTAGTTCATTGAAAACATGAGTTTACGTAGATGGGTATGACAACCGAAAATTGAAGCAGAATGTTGGCACATAGAAATAATGATCCAACTTTAGCTGAACAAGAATACGATCTTAGATAGAAAAATATGGAAGTCTGTGATTATAGTAGAATAATTAGCAAACAGTTGAGTATAATCTCTTATTCTTCAATACGTATTACTATATCCATTGTTTTATTTGCTTTTTATCTTGCTAATTTGCTGACATATTTTTTGCAACCCTACTTCCAAGATGTTTCTTTTAAACCAAGGGTTTATCAAAAGCTATATATTACCTTCACCCAATCTCATTTATGGAAATCATACCGAATATATTGTTATAAAAACTACACCATTAATTGATTGAAGAAGTATCTTGATTATATTAAAGGTTAATATGAAGTTAATTAATGTTACATACAAAATCCGATGAAATACCTTAAAAATCTGAGGGATCTTAAACTTTTAATTTGACCGTAACTCCAACTTTAACCTATATAATATATATATATATATATATATACCAAAGGAAACCTTATAGAATAGATAAAAGTCTCACATTGATAGGGAAGTAGATCACCAATCTACTTATATGGATTTGGACAATCATCCCCTCATGAGCTAGCTTTGGGGTTGAGTTAGGTCTATGTGTCATATCTTTACATGATATCAGAGTCAGGTTCACCCTTGTTTTGACTCTCGATTCACGCTCCAGTTGGACCTGATTGTGAAGTGGTGTTAGAGTGAATAAAAGTCTCACATTGGTTGGGGAATAGACTGGTGGTCTCCTTATATGGATTTGGACAATCTTTTCCTCATGAGCTAACTTTTGAGGTTAAGTTAGACCAACAATACTTGTCCATTATTATTGACTTTGCACACTTTTTTGAAAACTATAAATAGAAGAGTAATTTTACTATATCAGCCTGTGAATACAATATGTTGAAAAGAGATAATTAAAAATAAGGGTATATTAAGAACTAAGTGTAAAATTGTCTGTTGATTTCATAAAGAGGACGCATATTGTCAGACATCTCAAAATAGTATAGTGAACAACTATTATTAAACACAGAGATCAATTTTTTTTCCCTCCTTTGTCCCTCGAGAGTAGAAATTATATTAGAATAAACATATTTTCTCTCTCAAAACACAATTACTCGTCACTTTTTGCTAAAAATAGTTATTCTAAATTATTTATTGCCTAAAAAAACAAGCAACACTTTAGTATTGTAATTAATTATTTTAGAAAGGAGTAAAGATAGTGAGAGAAGTCCACAAATATATAAAGGCAATTTAATCAATAATTCTTATTTCTAATGTATTATTTAAAAGTAAAAAATTGAAGGCTCATAAACTATAACAAGTAAATAGGACAAATTCTATAGTTCCCTTGAAAAGAAATGATGGAAAAGTAAAAGAATAAGCATATGAAACAAGAAAATAATATATATAACAAAAGAATGAAAACTCACTTTCTTCCTTTACTTTATTTGCTTCTAGGTTTTTTTTTTTCTTCATAATTTTATTTTTTAAAATCAAGATATTTGCAATCGTTATTTTTCATGTGTTTATTAGATAAATTTGACGTTCTTATTCAATAACTAACAAACCACAAAGTAATAAAAAAATAATAGTCAAACAAGCTCGATATGACGAACTCAACTGAAAAAAACGTTTACAAGGAAAATCGATCCCGGAGTCTTATTTGAAAGAGCTAATTTATTAAATTTGTTTCCTTTTACTTCCTTTCCATTTCTAAACCTCCTAGGAAGCATAAAATAATTGGAAGAATATGGAATGAGGAAAAAGAAGGGCCACTAAGCTGCAAAAGTCCATCATTCTGATTCATATTGTTGCAAATAAAAAATTAAAAAAATGGAATAAATACTTTAGAAAATAATGTTGTTGGTGAGATGTGTCCTATTCGTAGTATTTATTTTTAATTAGAAATCTCAGATTTGATTTTTTTTTATATAGGGTCAATCGACGATTTACATCAGGAAACACTCTGATTGCTTGAATAAAACGAAAGATATTGTCAGTAAATAGAAACACGTTTTGAAACATCTTAGAAATATTCTGCTATAATTAGGACAGTCAAAACGATTCTCATGCAAGCTCACATTTTATATGCATGATTAGGAATAACTTTATCGCTAAAGTGAAATTTTTAAGCGTAAATTTGAATTATAACTGACCTTTAAAACGAGTGCTAGACGCCGGATGCAAAATAAAATAAAAAGAAACTCTTTTATGTTATTTTTTCCCTCTTTTTTATGTTTTATTTTCCCTTTTGGATCACTTTAATTTTAATTTGATTCTTCTTTCATTTCCTTTTTAGATTGTTTTTGGCTTTTGGTCTTAGTGGTGTTATTTCTTGTTTTGGAGTGAAAAAATTAAAAAAAAAAGGGACTACCCCATGTGACATGTATGTTGTTTACATAGCATCTAATGCATAATTATTTTGGGATTTTATCTGTCATAAGGTCCCACTAATACACAAAAATATAAGTTGTTTTCCATTAAGACCAAGTCCAATATTAACATTTTTCTATACTAATTATTTTTTAGATATTTTTTTTCTTCAAAATAATAAAAAAATAGCATAGAAGATAACCCCTTAGTAAAAAGAACATTAGATTAAAAGTCAAATTTGGAAAAAGGAAGAGTGAGGAAATGCATTTTTATATGATTGTTGTATTTTCAACAAAAAATTAAATGGACCACACTTTAGATGGAACTATCTTGATATATACTATTTTTAAGTTTAAAAGTGATTGGACATATATCTAAAATTAGAAAGCTTTGAAATGCATCAAAATCATAAGTTCAATTTTACTTAATTAAGTAGTACTAGTATTTACACCCTCTTCTCTATTTTAACACAATTGAATTGACTTGGTCTAAGAAATTGGCTAATTAAGTTTTTGTGACGCGGAGTGAATTTGCTAAGTAAATATAAAATACATTATCTTAAAACAACATAATTTCGATAAATATTAGGAGAAATAAGGTATGAGGCGAGTGAAATGAAGATCAGGTATATTGCAGAATGAAATGATACAATTAATATGAAATGTCACTTGTGATACTTTTTTCCCTACATAGAAATCATTTTACTAAAGACATTTTTAATAAATTTATCTTTATAGAAAATATATTTTCTAAAAAGATTGACGTGTGAAACATAAGAAAATTAAATTTTTTTGGATTGTATTTCTCATTTTTTTGGATTGTATTTCTCATTTGGGATATATATATATATATATATATATATATATATATATATATTTATTTATTTATTTTTTCCATTTTTATACCTTATGTTTGACCCTTTGGCCTTAATCACTAAATCAAACATATATATATATATATATATATATATATATATATATATATATATATATATATATATATATATATATATATATATATATATTACCATAGAGATAACAGCTACTGTCTAATTTTTTTATTTTCATGTTCTTAAAAAATCATTATTTTGGAGTTTTAATTTTGACAAGTAAAATTTAATTATAGTATTTTAGAGTTTCACTTGTATATGAACGAAAAAATGGCTAAGCTTGTATAGTTAATATATATGTATTACTCCTTCTGTCTCTATTTACTTGTGTATATTTCCTTTTATATATAATCCTATTTACTTGTCTATTTTAACAAATTAAGAAATGACAATAATTTTTTTTTAATATTCCCTTATTTAATTCTAGAAAATTTCTAGTACTACTAAGTTGTAATGCATGCTTTTTGGAATCAGAAAATACATTTATTATACTTGGGAAGTTGCATAATCTTTTAAGTTAAGGGTAAATTGTAACTAACCAATGATAATAACTGGTGTCTTAATACGTGTGTCACTTCTAAAATGGACAACTAAATAGAGACAGAGGGAGTATGTATACACCACAATACAAATTATTTTATAATATAATAATTAAAAAAAATGGGTAAGCTTTTATAGTTCTTTGTGGATTTCATGGTATAATAAATATGTACTATATATTTAATAATTACATTTAAAACACATCATTTTTTCTAACGTCTCTCTCAATCTCATTATATCATGTCAAATACCATAAATGAATGCAAAATAAAAGAGATACTTGTAACTGTATCAATTGTATACTCTTAATAAATGTATCAACATACTTATCATCCTGTATCGATCAACTTCTGTGTGGGTGTTTCTGTATCGTGAATGAATATAAGTGATATAAGAGCAAATGAAGATAAATGATACAATTGTATTAAATCAATCCGTATCGATTTTTATTTTTATATTCTGAATTAATACAAACGATACCAAAGTGAATGAATACATGAAGGGATACAATTTGTATCAGCTTGTATGTATCAAATACAATCTATGTACATTTCATTTATTTCTGTATCACGTATGAATATACAAGTAATACAAGAGCAAATGGATACACGTTAGACATATATATCAACTTGTATGTATCAAATTCAACCTGTATATATGCAAGAATGAATACAAGTGATACAACGTGTATGTATTAAATGCAACGTATATCAGTATGTACATATCCGACCGTATACGATAATGTATTCGTTGAATATAATCTTTATCTAGCATCTATTCTCTCTCTTTTTTTTTTCAATTCTCACTTACGTCTCTCCTCTTTCTGATCTCGCTCACCCCTCTTCTTTTTCTATGAATGAAAAATATTCAAATTATAACAGTAAGGTTTCTTATTAGCCCTAAACATTAGTCAATTCTGAAAATTTCTCAATGTTTTTTTTTTTTGGCTTGTTGGTGTACTTTCTATGGCTGCTGAAATTGAGTTTATTTTCTTGTCAAATTGTTTCACGTAAATTATATTACACACCTTACAAAATTAGTTTTCGACAATCAAATTAAGGAATATATTTTTTTTAAAAAATAAGTGTATTTTTTTTACTCATATCATCCTAAAAATATTTTAATATAATCTAGCAAAACACTCAGGAGTGGGATAACAGGATAGGTTGAGGAGTGGGGGTAACGATTAGGATACATGGCGGAGTTATAGATGGTCTGCATGCGAAAAGAAACAATGAACTTGAAATGTCGCTTAAAACAATTATTTCTCCTGTCTCCATTAATAAAGTCATTTTTCTCATTTTTAAGTAACTTACTTTCCAGTTTCCACAACATATGATCAACCAAACACACAAAAAATTGAAAACATATTTTCTTAGAAAAGATTTTCCTCCGTATCAAACACTCTCTCTTAAGTCTTTATTACTTGGTTGTCGAAAAACCTAAGCAACAAAAATACATACACATGTATATATAATGTTGAAATTTATCAATTGGATTGACTTTTTTTTTTTTTTCTATAAAAGAGAAAAAAAATTGAATTACTTTACTAACATGAAAAGCCAACAAGAACAAGGGTCAAAGGAAGAGACGTACATACACTTATTTCCTTTTGAGTTATATTCTCATTTATCTTTGTAAGAATCGAATATAAATAATATCCTCCACCCAAATATTAAGTTAGGCAAATGTCACCTTCAATTCCTCCTTAATTCAATTTATTATAATCATAAAAATTAAAAAACCTAATCACAAATAAGCTAGTACAATATAATAAATATAATAGACGATTAAATTGATGCATTCTAAGAATATAACACAAAGTTATTTTCAGGACGTGTCAAATTTTTATATATTAAATCACATGTGTGTGTGCGGGGGGGTTATGGATTTAGAATTACTTCTCCATACGAAATTAAAATGTGTGAATACGCAATAATCGAATAATCAAAAAAGTAAATATACGACAAAAGTATTAAGGGAATTTTCAAAATGTGTACAACACCATTTTCTTTGATGCCTTTATTTCTTCTTTTTAATAATAGACAATAAAAGAGAAGGCTATATATAATAGGTAAATAAGAAATCCATTGAATTTTGCCTACTAAATTAAATTTAAATAATGAATAGTAAAGAGTGAAATATTATAAGGTCATAAAAAACGACCACATTCATTATATGATAGTGACATTTTCCCAGTAAAGAAACTTTTGAAATATATTAATTCTATGAGATAATACATAAAGCTAATTGTTGTACCATATTATAGGCTAATTATAAGTACTTCTTATATGTTTTTCCCATTTAAGTTTATTTCAACTATATAATTAATTCAATTCATTATTTATCAATTTCACTAGCTTTTCATTATGCAATATAAAGCCGTATATGATGCCTTTATTATTTTGCTTTCATAATTTCTAAGTACTTACCCTATCTATATTTGATAATTTTGATGATAGGGTTCTCAAGTCTTAGCCTATATTATTTATTACCTATCATCATTATTAAGAGATGTCAACTATTGAGTTTTTCTGAATTTTAGCATGTTAAAATGAATTGAGTTAAAGTAAATCATCCGTTTAAAAGTTATTTAGGTCATAATCGAAGTTGTTAAATTCTTACTTAATTTTAAGTTATTATTCTTTTCTTCAATAATTTGTTTTGAGTAATAACCCATCCCTCCCGTCACCTGTATTATATTATGACTATATATAACATATCAAATAAAATTGTCCATTTAGAAAAAAATATCTTAGAGATTGTCTAATGCTTTTATCTCTTTGTAGCTGATGCAAATATATACTCTAACATATAACTAATATACATCAACTGTATAATAATTTTGTAATCCGTGTGTTTAATTTTATATATATACATTGAATATACACAAATTACGTCCAAAACGATTTATACCAAATAATTTGTAAAAAATATGAATATTTCTTTAAATGAGCCACTTTAGATTGTTATGTATAGTAAAAAATCCTTTTGAGTTATATTTATCGATAACCTAAATAATATTTCATATGATCATATCACTATCACTTGTAAGGTCATCAGAAGTAAATTTTTATGATAAATATTAATTAGTACCGTAAATAAAATGATATTATAATAAATATGTCATAATAAGTTAAACTATATTGATAGAGTAAAAATATCTTTCTAATAGTCACAATATATTGTTTAAATCCTTAAACCTTTCACACATTTAATTTTCTTGATTGATTTAAGGAGAAATATAAATACTTCAAGTAGTACATTAGTGTCAGTCGAATAATTAACACTTTATAATTGAATAATATTTTTAATAATCCACTACAGAAAATGGAATAAATAAGTAAAAAAAAATTAACTAACAGAGATAAATAAAAATATTATACAATCTAGCTAGTGGAATTAATCAACTAACAGAAAATTAGTATACACTTGGTTTAGCTAAACGACAAATGTTTATATTTAATTAATAAATCATATTGGGATTGGATTATGTTTTTATTTATAGTTATAGTTTTACCTCTAATTATGAAATATAGTGATAGTTTATGTATTTATAAAACACAAATAATAATTTTGTATCTTTGGCACACACAATATAAAATATATTATATTCATGTGTATACAATATTTTTATAGTGAAATATATTATATTTATTGTTATAATTATAGTAGGTTCTCTTCATAGGATAAAAAAAAAGGTGTAAGGCTGGACTTTGGTTTCTAAAAGCTGGATTTAATTCATCACATTAATTATATGTATTATTTGGTTGGCTAGATAGAAGATAGTAGAAGAAAAAATGGAACATTTATTAATATTTTAATAATTAATGCCTAAAAAAATCTTGAAATTGTAGAGTATATGTGGTGGAAGGAATTAAAACTTTTGTGATTTTTTGTACATTATTATAATGATAATAAAAATATATTTGGTGTAAATGCTTGAATCTTGTTTATAAATAGGAAAAGTGTAAGAAGGGAGTGTCATGAAGTTATTGGTTTGTACTATCCAAAAGTTGTTATTAACTTATAGTAATATATAATAATTATAGTACTAAATTTATGGCCACAATCTTTAGTGAGTACATAATTGGATCATGGTATAAAGAACTCTGAGCCCACTTTGATTATTATTTAAAAAAATTTATTAGTGTTCGATATCAGTATTCGAGTCAGATTATATTCGAATTCATATGGCATGACTCTTCTTTGAAGGAAGTGTGCTCTTAATATAATTTTTTTTATTTTCAAAATTTCAAATTTAAAATTTCTGATTAAGAATATGAAAATCTCATTCATTCCACCACAATTCATAATTCGGTATTTGAATCTTATTGGAGTCCAAATTGTACTTTATCATTTTTCTTCCAATCAATTACTAGGTACTAGCTATATAGGCATCCACTCCATATATAGTAGGTAGTTGATTGACAAATAAAATATATATTTTCTTCGTTTCGACTTGAATATTTTTTTTATTTTTTTAAAAAGAGTTTTTTTTTGAATTTCAATATTCTAAATGGGAGGTTGAATACCACAAAATTTAAAGAACTACACATTACTTTGTTTTAAAACCACAATATTTAAAGTCTTCCTTTATTTTGAAATTTCTATTCAGTTAAACTAAGACATCTAAATTAAGACGAGAGGAATAATAAATCTAAGATAAAGAAAAAATCCCTCTACTCATCTTAATTGATTTAGACAAATGACATACATAATATTGATCTTAATTATATACACTAACTATATAATAATTATACATAGTAAGCCATCTAGAATTTGCAAAAAGAAAGCATGGACTAGAACTATATTTTGTTGTAAAGAGAGGACCCCCACATCCAATTCATATGGAGGGAAAATGAAAATATACAAACTAATAAAAGCTTTGCCTTAGTATAAAAATTGAATAAATGCTTTGATATCACTTTGATGTATACTAGTATATATGAGTATGACTTTGCCTAATTCCTTTAAAGCTTTTGGAAACAAAATATCTTTAATAATTACAAATTAATTTGCCTATAGTTTTGAAAGAGGTGGAGATATATAAATCATAACTTTTGGTTCATAGCCTTGTCATATCAAATAAAGCCATCTTATTTTCCAATTCTCATTTTTAGTGTGTTTTTGATGGGCTAGTTTGGGGGGGTTCTTTATATGTGTAAGAGAATATGATATGCTTGTAAGGCTTAGATCTTTGTAGACAGTAAATTACATTGTTTATATTCTTATTATATATAATAAATGTTGAACCTATTTGATTTTTTTATTTATCTATTTTTTCTATAATTTATACTCGTTAATAAAAATTTTGATTCTGCTGCTCTACGAGAATAATGGTGTTGGAATGAGTTGTCATTATATACTTGAGATGATTCTACACCAAAGAGAATCCCCTTCCAATTTGAGGGGGGAAATGTAAAACATCATTTTAGAATCTGGTTCTAAAAGAATAATATGTATGTGTATTGATGTTACATAAAAGGGGAAAGTTCATATTATAGCAATCCTTTCATGTACCTTTCAATGTTATGAAATTTTGAATTCATTTAATGTTAATATACTGAAATTTAATCAATGAATCTTGAAACTTCATGAGGAAATATATGTGTGTTGTTAGGATTGATTCAGTGAATTTGATGATCTAAAGTCATAATATTCTTAAATTCTTTTAAAACTTCATATGAAAGTGAGACGCAAAAAGAAGTCAAATGCTTTTTATTGAGTGATCAAAACTCAAAAGGCCATGCATGAAAATATTTTTTACCCCTTTTCGGCCTATGTGACACTAGTTTGAAAAAAAATATGAATACACGCTGGGCCCACAAGATAGTGTTACGTACGCTGAAAAAGAGATACAAAATTACTTATAAAATAAGTTTAAGGGGTAATAGGATCTTAGTATAGTATAACTGCATGTGTCTCTGAAATTTCGGACATAGATTAAGAAGGTACTTGTGCATTTCCCTGTTTAAGTAAAAAAAATAGAGCTACGAACTTATTACCCACCAAAATTTTAATCTTGAGGGAATTTCTTAATTTAAAAAGATCAAACACAAAAAAAGAAATTTTATGAATGAATCAAATATGACAAATAAGAATTAGATAATATAGAGAAACTGAATTGAATTAAAAGGTAAAATCATGGGGGGAAAAATCTATAGAAGTAAATTATATTAAGAAGGTAAATATAAGGAAAGATTTATCATTATTTATTCATTCAATTATTAACTTTTTTTAAAAAAAATATATCAAATTTTGAAATCATTAATAATACACAAAATAATGCTATATACTCATATTCTTGGGGCCTTAGACAACAACTTTACTTTCTTAATTACCTTAAAGACGTACAAACATTCAATTTATTGATTCGATGTAAATATTAATTAAATTAAAATAATATAACCACTAGGTATAACTTATTCGTATTTAGCCACTAAATTGGAACTCTAATAATTGATGCAGTTTATTCTTATTATATACCAACCTAGTCTTATCAATCACTTATTCCAATTTCTATGGAAAGCTCAAAAACACCCACACAAAAAATACACAATATAGTTATTCGTTGAGAGTCTTATCGAAAATAACATTTTTATATGTATGAGAGTGAAATAAAATTTATGAAAATTTTGTTACGCTTATATTTTGCTTGTAAAATTATATCAGATATATTATTATTATTATTATTATTATTGGTGTATAAATACAAAGTATTCACTCTCCACATTTTCAATATGTAGGATCAAGTTATAAACGGTTTAAACTTAAAAGATCTTTTTTTTTAATTCTAAGATATGATGGTTGATAATGCTTTGCATATTATCTCAATATTCTTCAAGCCAAACAAGGAGAAAATGACAAAAAATAATTATTTTATATTTATGAATTTGTTTAAAATAATTTATTAAATATATTATTCAAACATTTTAAATTATTTATATTTATCAAAATTGAATACTTTTAATCTCCATTTTATTAAAAACATATTACAATATATAATTATTTTTGACAAAATTGATGTGTACAAAATTGATGACAAATATATAATTATTTTAGGATACAATTTTGAAACAATTTCTTTAATTTAAATGACTCACATAGTAAGTTTCATAAAAAATAACTACTATTATATGTTTTGATATAACGAAGATTAAAAAATAATAAAGGACTATTTTAAACATTTTCTATACATTATTATATAGTGATTCTCTAGAATAATATTCAACACAAAAATTGTTATTTATCCTAAGTATTTGTTTATTCATCTTATATATATATATAAATATACTTTTCCTCAAGTATTGTTTAATCATCATAATTATTTAACAAAACTAAATCAAATCTTATGAGTCCTTAAGTCAAAATAAATAAATAAAAAAATACATGGTTTATGCTTCCATCATAGTAGATTACAATATTAACAGAATTAGTTGTACCTACCTTATATTATTTTCCCTAATTATATTATTACAACTTTGAAATTTTAATATACATCCAATCTTTTTACGAATTATCGTTTAAATATCGCAAACATAATATTATATATTTTCTTCAAAGAAAAGGGAAAACATAAGAAGATTAGTTGTGGGCCTATTTGACAAGTTCTCCATGGGCCAATATATATACACAAATATTTGATTGAAGCCTATAATCAATATGTATACATAATCACTGTTTACTATATACAGATTGATAATACACCTATTATAGAGTGATTATACTAAAGAATTTTTTAAAATAAATATTAAGTTGTTCTTTAAAATCATAAACATGTATGCTGGTTCTTGATTAACATCCTTTTTCCACTATTTTTCTTTTCGATAAAATGTAGAGTCTGTCATTCGTCGTCTATGGAGATCTGGAATTTAACATTGAATCAATCCAAGATTTCGTTAAGTCACTTCAACATTCATAAAAAAAAAACTAATTCTATTGAGTTGATTCTATATATGGATTTTGCTTTCATATATCTAATGGGAAAAAGTTGACTTGGGAAACTAAATAAATTGACTAGGTGAAAAAAATGCATAGGCCAAATACAAAGCGAATTTCAGATACTCTCGCTATGTATGGTAATTATCTAAACTATAGCTATATTTGGTAATTACGCCTCAAACTATAGCTGTTTCTGAAATTATAATATGAAAGTCAACTTTATTTACTGGACCTATTTTAGATAGCAAAAAAAAAAAGAAGAGAAAATTGTATATAATAGCAAACTAATAACCTAAATTAAATGGAATAGCTAGGGTTTGATTTAATTGTGCTCCATCTAAAATTTGCCAGCTTCTCTCTCCCAAAAATCTCGCTCGCTACTCTCCTTTCTCGCTCACCTCTCTCGCTTTATACACAGAAGTGTATAATTCTATTTTTGTTTTGTATAAAGCGAGAGAAAATTGTATATACACATGCAAAAATGTATATCTTCGTGTTATATACTTAATTATACAATTTACAAACATTTTACTTCAAATATTGTAGAGAAAAAGGCCAACGAATTATACAATTGCAGTGAAATACAATTTTCTCTAGCTTTATACAACAGAAGTGTATATATTGTGTTTCTGTTTTTGTATAAAGCGAGAAAAACATATATCTTCTCGCTATACACTTATAATTATGCAATATACATACATTTTAATTCGATTCAACTGTATGCAAAACAACTTATACAATTGCAGCGAAATAGGCCAGCGAAGTATACAATTTAGGCCAGCGAATTATACAATTGTATATGTATAGCAAATTATACAGTTTTATGTTTGCTATGGAGCGCAATTATGCAAAGTTTGCTATAGCATACAAATATGAATTTTTGTTTGCTATATGTAAAAGTTGCCAAAAAAAAAAAAAAACTAGCAGCCCAATTAATTTGATCCATTTTGTGGCCTTGTACCTCACCAGAAAGTCTTGCAAATAAGACCATATAATTGTTGTGTAGGATATAATCTGTTTTTACAAAAGGGAATTTATGTTATAGGAAAGAAAAAATTCACAAATAACGCTATTTACGTTCATATTTCTGAAAAATAATGAGATTTTACTTAATTATGAAATATAACAGTATTTTGATTTCAAAACGTAGCGAAAGATGCTGTATTCGTGTGTATAATAATACTGAAACACATTCTATTCGTTCATATAATTAGTTTATTCACTTGTATACAATATTTTGTCTAATTGTATCCGCATGGGATAATAAGTGTATTTGCATATATCTGCTATAAAATCTCAAACTATCACTATATTAGGTAGGATTTGACTATTTATAATAGATTAAAATATAGATTATTTATTACTTTCTTTGTCTTATTTTATATGAAATAGTTTGATTTTGACATGAAATTTAAAAAAAATAGTACTCTTTTTATCATCAACTAGAATACTCACATTGTTATTATTGTTGTTGATGTGAAAGTGTGATAATTACATGACTTCAAAGATTCCACAAATTGACATTAACATAGAAATTGTTCTTGGAAAAGAAACCACATAACATGCAAAATAAAAATACAAATTAATACATTCCCCAAATTAATGTACCAAATTAAAGAAACAAAAAACAAAAAACTGAAAAGGAATTTCTGATATGTTCCTAAAAGTTGCTGCATGCAAAAAAATAAAATGTGTTGGGAACAACTTGTTCTGAATTGTAAACATCTACATTTGAATTTGTAGAAAAATCCCCAAGACCTTTGTTCAACAAAAGCCCCCAATAATGTCCCTCTATTGGATTCTAGTAATTAATTTCTAATGTCTAAGTTGTATATGCAATATCTTGGTCTTTCAATTTTGTACTACATAATGTTTGTATTTTCATGTTTGGGTTTTAATTGTGTAATGATTCGGTCGGTCGTTTTTGAAAAGTATCGTAAATTTATCATTTTACTCCTTCTGTTATCGATTCCTAGTCGTTTATGGTTGAGTTCAAAAAGTTGGTTTTGATCTATGAGTTAAAAATTGAGAATTTGGTAAGTTTTGTGTCTTAAAAGACTAAGTTGTTAAGCAAGTGATTTTCAGCGCAATTTGGAGTTCGGGTGTCGTAATGAAATTTCATTGATTCCATCAGTCTCTAAGTGTGAAATTTGAGTTAGTTTCTTGTGATATTCACGGATATCGGGTTAAGGAAACCTCGATTTCGTAATTTGACAGTTTTATTGAGTCCAGCACGTCAAGTTTAATCGACTTGCATATGTGGTTTGTGTTTTATGGTTTCGAACGGATCCCGAGAGTTCTTTCGATGTTTTAAGAGTTGACTAATTTTCTGATGTCTAAGTTCTAATGCACCTCCTTTTTAGTGTGGTTCGCTTATGAGTAAGCGATACCTGAGAGAGCTTTTGCTATAAAATTTTGGGATATAAGACCATCTCCAACCTAACTTACTTTTCATTCTCTATATTTGGAGAGTAAAGTAGAGAATGGGTTCTCCAACCACCCTCTATTTCACTCTTTATTCACCGCTTATAGAATTTGGAGAACAACTACACACTCTCTATTTTATTTTTTGATTATTTTAATTATTATTATTTCTATTATTTTATAACTTACAAATTATTTTTTTTATATAAGACCATTAATTGTTTTACATAATTATTTTTAGATGTAGAATAATATTTTTAATTTTTTATTTATTTAATATATACTATTGTGATCCCAAACTAATAGTATAACTTATTTATTTTGTTTTCGTCACATTAATAGTACTCAACCCTTGCTTCTAAACTTGTATAGGTTCTGAATCCGGACCCATTTGATCTTCTTCTTCTCTCGACACTTGAGGCTCGTGAAGGATTTCGAAGATAGATGTTTGTCATTTTGGCGGATCCTTTTTCTTTTAAGCTTTGTTCTATTTGAGACATAAAGATTGAGACTTATAGTTATCTTTGAATTCTGTATTTTCATTAATGTCTTATACACATGACAATCAGGTTTTGGGGTATTGTTTAAAATGAATAAGTTTTCCACGTAGCTTTGTCTTGTTCTTTCTTTACCGTTTTCAGCATTTTCTTTCTTTCCATTGATATCGAGACTGACTTGTGTTGATGAAAATACACAAATGTCATCACGTTCATTTTTATACAGTGACATTTTATACCCTAAATGAAAAGGTGATCATGTGATGAAAACAACTTTAAAGGTGGAAGAATTCAAATATGTCTAGAAACTTCATCCACAACTTTTTAATCATAACTTAAATTTTTGAAAAATATATTGGTAGTTTTTCCATATTCAAATGTAGATGTTTACAAGTCACAAAAAAGTTGTTACAACACATTTGCATGCAACAACTTTTAGGAACATACTACGACTAATAATTAGAAATTTCTTAAACCTCATATTATTATTTTTGTTTCTTTTTATGCATCAAAACTACTCAAATGTATTTGTATTTGATATTGCACGTGATGTGGTTTCCTTTACAAGATCAATTACTATGTTAAAGTCAATTATTTATGTATATGAAGTCAATCAATCATCATAATTTCACATTATTGAAGGAAGTTTTATTAATTATTATTAATAATAATTACATTATTCGATTGATCCCCAAATTTTCGACCAGAGCACCGTTGTCTGCGAGAAAAATTTCCCATTCTTCTCGAAATTGAAAAAAAAAATAGGATCCAGATTCTCACTAGGTTTTCTAAGTCATGGATTTCGATCATAATTCATAAATGAGTCATAACACAAACTTCATTACTAATAAAATTCATGAGCTTCTAACGAAAGCTATAACAAAAGAGGTATTTAGTAACGATAAAATTTTTCTTTTTGTATATATTTGTATTTTTTTTCAAAATGTCTCCACTATTAATACTATCACATCCTTTTTTAAAAATAACTAATATGAAATTTCGTTTGTAAACCCCAATAATGTATACATATATAATGAAATGCATATGTTGTTGCTATAATTTAAAAAATAGTATACAAAAATTCAACCAACCAAATAAACATCTAGAGTTTTTTTTTTCAACAACTTGACCGTCATAACAAACTTCGAAAAAATTTATGCATCCCTAATACAATGCACCTACTAAAATAATTTTACTCAAATATTAAAAAAATTTATATATAATTTTCTCCTATTTAAACTTAGAGCACACTCCACATGTCCTACTTTATAATTTGCAAATGAAAAAAAATGGTCTACTTCTTGTGTAAGGATTAAATAATACAAAATATATGGTTGTTCCTAATGGATTTGTTCCTCATTGGGATTGGACATCTGACCCACCTTATATTTTTCCATTCTCCGATAAAATAAGAAATTAACGATAGATAAAATTTTAAAGATAAATAACAAATTAATTTTATTAGCTAGGAATCATCGATAAATTCTTTTTTGAGGATTTTATATATGATCAATAAATATTTACATAGACACCCTGCATGAGTAGTATTTAGGGATGTCAAGTGAACAAATTATATGAAACTCGAATTGAATTAATAAATTAGTCCATCATTAACTCGTCCAAAACCTCAAATAAAGGATGCTTGAACCGATAAAAATTGAGTTAAGTTGTGCTAAACACCGAGTCATAGTCCAAACTATTAAAAAAAGTATGAAGCTTTCATCAATTGTTTAATTCTTAAATTCACGTACGTTTTAGCCTCTTCCGATCATCAGATCGTGAAATTACATTGAATATATAATTATTGTTTTATATATTTGTACATGTGCAAATATTGTGATCAGACAAAAACAGCAGTTTGTCACATGGAAATAAGAAGAAAATGTTTGGTCCTAACGTGTTGTGTTTCTGGTGGCTGAAAAATGCGAAAATTTTAACAACATTTTATGTAAAATTCACTTTACTAGGAAACTGCTTTTTGTTTAATTTAAATAAACACATTGGAAAAAATAAATATATATATATATATACAGTATTTTTATGTCACCAAAATCTCAAAAGGATATGCTAATTTTTTTTTAATTATATGGACTTGTCTATTAAAAAAATATCACGTGATTGATGTCGGCAAAATTAACGAAATAACATCAAATCTGACCATGGACCACTATTATTGCTATTGTGGCTTTGTCATGTGACATTAATTTCGAAACGAAACAAATTCAGTATTTAAATTTGATAAATATATTTAAAAGTTTTTAATAATTTAACCCATCGAACGAAATGAGAGAAAAAGGTGAAAATTTTTATGAGGTATAATTTAATTTTACATAATGCACGAGCTTTGAAGCTTAACGTAAATATATAACGAACCCAAAAGATAAATTTATGTCATAAACTTGGCTTTGTGACATTAAATTGTGTATCAAATATATTAAATTTAGTTGAACCCGCCTAAAAAATATTGCACGACTTTGTTATTTTGATTTACAACATTCATCATGGGAATTCCTCAAAGTCACGTAAGAAGTAAATTTAAAAGAAGTAATTAAATTACATCTTTTCAATTTAATTTGAAACAATTTTTTTTTTTTTAAAATATGATTTTAGTACGTCCTATATATGGTTTCAGTATCAGAAAATTACTGAATTAGCACTTGTAATTAATATAATATTGTGTTGAAATTGTTGACCATTGACCACTGGATTGTCTCCTTAGGGATGTCATTTTTTTTTTTATCATATGAAGTGTCTACGAAAATATACAATAAATTATTGTTGAATAGTAAAATAAATAATAAATAGCAAATAAAAAGATATTCAGATTAAGAAGTGGACGAATATTTAACTTTCTTTAAGAAAGTTTAAGTTTATTATAGTATAATATTTTACTATAATCTGAGGTAATACAGAAAATAATAATCTCTTTTTTCATTTTATATCCACTAATATATTATTTACTTTAATTAATATTTTAAGTATGTCAAAATGCTCTAACTCCAACATGGAGATTTGACCTTATTAATTAAATATAATAAAAAAGAGATCAATGCATGCTCATAATTAAAAGAACCTAGGTACGAAGTAGACTACTAATAAATTAAAATTTGTATGTATTGCTTCGTACGTGCTACTAATAAAACATAAATATATGACAGACTTGAGCACCATATACTTCGTAATTGCACATGTATGGAATATTACAATTAAATCGTTAGGTCGTAGGACAGTGACGAGACTGTTTCACTGTTTTATTTTTAATCAGAAGTTTTGAGTTTAAGCTTTAAATATGAAGAAAATATCATGTTGAAAATGTCACTAAATGAGTCATGGAGCGTCATGTACGATCTGAATTTAATCGACGCTTGAATCGAAATTTAGATATATATTTATAATGTACTAACATTTTAATTATTTACTTTTTTAGTGTTTATATATCATATATTTTAATTAGTCGGCAACTAAAATTTTGAGTCATGACAAACTTGAAGGGATAAGTTCATCAAAAGCTAGTTGGCCAACTATTAGACAAAATAATTATTTGATTATTAGCGTAAATTAATCAAATTAACAACTTGATCAACTGACATTCCGTACTATTCACAACTATCTAAACGAATCTTAATATTCAAATAGATCTTCTTTGTCCAGCTTAATTTAATTGGTTACTCCCTACGTCTGATATTGTTTGTTATATTGCGTTTTTTAAAAGTTAATTTGATTAATTTTCAAAGTTAAATTAGATCAGATTAATTCGATATTTTAAACAAATTTTTTTTATACATTCTGAAACTATATGAAAAGTACTACAAATTATAATTTTTTGCATATTAATATGATGAAAAAAATACATCTTAAAATGTTAGTCAAAGTTTTTTATAGTTTGATTCTAAAAATAAAAACTATGACAAACAATACTGGAAGGAGAAAGTATTAATTATGTATGTCTAATATGAAAAGTACTACAAATTGCAATTTTTTGCATATTAATATGATGAAAAATACATTTTAAAATGTTGATCAAAGTTTTTATAGTTTAACTCTAAAAATAAAAACTATGACAAACAATACTGGAAAAAGTACTAATTATGTATATCTAATAAGAGGTCTGTTTGGTAGGAAGAAAAATATTTTCTACTAAATATAAGTTTAGGTAAGTAAATGATAAATAGATAATTATTTCCAAAGCATTTTTATGTACATATTTAATTACTCTAATATCACTCCAACAATTTGAAAACGACCATTACATCATTTACATGCATGACAAATTAGGAAAATTTAATTTTATTAGATAGGGATTTGTTTCTCTTAATATAAAATTTTGTCGGCAATGCTATAATTACAAGTTAATTACAATACATAATCCTTTTTTATAAATTATATATATTTTTAGAAAAAGGGAAATTTGTACATACATATAACTCAAAACACAACATATTGCATTCATATTATTGGATTCTTTAATGTACTTTCACATAATTAATATTTTTTGCAATAATATTTGTATATATACTTGTATAAATTATATATCATGTATTAATATTATAATTTAGAAGTGTATAATAGTTGAAGTGTATAGTAGTGTATAAACATGTTCAATAAGTTTTAAAAAAACGTCCACTCAAAAGTTTCTCAAAAAAATTATTTGAAAATTTAAACATACTTGATACTTTATTTTGGTGACCAATGTAAAATACAATTTAAGAACCGAAAAATAAATAAATACACCTTAAAGTACTCAATCTCCTAATAATTACAGTAAAGTATTTGTCGTGAGTTTCTTATCATAAATAGATATTTCTTTTTCTAAAAGGAAACAAAAAATCTTTATATTTAGCTAGTTTTTTTCTTGTCAGAAAATGTTTAAAACTTTGTAAATAGATCGAGGCCTGTTTCTTTTAACTTAATTAGCATTCACAGTATAATGTTAGGGCTTTTAAGAGTTTTGTCTAGGGGAATAATTTGTGGGACAGGTGATATGTTATCACTTATATAAACCTCTTTGTATTTCGAATGAATTAGATGAGATTGTTTCTCTCGACATTTTCTACTCTTCATGTTTATACAGAGAATTGTTCATCTCTTTTGTGGATGTAGGTTGATTGATCAAACCACAAAATCTTTATGTTTTGGTATATTTCTCGTTTGTCTCCTTACTCATGATCTTTCAAATTTTGTTTTGTTAACTTTCACATGACACGTAATTATTTTGATCCTAACAAACACCCTCTAAGAAGGATAATAGGAGATTTAAGCTTTCTTCATTAACTCTAGTTACACAAATCTCAATTAAATTAATGAATTTCACTCAATTTACTTTTTGTACTCGATAATTCATAGTAGTAAAAAAGTGTCGACAAATAAAAGACAAATCCAATAATGTAATTAATTAAGGGAAAAATATAGTTTTTGGAAGAAGATCACATAAAGTGAAACAATCTTAACTCATTTTCTCCCCACATAAACAACATGATTAGACAAACAGCCCAACTTAGTGGAAAAATTGAATTTTGAGATTTTATAGCATTTTATTATTCAAAATGTATATTCATTGCCCAATTGTCTTTGGATTATATAGACAATGCATATCGAAATATTAACGTCATAATAGTATCATAGAAAAAAGTGCTTAATTAAGTATTAATTATAATCTTTAAAGAAGAGTAGTTAGAGGATATTCTAGGTAAACAATAAAAAAAAATAGATTTACATAATCTAAGGTTACACGTCTATTTATTTTACCATGCTTTTCTACTCTTATAAAAATCAATAAAAAGAAATATCAACTCATCTTTCTTACGGCTCATTACTGTAATGTGCATTCTTGATAAATAAAATAAATCGTCTTCTACTATTAACTTAGCTTGAAATTTTATTATTTGAATAGTTAGTTATGTTTTTTTCCTCCTATAAATATATTTTTTTCATTTTAATTTATTTGTTTGATTTTTATTTTTAGTTTATTTTAAAAATAAATTAAAACACGATAAAGATCACAAGATTAAGATATTTTGATACATTTTACGTATTTTTAGTTTAATATCATAAAATTTAATGTTCTATTTAAAATCAAATCAGACAAATAAATTAAAATGAAATATATATGTATCATGAGTCTACCAAACCCATATCATCTACGAAGTTTAAGTTATATATATATCATGAATCTATCAAACCAACTAAAATACTAAGATTTCTCAGTTTTATACGTATCATCGACGACGACGTAAAAAAAATATTATTATTTTTATAATATATAGCAGGAATCTCGCCGGGAAAAGGTAGAGCATATCCCCATCACGTGCGACATGAAATTTTACACAAATTTCATAGAAATAATAAAGTGAGTTAGTTTCATTTATTCCAATGTAATCTCACCTCATCAACATTAATTTATTAGAGGTAAATATATATATAAAATTAGCTTACTTGCTACCAAACAAAAAATAAAATCTTTTCTAAATTCACTTCCATGAGGTCTAGGTCCTTTTGCTGACTATTAATTCAACTATTATTCATTATCTCACTTCTCTCTTAATCATGCAATAGTTTATATGTTATTTTACTACTATATATTGGATCTAGGTCAATTTTTTTAAATAGCAATAGTGTTCTGATCAGTTTGTGCGTACTTTAATTAATTCATTAAGTATATATATATTTTTTTTTATTAATATAGACGATATTCTTACGATCGGAATATTTAGATGTCACATGAAAGCTAGAAAAACAAATCTCAAAAGACTACTAGCTATAAGAAAAATAAGAAATATATTGTAAGGTACAAAGATTTAACGTGGTTTGGTCAATAGATCGTTGTCTATAAAGGAGATGAGCAGTCTACTATATAAATATGAGAATACAAAATATAGAGAGAAATAACCTCAACCAATTCACTCAGAAAAGAAGTAAGTTCATACAAATAATAACTTGCATGTGTCCGACAAATTTTTCCCTAACTAAAACTCTCAAAACCTCTAAAATTACAATGTGAATTTGATTAAGTTGGAAGGGACAAATCTATATTTATAGAGTCCTAAATCATTTCCTACGAGAAAAAGATTAGCCAATTATAAACATTTGCTATTTATGATAAGAAATTGAAGAAAAATATTAACGTAGATAATATTAAATATAATTTTATCGAAATTGAAGTCTTGATTCGATTTTTACTTAATTTTAAACACTTTTTGGTCAACAATACCATGCTAAGTCAAGTCAAGCTCGTAGCCTCTAGTATCTATACTTAGCTAGTAAAGTAAAACTAAGTGACATGAAGTTATAAGATCTTCACGAAAATCGTGAAGTTGATATCAAATTTTCAAACACATGACACTATTTGAGTATTTGTCATGTTAGTAAAATTGATGTGGGGGTATCACAAATAGATGTGATGCATCAGATTAAGTTATTTTTTTCTTAATAAAAGACTTCGAGTTTAAGCTTTGGACATAAAATTTTTTATATACGAAGCGAGGTCTCACGCGATGTGAATTCAAATAGTCAGACTTGTGAGTGAGGTGCGAACACTTAGAGGCAGAACCAGAGTTAAAATATCGACTACGAACTCAACTCTTTTAGCTTAAATTATGTATTCATTTTAAAACATAAAAAACAATAAATTAAAAAATAATAAATTTTAAATTTCGACTCCGTTTTTTTTATCGAAAGAGAGAGTTAATTAAGAGTTATAAAGAGACTATAGAGAAATATTTCCATGGTAGTTATATTAAAATGACAAGGAGATAATAAGATAACATGGGCTTGCGTGCTATTACTGACACAAACAAGGCCCGCAAAGTTGGCTGATAAACAAGGGCAACCCCCCCCCCCCACCCCACCCTTCCCCAAAACCTCCACCCTCACCCCCACCCCCTACCCAACCCCATACCCTATTTTGTGTTCACTACCACTTGATTTTGTTATGTAAATTCCTAACTTGGGAAACATAATGAAAAGGATGGGTGCAACATATAATACTAACTAAATATTTGAATGGTCGTAACGATCGTAATTTATAGTATTTTTTATATATAAAAATTTGCTTTCAAGAAAATGGAGGATATGTATCTGGATTTATAGGAATATTTGTCAATTAAATACGCTCATATTCTGAATCAAGATAAATGAATTTGATATATAAGGAGTATTTATTTTATTTAGACGATATGTATATTTGAATAGGTTGCTTAGTTAAATGTCGATTACAAGTGATAAAGAATGAATTTTGTGCTTAATCCAACCTTAAAAACTAGCTTAAGAGGTGTTGATTGCTTAATTATATTGTAGAGACCAAGACTCTTCACGCATCTCACGCCCAAAGTTGGACATTCTGGTATGTGGCCAATTTTAATAGGAGTAGATTTGGGGGGGGGGGGGGGGGGATGAGAATTGAGTTGAATCATACTCTAGTATCATGATAAATAATGCCTAACTGATCCTAAAAACTAGCTCGGAAAGTGAGGATTATTGCTCAAGTCATATTAAAGAGACTACTCATCCTTTAAATTAATTTAAAGCCTCACATCGCATCTGCTCGTGCTCTCGCTCTATTATGAACGTTGTAATACTTGCACTATAGATTAAATTTATTGTATTCACATTTAGTTGGATTTGTTGTTCCGCCATCATTCAGTGAGAACGAATAAAAAAATTGTGGGATTGACGCGAGGAGGCGGAGATAACTATATTTCTCAGAGCGAATTCTAGGCGAATATGAAACACATGGACACAAATTATGCCTTGTAATGAAAGACAAATTTGAATCGATTTTGTCTATGAACAAAAAAAACTATAAGTAAAACAATTATGAATAACATGAAGAGTTTGATCCTGTCTTGAAATAAACGTTGATAAAATACTTAACACATGCAAGTCACATAAAAAAACGAGAGTGATAACACATAAAAACCTATTCTTGAAAGGGGAAAAACAACTAGAAATGACTTGCTAATTAATATCCTATAGACCAAGGATCAAAAGGAGAAATCCGCCCCATGAGGAGCTCATACCTAATTAGCTAGTTAGTTGGTGAGACACTAGCTTGCCAAGGCAATGTTTAGTAATTGATCCAAAAGGATGATTAGTCACACTGAAAATCGATACTCACATTACTTATGGATTCGCCGTGATCTCAATCAGGAGCAAGTATAACTTACATAATTTTCTAAATTTAATATCTATTAAAATAACTTAAAATATTTCAATCTATTAATTTCAAATCTTAAATCCGTCTATCACCTCAAATCAAGTGACGATAAATAGATCTCTCTCTCTTTCTATTTAAAAACAAGAATAGCCCACTTCTTTTTCCCATGCACTTGTCTTGTTCACCTCCAACACTCCTTCCTTAGTGTTTTTTTTTTTTTAATTTCCTCTTCATGGCCTCCTTATCTCTCTGTCCATAATTAACTTGTCTCTTTCTCTCTTCTTCTCTTCTTTTTAAACTCCATCTCCCACACTTAACCCTCAATTCATTTTCAACATTCTATTCTATCTGACAACTCACTTAACAACAACTCTTATCTCCCATTTTCTTTTTTCTTTTTGTTCTTTCTTGAATTTCATTATATATAATGTCAAGCAGACGATCACGTTCCAGAATAAGCGATGATCAAATCGCTGATCTTGTTTCCAAGTTGCAACAACTTATCCCTGAAATTCGTAATAGACGTTCTGACAAGGTATATAAATAAATATGTATATATCATCTATGTTGTTGTTGTTGTTGAAAAATTTCTTTATATTAGGTCTTTGTTTTCTTACTTTGATAAATATGTGAATGCATTTAATTTCCTAAGTAACTTCCCTAAATTTACATTGTGTGGTCTTTAATTTCTTTTCCTTTTAGAGATAAAGTTTTGAGTGTGACATTTTCATGCCCACTAGTATAGTCCACAAGCCCATATTAATTTCAATTCAAAATGTACTTGTCTTGTTTGTCGTCTCGACGCATTCTCTTTTCCCCTCTATTGATGTCCCGTTTCACTTGTATAACGATTTGTATAAAGCGAAGAGTTGAGTCTGAATGGTATATGATAATTGATTGGTTTTCCCAAATAGGAATATAAGATGAAGGCCAAAGAAGCTAATAGCCGACAGACTTGTCAGCAGACTTACTTAGACCTATTGAATTGCCACTATAGGGTTTTTGACCGCTCTTATCGTGGAGTATGTTCTGAATGTTTCTACGATTCAGAAGTTATTTAGTTCTCGTGAGGAAACAAGATGTTGCTCCCTCTTAATTTTTTTTATTATTTTGTTTTGCAAAAATTACGCTTTTAAACGTGATAGTTACACGATATCCTTAATTTCATCATTTCTGAAGAAAAAAAAATTGAAATGGAATTAATTAATCATTTATGTAAGTTAGCATCCCACACCACATATATAAATATATAGTATCTTTCTTGAAAGTGACCTATATACACATGCACCCTTTGCAATATTTATGCAACAATTTGTGTTAAAATTTATGTTGCTTGTCATACTCATGTCGGATCTTTTAAATGCACTATTTTAAAGAGTTCGAAAAATGTAAGTTTGCAATAACAATAATATCAAAATCAATATAGTTCTAATTTGCTAGTGGAGTGATATGAGGAAGGTAGGACGTATGCAGACTTTATATTATCTTCGTGGGGATAAAAATATTGTTTCTGATAAATTCTCGACTTAAACAGGACTCCTAAAATATTATCTAGTTTCTAACATTCTTTATGTTCTTTTTTTTTCAATTAAATTAAACAGGTTTCAGCTTCAAAAGTGCTTCAAGAAACTTGCAACTATATAAGAAATTTACACAGAGAAGTGGATGGATTAAGTGAGAGATTATCACAACTTTTGGAATCAACTGATAGTGATAGTGCTCAAGCTGCTATTATTAGAAGCTTACTTATGTAGTAGCTATTTAATTAAATAGCTCAAACTTCATTAAAATTTCTATTATTAAAAAAAGATGGAGCATTTATATTATTAATTAGGGTTTTTTTGGCCACTATAGGTCAAAATTAATTTCTATTTTTCTGTTTTCCAATTTTGAATAGTTCTTTTTTTTTCTTTTACTTTGTGTTGTATTGTTGTATCCATCTGTTTTAAGAGCTGATGTTTCTTTGATCTCAGCCTTTTTTAAGTATATAAGTATTTTGAGATGTTTTTATCGTTTAGTATCGTGTTATTTTGTTCTGAATATTATGTTACACGTTTTTTATATTTGTTATGTCTTGTTTACTGTTGTATTCTCTTTTTTTAAATGGTTTTGTTATGCGTTACTTGAGCTGATGATTTTTTTAAAATAATCTCTTTATTTTCACGAAATAGGAGTAGGGTTTGCATATATCAAACCTTTTCCAGATCCATTGAAAATACACTATATAAGATATTAATATTGTTATTGATTGATATCTTTTTTTTCTCTGATCATTTATTAAGTTATACAAACAAAATAAGTTGTTGAATTGTGTGATCATCTTATATAAAAGCTTATCTATCAAACAAATTATATTTTTATTTGCTTAATTTAATATGTCTTGTCAAAAATATTATGTACATGAGAAATGAATGGACTTAATTACACATAAATTTGCATTGTTACAGAAACTTTTTTAATATATTTTCTTTTAGCATTTTCTTAGACTAATTAATAATGAATGGAATTAATTCTTTAAATTTAGAAATATAATACTGCATTAATTTGATTTAAGTGATTACATAGGATACTAGAGAATTAATGTCATATATATAATTTTGAAAAAGCAAAAATAATAATAATAAAAGAAAAAAGGTGTATCTCGTGTGAAAGGGATGGGATGATAATAATATTTGGTGAGCCCTAGTCACTATTTTTTAATGATTTATAAATCAAGATGAAATTTGAAAATTTTAGCCAAAAAAATAAATAAATTGTCCCATCAAAATATTAATTGGACCTTGTAGGTCAACTTTTGATGTCATGATTCTATTCGTGTCAAATAAATGTCTTTTTCGTACTAAAATTAAGATATTTCAATTAATCCAAATTAACTTTTACTTTTTAGCAATCTCCTAATTAGGATCATTATATATTCCGTTTAGCTTACCTAATTAAAAGTAGTTATCAACATTAGAGCTGTCAATATGGGCTAGGCCACCCCATCCGAGCTAACCCATACAAGCTTTGACATTTTACGGGTCAGGTCGGGCTAGCCCATTTTTTGTAAGGGCCAAAAAATGGTCGGCCCAGCCCACAAGTATGTGGGCTACAGGCTTGACGGGTCAGCCTATTTTTTAAAAAATTATATTTTTTTATAATTATTAAATTAAATTATAAATTATAATTTAAAAATATTATTATAAATATCGACAAAATAATATTACATTATGTTAGGTCTCATTTGTTTGCACTTAATGAGATTTGAATCTTAATCATTCAGATTTGCCTCATTAAGTGTGTTTGTTTTTAAGAACTGAATCATAATTATTCAAATTCAATTCATTAAGTTCGTTTGTTTTATTTTTTTATAAGTCTCTTAATGGGTCCGGATATATCTAAATTTACTTTTAGCAATCTCCTAATTAGGATCATTATATATTCTGTTTAGCTTACCAAATTAAAAGTAGTTATCAACATATTTAATATTAAACTTGAAGTATTGAAAATATTTTAATAAAAATAAGTATTTATATATTTTTTATATACAATGATTTTGTGGCTTATTTCTAATTTAGTATTGGGTGGTTAGCTATTGCTAGGTTGACAAATTTCAAGAGGTAATCCATTGAACATCATTTATCCAAATTTAAAATATTATATTATACGTATTAAATAAATAATATTGTATATATAAATTTATTTAAACGTTTTTACGTGACACATTTTTATTTTTTTATCAGTATTATTTTTTTTAAATGTTTGATAGTAATTTAATTATAAAATGTTCATTTTATGTAGATTGAGATGATTTATCACCACAAACATTTATGAATATTTTTAAATCATAAATTTCATAAATTGTTTTTTTAATGTAAAATCAAACAACAACATATAAATTAAAGCGAAAAAAATATTAATTACTTAACTCGTTTTTGGCTGATCGTAAGTCCTAATCTGATAGTGAAGCTTTTAGAATTCGCATAAATAAGTTAAAACATTGATATGTCCCTTTTGTTTGTTTGTCCTAATTGTCCATTACTGAGATTTCTCCAATTAATTAAAATATTTAAATTTTGGGATTGTTTTTAATTAGTTAAATTTAACAAAATGGGCTGTAACTTAAAAAATGTGGATAATCTGGATTTGAATTTATATGATATAATATATAAATAAGATAATATTCAGAAATTTGACAATAAAGTAGGCAGAAAACTACGCGATTAGGAACTAGAGCTAGTATATGTACGTTATGGATTCAATCAAATTAATATCAAAATCAGCAAATTAAAAATGAATTTAGGTAAATCGTATGTTTAGATGGGTAATTAACTATTTACGGATCTAAATCTTTTGTTCATCTTGTTCACAAAGTGTATAAATTGCGTATATTTCATACTAAATACATGTATAATATACATATACAACTATATATACTAGTGTATATATTACCTTTTTTTTTTGGGTGCAAATATTCATCTTTAATTTTTGCATTGGTCAACTTAGACAGTCTTATATAGTATACATTGTCAGTTAATTTATTAAAACATATTTATTTATATGTACTTGTGATGGATTGTCAAAGTATTTTGTTAAGAAAAATTGCGACATATTAGGTAGTCGATGTCCCTACAACTTCAACTAGTACATATTCTTCTACTATATATGTTTGAACTCGAATCTTCCTTCCTATAACCAACGAGGGTGAATCCGGGCCGTGAGCGTGGTAAAAATGGGCTTTTCGATTCTCAAGAAGCCAATTTAGGCAGAGATAATGAAGGGAACGGTTCTAATTTTGTGTTGAATGTCTTTAACAATTTATTGAGTTATGAGTGAAAAAAGGGTAGATGTAGAAACTCGAGTCGAAAATGTGATTAAGAATTGAAATATTTGTGAATTTTAAATATCACTATACATTATATTGAAGTATGATATATTTAAGTACATATATGATACTATTATTTAATGTAATTTTACCAAAAGTTAATTAATTAATTATATTGAACAACAACAATAATTTCTTTTCGGGAACAATTATATAAGTTTCACCTTTTAGTTTACTTATTATCATTATTCCCTCTAAGTTTTACAAATTTTCAAAATCCCTTATCTTTTTTTTAAGTCAAAAATGTCATTAATGTATCCGACCCTCTTTTAATATATTAGCGCATGTATCTGACCCTTTTTTTAATGTATTAGCGCTTTGATTTTTTTGCCATTAATGTATCCAGATCCTCCATTAATGTATCTGACCCTCTTTTTAATGTATTAGGGTGCATGTATCTCACCTATTTTTAATGCATCAGCACTTTGATTTTTTGGCCATTAATGTATCCGATCCTCTTTTTAATATATCAACGCTCATATCATTGTATCCATTTGAGGAATTCCTATAATTATAAACTTTTGAGAAATATATTATAATTTTTTCTTAAAAGTATGTGATTTCTATAATTTATCATTCTTTTTTATTATAAGATAGGAAAATCGTGTATACAAGGAGTGTATCAAAAGTAGAAAAACTTTACACCAAAATATGATTCTCTAACAAACGCATGGGTATACTGAAAGAAACTAGAGATTAGAGGTTACTCCTAACATGTACAAAATCAACACTACAAGAAAATTGTGAATTATACGGAGATTTTCCTATAAATTAGTATGAAAATTTATAAAAAAACAAATTTTCTGTGAATTTTCATATTAATTCCTACGAAAATCCTCATGTAATTCATAGCTTTTTTTGTAGTGCATACTATTGTTAATCCATAAGAAAAAACTTAAAAATCGGCATGACCTTGATTTCAATATCTTTATCGAAGTGATAAATTTTGAAGATACGATTCTCTAGATCCCCTCAAACACTTTTCTATGCAAAATAATTTCCCATCCCAAGTACCATAAGTAAGATGATACCTAATATGACATTAAACTTTCAAGTTTTTTACATTCAACAAAAATAAAAATAAAAATAATAATAATAATAATATACATATATATATGTGTGTGTGTGTAAGTAATCACTAGCATCATTTTTTGTGTATCAAGACAAAAAAACTTTGCATTAACAAGTCATTGAAAGCAAATTAAATAACATTTCTGTGACATAACTTAATTCTTATCAAACTTATGTTGAGCAAGTGAAAGTTTTCTACACTTATGTCGAGCAAATTAGATTATATAAATATTTATACCACATTACTTAATTGCGATACAGTGCAGTACGAAATAAAAAATCTCTAAACTTATTTTGAAGAAATTAGGTCATAGATAAAAATACTTTAATACATAAATTCATTAAACGAATAACATCATCATATTTAATATAAAAAGAACTTCTTGTTACTCACGAGTCCTTTTTTATTTGTATATTTTGTTCTTCTTTTTTCCTGCTATAGTATAGTATTTGTGTAACATTTTAGCAGCTCTTGATGTTTTAGGATAAGAAATGTAGTTTGTTTGTATTCTTATACATGATAGGTAATCAAATTTGTGTTTTTTTGAAGTGTGTGTTTCGTTTTAAATAAGCAAAAACAAAAAAACAAAATGTGTTTATACGATAAAAAAAATTAAAATAATGCAGAAAAATCAATTATTCTATCTTTTGCAACATACTTACACTGCTATATTTTATTATGCCATATTTTATGATTAATTTGACTATTTAATCAAATATTAGCAAAATATGCGTAAATTTTTAAAAGCTTTTTTTTTTTTGCCGCTTACATTTACTAAATTTTCTATCAATATATGCTCGGAGTCAGGGGTGTTTGTGGTTCGATTTAGATCGGTTATTAGTTAGAATAATAAATCAAATCAATATAATCAGATTTTTAAGTATCTATAATCAAATCAAATCAAATGAAAAAAAATAACCGTCGATTTGACTATTGACGGTTTGGTAAAATTGTTTTTTTTTTCAGTTTGAATATCATAGATTTTTGAGAACGTACGTATCTTGATAAACACAAATACTTAGTACATAAACAATCAATGAAAATACTAAAGTTATCATTACCCAAACAAAGTGATTCAATTAAAAGAAAATATAATTAACTTATGAAAAATATGGTAGGAAGACTAAATTAATGAATTTCGATAAAATTGAACTTAAGATTGTAATGGATAGACTAAAAGGAAGTGTTAGACTAGAGAAATAGATAAAGTTAAAGATTAAAGATACTTCAAAATATACTAATAAAATATTTATAAAAATAATATATAAATAATTGTAAAATTTATATATATAAAATTGATCAGTTTGGATTGATTATATTTACAGTTACTTTTTTTTGTAAAATTAAAATCAAAACAAATATTATCAATTTTTCAAAATTTAAAATCAAGCATAATCAAATCAAATCGAATGTTCATATTTTTAATGATTTAGTTCGAATTGCGATTTAATTTACTTTTTTAAACAATAACCAGGAAAATAACCCTATATCTAGTAATGCTTAGAAATACATTTATACATCTATTTAAATCGAAATTTAATCGAATTTCGATATAAGCGTGGCGCTCACCAACAAAAGATACTTCATATATACGGTACCGAATACAAAGGAACTTCAATTGCAGTTTTCATACCGACTCCTTTTTCTCACACTTTTCATCTCAACACAAGCGAAGGTATATTCTCAGATTTATTCATCAATTACATTTATCAACTTTGATTTCTAGTTTTTTTGTTTGTTTGTTTTCAGTATTTATGTGTTTTTTTTCCGAAAAAAGTTAGAATTCTAGTGCTATTAGTTTGAGTTGTTTTGCTGAATTATTGTTCGATTTGCAGAAATCGTGTTATTTCATTCATAATTATGTTGTTTAGATTGTTTATGGTTAGGTAATTGGGAAGTTTGGTTTTGAATTGATGGTAGTTTGAGCATTATAGTTGTTTGCTATTAAGAAATAGCAGAAGGTGTTTCTGGGTTTTAGTAGTTAGGGTTTGAAGCTGTTATTGTGGATTGTAGTGTTAATTCTGAAAGGAAATGAAACTGAACTAATGGGATGAACCAAAATAAATAATTGTGGCCTAGTCGTCAATGGAGTGGTTGAGAACAGTAAGGTCTCGGGATCATAAATAAGCCGAGACAAAAAATACTGGGTGATTTATCCCATCCGTAGTAGCCTTGTAGTGTTACTGTGGAATTAGTTGAGATGTATGAAAGCTGGTCGGACATCACAATCATAAAAAAAAGAATAAAAATCTAAAATTGTTGTGATTGGGGGTATGTTTGTTCAGGATGAAAATATTTTCTTAAACAAGTGAGTTTGGTACTTTTTTATTACTATTTGATAAGCAAGCAAGAAAATATTAGTCTAAAAGCATTTTATATGTAATTTGGTTGTTACTGTATGGAGGAACAAAATGGTGAGTGTTTGTTTTGCTAGATTGGCACTCTTTTATGAATTAGTTTTGAATATATGGTTGGCTTGTTAATTATCTGTTGTATTTTCTCTATTTGGGTATTTTCTGATTGCTCAATTGTTGGTACTTTTGTTTTCTTTAGCCAGTTGGATTTGCTTAAAAGCATTGAAGTTGGAGATTTAGTGTTAGTACTCTTAATATAATCTCAAAAATGTTTCTTTCCAACATTTTCCGATTTCTCTGACCTAGATTCCGATACAAAGTTGTTTTAATAAAATCACATTGTGCTTGGTTTGACTGTTCGATGGACGTTTCGTCGCATCTTAATGTAGGACCATTTAATTTGATGATGACATCTTTGTTATGAAAATCATAGGCTCCTTTTGCTCCTTTGATGAGTAAGCCTGGTGTAATTAACACTACCGACTGGCTAGACTTTTTTTTTTCTTTTTACAAAGGTAACAGAACCTAGACTCTACTGTGATTTCTTCTTTTGTATTTTAGTATTAGATTTGCAAGGTTCTTAGAGAAGATGACTAGATGCATGAATGTAATTTATTTATTCCTTACTTTATTTAGGTGTTTATGGTTATACTCCTTTCATGAATATGTCACAAATTTATTCAGGCCTGATTGATTGTTTTCCGATGTAGTTGATGGTGTAAATTGAACAGACTTCGCTTTATCTGATGTCTAATTTCTTTCCTCTTGGTAATTTGTCCATTAAGTCAGCAGATATGAATCCAGGGGGTTATACAGTAGAAGTTACAGGTCTTTCCCCTGCTGCTACTGAGAAGGATGTTCAGGAGTTCTTTGCTTTCTGTGGGGCAATTGAACATGTTGAGATTGTCAGGTGGGTTTAATCTCTCTGGGATTACATTACAATTTTACTAACCATACTCTATATTTCTGTTTTGATGATTTAGAGTGAAAAGAATGGAAGGGATATTATGAGTAGAACAATTATTTTTTGTTTCAATTTTTTCCAATTCCTCAAGTTCAAACCCGCTCCTCAATTTTATTTTACACACACTATAGATGATTATCTTTTGTAATATTATTAGATTGATATGTGAACAATAAACAAGTTTTGCTGCCACTAATTTTTGGTTTGTTATTGTCCTGTTCCCTTTTTTGATCTCTTACAAAAATGTATGTTATTGTAGAGAAAGTATTCATGCTTGGGTTGGGCAAACGACGAGGGGTTTGGCTGTCGGTGATATGCATCTATGTCTCTTTATAATTTGGTTTTGTCAGTGACATGAATTATTTGATTTTTGGAAAAACTGGAGCTCGAATTCACATAGTTTATTCTGAGAATTTGATAGTATATCCTTTAGCAAATAGCCAAATATAGAGCTGCAAGAATTTCACCTATGGTACTTTTTTTTTTACTTCTGTTTTGCCTTTCCAGAGTACGGTTATAGCTGTTTACAGAGTCTTTATCTTTATCAAGTCCTATTTCAATTGAAATTGGAAAAAATCACTGTGGAGCTCCAAGCTCCACTGAAATCTCTTCTAGCATTGTACGAGCTTTTACTCCACCGAACTGTTTAAAAATGACTCTTGCCATCAACATTACTATTTCAGTTGTTATTCTACTGATGATGATTAATCATGTAATTGAGGAACTTTCTTGGTCTCACAACATACATCATGTGTTTCATTCCTTATTGTTGCATCAGCTACTGCATATAAAATTTTGGTTACTGATTGAGTGATGCTCGTGTTTGAGAATGCAGAGCTGGTGAACATGCAAGTACAGCCTATGTGACGTTTAGAAATCCTCATGCATTGGAAACGGCTGTCTTACTGAGTGTAAGTTCCTTCAGATTGCTTATTGAGTGTACTACATTGTAAATAAGGTTTAGGTCTCAGAATTAGCAGCCTACAATTGTAATCCCCCTTCAACTTGATAGTTGCTAATTCTGGTTCTACGTAGTGTATAACTGAGTGCATTCTGTTTCACTTCCCTTGTGTGTTTCATAGTGTTTGAAGTCAAAATAGTTTTATCTGCCGGATGTCGTGCTGATACTACATTATCTTAAAAAGTGATACAACTTTGGGAAACTGTTGTTTGCATTTTATCTAATGCGAGCAAAGAGGTAATGGATGGTTTTACAACTGTGAACTTAACTGTTATTTATGCTCATCTCTTATATATCTCTAGTTCAGAGCATAGACAATTAGCTTCTTTTGCTCTATGATAGTGTGTACTAGAGATAACATAATATTGCTCACTCTTCTTTCAGGGGGCTGCCATTTTGGATCAACGTGTGTGCATAACCAGCTGGGGCCACTATCAAGATGATTTTGATTATTGGAATCATTCATCATGGAAACCTCAAGAAGACTGTCATTCAAGTGTATGATCTTCTCCCTCCTGCTTTCCTATCTACTTATTTCTGTATGAATAATGAGGTGTGTATTTTTAATGAGTTGATTTATAAATCGAGCAGGACTCCCAAGGACACCATTTTGTTTCTTCTGCTGGGGAAGCTGTAACATTGACTCAAGATGTGGTTAAAACCATGCTATCTCAAGGGTATGTTCTTGGTAAAGGCGCATTGGGAAAAGCCAAAGCTTTTGACGAATCTCATGGGCTGTCAGCAACTGCAGTCTCCAAGGTTGCTGATTTAAGTGAGAGAATCGGCCTCACTGACAAGTTCTGTGCCGGGGTTGAAGTGGCTAGGTCCGTGGATCAGAGGTATCACATATCAGATACCACCAGATCAGCTGTTTCAGCTACAGGTAGAACTGCCATCTCTGCTGCAACTGCTGTTATCAACAGTAGCTACTTTTCCAAAGGAGCTCTTTGGATGTCTGGTGCACTAAGTAAAGCGGCTCAAGCTGCAGCTGATTTGGGTAGCCGAGGCACTAACAAATGAGTAGGTTCGAGCAATTGACATGTAGCTTGGAGTCCATTATATGAGAATGGTTCGTGTGGTCTGAAGTCGCGAACTAAGTAGATTGGCCTAATGGTGTTGATTCATCTGGAATCGAACCGTGTTTCCTTTACGTTGTTGTTTGGATATCAGGTCGATGTTGTAAAGAACATATAGTACACTAATAAGTTGAGTAGGAATTCCCTTTTCAGTTTATTTCTTGCCTTTTTTCACCCCTTCCTTTTTACTGGTTTTGCAACATGCAGTTGTGCTCAAGTCCTCGAAAGAGGCTCTGTAAAGCTAACTTGTTTAGTCTGTTAACAAAAGTTGTGTATGCGTTCCTGCGTGTTTCTATTAGATATTTTTGACTGACAAGTAAAAATGAAAATCTAATTTAGAAATATGTGATAAGTAAAAGTGATCGGAACGGAGGAAGTAGCTAATTTATACGATGAAAATACATACAATCAGTTTTCTTGAAAGGTCGCGATAAGCTTTGAGACACTGCGCGTAAGTTTTTGAATTTACGAAGCCTAGTCTCATATATATTTAATTTTATAATTTTATTTAAGAAAATAAGCAAAAATAGTACTTTTATTATTTTACAAATAAATTTTAATAAATTACGTATAATATATAGAAAAGAATATGATAATTTTATTTAAGAAAGATACTAATAACCAATAATGAAGAAATAAAGTACTACAATTAATATTTAAGAAAAATCATTCAACCAATAATAAAAGATATGTAAAAAAAAAGATAAGTTAAAAAATCGATTAGGACGTACGATTTTACGCTTCGAAATCTTAAATTGAATCTACGTTTTTCAATTGCGTCCAAAATATTTTTAATAGGCTTTGTTTCGTGACTCGTCCTTTATTAGGTGTTCCAATATAATTTTTAAGTTTATGTGAACATGTTGAATTTGGTATGTGACAAAAAAGAGCCTCGTGTATACCAAAATGACATAACAAGGAAAATGAAAATAGCCGTCGGTGCCCTTCTCTTTCCCTTTGTGTAAAAGTCAAGCATATCCACCTTTGAATCCGACGCCGTTTCATAATCTCCGAGCTTCATCAATCTCCATTTCCAGATCGAATGTGAAGGAGATCCCAATTCATTCGCCTGAAAAATGGATGCGGTATCGATCAGAGTACCGTATAAGAATCTGAAGCAGCAGGAAGTGGAATTAACTAATGTTGATGAATCACGGTTTGCACAGCTCGAGATCCGTAGTGATTCATCATCTCCTAGGGTTTCTAATGGAGAAATGAATGATTCTAATCTACCTCTTCCTCCACCGCCTGTACGTAACAGTTTGCTCACCTTGATTCTTAGTTGCACCGTCGCTGCTGGGGTTCAGTTTGGATGGGCTCTGCAACTATCTCTCCTTACACCTTATATTCAGGTGCAAACATTTTGGATTACTTGTCATGTTTGGTTTCTTCATAGTCAATTTGAGCTACATTAATTCAAATATTTAGCTGCGATCCTTCTAACAATATTAATATGATCTTAAAATGTCGGTCAGCATGCAGTATATAGTGTTAATTGAATTTAAAGATGTTAATTTTACTCATTTACAAGCTCTGTTTTTGATTTGTTTGACCGAATGTGGAGTTACGAGATTGGTGTATGTATGTATTTATACTAGTGATAACAACAACAGAAACAAACCTAGTGTAGTATTGTAAGCGAGCATCTGTGGAGGAAGTAGAGAGGCTATTTTTGAAAGACCCTTGGTTCGAGTAACACACATTTGAAGCAGCTAAAAAGGAAAATGAAGAAGTAAAGAGGACATAGCAAATAAGAGGGGAAACATAACGTAGCATCCAGAATAGGAGCAATAAGGATAACTAAATGATGTGATAACAGAAGCACACTAATAACGAGGAGTATAAAAAAAACATAGTTGGAAGCAAGGTAGCGCTCCAAGACACAAGGAGTGTAGTCTTATCACGGCACTGCCAAGTTCCTCCCTTAAATCTTGACTCCAGCCGAGGTTACGTAAGTGGATAAAAATTTACAGCTGCAGCAATGAGAATCTAGTTTGAAAATTCCGACACAATTTTCAGGATGATTTAGTTGATGTCTTTGATGATTGTATACAAAACAACAAGAACATACACAGTGGAATCCCACAAGTGGGATCTAGGAAGGGTAGAGTGTACGCGGGCCTTACTACTATCTCGTGGACGTAGATAAACCCTCGGCTCGTCTTTAATGTTTTGTCTAGAAGTAGAAAAAAATATCCTGTAAATTGAACATTTAGTGCCATGTGGTTCACATGAACTCTCTACTGTATTTCATTTGCAATTTTGTTTTGGTGGTTGAGAATGCAGAAACTGTCTCTGTGATCAGTTCACTTATATTTCATAGAGAAAAAGAGATCAGAAATTGATTAAAGGTTCTTGTATATATGAAATATTATTGATATGTATTAGAGAAGGAAGAGGAAATAAGCATAAAAGAATAAATTATATTGTGACCTATAGACGAGCACTTTCGGTTTCCTGGTGAACATGATATTTAAGGATCTTTAGAGTTGAAGACCTCTGAAAAAAATTCATTTTCTAGAAGCTTCGAGCTCCTCAAGTTGAAAAGCTATTTCGCAAGAGAACCCTTTGCACATCTTAGTATTATACAAATTGGAAGCTATTTAGAATAGTTGAGTGGTCCCAGTTGTTTCGTGATCACCGAGAAAGTCTCTTGGCTAGTGGTACATGGTTTGAAACAAATGGATAAGTTGTTTCTGCTATCCTCAAGCAATAAGTTCTTATAATTTTCTATCTTTTAGTGGCTTCAGTTTCCTTTTATTATTTTGTTTGCCTATTTCTAGTTGAGCTTCTTCTTTGCCTAAAATTTTTCATATCTATGTTTTGCAGACACTTGGCATAGAGCATGCCTTCTCTTCTTTTATTTGGCTATGCGGTCCTATTACTGGCCTTGTGGTAAGTTGTTCAAATATCATGGAGTTTTATTGCAGATTACTTGGTAAAATGTCCATCTGAAGTGATGAATATCAGTAATTAGAATATAGAGGTGTGAAAACAGCTCTGCTGAGATAAATTGCTGAAAAAATAAGATGGTGATAACCTTTGCACCTGCAAAACCAATTGCAAAAGCTACACTGTTTGAGATTTGTGGACTCTTTAAACAAGAATTTGTTAGACTTCAGCCCATGTACTTAAAATTGTAGATATGGCTTTGCTGAACTGTAACTTCTTTTTTTAACTTTGGATCTCTGCAAAATTTGTCAGCTGTTCCTTGAATTAAAACTTTCTATCCTTTGATCAGTAAAACGAAGTCGCCAGATATATGGTACATACAAATAAAACTTATATATTGGAGAAGTTTCTCCAGAAGCTCCGTTGCTTATTCAACTTAGAAACTTGTCTTCTTGGATATTCTTTAGGTACAACCTTGTGTAGGTATATGGAGTGATAAATGTCATTCTAAATATGGCAGAAGAAGGCCTTTCATTTTTATTGGAGCTGTCATGATCTCTATTGCTGTAAGCATTTAGTAGTTATTTTTATCCTATATTGAATTATTTGGTTCCAGTTAAATCGGCTGAACTAAATCTTGTCGTTTAGGTGATAATTATCGGGTTTTCTGCAGACATAGGATACTTATTGGGGGACACAAAAGAGCATTGCAGGTTTAAACTTCCTCTTGTTCCTGTAATTTTTTTGGATTATCTGAATAGGCTGTGAAGTCTTAAATTATTGTGTGAAAATGCAGCACTTTCAAAGGCACTCGCTCAAGAGCAGCCATTGTATTTGTCGTTGGGTTTTGGATGCTCGATCTTGCTAATAATACTGTGCAGGTTAGCTTCTGAAAGCTTACTGCTATTTCAAGTGGTGTAGATGATTCTAGTAGATGTTACACCATAGTTGTTTTATGTTGGCAGGGTCCGGCTCGAGCTCTTTTGGCAGATTTGTCAGGTAAAAATTCCGATAGATGGAAGAATTATTTTTTTTAAAAATTAATTGGTACAGTTCTTCTTTTGTTGCAATTTGTTGAGATGTATTGGGAACTTTGTTGTAGGTCCTGATCAAAGAAATACCGCAAATGCTGTGTTCTGCTCCTGGATGGCTGTTGGAAACATTCTTGGATTTTCTGCTGGAGCCAGTGGAGGTTGGCACAGGTTTGCTGTTTATTGCGTATCTGAAGTGATATGATGATGTTATATGTGTGTGTGCTTATGTAAAAAGATAGCTCACAATCCCCATCCTGCTTGAACAATATCACTTGTTCAGCATTCTTCTTAAGGGCCATGCCTTTAAAAGTTGTTGAGCTTTTGGTAGCAAAATGTCTTCTGAATTAAGACTTGGTTAAAATATCACATGCGTAAGGTAGTCTTTGACAAAACTTTGTATCTGGACAGATGGTTTCCGTTTTTGACAAATAGAGCTTGTTGTGAGCCATGTGGAAATCTCAAAGCAGCATTCTTAGTTGCAGTGGTGAGTTAACTGCCCTTGATAGAGTTTTTGTGTAGATATAGTAAATTCTGTTTTTGAATCTTGATTTTTGAGGTCATCTATTTTACTTAGACACGTTTTTTCTACCTTGTTTATGTACATAGACAAAACTAGTTGCTAACAAAACATAAAAGGAAGTTTCTGGATCTACTTGTCATATCCTGCATCCTTGATAAAGATATCCCTCGAGCATCTTTTGTAAATAATGTCTTAAAACATTAATCACGTCCTCTTATGCATCTTGTCACTTGCTACTTGCTGATATACCTTTTTTTAAGCCAACTGATTTACTATCTTTGAAAATTGGCTTCTGAAATTAGATAGAGTACAAAGACGACATTTACATTTAATCCCAAGAGGGGTTGGCTAGTGACGACAAGAAAGTCCCACAAGATTCAAGCACATTGATGGAAAACCAGCAACCCTTAAGTACAACCCATGAAAATGACGGACATAAACATAAAGGGTCAACACAAAACAAGCAGTAGATTAGCTTAAATTCTTGCTAACACTGTCGATTAACCCAAACCAAGCTAGATTTAGAATAAGAAAGAAATGACAGGTTCAAATAGAAGCAATTAGTCCACACAAGTATTATCTTCTTACCCCTACCTACTCCTTTGTGTGATAGAGGTTTTTTCTGTACTCTCGGCTAAAGAAGTACCTCATTGACTCTCCAAAAGGTACATGTGTCAAACAAAGTGGAACAGGGGGTGGGTTTTTGACTATGAAGAACTAGTTCTATACTTAAGCTTGAACATAGTACAAATTAATTCTTCTCTGGCGGTTACTGTGTGTTTTAGCACCCATCATGATTCTGTCATTCAAAGTGCTCTATGGACTGTGAACAGGTCTTTCTAACTCTCTGCACGTTAGTAACTCTCTACTTCGCTAATGAAGTCCCGCTGTCACCCAAGCAATATAAGCGCATGTCAGATTCTGCTCCTCTCTTGGATAGTCCTCAGAATACTGGATTTGACCTTTCTCAATCGAAAAGGGAGTTGCAGTATGCAAATAGTGTGGCAAATAATGAATCTGAGATGGGTCATGTAGCAGATAATAGTCCAAAGAATGAAGAACAGAGACCAGACAAGGATCAAGGTGATAGCTTCGCTGATAGCCCTGGAGCAGTTTTGGTCAATCTGTTGACCAGCTTACGTCATTTGCCTCCCGCAATGCATTCGGTTCTCATTGTCATGGCTCTGACTTGGGTAAGTAACTTCTGATTTTTCTGATTTAAGCTTTTAAACTAGCTGTACACATTTTCAATTTGCTGTATTTTGTGAATTTTATTCTTTAGGTTTCTTGTAATCTTTCCAGTGCAGCTAATTATCTATCTTTCTGTCCTTTCAACCAGTTGTCCTGGTTTCCCTTTTTCCTTTTTGACACGGATTGGATGGGGAGAGAAGTCTATCACGGGGATCCGAAAGGAGAAGCAGATGAAGTAAATGCATATAACCAAGGTGTCAGAGAAGGTGCATTTGGTTTGCTATTGAATTCTGTAAGAACTCAGAATTGAGAATAACTAGTTATCCTTTATTTAGATCCAATAATAGGTGATTTGCAGCTTACTAGAATTAATTATCCATTGAGAGCTTATTTATGTCTCTCTCATGGGTGCCCCACTGGCGTCTACGTTATTGTGATGAATCTCCCTGTGAGCAGGTTGTTCTTGGCGTTAGCTCCTTTCTTATTGAGCCAATGTGCAAATGGATTGGTTCTAGACTTGTTTGGGCTGTGAGCAACTTCATTGTATTTGTCTGCATGGCCTGCACCGCTATCATTAGCGTGGTTTCTATCAGTGCAAATACGCAGGGAGTCCAACATGTAATTGGTGCTACTCGATCAACTCAAATTGCTGCTTTGGTTGTTTTCTCTCTTCTTGGCATTCCTCTTGCTGTAAGTTTTTTCTATTACTCCATATATTTTTGTACCTGTTAGCTGCTTATCCAATAGATGTGTTTTTTTTTGTACCTGTTCATCTTTTCATGCATTTTGCTTTACATGCCTGCAGGTAACCTACAGCGTCCCTTTCTCTATCACAGCAGAGTTGACAGCTGACGCTGGTGGTGGCCAAGGTATTTTCTTCGATCCATTAAAATGTTATCACGTCTTACTCGATGAGGCGATCATTGAAACTGTGGTATGCTTTTGCAGGGTTGGCAATAGGAGTCCTGAATCTTGCAATTGTTGTACCTCAGGTAACTTTGCCTTTATATGTTTGATATTGAATTTCATTGAAATGCTTAACACATATGAATAACAACGACAACATATATACCTAGTGTATGTAATCCCCACGAGTGACGATGACATAGTTTTTTATTTTTTATTTACTTAGATGGTTGTATCGCTTGGTGCGGGTCCTTGGGATGCTTTATTTGGTGGAGGAAACATACCGGCATTTGCCTTAGCATCTTTAGCTGCACTTGCTGCTGGAATTTTTGCTATGCTCAGACTACCAAATTTATCAAGTAATTTCAAATCAACTGGCTTCCATTTTGGTTGAGTTAATTTATTGTGTTATACTTCTTATACACATTACACATGTAGTTCATGTTACTGAAGTAACAAAAATATAGTACAGTTTTAGCTGTGATAGGTATCTGATATTTTTCACTCACATTCAATTCATTTTACCCCAATTTTTGACTCTCTTGTATAATGTAAAATTGTCATCTGTAATGAGGAAAAATGTTGTTTACTCTTTGTGAATAACTGGATATCTCAATAATTTTTCGCAAAATCAGTTTTTTGTATTATTGGCTCGACTAATTTAAATTCGGGTATGATGGGGCGGACCAAGAGTGGTTCCTGCAACTCTACAGTAATTCCATAGCTTTAAAAATTAAGTTTATAGAATTTAAATCCTGAATTAGCCCTTAAAAAAGGAATAATCTACCGATATTAAAGAACTTCTGCACAGGACATGAAATAAGATCAATAAAATAAGGAGTATTACTCTCTATAGGTATTTAATTTATTTGTCATGTTTTGATTTAACATAAAGTTTAAAAAAGTGAAAAAGACTTGAACTTGAATTTCATGATCGTAAACATATTATTGTTAAAAAAAAAATAGAGACATTCTTTTTTAAACTAATGAAAAAAAGGTAATAAAATTTACAACTTTAGTATGAAAGTAGTAGAGGGTAGAAAATATCAAATCAAGATTCACAGACCTTACAGTGTATTATATATATAATAATTAGATTATTTTTTGGCATATTTGTTAGTTATTTCTTTTGAATATATGAACACTAGATTCGTTTACCTAATACTTCCTCCGTTCAGAAATATTTGTCATGTCGTGTTTATCAAAAATCAATTTGATTAATTTTCAAAGATAAATTAGATATTCTAAAACTAAACAAAAAGTACTATAAATTACAATTTTTTCATATTAATATGATGAAAAGATGCATCTTAAAATGTTAGTCGAAATTATTATAGTTTGATTCTAAAAATAGAAATCATGACAAATAATACCGGACAGATGGAGTAATAACAAGCAAGCATGTGACAAATCTACATGGAAATTGGAAAACCCTAATAGATTACTTCTTCTATTTCTTTTTTGAAGTTTAAGCTTTAAATTCTGTGCACTGATGAAGGCGCGAAAATTATTTGTATAATTAGGTCACTTATTAATAATTATCAATAAATTTCACAATATTCATCTTATCTCAATTTATACGAAGAAAATCGAAGTACGATGATTCATTAATTTTGTACAGTATATGAATTCGACTATAATTTTTTTTACATATAAAAACTACACTAGAAATACTACAAGTTAACAATTTTTAAAACATAAAAAAAAAAATAATTAAAGAGAAAAATCAACTGACGTCTCAAATAGTGACTCTTTCACATAAAATGAAACGAAGAAAATATATAATATTAGTAATTTTAAGAAAAAAATAACTATATATAACCTGCCATGACATTTAAAATTTACTCATGGTATAAAAGTGAAGAATTTTTAAATATATATATATATATATAATTTTAATTAGAAGAAAGTTAGATGAAGATCAAGTTAGTAATTCGTGAATTCTTTTATGGGATCATGTGAAGAAAGGATATATTATCTCTGGCATCAAGGCTGGATAATTTGGCATTATATTAAAATTCTGAATCTTCCAATATTTATTTCTAAATCTTATAATTAAAAAAATCTAAGTGGAAATATTTAACTATATTTATTTAAGTAATGAGCCTATGAAGTGGCTGTGGCTATATGGTGGATCCTCAAACTGAAAACCCATTATTTTATTTCAATAAGCAGTATTCTTTTCGTTCCAAAATAATTGTTACCATTCAATTTTCGAGAATCAAATTTAAATAATTTTAAGGTAAATTTGATTGAGATAATCTAATATTATAAAACTAAAATATTCAATAACTCTACGAAAAAATATTATAAAATATAATTTTTTTAAAAAATATTAATTAAAATTTTAATATTTAATTCTCGAGAAACGAAAGAAATATTAATTGTTTTTGTGACAAAGAAAGTACATGTTGGATTATATTAATATTGGAATAATATCAGAATCTTTAGCCTTGTTGTGGATATGGAGGATTGTAAATTATAAGGTAACATGTGGTGGCCATTAAAATGGAATTATAGCAATTAATGTACTAATCTATGAAATATTTGCCCTGTGTCAACGGCTTGTTTGTTAAAATTCTCTATGTTCTATATTAATTGTAATGTTTCATTTTTTATAAACTAATTTAGCTAATTTATAGTTTAAATTATATTAAAAATTATATTCACTCTATTTCAATTTGATCGTTGTTCATTGAATTTTATTTCTCCTTTGAGATGGGGCTCACACATGTTTTGCAGTATCACTTTTGGTATGAAAAGTTCGTAATGTTAATTGAGTACCCAATTCTCCAATCGATTGACTTGAAATAACACATGAATACCCAAAAAAAAGGAGATGAATAGCGAATCGTAGAGCTAAATCGAAACATGTATGATTTCTCTTCGAATTACGAAATTAACAAGCCTATTAGGATTATAGGGGTCCCACTTTAGAGACTCTCCTTCGTAATAGTTAGTATATGGTGCCACAAATTGCCATCCGCTTGCTCACTCTCTCTTCTATCGAAGTTCTGTTAAAAAATCTGATCCTTTTGTTTATTTTTCTTTAGTAGTATTTATGTGTATGTTTACATTAGTAGTAGCTATGTTGTCCTTTACACTTAAAAAAAGAAAAATTAGTTACAAAATTTATTATTAATCTATCGCTATGTAACTCATAGCTAGAAAAATGTTACGATAATTCATCATTAGATAAAATTTGAAACTATTAACCCCTACCTTACTTTTAGATTTTTATTTTGTTCATTTTTAGCTAAATTATCAATGGACTGGAGATAAGATCTTCAATAAGTTAAAAAAATCTTTTTCAAAGACCTATATATATAATTATAATTCATCCCATATTTTTCCAATCAAATATGTTACCAAACACATGATATAAACAGAATTATAGTCAACACACTCAAATTTATCAAGAAAAGTGAAAGTGATATTGAAAAAAGAGGATGATGATATAGGGAAAAAAAAGAGATGTACATGTGATCAAAATTTGTAGGGTCAAGTAAAGAATAAATACAGGTGACACACACATATGTTTATATATAGTACTATAAATAAATAAAAGTTTTGAAAATTTTATTTTCATTTTTTTTGAAAGTTTTAAAAAAGTTTTTGAAAAGAAAAAAGAGTTTTGTGTTTGACAGTAGGTCACATGTTTTTCTTACTTTCTTGAAATATATCTATCTATCTATCAAACACAAAAGGACTATAAAGATGGTGAAATAGAAAAGGAAGTATCCAAAAACTAATGGTGGGTACACACTAAATTCAACAATATTTTGGGACTCATAGAAAAATAAACAATATATAACATATCCAGCATAATTCTATGAGTAGAATTTTTTAAAAAAATAATAGAATGAACATAAATTAATTTTTTTCCAAATATCATTCATCTCCGACCTTTAATATTGTGGATTGAAGTTATCAAAAAAGTTAAAAGAATCAGAGCTCCTACAGAGGAATAAAAAAAAATATAATTTTCTAGAAAATAAAATTTTGCATCTTCCACGAACCCAAGACCAAGACCGAGAGCGAGTCCGAGATCTCAACCCCAAAACCTAAGATCTAACCCTGACCAGACCTCGCGCTCAAGATCGAGACCAAAGACCGAACCCTGAGATGATCCCCACCCAAGACTCAACCCTGAAAACAACACATAACCTGGTCGAGTCTCGAGTAGGGGGTTGAGGCACTAGGGATTAGGGACACTTTGGTGAATTGGGGTGGGTGGGTGGTGCATGATGAGATTGAAAGAGAATTAAAAAAATGTTTTTCCTACTTTTCGTAGAAATAATATCATTTTCCTATTAGATAAAAATAACTTCATTTGAAAATTATTTTCAGAACATTTAAATCAATCAAACATCAGAAAACTTCATACCGAATCGGCGAACACACTCTAGAGTAATTTATTATTCATCAAAATCATATCTTGTTAGAGTAAGTGAAACACTCTTGAGCCAAAACAATATTTTTTTTCACTATACATATTTCAATAATTAATTTATTTTATTATATAGTTTTTTTTTTTTTTGAGTGATTGATATTGGGTACCATACCCTCTTTCATTATCATTTGTCAGCACAAGTTTGCTAAAGTCCCCTTCACGAGAATGACCATTTCCAACTCCCCTTGTTTTCTTCTACTCTTTCATCTGTTTGTCTTCTTCCTTTTCCTTGGAATGTGTGCTTTGATTCTCCTCTTTCCTATTTTCACACCACCCCTTTTTTTTTTTTTTTTGCCTCATTGGTTAATTTTAGGCACAAAATATGAGAAACAATCATAAAAAGTTAAAAATTACTTTGGACATTTATGTACAATAGTACAAGAATGTAACATCACTCAAAAATCAAGAATAGTAAATAGGTGAAAACCAATGGTAGGAGTAATTGATAAGATTACTCAAAAGTATATAATTAATAGAATTATTTAAAGTCGTAGCAAAGTGATAAATATCATTATATTCTATATCTTTGATTTGAGTTATGAAAATGAAATTGTGCACGCCTTTCATTATTCAAAAAGTGATTTTTTTACGTGTGAATCTGAATTAATCAAGTCTGATAAGAATATTGAATACCAGATAAAAAAAACTAGAAGGTTGAATTTTTCTTATTGATATAATCATAGACAATAGATAAAGTGTAACGGGGAAAAAAGGACATGTCTTTATTAATATTTTTCTCCATAAAGATCCTTAAGTACTTGAAATGTACTTGGTTACTTTATACAAATGCCTAATACACCACAAAACAAATAGGAGTAAGTAGTAACTTTTTTCTCTCTCTCTCTCTCTCTCATGAACTCAAAAGAAATAATATGATTGATCATATGATATAATTTAAAAGGCTCCTTCAACTCAACAACTTTTTTAAAAAAAAAGTAAAAACTTTTTGGTCTCCAAAAAAGTTTCAACTAATTAAAATGTTGTTGCTCTAGCCATGGCCAAAAACTTGTTTGATCATCAATTCCACAAAACATGTTGGATAGGCTTTCTTCTTTGACACTACTACTATTATTAGTAGTAGTATTTTGGTCCATTAATTTGAGATCTTGTCTTGATGATGATGAATTGATGTGAAAGAGTTGATGAGGTACCACAACCCCATTATTATTATTATTATTATTAGACCTTATCATTGAAGGTGGAAAAAAAGGTCTACTAGAAATATTTGGATGATGATTGGATAATGGGCTGTCAATGGCTGGTGTTCTTGATATGTCTAGCTTTATTTCTGAGCTGTTTTCACTTCTATTGCTGCATGATCCTTCTGTTTCCTTGTTCAAATTGATTGATTCTGTTGGTTGCTCTCTATTCTTTAGTGACATTATCTGTCCACATTTCAAAAAAGAAAAAGAAAAAAAAGTGTAAGTTCTAAGCACCGACAGTATAAATTGTCTAATCACTTATAAATTAGTAATATCATTTACACCAACATCATCGTTAATCCACATTTTATAAACATGATGTTTTGATAATCTATCGTTAAATAAAATTAGTGATATAAGGTGTTTGTTGCTTAGTTCCTATACTTTTTTTTTTAAAGTGTAATATTAATGTCTCTTACATTCTATAACAAAAAAGGTTTAACTTTTTTGAACTAGTACATTGACCAAAATAATTATAATATAGAACTAATATAATAGATTAATATAATAATAAAAAAGAAAAAAGGGGTTGATAAATGATGATATTTGTGATTGGAGGTACTACTATAGTCCTACTAGCTAGAAATTAATGATCAATATATGTCTCTTCTTTTTTAGAGCTTTCATTAAAATTCATCCATGATGAGAAGAAGTCAAATTAATCTAAAAGAAAAACATGTGAAGAATTTATTTATTTTTACTGAAAATAATGCACTATAGAGTGTATATATATCATGAAAAGGTCCAATATTTCACCAAAATAGCATATTCTTATTAAATTTTGACAACTAAAATAAAATTAAAAAAACATATTATTATATGTTCAATTGTTTCAAATATTTCTCCCTACACCTCTCCAAGAAAACAAACATTATGTTATTTAATTCCTACCTAACCAAAAAAATTATAAAGGAATCTATATATATATACACATTATTATTATACCATATCTTTACTTGTTTCAGCAGATAACATATCTTACTTGTTCGATATTCTTTATATGATGATCTGATAATGTAAAAAAAATAAAATGTATACTCAGTAGCAACGATAACGATGTATAGAATTTAATAAAATTTGTTACATACCTCTGCATGAAGCTTTTGATTTTGAGTTTGTAAAGCATCATTTTCAGCTTTGATAGCATCAAATTGTCTCTTAAGAAGTTCATAATCTTTCTCCAATTGCTTAGTCTTCCATCTTGCTCTTCTATTTTGAAACCAAATTGCAATTTGTCTTGGTTGTAACCCTAAAGCTCTTGCTAATTGCATTTTCCTTTCAGGTTCAAGTTTGTTACCTAACTCAAAATTTTTCTCAAGAGTTTTTACTTGTTCCATATTCAGTCTTCTTTTCTTCTCCCCAGCTTGTGATCCATCATCAGACAAATCATCTTCTCCATGATTTTCCTCACAACCATTATTTCCATCCATCCCAGAAAATGACATAGATCTTTTTCCCAAAAATGAAGCAATACCTACCCCACACACACATTAAATAAAAAAAAATGTAAGACAATATAATATCTTGTTGAAGTTGAAATTGTGTTTGAACATCGAGAGAAAAAAAAAGAACTAGAGATTTGTAAAGCAGAATAAGGTCTGCGTACACTCTACCTTCTTTTTCCACGGATCTCACTTGTTGTTATTAGTCAAAATAGTCTTTTAACTTCATATTGTCTATTTCAAAGTTTGAAATAAACAAAATTGTGAAACAAACATTGATTTGTGAATAATATTTGCAAATAATGTTCAAACACCTAACTAGAAGAAGAAGTTTATTAAAACAATTAATAAATTAATTAAAGAAATCTTTAAAATTAGAAAAAGAAATCAAACCATGGAAGTCTTGAGGTGAGCATGAGGGAAGAATGGGATTGAGAGAAGTTGAAGGTTGATGTTCATCTTCATTATGAGGAGTTTGTAGCATGAAATTTGTTGGAAAGAAAGCCATTTCATAATTAGTGCAAGTCATAACCTATAACATTTTTTCCCACAACTCCAAATATCTATGACTATGAATATTCATAATGCTTTGAGAGAGGAGTAAAATTATTGAGATCAACTAATTCTCTTCAAAGAAATGAGGGAAAAAAATGTTTTTATATAAGTATGAAATACTACTAAGAGTATATTTAACTCTTTTTAGTATAAAAAAAGAGAGAGAGAGAGAAAGATATTTGAAAAAATTAGTAAGGTGGTGTTGATTTAGAAGTAGATGCATTCTATTCTTATGATGATAGGATGGCTTATATACCTTATCAACTTCAAGAGAACCTTTTCTTTCCTATTTTATCCTCTTTTTTTTTTGTTTATTGTTATGTATGTATGGTAGAGGTGGAAGCAGAGCTAGGTGGGGGTTCGTAAGCTCGATCGAACTCAATAACTTTTACATCGATCTTATATATATATATATATTAATCCGTGAATCCCTAACAAAAAATAATTGTCGATCGATTTAGTGAACCCCGAACTCTTTTTAGGGAGAGAGGGTGTTGGATGTTTTTTAATAGTAGTACTTTTTTTCACCATGATAATCAATATTTGCCTTAGGTTTGATTATATTTATATTTGTATCGAAAAATTTCATATTCAAAATTCAAATTTAAATTATAGTAATATAATCATTGTTGATTTTATTTTGTTACAAATACATACTCAAGTTAACTTTCAAGCACTATCAAATTGTTTCTTTTTCTTATTAATCTTTTTTAGTTATTTATTTATTTTAATTAATTAGTATTTTGGCTTGTTAAGTGACAAAAGTGGGCAGTGTGTATCTTTCTGTAATGACAGTTGTCCTTGATCAATTTAAATCAGGAGGGCAACTGATTCTTTTGCTATAGGAGAGAAAATGGGGTTTATATTTTATTTATTTTAGAGGCATAGTGGGTGGTTTAGAGAAAAAATAATACTAATATTAATTCAACATTATAATCTTTTAGTGTATGTTTTGGTAAAAGAAAATAAAAAAGGAGTTTTGATACATATCTTGGTCATGAGTTTAATAAATTGTGTTCTCCTTACATAGACCATATATCTAAGTATAATTAAATTGATTAATTGTAATTAAGGTAACACCCCCCCCCCCATCCACCATAGAAATTTTAACTAAAATTTTATATTTATTTTAAAAAATTATTTATTATATAAATATCAAACTATTGGAAATCAATAGCAAGAAATATCGTTATTTAAAATTTCCGACTTCACCTCTATATTAACAATCGATAAATAAATAATCTTCAGATAATATCATACAACAACTTAGACAATAGCACGAAAATAACCTATTTTAATTGACTAAACTGTAATATGTACATGACTTTATCGATATATACGACTTAAATTCTTAAAAAAAAATTATTTTAATTTTTTGGGTGGGGTGGGGGGTTAAATAGAGAGAAGGGGGAGGAATCTAGGATGGGTCCTATAGAGGGGGCAGGGTTTGCCACCTAACCTACCAACACCTATCGTGCATTAGGACTATGGCCTTTCCCATCCATTATCCTTTTCTCTAACTCACCATCAAACTTATATAGCCTATGTAGAAATTAGGCCTCTATATCATTTTATTTTGAATTTTGAGTGACATATGAAAGAAAAAAATAAAGTTATATAGGAGAAAGTAGATATATACTATTCCTCGATAAGAGGGAGTTGCTCATATCATAAGCAATATCTCTTACTTTCAATTTTAAGATTGTGAGTTCGAATCACCAACAGAGCACAATACTGAAAGCTCTTGAGTGCGGTAATATATATATACACTACTTCCTCTTACTCGTTGGTGTCGTACTTTTCTTTTTGATTTGTTTTAAAAAAATATATATTTTTTCTTTTTTGATAATATATTTTAGATCAAAAGATAAAAGGTCGTATTTTAGTAGATTCGATCAATTCTAAGTTTAGAATGACGAAAATCATTTCCTTATATTCTTATATTTTATGTCGAGTAAAAATCAGATAAACAAATTAAAATATCGAAGATATATATTACTACTAGCCTACTACTATAGTAGAAGAGAACTCTTAGGAAAAGGTGCACAAAACAAACAATAGCCCCCACCTTCTTTTTTAATATATTTATTTCAAATATATATAAACCCTACCATGCATAGTTTGTTCATTTTTATTTTATTTTTTTTGTATTTGTGACCCTCCAATCCAAGTGTCCATATCTATCCTCCAAAATTTTGAAATGACTTTATCTTGAAACATGTCGTTATTCCCCGCTTTCCTCTCTCCTTCCTCTCTTCAGAGTTGATCAAGGACAATTTCAAATTAAAATTATAATAATAAAAATAAAAATAGTAATTATGATATACATATATATGCGCTATATTTTTAAAGAAGGGTAAAGTTTTAACTTTTTCGTAAAATAAAACGTAAATTTGAACTTTTTTTATATAACTATTTGATATTTTATAATCATATATCGATATAATCATGACTAATTTAAATTTGCGCTAGGATAGTGCTCATGCTCATTAGAGGAGGGGGAAGCGCTTCCAATTAGGAATTTTTCTATTTTTAAGTCTCGAGCAATAAATTTCTCCTTTTATAAATTTGGTTCCCTTCCTATTTTGTCCACTAAAAAATAATAAAAATACATAAATAAATGGGTGAAAAATTGAGTCAAACTTTTTCTGGCGAAATTTCTTTTCAACCAAATGCCAAGAAAGAATAACTTCTTCAATATAGTTTTTCCATTTTTGCAAAAAAAAAAAAAAAATGTCTGAAAAAAATAAACATTTTTTGCAAAAACTAAAAACTACTTTTAAACAAGAAAAAAACATTTCTTGAATTTTGAACAATACTTCACAAATTCTAAATGCAATTCTTGGTGGGATATTGCACATTTTCATAGATAATATATACACATATAAGCTAATTATTAGTAATAATAATGACATATGAACTAAACTTATCTATTATTTGAACCAATACCTAATAAACTCAAGAACCCTAAAGATTCACATAAAATAACATTAGTTGGTACAAAATTGACCCCATATCCAATACACATTAGTATTGGAATTTTCAACATGTACATTGTTGATTTAACATATATAGAACATTCATGATAGATTAGAAAATTTTGATTATATTGGTCATGTGGTATGAGAATACAGGGAAAAATTGTCATAACCAAATATAGAAAGATTAGGACAAAAGATTCTTCTTGTAAGATTCAAGAACAAGCTAGGGTTACAAAATAGTGTAAGCACAAGTAAATTATTGAGACCTTACAATACTTAAATTGGTTAATTGATGTGTACATTTGTCATTGATGAAAATTAGAGAGGAGGTTGTAAGTCTCTATCACCACCACCACAATTTTTTTCTTTTGATGTTTTTTTTTTTTTGCCTAATATATTTCTTTCACATCTTAACCTATTTTTCTTGTTTGAATATAAAATCAATTTGTATTGTTTGTTAAAAAAATTCACTTTTCATATTTCTATTCTTTCTCTACCTTAAATTACCATTTTCTTAAAATTGCCATTGTTTAATTTGGAAACAAAAATTTATACTCATCTAACAATTTTTAGATAAGATAATCGTCTCATGCTTCAATATAATATCAGAACAGGTCATGATATTTGAATGTTACAATCGCTTAATATATATAAAAAAAAATAGATCACCACATAAATATCAATTTGTATTGTGTGAGGAGGCATGTATGAGGCACAATTAGTAAATAAAATTGTGTTGTCTCAAATGGCCATACACTTCTTAGGTAAAGGCAGTGAACTCACGAATAAGAGCGGAATGGGTGCAAGGGGTTTATCTGAAATCTCTTTGGTAAAAGATTACGTTGTATATTTAATATTAACTTTTTATGTGTATATATAGTCAATATTGAATTCTCACATTTCTTTGCGTGTTAACTTTTTTTTATTTGAATCACTTAACAAAAATTCTGATCCCGGCACTACTTATGAATATGTGAATTGAAGGAGAAGGTCGACTTTAAAACCTATATAAACATCGCAACATGAAGTTATAATTAAGTGATGTATAACCAATAACAAAAAAGGGTTTAATTTGATGTTATTAAAAAAACAGACTGACTCAACGAGATAGGTATGAATTTATAATTTGTACTTTTGTAGTCACTAACATTCAACTCAATCTCTATTTTTTTAAAAACATTATTAATTTTTTCATTAATTGTAAGGTATTTAATTAGATACTCTAATCTAATTAATAACTAGACATGGAACATTAGGACCCATAGAAAATTGAATAATATTCGAATACAGCAAAGAGTGTCCCTTCCCTCTGTGCCAAAATTGGCCACAAACACATGCAGCCACAAATTAGTTGTTGATTTAACGATTCATCCATTTCTATCGATCAATCAAATCGAGGTATATGCATTCAGTAACTTCGATTTAAATTTTATAATGTCAAAAGAGAAATATTATGAATTTTATAAGGTTTAAAATCTGACTCCGCTTCTGAATAAGGCTATTAGTAATAAATAGTATAGTATTTATATTTGTTATGCTTGTGGTACTTTTCTCTCTTATAGTAATACATCCGATTAACTTGATATACTTTATACTAATTTTTTTTTAATTTCTTTACCATTTACAAATAAGATAACTCTATTTTAATTTTTTGTTTTTCAAAAAATAAATAAATAAAATTAATGGACCATGGATGTGACTCATTCTTTTATATTTTTCGTACCCTTCTTTTTTTTGATAAATATAGAAATGTCGTGGGGAGCTACATGCATGGGATTCCTTTTGCTTTTGTGGTTATTTTTTTTACTACAAAGTTTTATATATATATATATATATATATATATATATATATATATATATATATATATATATTTGTATGGTCAAATACATAAACAAATTTCTAAATTTATTGGTTTTTTCCTCTCAGGTTTCTCAACTATGTTATTTTTTTATTGAATCATTGAACTATCCATAATTTATTCCTTTTAAATATCGTTGGTTGATGTGAAACCAGATTTTGTGAGGGTATTGATAGAAAGGATATATATGTTGTTTCAGAAACACATTAGTTCAATTGATGATGAAAATGTTCGAGAATAATTGTGTTTTACTTTAAGTCATTTGAACACATTAGAAAACAAATGAGACTAACACACAATTTGTCTTCATTCCTTCAATCAAAAACATTACATTACGAACACAATTGAAGGCATTTACAATAGAAAAGTCTGTCAAAATCAGTCAACAGTATTTAAAAGGAATAAATTATGGATGGTTCGATGATTTAATAGGAAAATGACGTAGTTAAGGTACCTGAAGGAAAAAATTCAACAAATTTAAAGATCTGTTTATGAGTTCGGCCAATTTATATATATATATATTAATGCATGTCAAAAGTATGTTTATGATGAGGGTATCATTGGCTGCTTAGTTTATTCATGAATATTGTGGGACTTATATAGAATTATTAGTCCTCAATTTTATTTCAAATTCAACGTGACTAGATAATTTTCAATTCTTAAAACAAAAAATTAAAAATATGTTGTATCATATGTACTATAAAAGTAAAGTTAAAGCAAACTCTATAAGCGATAGAAATTAGAGCGTAACTAATCTTACTCCTACCTCGTATAAATATTTGTTACTAAATTTATTTTTATCATTTTTATAATATCGTACAACGATATCTAAAATAAATGATGATAATGATTTGAGAAATATTGAGAGTATTGGGACCCATTTTCATGTACAAATTTCATTATCTTAAAATAAATAAAATAAAGAATATTATATTATATTTTTTTTATTTTATATATAAGGCAAAGACAAGAGAAGGAAGCATCACAGCTTCACATGACTTTATTAGTTGGAAGTTTCAAGAATCCCATTGGAAATAGGGTGGATTCATGTTCTTAGTTTCTGCTATACTCATACTTGTAATTTTTTAAAAATAATTTTAATAATTTCTATATGATATAATTAAATATTTAACTAAATAAAATAAAATAATTATAATAATTATTTTTTTTTAAAAAAAAGTAAATGAATCTTTTGCCTTCACATGTCCCTCATATATAAGAGTTCTGATGTGTTCAGCTTAAAAACTGTTCCCATGTGCTTTCTCTTCTATGTTTCTCCTCACTCTTCTTTGAAAGCGATTTGTCAACTACTTGATTTTTATATCCCGTTATTTTTTATTCAGTGTTTGATATTTTATTATAAAAATTTTAAATAATCGTTTGTATAGTAATTAAGTTTTTAAACGGATATAAAAGTTCAATCAAAGCTAGTGACCAAGGAGTTATCGATTGCTCAAGTGGTAAGCATCTGCATAAATCAAAGGGTGGTTAGCATGAATTTATATACGAAGACTATTTAGAGATATATATTAAATTTTTTTTAATATAATTAGTGAAATTTCTACCTTTGTTACTATTCTCGACCTTCAATTTTGAAGATTGTGATTTCGAGTTATCTAGGAGCTAAAATTCGAGAGCTCATGGAAAGGTTGGAAAGAAAATTAACGTTACTAAATTATGCCTAATTTGTAATTAAAACTTTAACTCCGCCTCTATAAATGAATTGGCGACTAAACTAAAGTTGTTCCGATCGACCACTAAGATATTTCTAGGGGTAAACCGCTTCCAACAAAATGTGATCTTATTCTAAAAATTTGAATTCAAAATATTTATTCGAAAATAAAACAATACTTACTACTTCATCGCTATAAATATATAGTGGTACTTGTTATACTTATTTATTTTTTTAAATGTGTAATGGTGGATATGATTTTTTTTTAATATACTATAACGATATGATCGAGTTGGGCCACTTGAATTTGTCTATTGGGATTAAATATGTAATGCATCTTCTAACTTCCTTATTAATATATTTTATTTTTTTCCATTTTGGTAGATGCAAAGTTTTCATTATCTTAATTAATTTAATTATAATACGTACCTACGTAAATGTTGAAACTATCGCTAAGGAGCACTAATTAATTAAGGCCTAATGTTTGCTATTTTAGAAAATTGTCCTATATTTTTTAGTGTCCCTTTATATAAAATTTATTATTATTGAAATAACCAACCATACTCATAAGAAAATCGTGAATTATATAGGAATTTTTTTGGAGATTAATTTTTCTATGAATTTCATACGAATTATTAAAAAAAATCTTCAATTAATTCACAGGTTTCCTGGAGTCAGCTCGTGCTACGAGTTTTTCTTATAAAATGAGTTTCCTGGAGTCAGCTCGTGCTACGAATTTTTCTTATAAAATGAGTTTATAGTTGAAGTGATTGGTCATATAGTATAAGGAAAAAAACAATAGTGAAAAGGATTATGAAAAGAAATGACTTATGAGCTGTATATAATTAATTATTACTAGTAAGGTCATGAAAACTATAGTCTATATATAGGGACTATACACACACAAAAAAAAAAGAAAAAAAAAAGGAAGATATATATTCATAATATAATTATGTTGCTTAATTGAAAGACAGTTCCCCCCTGAGAAATTGCATGGTAAAAGTTCAACAACACTATCATCATGAAGTTGCCAATCCAACCACTCACATAATTTTCAATCTTCTTATAATTATTTTCTAACGGTCTGATCCAATTGTTAAGATATTGTTTGTTTTTTATCTAGATCGATATAAATTTATTCTTTTGAAGTAATTTAACCTCTGATCAAAGAATTGATCATGAACTCATTCTTATATCTTACTACAAAACTAGAGAAAAGGTGTATTGAGTGGAATTTGAAGGAAAGAGGTGCATATATTTGTATGAAATATAAGTATAATAAACGCGTTATTTTATTTGGATCTTAACTAATAATGATGCTTTACAATATTTTGGATGTGCATAATGTAGATATACATGTTCTATGTGATATAATATATATGTGACATTACATAAGATGCATGTTTCTAATCGTGCTACTTTGCAAAAATTTAAGTGTGTATCATACATATCAAAAATTGAAGAATATAAATATCAATTGAGACTAACTTACCTTGAATATAAAATAACTTCAGATCATTATGTCTGAAGTTATATCACAACTAGAAACAAACAAAGGATGAATCGATGAAAATTTGTGTTACAAAATATAATTCTTTCAAAATCTTTAAAAAATTAGCCACCAAATATTTTTCATTTGGAAAATTTTAATGGAAAAATAATACCGTTTATTATTTTGTTAATGAGTACCATTAAAAATGCTAAAGATTGATAGCCAGTGTATACTTCATGTATAATCGTATATACTTTATGTATAGTTAATCTAGATTTAACTTTTTGAGTGTATCACAATGTATAATCAATGTATAATTCATTTATAAGTAAGTTATATTGTATAGTAAGTGTATACTTTCTATGACTTTTGGCAAGCTATATTATGTACTTTCTATGATATATAAAGGCGGATCTAATATCTGAAGTTAATACACAATCGAGGCAAAAGCTATTGGATTCCCGTGAACCTCGTGTACATTGTACTCTAGATCCTTCACTGTTGATATAGTGCCATACAAGTTCAGGAAGCAAATGTTTATGTGAAAATGAAACAAACCAACATTTTAAATATCAAATGTTCAGCCAACAAACTTTCATAAATTGACCAACAGGAACGTGTCAAATTAGGCCTTGAGTCTAACTCACACCCCAGAAGCTAAGATTGTCTAGGCCGTACAAGGAGCTCAAGATTCCAACACAACTTACAAATCAACATGTTCCGCTGCAATACAAAAAAATGAATGAGAGTGGAAATGTACTATACTCGCGTGGATTTCTTGGACATTCAACTAATAGTACTTATTATCTCAGAAAGTCACTTTCTTTGTTGAAAGAAGATTGGAATAAAGAAAGAAAGACGGCTTTATGAAGTAATAACTATTAGTTGAATGACCATCTGATAGATGAACGTGGCAGGGATCAACATACCAGATACGAGTCAAGGAGATCATGACCTTCTATCCCAATCAGGAGGTTGTATAGTAACTGTGAACGCATCATTTGCCATATCTTCCCTTTGCGTTGTTTGAATCTCCTCTGCTGAATTAGCAACAGACCAGCTGCACCAGTTTACTTCAATGCTTTTTAGAGAAACAACGTCCTCGAAATGAGAAGGGATGTTCTCAAGCCTCTTACAGTTTGTTAAAACCAAACGTTCAAGACTAGGGAACGAATCCTCAGAAATCGACCATTTAGCAAAGTTGAGGCTGTCCAGTTTCAAGTATTTGAGTTCACGGAACTGCGTATCATTCACATTCCACTGAACTCCTGCAAAGGCGTTGTTTACTAACTTTAGAACCTCCAATTTACACAATGTTCCAATGACTGAGATTTCGTTCCAAGGTAGAGAAAAGCTGGACAAAGTTAACTCCCTTAGCTCGGAAGGGAAATTGAATCCTTCTAGACATTCAACCGGACAGTTGTTGGAGAACAGTTTAAGTGATTCGAGACGACTTAGATAGTCTAATCTAGGAATCAGAACACATTCTCCTCTCCATTTCCTTGAACAACCAACTATACATTTTAGCTTTGTCAAATTTGGCATATTTCTCAGTATCTTTTCCGCGTCTTCACCATAAGAGACATATGGAGTGGAAAAGGTTTGCAAGTTAACTAACTGAGAATCAGCAAGGGATTTACTTCTATTGTCGAGATCAAATGAAGCACGGTCATTTACATGTATATGCCTCAACTTAGTCATATTCAAAAGTGAGCATGGTAATGTTACCTGTCCTCGCATACCTTTTATGATGAACGTTTCAAGATTCCAAAGCTTAGCTATAGATGAAGGAATCGTATCTGCTCCAGTCCGAGCAGAGAAGTACTTCATATGAATTAAAGACTCTATTTCAGTTGGAAAAGTATAACCAATGTTGATCGATTCCAAATCCAATACCTTAACGAGTTTGAAGCTGTTAAGGATGAAGGAGATATCACGCGCCACTGTAGTGTACTGATCATCACTAGTGGCATTGAACAGTAAAGAGCGGATACTTGAGCTATGTGGACGCCACTCAGCAAACTCATCCCGGCAAGAATGTATGGACAAACGATATTCTTCAGGCTTGTCAGGATAGATACGAGCATTCGCATCATCATTTCTGATAAACAAGAAACATAAAAAATGAGAATTGAGGTGAAGATTACTTAAATTCCGTGTCATCTCAAAACTAGACAAACAAATTGAAACGGAGCGAGTAGTATAGTTCTTTTATACCTATAGATCCAGAGCAGAAAATTCTCCTGTTTGGCCTTCTCCAAGCAGAATTTGTGCAATAGATCATGAACACGACACGTTTTCATCTTGCCATTGAACCTTTTCTCCATGTCCATGACTAGATTTCTACTAATAAGGTTTTTCAAGAAATCTTCTGCGACATCTTCAAGTCTTTTTTCGTTATGTTCAAGTACGAAACCTTCTGCCAACCATAGCCTTGTCAATTTCGAGACGTGTATGCTCTTGCCCCTCAAAAATCCTCCAAAATACAAAAAGCAAGGCTTCAGATGATGTGGTAAATTCATGTAACTGAATCCAATTATCGACATGCTCTCTTCCAAGCTATCGATGTTCAGTGCATCTAGACTTTCTTCTACTTCTTTCCACAAATCTGCTTTTTCATTTTTCTCTTTCAGAACACCAGCTACTAGCACGATGAATAGAGGCAACCCGCCACAACTTTTTGCTATTCGAAATCCCACATCTCCAAGTTCAGGTGGACAGCTGCCTCGGCGGAAAACCTTTTTCTGTAATAACTTCCAACTCTCATCATCTCTCAGTAAAGGAAGATCATGAGGATTACTTTCACATTTAGCATATTGCGCCACCTCAGAGAGCCGAGTAGTTAGGATAATTCTACTACCATTTTTAATTCCTTGAAAGCACATATGTAAATAGTCCCATGCTTTTGTGTCCCATACATCATCAATGAGGATTAAGAATCTCTTTGTCAACAGAAATTGACGCAGCTCTTTAGCTAATTGATCATCTGCTTTCTTCGTGTGATCAGAAGGCATAACATCATTCAAAAGAGTAACTAACAATTCTCTCCATGAATATGTTTGAGTCACATGACACTTACCATGAACATCAAAGTAACCGGCAACTATCTGATCATTGTAAATCTGCTCGGCTAGAGTAGTCTTGCCTAAACCAGGCATGCCTACTATTGAGATAACGTCCAGCTGAGACGATCCACCAAGTAGTTGCTTTTTTATTTTCTCCATCACATCCTGGAAAAGCACCATTTCTTCATTTCCTGTCGGGGCATTAGCTAATAAAGATGGCTCAATTAGATAAGTGGAAGTCTTTGCAACTTCATGCAGTGTCACTTCAATATGCTTTCTTCTAAATATCTCAGTAACATCTTTATTAAGAAGCTTAATATTCTCGACAACTTCAGAAATCCAATGAACTTTGTACCAGAGTGGGTAGGAAATCGACAAGCAAGAGTCGATAACATACTCACTTTTGTATGCCATTTCAATTACAAGACCATAAACATCATCATGCTCACCGTTGTTCTCTGAAAAATGACTCAGAAAAGATCTTAGATGTATCAACTCTTCCTTGACTGATCCGATCTGATGCTTCAGTTCGGTGATTAAGTCAAGCTTAGAATGTAACAGCTCCTCCAACTTGCCCAAAAAATAATTGAGGAATCCTAATCCACTGGTCTTGGAGAAGCCAAAGAGTGAAGAGTCTGGGACTTTATAACAAATCATTTTCACCTCTTCTTCAACAAACTTATGCACTTGTTTGACATCATAAAGATATAACAAGTGATACCAAACAGGATTATCACAACTGACAGAGAAGAAAATGACATACTTTGAACTATTAACGACCTCTTGAACACGTTCTACGAGGTCCTTGAATTCCTTATGCATGTCGCGGTGCTGTAAAATATGGTCAAGGAAAGAGCCCAAACGCACCAGATTTTCTTGGACGACAGGTATTTGATTCTTCATAAAAAGGATCGAACCAGCATCACAGGTGAACACCCTGTCCAGATTGTTTAGTAAAAACTTGACAAGGGCTTCTATATTTGTCTTAGTCATGTTGCAAGATGATGCATCCAAATCTTCAAAGCATACGCTTCTTACCTCTGCCTTGACAGCCTTGATCTCACGTAGCAACACAACTAATGAAAGACTCATTTCCTCACAACAAGAACCACTGATTAGTACTGCGTTGTGGGCAGTCACTTCAGCATGCACTAGAAGATCATGCAATTTGTATAGCTCTTTGTGTTGCCTGAGAAGATCTACAAAAAAAGCTCTGAGGAAAACAAGCTCTTCATGAGTATCTTCAATCAGAGCTATAATTTGAGCTTCCAACGTGGCTTTGCGCTTTAGCAGATGTGTCAAGTTCCCCTCAGACTTGATAAACTTGAAAGCCACTGTCAAAAGCTTGATCTCTAGATTGACTTTATTGCTTTCATTTCCATTCACAACATCCTCATAAGATGAACGGATAACATCTTTAGCCTCGAGTGCAATAGTTTCGATTTCTGTCAAGAGATCATTTTGCTTCATGCATTCAATGTACTGAATTGGCGGATCAAGAAGAAATGTTACCAGGAGCAACAACCCTTGGTAAAACCTTTTCCTTTTATTAGTAAATACAACACTGGCTTCATTATTTGGTAACATGTTGAGGCTGTCAAGGATGTACGCATGAAGCCCTATGAAAATCTCATCCATCTTCGAGCCACCTAAGGACGATGTCTTTGAGGATTTAAGCATGCTGAAATATGAATCAATGACCTCAAAGTCAAAAGGAAAAAAGTTCAGCAGATTTATCATAATGAGATGGTTCGATGATGACGATGCAGAAGCGATGGGACACATCTGTCTAATTGCTGCCTTGATAAACTTAAACTTAAGAAGCAACTGAAAATGTGAGAGATTTATTTCCTTAGCTAAGCCTCCTTGCTTTGAATTATGAGAGACCGAACTGATGACGGATCCTGCTTCGGTGGTAACAGATTGTATCAGACACAAAACATCAGCTGTCTTTGTTTGCTTGTTGCACTGATCTGATGAATCCATGAGAAAATTTCTCAAGAATATCAACTCCTGCTTAACATTCTCGATCATATCGTTCAAAGGAGCTACCAATTCTTCATGTTTTGTTGTCTCAATCAAACTGCTCTCTATCTTGATATGATTAAGCTTCACTTGCAAAAGAAATAGCACACGGTCTGCTTCATTAGTCTTCTCACCACAAGAATTGACAGCAGTTTCGGCCTCAATTGCGATATTTTCAATTTCTGTCAGGAGCTCCTGTTGTTTCTTGCATTCAACAGGGATATCAGCAAGAAATGTTTCTATGAGAAGTAACCCTTGGTAAATCTTCGTCACCTCATGAAATCTCAAATCAGCTTCATCCTTCAGTAACTCGCGGAGATTATCTAGAATATATTCAAGGAAATCCATCAAAAGCTCATCCATCCTTGAGATTCCTGTGAATGATGTCTTAGAGAATTTCAGCTTGCTGAAATACGAACTAATGACCTCAAAGTTAATCGGTATAAACTCCAGCAGATTTATCGCAGCATTATCTGGAGCTGATGATGCAGAAATGATGGGACACATCTGTCCAATTGCTCTCTTGATGAACTTAAACTTAAGAAACAATCCGAAATGCAAGAGACTAATTTCCCACGACAAGTTTCCTTGCTTTGAATTATGAGAAATAAAATCAATGAGTGATCCTGTATCGGTAGTGACGGATTGTACCAGGTTCAGAACATCAGTTATCTTAGTTTGATCTTTGCACTTGTCCAACCAATCCATGAGAAAAGCTCTCAAGAATATCAGCTCTAGCTTAACATTGTCAAGAAGATCCTTCAAAGGAGCCATCAAGGTGGCTTCGTGTATTAGTAGCTCGATCAAGCTGCTTTCTACCTTGACATGATTAAGCTTTACCTGCAAAGGAAATGGCAGAGTAATCTTGGTTTCCCCTTGGCACTGCTTCAATGAATCCACGAAAAATGTCCGCAAGAATATCAACTCTTCCTTGACATTGACAATCAGATTCTTCAAAGGGTTCATATCGGTATGTTTAAGTAGCTTAGTCAGACTGCTCTCTGCCATAATACAATTGAGCTTCAGTTGCAAAGGTAAAAGCACTGAATGATCCTCATAAGATGAACGGACAGCAAATTCAGCCTCAATTGCTATAGTTTCAATTTCCATCAAGAGCTCATTTTTGTTCTTGCATTCAATGTAGTGACTCGGGGGATCAGCAATAAATGTTACTATAAGCAACAACCCTTGGTAAAACTTTTTCACCTCATTTGCACCAGTAACAAACAAATTGGTTTCATCCTTCAGTAGTACACTGATGTTGTTGAGAATATAGTCAAGAAACACCATCAAAATGTCATCCATCTTCGGGCTACTCAAGTATACTGTCTTTGTGGATTTGAGCAAGCTAAAGTAAGGATAAATAACCTCAAAGTAGATAGGTACAAAGTTCAGCAGATTTATCAAAGGATGATCAATCACTGTCGTGGATGCAGAGATAACGGGACACATCTGTCTAATCACTGCCTTAATGAACTTGAACATAAGAAGCAATGCGAAATGCATGAGATTGATTTCTCCATCCAAGTCTCCTTGATTTGAACTGAAGTAACGAGAGCTAATGAGCGATCCTGCTCCAGTGGTCACAGATTGAACCATGGTCAAAACATCACTTGCTTGAGTTTGCTCTTTGCACTGCTCCAATGAATCCATGAGAAAAGTTCTCAAGAACATCAGCTCTTCCTGCACATCTTCAATCAGACATTTAAAAGGAGATATCATGGTGGCGCCATGTTTTAGTAGCTCGATCAAACTGCTCTCTACCTTTATATGATTAAGCTTTAGTTGCACGGAAAAAGGCACGGTAATTTTAGTTTTCCCTTTGGTCTGCTCCAATGAATCCATGAGGAAACTTCTCCAGAATATCAGCTCATCCTTGACATTTACAATTAGATCCTTCAAAGGAGAAATCACGGTGGCTTCATGTTTCCGTAGCTCAATCAGACCACTCTCTACCTTGATAAGATTAAGCTTAACTTGCAAACGGAAAAGCACATGCTCTACTTCAGTAGTCTTAAGTAATGAATTGACAGAAGATTCAGCTTCATTCACTATTGTTTCAATTTCAGTCAAGAGATCATATTGTCTCTCACATTCAGTGTACTGGATCGACGTGTCAATGAAAAACGTTACTAGAAGCAACAATCCCTGGTAGAACTTCTTCACCTCATTCGTAGCAGCAACAATCAAACTACCTTCATCATTCAGCAACTCTTGGAGATGATCGAGAATATATTCAAGAAACCCCATCAAAACCTCATCAATCTTCAGGCTACCAAAGGATGATATCTTTGAGGATTTTAGCATGCTGAAATATGAATCAATGACATCAAAGTCAATAGGAAGAAAGTCCAGAAGCTTTCTCATAGGACAGTTTGATTCCGACGAATCAAAAATGACGGGACACGTTTGTCTGAGTACTGCATTAACAAATTTAAACTTAAGAACCAATTGGCAATATGCAATATCCATTTCCCTTTCCAAATCCCCTTGCTCCAAATCATTTGAAAGAGAATTAACGACAGATCCTGCTTCGGTGGTTACATATAGAAGCAATGACAAGATGTCTGTTATCTTAGCTTGCTCTATACACTGCTGCAATGAATCCATGAGAAAAGCTCCCAAGAACATCAGCTCTTGTTGAACTTTATCAATCAGATCCTTCAAAGAAGCCACCTCGGTGGTTTCGTGTAGCTTAACCATCTCAACCTCTATCTTGACATGATTAAACTTCACCTGCAAAGGAAAATGAGTAGTCTTGTCCACATCCTTATCGTACAAGGAGTAGACCAGAATTGCCGCCTCACTAGCCACATATGCAATATGTGATAGAAGAGAAAATCGATTTTTGTCCTTAGTGCATGGTGTTGGCAAGCTCAGAAGAAAAGTACCAAGGTAAACCAATCCTTGTTGAAGCCATTGCATATGATCACCAAAGGCCACTTTCAAGCTGTCGTCACGACTTAGCAGTTCTTCTAGGTCCTCTCGGAGAGAACAGAGAAAACCTTCCACAACTTCATGAGATATCATTGAAGTTTTTGCTCCTGATGAATTTGAGTGGCCTTTTAGGACTCTCGTATAAATCTGTCTCACTTCAGGTTTAACAGGACTTACTGTTTCCAACAGCTTACAGAACTCAGAATGCACCACGTTTTCCGAGTCCAGACATAAGAAAGAGTGTGCAGCATTGTATGCTACATCCTCAGCATGGATCAAGAGATCACTCATTATTGTCTCGTCCTCATAAACGCAAGAATTTGCAGTAAAAATGAGGAATCTCAGAGAAATCAGCTTCTTTTCAAGCATTTCGCCTTTCGTGATGTGAGGGGCAGTAACATCCTTCATACATTTCCATAGAACCAGCACACTCTCAAGCAAAGAATCTACAAATGTCATCATATCGACAGTAATTCCAATAGTTGATCTCAATGGCTTTGAATCTTTGATTTGCCTAGCAATAAACGCCGGTTTTAGTTTTTTCAACACCTTAGAAATCATTCTTATTGTAACCTTTGTTCGACCTTCATTATTCATATGGCACCATATCTCATAAAAGACATTGTGAGCTCCTTCAAATAACGACTCGATTTTTGCAGAAATCCTATTCTCAGGGGTACGTTTCTCCAATTGCTTGAGAAATTCAGCTACAAAGTTTAGCTGTTTCTTAGCAATCTCCAATTCATTATTCACCAAATTTCCCAAATGTCTACCCTTCACAGAGTCTATACCATTTATAACTGCATTACAAGCATCTGCCGCCATCTGGAATTTCTCGATTAGTAATATACTAATCCTGCAAGTTATAAATTTAAACATCTTTACAACTTTGCACCCTCATTTACAAATACTAATTCAAACCATATCACAGAATCCTAACCATAATTATCAGAAAGCAAAAAAGTAGCACAAGGACATTCATAAGCCACAATTCAGGAGCACATATGCAACAACAACAACAACATAACCAGTATAGGGATCTACGGAGGATGGTGTTTATGCAGCGTTACATCTACATTGTAAAAGTAGAGAGGTTGTTTCCGATGGAAGCTCGGATCAAGTGAAGCATAGGAGCACATATGGACATTCTAAATTCTGGACGACTTAATTTCTCATATAATCACTCAATTAATAGTATTATATCCGAAAGTCATATTTCTTTCTTGCGTTCAACTTTCTTCAAACAATTTACTACAGGGCACGTAAATTTGCACGAAAACGAATTCGTACAGTTTCCCAAACTAAGATTACAAAGTTATTAAGTGTAATCAAACTAAATCAGGTTTATAAAAATAGCCTAATGATGACTTAAAGTGCAAACTCAATTTTTTTTACAACAACTATATAGACTTCGATTTTATCGATTTTCATATTAATTGTTGTTGCTACTGTATATTCTTTTCCTACGTGTTTGATATATATTTTACTCAAACTGAAGGTCGTAAAAAAACAATTTTTCTAGCCTTATAAGGTAGAGGTAAAATATTATCCCAACTATATATAACTAATAACTTACTTTGATTTGATGTAAAGCTTTGTTGAATCAAGCACCAAATCTGCAAATAACAGACATTTAACTAATTCACTTAAATGAAGATAAAAAGTTTGAAAATATTTTTTTTTTAAAAAGAAATTAAATTAAATTGGGGGTCTTACAAATAAGTGAAGATTAATAGGCTCAAATAGACAATCAAAAGAAAATTAAAGCTCACCTTTGGTAATTTTTTTTTTTTTTTTTGTGTGTGCTGAAAAAATAGTGTTTAGAGGAAGAAGACTTTTTGATTAGTGAAAGATAATTTCTTGATTATCATTACTAACTAATACTAATAATGTAGCAAAGAAATTAAACAATGACTAAAAGAGTAGACTGACTAATGAATTGGTCTTTTTTTTTTTTTTTTATAAGTGTATGACAGATAGAGGAATATTAATTAGTATTAATTGTTAGAGGAATATTAATTATAATATGTCATATTGTCTCATTTCATGAAGTCAGAAAACACTAAGTAAAAAATTGATTATTTCCATTTTTTTCTATAATACCTAACATATGAATATGTTTTTTAATGTGATCATTATTAATATTTATATCTTTTAATATTATATATACACGAGTAAACACTTAAATTTATATAAAATTAAAATAATATGCATTATCCTACAACACAATTTTGTGTCTTATGTGACATTCTATATATATTGTACCACGTAGAATGTGTGTTGCTGCTTATTCGATTTTATGCAAATTTAAATGTCTATATGACGGACTCAGATACATTGAATACATCCATATCAAATTAAATATAATTATACAAAATACATTAATTTTCTCTCCCATCTTGCTCGTATTTTTTCAATGTATATAACTTAAATATATTTGCAAAAATACTGTGATGGATTTGAAAAGTTTTCTAACAACAAGATTGTGACTGATAAATAAGAGTCCCACATATTTATAACCACCAAGCAAACAACTCATAAATTAACAAATCCTTTTCACTTTTCCTAGCTAGACATTGTTAAAATTTTTTAGTCGATACATATAGATTAAACATCGATTATATATAATTATACATTTGCTGACCATATTTAATTCAAGTGATTGAATGAACGGTATTTAGATTATTTCTTATATGCTGTCCTACACCTTGCTAGATTTCTAGTTAAGGTCGATATGTGTCCTCGCTTGGTATATTAATATTTTAAGTATTTACTCTTTACTAGAACCTATTTTTTTCCCTATTAAAAAAAAAGAAAAAAGAGTAACCATATATCATTTCCAAGTAATATATACATTAGATCGTTATAGGTTTAATTATTGACACTGATATTAATATATATGAACTCATTATATTATACAATATATCTATTGTATTTTTATGAATTTTATATATAATTATGTTTTTCATCAAAAGTATTGAATTTAAGTAGCATAGAATTCTCCAAAGATCCGTTTTTCTTTAATGAGAGGATGCCTTTGCAAAAAAAAAAAGAAAAAAGAGTGAACTAGTCCCAAGTAAAATGTGTATAACATAAAATTAATTAAAGAGATAAACTATTTTTAAAAAAAAGAATTAAAATAAAAGTAATAACTAAGCTAGAAAATAGATAGAAAAATCAACAATCAACTTATGATGATCTTAAAAGTTGGCGACAAAAAAATAAAAAAAAAATGAAGAATCAACTTAGATGTAGGATTAATCCCAAGCATAGAAAAACTACGACTAAAGGCGGAGTCAAAATTTTTGATAAGAGGTTCAAAATTTGAAAAAAATAGACATACAAAATAATCGAAGAGAACTCGACATCTATTATATATATCTAAAAAATTATTTTAAACATATAAAAATAATATAATTTTCCACCAAAAAAAATTCAGATAAACCCCTTAAAACATATCGTGACTACGACACTGCCTACAATACATTTCACTCTATAAAGTTAAAAGAGCAAATAAACAAGAAAATGAATAGAAAAGACTACTTGCAAAGGTTGCATTTTATTTCCTCATGCACGTAGGGCCTTTCCTCACTACTTACATTATTTGATATATATACGTCAGATTGAGTACATCGATAATTCTTTAAATTTAGAGGTAAATTTTATTTATATATTTGAAGTATAATTTTATTTTAAGAGAGTATTTAAACACGCGATAAAGCGTCTGATATAAACATTTAGCATTATTTTATGTCCATATGCTTAACTAAAACAGATCATAATTATATGTCTAAGTAATATTTAAGAAATTTAAAGAATTATTGATATGAACTGTTTGCTTAGCTTATTATTATTAAATTTATATGTGATATTAGTCTTGTCACATTTTACCGAACGTTAACGTGTCTTAAGGCTAATTAATTAGAATGTCACTTTCTTTCAACTTTAAATTCAAACAAAATTGGCCTAATTTAATTTGATGTTGATTGATCATAATTTCACAATATCTTCATTAACAAGTCAAAATTTTCATTGGTTCATGATCGTGACTACCATTTAATTCAAGTCAAAATTATGAGCTATTAGCCATAATTGTCTCTATATTTATTTTGATCCATCAAATATAAATTTATGAAATCATCGATCGTTTTGATCCAAATAACAACTTAAAAGCTAATGATAACTACTATAAAACTTCAAAAGTTAGATTAATTGTGAGAAATGATAAATATTTTTATAAAATTAATCGAGATACATGTAAGTTGATTTGAATGATACAGCTAATAACAAAAAGAAACATAATAAAGAATACCACATAAATTTTCCAAATAATATTTGGGGAAAATTTGACAAATAATGTTTGTCCATACAATTTGTTATTATTTGGCAAATATTTTTGGCAAATATCCCAAATTTCCAAATACTAGTTTTTTCTAGTATTTGGGCGAAATATCATTATTTGGGATATTTTAAAAATTAAAATTTTACCTCAATCTTTTATCTTTTACAAAAACACCCTCTCTAGTATTTGCTTGCGTTGTATTACATCATTTTTTACGTGAACACCAAAATAGTGATGAAATATTTAGTGAATATTAAATAATGATATGATTGTTGATGAAAATTATTAAAAATTGGCTTTAGGTAACAAAGTCATGTACTTTATCTACTTCACGATGTATGGAATAATTCTTGTTGCACTCACTCCAAATTATCACATTGTTTCAGTGTCATGGACATTATTTGTTATTGTTGTAATTAACATTCAATTGACTTGTAATACAAACTTTTAGTTAGTTTTGATAGTTTTAAAAACTTGTGTGTATAAATCATATTTTTCTAAAAATGTGAAATATATTTCCCAAATTTTATGGCCAAACACATGGTGAAATTTCACTCAAATTTTCACTCAAATAATATTTTTCTAGAATATTTGGAAATCTATGGCCAAACGCTAGCTAAAACTTTAGTTTTTGTAGGGTTAAAAATGCAAGTGACTTTTCCTTTTTGTTCATCATTATATTTGTCTATGTGTTATAAGGGGAGCGTTTAGTGTTAGATTTTTGAAGGACCCCATTTTCATAATTTAAAAGCAAAATATTATTACCATCTTTTTTACTATAAATATAAAATTGTCACATCATAAGAGCAATGCACAAACAACTAGATTAAATCAAAATTTTGTACTCAAATCATTTTCTTTTATCACAAAGTTTTGTACTTAATCCTTTTCTAATCACAGTTTTGTACTTAATCCGGTTTTACTTTCTATTTATTATTCCTACCTCTCCCCTGTTCAATTTATGGTATCTTACTTTCCTTTTTAATTTGTATTTTAAAAATATTTCTTTCATTTTAATTTTCTTTCATATGTATATATATGTGTGTGTGAGAGAGATAAGTATATGCAAATTTTCAAAGTGATAAAGACTACATAATAGAGGCACATGAAAGTACTCACATTTAACATGATTTTCATCTTACAATGTTTAAAATGCAACTCAATTAATTATCAAATATCGTAATGGAGCGATAAATATTAAATCCAATATAAATAAATAAATTGAAATTTTAAACGTATCAAATCAAATATAAAACGTTTGTGGGCTTGGGTAAAAGCTTCTGTTTTTTACACACAAAACATAAGAAGTTACCACTTATTATTATTATTATTATTATTATTATTATTATTAATAATAATAATAAATGAAGATTAGTTTGTTTGATTCAAACCGACCAACTATGATTATAATTTTTGGACAATTTTTCTACACTCGATTGGGCGTGCCTGCATAGATAAGGAGATAAATCATCAAAGTTCAGGTTAAATAATTATTTAATAAAATTTCATAAAATATGATCGGAAGAGGATAATATATACGTAAATTTTAATGTTAAGTATTTCTTTATATTAGGTTTATTTAGGATTTTTTCTGTTAAATTAAATATTTTGAATTCAAGTCATAAATATAAAGTGATCCTTATATATAAAAAAAAGAAAGTGTTTTACTCCAAAGTAGATTTCTTGGCATAAATTTAAATTAGTTATTACAAAAATAAAGTGAATATCAGACAGGAAACCAAATATTATGTATAAGCTAATGTGATTTTAACAATAAAGTGAATATCGACCCATCTTCTTGACCAATTAATGCGTTAAAATGTTACGACTACTTAATCCCTCCGTCTCTAGTTAAGTGTCTTATTTTCATTTTTATCCTATCTCATAAAGAACAACTCTTTCATTATTTAGTATGATTTTTTCAGTCAACATTCTACGTGACAAAGTTAAAAAAACCACAAAATTGATATATATATATATATATATATATATATATATATTCAAAAGATTGCACACTTAGGTTCATCTTTTAGTTAGTTTCTTGAATACATATTAAAAAAGAAAGAAAAAAGAACTTTATTGATGCCAGTTTATTCATGTTGATATGCTCATAATTCACGTTCTGATATACAGTGTGATACAAGGTTGTCATCATGCTATACAATAACACCTGTGTAAAAGAAACTCATTAATGCCAGTTTATTCATATCGATATACATAATTATTCATTCTCTGATATACATACACTCTGAGATACAAGGTTGTTTGTAGTGATATACAACAATACATATGTAAGAAAAAGAGTTAATTGATGTTGGTTTCATCATGTTGGTGTATCACTTTTCAATATACACACTGAGATACAAAAATTTATTCGCGATGATATACAGTAACATATATACATATATAAGAAAAATTCATTAATGCTAGTTGTAACAGATCGATATACAATGATATATAGTGCTTCATATTGATATACAAAATGATATATATTGTTGTTTATCATAATACAAAAAGGGATAAGGTATTAATATCCCTACTTATACCAAAATATCCACCATGAGAATCGATTTACCAACTAATCCGCTGCTAAATAAGATTAGCATAAGATTTTCCTTTACAGAATCTATTGATCTCAAATAATTCAGATTCGTATAGTGTAAGACTCATTAAAGAGAGAAAAAAAAAATTTCTTATACCAAGAGTTTCTACGTTCTCAAAATCCAAACTCACATAAAATTTAACTGAAGCCGGATAAATATATATGATCCAGATTCATATCGCGTAAGATTCAAAGAAAAAAAGAAGTCTACATTTACGATGATCAACCCCATCATACTCCTTGGTGGTAAAAATCTATTTAATGTAAATATGTAAACGTAATGATTGTATATGTACTATTTATAAAACTAAGAATAGATAAAATTAAAATATTGGATTCATATTATTTTTATATATTATATAGTATATGATGATGAATGAATCTCTGTAAAGTAAGGTTTCCACCAAAATGTGTTTTGAAGGATTGAAGAGTTGCCATCAACAAGATTGTGCCAAAGCAAAATTTGTGACTGACACATTAGAGTCCCACCTATTTATAACCAAACAAGCAAAACTCATAAAAATTAACAATTCATTCCCCACATATACTCTGGCAAATATGAATCAAAAGAATAGATATAACTCTTTTGACCATAACCCTAAAAATAAAAATTCATTTTTTTTGGTCCTTTTAACTTAATTTTTTTTTTTTGGTTATATGACTTGTTATAGGGATAGGGCCAAATTGAGGGTAAGTGGAAGGTGATGTCTAGTCATGAAAAAGATTTTTTTTAAAAAAAACTGATTTTTGTGATTTTAATTCTTCTGAAACTTAACTAATTGTATAACATCTTTATTGAAATTTGTAAAAGATGAGATATAAATAATATTTCTAGGTATGACAGTATATGTATCACAATACTCCTTATTTCTTGTAGTTTAAAGTTTTGTCAGGCTTTGCCCATCCTTAATTTTGCTTTTTGCATGCTACAAAAAAAAAATCATGAATATTGTGAGTTGTGATATTGTATGATGTAGGTGATTTTTGTCTATCTGTCTAATTTTTTCTTATTAAATGAGTAGAGTCATCTGATATGTTTATTGTTGGGAGGTAGCAAGTAAGGTTGATAAATCAGAGGGTGTATGCATCAATATGAGTTCTTTTTTGGTGAAAAATCATATATATAGAATATAGATGTTGAATTTCATTTATTTTTTGGTGTATTTATATGATAATCTTGATCATATCGATGATAAATGAGAGGGTGCATGCACCAATCTGAATTCTTTTTGGTAAAAATTTATATATATATATATATATATATATATATATATATATATATATATATATAATATAGATGTTGAATTTCATTTATTTTTTGGTGTATTTATATGATAATATTGATTATATCGATGGTAGTACGTATAGAGTGAAGTAGTCAAGATGGGCGCAAGCTAACCTAATTAGTGAGATGATAAATTACATGCATTTGAATTTTACAATGATTATATAATTTACCTTAGGATATAATTTACCTTAGGACTCACAAATTAAAATATGATTAAATATGTATGATCACTTGGTTCAATGATGGTTTATTTTGTATTTATTAATTTGATGTAAATATTACGTGCGAGCAAATATTTATCGTCATCCATATTTTTTTTTAAAAAAACATGAACATTGTGACATCAATGTAACAGTACCTTTATATATAGGAATTAGGATGGATTTTAGAATAAATGTAGTAATTATTATTTGAATGATTAAATCTCAAGCTTGTTTAAACTTTACTTGTTCCAAAATTATGAATTGTTGAATTCATTTAAATATATTGCTAAAACAATATATATAGTGCTAGCATCTCAATCAATCAACTATGGTTTGTTATTAAATGGTGAGTTAAAATCAAATCTTTGCAACTTTGATTTTTTAAAAATAAATAAAGAGTAAAGAGGGGTGGGGTTATTATATAGACAGGCATTTCAATTTTCAATTGTGTTTAAAGTAATATATTTTTATTGAAAAAAAAAGTAATATATTTATATAATAACGAGCAGGCGGGAAATTATGGTAGCTAGTGCCTAGTATGGAATTAAAAAAATAATTACTCTAGCTTATTTATAAAGTATAATTCAGATAATTTTATAAATATAATTATTAGTTGATTGACGACCCGATAAAATTAATGCTCCCCTAGTTTCAATTTATTTAACACGATTCAGAGTGTATTTAGATTTTTAATTTTTTTTAAAAATAATTAGATATTTAGAAATTATATTTAAAAATATAAAATCGCAATAATTAACATACTTTCATAAGAAGATCTGGAAAGGATAATGCATATATAGATTTTTGCTGAAAATATATTTCGGCAGACATCTATAAAGTTATAAATTGAAAGAAAAAAAACTATTCAGTTATTCAAATAATAACTAAAATAAATAAATTGAAATAAAAGAAATAAATAACCTAATATACAAATACACTATTAACATTAAAAAAAAAATTATTCATTTTTTTCTTAGCCAACAGGGGCCTCTCACAAGATAATGTTCAAATTTTCTCAGATAATGATGATATTATATATTTTGCTTATATAATAATTAATAATTTGACAACTATACATTTTTAAAATCATTACTATTTTAACACAACTCTAATAGTAAATTATAAAATAAAATAAAGCCATCCACGCCTCTTCAATTTTCAAGTAGATATAAAATTTGCACTTGCAGCCTTTACGTACAAGACAATAAGCATGGGGATATTCAAAACTTTTTATATTTATTTATCCGAAAAATAAATAAATATTTAGTATCACGATTCTGAATCTCATATCGATAAAATAAGAGAGATATGATGTACATACAAGGAAGCAAACCTTAAATTTCAATAACGCATTTTTAAAATATATGAATCTAAATTTAAAGCAAATAATATCGTTAAATGATCGAACTGTTGCAATATTATTAATTAATAGAAACATGTTCTGTTAGGAGCACTTTTTTCTTAGAAGAATGTTTTAATAACATTTTTTTTCAACTGCTTAAATTAAAAATAACTGATAAATATAAAATTTATGTATAATTCATATATATTGCGATTGTAAAAGAAGAAATTGTATAATGTTTAGTAACTAAGGTGGTGTAAGCTAGTGTCATGGTTTTTTTTTAGAGTGAAATCAATTATTTTATTTAAATTTATTTTTATATTTATACAGCTAACACTGATAGAAAATCATAAATATCAAAAACAAAATCGATATTTCAAATTCAAAAGTGACTTTCGAAATATCATGTCTCATATAATTTATTGTGATTTTAAAAAATAATATTAAGAAACTATTACGAAGCAAAAGTGTGTTTTCTTTGCACAGGGAAGCTTCTAATCATCATGTAAATCCAAAATGTGACATGAATAAACAAAACATAGTGGAGTACTAAATATGCACGAGAGTTATGATGATCACATTATATAAAAACAAAAAAGATTTTAACTTTTATATAGTAATATTTTGCTAACAAAAATTAGTTACCAAGTTCATAGCTTTTTATGTGGCTAATTAAATAACTTGTAACTTAAAATAATAATTTTGTCAATAACTTATTGTTAATTTGTACAATCTTAACCTTACGATTCGTTACTCGTTTTAGACCTCCATATTAAAAAAATATTCATGTCCAAATATCAGGCTTTAATCATGATATTCAAGGTGTGTATGTTTAACGTTGATGGTGTTAAAGAATTTAATATACATCAAATTCTCGTTGAATAATTCTTCATTTTATATGAATTGAATAATTACATCATTACAGCTCAATCTATCTTTCGAGAAATTGAATAAAAACCATAATTCATTTGAAAAAACCCGAGTTAAGGAAAATGTGAATGGAGAGGCATAGGATTCCCAAAAACCCTTTTACCTTTAACAAGAGCATGCCCTTTGCATCAAAAAAGTGAAGTGTAATGTAACAATAAAAATAAAATTAAAATTTAGAAAAATAAAGAAAGATAATAAAAAGAGGTGTAAAATCAACAATCAACTTATGACCTTAAAAAGGTAGCTAAAAATGTCACAAAGAGAAAGTGGGTGCCCACACGTATGCTAAAAATAAAATAAATTGAAAAAGATTAATTTGCACAAGTTTCATTTTTCATTTCACACGTGGGGCCTTTTAAAATTACTTTTCTTGTATTTTTCTTCCCTTTTTAGCCTATTAATATGTTTTATACATGCAAGTACCACTACTAACTATAATTTAATCGTTTTGATTTTGATTTGATATGAAATTTTTAAAATTAAATAATATGTTTAAATTTTTAGTTTTAAATAAGATATGTTAAAATATTATTTATTTTATAATTTTAAATATTATTATATTCAGAGTGGAAACTAAAAAATATTCAAAAAAGAGAAAAAAATCAAATATTCTTTTTGAATCAAACAAAAAAAAATTAGAAAAAATATTAAAATAGTGGGAGTATTAAGTATACAACATAATGGTGAAAAATCTCACCTTTAAGAAAAATGAAATAATGTGAAAATCTAGTGATCTTAAATACTATATCATAATATTTATGCAGTTATAATTTTTTTAAAATTTAAAATAACATGAAATGAATGAATTTAACTATTCTTAAACGTAAAAAGTATGTTATTGTTTTCTGAACTAATTAATTTATTTTTTTACATAAATTGAAACAAAAAAATAGAATTAGATCATAATTGAAATCCTAAGAATGATAAATTTAAAGAAAAAATAAGTAATTTTATACTTCAAAGATTTTAAGTGCATGCATTAGTGCAAAGTATGCATGTAACTTTTTGGATAATGTTTTTTTTTTTGTTTCATTTTGATTTTAAGAAAAAGGAAGTTAGACAAGATTGTGCCTAATGCTTTTTACATACCACTTTCTTTTAAATTCAAAATTAATTTTCATAATATTTTATGTTGATTCGTTGACAATTTGGTAAAAATAAGCAACATCCATTAAAGTTTTCGTTTTCACTATTTCATTACTCTTAAGCTAATAGATAGTTATTTGAACCCACGATTGTATCGAGATAAATAAAATTTTATTATTTTTATTCTTAAATTTAATTTTCATTAAAAAAAAATTAAGGGTATTTAATGTTTTTCACCACAAAATCATGAAAAATTTGTGCTATTAGTTACATAATTTTTTTCAATTATTTCTATTCGAATTAGCTCATTGAAAAAGCACATGCGAAAAATCTATTTATTGTTAAAAATATCGAAATCTTTCAAATTATTTTAGTGTAAAAACACTATTATATATTTTTCTTTTTCTCATCAATTCAATCAAATATATGTAAAAATAAGCGACTGATCATTTTTCATGAATAGGACAATTGTCATTTTTATTAGTGTCCTCGCTATAAAAATTAATCTTATTTAGGAATACTTCCTCTTTAAATAAAATTTATACGATACAAATCAAAATTTATCAATATTTTTAATATAAGTATCGAACTCCGAACGAAAAGCTTCAAGTTTTATTGTGATTTGTATTTATTTTTTTTAATTCCACGTCAAACTTTAATTTTGTAGGGTAAAATGCAAGTCTCTTTTCCTTTGAGTTCATCATTATATTTGTGTACCTTTCTGTGATATTCGAACTTGATTAGTTGAAAAGTAAAAAATATTATAAGGTGGAGCGTTATAGACTATAGTTTTAGATTTTTGAGGGACCATATTATATATTATCCAATTATCGAAGGTAAAAATTAAAATCATTATAACCTTTTTTTTTTCTGTAAATTAATTGGCACATGATAAGGGCAATGCACAAACAACTAGATAAATCTAATTTTGTACTTAATATGTAGTAATTACTTTCTCTTTTTTTTCCTAAATAAAGTTAGCTCATACGCACTTTCCCTCCGTTTCATATTAGTTGTTAACATAATTAAAATAATATTTCTTCTATTTATTTTTATTTATTAGATATTGACTAATTGATATATTTGACTAATAAATGAAATGACAATTTTACTGTGATAAATTTTAAATATAACAAATTAAATATTTTTTTGAAAAATTTAATAAATTGTGAAGTGACAATAGTTAATAATAAAAGTAAATTAGGAACTACGTCTTAAATTATCTCTTGAACCATAAAATTTAAAATAGTTTTAGTACATTATAAATATTTATAAATTTAAGATCATAAAATTTATAAATTTAATGCTTTATGAAATATAAGACACAACAAATAAAACGAAGAAATTATATTTTTTCAGATACTTTGTGTATTTTATTCGAGCTACATTTTATTATATTATATGTAGCTAAGAACCATTTGTTGACAAATAAAGTCATGTTTTTTTAAGTTACGCTACTATTTTTTTTCCCTTTGCTTTTATAATTCTTTTTATCTTTTTTCATTTGACTATATTTGTTTGAATTTTTCATTTGAAAATTAAGGACATAAAGAACAGAAATGGACCCTTATTTAAAAGAAAAGTGATCAGAGAGCACGTTTGGAACTGCAGATAAATATATTCCAAAAGAAAAAAGAATTTTTATTTTTTTTAAAAAATAACTTTGGCTAAAACTTTCTCAATTAATTAAGAAAAATTAGGTGAAACAACAAACTCAGACCTAATATTTACTTGGGCGTATGATATATCAGTTGATATAATATATTTCACTATTATTATATTACAGATATAATATATTCTATTATAGAATCACACTCTCGAAAACTTCCTCTGTTACACGCTGATGGCTGATGGATTAATAACATGTCTGATTAACGTTTTGCAAAATTTAAATTATTTTCTTTTAAAAGAAAATATTAATTTTAAATAGTTGAGATGTTTGATCAAGCTTTTGAAGAACAAAGCATTTTTTAAATAATAACAAAAGATATTCTTCATATGGTAAATAATACTTCTTCCTCATAAGTATTTTGTAACAATATTGATCAAGCACAACTCCTTGTTTTAATATTGACAAAATTAATTTTCAAATTGCTTAGTCACATGCAAATGTTATTAGATGAATTTTTATTTTTAAAAATAAATTTATTCCACTTAATTAACGGAGACACAACTTAAATAGCGGCCTCAAAAAAAGGCTATTTGTGCAAATATCCTTCGGTGCTCTTTGTAGGTCCATTTAAGTTTAAAAAAGGACCATAAAGTAAGGAGAAAACAAAAAAAGGTTATGCTAATAAGTCCAACTTAGTATCAAATCAAATGAAGATTATCATAAGGTCATTGAATATTTAGAATTAAAATGATCATTAGTGTTTTTTCTTTTTGTTCATAATAGTTGGCACAAAATGACCCTACATGTATTTTACATTTTATTTGATTATAATTGCAAGAAAAAGAAAGTGCATTCACTTGAGGCTCCTCCTAATCAATAGGTGGCTCTAGAGTTGACATGATGAGGGCTATTTTTGCAAAAAAAAAATGAAAGCCCCACCCCACCCTTAGTACAAATCAATCTCTTTTGGAACTTGGGCCTCACTCCCATCTCCCACTAACCATCTTTTCTTCTTTATATATAATAATAATCATGCTTTTATTCTTACTAATTTGGGGTTTTCTACACTATAAAGCAACCTAATAAAGCCTAAACAAATAACTTTAATTATATTTTTACAAATTTAGTAAGTATAATTAATGTATACATTATATACCAATTATATACTGATACGCTTGGTGTGATAGATAAAGGGAGATAATTCTGAGACAATTACTTAAAACCTTTTGGTCCCTTGTTTGTTTTAAAGTTTGGGATAATTTATCTCAAACAGTAACAGATGGCATTGAGATAACTTATTTATTCCTCTAGATGAAACATTTTGGAATGACTTATCTTTGGAATAAAATAGTTCAAAATGACAAAATTATCCTCTCGAATCATTTATAGTTTTTTATGCATCACTTTTCACTTATGATGGATATTTTTATAAATAAACAACTTATTATTACAAATCATGTGATGCATATTATTTTTAATACAATAAATCGAACATTCACTAAGAAATTATACCGAAATAACTATCCCCAACATAACACCAGCATAACTAATCTTAACTAAATTAAACATAACTAATCCTATCATAACTTTCTAGAAATCAAACGATCTAACCACCTACAACTACAAATAGTTATGGCGGGAAATAGCGATGTCAAATGAGCTGGTCGATGATATTTACATCAATATTTAATTTCTTAATTTTTACTACTAATTATTTACTCTTTATACAATCTTTATTTTTAGTGTTAGTGAATTGGGTATTTTATACTTAATGCTCCATCGTATTTTGACTCTTTTAATTTTATTAATCCTAAACCATATATTTTTGTATTGTCAAGGATAAAATGATTTAATAACTGAATTTAAGCTAATATGATCTAGCATATGATTAAATATCTCTAAACTTTTTTAGTGGTGTCTAGGTTAATCATGATTACTCTTCATATATAATTTTGAATAAGCAAAAATTGAAGAAAAAAAAAACAAATTCAAGATTGGATTAATGGCTCTTTTTTATTAACCTTTTTTTTTTCCAATTCATTTATTTTATTTAATATAATTTTTTTTAGTGATATGCATTATGATAAGGTAGGGAAAATTGCATTAGAACTAGGCCAGCCACATTTCTTTTTCTTTTTTTTCAGAATAAATGGGTCTTACCACAACATTAAAAAGATATAAATGATTTATTAAGATATAGAGAAATCTACTTTGCAAAAATAAAAACTTTAATTTTTGGCCTACCATTTTTTGCTACTAACGCTCCCAACAATATCATTCTTATTTCCTATGGTTTTTCATCATTTAATTTCCCCACACATGAAAATATTACATTTAAAATAAATTCAAGAAAATTCCACAAATCCCTTTTTCTTTTTTCATATGTGTACTCAACAATACAAATAGCCAATATAGTTCCACACATTAGGTTTAGGTAGGGTGAGGAGTCCGCAAATTTTATAGTGATATTATTTTTGATATATATCCAGTTCGAGTAAAATTATTTTTCATAAATATATTAGAAAGAAATACAATCGTCAAAAAGTATAATGAAGGAGTTAAATAGTTAGCGTATAGCAAAATATTTATACTTTCTAGCCAATATGTGTATATCATATGTATAATATACAGTGATTGATTATTATTATTGAGGGTTATCGAGTATTTATGTTGATTTCTCATTAAAGTATCATCTGATTCAACATCGCCCCCATACTAATTGATTATGTTGTCACAAGTACTAAAAGAGAAGTGGTCAATTAGCTTATATAGACTTCAATGATCAATTCAAAATCTCAAGAATGATATGATTAAAAAAAACCATTCAAGCTCATTATTAGGGTATTTGGCTCTAGGTTGAATATATTCTACCAAACTAAGACTCATTCAAGAATCACTTCAAACAAAAAATAGAGCTAAATGATATCATCACATGATACAATATTATATAGTATGATAGGACATCAAGTAAATTACAAAAAAAAATAAAAAAAGTTACTCAAGACAAATATGAAGACCATATACTAATGTTTTCTTGTTTTTTTCAAAATCATATCAAATTTTTTGCAAAAAAATGACAAAATTAAAGCATATTTAGAGGATATATATTCTTGCATGTGTAGGGTAATATATATATATATATATTTCAACTTTGCAAAAAGTAGGCTGGGAATGTAGCAATATGTATATATATATAAGTTGCTTTTTTACATAGGGTTCCCATCAATATTTTTTACTCTTTTGGTGGCTATTTGTGGGACAAACTTCCACCGACCCCCTTTGGCTTCTTCATCTATCTAATTTACCTTTTATGTGTTGTTATATAACATTAGATTCCCTCTCTGAAAAGCTTATTTTCTACATACCTTTCATTCTTTCTTTTCTTCTTTGCCTTTTACTTTATGGATAAATGTATAGTAAGTAGTAAAATGCAATATCAATGGGAATAATACACATCATGTTATGTTGATTGAATTTGAAATAATATGAACAACGTGAAAATCAATCAGAAGTCAGTTCAAAATCTAGAGTTGTGAGTTCAAAATAAAGTATGATTGACTAATCGTATGATATGTAATGCATTTTAAATTCTTTTTTTGTATCAAGTCGATCAAGTAATGAATCCAGCTGAACTCACATAACTCATTGTAAATAATCCACCTATGAACCAATAACATGTACACACACAACACGTCTTTTTTTAGGGCCTTTTCTTCAATTAGGGTCAGATACCTACTTTGGAGTTCGACTAATCAAGTCACTTCGCGATGTTCCATTTGATGATAAAAACGCTTCCTCGCAAAAACAACTTTATTTCTAATGCTTTATTAAGAATTGATCCTTTTATTTTCAAAACTCGAACTGATATATCTAATTAAGAATGGAGAAATACTTATGACTTATTCCGGTAAGACCTTTCATATATGTGCAACTATATATGTTTATAGGTTCCACTAGGGTTGTAGTGTTGTTCTTAGGTTAAAGCAATAAGTGGGATATTTCTCTATCAAGCACAAAGACAAACAAAGTCGAATAAGACGGCCAATACACACTTTAGGCTTTAGCAGCACCAGAGTAGGCCTCCACCATATACTGTTCCAATTTCATTTAAAAAAGATGTATAATTTATAACATATATATTTATACACATTCACTCAACTCGTGTCACACATATTTCTTTGACAAATGGCACCAATTATCCTTTTGAATATCTTGATATAAAGTATTAAGTTTATCTTAAAATTGAGCTTATTCGACTCAAAAAGTTAATTTCTGAGGATAGAATTGTCTACAATTATATAAAGATGTTTACATCGCTAAGCGAGTAGTTGATATGGGACTCCACACACACCCTACACAACTAGGTTTGTCCATTGGGTGGATAAACAATATAAGCTGGGACTCAATATCCATACGGTAATGATCGGGATGAGCCTAACTCTTATACCATGATAAGAAAAAAGAAAGTGAACTCTGAATTTATTTCAATCTCAAAAGCTAGTTCACGATTCACAAGTGAGGATTGTCGTATAGGAGCCTTCCATCCCAAGTAAATTTGAAATACAATTTAGTAATCAAATTTGGTGACTTTTTTGAGAGAAAATAAGAAGATGGGGTCAATTTGATAAAGATATAGAACTTGCTAGAGACCTAGAATGCAACAAATAACCAAAAAATTAAAACCAAAGAGAGTAGTTAAGATATATACTCATGGGGATATATTGATTGTCCTTTTGTCTTTAATCAAGTTTATTTATTTATTTATAGAAAATGAAAGCATATAGTACTTGATAACCCTAGCAATAAAATATGAAGGTGGTACATGTTATAGAACTATATATATATGAAATTGTTCAAATATATTATATACAATTGAAAGAAGCCAACATTTTGTCTTCTAATTAGCTAACCTTTAATTTGTCAAAAGGTGTAGTATGTTTTGATGATCAAATGGGACAATTTGCAGAGTAAGTGGAGGGACTTCTTTGTTGACATAGACCAAACAATCGTAATATCACTAAAGATTAAAGTATTCATTCATTTTAATAAGATATTTCGAATTTAAATTTAAAAAATAACATCATTTTAATAAAAATCACTTTACTTTAAAGTAGAATCACTTAATTTTCAGTACAATATACTGAATATCGAATAAAAAAAAAGTATTAGTAGTATGAATAGTTCCAAATCGTTTTAATCATTTTGAAGTATACTAAATTAAAATGCACTATGAGCTAGATGGCCATTGTATTATATACCCCACAAGGTTTAGTTTTCAAAATGGACACCTTTTTTTTTTAGGACAATTTCATGTGTTAGAAAAGAAATTAAGTTTATGAATTAACTAGAAATGCAAATAATTTTATTTAATAAGGGTCCATTTCTAAAAGACATGTAGAATGTTCATTGAAAAATTCATTTAACCAAACAAAAAGTAGAAAGAAAAAAAAGCATTAAAAAACATAAATGTCACATTTGATATAATCAAAGATTAAGATAGCAATTATGGCCCCAATTTTCCCTTTGGTCGAATACGCGTTAGACAGAAATATTGACTTTTAACAAAAGATGAGTTAATTAATGACGTTTTTTTCAATTAGAAAAAACTCTTAATTACAATTATTTTCAAATTAAATTTATATATTTGAACTTAATTAAAGCTAAAAAGATGGTTAGCTATGAGTCTATGGTTAGCATTATCCTTATAGGTTTGAGAAACACTTATATTTTAAAAGAATTGTAATTAAGAATTTTTACTTCTAGCTCAAAAATATGCGTATATTTAGTCGAATATATTTAAATCGTTGTATTTTTTTTTTTTTTTTATGATTGTATGATTATATACCACACTCTTCTAGAAGAATTTGTATTAAAGTTATGGTTAGGATTTTACTCATTAATTTAAGGTTAAAGATATTTTCATGACATTTTCTATACAAAGTATAGAAATTTGATGAGATTCCAATTTTAGTTTATACATATGGAAGATAGTCACTATTTACTTGTTAATGCACAATTGATTATTACTACATTTTTTTGCGATAAAATTCGAATTTTGAGAATCAATTTGTTTTTGAATTTAATCATAATTCAAAACATGCAATCTTTAAAAAAAATAAAATATTATATATTTAAAAGTATATGTAAAATATATTATAAAAACAATAATCAACGATTCAGATACTTAAAAAACATATAAAAAATTATTATACTCTTCAGTACAAAAATATCATCATATAAATTAAAACGAAGTAAATATTTTCGAACAAGTCTAATAAAAAACTAATTACAACAGTATGAACAAAAGCTATACATGACTTTTGACCATGCATCTTATACAGTACTCAACCCACATAGCTTGGTCAAACTAGAACCAATCATGTGAGCTAATAGTTGGGTAATAGCATCCACAAATTGAAAATAAATATGAAGTTTACTTATATTAATAACAAGTATAATATTTTAGAAAAATTATTTTCAAGGATTCATGTATTTTTTACCATATATTTTATTAATAATTTTATTTTAAAATAGAACCGATCGAAGATATGTTAGAATAACAGTTTCTCTAAGATGAGATCTACATATACTTAATTTATTTTCATACTTCATTTATAATCATAAAATTTTATCGAGTATATTATTATTGTCGTACTTTTCTATTAATTAATTTGTTAAAAGGGAAAGGCATCTGTACTTCAACTTTTATGAATACAGTATTTATAATGTTTATTAACTAATTTTATATTATCCTGAACATACATACAACTCAGAGTGATTAAGGGTCAAAAACTTAAGTTTGACTACACATTAATCAAGAAAGGATTTTAGAAGTAGAACATTTGATTCTTTTAATTGGGCACATCCAACTTCCAAAAAGGTAAATTGTACTTCAATACTTAATATTTCATTTAATTACAATAATTTCCCAAATGTAATATTTAATTAGCACATTGCTACTTTAGGTTTGTTACTCTTCTTAAATAATCCATATACCAAAATCATAAATCTAAAAAAATGGGGGTACTTTTAAGTATATTACTCATAGGATATTCGCGAGGCTAAGGAATTTTAATCAGTTTATTTTTCTAGAGGAGTTATTATTTTTTTTAGTAAAAACACTACGTTCATTTTGAATACAAGAGTCGAGTTTATCAATTCATTCAAGTTATCGAAGCATTTTTGCATTGATTGAGTGTCTAAGTAAGAGTCACTTTCATTTGTTACGCTTCATGCACTTGTTTTCTAGTCAATTCATATTTTCTAATCTAATGAGATGTATTTAACTCTGTGTGACAATATAGGTGGTGACATAGTGATGGAACTGCTCCGCCGTTAATCAGAGGTTTTGGATTCGAGCCTTGAATATGAAGAAAATCTTGTTGGGAATACCACCCCGAATGAGCCTACAGTGCATGAACGATCCGAATTTAATTGACACTCCAGAGTAGAAATAAAAATACCCGCTACATATATATAGATATATATATATATATATATATATATATGATTATAGATGCAATGTGAGCATGTTTACAACTAATGTGTGTTCATTTATCATAATTGAAAGATGGGGAACCAAAATGCTTTTATTGAAACTTGAAGGTGGGGGATGGAATTAATTAATTTTGATGACCTCCATGAAAGCTATTTGACAAGCTATAAGGCTAACTATAGAAGACAAAAAATGTCAATAATTTATTCAAACAAATAAATCCAAACTCATCACTAATTTGAATTTTAAAGCTATACCAATTAAGTTGATGGACCAAATATCATATGCCACACAAAATAGTCACTACTGTTCCCCTTTGGCTTTTACTTTCTTATTAAATATACATCTTTACTTTATATTATTTCTTTGGTAACTATGTGAAATAATAAACTTTGTTTGTATTATTATCATCCTGAAAATTATGATGATTTATATCAATAAAATAATACGGTAACTAAGAAAATATATGTATAAGACGAATACTACAACATATACATTGTCCGTATAGGCTCCCACCCAACTTAAACCTGTCAAAAAGTGAGTCAAAGTTTAACTATCTACTAATCTTCTAGTCTAATCTCTCATTGTTCTGAAGTTACAACATGTCTTAGTCATTCCTCCATTGAACCACGTGCGATGTTAAACTTGTATTGTTAATTCTAAAAATTGTTCTTACACAACATATCTCCTATCTAAATGTTAGGACCAGAAATAAGCAGGTGTAAATGCGGAAGCTAGAAAAGCAAACCTCAAAAGACCACGAGTAAGAAGACAACGAGAAATATACCAAAATATTCAAAGATTTAACGTGGTTCGGTCAATCGACCTACGTCCACAAAGGAGATGAACAATTCACTATAAATATGAGAGTACAAATACAGAGGGAAACAACCTCAACCAATTCACTCGGAATACATGGGAGGTTCACACAAGTGATAACATATCAAGCTTGTGACCCATAAATTCTCCCCCTAACCAAAACTCTCAAAGTCCTTAAAACTACATTGTGAATGTTAATTAAGTTAGAAGGTTCATGTCTCTATTTACAGAGTCTTAAACCTTTTCCTACTAGAAAAATGATTAGCCAATCCAAAACCTTTTTCCTAAAAGGAAAACCTATTTATGGTAAGAAATCCGGACGAATAAAACCCAACACTAAAGGGATTAAAATCGTTCAAAATAAGAATTTATCAATAATTACGCGATGGAGATGTTATCTCCTCCCCCTCTTTCTTTTTTCTTCCCTTCAAATGTAAAAAAAAAGTTTGAATTTTGACACCCAAGCAATATTTAAAGATTATTATTAATTTTTGGTCTTTAAAAACAAGAACTAAATTCCATTTATACTCACATAAAAGTGGTGAAAATATTGATCAGATCACCAGGCTGGACTGACCACATGACCATATGCTTAATTATACTTTTTCAAAAATATTGTGAGACCCTATTTAACCCCCCCCCCCCCCCCACTCACGTGGGTTGCAACCCCTCCTTTATTTATTTTTCATTCAAGTAGAAAAACACCCCCCACCCACCCCCATCACAAATCAAGTAAAAATTTGAACTCAACAAATGCACATATATAAATAAATTATCATAATGCATAGTAGTTGGGTCACGTATGTTGTCAAGTAGTACTATATAAAAAAAATGAATTTATATTATACTTTGTAGTAATGAGTATTAAGTTTAAGCACATACCTTTTTATAGAATCATTCTACTATTATATAGTATTTATTCCTTATCTAGGGCAATACTTAGAGCCTGTTTGGCTCAGCTTAAAAGCTGGTCAAACTGACTTAAAAGTTGATTTTTGACTTATTTAGTTGTTTGACAATACTCAAAATAACTTATTTTAAGTTAAAAAAAACTTATTTTAAACTAAAAGTCAAAAGTTGGGGTAGGGGTGCTTTTTTTTTTAGCTTATAAGCTGTTTTAAGTTGACCATATTTTTATCTTTTTGCTCTTAATATTTTTATACAATCTCCAAATTACCCATATAACCCTAACATTTCTTTCTTCCATTTTTCCCTTTTCACGTTTGACATAACAACTTCAGCACTTTTATCCAAACACATAACTGCTTATTTTAAAAATAAGTTTCAGCACTTTTAAAAGTAATTTTTTAAAGCTGCTTTTATTAAGCCCATCCAGACGGGCCCTTAATTATTACTCCTATTCAAAAACAACTTTTTCATATTCTGCATTTTCGTACATGTCTTTTAATTTTAATTATTTATTCTAATTTAATCTAGTAAAGCCTTTATTTTCTATAATAACATTTCACTATAATAGTCAAGTGTGCTCTATAACTATGAGATTTGTGTAAGCACTAAAAGTAAGAAAGATTTTGTCTATTGAAATACTATCTTATCAAAGTGTTAGCCCATCAGTTTATTTTTCCCACCTAATATGTGATAACTATTTTGAAATCAATTAATTTAAAGCTTTTCACGTGAAAAGTAAACACGCTCCAATAAACGTGACTTGATCATAGGAAATACATCATTACTCAAATATTATTCAGTTAATAGACAAACTAGAAAGAGAATTGTCTATAATGAGATTTGGCGTTAACACTAAATGTGAGTAGGATTTGTTCGTGTAAATATTCTCTTTTTCACGTGTCACACCATTGTTTTGGTTTCCCATCTGATGTGTCGTAGCCACTCTGAAATCCGATTAATTTGAATTTGAATTGATAAGTTTCATGAATATAATCAAAAGTGCATTCTGATGAACGTTAAGTACTTTATAAAAAATATGGCTCTTTAAATACTATCTATAAACACGCTCTAAGAAACGTGACTCCATAGAAAATACATCAATACACTCTAATAAACACGACTTCATAAAAAAAACATCGCTTTTCAAATACTATCATCAAACACACCCTAATAAACGTGACTCCACAGAAAATACATCAATCTTCAAATACTATTCACAAAACACATGAATCCATAAAAAAACAATCACTTTTCAAATACTGTCATCAAACACACTGTGATAAACATGACTCGATAAAAAAATACACCGCTCTTCAAATACTATCCACCTAAGTCATCATATACAAACTAGAAACATCATAATTCACACATACATACATACACACTAGAAGAAGAGAAAGTGGGAAATGATGGTAGTTTTCTACTAATGCCTATTAATTATAGTCTCATGGAATTCAGTGTTATTTTTCAAACTTGCCTAACAATACCCCGCGCCTAAAAGCAAAGAATCCGTTGATTATTTTAACTATCTCTCAATTTCCATTTCTATTATACCCTACACACAAACACACCATTACAATCACACAAACAAAGCCCCTACTTTTTTTTATTTTTTTTGTAAGAGCAAAAAATTATGCTCTTTTGAACACTCCACCCCACCCCCCCATAAACCCCCTTCACCCCCTTTTCTTGATTTTTTGCTTAATATCATACAAGATTACCATAAAAATACAATCTTTAAGGTTTTACATACCTTTAGATCTACGTTTAGTATACCCCCAAGAATCAAGATTGTTTTTTTTTTTTCATTTTTTCACAAATCTCGAGGAAGTTTTTTTTTTTTTTTTGGGTCCAATGGTAATAAAGAATCTTAATTTGGATTCCATGGGTGTTGTTTGAACTTTCTTGGGGCAAAAAAGGTGGAGTCTTGGGGGTTAAAAGTCAGAATCCTATGCAAAAAAAATAAAAAAAAGATTGTATTTTTAGTTGTGAGGTGTGTTGTTCAATTCTTGAATAAGGATTAGTGAGGGTAGTGTTGAACAGTTTTTGCTTTTTGTGAAAATTGTAAAATACCCTTTTGGTTCTTTTTATATAACATTCACCCAAAAGGGTGTTTTTTTTTTTTATAATTTTACTATAGCATGCTTGTGTTGAGGGAACAAAGAAGGAGGAAAATATGCAGAGTGGTATGAAGAAAAGGGTAACTACTAATTCTAGTAGTAATGGAAATAGTGTTGAAGCTGCTAAACCTAAAGAAAGACATATTGTTTCTTGGTCTCAAGAGGTGTGTTTTTGAGTTTAGTGTATTGAGATTTTTTCAAGAAATGATTTTTTTATGTTTTTGAGTTGTTGGATTGATTGGATTTATGAGATGTAATGGATTTGTTCTGTGTTTTTGTTGTAGGAGGATGATATACTAAGAGAGCAAATTCGAATTCATGGAACAGACAAGTATAGTTTTGTGTTTCAATGTTCTTTCATGGTTTTTTGTTGTTGAAGTTATGATTAGAATCAATGGATTATATGATATATGAATTGAAATTCAAAATTTTGTTTTCTGTAGTTGGACGATCATCGCATCGAAGTTCAAGGATAAAACAACAAGGCAATGTAGAAGAAGGTTAATAAAAATGAGTTCTTGATAAAGACACTCACTTTTTTTTTTTTGGATTTTTTTATGAAAAAAGATTATAGTTTTGGTTGGTTGTTATCTGCAGATGGTTTACTTATTTGAACTCTGATTTCAAGAAAGGAGGGTGGTCACCTGAAGAAGATATGCTTTTATGTGAGGTGAAATGATGCTTTTTTGATTTACTTCTTTTTTTTAATCTCTCCCCATCACTGTCACTTGTTTTGACACCATTTTGAGCTCAAGTTTGGTTGATCTTTAGTAGACGATATCGAACATGTAAAGATTGATGCTGCTATAATGTTGTGATTGGAATCTGATAGAGAAAGTGTAATGTTTGTAGGCTCAAAAGATTTTTGGTAACAGATGGACTGAAATTGCCAAGGTGGTATCAGGCAGGTAATTAGGTTTTTTGTGTTGCTTTTCTGTGTTTTGTTATGACAGATTGAAGTTGTCATCTGATGTTATTTTTTTTTTTTTCGGAAAAACTTCAGGACGGATAATGCTGTGAAGAATCGGTTCACTACACTGTGCAAAAAGAGAGCAAAGCATGAAGCTTTGGCTAAAGAAAACAGCAATTCATTCATTAACCTGAATAACAAGAGGGTTATATTTCCAGATGGTATCAATGTTGACAACATAGCTGAAGCTGCTGGTCCTATTAAAAAGCTGAGGTAAAAAAAAAAAAAGAATAACAGCAAGATTTTACTATGGTTTAAAGAAATGGAGTTTCCAGTATAACACTTTTGATGTAGGCGGAGCGACATTTCAGATGTCCTTCAAATTGGTAACAGCAGAGAAAAATCTGATGGTGATTGTGGAACTACTGCACATCCATTGCTGAGACATCCATTTGCGGTACTAGCTCAAAACCTGCATAACACTGGGGAAAGTTTGGTATCTCATCAGACGACAACTGAAAATGGTAAATGATCTTGAAAAGTAAGAACAGTATATCGTTGACTAGTAAGAGGAAGTGTCTGATCAGTATTTTTGGATTTTTAAGCAGCTAGTGACAACAGAACTCAAGGAACATTCCTTAAACAAGATGATCCAAAGAAACAGGCTTTGATGCAACAAGCAGAGCTGCTAAGCTCACTAGCAATGAAAGTTAATACAGAAAATACAGATCAAAGCCTTGAAAGTGCTTGGAAGGTGAGTCTAAAACTGTGTTTCTCGATACTCTAGTCTACGCTGTTCAGAATAATCCGCTTTATAACTATTTAGTTCATCTCTACTTTCTCATGAATTGAACCTTGTTTCTACATGACCTAATTAACTCAATCAGGACAACTAATGAACCGTCTACTGTTGTTTAACGATTCATTTCTTTGGCAAAAAAATGGAAGATCCAACTTTAACTCGTTGACAACATAAGAAAGATAAAGACTGCTTGAGCTGCTAATGCTAAGTTTCTTCAAATGTCCAGCTTCGTTTCTTGTTTCACATAGTTCAAGAAACTAGTCTGCGCCGAATGTGCAGAAACTCTAATGGAGAAGTGTGAATTTTGTGCAGATACTCCAAGATTTTCTTCAACAAACAAAGGATGGTGATACACTCAAGTTCCAGCTACCTGAGATGAATTTTGAACCTGATGATTATAAGAACCTGATAGCAGATTCAAGAAGCAGTAATGAAGGCAGTCGACCATCTTGGAGGTATTGACCAGTGACCACACAAGCTCACTTTTAACTATTCCCAGCTTATCCCATGCCACTGTGTCTAAAATGTCGATGTGCAGGCAACCTGCTTTATCTGAAGATTCTGCTGGCAGCTCTGAGTATAGTACGGGATCAACTTTGCTATGCCATGCACTGGCTGATAAAACAGAAGAAAGCCAAGCTGAGGTGTGTGCACAGCATCAGGATATTGAATCTGAATTACGAACTTCTCAGATGAGTGATCAAGGGGGGCTTCATGAATTAGAAAATGGAACCTCCTGCCACATAGCAACCACTCGAGGTACACTCATAATTTGGGGGAAAGACTTCAACGATGCTTCTTTTAGCTCTACATCCATAGGAGTTGTTTTAGACTGATACTCGTGGTGATTGTATTATCTCAGATACTTTGCCAGTTTGTGATGAAGAAAAAGCAAATAATGGACCAGCTACAGCTGAATGTGACTTTCTGAATACAGATTTCAGTTCTCCTCTTCAAGTTACTCCACTGTTCAGATCTTTAGCTGCAGAAATTCCCACTCCAAAGTTTTCAGAAAGTGTAAGCATTCTATCTCTTGTCAAATATTAAACTGAACTTAGGTAAAAAAATTTTTTAATCAAAAGCATCTTCACTTAAAAATGCATTGAACTAATGGATAGAATTGGCCTTTATGCATGCTAAATCCATCAAAAGAACTATTACCGTTGCTTAATTGAGATATTAGGAGAGATTTCACAGGGGATTGGAGCAGCAACAGACGTTGCTACAAATTTTATCAGTTCTTCGATGTTTCTTATTGAAACTGTGTTACCTGCCTTTTGCACTAAGAAAGTAGCATAATTAGTCTTTTGACGTGTACAAGTGTGAATATAATCCTACCAAGTATTTCCCATAGTGAACAATAGACAAATTAATTCAACTGGAAAGAAGAGTTTTACCTCAGTCGATGGTTCAAAAAGCTCAAGAGAAAGTGTGTTGTTTTCTTTTGTTTTTGTTCTTTCCTTTGATGTCTCCTTAACACAATTTTTTAAAAGTGCTTTTTACCATGTTTCTTTCCCTATAAAAAATGAAAAACTTATAAATATATTATCGAATATTAGTGCTGTCAGCAAAGAACTATGCATCTGTTGTCAACTCTAATATATTGAGTACTAAAAGGGAAGAAGGAAAAGGACTTAATATGTATATATGACAGGCAACCCCCAAAATCTTTGAGTATAGTGAAGTTGTACTGGTATTTCAACATAATGCAATTATCTGATTTACTGGTCTCCCAAATCTTTGCCAGAAGGCAACCTCTTAGATATATGTCAATTTCTGCTTGTATTAGAAGTTTGGTTTTGGTGATCATGTTTTTTACACTGATTGTCTATTTCATGTAAATTGTGATTCATAATTTCAATGTGGTTTCATGTATAGTGTGAAGCAAGGGTGAGATTAACTTTTTCTCAACTGTTTTTTCAGGAGAGGCAGTTCCTATGGAAAACACTTGGAGTGGAGTCCACATCCATGCATCCAGGCACAAATCTTTCCCAACCTCCATCGTGCAAAAGAGCCCTCCTCAACAGTCTATAACCAACTTTACTGATCAATCCTTACAAAGATTCTGCGGGGAGCAGTATCACCATAACTTTGATCAACAGTTCTTCTTATATGTAGTTTACTCAATTTTTGGAGTTCTTTTTGTTTGGATTGCAGTCTCTATGACCTATGTTTTTTTCAAGAGGCCTTGGAAGATCTGGTCTGCACCCTAGAATGCATCGGAGGCATTCTAGCTTTTTCTCTGGAGATCTGACAGATGTCTGCATCCGTTTTTGGAGTTTCCAACCTAATACTCACCAGTATCTAGTGTGTTATTTAATTGTTTCTCATTCTTTGGTGTGTTGTTGTGGAACTCAAATGGGGGTATTTGATGTTCCATGAGTTTTCGGCTTTTAATTAGCCAGCTGTACAGAACAAACATTGTACTTACAAATTGGCACCTCGCCAAAGTTCATAGAGTATTTACAAGACAGAAAAAAAGAGAGAAAAGAAATCATAGGGAGAGGTAGGAGGATCAACAAGTCGAATTGGCCTCCTATCGAAGTTTCTTTTCATATATTTTGTGTGTAGATGTTATATAATAAGTCTCTAGGCTGTTCAGAGCTTTTCTCTTTGCCTGATCTACATGTAATGTAAAGCATACTTTATTTGATTTGAGAATGCTATATGGTTCGTGTGTGCGTACATTTCTCTTCTCTGCTCTACTTGTCTGATACTGTTACAGGTAATGCTGACTGCAAATGAACAGCTATATCTTTACACATAAACTTGTAATAAGCACAGAAATGGAAGAGGTATGAGTTCTTACGCGTAAAGATAAAGGCTGTTGCTTTCTCTGGCTTTATAAGTAAGAGAATTCTTCCATTCCTTCTGCTGCTGCTGCTGTCTCTGTGTCTGAGATTTGTAAATGAGGGTGGAATCTTGTGGGGAAGGAGGGGTCTGAGACATCTGTTGCTTATTTAAATTGGTCAGCAGTTGGTAGCAGTGGTGGGCTACTGTGATCATTACTTAAAGCAAAAAGGCAGTGTAAAAGGGGAGGGAACCCTGTACAAATTAAAGTGTGAATTCTACTTGCAGTGACGAAAAGACTAGAATGACCTTGCAATAACCAGTATCAAATTCTTTTTGTGCTAACAGTTAAGGGACATAATAGTAATAGGATGTGGTCATGATGCACCAACCATGACCCAAGAAAAGCAAGCAACTTCAATATTTTGAATTTACTTTTTGAGCTGAAATAAGGTGAAGTTGGATCTACAATGTCCCATTTTGGACATGGCCAAGAATTATAAAGAACAGACATTGTACTTACAGATTAATACCTGAACACCACCACCACCATATGCAGTAAAATCCCACAAGTGGGATCTGGAGAGAGAGTAGAATGTATTCAAACCTTACCATTACCTCATAAAAGTAGAGAGGTTGTTCCCGAAAGACTCAGATTGGTACCTGAACGATTAACAAATATAGAAAAAAGAGAGTTCTTATACGTTATATAAAATATCAGTAATGCTATAGCTTCTGAGCTGTTTATGGTCTTAAACACTGTTTAATTAATATATGAAACAACTACAAAAATGGGCTAACATTCTACAAATGTGCTAATTCTTTTTGATTATCTTGTCCAATAATGGAAGTGTTGTCCCTCCTGGGATGCTGGAAATACAACAGGAGAAAAAATGACTAAATATTACAGAACTGTATCCTCAGATAAAAAGATTTATATAACATTTACAGGGGCTTCCTCTTCTTTGTCATTCTCTGCAACTTCCTCCACTTCAAGTAAATCTGGTAAGATAATCCGGAGAACACCATGCCGACGCTTGTCCATTGCTTTTCTGACAGTGGATTGCCACTTAACACAGAAGATACTACTATGCTCACAAACTTGCGTGTTGTAGTGATGGTTGTGTTGGTCAGAGAACCAAATCGACTAATGGTTAGGAAAATGAAGTTCTGTCCCACAGCGCCGCACAGACAGTAAAGAAGAATGTCCCATGCTGCCTCTGGATGCTGCTTACAGAACTGAACTGCCTCATAGCCGCTGGCAGTTGACCAGCCAAACATGAACATCATATTGTAAATGGTACCCCATAAATTCATTCCAAACATAATATCCCATGCAGATGTCTTAGGATACCTGAGCAAAAAAATAGGAGTACTTAGTTGTTTCATTCCAAACATAATATCCCATAAATTCATTCCAAACATAATATCCCATGCAGATGAATACAAGTGAAAAACTGCATTTTTCATCCACAAGAAAGATTTCCGAAGGTCAGAGGAAATGCTTAATTAATTTTTTTTAAGAAGTAATTTTAAACAATGACATTTGATATATCCTACAGCACATTCAACATTATGGCCTGTGAGATCCTCAACTACCTGATAAAAGTAGATCATGCAACCACGTAGTTAGCCTGAATTTGTCTAGTGGGATTTCATGAAATATTTGTTAACGGATTTATAAAGCTAAAATCTATAACCTATCTTTGGATAATCCCTCCTGCCCAAATCTTTAAAAGCTGTACCCTTACCCTTTATTGCCTTTGTGCTCCCTTATACTGCCATACCTTTCTCATACCCGATTATGTTTGCACTTCTACTCCCACTGGTAATAGTTCCACAAGGTAGAATTAAGTTCCAGAATATGCAGGTGGAAAAAAGTGAGAGAACTTAAAGAGCCTAAACCTCAGCTCTACAGCAGTTTTTGGATAAGCGGCTTTTCTATCATCAGCTCGGTCACTTTCTGTACATATAACCTTCTACTCTATTCATCTTTAAGAAAAGATAAAGCATATAAAACACAAACAAAGAATTCCTCGTAAGAATATCAGGAGATGACGCACAAAAATCATAGGTTAACAGGAAAACTACCTTGCTGAAATCGAATCCTGAGTAGCATTGGTGAAACCATCAAAGGTGAGGTTCAGGAAGCACAGCCCATACCCAAGTGGAGCATTTGGATGTGCCAATTTACTAATGGTTTTCGAGCTAGTCTGAAATCAAGTCAAGTACAAGAGAAAAAGTTAGGGGTAGTTCACAGAAAGGACCTTGGCTTTTCCTTGAATAATTACAAGCATGTAAGAGAAAAAAGGGAAGAGAAGAAAAGTTAAGACATTGTATCTTAGATATTACAATAAAATGTTACCTTTGAGAGTGCAAATAGTGAAACACCACCAGCAACAAGTAGAGAGCATACATATTCTGGAATCGTGTATCTTATGCCATAAACTAGCGTTCCCATGAACATTACTGCAAGAAGTAATTAAATAACTTTGGTCAATTTTTTTTCCACAAAAAATAAGAAAGAAAGTTTTACTGAAATTAACTTTAATGTCAATATCAAAAAGATAGACTTACATTCTTACAGCAGATAACCTTCGTTCTTTAGAGGAGATGAGAAATACAGTAAGAAAGAACAAAAAGAATCTACCTAAACATCTTTTTCTTCCCTACCGTAATAGCCTGATTCTATTCCTATCACACAGCCTCCAGACAAGATCTAAGTGATACTACCGATGATCCACAGTAATACCACTTTCCACCTAATCCTCAGCCCTTGGAAACTGCATCCAGGCAAACATCTTAATCCAGTTAAACTCATGTTCCTCTATAGAATGCTATAATTTCTTCGTTTTTTTTTTTTTTTGCAGCTCAACGGAGCTCCCTTTTTGGATGCAAGAATTCAGATGTAAACTATAAGAGAAATATTTGTAAACCATTTTTCAATTTTTACTTCTAAATCCTTCGTTAAATCAGATAAATCATTTCATATACCAACATCTTCCCTCTTTATATTCTTTCAATCGGAAAGCTGTAACTTCCAATGTTAAGACTTTTGTGCGGTCTGTAGATCATGAAGAGCTAATAATAGTGAGTTGCCACAGATTCAAATGACTTAAGCAGTAATTGCTCCTAGATGGTCCAAGCTGTGAAAAAAAGTGGTGGATACCTATTCACATTTTCCCAAGCTCCTAGTGGGAGTCCTGCACCTTTTAGATAGCAATAGATTATAACACTTGAACAATCAGATTCTTTGATTTTGATATTGAGGCATAGTTTTTGTTGAAGAACGATCAAGTTCTTTTGTTTTGACTATTTCTGGAAGGACTGTTGCAATGGTTAAGACAAAGCTTGGGACCATGTCAAGTTCTTATTTTTACCAAAGTATGTAATACTTAGGATAGATCTAAGCCTTCAGCTTGTGTGCAGTTCACATAGCTTCTCATACAAGTTCATGAAATGTATTCAAGGATGTGTTATTAGACCACCAAAAGATTGAAATGCTTCTCATTTTTCTATCCCTTTCTTTTGGACATGTAATGTATTCAAGGCTGGTTCTTTTAAGTAATGGTTTCCATCACATTTTGTTTCATTTTATATTCTACCATGTGTGCTTTCCTCTTTGTTTCAGTAAAAGCCCTTTTTACAGAAAATTTGTTCCGACTACATCATAGATATGCTAGACACAACTATACCACTCTTCTCTTTGCCCTTATATTTTATATGCCTCACAATTGAGGATAAATATCTAAATATCATTTCTAGCAACTGCAGTATTCAAAATTGTTGCATTCCATTACGTCATTCTATATGTCTCAGCTTTGACCCACTAATCACATATACTCTATTCTGACATGTTTTTTACATTTACCCTCTTGTTAAGAGTCAGTTCCCTCTCTAAGTATAAGACAGAACACATGCTCAGGTACAAAACGATAAGGGCTCAGAAGCTGAATACCAGAGACGTAAAACAATTGAAAGGCACCATGTTCACTGGATCTCTTTTCTAAGGTCATGGCCTTACACTTCAAAAATTCAATAATATTAACATTTCGTTTTTTTATTTTTGAAACTCGAGAAACCCTAGAACATGTCTTTTTCAATAAATAGAATTCATATCAAGACATCTTCAATCCACCTTTTTATATTTCCATAAATCTCAGTAATAACAACATCCACAAAAGCATACTCGAAGAAAAGAATATCAATGCAAGTGTAAAAAAGCTTGCTTGCGGACATACCAGGAATCATTTTTGATGATTTTGCCAAGACCTGCAAGTTGTTAGTAGCCTTGTTATTATGTATTCAGGAAAGAAAAGGAAACAACCATCAAGGTCTAATAAACATCAGTTAATCAGCCACTCCTTGAATTAGAACATAAATAAAACCTCATGCATTTCTCTCATAAAGGTACTTCAGGAAATCCTAAATGCTAGCTAGTACTATGGTTCACTTTTCACAAGAAGCCACAAATCCAGAAAGATTAAGCCCTTCAATGGGAACATACAAGGAAAAAGTAGAGCAGAAATCAGATATAGAAACAATCAAGCATCGGGCATGCCTGTGCAGGATAGCTGATGTATTTTAGTGCTTCAATCCCCATTGCAGGACCAATAGTATTTGTTATACCAGCACTCCAATAACTCCACCAAGGAGCACCACCACTCTTCCCATTAGACCAAATCTTAATCACTGCAACAAAAACCACACTCAATGCTTAACCAATTTGTTACTCGCGCACATATTATAACAGAGAGTGGACGAACATGCTGTATACTTACTTATAAATGACCATACCAAACAAACTACATTTTGCGCCAGATTTAGGAATGCCAAGTGTTCAAACCTCTCATTGTTAGGACCAAACCGTTTTGTTGACCTAAAACCCATATATAAACATGTTAAAGTTAACCAAATAAATAAAGGAATATATCAATAGAAATGAATTCCACAGCTAAGTTAACAAGAAAACATCAAAAAGTTGCATCAAACTCACACAATGCAAACACATTGTACTAAAAATTGAACCTTCTAGAGTATAAAAGAAAACAAAACCTCTAGAAATTGTTATCAATAATCATTGAGCAACATTGTTTGAGCTCAAAGTCGAACTTCACGAATGGTACTAACAACAGCAGATCACCGAAAAATCACACTGTTTAGCTAAATGTTGCAACAATCTGAGTAAATTTTTTGGTTCAGCCACTAGATACTAACATTTCGCAAAAGGCAGGTTTCACAAATTCAATCAATTGCTAGAGACATCAATTTAATCATAGGATAAATACATAACTAGCACAAAGCATCATACAATTCTTTTTAACAATAAAAAAAATACAGAACAAATCATAAATCATATAAGTAAAACGAAGCTTTAAATAAAACAATTAAGAACTGAGGAAGGAGAGAAGAAATGACATACACAGTCTCTTGTAGAACGCCTTGATAAATATAAGCGGACCAGATTCCGGCGACACAGAAGGCGAGGACAAGGACACGGCGGAGACCAGCACCGTGAGCTTCCATGTGGAAATGTCGTTGGAAAAGTCAGATCCCGGTAGACACGTGGACTTCAAAGAGGTACTTTATGACGATCAAAAGCCGCCGCCGGCGAAAGAGAGAAAAATTGAAGCCGGTGATGTTTTCGCGGTTTTCTTCTTCTTCTTTTTTATTTTTACTGCCGGCGATTCAGTTGTTGCGTGGAGATTTATATATGGCGCGTGGGATGTGTGCTACGTCTTTGATTACACGTGGAGAGTTTTAATTGGTTAAAGTGAGTTCAGAGTTGCCGCTGATTGGCTGAATAGACGCAACATTTGACCTAACTTTAACGACCAAAAATTGGAATAGCACCGCGTTTGGAAATCTTTTTCTTTTTCTATGAAGAATGTATACATACATAAAAATACTTCCACTATCTTTTAACTCATGTGATATAATTTGGATTTCGAGAATCTAACAATTTAATTTGATTGTAAACTTGTATGAAATCTTCAAGTTTTTGAAATAAAACTTATACAATAAAAGGGTGCGAGTTGTTCAAAATTGATATAGTTCGAATTGAAAAAAAAGTTATTGATTTATCCGTAATACTATATTGGTTTAGCGATTTGATAACGGTTTTGATTTTTTTTATTATCGAATTATCGGTTCATAAGGTTATAGGTTTTTTCTTAACGGGTTAACTGATAACCCGATGATAAATTAATAATTATATTTATACTATTTTAATATAAAGTCCTTGAATAAGAGTTTGGTTTCCTACTTTTATTTTTGATTGTTCCAAACTCTTGGTTATTAAACATACAACGTAAAAGTATTGAATTTTGAGAAAGATGTAACGGGTGAACTCGTGTACATGATTCATTTGGTTTGTCACCTTGTTTTAAAGTGATTCTCAATGTTTTTTTTGTGTCAAATCTTAACGGTTAAACCAATAACCGAACTGATAATGATCAATAATCGATAAGTCAATATCTTAATGGTTATTTAACGGTTTCACATCTTTACATTTCAACAACCAATAAGCTAAATCGATATACTTCAAAACCAAACCGATCAATATACTTCAAAACCAAACCGATCAATATGCAATCCTAGTGCCTTAGGGAACTAAACTAGTAAAACACGTTGATAAGTGATAAACATAATATAAACTATAATTTTGACTAAGCATGCAAGCCTAGCTTGTTGATATAGCTAAATCGATATACTTCAAAACCAAATCGGTCAGTACTCAACCCTAGTTCCTTAGGGAACTAAACTAGTAAAACACGCTGATAATTGATAAACATAGTATATACTATAATTCTGACTAAGCATGCATGCCTTAGCTTGTTGATATAGCTAGGGTGTGCTCGCCGTTCGATAGAAAGAAAAATATTTTTTGAAAATGGAATCACCTCTTGCATATGTTATACCGAATTTTAAATGATAATATTTTAGTCTATGTTCAATATTAAGTTAATGTTATTTGAATTAAGTTTTATTTTAGAGCGAGCAACCATTACCTCATGAGCTGTCTGGTCTTAAATATATCTATCCAAGCCAATTCTATTTCTACATAGAACACCACAGTAAACTAACAATTAAGCATAATAATAACAATAACAATAATAATAATAATAATAATAAATCACCAATATATCACCTAGAGGCAACTTTTTGATCAACTAAGGTTTGTTATTGTTAATTAACAATAACAAACCGTATAAAAGAGACATACCAAAAAAGGAGATGGCTACAAAATATGATTTTCTCCCAAAGAGAGACAATCATTTGGTAATGCAACAAAAGAAAATAGGAAAGGAAAATAACAACAATAACAACATATACCATGTATAGTTACGTGTAAAGTGGAGTTTATCGACGATAGAATATATGCAGATCTTACAGTTAACTTAGATATAAAAATACTATTTTCGATAGATCTTCGATTCAAAAAAAAATTATTATTAAAAAAATAACATAACGAAAGCATAAAACAACATATAGTAGCCAAACAATGATGGAAAGAGTCATACTATAATAAAACTACACAAAATAATAAATAGTAATAAAATTTTTGTAGAGCAAAAAACTATAGAGCAGTACTGCAATTACTAATATGGACAGATAAAATCACTTGAAAGGTGGCATATAAAACTAGAAAAGTACAAATGAACCAAGAAACTATTTTCTATTTTATCCTTCATGTTATTACCCTTGAAGTTCAATAGCATCCGATAAATGATATATTTGTTTTAAATGATTTGTTAAAACAAAGGCCCATTAGCTCAGTTGGTTAGAGCGTCGTGCTAATAACGCGAAGGTCGCAGGTTCGAGACCTGCATGGGCCACTAATATTCCTTGTTTTTTTTAACATTATATACTCCTAATTTTATTTTTCTTATTTTAAAAAATAAAATGGGTTTAATTATATATACAAAAAAAATTTCAACTTATAATTAATTTCCAAAGAAAAATTTATCAAATTAACTTTTGCAAAATAAAACATCGTTGAACTTACATATTTTCATTATATACCCTAAAACAATTAATTTAATAGCAAGAAATTATTTTAAACCAGATTTCTGTATAGATTATCTTGTTTTTCAAGTAAACGGACATTTTAATTTAGAGTGGTTCAAAATCGAATTGAAATTTTGATAATTTAAATCCAAAAAAAGTTATTTGTTTATATACAATGAGTTATTGGTTTAGCGGTTTTGATAACGACTTTGTTTTTTTATATTATCACGTTTTTTATTCTTAACGATTTGAAGTTTTTTCTTAACGGGTCAATCAATAACCCGATAGTAAATTAAATAATTATATTTATACTATTTTGTGTATAAAATCTTTAACTTAGAGCTTTTCCTATTCGGTAAGTTACCTAACAGAACTTGTAACTTTGACTCATTTTCTTTATTTTTTAACTTGAGTTGAACTACTTGACTCTACTTTTATTTCTGGTTGTCTCAGACTCTTGGTTATTTTACCGTGTAAAAGTGTTTGTCTTTGAACAAGATGTAATTCGTGAACTTTTATGTGCATGATTCATTTGGTTTGTCACCTTGTTTCTAAATCATTTTCAATGACATTTTTTTTTGTCAAATCTTAACGGCTAAACCGATAATGATCAATAACCGATAAAGTCAATATCTTAAATGACTCTATAACTATCTCTATAAACCGTAATGACCGATAAATCAAAATGAACCAACCAATACCAAATCCTGTTTCAATTAGGTGATATAGTGAAACAATTTAATATATTTTTATTACATAAATTAGTTTTGATAGTTATTCCACAATTAAATTATAAGTTCCATGACTTTTTTGTGTGTGCAATCAAAAGAAGAAAGAAAATACAAGCTAGAAATCAATGGAGTATGATTCATGATCACTTGTGTAGTTGCCCCATAGTCAAGGAACTTAGTTGACAGGACTTTATAAACATTGATTTTGACATGTGTAAAATTTGAAATGGCAAATTAGGGGTCAACAAAAGGTAGGTCCCATCCTTGGAAGAAAAAAATAAACAATTTTCTTTGTGTGCAAGGAAAAATATGATAAACTTGATTTGTTTCTTTAATGGGAAGCAAAAAGTAGCTTTTAGATGGAAATTTCTATGAGGTTGAAAATAATTTGTTTACAAAAATAAAAAATGAATTTGTTACGTGTGGATAGAAGTGTTGAAACTGTTAATAGAAAGTTGATTTGTTTGATAAAAGAAGTGTTATTTATGAATTTTAACTAACTTTAACTTATAAATATTTTTATAATATTTGGTACCCTAAAACATAAATAAATTTTAAAAAATACTTATAAATCAATTTGGTCGACTTATAATATTGACTAAACACCCTTAAAGTCACATTTCTTATATTGTAACACTACATATAGAATCAACATCAACAATGTCACTATTTATCCTTCATTTGTTTTCCAATAGACCATGTATGATGTGGATCGCTAACCTATTAGAAAAATTAAAGTGTTAACTGTTACATCGAAATTGAATTTTCTTGTTCCATAAAAAGGTCATCAAACCTAAAAATTTATTTACATAAAGTTATTGAGTATTCTATTACGTTCTTTCTTATTAAGTTCCTTTATCATGATTGAAACTCAAAGCTAAGAAACAAAGTGATCAATTCCAAGTCCTCTTCTAGACGAGGAATAAATTTAAGATTTAAATTCTATAAGCTTAATTTTATGAAATTTTAATTTTGAACTCATTATGTTTTAACTATCATATATGTTTTAAAATACTCTTCACTAATATATATTTATATTTTTGAGATGTTTGTAGTCTTCAAATCATTTCTACCAAGGACAAAATAAAAATATATATATATTAATTATTGTCTAAAAATGAAATAGAATTGCTTAATTATTATTTTTTTCCATGTGATATGATGGTCTTCCATTAGTGACTTTAAGTCCAAGGTCCCATGGCTGTACAAAAACATGGCCACTCACAATTTCATATTAATTAATACCAACCTTCCAACAAAAAAATTATGATTACATCGTCAACTTGTACACAATTAAATATATCAAGAAAATATATCTGGTCAACAAGTTAGTTTCTTTCGAATATAAAAATTTAACTAGTTTAAATTTATATTATTTATATTTAAAATTGATGATAAAATTTAAAATTAAAATTTTTAATTAAGAGAGAAGCAGTTCGTTACGTTTGCTTGAATGAAGTTGACAAGGAAGCATACTACTATGTCAATTTCTAGTGTGAATGGATTACACATGAAAATTCTTTGTACTTTGTTAAATAAATAATAAAAATTTCTAACCTTTTGAAATTTTTAGCTAAATGTTTTCCTCTTAGGATGCAATTTATTTGGCATTATTAGTGTGATGCAATCGCAATGACTCATTTGACTATGTTGGCAAATGAAATATTTCGAATTTAAATATCTCCAAAGGGCAAAGATGTCTTTAAATATTTTTTTTTTTAAAAAATACAAATAAGAAATATATCTTGATTTTTTTTTTAGTGATGTTCAATATTCATACTGAAATACAAAAATCTAAATTCATATTGAAAAGTTCTATATTAAAGAATAAAATATTCGCTAATATAGACGACTTCATACCTCAAATTCACTCTAAAAAAGAGGTCATGTCTTTATTAAGAAATAATTTTTTTTAAAATAAAAAAATAAAAAATGGACTTTGGAGATTGATTTTCTAAGGGCGATAAATCTAAAAAAACAAAAAGAAAATTAATAATTTTTTTATCGATTACGTTTATATTAATTACCCATGCACCCTAAATTTTATTTCTAGAATTTCACTGTGTTGTTGTAATAGTATATTAGGTCTTTGTGACTCAAAATTCAAGAAAATAATAGTAGGTGCAAAAGGATAAAAATAAGAAAATGGAAAAAAGAGCATCATTATGATTTATGTGGAAAATATTATAAAAGACTCTTTAAAGGAATCTTACATCATTGATGAGGTGATTAACAAAAACACATCATGCTAATACATATTTAGAACCTAATTCCACAATTATCACATTTTCTCATTTCATGGTAAAATAATTTTAAAGTAAAATAGATATTAAAAATTATTACATTTTCTAGTGTTGAATTGATTATTCTTTACTAATATTAGTATTGATTTGATTAGTTGAGTTACTAATATTTGATATACTATATAAAACTCATTATTAGCTGACATATATCAGATTGTATTCGTTGATACATCCCCCTCCTCTTTCTATTTCACAAGCCTATTTCGTTTCGCTGTGAACGGTATATTCATATTATAATTAAACCTACTTAATTTGACATATCCAAATTCAACCTAATTTTTAATCCCCTCTCATAGTCATCATATACTTTATTTAATGGCAAAAACAAAGGAGGTTTTGTTGTTAAGTGGTGATTGACTAAGGGGTTGAGTAAAATTTACTCATAAATGGGAAATAATAGTAATTAATAAAATGATTTGCAAGATTTTTTTCTAGAATGAATCGTGGGGTTAAGTGTTTTTTTCTTAATCGTAGATTTAGAACTAAATTTTAAAGTGTAAAGTCAACTGATTTTTTTTTTTAAAAAAATTTCCACTTGTTTATAGATATTCGTATAACATAAAGTTATAAAATTAATAAAAAAATAATGCACATGGGCGTAGCTTCTTTTTGTGCATGCTTGACTTAAAATGTGCATCACCTAAATTAGGGTAAAATGTGGTGTGAAAATTTCTTTTTTACGAGTATATTAATGTCATTTTTTTAAGTAAAATAAAAATATGATCATAGATAATTCTTCTCACTTATTAGTTAGCTTATCTTAATTTTTATTTAAAATTTCGTTAATAACTTTTTTAAACACTTTTAATATATAGTATGAATCACATAAATAGAGTCCGGAACCTAAATAACTTATAAAAATATAAAAGTAACCAAAATAAGCTATTATTTTAGTATGTAACTGATGGAAAAACGTTTAAAAAATTAAATAAAATAAAACTTTTTCTTCCACTAATCGTATTTTAGTTACATATTAAAATAGTGGTTTGTTTTGGTCACTTTTATATTTTGTGGCTTATTTAGGTTCCGAACTCCATAAAACGAGACTGATAAATATTATGATGTATACTATTAAATAAATATGACAGGTTGATAAATAAGAAAATATGGGACTAAAGTGGATGTTTTTTAATTTTTCTTTTTCTTAATTTATTGAAATAGACTTATCATGGCCAGGTTCAGACACTAATGGATTTTAAGTCAACTGAACTTTTTTTTTCCTTTAAAAGTCCTACTAATTTAAATATTGTTGTATAAGATAAAGTATTATACTAAAAAAAATATTATTTTAATTCGTTTGGTGGGTACCTGCTGATTGCACAAAAAGGGAATATATTATTATTGTTTTTCTGGCTTATTGTTGGTGATTTATTTTCTTAAAAATAGAGTCAAAATGAATAGTATTATTATCCTAATATATATGATTACAATTTTTTCCCATAAAGAACTCATATGAAATTTATGTTTGAGGAGCTAGGTTATATAATTCTGAAATCAATTATTTTTAAAAGGAAAATTTTAGTTTTTTATAATAATTTTTTCCAACAAGGAAAAATGAGATTCATATGTGAATCAATGGAGTTTTTTTGGAGTAAAAAATAATAAATCTTTTTGTTCCTATTTCATAGGGTGTTTATCATGTTTTAAACCAATTGTTTTGATAACCTTTAATTTAATTTTTTTTGAAAAATATTAGCTCCGTCCTTGTTTTCGTCCTCATTTATATAATAATATTTGTTTAAATGTGAAGCTTAAGAATTTTAACGTTAACTCGATAAAGGAGGGGGAGGAGTGTGTGGAGTAGATATTTTTCTTTTTGGGACCATATAATATATAGTGTATAAATTTAATTTAATACTCAACCTCATGTGCACTCTTTAATGCTTTCATTTTTAGGGCACTACACATTTTTTTCTTACACATTCACTATACATGTTTGGACAATGAGTTTGTTAATCCAGTATACATGTTTTTTCTTTGGAATATTTATAAGAAAATCCGTAATCATTATATTATTTTTGTAATAGCTCGTAAATTATATAAAAAAATTAATTAATATTACTAGATATAAATTTGATGTGACAAATTCGATTGAAGTAGAAACGTAGAGGGCGATCCTTGGCTCCTTTTATGGGATGTTGTTTGTTTTATCAACTCAATCACCCTTATAAATTACGTCGTTCCTTTTTTTTAAAAAAAAAATTATAAACAATATTTTTATTTTCTTTAAGTTGTTTATTACTAAAGAGGAGATGTTTGAATATTGTACTTAACTACATGTGAGCCTCATGTTGACACACTCTGAATATATAAGAATGTGTTTAATATTTTCAAGGTCACATTGAATCACTCAACACCGACTTGTGACGAAGTGCTGAACTATTTCTTTCTTAATCAAAGATCTTAAGTTTAAATTTTGATTATGAAAGATTTAATTGGAGCTTCAATGTAAATTCCAAACGTAAAATTACTCAACGACCTAAAATAGGTCATAAAGAATCTTTATTAAATTTATTTATCCAATTTCAATTTAATTTTGTTAATTAGAAATTGTAGAAACTCATTTTATCAAGAGTATTAATCCAAGTGACATACATTAAATAATGAAACTATTTTATTTCAATGATGAACTCATGTCTTTGACCTTTAAACATGTGTTACCTATATCTCTAATTAGATTTTTGTTCAAAATATATTATTAAAAGGTTATAATTAACCATATATAATAATTAATGTCCCAAATAGTCATACTTGTAAAGCTAACACATGATCATAAATTTTAAAGACTATCTTCAAATATTTATTCGATCATAGATTATGGATCAGATTTTAACACCCCGTCTTCAAAAAATTTCAAGTTCAGTTTTTAAGACTTCCGCTCATAATTTTTTTCCAGGTAAAATATATGTCTAAGCATAATTTTAAATTTCAAAAATATATTTCTAAAACTTTTAGCTTTTTAAATTTTAAATTTCAAGTTAAAAATTTATGATCAAATCGGAGGAGAAAAAGAGACCTTTTATCACAAGGTTTTGGTCTTATATTTTCCTTTGAGCCCTTCATATTAGACTTCTACAATTATTTTTGGGATAATATCAATGAACAATAACTTGGTAGGTACTCTTTATTTATTATAAATTAGTTATTGACAATGACATACTTTTAGTGTGATTTTATAAATGAGGAAAACTAATTATTGATAAATAATATATATTTAATATGATTCTATAAGTAAAATTTGAGAAAAATAAATTATTTAGAAATTTTGTCTTCATTTTATGTGAGATAAGATAAAACCATTAACTTAAAAAAAAACGTGTTTAAAAAAAATAAAAATAGTAGTAATATATATATATACTCAAATTTGACCACTTCTAATGAAAGAAAAACTTTACACTAGCAATATTTTCTTATATAACTTAATGTATAAGATTAAGTCTACTAAAACTTGTTTTGTTTTTAGTTAAGTAGAGTTCAAAGTAAAGGTCAATTTTAGTTCCTTTTTTCGTAATAAAAAATCAAGTCTAATCATAGCTTATTTTTAGCTTTTATTATTAGGGTAATAATAAATGAGAACATCGATAAATTTAAATAATATTTAAACTAGAAAAGTTAAATAATTGTGTAAAGTATTTGTAGCTCATATTATTTCTGTCTTAAATTATTTATTGTAATTTTTAAAAATAATTATTATTTTAAATTATTTATTATTTTAAAAATTGAACACCACATTAATATCTTTTTTCCATTTTGTCCTTTAAAGTAACACTTATTGAAGACTACAAATATTTCAGCAAAGTACAAAATTAATATCTTTTTTCCATTAAAGTAACGCTTATTGAAGATTACAAATATTTCAGTAAAGTAATATTAATGAAATAAATTACATTTTAAGAAATGAATGAAGATACATACAATAGTCTTCTAAAATTCGTTTTAATTAATTTTTTCAATAACATGTAAAATATATACGACAGATAACTTGAAACTAATGAAATAATCAATTTTTTAAATAAGAGCAGTGTCAAGTCAACATGAACCAGCTAAAACAAAACGTATAAAATAAATAATTAGTTTGAGAACGTGAATCACGAGTCACGAGGAATAAATTTGAGACTTATTAGTTGAATCATTCATCATGAGCCATTTGTCCATGTATTACTCACTTAAAAAGTGAATAATTTTATCCTTTAATCAAATTTTAATCTTGTTTTAAAATAATTAGATTATTAGGTGTTTTTCAAATTTGTAATATTAACTTCAATTTAAATTTTATTTTCTAATCAAATATTAGTTGAATAATAGATTATTAGGTGTTCTTCAACTTTGTAAATATAAAACAAAAATCTTTATAATCAGATATTAAGGTTTAAATTAAGTTAAAAATATTTTTAACTAGAAATTTTGTATAATAATTAGAAAATTGTATACTGCTAAAAGATGTATAGCGATGAATAAAATTTTTTTTTAATCAGATATTATATTTTCTAGCTTTGGACATGCAAAATTTCTTGATAAAAAGCGCTATCGCCTGAACGAGGTCCTACCCAACGTGAAGTAGATTAGTTGGGTACTAATACATATATTGTATCGATGACACTGCTCTGTACTTGATAAGATATTTCAAGTTTGAGCTTTGGGTGTACATGATTCCTTGTAGGAGCGCTGCCCTATGAGTAGAGTTTTACTCAACGCGAATCTAAATTAATCGAGTTCTGATGAAGGTATCGTACCGAGTGGATAGGGGTAAAGTAGGAATTAAGAAAAAGATGACGGAGTAGTGACACCCACGTTTTCACAAAGGGACACACATTTTGTTGAGTAGAAAAAGACAGTGAGAAATGGAAAAAGGAAGCTACTTCACCATTTCTATAGCTTCTTCCCTTCTAATTCCTCTCTTTATATTTATCTACTCAATAGCCTTCAAGAACTATTCTTTGTGGTTGTTCATGTGACCCTTTTCAGTTTTTTCTCACCAAACTTTTTTACGACTCCAAAAACAGAAATATCTTGTATTTGGGTTGTTCAAGATTTGAGCTTTTTTTGCTGAAATATTGCTCCCAAGACTTGATTTTGACTTGTAAAAGATTGATCTTTTGTGGGGGTTTTTCAAAAAAAAATCTTGATGGGCAATTGTGTTGGTTCCCCTGCTAGAGTTGAAGCTACTTTGAGCTCTACTACCCCTTCTGGTATTTGACACTTTCTGGTTTTGCTTGTTTTTTTGTTAGTTTATTGAGCTGATTTCTGTGAGTGGAGGTGTGTATGGGATGGAGGGGGTGGGGGGTGGGGTGGGGTGGAAAAAGATAAAGATTGTGTTTTTGTGTATCTTTTTCTGTTTTGTGATGGGTGATTTAGTTCTTTGGTTTTAATTGTTTTGGTTTTTGGGTGAATTTAGTTGTTTGGTTTCTTTTTGTTAGAGAATCTTGATTACTTACTATCACTGTATGAGGAGAGACATTAAAAATGTAAGTTATATACTAGTTTTTAGCTTGCAGAGAGAAGTCTGATGTGTGGTTTGTTTCATTTTGCTTCTGTTTATTGATGAATTTGGTTTAATCTTTATGTTGGTGCATTAAAGCTTTGATTTTTATATATTTTTTCCCAAGTTGTTTTGACCTCCACAAGATATTTTGGTATGGAGATTTGTGAGTTTTGGGTGTTGATTGTCAACTTTTGCTTGAGTTTTGTGATATCTGTGTTTGCTTTTTGCTAGTTGCTTTCTCATCCATATGTTGTTGGAACTCAAAAAATTATTTGATTCTTTACAAATCATTCTTTTCCTTTTGAATACATTGAATAATTATGTTTTGCTACGAGTAGTTGCACCTTGAGCTGAGGATCTAAGGTAGGGGCAAGGTCTGCGTATGCTCTACCCTCCCCAAACTCAACTTGTGGAATTGCACTCGACATGTTGTTTTTGTTGTAGTTTCACATTTATTTCTAATCACCAAGATTCTTCTTTTCATGTCTGTGTCCAATTTCCTTGTGTTTAGGATGTAAAAAACATCATAGTAAGTTAACTGAAATTGGCCTGTCCCCGGAAATCAACGATATAGTATTGAAAACAGAAGTCTTATTGTAAGAATGTATATTGATATATGTAACTGAATGATAACATTTCCTACTCTTTTATATGCCAGCTTATGAAGCTTCAAGATTTCCTGACAAAAAAAGCAATTCTTCTGTTCCATCAAGCCTAAGTATTCCATCCTATGGTAGGAAAAGTAGTTCCGAAAGCCTTCCTACTCCGAGATCTGAAAGCGAAATATTATATTCTCCTAATGTCAAATCCTTCTCATTCAATGAACTGAAAAATGCAACAAGGAATTTCAGACCTGACAGTCTTCTTGGGGAAGGAGGATTTGGTTGTGTTTTTAAAGGATGGATCGATGCGCAAACTCTTACTGCATCAAAGCCTGGTTCTGGAATAGTGATTGCTGTCAAAAAATTGAAGCCAGAGGGTTTTCAAGGTCACAAGGAGTGGCTGGTATGTTACTTCTGCTATAATCCTGCTTAAATTGAACCTTTTTCTCGTTGGCGTAGTAACTAATGTTAAATACTCTGCAGACTGAAGTTAATTACCTCGGCCAACTTCGTCATCCAAATTTGGTTAAACTCATTGGCTATTGCATCGACGGTGATAACCACCTTTTAGTGTATGAGTTCATGCCTAAAGGAAGCTTGGAGAACCATTTGTTTAGAAGTATGTCTACTTTCTTCCCCTCCTATCTTTAGATTTGTCATAGTAGTTTCTGCCTTATGTCATTTCCCTTTTGTCCCGAAACAATGGAGAATTATTTGTGTATTTACAAATTGGTGGTAATTCTTGGCTTGATCTTTTTGTTAAACAGGAGGACCTCAACCTCTGAATTGGGCAACAAGAATTAAGGTGGCTATTGGTGCTGCTAGAGGCCTTGCTTTCCTTCATGATGCTAAAGAACAGGTCATATATCGGGATTTCAAGGCTTCTAATATTCTGTTGGATGCGGTACGTATAAGACCCCGATCCCCCTTTGTGTAAATATGCCTGCCTTAGCACAACTTCTCCTGCTGTTCTTGCGAAGCTTAAGTTATTCTGCTTTCTTGAACTGCAGGAATTTAATTCAAAGCTGTCAGATTTTGGTTTGGCTAAGGCCGGGCCAACTGGTGATCGCACACACGTATCCACTCAAGTAATGGGTACACATGGCTATGCTGCTCCAGAATATGTTGCTACAGGTTAATACATTGCCTCTCTTGTTAGCTTATCTATATCGAACATATAACATGACCTCCTTATTAGATACCGATTTTGGAGTAAAACATATTAAACATGATTTTTGATGATAAATCTACTTATGATGGTGTATGCAAACCTTACCCTTACCTTTGCGGGGTAAAGACGACCCTTAAAAGTATCCCCAGTCACCGATCTTATTTATCTAGACTTTCTATAAAGTTGCGGTATTTTCACTTAGAAGAAAGAGCTTGATTTCTGTTTTCCTTATAAAACACATTCGATTGTCAATATGATGAGTCTTCTCCCAACATAACTGAACAAATTATGCTTGTAATACTGCTGGACTATTATGTTGTAACTAAATATCCCGCTATCTTCCAGGTCGTTTGACAGCAAAAAGTGATGTATACAGCTTCGGTGTTGTGTTGCTCGAACTGCTCTCAGGACGACGTGCAGTTGACAACACAAAGGTAGGTATAGAGCAGAATCTTGTAGACTGGGCAAAGCCATATTTAGGGGACAAACGCAAGTTGTTTCGAATAATGGACACCAAACTAGAAGGCCAGTATCCCCAGAAAGGAGCATATACAGCTGCTAACCTTGCTTGGCAGTGTCTAAGCAATGAACCCAAGCTTCGCCCCAAAATGTCCGAGGTTTTAACTGCTCTTGAAGAACTTCAATCACCAAAAGGCCTTAGCAAACTCTCACATACCTATCATAGAGCTATTCCTAGCCCAGTGGCTGTATCGCCTATGAGACATCATCGTTCACCCCTGCATATGACACCGTCTGCTTCTCCATTACAAGCCTATCAAAAGTCTCCTCGCGGTAGGTGACTCATAGAGAGACTATACCTATTTTGGTTTTGTCATTGTACATTTCTCATATATCTACCAAATTTTGTTGTCTATATGTTTTAAAATGTATTGGCAATCCAAGATTAGATTTTGTTTTTCCTATGATGACTTTTGCAATTCAATGTCTTATAGATTTTGAGCTATAATTTTTTGTTTTTTTACAGATTAGAAATGAAAGTAAATGTCTATAGTTATGATATAATAGTAGTTAATTTTAAAGAGATAGATTGCTTTGTTATGAAACTATTTTGGCTGATGATATATATAGATACAACCATTGACAAGTAAATGATTATTTTTACAAGAAAACATGATGATTTTAATGATGGGAAAATGAATAGATATTATTATTTTATACTTTCGATAATAAGAAATGATAGAGATGTTTATAAAGATTCTAGTGCGCGATGATTATATGCTGATGATGTGATCCAAATTATGTGCCTCCTAACCATATATATATATATATATATATATTTTTCTTTCTATGTTCTAATTATTTCCATTTAATGTTTCTTGCCTTATTATTAGTCTCATTTAAGTTATTTAACTTATTTTAACTAAGCAATATTAGTTAGCTATCAAAGTAGTAAATATAAATCTAGTCAAATCATAAGAAGTCGAATCATAAAAATAGTTATGGTGGGTAGAATGTGCTTTTCATTTATTAATTTATTTTTCTATTAAAAAAAGTGTGGGGCGAGATCTCATTAGATAATTTGATCCTTTAAATTTTTCAATAAATATCATTTAGATGCTTTGAATTATAATTTATTATAATTAAGCACATAAATACATAATAAAATATTTATATTAGGAATAGATATCAATTTCAAATCTAGTTGAAATTTTAATAGAAGCTCAAGTAAGAATCATTAGGACACAATTAAATAAAATTAATTATATTAGGTAGATGGTTAACCTTACTCAATAGTTATCCGAAATTTAGTATTCTGTCAATTTTAATTTGTTTATCTAATTTTTTTGACACAAATTTTAACAAAATAAAGGAACTATTTAGCCAATTGTGAAATTAATCAGCGTTGTGCAATTTTTTTTTCCTTCAAAATTCTTATAATCTACATTTTTTCTTTTATCTTTTTCCTATTAAAGGTGCAATGACCTTTTGCAATTATAGATCTTATAGATTTTAAGTTTATAATTTTTTTTCTAAATTAAAAATAGAGTAAATGACTATAGTTCTGAATAATAATAGTTAATTTTATAGAGACAACTATTTTTTTTATATAATTATTTTGACTAGTGATATAGATACAACTAATTGATGAAAAGTATACTGATTATTTGTACGAGAAACATGATGATTTTAGTGATAAGAAAGATCAATAGATTTATTATTTTACACTTTCAAATAAAAGAAATGATAAAAGTTCCAGGGAATGATTATATGTCTCCTCACAAAGAAAATAATGCAGATAATGATGAAGATGATGACAATATAGAGATTTTGATTTTGTTCGTCCTAAAAAAATAATACAGATGATGACGACAATGATAATGATGAGAAGGATGATAAAAACAATGATGGAAATCTAGGACATGATTATGTGTTTTTCATCATCATAATCATCATTTCTAAAATCTCCATCATTGTTAGTATCACCACACTGATCATTATCATCATCGGCATCATCTTCGTTATTATCTTTGTTAGAACACAATCAAAGTCATCAACATTGTCATTATCCTCCTCACCATCTCCATTATTTTCAAATAAAATTCTTAATGAAACAAGTTTAATTTTGGCATTAGACTTGTCTAATATATATATATGTAATTTTTTTTGGTCTATAATCACATAATTTCGATGTGGTTCTCATGTGGCCTAACAACCACTTGCAATAAATTTACCTTATTTTAGTCAAGTAATGTTTATTACTAGTTATTAAAGTAGTAAATATAAATCTGGTCAAATCATAAAAAGTCAAATTATAAAAATTATTATTTGATTAAGAGTTATTGTGTGTAGAATATGCATTTCATTTACTAATTTAATTTTTCTATTAAAAAATAAATGCAGGGCGAGATCTCATTATGAAATTCAATCCTTTAAATTTATTCAATAAATTTAATTTAGACACATTAAATTATATTTATTATAATTGAGCATATAAATAAATAATAAAATATTTATATTAATGAAATATTCATATATAAAAATTAAAATTAATAATAATAATAATAATAATAATAATAATAATAATAAATGGGGAAGATCTTAACTTTAAAGTTGGATTACGATTTTATCCCGTTACAATTTAAATATTATTGATAAGCTAATTAATAAGTTTTAAATAATATATGGTAGTAATCCATTATATTGATAGATATAATTTATTCATGAAATATTTAATTTGTTTTCATTCTAAAGTGGAGTTTGATGAATGAAGTGTTTTGTAACAATATACTTTATAAATTGAAATATCCTTTAACATTAAAGAAAAGAATGTCCTTTAAATTACCATACATCTTAATAGGTGAACATATATAGATTTTAGTTAGAAACTTTATGTATCTCAACTTTAACCAATCAAATTCTCATAGACCTTATGTATATTATCAATTTTTATATGACTTTTATAATTATTGACTTATTATATACATATACTGAAGATTTATTTTCAAAATCACTTTATATTAATGCATATACTTATTCAGATGTATAATTGTTGATGGATGATTACTGGATGCATGTAATTACATTGCTCATCACAGTCACTTTACATTTATATATACACTTAGTTATTCTAATGCATAATTGTTGATAGATGTAATTTCTCGTCACATACGCAATAAAAAGAGGTAAATCTATTTTATTCTTTGTTAGTTATTGAGGAAGTTCCTCCATTCTTTTACACTGAAAATGTTTTTCTCTTTAATTTATTAGCTATTTTATTATTTTTCGTCTACTCAATTTTATCTTATTTTCAAATATTTGTGGAATGAACATTATGTACATCTGAAATTGTATAATTTATTGTGATGCTATAATAATGTTATGACTATTGATAATTTCTTTTTAATATATTCTCTTAAAACATTATGTGAGATCTTCACAACTAATAACTCATGTGGAATTTACAATTCATAAAATTATTTGATATGATTGTCAAGTTGTCCATTTAATGTTAAACATTAGTTTGGTGTTACACTTCTTCTCTTTTTAGTTTTTGATTACTTAATTTTATGAATAACTATTTATATTTTTATTCTTTAATTAGCCCTATAAGTATCCATTTTGAGCTACGTATATGGTAAACTCATCGGAAGAAAAAATTCCACAATAAAAAAAATTCAAAAAATCAGCAAAATAAATAAATAAATGGAGATGAATATTCCTCTATATAAATATGTGAGTACGTAATATAGAGAGAATTAATAACATCAACCAATTCACTCGAAATATATGAGAGGTTCAGACAAGTAATAACGTATTACTTCTGTCCCACAAATTCTCCCACAAATCAAAACTCTCAAAGCCCCTAAAACTACATTGTAAATGTTGATAAAGTTAAAAGGAACAAATCTATATTTATAAAGTTCTAAACCTTTTCAACGAAAAAATAATTAGATAAATTTTAAAAAAATATCCTAAAAAAAATTTATTTATGATAAGAAACTCAAGGTAACTAATACCTAACAGTTAGAACCCTTGCTCCTAAAATGACTAAGGATAACTCTTTTTTTTTTTTTGCATGAAAGTTGTGTTTATTTCAAAAACATTGGGAGCAGACAAAGTGTGAACTCCTTTTAAGCTTCGGTGTGTAATAATCATTAAATCACATAGATGATGTAAATCGCATTACGTAAGTCTTATGCAACAAATTCGAGTCAGAAGATATTGAGAATGGATAGATCTCAAATCACTCAAGTAAATGGCTATCCTCCAAATCAACCGAATCATTCGAAATAGTGCATTAACATCATCCACGTAGGAAATTAAATTATAATGAATATGAAAATAAATAAGAGAGTCTGTTGTAATTCATGAAATTATGAGGAGATAAATAACACAATCTTAAGCCTCCAAAGTTTTTTATATCTATCAAGGTGTTTTCGAGATTTCCCTTGACCACTTAATGAGGGCTTAGAACATGCGTGTGATTGAATATTTTATCGGGGCTAAGACATAATTAGTGTCAAATAAAAATATTCTATCACGTGTTCATATTCTCAATAAATTTAAGTTATAATTCGAGTGTCTAAATAAATTTTACACAATTTTAAAGAATTGTTAATGTATTCAACCAAAATATTATTTTAATTCAACTTAATTGTATATATTATAACTATATGTTGCAAAAAATAATTGAATAAGTAAATACACAAAAAGAACTGGCTAATGTGCCTCCTTTTCAATAGAGAAAATGTATTATATTCTTACTCATCAAATAATGATATTTATGATTTAACAAGAGTCATATATAACAATTTGATATCTAATTAAGATTAGTTTGTTAAAATAAATACGGTAAAAGTAATAATTTTACATTACAATTACATAAAGAATAATCCCAAATATCTACTCATATAAATATGAAAGCAAGTGATTTTACCAACAATAATATGTCTAAGCCTTATCATTATGTAAGGTGCTAAAAATTATAAATTTGATTTTGATTTTCTTCAAATCATAATATACATTATTTTATTTATGTTACATTGTTGTTTTATTAGTCCTTTTTTAGTGACGGAAGTAAGCCTTTAAACACCTTAACTATTCGTCAAATAATGATTTTTATGATTTGATTTCTTATAATTTAACCAGTTTCATATTTATTACTATTCTTCAAATAATAATTTTTTATGATTTGACCAGATTCATATTTATCATTTTACGACTATTGGTCAAATAATGACTTTTTATGATTTGACCAGATTTATATTTATCACTTTGACAATTAATAAAGATCTACTTAAACTAAAATAAGGTCAAAATTTTTAAATCACACTAATAATAAGGCAAGAAAATTTTAAATCATACATGAGAACCACATCGAAATTATATGATTATAGATCAAAAAGATTACACATATATATATATAAGACAAGTCTAATGCCAAAACAATAAACTTGTTTTATAGAAAAAATTTATTTTAAAATAATAGAGATGGTGAGGAGGATGATGACAATAATGTTGGTGATTCTGATTATGTATATTAACAAAGATGATAATGATGATGGCGATGATGATGATGAAGAGGATGGTGATATTAACAATGCTGGAGATTTTAGAAATGATGATTATGATGATAAAAACACATAATCATGTCCTAGATTTCCATCATTGTTGTTATTATCCTCCTCATCATTGTCACTGTCGTCATCATCTGTATGATCTTTTTAATGTGCATAAAGTCAGGATCTCCATTATTGTCATTATCTTCATCATTATCTACATTATTTTTTATGTGAGGAGGCATATAATCATTCCCTAGAACCTTTATTATTTCTTTTATTCGAAACTGTAAAATAATAATATCTATTTATCTTTCTCTTCACTGAAATCATGTTTCTTGTACAAATAATTGATACAAAACACCCATTGGTTGTATCTATATCACTAGTCAAAATAATTTTATAAATATTTTTTTTCTCTATAAAGTTAACGATTATTATTCAGAACTATAGTCATTTACTCTATTTTTAATTTAGAAAAAAATTATAACTCAAAATCTATAAGATCTAGAATTGCAAAAGTCATTGCACCTTCAATAGGAAAAATAATTAAAGAAAAAATATAGATTAGAAGAATTTTGAAAAAAATTTTGCACAACACTGATTAATTACACAATTGGCTAAATAGTTCCTTTAGTTTAATTTATTAAGCTTTATGTTAAAAAAAATTAGATAAATAAATTAAAATTGAAAGAATATAAATTTCAGATAACTATTGAGTAAGCTTAGTCATCTACCTAATATAATTAATTTTAATCAATTGTATCTTAAAAATTCATAGGCCTCATTTGTTTGCACTTAATGTGAATCTGAATCTTAATCATTTCGATTCAGCCCATTAAGTATGCTTTGATTTTTAAATCTGAATCTAAATCATTCTGATTCAGCTCATTAAGTTCATTTGTTTTAATTTTTAAAAACGTCTTAATGAATCTGAAGATGTCTGAACGAATCAGATCTGTAGGAGAATCTTATTTGAGCTGTATTAAAATTTCGATTAAATTTAAAATTACTATCTCTTCCTAATAAATTTTGCAATATTGAGAACTTATCTTCCAAATTGTGTTAAGAATCATATACACTCTTAAAAAAAAGCTTTATTTTTAAATGATTTAAATATCTTATGGTGTACTTTAGTATTTTATCTCTTCTATATTTTGTTATCGGTCAATTTTATTAATTTCACTTACTTCAATTTATTTTTTAAAAGTGCCTCCAATTGTAATATGATGTAATAATGATATATAAACAGTGAATGAATTTTTTTAAAACTTATTTGCGTTTAATTAAAAATAGTACTAAAATTATTTTATTTTAGTGAATTTTCTATAGGAAAATATTTAGTAGCTATATTTATAAATATTTTGATTAAATCGTGAGAAAATAAAAAATAATAGTATTTTTATACAAAAAAAAGGAGACTTTCCAATAGTTTTGTGACTATCTTTTTTTTCACATTGCATTTTTTCAGTGAGCTGATTAAGTGAAAAATAATTGAAAAGCTCATATATTATTATAGTACAAAATTCCATTAATTTACCATGAAAAAATATTTATTTCTTAATTATTGTAGGTGTCTTAAAAGAAAGTGAATGGAGTTAAATTTGTAATTATTGATTGCTCATGATGAATCGCATATATACTATCATTGTCATTAAACAACTTTTTTAAAGAAGAAAATTACAAAAAAAATAATCATGCATATATAGTTTAAAAATTGTCCATCGAGATGACTAAGTTGATTCAAAAGGTACGTAATTATCCACATGCATGGATGATTCGAAATCGACTCCCCCCTCAATGCCTTCAAAGTCGGGTCTGGGTTATTCTAGGGTTTCAAAAAATAAAGATTGCTTAATCTTGGGATATACCGAAATTGAAATATTTACATTTTTTGTATCTGCCAAATTTTTTTTTAAAGAAATATGTCCTTTTATGAAAAAATATATTTCTATAGTTTCATTATAGGTTAGGAGAAACTACTTTTATATGATTTCATCTATATATTTATTTTCAGTAGCTTTTAGAATTTGTTCTAACTTAGTAGTTTTTCATTTGTATTTTCTTTAATTCGATTATTATTATTATTATTATTTGATTTTTCATAATTTTTTATATATATCAAATTACTTTAAAACGCATTTAAAAAATCATAGACAAATTCACATCGCGATTTTTAAATACTTTAACTCTTTTGCGATGGAGGTGGGGGGAGGTGTATATTTTAATAAATATATTCCAGATGGACACTTTGCTTTATGATTAATAAATAAAAATGTGTCAACAAAAATAAAATAACGTTCATGAGTTAATTTTATTTGTGCATGGAATGTTCTCTCTTTACCATTTGTATTCATATTTGCCTATACTTGGATAACAATGAAGACCAGGTTCAATATTAAAATCTCAAGGGGTATATATATTCTTAGCATTATCAGCCTAATTGTTTGTTCCAAAGGAATATTTCTTGTATTCATAATTATTCCTCCGTCAATTTCGCGCACGTTTCTTAAGATATAATAATAATTAATATAAGTAGTTTATATAATATTTATATTAATTGAGGTTTAGTTTTAATTTAGATCTACTAGAGAAATAATTACTGGAAAAACTACTTTATTAGACAGACGATCTATACCTTATATACTTAATTCTATCTATACTTTCAAAAATAATTATGTATCTTACACTTTCAACTCATCAATTAGTTCGATCAACTCATCAACAATTACTTTGAATTCGAAGATTAATAAAACTTGATAATTTCTTAATTGGTCATGTATAGTTTGATAAGTCTTTTCTAGATTCTTAAAATTTGAGATTCCATTGTGAAACATGTTGAGGTTGATGATTCTAGATCTTTTACATTTTGAGCTATGATTTTTTTTTCAAGATTAGAAATAGAGTAAATGACCATAGTTCTCAATATAACCGTTAAAATTATAAAGAAAAGTATTTTCTTATAAAATCATTTTGAACCGATAGATGACAAGTATATATAATGATTATTACAAGAAACATGATGATTTTAGTGATGAGGAAAATTACTAGATATTATTATTTTACACTTTTGAACAAAATATATGATAAAAATGATAATAAAGATTTGGGGGAGGGGGGGGGGGGAGTTGTGATTATATGCCTCACAAAGGAAATAACGTAGATAATGATGAAGATAATAATAACGGTGATGGAGATCTTGATTTTATGTCTTCTAAAAAAATAATGATGAAAACAATACAGGCAATGATGACCACGATATTGATGATATTGGAGATCTAAGAAATAATTATATGTTTCATCATCATAATCATCATCTCTAGAATCTCAAATATTGTTATCATCACCATCAACATCGTCATCGACATCACCCTTCTAATCTTCATAATTATATTTGTTAGAAAACATAATCAAAATTACCAACACCAGCATAATCTTTCTCATCATCTTCAGTATTTTCTTTGTTAGATGATATATAATCATTTTTTGTCAAATATATATATATATATATATATATATATATATATATATATATATATATTGTCTATGAACTCATAATTTCGATGTGGTTCTGATGTGGTCTATCAACCACTTGCCATAAATTTTCTTGTCATATTATTAGTGTCATTTAAAATGTTGTACCTCATTTTAATTAAGTAATCTTAGTTACTTACTAAAGTAATAAATATGAATCTGGTCAAATAATAAGAATCAAATCATATATATTTGCCGAATATTGATAGATAGATAAATATGAGATTGGCCAAATAATAGAAAATTAAAATATAATAATTATTATTTGACTAATAATTATAAATATGAATCTAGTTAAACAATAAGAAATTAAATCATAAAAATAATTATTTGGCTAATGTGCCTCCTTTTCAATAGAGAAAATGTATTATATTCTTACTCATCAAATAATGATATTTATGATTTAACAAGAGTCATATATAACAATTTGATATCTAATTAAGATTAGTCTGTTAAAATAAATACGGTAAAAGTAATAATTTTACATTACAATTACATAAACAATAATCCCAAATATCTACTCATATAAATATGAAAGCAAGTGATTTTGCCAACAATAATATGTCTAAGACAAATAATTATTTAAGGTGCTAATGACTATAAATTTTATTTTGATTTTCTTCAAATCATGATATACATTATTTTATTTATGTTACATTGTTGTTTTATTAGTCCATTTTTAGTGAACGGAAGTACGCCTTAAAACACCTTAACTATTCCTCAAATAATAATTTTTATAAATTGATTTCTTATAATTTAACCAGTTTCATATTTATTACTATTTTTCGAATAATAATTTTTTATGATTTGACCAGATTCATATTTATCATTTTATGACTATTGGTCAAATAATGACTTTTACGATTTGATTTCTTGTAATTTGACAAGATTCATAATTATCATTTTACGACTATTCGTCAAATAATGATTTTTATAATTTCATTTCTTATAACTTATTCAGTTTTATATTTATTACTATTCTTCAAATAATAATTTTTTTATGATTTGACAAGATTCATATATTTATCATTTTACGACTATTGGTCAAATAATGACTTTTACGATATAATGCTTAATTATCTTGACACATAGAATTTGTAAAAAACTTATAAATCTTAGTAATCTCTATGAACAATATCTGGAAATATTTGGTTGAAAAAAGAAAATTTTAATAGCCAGATTATTCCTTTTATATTATTCTCAAACTTTAATATCACCCCTCTTTACATCTGGATTTTAAATATAAATTTTTTTGTTTGATACGTTTTTTAAAGTTCGAATCAAAGTTACTACATAAAATCTCGCGAAAATGTATTTACATCTTTGGTGATTTAATAAATATGTAAAAACATTTAATGAATTTGTTTGTAAAAACAATCTATTATAAAAAATAATTGATCGAGTTTAATTGAATTTATATCGAACTTACCCCACGTCTGACAATAAGTATACATTAACTATTTATTTTATATCGAGAACATTTCGCCTAATATGAGTATCCATATCCTTTTCTTGGCCGAGCAAACATATAAAATTTCATTTTTAATAAATGACGATAAAATCAGAACTCATGACCTTTTCTTGCTCTCGTAATATGTTAAATGACCTTTATATTTCACATGCAAATTCTCCTTCTATGTTATTTCAATTTTTTTTTTCTCAATATTATTTTAATACGTTTCTTTCTTGATATAAGGGTCATTAGAAATAACCATATTGATAACGTTTGGATACATTCTATGTTTGATATGTTTCTTTCTTGATTTAAAATTTTGAAAAAAGAAGTAAGAATTAGAATATACTTCTTGGTCTATATTGTAAACCAAGTGAGGGCAAAAATTTATTCCAAAATAAAGGGAAAAGATATTCCATGAACAAATAAGATTGACTCAATGTTATATTTTTTGTTGATACCAATCATATAACAAATTGGACAAAATATAGAATAACTTTATAAATCTATACCCCTTCCTTTACACGAGAGTCAAAATATTTAAATATCTTGTTGTATTTAAAAGAAATTTGACATGCATAAAAAATTATATTAATAAATTAATAGTAAGAATTAGCTAGTGAGTCCACTATTTCTAGCAAATAGATGCAAGATTTAATTTTTGCATGAAACCAAAGGTATGAAAATTATGCAACATGAAAAACTAATAATTTAAAACATACCCAAATTTGTAGCCACATTCAAAAAAAAATGTCACCATATATCCAAGTTCACCATATATCCAAGTTCAAACCCCAGTTTCATATCTTGCATGGAATTTGCTTACAAACACAATATAAATAGGAGTATGAAAAAATATTTATTTCTTAGTTATTGTAGGTGTATTAAAAGAAAGTGAATGGAGTTAAATTTATAATTATTGATTGGTCATGATGAATCGCATATATACTATCATTGTCATTAAACAATTTTTTAAAGAAGAAAATTACAAAAAAAAAATCATGCATACATAGTTTAAAAATTGTCCATCGAGATGACTAAGTTGATTCGAAGGGTACGTAATTATCCACATGCATGGATGATCCGAAATCGACTCCCCCCTCAATGCCTTCAAAGTCGGGTATGGGTTATTCTAGGGTTTCAAAAATTAAAGATTGCTTAATCTTGGGATATACAGAAATTGAAATATTTACATTTTTTTTGTATCTGTCAATTTTTTTTAAAAAAAATATTTCCTTTTATGAAAAAATGTTGTTGTGCGGAATTTGAGATAATACGAGAAAATATAAACGCGAAAAACAAGACAACAGCTTTACGTGGTTCACCAATAAATTGGCTACGTCCACGGGAAGAGGGGAAGCAGTTTTATTATGGAGAGGCAAAAACAGAATTACAAAATAGGGTTTGCCATAGCGTCTATATATAGTGCTAAGCTACGCCCTAACAGGCTTGGGCCCAACATACAGAATCAACAGAAAATAAAGGGCCCAATACAACAACATTGTATACCGTCCTTTCTGTTTGTAGCGGGTCCGATTCAAGGCATTCAACAAATCTCCACCTTGACTTGAATTCTCCGAACAGATTCTTCAAACGCACTATGATAGTGCCAGGCCTCCCCCTCTTCCTCAGAGTTGCCCCGCAGGGCAATTAACAGCTTCTGATGTTGAGCAAGTCCAAACAGTGTTGAAACTTGCTCTGTGGAACCGGCTTTGTGAACATATCAGCAGGATTATCAGCAGTTCCTACTTTCTTCACCTTGATTCTCTTCTCACTTCTCAAAAAATTATACCTTACGTCGATATGCTTGGTTCTCTCATGATGGACTTGATCCTTGGCTAGACAAATTGCGCTCAAACTGTCACAATACACCGTAGCCTGATCATGATGCAGACCAAGATCACTAACCAGCCCTTTCAACCAAATCCCTTCTTTTGCAGCCTCTGTCAAGGCCATGTACTCCGCTTCCGTAGTAGACAAAGTCACTGTAGGTTGCAAAGTTGCCTTCCAACTGACGACAGATCCTCCAAGGGTAAACACATAGCCAGTCATCGATCTTCTTGTGTCAACATCTCCAGCATAGTCTGAATCAGAATAGCCAGTAACCAAGCACTGAGTATCACCTCCATAAATGAGACCAACGTCAGATGTACCTCTAAGGTACCGGAAAATTCTCTTCACAGCCTGCCAATGTTCTCTCCCTGGTTGTCCCATGAATCTGCTCACTACACTGACTGCATGTGCTAAATCTGGCCTTGTACAGACCATAGCATACATTAAACTTCCTACGGCACTGGCATAGGGGACTCGTGACATATACTCCTTCTCTTCTTCTGACTGTGGAGCGAACATGGCAGTGAGATGGATATTGGCAGCACTGGGGGTATCAATGGGCTTAGATGAAGACATGCCAAACCTCGCCAAGACCTTCTGAATGTAGCTTCTCTGTGACAAGAAAAGTTTCCTTCTCTCTCTGTCTCTAATGATCTCCATCCCTAAAATCTTCCGAGCGGCTCCCAGATCCTTCATCTCAAACTCAGCACTAAGTAAACCCTTCAGCTTCTGAATGTCATACTTCTTCTTTGCAGCTATCAACATATCATCTACATAAAGCACCAGATAGATGAATGAATCATCATTGAGCCTATTGTAGTAGACACAACAATCATATGAGCTCCGAGTATAGCCCAACTTCACCATATAGCTGTCAAACCTTTTATACCACTGCCTTGGAGACTGCTTAAGTCCATATAAGGACTTCTTCAACTTGCAGACGTGATTTTCCTTCCCTGGAACTTGGAAACCATCCGGTTGAGTCATGTATATCTCTTCCTCCAACTCTCCATGTAGAAACGCTGTCTTCACATCAAGTTGTTCAAGCTCCAGATTCTGATGTGCAACTATCGCTAGTAACACTCGGATGGAAGTATGTCTGACCACTGGTGAGAAGATCTCATTGTAGTCCACTCCCTCTCTTTGGTTGAAACCTCTGGCAACAACCCTAGCTTTATACTTGACTCCTTCTGCTGGTGATATCCCTTCCTTCTTCTTGAAAACCCATTTGCAAGTAATAATCTTTCTCCCCGAAGGCTGTATGACCAGATCCCATGTCTGATTCTTGTGTAGGGACTCCATCTCATCTCCCATAGCGGTAAACCATTTTTCAGAATCAGAACTTAAAATGGCTTCTTTGTAAGTAGACGGCTCAGATGTATCTACCTCTTCAGCAACCTGCAGTGCATAACCCACTATGTCCTCAAAACCATACCTCGTAGGTGGCCGAACTCCAACCCTCCTTGGCCGATCTTGAGCTATACTCTGATGGATATCTGATGGCATAGATTCTGGAATATCAGTTTCTGTCTGTGGCTCTTGATCCTCCTCTTCAGGTTCCTTTAAATCTCTCTCGTTCTGAATGACTTGAAACTCCACCTGTTTGTCAAGACTCCCAGTTTCTGACGTAGTTGTAGGCTTCACAATGGTTCTAAGCAGAGAACTTTCATCAAAGATAACGTTCCTGCTCATAATAACCCTCTTTTCTGCTGGAGACCAGATTCTGAAACCTTTCACTCCATCTCCGTAGCCCACAAATACTCCCTTTTTAGCTCTTGGTTCTAACTTACCTTCACTGACGTGATAGTAAGCCGTACAACTAAAAGCTTTCAGATTTGAATAATCAGCAGCTTTTCCTGACCACATCTCCATAGGTGTCTTGCACTGTATGCCTGTATGTGGTCCGCGGTTAATCAAGTAGCAAGCTGTACTAACCGCTTCTGCCCAGAATCTTCTATCTAGCCCAGCATTAGAGAGCATGCACCTTGCTCTCTCCAGAAGTGTTTGATTCATCCGCTCAGCTACACCGTTCTGCTGTGGTGTATTTCTGACTGTACGATGTCGAGCAATCCCTTCATCCTTACAGAATTGATCAAATTCAGACCAACAGAATTCCAGCCCATTATCAGTTCGCAACCTCTTGATCTTCTTCCCTGTTTGATTTTCCATCAAAATTTTCCACTCCTTGAACTTTTGGAAGGCTTCACTTTTATGCTTCATCATGTACACCCAAGTCATCCTTGAGTAGTCATCAATAATGGACACAAAAAATCTGCAACCTCCCAAAGACTCAACACGGCATGGACCCCAGCAATCAGAATGGATATAATCAAGTGTGCCTTTTGTTCTATGAATGGCCTTTGGAAACTTGTTGCGATGTAGTTTTCCAAAAACAAAATGTTCACAAAACTCTAGGCTCTTAACCTTATGACCAGCAAGTAAATCCTCCTTTGACAGAATTTGCATCCCTCTTTAACCCATATGACCAAGTCTCATGTGCCATAACTTAGTCATATCCTTCTGGTGAAATTCTGACGATGCAACATGGGCTGAACCTGTAACCGTGGAACCTTGTAGAAAATACAAAGTACCACGCATGACACCTTTCAGAATCAAATTTGAACCCTTCCAGACCCGCAAGACTCCATCTTTTCCCGACCAGCTGAATCCCTTGCTGTCCAAAAGACTGAGAGATATCAGATTTTTCGTCATCAATGGAACGTGCCTGACCTCGTTCAATGTGCAGAAGCTACCGTCATGTGTCCTTATCTTGATCGAGCCTGTCCCAACCACCTTGCAGACAGAACTGTTGGCCATCGAGATGCTGCCTCCGTCTACCTGCTCATAAGTCGTGAACCACTCTCTCCTAGGACAGATGTGATAGGATGCCCCAGAATCGAGAACCCACACATCTGAATGATGAGTGTGCTCATCCGCAACTAGGGCAATATCTTCTTCAGAATTGGTGTCTTCTTCAGCAACAGCAGCAGACACTGATTGTTTTTCCGATTGCTTCTTCTTCTTCGGACAATCAAATTTCCAATGTCCCTTCTCCTTGCAGTAATTACAAACATCATCCGGCTTTGCACCCTTCGACATCAGCTTATTTTTCTTTCCGCCGTTTTTCCTTCCCTTTCCGCTACTGGTGAACAGACCGGAAGGCTATATGTCCGTACTTGTGCCGTTAGCCTTATGCCGTAATTCCCTGCTATGAAGGGCCGATCTGACTTCTTCCAGTGACACAGTATCTTTCCCAACAATGAACGATTGAACAAAATTCTCAAACGACATTGGGAGAGATACTAACAGAATCAGGGCAGCATCTTCATCCTCGATCTTCACATCGATATTACGCAATTCTAATAACAAAGTATTCAATTGCTCTAAGTGTTCCCTGAGTTGTGTACCTTCAGCCATTCGTAAACCGAATAGACGTTGTTTCAGAAGCAGCTTGTTGGTTAGAGATTTTGTCATGTACAAACTCTCCAGCTTCAACCACAGACCAGCAGCAGTCTCTTCATCCGAGACCTCCGTGATGACGTCATCCGCGAGACACAGCATGATCGTCGAGTGCGCCTTTTCCTCCAGAATCGCCATCTCAGGAGTAACGACGGCGTTCTTGTCTTTCGACAACGGCGCCCAGAAGCCTTGCTGTTTCAACAAAGCCCGCATCTTGATCTGCCATAAACTGAAACTGTTCCTCCCTGTGAATTTGTCGATTTTCACGTTCAAAGCAGACATCTCGAATTCTCCAAGAACACCGATTAACCGAGAGGCTCTGATACCAATTTGTTGTGCGGAATTTGAGATAATACGAGAAAATATAAACGCGAAAAACAAGACAACAGATTTACGTGGTTCACCAATAAATTGGCTACGTCCACGGGAAGAGGGGGAGCAGTTTTATTATGGAGAGGCAAAAACAGAATTACAAAATAGGGTTTGCCATAGCGTCTATATATAGTGCTAAGCTACGCCCTAACAGGCTTGGGCCCAACATACAGAATCAACAGAAAATAAAGGGCCCAATACAACAACATTGTATACCGTCCTTTCTGTTTGTAGCGGGTCCGATTCAAGGCATTCAACAAATGTATTTCTATATTTCATTATAGGTTAGAAGAAACTACTTTTATATGATTTCATCTATATATTATTTTTCAGTAGCTTTTAGAATTTAGTTATATTTTTAATTAATCTCGAGTTAAATGAAAAGGAAATATACATATCTTTTTTCTATGGCTATAGAAACTCTAAGAGGCTTTTGGAAATATGCGTTACACGTTTATACCTGATAATTATAATAAGATTTCAATATATACTTAAAAAAAGAAATTGAATTTTGGAATAGAAAATATATGTTTAATGTGATTAAAATACAATTACGATATGTTAACATCGAATATTCATGACTTTAATTGTATAGAAATACTAGTGCTTTAACCATTGTATTTATCATCTCTAGTACATACTCTTGCACTTCTACTTGTTTGCGTAATTTTCAAAGTGAATCCGGGAGTTCCCCCAAACACTTCAGTAAGGCTTCAAACAACAAAGTAAGCCATCATGAAGTGATCAAGGGAACTCTAGGAAACACCTTGATAGATTTATTCGTAAAATATTGTGTTTATTATCCACAATCAGTGCTCTCACACTTCTATTTGTTTGTGCAAAATTTCAAAGCGAGCCCAGGAGTTCCCCCAAACACTTCAGTAGAGCATCAAACAGTGAAGTAAGCCCTAATGAAGCGGTCAAGGGAACTCTAGGGAACACCTTGATAGACTTGAAAACCATTTTTGTTCATCATCTCCACCTAGCTAGCTAGTAGTACTCTTGTATTCCTACATTGTATGTTTAATATTGTCACAACATACAATTCTATTTATAACATTGTTTTTCATAAGAAAATTCCATCATAAATGTGAAAGTGAGGTTTGGACTAGGATATGGGTTGACACTATATTGAATGTGGCTACCAATATGGGTAATATTAGAGTTTGAGAATATATGAAGGAAAAAAGTAATTCCTTCTTTGTCTTTTTATCTCTATTGTACTTTTTCTTTTTTTTTTCTTTTCATGTCTTCAAAGTTTGGATAGTGGCTTAACTTGCTAATTCTTATACCAAAGTTTTAACTTATGATATTTAGAATTTGTTCAACTTAGTGGTTTTTCATTTGTATTTTCTTTAATCCGATTATTATTATTATTATTATTTGATTTTTCATAATTTTTTATATATATCAAATTACTTTAAAATGCATTTAAAGAATCATATACAAATTCACATTGCGATTTTTAAATATTTTAACTCTTGTGCGATGGACACTTTGCTTTATGATTAATAAATAAAAAAGTGTCAACAAAAATAAAATAACGTTCATGAGTTAATTTTATTTGTGCATGGAATGTTCTCTCTTTACCATTTGTATTCATATTTGCCTATACTTGGATAACAATGAAGACCAGGTTCAATATTAAAATCTCAAGGAGTATATATATTCTTAGCATTATCAGCCTAATTGTTTGTTCCAAAGGAATATTTTTCTTGTATTCATAATTATTACTCCGTCAAGTTTGCGCACGTTTCTTAAGAAATAATAATAATTAATATAAGTAGTTTATATAATATTTATATTAATTGAGGTTTAGTTTTAATTTAGATCTACTAGAGAAATAATTACTGGAAAAACTACTTTATTAGACAGACGATCTATACCATATATACTTAATTCTACCTATACTTTCAAAAATAATTATGTATCTTAAACTTTCAACTCATCAATTAGTTCGATCAACTCATCAACAATTACTTTGAATTCGAAGATTAATAAAACTTGATAATTTCTTAATTGGTCATGTATAGTTTGATAAATCTTTTCTAGATTCTTAAAATTTTGAGATTCCATTGTTTAACATGTTGAGGTTGATGATTCTAGATCTTTTACATTTTGAGCTATGATTTTTTTTTTCAAGTTTAGAAATAGAGTAAATGACCATAGTTCTCAAAATAACAGTTAAAATTATAGAGAAAAATATTTTCTTATAAAATCATTTTGGACCGATTGATGACAAGTATATATAATGATTATTACAAGAAACATGATGATTTTAGTGATGAGGAAGATTACTAGATATTATTATTTTACACTTTTGAACAAAATAAATGATAAAATTGATAATAAAGGTTTGGGGGGAGGGTTTTGTGATTATATGCCTCACAAAGGAAATAACGTAGATAATGACGAAGATAATAATAATGGTGATGGAAATTTTGATTTTGTGTCTTCTAAAAAAATAATGATGAAAACAATACGGATAGTGATGACGACGATATTGATGATTATATTGGAGATCTAAGAGATGATTATATATTTCATCATAATCATCATCTCTAGAATCCCAAATATTGTTATCATCACCATCAATATCGTCATCGGCATCATCCTTATAATCTCCATAATTATATTTGTTAGAAAACATAATCAAAATTACCAACATCGACATCATCTTCCTCATCATCTACAGTATTTTCTTTGTTAGATGATATATAATCATTTTTTGTCAAATATATGTATATATATATATAACAAAAAATTGTCTATGAACTCATAATTCTGATGTGGTTCTGATGTTGTCTATCAACCACTTGCCATAAATTTTCTTGTCATATTATTAGTATCATTTAAAATTTTAATTAAGTAATCTTAGATACTTATTCATCAAGTAATAAATATTAATCTAGTCAAATAATAAGAAAATAAATCAGAAAGTCTATGTTTGATGAATATTGGTAGAGTGATAAATATGAATCTGGTCAAATCATAGGAAATTAAATCATAAAAATAATTATTTGACTAATAGTTATAATAATAAGAAGTTAAATCACAAAAAGTCATTATTTGACAAATATTTATAGCGTTTTAGGATATGCTTTTGTTCAATAAAAAGGGGCTGATTGAAAAAATAATATTATTTAAATAAAATAGATTGAAAATAATATTAAAAATAAAATGTGTGATTCATCAGGTGCAATTACTTCACAAGAACTAAGAATTGTGTCAAAGAGTTTTGATTAGTGTGCTCTAAAAAATCATTAAAGAAGAAAAAGCTCAAACAATTTTTATTGATTATTTATATATGACTCGAATATATTACCAAAATATTTGCATAATATTATTCAATAGATTTGAAAACACTTTTAATGGCGACTATTTGTAGGTAATAGAAGCAATTTTTGTTTCCTAAACATAATTGTAGTGGCAACTATTAAGTTATAGCAGCGACGTGAGCTGCCATGAAAGTACACTTTTTGTGGCGACATCGATTGTGTTGCCACTAACACAATTTTTGTGGCGACTATTATTGGTATTAGCAGCGACTAAAGATGACACTAAGCAGACTTGTGGTGGTGACTATTATAGGTATTTTATGCGGCGCCACTAAAAACACACTTTTAGTGGCGACTATTATCGCTATTAGTAGATATTTGAGATGCTACAAAAGCCAACCCCACAATAAATATATAATCTTTGTATTCATCATCTCTAGCTAGTACGAACTCATGCATTTATATATACTTGTTTACGTAATTTTTAAAGTCAACCCAGGAGTTCCCCCAAACACTTCAGCAACGCTTCTAACATCAAAGTAAGCCCTCATGAAGTGGTCAAGGGAACTCTAGGGAACACCTTAATAGATTTATACATGAACTATCATGTTCATCATCCACAGCCAGGACTCCTACACTTCTATTTGTTTGTGTAAAATTTCAAAGTGAGTCCAAGAGTTTCCCCAAACACTTCAGCAGGACATCAAACAATGAAGTAATCCCTAATGAAGTGATCAAGGGAACTCTAGGAAACACCTTGATAGACTTAAAACCCATTTTTGTTCATCATCTCCGATCCAACTAATTAGTAGTATACTCTTGCATTTCTACTTGTTTGTTTGATGTTGTTACACCATACATTATTCTATTTATAACATTGTTTTTATAAGAAAATTCCATCCCAAATGTGAAAGTAGGGTTTGAACTAGGTTAAGGGGTGACACTATATTGAATGTAGCAACAAATATGGGTAATATTAAAGTTTGAAAATATATCATGAAAAAAGTAATTCCTTCTTGTCTTTTCATCTCATTTTGTACTTTTTCTTCTTTTTTTCTCTTTTCATGTCTTCAAAGTTTGGATAGTGGCTTCAAGTGCTAATTCTTATACCAATGTTTTAACTTTTGATATTTAAAATTTGTTCAACTTAGTAGTTTTTCATTTGTATTTTCTTTAATCCGATTATTATTATTATTAATTGATTTTTTCATAATTTTTATATATGTCAAATTACTTTTAAATATATTTAAAAAATCATATACATATTCATATCGCGATTTTTAAATACTTTTAACTCTTGTGCCACGGAGGGGGTGTATATTTCTATAAATATATTCCAGATGGACAATATACCATTTGTATTCATATTTGCCTTCACTTGGATAATAATGATGACCAGGTTCAATATTATAATCTCAAGGGGTATATATATTCTTAGCATTATCAGCCTAATTGTTTGTTCCAAAGGAATATATGTTGTATTCATAATTACTCCTCCATTAAGTTTGCGCACGTTTCTTAAGAAATAATAATGATTAATATAAGTAGTTTATATAATATTTATATTAATTGGGGTTTAGTTTTAATTTAGATCTACTAGAAAAATGATTACGGAAAAACTACTTTATTAGACAGACGTTCTATACCATACATACTAAATTCTACCTATACTTTCAAAAATAATTATGTATCTTACACTTTCAACTCATCAATTAGTTCGATCAACTCACAACAATTACTTTGAATTCGAAGATCAATAGAACTTGATAATTTCTTAATTGATCGTGTATAGTTTGATAAGTCTTTTCTAGATTATTAAAATTTTGAGATTCCATTGTGAAACCTTGAGATTTGATGATTCTAGATCTTATACATTTTGAGCTATGATTTTTTTTTCAAGATTAGAAATAGAGTAAATGACCACAGTTCTCAAAATAACAGTTAAAATTATAGAGAAAAGTATTTTCTTATAAAATCATTTTGGACCGATTGATGACAAGTATATATAATGACTATTACAAGAAACATGATGATTTTAGTGATGAGGAAGATTACTAGACTTTTGAACAAAATATATGATAAAAATGAAAATAAAGATTTGGGGGAGGGGGGGGGGGTTGTGATTATATGACACACAAAGGAAATAACGTAGATAATGATGAAGATAATAATAACGGTGATGGAGATCTTAATTTTATGTCTTCTAAAAAAATAATGATGAAAACAATACAGGCAATGATGACGATGATGCTGATGATATTGGAGATTTAAGAAATAATTATATGTTTCATCATCTCTAGAATCTCAAATATTATTATCATCACCATCAACATCGTCATCGCCATCACCCTTATAATCTCCATAATTATATTTTTTAGAAAACAAAATCAACATTACCAACATCGACATTATCTTCCTCATCATCTTCAGTATTTTCTTTGTTAGATGATATATAATCAATGTTTGTCAAATATATATGTATATATATATAACAAAAAATTGTCTATTAACTCATAATTCCGATGTGGTTCTGATGTGGTCTATCAACCACTTGCCATAAATTTTCTTGTCATATTATTAGTGTCATTTAAAATTTGGTACCTTATTTTAATTAAGTATTAGTTACTTATTCATCAAGTAATAAATATGAATCTGGTCAAATAATAAGAATCAAATCATAAAGTCTATATTTGCCGAATATTGGTAGAGTGATAAATATGAATCCGGTCAAATAATAGAAAATTAAAGTATAATAATTATTATTTGACTAATAGTTATAAATATGAATCTAGTTAAACAATAAGAAATTAAATCACAAAAATAATTATTTGGCTAATAGTTATAAATATGAATCTGATTAAATAATAAGAAATTAAATCACAAAAATATTTATGTGACGAATAGTTATGGTGTTTTAGGATACACTTGTGTTCACATAAATAAAATAAATCGAAACATCATGATTTGAAGAAAAAAAAATGTGTGATTCATCAGGTGCAAATATTACTCAAAAGAACTAAGATTGTGTCAAGAGTTTTTGTTAGTGTGCTCTAAAAAATGATTAAAGACGAAAAAGCTCGAATATTTTTTATTGATTATTTATATATCAGTCCATTGTATTACAAAAAAATGCATAATATTATTCAATAGTCGAAAACACTACATAATACATATATAATAGTCTAGAAACAAAAAAAAACATGAAAAAAAATGTTAATCTAGATAAGCATAGCAAAAAAAACACTACATGATGCTCTTGAGGGTTACTTAAAAGTCAATGTAGTGCAAATCAAAAGGAATGAAACGATTAGATGTTACTCAATCATACTATAACTTAACAATCAAAAAGCTAAACGTCGAACTTCAGCCCTGAGAGATTTTCCATTAACAACAACCTAAGCATGTTTAAATATTCAATCTATGTGGTGGATATGATAATTATTATTCAATAAGCTAACCTTTAAAGTTCAATGTCATATATACAATTTAGTTTCTAGGTCATTAACATTGGTAACACAAATTGGGCAACTATTATTTTTTTTTCTAGCCAATTTTCTATGAAATTAACATGAAACATATGTTAATTTTTACTAAGAAATCGGGAGTTAGAGTCATTTTTATTAGGGAGCCCTTTATCCCCAACCCCTCAAATGTGGGACTTCTCGGCTTGAATTCAATATAATTTGACTCCAATTAGAGTACTGGACCCCGGGTGAAAAAAAAAAAGTAAAGCTTATCCTATTTACCTCCTCATATTTTCAAGAATTACAAAAGCCTCTCTTAATTTATTTTTTTATAATATTTTTTCCCTTACTCCTCTCTTTAGTAGAAGGAGAAAATCTTTACTAGGAAGCGTTGTCCTCCTTTCAAATGGAACTCTACACAACGAAAATTAGGGATAAACAAAATCGAACTGAAAATTGCACCAAATCAAACCCAAAAAAATTTCAACTAGTCATTTTAGTTTGACTTAGCTAGTTTGATATATATTGAAGAAAAGAAAAACCCGACTATATTGGCTTGGGTTGGTTTTAACTATAATAGGTATTAGCAGCGACACAATTTGACACTAAAACAAACTTTTAGTGGCGACCTTTAAAGGTATAAGCAGCAACTTGTTTTGCCACTACATTTTAGCAGCGATTTGAGATGCCACTAAAATCAACCCGATATTATATATATAATTTTTAAACATTATTTTGTACATAGCAATATTTACTTAGCTTTGAGATTATTTATAAATATTTCTTCCACATTTTTATTTTTTTTGTTTTTTAACATATTATTTTAAATTTGACTTAAAATTTTGAATAGTTCAATAAAGGTTATATTCCATAGATATTAGTAATTCTAACAAAGCTCAAATAAAAATCAAACAAATACTATTGCTAACCAAAAAAAAACTCAAATATTAAGAATGACAATAATGTTGAATATTTGTTCTTTAGTTATATATTGGTTTACACTTAATTTGGCATGATTTATACTTTAAAATTATAATCATTTTCCTTTTGACTTATTTATTTGCAATATCTGTTTTATGTGATTTAATTGTTATTTTTCTTGAATTTTTTAGTTTATCAGTCATATTATATTTTGTGTTATTTTCTTATAAATCACCTCAGATAATTATATTTTAAAAAAATTAAAAAAATATTTGAAATACAAATTAATTACATATTAGTATGAACACTTTACTTGAAAAAATCTGAAAAAATCGAGGTTAAAAAACATGAATCTATTAGTTTGGTTAGTGGATTTTAAAACATAATATAAATGATATGATTTGCTATTTTAAGAAATTCGAACAAACTCAATCCATGTACACTCCTAGCAAGAATCTAATTAGTCGGGCTCCAATCATAAAAAATATTTTTCAAATATTACAGCATTTTTATCTGGAATAAATTAAACAAAGTGTCAACACATCAAACAAATCCAATAAAATTTAGCACAATTACATCCAAATCAGTTATTAATAGCTACAAGCTTTATTCCAATGAGTATACAATGTAGCTCAAAATGGATAATTATACGGCTAAAACAAAGCTCTAGGTAATTAAAGAACAAAAATTAACGTCCAATTTTCATGACTTTAATTAATTGTTTTTGTAATTTTCAAAGTGGATCCGAATGTTCGCTCAAACACTTTAGCAAGACTTCAAACAATGAAATAATAAGCTCTCATGAAGTGGTCAAAGGGAACTCCACAGGAAGATTTATACGCGAATTAATATTATATTCATCATCTCTAGCTAATACGTACTCATGCATTTATATATAATTGTTTGCGTAATTTTCAAAGTCAATACAGGAGTTCCCACAAACACTTCAGCAAGGCTTCTAACATCAAAGTAAGCCCTCATGAAGTGGTCAAGGGAACTCTAGGGAACACCTTGATAGATTTATACGTGAACTATTTCGTTCATCATCCACAACCAGCACTCCAACAATTTTATTTGTTTGAGTAAAATTTCAAAGTGAGTCCAAGAGTTCCCCCAAACACTTCAGCAGGGCATGAAACGATGAAGTAAACCCTAATGAAGCGGTCAAGGGAACTCCAGGGAACACCTTGATAGACGTAAAACCCATTTCTTTTTCATCATCTCCGATCCAACTAATTAGTAGTATACTCTTGCATTTCTACTTGTTTGTTTGATGTTGTTACACCATACATTATTCTATTTATAACATTGTTTTTATAAGAAAATTCCATCCCAAATGTGAAAGTATGATTTGAACTAGGATATGAGGTGACACTATATTGAATGTAGCAACAAATATGGGTAATATTAAAGTTTGAGAATATATCATGAAAAAAGTAATTCCTTCTTGTCTTTTCATCTCATATTGTACTTTTTCTTCTTTTTTTCTCTTTTCATATCTTCAAAGTTTGGATAGTGGTTTCACTTGCTAATTCTTATACCAATGTTTTAACTTTTGATATTTAAAATTTGTTCAACTTAGTAGTTTTTCATTTGTATTTTCTTTAATTCGATTATTATTATTATTAATTGATTTTTTCATAATTTTTATATATGTCAAAATACTTTTAAATGCATTTAAAAAATCATATACATATTCATATCGCGATTTTTAAATACTTTTAACTCTTGTGTCACGGAGGGGGTGTATATTTCTATAAATATATTCCAGATGGACAATTTACCATTTGTATTCATATTTGCCTTCACTTGGATAATAATGATGACCAGGTTCAATATTATAATCTCAAGGGGTATATATATTCTTAGCATTATCCGCCTAATTGTTTGTTCCAAAGGAATATATGTTGTATTCATAATTACTCCTCCATTAACTTTGCGCACGTTTCTTAAGAAATAATAATGATTAATATAAGTAGTTTATATAATATTTATATTAATTGGAGTTTAGTTTTAATATAGATCTACTGGAAAAATGATTACGGAAAAAATTACTTTATTAGACAGACGTTCTATACCATACATACTAAATTCTACCTATACTTTCAAAAATAATTATGTATCTTACACTTTCAACTCATCAATTAGTTCGATCAACTCATCAACAATTACTTTGAATTCGAAGATCAATAGAACTTGATAATTTCTTAATTGATCGTGTATAGTTTGATAAGTCTTTTCTAGATTATTAAAATTTTGAGATTCCATTGTGAAACCTTGAGATTTGATGATTCTAGATCTTATACATTTTGAGCTATGATTTATTTTTCAAGATTAGAAATAGAGTAAATGACCACAGTTCTCAAAATAACAGTTAAAATTATAGAGAAAAGTATTTTCTTATAAAATCATTTTGGACCGATTGATGACAAGTATATATAATGATTATTACAAGAAACATGATGATTTTAGTGATGAGGAAGATTACTAGATATTATTATTTTACACTTTTGAACAAAATAAATGATAAAAATGATAATAAAGGTTTGGGGGGGGGGGGGTTTGTGATTATATGCCTCACAAAGGAAATAACGTAGATAATGACGATGATAATGATAACGGTGATGGAGATCTTGATTTTATGTCTTCTAAAAAAATAAAGATGAAGACAATACAGGCAATGATGAAGACGATGTTGATGATGATATTGGAGATCTAAGAAATGATTATGTTTCATCATCATAATCATCATCTCTAGAATCTCAAATATTGTTATCATCACCATCAACATCGTCATTGCCATCACCCATATAATCTCCATAATTATATTTGTTAGAAAATATAATCAAAATTATCAACGTTGGCATTTTCTTCCTCATCATCTTCAATATTTTCTTTGTTAGATGATATATAATTATTTTTTGTCAAATATTATATATATATATATATATAACAAAAAATTGTCTATGAACTCATAATTCCGATGTGGTTCTGATGTGGTCTATCAACCACTTGCCATAAATTTTCTTGTCAAATTATTAGTGTCATTTAAAATTTTGTACCTTATATTAATTAAGTAATAAATATGAATCTGGTCAAATAATAAAAAATCAAATCATAAAATCTATATTTGACGAATATTAGCAGAGTGATAAATGTGAATCTGGTCAAATAATAACAAATCAAATCATAAAGTTTAGATTTGATCAATATTGGTAGAGTGATAAATATGAATCCGGTCAAATAATAGAATGTTAAAGTGTAATAATTATTATTTGACTAATAATTATAAATATGAATCTATTTAAATAATAAGAAATTAAATCATAAAAATAATTATTTGGCTAATAGTTATAAATAAGAATCTTGCTAAATAATAAGAAATTAAATCACAAAAATAATTATTTGACGAATAGTTATGGTGTTTTAGGATACACTTCTATTCACATAAATAAAATAAATCGAAATATCATGATTTGAAGAAAAAAATAATAAAATGTGTGATTCATCAGGTGCAAATATTACTCAAAAGAACTAAGAATTGTGTCAAGAGTTTTTGTTAGTGTGCTCTAAAAATTGATTAAAGAGGAAAAAGCTTGAATATTTTTTTATTTATTATTTATATATCAATGCATTGTATTGCAAAAAAAATGCATAATATTATTCAATAGTCTAAAACACTACATAATACATATATAATAGTCTAGAAACAAAAAAAACATGAAAAAAAATGTTAATCTAGATAAGCATAGCAAAAAAAACACTACATGATGTTCTTGAGGATAACTTAAAAGCCAATTTAGTGCAAATCAAAAGGACTGAAACGATTAGATGTTACTCAATCACCAATAACATCCCTTTGTCAAATCAAGCAATTTTCATTGATATATTCATCAAATAACATAATATTAATTGTTGCTTGAAGTATTAGTAGACCATCAATTATCATCATGAAATACATTGATTTAGAATAATTTTGTACCAACTTATAAATTCATATAGTGAAAGTTGTTCTAATAAAAATCAGAAGCATGTCCATCGTCAATAAAAAAGATTTAATTTTTTTTTGTAATTATAGAAATTAGTCATGCATGTTCATAGATATAGACATGTTGGATTCATCATTTTCAGCTTGTACTCTTGCTCTTCAACTTGTTTGTGTAAAGTTCAGAGTGAACCCGCGAGTTTCCCCAAACACTTCAGCAGGACTTCAGAAACGAAGTGGTTAAAGGAACTCTCGGGAACACCTTGATAGATGTAGTAATGAAGCATTGCATTCATCATCTAACTCTAGTTCTCTTGCATGTTTACTAGTTTGTGTATACTTCAAAGTGAACCCAAGAGTTCCCCCAAACACTTTAGTAGGGCATCAAAAATAAAGATATTAATCCCTCATGAAGTGGTCAAGGGAACTCTCGAGAATACCTTGATATATATAGAAATGAATCATTGTTCTTTCATCATCTCCCTGTTAGTACTCTTCCACTTCTACTAATCTATGTAAATTTCAAAGTAAACCCAGGAGTTCCCCCAAACACTTCAGCAGGGCATCAAACACGAAGTAATTAAACCCTCATGAAGTGGTCAATTCTCATACATAAGGTTTTAACTTTGATATTAACTAAACCCAAGTTTAAATGATGGTTTCACATGCATAATTCTCATATATAAGGTTTTAACTTTGATATTAATTAAATCTTGCATCAATTTGCTGGAAATAATGAATTCACTGTCTTATAATGTGACTATTTATATTTTTTCTTATGCATTTCAATTTTCTTTTAAATAATTTTAAAGAATCATATAATAATTCACAACGATATTTTTAAATACTTTGACTCTTGTGTGACAGAAGGGGTATATATATTTTATAAAATTATTCTAGATCTTGTCCAATTTGCTTTATAATTGGTATAAAAATAGAAAGGTGTCAACAAAAAATATAATGTTGAGTCAATCTTATAATTTGTGCATGGATTGTTTTCCCTTTATTTTGGAATAATTTTTTTCCTTCACTTGGATAACAATATAGACCAGGTTCAATATTATAACCTTAGGAAGTATATTATAATCCTACATGTATCAAGGAATATTTCTTTTCCAGAGTTCAAAAAGGCAACAATGCAACAACAATCTATCTCGTGTAATTTCATAAAGTGTTGTTAGAGAGTCTTAATCAAGAGGTCTGAAGTTATTGTGGAGTGGTAAGAACTTTAACCAAGGAGTTTGAATCCCCTTGGTACGTAACAGAGTCATCTTTGTTAGGAAGCCGTTTACCCCCACCCTTCAATGTGGGACTTTCAGGCATGAATCCGAATTTAATTGAGCTCAAATAAGAATATTGCCTCATGTTTTCATGAATTACAACAGCTTGTCTTATTTTATTTTTTTATAATATTTTTTCAAAAATCCTTACTGGGAAGCGTCGTTATCCTTCCAAATGGGACTCTATACAACGGGAATTAGGGATAAATAAAATCGAATAAAAAATTACACCAAATCAAACTCGAAAAAAATTTGACTAGTAATTTTGGTTTTACTTAGCTAGTTTGTTGTTGAAGAAAAAAAAATCGACTATATTAGCTTGGGTTGGTTTTAACTTTAATAGGTATTAATTAGCAGCGACATGATTTGACACTAAAACTTACTTTTAGTGGCAACTATTATAGGTATTAGCAGCGACTTATGTTGCCAAACAACGTGGCGATCATTATAAGTGTTAGCAGCAACTTGTTTTGTTACTAAAAACATAGATTTGGGTATTAGCAACGGTTTGAGATGCCACTAAAACAAACTCGACATCATATATATAATTTTAAAACAAAATATTTTATGCATAACAGTATTTACTTAGCATTGAGATATATTGGTTTACACTTATTTTAGCATGATTTATACCTTAAAATTATAATCATTTTCATTTTGACTTATCTATTTGCAATATTTGTTTTCTATGATTTCATTGTTATTTTTGTTGAATATTTTAGAGATTATCTTGTGTTAATTTCTTAAGAAATACCTTAGATAATTATATTTTGAAAAAAAAAACTAAAGAAATATTTAAAACACCAGTTAATTACATGTTATTATAAATACTTTACCCGGAAAATTTAAAAAAATCCGAAAAAATCCGAGGTTGAATAACCTGAATCTATTAGTTTGGTTTGTAGATTTTAAAACACAACATAAATGATTTAATTACTATTTTAAGAAATCTGAACCAACTCAATTCATGTACACCCCTAGCGAAAATCTTATTAATCGGGCTCCAATCATAAAAAAATATTTTTCAAGTACTACATCATTTTTATCGGGAATAAACTAAACAAAGTGTCAACACATCAAACAAATCCAATAAAATTTAGCTACAAGCTTTATTCCAATGAGTATACAATGTAGCTCAAAATGGATAATTATACGGCTAAAATAAAGCTCTGGTTTAATAAAAGAACAAAAATTAACGTCCAATCTTCATGATTTTAATTAATTGTTTTTTGTAATTTTCAAAGTAGATCCGAATGTTACCTCAAATACTTCAGTAGGACTTCAAACAATCAAATATTAAGCTCTCATGAAGTGGTCAAGGGAACTCCAAAGGTACATGAATCAATATTGTACTCATCATCTTTAGCTAATACGTACTCATGCATTTATATATACTTGTTTGCGTAATTTTCAAAGTCAACCCGGGAGTTCCCCCAAACACTTCAGCAAGGCTTCCAACATCAAAGTAAGCCCTCATGAAGTGGTCAAGGGAACTCTAGGGAACACCTTGATAGATTTATACTTGAACTATCTCGTTCATCATCCACAATCAGCAAACACTTCTATTTGTTTAATTTGCGTAAAATTTCAGAGTGAGCCCAGGAGTTCCCCCAAACACTTCAGCAGGACATCAAACAACGAAGTAAGCCCTAATGAAGCGGTCAAGGAAACTCTAGGGAACACCTTGATAGATTTAGAAAATCATTTTTGTTCATCATCTCCAACTAGCTAGTAGTAATACTCTTGCACTTCAATTGTTTGTTTAATGTTGTCACAACATACACTCCTATTTATAACATTTGTTTTATAAGAAAATTCCATCCTAAATATGAAAGTGAGGTCTGAACTAGGATATGGGGTGACATTATATTGAATGTGTCTACAAATATGGGTAATATTAAAGTTTGAGAATATATGAAAAGGTAATTTATTCTTGTCTTTTAATCTCATATTGTACTTTTTCCCTTTTTTTCTTTTCATGTCTTAATGTTTGGGTAATGGATTCACTTGCTATTTCTTATGCCAAAGTTTTAACTTGTGATATTTGAAATTTATTTAATTTAGTAATTTTCATTTGTATATAATATACTTCATCTGGTCCTTATAATTTCTATCTTGTAAAATTAATTAGTTTCTTTAATTTGACTATTATTATACGATTTTTTCGAATTATATATATCAAATTTCTTTTAAATACATTTAAAGATCATATAGCAATGTAGACCAGGTTCAATATTTCTTATATTCATAATTACTCCTCCATTCTTATTCAGTTTGGACTTTGCACGTCTCTTTAAATAATGATTAATATGAGTATTTTATACAATATTTATATTAATGGGATAATGCCCAAGTACTCCCTCAACCTATGCCTGAAATCTCAGAGACACACTTATACTATATTAAGGTCCTATTGTCCCCCTAAACTTATTTTATAAATAATTTTTTACCCCTTTTTGACCTACGTGGCACTATCTTGTGGGCCCAACGATGGTTGACTTTTTTTAAAAAACTAGTGCCACGTAGGCTAAAAAGGGGTAGAAAATTACTTATAAAATAAGTTCAGGGGGTAATAGGATCTTAGTATAGTATAAGTGTGTCTCTGGGATTTCAGACATAGGTTGAGGGGGTACTTGTACATTTTCCCTATATTAATTGATGTTTAGCTTTAATTTAGATCTACTAGGGAAATAATTACTAAAAAACTACTTTATTAGACACACATCCATGCCGATCATATATACTAAATTTTACTCATATTTTCAAATAATAATATATCTTACCATTTTAATTAAGAGTTTTCTATCAAAAATTGAGAAAAATACAACTAGATACTTGTGAAACATACTGGATACATACATACATATATATATATATATATATATATAGAAGAATATTGCGAGATGGGATAAAGACGAACAAAATTTATGTTTGTTTTTTAAATACATGCAAATTCACATATCCTTCATGACACAAGAAATTTAAGAGAGTTAAAAAAAAAAAAAAGCATTTTGGTTAGGTTCAACCTGGTCACAATTGTGTGTTAAATTCAAAAAATGGAATCACATTTTTTTTGTAACAAGTAACCATAAAACCTATATAACTCAAAAGGGGTATTGTGAGATAAAGAATCAAACAAGGTTACACACAAATCACTCATGTAATAATAAATAATATTCCAGAATAAACATCATTAACCAATAATCATAACAATCAAAAGTAAAAGTTAAAAATATTTCATTTATCAATCCAATAAATTCAAATGAAAAAGGGCACTAATTAGACTTAACAAATAAAATTATATTTAGACAATTAACTTAGGATTCTCCATCATTTATAGGAGTACAACTTGGGCAACTTATGTTCCTATCAAACAATTTTTTCATACAATTTAAGTGAAACATATGTTTGCATGACATCTTTATAATTGAGGATCCAAATATATCTTCTACACATATTTTGCAACTCTTAGTTTGTGCCATTTCATTACTTATATCATTCTCATTTATTTGTTTGTATATGTGTGACATATTAATCTTAACACCAAGTCCCAACACGTAACGATCGTCAAAGAGCACAGAACAATGGCTATACTTATGTGCCAATTCGATCAACTCATCAACAATCACTTTGAATTTGAAGATCAATGGAACTTGAAAATTTTGTAACTGATCGTGTATAACTTGATAAGTCTTTTCTGGATTCGTGAAATCTTGAGATTCCATTGTGAAACATGTTGAGATTTGTGGACATTCGTGTTTGTATAGTTTACCAGAAATATCATACAAACGATGTCCAATTTCACAAATAAATTGAATTACTACTAATTCAAATGCAAAAGAATTATGGAGGTTTATGGGGGGATTTTCAGGGCACCCTAAGGTGTAATACAAATTGGATTCTTCATAAGCAAAAATCTCCATGGTAAATTAATTAACTTGACTAAATAATATTAGGAATTTATAGATATTTGAATTCTAAACTTTTTTCTTAAAAGGATTTTAAGTATTTTACTATAATTGTTAACATACATGCATGTACGTTTTCTGACTTGGTATTTTAGTCAATGAATTTTAAGGTTATTCTAAGTTTAGATCGGTGGATTTATAAGATGTGAACGGGAAATGAAGAGTTGTGACTTTTTATAAAGAGTTGTGGCTTTTTTCGATCAAGAGTTGCGACTTTTCAAAATGTTGTGTCTTTTCTGGACAGTTGTGACTTTTTCGACACGTTGTGACTTTTCTAAGAGTTGTTACTTTTTGAAAGATGGTGACTTTTCGAAATTTTGTGACTTTTCTGAAGAGCTGTGACTTTTCTAAAAAATTGTGACTTTTTGAATAAACTGTGACTTTTTCGAAAGATTGTAAATTTTTCAAAGGGTTATCACCTTTCCGATAAGCAATGGAGAAAGAGCCGGATTCATATATTTTAATTCACTTTCTCATAGTTTTAAAGTACCCTTTTTTTTCTTTTACCTTTTATTTCGTAAATAACATAACACAACACAACACAACCAACACACATAAGTCCAATATATCAACCAATAATACTAATCAATCTAACAAATATACAGATTTAAAAAACATATATGTACAATCAATAGTAAAAATAAAATGTTTTCTTTATCAAACCAATAAACTCAAATTTAAAAAAAAAAAAAGACACTTAAACCTAAATTAGGATTTGCCATTATTGATACAGGAGTACAAGTAGGGCAACCAATATTCCTAATCTAACCAATTTTTTTATACATTTGAAATGAAACATGTTTACATGACATTTTTATAACTGAAGATCCTCTAATAATGTCTTCACATCAATTGCAACTCTTAATTAGGAACAATTGTTGCATCATTCTCCTTTATTTGCTTGTACTTGTGCAACAAATTAATCTTCACACCAAGTTTCAACATGTAACAATCATCAACAAGCACAGAACGATGAGTATATTGACATAAAATTGATTGCAACGACACTAAAAGAAAACGAAATCATTCAAAAAGTGGGAGAAGTATGCCTTACTTGCTAAATCCCGAGGCTTGCTCAAGTGATTGAGCATTCGAGTCATGTTGAAGGGTAAGTAAGAACGCTATAAATCGTTTGTATTGGTGTTTTTTGCATAATCAAACATTTCAAAGCAAAACATTAACTGAACATACAGATAGATTTTGCCTAAAAACACACATTTTATATCAACTCAACCTGACTAAAGCCTTAACAAGACAAACCTATAACTAAAGTCTAGCAAGTACAAACTCTTGCAATATTTCCCAAGCAAAATTTAAAGACAACAAAAGGCACACCATCTATATCTTATAATTTAGTTCCTTTCTAACATCAAAAGTAGGATTATGGACATAATGAAGTTTTGTTCTGTCAGTGATCGATCCTCGGGTACTACTTTCCTGCTACATCTGAGATTCTTGCAGAGTTACCGCTTCCATTCTGCTCGAGTCATCTTATCTGAAATGGTAAAGGCAAAAGTTACATGTGTAACGTCAAGTAGAAGCATTGTATACGAGTTCCCAAGACATTCATCTATCATTTGAAATTAATGCACAAGTTTTATCCTGTTAGAAATTTAGCAGACTTCACAACTATGTCATCTTAAGGAGACTCGTGACTTGTTTACGATTTCTGGAACCAGTCCTCTAATTCCTCCACCGCCTCCCCCACAGATATGGTGAATCATCAGCACCCACCCATGATCCCTAAACCAAAAGCAAAGGTTCCATCTTCTAGAATGTTCTCTTGCCTCTACTGTTCTCATGGATCTTATTTGTATGTTTTAATACTCATACTCCACAGAGTGAACTACTTCGTCTGTTTCAAAAGTCTGCGTCTAACCAAACTAAGACAAACATATTGAAATGGACGAAGAGAATGAGTTGACTTAAATACTCACCAGTACCATCCCTTGAAGACGATAAAGATCTGTCGATCTTGATTCCTTCTTTAGCACTAGCTTGGACCAGCCTCTGCACCCGTGGTGATGGTGATGAACTCAGCTTTCCATTCATAGGGGACGGTAAAGAATGACGTCTGGTTACGGCATTCTTCTCAGCCACATCTTGCCCAAACCTTGGTGAGGCTTGCTCCTTCAGCTTAGCTTTAGCAGACTTGGTTGGAGCCATGTAGCTGGGCACCTTTCTTGTTGTGGGTGTACTTGCATCGACATCATGCTTTGCAGGTAAAGAAACTCTTCTGTTAACCTTGTTGCTCTCACTTCCTTCATTATTATCATGGTTAGTACAAAAATCCTCATTCGCGACAGGAGTATCATCCTCTCTGTTATCAGTGATCGATTTCTGATCCGCAGCATCAGTAGTCGATTTGTGATGAGTATCAGATACAGAAAGGATATCCAAATGAGTGATAGTATCGTCCACCACTACGGGAGGTGGGGCCACATTAGTAGAATTTTCAACTGTCCCTTCTGAATTTTTCAATGGTTCATCAGATGCCATGCTTGATGATTTGTCATGACTTTGCCTTTTTCGCTCAGTGTCAACCTCAGACTGAACTGGTTTTTCCAATATAGGGCTGGACGTTTTCTTTAAACTATGTTTTACCTTCTTAATCTCACTTCCTGGATTCTGAAGAACAGAGTTTACCAAATGACTTGATTTCTTCTTTTCTGACCCCGAAGAAGTGGAATGATTTGAACCGTTCTGCATTTTTTTAGAATGTACTTTCCTTACACTGTGCTTTGACATAGCAATGTCTGCTTCAGCATTTTGATGTTTTTTTCCCGGAAGTGTTTCCAGTTTAGATCGTGGTTGCCAAATCTGTGATATAGTCCAACGGACAAGCCATTCCTGACTAGAATTTGGCTCCTCTTGACCATAATGGAGGTGTAGAGGCATTCCAGTAGGTAATGAAGCAAGTAGCTGAAACATACCATATGGAAAGATTGTTCAATCAGTGTATCAGTCAACTATAGTAACAACAACCAAGTAAAAACGAGAAAATTTGGTACTTCCAAATTCAAATGGGACATTCTTTTGCACTTGATGCCTCAAATCTAAAAAAATACTAATTTTAACAGTAAGGGGAGCTTTCACGTATGCAGAACTTCAATATCTGGGTATCTTTTTTTGGTTATTTAAGGATAACCACTTGTCTTATGGGCATATTCTTCCCTCTAGGTCCAGATAATGCAGGAACAGTACTAAAAAAAAGCAAGAAATAATGGTGAGAAGTTTGATGTTTACCTTTGTAGTGAATCCGTTAGTGGATAGCTCCCGTGCTAGTTTGGATGCATTAGCTCTCTGATAATCCAATTGTTTGGCATCCTAATGATGAAGGTATCAGAAAAAATTATAAACCATCGAGCAAGTCAAGACTCATAGCAGAACAGTTATAAAAAATGGTACATTGAACACTCTTGGCAGCATATAGTCTAAATAACATGGATTCCTAGACGTTATTTCAAATCATTATAAGACTAGATACCATTAAGTCAATTAAAAGACTCAATTTGGTTGTGTTGGAGGGTAGCTCACATGGCGTGAGCCCATCATCCTTCACCATGTCGTGAGGGATCAAAGTACTCCCTCAGTTCCAATTTATGTGATGCACTTCCTTTCAGTGAGTCTCGAAAAGAATGACATTTTTATATTTAGTAACAATACAATTTTAAAATTTCCAATTTACCCTTGATTAAATGATTATAGCAGCAAAAATTTCTCAGGCTCGTTTAGACTCAAGACACAAATTTCAAATCTTTCTTTCAAACACCTTCACATAAATTGGGGCACAAGGAATAATAAATTTTAAAAAGTCAGTTTGGTAGTTTACCTGTTTTTCAAGTCCTTGTTTGGTTATTAGTTCACAGCCAATACTGGAACGTCTAGCAATCTGGCCACGGATATTTGCTTGAAGTTTGACAATGCCATGTATACAGTATAATGTAGCAACAGCCTGCCTTCTGACCAGATGGCCACGTACTGCAGCTTGTAGCCTTATGGTCCCCTTGAGCCTAAGAAATGCTCGGCGAGCCTTCAGAAAGACCATATCGGCATCAGTACAGGTTAAATGTTCAAGTTAAATTAGATATTAGCCCATTGTCATAGAAAATGTTCTTAAACATCAAAGTTAGCAAGATCATGTCAGATGTAAGTAGTAAAGTCCTTCCATAACACTCACATCATTTGCAAAATTAAGGAAACACATGAACAGAGAAAATGTTAAAGTATTAGTCACATAAAGTCAAAAATGGATCTCATCGGGAAAGCACTATTCAAAGCCATTCGGTGAACATTATCAAGAAAACCATTAAGACCTTCAAGGGTTGCAAGAATCCAAATGTTATCAACGCGTAGATTCAAAGTGACTTTGGAGCTACTGGTAAACCCATTTGTGGGTAGTATAAGAGCTTGCTGATGATAGTCATTTTCCAAGATTTATGACTCACAAGAGATCATTTTCTAGCAATTTTAATGTAGCATAACTTCCATTCTTAGGAAGTTGTTCACATCTTTACAATATAGACTTGTAAAATATTCAAAAAAATTCCGGCATTCCGCACCTTTGTGCAAAAGAATAGTTTATATAGACAAACCCTACTAAACAAACATGGACAATTGCATGTCTTGTTTAGGTTAAACTAAGAGAAAAACTAGCAGATGCTACAACTTCCAGTCTCTAAACATCTAACAGTTGTCAGTTGTCTCTAACCATTTAAACAGAAATCAAAACCTATTCATATATGTTGGCTGAAAGAATAATAGAAATAAAATCAGCTCGTACATTCATTAACCACAAGAAACAAGCATAGTAGAGTAAAAAGCTGTGAAAGTAACTCGCTGCCACAATATTGAAGTGGAAGGGGAAGACATCAAAAGGTAGCAGACAAAGCTTGCCGAAAACAAACATAATTCCTCAAATTGTAATAAAAACACAAAAAAACAATAATATTTTAAGACACCAGTAAATCAATATGGTAAAGTAATTACCAGATAACCCCTAACAATAGCTTGTGCCTTTGTAGCTGCTTGCTCAAGCCTCATTTTCTCAGTATCCTCAGGTAAGGTAAGACAAGTATTCTGTTCGTCTCCATCTCGCTCGATAGAAGGGAGAATCACCTCATTAGTGACCCCTCCTTTCTCAAAGTTCGAGTCTTCTTTTATTCCACCAGCATTACAAGCAACTGGTTCAGATATCAATGGCAGATGGACAGACGAACCGGACAATGCCGCATTGGTGGAAATTACAGATGCTTTCTCATTTGAAGATTTCTTTAAAGAAAGAAACAGAGATTAAAATAACTTAATAGAAATAATATGAATAAAATAAACCCCACATAGGAAGATAAGCAGAAACAAGTAATGCTTGTGGAAAATTGCTCTCAAAGAAACATATCATTTACTAGTTGCCCTGTTCAAGTTTATTGCATTGTGATGATAATACTGTTTTCGTGGCTAGCGACCATAGGTATTGACATTAGGGCAGAACACAAGGTTCATTTTCATGAATGTTATTCACCAAAGTAAGTAGACAGCTCGCCTTATGGCTTGCCTCAAAAGAATGTCCACTCCCAAAAAGTACTACCATGGGTTATGGCCTTACGCCATGAAGGTTCTCCAGGCAACAATTTTAATTTTTATTGTTCTGATGAGATGAGAAAAATTCTAATGGCACCAATTTTACATTTCTCAGTATAAACCTTATCCACTTCTATTGCAGAAAGAGCAAAATGTTAGCTACTAGTGAATCCACTGAACAATAAAGTAGTAGCAATTTCGCACAAACAGAAGTACAAAACTAGCTTTCAACTCTTGACAAACCAAAAAGAAATATGGACAAATCCACTTTACTACAAAGCAGGCAGATAATAAGAAAAAGGCAGAACCAGAGGGATAATTCAATTCAAAACAAAATAGGATCATATCTCCTACCTTTGATGTGCCAGATTTGGAAGACTTTTTCCCTGGCAACAATGACCTGAGCCACTTTCCAGGAGATTTTCCCATAGTAATAAGTTTGATTGCCCACAACGTAAGAACCTGTGAATAATAAGTCTGGAAGGTTCAAAAGAGCTCTATATCGAGTAAGCACATGCATGGATTCCAAAAGATTCAGGTTTTCCAGACAACTTTTTACCATGTGATTTGAGTTTACCTCATCACATGTAACATTTTCACTAACTATGGTCACACATACAAACTAGTGCATCTAGATATCGACGTGGACATGACCAAACCATCTCAAGTGATCTTCTCTCATGTAACATTCATGAATTCAACACCTATCCAATGGGGACTATACAAAGAATCTCTTCCAGTAGAGGAGAATCAGATGCTTGGCAGACTTAATGAGTGTAATACAGAAACTTCCTTCGTTGTGTCAGGGGCAGATGCAGCAAGCCTGCAAACACTGGGTTCATCTGAACCCATTACTTTGATGCGCAACGTAAACTTATATGCAAAAGTTTACTAAGATAGAAGGTCTGAACCCATAATTTCAAAACAATAATGGACACTAAAAATCTTAAAGATTGAGCCCAATAGATGTTTAATCTTGGATTCGCCTCTAGTTGTGTTCCTATCCTCCGTTGTGGCTTGGGAATGGAGAAGGGAAAGCTTAAATTACTCTAACCCTGGTATCACCTATAACACATTGGATTGAAAATCCAATAAAATGGATACACAAGAAACCAACAAGGTGATATTTTTATCTAATTCCTAAGAAATTTAGCAAGTGTAGCAATACCCTGCAGCAGAAAACCCTACCACCAAAGCACTCCAGCTACATCTTTCAGCTATGTTGCTCCGACTCTTCGGGAACATCAATAGTTGCATGTCAGACACTCCAAAAATACACAATTTTTTGGAAAATCCGACACCGGTAAGCAACAACTTTGGAGAGTCCAAGCTTCATAGTCTTTGAGGACATCCAATTTCAAAATAAAATCAGAGCCCCAAATGCAACAATGTTGAAACAAGTTGAGTAAACAGAGATTAAACCTTGCACATATAAGTAACAAACATTACCTCTAACTATTTTACAACAAAAAGAAAATGCAATCAGTATTCTCCATTAGCTTCAGAGTAAGCTCAAGAATCCAACATTATAAATCAAAACCTGAAGTACATTGGATCTACAACTTACCTCAAACAGAGCAAAGATTGTAACTTTAACAAAAACCCTTGTTTAACTGCAAGAAATAAAAATGAATTTAGCAAAAAGATGTCTAAAAATGAAAAGGGTCAAGAGAAAAAGTACATACAACCAAAAAAAACAGCTAAAAAAATCAAACTTTATTTACTGAAAGATCTGAAAAAATGAGTTCATAGATAAGTATGAAGTTATGAAGAGAGAGAATTCACCATTTCTTTGCTCATCTTCAAGAAGAAGAGAGTAAAGAGACAAACGGCACTCAACAACAAGCAGGGTAAAGTTTGTTTTTTCAAAAAACACCTGGAAATTTGGTACTGTCACTGTAGCCTCTGTGTAATTTTTTTTTGTTTGTTTCAGTTTTCAAGATATTTGAAATTATCCAAAATGCCAAAAAAAGTGAATTTTATTTCAAACTATAGTCGTTTATGAAATTTCAAAATATAGTCACTATGTATATACATATAGGAAAAATTTGCTATAAAATAAAAATGTAGCTTTTATAATTATTTAAAAGTATTACTAAACTGATAATTAGTGGACTTAAATTGTTATATCATACAATTTTCCTTTTTCTCTCTGTATAGCCTTAGCTATGGGATTTAAATTAATTTTCTTGCATATGTATAATATGTGTTAAATTGTGTATAATTAGTATATAATTTATGTATATTGAATAACAAAAAAAAAAAAAAAAATTCGATTCAGTATGGGCTATGGCTATTATTGTAAAGAACTCCATTTCATTAACTAGAAAGTTAAATCCTGGTCCAAATGATTGAGGTCTCATATTTTGGCCCAATATCGAAACTTAATCAGTACTAAAACTTCTATGGGACTAACATTTCAATCGACTCAAAACATCGAGATGAGCTCAGATCTAAATTTTGAAATTGTTTAAAAGAGATTTGAGTTGGTTTGGATAGAAAATAAATGAGTGTCCAATGTATATTTTATTGTATAAATAATGCATATACACATCTTTGATCTTGGATACATAGTTATACTATAAATAATGCATTATTAATACATTATGTAAATAACACAAAGTATATACATCTTTGATACATAATTATACATTATTTATTCATGATTATATACTATTTATACAATAGCAGGATATTATTATATGCATATCGATACATCATATATACATATGAAGATGGTCTCAAAAATAATTCTTGCCATATATATATATATATATATATTGATAATAACATTAAAATGAATTTAAAAAATGGTCTCAAAAATAATTCTTGCCATATATATATTGATAATAACCTTAAAATGAATTTAAAACTTATCTTATAAATTTGAAGTTGAAATATTAGTCATTGGCATATTTAAAGTTATCTTCTCTTTTGTATAGCTGGAATAATATTTAATTGAATTATCGAAAAAGAAACTGTTTTATAAGAGAGAAAAAAAAAAGGAATTTACACTTTTTTTGGATATTTATTCGATTTATATTTGGCTTTTTTGACTTGTATGTCCTAAAAACAGCTAATGTTTGTTTTATTCCTTCTTGGATCATTCTGACTAAGATATATGAAATAATAAATTACTATTATTAAATCACAACTTGTATATGATTTTCAAAATTTATTTCAAATTTTACATCATACATTCAATATGTATATAAATGTAAATATTAATTTATATAATTGAAGGAATTTGTCACTAATTAGATATTAATAGTCAAATTTCAGGTAAAATAACATGTCTTACGATATTACGTTTTCCCCCTTTAAATTAATCAAAGATCTTGATTTCAAATTTTGAATATGAAGTCGTTTTTGGTAGGAAGAGTTTTACCTACAAAGTAGAATTTCTTATGTAAATCTGACTGAGTCGAATCTCAAAATGATACCTAATAAAAAACTAAAGAAAATATTAACACAAGACTCTCCTGATCTCGATTGTCACCGTAAATCTAAGTCGAATATTCAATTATTCCTTTTCTCTTCCTTGATCCGCAATATGATTTTTTAAAACTTAAAATTAAGCTTGTTTTGTTGTTTTTATCCAATTGATAAATAACATTTTTTGACTTATAAGAAAAAGCTAATACTATTTTTGTCCTTCTTGTAATCATAATAATAACAAAGATAATATAAGAACAAATAAATGATCCATAGTTTCAACTAATCAAAGATTTTCATGATTTATTCAGAATAAAAATATATACACAAATTATATCTTAATTTAAATCCAACTTATCAAAGATGTTAAAAGTTCTCCAAGTGGATAAAAATATATTCAGTTCATTTAATTTTATTTATCCATTTTAAACTTTACTTGAATTTTAAAAATATTAATTAGTATAAATACTTATCACAATATTCATATTAATTGATTTATCGTTTCAGATACTGATAAATAATTTAAAATAAAATATATATTTTAAATTTTTTCATATTTACACTATAAATGACAAGTAAAGTTAAAAAAATATTTTTAAATTAATGGACATGTATGAATATGAAACATATGAATACCTCTAAACGTATTAAAATACAAAAGTGAAACAAAACAAAAAATACATAGAAATGCATTAAAAGAATGGCAATACTACAGTGAGTACAGGTACTTGTTTTTTTTGTTTTGTTTTGTTATTTTTGGAAATAATATATATATTCCGTCTTAATTACTCAACAAAAAAATTTATTTTATTTTGCTAAATGCCATAAAAATTAGGTAGGACTAAAACGTCAAACTACACCGACACAAAAACCCAAAAAAAAATAAAAAATATAGTAATTGTCTCTCTTTTTTATATATATATATATATATAATAAATAAATTATTTCAAGAAATTTTTTAAAATATTATTTAAATTAAAAATCGATATAAATCAAAAGAAATTTTATTATAAAAAATTAAAAAGCGTTTATACGATATAACCTTCTGATAAAATAATGTTACTTAATATTTCTTGAGTAAACACAATTCAGTCACGAATATATCCGTGATACTTAAACTCTATCAATATGTTTTAACGTGTTTTTCACGATACTCAATCTCAAAAATACCTTTCAAAATACTTAATCAAATTATATTAAATATTTTGCTTTTTAATATAATTTTCTTTGTAATTTGAGTTATTATTATTATCGAAATGTATAATTATTATTTTTTACGTGACATCTAATTAAACTCATGAATGGATAGAAAATTTCCCCCTAAAACAAGAGAATCCAATTTTTATCATATTATATTATACAAATCGACAAATATTTAATTCTTTTTTGCATGTGGAATTACTACTACTATTTAACCAGGTGTACAAAAGCATTCATTGAGATATGATTTTTGGAATTAAAGTTAATTATGGAAAATGATTATTTAGTTTTGTCCTATTTTTCCTAAATTTTTTAAATGAATATAATGAAATTCATAATTTTTATGTCCCATCTTTCAAGTTTTCTTAGTAGTTGAACTTATTTTTAAATTGACTTTTGAACTTTGTGATTGAAAATAAATTATATATATATTTATTTATATGACTATAAAATATCTCAGTAAGGGTTTAATGAGCTATTTGAAACTAAATTATAACTAAGTATATAAGTGTTTCGTTATTTTTAAAATTAACTAAAAAAAAAGTGTCACATTCCTTTCATAAGTTAAAGAGTTAACACTTACATAAATGCCATCATTATTGTTAATTTCATTAATTCTTAATTTAATTTTATATGTATACTAGCTTTGATTTTGCATATAAACATGCTTATTATTATGTGAAATTCTTATATTTTAATCTAAAAATTTCATTATTAATCAATTATATGTAGGGTATGATGAATCTCTATTCAACTATTCTTAAGTGATTGTCAACCTACCATAATAATTATTGATTTAGAGTTTGAAAATAAATGTATTTTGCATATATCATATAATTAGAGGAACATTTATTCAAGCTCCAATTAAAAACCTTATTTAATTTCTGTCAAAAAGGAATATTTTCATATCATAAATTCATAATAATAATAATGATATGTTTAGGCAAAGGAGGGTGCTTGAATCAATTGGTTTCAATTAATGGTAGCTACCATTCTACAACTCTTTATCAAAGAATTATTGGTTGTACTATAGGACCCTTGGGCAGTGACAACAAATTTTGACTTAGGTCTTTCCTTTTATATATATTATTTTAGATGTTCGATATTTTTATTAAAAATATTAAAAAAAAAAGTAATAGATTTATATAAAAGTATTTTGAAAAAATAACAGAGTATTTTTGAATCGTTAGTAGGTTAATGTGTATATCTCGATTCTCGATTAATAATTTCAAGGTTTGATCTCTTAATTTTTGAAATTGAAGTTTTATGTTAATAGACTCGTATATTCACGTAGAGTAAGATTTTGATTAATTTTATTCTGGATATTTTAATAATAGGGAGAGAAGTATTTGTTTAAAAAAAAATTGTTGTCACCCCATCTCATGTGCAGATTAAGAGTCGGCTTGAATTGACTTTAAGTTAACAATTAAAAAAAATAAACATAAATAACTTTAAAGTAAAAGAAAAAGTACGAAAAAACTATTTTATTTTTAATAAATAAGTCATTTAAGACTTATTTTATATTATTTTTAACTCAAACATTTTCTAACTTATTTTATGAATTTTTTTTTACTTATTTTAAGTTATTTTTATTTATGATAAATACTCTAAAAAATTTAATTTAAAAATAAATTTAATCAACTTTTAAATAAATTTAAACACCAGATAAATCTAAACGTTAATGCTAGACTTTTCTAAATTCTTTGCATTATCCTTCCATGAAAAAGGAAATGCTCTTTGAACATATGATATCATCAAAAGCTTCATTACAATTTATAATCGAAACATTTAAATAAAAATAAAAAACATATATCATATCACAATTATTATATTTAATTTAAAATAAATAAATCTCCCTTATAAAAATAGACTAAGTCATAAGTCAAAAGAATTTTAATGCTTAGTATAAAACAAGACAAACAAGTAGAATACTAGTAGCAAGTAAGGAGTAATAATACATTAATATATAAAATGTTTTTTATTTCAGAGCCCTACTTTTGACTTTTAGCATGATCATTAACTAACATCCATGCAAAAATTTATAATATAAGATACAAAATAATAATATCTTGTATTAAACAACAAGTTGAAATATAATAATTTTGATAACTTTTGAGCACAGGACCAGGAAAAATGTTTGGCTATATTGTTTTGTACATAAGCACCGACTGACAGATACAACTACACCATGTTACCTTAATGTCACATTTGACACTTCACTTTCTTTCATCTAACACCTCATTCAATTCTTTTTGATATTTCGGTTCGTTTACGTGTATCTCAATTAATTTTATAAGATTATATTTTAGTTATGTACGTGTATCGAGTAACTTGTAATATGTGAATTGTTTATGCATGATTAGTTTTATGAAGTTATCTTTCAATTGTACATGTATAAAGTATTTTAATTTTGATTGATTTTATGAGGTTATTTTCTAGTTGTATATTGTAAGTTTTTTTGCTTTTTCAAGGCTCGAATATATAAGGAAAAATGACTTTGGAATTTTGCCTTTATCAACTTATTTGGTACTGGATCACACTAATAGGTGTTCTATCAAATATTTTTACTAGAAATATGTGGATTTTCGAATAAATTAAATTGAAATGTGTCTGTTAAAACACGATAGAATTTATGGAAAATATGTTTTTTTTTTTTAATTTGTTCGATAAAGAATAATTATGTATTTAATATTTATAGCTTGTTTGGATTGATGGCTTATAATAAAATGATTGTCTATCTTAATAGACCCTTACCTTAATTTCAATTTTTTTATTTTATTTTTAATGAGATAAATTATATTCACAAAAAATTTATAGCTTTTCCAAAGTTCTCAATTTTCACTAAAGTTCAATCAAATGCCTTCGTATAATTGTGTCGAAAAGAATATTATCGTTTAGTTAATATGATAAAAAATAAAAATAATTTGTACAATCTTTTTAATTTTAAAACAAATTATCCAAAGATTATTATTTTATCATAATATTACAATTTTAAAATAACTAATATCGAAATAAATTATTGCAATTAAAAATGAGATATTACATGATATGTACTCAATAATAGTCCATGAAAATTATACTCTTTTTCACTTCTCTCAAATCTCACTCTCTGCACATTCTTTTCTACCAAATGTGATGAGGTTATACTAATCAAATTCGAAATAAACTCAAACTTAAAATTAATTATGAAATTGATAATCTATTATCTTTAAGTACTGAAGTATACTTTCAATGTTCTATATTCATATTGAAATCTAATCAAATTTGAGTTTATGTTGAAAAATTTTACATTGTCAGATAAAACAGTCCTTAACAAAAAGAGCCTCCATATCCGATGGCGTAGTCACATAGTGTCAAGGGAGTCAATTGAACACCGTTCTTCGGAATCTTTTTTATATATATACAAGTAAAATCATATACAAAATAATTAAATAACATATTTTGAACACCTTAAGAAATTTTTGACTCTGCCACTATCCATATCCATGTAGATTCAAATTTAAAATTTCACGATTAAAAATAAAAAAATACTTATCATTTCATCGCGACCCTCGATTTCTTTTTATCTCAGTCTCTGCACATTCTTTTCTACCAAATGTGATGAAGTTATATGGAATCCTTGTCACAAAAAATATACAACTAGACTAGCTACAGACAAACACATCTGTACTCCATTATTTAATCTCATCATTTAAAATCCCTTTTCTCTATGGTATCATTACTCACTCTATTATAGATTCTTGAATTATATCATTCTTCAACTTCACAAAAAAATTTTAAAAAAAGTGCTCACTCTTTTGTGAGCTCAAAAGATTGTTTTTTTTGGGGATTTTGAGTCTTTTAGCTATGAAGGGTGTGTTGTTTCTTGGTTTGTTTTTGTTTTTTCAAGTTCCATTTTCATCATCTCAGTTAGTTCCTGCAGAAAGTAGAATCCTTTTTCAAATTCAACAGTTTCTTGAAAATCCACCTGTTCTTCAACAATGGAATAAATGGACAAATTTTTGTTTTATCCCACAATCTCCTTCTCTTGTTATCACTTGTTCTGGTAATCATATAACTGAGTTAACAATTGTTGGTAACAAAAAATCCCCTTTTGAGTCTTTAAAATCCTCATCTCCACAAGCCCTTTCTGGGAAATTTTCAATTGATTCATTTTTCACTGTTGTTACTAAGCTTTCTAGTTTAAAAAAGCTATCTTTAGTGTCTCTTGGTTTGTGGGGTTCATTGCCTGCTAAGATTAGTAGGTTACATTCACTTGAGGTACTTAATATTAGTTCAAATTTCATTCTTGGTGAGATTCCATCATCTATAGTGAATTTAAAGAACCTGAAATCTCTTGTTTTAGCTAGAAATTTGTTTAATGGAAGTGTACCAGATCTGAAAGGGTTAAAGTTACTTGAAGAGTTGGATTTGAGTGGTAATAATTTAGGACCAAAGTTTCCATCTTTAGGTGATTACAATAACAATAATCTTGTCTCATTGAATTTGAGTAACAATTTCTTTAGATCAGAAATACCTAATGGATTCAACAAGTTTACTCATTTGCAAAATCTTGATTTGTCTTCTAACAAACTTGTTGGTCCAATGCCTGCTTTTCTGTTTTCACTTCCAGCAATTCAGTCTATTAGTATTGCTAAGAATCAGCTTAGTGGTGCTCTTCCAGGAAGTGTGTCTTGTAGCAACAATCTAAAATTTGTCGATTTTTCGAGTAATTTATTGATTGGAAAGTTGCCTACTTGTCTTGGATCAAGTTCAAGAAACAGGACAGTGATTAATGTTTGGAATTGTTTGTCAAGTACTAGTACTAAGTCTCAACATCCACATACATTTTGTGAGAAACAAGCTATAGCTGTTAAGCCCCCTCCAAGAACTAGTGGTGAAAAGGAACAATCCACAGTTAAGCTTGGTGTTGTTTTAGGACTTATTGCTGGTATTGTTGTAGTTGTGGGTGCATTTGGTTTGCTGATCTTTTTCATTGTGAAGAAGGTTATGAGAAATAGAGTTGAAAGTTATAGAAATGACAGCTTTGCTTTTGAGAAGAATTCAACCCTTTCAAAAACTACTGATGGAGGTATATTTCCTTAATGAATCTTGAATAATGATAAGGGTCTATCGGAAATAGCCTCTCTACCTCCCGAGGTAGGGGTAAGGTCTGCGAACACTCCCCCGCTAGACCCCACACACTGTGTATGTTGTTGTTGTTGAATCTTGAATAGTGATATCGGAAACAACCTCTCTACCTCCCTAGGCAGGGGTAAGGTCTGACCCCACTTGTGGAATTACGCGGGGTATGTCGTTGAATCTTGAATAGTGATAGTGCATCATTATGACAATTTTTTCGATAACTTGATTTAATCAGGGAAGGCAAGGAGGACAATGAGAATGGTATCATTAGGACTTCCACCATATCATGTTTTCACTTTAGAGGAAATGGAAGAAGCAACAAACAGTTTTGATCCAACTAATCTGGTTGGAGAAGGTTCCCAGGGTCAGGTAAAAATGTTGATTCATTATAAAAAGCAAAATGAAAATGATATTTATTACTATATCCTGTCCATATTATTCGTCATTTTGGACGTTGAACGATTCGAATCTAGTCAAATACATAATCTACATGAGTATACGAGTCCGTAGATACTCATATTGCTATACTTTTAGTCTAGACCCAAAAAGTCAGACCCGAACAACTGTTGACATTTTAGAAAAACTAAAGATAGTAATATGGATATGCTTTTCATAAATCTTGGTGAATACAAACTTTGTGTTTTGAACATTGGGATTGATGTTATTATTAATGACAGCTATATAGAGGTTGGCTTAGAGATGGATCAGTGGTCCTAGTAAAATGTCTGAAATTGAAGCAGAAGCATTCACCTCAAATTCTGCAGCAGCACATGGAGATGATATCAAAGCTAAGGCATCGACATTTAGTCAGTGTTCTTGGACACTGTGTTGTTACTTACCAAGATCATCCAAATACAGCTAGCACTGTATTTATTGTGCTTGAAAACGTCGTCAATGGATCTCTTAAGGATCATCTTAATGGTAAGCTATCACGAGTTGATTTCTCTCGTATGGTCACTCAACTAATAGTTGTTACCTCAGAAAGTCAATTTCGAAAAGGTGACTTCTGAGATAATCACTATTAGTTGAGTTACTATCTAATAGTCATTACTTTCTTCAGTCGGAACGATGAAAGACTGAATTTTATATTCCACGATTCGTTCTTTGGCAGATTGGAGGAAAAGGGATGTATTGAAATGGCCACAAAGAATGGGGATTACAATGGGGATTGCAAAAGGAATTCAGTATTTGCATACTGGAGGAGTCACCGGAAATGATATAAAGCTTGAGAATATTTTGTTGGATGAGACACTTACTGCTAGAATAAGCAGCTACAATATATCGTTGCCACCTAAGGTAATGCTAGTAAATTACAACCGATTACACGCAAATCTTGGAGAATAACTTGTTTTTAACCATCCGAAACATTCGCAGGTTGGTTCAGAAAGTCCTCTTGCTGGACCAGACCACTTTACCAGGTATTATTCTGCAGCTACATTCACCTTACTTTCTCTGTTTCGTGCTATCATTTCTGAATCATCTCGTGCTATCATTTCTGAATCATCTGCTAATACAAACTTCATATTCAGCGCGAAGGAAGCAGAAAAGGAAGACATTTATCAGTTGGGAATTATTCTACTAGAGGTTATTATTGGTAGACCAATCAACTCTCGAAGCGAAGCAGAAGACCTTAAGCTTCAGGTATCAATAACAATATCCTTGTAACTCTCAAATGGTAGAAATATATCATATCGTCACTCAACTAATAGTAGTTATTTCAGAAAGTCACTTCTGAAATAATAACGATTAGTTGAGTGAAATCAACTCGAGAATATGAGATATGCGATAAAGAAATTAGAAGAACGCACGCGAATACAAACGTGTTACATGATATGAAGCAACACACATGTCCACATATTACATAAGAGCCTATTCTATTTACAAAATCTATCTAACAACCTTAAACCAAATTGCCTTTTATGACATTCAGGTGGAGACTGCCTTATCGGAATCACCATCAAAGCTACGAGATTTAACAGATCCTTGTATACGAGGTACGTTTGCATATGACTCATTGAAAACGACAGTCCAGATAGCAATAAACTGCCTTGATAAAGAACCAAGCAGGCGTCCATCAGTCGAAGACGTTCTCTGGCATATGCAATACTCAATTCAGGTTCAAGAAGGAGCAACTAACAGTGGAAACCTCAGTGGGAACCAAAGTGGGAAACTCAGTGGAAAAATAAGTGGAAATCTTAATAATAAGTTTTACTGATAATAGAGAACTGTCATTATATTGTTATATCTTGTTGTTTAGTCATTTGTATGCATCTTGTACAGCACAGTTCAGTAACTTACTGAATAAATGATTTTGCTTTCTACATCACAAAAATGTACACCAAAGTTTACAATACAAAGCAAATTTTCATTGAAGTTGAGAATCTCGATTGGGATCTCGCGAAAAAACTTACCAGCACCTGGCGTTTACATCAATAACTAGCTGAAGATATAATTCAGTAAACAACAATGCAGTCTCTATGGTCATGATATGTTCACTGATATTTTGATTGAATTGATGAAAAATAGTAATGCTCTCATACAATAAAATTAGAAAATTTACTATTTCATTGAGAATCTAGCATATTCCCAGTGAACTGATTTGGTGGAAATAAATGGAAAAACATGTTGTATAACACAAATTTCTCACTAATTCACCGTTAGAAAAATCTATTACTACTACTCTTCATTAGTACTTAATCCATTTCATCTTATGTTGAACCCGATTAGGCACGGAGTTTAAAAGAGTCTTAAAAACATGTTGCTAAGAGCAACATGGGAAGTTTTAAAGTTCAATTTTTTCCGAATATGAAAAAGACCTTTTTTTATGAGAGACTAAAAAGTAAATAGTGTCATATAAATACAATTGTTGAGGATTTCTATAAGTTGATAAAGAAATATCTTTTGCAAAAAAATTATACCGTACATATAAAATAAAAACAAAAATAGTCTTCCTTTCGTATAAAAGAAGATTCTACTTTAATGTACAAAAAGTAGTCCAAAATTCATTTTAGGTCACATGATCAAATCCTATGTGATACTTTTGCATTTTTTTTTGAATTAATTCATCAAAAATTCTGACTCCGGCACTGTACTGAACGATCATGTTCTGATTGTTCTTTTGAAGTAATATAAGGCTGATTAGAATAACATGGCCTCCCTAGATATGAAGAAGGTCCAATTTCACTTTTGATATTATTACACAATGTGGAGTAGGAATTGGATGATGAAGAATTAGTACTTGATGAGTTTGTAGTGAAATCAAGAGTAATTGTGGGGTGTGATTGGGAAGTAGAAATTGAAGTTTTTGGTAAGTAGAAAGTTGGTGAATTGTTATGAGTGGCTAATAATAAGTTATTATTTGAAGTATTATTGGTAAAGTTGATTTTTCCATGAAGATTTTGATCAATATTTGGTAAAAATTGTTGTGATGTTGATGATGTTGAGGTGCATCTTAACATAGAGGCTGCGGCAGAGGTTGTAGAAGCCATGTCGGTTGCAGAAAATGGAAGGGGGTGATTATGTGTTCCTTCATATGTAGTGGTCAAAATGGACGTGTCTTTAGAACATCTTTGAACCTATCGTAGATCACAAAACATGAGAAAAAAAAGGGGTCAGAGATAGACGTTTAATATGTTTGGACGTGAATTTTACTCGAAAAAAATAGTTAAATTTTGTAAAGGCAAAAACTTGAATTATAGAAGTTGAAATTTGAAGAACTCCTCAATATCCCAACTTTAAATTCTTTATTTCTAAGTTGAAAATTTAAAATATGAACCAATTTGATAACCAATGACTAAAGCAAATCATTTTTTTAAAAAAAAATAATTGTATGGACAATTTCTTGATTATACACCTCGAATAGAAGATTTATATATATGCTGACGGTATAAAATTTTTTAATTATTAAGAAAAAGTAATAGTACATTTCTATTTATTGTTTTCTTAACATTATTAGATAGGGGTAGAGGAATTAAGGGGAAATGACGGAGGGAATTACAAGGTTAAAAATCAAACGCCCATCAATAACGTAAAAGTTCAAGTATAGCTAACCAACTAATCGAGCTGCTAGTAGTACCTGTTTCCTGACTGGGCATGAGGGGGAGACGGTGCAACGATAGTAAGCCCTAGGGCATGGATTCCCTTTAGCTATTTTTTGTCCATATTTTCTCCATTGACATCCATCATTCATCTGCATTTGCAGATCGATTATATCCAGGTGTGTTTTAATACAAAGAGAATAATAACTAAACTAAACAGAACAATGAATAATTACGATAAGTTAATTAAATTCATGAAAATATGATAATTTAGATGTGTTTATGACTGTTAGCCTTGAACTAACCGTAATAGTGTCACACACAGCCCGTATAGATACTCTAGCCTTCTTTTGAGGAATTTGCTGCAAAAATTCTTCGCCACAGTAATCCGATGGAAGGTAATTTTGTATCAATACTCGTCGTTCATTATTTATATTCTCCTTCTTTGGCCCCTCGAAACTATTTTCTTGAGTGAATTTACAACCTAATCCAAGCTCAAGCCCATCAAATAATAATTTACTATGGTTTTTATTACTTTTATTTTGATCATCATATAATAACTCCTTCTTGATCAACTCTCTTGAAGTACTACTATTTCTCCCTAAGCTCAAAGAAACAAGTTCCACTTGTTCTTTTTCTTCATGAATATTATTACTTGTTGCAATAATATTCTTTGTATTTTTTTGAGTTAATATGCCTTGAAAATACATTTCCAAAGATTTATAATCATTCATCATTTTAGATAACATCCTTTTTAGCCTTTCATTTTCTTCTTTGGCTTCATATATCTCACATTTTGTTGAATTTAGCTTATCTTCATCCTGATCACAATAAAAACTTATAAGCATCGTACTCGGGATTCGAGAGTCAAACTTTTAATTTTGATCGTAAAACAGTATTACAAGTCAAAATAATAGACAATAAGACATGTATATTTAAAAAAATCACAGTCAAGAAAAAACTTGTTTAACTCATGAAATCTGAAAGATATCACATAAATTGGAACGATTATACACCTGATTCTACTTGTAGGTTAAAGCAAGAGTTAAATCTCAGTTTTTGATCATAATAAAAAGATCATTAAATTAACCACTTACTTATGATATTCCATCACAAATTAAAGTCTTTAATTAGTTCATAAACTTTTTTGTTAATTAAGATGAATTGTCAACCCCCCACAAATTGGAACCAAATTTGTAATGAATTAATCCTGTAATTTATGCAAAATTAGAAGGAACATATTTTTTTATTGCTACAATGAAATATTCTTATATAGAATATGTATATAATACAACATAATAACATGAAAATCGATTCCAAAGAAAACGTAGTTATTATAATAAGATATTATTTATAGAGAACGATTGTTATAGAGAGGTCGAACTGTATAAAGAAGATCATTCATATAATTATAAGAACTAAAACACAAAACTTTTATGAAAAATAAAGATCTTTATAATTAAATTTCAAAATAAATTTTACCTTCTTAGTAGAATCCATTGCTCTATCTTTCCTTAGCATGGTTTATTTTTTTTTTTAAACATCTCAAGTCCTCTTATAGGACATGAGCCACTATAAAAAAAAATTATTATAAAAAAAAATAGATGACAAAATATATTTAAAAAGTCTAAATTAGAGTTGTTAACATTGACATGCATGTTACACATGATCCTCTAAATAATATATGTCAACTAGTCAACTAACCTAATTTTTCAACTCTTTTCTTTATCAATATCCATGCAAATTAATTCAAAACTAAGAAGTTCTCGGGTCCTGTGGCGGATTCAAGATTTTTTAATAAGGAGTTTAAAATTTATAAAAATAGACATACGAAGTTATTTAAAAGGGTTTGATATTCACTATACATACATAAAATATTATTTTTAATAATATATAAATAATATAATTTTTCACATAAGGGGGTTCCCTCAGTACAAGATGACTCTACTCTGCTTAGATCACATCCCTCCTTTGGAAAGGAATAAGTATCCTAGAGCAATAGTAAAATTGTTTTCACGTAAAATTTCTAACTTATAAATTTCAAATTTTAGCTCCGTGATTGTCTAAGGTTGTTTTGAACAACCAATCTTAATGGAAAAATGGAAAAATTCACACACAAATGGATGTCACTCCAACGACCTCTTAATAATTTCCGTCAAAATCAACTACCCCCTCTTCTTGACTACATGCATGGAGACTCATAAAGGTCAAATGATTTTAAAAAAAATATATTTTATCTGTCTCAATTTATTTGCTAATGTTTATCGTGACATAGGTTAAAAAAAGAAAGGAGATTTTTTAAAAAAAATTATGATTTAAAACGATCATTTGCATGAATATAACATACTTCGTTAAGGGTAAAAGAAGAATTTTAAATTAATTATTTAACTATATAAAATTAACATTTTTTAGAACAGACTAATAAAACGTGTCAGATAAATTGATATGGATGAAGTAATTAGTGCCTTTCCGTGTTTGGTAAGCTATCCTTTTAAGCTAACAATTAGTCAGGTTATCTTTCACTCCTGAAATGAACTTTTCTACGACTTTGAACGATAATCAAAATTATATAGTTGTTACGTTCATATTTTAAAAACTAATATTTTTTTAAATGTATTTGTTACAATCTCTAACCTAATATAGTGCTTGATATATGATACGAGGTTGATAATTAAATTCTACATTTTGTCAAAAAAAGAAGAAGAAAAATTTAGGTCTTTATTGTTTATGGTTATCTCTTGACTCTATCTTTTAATATTAGGTTATTATTTGGATATATACTTTAAGAGAATACTAGTTTGATTTATACACTTTGACTAAAAAAAAATTGATTTATACACATTTTGTAAGTAATGTACAAAGAAAATCGATAAATCGGAGAAAATTGATAATTCAAGTTAAATCAGAAAAGAAAAATTGATCATAATTAATTTTATTTGATTTTAATCCAAGAAAAAGAAGTCAAATCGAGCCAAATCTATATGATATTACATGCATATATAATTTTATAAATATTTTATGTGATTAATGAAATTTGTTTAACCTTTTTATAGTTATTTTTTGTATTTTGAATAATGTATTATTTCATATTTGGACTTAGAATTTTGAATGATCGAATAAGTTTTATAGCTCATAGGTTCATATTATTAACCTAAATAAATATTAATGAATGATGATACCAAAAAGAAATAACTTGTAGTCGTATTATTTTCTTAATTAAGAAATATTTTAGATAGTTATGTTAATTCATAGGATTAAAGAAATATTACTATATTATATAATTTAATATATTATGAAAAATATGTAACAATCATTCAAACATTAAAAAATTATTAAGATACGTAGATTAGGTAGAATTTGTTTGGATTAGTAATTAAATAAATCACTTGTCGTTCAATATTAATCAGAGTGGGTTAACAGATGCTGATTTAGTAAAATAAAAATATTATTATATTTAATCAACATGACTTTTTCTTAATTATATTATTGAGACCTAAGCATGTTTATTTAAGACCTTATTCAAAGATTATTTTTTTTCCAATTAAATATTAATCCCATACTTTTATTGCATTATAGCAGGTTCTTTGCATATTTAATTTATTAGTGTAATTTATTGTAAGTCACGACTAATTATGACTAAAAGAGTGTTACAAATCATGAAAAAACATATATTTTACACTTGATTATTTTTGGAATCATTAATTAGTAAAAGGAAAAAGTTCGATATCTGAATTATTTTTTGACTTTTTTTGTTTTAAATTCTTAAACGATGTCCTCTATCTGCATTGAGGCACCGACTTTTTCTCAAAAGTCTCACTATAGGAAATAAAACGATCTTTAACGAAAGCAGTTGACTGTATAAGTAAAACTCGAACCTAAAATCTGAAATCGATAAATTTCTATTTGATCTATTATATACATGCTTTTTGAAATATTGTGTGTGTAATTATAAATTAATTTTGTTTTAAAAAAATTATTTCAATGAAGATTTTCATCAATATTTTATTAAGGGGTCAGTGTAAATTGCAATAACAATTTGCACAAATAAAAATTATATTTTAATTTGCAATTTGCACTTGTCTCATTCGTTCTCATGATGGATCCAACAATTATTTATTTTTTTTTAAAAAAAAAAGAAGTAAAAGTTGTTTCATATTTTTATTTACTTAGGTGGGCAAGTAAACCTAAATGATTAATTTTAATCCGTTATACTATAAAGTCTTAACTTTTTCCTAATTCAAAAATGACAAAAAATATATCTATGACGACTTGAAGTGTGATGGTCAATGAGTTAGTAGATCCTACACTATATTTCAACTAATTGTAGTATTATAATTTATAAGGTAAGCTATTTGTATAATTAATCTTTAATTTCAACTAAATCACACTTGTAATTTGTTTTAATTACATCTAATAAAAACGAGTGATACAATAACATATTCAGTGAAATTTGAGATAGTGTGTATGCAGATCTTATATCTTGTGTAGATAAAAATATTATTTTCAATTTCGACTTAAGTAAAGTAAACCTAAAGAGGTAAGAGAGTTCAAATAAAAATATCGAAGATAGTGTTTGAGTGATGTGACTTAGAAAACCAAAATATTTTTTCACTATGACTTTCATCCCAAACATCAATTATTATTGTTTAGTATATAGTTTTTGTTATTGGAAGAGATTTAAAGAAGTTGATTACCTATCGATGTCGATAACTTGATAAGGTAAAATGGTAAGTACTGTTTCATCATTAATCTAAGATATCGAAATAAAATTTCCTTGAGAAGTGAAGAAAAAAGATAATAAAGAGCCAAATACATTTAACAAAAACTAGACTGGATTTCACATTCAACAGGAATCAGGATAATCAGTTAATGAGTTTCTACTGCTACACAATAAAACACAACTTACAGTAAATCAGCATTACAAGAAGAGAGTTAATACTACTATCGTCGATTAGAACTCATTGGAGGGTGCAAGTGAATGAGGGTTCATACAAAATGTCGATCCAGGGGATGAAGGAACATATTGCCCCTGCAATCGTAGTACAGGCAACGTGCTCATACCTTCACCAGAACTATCGATTCCATTCAAGTTCAGCACCTGATCTTGGATTAGTATTGTTTGAGCGACTGGCGTCTTCAGGCTTGAAGGAATTTACAGCAGTGTGCCAACCTAAAAGGTATGGCATAACAAACTGCACGAATTCAGCAGAAAACATGTTAGAAGAGGTATCAACGTAACACTGAGTAGAAACCAAGAAGAGAAATAACAACTGTGAAATGATAACACCAACAACAATCCTAAAGAACTGTTGTTAGCAAAGATTTATATGCCCTGATTTATACTTGACGCCTTGCAGATAGATTCGTTCTAAGATGATTCAATTTGTAGTATAACATGAGGCACTTTTTAAAAAAACAAGGCGCATGGTACACCGCCATGGATTCTAGCCACTGGCAAGGTCCAGGGGTGGCTAAAAAAGTAAGCAATTTCCTAAAATAGGAAGAATCTAAAAGACAACTACGGAAGTCGAAAACCAAGTTTTAAGCTGTCACGAGTTGCTTCTAATCTCATTCCTTAGTCCTTTCTCGTCCATGTCAGCAGCAAACTATGGGGCTATCAATACTTATGGTCTCAACTTGAGGTCTACTCTTGATTAGGGAATTCTGAGCAAATATCAAAGGGACTGGAGCGATACACTGCATAAACAGCTAGTTATATGTGTGCATGAACTTTGGCAAAATTCACTCTTTAGCATTAATGGTATATCTAAACATGGGTGAGAAAACAAACAAAGACTGTATCAAGAAAGAAAACGGGAGACCAGCTTCATCTTACATTGAATGCGGAGACAAGAACTGCGAACTCTGCCTTTGTAACTGGGATGTAAATGTTCTCGTCCAAATTAATAAGCTTGTTCTGAACACCTGTTTTCATTTAGGATGGAAGGCAAACAAGTCATGTTCTATAGTTCAAAATAGATGTCCAATTTTCACTGTAATAGAATGAAGGAAGAAGGCATTACTGAGATTAAAGAAGTGACCGGAGCCATCTGGAAGTGGCTCAACCTTCAACACTTTCCTGACTCTACCTTCATCACTGTAAAACACACATAAAATGCCTTCTTAGAACTTAAACTGATGATAATACACATTAATTCCCCGCTCATCGGGTCCCCATCAATAAAATATATTGATCTCAAAGAAGGTAAGCTATAAAATAGTGTATGTTTAGCCTACAAATACATGAAGATCAACAAATATAACCAGGATGGTAGTGGGTACTAGGTTTTATGACCACGCAAAATGATGTAGGTTTTACCTTCTTCCTTTGTTTGGATCATGGAAAAACTCACATGAATCTTTTGCCCCAAGGCTGATGATAGATCCAATTTCAGTCACTGACAGCGAGAAGACCTGTAAACACACAAATACTGAGAAAGGCCCTTCATAATCAACACAAGGAGAGCATAAATCATGGCCTGACTCCATGTAAACTAAAAGTTTCACTTACACGTATACCACAAATCACTACTACATACTATCTAATTATATTTAGCAAAGCTTATTCTCACCGCAAATATGAGAAGCACATAGAGAATGTATTCAGCAGTGGGGCAAAGAGAGAAATTAAGGTAATGATTACCTGCTTTCTACTCCAATCATATTGACGAACACCAGCAGCGGGTGCAAATTGAAGCATCACCATACCCTCTTTTGACAGCTTGAAGGCCCCTGACTGCTCCATAATTCAGAACCACCAAAGTAGCATCAAATTACAATTTCCTCAATGACTAAATACAGATTGAACAGAAGAGCAACAACCAAAATACATGAGGAAGCATACATCTAAAGGTGAGAACTCTGGTGACCGAGGCTCCACAGTGAGAGCTGCCTTCCCTTTGTATATTGAGTATCCAACAAAAACCTTAGGCGTAGATGCCCCTAAAAAACCAATGACATTTTTAGTTCTTCCGTAGCATGAAAAGGCTCAAAGCAATATAAATTGACCAGGCTTAATTCTTTAGTCAAATATACCAAAATAGCTCTTGTTCGTGTTCTAAGACAATGTACTAGAAACTAGAAAGACGAAAACAGAAGGTAGTAGAGGGAGACAAAAACTTAATTTTCTTTACAGACAAAACATTAGGAAGTGATAAAAATTTTCTAATATATATGTTGATGTCTTGATAACAAGAATTGGAACAAACTAAAAAGTACTCCTTTCCTTTTCCATTTCAAACACTACATATAAAACAAATTTACATGACTCCACAAGCAGAGCATTCCAAGACATTCACAATGGCCTCAACCATAACCAATGTTCTCCATCTGGATTATGTATACATATGTCCCACAAAATTGAAGATAATGGTCAAAAACACACCTAAAGATCACGTAAACACGCCTAAAGATCACGTCTTTTTTTAGTTTCGTATCTAAAATATCACCAACTATTTATCAGAAGTTCAAAACACACCTCAACTATCAGGTGTGATGTGTGCGAGTTTCTTACATGAAATATCACCATCATTCAAGTAGGAAAAGTGAACCGCTGATAGTTGAGGTGTGTTTTGATAATAGTCGGTGATAATTCAGGTAGGAGCTTGCATTGAAACTCAATAAAACAGATACTTCAGATGTGTTTTTAACACTTCACTCGAAAACCTATACACATAAATAGACTACCCCCATAAAGAACCACAACAAATCAAGCAAAAATTCGCTATTTTGAGTAGAACATATGAAGCAATTAGTGAAAATTCTATCAACCCCATTCACATTGCAGGAAAATCCATTTAAACCTCTAGCACCCAAAACCAATCCAAAGTAATAGCTACAAATTGTGGCATAATTAATTCATAAAATAGGAAATACCAAAGAATATGCAAAGCCATTAACAAAAGAACTTCACAGAGCTTACCCTGTAGCTGCTGCTGTTGCTGTTGGGGTTCAAAATAATCAGAATGGCGACATGTTAAAGAAAGATTTCTAGGCAAAGCTGCTTTATAGGTCAAACCAGAAAAGCTTTTTGTTGTGTTGGAAGTTAAAGGAGCAAAAATGGTATTAATGGAAGAGGAAAAAGAGAGATAAGAAGAGGTTTTAGTAGGGTTTAGACTAAAACCTGAAGCAGGGGAAGCAGAAAGAGAGAAGACAGACATGGCTACAAGAGATTTTAGGCAAAAGGGGTAACAAAGATTCAATCTTTTTACAAGAATTTTGCTAAAACAAGAATCAAAAGTGGAATTTGGAAAGACCCCTTCTTGGAGCAAGCTCTATTAGAGTAGTGTATAAGCACAAATTTTAAGGGAAAGTGTGATTATAGAAATAAAACTAAATTGGATTAGCCTTATATAATAACAAATGATTTAGATATGTTTGGCACGATGAAAAATATTTTTAAACTCTGATATTATTTGCATTATATTAAAAAGTCAAAATACGATCAATCAACGACAAATTAAAGAATCGACTATGAAATTAGGAATTGAGCCCCAGATTTATTTTTGTCAAAATATTTAACAAATTCGTCTTGATAAATTTAACGATTCTATCAGATCTTACAAATCACTTCATCAAAAATTATAATATATCTAAAATAAAATTGCACAAAAAATATCATTAATCACAAAAGTTGCATCACTTAATGTGAGTTCATGTTAAATCATGTTTATTGAATATTTGATCACTAAATCACCCATTAGAGTTTATTATTAAATATTTGATCAATATTCAAGACCAAAAAAGCTTACTTGAGCCAATTTAGAGGATTAAAAGTACCTAAAAACAATACTTAATAGACTGCTTTGAACCAATCTCAAATATAAAGTGACCATTTATGCAATTTTTCCCCCATTATCCCCACACAAAAAAATAAATAATCAAAGAAATGAGACCAAAACCATAGGATAAAACAATAAAATCTTGCTGTCTTCTCTTCATCCACATAACTCCTTAAAAAAACATCAAAAAGAAAATAAAATCTCCATTTTAAGTCACTTCTTCAATTTGAAGAAATTCTCATGTACAATGTCAACAACAATATGGTCATCAATGTTGCCTCAATGGAGATATTGTAACAAGAATTTGCATTATTGGATATTACCACCTTCAAAAACTAAACTTAGCTTCTTTTATTTACCTATTTTATCTTCTTTCACTAATAATAATGATTCTGTATCACCCATCAAACAAAATCAGGTATTGAGTTTTTTCTTTTTTCCCTTTTGTTCTCCTTATATCACAAAATTATGTTTTGTCACACTAAAAAGGATGACATTATAGTTATACAATATTTTATAGCTAGTTAGGGGAGTAAGTTATTCATGTATAAAATTAATATTATGTTTGTTTTGTTATTTAGAAACTTATTTAACTATGTATATGCATTACTAATAGTTGCATAATTCTAACCATGCTACAAAACGACCCCTTAGTGTTAGTGGTAAAGTTTTAACTTTTATATTGAATAAAGTTTAAATTATTTAGTATGACATTTGTGATTTTAACTTCATGGTAGATATAGTTAAATTAACCTGTTGTTGCTTGGAACAAATTATCATAGAGGGGCTTATATTTAACATGTTGTATTGATAGGCTATGTATGACCCTTCAGAGGAGCTTTTTGGACTTGATGCTGATTTGCAGCCAAGGTTTTAACTTTTTTCTTCTGCTTCTGTTTAATTGCTTTTATTAAATCATGGACTATGTTTTGTTGCTGAATTAGAGTTTCTATTTGTGTTTTCTGTTAAGTTTGTAAAGTTTGGCAATGACCTTATGTTTTCTTTTTTTTCTGTTGTTATATAGTTATGTTAAATCTATACTAGTAGTCGTAGTATTTCTCCTATAGTTTCTAGTCCTTCGATTTCTGTTACTGTCTATTGTCTCTTGTACTTTGATTATCACACTATCTTGTTGTGGTTATTGTTCCTTCTTTGCCATGATTTCTTCACTTCTATTATTTCATTTTTTATCTTCTTTGAAATGCTTTTTCTTGAGCCAAGGGTCTATCAGAAACTGCTTCTCGGCCTTCCAAGGTAGGGTGAGGTCTAGCCTACAATGTACCCTCACGAGACCTCACTTTTGGGATTACACGAATATGTTGTTGTTATTGTATTTTCCTTACATGTATTTTGTTATATTTCTGTAGTTTTTCTTAACTAATGGTAATTGTTGTGCTGAAGTATGATCACCTTCCTTCTTTTCTGAACGCGGAAATTTAATTGTGTGTTTGAAGTTTGCTCCTTGGAATAGTCCTTGAAACAGTAATACTTTTTAGTCTTTCATGCTAATAAGACAGTGACTGTATAGACTGGATACTTTGATAATCGGAGAACAAACTATATACCCCATCCAGCCATCCTCATGATAAGAAGCCTCTTTTCGTGTATTTACTCGTGATTATCCCCTGAGCAAGTTAACTATCCATTTTGACCTGTATTTTAATCATCTTCCAGGAAGGTCATTTCTAGTTCATCGAGTCCGAGATCATGGTTTGGCCCAAATGGACAGTATATAAGAGAACTGCCTTGTCCAAGCTGCAGAGGAAGAGGCTACACTTCATGTACTGAATGTGGAATCGAGAGATCCAACTTAGATTGTTCGTTGTGTAATGGAAAGGTAACTTCTTTTGTAGATCATGTTTATTGAGCTCTAAATTACCTGTATATACACTTGATATGTAAGTTGATCGTATAAGAGTTATGTCCTTAGTATAAGTTTTCATGTACGGCAGGGTATGATAACTTGTCATCAGTGTGGTGGAGATTGTGTCATTTGGGAAGAGTCTATCGATGAACGGCCTTGGGAGAAAGCTCGATCAAGGTAATATTTCCCGCCTCAAGTTTCAGTTTAGATACCATTTTGCCAAAGCCATGTGTTCTCGTTGTACTATTATTACATCCGACTTGTACGTTTGCTCTATAATCAAGTTTTACTCATTGTTCTACTCTCAATATGTACCAACATGTTTGCATCGCCACATTTTGCTTAAGCATGGCATTCTGTTTTATGTAGTCGAAGGAGTTAAAATGACCTTTGTTTTATATTCTGCACTAGACATCTTGTGCTATAATCGTTCTTTCTTCGAACGCAATATTTCTCTGCAAATTTAGGTAACTTTGCTGATAAAAAATCTACATGATACTTTGCAGTTCACCTTTAAAAGTAAAAGAAGACGATGAAGTGGACGACTTAGACATAAAGCTTGACGCGAAGAGAAAAACCAAGCGTGTCTACCAATCTCCCAACACAGAAGTCAATTTGAAGATCAGCAGATCACTAAAAGTTAGTATTCATTTTTCTGTTACTTGGTTTTCTTGTTTTGATGTTTCGATTTCACCACTATTGTCTGGACAATGTAGTGAACCTTTCATTTGGATGATCTTTGGTTCCTCAGGCGAAATGTTAAACTTTTTGACGGATTTTCCATTTCTTGAATATAATCTTTTTTGTTTAGTTGGATGATTGCAGAGCCTAAATGCCAAAACTGGATTATTTAGTAAAAGGATGAAGATTATCCATGGCGATCCGATGCTTCATGCACAAAGAGTAGCTGCTATTAAGGTTTGACTTGCTAACTTCATATCTTAATGATTGACCTCTAGCTGTGTGTAACTATAGACATTCACCTTCTTGCCATGACACTTGTTATGCAGAAAGCAAAGGGGACACCTGCCGCTAGGAAACGTGCCTCAGAATCCATGAAAAGTTACTTCCGTGATCCAGATAACCGCCGCAAGAGAAGCATATCCATGAAAGGTGTAAAAAGTTTTAGCTCATGTCACACTTAAATTAATGATGTTTTTGCTATCTTCTTTGGATATATCATTAGCTGAAACGAAAATGTCGAGTGGCACTCCTTGAATGCTTCTTTAAGGGTCTTAAACTGTTACACTAAAGAAAATAATTGGTGTAAACCACTTTATAATGACTCCATACAATTAGCAGAAATGTACAACACAATATACGTGCAAGCTAGAGGACGTTCTTCTTGAGCTACATCATGGTCTCTATGTTTGTCTGTATACAGGACGTAAAAAGAGATGGTATAGAGAAAAAGAGAGAAAATATTTCATTCTTGTTTCCCTTCATTTACTTGTCACAGTAAGTTGAGTTCACCATTTGGTTTGTGTGGCGTAAATACTGCTGCACATCATTCTTGATATTCTGGTACAACATCTTACTGTCATTTTCTAATCGCAGGGGTGAAATTTTACTGTAGAAATTGTGGACAGGAAGGACATAGGAGTAACTACTGTCCAGAAATTCGAGACAATACGGATAGACATTATAGATGTGGATTATGTGGAACAAAGGGTCATAACAGAAGAACTTGCTTAAAGTTGAGCTTAATTGTACCGAAAAAGACAGTTAAGGTTAATCATCATTGCAGCAAGTGTCAAAGAAGTGGCCATAACAGAAGAACATGCCACCAAAAGAATGAATTCGACACTAAAGTGGTTGCAACAATCAAGACTCGAGTAAAGAGAACTTATAGCTGCAGCGTGTGCTTAGGAAAAGGACACAACGCCAGGACATGTCTTCATAAAAGCAACTCCAAAAGCAGATAGTTATTTGTAAGGAAATCCCTTGATGTTTCGACTTTGTTTTCATATCTCGTTTAATGCATTATTCTGGTTTTTCCTCTTCTGTGCTTGTACATGTGATCGATCTCCCATTCAATTCTGATATTTCTTCGTTTTAAATGTTTGTTCGATTGAAAACTCTGGATCAATTTGCTCTAAGGTTGTGGAAAAATCTGTCTTGAATATAAAACTGTTATAAATATCATCAGTATTTGTTGCATGATAACATGTACTCCCTCCGTATCAATCTGTTTGTCTATATGTTTAAGACCACAAGATTGATCAGCATTTTGTTACATTCTAAATATCTTTACTTTCATGAACTCGATGCTAAGTCAAAATGAGATGAACAAATTGAAACGGAGGGACTAGTAAGTAATAGAATAGGTTGTATTACAATAAATTTCAGTCTTGGGTAGACATGTAGCCTATATTGAAATTCAAACAGGGAAAATTACATTTATTAGAAAATCGTAAAAACCAAAACTTCTGTTACAAAAAGATAAACTTGAGCTCCAGAGAACCCACTTTTTTCGTTTTCTTCCCCATCTTCACTGCTTCACCTATAGAGTAAACCAGCTAGGAAGAAGAAAGAAAGCAATAGTCGGAAAAAAACTGAGAAAACAGATAGATGTCTTAGCCGTTTTCTTCTTCTCTTGCTGTAAAAGAACCCCCCCAAAAAAAAAATATTCGGCTCCATGTAAACCCCAAAATGAAATGTACAATATGTTTTATGTATTATAATTAATATTACATTGTACATATAACATGCCTAGCATGCTTTTCCAATCTTGCACTGGATTACACCAGCCTTGCGAGTGAGTCTACCTACAAATTTAGCAGGCTCAAATTGGATTGTGGTATGTTCTGTGAATGGAGTGCTCTTGATTTCTGGTCCAGACTCCCTAAAGAAGGCTCCGTTCTTGAACAAATCACCCTCGGATCTCCATTGCCAGTTTCTCCACAAAGCTTCTGGGGCACCATTCCGGTTTGTCACCTTCATTTTAGCATACTTTATGTTAGCAATTGACAATGCAATAAGGCGAAATGATGTTTTTTAAGTGTGTTTATGTTGTACTTATGCTACAATCTAATATAACATATCAAGAACTGTGATTGAACAAAAAAGTTAGGTGATCTCGTCACGTATATGTGGTATGTGTGCTGATTGGAGGTAGCAGGTGTTTGGTGAAGTGATCCAGGTGGGGTGCAAGTTGACCCACGGATGCCACTTCTGTGAAAGAAAATGTGATTGAACAAGAATGGTAAAGTGATCTCATCATATATGCTTAAGCCTTGGTAGACATATATATACTATCTGATATATGAGTTGATTGGAGGTAGCAGGTAGTTGGTGAAATAGTCGAGGTGGGTGCATGCTGACCTCGCGGGCACAGCTTTTATAAAAGAAAATGTGATTGGAATGTTAAGTAGATAGTACCTCTTTAGTGTTGGGATTGTCGGCAGCCTTGAAACGGTTACCCTGGCTAATGATGGTGGGGTTAGCTGTGCCACCAATAGCATACATTTCCCATTTGGCGTAGTCGTTGTTGACAACGTGGAAGAATCCCCACCTGCACCTTGGCATCCTTTGAATACATCCCTTTCCGAACCTATTGAATGCAACTGTAACTTGCATGATTTTATCTTGTGGGAAGGCATCGTTTGCTCCCAAAAGCATAACCTAAACAGTCATTTGTTGTTGTTAGCTTAAACACATTGACAACCCCCTTTTGAGACCTGGCTTATGAACATAGCTGATAATGTGAGATGAGAAAAACTTACGTCGTTGTGATGGTTGAATTTGCAGTTAGAAATGGTGATAGCAGTGGAAGCCATGATTGCATCGAGGAGTCCATCAGCACCCTTGGTTAAAGTACAATGATCTATCCAGATACGGTTAGCACCGAAAAGGGAAATAGCATCACCATCACTCACTGTCCTAAGACCAATATGTTTAACAGAATCTCTAATCATACCACCATTCTTAGAAAGGATGTGATGAACTCTAATGTTGTGGACAATCACATTGTGCACAAATTGTAAGGTAAGTCCACCTCCATATGCAACATGAACAGACACACCTCTGCCATCAATTGTCTTATTACTGTTGATCATAAGTTCTTGTTTCAACCTGATGATCATCGACTTCTCGAAGATGATCCACAATGGCTCCTCTTGGATGACAGCGTGACGTAGGGTCCCAGGAACAGGTTCCTCCACGTTGTTATCCGATGGATCGGTGACAACATAGAATCTACCATCTTTACCACCAGTTGTACCATGACCAAATCCCCTAGCACAGTCTGCTAGTGCCTTCCTGTTATTAGCCCAGTTTTTGTCACATCTCCAACATTTGTCAATTGGATTGTATGCCTTGCAACCATCAACACTTTTTTCATCACCTTCCTTATCATCCTTGTCATTCTTGTCCTCTTTATCTTTTTCCTTCAAATGCCTCCTTGTGCCATTGAGAAGTGTTCTGCAACATTTACACAATAACTCATGTTAAAAATAGCATCTTTACCCTTCGGGATGGCACACTGGTTTGAGCTTCGGACTTTCATGTTGGAGGTCTCAAGTTCGAAACCCTTTGCCAGCGAAAGCAAGGGGTTTTTTGCCTTCTGGGTCGAGCTCGTCGCACCGGGATTGCCTAGTGCGGGTTACTTCTCCTATTTGTTTTGGCGAGCTATTCCATAGGAGCGACGGTTTTACCCTGTGCGCACCCAAAGGGTAGCAGCTGCAGGTTTCTCTTGTCATAAAAAAATAGGATCTTTTGACAATCTATGCAAGAGTGAACGCTCTATTCAACATACATCCTATCTATTCAATATACATCCTACAAGTGGGGTCTGGGAAGGGTAGAGTGAATAATGCTCTATTCAACAGCTCATCAAAATGTCCCTACATAATCGGAATATATACTTTATGCATTGTGATATCGACAATCCTCTCCTTATCAGCTAGTTTTTCAAGATTGACAAGACAAAAAGATTCATTTCTATACAATATTCTAACCTCGTGTCTCGAAAAAGATACATACATACATGATTTCGATATCTTAAAAACACTTACTCTCCAACTTCTTTGTTGAAAATTTGAGTGACACCCTCAGGATTTTCATTATAAGCAGCAAGAGAAGATTGGAGGGCTTCTTCAGCTCTTTTTTCCAAATAAGGATCAAAATCAGCAATATTAGCATATAATTTTGGGATTATAGAAGAAAAACAGAAAAGGGAAAACAGAAAAATAACTGAATTATTAAAACTAATAGAGGCCATTTTTTTTTGTAGCAGATATTTTTTTTTTCTCCTTTTTTTTGTTTTTGTTTGTCTTTTTTTTTTCTGCTACCACCTGCAGCCTTGGGGGGAAAAACCCAAGATTTGGTAGTTTTTGATTTTATTAACTGCAGGTGAATTCCCAGAGCTTGGGAATAAAATAATACTTAATAAACATATATATATATATAACAATAATTTTTTTGCGGGAAAAGAGGATGTCCAAATAATAATTTGAGGTTGTAATTAACTGTTTTTTCTAACTAACTTTTGAATTTTTTTTAAAAAAGTCAAAGGATGTGAATAAAATGGAAAACAATAAAAGTGGATCTTATGTTATTGTTCTAACTGAATAATAAAAGAAATTTATAATTAGATTAAACATATATTTTTTCGATAGTTTTTTATTTTGTAAATGTACTAGTGGTTCCATTCGTTTTTACTATACAGTTAAATTTACTCATATATTGTGTGAAAATGAACAATTCATATCATCCGTTATTGTTGGACAATCAATAAAGTACAATGAAATTGATGATTTTCGTATATTAGAGGTAAATTTGACCCTTCTTCCGAGTTCCTTTTATCAAACTTTTGAACTCTCACAGATGAATTTTGTATAATTAAACAAGAAAGAGGTTTATATTTATACGTAAACTTTTAAAACCTTTCTTGTTTAACTATACTGAACCCATGACTCTAGATTCTTGATTCGCATCTACGAAATCCTTTTAAAGCTAAACATATTCAGTGTACTAAAACTCAAAATCTTTACAAATTCTGTCCAAATAAGGCTGGAGACTTTTATTCAGTAGCTGAACCCAGCAACTCAATTGTAATAATACAAATACAATACAGCAATACATACATTTTAGTATTTATACGCTAAAAAGGCGTCTTATCGCCAATATGGCGAATAAGTTGTACAGAAGTTCTTTACATCATACAGTTTCTACAATGCCTATTTATCTTCTGAAAAGGCAATATAATGTAGTGGTTGGTACCTATCATATACAGTTTTTACCAGACTATGTATAGTGTACATGGTGAATTTTTCCAAATACAACAATATTAACAGCAATTATTACCAGACTGTTCATACTCTTGCTATTTTAGCTCCAACAACTTCAATTTGTGTTGCAGCAAAGCTAGATACAATCCGCTGCAGTACAGCTTTTTTACGACATTCACTGTTTCCATCTCCAGTCACTCAATGCTAACCCCAAGCATTTACAAATAGCAGAATATCGGTAACAGGGAAAGAAGGCGATTGTTTTCATGACAATTCCCAAACCTTATAATTGTTACCCTCAGCAGCCGTTTTCCATCTCTGATGCCCACTTGGAGGCTCGTAGTGGCCTGGTCCTATTTTGACAGCCAGCTTATCGTCAATAACTGCTGCGTAAACATCCCTTTCGGCTTTTGTGATATCCACCTGATCAGACAGAAAGCTCAGCATATTAGGATTAGTATTGGTTCTGCATCCATAAGAGAAAAAAGATGTCTTTAATCACGGACTTACCAAACTCCGACAGTTAATCTTGTTCCGCTTTCTGAGTGATATAAGATTTCCTATTTCAGATCGGTAACCAGAGAAAATGTGATCAAAGAAGACTGACGGGGTTCCAGGGTGAGTCAGGATATAGGCATAACCTTGCATCTCTTTCCCACCAGGAAATCTCCAATGACCCTTCAAGGAAAAGCCCAAGATACAGGAAAAATAAATAATAAGGATGAAAAACAAGTCAGATCTTATGCGTAGTATTATTCCATGATATTACAACAATCAATTACAAGTCCATTGAGGAGATCATATGACAAGCCTAAAGATGTGATGACTAGAGGTTCAGCATGAGAAAGAAGAGTATGGAACTAAACTAAGTCCATGTAACCCAAAAAAATAAAGAGAATAGACCCAATTTTATTTGATTGCACGGCTGAGGACTTCTAAATTTTCAACTACAAACTCTAAATACTAGTGAAAATGTAAAGAATTGAAAAACATCAATGGAAGTGTTTGGAATGCTACCTAAATTGGGAGACAATCCATTTCAAATTTACAATTATCCCATTAGTTCATATGTGAATCACTTTTTCAGCTGAACTGCATTGATTTTAAGTTGAGTCCAAATGGAACCTAAGAGAGACGTTCTGTACCAAAAAAATAAATACGCTGAAGAATTTTACAGCCTTGTGTTTGCTAGAACTTTTGCCAATTTAGATATTGACAAGCAAATTATGGAACATCAAGAGCAAAGAAACCAAACAAAATCAAAGTTGATGACTAGGCTGGACTAGGATTTTGTTTCTTAACTGATTTCCAAGGGGAACTATTCTTCCTAATGGTGGTCACAGCTATGCACTAGAGTCAATAGAGAAGCTACAGGGTTTACATTTCATCATGATATCTAACTGTAAATAGCATTTATAGGCAGCTGCCAGGATTCAAAGTACATTTAGCTCTCACGCTTGAGCAATCCAACCACACTTAAGCAGGAAAAAGGTGGTAAATTAATTGAATGATCAAGAAAGGTATAGTTGGTTCCGGCCAGTGGATATGCTGAACTATCTGCCTCCTCATAAAAAAAACCTTTTATCATTGATCAAGATTAAAAGAGGAGCTTCTCTAGTCCTCTGATAACTAAAGAGCATATTTTACCTGTGTAGAACCTGTATCATGATTCTCTATAAATGTAACAGCACGAGATGGCCACCATCCAACAACGCCGGGAGGTTTCCCCTTCTGATCGGATAGTCGCCAGTATTCACATCTCTCAATTGCCTGATTACATAGAATTTGAAAGAAAATGCTGTTAACCTAGAAAAACTGATTTCCCAATCCTTCCTTTTATTAAGTACTGCCGGTCAAGTATTGCATGCAAGGATAAAGTTTGAAACACTTACAGAATGAAGAATTCCCTTCGTTGTCACGTCAAATGCTCCTGCAGTTCCATTAGTAGCATTAATCCAGTCAATAATTCTCTGCCTATGCGCATCTTGATTGTGATCCATCTCTCCATAAGTATAAACGAGGGAATCCCAAAACTCGCCTACAGCGAAGTAAGGTTCAGTTGCTTCCAAGTAATCCTTCACATAACCACCCCAAAACCCACGAACAAAATCAAGCCTCCATCCATCATAACCAATCTCCTCCCTGTCAAACCAGCGTAATCATAAAATATTGTTACAAGATGACCTCTGAAGTTAGTTGGGACATTCTTGAGTAACACATGGGAAATAGAAAGACAAGACACGTAAAATTATATTGTATAGCAAGTAAACAGACAATTAAGCTGAAATACCCATGAAACAGATTCTATTTCGCTCCTATATGCAAGTGACTAAAGTAGGACCTGCTGATACTGCCTTTCTGTTTCAAAAGAAATGGATTGTGAAGTAAAGAAAGCAGTTATTGAATCAACTATCAATCAAGTATTTATTTAAATGTTCTTAAAAGGATATTTATTGAACCTCGTTTAGTTTTCACATTTTGAATCAAAGCATTAGTGTGGCGTAAGTAATGCAGTCCCTTTGCCAACCGCAATCTCAATTTTAACTGCCTTCAGTTACCAATTTTTTCCCTTGAGATCATGGTTAAATTCTTTAGAAAAATGACATCTATGTCTTCCAGAGTGACAGCAGTATATTTCAAGTCTTCTCTTTAAGCAGTATCAAATTTCCATCTGCCATATCTTTCCTATTCTTCCCACAGAATGCATAAATTCCCCAAAAAACAGAAGTCCTTGCACTTCACGTGATATCTATATCCTGTTGGCTTCCTGTTCTAATGTGCTTGACATAGACACAGTAGAAAACCTCTTGACTTTTGCTCCAATGCTTTGCATTTTATTATATAGTGCTAAATATGCTAGGTCGATTAAAATTTAACCCTGGATTGACAGACACCAAATGATATTTATTTTGGTAACACCTATGTAATTATTGCAAAAGAACCTAGGTCGCTAAAAGCTCATGCATTACACGTAAAAGGATGACATTCTCTTGATTTAACCATCAAAAGGTGTTCCAAATGAGAATAAACAGAAACAAAAATAAAGGGAAAAAAAGAAGACCAATATAGGTTAAAGCAAAGAGAATTGAACCTCAGCCAGAGTAACCATTCCCTGATATCCTTTCTCACGAATTCCTGGGAATGATCAATGTTAGGAGCAGCATGGAAATTATCTCCACTACTTTTGTTGCCCCTTCCCTGTAGAAAAAAGAAGGTAGTTCAGACATCTGGTTAAACAGATCTTGTAAAACCAGTCCGTATCTCATTAAGAGAAAGGGAAGCAAAAATGTCATGCTAGCCACAAAGTTATTCTGGCTAAACCATAGTAAAGGAGTTGCAGAACATTGCTTTAGCGATTAATAGATATTTTAAAGAGTAAGCCAGCCAATTTAAAAGCACAAATGAAAATCAAACGAGTATAGGAAAGTGTACCTCCCCTCACTTATGCCGTCTACTTTTGGAAGTAAGCAAATAGAAATCAGATAATGCACTCCGAAAGGAAGATAAGAGCACCAGCCAATGGGTAAAAGATGATGATTTTGGCCTCTCTTGTCTGCTTCACCCAACCCCCAAGGAGTTTAAACCATATTTATGGGTTTTTCCATAGTAGGTTAGCATTGTCTCAATTTTTTCATTTCTCAAATTTCCCTTAAAGTTACCTTTGCCATTTAATCATTTTAAGGTTATTTTTTGTATGTTTGAGCAAACAATACCTTTGCCATTTAATCATTTTAAGGTTATTTTTTGTATGTTTGAGCAAACAATCTCCTACTTCTTTCCTCTTAAGTTTTCTTTTTTTCTCATTCCTGTTTCCCCTTAGTTACTCTCTTCTTCTTTTCAGATTTCTCGCTCACTAGATAATTTTGAGTATCAATGATCCAATGATAGCAAACACGTTAATCATTCTTTTGCCTTGGACCATTTCCAATTGCACAAATTTGTGATTATTTCAAAGACTACAGCAAGCAATGAATGTTAAAAAATGTACAAAGAAAAAGGTTCAGCCATGGGCTCCCGCTACTAGTCCACAATTGAAGCTGGTGTTGGTGGTACCAATGAAGTTCCACCGTACGATGGCAGTATATTAAATGGATAGCACCACCGATCTAATGATGAAGTTATTCCCAGAAGAAAAGGAAATGGCATAGGAAAACAAGGAAGCAGATGCCGGAGATCAAATGCGGAAGACAATAGAAAGAGATTGACAGGAAGGCTTTTCTGAAGAACGAAATTGAGAGGAATGGCAAAAGAGGAAAGAACGGAGAGGGACCATGAGAAGCAAGGATCTGTTTTGTATTAGCGTAAAAAGGCAAATATATCCTTATTATGAAAGAGATAGTAATGTAACTAAGATGAAATATTTGAGGATAAAAAATGTGAACAATGCAAATATAGTGTTCTTAGTGCTTCATTTAGTTTTCAAGATCTTAATGTATTCTAAATGATATATCGCGCACACGGATTCTAGGTTAGCATATTAGAAGGCTAAAGAACCATAATGTTAGTTTGAGCAAGAATCTCAATTAGTCCTATCCTTGACCTTTCACCTTTTCCAACAACCCTTTTGGAAAACCTTATTTTGACATATTAAAAATATTTTAATGTAAAAAGAATTCTCTGGATTAATATCTCACTGCAATTGATTTCAAATTACAAAGTAAGGAACGGATATACTATTCATCCGGTGGGGGACAAGCAAATTCTCAAATATTCCAGTTTGCTACTCTGCATCCTCTCTGAATTTGTGATTATTTCTAATCTTCTGGTGAAGGACAAGCATCACCAAAAAATTTCCTTTGCTGGTACAACAGCAAAGAAAAATCAAGAGAGAAATACACACCTGGAAATGTGGATCATCTGCAACAACTGCACGCTCATCCCAATTTAACCGACCACCAAAGATATTCCATATACCATTTTGATTCCGTTCACTTGCACATCTATGATTTAAGACAACATCACCAAGAACCTTGATGCCCACTTCATGGAATTTCTTTACTGTAACTTTCAATTCATCAAAACTACCATATCTGATAAAGATACAGAAAACCACACAAAAATGAGATACACTAAACAAGTACAGATAGAAAATCACAAATCGAGAGAGAAATAAATTTGCTTCATGAAAGTCTCATTTTACCTAGTAGGAACTACCTGATCAATGTTCAAAATGAAGGATAAAATAAGATGCCAAAATTAGGTACTAAGTAACGGTTTACTAGAAAGCAGAGAAAGACAGAAAGCAACTTCAGTAAAAAAAACAAAAGAGCAAAACAAATATTCTTGTGGCAACTAATTTTGTATGTTTAATCATAACAAACGAGTAGAAAATGAAAAGATTGGGAAAAAGGAATGAGGAAGTACAAGCAACGTTTCCCTTCTTAAATGTTGGCATATCCCCTATTTTAACTCCAAATAAAGAAGCTAATAGCCAGGAGACATTGAATTCTCATCAGCAAAAAATTTTAAATGACACTGCCCTTCATTATATTCGGTGTATCTCCTATTTAAATTATAATGAAAAAAAAATAATTATAAACAGTTTGAGATACTTTGAACTTCATCTCATAAATCCAGATATGATATCCATTACTTGCGCTATAAATTAGACCAAAAATGCATGATTTACGCTAACAAAAATGGAAACGGAGAAAATTTTTATTATAATACCTGGAATTTAAGTTATATAAATCCCTAGGCATGTATCCCTCTGGTGACACTGAGTCAGTTGGTGGAGGTAACCAGATCACACTGAAACCAAGTGAAGATAACTCTGCAGCTTTATCATGCAGCTCCTTGTACCATCTTCCGGATTTATGAGATTCCCAATTAAAACCCTGGCACAAAATTTCAAATCCTGTACCAGTTCCTGAAGTTACTTTCACGTCAGGTTGTACAACCTCAGAGTCAGAAACAACAGTTTCTAGTATTGTTGGGATTGAACTTCTGAATATACCATAAGCTTCAGCAGCCAGCTTCTCAATTTCTTGAAGAATGGTTTCCTGTGTTTCCCTATTTTTTGTCTTTCGGCTCTTTTCAGAAGAAATGTCACTCACCAAACTCCTTATCTCTTTTATTATTTCATCAGTATACACAGAGCCTATTTGGCTCTCCTCAGGCGTACGATTGACTATCTGGGAAGAATTTGACTCCTCGCTTTGTTTACTTTCCTCCAAATGTAATGTGCCACTTGACAGAGGTACATAAAAGTCATCTCCCTTACAATTCAACCACGTATTTTCATCTAGCTTCACCACAAAAACAAATCCGGCAAGTCCTACATCCAAAGTAAACAGTCCCGAAGAACCATTACCTCCCTCTTTTCTCTGCAACAAGAGCATATGTCATCAAAATATAGAGAAATAGCTGGTCTTAAAAACAAAAGGTTACTTAATTTTCCGGGATATTGAGAAATTTTCCAAAGAGAATCTCGAAAAGAAAAGTGAAGAAGATGATAATCCAATGAGAAAGAGACCCACAAGTATGGCATTGCAACTTTATATCAAACATTGATACATTCTAAGTTGCAAATTTGTGTTGCATAAACTCAAATTTTAACTGTAGAGACATAGACTAGTTAAAAAGAATCCTAGATGCATGTGCACCACTCTGTCAGACCCTTCCGTCATGGGAGATCAGACAAATCTAAAATACAGCAGTTGTTGAAGGGAAAAGATTCCAAACTTTAAAGTGCTTGATGACAGTAGCAAACTTATTAGCCCAGGTTGGTATCTTAAGTCATGTTTGAGCCTCCCCTTGAGAAACAGTAGTTCAGAATATGTTCACGTTCTCAAACGGCTACCTTCCTTGTAGTTTCCTCTCTAATCGCGGTATACAAAAATCAAGCATCATCTCTATTCAAATTAAATATTCAACTGATAGCAGTCCGATTCTAAGTTTCCCTGGAAAAGAACAATTGTTCTACATTTGCACTACATGTAGGAATTCCCCTCTTATAAAAATAAACAAACAGATTAAAACCTTGGGAAAAAAGAGGTCAAACTTCCTGTCATGATCTGGTATATAAATGATTAAGAAGCTAGATTTAGTTATATTAATAACACGTAGAGGGCTGAGATTGTGAGTGATTAATGAGCTCCAAACGCTAAGATAGTGCATCTCACTATCACTTTTGGTTGCTATATATAACAACCAAGAGAAAAGGAGCAGGCAACGAACCTATGGTATATTCTCTCTACCCCTAATCATATGACCTTCTTCTTCCATTTTCCTTCTCTTCTATTCTTCATTCTGCAATTCTATGACATCTTCTTCCTTTTCTCATGCAGCTCCAGAAGTCTTCATTGGAGTGTCAATTGTTATACTTCCATTTTCCCATTAATTCTGTTATTTGTCTAGTTCTTAATCCAATTTCTTTCGGTTATTACTAAATTAGAAAATCGTCCCCAAAAATGTGTTGATTCATTTAATCTCCAGTTATCTATACGTCTCTTTATTCATTAAAGAAGAAGAGAAAGACTAGTTGCTTTGATGTATATGTGCTAGTGCAAACTTGCACATTTTAAGCAACTAGTAGCCCCATTTCATGTCCAGACATATTCAGCTGCTTTCACCAAGTAAATGTAGATAAGGCAAAGATTCCATTTTTCGTGGCAACTAAAATGTTAAGCAATATAGTATATCAAAGGGATAACAAATGGCAAACGGAAAAGAAAACAAAACAGTCCCCCAAAAAATGTCATATTCCTTTCAGACCGTCCAAAATTCTGACTATTTTCATAAGAAAAAAAGTTCTTTACAGTTTTTTAAATAGTTTGTGCACTCTAAATATCATGTAGGAACCATTTTACACTTAAGAATACAGTGTTCAATCTAATTTCTAAACCACAAAAGTCTAACATATAGCACCCACATATTCCCTCATGAAATGCTAAGTAATTTACATCTTGCTCCTCCTTTGATTAACATGCTGAGTTACTCTAAAGACAACTCATTTTGAATGGAAAGAGTATCAACGAGGATCCAGGTTTTCAGCACTTCAAAAAATCCGTGATCGGAGGTCATGACAGCCACTAATCAAAATAGCAGGTTAGAAAGACATGGCTGATAAAATCCATTGACTTACTGGTCAGAAACAGATCCACATGACCACTTCCATGTTTCCTTTTCCTAAGTAAGCATTTTGATCAAGATACTGCTTACAAAATTGCATCAATAACCTAGAGTGACTCCTTTACATCAATTCACAAGGCACTTTCAATGATTTAACATTAAAGGGCATGTAACTTGCTAGACTTAACTGAACCAGACAACTAATGTAAAATTGGACCAACAGATTAAAATTTTAAAATAGAAAGGCTATCACGATCCTTCATTCATCAAAGAAGAAGAGGAAGGTTAGTTTCTCTGGATATGCACATGCTAAGCTACAACAGACACAAGCTTCCACACTGCAACAAAAATCCCTGTTTGATCCAGAACTACTGTGCCACTTTCAAGGAGAAGGTGTAGGGAAGCCAAATTCCAATTCTCAAGGTATCCAATACATTAAAGCAGTAGTCTGGCAAAGGAATACTAAACATGTGAGTGTGTGACCAATGGAAAGAATTAAAAAAGGAAGAAAATAGTGCTCCCTCCCTCTATCCCCAAAAAAATAATCCTACTTCCCCCTTTTGGAGTATAATGTTTCTTGAGATGATTTGTGTGGGGGACATGATGAGGTAGTTTTTATATAACCTAACCCAACTTGTTCGAGACTGTGGCTAAGTTGTTGCTGTTGCATTTCCCTCTTTTGGACTGTCCAACATTGTGTCCAGAAAAGATTTAATATAGTTTAGAGATATCGAAAAAGTTATGCAGGACCAAGATTTACTCTTTAAAATAGTAGACCAATTTACGATGTTTATGTCGCTAATGCAACTTTTACTGTATTCTTGAAGCCAAAAAAGTCATCGTATTAGGCCTGCATGTTACACCCACCCTAACAAATACTAAAGACTTAACATGCTCAACTGTTCTCTTAAACACATGAAATCAAACTTAGACTTCTAGCTCGGGTGGAGGGAGTATGAAGATTCCAGGCACAAAACACTAGTAAAATCCAGGATTCGAGATTTCCATGACCACAAATCTACAATAGCAGGTCAGGAAAAAATCAATGAACTGCTGATGAAAAAAAATTTATACAGCATTTTGATTGGCTAACATTTTAAGACGTGAACTGTCGGTAGACTCAACTGAACCACACAACTAAGGAATTGGAAGTTCGGAAGTCCAAAAGCAAGTACCTGCAGCAAAGTCCGCAGTGCCTTATTCTTGAACACTACTGTTTCCGCTGGATATGGCATTGCAGGAAGTTCCCATATTTTAGTATCACCTTTGCAGATTCCCCAGTGAAGAATTACATTTCCAGGTAAGTCAGTATCTATACACAAAATATTCTTAGCAGTCTCTGGACACAGCTTAACAGAGACATTAACTATGTTATCGACAAGAGTCTCTTTTACTATGGCATGCTCCTCATAAAACCCTTCAAGACGCCAGTTTTTCGCACTAGACCCCTCATTGCTGCTTGATTCCCCTTTAGAAGGAGAAGCTTCTGGATTAAGGAGTATGTTGGACAGCTTTCCTAGTGATCCTGCAATGCAAGAAGAGCAACTTAACTTCTACTTTCTTTTCTCAGTACAACTTGAATTTGTCACAGAATTACTCAAATAAGATAAGACATTAAGGATCTTTCTATCCATGCTGAGATATCAGCTAAGCAGAGGAATGGTTTGATTAGAAACTATTACAGTAATTGAACTATTATAATACAAAATAACTTGTTAAGTACATAAATTCACAACAGTACAGTAGTGCAAAAACAGATATTTCATAAACAGATATAACCCTTCTTTAGCCTGGGTGAACAATCTTCATTGTTAGAAAAGATATGTTTCAACATATCTAAGTCATTTTCTTCTCTGGAGAAAGTCAGTGAGGTTAACATGAAAGAGATGACATGGATTGAATGTAAGGGAGAGGCAAGAAATATGAACATTTGGTATGCATTTCACAGCAAAAAGTACCCTGGACAACCTGACCATATGTTCGACTCCTTTTTAACACCAACGATATTAGCATCATTGTCAAGGCAGTCAACAAGAGGAATCTTGAAGTCCCGCCCTCTGTGCTGATACCAAACTCCAGTTTCCTCATCCTGCATCATCAAAATAAACCAACACCTAAACATCACCACCAAAAAAGTAATAACTAAAGCGATCAGATCAGCAGCATACATGAATATGCTTTTTGTTGAATGCTTCGTTAGCAGCATAACACATACAGAAGAAAGTTGAAACATCTAAGCACAGAAGCTCACCTTCAACACAAAATTTATAGCTGCTATAGACCACTTAGAACTTATGTCGATCTTCACCTCTTGAAATGTGTCTCCTTGCAAAGGAGTTTCAATTGCATAATCCTGTAACAACAATGAAATTCACATTTAAAGAAAAATATGAGAAAGAGATACACACCTTAAATTGAAATTGAAGCGACTATATCCACATTCAAGAAGAAATATTAACAGAAAAGGGGACTAAGCGAACTAGCAAGAGGGATAGTAGCAGACACCTTTATGGCAATTGAACCTGACGGCCGCATCTCTGGAGGAGGTTGATCCCATTCACTGCCAGTTTAAAATACAAACATTAAAAACAATATATTCAGAGTCTTTAGGAAATTAATAACTATTACACAAAAGTTGAAGAGGTATATATCTCCAAACGAGAACTAAAAAGCTATTTTCCCATCTTAAAGACTACAACTTGAATTAAAGCTAATTCCTTTTCTATACATGATATTGTAAAATTTATTCACCTAGTTATTCCTACCTCCAAAAGGACAAAAAAATAGCAGTGCTTCCATATTCAAATCAGACTAACCTGCCAGTGTCATCTGTATAATGGACCCCCCAGTGAAGGATCCATTTCCCTGGCAAACTACATCCCACAGTGAGGTTCCAATTCTCTTCATCCTTCCCCTTATCCAATCTGATGGATATCTTTCCTTCAGCCTGCAATACCAACACAAGACAATCACTCCTCAACAGCCCTTTTTTCTTTCGCTATACCATTAATGGGCTCGCCAAATAACACTTACACTTTTATTTAAGAAATAGAGGAGATTCAAACATATGCATTAAAGAAAACTGCACATCTATAAATGACGGCAGAATTTTCAGCTACTCTCTCTACTTTTGACCAATCTTCTTCTTCCTTTTTTTCCCTTTATGCAAACATAAACTAACATGAATAGTTGTGTAGGCCAAGTGATCAATGAAGTGGGTTGAAACCCATCAAAATAATAATAATAACAACAATATGAATAGTTGCTAAACACTGATCCAAACACATATCAATTCTTTTGAACCAAGAGAGAATACACAACGCCCAATCATGCAGAGTTTGCTTTTACACTTAACAAACAATCCAAAACTACTTGTATTAATTAACAAAAAGGAAATTCCTCACAGAAATGGCGGGAAACGCGAAAAACTCAATTCTTCAAGCTCCAAATACTCATTAATTCCTATAAAAATCTCTCATTTCTATTGATCCAATAAATATTCAAGCGAAAAATAGAGCACGCAATGCACGGATCTGCAAATATCTAGGTAAATACATATACACACGAATAAATATCAAATACAACAATTTACCCTTTCCGGTCGTTTCAACGAGAAAGTCTCCTTAAAAACTACGTCCGACTGTTCCGACGTCTCAATGACGGCAGCATCGGTGGAGCTAGCTCTGATAGGTACCGTCCGGCTACGCCGATAATCGCAGAATCTCAAAGTTGCGGTACCGGAGAGTGGCCTCCGAGAGAAATTTAGAGAAAAATGAGAGGTTTTCTTCTGATTTGGATATAGCTTTGGGCTTCGCCGGAGATAATGGCCGACGAGAGGCTCCATAGTAACTGTCGACATTTTTTCCGATCAGTAGATCTCACCTGAAAATCATGAGAAAAAAAAAAGAGAGAACGAAATAGATTTTTGGTTTGTCAGATATTTATAAAGATCACGTCTTGGATAATTATTCGGTTTTTGCGGTTCGAAAATATTTTCCTTTTTTTCTTACTCGATTATCGTATTTATTTTGAAATTTAATTAATTGACTCGTCAAAAAAATTTATTCGATAATAAAATGTTTTGTATCAAAAATTTCAATGAAGAAAAAAGAATACTACATTTAATTAAATATAATCGTCGAGATGAATCAAAGGTACATACCTTCAATTACATTATTAACAAAAAAAAATTATTACAATTATGAATGAAATATGTACTAAGTATAATTTGATGAAATTTAATAATTTTAACTTAAAAATTATATATTTATGTTAAAAATTTAATTCATATATTCAAAATTCATTATCTAAATGTTAATAATTTTATCTTTTGATTGGAATAATACTCTCAAAGTTTACTTTTACTTTTAGTTGTTTACTATGTGTTGAAAATTTATGTTGGACAATTAATAATTCATTTTAAAAAAAAATTCTTTTAACTTTTTAAAAGCAAGTAAATAAAAGGAAGATCTAGTTATATAATATATTGTACCATTAAAGAAAAACGTAAAGAGTAGTTTATAATATCAAATAAAAGTTGACTTTTCATTTCGTAAAACTCTTGCAATGCAAATAATGGGGAAAATGAAAAGCTATTCTACACTATCCCTTCATAGAATAAATCAAAAATGTTTTAATCAACAGAAGTATCATTTTGCAATCATTTTTTCATTTTTCTTAAATTATCTATCGTAATTTTTAGAAAAGAGATTCATTTCATATAGGATCAGGTTCCAAGAAAAGCATTTTCTATTAAAAGAATTTTAATACTCAAATTTTAAATTCGAAACTTTTAATTAAGGAAGAAATAACCTTATCCATCGTACTTAAGTCAAAAGGGGATGCACTTTCCAGTTCCATCGGATACGGCTATTTCTAAGTATAATACTACTTCCAGGTAGCTTTAATTAGATTCAAAGCTTTTCTCTAAAGAAAAATAATATCTAATAAATATCTTAATTTAATAGGCTTTTTCCAATAAAAAAGGTTGGTTATTGTTTTTCTAAGATTGAATTTCTAATGGAGTATGTATTATATTTCACATTATGAAAATAATAATCATGAAATGGGAGGTGAAGTCTATGCATAAAATAGTTATCTTGAGCTAAAACTTTCTGAAATAAGTTATATAATGTGATACTAACATGCTTGTTTTTTTGTTCATATGTATCTAATTTTCCTTTTTTTTTTTTAAGAAATTCTTTTTATTTTTTATTATTATATTCTAGAGATCAGATAAGGATGTTGAGATGGATATATGTTCATATTAAAAGATAAGATTATAGATGAAGATATTCGAGATAAAGTAGGAGTGATCTCGATAAGAAAACAAATTTGTGATATTATAAGTATGGGCAGAGAAGATGCACAGATGTTACAGTGCAGGGGTATGAGAGGACAGAGGTTACTTAGGGATGGTTTCAAGAGAGGAAGAAATAGGACGAAGAAGTATTGGGAAGAGAAGGTTAGACAGGGCGTGACATAACGTTAGCTTATCGAGGACATGACCTTAGATATCTAGTAGGTTATTGAGGGTACAAATTAGGGTAGGAGGTTAGTTAGATAGTTGAACAGTCACTAGCTTATTCTTCTACGCAACCGTATTATTAGTCATAGTATTACTCTTATAGTTTCTTGTCCTTTGAGTTTAGTCATTAACTATGAGTTTTTACACTTCTTTTATTGTTTTATCTTATTATGACTATCGAGTAGGATAATTTAATAGGTTATATTTTTGTCAAACAGTAATAGTGAGGACTATATAACATACATGTTCTTTTTATTACTATTTTCTTCCTTTTTTCTATTTTTTTTTCTAAAAAAATGATAATCAATCAACTAGACTTAATTTTAAATTAGTACATTTCGCCGATATATCAATTTGCACGCAATTAGCTTATCTATTGCTATAAAAAGAAATTTGATGTTAAATAAATCCGTTCATCATAATTTTAAATCGATAATTGACAAATTTTTAAAATAGACCTGAATTATTTAAACTTGAACCTATAAATTTTCAAAATAGACGTTAATTATTTGAATTTGGACCTTTAATTTTCGTATGCAACTTATTCACTCAATTATCGTGTTAGGACAAATAAGGAAAAAAAAGATATGTTTAAATGTATCTATCTAATTTATTGGACTAGTCCACACAACATTTTCTTACCAAATTCATAACAAATATGTCATTTTCGACTTTGACACTTCTCTATAAATTAACAATAAAATATGATTTATTATATTGAAATAATAAATTAAAAATAATTAATGCATAATAACAAAAATAAAATAAGATATTTATTTTGTACGCCAATTCGAACAAACAAAAATAAAGATCTATTCTTAATATGGTAACATGTAAAAATAAACGTAGTATAAAACAAATACTTATTTTTTTGCTTTGAAAAATAAGTTTGTTTCTTCTCTACAAAAGAAGCGCTCAAACATTTTTCTGTCATATAATATATGAATATATTTTTTTAATTTGATCTCATATTTATCGCTTTTAATTATACGTATATGCATATAAATATTTAAATTATCATAAAGTTGAATAATATTAACACATGCGTTCTATATATAAAATTACATGTGATTCATCATATGGATTTAATTCGATTTGTCATGTAAGAAGTCTATCTATTTAATTAATTACTTTTTTGTGTTCATTCAAAATTAAAGAATATAAACATCAATTTAAAATAAGTTAAATGATACATTTATATATTATTCCTATGTCTTTTCGTTAATTTTTTATTTATAATTACTATATTACACTATAAATAAAATTATATTTAAATTTAAAATATTTAATTTTAAAAAAAAACCTTATTCATTATCATATTACATCATTTTAGTTAACAAATGAATAATTTTTGTTTGTGTTAATCCAAATCGAAAATACGTGTAAGTGAGTCCCAACAATTGTCTTGCTGATCCAAAAACGTTACGCAACAAAACACCGATCCCGTTCCTTCGTCTCTGTATTATTTTATATGATTTATGTTTTTATTAGTAAACTTAAAAAGTATATACATATTTTGTCTTTTAATAATAATTAATTTATTCTTATTAAATAATTTTTCTTCGTATAAATATTAAATTAAATAATAAAATATTTCGTTTCAAATTAAACTAAATCATAGTACTGAAACCATTAAAAGAACCCCCAATAATTTATTGGGCACTGTACAAAGTATTTGAAATGGTTATTGCTCCTTTCTTTTCAAAACCTCCTATAGACTAGGCTAGGATCTTATCCATTGAACCTGCCAATCAAATTCGTCGTAAGACTCATAATGATCAACTTTACGAAGATCCCATTCTATTCCGGAAGCTCGTAGCATTGGTCCCGATAAACCCATGAAAAAAAATACATTCTTCTTCTCAGTTGATAAAGCCCAATTAAGGAACAATAAACAACCAAAAAAGATGTCATCAATGATCAAATTACCATCTTGCATGTTAAGTGTCAATTCATCTTCTTTTTCAATCAAATCATCAATTTTTCCAAAATCCATCTCTTTCTCCTCTAGCCATATTAATAATTTCAAGAACCCTTTTTTGAACTCTAAAACTCCAATGGAAAATCAGAGTTTTTCAATGTTATCTGCTTCTAAACCTCAAAATGGAGCTGTAATTCAAGATTCTTCTTTTCAGGTGAATTTCATCAAACCCCTTGAGTATAATCATTGATTAGTTGTTGTTAATCATGCTGTAATCTCATTACTATGTAGGATTTTTTTGTATGTGGTGTATTTGGCTCATTTCTTTGTGATTAAAAAGGTTTTTTTTTTTTGTATAGTAGTTGTTAAAAAGGAACAATCTTTTTTTTTATTTTAGCCTTTTAGGTTTGTAATAAGTTTTTGTTTTTAACTTTTGCTCTCTTGGTGACTATATATAAGTGTTAGGAGGTGGAGGGTACTTACCATCCGAGCGATCTTTGTGGTTTTTAGGTCTGTAATATGTTGCTTAATTGAGGATCTAATTGTTTTTGTGGGCCAAGACTTGGTAAATATTTATATTGATTAATGGTTGTAGGGGTCAATACAACAACATACTCGATGTAGTGCCACGAGTAGGGTCTAGGGAGGGTAGTGTTTAAGCATAGCTTACCCTTATTTTGGGAGGTAGTGAGGTATAGACCCTCGAGCTCAAGTGAAATGTTTATATGGCACAATGAAAGGAAAAGGAATGATATACTTGTTGAGAATAGGTTTTGGATTCGTTAGAGGAACTTGTAATGTTATTATTATGATGATTATATGAAATGAGCTTAAGTGAAGAAGTGGGAACTGAAATAGCTGACCCTGAATTGTTTGGAGCTGAGGTGTAATTGTTGTCGTTGTGTCCTGGTTGTAAGACCGGAATATCAGTTTGCTCCAACACCATTTTGAATGAATTAGTTATTTTGAGCTTGCAACACTACTTTCATCTTCTAATGGGATTTTGATTTTTCTTTTTTGAGTGGTGTTGATTGACTAATTTTTTTGGATTTGAGTATTCAGGGAAGTGAATCATTCTTCAGGAGTGTGTTGGGGAACATGGAAGCCATATATCTGAATAAAAACCCCACTGCTAAGGCTATTTTGGAGCTCGTTCGTTCTGCTGATGATGATCAAATTTGCTATGATCATTTTGCATTTAGGACATTTGGGGTACGATTGTTCTTCTTTAATGCAAAATTTGAGATGGAGATGTGGAAAAACTTGTTTATGTGAGCATACTAATAACTACATTTCTTTGTGGTGCTGATCACTGCAGGTAAATGGTCATGGCATTGATTCTATGTCAAAGTTCTTCTTAGATTTTGGTTACGAACGACGAGAGGAGCTGAGATTCCCTGCTAAGAAGTTGAAAGCTTTCTGGTTTTCTCCTCCGAAGGTATCAACTTCCAGTCGTGGGAGTGGGGTTCACGGGCCATTGCCAAGAATATTTATATCCGAACTTCTTGTTGATCAGCTTAGTCCAGAAGCTCAGGTTTTTCATTAGCTAGTTGCTTTACATAGCTTTTTGTATGCTTTTTAACAGAACAATTTCTGGTCTAATGGATGAATTTCACATTTCAAAAGTTCGGTTCTTTTTTTGTATGATATTTTCCAACAATTTATACCCCTTTTGCTTTCAAGTGTAGATTTATTTAGATATTGGACATTAATTAGATATATTAGAATTAAAATAAGACCAAGAAAGGGAGTATAGTTCAAAATGTTTTGTAATTGTACTGATTGTAGTAGTCCTGATATCGTTGGGAGGCACCTTGATGATATCTTTTGCAGTGGAGGTATTGCTTTTACTTGGTACCTGGTTTACTTCAACTGTTCTTGAATATTTTCTGAATTCAAGATTGATGTATATGACATAGTGTGACATTTCAGACCTTTCAGTTCTTCAAAGTCGCAACCTCGCAGAAGTAGAGAAAGAAATTTCATGTTTATCCTGGCTAACTTCTATTTTTCTCTAGTGAAGGTCACTTCTAAATAATCTCATAGATGGTCAGCTTTTTATTTACACGGAACTTCATTTTTTTTCTTGTAGGAAATAATCAAAAAGTACACTAATATTTCGCACTGTGGAAAAGAATATGCTGCACTTGCAAGTGCATTTGGGATTTTGACATGGGAAAAACCCTCGTATTCGGAATTTCAACTACTGGCTAGGTACTGGGCATTGTCCACCATGTTTTAATTTCATGACGTATTTTATATGCCCCGTGCTAGCTCATGGATCAAGTTGAATAGTGACGTTTCAATAGATTGTAGCTTACTGGTGTCATTTAGAGAGTGGGAATGATATTAATACATCTCTAGCAGAATTCATACTTTTTTACAACCAACTGAACTAGTTTAACACTAATTATCATCAACAGCATTGTCAATTTAATTATTGTTATTCTGTTGTGATTGTTGAAATTATCAGGGAGAGTGAGTATGCTGCCTGGACACTTGTCAATGGATATGCATTGAATCATGTTACCATATCTACCCATCGGTTGGCATCAAATCTGAGAAGCATTGGAAATCTAAATCAATTTATCGAAGAAAATGGTTTCAATTTGAACTCTGAAGGGGGTTTTCTAAAGGGTTAGTATAAAGTAATTTTATGTATTACTCCTCTTTCCTTTTTTTTTGGCCAACTCTTTAATTTTAACTTCTCATTTGATATGTTTGATCACAAAGATTAAAAGATATTTTAGAACATTGTATAACCACAAGATTCAAAAGTTTTCTTTACTTTTCTTTAACTCCGTTTACTTAATCTGTTCTCATTAAGTTCAGTGTTTACCCCAGCAACCGTTCTGAAACCAAAATCTTGTGAGCTCTTTTTATTAATACCTGTTAGTTCAGCTGAAGTAAAAGGTCTTTGCCTGCCTGCAACTCCCAACTTACTGATTTTCTTCTTCCCAATATGCGCACCTGACTAAGTGTAAATTAGTACGTAGTAGTAGGAAGATTACAACTCTCGCTTTAGTAAAACATTACGCTATGATCTTCAAATTTTCTTGGTAACTAGACTAAGATGTTAGTTGATAAGGGATGTATCTTGGTGTATCTGTTTGGTACTTCAACGAAGGAAATCCAGGTTGAAGAGCTTTTTGGTGCTGTGTTCTGTTTTACTTTTTTTTGCCTCAGAAAGTTATTGCTCATTATATTTTTGAATATTTGGAACATGTATTGACGACATATAATTCATTTTCGTCATAGGGAACCCGTTGATTTTGAAATCTCGTTTCTTTTAAGCGACAACTGTTCTTTTAAAATGGTCTCCTGATATTGCAAAGAAGTCTTGATTTATTCTCTTTCTTTCCAGTGAGCCCTGATGGTCTTTTGCTGCAAAGTTCAACTGTAGCAGATTCTACCTTTTTCGAATTTTCAGACGGCATTACAGAAGCAGTACCTTGTTCATACATTGAATTTGCTGAGAGACTTGTACTACCGCAATATAAAGATTTACCAGCAGAAAAGGTCAGTTCCAGTTATCCCTCAATTTTCTTGCATATTTATCTGCAGTAAAAGCAATAAATCGATAACATGGACTTGGTTCGTCCAACACCTGTTCATAACCATAGACGAGAATAATCGCCGTGTCATGTACCCTTTATGGTTGTTCAAATACTTGTATGGCAATGTAATTGAATAAAATCTACCTACTCTTAAGCTTTAAAATGGAAAACATTTGTCTGCTGAGTTGAAAAACTAAAAAAGATATCATGTGTTGTGATTGGATTCGAACACGTGCTTATTGTAATATCTTAATTCGAAGTAGTCTCGAGGTTTAGGTTCTATTCTTGGGACTTAACTAAATTCACGGTGCTGCATTTTGCGTAGTTTAAATCCACATGTTCTACTTTCAACCACATGGGAGTATACAATTTTATGATTTTTCCAATAGTAAGGTAGCTTGAACGTAAACTAGACTTTTTGCACTTCGATGAAACGCCTCTTTGATCAACTATGTTTTGATACTTTCTTTAGGTGGAGGAGTTTCACAGGCGGGACGGGTTTGAAGTTGGAAATGCCGACAAGATATTTGAGAGTACATCCAAGGATCAGTTAACTCGTCGTGCTGCATGAAAGTAAGCGCGAAGCAGTTGGATGTTTCGACTCTGTGGAGCTAATTCTTGGCATGTTCAGCTGGATGACTACTCCAAGATTAAACTGTTGTTGAAAGAAGATGATATTGTAGCTCTGAAAGTATTATTATCTGTAACTATCACAAATTTACTCTTGGCATATACACCTGATATATCAATAAATTAGTTTGGATGATAAAGTAGATAGATGGACTAATTAAACACCAATATTGATGTAGTCAGTGCAAAAATAAACTTGTCAATGCTATCCATCTTATGATTTCTCTCGACAAAAATTAGTTGTTTGAAAGATACAACATATATATATATTAAGGTATGCACTTACGTGATCAGCAGGCTAAGGATACATTGGTTTTTGATAACTCTACCTTCTACTGGACAAGTGTGAGGTCAAAAACAACACCACCAATAGATTTACGATGTTCAAAACATCTCGTGTTCTTACCGAATTTAAGATTCACGTGTCACTATCTTTTAAGGGTGCAATATAGACAACCTATCTCAACACAAGAATCGATGGCTCCAAACCAAAGGTTTCCTTTGGTAGTAGTCATGTCCTTGAAGGAAAAAAACTCAAGTATAGAGTATAATAGACTATGTTGCATACATCATTTCTCTTGAACTTATGCAACCTCTAAAATCATATGATGTTATGAGAAAATGTTAAAATTTTGTAAGTTATCCCAAACTTATGGCAACAGTCAAATATTGATATGTAAGGTTGAAAAATATATGAACAAACATTAAACGTTTTCAGGCCTAAAAGGAACAAGATCAAAATATAGGCCGAAAATAGGAATATTTGCGAAAATCAGCTGAAGGAGAGGTACATTCGACACAATATTTACTCCATGGACTTGAGCTCCGCTTACAATACATTCTTTTCAAGTGGGAGTTCAGCATTTTCAAAGATCACAACTTAAGTTAATTGTGCACTCCTTCCCTTTTGCCAGTTCATCCAACGACAAAACGGGAGGTGGCCAACAAAATATATTCATAGCTGGAGAGAAAACGAAAAGAATGATAGAAACAGATTACTTGTCAATCCAATAATACTAAGTTTTGCCGTTTGGTTTTGGTGAGTTCTGAGGAAACTGTTGATGGTATGGAGAAGCATGAGAACCATTTGGGATTGAAAGACTTCTAGGATGTTGTTGTCCATTCCTCGAGAATGATCCCTGTGTCCTAACGCCATTTTTGGTACTTGGACTTGATCCAACTCGGTCTGCTTGCATTGTCTGGAAATAGTAGGATGAGCTGGCCATGTCTTTAAGATTTGGTAATGGCTTCAAGGCTTCTACCACTTCACTCATCATAGGCCTAACTTTGGGATCACGACTAAGGCAACGAGCAGCCAACTGTGCAGCTTTCTGAGCACCTTTTATTGAAAAATGACCTTCAAGTCTAGGGTCTACCAATCTGTAAAACCTTCTTCTTTCACCAAGATGAGGCCGTGCCCATTCAACAAGGTTGTGTTCCCCATTTGGTCGGTTCTTGTCCATCGATCTCCTACCTGTTATCATTTCAAGTAGAACTACCCCAAAACTGTAGACGTCACTCTTTGACGTTAGATGCCCTGAGACAAATGAGTAGGACAAATTACAATCAGTAAGAGAGGTACTTATCAGCCATCCAATGAAAGTTTTAGTCAACAAATAACAAACATATTGAAAACTCTTCAACTGTGAGTCTGTGACTCAGGTTATGGAGTTTGTACAGAAAGGTTTTCAAAGCAAGTTTGGTGTTTTGAGCAGAATAGTCTCCAACTAGATTAGACTTGAAGTGCCACATAATATAGATAAGCTGGAGTTAACTATTCAAAGAAAAATTGGTCTTTTAAGCAGAATAGTCTCCAACTAGATTAGACTTGAACTGCCACATAATACAGATAAACTGTAATCGACCAAAAGGGTAACTAATGTAGGAATTACGAGATCTCAGCCCTACCTGTCATCACATACTCAGGGGCTGCATAACCATACGTTCCCATGACACGAGTAGAAACATGTGTCTTATCACCCTCAGGACCATCTTTGGCAAGACCAAAATCAGAAAGTTTGGCATTGTAATCCTGAGAGAAGAGTATTTAGAAATAAAAAAACTCAAAGGGGAAACGTCTTTCTTTTTTCCAATGTATTCAAACATACCGCGTCTAGTAGAATGTTGGATGTTTTGAAATCACGATATATTACTGGTCTTTCTGCTTCCTCGTGAAGAAAAGCAAGACCTTTTGCAGCACCCAGAGCAATCTTCATGCGGATAGACCAAGGAAGAGGCATGGATCCTGCACATAAAAGCATTATTAGCAGAGACTATGTTGAACATAAAGATTGTCTGCAGAAAGTACAATATAGTAACATAATGAATGGCACTAAAATTTCAGAAGAGTAGTGCACTGTCACTAGACTTATTCAGACAGCATTCTTAAGGGGGGAAAAAGCAAAATTATAAAAGCTTCATCTTTTGGTTATTCTAATGAGCACGAAAAAAGAGAAACCAGGAAATATAAGTATGATAGTATCATTTATCTTCCCCATGAAACAACCATCCCCACCCGAATTTCACTTTCATCTTTCCAGCCCATAGCTACATAGAAATTGAAGTCAGTGCATTATGCATTGTGTGTAGTAGAGAATCTTGATGCCTGGGCTCCGGGCCGAGCTCATCGTATTACAGTCTCCCCAGAAAACTGAAGTTGAACCTTGAGTTGTGAGCTCAGTTATATACAACAAACATCATCACTTATCATGATTATCGCTTAGAACTGAAACATATTTCAAAGGAGGAGCCTCTAGTGCGTTCACTATTTAGGCATTATTTATACTTGGTTTGCAGGCAGTTATAACTCTAAAGAACCACATTTGACTTGATACACCATTGAAATGTTTTAAAGAGGAAGAGCAAAACAAGAGAAAGAGCAGCACAATCACTTCAAACCACTCCAGGGTCCTACTCAATTGAGGGTTTAGAATACTTGATCACATCCCTAAATTGAATACCGTGCTACCTTGAGTCAATTAACATAAAAGGGATGGTCATAATCAAGAGCGTGTAGGTGAAACAATCATATAATCCTCCCAGAAAGGTAGGATATACCCACTAACTAAAAAAATTTGATAGATCTCTTTGGCAGGTCAGGTGTACAAAACAAGTTAGAGATGTGAATACTTCTACAGATATATTAGTATATTACATGAAAAGCACATCTCTTTTGGGCATATGACTAGGTTTATGGAAGTAATCTGTTTGAAGGTTATCATAGGAGTCAATAACATTAGTGAGACAGTTGCTATAAATGTAAAAACAGCACTAAAAATTACAAAAGTCTGTAAGGCCTCAATCATATCATGGTATCCACTCCATTTTACAATGGCCAGGTTGCACCAAAAAGCTAGCAAAAATATACAATTTTGTTTAATGGTATGTATGCTGCTATGTTTGCCTTCGAAAACTCTACTCTTTTTTTTTCCATCCAAAAATTGTCCAAGTGACAGATTGGGATAGTATTCCAAAGCCTTTTTTTTTTTTGAGAAAGTATTCCAAAGCTTTTGAATCTTCCTATTTAGACCAGCTATAAGAAATCCAATACTGAGTGAGGCATTGTCCATGACATGTCCAAAATGGTAAAAAGTGCTTCAAATCAAAAAGTGACCTCACATAAGTGCTACATGTAAATCCCAGTAAAAGATTTCTCTACCATTTTATGGGAAGAAAATCTAGAAAACGATGAAAAATCTTCATTCAAGCTTCTTTATCCTACTAAATCAACCGAGACACATTCTTCTTCCTGTCTTGCAACATGGTAATTAAACCTACCAAATGTTAATGATGGACTAACAGAAATGATAAGTTTCCAGAAGCAAATAACAAAGTAAACTATAAAGTTTCTTCCTTAAATCATATATCACATAGGTCCTTGAGCTGCCCATGGCTTTATTCTAGCATTAACACACACAAGAAAAACCAACAACCCAACTAACACTTCTATGTAAATCCTACATCACTTCAATCTGGAAATAAACAATGAGTAAATCCTGCATCACATCAATGGTTCCCTTGCTAATGGGGATATCCCATATACCATTTTGGATTTCAAAAATTTACAAGGCTTAGTTGCATACATCATAGTAAATCCTCTATTAAAAATAGATTTATCGCATGCTACAATAGCTATAGAGCTTAGAGAGAACCCAAGTTCTATTCCGCAGGAAGAGACCTTATGGAACTAAAGCAATGCTAACAGATGATACAAGCAATATGCATGTTAATAGTTGGTATTCCCACTTACTATTGCAAGATTAGCTAGTGTATTCAGAAAATGCTCAATAATATGGACAAAACATATTACTCGAAGATCCACTAACAATGTTTTTTTCTTTTTCAAAGATTGATCAGAAGCAAATATGTTCAAGAATACAAAAATGAAGAGTCGGTTACATACTCCTGAACAGATGATTTTCCAAGCTTCCTCGAGGCATAAATTCATAAACTAACAGTCTCTGATCATCTTCAATGCAGTAACCAATCAGTTTAACCAAATTAGGGTGAACGAGATCACCCAGGAAATTCACTTCAGCCTGCCAAATGGACAACACTTAATACAAACCAAAAATGAAAGTAAAAAGAAAAAGAAGATAAACACAGAATTAAGGTTTAATAAATAAAAGAAGAGAGCTGCAAACCAGCCATTCTTTGTGACCCTGAAGTCCATCATGATTTAGAGTTTTCACAGCAACAGTAAGCCCTGTCCCTGGTTTAACAGGTGCTGTGCCATTCTCTTCGATCCACCCCTTGAAGACACATCCGAAACCCCCTTCACCAAGAAGGGACTCTGGTCTGAAGTTTCTTGTTGCCAACTTCAAATCGTTAAATGCGAATTTTCGAAGCCGAGAAGAAACTTTAAGCTCCTCTTCAAGTTTGGAGGTGGATGAATTACTTTCCGCATTGCTGGTAGTCGTAGATGAGATAATTGGTGCAACAGGTTGGTCTCTGCTTGTGTCATTTGTAGATTTACTTTCTGCTAAAGCAATGCAAGAAGTTAGAACAAAGGCATATTTATCTTGAATGAAAACATAAGAAGTTATAACTGTTTTTTCCTAAAACAAAGCGTTTAAACAGGGCAAAGATTCAACAGCTTTTCTTCTAATAGCTTAGCTTTTTTCTGCTACTTATTTCTGATTTCAATTAGATAGTAATTGTGATAGTTTTTCTATGCCGTTGCATAACTCATCCTTGGTGATTAATAAAATGTTAGTTACAAAAAGAGAAGGGTTTAAACAACTACAAGCAAAATGCATACACGATGCTCGTTGGCATAATAAGAGCTACAAGTTCACAAGTATTTCAGCAGAAAATAAGTCCACAAGGTCATCAATTATTTATTGATATGTTATCGTCATGTCAAGACATCTATGACTTCAATTGGTTAGTTATTTTGTAAAAGTATTTGGTCGATTCTCCTATCAACTACAGATAATTCATGTGATCAAAGAAAAAGGACATTGAACCTAACTCAACCTTAAAAACTAGCTCAATCGGTGAATACTATATAAGACATAAAAAGGGACGACAACCCCCTAATGCCAAGAACTTGACTTTGTAGCATGGACATAACATGGGTGCCCAACATTGGAAAAACACAAAAATGGTGAAGGTGTGGCGCTGATGCCATGATAAGAAAACCGACCATGAACCTAACTCAATCCTCGAAAAGTAATCTCATCAGGTGATAATTATAAGAAGACAACAGTTCAACAATTTAACATCCACAAACAAATTTGCATTACCGAAGCAAGAAACCCAAAAAGGGGAGATATTAACTGTCCATTGCGACCAAAATACTGTCCTCATACAGTGAACTAGCATTAACAATCACTAACTTGGAAAGACCCGCATGAACACCAAAAGACAGAAACCAAGGACCAGGACAAGAAGAGTGCTAAATCAACCCTAAAGTCAGCTCAAAGTTCTCTCATTTGTGAGATAATTGCTACCCTTGCAGGAGTCATATTCATAGAGAATAAGGATGGGGATGGTATATAAAAGAACAGTATTGTTTAGGTGATCGCAAATTAAGTGGCTCTTTCAGCTTCACATTATACAGGTTAATTGTTAATTTTTGGATATCAAATTAGGCCATACACATGCAAACATACAAGTAAAGAAAACCCAACCACAGTGACAGGAATTAGCTTGCACCAACATTTTGATATGAATACTGACATTATCACCCTAACAAAAAAAGTGCCTTTGCAAACGGATGTTTAAGATTCCTAGTGTTACTGAGAAAAGGCCTCTAGCAATTTTCCAAATTCAGCTTCCATCTTTAAATCTTTTAGAGTGCCTCCATTATTACCCTTTTGAGTTAACATCATCAACTAGTACCGGTACAAGAAATATGTGCAAGCCAACTTTCCACCTCAATTTATCAACAAGCCTTACATAACAATTTACCAATCTCAAAAGGCATTTCAGTAGATAAAAGCATTAGACTAACACTTCAATAACCAAAACACTAGACATAATAAGACATGTCCTTGGTACTATAAAGCAAATTTTTCCAAAGGAATCCATAAAACAGAAGGCAATTAGACTTTCAAATCATAACATTTTTCATGCAACTTCTATTCAAAATGAGCAAAGAGTTACCACAGTGAGTACTGATGCCACTTATGGAGCTATCAACTTTAGATCTTGAAGAGATACAGCTACCAATAAACCACAACTTAGTCCAACATCCAGTTTCCTCTTCAACAACCTCTTTCTTCTTCTTCCCCTTTGATTTCTCTACATCCCAAGACTCCCCCTTTTCACCATCACCACCTAATCCCATATTTTGCAATACCTAAAATCAAACTCAAATATCATGAAAACCCCACCAACAACCCCACCTCCCTCCCACCCACCCTCATCAACCTCCTCAACTCCACAAAAATGTCAACTTTTCTCTACCCTTCACCTTAAAATCACCAAAAACCTCTAAAATCAAACAAATAATCAAAACCCCACTTCCCTAAATTCACTCAAAAAGAAGGAAATACACAAAGGGGCAACAGAAAATTTCCAAAAAAATATCCACCCCACTTCTCCAAGACTCAATTTTTCAACAACCCCAGATGATGAAAAGCATAAAAACCGATAAAATAGCTCAGACCCAACTGAAAAAAAAAAAACAAGATAATATGACATTCAAAGTCCCAAAAAGAGCTAAACTTTGCTTCAGATCACATGCTTTGTTGTCTTGACCCTTACAAAGCAATAAACTTGGAAGCACCAAACACTGTGGAAGCTAAGCTGTAATCAGATAATCCCACTTCAAAAAAAGTGCAACCCCCAAAAATGTCTGCTCCCTCAAAGATATTGAAATCTCAACAAAAGACTCAAATATTCTGAGTGCTGACCAGTTCTTGGCTTCTCACAATAAGAAAAAGTAAAAAAGGAAAAAAAAATACAAAAGAAATATTATTTTATTTATACATAAATATATATATACATAACATTTCACCATAGTATATATTTATATCTAATATGGAATATATGTTTGTGTGGGGTATTATAATAAAAGCTTATCATTAATCATTTCACTCCGTCTCATATTACTTATCTATTTTCGCTTTTCTTAATATGTTTTAAATTCACGTTTAGTCGTTCTCTCATATTACTTATTCATTTTTTCTTTAACATTTCGTTACCCTCAATCATATCTGTCATTCTGTCTCATATTATTTATCCGTTTTTTTACAAGCTTATTTTTTTTAATATTTTCAAAATTTATGTAATTATCGAGATTAAATTTAGCAAAAAAAAATTACTTAAAACTTTAGTTCTATCTAAATTTTACAAATTATAATAATTTAAAAAAATATATTCCTTTTTTTTATAATAATTGAAAAAGTGAAAATATATAAATAAAATTTATGAATTATCGGCGCTCTTTGCCTTTTTTCTTGCAATAAAATCGAAGACCGAGAAAAGGAAAATCGGAGAACTGACCGGAAAATACGGTCAGGAATGTTGAGCTGCCCGAATGACCATGTGGAAGTTGACGGTATTTAAGGAGAATTTTGAAATGAGATAAAATGTTTTTTTTTTTAATTAAAAAATACTTTACCATGAAAAGCATTTTATCTTATAAAATAAAAAGATTTCTTAATAATTAATAGGAGTTTATGTAACGATATATGATAAAAATTAAGATATTCAAAATAAAATTTAGTAATTTTGATAAAGGATAAGATGTAAAACATGATGTTAAAATTATTCAAATAAATAACGAGAAAAGTGTAAGAGTGTCTTAGCACGGAGGTTTGAGATGAGAGTAGATGACTACGGATGATTTCTCTAAAGGTAAAACTAGATAGATTAGAGAAGTATTGAAGAGAAATGATTAGACGAAATATAATGTAGTTTAATTATTCAACACACGAGTTTAGATAAAAAAAATTATGGAAGAGACAAATTAATGTAGCAAGTTAGTAGGTAATAGAGTGATGTCTCGTTTATCTATCTATATTAGTAATTATAGTATTGCTCGACTTTTTTAATCCTTTGATATGTTATTTTTGCACTTGGGATTATTTTATCATGATATTTTACTCATGATCTTTTGTCTTCGGAATACTAAAAAAATGTTTTCTATAGTATTTTGTTATAGCTTTTATATTTCCTTCATTTTATTTTTCGATTTGTGTTAGAAATCTTATTTCGATAAGTTATCAAAAATAATCTCTTTATCTCGCTTGGTACGAACTGAATGTGACAACGCGGGACCTACTTGTTGACGTGTCAATTTACTGCTTGCCAACTGTGAAGGTATTGATTTTTTTTCTTATATTCTATTTTATTTGATGTATATGAAATAATAATACGTGATACATTATTTTTTGGAGAAAAAATGTTTATTTATAAACATTTCTTATATAGTAATTTTGGTAAGACATAATTTTTAGTTGATACTTGGATTTTATTATACATTTTATGCAGTATTATTTTTATATTTGACAAATCATAATTTTAATATTTTGTAAATAAAGTGTTCTTTTTAAAAATTACTTAATATATAATTTTAATATTTTGTAAATAAAGTGTTCTTTCTAAAAATTACGTAACATATAGTATTATTTTAACAGAAAAGGGTCATTTTTGTCTCTACACTCTTATTTCGTCATATCCTTTTTGATAATTCTTTGCAAATATAATGTTTTTTAAATAGTAAAAAATTAAATAAAAATTAATGTCAGCATAATTATTATCAATATATAAAATTACACTATCGTAATCTCAACATTATCTATATATAACTTTTAATTAATAGTACTATTTCTATATACTCAATCAAACAAACTCTTTTTCTTTTTAAATTTTCTCTTTAAGGGACTTTAATAAAATTATATACATTTGAAATAATTTGATTATTTATTCCCATTACCCTCTCAAAAAGAAAAATTTGGATTTGTCAATATTAATCGGTTGATAATTAAGCCTATGGTATTAATCTATTAGATCACATAATATCGTGATCTTGTTTAAATTAAGATGATTTCATCTTATTTAATTAATTCTTTGATTTAATCAATGATTCGATCTCTTAATCATACATCGTGTTTGAGTAAGCACTAATGACTAATTTAACCAATTTTTTAGCTTGCAAATATCATTTTTTAAATTATTATTATAAGAAGTCATAGTATTATCATAAGGTTACTTATTCGTTAAAAAATAAATAAAGGACAAAGACGATAATATCTTAAAATTCTATCGTTTACCAAACAACAAATTTATACGATGTTTAAATAGTAAATACTTTCCCTTTTTAATTTTAAGAATGTAAGATTGTGAATCCAAGTTTTTATCGAGCATCAAATTATTATTATTATTATCATTGTTATAATTTTTTTTTATATAAATATGATGTGTGTCTAGCTTACATATACCTTGATCTAGACATTAAATATCAATTAAAATTTAGACAAATAAGGAGAATTCATCTAATATTTTTATTTTTATCAAAAAATATGCAACTCCGATCAATCCTTTTAACAATTTTACGCCAACAAAAGATGTCGTAGAATAATAAATACTTATTTGTCCTTAATCAAGGATCTTGAGTTCAAGTAATACCGGATAAAATATTATTTTTACTCGTTAAATCAGTAACTTTCACAAAAAAAAAAAATCAAAGAAAAGCTAACATTCAAACATATCTTTATCAGCACTTACTTAAAATAGTGTTTGGTGGTTTGCTCAAAAGAAATACTTTGGTGTTGGTAATTAACATGTATTTTATTTTATTAAATTAAAAAATAATGAAAATTGTAATGATTTAATGCAAACATTCGATATGATTAAATTTCTTTTTGATATTTAAATTTTCTTTTTATTAGGTAACTTCTAAATCATATCAAATCGTTATAACTATTATGATCACGAAAAAAAAAGTATTATTCATCTTGCTTGTAACAACAAATTAATTAGACACTCTTACTTTACCAAAAAATAACGATAGAATAAATAACAATTTCGCACAAATTCTCCAATTAATCTCGACCATAATTTTAATTTCTTTAACATCATCAACTCAAATACGTATCTAAAGGCCTACCAAATAAATTCATCTTTCCAACAAATTCAAACCATTAGCTAAGTATAGTCAATATTCTATAATATAAAATTATTAACCGTACAGTACTTGATAAGCTTATAAATTAGGTCAATTTTTTTTCTTTCTTTGCACAATAAAAAAAAATATTAAACATTACGCTCGTTTATAAGCTATACTTATATTCGTCATAAATAAAAACTCCTCTTCTTTATATTTATGATCTACAGTCATTTATCAGACAATCTCTCTTTAACAATAAATAACATTTATCTATATCTGCGATCTCTAATTAGGTCAGGTTGTAATTTAAAAAAAAGAATTAATAAAGTTATCCTAAAGTGTGAGAAAAACTAATAAGAAGCAAATATCAAAACAAGAAGACCTTTTTTATTTTATTTTATTGTTTTTATAATGTATGTGTGACATATATATATAGCCACTTAAAATTATTATTTTTGTTTAATTTAATTAACACATGACACATATACTTTTAATAGTGCGGCTAATTGTCAACTCTTTTTATGTTCCCATTACTTTTGTCTTAGTTTCAAACAGTAATAATCTTCAACTATAACCTAACATTATTGAAAATTTAGTACTAATATATGATGATCTGTCCTTATAGTTGTCAACAACATATAGCAAATTAATGTTTCATATACATAATATAATAATAATAATAATAATTTAGTGTAGTTTTTCATCGATTTTATAAAATATAAATCATATCTACAATAAGGTTTTAGTCAGAAATGAAGTTTAAACATTATTAAGTGGCCACTAATTAGGGCTTCTTATGCAATTAATCATCTTGATTGAACGGAAGGTAGAATTACACTAGCTTGTTTGTTCATATCTGATTAAGTTTGATTAATTTTCGTAAGCTAACTTTTAAAATTACAAATTATAACGTAGTACGGAGTCTTAGTTTTATCTTTTAAAACGTTGATTCTAATTATTACATAGCATGAGATTATAAATAGAGGGTTATTATAATTGGCTAAAAAATTACAATATTAATTTGGTGGAAAAAAAAAAACACCTTGATTTAATTATTTTTTTAATGGAAAAATCATCTGGCTTAGACATGACTTAAGTGGGTCCAAGTGCTTATCTAACACTCTACTTATGGCCCAATTAGCTCTCTTTCTAGGTCAAATATAATCATTTTCGATCGACTGAGTTTGATATAGCTAGTGTAATATTTTTAAAGAAAACATAGAATAATATTTTTATTTAAATTCCTTTTTGCTCGAATTTATCATACTGAATTTATTTAATATTGTTTATATATTTTACATGATTTATAAACTATTGAAAATAAATATAGTCAGATTGCACGTTTGCTTCAAAAAGTACTTAAAATAAAGAAATAAATAAATTGGACAATTATAGTGAATGGTAAAATTAAAATGTGAACTCTATATGGGAAAATCTTGTAAAAGTGAAACATTTTTTATCATATATGTTTGACTAGATGAGATGATATATGCTTTTTTTATAAATATATTTCAAAAGTACGTACCTAAGTTTTTTTTTTTAGAAAATGAATAGCACAAGGTGAAATTTGATAATATTGACCTATAAAAATATCGACTAATTGAAGATGTGAAATTATGGAACTTATAAAATTGTTAAAAGCCAACAATTGCTCTTGCAAATGATATAATAATGAATATGAAGCAAAAAAAAAAAAGACATAAATTTTTTTTTTGTTTTCTTCTATATATATATATATATAAGTGATATAGTTATTAGTTGGTTTTCATTTTTGATCTCGTTAAATTATTTTTGACCATAAATAAAATCGCAAATAATCATTTGAATCTCTTCGATCGAAAATAAACAATTTTTTTTCTCTCCATTTAACAAAATTACAAGAGATTCCATATGCTTTTTTCTTCTTTTCTTTTTCTTGTTTACTTCTTCTTTTTTTTCCCTTTTTTTTCATCATTTTTTCTTTTCCTTGTTTCTTTATTATTTTATTTTTATCTTTATTTGTCCTTGACACTTTTCTCCTTTATGAGTTTCTATCGACATTTCAAATTTTATTAATTCTTACTTCTATTTACTATGATTTTCTATGAGTATTAGCTTTAATTATCTATTTTTTTTGAGAATCGAGTCGATAGCTTTAGAATACAAAAACTCATCAAGAACATATATATAGATAATATATTTTTTAGTGATATTCATGACACTATTGAAGTTTTATGCTTTGTTCAAAATTGTTTTCATTTGATCGACTCATTTAAATCGAATTTAAAAAAAATAAATGTCAAAATTTAAAATATCGTAATATCTAATGCCTCAAAAATTCTAAATCCGTCTTTAATAATAGGAGTGGCACAAGAGGATATTCCCTAAATTCATGAGGCTTTACGTGTCTTCGTAGAAAGTTTATAGTTCAACAACAATTAATAAAAGAAAAAAAAATGTTTTACTATCTTTTCTTTTGTTTGGTGTGTGTATTGGGAGGAAGTGCTTGACTAACTTTTCTTTTAATAGGTGTAAAACGGCAAGAAAAAATAAAAAAAAATATTGAGCTCGTCAATGATAATATTAATATATTCAGTATAATTCTATAAAATAAGATTTGAAAAGGATATAATGGAAACATATTTATTTTTACCTTAACGATAGAAAAATTATTTTTAATTAACCCTCGGTTCAAGAAAAAAAGTACAAGTGATCTAGTCACCCCAGATAAATCAAATTGGAAGGATTAAGTAACAAACATTTGTAACAAATCCACAAACAAATTTGTTGAATGCCTTGAATCGGACCCGCTACAAACAGAAAGGACGGGGGTCTCGCTGCTCGGTCAGCGAGTCGGGGGGTCCAGGGGGGCGACGCGCCCCCTGGCCTAGGGGTCCGGGGGGGCGGAGACGCCCCCGGCCCGACGGTATACAATGTTGTTGTATTGGGCCCTTAATTTTCTGTTGATTCTGTATGTTGGGCCCAAGCCTTTTAGGGCGTAGCTTAGCACTATATATAGACGCTATGTCAAACCCTATTCTGTAATTCTGTTTTTGCCTCTCCATAATAAAACTGCTCCCTCTCTTCCCGTGGACGTAGCCAATTTATTGGTGAACCACGTAAATCTGTTGTCTTGTTTTTCGCGTTTATATTTTCTCGTATTATCTCAAATTCCGCACAACAAAATTAAATAAAACCCTTGAAAATATGTCAGAATAGCAACTCAAATGCATCAATCAGAGGTTTGAGTCTCGAGAATAGAATCGTCTTTGATAGGATACAGTTTATCCAAGTATCACATATTGTAAATATGGAAAACTATTCTATCGAGTTATCTGAATGTTGTTTCTAGAGAGGAAATATATTAAGTTACCGTCTAGAGAGGAAATATATTAAGTTATCGTCTGTATCGTTTAGATCTGTTCTTTTTTTTTTATTGGATGAACCTCCTAATTAAGTAAATAAAATTCTCCCGAACCAAAGCAATAAATAAATAAAATATATTAAGATATCGACCAGAGGATAATTTCTCGACTTAGGGTAAACTTAGTAATTGATCCTTCGCGAAATATCAAAATGTTGTAGCTACGTAAAAGATGAAAACAAAGAAATACAGAGACTAGTACACAACATTTACTCTATATACATATATTAAAAAAAATTAATCATATATCATGTAAATTTTTTATCGTTGAACCCCCCTTAGTCCTATCTGGCTAGCTAGCTCCACTCTGGTGCTAACTAACTAGATGAGCCATTAGTTCATTACTACAAGATCATTATTTTTCCCATTGAAATTTTTCATCGAAAAATGTTTAGGCACAAATATTTTGATTGAATTAGTGACAAAAGAAAAAAAATATATTAGTGTTTTCATGCGAAAAATTTTAACTACATTTATTCCTTTAATTCATAGCTCAAAAGAACACATGCAATAATTCGAGGGACAATATTCCGCCCATAAAGCTAGCGGGGAGGATGGCACTATACGACAAAGTATACGTACTGTCATAGTTCTTTCATATTAATTTGAATTTTCATATATATATATATATATATATATATATATATATATATATGCATATAAACTCAACATAATTGTAAATAACAAGATTAATAACCTTCTTAATTTTTATAATAACTATATATAATTAAACCAGATAGGCTCTTCAATCAGTCTATAATAATAGTATTGTTACATATCATGTTATGAAATATTATATCCAAATGAAACTATATATGATTATAACATAATTATTCTTTATTATTAAGCAATTAATTAACTTTTAAGGATAATTAGATAAGTCACCATCTCCATTGTGTCTACGTGATGGTCCAGAAGGAGGAATTAGAGTCCCTTTTGGTAGCATATGAAACAAATTACTCTTTTGAAACTCTTTCTTTTCATTTTCATCGTAATATCTCGGAGATGATTCTGAAAATAGTGTATAAGCGTCTTCATATTTTGGAGATGGTTCTGAAAATAGTGTATAAGCGTCTTCATCTTTTGAATTCATCGTCGACGATATTCTCACTGAAGAAGCATAGCCAAGAACAAGAGATAATGTGAGAATTAAGTACATGAATTTCCATGAAGAATAATTAGTAGTAGAATAAGCCATTAGGAATATGTTTTTTTTTTAAAAAAAATTGAATCTGGGGTTTATGTTTTGAATAATTGTTAGGGATTTAGGTGGGGTATATATAGATTATAGTGCATGGGAAGTAATTAAAATATTTTTGAGAAATGTTTTTTTTTTGTGTGGGGGGGTGGGGGGTGGGGTGGGGTTAAGAGCGTCGTGCCTGGTTGTCCGTCCATATTAGTAGTCGTAGTAAGCATATTTACGAGTTTCATATTGCTATTACTATATGTTGTTTCCAGTTAAGTACTATCGTATTCGTTAATCGTTATTATACATTATTTCTTTTTTTATTATTATTTTTTTTCTTGAGCCGTGAGTCTATCAAAAACAATCTCGATCTGAGGTAGGATTAAAGTCGCTAGTGAAATTATATTTGCGGGTAGTGAAGTGGATGATGTTATTTCTTTTCTATCTATTTATTAATAGTATTTTATATATTTATTCCTTATACGTATATGATATAGTTAATGTGTACTTTGAATTTTTTGCTTTGTAGTTTAGTAAAACAAGGCTATAAGAATTTTAATTTTCTAGTAAAGGTGCAATTAATTATTGCTAAATATGTTTTAAGAAAATATACATCTAAATTAATTAACATGCTAAATTCTACAATATTGTACTTAAAGAAGCTGGTCGGTTAAGTGCTAAGTTTATTTAATTTCATTGTGATTAAATGAGATGGAATCCATTAACTTGAATTTACTAATTTGTAGATGTGAACTTTATAAATGGGAAAAATTATGAGCTTGTTTGTAGAACAAAACAAAATGTTTTTTCTAGAAAAAATAAAAAATGTTTGAGTTGATATAAATTTGGTATTAATTTAAGACAATTTTGAAGCATAATGTGTTAGCTCATATTTATGTCGATGAAGTTACGATAATCGCCAAAATTTCAGTCACAAATATTGAAAAAAAAAACATAATAATTCTAATACGTAATGTAAAACAAAGCAAGATAGAATTTCTAGTATTTATCGTCAATAGTTCAATTTTTTTGCCCATATATATATTAATGCTAGGATATTAGTCCTTCGTAACATTGAATTAGTCGATCAAAAATAATTTATCTATCTTTACAAAGATAAAATTAATCAAAGACCAAAAGATCTCGACTTATGAACATTGATTTCAATGACACTGATGTAAATGTTATCATGCAGCAATAACTATTTGAGTAACGGACGATTAAAGATAAAAATTTTAAAGGTTTTAAAGAGATTATGACCTAATATAATTTTGAAGCTAATTAACCTATCAAATCCTTCAGAGTATGATGGAGCAAGTTTATTTATATTGATTATAATAGTTATATTAGAAGAAATATAAGATTAAAATGTTGAACACTATTTCTAGAAAGGAAATATAAAATTATACACAAGGACCCTGAATTTTCAAATATTATAAAGATGGGGGCTTCTCATGAAATAAAAATATAAAATCACACACGAAATAGATCGAGATATGTGACACAATTAATATTAGATATTTATATCAAGTAAATGCATAATATGTACACATATATATACACATAGTTATTACTTAATCATGATTAATTTATACATATTTTACCTTTATCAATTATATAAAGATTGGATATAGATAAATAATATTAATCGTAACCACAATCTAAACATCATAAATTTACTTTTAATTTGAAAATTTATTCAAATTAGCACCTCGTTGAGCATAGTTCCTTTAATTCATAGCTTAAAAGAATGTAACTGTGAGAGAGAATCACATAAGGTCTTCAATCGATCCATAATATAATATTTTTTTTATATATCATGATATACGAAATACCATTCAAATCAAACTATATAATAACATAATTTTTTATTAAGCAATAATTAATTCACTTTTAATTAAGGATAAGTGAAGTGGTTATCATCATTATTCCCAATAGGTGATGGTCCAGAAGGAGGAACAGGAACCCCTTTTGGTAGCATAAGAAATAAATTATTCATTAAAAACTCTTTCTTTTCATTGTATTTTTTCGGAAATGATTTTGAAAATAATTTAAAATCTTCTTCCTCTTTCGAGTTCATCGTCGTTGCCGATGATATTCTCATTGAAGAAGCATAGCCAAGAACAAGAGATAGTGTGAGAATTAAGCAGATGAATTTCCATGAAGAATAATTAGTAGTAGAATAAGCCATTGGAGATGTTTTCTTTAAATTGATGTTCTAGGGTTTATATTTTGAATAATTGGTAGGGATTTACATGGGGGTATATATATTATACATAGACTACAGTGCATGAATAAATGTGCATGAAATTAATTAAAAGGTTTTGAGTAATTTCGTGTCATTACTGTATGTTGTTTTTTGTACTTCGATTATCGTATTTTTTTTTATTGTTGTAATGTCCTGTTTTGTTTCTTGTACTTCTATTTTCTTTTCTCGACTTTTTTTCTTATTGAGTCAATCCGATACAACTTCTCGACATCTGAGGTCTGTGATAAAATTTATATACACTCTATTCTTTTTAAATCTAATTTTATAGGACTATATTGAATATGTTATTGTTGCTGTGAGGGCGGTGAAGTGGATCATAGGGAAAGAATTATATATATAGAATTTTGAATGAAAATTCAAGGATGGTGTTAATCCTTTTCTATCTAGCTTTTAATAGTAGTAACTTTTAATTATATTAATTCCTTGTACGTATGTGATATAATTAATGTGTAACTTTGAATTTTTATTCTTTGTTGGTAAAACAAGACTATAGATATTTTAATTTAATTTCTTGTAAAGATGCAATTAATTATTGCTAAATATGTACCAAGAAAATATACCTCTAAATTAGTTGACATGCCAAATTCTATGATATTGTACTTACAAAAACTTGGTCTATTAAGTGGTGAGTTCATTTAATTTGATTGTAATTATATGAGATGGAATCCATTAACTTGAATTTACTATTTTGTAGATGTAAGCTTTGCAAATCAAGTAGAAATAAGTTAAAAAATTAGAAATTAGACTCTTGAAAATTGAAATTGACCCAAAAAAAAACATAAAATTACAAACAGTGCAGGACCCATTCAGGAGTAGCACTCCCATCGAGATCTTCTAGGCTCGAACTCGGGTCCTTTGGTTAAATAAATTTATTGGAAAAGGGGCCTAAACCAAAACAATTATACACAAACAAAATATCCTTATCATTTGCTTTTCAATTTTCCCCCTAGTTGGTACTTCAAATTGAACATAACATCATCTACAATAAGGTACAGTCACAATCCCTTCACATAATCCATTCTCACCTTTGGCATTTTATAAATCTACACAAAATCATCACACATCAAAGGGACTCCTCAAATTTACATCAAACTCACGATATCATCTACGTATGACACTACCACTATGAGTATCTTTCTGTCCACTTACGACGTCTGAAAACTGTAAATAGTCACCTCAGATAATCCCAGTGGAAATGCTTGAAGTTGCATTGATCTTCAGAGAATGCTCAGGAACATATGTCACACCTGCCAATGCAGAATATTTGTCTCAGTTAATTCATCTTACGATATTGACGTTTAACTTGTTCTAGACTCAAACAGATAGTAGCACATACAAAAACTACAGACGACACAAGCACCATAGGAGAGGATCACTTGTACTCTGCTCGTAAATTACTCAATTAGTTCGTAAATGCACCATAGTTCATAAAAGATAACACAAACTGCATCAAATCTAATTATATCAACAGCTTACTCTGCTTTTTGCAGTCTACCCGACAAAAAAGGTGTAAATAGAAGAATGAAAGAGATGGATTAAGATAATTACTGAAGCCACAGAAGTTTTAAGTATTTTACCCACCAGAAATTGGGGTAAAACCGTAGCTCGATAAGTTCTAATTTTCATCCAACCAAATAGGGTCTTCTCCTTTCTTTCCATACTTTATTTTCCTCTTAACTGATCTCATCTCTGTTCTTTCAATTCAAATAAATCCGACACAACTGTCAAGGCGCGTAATACCTTGCACTAATTTTTGAGTAATAATTCAAGAGCGGGAAAGGAACCAAGGAAAATATGATATTTATGAAAAGTTCTAGTATTTCTGATATAAAAGTGAAATATGCTTAAGGAACTAAGGCAGGGGTTGATGTCGTATCATTGCCGCCATCTCAAGTGGATATTTAAATAACGAAAGTGGCAAGAAACGAGTTTAACAATTTGAACTCAGCTAATACCTTTCTCCTTTACATCAATCTGTAAAGAATCAAGTGTGATTATACCATCCGTCAGGGGAAGTACTTCAAGTTTGATGGTTGCTGTAGATTGAGCGGGCACACATCTGAAACCACCACAAAGGGGTGTAAGATTAAACCCGAACTGCGAAATAAAGATAATTTACAAATAAATGATTACCCCAAGGGAACTCTGCTCTGCAACCATAGATGTGTACAACCTGAATCGCCACTTGGAAGCACATCAGGTATGGGAGTGGCTCTCTCACTAAATGAAACTGATTGAGAAAGATTTTTCCCTTCCGGTACTTGATTTACTGATACCGAGCTATTGCTCGGAGCAGCACTAATTTGCTTATCAATACTCACTCTCTCCGTAAAATCAGAAGAACCAATGAAGGGACTCATTGGTGATGTCGGTGAAGTACTCAATGACACCACAGAAGGTGGGGAAGTAAAGGAAGCAGGAGCAAGCACTGTCATTGTCAGATCTTGTGAAGTCAGGTTTGATGCCTGAAGAGTTAAGACCTGACAAATTGAACATAAGATAAGCATTCAAGATGTTTAAACCTTCAGCATGATAAGTTAACATTATTCTCATATCATGTACAACCTGTACTGGAAGCTGAGCACCTCCTTCAAAAGATCCAAGGGTTTGCTGTGTCATTTCAGAAGCAACAGAGATCATAAGGTCCCTAGAAATTCGTGGTCTCCAACTCGTTGGCTGTTTGAAGAACAACTTTGATTCTACAAGTATCCATAGAAGATCCAAGAACTTAAAAAGTGTAAGACCCCATAATAGTTTTCAGATACATGTACCTAGAAGGAATTTCTTTTTAAACAGTACCTACCAGTGTAATTGCATCGACATGATACCAGAACTGCATATTTATCAGTAGGTGACCCAATATTTCTTTCCTCAATAATGGGAAGATGGTGCCATGATGATGATGCACTTCTAGAATGTACTCGTGAAGATCGAAAAGTTTTTCCACTATGACCGTTGGAACTCTTCAAGATGGGATTGACTGGTCTGAGAATGAAAGAATGTTCTTCACCTCTCCTGCAAAGGGATATTGCAGTTAATTTCTTCGCACTTGCAATCCAGCAATTATAACAATTACAACAAAAAGTTAGGCCGACACTGGTTTTGACTTTCGAAGCTAGCAATAAAAATAATAGCCTTAAGCCTGTACGGCCAAACTGCCAAAAAATGCTTATTTTTAGCACTTCTGGCTAAATAGCTTTCAAAGAACTAGTTTTGGAAAAAGGTGTTTGTGTTTAACCAATTCGTCTGAGAAGTATTTTTTCCCCAGTATTTGATAAGAATTTTGTGTATAGCCATATTTTTAAAGTGTTTTTAAGTATAAAAAAAAAGTAGCAAGGTTCATTTTACAATTAGAATTACTTAAAACAGAGAAATTATTTTAATTATTTATTATGAAAGACCTAAATTAATTTATATTTGTTTAATTAAATTAATAAAGAGAGAAATGACTCATATTTATAGTTGATAGATTATTCCAAAGAGGAAGAGGAGGAGCAGAGAGATAAGGGGGGAAAAGGACAGGAAGAAACCAAAAAAGGAGAAAAGCTTCTGTATAATTTTGAAAGATAGATGTGTTAAATTAATGAGGGATGGTTTGGTAAAAACAAATTTATAAGAAGGATATTTTTCCTTGAAAATCTTCCCCTGCGTGAACTTGCTAACATTGTTGGTACCAAGCCCGTGAAAGGAAGAGGGTTGTGGTAGGCTGACAGTCAACCAGTTCAATTCATGATGAATCCTCATAATATAGAGCCGACCAAAGTGAAAGGCAAGTTCTACATAATAGCTATAAGACCAAAATGCTATATGGCAGTGAATGTTGGGCTGCTAAAATACAAAATATCCACAAGATGAATTGTAGAGAAGCGAATGCTAAGATGGATATGTAATCATGTCAGATAAGATAAGACTAGAAATGACCACATCTGCCAGAAGGTGCAAGTAGCACACATTAAGGATAAAATGCAAGAAGGTCGCTTGAGATGTATGGGTGTATTGCGTTGACCTACAGATGCACTAGTCAGAAGGTGTAAAACACTGGTTAGTGAAGGTGTTTAAAGGGGGTGAAGTATAAATGCAAGAAAGTTGTCTCCAAAGACCTATTAATCTTGGTATCAATGCCAACTTAGCTAAAGACAGGCACAAGGGAAGAAAAAGATCCATATATGTGATAGCTACTAGTTAAGGATAGGTATTAGATTTACTAGAGAACTTCTAATAATAATAAGAGTTGTAAACTTTTTCAATTTTTATTCTATTTAGTATGGTCGAGCTTAAGTGAAGATATGCAGATTCATATAGCCAACCAACTTGTTTGGGACTGAGGCGTAGATGTATATTTTTTCCATGAAACAATTTATTTTCTACTTTAGTTTCTTTCTTTTCTTTTTTTATTTTATAACCGTGGTGTCCAAGCCAGATTTCATTCACCTCGACTTATTCCACGAGATACCTTCTATCTCTCAACGGCAATAATACCAGGTAACTCTGTCCACCAAGGCTAGGGAAGAAATCACTTAGTCTATTTGTCTTTGTTGAAATTTGAACTTGAGACCTCATGGTTATCAACCTACTTCATTGACAACTATGCTATACCTTTGGTTTTTCTACTTTAGCTTATTGGGAAAAGCTGAAATTTTGTAGCTTATTCCCAACAATTAACAAAACTATCCCAACAACAAAAAAGTTGGTTAAGTTGTTCAAAAGCACTTCTTTTAGTTGGCCAAGAAAAAGCACTTTTTTAGTTGGCAAGCTCAAATCTCAGAAAAAGTGTTCTCCGCCTCCAAGAAGCTTGGTCAAACACGCTATTAATTAAAGAAACACCTAACTGGTGATTGGTAGCCTTCCTTTAAACATACTTGGAAAAAAGTATTAAGATATTAAGAATTTCCTCAGAATCTCAAAAATATTCAGCTTGATCACTGATACTTGCTGCAATGCAATAGCAGCAAGTAAACTCTATGCAGATATCTTATTAATAAGACCTGCCTCAATGGAAGGAATGCTTCTATTTCTGCTGATGGCCAATATATGTTCCATACTCTTGGTTAAAAGAAGAACAGCCTCTAAAACAAATGCAGATTAGGGTAACTTCAATCATTAAATACAAATTTACATACACCAGGCCCCCAAAATGATGTCTGTTGTGAGTCAATACACTAGCACTATTCATAATGATTTGATAAAGAAGATAAATCATTTACTAAGTAAAGATAAGAAGTTAAACCGAATTAAACCTGAGGGCCAAATTTGGCAAACTATAGTCTTCACCAGCTTCAATACATGCAATTGGTAATGATAAAGGAGGCCCACTTTTTGAAGCTTCTTCAAAAATGATTGTTACGGCATCTATGTAGACAACAATATCAGGTGCATGTGTTGGACAGACATTCTGCAAAAGAATGCTGATTTCATGTTAATCGTCTCGATATACCCAAGCCATAAGGAACATTAAATTCCTAGCAACATACACATATCCAATTTAGCTAGTTACTCAAGCTAATGAATAAAACCCACCTTGATGTGGACACAAAGGAGATCATCTGTATTGCAGTCAGCAGCAAAAGAAGTAATTTCTACTGGTTGAATTATTTCAATTTTCCTCCTCCATCTTCTTCCAGGGATGAAAATACCTTCTAAACCACAACGAACCGAGAATCTTTCTGGCTCAAGAGATACACCTCTAAAAGATAAAAGTCCTTCACTCCCGATCTTTTCACTCTTCACTGACCTTTGAAATGAAAAGCGTTCCCAATCTTCTGGATTAAAACTTGGTCCAGTGGTGGAGGTTGTAACAGATGGAGGTGGCGCACTATTTGGTGGAAGTGAAGACATGGAGTAACTTCTAAAGTTACCGAAAGAAAAGAGTTGTGATCCAGAAGATCCAGATACGACGGGCTTCGTGGATGTGCTACGAATGCTCGCACTGGAACTTAATTGAGGCGGGGATAAAGGTCGTGCGGAAGGAGGAATAGAATTATCTATAGGAAGTAGCCATTTCAGCAGTTCACCACAGGGATCCTGATTTGCATAAGTCAAATTATCCTCATTCAAAGACGACAAACTTCTCTCGTAATACTTCTCAAATTGAAGAATTTCAAGCACGGGATCTCTCACAAACTCAATACCGACATTTACTTGTAAAAGTACCTGCATCCTTCCAAACAAGAAAATTGTATCTACATCAGTTGTTCTCCAGGAAAATCTAAAAAGACAACTAATAAGTAGTACAATTAAAAGTCTATAAGCATCAGAAAGGGCAGCAAAAGAGGTACTATTTTTCATCTCTAATTTAAATGTTCAACAACATCATACCCAATGTAGTCCCACAAGTGAATTCTGTGGAAGGTAGTGTATGCAGCCTTACCCCTACCTTACTCTGATTTAAATGTTCCAACCACTAAAACAATTCTTGTCTAACATCCGTGTTTATGATTGCCTTCAAAAGAAATTATAGAGATCGAATAAGGAGAAAATAAAACGGGAAGACATCTGTAGAATCCACTAGTCACCCTGCACTACATCAAACAGTGAGATCATACTTCTAGAAATAACACTAAGGAACCCATTATAACCTGGAGAGAAACCCGAATTTTTCTAGCCATACCATTCAGCACTACAACAACCTTCTCCTGGACCCTGATACAAATTTCTCAAGAAAAACACTCTAAATCAGGTTACTCCTCCAAGAATCCCTTTCCAAATAACCCCCTTCCTTCCGGAGAAGCTTATGTATGACATCTGACCACCATCTCCACATCTAAACTACTGTTTTGACAGGACAACAAAATTTTTTTGCCACATTTGAAAACCCGAGCTCAATGTGGTTTCTTTCAATTGCATCAATCCTAGCACAGTGGACATTTCGCACAATAAAGAAACTATGTTTCTTTTGGATCTGCTAACTACATGCTAAAGTAAGGGGAAATAGGTTCATGCAGGCATAAGTTTAACTAAAAAAACAGAAACACGACAGCAGATACCAACGTCAACACTATGAAAGAAATGGAATGTCTTTGTACAATTTAAGGAAAAGGTGATGGCATGTACATTGGTCTGTATATATTTCACAAGAGATTGGGTGTAACTGCTGACACTACAATTTTTGCGGAACATACCACTATATCTCCATTTGAAAGGGCACAACACTTGACAGCATTTCTTGCCACTCCACCAGAGGTTCTAGCATCAAAGTTTCCCTTATCAGTGGAAGCACTCAGAGACAGCTTCTTTTTAAGTGTCTTCACTGTGTCTGAGTCATCTGCTCCAATCATATCAGATACTTCCTCCATAGGTTTTCTTTTCGACCATAGAGGCTCATCTGACTCGGCAATCCGAGCGAAAAAGTGAGAACTATTAAACCTTTGTACTAGTGATTCAGTTTGTCTTTTGTAATCTTCCAATCTCAACAGATTTTCACCAGTAGAAACCTCCTTTTGGGGGCTAATATTTGCATTTCCATTCTCACTTACACTACCATCATCCACTGCTTCTCCAGGGGAAACAGACCCAGAAGTAATCCCTGTGTTACCATTTTGTTTCATAACGGCTGCAACTTTAAAAGGTGTAATAATTTCTGTATCCTGCTTACAGGCTGAGAGACATGCAAGTATATGGACCTGTTCACCTACAATTGATGAAAACATTATAAAAAAATAAATGATAACCTGAAAAGAGGTGGAAGATGATAGAAAAGGAGGGGGAGAGGAGGATACAAGTAGGAAAAGAGATTAACAATAGTAGCTACCAGGTATAACAAAGAAGCGGTCCAGTGAGCATATGGAAGAGATATCTGGTGCCTCACTCCAGTTTTCAGGAAGTTTATCTGGAAAGACATGTCAAGACTTGGTAATTAGTTCGTTGAGATATGAGTTCGGGATTGCTGGACAAACATTTTGAACATCAAACACTATCTTTGAAGAAAAAAGCAGCTGAGAGAAAAATCAAGCACACAACTAAGATTTCATCCAACTTAACAAAATATTCCATAACTATATTAACATTCAAAAGACAAAGAGAATAACGATATTATGCGAAAAATTATACAGATGCATTCAGGAATCTTTGATTTCCTTCTGCACACCCAAGTTTGAAAATTATCAGTGCTTACAGAAAAAGTAGAGGTGAAATAGAAGACAACAGAAGTGCTCTTCATGATGAAACCTTTCAGTGTTTTTACTGAATATTACAGATTAAAAAAAACACTAAAAATTAAGATCCTCGACCAATGTTTAAATCCAAAGCTAAAATGTCATTGCCAAATGCAAACCACAGATACGAATAAATGGCTTTCCTACATTAGAAATTTCGATCGGTAAAGAAATTCCAGAATACTTACAGCAAGTATGATCCAAAACTATAAGATGTGTATTGTTGGGACTTAAGAATAAAAGATGGTTCCCTACCTTGCATTCTTATCAGAACTATACACAACAAAATTATGAATGATAGTCATCAATTTAGACAAGGAGGGACATTCCAAGCACTGGATTCAGACTTCTATGAATAACTCACTAATTGGAAACAATGGCAAATAGCCCAAAAGCAGGCCATCATCAGGTATAATGATGACCATCTGGCTCCCTCTTAGAAACGCTCCCAATCTTTCGTGAAGATAAGAGTTGTATTAACCAATTTTCCACCGAGATAGGAATATCTTTACAAATTTTCCTTTTTCTCCTTCAAAGAATGGATAATCTTTCCATAATAACTATGGTAATCTAAAGTCTAAAATAGATATTTAACAAGTAGGACGTGTGTAAGAAAGACTTAGACAGCACGATTGTAGACTAAACTCCTAGCAAGCTTCCTTCTCACAACTTGAGCAGAAGGACATTGTGAATTAGGCACAAATCTACTATTCTAATCTGTACTGGAGGATTTTAGGCAATAAAATTTCTAAGTTTATAGACGAATGACTCCAGAGAGACTTGCAAGTTGCAACTCATCCAGGAAGAGTGTCATAGGACCACATAAACCAATTCAGGTTACTTTCCCTTTCTGACAACTAATGCATATGGTGTATCAATATTAGCCAAGAAACGTGATGCAGCGCATCTGATCAGTAATAAGCATACGGATATAGATACCAAACATCAAGAACAAGGCAGAAAACAAAAATGAAAAAAATACACTTTCAGATCAAAGGCGGAAAAAAATAAAAGATACTCTTTGGAATAGTTATCCATCCTTCGTCCTCTTTGACATCCATGTGGTTGGCAACAAATTGAGAGTTATTTTTCTCATTTATGTCCGCAAGATCTTCATCCTCAAATTCATCACTCTCACCGTCGCGTTTCTCACTCTCTGTATACGGTTCTTCAGAAATAAGGCCCTCTAAAGTAGTACTTGGTTTGGAAGCATGAGTTGGCACCGATTGCACTCCACGAGCAGGTGAATGCTCAGAAGCTGCAGTCTGATTAGACCTCAGCATCAGGAAGTTCATGATTTCCCCTGTAACTCCCTACAACAATAAAATCTTAACTTCACTATCCAAATCCTCGAAACTGACAACAAAAACCTAAATATACGTGTGTATGTTAATTTTCTATCCACACAAAATAGTGTTCTAGTGAGGCATTGGATGCACAAATGCTGGATCTACCTCTGCTCAAAGCATTACATTTTCTACTCAATTATGACCATTTGCTAGCAACCAAACTCATCAAAAACATTCAACTAATAAACACGACAATCATTGGCAAATACTAAAACAGATAAAATTTGAAGACAGATAAAACTATAGAATGAGAATTGTAAAGCGATAGGAGTCTACCAGATGAAGAGTACGTGTTTTTTGAGGTATAGGATCAGTAATGGACAAAGAGAAAGAGGAAATGAAATCGGAAAATACCTGATCGGAGATGTTACCGGAGAAGAGAGTCAGGGAGGTTGCCGATCGGGAACACGGCGGTGAACCGGTGGTGAGTCGGACCGGAATAAATCGGTGCTGTGTGTGATAGGCTTTGGATCTGTGTCAAAGCTTCGTTTTTTTTATAACGAAAAGTTCAATTTTTCATTAAAATGTTAGATTTATTCACAACTTACAAGTGTGTTTATGGTTTTAGCTTTAATTATTATTTAAATTTTATTATATCATAATGTTAAATAACATGAAAAGTTTCATTTTGTTCAATTACAAATTTGTTATGATCATATCTATTTTTATTGATATGTCATATTACATAATGGAGTATACAAATTATTAAAATAATATATTCATCATATAATATAATATAATACAATATATTATGAAATAATACATAACAACCGTCTAAACGAACGTTGAGAAACATAATAATAATTACTCATGATCATTCTCAAAATACTATAATATTTATAAACTAATCAACAAGTACCAATATGATATACATTTTGAGTCTACAATTCACATGATGTATATCATTATACAATGTGATTCAACTATTTTTACCATAGTATACATAACTATGGTACTATTATTTGCTTAGGGGTGATTTTTGTACGCGATAAAATAATAAACCCCTAATAAAAACAAGAGTTAGGTTCACCTCGCAACCTATTCTTATCATGTTATTTAAGTTACATTGAATTTTTTAAAAGTATTTAATTGATAGTCGATTTTGACAAACTTCAGATAAAAAAGTCAATTTTAAACTTGTATATTTCTAATACTAATAATATTGGGCCATATTGTACATAACAGATTAAAAATTGGGCTCTTGGATTATTGGACCAGATAGTAGATAACAGACTGAAAACTTGGGCCCAAGTCTAATGTGTGTGTGGTAACATATTTTTTTTCATTTACATACTTCATTCGTCTCAAAATATTTATTTTAATGATTTTTAAAATTAATATCATAAATTATTTATCATTAAGAAGATTAAGATAATATTAAATATTTCCTTTCATTTCATCCTTGGAAGAAATTATTTTGAAGAATACAATCATCTCAATCGAGTAAAATTTTAATAATAAACGACATATTTCATATAATTGTGTCTAGAGATGGTAGAGTGTGCATCAAACTTTACCATACCTTAGAGGTAGAGACGTAGTTTCCGACTAACTCTCGGCTCATGGAAAAACGATAAGCATACAAAGAATAGAACTTTTAAAACTATTGATGATACACTTAAAAAACAACGGTGATAGTTCAAGTAGGATAAGAGAATGAATGATAATAAGTTATAAAAAACAATGGTGATAGTTCAAGTAGGTTGAAGTGTGTTTTAATATATAGATGGTAATAATAGTTAAAGTGTTGTAAACTCACACAAAAATGACAATTCAAATATATTTTTGACCATTAACTCGTTTAAAAAATAATAATCTATTGATCAATGATGTAAACAAAGCTAACTCAAGTGTTTGTTTATTTTAATTTTTTCATAAATAATATTTACCAATACTATAAATCATATTTTTCTCAATCCTCACATAATGTCACACATCAACAAATTCAAAGAACAAACCTATAAAAAAAAATTAAGGTATGAAGTAGGGCTACTACAAACAAAATAGGATAAAAGAAAAATAAGATTATTAAATAATAAGTAAAATCAAAATAAAAATTAAAAAATTAAGATAACGACACGATCATATCAAATCAATTGTTATTCAATATAAAATCTTCATTGTTACCTAGCGATGAATCAAAGTATAGTAGTCTATTTATAAATTCGTAAGCAGAATATAACATTTATGCCAAAAATATTAGGTCCATGAATTTATTCTGCGGTCACACATAAACAAAAAAAAACACATTTAAAAGGTGTTGTCTGTGTCAAAGTAATAGTGCTCCTTAACTAACTCAATCTTATGATGATCAACAATGTTAACTAAAGAATTTAACACATAAGATTTGTTAGACAGACACCAAACGTTGAACGTTGAGCTTGTTTATGACATACAATTCAACACCAAAAGTGTAGATCTTATAAAACTAAGCTTCACACACAAATCTCACAATATTTTACCACGAAGCGAGTCTCGATACTACTTTTTACATCAATAAGAAAGCAAGTTGTATAGGTTTTGTCTTAGTTATAGTTTCCCCTAGATACAACTATAACTATAAAAATGACAAATTTTTTAGCAGAAAATTACATTATTCTATTTTGGTTAGTTGCCAACTTATACTAGTATTTATTTGTTAACATTCTTATCCATCCAAACATGTCACATCTATAACAGTCATCACCAAGTCACCCAACTTAGTTGTCTTTTTTGATTTATTCTTTTTAATAATCTCGATATATATATATATATATCTTATAAGAAAAAGTTTAAAATATGTCCTCATAATAAATTAATATTAATATTTTGGGAAATAAAATATTTTATAAAATAATTAAAATATACGACCATGTTGTGGATTTATAATTCTTTATTTACTCTTTGAAAAACAGTATCTCCGATGATAGAAAACGATCCTTTAAAGGTTTTAAAAAAGTCTAATTTCAACGATAGATTTAATAATTGGATGGAAACATATTTTTTTAAAAATATAATTTACTATAATATAATAAATCATTTTTTCCTTGGCAAATTGTTTGGTAATTTACCATAATATAATACATTTTTTTTCCCTTGACAACATTGATTGTAGTTAATTTAAATGTATATTGTTTGTTTTCTTTGGAATTTAAAATTATTTTGTCACTAAATTCATTATGATATAACAACACAAAGTTTTATTTTATGTAATGGCCGATTAATATGATCACGTGACTATTTGTTTTTAAATCAAATTATTAGATACTAAATTTTTTATTTTAATTTAAATATTGTGGAAAATTTGTTCAAACAATGATAAGTAAGGTTTTAACTTGTAACCTAGATTCCACATATTTGAATCTTGTTGCAGCAAATATAAAACGAATATAATTCCTATTGATTTATTTCTATATTTTATATATATATATATATATATATATATATATATATATATATATATATATATATATGTCACCAAAAAAAATAGAATAATATATATACAGCAAAAAAAAGTGAATATTCATTAGGGACTATTGGACCACCCCTTCTTGTGGTAAACAAAAAAAGATATTCCAAATATATATATATACATATTTTTTCTTTTTCAGTGTCTGATATTCACATTAAAATTTGATTAAATTTAAATCACATCAAAAAAATTCATATTGAAGAATAAATCGTTCCGTAACAAAAAATCGACTCCATACCTAAAGAATTTTAAACTTAAAATTTTTGATTATAAATAAAAAATTATTTATTATTTATAAATATACGTGTTAAATGCGGCTATAAGCCACCGTTCATTTCTTTTTCATATTCTCGAAAAGATAAAAATAAAAATAAATAAATTTATTCGGAAGGGTCACTGACTATAAAATGACCTTTCCTTATTCTTCTTTATTTTGTTATCAATAATTTAATTTATTGATTAAATTTTTTAATATATGCTTCATTTCAATTGTATAAACTATAATAATATAAATAAATGTCATTATCGATAAAATAAAATATGTCTAGATTCAAGTTGGAATATTTATTTTCTTCCACGCTTAGTTTTTTTTTTTCAATTCAAATACGTTTTATTTATTTATATTTTTAAAAATATAGAATTAAATAAATCGAAAAAACTCATAATCGATATTCCCAACCTACACCAAAGTACTTACAAAAAAATTATTAGTATTATCTAATTTTATTTTGATATGCATAAATAACATAACGATTTTTTAAACTATTTTTATATAAATTCCATAAAATTTAATTTCTCGTAAAATATATTGATCGATAAAAACTAATACAGAAACAAATAACGATTTTAAATTACTCACGAAATAAAAAGGGTGGGTGAGGTGGACACTACCACAGATAAGTCTTGACTATTATATTGGCTCAAAACTTAATGCCACTTTTTTATTATTTATTTATTTATTTATTATTATTATTATTAAATCTGTGTCTTGTTGTATATTAAAAAATAAATAAATTATATATGTGCTTGTGTTTATCATACTCTCCTAGTCCTCTCATGCATTACATCTGTCTTGCAATAATTCATCATCATTCTTGTCAAAATAAACAATTAATTAAAAAAAAAATAGGAACCAATATTATTTTACTTTTATATCTTATAATATTTTTCTTCACTGAAATTTGCCATAAATAAATTATGCTAATTAGTAGGGTTAATGCTTATCTGTATATATAAATGGTAATAAAAATTGTACTTTTATAAAATTTGTTTATAATAATCACATACCTTTTTTGACAAATTTTCTCTTTTCTTTTAGTACTATATTAGTCCAATCTAAAAATTGACCATCACAACTTAATCAATTACATAAAATTGTTTTCGATTTAAATTTTATACGTTTTGATTAATTTTACAAAATATCATACATCACCTACTGATAAAATGTATACAAATGAGAATTAAATCCAAAACTTTATAGTGCTCAATCTATATCATTAATCAGTAACTCATATTTGTAAATATAATAAAATTATTTTTTTAAAATAATTAAATTTATAATATGTTTATTTCAATATATTGTAATGTATAAATATTTATAGTAAACGATAAATCTAGACGGTTAGATTCCGAAGATAAATTGAAAATACGCAAATAATAACTATATACTCTAATAAAAATAATCTGCTACATGAATGACTATTTCAATATTTTGTTTCCTATTTTTTTTCCAATCACATTAAAATCCTTCATATAAAATAATTCATTTACTAAAAACGATTGATGTACATACCCCCAATTCTTATTGTTCATTCAATACCTTACAACTTAGATATTTTTCTCCATGTAAGCTCTTCAATATTGTTTTTATCGTAACTGATAAAATTATTGTTATATATGAGTCTTTTTTAGAAATATAAAATAAGATTGTGTTAGATTTGTTATATAGCGTGAAATGAATTAATGAGTTTCGTAAAAATGCAGGCAAGACTGTGTTAGATTTAGAGTTTTAGTATATGGGGTTGTCTTTTCTTATGTGTGGTATGTTAAATTCTATGTGCTATTTCTATGGTTATTTTTTTGTTTATTGATGATTTGTTTGTTCTTGTTTTGTGTATGGTTTGAAGCTGAAGTTCCCAATTATACTAGTTGACACATGGGATTGAGATTGGGGTTAATCTTTGTTGATAAAGTTAGAGTCTTTAAGCCAAAACAAGTTGAATCAGTATGGAATCACAACTGGGTTTAATTGAAAAATCATTTAATGTTAAATACTCAGATGGGGTTAGAGAAGCTCTTGATGAATTGCCTGATAGTTTTACAATTACTGATCCCTCTATTTCTGGTCACCCTATTGTTTATGTATCAAGGGGTTTCTTGAAAGTATTTGGTTATTCAAAGAATGAGGTTTTAGGGAAGAATGGAAGGGTATTTCAAGGGCCTAAGACTAATAGAAGATCAGTTATGGCGATTCGAGAGGCGATTCGTGAGGAGAGGGGTATACAGATTAGTTTGTTGAATTATAGGAAGGATGGGACACCCTTTTGGATGTTGTTTAATATGTGTCCTGTTTATAGTGAGAAGGATGGGAGGGTGGTTCATTTTTTGGGAATTCAAGTGCCTATTTTGAGGAGGAGAAATTCACTAGGTGGTGGAATTGGGAGAAATGGAGGAGTATGTTATGATGGAGGTAATTGCAGGGGGTATGTCTATAAGTGTTGTAGGAGGGAGGTTTGCTCGAATTCGATGATGGAAATGGACAGAGCGTTATCGGTTGATTCAGTTTCGGGGTTGGACCATACAGGTATGTGTTTATTCTTTATGCTTCTTCAAAGTTATCTCAATTTGTGGTTGTTTATACTGGTGGACTAATTGTTTCATTTTCATCGTCAATATGCTCATTAAGATGTTTGGTATATCGTCTCTGTCTCTGTTAGAACATGATTTTGAAATTTGTTGCACTAACCTCTAATCATTTGAGTATTGTATCTTCAGCTTATGGTCCTAAATTCTTTTTAATGGCTGCCTTTGCTCCTTGGAGCAACGGTAAAGTTGTCTGTATGTGATCCATAGCTCACAAGTTTGAGCTGTGGAAGCAACCACTAATGCTTGAATTAGTTTAAGCTGTCTACATCACACGTCTTGGGTTGCTGCACTTCCCAGGACCCAACACGGGGCTGCCCTTTTCCTTTTTTTTTTCTTAAGCTTAAATTCACGTTTTGAGTCATTTCCGTCAGTTGGTTGAGTTAGGACTTGGTTATGTTTTGGGGTGCATACACCTTTCCCATCACTTTGTGCTGGAGTTTCAATGTGCAGATTAGCAGTCCTAGTCAGTATGTATAAAGCATAAAAGTTCGTCCTGCTACCTTGTACTGCAGGACTTTGTTTCCCATTTTTGTACATTTGTATTATCTATGCTTCTTTTTCATTCTTAAATCCTAGTCTAGAGTTCCGTTAGTTTTGTTACTTTAGTTTCATGTAGCTTATATATCGCAGAAGTAGATGTTGAAGGACCTTGTGAAGCAAGTGATCAAGAGAAGACAAAAGCCAGTGTTGCTGTCAACAACATAATGTCCGTGTTGGCAAACTACAGTGAGTTGAATGGCAGACTGGTCATTGACAGGAGATGCTGTCAATCGGGAACGAGTCTGCTCAGTGCATCCTTAAATATATCTTTTGGTAGAATAAAACAAAGCTTTGTATTGTGAGTTTTTTTTAATTCCTAATTTTCTTGTTTTGATGACCAATATGATCTGTTATTGGATGGACTTACCACTTTCTCTTGGAATATCTTTCTGTAACGTGCAGAACTGACGCACACTTACCAGACATGCCAATTGTCTATGCAAGTGATGCCTTCCTAAAATTAATAGGTGCTAAAGCTGTAGCTAATTTACACTAGACATTCCATGGGATGTTCTCATTGTTTATGGGTTTGGGTCTATTTCTTGTGTTCATAAAAGAGCATGAGGGCTTACTCTAACTAATATTTCTAACAGGAACCATTCTTTTCTTCAATAGGCTACTTGAGACATGAAGTATTGGGTCGTAATTGCCGGTTTTTAAGTGGGGAAGATACAGAGAGAGGCACACAATTTCAGGTAATTTTTTCTTTTCAGATCTGCTATCATTTGCTTAATTTCGTTAGTTGCATTGCTAACTGCTACATCTTGGGGTAAGAGATGTGGTGCCCTTTGTAAGATTAAGATTTTCTCAAGTGGGGGAAGTGCTAAGGGAAGGTAAGCGGTTGAGCAGCTGATCATAATCCTTATTTACTTTTTTTCTCACTTTGCAGATAAAACAATGCATCCAAAATGAACAACCGTGTACTGTACATATCTTAAATTACAGGTTGGTTCTGATCATTGCATAACATTTAGATAAGAATTGTGTCCATGTTATTTAGGCTCAATCTGTTGGTGGCTGCGTGTTTCCTTTCAGAAAAGATGGAACGTCATTTTGGAATTTTCTTCACATCTCACCGATCCGAAGTGCTTCAGGAAAGGTAATACTTTAAACTAATAGGTACATATTTACTAGCATTGTTTTATGGGATAGAGTGTTGGCCAGTCAAGATTGCCCATGTCCAGAAGATGAATGTAGCAGAGATGAGGATGTCCATTTGTATGTGTGGGCATACTAGGAGAAATATGATTAGGAACGAAGTTATACAATGCAAGGTGGGACTGGCCTCTGTGGCGGACAAAATGAGGAAACGAGACTAATATGGTTTGGGAGGTGCACAGATGTGCCAGTTAGGAGGTGTGGAAGGTTGCTTGAGCAGGAGTTAGGAGAGGTAGAGGTATGCCAAAAAAGAACTGGGTGTGTAGAGGGGTGGGGGAGGTGATTAGTAAGACGTGACACATCTTCATCTTACTGGGAACCCTATCGAAGATTAGGTAAAAGGTTAGTAGGTAGCCGAGTCTGGTCGCCCGTTAGGTGGGTGAGGCAACGGGGCTTGCCACATATCCTTTCTACTTATTATTAGTAGTATTTAGTAATCACATAGTTTCTTGTTCTTCTATGTGTTTATATCATCCATTGCTTCATTTTCCTTTGTTTCTTCAAATTTTGTTGTCATTTTTTCTTCGTGCAATCCTTCTATGAATAATCCCTTTTTAAGTCGTGAGTCTATCAAAGACAATCTCTCTACCCTACAAAGGTGCGGTTAAGGTCTGCATACATCTTTATTTCTATTTTGTATAAGAAGAAAACTGCTTGTTATCTAAACTAGTACTAGTAGAGTTAAATAATCTTTGAATAAACAAGCTCTGTTGTCCCAAGAGTAAGTTGGCCAAAGAGCCAAGACAAGCTTATGTTTCATTAGTTGAGATTGTTCCAAGCCAATTGTAGGTTCACTGGTGTCGTAAAGTAGTGGCATCACCGCTGTCTTTGTCAAGATTATGGTGCTCTAATGATTCCCGCCACCTATCGAGGTGATATATAGTCTATTAACAGAGCATATCCACATGTTTTTCTCAATGTAAACAACTTCTTGACAGGTTCTTTTTCGTTAATACCATGTCCAAATAGAATGAATACATATTCTTAGACATGTCTGTTAGTGTTTCCAGTTTTGCAAAATATGGGGTTATGAATTAAAAATTTATTGATTACCTTTGCATACATTATTCTTCAATCAAGATTCGAGATGCGAATTGGTTCACAGGCATCAGGAGTAATGGATGGACTAAGTTTCTTCTTTGCTCTATATTAGGAGATGTAGATCTGAGATTAGTTCAATGTCTTCTTGAATAACCAAGCTCGAAAAAATTTGAGTTTTTGTCCATAGATTACTACCTAGCCATGATGTTCAAAGAACTTGGCGGAAAAATAGAAGTAGGAAGTGAAACCAGTTGTTATTTGCTTTGTTTAGGTAGTAAATCGAGTAGACGTTTATGTTGGACTCTGTCTCGATCCCAATCCACTTCTCAATATTGGATTTGAGACAGGTCTGAATGAAGCGGCATGAACAATGAGGATTCACATAGTCGACCCCAACTAACTTGCAATCGAGGCCTAGTCGTCCTATTGTTCTTAGAGCTCAGTGACAACTGACAAAGTCACATTAGACACTTTCTGCATAGTTTGTTATTTTTCTGTTACAACACAACTTAGGCTACTTCTACCTACTGCTGTCTGTTGAAAAATTTAGTCCTACTTGAGCTTAACCCGTTGTAGTTCTGTCTCGTTTGGCTGCATAGGTCGCGTATTTTGTTGGCATTCAGATAGAAGATACTACCGAGGCTCGGGAGAAACAAGGACTGAATCCGGAAATGAGGCATCGCAGTGTTGTAGCTGCTGTAAAGGTGGCTGTGAGAGGGTGGTCAATGGGTGCAAGTACCTCCTAGTTCATGAAGAAATTTGTGTTTTGCTTTTTTTGGTTCTGATAAACAAACTGGACTCTGCTGAAAAAAATGTACTCTTGTTAGCTCATTGGTACCAGAAAAAAAAAAAAACATAAACAAGTATGTTATGGTAATTTAATTTTGATCTTTTCTTTGTCAGATATCCGGGTGCCGAATGATCTCTTATAATTACTTATAAATTTTCTTCGTAATAGAGGGAAGTAAGAGAACTAGTTAGTGAGATATATAACTATTTAAAAACATTGCAATTAACTAAGAATTTTGTCGTTGATTGTTGATATTCTGCTCGTAGCTAACAAAATCCGAAAATAACTTCTTGAAGTGACGAATATCCACGCTATAATATTTTATAACACTTTTAAATTAAGTTAAGGATCAAGTAACGAGCATTTATTCACAATTTTAACCAAGTTAGGAACATTCGATAATAGAAACAAGTGAAAAAGCTTTAAACAATTACTTACCAATATAATTCGACAATGTAATAAAACATTACAAACACTTTTTATTTGACTAACAAAAATTTAAACACACATTTGATTTAATTACAACTTTAGTAAAATACTTCCTTAAATTCTCGACAAGTTTTTAATATTTTCATCACTTCTCTAGAGTTTCATGCTTCTATACGAGTTTGAGATCGCTTTCTATGTCATGCGATAGATATAAGGTGTATTTAAGTTTAGCTAGTTAAATATAAAAATGTTTTTAAGATTTTTAATAGTTTAAAGACGAATTACAAAACTAATAATTTAAGCTAACGTAACCTCAATTTTATTTGGTTAACCTAACTAATGAACTTTAGTTTAAACAATTTCACTATGATATCCAAACATATACTAATAACAATATCAAAATTCTTTGCATTATTTTTGTGTAAATAAAAGAAGAAGAAAGCAATTCTTGAGAAAATACAAATGGTTTAATTGTTGCAGCCTGCAGGTAGCTACATACTTGCATTTAATTCAACAATTTTAATAACCATGCTGACCGACAAAAAAATATTAAAGTTTTTAGTGGCCCCTAATTATACAAAAAAAATTTAATTAAGACTAGTTGACTTAAAACTGTCAAAATTAATCATGCCATTTATGGACTTCTTAAAACTATTTAAACCTACACAACTCTAACAAATATCATTGGTAAGTTATGTTATCAAACAAAGAGTTACGATATTGGAGTTTGACTAAATTTAAAATATGCGTTGAAAAGTTCAAAAGTTAGAAAGCAAATGCTTTTTAATAAAAATAACTTTGTAATATAAATAGAATGATCGAGTATTCAAACGTTTAACTCCATATAAAATTCATTAAGAGTTGATTTTATGACATGTAGTGTTATCTATAGAATTGTCAAAAAGGGCAAGCCTCGCTGACCAAGGATTATTTGAAGGGCTGTGGTGGGCTGACCCTTCATTCGGAAGAGCTTGAATATGTTCAACCCAATCCAACCCTTGAAGGGCTGAGGGCTGAGGCGAGCTAGCTCTTTTTTAATTTTTTTTATTCTTTTCAAACTTATAATTCTATAACATTAAGAAGATGCGAAGATTTTTCAAATCAAATATGACAAATAATGGTCTTGTTTTAATAACACTAGAATATATATATATATATTAACTTGATGTCGATTTTCAAAATAAGGGTTGTGATGAAAGATAATTGTTAATTCATTCTTAATCACAGATATTGAGTTTGAACTTTAATATAGAGTCCGTTTTGTTAGATAAAGCTTTACATTTAAATCGTGAGACTTCCCGTCTTCCTGACACGAACATTATTAACTATAAATCTTGAATCCGCCAATCGTCCAAACACTTTTAAAAACTTTTTTTGATTGTGAAAGTTCACTAGTGCTAACTTTAGGACTTTTAACTTATGAGTCTTGTGGAAATATCATCTAAAATTAGTTTTCGTGCTCGTGTGAGCATGGATAAGAGATGTCATCATGGTTACTTTTATTATAAGATATTTTATGTTACTTAATGGACAAAAAATAATATGGAGTTAATAGAGACTGTGATAGAAAACCAAAAGCAATGGGACAATTGTAGCATTAATTAACTTTTTTTTATATATATATAGTATGACGTTTATTATTGGAAAAATTATTTAAATACATAATTTATTTTTATTGTTTTTTTTCTTAATTCGAGAAAATTACAAAAATTTCTATTCTTTCTTATTTTTCAACACATCACTTTATCGATTGGATATATTATTTTGCGCGATGTATCGAATGAATATGTCACTTTACGATGGGATAGTACATAACTTTACACGATGTATCAGTCAGATACATCACTTTATGCTATATATTGAAACATTGAACGAAGTATCAAAATTAAGACGCGATGTATCAGAATGTTGATTGATGTATCTGAAACCGGGACGCGGTGTACAGGTATGTATCCGGATTCCGCCAATTTTAAGGAATTTTTGTAATTTGGAAAAGAACAGAATTATAATGTAATTGATTCTTTACTCTATGAGATTTAATTTGTGTAAAATTCCCCATTATTGGACTATTTGATATTTAAAAAATTCACGAGACTGATCGATCTAAATTGTGTCACGTAGAATGTATTTAAAAAAGCATTTCTAAAATTATTGAACTAAATCAAGTCAATCTACATATATAATATAACACTCATTCCCATAAATAGTTAATTTGGAACACAAAAAGTTAAACCATAAATTATCTTAAAGTTATTGAATTAAATCGAATCGATTCGTTCTCACTCCCATATATAGTATAATAATTTAGAAGGTGAAATGTTAAATCAGCAAACTTGTACAATAAATTCTCTTTGTTTCATCCAAAATCAAACAGCTAGGTATTGTACTATCTAAGAATACCTAATGAAATTGGCATTTAATTACTTAAATTAGAGGGAATTTTTTTTTATCAAATTAAGCTATTATATAAAATAATTTATCAAAATAATATAATTTTTTAAAATTTTATAAAACTAGTAAACGTATTTCACAGTAACATTTTAGGGTATATTTCACTTTTTAAAAATTAACAGTGTTAGGTTACGTTACTGTGAGTAACGTTTTACTCCTAAAACGTTACTCACAATAACGTTTTAGGAGTAAAACATTACTATGAGTATCAATCTAACGCTGTCAGCTTTTTAAAAAATAAAATATACCATAAAATGTTACTGTGAAATATATTTATATTAGTTTTGTAAGATTTAAAAAAAAAACATATTATTTTAACGAATTACTTAATATAATGACTTAGTTTGGTCAATACTTCTAATTAAGGCAAATAACTAAGAGTATGGTAACTTATAAGTACTATATTAAAACATTATAACAATTACTCATTATAATGATTTTTTTAAAAATTAATTTTTATGTTATATTTTCTTTCAGTATAATACTATAACTGTATCATTCTATTCATAATAATAGTAATAATGCAAGTTGAAAAAATATGTTAATATTGAATTGTTGAGCAAAAGATTTGTTCTTAGAAGAACAATATTTTTAGAGGATTACGTAACTTTGTTATCAAAACCACAATATTTACATTATTCATAAATGTCATAATCACTCCATTTAAGGATATATTAAAAAAAAAAAAAGGATTTATGTTTTTTTCTTTAAATAAATAACACTTTATAATAGTAATAATTGTTGGTGGAAGTCAAAATGATCATAGACCAATTACATTAACTTTCTCTCTGGCTCTCCTTATACTTATTTAGCATTAATTGATTAACCACCCAATCTTTATGCATGCATTTCCCCTACCCCCACCCCCACCCCCTCAACCTATATGTTTTTTTCTCATAATTCGCTATCCTATATTTATATTAAAGTTCGATTAAATTCACATTCATGCTGGAAAATTTCACTTCCTAATAAAGGCGACTTCATAACCAAGAGGCTTGAACTTGAGACCTCTAAATTAAGGATGAAAAAAGTACTTATCAATCCATCACAATTCTTATCGGTTTCCTTACATATTCTCACCTCCCATCGTCTATCTGAATTGACTTATTTTAAGTGTTTTTTAAAGTATTTTTCAAGTGTTTGAGAAAATTAAAAAAAAATATTTATATTATACAATTTTAACCTAAAAATGATTTTTTTTTTAAAAATAACTCGAAGTCAATAACTTTAAAATTTCTATAAAAGAAAAAAAAATAAATGAAAAATCAATCCAAACAGACTCAGCCTTTCGCTTTTTTTACACAATTATAATATAATTTAAACTTTTAAATTTCACACTAATTAAATCTATTCCTTCCCTTTAAGAACCTATCAACCTATTCTTTTGTATTACTTGTATCAACTTCCCAATTTATTTATTTTCAAGAAAACACATAAATTTGAACTTCAAGCACTCTTCCTCTTGTTATTATTATTATTATTATTATTATTATGGCATTCAATATTATATCTTTTTCTTTCATTTTTGCTCTTTTCCTTCTACTCCCTTTTTCATGTAATTCATCACACAAACATCACAAAAACTACCACCGACAACATAATTCATCATCATTTGATCAAAAAAACTCAGATCACACAAATGGTAAATGGATTCTTCTTCATAAATCCATTGGTATCTCAGCCATGCACATGCAACTTCTCCATAATAATAAAGTCGTCATCTTCGATCGCACTGATTTCGGTTCTTCTAACCTCTCCCTCCCTCACGACAAATGCAGGTACGTCTGAACTGTCTGATCATCTCATCTCAACAACTCAACATGACTTTTTGCACATACAAAAATCATTTGTAATTAAATATAATTATTTATTTACTTAATTATATTTTCAAACAGGTATAACGACGAAGCAATCAAGGTAGATTGCACAGCTCACTCTATCCTTTACAATGTAGCCACCAACACGTACCGTCCGCTCACCGTTCAAACGGACGTTTGGTGTTCCTCGGGTGCCGTTAACCCTAACGGCACCCTTATACAAACGGGCGGATACCACGCCGGTGAACGTAAAATACGGTTATTTTCACCGTGTTTTGATGAAGAAACTTGTGATTGGACGGAACTTCAACAGAATCTCACCGTTAAACGGTGGTATTCAACTGATCATATACTTCCCGACGGACGTATTATGATCATTGGCGGAAGAAACGCTTATAGTTACGAGTTTTTTCCACAGAGTTCTGAAACCGACGTCGTTTTTCACCTTCCGTTTCTGAAGGAAACGACTGATCCTAAAGAAGAAAACAACTTATATCCGTTTTTATATCTTTTACCCGATGGAAATGTGTATATTTTCGCGAATCAACGATCGATTTCGTTAGATTACGCGAAAAATAAAGTCGTTAGGGAGTTTCCGGTGATTCCCGGTGAAAAAAGGAGTTATCCGGCGACTGGATCATCGGTAATGTTACCGATGAAATTAGTCGCCGGAGATTTTTCACCGGCGGTGGAGGTGATGGTTTGTGGTGGTGCTAATGGTGGCGCGTTTCTACACGCGGCGGTGGGTGGGTTTATGCCCGCTTCGAGGACATGTGGGCGGATTAAAATTACCGATCCGGATCCTAAATGGGTCATGGAGGATATGCCTTCTGGTCGGGTTATGCTGGATATGTTATTATTGCCTACGGGCGATGTGATTTTATTGAACGGAGCATCAAAAGGGACGGCCGGGTGGGAAAGCGCAATTGACCCGGTATTGAACCCGTTTTTATACGAACCGGGTCAACCCGACCCGAATGAAAGATTTAGTGTACTCGACCCCACTAGTATACCAAGAATGTACCACTCATCAGCGACGTTGATGCCAGATGGCAGGATATTAGTGGGTGGGAGTAATCCACATATAAGGTACAACTTCACAGGCGTAAAGTACCCCACAGAGTTAAGCTTAGAAGCATTTTTGCCACCTTACTTAAGCCCACACCACTCTAATCTCCGTCCATCAAACACGACCGTTGAAGGACCCGTATCGTACGGTCAGGAATTCTCCATCACATTCACACTCGGGGTTTCTCAGGATACAAACGAGGTCATGGTAACAATGGTTGCACCTTCATTTACCACGCACTCGTTCGCGATGAACCAACGACTGTTGATTTTGGACATCGTGAAAATTCAACAAGTATCGTCGTTTGATCAAAAGATCACGGTGTACGCCCCTCCATCGCGTAACATTGCACCACCTGGTTATTATATGGTGTTTGTGGTTCACCAGGGCGTTCCTGGACACTCAATTTGGGTAAAAATGGAGTAATTTTTTTTTAGTACATTTTTTCTTTTTTTTTTGGTGTTGGAATTGGTAGTTTAGAATTTAATATGTGCATTATTATTTCACTATTGGTAGTTGGAATAGAAATTGAAGTATCATTTGATTAAAGGTCACCATTTTTCTCCCAAAGAAGAAAAACAAAAGATTGGTGTATTTTATTTTATTTTATTGTGTTTTTTTTGTTGGTATAGTAGCCTAGCTTTCACTATAAAGGCCTAGGTGAGTGATTGTTTTAAGAATACAAATTAAGAATAAGTTAGGGCATGTAGATGACCTAAATACCCAACAATGAAAAGGAAAAATTCCTTCTTTCTAGCAATTATTACTATATGTTTTGTCAAGATGTAAAGTTGTTAATATATGATTATTGGTTTGATTAGTTATGTGCATGAATTTTGATATATTTACTTGTGATAAAGATAGTCCATGCAATCATTCAATAAACGGAAATTTGCATAAATCCCTCTAGTTTAAAAGTTAATTACTTAGGTACACTCTAGTTTTATAATATTATGTATCTTACCAGATTTTGGCGTGTCCAGTTACATATATCTCAGGATAAATAAGGTTAATCTAGGGGTTATTTGTTATAGATACATTGTACCTAAGTAGATTCACATGTGTCTAGGATACATAACAAATTTTGTTCGTCTTCCTCATTTCTGTTTCATATCGCTCACCACTCTCCTAATGTATCTGGTACTAGATACATGCGAATCACACCAACTACATACACATACATGTATCTAGTGTGATTCACATGTATCTGAGATACATAATAAATCTCACTCGCATTCCTTCCATTTCGCTCTCCCCCTCCCTATTTTAGTCTGTGGTAGAAAATACATTATCTAAGTGTATCTTCCTTAATATATAGTATAAAACTCTTAGTTAATAGTAAGATACATAATATTTTGAAAGTATCAGTAATAACAATATATTAGATAGTACAGTCTGTCTCAATTATAGCTTCTCTATATATATATATATCAAATATTTTTTTTATCGAGGAGATTCGAGTGAACCCCTCGCCGCCCTTGATAACCCTTCATCATTTGACAAGTCATTGTTCAATGCTATATGCATGTTTTTTTGATTTGGTAATGAAACTTTAACAGACTGGTGAAATTAATACGGAAGTTGTAAAGCAGGTGGAGATGGGACCCTAAGATTAAAACACAAAGGGGAGCCCCCTAATTTTTGTTTGTATTGGATAGTACAATTGTCAGAGGGCAAGTGTCTCTATTGGACCATTAAATAGTCGAAAAAGTACTAAATGATCAGAAAATTTAGAAAGAAATTTAAAATCGTAAACTTTTTTATTTTAAATCAAATTGATCTTTTTTTTCATAATAACAAAAATGACTTTTAGCGGCATTAAATATTAACACTAATAAAAAATGCTAAAGTATTTATCGGCATTAGTTAAATATCATTAGAATCAATTTTGTTAAAGGCTTTAGGGACATATACAAAGAGTGACAATTGTCGCTAAAAATATATATATATTTAACGGCAATTAAGGATTAAATATCGTAAATGGTCATTTTTATTGTAATTTTTTCATTTTTAGTTAAAAGATATTAAGTTTAGAAAGGTAAAAATATTTTTAACAGTAAAATAACAAAGATGAATATTATTTCGTTCAAATACTAACTAAATTTTCCGGCCAAAATGATTTTCTATAAGTAAACCTTTGTGATATTGTTGTGGGTACAAGTGATGAACTTAAGAAAGAAAAAAGTCTACACTCATTACTCATCACCCCACAAGTAGTAAAAGAATAAATCAACAAAATTACCCCCCTCCCTTTTGATTTAGGTGGATGATTGATCATTATTTGATTGGACATACAAAAAAAAAATTATAATGTGGAGTAAGGTTTATAGGAGAATTTATCTAGATTAAAAGAAATAAACTAAATTCGATTAGGTTTGTTTTTATTTTGACTAAGACGTCAAAGATCACGATTTAATAAAAAAAATATTTTATAGAGTAAGAAGTAAATATTGGGAAAAGTTTTTAAGGCCTCTATAAGAAAAACTTCTTTAGATTTTTCTCTCATGTCTTTTATTCTTCACGAAATTTTCTTTTATAGACATAAAAATTAAATTATCGTCACAATATGATATAATCATATACCCATAACCACCTAAGAAAATATTTTTACTAAATTTTAATGCTTCGCTTTGAAATTATTGGAGCAAGTGGACTTAGTCGAGCTCTAAGTAAATCTAGATTAGTCGAGCTCCAAACAAAATACGGACAACCAACGACAAATAAAAAGGAGCAAGCGGACTTAGTCGAGCTCCAACCAAATCTAAATTAGTCGAGCTCCAAACAAATACGGACAACCAATGGCAAAATAAAAAGAGTGGAGATGCGGGGTATCGATCCCCGTACCTCTCGCATGCTAAGCGAGCGCTCTACCATCTGAGCTACATCCCCTATATGTCCTAAATAGTCTGCATAATTTATATGTTACGAAATATTTATCAAAAGAAAATTCGAAAAAAGGTCTATAAACTATCTTGAATTAATAAATGTCTCTCGCGAATCAAACCGTATCAAGAAATTGAGTATAAGGCTATAGTTAGAAAAACACATTTATTTTGTCTTGAGTCTTTAAAGTGATACTGTCCCACTGTTCCTATTTATATGTCGTCATTCAGATTTTACGTCGCTTAAGAAAATACGTAAGTTTACCATTGTACCCTTATTTAATATTCTCTTTGAAGTCAAGTTTTCATAAACGAACATACATTAATCATTTAGTTTTCTTATACCGGTCAAATTCATATTTTCAATACTAATAACTCTCGAAGATAAAATAGGAAGAATAACGTTATTTATGTGTTGGTTTTGTAAAATGAGAAGTATTACATATGTTTAACTAATTATTGAAAAACATTGATTGATTGCCTATATTCTAGGAAAAATCACATGTTTTTAATAATTTTAATAGCACATTACTGAGTTTGTAGAAAAAAATCATCAGTTTGATGAATGCATTAGAGTAAATAGGTCCAAAAAATGAACCCATAAACTTTTCATTCTCTTCCAAGTTCAGTCATATCGGTAATCTATGTTGCTCAGACTCTTCAAAAATGTCAATCACGAGTGTAGAATCCTCCACAAGTAGTGACGATCAACATTTTTGAAGAGTCAGAACAACTTAGTCCGTAATTACAATACTTGTGATTACAAATCATCAAACAAAGAAGAGCATTTTAATAGCTTTAAGATATTAAAATCAATTGATCAACAACTAGTTCTGTTTTGACCTCTTTGCTGGTCTCAATCCAGCAATTCATCAGACACATTGTACATTGAAGTCTAGAGAAGAAACCATATATTAAAACTACGAAAGTTTTATCTACGCGTCTCAACGCCTAGATGTGACTGATGTATACTTGTATTTTGTAGCCCAGAATAAGTAGTGCATAAAGTTTAATGCACTGAGTATGCACATTAGCCAGTAGAACCTGTCCAAATGGTAGTGATTCAAGTTTCTACCCGCGAGCCATGGCTTGTTCGTTGAAATGCCTGTTACATGGTTGACAATAGACACAATCACCGAGCTGAGGTAGTATCCGATAGCTAAAGAAGCCCACGAGAGAGATGTTGCCAATGATCTCATACTCACTGGTGCTTCTGAGAAACAGAATTCTAGTAGTCCTGCTAGAACGAAAAGATCAGCTGACCCGAGAAATAAGTACTGAAACGCGATCCAAAAGAATGTTATAGGCAATGGTTGAGCAGAGTCGATGAGTCCTGAGTCAGTAGCTACTCTCTTACGTTTGATTTCAACTAGGGCTGCGATTGCCATTGCCACGATGGATAGGAACAACCCGATACCAATACGTTGGAGGTGTGAGATTCCCATTTCTGTTTTGGTTACTCTACGAGCAAATGGGATGATGAAGTGATCGTAAACTGGAGCTAAGATCATGATGAATACTACGGGGAAAACAGGGAGGGAAGCCGGTGGGACTTTTAAAGAACCGACCTGTGTGTTCATCGAGGCTGCTTGATGGACTGAGAATGTATTTAGTTGAGCTAGACAACAGTTGAGCATAATGGTGCAGGCGAAAATCGGGAACAGTTTCATCACAATCTTAACTTCTTCCACTTGTTGCACTGTGCATTTCAACGCGCCACATGCTGGTGTGTCTGAAACAGCCCGATTAAGGAAGCTAAGGCTTCTCGATGGAGCTGTCTCAATTGATTTGCTAGTTGGAACCGGAGGAGGAGGACTTGAAGTCATACTTGCAATGACTGTGCTTGAGTTTTTCGATGAATTTGAACTAGAATTTAATACAGCTGCAATTATAACCTACACATTATAACATGAGGTTAAGTTGTTGAGTTTTATAAACCTCAACGCGTGCTTGATATAGAAATTTATTTGAAAATTATATACCTTACTGATCGTTGTAAGAGGGCTACCACGAGGTATCTTGTTCCGATAGAATGATGAACCAGAAAGGAATATCGGGATTGAGAGAAATATAGCTGAAGTTGAGATTCCGAATCCCCATTGCCAACCCTTATTGTCTTCCATCCAAACAACGAATGTGACTGCAATCAGAGCTCCAAAGGAGAGACAGAACACAAAGTAATTGAAGAAAGTTGATCTATGCTTTCTTTCACGAGGGGTTGATTCATCGAACTGTTCAGCACCGTGGGGTGCTAGTGATCCCTTTATACCTCCAACGCCTAACGCCACTAGGTAGAGTCCTATGAACAACATTGCAGCTTGTGCACCATGAACTTGTTCACAAGGCTTGTTTAGATCACATTTTGGTGGCTTCAATGAACTCGAACGAGCTTGTATGGTGAGTATTACAAGTCCCTGTAATCACTCAAAGTTTCAGAATCAACTACTTTGTAGTATATGAATTCATCATAAATATTCAACCAAAGTTAAAGGGCATGTTATATAGAACAAATAATGTTATAAGAAGCAAATGTTGTGTCTCTAAAGTCCAATATATCCGCGATGTAGACATACATCATTCGATAAGATAAAAAAAATTATCACATTCATAATAAAATAAGGTGAGTTCAATCACTTGAGATGGTTTGATCATATCATTTATCGACTTTTAGATGCACAGATATACATGTGTGAAATCATGATAATCGAGGTAAAATGGGATAAAAAGTTGTCCAGAAATACCTAATTTGTTAAATTATAAACTTTTGACGATTTAACAAACTATGAGATCTGATAGGGGACCTGTAAAGCTGCCACCATTGTCACGACTACAGTGGTCGGTGCGCGACAATAGAGGAACAGAGCCCTCAACCAATGGTGTTCCATGTGGATCAATCAAACACTAAAGCACGTGGAGGAAAAGGATCTACGTAATTAGATTTAGTTCAAGTCATTCCAGTCCAATGTATCCACGATGAAGACATACATTATTCGACTAAGATAAAAATTGATCACATTCATTCAGAGCGAGGATAAAATAAGGTGAGATTGAATATCACTTGAGATGGTTTGATCATATTATTTATCGACTTCTAGATGCACAGATATACATGTGTGAAATCATGATAATCGGAGGTAAAATGGGACGAGAAACAGCTTAAAAATCACGTGGTAGGAAGTTGTGCAGAAAGACCTATAATCTCTTGGAATTTGTTAAATTATGAACTTTTGACGATTTAACAAACTATGAGATCTGATAGAGGACCTGTAAAGCTGCCATAACTGTCACGACTACAGTGGTCAGTGCGCGACAATAGAGGAACAGAGCCCTCAGCCAATGGCATTCTTCCACGTGGATCAATCAAACACTAAAGCACATGGAGGAAAAGGATCTACGTGATTAGATTTAGTTCGAGTTATTCCAGTCCACTATTTAACTATCAAAAAAACTAAAAATATTACATAAATTGGAACAGATATAGTATTATGTTGTATCAAATTTTAATAAAAATTGAAGCCACATATTTTTACATGACATGCAACAAAGACAAAACTAGGATTTGAAAAAGAAAAAATCCAAGATAGGGAATAAGTGGCCATATATAGTGGACATTATTCATGGCACTTCCAACATGTAAGCTTGTGATATATACAAACAAATATAAACTATTTTAGTGCACATTTTCTACTTTTGATATGTGTATAATAATATATTGTGCTTAATTCTATGTTAGTGACATGTGCCCTTTTTTTAAAAATACAAATACAAAAATGGAATGTTTTGTGTATACATTCCTTCTTAATGGAAAGTATGTGGCTATTTAAAGAAATCCATAGATCTAACACCACATACTCAACTCCACACACCTGTGTCATGGTCCTGATAAAATATTTTATTATATAGTTTTTAATCACTATTCTTGGTTAATATTCCCTTGGGGTTACACATAAAAAGTAGAAACAGTGACACCTTTTAGCTCTTTGGTACAACATATTGTTCCATCGTTCTATTTTATGTGATATTCTTTAACTTGATATGATATTAAAAAAAAAAAGATTTTTGGATATTTTATATGATTGAGATTCATTTCATTAAGGGTAAAAGAAAATTTTAAAGTTAAATTATTTCTAATTAAAGTAAAGTGACAATCTTTTTGAGATAAATTAAAAAATGTGTCACGTAAAATAATATAAAGGGAATACTATTTTATGTAAATTTAGTATTATTTTAAGATCTCAAAAAATGATCCATTGGAATGATTTGCTAGGTCAAAGATTTGACATCCTAAATCTTGATATCCACTTATATATACACCCACAAAAAAAAAAAATTTGAACTTAGCTATGAATTTAGTCGTTAATTTACTTATAACTAATATGACTTTATGCTAATCCACTACTAAATAGAATTTGCAAAAAAAATTAAATTGTTGTTTAATCATAGAATTTGTTCATCGTTAACAAAATTAGATGCTGGGTGCGGACCATCAAAGAATATGGTGTAGTGGATAAGACTATTCATTTCTTAAAATATAATAGAAAAATTCCTTATAGAGAACGTATTTCCCCACGATATAAAGTCGAAATAACGGTATTTCAGTAAAGATATCAAACATAAAAAAGTCGAATAAAAATAGACCATGAAATGTGTGCATGACGTAAGAAGATAAAATGAAGTAGTTGAAATTTGAGTCAAACTTCTTGTTAATTACCTCCTCATCTTGATTAAGATTGATTTCCTAGTCTTAGCTCATACATTTGAATTCATTGAATCTAACATACTTGATTAAGATTGAACCTAAATCTGAAGTTCGAGTTGCTCGAATATGTAAAATTTATCTAAAGTGACACTGAGTATATAAGAAAGCAAGTCTTAGATTCTATCGACACGTTGTAAAATCGTGTGAATCTATATTCGAAACCGACAATATCACTATCAGACTAATTAAGCTCATATATCACAATAATGTTACAAACTTCCACGAGCGTAATCAATCCCTCGTGGGGGTGGGGGTGATGTAACACCCCAGGTGAATCCCACGTTGATAAAACACGGAGAGCTAAGTACATAAGAAGCCCTAGGCTCAAGTGATACGTTTTAAAGGTATGCAAAACCTAGACCAAAACAGACTATATTACTAATGGATTAGTCTGTTGTTGATCCAAAACAAACATCAATCTACTGAATTATATTATATTTTTACTAAAAACTTCTTTTACTATTTAATCTCCGTGTTATAATTTCTACGAAATATTTAAAGACCAAAATACCCCTAACTAGTTAGGTGCACCAATAATGTGGTTGAGGTTTGATTGGTGTGAACCTTCCACTAAAAATGTGTCTAAAATCTGATCCTAACTTACATAATTGGCCACCTATTTATAACCATTGCTTTTTTCATCCTACAAAAATGTTTTCCACGATGCCAACTTTTTTTTTTTTTTCACCAAATCGAATCATATCAAATTTTATTTAGTGGGTTCAAAAATCATTGGACACGAAACAAAGTTCACAAAAAACAAGTGGTCTCTTTTTTCACATTTTACGACTTTCTTCCATTCACGTTTTTATTGACGGAGCTAGTACCTTACATGTGTTTGTCGGTTGAATTATAGTAAATTTTTGTTCAAACAGTATATTTGTGGTAATAGTTTTATTTATAACCTATTATGATCGTTTAAAGTAGTCTATGTGAAAGATTCAGAACTGATAAAATTAAAATCCTGACTTCGTCTATAAGAAATCGAAATTGAGATTTACCAGAAATTCAAAGAGTGCACTGATGAGATAAATGTAATAAGTTGTGAAGAAGGCATCAGATAAGAATCCACCAAGAAGTGCCAATAAAAATGCTGTGCCCATAAAATTAGTCACAGAATTTGCTGATTTTGTTGGTGAAAAATGCATGTACTCAGACATATACAACACCAAATTACTTGCATTTGCCAAAAATGCCAAATTCTCCAACACCTCAACACCTAATCATAAAATTTAAAAAAAAATCATCAATAAAATAAATTACTCAAAAATTTGGAAAAAATTATTCTTTGACAAAGATACGATCAATCTAGTGCACTAAGCTCCTATTATGTCAGACCACAAGAATCTATCGTACAACACATTTCTGCGAGAGGTTGTTTATGCAACTCGAAATTCGTGACCTTGTGCCTAATGCACTAAGCTCCTGTTATGTAGAATCTATTGTACAACAGTCTTTTCTTATATTTCTACGAGAAACTGTTTGCACATCTCAAAATTCGTGACATTCTGGTCACATGACAATAATTTTATCGATCGATCGTGTTTTTTTGTTTTTTCAAGAATGGTGCTAGTAATTTATTTATGTACCTAACACAAAGGAGGCAGCAAGCAAGCCACCATGACGATTGTTAATGGCTGGTCTATTTTTCCAATCAACATAGCTATCCCAATTGTTTTGATTATCTATTTCCTATAACAAATTTAAAACAAAAAAAAAAATTAGAATTTGTTAATTAAAAAAAAAAAAAAGAGAAGAAAAAATAAAAGAGGAACTCACCATTAGTTAAGTTGAAAGAAAGTGTTGTAGAGATCTAAGATGATGAAATAATAGTGATTTTATAAAGAGTTGAGAGAAAGTGAGAAGAGAGGAAGATATAAATAAGACTTTGAAATTAAAGAAAATAGAGAGAATTTAAATAAAAAAAATTTTCATTTTGTATTTTTTGTAATATAATTATTATGACATAGTTAGGTACTAGAGTCCCCTTTGTAAGGGGGAATGAAAAAGGAGAAAAGATGGATAATGATGTTATCTAGGTTAATTATATTATATTAATTTAATATTTTAAAATAAAATTTCAGATATAAAAATTATATGAAAAGTATCATAATAATTTTTATGTTAATGTACTTAAAAGATTTCATCTAAAAATATTAGTCAAAATTTATTAGAATTTGGTTGATTTTAAATAGTTTTATTTCTATAAAAGGAGGAAGATAAAAGAGCATATAAATAAAATAATATAATTCTAAAAGAGGAAAAATAATAATAAATAATATAAGTAAATGAAGGGAGAAATAAAATAGAAAAGCAAAAAATGTTTTAAATGTTCTATCATTTATAATGTAAAAAATATTTATAATAAATGAAAACTTACGTTTAGGTGAAATTACATGATTTTAATTTTTGTGCGTTTGTTAGACCAAATAAGCATCTTGTCAAACATAAAATTTAGTTTAGACTCTTCAACTATTATTTCAAAATTTGATCTAAAAATATTTTCAAATTTCAACTATTAAACTAAACATAATCAATAGGTTTAATTTAATACGTCAATTCTCACTAAAGGTTAATTTTGTTTCCGTTTTTAATAGACTTTCTTTCTACAATTTTGACTTTTACAAATTAAAAATATTAAAATGAGAATTTTTTTTCTCTAAATCTAGTAGAACTTGACTCTTTTTTCCCCTACAATCTCGATATATTAAAAATGAACAATTGTTTATTATTATTATTATTATTATTATTATTATTATTTCATTTTTTTATGTTGTGAAAGAATTGCACTCCCAATTAACACATTTAATTAACAAGAATAATAGGTTTAGCTTATGGTGCCAACCCTCATTAAAAGTTTAGTTTCCTAGCATGTTTGGTATAATATTTTTCTACAATCATAACTTTTATTAATAGAATAGGAAGATTAGAATAGACCGCGACATAATGAGTTTGAACATTCCTGAAGTAAAAAAACGTATCGATCTTTTTTTAAGTTTAAATTAACCATGTAATGCTATACCTCGATTGTGGCCCATCAAGAAATTACATCAATATTGAGTATTGACATGCATAGTATTTTAAGTGGACCTTTATTTATTGTTTGTTAAGTAAGAAGGATTTTTTTTTAAAAAAATCGACTTATTGATTGATTCGTATAAATTTACATCAGATTATTTATTTTGCTTAATTTTTTTCATTTTTTAAAAGAAAAAAAAAGTGCAATATATTTTGAAAAATTATGACCAAATAAAAAATTATTTAAGAATTTATGATTGAAACACTAAGTTTGGTGAAGTTATTAGATGCAAATCTTGTCAATTTAAAAGTTGCCACTAAAAGATTTGTTTCCCTAGAAGAGAAAAGAAATTGATTTGTTGAAAGAATCATTTGGTTTTTTTAATGAAAAATATAACACAAAAAAAAGAATAATCTCAAATTGGAAAATTTATTTAGTTTGGTTTGCTTACTTTTTTGGGTAAATTTAGTTTTTTTCAACTTAAAGTATTATAGTGATGAGTTTCTAAATCTGGCTATAAGAAGATTGGTCACCTAAATAAAAATAACATCAATAATCACTTTTAAATTAAATATTGGAGTTTTAATATGAAATTTAATAACAATTGCTCTATTATTTTTAATTACACAGCTAAAATGAATAACTATTTATGATTTTCTTTTATTGATTTTTAATTCTATTATGAAATTAGTCTATACCTACCAACTTAGTTAGTGGAAATGAAAGCCCTTCTCCACCCTTCAAATATTACTAATATTTACCTAAACACATAATTTAAAGTACATTCCTTTAATCTTCAATATTTACTTAGGAAAAGAAAAGAGAATATCTATCTTGTTGTATCTTTCGTATCAAATATTCTAAATTTGATTATAATTCTAGAACTCCGTAGACAATGTTATTTTTCTAGAAGAATATAATAAATATATTATTTGAGTTGATTTTTCAGATAGTTACTCGATTAATTATTATTATCTGAAAACAACACTCCCCATAGGTTCCAGAACGATAATATATATTGAGTAATTCATCTGAAAAATATAACTTCAATTTTATTTGATTCGAACAGAAAATAGGCAATATATATGTATATGAAACTTATCATTAAAAATTACTAAACTCCCCTCTCAGATACATCTTTATCCCCTCTTGAATACATGCTTCCCATTAAGTAATGTATAATTCGCAATTAGTGTGCTATGTATCCGTAGGTTTTCCTGATGTATCCGAGATCTTATAAATTTAAGAGATTTTTTTTAATTTGAAAAAAATATAGGGATATGATATAATTAATTGTTAACACTATATGAGATTATATGATTTTTCATTATCAAACGTATGCAAAACTAAATATACAATCTTAATAACGAAATTTAGTATCAAATCACCCTTCGTTTAAGATGGCTACGCCCATGATATACATATAGTATACATCATACCTTGTCTAGGTGAGGCTAACCTTAAGAATTTTTTGGTATGTAGAATATTGGTGGCCAAAAATATGGCTATTGTTTGATATCGTTGCCAAATTATGTGGAGAAGAATAATATATATTTTGATACACATAATAAGATTCTCAAAGTAGTAATTCTCAAGCAAGTTTAAATTCCAATATCTTAATGTACATATATACAAACATTGAACATAATTTTTCTCACAAAACAAAAGTCTCGAATCAAATCATGTCTTTTTTTAAAAAAATATTTCTTCTTTCAAAAGTCAAAATAATAATAAAAAAAATGTGTCTATAATAATTTTAAAAAATGTGTCTTCATGGGACAAATAGATATATTCTTCCAAGGATGAGGCTTTGAAGTCATGTACGTTTTACAAAGAGGAAACATACATTTTATTTTTGGATACACACACGCACACAAAAAAAATAAATCAATTGATACTACTAAAACGTTCGGCGGCTATTTCAGTAGATATTTTTATTTAATCAATGGAAAAAAAAAATGCTATTTCTGTGAGAATATGTTTTTCATCATGCATTTTTTTTCACAGTAAGCTAGTTTGATAAAAAAGAATAAGTAGAAAATTTGTTTTGTATAACAATAAATTATCAGCGATTCGCCGGTGAAAACCTAATATTTTTAGTAGTGAGAATACATGTAGAATATGAATGTTGAGATTTAAAAAAGGTGATGATGCACAATATTTTTGAAAGATAGAATTAATAGAATTATTCTTCCATTTTGTGGCTGAAAATTAAGAAAAGAAAAAAAAAATATTGTCTAAACTTAGAGCAAGTACCAAGTGGAAAGTAAAAAAGAGAAAGGATTTAGCAAAAGTAACACCAAAAAGATTATTCAAAAATAATTATAAAAATTCTTTTTCCACCATACGTAGAATTAAAAAAAAATGATTAATTTTATCTACATTAAAAGATTATTCGTTTGGGCAATGTTGGAATAATGTTGGAATATGTAAGGGCAGCCCTTTTTATTCTCTTATACTTAAACCCTTCAAAATTTTCACTATCAAACATATCATCAGAAAATTATACCGTATAAATAGTAAAACAAAATTTGTTAAATATTATATATTGTTCAACATTCTTTACATATAAGTGTACCGACAAAGGATGGCTCGATAAAATTGCTTAACATCGTTTGATCACTCATTGGTATGACATTCTTGTATTTTTTTTCGAATTCCCTTGTTGAAATCCCTTGCTTCGAGTCACACAAGAGGGGGTCCGATAAGTCGCGGGCCGTCCCTCTATGCATATATTTCGTCTGTTTTAACATTCCAAAATTTCTTCAGCACAACTCTGTTCACATGTGTTACTTGCTAGATTTGAGTGATGTATACTTGTATTTTGTAGCCCAGAATAAGTAGTGCATAAAGTTTAATGCACTGAGTATGCACATTAGCCAGTAGAACCTGTCCAAATGATAGTGATTCAAGCTGCTACCCGCGAGCCATGGCTTGTTCGTTGAAATGCCTGTTACACGGTTGACAATAGACACAATCGCCGAGCTGAGGTAGTATCCGATGGCTAAAGAAGCCCACGAGAGAGATGTTGCCAATGATCTCATACTCACTGGTGCTTCTGAGAAACAGAATTCTAGTAGTCCTGCTAGAACGAAAAGATCAGCTGACCCGAGAAATAAGTACTGAAACGCGATCCAAAAGAATGTTATAGGCAATGGTTGAGCAGAGTCGATGAGTCCTGAATCAGTAGCTACTCTCTTACGTTTGATTTCAACTAGGGCTGCGATTGCCATTGCCACGATGGATAGGAACAGCCCGATACCAATACGTTGGAGGTGTGAGATTCCCATTTCTGTTTTGGTTACTCTACGAGCAAATGGGATGATGAAGTGATCGTAAACTGGAGCTAAGATCATGATGAATACTACGGGGAAAACAGGGAGGGAAGCCGGAGGGACTTTTAAAGAACCGACCTTTGTGTTCATCGAGGCTGCTTGTTGGACTGAGAATGTTGAGAGTTGAGCTAGACAACAGTTGAGCATGATGGTGCAAGCGAAAATCGGGAGGATTTTCATCACAATCTTAACTTCTTCCACTTGTTGCACTGTGCATTCAAATGCACTACTACTACAAGCTGGTGTATCTGAAACAGCTCGATTAAGAAAGCTAAGACTTGTCGATGGAGTGTGCATTGATCCAACGTCTTTTCTATTTGAATCTTCGCCATTTTCCTTGCCCGTTGGAATTGGAGGAGAAGGGCTTGAAGTCATACTTACTATAGCACTAGTTGAGTTTCTTGATGCACCCGAATTCACCAAGGCAGCAATAAGAACCTACGAAAAAAAAATTCATTATATTACTCGTTTAGAAAAGTACAGTTTAAAGCTAGGTTGCTTGGACTCTGCAGTAATGTTGTTTGGAGAATCCGACACACTAGGAGTAAGTTTAAAGAGTTCGAGCAACATGTTTCAAAGTGCGTATGATATGAAACTCTATCTATACCTTGCTGATTGTTGTGAGAGGGCTTCCACTAGGTATCTTGTTCCTATAGAACGACGAACCAGCAAGGAAGATTGGGATCGATAAGAATATAGCTAACGTTGATATTCCGAATCCCCATTGCCAACCCTTATTGTCTTCCACCCAAACGACGAATGTGACAGCAATGAGAGCTCCAAAGGAGAGACAGAACACAAAGTAATTGAAGAAACTTGATCTTTGTTTTCTTCCTTGTGGTGTTGATTCATCAAACTGTTCAGCACCGTGGGGTGGCAGCGATCCCTTTATACCTCCAACGCCTAACGCCACTAGGTAGAGTCCTATGAACAACATTGCAGCTTGTGCACCATGAACTTGTTCACAAGGCACGTTCGGAGTTGCTTGAAGGTCGCACGTTGGTGGCTTCAACGACCCCGAACGAGCCTGTATGGTGAGCACCACTAGCCCCTGCAAAATGCAGCCTGAGTTATGCATATATTTTGTTTTAGGAAAAACTCGGATTAGACAAGAATCTCATTTTTAGGTAGTACGAAGGTGGAATTAGAGATCAAGACGTTGTCGGGACTCAAGTCATGTCCCTAAATAATCGGCTATTACACGGCTCACTGACTCTGCCTCGGGTATAGGTACCTTTTATTTGTTAGGTTGAACATTATGAGGAAGGATATGTATTTCAAATGTTATTAATGCTAAGACCTAAGTAGAATCAATCAGAGGCAGAGCTAGCACTTCGGTTACGAGTTCACCGAACTCATAAACCCTATATGTACAAATTATTGATTTCGAACCTAATAATTTTAGTTCCGAACCTATAAGCTTTAAATCCTACCTCCGCGTATAAGAGTAATTTAGATTACAATTCACACATAAAAAAAAGTCATGGAGAACTTTCTCTAGCTGTCACAGGAATAAAGAGACACTCTGCTCCTTTTAACTCCACTTATTGACATTCCAAATTCAGATATATATAAAAAGTTACAAAATGAAAATTAAAATATAAGACAAAAATATGTTCACATGATATACGATATTCATTCTTAATCATAATTCTCGAACTTAAAACCTATTGGACACAAAGTAATCTTTGTTAGAAATCGCATTCACCCCCTTATATTAGATTTCTTTGTGCGAATCGAATTTTAATCAAAATTCAATATAATATCAGACGTAAAACCCCACCCACCCCTAAAAAAATATAAGGTTTGGTGGCCCCTTATAATTTGGGCCATTAAAAAACAAAATCTAAACTATTCTATGCACTTTTTTTTTTACTTGTAACAGGTGTATAATCAAGCATTAATAAGTTTAGTTTAATAGTTTCTTTTGCACTTTTACCAAATGAATATAAAATTGACATTACTAAAAACCACACACCTGTTACATAGGCCTCCTAAAAGTTAATTTATTTTTTATCACCACTTATGGTTAATATTCCATAGTGTTAGCCATTAAAAAAAAAAAGAAGCAAACCCTATTGTCATTTGTTACTTTAAATACCATTTATGAAAATTTTCTAATTTAAAATTTGCAAAAGGATATGTTTGTGAGTTGTAAACTTGTAAGTAATATAAAGACATGACCTACATAAAACAAAGTTATATATCTAAGTGTTTATTTTTTATACTTCGATTATTGTACCTTCTTTAATTTGCTTTTCTCCTTCTTTATTTTTTATGAGCTCAGGTTCTATCGGAGAAACAACTCTTTGAAGGTAAAGTCTGCTTATAGTTTACTATTTATAAATGCTATTTATAGAATTTTGTCTTTTTACCGAATAAAAATAAATGATTTTATCTAAAAATCATGGAAAACTAAACTAGGTTTTTTTTTAAAAAAAAGACATGTATGATATTGTAGTACTAGTCAAAAAATTAAAATTAAAATTGTAGTACTAGTTGAATATTTGTTGTACTTTGCAATCCATGTCATAGAGATAGAGTTAACAAAATGGGGCATTGACACCAAAAAAGGAAAGAGTCGATCCAAAACTTCCATTGGCCCTACCACTATATAATATATTTACAATCAAAGGTGATGCAATATCAAACCAAACCAAAATAACATATATCATGAAATATGTATGATGTATCCCTAGAAGAACGAAAAAAATAACAGGTATCAGATGAAATAATGAAAATATGTACGTATAAGATAATTATTACTACGTACCATAAAAAATGTAATTGCGGAGGTAGGAATTGAATCATGCATTCAAGAAATTCATAAAGATGTTCTTTTGTGTTTAGTGGATACGATAATTTGTATACATACACATGAAATAAGTTCACTTAAATATAATTTTCTGACAAACGAGATTCAGTTAAACCGTTTGATTGATTTTTTTTGCCATTTATTGATAAAATGAATAAAAAAAAAGGATATATGTATATAGTCATATATAGGGTAATATGTGAGATGTCAAGTTGTATTTGCCTTTAATATGAAATAACAACTTGAATGCAACAAACAATGTTGTTACATTTCTTTTCCAACATTTTTTTTTATATATAGTTATTTGTATTTATAGTTTTTCCTTTTTGTCTTTTTGCTAAATACCCCTAATTTAATTCAAAATTTTCCTACTATACATAAATTCTCCATAAAAATTTACTTATTTTCTTTCCGTCCTAAAATAAGTGTTTACTCTATAAAAATAAATTGCTCCAAAATTAAGCACCGCTTTAAAGATTCAATACAAAAAAAAATTAATTATTTTTAACTATACCCTTATATTAAAAACCACTTCTAATTTTAACGACGTTGAATCCTCAAATACTATCTAATATCTTTTTCTAGTCTATAATTTCATAATTGAGAAAATTCTCAAAAGCCAGTTCATGTGGTTCAAAACTCGATGAATATAAGTCTTTTCGTCACATCTCGATTTAAATATCAGACTATTATATAATCAAATTCAAACGCATGACATACACATCAGACATCGCCTTTTTTTCCCAATAGGCCAATTTAAAAACCTAGGGGCAAAGCAATACATTTCTTAGTCTAATGTCACCATATATTACATAGTGACAAACGTAAAGTGCTACAAAAAGTAGTTTAAATAAAAAAAAAAAGTTATATATGTAATGGGACCCTAGAAAATGCAAACTCAAAACTAGGTACGTTGCATGAATAATATATGTGGGGAAGGTTAGATTCTTAATATGATCTTCCACTAGAAAAAAATAAAAAATAAAATTGTAATATCTAAAAATCGATTCTAATTCGACAAAGATCTTTTTTCATCCTATAAACTTTAGTTTTTCCACGATGCCAAAAAATTAAACTTTATTTTTAAAAAAAAATAAAAATAAATAGAAAAACAAATCGAATCATATCAAAAGTGGTCTCTTTTCAAAGTCATGGTTCATGGGATTTCTTTTAGAATTTTAAAGAATAAAAATGACCAAGAAAAAAGGTCCATTATGGGGTTAATATTAATTCCCCATATTTTCTTCGTTAACAAGTTTGATTGATGGGACTATGTGGGGGTGGGTGGGTGGGTGAGGGAGAGGGGATTATCAGCGATAAGAAACCTGAAATCTCGTTAAGGGTGTTCAAGATCTAATATATATGTACGAAGATAATTTTTTGATTCATATACTACATACAAAATTTTATATATATAATATATTTTTTTACGAAAAATGTTCGACTGACCATACTGAACTATACGTGGCTACGCCACTTAGAGGTGGAGGAGAAAAGAAGCAGACAAGAGAAGATAGAAAAGAAGAAAAGCAACCAATTCCCAAGTATCTTTTGTCATACTAATTGTCAACTTGCATCACTTTGCAAGCAAGTTGCATGACCAATTGTTGCAATTTTAACACTAATTTTATCATTACTATCTCTCCATAAAAATAAATAAAACTAAAGTATATAATGAATGATGACTAGGACATAATTATTTTGTTTCCAAACAATGTTTAATGTCCCGATTAATCTGAATTCACAATCATAAAGCTCAATAGAAAGCAAAGCACATGACTCGTTAAGATATTTCTTATTTTCAAAATCTAAACTCAAGACTTCTCATTCATCTAGTTTCAGGTAACCCTTAGTGATCGTTGTACACGCATCATACTGCATATGTTATTACTATTTTCGTATATTAAATATATTTAATTTTTAATTAATTGAAAACTATCTCCCTTCATATTTTCTACGAATTAAATAATGTGATTATAGAGTATAGTTGAAAGAACAAAAATAAAATAGTAAACATACATAATATATTTGACTTTTATTTTCTCCCTTTTTGTTTGTCAAAGTACTACGCTATCATTTATATTTTGAATACTCCATAGAAAAAAACAATAAACTTATAAATTTAATAAAAGAAAGGTAAAGATTCTAAAATTATTTTATTTCTAAAAATTAAAAATGATAGCATAAATAATGTGGCAACGTTATTGCCTTTATTTGATCACATTTCCCAAGTTTGTTTCATTCAATATTGGCTACATTTGCCTTAATTTCTGCTCATTTTGTGTCTCACCCAATTAAAATCCACGTGCCTGCTCTTCAGTCAGTTATAAATTAATACATTAAAAAAAAATATTTACAAATTATCTCAAATATAAAATAATTAATAATTTCAAAAATCAAATTATATTTAATCATAAAACTATAACATTCTCGGTAGAAGTACCATTTTACATGTTCTGAATTAATTATCATGATCATAACATTATTAAAAGTAAAAAAAATTCCAATACCTAGTGGTAGGACACAGAATTAATCAGGATCGTGACAGAGTAATAAATATTTTTTATTAAGCTCTAAATATCAACGATTAATGTTATTATAGCGAATTTTAACCTTCTAACGTGAGGAGTAAGTAATTCAATATTGATATAACCTTCTAACTTGAGGTGTAAGTGATTCAATACTGATATCAAACTTTGAACGAGGAATAAAAAACATACCAGAAATTCAATGAGTGCACTGATGAGATAGATGTAATAAGTAGTGACAAAGGCATCAGATAAGAATCCACCAAGAAGTGCCAATAAAAATGCTGTGCCCATAAAATTAGTCACAGAATTTGCTGATTTTGATGGTGAAAAATGCATGTACTCAGACATATACAACACCAAATTACTTGCATTAGCCAAATATGCCAAATTTTCCAACACCTCCACAACTATAAAAAAAAAAAACAAAAAATACAATTACAGTTCGATACATTAAGCTTCTGCTATATGCAGTGTCTAAGAAAAAGTCAGACAACAAAAATCTATTTGTATTTTTTCTATTTTGATCAGATAGCAATAACTTTATCAGTTATATCGAAAAAAATCGAAGATTATAAGAATTTTTTTACCTAAGACAAAGGAGGCAGGAATTAAGCCACCATGTTTATTAGTAAGTGCAGGCTTATTTTTCCAATCAACATAACCAGGCCAAGTGCTTAATTGGCTTTGGTTCTCTGTGTCCTGTAATACAAAACAGAGTTTAATTATGAAAATATGAAAGAAAATTAAAAATTAAAGAGGAGAAAAATAGAAACATACCATTTTTTAAAAAATTTATTTTTGTGTGAATTTTAATCTCAATTTAATTTTTGTAGAGGTTTAAATTGAGAGGGTTAAGATTGTAGAGGAATTTAAGAAGAATGATATAGAAATGAGAGTTATCAAAGTTAGGGGTATTTAAAGAGTTAGAAGAGAATAGTGTGGACCCTTTTTGGAAAAATGCAATGCTTATTTATTTAAGCGGAGTCAAAAATTTTAATTTATGTAATTTTAAATTTAATTTAATTTTTGAGTTGAAATTATTGAATACTTAATGGTAAAGACTGACTTCACTCTTAATTAAAGATTTTAAAATTGTGTATCTACATTTGATAATGTGAAATAATTAAAAAAATTAAATAAACATTTATAATATTTTTTATGTTAAAATAAATTGATTTTTTTTTCTTATTATATTAAAATTAAAAAAATAAAAATATTAATAAAATAAAATAATATAGATAAAATATCATTTTGATCGGATCTTTTTGGCCTTTAATATTGAAGTAATTTCTTGTGTATACCACTTTCATTTTTAATATAATATTAACAAATGAAATTAATTGATTTAATTTAAAAAGAAAGTATGTAATGTATGCCAAAAACTCATCCTAGCTTGTCTTATAGAATAATTAAATTATAGATGAATTTCCATTTATTTATTTTTTTGTTTTCTATGTTTGTTCTTTTTTAAATTCCAATTATGACATATTTTCTCTTGGGCAATTGACTTCCCCTCCACCCTGCCTTTTTTCGAGGGGAAATGTTACAAGGTGAGATATTGATATGATGTTAGTTTAGATATGGTATTTTATTTTATATCTGATATTTATATTAAAGTCATATAAAATATAGAATTGTGTCGAAAAGTTTTATATTGAAAGCAAAATATTTTTTAATAATAACGATTTTATATTGAAGAGGATTTGGACTTGAAATTTTTGATTAGTAATGATGGAGTACTACCACTCTATCGCAACATTTGTCGGTAGTTTAGCTATGATTTGTTGATTATTATAAATTATTAGACTTGGTAAATATTGTATCAAATTTAAGACATTTGAGATTATCAAAGTAAACCTTTTATAAATTTTAAACTTAAATAATTCTACTTCATGTACAAATCTCGTATTCATATTTTTGAAGTGTAATTCTTTTTTAAACTAATACGAAAAATTTTAAGTATTAGACTAATAGTAAATATTCACACTCCAGTTAGAGTTAGTGAATCATGCAATAGACTATCATTTTACATAGTTCAAAAGCACTTGAATCAGCCATTGATATCCGATCAATTAAATCTTGACATATTACAATCATATATCAAAGAAGATCGCTATGATCATTACTAAATTTATATCGTGTTCTTTTACATATACTAATTCTGAAAATATATTTGTAACAGTTCCAATAAAATAAAACCCAAGTAGATTGAGTTTTCACATTAATAAGTAATAAAGTTTTAATAATTTGGTTATCCATTAAAGGATTGTATAAAGTTTTTTTTTTCCTTTTCAGAAGAAAAAGAGATTGATTTGTTTGTTGAAAGAATCATAATCTTTTATTTTATTTTAATTTTTAAAAAAATCGAGTAGGTCACTACTTAATGCTTTAGCTGTTTGATAGTAACAACCTTATATCCTGTGGGCAATTTTATTTTATATTTGATACAAATAATTTTATTATTATTATTATTACTATTATTATTATTATTATTATTATTATTATAGCATATATTTATAACTTACTTCATCTTAAATGAAATACATGATAATATATTATCGCTATAATTTTTACAGCAATTGTTATTTTTTGAGTGATCATTTTCTAGGTAAATCTCATTTCGTAATAAACTACTAATCGTACAAGAAATATAAATTCAACAAAAAAAAATTATGTGATAAACTTAACTCAAAAGAATAGTCATATGATATATTAATTAAATTGTTTTTTGTTATATAGATTTGTTTTTTTTTTAATAGTTTGTTCGATGCTTTGACTTTGAAATTTGAATAATTGAACTACGTTTTGATATAATATAAATTTTCTTGTCATATCATGAAAAGGAAAAATATTTGTGATAATGTAAGATAATAAAATAGGGATTATAATAAAGAATTATACGTTTTAATATTATCCTAACTGACTAAGCCAACTGCCTAAACAAACCCCCACGTTTGTTTTTTATTTTCCATTATTTAGGTCTCATCTTTTTAGTCAACTTTCAATAATTTTAATTATAGTCATTATATAACATATCTATATCCCAAAATTTAAAATTCTTTTGAAAAAGTGACATAAGAATTTATTTTTGTAATTGATATTTATATTTTATATCACATCAATAGATATAAGATATTAAATATTAACATAAACGATATTCTCCTTAAGAAATTATCTTGTGTGAATGGAAGACAGATTAATATATTTTACATCACATCAATAAATATAAAATATCGAATATTAACACCAATGATGTTCTCGTTAACATTATCTTGTATGAATGGAAGACAGATAAAAATCGTAATTCATATATTGTCGATTTGATGAGAAAAAATAAAATAATTTCATTAGAATCTCTTTTTGATTTACATATATATTGTCAATTTGATGAGAAAAAATAAAATAATTTCATTAGAATCTCTTTTTGATTTACATGTCCTTATAATATGTGTATAAAAAGTCTATAAAGTTATCCACTTGCTTGAAATTAGCAATGCATTGGTTGATTTTGAAAAGAATAACTAAGTCATATATCTCTATAAAGCATATGTCTATCCAAATTTTTGTCCAAGAAAACCATATACTTGTTGATTTGTACTCATTTTAGTTTTACTTATTATTTATTTCGAGATTATCTATCGTAATTTTTTACAATTATTAATATGGTTGTTTTATTCTTATATTTATCTTTTCATATTTGATTTATTACACTGTAAATTTATTCAAGTCATAAATCTGTGAAAAAAATAAAAAAAACTCTATAACATAAGTCAGAACGTAAAAATAAAATCATATACGTATCATCCTTCTCGATAAATTCGAAAGGGATGATGATTGAGTTGTAATAAATGTAAGTTGGAATAAATGAATTGGACGTGCGTAGAAATAGGGAAAGACAGCTTCGAATAACGTAAGATATAGACCCCAATCATATAGTATAAAGAGGCATACTCTTTAATCTTCTTTAACATAATTTTTGGCTTTTCGCTCCCCTCTTTCTTATTTTGTTCGTCACATAATTATATAATATTTCCATATTTATATCATAGTCCTATTAATTTGAATTCGCAATACGTAAGATTTGATTCATTCAAAAAGATGCTTTCTATAAAAAAATAATTCTTTTCTAAGACTCGAAATCGAAATTAATTAACATGTATAGTAAAATAAAGTGACTATGGTTTCTATTTATGAATCTTGGAACATGAGAGTCCCAATAGACACGCCTTAAAGCATGCCATGATCAACTATACAGCCTCAGCTCTAGCTAATGTGTTCCTAAATATTGGACATACTTTATATTTGTAGGGTTTTATATTACGATTTTTAATAAAATGATTTATAAATTGTACAGATAAAATTATATTTGATATTATGCACATAAATTGTGATGAAGGAAATATTATAGTTATGTTTTATGACCTTTTTTTGAATCATCAAAAATAATGATAGAGTGATATAATATATTTATTAATCTTTAATTAGAGTTTTCAGGTTCGAACTCTAACCATAAAACTGACTTTGATACAGAGGATTTTACCCACGAAAGGACTTTTCGACATCTTTAATTAATTGAAGTTTTCAATTTTGAATTCTGAACATGAAATTATCTTGGGAAAATGCACAAGTACCCCCTCAACTTATGCCCGAAATTCCAGAGACACACTTATACTATACTAAGGTCCTATTACCTCTCTTAACTTATTTTATTTATAAGTAATTTTCTACTCCTTTTTAGCCTACGTGGCACTAGTTTAAAAAAAAAGTCAATCATCATTGGGCTCACAAGATAGTGTCACGTAGGTCAAAAAGGTGTAAAAAATTATTTATTAAAATAAGTTCAGGGGGTAATAGGACTTTAATACAGTATAAGTGTGTCTCTGAGATTTCAGGCATAAGTTGAAAGGGTACTTAGGCATTATCCCAATTATCTTTGATTAAGTTTTTTATCAACTAAATTTATTTTTCAATCTAAATATAAAGTAATCGAACATCAAATATAAATATCAAAGACCAAATCGAATAGATGAAAATATATAACGATCCATGTGGTTAAAAATAACTTGACTAGATGTCCACAAAATACGTATAGTTATCCAAGATAATTGGCGCCGAAAAATTAAATTCTTTATTCGACGAAATAAATAGAATAAAAAATCGATTCTTCTATATGCAATAATAATATCATCATTTTAGAATATAGAGTATTAAATAAATGGGCAATGGCTAAGGTTAGAATAACGTTGGAATTTGTCCCACAAGATATTTTTACTTTTATTAAAATTAAATTTATACGTAGAGAATTTTAATAGTATAGCTGATTGATTATCTGATATTTTTTTTATTGGTAGGATTCGATTCTTTAGTAATTGCCTCTTTTATTTCCTCTTTCCCACCACCCAAATTTTTTTATTTTTAATTTTCAAAAACCTAGTTTGATCTTTCAACAAACAAATTTTGTCTTAAAAGCTTGTTGATAAAACGATTAAATTTTTTAGTTTGACTAATTAAGTTGTAAGCTTAAAGAATATTCATTTTGTTTTGATTTATTTGATCCTTAAAATAATTGAACATTAGAAAAATTAATTCTTTTATCATAGCTCAAGACTGAAACAAATTTGCTAGTTTATTTGATAATATGTTTGATTGCATAGAGCTTTGAAGAAATAAATGAAGGTTTTTAAAATTTATATAATTTAAAATCTAAAACAATTAATGGTTATAAATCATTAAAAAATTAAATTGTTTAAGAAATGTAGCTGTACTAGCAAATTACGGTGAAAATGTAGAGACCAATAGGTCTCAAAATAATGTAATGTTCTAAAATATTATAATCTTACCATCAAAAAAAAAAAATCGAACGTGTTACCCTTATTATTATTATTATTATTATTATTATTATTATTATTGAAAAAAATTGGCCATCATATAATACAACTATTATTAATCCTAAGATTAACAATTAATATTCAATCATGCCGGTGGATTATAACTCAATTTATGTTGATTTTGTTTGATGGTTAAGTAATGTTGAGGAAATTTAGGTTTAATTAACAATTTCTCTATAATTAATAAAGTTTAAGTCAACTAAACAAGTTTTTAGGATTACGAGTGTTCACCTAGAAGACAGCTTATTTAATTTGTTTTAACTAATCAATGATTAAAAAATGATTATGTAGCTTATAAATTGTTTAATTGTGGATGTTAAAGTTTAAAAGTCAACTAATAACCATACAAAGCCAGTATCAAAATAAGTGTCGTTTTACGTTTTAGAAATTTAAGAAAAATGATCTCCAATTGCATCTTTATTTCAACGATCACTATAAGAAAATTATGAATTACATGTAGATTTTCCTGGAGATTAGTATAAGTACTATTTGCAGGAAAATAAGTTTCCTACGGATTTTCATATTGATCACTAGAAAAATATCTATATAATTCACATTTTTTTTGTAGTGAATGTACGTACTATTCACAGCAATAAATAAATTTTGTGGCAATTATTTAGTAGTAATAATATAAGAGATAATTCTCGTTATATAATATTTAATGACAATAATATAAATTTTACTATTAAAGGCTTTAACAATGCTAGGTAAAATTATAATTAATTTAATTGCTACTAAATATTTTTGTGGCAATACTAAAAGAAAAATATATTATTACGAAATATCTATTTTATCATAGCAACTTCTTAATTCTCAAGAAACATCTAATCAATAAGTAAGTGTATAAAATAAGTTAAATACAATATTTATTTTGAAATAAAGAGAATAGTAATTTTATCTTCTAAGAAAATACTTATCATAATTAGTGTTAGAAGAACTATTCCTTTCATCTCAAATTATTCGTCATAACGTATTTTCTCGTGTAAAACTTTATTTCAAATTATTCATCGTAACGTATTTTCTGGTATAAAACTTTATTCTATCTTTTTTATTTGTCTTTAGTCATATTCAGACGCTATTGAGAAGCACGCTAGCATCTTACACTTTTTTTTTTTTCAAATATAGGATGATGACTATCAATTTTTATTTTTATTTTTATTTTGTTTTACTCTATAGTTTCACTTTAAATAATGATCATGTTACAAAAAATTCATACCGTTGATCATGAAAGGAATAATTAACCAACCTTTATGAAGAAGAAAAAGAGGTATTCACTATATCTAAATTAACAGTGACATTTATATATATATTTGTTAGGGAAAACGAACAAATATATTTAAACCATCGTAAATAGTTTGCAAGATATTTTTCGTCATATTTTTGAGATATTGGTGCCTCTGCCGTTCAAAAACTAGATTATATATACCCTTTATGCTAACAGACGTAACATGTCATAATCTTATCCATCGACCCGATATTTATTAAATATCGGATCGACAGATGAAATTGTATCACGTGTTCTATTTAGTGTTTGGTTAGAGTGACGGCCATATATGGTTTAGTTTATGGATGACAAAAGCAACAATGTCCCTAAAGTATGATGGAGAATTTCTGCATATTATTTATGATAATTCGGATATATATTTATTTATTTTTCTTTTTTATGTGTAATGATTAGATGATATCGTCATTTATGAATTCCTATTTTTTTATCAAGCTTAAGAGCTATTTTTTCTCCAAAATGTATAAAGGATCACTAAATGCTAGCTAATGTGACAAGAATTAATAAATAGATTACAAACTATTAAGGTTTATTTGTATTCTTATAAAATTTGACAAGTTAATGGTTTTTAACAAATATTAAATAAAATCTTGAAATTATTAAAAGGATATTCAAAAAATTTGCTTACATATATTTAAGAAGTTATTATTGTAAAAAATGTTAGTTTTCTGAATATAATTATTATTATAATATTAATTTAAAGTTTATTATTATTACAATATGAGTTAAAGATTGATATAGAAATATATAAACTTCAAAAATTAAATCCGTCTTTGATGCTAAAATGAACTTTCACAATCACTCTTATCATAATCATCAATGTCTGCCACTACACAATTACTATAAAAGTTGTCAACCACCACCGTCCACCACCATATATCTATAAATCACCGTCAACCACCACCGTCCACCACCATATATCTATAAATCACCATCGATCATCACAAATTATCAACCATTACTATCACTAGATATATATACAATCAGAATCACCATCAATCACTATCACTTTCAACCATCATCACCAATCACTATTCGCTTCCAACTGACATTACTAATCACTACTACATCTAATCATTTTTACGATTAGAATTATATCACTATTGTCATTCATTATCACAAACAACTATGTCAAGCAAGACCACCACTATCAACTACCATCATCGACAATTCACCAACACTACATTCATATACCAACAATCACCTCTACCATCTTAACTAATACAATATACCATCAGCCACTTATTTGAATCTTGAGATAATTTAAAATTAAAAATACGTCAAAAATATGATCAAATATCTTTCAATCTTGTGATCTTAAACATGTCAGGCGCAAAAAAAATATTAAAAAGTTGCTAATTAAGGATGGGAACATCCCTTTTTTTAAAAAAAAAAAAAACTAAAAAAGATATAATTTGAAACAAAATAAATAATTAAGATATTTAAATATATGTAAAACTTTTCACTGTGAATAAATATACTTTAATTAAACACATTTAAAAAATACTTGAATGCTCCTACTTTTGGAAAATAGAAATATTATGACCACAAGAAAAGTTGTGTTCCTTTAAAAAAAAAAATCCAATTCGCCACAAATTGCAAAACATTTGTCATGTTATCAACACATGTTTGAAATAATAATACCAAAACATAAATCCTTGCATCATTATGTTTTAAGTTAAAAGTAGATATGAGAAAAGGACTTGAAGATATTCTTAATTCATGTGTAACTTGACAAATATATAAAGGTAGGCATCATTTGATAGAGATAGGATCACTAATCAACAAAATGTAGAAAAAAGTTGTAAAATTATTGTAAGTGGAGTTTCATTTTACTGGCTGAAGAATGAATTTGAGGGCCACATTGAAAGTGCAAATAATTAAATCTACCATTATATATATACTTAATACAAACCAAAGTATATTTTATTTAATAGGTAGCAGATTCTGAATTGTCATTAAGGAGTGTCAATAATTATAATAAAACTTTAATTATAGGGCTAGTAAAATGAAAACACGCGACCTTTAATTACTAGCTATACTAAACCTTTAACTTGATATATATATATATATTTATATATATAATTTTTCGATAAAATAGTATAACTTGAAAGTACTAAGATAAGGGTGGGTCCGCCCCTTCATTTAATGCTAATTATAACCTCTATGTGGAACTTATTTTTATTATTCAGTGTTGAGTATTCGTATTTTGATCCATATAAAAATTGTTTCTTACAAAAAAAAACTAATTATAATATATTTTTAAAAATTAAACTCTAAATTTTTAATCAAGTGTAGAATGTCATATTCATTTTAAAGGGTGCAAAATAATCAGAGCTTTTCTTTTTTTCATTATATTTATGATTTGTCAAAATGTATTATATATGGTTGTTGTGATAGGTACATAAGTTAGTGGGAAATCTACCATGATAATAAAGTAGGATTAACTAAGATTTATAGAAATATACACTTATGGTCAACAAATGTCTAGATAGTTCTTCCTCTTTTTTTTTTCTTTTATTGATAAGGAGATTTATTATTATAAAAATAAATTATTTTTTCCCCTCCATTATATGCCAACCACATTTGAAGTGTATATATTTAGTATAAACTATATATTTCTTTAACTAGTTGATGGAAGTATTTAGAGTCGTAATTATCTCCCCTATTTTGTTTGCTTTTTCTTTTTCTTTAGTTTTTTAAGAGTTTCACCCCAAACTTTGTAGTAATTAAATAATTGATATATTTATGTTATTTGAAGAAAAAAAATTAACACACCTATATTGAAATTTTGTATTCGTCTCGGATTTAAGTCAACAAATAATCTTTAGATGGTTAAAGGAACCTGATTTTGTTATTTACATGCAAAAATATAAAATAAAAAATAAAAAAGATTGAAGAAATCTTACCTAATTGGATACATGAGACAAAATCTGAATTAAGAATTAAAGGTCTTCTTTGTCATCTCTTTCACACACTAAGATAAGTCATTATCAATCAATTAATTGTTAGGATCACTTTAGCACACGTTAATTAGATATGATAAATATCGTGATTAATTCTTTAATTAACATATATTTTCAAAGTAAACCATAGGAAATACGGTTTGTTTGAAAAGGTCAGAAATTGATTTTCCAAATACTCCTTTCATTTATTTTTACTCAACACGTTTCAATTCGTTTTAATATTGTCGATTTGACTAATCTTCAAAATTAAGTTATATTAGATCAATTCAAGACTTTAAATTTTTAATTTATATTACACATTTTGTGACGTGTACAGTTATGTAAGAATCCCTTTTTTTAAGGGATAATTGTATATAATAGCAAAAATAACCTAAAATAAATAGAGTAGCTACTGTTAGATTTAATTGTGCCCCATAGTAAACATTTGCCAAAGTTTGCCAGTCGCCTCTCTCCCAAAACCCTCGCTCGTCACTCTCTCATTCTCGCTCGCCACTCTCCCTCTGCTCGCCTCTCTCGCTTTATACAGCAGAAGTGTATAAATTGTCTTTCTGTTTTGTATAAAATAAGAGAAAATTGTATATACACATGCAAAAACATATATCTTTGTGATAAACACTTAATTATACAATTTACAAACATTTTACTTCGATTCAATTGTATACAAATGCAAATTTATATAAATATTGCAGCGAAAAAGGCCAGCAAATTATACAATTACAGTGAAATACAATTCTCTCTCGCTTTATACAACAAAAGTGTATTTGTTTCTGTTTTTATATAAAAAGAGAGAAAAACATATGTCTTCTTCCTATACACTTATAATTATTCAATATAAAAACATTTTACTTCGATTCAATTGTATGCAAAGCAAATTTTATAAACATATTGCAGCAAAATAGGCCAACGAATTATACAATTGTAGTGAAATAGGCCAGCGAATTATACAATTTCAGCGAAATAGGCCAGCGAATTATACAATTTACGTGAGCGAATCATACAATTGTATATGTATAGCGAGGCCAGCGAATTATACAATTTAGGCCAGCAAATTATACAGTTGTATATGTATAGCGATTTATACAATTATATATTTGCTATGGAGCACAATTATGCAAACTTTACTATAGCATACAAATATGAATTTTTTGTTTGCTATATGTGAAAGTTGCCCTTTTTTTAATTGTTTCCTATGGATAAGCTTGCAATAAGATTTAATACGAAAAGAAACTTAGTACAAAATAAATGTATCACAAAAATTATCATTGTATCAGAATCTTAGAAGAAATTTAGTACAAAATTAATGTATCACAAAAATTATCATTGGATCAGAATCTTAGTGGGCCTAGAAAGAATGGCCCAGTGTTGCAGGTAGGCCTTAAATAAACAAATACTGTTTAGCAATAGGAAACTTACATAAATATACTATAAATAAAAAATATTTATGATTTATTGTATTAATAATTTTTTTCTCACTTGATCACTTTTAATATATTTATAATACACTTCTAATTCATATTACAAAGAATAATTTATTATTCACATATAATACAAGTTTTATTGATGAATCACACATTTTAATACACTTCTTACCAACCAAACATAATATATTTTAAAAACAGTTATATTACATATATATATTGCATACTTAATTTATTTTCATACATATTGCAGATCGAACATAGTATTGCTATAAATGACAATAAATAAAAAGTATCGCTGAGATCTGTAATTACTTATTAAAAGACACTCATCCAAATAATTTTTCCTTTAGCGATCATCATCTATTGGGCTATTGGGCCACAATTCATGGATCCAATTTCTGCTGATAACTGGGCCATTGGGCCTCTATATATAGCAATGAGAATATAGTATGAATAACTTTCATAAAATACGCTAGTATATGTGTTAATTATTCGATGTATCGATATTTTTAATTAGTAATTACTATATCTTGTCAAAGTTACCTTTCGATATATTTTATTTGTCTTTAAATACGATGTATTTATTTCTATATACATTTTATCTAGCAATTTTTTCTATGAAAAAGGTTAGCTGAAGATTCTTTCACAGACAAATGTCTATATTAACAAGGATTAGTTAATTACACATTACGACGGTCTTTTTAAAACAATCTCTTTATCTCAAAAAAATAATATTTTTTTCGTTTAAAAAAGAATGATTCTATTTCTTTTTTAGTCTGTTTCACAAAGAATAATCCCTTTCTTTTTTTGGCAACTTTTTAACTTTAATTTTCTACAGTGACACGTTTAAGACCACAAGATTAAATGACATTTTGATACATTTGATATAACTTTAATTTAGCACCACAAGTTTAATAAGTCGTGTTTCTTTTCTTAAACTTCATTCCAAGTCAAACTAAGTCATCCTTTTTGAAATGAAGGGCAGTAATAAAAACAAGTCAGCACACACTCTATTCTTTTCAATTTCATTAAATATATTATTGTTAGAAAAATAGTTTTACCAATTTCTTGTTCATATTTTGCTACTATCTAATATGCTCGATAGTAATGGAGTCAGAATTTTCACAAGTTTCCGATGAAAAAGCTTAGGAGGAAATCTCCTTCGGTCCCTGTCATCGGGTAAACTCAAAAATAACAATGTAATTATATATATTTTTTTTAATTCATGTGATATTTTTTATTTATCATAGCCAATTTGACCAATTTTAGAAGTCATTAAATAAAAACAATTTACTCTTTGGAGTCACTTATGATTTGAGCTTAGGACTTCCATGCATGTTGGAGGTCTCAAGTTCGAAACATCTTACTAGCGAAAGCAAAAAGTTTGTCTTATGATCGAGCTCGTTATACCGGACTTATCCAATACAAATTACTTTTATTTTATCACGTACACACTCAAAAAATAGTGTAACATACATTGACTTTTTTCTCTTGTACCAATAAAATTTAAAAAATTATTTTTAAATATTATTTAAATTTAATATAATATAAATCTTTAAAAATAAAAATATCATATAAATCGAGAACAATCGATATATGACTTTAACAATGTACAACACCTGAAATTAAAGGATCACAGATTCACTGTAAAAGTTTAGAAACCCAATACCAACAAGTTACTGATCATTATACAAGTTATATTATGAGTCTGAAAAATAAGCAGAAAAGGCAGATGATTATAAAATTGAGTAATTTTATTATTATTTATTTTATAGTATATAGTATATTGAGAACAAGATCTGCTATTTTAATTAATAAAAGGTATCAAATATGGGAGGCAAAGTCTGTTTGTTTCTTAAATTCATCAAATATTTATCACCCATGATGTGATCTCAATTTCTTATATTCAGTGAGTTGATTCGATAAAAAATAATATTAATAATTTAATAACTTTTGATAAAAAAAATATTATTTTAAATAGAGTATTTTCTTATATATCATAATTTTTTTTACACATTTTATAGTTTTGATGATTTAAATTTTATTTTATCTAATTATCTGATAATAACGTTAAGGGATCGTTTGATCTAAGACAGACATCTCATTATACTATGTATGTAATTTGGATTGATTTAAACTAATAAATTGATATCATAATTTATATAATGTTTAATTAGACGAGTATGAAAATAATAAAATCGATTATATGTATAGAAGGTTTTCTTCTTTCATCTATATTTACTACCTCATTTACCCTTTTCTCCTTTCCAAATTTTTTTTATTTGTCACTATACTTGATAAATATATATTAATTTTACTTGTTCAATTCAGAAATTCAATAAATTATTCATTAGTTATTTTTATTATATCAATTATGATAATTTTTAAAATATTTAGAAAGCGTTGAATTTATTATATTTAAAGAGAAATTTTATATAGATTGTTATTCTATTTACTGTTCTTAAAAGGCGCGTCAAGTTTAATACTCGACGATAAGTAAAGATGAACAAAGGGAATAGAATTAAATTTGTAACCCTATTAGGGTCTGTGTTTGGACATGATTTAAAATTGAAATTTTGTATGGACATACAATTTGAATCTCAAAACTTACTTTTTCCATTAACATAAAAATCACATATTTTATGAAAATTATATTTAAAAAATAAGTAATTATAATCTTTCAAAATGAACAAATCATAATTCATAACAAAAATACAGTGATACACTACCATAAGGTTTTTTAAAACTTTAAATTTATATCCCAAATTCTAAGATGAAATTAAATAGTTCGAGTATATGTTATCAACTTAAAGATTTTAATTCAGATCCATTTCATATGCGCTCCGTTCACACATATAAAAATTTGCTCCATTCTATATTTAATAATATCAATCCCGCTCTACTATCATCTCTAAGTGTATCAATGCATCACGTACGCTTATAACATTCAACCTCGTGAAAAAAGAAAAATTGAAACACACAAACTTTAGATTATCTTATTAATTCTAATTATAATAATCACAACCATAACAAATTAATTTAACTATAAAAGCTTATAACTTTTTCCCTTTTCAATTGTTAGGTCGTAACGTGCAGTGTACATATCAAAATCTTGCGTGCCCAAAAAGTTGTGTTTTTCTCTGTCTTAAAATATTTATCGTAATTATTTACTTATATATCTCTTTTAAGAGAATTATTTATTAAAGATTGATTTGATTATTTTGTTTTTACTTTTCTCTTACAATATAATATGTTCATTAAATATTTTTTATTTATTAATTTTACTTTAAAATATTTATATTTTTCAAAATAATTTGAAAATAACTAAAAGGGCAAAGTAAAAATGATATTCACTTTATATCTTAATTTTTTAAATAACTATATATTAGCTCAACAATTTACTTATTTTAAAATAAGAAAGACGTATAAATATATAACACCTTGTTATTTTGATCCCGAACAACTGTCAATATGATTCAAATCATAATATTCCCTCTGTCCCTATTTACTTGTCCACTTTAGAAGTGGCACACATATCTAGACTTTAATGATTAAATCATAGGTTAGTTACAATTTTATCTTTAACTTAAAAATGCAACTCTCCAATTATAATAAATGTATTTTTTGGTTTCAAAAGTGTATTATAACTTAGTAATACTAGAAATTTTCTAAAATTAAATAAGGGCATATTAGAAAAAAATTATTATCCTTTATTATTTTGTTAAAATGAACAAGTAAATAGAAATAAATATAAAAGAAAATATAGACAAATAAAAAGAGCCCGAGGGAGTAATAAATTTATAAGAATAAAAAAGGAATGGGAGATATTTTAAAAATTGTGGTATTCAATTTTGGAAAATGAAAGTCTCATCAATAGGGCACAAACTTTTTTGCTTTTTAACTTTTAAAAAATGGTATATAGGGCAAATTGAGATATTGTAAATCAACCACACAATGTAGCCAATGAATGACATGATTTTTTAGTATATAGTTCAATGAATAAGGAATGCAAATCTTTTTTTAATTCTTTTTTCTCAATAATAGTACAAAAATGCCAGCAAAATTTTCAGAATTTAAAAGCTGGATTTTTCTTTACCAAAGGTTTTAGTGGATATTTAATTTATTGAACCTTCTCATACCTACCATTTTTTTAAACTTTTAGCTAGGCTTTTTATGGAGATTTTCTTTTTTAGGCATATGGAACTTTCATTCCTTACTAATAATTGTTTGGCACAATTACTTTTATGTGTGATATTTTATGTATGCGTGGGCGGTAAAGTGAGTTGTTGTTCGGATAGTAAGTATTTTTTATTTTTGTTTTTGAGGTGAAGTTCGTTATCATAACACATAAATTTACATTTTAATTTGAGTTCAATTAATATATATATATATATGTTCCTTTTTAATTTTGGGCGTACACAAATAGATACTTAAATTTATATGAAGTTCGAATGCAAGTAGATACACACTGCTTACGTGACTTCTCACAAGAAATTTCATGCAGAATGTCTGTGTCTACTTATTCAACTTTATACAGATTTAAGTGTATACTTATTCATACTCACAGTTAAAGAAACATGTATTACTACATAAAAAATGAGCTTTAGCAGCAATTAATTAGTAATTGCTGCTAAATATGTGTTTTTAGCGGCAATTAACACTCTTTGTATATGTCCCTAAAGGCTTTAGCGATATTTGATCTAATGACATTTAACTAATGCCGATAATAACTTTAACACGTACTTTTTATTAATGTGTCTATTTATTGTTGCTAAAAGTTATTCTTTATGTAGTGTATGTGGGTATGATGAATGTACGCATGCAAAGGCTGTCTTATGCGATACGAATTCAAATTAAACGATTTTTTTTTTCAAATACCGAATATTTGATCCAAACAAAACAAAATGTGATCGATCTTTTTTCAATTTTTCGTGGCAAAAGCTAAGGGTTTTAGGAAGTACAAGAACAAATGCTTAGTATTTGGTTAGAATCAAACCTTATCAAATTAAACACTTTTAATTTCAAATAGAATCACTAAAATTATATTGTATTTGGAGGATATTAATGCCTAATACGGTTTACCTTTTTAATGTGATTTACGGATTATCATATTTGAGTGAAATTTATTCAAAAATACCGACTTAGAAAAAAAATCAACTTTATAATAAAGGATTTCATTGACTAACAAGTTTGGAAAATCTATAAACAAATAATAGCTAGTTACGTAATGTTAGTAAAATAAAGCAATAAAGATTGTATAAATAATAATACATACGTCACATCACATGAAATTTTGAAGAGAATATTAGTTTAACAAAAATTACTTAACGTACGATGTTCTAATACATCAATTGACCTTATCTTTATAATGAGAAGTCCTAATCGACTATATACATCATTCATAATTTTAGATCATAAATTAGTTTTTATTTTTTTCTCTCGTACTCAATATCTGCTTTAAAATTTGATTAATCTGAATTCGTTTTACAAATCTACACTTTGTTAGTAAAACAATTTTTATCATAGATGACATCAAATAAAGAACTTATTTATATCTCAATACATTGCTTAATAATATATGTTATTTTTTAATACTTGATATAGTATTAGGTACGCATATAACATTATCTTTTATATAATAATTTATTATTCAGTCACAAATTATTTAGGTGTATAACACGTACACCAAGTTAATACATTAAAATTAGCAAAAAAATATCGATTGTTTTAGCTAATTTTTATTAATGGCCTAGAGTTTAAGTTTATGTGTAATATTTATAGTCTTACATTAATTACTTACCAAATTGGTAGATTTTAGCTCTCTATCCATTATCCACGATCGAATCGTGCAAATACCTACTATAATATTTAGATAGAAAACTCTTACCATTCGATTTTAAATAAATATTGTGGAAGAAAATCAAAATATAAAATAATGACCGAAAACTTCTCAACCTCAATTTCCAATATAAAATCCTTGAAGATACAATGAAAGCTTTTTGAGAATGCCATGAAAACCTTTTATAGGAATTAGTCTCAATAAGTACAGTAGCTTCTAAGAATATGAACAATAGGAAAACAAAAACAACTCTCGCCAACACAAGGAAGAGACAAGTAAAATTTGTTGGAGATTACCATCGTCTTCACCTATGAAATATTATTGAATCCTGCGTCAGACTTTGTCAAGTGGCATAGCAAGAGTAGCATTTATACAATCAACATGTACTGGCAGACATCATCAACAATCTGAATCCAGTACATAATAAGAGTAGTATCAATACAAAAATGGAAAACTTTTCTTAAATGTTTGTAGTATCTTATTTGTAGAAGTGGACTCTAACAATCATAAATAAGTTGCCAATGACACAACTTCATAGACTCTCTAAGACACTTGAACTATATGTTTTGATGTCAAGTTTTTCATATCTCGAGCTTATACTCTATGCGTAACCGACATTCCGAACCATCATAAGTCTCAAGCGTCCGGAGGCTACAAAACATATGCGGAAGTTTATAAATATGAGCATGCAATGCAATAACTTCATAGCATGTAATATGCATATGTTTATAAAACAACCAAGGTCGTAACTCATCTGAATATTGTCTATAAAGCCTTTAACATACCGAAAATAGGTTATCGGGACAGGACCTTAGGCTACCTGAATGCTTTACTAATGATATAAACAAACTATTAATTCTCAATATAGATTAGAGCCCTCCGAAAGTAAAGAGATCGCACCAAAATTAGATGAAGGTGATCTTCATGATGTGTTTGTGATCGATCCTGAATATCTAAATCTGTATCATTTTATATGAGTAAAGGAGTTGGAAAGATATAATGTGAAGCGAAAGATGTTGTCAATCATATGTAATGAATATATTTTTGATATGTATATATGCAATGAATATATTTTTGATATATATATATATATATATATATATATATATATATAGATAGATAGATCTTTTAATTATTAAAGAGCTTCCTTATTTTTATTTATTCCCCCGTTGCCCGCTTTAAAAGTTTGTTTGATAAGTATTCTCCTATCTAGATGTTCGAGTAGGTATTTACACGGCCCAGTGAATTTACATCGTGACATTTAAATATCCATCACTATATTACAAGCCCAAAATAAAAATATGAATACGAGACACGAGTGAGAAACCAAAAAAAAAAAAATTCAAGGGCAAAATAGGAAATTCAAAATGAGCCCCATCTTCCACCTTTCAACTAGCTTGCTTATAAACCCCATCAATCTCCTCTTCCCAAGGAAGAATCTCCTTTTCTCTTTCACTTATTTCCTCTTTCATCTACTTATGCATACTCATTTTCTTCACTCAATTTTTTAACTCTTTTTTTTTTCTTGGATAATGGCACTGACCCTTCTTCATTCTCCCCTTAATTATCACATAAAAATTTTCCAAATTTCAAGATTCAATCAAAAAACCCCATTTCCCACTGCTTAAACAAACCCCACATAGTTTTTTTGTTTTCACAATTCTTGCACCTTAGAGAACTTAAGGGTTGAAAGTAAAATAAATATGGAAGTTGGAAGGGTTATTAATGAAAAACTTTCTCATTGTCTCTGGATGTCCAATTCTTCCCCATCTTTTCATGGTAAAGAATTCTTCTCCACCCTTCTAAAAAATATGTTCTTTTTCATGTAATTTTATGAATTTTCGACCGTAACCCTTTTTTACTAAGTGGATTTTTAATACAAATATTGTGTCTTTTGAACTTTAAATGTTATATCAAGGTTATAGTACTTAGTCTTTTTGTTTATTTTAGCTCAAAAGTTGTATTTTTGATGACAAGTGTATGGTTTGTTACTAACATTATTTAACTTTCTCTTGAAAAGATCAGATTTTGCTCAATTGAATGAGTAGATTTTGGGCACTTGTTTTGTTCAATTTTTTATTAAAGTTTGAGTCTTTTTTAACTTTAGAAGTATAATAGCTTTGATTTGGTTGGCTATAGATTCTCGTATGATCGCTCAACTAATATTTATTGTCTTAGAAAGTTACTTCGTTTGTTGAAAAAATTGGAATCAATAAGAAAGGTTACGTTATTGAGTTAATAACTATTAGTTGAGTGATCATCTGATAAATGAACGCTACACGGTTTTGATACATTAGTGACCTTGTTCTTTTCTTGAAATGCTCTGTTTTAGGTTCTGTATCAATGGTTAATTTCGAAGATGTTGGTCGAGGAGAAGTGTCTAAAGAGAGGTCATTTTTCCCAGGAATTGACAAAGAAGAAACTAGCAATGATGATTATGATAGCTGTTATCATCAGCCAGAGAAGAAGAGAAGACTTTTGCCTAATCAAGTTCAGTTTCTTGAGAAGAGTTTTGAGGTAGATAACAAGCTTGAACCAGAGAGGAAAGTTCAATTGGCTAATGAACTTGGCTTGCAGCCTAGACAAATTGCTATTTGGTTTCAAAATAGGCGCGCTCGATACAAAACTAAAGTACTTGAGAAGGATTATGATGCTTTGAAAGCTAGCTTTGATAAGCTTAAAGCTGATTATGACACCCTTTTCAAAGAGAACGAGGATTTGAGAAATGAGGTATCTTGATCATACTTCATTCTTCATTAGCATTAGAGTTACTTCCAAGGGGTTTGTTATGTATCGTTGAGGAAATGAGTAGTTGCCGCTTACATGGTATTAGAGTCAGACTCATTCGTGTTCTTTGATTTGTCCAACCTAGTTGTGTCGGGGTGTTAAAAGTTGAGGAAATAGATTGTTGTCTTGTTAATGGTCTTTAAACAATCCGATCACCTCGAGAGTTAGCTTATTGGATTAAGTTAGGCTTCAACATCATTTCCTTAAGTTGGTATTAGAGTCGGACTCGTTCTTGATTTGTCCAACCTAGTTGTGTCGGGGTGTTAAAAGTTGAGGAAATAGCTTGTTGTCTTGTTAATGGTAACAAACTTGACCTCGAGAGCTAGCTTCTGGGATTAAGTTAGGCTTCAACATCATTTCCTTGACTTGGTATTAGAGTCAGACTCATCCTTATTAATGGTTTATCCATAGGCATGCCGGGGTGATAAAAGTTAGAGTGAATAGCTTGTTCTCTCCTTAATGGTCTTTGAACAATCCTCGCTCGAGAAGCTAGTTATTAGAGTAAGTTAGGGCTCACCTTCATTTTCTTAACATGGTATTAGACCCAGACTCATTCGTAGGCGTGTTAAGCGTTATAAGATAACGAAATAGCTTGTTGTCTTCCTAATGGTCTGTTTCAACAATCTTCACCTCTAGAGATAGCTTCTGGGGTTGAGTTGAGTTACCGATAACGTCCATTTTCTTAGCGGGGTTTCTAATATATTCTTTGATTTTGTTGAATAGGTCCATTTGCTTACACAAAAATTGCATATAAGGGAGAAAGGAAAGGAAAACTCAGAGCAAAGTGAACCAATTAGTCCAATAGACACACAAGAGGCTCAAAAAGCAACAACTCCAATTGTTGTTACCTCAAATGTACCAAAGTTAATGTGCAAACAAGAAGATGCAACATCAGCAAAAAGTGATGTTATTGATTCAGATAGCCCACATTACACTGATGGGAATCATTCATCAAATGTATTTGAACAAGAGCCATCTGATTTTTCTCGAGATGAAGATGACAACCTAAGCAAGAACTTTCTATATTTCCCCGAAATCGGAGATCAAATTCAAGCGAATTCATGCAATTTGAGTTTCCAAATTGAAGATCAACCTTGTTGGTTCTGGCAATATTGAGTTGTTAGGTTACAAGATTTGGCTCGATCCTACTTTAGATCAGTATAAATCCCACAAGTGGAGTCTGAAGATAATTATATGTACGCACGTACACAAGCAAGCGCACAGTCTTGTCTCTATCCTGTATAGGTAGAGAAACTATTTCTGATAGATCTCGTACGACTCTAGTTGTCCAAACTCCAAAGGCATTTGCTAAGTTTCTTTGAACAATAATATGTTGTACATAGGATTACTAAGTACTACTAGTTTGACTATATGAGGTGTCTTTTAGACTCTTTTATTAGCTTTGTTCCCAAAAAAAAAGTTGTGATTGGCCTTTTTATTTTTACTTTAGCTTAAAAACAAATTGTACTATTGCCTTTTTTTTTCTTCTTTCTTTTTCAGTTAATTATGATGAATTAAACATAGGTACAACAAGTGATTTAGTTTGTTTTTACTACTTTTTTTTTTCTAAAAAAAATAAAATTAAAGTTATATTGGATCCTTTGGCCTTGTTTAGAAAAGGTTATATCATGACAAGTCATTTTCTAGTATATGTACAAAAGTAAACAAAAGCATGTGCATTTTTCTTCTAGTGGGAAAAGAAGGGGTTTTGAATAGAAAACTATGGACTAAAAATAAACCCCTTCTACAATGGGAAAAACCATTGGATTATATTAGGTATTGGTCATGTATAAAAAAATAAAAGTATAGTTTTTAAGAAGTTTTTTGCTTTTAGTCTAATAAATCGAGTTCATTTTATATGATCTTGTTTGACTATTGATTAAAAAAGATATTAGAAAAAAAAATTTGGATAATGTATTAAAAAGGGTTATTAAAATTTGTAGTTTGAATTGACATATTATTTAATTGAATAATACATAAATATATCTTTTAACTTGACTTAATTCAGTTGAATTTCTATATTTTCTAACTTTGAGTGTGGATAAGTACGCAATTAAACTCGTATAAAACTGAATCAATTGACACATTCGTTCTACATGACTATTTTGTGTCTTATGTGGTGTCCTAGATCACAATTTTGTATAATTATGTGATTGTCATGATGCATGTATTATGTCACATACGACGTTTGTGTCTACTTGTTCGATGTTATACAAATTCGGATAAGTACCTATTTGTGCATATCCAAAGTTGAATGTATAAATATCAGCTGAAACCAAATTAAATAACATATTTGTGTATATATGTATGTTTAATTCTGTTATATCTGACATTCAATTTTGAATATATATTTAAGTAGACACTTTTAAATCTGCTTAAATTTATATAATATTGAATAAGTACGTACACACTTTAATGATTGTATTTTTTTGAATTTGAAAATATTTAATAGGTGTTTGTATATGTAATTTTATTTCGTAATTTATAATTATAATGAAATCAATTGGACTATACAAAATAATTACAAAAAGACATCAGTATTAAATAAACTATAACAAAAAAATTATATTCATAAACAATGAAACAGAAAATATTAGTATTTTATTTTCTCCCTAAACCTTCCAAGCATATATATATTATTTAATTTCTAGAAACGGAAAACACCAAAAAGAAGTTAAAACTAACCGCAAAACAAGATAAAATAAGAATATTTTGCGATAATAAATAAAATAATTTTAAAATTAATCAATATTTCAAAAAAACTATATTAAAATTATTATTTTTATCTCACGTATTATAGCTTAAAAAAAAGTAAAAGACAAGATAATACCCTTGTAAAGTCAAATTTTGTGGATGATTGGATTCAAAAGTGTATTTTAATATAGGCAATGACTTTTTTGTTGACAATCTCTTTTACTTTAATTAACTTTATAAAATGGACGTTGTCACACACCCCATAAGTTTAATATTTTTTAATTAAAGGAATCAACCATTTTTTAAAACATGAATATCTTTGATGATGTATTTCTTGTTACATGTTAACATGTGTAATTTGTACTATTGACTTTTTCAAAAAAAAAATTGTTATAATATATTTTAATTGCTAAAATTTAATCATGGTGTTTATTTTAATATTTTTTTTTTAAAAAAAAGATAGAAATCATGTTGCTTCGAAGGAACAAATCAAATGAAATATTTATATTCTCAAGTTCATTATCTTTTTTGTTAAAATCAAATGAATTCGAGGCGTAAGTAGATGGATTGAGTTAAACTTAAATGGTAAAATATGAATGTGTTGGATTAAACTTGAGAGGATAAAAATGAATAGGTTATTGATTCGCCAAAAGGTTATTTGAGCTAAAATACTGATCAGAATTCAACTTGTTTAATTATTGTGTTTTAATTTTTTTATAATTGTGTTTATATCTAATAAAACTTTTTTTCTCTATTATAACACTAAATAACATATCAAATAAATAGAAAATCAACTATTTATCCATCGAGCTATATTTTTATAAGCTAATTTTTAAGGCCTCTATTTAGAAACTAACCAAACACTAAGCTTGTAGTGTTAATTATTAAATTCTTGAGGAATCAAGTTTACTTTTTAGATAAACCAATAACTTAGAGACAAACTACATGATAATATTTAGTAGTCTTTTAAGATTTGATCAGTACTTTGTGTAGTCCTCTTTATATTTATTTTCCCCTGTCTTTTTAATAAAATATTTAACATGATTAATCAGATTCGATGTTGATTTTGTTATTTTGTAAATTTTCACTAACACTCGATATGAAAGGAAATTAAATTTAGCGTCATTACAAATAGTTTAAATAAATTTTGATAAGACTATTTAAGTTGGAATGAAAAATACAAAATGCTTGTTACGTGACAAAATTTTCATATGTGCTAACTAGATTAAGATATTGTGTTATCAATAAATAAAATTCAAAAAATTAATAAAAATATAAATTTTTAGATTAAAATTTTGACTCTCCGTAAAAAGTAAAAGAGTGATACATTAGAAGAGATTTGTGATTTTAAATATGATAGAGAAATAGTTGCAACTCATGATGACTACTTGCATTAGGCATATATCATATCTATATACTTTTATGATATGTCATTGTTTTTATTCAAATATGTGGCTCTTAAGTTACTTAATTGATTAAGCAAATTAAGACATCTTTTAATTGCATTTGTTTACTTCAAATCAACAAGTTATCTTTCTTTGTTGATGCAAGTTTTGTGGATGAGGAACAACTTTGTACTAATTTGCTTATTTAAGAGCTTGCGTAACTTAAAGAATATCATGAAATGGCCCTTTTGGCTTCATGTTCAAAGAACTTCTAACATGTGGAATTATGAGGGAAACTAAAATTAATATCAGTCGGGTTTGAAAAAGGATCGTAACTAAATGATAACTTTAGAAGTTTAAATAAATTGTATGTGATTTATTTTAAGATGATGACTCGATTCATTGAATGTATATGTATTTGCGTGAGCCAATATATAAGAGCATTTCATGTTAGCAGGGTTCGGAAAAAAACTGCACCTGAAATGATAAACTTTATCAAATAGCATAATGATTAAAAGAATGTGATCTTTCCATAATTAGAGAAAACTTAACATTAGGTTTCTATTTTATTCTTAATAAAATGATTTATAGTCACACAAATATTTAAGATTTATTTTAGATCACAAGTTTTAAAATATCAATCTTAGATCAAATAATACTACGTAAAGTAAGAGATAAGATATTGATTAAATAACAAATTAATTTAATTATTATTTATATATATCCAGTAAATATTTTGAATATATAAATATAACTTTGTGTTGCATTAGTAGCTAGAATTTAGCTCCAAATAGAAAAGATATCTTTAATTTTAAAATATTAAGCTGAATATATATTTTTGAAGTTAGTTATATAAAAAAAAAATTACACGTGTTTCGAGTCATAGACTTAAGGACATGAATCAAAAGTGAATTTTAAAATTAGTTTCTAGAACTTTATGTATTAAGACTTTGATATTCTTAAATCCGATAATAGTTATTTACTATTGATTTTACATATTTTTTCAAAAAAAAAATTATAGATTCAAAAAATAATTTTACTATATCATTTTTTGAATATAAAAAATGCAATAACTTAAAAAATAATTATAATTAGTGATGAAGATAAATTAGAAATCAAGTGTAAAATTATCTATTAATTTTATAAATTGAATAAGTATTGTTCGACATCCCAAAATAGAATAGTAATTATTATTAAACGGAAGGAGTAGAAGACAGAGGATTCAAGCGCTCACTTTTACTTGTTATGTTTATATTAAATTAAATAAATTTAAAAATTTAGTTAAACGGATTCTTGTAAACAAAACAATATGACAATAAAATACTCAGTAAAATCTGAAAGGATAAAATATATACAAACCTTATCACTATCTCATAGAGTTAAATTAGCAAAATATATGACAAATAAAAATGAACAGGGAAAACCAAAAATATCTGTATACATTATATATCGACAAGTAAAATATCGACAAGTAGGAAACAGGATGTTACACGTGTCTTTCTCCTCAGTCAGATGCCACATAAATAAATGAAAGCCCAATGGGCCCATCACAAGATGCCAATAAGTTGATGTTGATGGGCCGAGCAACGTGGCGGGGAACACATGGAGATAGTGGGCCCATTTGGGCCCAATAAGTCGCTTTCAATTATTACTTTACAAAGGCTATGTGGATAAGCATGTAATTGGGGGCCCATAATTGATGAAGAAATTGGGCTTTTGTTTTGACAAAATTGGGGAAGTGTCCAAAAGTGGAAGGGCCTATTTTTATTCAGGAAGTGTGTGTGATGTGACACGTATAAGGTCGTTTTCGTGGGACACCTAGGAATGACAATGGGGCGGAACAGATGTAGAATGGGTTTAAAGTAATGTGAGGAGGGGAGGTTTTAAGGTCGTGCGGGACGGGGAGGGATGTGGGGTGGGTTGAAGTGATATTTTTAGAAACTAATGCGGTGCAGGGCAGATTGTGGATCCACGTAGGTTCAAACTTAATTTTAACTTTTTACATGTTACAAGAATAGTAGAGAATTATCTATTAAGATAGTTTATTTAAAGTTACTAAAATATTCAAGGCAGTAGATAAAAATGGTTTAATCAAAACTTATATAGTTTCTTACATGCTTCCCGATTGACCTCTAAAAAATAAAATTTTAAGTCATTATCTATTAGATTAATACATCTTAATGTGAATATGAATCTACTTTTATTAATTTTCTTTGAAGTATTAAACATAATTTTTAAAAAAGGAAAATATTAAAAAAGTATTGCGGAACAGGGTAAAGATTTTGCGGGTCGAGCTCAATCCGCTCCCATTGCCATCTCTAAGGACACCACTACCCACGTGCGTACGACATGTCACAAAGAAAGAAAACATTCTATACATCAAAGTTATTTGATAGCTGATTTTTAAATTGTCAACAATATATCATATAATACGATTCGTATTATTTGTATACACGAATAACTTATTTTTTTCTATCTATCAAGGGTCGTAATCAATACATAAGTACCTTAATTTTTTTTATCAACCAACCGAATAACCAAACTGTATTTCTTGGAGTAATGTAAAAACAAACTTATAGCCAAACGCCTCGAAAGAGTTTTGAAATTTGCGATTTAAGATATTTCTTGACGAGTGATTATAAATCACTTTATTAAGAATAAAACGAAATTCTAAAAGCAAATTATCTTCAATTATAGATTAGATTAACAAAAGAGTTTAATATTATCCTGCTTTATATCATTTTGGTTCTAAACTTCCCTTTTCTTTTCTTGACTAAATAAACTATTGTAAGGTGTCTAATAAAATTGGATGGACATTGGACTCATGTGTTTATTTGGACTCACATATATGTTACAACAAGAAAAGTTTTATGTGGGGGAAGCTTTTTGGATTGTGTATTTTGTAGTGCATTTTCGAAGGGTCCAACACAGATTCGACAACAGTTTTGAAAACTCTAGAGCAACATAGTCTCAAACACTCAACACACAAAATTAGAAACATCAGGTGGTTGGTATCAGGTCCTTGATTTGTTATGCCACTAGGCTTACATTTACGAAGAGTGTTAACATGTAGTTGTCACTAGTAATTGCTTCTAAAAAACATATTCAGCGGCAATTGAACTATTATTACCGTTGATTAATGCCGCTAAAGATGATTTTTTTGTGTAGTGAATACATCATTATCAATGTATATAGAAAGTAAAGAGGAAAAACCATAACCAGAAGAATTGGGTGAGACAACTTAATTTGACTTGTTGAGCCATTTTTCATTGAAGAGATGATATGATGGATCCCAATACAAATAATAACAGTATGTGAAGGAAAATTGTTGTACTAAATCCGTCCTGTCCTAGCCTTGGTGGACAGAGTTACCTGGTACATGTTGTTAGTGGGAGGTGCCAGGTACCCCGTGGAATTAGTCGAGGTGCAAAGAAAGAAAAAGGACTTCTCTTTCTCTTCTCCATTTCTGTTCTATCCATAACGGGTTGTACTGATCGCCTCAAAACTTCAACAGAATTTGATATCAGCTTGATGAGCTCATAGAGTTTTTAAGACTTCTAAGGATACTCCACATGAACGTCGAAATAATGAATAGTATTATGCCGGTTATAATGGCATACTTGAGTCCAAGATTCACCAACAAGTTCACTAGAAGGCCAGCCAAGACAACACCAACAAAGTTTGCTGAAACAGCAGACCAGAAAGGCATGTCGAGCACAGAAGCTATAATGGCTCCTGTCCAAGCTCCGGTTCCAGGAAACGGAACTGCCACAAAGAGCATTAAACCAAGCCATTGAAACTCTTTCACAGGACCTGCCTTGTCTTTGGCCCTCTCAAATAACAAATCCAAAAGCTTCGATGCAGATTTGTTCGTTCCAGCAAGGAAAATTGCTAACTTCTTTAAGTAGAGCACAATGAAGGGGACCGGAACCATGTTCCTACAGATTGAGCACCAGTTCTTGATCATTAGCAAACAGAAAATAAGACACACTCCAAGTGCTACCATTTCCACTCATGTCAGGTTAACATGGTCAGTATAGCTTCTGAAGTCTAACTAATGTAAAACAATGGCTATAGAGCTTGTTTGATAGTTACTTAGGGTTTGTTTGGTAGAATGTATAGACGAGTATTCATAGAGTATAATTAGTAATGCTGAGATTATTTCTTATCGGTGTATTGATTGAAGTTTTGTCTTTAACCATACATAACCATGAATTAGTAACTCTTGTATTGCTAATATCATGATTTACTATGTATTAGTTATACACCCTATAATACTGGATATGTGGATGGGATGTATAACTAATACATGTTATACACCCCACAACTAATACAGGTATTGTTTTCTCTAATACATCCTACCAAACGACCCCTCAGTCATTGGGACACATTCTTCACCTTCATGTTTTTCACAGGCATCAAACTTCCAAAAATTATGTTCTCGTCAATGCAACAACAACTTGATTATCAGGTGACAATAGTCAAATCGGATTCAATTGTCAACTGTCCCTATAGAAAACAGGATTGACCAACAAGTCTCAAGGAACTAAAGTTACATCTCTTTTCAAGAATTAGCTACTCATCAAAACACTACCTTTCACTCTCATATAAAGATTATAGCTTCTGAAGTCTAAACTACCAAAAAACAATCATTAATAGACATCATTTTCACAGTAATTGATACTCCAATTACCAGTAAATAACAACTCGATCTTGCTTGTATATACATTTTTAAATAACATCTGAAGTACCAGTAGCCATATTCAAAGTTACAGCACGACAATACTCCTTTTAATTGCAAGCAACATATTTCATGCTGCATAGTTCATAAAACACACTTGAACTTGGCCTGAGTTAGCAAGTAAATACTCCAACTTTCAGTATAGACATCTAGACACCTCAATTCGTTTCCACCCTCAATCGAATACTCCAACATACAAAATGACCATCTATACACCTCCAATATGTACGTGCCACATCAACATCGATTGTCCACAAGACACAATGGGAACGAGTTGGATTGTTTAGTTATCAGTCGAGACTATATATGCACTTTCAAAATTGGAGTGCTACTTGCCAGTTGAGACCAAGTTCGAGCGTATGTTTATTATGTCTAATTCAAACTACAGAACAGCAAGTAAAAGAATACTTCCGAGGATGAAACAAAACATTCAATTCAAGGACTGTAGCAAAATGCAATCTTCCATTCAAATTACTGAATTTAAAGAGAAACTGAAAAACTTACCCAAGAACAGATAAAACAGTCAACACACTAGGCTTAAGTTGTAACCAATAACCAACAGGAATTGCCCCACGAAGCTCAATAACAGGAAGTGTAGCTAAAGCAAACACAACAGCCTCATCAGGCCATCCTGAACTCCTCAAAGCATTAGCAACTTTTACACCAAAACCTGAAGCCCGAATAGAGTCAGCAGCAGCAGCTTTAGCATCCCCAGAAACTGCAAACAAACCAACAGACACAGACGCCCATAACAACACCCAAAACAAGAATTTCAATGGTTTTTCATCATTAGCCAGTAAACCCTCTTCTTCTTCAATTACTTCAAGAAAACTATCAGAAGAAGAAGCTCTAATTAACCTTTGAACACGACCCAGATGGCTAAAAGTTTGTAATATTGGAAAAGATTGAGTCTTTAATTGAATTTTTGGATTTTGATGCAAGAAAGAATGAATCTTGGGGAATGAGAAAGATGGGTTAGTGTTTCTATAAGAGAAAGTCCATAGCTGTGGAGAGTGGGATAAAGAAATAGCCATTTTGGGATGAAAAATGTACTGTAAAGTGTAAAATACAGAGATTTTAGCTCATTTCTTTACACTATTGAGGTGCATTTTCATGGTGAATAATGAACAAAAGGAGGAGAATTTAGGATTTGGTATTTTGATAGGGTTTTGAAGATTTTAAGCATAGGAAATATCATTAGGGGGGAGTAAACTATGTACAATCGATTTTTTTTTTTACGGAATTAATATTTTAAAAAGTCGCTCAATTAATTTAATTATTTTAATATTTTTTTTTGGATGTTCACATGATATTCATTAGGACAAAAGAGTTTACATAAATCTACTTGATAATCTATGTAATGTATATATTGATTTAGAGTCTAGTAGTCAACTCATTTTTGTGCCCCCTAATAAGCTAACATCAACAATTATTGAAGAAACAATTAGTACAAAATTTTTTAAGTAAAGGGTTATACTAGATGAGTGTCTCCCCTATGAGATACACCTATTTTTTTTTTTGTCTATGAAGAAGAAGAATGATTTTAGGAGTATGTATATTATTTATCTATTAAGTTTATATATATTCATGTTGTGATTATATTAAATTTGAATTTACTTTTAAAAAAAATTCAAGTTGATGTAGGTCTTTTTTAAAAAATAACTTTGTATTTATAACTCAAATTCAAAATATTTAGTTGAAAATGAATGAATTTATCACGCGAATATAATTTTTGTTAATTTTAAAAAATCTCACCAACCAAAACTCAAGAACACTTAAAATGTTAAAAAAAGAAACACAAATCATCTTAATTAGTCAAATTCAAATCTTAAATACATTCTTTTTAAGATTTAAATATGTATCTAAATTTTCTTAATGTATAAATTTATATTTAAAATTTAAATTTAATAATCTCAATAAAAACAAATGAACTTCAACTGTTAATAATATATCTTTATTTAAAATAACCTTTATAGTTATACACAACTTTTACCATAAATAATCAAATATTCCATGAATCTAAATAAATCTATACTATTTCAGCATTTTTTAGGTTTCTAACGTAATTTCCTTTTTAATTTATTTCAAAAAAACTCGACAAGCTTATTTAATACAATTTACATCTTTAATATGATTTACGAATCGTACGAAAGAATAAATAGTCGAAGACTCCAAAAGCGATTAGAACCCAAAATCATGGGCCGCAAGAGAGAGAGAAGCCACTTCAATCGCCACGCACCGTACTCCTTCCCCAAGCGCCGCCGTCCAACACCGATCACCGACGATCCATTGCCGGTGCCGGAAGACAACTCATCGACCAACAAGCAACAGCCGGCTACTGTGGTGGTTATTGGTGTTCCTTCTGAATGCTCTGTGCTCGACATTAAATCTCGTTTTGAGATTTACGGATCCATCTCTCGAACTCGTATGGACCCTAATGGTCTTGCTCATATCACTTACCGTTCTAATGATTTTGCTCAATCTGCTGTTGAAGCTGCCGAAGATTCATCTTTTCCCATTACTCTCCACTCCAAGCCTGTACGTCCCTTTCTCCTCTTTTTTTCTAATATCTTCTAATTGTGGAAATTTGTGTCAAGTTTGCTTCTTTTTGTGTTAATTTCACCTGGGTCTGTTAGATGTTTGCAAAATTGAGTCTTTGTTTGCAAATTTGAGTTTTTGAATTTGTTATTTATTGGCATCTTAGGGTGTGCCTAGTGGTCATTAATGTAGTTGAGAGCGGTGAGATCTTAGGTTCAAATCTCAGCATGGAGATAATAAAAACTAGGTGGTTGGTTCATCGTCCTAGCTTTGGTGAGCAGAGTTAACCGGTAGTAGTGATTGTTTCCATCAGTCCTAGCTTTGGTGGACAAAGTTACCTAGTAGTGGGAAGTGACAAGTATCCGTATGAAAGTTGGTAGTGGGAAGTGACAAGTATCCGTATGAAAGTTGCTAGTGGAAGGTGGCACGTATCCCGTGTGAAAGTTACTAGTGGAAGGTGGCACGTATCCCATGTGAAAGTTGCTAATGGGAGGTGGCAAGTATCCCGTGTGAAATTAGTCAGCCGGATATCACGGTCATAAAAAAGTTGTCATTTTTGGAATTTGAAATTGAATTTGGACATAATTTTCTTGGGAAAAAATTGAAGTTATGTGAGTGGAAGTCTCAAAAATTCAAAAATTTGGGAACTTGAAATAGTTGAAGATTAGATTATAGTTTCATGATCAAACGGATATTTGAAGATAAAATTTCAAAAACTAGTCCCAAAATCTATGGTCAAACGCTAGCTAAATTCTTGGTCATAGCTCGGCCAAGAATTTTGGCATGTGGGTGTTACTTTAGCTGGTATAATTGATTTAAATTATATAGATGGGCAATGTAAGGTTGTAGCATGTATACACAGACAATCTATATAATTTTTGCACAATCAAGGTAGAGTAACACATTGTAGCATGTTAAATTCCATCCAAGATGTATTTTTTAAAGTAAAATTAAGAGCTCATGTATTGCGGCATTACTTTTGTTGGGGATGACAGGTTCAGGTAATATGGGCAACTGACCATGCATCGCAGTGGAAAGAAGGTGTGATGAGAAAGGATGAACTATCCACATCAACGGTTGCATCAAAGCTAGTTAAAGCAGAAGTGCCACTAAGTAGGCACGGAAGAAGTAATCGACTGGGATCAGCAATTGTGAACCCCAGAGATGAGGATAATGATAATGCTGGCGGTAATGTTCGTGCACATGTTAGTACAAGGCTGGTTGAGCCTTACAAGGGTAGGGAAATCGTTGCCTATGATGATATTTTGTAACTTATGGTCGTTGTTTGAGGGATTGCCTCACTTGTAACATTAGCTATATGGCTTTAGGTAAATGTTGAGTTTTTATTGCAGATTAGTTGGGTGAGTTCAGTTCTAGTTCTTCTTTCAATAAGGTTCCTATCTTGTTTGTTTTTCTTCTCTGTGGAATACTAGCACTAAAAAACGATCATGTACGTAAATTGTTTTTTTTTTCATTTGAGTATGTAATTCATGTAGGCTTCTCTCTTAGCAAATAAGATGCTGGTCCTTGATTTTGTTGAGAAGATAGATGTTTCTACACTTTAGTTCCTCAATACTTGTACTTGCAGCATACTGCGTGGAAGAAGTTTGCTGCGTTGATGAGTTTTCACATTACATTTTTAGGCTTCTCCTACACAAAGGGGTATGTAGAAGAATCTTCTTTTTCTGATGGCTTTTAGCTTGTGTAATATATAGAAGGCAGCCACATAATCTTGTTGAGCTAATTCACCCTGTGTTAACTATCTTTTCTGGTAAGTACTGATGACACATTTGAAACCTTCTTGTTGACTGTTTTGGAGACATGTATGGGTTATGAGAGTTGAGCATGATGTCTGTAAATGTTGATCAGATGTTTGTGGATGATGTTATTGTCTCGATTTTGAACAGTTTTTACTAGTAATAATGTATTACATTGATATTGAGTGGTTAGAGAGTTGGAGCATTGTATTTTGTTCTTTAAAGATGATGCTTGATTACAGGTTTCTTGTAGTTTGGTGTAGGCCTCCTCACCCTGCTTCTTGCTTTGTCGCTAATTTGGTAAATACCTTTCTTATCCATAGGAAGAAATGTCATTTTGTTTCAAGCATAAGTGATTTATAATCTTTCAATGTTTTCTTCCATAAAATCCTGCCGCAGCAGTACCAATTTAGCTGGGAAGGTTCATGCAAGATAACTTGAAAAGAGGAATATTTTACCTTACTGTCTCTGTTCTGCTATAGATTTGCTATTTATGTTTTGCAGAATTTTACATAAGAATGATTTGCACTAACATCAATTAGAAGGTATCACTGTTCATCCTTTGCTCATTAGGTGTGATCGTCGTAAGGCATTCTCTGGGAATGAACTAGAGAATCAGAGTTAAGAAGAGCTTCAAGGTAACTAGTATCAAATCATACTTAACCTGTAAGACATATGAGGTATGTTGCTTGGACTCTTCAAAAATGTCAACGGTGCGTGTTGGATTCGCCAAAAGTAGTGTATTTTTGGAGAATCCAACATGGGTGCGGCATCAAAAGTGAAGACTGAGGGATGACATAGATGTTGATAAACTACTTTTGACCTTGTTGGGAGGATTGTACAGTTAATGGAACTCATGGGCAAGATGTACTTGTATTGATTGTTCTTTTTAGAGATTCACCAGCCAATACGTTTTGAGTTATAGGCCAATCTATGTTTTTAGTGAATGAAATCATCTTGTTTAGAAGTCAAATATGAGCCTCGTAAATATTCATAACTGAATTTGAAATTCTTTCATCTGTTTTGGGATATAATAAATGTACTTGAGGGGATATATCATAGAGAATTCAGAATTATTGACAAAAATCATATCTTTCACATATAACTTTAGAACGTACTTGTACAAAAATTTGTCAAGGTCTAGAAAGTAAACACAACTGTTATCTATGGAGAAAGGAGAAAAAAACAAAACTCTCTACAACAAATAGGTCTAGTGTTGTACCATTTCTCTGCAGCAGTAACAACACAGCATGATGACTAAGAAGTAGTCATCATTCTAAACTGATACGTCGCATCTTGCAGACGAGGTTAGCAGTAGGAAGATCAAGCTGATTCCCAGAATCTGACTTTATAAGATCCTTGAGCTGATCTTTAGGTGTTGAAAAACATGTCTGGAATGTAGCAAGACATGTAGGAATTGGCATTGATAGAGCTGATAGTACATTGCTTAGATACTCGATATCAACAGAGAGTTGTTGTGCTCCACGATCTGTTATATACTGGATCCCTCGAAGCTGTTCCATGTAAAGTGCCGTGGCACCTTCAGCAACCTTTTCAAAAACAGAGGCAAAGGAAATAACTGTGAGAAGAAACACACTTGGAGACGTGGATTCGTAGAAAGAAAAAAGAAAGCACTCTGCAAAAGTAGTTCCTAATCAAAACTCCGCCTCTACATGGTGGTGTTGCTGACCAGGTGGAATAAAGCTCAGTTGATAGCATACTTGTAGGTAAATGCTTAACACTTGATTACAAAATATATAACTAAAACATATATACCTTGAACATCCATTCAGTTGCAAAGTACTGGGCTTCATCAGCATTGGGATCGCTGTTGGAAATATTCTCTACAAGTGGCTCTAGTTGTTGGGGTAACGTAAGGAGATATTCACCAACGCCAGTCACATAAGATTGTGGGTATGAACTGAAGGTTGGGAGGGGCCTTAGACTATGTTCTTCAACAGATGACCATATGGGCAGCCGTGACAGATCATTGAACTGCTGCCGTATTTTTGAAATAAGAACATCGTAAACAAGCTCATTGACTGCGTCTGAGAAAGCTGTAACTCGTTGTGATGCTACTGGAAGTGCATGGAACCTGGGATCTTTAGACTGCAGAAGGCACAAAAAAGACGACGTCAAAGTGAGATCAAATTTTCATTGTAGAAGATTGGCAAGGATGCATTGAAGGAATAGAATTGCTAAGGAACTCAAAAAAAAAAAGCCAAAACTTCCACATATGTGTAACTATTGTGGGAGCCACTGACCTGCTCCAATAAATTAAGAAGCTTCCGAGCCTTTTCAGGAATATCCACCAGTCTCACAGCTGCCACATCCAAGGCAGCTTTTCGAGCCACAGATAATTGCCCATTTCCATCATCATTGACTATATCTGGCTTGTTCTGATCAATACTTGACCCAAAAACTGAGAAAGAGAGGCTTGTACTCAACCTAGCAAGAGTAGCCTTGAGGGAAGCTTCAAAGACTGAAGATCTGCTGGTTAAACAATCAGCAACAGTAAGGATCTGCAATGCACCTTGAACAAATGACCACTCCTCCTCACTTGATGTGAAGTCAACTTTACGTGCATTTGAAGCTGTTTCCCTTCTTTCTGATCCTGCATCTTTCTTTGTACTAATAGCATCCACATCCAGTCCACAAACAGCTCTCAGTGATTTTACATTCTCCTGCAAAGTGGAAATATACTGTAGCATGACATCATCCAGCACGAGAATTAACTCATCCACCTCAGAGCCACCAGTAAAGTTGATGCATCTTTCAACTGCTGCCTCAAGAAGCAAAATGACTTGTGGAATTGACTCTTCCATCCTTCGTACAGTTTCACTAAGTTCAACTCCCTGGACTCCCACAAGAGTAACAGCAGCTCCTCTGAGATCAAGTCCTGCAATCTCACTAGAGAGAACTGCACGCTCCATCTGTCCATATCTAGATCACAAATTTAAAAGCATTTAGGATACACATACTTGATACTGAAAAGCAGATAACCTTGCAATTACGCTCCAGATCCTCCAATGGCACCAGACGAAGTACTTGAAAAACATGCTGAACAGTCTAACAAAACCACCAAAACCACCCAACACGTTATCTTTACATGTAAATAGTCAATACTTCTGATTGTACCAGGATGATGATATTTAAGCAGGAAACCTCAAGTTAATTTACCTACAAGTTGATACTTACAAATTACAACCAGCTCCACCTATGCTTCATCTAGCATAAAGGTCAAGGATGTGAGAGAAAACAGAGTGATGTAATATCGCATATCACAAGATACTGAGTAGTCATTATTCCTAAAAACACTTCCATAAAAGAAATGAAAGAAGAATCAACGGACCCATATTGCTACCCTCATCAAAAGCACTAAATTTTGCAACTCAGTCACCTAGAAGAGAACGAACTTCTCCAACTCAATAATCTCCAACTTGAAAGGACTACGGCTATGTATACAACTTACGTGATGATGATATTCAACTCAATAATACAAGACTTGAAAGGACTAAGGCTATATATACTACTTACATGATGATGGTACTCAACTCAATCACACCACAAAAATGCGTTTCAATCAAATAAAAGACCTTCGCATGAGAGCCAGTGTACTGCTCCTCAAGAGAAAGCACCAAGAAAAATGAAAAGAAAAAAATTGGTATCTGGACAAGGGGATGCCATATGCAGCAGGAAAAAAATGTGAATTTGAGAAGTCAAAAGGGATAAACAAGAATATTTGCTTTTTGTATGCTTACCGCCTTTTGAAAAATTCATAAGGAAGGTACACTGCCTTCAGAGCATCCAGAAAAACTTGAGGATCGGCATCTGAAAACAGGTGTTGAATGTTCCTAGCAAAGCTCCCTGTTGTATTATGAAGTTCAATAAGGGCTTCCAAATGTTTAGTCTGAATCTTGGCACCTTTTGGCAAATCTCCATTTGAAATGTCAATTATACCTGAAAGTCAATGCAAAATCTGAGGCAGAATGGATGGAAAACATCCAAGAACTTTGTTATCCAGGTATAGCGATAGTGACATCCAAAAACAACAAAATAGGGAAATTAGAGCTGAATCTTGCATGCATAAATTGGTGATAGTGACATCCATGGTTGATTTGCACGCTCAAAACTTCAATTTCAACAATCCATGTATATGACTAGTTTAAGCCATTTATATGCTTGTGAACTAGTTGGACACCAATTCTTCAGAATGTTTGATGAAACAGAGAAGGCAACATCATAACAGAAAGATCAGAAAACACGATAAACTTATGCTTAGATGAAACTACATGCAACTGTGAAAGAGAACAAGAAGTTATTCAGATCATGGTTCTCAAAAACTCCTAAAGAATAATAAAACCTCACCTTTCGCCAAGGTTTTTGTCTCAGTCACGGCATCCCCAATGGCAAGATTGATCTGTGATGCAAAACTCACACCAATAGTTGACATTGCTTCATTTAGTAGGCTTGGTACAAGAGTTCTGTATTCTTCTGGAAAGGCAAACATACACCTGCAACAAAAATATCTATTGTTCACTAGAGGATCATTAAATGGAGATATCAGGTTGTCTCCTCATTTTTATTACGATTTCAGATATCAATTTTCCACGTGTATTTACTCTAGTTCCTGCCACTTCAAGATACCGTGAGCAATGAGAAGCACACCTAAGCACTTTCATGACTGCAATGAAGTACCACTTAACTGAAATGAAACTCCCAACCTGCAATGCACCTAAGTTTCAGTACTTAGGTGCGCCTGGTGCCTCAAGGAAGCCTTTAAAGACATTGTTTAAACCCTGGACCTCCAGGTTCTTACTCTAACGCCTAAACCCAGCCAACAACTCGTTTTGGGACGTTTATCCATTTCATTATAGTAATCTTTTTATTTCCTAAGTTGTACTCGAATAAGAACCAATATCGAGATGTCAGTCTAGAATATAAGAATGCTTAATCAGTAACCTCAATTAAGACAAAATTAAAAAATCTGAAAGCAAGAGAGCATATGACTTCCAATCTCTAGGAGGAAAACAAAGTAGATTTTTCTTTCTTTTTTCATGAAAAAGTACCAAGTGAGTTAGCTGGCCCGACATAAGTTGGTCCACAGTTCAAAACTCTGGAGAATATAGCTTTCCCTCTACCCTGCTTTTACATAAATTCCAGGCAACTAGTCAGTGGCAGGGTTCTAACCCGTGACATGCGCCCCATTCACACGTCTCACATTGTGTCCTTCCACTGAACCAAAGTCCTAGGCGCAAAACTAAGTAGAATTATCTAAGAAAAAGTTGCAGAAAAGCTATTCGTACCACTTCCACTCCTGTTCAAGATAAAGCAACAATTCATCGTAGAAACTAGTCAGCCAACTTGAGAATGATATCATGGACGGTTGAAAATCCTGAGAATTTGATAGTCTATCCATTTCACTTTTTTCATTGGCAACTTTATTGGCCTGCTGCCTCAAGTCAAAATCTTCCCAAAGCCGCTTTATTGGCTTAAGGTGGACCATGGTGTAGTGCATCTCTAACGACTTGAATCTCCCAATTCTCAGAAGAATCGCACGCATTTCTTGGGCAACATCAACCTACAAAATAGCAACAAGCGTTTATTACAGTTCTCTTAAAGATTTATGATGCAAGAATGCATTCATTTAAAAACATACAATATAACCTTTAGAAAAGGATTACAAAGGAGAAAGAGAGCTAAAGTAACCTTTCGATTGCTTAGAGCATCTGTCAGTCGAGGTTGGACAACTGAGTCTAGTCTGTCTTCTAAAACTTCTAGTTGCCTCCTAATATTGGCAAATTCAGCAACCTGAAATTGCAAAAGACTTAATAAAGCAAGAACTATTTCACTGCACATACCACACACATTGGCATGCTATGTAAAAACAAGCAAGTCGAAACTCACCTCTCCAACGGCAGACAAACAGTGCCTCATATTAGCCAGAGTTTCTGCAGCTCGTGGAAGGTCACCACTAGCAAATACCTCCTCCACTGTTGAGCTTAATTGAGTTAAACCAGCAGCATCCTTCAAACCAGAAAATTCAAGTATTTCGAAGTCATAAAATCAGAAAATTAGCATGAAACTGGAATAATTGCTAGTGTTAAATACAGTGAATGATTTCATCTAGAGTTATGAAAATATTACCTGCAATGTCTCATATGCAGCTTCCATTCTCCGCTTGACCGTATCAACTTTTGCTAATGTAGCTACAGATTCAGCAGATGATCCCTCAGCCTGTGCAAAGGAATCAAAGTTATGAGATAGGAAATGTGTCATTGCTTTAATTTCAGTGAAGCAAATGATGCAATAACAGAAAATGTAAAAATGTAGGGGAAAGAGAGAGAACTTTTTTAAGTTTTTGGAGGATGGCAGAGAGAGAGGAGCGAAGGGAGAGAGCATCGTCACGAAGGCGGATGACATCTCGATTAGCGCGGGGGACACGGAGGAGTGCGGCGGAGCTTTGCTCCTCCAGGGAAGCGGCGATCTCTTCAGACACCATCTGAAGCTTCATTTCCAGATCTATCAAGTGTTTGTCCAGTGGATCCTGTGGATGCCGTGACTGGCACGCTGAGTTTATCCATTTTTTCGGATCAAATTTCTCGTCGGAGAAGGAACTCAGATCCACCATCATCGTTGCCGCCGATCACTGGTAATCGCCTTTGCTTTGCTTAGACAACGTCTCAAACCACCACATTTAGGACCTGTTTGGAAAGTGAATTTTTTTGCTTTGAATTTCTGTTATATTTGTTTCACTAATATTTTACCTTGCGAGTTATTTATTTTTATTTAACTTTTAATAAATTATTTTTTTAACAAATATTCTTATAATTTGATGACATCAATATTTTTATTAAACATATACTTCATGTTCATAAATTTTTATTAAAATTTAATAAATTATTTTCTTATCAAATACTTTTATAATTCGATGATATTAATATTTTGTTAAACGTATATTTCATGTTCATATAAATTATGCACTTTAGATTTTATGATTATTTTAATTAAAATATACTATTTTAAAAAATATTATAAGATTAATTATTTTTAATTTAAACAATTAATTTTTTTTAATTTAATATTATCTTGTGATTCTATAGTGCAATTAAATAGTATATAATTATTGAAAATTCTAAAAAATATTTTTTATTTTGATTAACTAATTAAATTGAAATATATTCGGATTTAATAATATAAGTGATATATTATCTCTAAATCCTATTCAAATTTAGAGAGTTTCAACACTTTTCGCTTTATTTTATGTTTCTATAAGAATTCGATTGCAGATAAATTAAGTTTAGTTATTTAAATATTGAGATATTTTTAAGGATATCGATAATTTAAAAATAAAATTAATAATTAGTTTTTAGGTAGAAAGAAACTTCTATTTGATAAAATTTAAAATTAAATATAGATTTACAAATAATTCTCTCTCTTTTTAAGATTATCATAAATCATCTCATTTACTGCAAAATCAAAGTTGATAAAAGTACATGATTGATGGAAGAAACCGAAAGAATTAAAAGCAGAGAAGAAGAAGAAGAAGAAATATGGAGCTGGGGAGCAGGAACAGAGGGACAATTAGGAACAGGAGAACTCCAAGATGAACACAAACCTCAACTCATTCATTCTCTTTCTTCTTTTGGTCCTATTTCTCATATCTCTTGTGGTGGAGCTCATGTCATTGCCCTTACCCCTGGTATGATCTTTTAATCTACTCTCAGAACTTATATTCTTGATGGGGTTTATGGTTTTTCAGTAAAGATGACATCTTTTTTCGTGTGAGATTCGAATTTGTGTATTTATGTGGTTTTTACTTGATGGGGTTTGAGTTTTCTTTTTTTGGTTTGGGATTAGGAGGAGGGGAAATAATTACAGGATGGAGAATCGAATTCTTATCGATATGATGAATGTTCATGTATACAACTAACTGAGCTACTAAGATTTCTCGTGTTTTAAGGTTTTGCAGTAAAGTTGACACCTTTTTTGTGTGAGATTCAATCTGTGTATTTTCTACTTGATAGGGTTTAAGTTTTATTTTGGAGGGTGGGGTTAGGAGAAGGGAAAATGGGGAAAGAAATACATAGTAGAGAATCGAACCCTTACCAACAAGGTGAAAGTTCATGTATCCAACTAATTGAGCTACTAAGATATAGCAGGGTTTAAGGTTTTGGAGTTAAGTTGATACCTTTTTCATGTGAGATTTCATGAAAATATATTGACTTTTTAAAGAAGGAAAAATGAAAACTTTGACAGTGTCTCGCGGTTAAGATGACACCTTTTCGGTGTGAGATTCAAATTCAATGGGACGAAAGAATGAAAACATTGATAGGGTTTCGCAGTAAGGACGACGCAGTATTTGGAGTTGAGCTTCAATCGAAATATTATATCAGAAAAAAGTAAGAAGAGATCTTGATGGGGTTCTGAAGTAAAAATGGTACCATCTTGATGTGAGCATCAATGGAAATATTGTGACTTATTTGTTTTAATAAAAAGGAAAATACTTGATGGTGTTTAGATGAACTTCCACAGAAAGAGAAACAGAAAAAGAACAAGCTTGTTGGGTAAAGATATCATCTTTGGTGTGAGATTCAGTAGAAAGATTTTTACTTTTCAAAGTAAAAACATTTTTGTTGGGGGTTTTGCAGGTGGAAGAGTGCTAACTTGGGGGAGAGGTACTTCAGGTCAGTTGGGACATGGGGAGATGGTTAACTGCTTACACCCAAAGTCAGTAGAGTATTTGGAAGGTATCTTCATTACACATGCTTCTGCTGGATGGAATCACTCAGGATTTGTTTCAGGTTTCATTCTCTCTGCTTCAGCTATCAATCTAATGTGATATTTGGATTGTTATTTTTCGTGCTATCACTTTTTTGGTTCCAAAATACTTTATTTCAAGTTACTCAGTTGGTCGTATTTGAATATTATTAATTATATTGTAATTGGAAGTCCATGCATTGAGATTCCAATTATGTTTCATGAGATTTCAGTTATGTTTTCCTATGTTTTCTCCACTGTCGTAATTCCTTTTTCAAAACTACTTTGATTTATTTCACTTGAGCCGAGGGTCTTTTGGAACTGATGTGGGATTACATTGGATATGTTGTTGTTGTTGAGCTTCCCAAGTTAAAGTTAACTCCTTCACGCTTAGGGTACATTGAAATGTGCAGATACTACAGCAGAAATTTGTATATCCTTGTTCGAAGCCATCTTTGTGCACTAGGTTACTCGTAAAGGTCTTTTCCTGATGATACTGAAAGCTTTTGGGAAACAGATGATATGAAATTTTCCGTCACCATTAATAGGAAAAAAAAGATGATATGAACTTTTGAAACTACTTGTTGGTTTAGTATATTCCTGAATGTTTTATGTTCTCTTGCTGCAATTTGAAGAATTGTGGTATATCACTGGAGAAATCTTGTTTAATTGATTACCTGTTTTAATTTGCCTTTGAGTGTAAATGTTCTACAATTACCAGATACTGGTTACGTATTCACTTGTGGAGATGGTTCATTTGGTCAGCTTGGGCATGAGGATTATATCTCAAGATGTTCTCCTGCACAAGTGTTGCACTTCAAGGCTAGGCATGTCGAGCAAATTGCTTGTGGTATGCGTCATTCACTTGTATTACTAAAAGGTAAAGCAGGCTGAGTATTGCACTTTTTGTCTATCCGGTTATATTAACATTGTAACACTGTTGCTGCTTTCGGAGAACGCTGTGTGCTGGATCTCTGTTCTCATTTGTATAACTGGCCATAGTTTTGTCATATTCCATAATAGTGTGATAGTGCTTTGAAGCTTCTCTTAAAACTCTCGCTAATCACTATATGGGTTATTGCCATGAGCTTGAAATGAAATCAAATTGTTTTGAGTTGTGACTAGTCACAGCAATCAGGCCTTTTAACATTAGAACTCCAGATATTACTGCATGGTTGCCAATAGTTTCTTTATTCTCATTGTGACAACAAAACTACAATTAATTCAGTGTGAAATTCTGCGTTCTCTCTTACAGTTGTGGAAAACGGAGTTCTTTAGCTACTTCTCTACTAAAATTAACATCTGATCTGCACCATCATATCATTAAGCTGGTTTTATGAGATATGTCACAAATATCATAATCCAGTAAGAATAATATAAATGAATTCTGTGTGTCATAGTTAACGACACAATTCAAGAACAGATTACTCGTTATCGTACATTACTTAATAATTTCTATATATCTGGTCTCATATCAGGCAATCACCTTGTTTGGATAGAAAAAGCAGGTTGATTGCTTGTTCATACACTTTTCACTACATAAGCATGTACATTGAATTTGTTGAAGCTGATTTTTCACTCCAATCAACTTCTTAGGAGATACAGAGGATCTTATATACGGATTTGGTTCCGGAAAACGTGGTCAACTTGGTATATCTGATGACAAACTGAAGTCAGTTAGCACTCCTCAGGTTACTTTGGGTTTTGAAAATGTCAAAATCAGGAGTGTCACTGCAAATGGAGATCACAGCGCAGCAATATCCAGTAAGTTTTAAGTGCTCTTATGTAATCTAATACAAATGATACTGGTCCAACCTCTATCTGGTCTCAGCATTCGCTACTTGGTGGTTGTAGCTTCGTCCCGTTAATAAATGATAATCTTATCAAGTTGGTAATACTGTCACCTGTTATATATTGCTAAGTTTTTTTACCTTTTTTTAAAAAAGTGAATGGACATTTATATATATGGGGAAGATCATTTCATGGAGCCCCAGATGTGTATACTCCCCGCCGTGTTACTGCAGACTTATTATTCAGCCAAGTCGCTTTAGGGTGGAACCATGCTCTTGTATTGACAGGTATGTTAGGCTTTAGATCTCAATTATTACCAACTTAATAATACATGAAGGGAATATTACAAGGTATATAAAAATATAATATGTCCTCTTTTACCATTTTCATAGGTGATGGGGAAGTATACATGCTTGGCAGGTACAATTATAATGTTCCTACCGGTGCTCAAAAAGCCAATGGGATGAATCATATATCTGGTAATGATCTTCAATTACCTTTCTGTGTAAACTTTTGTAAAATTTTACGGATTTTTCGTCTTTTTCTCCTGCTTCTTCAGATTGGATTCTCACAATGGATGGTCTTCTCTCTTAACTTGACTGAATCCTTGTATGAAAGAAGTAGATTACCTCTCTTAATTAAGTTGAAAGGTGAAAATGATGCTAAAAACACTTTAAACTAAACTTCTCATAAAATCATGTGTTTCTATGTGGTCATGAGTTGTCATACTGACCATCCATTTGTAAATCCCTGTTTTGCCCGATACCTGCTTTCTAGCTTGTTTTGGTAATGCATCATTCTGTTGAGGGTCTATCGGAAACAACCTCTCTAACCCACTAAAGTAGTGGTAAGGTTTGGGTACATCCTATCTTCCTCAGTCCCCACTTATGGAACTACACCGAAATGTTGTTGTTGTTCTTTTGCCCGATTAATTGACCTCTATAAGTAATAAACATATAAGAGAAACAAAAATACTCATGCGAAGCAGCACTCTGGTGGCTTTTTCGCTATATGCTTTGGCACCAAACTACAGAACAGTACTGGCTGCTGTATTTCATCAAATGCAATGACATTAAAAGAGGGGAAAAGTAGTTTTCCAAATATATGATGGAAAGAATATCAGATTCATTCAGAAGCTCAATAGAAGAGCTAAGGTTACCTGTGTCTAGTTAATATTTGAAGAGGAAAAAACATTGGAATTTTTAACCTGAAATAGAAAGAATTATTGGTAAAGGACCCCAAATCCCAGCTGAAACAAAATATTCACTATTTCATCCCATCTGTCCTCGCCTTTGTGGATAGAGTTACTTGATACTCGTTGATGGTGGGAGGTGACAAGTATCCCGTGGTATCAGTCCAATAATAATTTGGCCAAGTCAACCCTCCTAAACATAATGTGAAACTTCACTTATTGGACGTGAACTTGCAATTCTCACCCACTGAAATGTCTTTTGGAAATGTTGTCAAATTGATAATCTATGATTTTTGCTATTTGATGGTGTATTCAGTCAGCCAATCAGGTCTCAATCACAAACTAGTTGGGATCGGCTATATGAATCTTCCATATCTATTCCATTTGAATAGGTCCGTTTCATTTCACTACCAGTAATAGTTTTTAGGCAAATTCAGGGTCCTCTACATCTAACGCTTATTCTTATCCACACCAACTGTAAGGTAACAACAATTAAGCCTAATTATTTAATGGCTTACTCTATCTGAATTTTCAAATCATATTGTATTAAGTATCTGCCTGTGGCTCCATTTGCACAGAAGATGAAGGTGTCCTGCAAAGAGTCCTCGACTTCAATAGTACAAAGGTTGTCCAAATTGGTGCAGGAGCTGAGCATTCTGCCGTGGTAACAGGTGAGAATCTGATGTTAAAGTTTACACATAACAAACCATCAATTGCATATTCACTTCTGTACTATTTTAACATTTCAACAGATGACGGATCAGTAATGACATGGGGTTGGGGTGAACACGGTCAGCTTGGTTTAGGAGATACAAACGATCAAACTGGCCCTCGTGCTGTAAGTTTACGCAATGAACCATCCAGGAAACCATGTGTTGGTAGAGTTTACTGTGGCAGTGGTTTTACATTTGTTATCAGGACGTATACTGTGAAGTCCAGTTTCTAATATAGCAATGTTCAGGATTTGGAATGTAATTGTTCACTATGTTGCTTATCAAAATAATCAATTGTTGCAAGCAATGTCAATCAATGTACAATCTCTGTATGAAACATTTCTCCTCTAAAATTAGCAATAAACCAGCTGAATACAACAGCATATCTACTGTAATCCCATGAGTGAGGTTGGTAGGTTGTACGCAGACCTTACCTATACCTCCATGGGCTGTTTCGTAGACTCTCGTCTCAAACAAGCCAGCTAAATGTGTACAGTAAATAGATAAGGAAACATGATACAGAAAAGAATATCACTGCCTTGAAAGAATAATTGATCCAAATTTAGCTCAGATATTTTGAACACGTGCTCACTTTATATGGCTGGGGATCAGATTCTATACCAGTTGTGTGGCAAAGAATGGAATGAAACTACAAAATTCAATGATGGAACCTACCATTACAATGTCAATCAGATTCTTTCGTGACATTTGCTGCTTGGGAGTAATTACAAAACAACAACACATAGTATCAAGTTTCTAATCTATCAGTTCCTACAGTAACTTTTCTGCGACTTGCCGTTATGTGACAATGAGAACATTATTTTCATGACCATTGTTGTGAACAACGGGCCTCAAATGATCAACCTTCCATATGCCATCAACAATGAATTTGATCTGCAACAAAAGAATGAGATGATGGCAACGACTTCAAAGTTCAAAATACGATATAATATTTAAAGTATAAGTTCATATATCACATTACAAGGGGTTACACACACCTCATAGATGCCCGGGTACAACTTTAAACTTACAGAAAAAACACCAGTGCGCAATTTCTCCATCTTCCTCTGCAAGTCAATACAACATATCATTCTATTAACCAAGGACAAGAAGCCCATTGAAACTATTACCACAAAATATGTTTTGTTTTTTTGTGAAAGCGGATGTATAGAACTGCAGAGTTTTCAATATTAAGAGATATAAGTGGGTTAAAATACTGTTAAACAAACGACTCTTTGGCTATTGTACAGAATATTGTGTAGTAACTGGGAGAAGCCACATACACTCAAGGACGGCCAGTTGAACACCATTAGCTAGATAATTATATAGTGTATATAGGTTAACTATACTTTTTGTACATATTTATTAAATCCTGAACACCCTTAGTAAAGTTAGTGGTTTTGGCTACTTCCAAATTAAGTTACAGAAACAGATGCTTAACACCAACAACAAAAAATGCTCACGTTTGTACTTTCTAACTATTTGTCAGTAAAATGTTGCCTCCTATTCCTTATTACATATGGGGAAGTAAAATTGAACCTGTGTTGTCCATCCATCAAATGAGCCTGTTAGAAGAACCTCTGAGGCAGAGTTATGCCAAACAATCTGAGTAGTACGAAGAAGCTGTAAAGCTTTGCTAGCACTGTCAATCTTCTTCTGCTTCCTTGCCAACAACTTCTCTGCATCACTGAAAGAATAGGGTGTGAGGATTCAGTATTGGTGGGTATATAGAATAAAATGAATAATAAAGGAATGAGAAATGATACAGACGTCAATGTTAACGCAACTTTTCCCTCCAGTATTGCAAGTTTTGCACGTATGGACCGCAATCTCTTTTGAGCATTTATGACGTCATTCTCCTGGAACTCCCGTGCATCAGAAAGCTTCTGCAAATCACTAGGGGATCTTCCAAGAACCTGAGAAAACAAGATTTCAGTGATATGAGTGTCATCGCGCAAAAATACCAACAGATAGAATGCATATATTTTGGAATTTCAAAGAATTTCCAAATTAAACCGGTGGCAGGTGAAATGAAATTTGCTGTTAGATCATTTTCTATTCTTTGGGAGAGGATGTGGGAGTACAAGGAATAACTACCATCCTATAATGTTATTGAGTTCAAATCCACAGGAAAATCTCTGGTAGGAATAAATTCCCTGTGCTCTGAGAAATACAGTAAGAAAATATCTTGAGGTAGAGCAATACTGAGCAGATTTAAACATTTAACAAAAGTGAGCGACATTGATGGTTTGGGTTGGAAGAATTGCATTACAGCTAGTCAAATCCCCCATGATACAGAATGAAATAGAACATAAAAGCTATAATAGTAGGAAAATTAACATTAAGATGCATGACTAATGAAAGATGCAATTCTGAACAAACAGGAGATGCAGATTTCTACCTCCTTTGAATTGACCTCTAGGCTCTTGGATCTCAGCGAGTTAAGTGTTGAGGATAGCTCAAGCTCTAAATGCTGAAGACGAGTACTTATATCATTATGGTTGTTATATATCCATCTTTCCGGAGTTCCGTAACTATTCTCTTTGACGGTAAATACATCATGTCTTGAAGTTTCAGTTTTACCTCCATTTGGTCTCTTATCAAAATCTACCTCACCAACTGTACATGGAAGGGGTCAAATTGAGGCTACAAACTATGAATATGATTAGATTCAGGGAAGCAAATACCTTCAAACTCGGTGCCTTCGGGGCATGCACGTTGAGTGCTCCATGATCTCCACATATCTGGCGTGTATTGATGGTTAAGCTGACCTGCTGAATCACTTAAACCGCCTTTAGTGGGGCTACTTGTCGTGAGGCTTCCATTTTTTCCCAGGTCAGTCCTGTATGGAGCTCTACCTGTAGTAGTGGTTCCAGAGCTTGTGTCATCAATGTTATCCCTACTTGAATGATTAGCTCCATATCCATATTTGCTAGTATTAATACCAAGAGATGAGATTCTCTCTTTCTCTAATCGGTTCAATATCCCTTCAATCCCTTCAATTGCGCTATCTTCCTCAACCACAGCTTCTCTAATACAAAGGCAAAGGAAAGTAAGATACTAAAGCAATTAACAAAATTTTTACATAAACCCAACGTAATCCACGATGAATGGCAAGTAAATTGGATCACAATAAACACTTGGAAACAAAGAATCCTGCTTATAGCTTCTATTTTTGGCTCAAAGTAAAAGTTTCTCTACTAATAGCAAAATCTTTCAAGTGACAAACACTATTCTTTATCAACAAGAACCAAGATAAACAAATGGACAAAAGAGAGGAAACATGATACGGAACAAGCATAAGCACATTTTGCAGGAGGAACTTCACAGTGGTCTAGCAGAGGAGGAAGTTGGCTAAAAAGAATCCCCAAACAAAAAATCAGAACCAGAATCACTTTCTTGATATTTTTAAACACAGGAAGCACTTAACAAATTTTCAGATAACAACAACATACCCAGTGTAATCACACAAAGTCATAGTGTACGCATACGTTACCACTACTTAGAGTTAGAAAGGTTGTTTCTGATACACCCTCAGCTCGTGAAATGAAACAGTCTATAGGTAAAGAAATAACATAAATGAAGACAGTCATGGCAAAACACTACATCCAATCTGAGAAATCATCCTAAGCAATTGTCATAACAAGATACAACGATAATCAAAGTGTAAGAAAAACACAAACAATAACCAAACTCAAAGGACAACGCACAACGAACTAACCTACCTCCTACACTAATATGTGTCCTCCATAACCACCAATCTAAGGTCATGTCCACGATAAGTTGTAGCAACTGCATGTCATGTCTAATCACCTCTCCACAATATTGCTTTGCTCTATCTCTACCTCTTTTGAAATCATCCCTTGCCAACCTCTCACACCTCCGCACGGGGGCATCCGTGCATCTCCTCTGCACATGCCCAAACCATCTCAGCCTTGATTCCATCATATTCTCCTCTATTGAAGCCACTCCTACCTTGTCCAAATATCTTCATTGCTAATTTTGTCTCTCCTAGTAAGTAGTATGCTCACACATCCACCTAAGCATCCTCATCGCCGACATCTTCTGAAGGTGGAGTTCTATATTGGCTAACACTCCACTCCCATACAACATGACCAGTCTAACCACCGCTTAGTAGAACTTGCCTTAAAATTTTGGTGGCACCTTCTTATCACAGGATTCCAGATACAATAAACAATCCATGATGAATGGCAAACAAATTGAATCACAATAAATACTTAAAAACAAAGAAACCTTCAAATAACTCTATTGGCTCAAAGTAAAAGATTTTGCACTAATAGCAAAATCCTTAGACACACTATTCTTAATCAACAAGAACCAAGATAAACAAATAGAAGAAACACGATAACAACATACCAAGTGAAACCCACAAAGTGAAATCCGGGGAGGATAGAGTGTAAGCATGCCTTACCATTACCTAAAGGGAATGTTTTTGAAAGGCCCTCGACTCAAACAAATCAAAGCAGTAAAAGGAAAAACATGACAGTTAATATCAAAGCAGTGCAGAGCAGATATGCAAGAAACCATAAAAACAATAACGTGCAGTCACCTAAACACAATAGACCACACATAAACAGAAGCACAATTTGCAAAGAGGGAACCTCACAGTGATCTACCAGAGGAGGAAGCTGGCTGAGAAGAATCCCCAGATGAAAAATCAGAACCAGAATCACTTTCTTGATATTTCTCAACTCTCCTTCGTAACTCCTCAATATCAAAATCCATTTCCTCAGCCTCAAAGGGTTCCTCTTCCGAGTCCCAACCAAATGAATACCATCCACCCCTATTCCTAATAGCCTCAATCAAATCAAATCTTCCTGCTTTTTCCAAATCTTTTCTAGTAGGAAATGCATCTGGATTCTGAGACTTCTCCATAAAGGCTAAAATTTCAGCCTCTAACTTCATATCACCTTCACTTTGCGACCCTTCTCCACAACAACAACAACATACACTATGCTCTTCTTTTCCCTTTCTAATTAGCTCAACAAACTTCAAAGAACACATCTTTTTACCCAAAACAAGTTCACAACCCCCAGATTTTCTCCAAAAATCAACTGTTTTTCTTGAGTTTAGGACAAAAATTTTACAAGGGGTAGCAGGTAAACTCAAAAAAGAGCAAAAATTATAAGGTCTTGCAAATTGGGTCAATACCATCGTTCAGGCATTTCTTCAAACAAATGGTGAACAAAACATATCCCAATAAACTCAAAACAAGAAAGAGAACAATGCAGCAGTAGAAGAAACAGCGTAAAATGCAAACAATTGATAGAGTTGATAACAGTGAACAACACAGTTTGTATATTGAAAAAAAAAAACTCTTTCCCCACAGTTCCCAAACAACACTATGTGAGCTACCCAAGATCCCAAGTCTGACCAATATTTTCAAGATTTGGTTTTTCTAAGGGTAAGGCCAATGTCTCTCAGTATAATATGGAGATTGGAGAAGGGAACAAGTGAAAATAACACCTTGACATATAGATTTTTTTTCGTTCGATATTTATATTAGAGTTTCGATTAATCCAAATTTAACTCATATAAGGCTTCATTTGAGGAGAGGCATTTTCTACAAAAGATTTTCTCGATATCCACAACTTGAGCGTTGAAAGAGTTCTAGACCAACACACTACATATTTATATTAGAGTCGGACTAATTCAAATTTAAGTCACATAAAACTCCAGTCGAGGAGAAGCACTTACGGCAAAAGATTTTTTCGAAATTCACAAATCGAGCCTCGAAAAAGTCTGAGACTATCAAAAATAATCTCATCCACTACATCATCGTCTTTAATTGGACTTTGCTATTTATTTGGATTTAGATAGTGGTTAGCTTTATGGTTACTTACTAATTTGGGGAAAATTCTAAAGCACATTTCTTTATTATCTAAAAGGGCTTAGAAAACATTTTTTGAAAAAAAATCTTGCATATATAATGTTATATGGATTATGTTAAAATGTAGCATTAGAAAAATAATTCTTGTTTGGTCATATAAGGGGAAAAAAAAGAGTTTTACACCCTATAACATTATAGAGTTCTAATTATATATTATATAAATATTTTTAAAATAATTACATTGCATAACAAAACTTCTCTTGATTTTCAATTTCAACATTTTTATTTTTTGCAATTTTCTCTCCCTTTTGTCTTATTTATCACACTACTTTAAAATAGAGAAAAAATTGATAATTTTTTATAATTTGTGGGATATTTGTATTTGTTAAAAAAATTTAAACTATATGATTAACTAAATTTCAAACTTTATATCAATGTGATACCATATCACATATATTTAAAATATAAAATATTTAATTTGGATGTTCACAATACATGGGCCCAAAAGATTTGATTTGATCCATCAACTCATTAGCAAGGGCTAAAGGCAAAAGGATGAACCTAATAAGTAGTTCTTTTATAAGAATATTTCTTAATTATTAATTTCAAACTTTTTAATTATTATCTCTGTCCTTTTTATTTGTCCACTTTTAAATTGACACATTTTATAAGAAAATAATTAATGATGTAGTAAATTTACCGTTTTACCCTTATTAATTATGAAGTGGATGAAAAGTTCTACATTTCTCAAAGTAATTAGACATTTATTTGAGGATATACTAAGTAAAAAATAATTAATTAAAGATAACTATAAAAAGAAAAAGTGAGCAAGTAAAAAGAGACACGAAAAGTTTTATATAATCAGTTTAAGATTTTGTAGTCGAGTAGTATTGGTAGCACCAACATGTAATGTTAATATTTGTGTTTCTATCCGATCACGATAAAAATAATGAAAACATTTCTTATGAACTCGTTAAGAATGATTCCAATCCAATTCATGATGAGTACAAGGTTGATTCAAAAGATCTAAGTAAGTCTTAAGTCTCACTATCTATTGACTCGTTAAGTGAAGTTGAAAAAAAAAGCAAATTACAATTTAATAATTTGTCTACCAACTAATAAATGTAAAAATAACAAAGAATTAAATATTTTATTAGCATGCCACCCGAATTTTCTATATAATAATGAAAAACATGTGATTATTAATAATAATAATAATAATAATAATAATAAAATCTTCACCGACATTGCCACAAATAGGTGGAATCACAATCATTGCTTTAAAAAGTAGAAAAATGTACTAATCCTAATATACAATAAAATTTTATATTAGGTATTTTATAAAGTGAATATTTGCGCAATATAAGAAATTACTATTTATTCTAATAATAAATAATAATAATAATCCACAATAATTGAAAGTCTTTAATTTACTTTTTAAAGTAAATATTTGACAACAACAAATTTATCCATTTTACTTATAGACTCCAAAACTAAAAAGGGAAGTTTTATCATCTATATATGTCCATTAGATAGTTAGGAATACAAGTACAGTATATTTTTTTATTTTTTCAACACAAAATGTTTTAAAAAATAGTTATTGGAATTAATAATTTAATGGCAGGGACTTTCCAATTTTGTCTTAATAAGAAATATGTATATTTAACGTAATTTAGTGGATTATTTTCGATGAAATGGCTATTTTTGTTTTTAGTTGTTTCTTGTTTGATAGCAGCTTACATAAAGTGGAATATATTCTTTTTATTTATCTTAGTTTTGATAGATAGAGTTATCTGATAGATGATATTTCGTAAAATTAGTCGAGATACGTGAAAGTTGGCCTGGATATTAAATAATATATATAAACGATGGAATTCATAAATAATCTTTTAAAGTTGGAATTAATTTTTCACTTATACATTTCAATTAGAATTTCGTTGTGTTATTTTGATATTTTTTGTTGACACATTGCGCGCGCTACATCATTTTTTCGTGTGTGAGGATTGGAGAGTGCTTCTTCTTTTTAGTCATATAAAAATATTACTTCCTCCGTTTCCCTATTTCACGTGACATGTTTAAGACCATAAGATTAAAGGATATTTTGGTACATTTGATATCAATAAAAGCGCCTTCAAAATTACCACAAATGAAGTGTAATACCAATTAAAGCCCATTTGCGACTTGTTGGATCAAATTGGTCCACACCAAATGGGATGCTACAGGCCCAATGGACAAAAATCCTAGGCCCATTACTAGAAAGCCCATCTATTACTTGTTGGGCCTCTTGGATTGTTGGCCCACTTTGCATGGAGGAATAAGGTCAATGTCTTTAAGACTATTATGAAAAAGCAAAATATTCATTGTGTCACGTAAATTGGGACATAGAAGTATGAAGATGGAGATACCATCATTTAAAAGATGGTGACAAAAGCAAAAGTCCAAAATCGATCAATATATTTACGCGATTTCAATTAGGATTAATCATTGATACACGCGGATACAATGTAATTTGTTACCATTTGAACAAAAAATCTCACTATAGATTATTACCCCATCTATTCTAATTTATATGACACTCTCTTTTTAGTCAGTGCTATAAAGAATGATACATTTATATATTCGTTAGTAACCATTTTAACTTTAAAATACTCATTTTTTTTCTTAATAAGATGGTTTATAGTCACACAAACATTTATTACTTATTTTAACTGCAACTTTCAAAAGTTTTTTTTTATATTAAATATCTTCCAAATTAAATAACATCACATAAATTGAGACGATAAGTATAAAGAATAAGCTGACATTTCCCCTAAATTTTGATAGAATAAGCTGAAGCCATCAATTGGGCTGTTTTGTGTCAAATGAAAAAAAATTGGATAGTTGGGCCTAATTGAAAATAAACCTCTTTTGGTTATCGATATGAATATTGTCTTTGGCAGAGCAAAAACTTCGTTTAAAGAGTGTTAAAATATAAAAAGTAAAATCACATAAAAGTTAAAGAATGTCAATATGTAAAATTAACACCGTAAATATACATAATTATTTTTTTACCAGCTACTCAATAAAATTTTTCAATAAAGAAGTGTTGATCGATACTCCTTAAATATATTGTACTATGTCTATGTATAACCTTGAAGATGTATATAATAACAACAAAATAACACAAAATAGCAATTTTAGTGCAAAAATTATTACTAAAACTACTAAGAAAAATAGCCCACTATATGTTGATTGAATGTTGTTGATCACCAATTCACTATTATGTCAATGGGATTATGGATTGGTTAATTGTAATTTCTCTAATTTGGGTTGTAAATTGAAGTTCCAAGTGTTTCAACGTGACATTCAACATCGTGGTATAGTAATTTAAAATTAAGAAAAATAATTGTATTCAATCAAAAATAATTACAATCGCTAACTACGTATAAAAAATATATATACATACACTATGTATAAAATGTGCATATTATATGTATACTTTTGTGGGGTATTATTTGTTTGATGTTTCTCTTACAATTAAATATTTTTCATATACTGAAAGTCAACTATGCACTATTCCAAATACGTCAAATTAATCAATTTATTTTTTTCTTGGAAAAAGGGATAATTTCATTGACCTTTTTACCGGATATGCTTTATAATATTTTTTTTTATTTACGATATTACGTCTATTTTTATTATTATTATTATTTTTTTTTTTGTAATTATTGTTTAAACATTTGAAAATAAATATACAGATACGACTTAACAAATTTACCTTTCTTTATATCAATTTCTTCATATATGTATATTATTATTAAAGAGTGACAAATTTATCAAATCATAATAATTTATATTCATTTTAAATTGATTAAAAAATTGTTTACAAAACAAAAATCAAAGTCAGAAATATTGGTGTAATTCATAAACCACAAATATTATAGAACATGATCTTTAGATAACTCTTTGAAATTATAAAATTAAAAAAAGGGAAAAAAGATTTTTTAATATATAGAGATAAACTTTGATTATGATACTTCATATATGAATAATAGTAATAATACTATATAGTGTTTTATTTTATTTTTTGCCTTGACTGGTGTGCCTAATTTGGATAATATGTATCCATGGGAAATATATCATAAAATTCAATGATATGGTGGGCTACTTACTACACTTGCATACTACGTAAAATTTAACTTAATAATTAGTATACAATTGATACAAGTTAGCTCTTACCATTATACATAATAATATTCTTAAATTATTCTTCCCAAGATTTGAACTATCCATTATTTCATTTTGAAGATATTTGCTTTGAGTATTAATCAATTATAATAAATGAGAGAATAAAATGTAAAGTGGACTACAGTATTATTATACTATTTCTACATTCTAGAGATGACAGCTATATAATAGTATGGAGCAAAAATACAAATGTTTGTTTCGTTCCAAAGTTGATGTATAATGGGACAAATGTCATTTCTGTCTGGCATTGGAATATATTTTTCATAGTGAAGGAAAAATAGAAAATAAGATTAAAATGATTTAGATATGTAAAAAATATATGATAATGTGTTAGCGAGAAAGTATAAGAGGTTGAGTATAACACGTAGAGAATATGTGGAGGGGTGGGGTGATATGATATAATTTTAACTGATCGACGGATGACATAACCCTAGATAGGAAAGCATGGAGGTTGATCATGGATTAGGATAGTCATATGTTGTCGTACTTCGAGTAGTATAATTTAGGTGTTGCATAGTTTTTCTCTCTTCAATTACTTAGATATATGCTAGTTTATAATACAATATAAATCTTATCAAATTTTGATGCGTCCAAATACATCTAGATACATATATCTTGAAATATACATGGTAAAAATTATGTGTAATTTGTTCAAGATATATTTTATCCAGATGAATTTACAAGTATGTGAATACATAGACAAATCTTGTTCAACACTCTTCTATGTATTTGGAGTTTATAGACAAATCTCGACCGTTCGTCTTCCTCTTTTTCTTTTTCAGTATATATGATTGCAAAACAATGTGTCTAAGTGTATAAAAATATATATTTAAGTGTGTTAGACATAAAATTTGATATAAAATTATTAATTAGTGATATAAAATGTGATCATTTCAAACTATAGGTAAATGTAATATTCGAACTATAGGGAAATTATTAAATAACATACATGTGTAATTAAATAGTTTCTCTTTCTTTCTAATTACTTGGTCAACATAATTTTTCAAAATAATTTTCTTTATTATTCTCTATCTTTTTCAAATATGTTTTGAGATATTTTACTTGAGAATCGTTATCACTCTATTTTCACATAATAGGGTTATGTTATATATACACATTATTAACCTTTTTATTTTCACATAATAGATTCAAAATCTACGAACACATTATTTTACAAAGTATACTAAATATTTTATTATTGTTAGTTAATCAATGTAGATACATTATTACAAAAATATTTTTACTTGTTATTATTACACGAGCTATTTATTTATATTTCCTAATGTTCTTTTACTTTTTCAGTATTTGAAAACTTATGTTTTTGTTTTTATTAATCTTCAATAATATATTAGATATTTTACCTTCAATGTTACTTATTTATGAAATTATTTTGCAAGAACTAGAGACAACATACCAATTAATATGAATATTTTGACAAAATACCTATGTTAGCTATTTTTTTGAAAAAGTGTAAAATATATGAAATTAAATAAAAACGAGGAAAGGAACATATTTAGTTGTAACAGCATTTTTAAATTTCCAATGGCAAAAATAGTGATATATGCAACTCTTCAAATAAATAAATGATTTAAGTTACAACAACCCACAATATCAAATAATTTTTATTTTCGTTGTTAGTATGCATATCTTTTGGACTTAAACTTTGTTATTTTTTAAAAATAACATTAAAAAGGAAATATTAAATTTTTTCCATGTTTTATTACGTATTATATTAAATATAGTATGTTTAATTTAAAAAATTAAGAGATAATTTATTAATTATGTCTATTTTACTTTTATTATTAAATATTACTGTCTTCGTTTCATATTAGTTGATCATCTTTTTAAAAATAATTGTCTTAATATCAGTTGACCACCTTACAAAATTAAGAAAGTATTAATTCTATTGTTTCTATATTACCCTTACAATTAGTTCCTTTTAAAAGTGTTCATATTTATTTGTGAAAATTCAAAAAAAAAAAGTTAATAAATGAATTAGTTAAATTATTTTTCTTATTTCTATTTTTTTAGTATGTTTGTAAAAAAGAAAAATGATCTAACCAATATAGAAGAGATGATATTCAATTTTCAATTAGTTCAAGTTTCAAAGTCCTTAGTTTTTTTTTCTTGATTTTAGTTGGCACTCGTGATTCCTAACTCTAATCTTCACTAATAATTGGTCTACTTATTTATTACTTTATCCAATACACGCTCCTAAAGAAATTATAAGTATTATATTTAAAAAAAAATGTAACAAGAAATTTATTCATTTTTTTGAATATAATAAATATTATATTTTGAAAAATGTAACAAGAAATTGGCTATAATTGATGATGACGATAAATTAAGAATTAAGTATAAAATTATTTATTAATTTCATAAAGTAAAAAAAAATATTATTAGACATTCTAAAATAGTACACGGAGAAAGTATTAGTTCATGAATCTTTTCTTTGTTATTGTCAACTTTTTTTTTGGTGCTTTTATTAGTTTTTATTTCACAATTAACTTTTTGATTCAAGTCCTTTAGTTCTAACCACAGTGTCTGTTTCTTGAGAATATTACAGGAATAATGTTTTATATGTATATTAGTAAATCGCAATAACGATAATAATAATAATAATAATAATATACACAATGAAATTTGAAAAAAATAATATATATACATAATTTTATTTAAAAATATAAAAGTTATTTTTAATAGATTGTTGCGATCTTACTTATGACAATTGATCGATTTAATCTCACGTATTTATAATAGTAAATCAAAATTACTTTTAAGATGAAGAAAGAAACAATACACGAGTTCACAAAATTTATTGTGTGTCCTTAAAGAAATTCAATCCGGTCATTATACTGAGATTGTAGAATATTTCATTCTATGATAAAATAGATATACCTTTTTAAAAAAACAACGGTACCTCACATTTCAATGGTGAACTCAAAAATCAACAGCTAGTGAAATCACAAAAAAACCTCTTCTTAATTAACCTTTTAAGTCAATTGTCAAAATCAAGCGAGCAAACAACAACAACGACACTCTACTCTTAAATTTTCTAATATATATATAAGAATAAAACTTTTAATTTTTCTACTTATAATTAAAAAAAAAAACTTTTATTTTCTCTTCACTTAATTATCCACATTTCTCAATTACTCAAAATCCACTATTTGAATTAAGAAGTAACACCTAATATATAGTTTCTAAATATAATTATAAAGATAAAGTGGTGATAAATATGAGTCTACCTTACTCAACACACGTAAGCCACACAATAATTTTATCTTGTACCTTTCATAAGTCTAAAAATCATATACGCCATTTATTTCTCACAATAATGCATGTAATTGTCTCATCAAAATAAAGTTTTCTTTTTGTCTATAAATACCAAGAAATGAAGAAATCATCAATTAAAGAAAAAAAAAATTGTACTAGTGTATAGTTATTATATTTATATAATAACTCCTAGCTAGTTATTATTATAATTAAGAAGAAGAGAAGGAAGATATACTACTATATATTATTATCATTATGGAGGACAAAAAAAATAACAATTCTTCAATGTCCTTCCCCTTGCCGGAAAATGGTGTCTCCGATGAGGAAAAACAGACCTCCGGTAGTGATTCTCCGGCCAAAACACGCCGGAGAAAACCCGGGGGATGGAGAGCTATGCCTTATGTTCTAGGTGATTATTATCGATCTTTCGTTCAAAAGCTTCTATCTCTTTTTTTTTTCTTCTTCTATAATAATACTGATATATGTATCAACTTAAATGTATGTTCTCAGTTATAAAACTTCGCACATTTTTCGAGTATTTAATTTTATGCCTATAATTTCTCCCATCAACTCAAGTATGTATAGTGTCTATATAGCTCAAATAAATTATTTTGCCAAAAAAGTTACAGTATATAAATAATTAATATTATTTTTTTCCGTAAATAAAAATTATTGAATCACCTGAATAGTTAGGTGTATTAACTCCACACAAGTTTTGCATTTTTCTCTTTATCGTTTAATTAAAATTTCTGACTTTTAAGTTGAGATAAGTACTTTGTCCATCAAGATTTAAATAAATAATTTTTTTTATAAAAAATTCTTGTGAATCTTGCTCACGTAGTTTATTATATCGATATGATCTCGATAATCAGCTTGATTTCTCATAATTCATAACATATTTATTACTTCTCATTACACAACAAGTATTTTATCCATCGAATTTACACATATTTTGATCTTCTTGTAAATCTTGCTCACGCTATTAATATCAACATAATTTATAATAATTAAGCTTGAATTAATCATAATTCATACGTCTAAGCATCTAATTTTTTATTTTTTTTTTGTATTACATAGAAAAATTTCAAAATGACAGCTAATAAAATGTTTATTTAAATGTGTACGTTTGTTCTTATTGTAGGTGAAATTAATGTTGAGTTATTAATATGTTTTTATTATTATATTCTTTTTGCAGGAAATGAGACATTTGAGAGATTGGCATCAATAGGGTTAATAGCAAATTTCATGCAATTTTTATTACAAGTATTTCATTTGGACCAAGTTTCTGCCTCCAATGTTCTTAATATATGGTCTGGTGTTACTAATTTCATACCATTAATTGGTGCTTTTATTTCCGATGCATATATTGGTCGATTTTGGACTATTGCTTCTGCCTCCATTTTCGAAATGATGGTACGGTTATTTTTTTTGTCTCAATTTATAGTGTACAGTTCGAATTTCAAGAATCAAATGGTTTAAATTTGATTTTTTAAAACTTAGATATGAAACTTTTAAGTTTTTTTGAAATCAAATTTTTATATTAGAAACTTCGTAAAAAGTAAATTAAGTTACACTTATATTGAAGAATTAGAAATAATTATAAAATACATAGATAAATTACAATTAACATATCAATATAAATTGAAACGAAATGAATAATATTTACTTTTGCTTTTGCGTGCGGCTTTGTCAGAAGATAAGGGTACATACCACGCAAGTCATACACAATGTGTCCATTTCCCCAAAAAAACAAAAAAAAAAGTTTGCAATTATTGCAACTATTAAAAGTATATGCTTTCCATTTTAGGTTTGAGATATGATAATGATGATATATTTATATTCTTTTAATTGAAATTTGAATAAATTTATTTTTTATTATAAATTTTTTAAATTATTAATCATTGTAAACATTATATACCCATTTTTTTAATAAAATTTAAACTGTTTAATTCTAAAAAAATAAAAAAGTATCACATAAATTAAAATAAAAATAAAATTAATTTTAATACGCGATGGCAAGTTAGCTATTATTATTATTATTGTTGTTGTTGTTGTTATTATTATTATTACATAAATAGACTAGTCTAGACAACATGATATTTATTCCATCTCTATCAAAATCATAAATTAATATGAAATGCCTATTCAATCAATATTTATAAATAGTATGGTATAATTTCACATATTATTTGACAGGGAATGTTGACATTAACCATGATACCTTGGTTACCTAAGCTACACCCTCCTCCTTGCAAATTGGGCCAACAATGCAAAAAGCCCAACAAATCACAAATGGGCTTTTTAGTAATGGGCTTGGGCTTTTTATCCATTGGATCTGCTGGAATAAGGCCTTGTAGTATCCCATTTGGTGTAGACCAATTTGACTCAACAACAGATGAAGGAAGAAAAGGGATTGCTAGTTTCTTCAACTGGTATTACACTTCTTTTACATTGGTTTTGATAATCGCAGTCACACTTGTTGTGTATATACAAGATTCAGTGAGCTGGGTGCTCGGATTCGGTATCCCTACGATACTCATTTTCTTGTCTATCGTTTTATTTTTCATCGGGACTAAAGTCTACGTTCATGTCAAGCCTCAAGGAAGTGTATTCTCGAGCTTCATTCAAGTTTTTGTAGCGTCTTATAAGAAACGCAACCTAAAGCTCCCTGATGAACGTGAGAGTAACGTGACGGTCTTTTATGATCCTCTGTTACCTCAAGGGTCTATTGTGAACAAACTCCCTTTAACCCATAAGCACAGGTAATAACAGTAAATGCAGTTTTGGCTTTAAGTCACCCATTTTATAGAGTCGCTCCATTAACCATGAACATTTCTCTATCTACTCATCAGGTGGTTGAATAAAGCAGCGATAGTGATGAAGGATGAAGTGAACAGAGACGGCGATTGTACAAACAAATGGAGATTATGCAGTATCCAGCAAATCGAAGAAGTGAAATGTGTACTCAAAATAATCCCAATTTGGTCTGCAGGGGTTATCTGTTTCACAGCAATGGCACAACAGGGCACATTCACAATCTCACAAGCTCTAAAAATGGATCGTCATCTCGGCCCTAATTTCCAGATCCCACCAGGTTCCCTCTCTGTAATATCGATGATCACAGTTGGGATATGGTTACCAGTCTACGATAGACTCATCGTGCCATCGCTTACAAAAGTAACACGAATAGAAGGTGGGATCACATTGCTACATAGAATTGGAATTGGAATCGCATTTTCGATTCTGTCAATGGTCGTAGCTGGGATAACTGAAAAAATGAGAAGAAATTCCGCCATAACTCACAATAGCCCTGATGGGATCGCACCAGTTACAGTAATGAGGTTAGCTCCTCAACTAGTGTTAATGGGATTCGCGGAGGCGTTCAACATACTTGGACAGATTGAATTTTACAATAAGGAATTCCCCGAAAACATGAGCAGTGTGGCTAATTCTCTGTTTTCATGTACTGTTGCTGGTGCAAGTTACCTAAGCAGTTTGCTAGTGAACGTTTTGCATAACACTACGGGAGGAAATGGGCATCTAGATTGGTTAACGAATGATATTAATAAGGGTCGAATAGACTATTACTACTATCTTATCGCGGGGTTAGGTGTGTTGAACTTGTTCTATTTTCTATACGTTGCTAGTCGATATGAGTATAAGACTAGAGTAGTGATCGATGATGATCGAATTAAGGGTTATGGTGATGATCATGAACTTCATGACATGAAGTATTAAGGGATTTGTGGTTGATAAGTTTCATAATTGTAACTAGTACTTGATTAACATATTGGTTAAAGAATAAGAGATGTATGTACACATATAAGAATAAGATATGGTTTTTTTTCTCTCTTTGTATTGGACTTGTGTTTATTGGTTTTTTCTTTTCTTTTTCTACTCTCATTATTATTGATGAAGGGACTCAACTCAATGAAGGCCTAACATATTTTGGTTAACTTCTTGTATCAACTCTCCATTAAGTTGGATCAAGTAAAAATTTTGTTATTTTATGGAATGAATTAGAGTATCGAAATTCAAAGATATACATTATCTTGGTCTGAAGTAGTAATTTTACGAGTGGGATTTAAGAGAGATGGCGTGTGTACATAGCCTTACTTTTTCATTCTAAATGTAAAAGGGATATTTTTGATAGGCGATTGGCTCAAGTAATATATATATATATAGTGACAAAGAAGTCATACCGAAAACAATGAAGAAGAGAATAGTAGAAACATATTACATGATTTTTTTCATTCATTTTCTATTTAATCAACTCAGTGAGAAAACACATGATGAATAATAAATTCTCATCGAAATATTAAAAAGCTTCCTAATTTTTATCCGACGTATAAAAGCACTAATATTATTTCCTTTCGCCCATTCAAGTAAAATATCTATAAAAATAGCTACTAAATATTTTTCGATGGGAAATTTTAACAAGAAAATAGTAATTCTTTTAGTAATGGCCACAACAATTGTTTGATTTGATCTTTTTGCTTTGCAATGCTGATCGCTCATTTCACATCATGACTCACTTTATGATAAGAATATTCTAAGTTTAGAAATATTAACTTTACTTAAGTTTTATGACTAAATTGTATTATTAAGTACTCAATTTAGTAAAAACAAAAACATACGTAAAAGATTTCGAATTTCTCAAACTTATACCCACCCTTCACTAAATAATAACTTCTCATCTTAATTAGGATGTCCTTGGTATCGAGAAAAATATATTTTTGAAAAATAAGCGAGTTATTTTTATTTTATTTATTGGCCCTTGAATAATATTATCCTAAAAATATTTTATATAATCTGGTTTTTAAAACTTCAAATACAGAGGCAATAAATTTAAACTAAAAATATAAGCTACCAAAACAATAATTTTTTATTTTTTATTTTTACAAAATAATAAAATAAAAGAAGAGAGATTCGATTTTGTTTTCAAACGTAATTGTCTTATTCCTTGTTCCTATATGTTGACAAATAGTTTTCACACTTGAATAAATACATTAAGATAAAAATAAAAATAAAAATTCATAATTCTCTAACCATTATGAGTTATGGTGCAGTAGTGGAACTATTTCAAACCCTTCATTAAAGGTTTCAAGTTCGAACCCTAAGTGTAAAGAAAATCACGTAGGGAACACCACTCTCGAATAGACATCTGCAATCTTCATTAAAGGTTTCAAGTTCGAACCCTGGGTATAAAAAAAAATCACGTTGGAAACACCACTCTCGAATAAACATCTGCAATGCATGATTAAAATTTAATCGAAACTTAAATGCGGACACCAGACAGAATAAAAAATAACTCAGACCTTGGCCAAGAACAACTTGCCAAATACTTTTTTATTTTATTTTTAAGAAAGTAATATTTTAACGCAAGGAAATTGAATTCCAACTTTTTGTCCATAGGAAAATTGTAATTCAAGGAAAAGAAAACGAATTATTTACATTTTTATTTGATGATTAATAGAGACAAAATGAAAGCTAATCAATCAGTTAGTTACATAGAAATTCAAAAGATTTTCCTGTTTTTAAGGGATTCAATTTTAATGAACAAAGCTTTGATTTACTCCTAAAAATCATATAAATATTATTTTAAATCACATTTCAATACAAACATGCAAGAACCTTAGATATTAAGTAATAATATAAACATTAACTAAGAGCACTTTAATTTTTCATTTTGTGGTCAGTATTTAATAAAATTTGACTAATCTAGAGTTACATCGTATAAGGCCATTCGAAGAAAGCTAAAAGATTTTTTCATACGAAGAATTCAAATTAAAACTTAGTGTCATCCATTAAACAACTTCTTTCTGTTCGATATTAAGACACAACAAATAATAAACGTTAATTAAGAAATAAAATTGTGTTTGATCTTCTGTCAACTTTAATTTTTTAACATAATAATAAACGTTTGATCCTAACATATCGTCATGAAATCGTAATGCTTTGATTTTAAAGGAAAGATGTATTTTTGTTTATTTCATTTGGCATTGATGGTAATTCCAAATATATTCTTCCCACTAAGTTTTTCACTTATAATTCTCATGCCACCCCACTTTATGAACTAACCAATAAAAATGAAATAATTTTTTTCTAGTGGCTTAATTAGCTTTCATAGTTTCATTTATTTTGGACCACTGATAATGAAATCTTTAAAACTTTTTGACTAAAAATAATCTATTTTAAAAAAAATATATATACATGTCAAAATATCAAATTCCAGTAAGTGGTTTTTTTTTTAGTATTTTAATTTTCTTGAAAAATTGACAATTATATATATATATATATGATTGGGTTAATTAGGACTGCACATGATGAGACTTATTATTGCTACGTTGTTTTCGAATTTTAATGACAAAGATTGATGTTACATAACATCTTTTTATATATTTGGGACTAGGGGCAAAGTTGGAATAAATTCGATAAATTTAATAATTTTGATTCGTACGTATTATTAATTTAGAACATTTCAATAAAGAATTGTAATTTCAAATTTGGACTTCACTTCTCTTTGTGTGTATGAGTGATCAAGTTAATTAAATAGTGATTTGTCTGTTAATTAAGAAAAAAAGGAAATTTATTGTATAAATAGAAACATCGTATAAATTTAATAAATTTGAAAAAATCTCTTTATTAGGATATTTTTTCATTAGTAAAATTCAAAATAATAATGACAATGATTGTGTTTGTATCTTTTCATTTTCTTAAAACGACCACACCATAAAAGATGGAATTTATGAAATCAAGTTAATTAAATGGTGATTTCTTTGACCAGAGTTTTCACATATTATACTTGTTTTTATTTTATTTATTTTTTATTGTCATATCGTGTAAAATTCATTAAGAGAGAAAATTTTCGTTATAAAAGTTTCTCCATTAGAATAGTTTGAATTTGAAATATCCTAATTTATTTAATAAATGATCATATTCATTTCATTACACACCTTTTAATGTGTATAACTAACTTGTAACATAACTTTATAATGTAAAATTGTTTACGCTATCAATATAATTGAACTTTAGCGTAATAGAAAAAAAAATATTATTCTTGTTTGTGAAATTAAAGGGAAATTATTAACCTTTATCCTTTAGCTGTTATTACATGCGTAATTACATGTGTTTTTGTGACAAAGGCCTAAAGGAACTAAGAAGAAAGCCCACCAAAAGAATATAGGCCCAAATGAGATTATTTGCCTCGGTCCAAGCAAGAAAATGCTCAAGGTGTCACACAATGTTTTCAAAAATGTTTTTTGGGACGAATCTCGAGGCGGGGCGTGTAAAACATGCTCCAGGGCGCAAATTAAAGACATAGTTTTATAGGATGTAAGTCTTAAAATTTGGGACGTAAACTCCAAGTATGCATCCCCTATGTGATTAATATTCATATTTTCAGAATTTTCGCTAATAGAGATTGTTTGAGGCCTGATTACCAAAATAACGATTTAGTTTGTCTATTAATTATCAAACGTAGCAACAACTTCTTGGGGGCATAGGAATGAAGTAGCTCTCTCGTACGCCCCTTGTCTTTGAAATTCACTCTATATCATTAAATTTGTGGGCAAGACAAGTACTAGAATTCAACTAGTGTTCGAATCAACTGAAAAATCATATCGATCGAGTAAAGTTTGTGATTATTGCAATAAGACAGATATGTTGAATATAGCTTGAAACTCCTATCGTTTTGTCATGACTCGCATGTTATCATTGTATATTGACACAATTAAATGCATCTACTTTATATATGTTTCCCTTTAGCAAATATAAGAAGAATTAGAATATGTACTTTGAATGATTGCCACTTAACTGCATCAAGTGCTTCATGGACTTCACGTAAACACAATAACAATATATCTAATGTAATCTCACGAGTACGACTTGGAGATTTACATAAACATAACGATAAAAAAAAGAGGTATTCATTAAAAGGGATCACGAAAGCAAAATATCTTTTGCTCAACCCCTCTCTCTCTCTATATTAAAATATTCACTAAATATCTATAAATTTTTAACTGTGATTTATAAATTATAAACTCCAATCATAAATAGGATAACAATTTGCATGAAGGTCAAACAATTCTATTATGTCATTAAAAGCAAGTAAAAAAAAAATAATACCTTAAGAGCCTGTTTGGCTCAGCTTAAAAGCTGGTCAAACTGACTTAAAAGCTGATTTTTGACTTATTTAGCTGTTTGACAATACTCTTATTTTAAGTCAAAAGTTAAAAGCTGGGGTAGGGGTACTTTTTTTTTTTTAGCTTATAAGCTGTTTTAAGTTGACCACATTTTTATCTTTTTGTGCTTAATATTTTTATACAATCTCCAAATTACCCATATAACCCTAACATTTTTTTCTTCTATTTTTCCCTTTTCACACGTTTGACATAACAACTTCACCAAAAGTACTTTTTTAAAGCTGCTTTTATTAAGCCCATCCAAACGGGCCCTAAGACTGCAGATAATTTCCTCAAAAATTTGGATAATGAACGTTACACGTTAAGCTCCATACATTTCTTAACAGCTTTATTCAATTAAATTAATAACGCCTATAAATCTTAAAATATTTTCTCCATAATGAAGAAAATTATAGCCACTGTAATTAAAGTTTTTATTTCTTAAACACAATTAAATGTTAACAACAAATTATAAGTTGAAAACTGACGAGAATTTCTTTTTTAAATTGTAAAAAAAAAAGTAAATATAATTATGTCTCTTAAAAGCTAAACCAAATCAATGGATATAAAAGATATTTAATTTACTTTAATTTTAATAATTAAAAAATAAATAAATAAATTTAATTTTAATTCTTTATATCAAAATCGATTCAAAACAAACCACTAACGAAGACACGTGAATACCTTTACCTCATCAGGCCCGTGACACCCATTGAGATTTTTTTTATTGATAAAACTATTTGTGCAAAGCTGATTGGTCTTTCCATATAGTATTCAACACCTAAGTTTGCAAAATCCTAACACAAATCTTGACGTCTTACAAAACAAATTCCGCGATAAATGAATCATGATGTAGTGATGAGATTATACATTCGTTAGTCAGAGTTAAAGTTTGAATTTTGAATAAGATTTTTTTTAAAAATTGAGAACGTTACTCTTAAATAAGCCTTGTTATATGCCATCCAAATTTAGTCGAGGCTCTAATGCAGACTTTCACATGAAAAAGTTAAAAAAAGAACAAATCCCGCCAATAACAACTCTACAAGATTTCTTCCTTATAAACCATCGAACCTCATTCCCCATTCCACATCCCTTGACCATCTCATCCCTTGCCAATTGCCACCTTCGAAGTCGTTTACGTATCTTATTTTCGTAATATTTTGCTAGAATATATATCAATATTATTTGGATGATAGTTTTTTTACCTTACCTATTAAACATTATTAAGTATAAAAGCACTATTTTGTTTTTCTTGATTTACATGATCTATTTTAAATTTTACGAGTTAAATTTTTTAATTTTAGTGATAAATCAAGGATTTTTTTAATGGAAAAATTGTATATAATAGCAAACTAATAACCTAAAATAAATGGAGTAGCTAGGGTTTGATTTCGTTGTGCTCCATAGCAAACGTTTGCAAAATATTGTCAGGCGCCTCTCTCCTAAATATCTCGCTCGCCACTCTCCTCCAATCTCTCGCTCGCTTCCTCACTTTTTATTCAAATACAAGTGTATAAAAATTGTTTATAATTGTATAAATCAGAGAAAATTGTATAAATACATATATTTTCGTTCCCCTCTCTCCCCTCTTCCAGATCTCGCTCGCCACCCTCGCCTTTCCCACTTATACAAACAAAAGCGAAATGTATAAATTGCGTTTCTGTTTGTATAAAGCGTGAGAAAATTGTATATACACATGCAAGTATATTTCGTCCTATATACCTATAATTATACAATAAAAATACTCCCCTGCCCAGTTTCTTTTGCCTTTCTCTCTTTCTCGTTTTATACAATTTTCAATTGTATCTATTTCTCTCTTTCTCGTTTTATACAAATCGATTCAATTGTATATTCCTTATTAATTCTCTTTTGTCTTTATCTCTTTCTCATTTTATACAAATTCAAATTGTATATAAATCGTTCTATACACTTATAATAATACAATTCATTTTATACACTTCGTTTTTATATAGTTCTCTGCCCAAGTGTATTTCTCTTTCTTGTTTTATACACTTAAATTAAACAATTTGCTTCAACTGTATATGTATAACGAATTATATAGTTTCTATGTTTGTTATGTAGCGCAATTATGCAAACTTTGCTATAGTATACAAATATGATTTTTTTATGGGAAAATTGTATATAATAGCAAACCAATAACCTAAAACAAATGGAATAGCTAGGGTTTGATTTAATTGTGCTCCATAACAAACGTTAGCTAAAATTTGCCAGCGTCTCTCTCCCAGAAATCTCGCTCGCCACTCTCCATTCTCGCTCGCCTCTCTCGCTTTATACACAGAAGTGTATAATTCTGTTTCTGTTTTGTATAAAGCGAGAGAAAATTGTATATACACATGCAAAAATATATATCTTCGTATTATACACTTAATTATATAATTTACAAACATTTTACTTCAAATATTGCAGAGAAAAAGGCAACGAATTATACAATTGCGAATTATACAATTGCAGTGAAATACAATTTTATCTAGCTTTATACAACAGAAGTGTATATATTGTGTTTCTGTTTTTGTATAAAGCGAGAGAAAAACATATATCTTCTTGCTATACACTTATAATTATGCAATATACATACATTTTAATTCGATTCAACTGTATGCAAAACAAATTTTATAAAAATATTGCAGCGAAATAGGCCGCGAATTATACAATTGCAGTGAAATAGGATAGCGAATTATACAATTGCAGCGAAATAGGCTAGCGAATTATACAATTTAGGCCAGCGAATTATACAATTTTGGCCAGCGAATTATACAATTGTATATGTATAGCGAATTATACAGTTTTATGTTTGCTATGGAGCGCAATTATGCAAATTTTGCTATAACATACAAATATAAATTTTTTGTTTGTTATATGTGAAAATTGCCCATTTTTTATTTACTATACGTGAAATTTGCTTTTTTATTTATTTATTATGTATTTAGAAATTATGTATTACAAATATTTTAGAAAGATTATAATTTTTTTTTATTTCTCGAAATATTTAAAAGATGTATAAATACTTGCTTAATAAAGCCAGGGTTAACTTAACATAAACCTCAGGAAGTGAAACCCTATAAAACCCAAAACGGTAATCACTCACACAAATTCTCACTTGCTTTGCTTCAGCAAACCAAAAAATGTCACCTCCATCAACTTCTCAAGTGCAACTCGCCATAGCAGCACTCTTCGGAGCTTCTGTGATGGCTATCGCCGGCTTCTTCCTCCATAAGCGCAGCGTCGATGAAATTCTCGATCGCCTCATCAAGCTTCGCCGGAAACATCAACTCAGTTATCCTATTTCCGATTCCGAGCCGGAAGAGTTTGATTTCAATGAAGATGAGATTGAGAATGTTAAAACTAGGAATGTTTATACCAGTAACTTATCGACTTCGATTGATAATATTGATGATGACGATGATTATGATGATAATGGTGGTAATGTGTTGGGAAGTTACAGAGTTTCGTCGTCAATGCCTAATGTTCGTGTTTCGAATGAGTGGTTGAATGAGGATTCGAGTTTAAATCGGACTGATAAGATACTATTGTCGAATTCCACGGAGAGGCTTAATTTGGTTCCTTCCAGTTCATTTTCTCCTAGAAACAAAAGCAAGAGTGGTACGTGCTTTGAACTCGAGTGCTTTTGAATTTTTATTTGTGTGATAGATAGCCAGTGTAAGACGAACTAATTTATGAGAATATGTTCGGATGAGATGGATTGAGACAGGTAATATTTGAGGTGAAGATAGATTTTTGTGAGTATTAATTATATATTCTATACTTTGTCATATTGCAGGTGAAGAAAGAGCTTTGAGTAGCTTGAATCCGTCGATGCGAATGGAATCTGTTGGGAAGCCAATGACTTCGAAACTTCCAGCTGATTCTGTAGTTGAAGGTGTTGGCAACTCTAATGAGGACAAAGACGAGTTTGCTGTTGCTGCAGAGGATGTTGTTTACTCTTATGAAAATGTAACATTTTTGAACTGCTCAAATGTGAATTCTGATATGCTTCTGCCATTTTTCTGTACATATATGCATATCCAAATATAATCTTATCTAGCTTTCTCTTCCTTACAGCCAGTGGTGTTTTAGCGTTTACATATTCAATTACTGACATTTAATGTTGATTAATAAATCCTGAAGTTCTAGGTATATGAATGTGAAGTTACACTTCACTGGATTTATAGGAGTAGTGTTTTTTTATAGGTAAAGTAATTTTATTCACAAAGCACCACAATGCCAATGGGGCACTGAGTGTATTCAAGAAGTATATCATTGTTGTTTTGTATCAAAGCGTTAAGTTTGTTTCTAACTCTCTGAATTTAGGTAGTATCTCAGGTGTGTGTTTCATGTTGTTAAAATAAGAGAAAATAAGAATGTCAAATCATTCTCTATACTGTGTGGCATGTGTGCATCAGTGCATGATGATGAGAATTGTTTAATGTATTTGTTAAAACAAAACAAGAGGAAGAGAAAGAAAAGACTGCATATGGTATATGTCATACTGACCAAATTGCTATATTTGCTGCTTCCAACCAACCTAGCATTCTCTCCAATTTCTGAATGCTTCTGAGCGTTCTACTAATTATTTCTTCCTCCCATGGATATTTAGAGTCTCTCATCTCGACTGATCAAATGTTGAATTGCATGTCATTAATTTCACAAACATTTGATGATTATTTTATTCAGCTTATTGACTTAAGGTAGTGCAGCTGCATCAGATTGCTATCCTCCCACCAGCCACTATGGTTTTATGATTAGGACAGTTAGATATTTTAAAACTGAAATCGCTCATGAAGTTACTTCTTTTGCTCCCATTACTTTGTAGGATATTGGTCCAACCGAAGAAGAATTTTCTGTTTCTGCCTTGACTGAAAGTCATATTCATCTTCAGCATAAAACAGCCGTACCTGAGGCAAGATCTAACATAGATCATGCAGTTGGAGAGGTAGACAAAGCATCTATGCACATTGTGGAAAATGATCCCAGTTTCTTCAACAACATTTTGCCCCTGCCTGCTACAACACATGGTATTCTCATCTTCTTGTTCTCTACAAGTTTTAGAAGACCATATCCTCTAGCAAGTGTTGCTTATGAATATCTCATATTAAATTATTTTCCTTGATAATCATGTCAATGATCTCTAAAAATGAATTAGAATTGTTACCTTTGGCTAATAGGTCATTACCTCTCTTAGAATAACTCAAATTCTTAGATCAGAACCCTGATTTGTGAAAAGAACTTGTCTGTCCCTTTACTCTTAATATACATACCAGGGCTTATGTGATCGCGGAACCCCTGCTACTATTGTGGAGCCAGATGAGTCGGGCTCTTGTCGCCATCACAGTCCTTGCTTTGTAATTGTGGACGAGGCTCTGTAAGCTGAGGTCTTACATTGCGATCACGAAGTTGTTAATCCTGCATCCTCGATTCCTCTTTTCCGTGTTTGCAGCCTTGCTCCCTGTGATCACTATTGTACTATGTCCAATTCTAAACTGATCCGAACAAGGCTGAACCCCCACGGGACTCATACCAACAAGTGATTAACAATTTAGGCAACATATAAATGCATTTGTTACATGGCTTGGTGCACAAAAACATAAATTGGGAGTGGATGGTGGGTTGTTGTGATGCATTCTCATGCAATATTTTTTTGGTATACTAATGAGGGATGTGTCAACCACTACTAGTGAGATCCCTCAAATTTAAGAAAGTTTGTGTTATTGTGATCTTATTCATACTTAATATTATTCTTTCAATTGCTATCATTTCTTCTGCAGATCCTGGAAACGTCGAGGAGGAAGAAGTACTGAAGTTGATCCGTGAATGTTTAGATTTGAGAGAGAAGTATGTTTACAGGGAAGAAATTGCTCCATGGATGAAAGAGACAATAAGTGAATCAAAAGCGTCAGATAAGAAACATGATCCATTTAGCTTTGGCCACTTTGAAGCATCTTCTGTGAGTTGTGATCCTCAACTCATTTATGACCGTAAAGGGTTTGATTTTTAGGTTGCCGTATTCTCAGTATCTCAAAGTATGGATGTTGTCTCAAGCACAATTTCTAATAATAATACTTCTTGGATTGCACACAGCACCATTTTAAGATGGAGGACGGAGTTGTACGTGTTTATGCTAGTGAAAACGGTATGCTTGGTTTCAAAAGTGGAGCACATTTGATTGGATGTTGTAGTTTGACATTGTTTCATCATTAATTCTTGTCTTCCTTCTTCATGGGATCTTCACATCCTACCTTGCATGTTGTAGATACGGAAGAGCTGTTTCCTGTTGCTAGTGCAACAACATTTTTCACTGATATGCACCATGTCCTCAAAGTAATGGCTGTAGGAAATGTTCGTTCTTATTGTCATCATCGTTTGAGATTTCTCGAGGAGGTGACGGGTTTGGCAATTCTCTTTAATTTCCCCCCCTTTTGTCCAATTTTGTTGTTATTGCATGTTATCTTGATATTGTACCACCTGTTAGTTCTCTTTTTTTTTTTCATAGCATTTTCTTGATATGGTACAGAAATTTCGCCTCCATTTGCTCGTAAATGCTGACCGGGAATTTCTGGCTCAAAAAAGTGCTCCTCATCGTGATTTTTACAATATCAGAAAGGTTGATACTCATGTGCATCATTCTGCTTGCATGAATCAGAAGCATCTTCTGCGGTTCATCAAGTCGAAACTGAGAAAAGAACCTGATGAGGTAGGAAAATTATTGCTTCCAGGGAATATGCTTTCACTTGCAGATTTCTTAGGGTATGTCGGCATGCCTGTTCTTTTGGCCTTAATCACATGACTCTTCACTAAACAGGTAGTCATATTTCGGGATGGACAATATCTTACACTGAAGGAAGTCTTTGAGAGTTTGGACTTGACAGGGTTTGCATTAACCTTCCCCTGCTCTCTTTTGTTTTTCTGCATAAGTTCTAATATTCTGCTATCTGTGCCCAGGGTGGGAGGTCCACTATTTATTCTCTCTCTTCTAAGCACTTTATTTGCAGGTATGATATGAATGTTGATCTATTGGACGTACATGCTGATAAGAGTACATTTCACCGGTTTGACAAATTCAATCTCAAATATAATCCATGCGGACAAAGCAGACTCAGAGAAATCTTTTTAAAGCAAGACAACCTTATCCAAGGTGTGTCTCTTGAAAACACAACTCCTAACAGTGAATTACCTATCCTACAGAGTTGTCATTTGACATCACCAATTCTAACTTATTTTCTTCAATTTTATCCTGAATCTCCTGTAACACAACTGTCATAATTAAAGCATATGATATGAATTTTATTTGGTTCCATTGAACACATTCTGCAGCAGTTAACTTTTGTTTTTGTTCAATTAAAAATCTCTGCAGCGAGTAATTTTATTTGGAACTTCCATCAAGGCAACTGTTGCCATACTGTTAAAGCTGCACTTTCTTTTCTGTTGACAGTTGCTTGATGACACCTAATTATTCTTTCGGTAACAGTCCACAATAAATTTCTTCGTTTTCCAAATATTGTCTTATTCAGGACGCTTCTTGGCTGAAGTCACTAAGGAAGTCTTGCAAGATCTTGAAGCAAGCAAATACCAGGTACAACAACATGCCTTAATCAGTATTATAACGACTTAAGCATGTGCAACTCTTTTTTGTTAACATGAAATGTGTATATTTTCTTAAAAAAGCTGAAGGGATAATGCACAAGTACCCCCTTAATCTATGCCAGAAATCTCAGAGACACTTATACTATACTAAGGGGGTAATAGGACCACAATATAGTATAAGTGTGTCTCTGAGATTTCGGACATAGGTTGAGAGGGTATTTGTGCTTTTTCCCAAGCTGAATATAATACCATTTTACTCATTCAGTTGTTGCCCCAGTTTTCCTGAAATTACTGAACAATGATCAACTCTGCATACTTCTTGATAAATAGAAGAATATTACATAAATGCTGTGAGACTACTAAAAGTCTTACTTCGCTTGACCTTGTAGATGGGAGAGCTTACTGTCATTGATTTTGAAAGGATACTGCCAATTGTCAATATCATTTGTGCTCTGATTATCTTGATTTGAACTTGACCTAATAAGAGCTTACCATTTGCAAGAGCCCAAACTGCTGCAATTATGCCTCATTGAAGTGTGATCCCCATATCTAACAACAACTTGTTGAAAGGATTGGATGACCAAACTTGAAAACATGTTGGCTGTCAAAGTTAGACTAGGATAATTAACTAGGGACAGGGAGAATTTGACACAAATGGCTTCTTTTCTGGAATGGCGTATGATTCAACTGTTGTTTGCAAATATATGACTTCTGCTGACCGAATATTTCCTCTAATCTTTATCTCTTTGCCATGACAAGCTGTTCATGAGAAATTGGTTCTGTTATCGAAGTCTAATTTTGTTGCTGTACTCAGAAGCACCAGATTCATAATTGTCGATCTGTTGATGTGCAACTTCTTGTTTATCCGGGAATTTCCCGGGGCTTCATGCTGATTTGAAATTATTGTTTGTTTTTGTGATTAGAAAAATCTTTAGTTTTTGTTTGTATCTTAAGTTTTTTTGATTACTACTGGGGTATGAGTCCCAGTCTCTCATGGTCTGTCCCAGTTTCATTGACCACTAAAACACTGCATGTGACTGTAGTTCTTGCAACTTGTGAGGATGCCCCGTTTGATTGGCGTAGGCAGTTTGTAGCCCTCAAGAATGAAAACTGCTTCCAATATGTATGGGTACTTAATAATACTTTTAAGATATAATATGTAGCTATCACATTAGCCTTTGCCTCCTGTTTTTTAATTCTAGGCTCTGATTGTCAATATACACCTTATTTGCGGAGTACTTCTATCATATTTCAGTATGGGGACAATTTGCCGTTATAATGTATGACAATCCTTTCTTCTTGAACAGTTGGCTGAATACAGAATCTCCATCTATGGAAGGAAACAAAGTGAATGGGATACACTGGCTAGCTGGTTTGTGAACAATGAACTTTATAGCCAAAATGCAGTATGGTTGATTCAGGTGGGTTTTATGCTGATCATGTTATATTTGTGTAAATGAAGCCTTTTTTTTTCATTTTATATTCTCGTAATACTTTTCTTTTGGGCTACTTTCTTCACCACCTTCATTACCTACATAAATATGATAAATTACATGAGGATTATACATTTCTAAGAAGTTATAGAATTCTTACCTACAACAAATATGATACATTACATGAGGATTGCACATTTCTAAAAAGTTAGAGAATTCTTAGCTACGAATACTTGAATAAACATGTATAGGACCTCCCATCACTTTCTCTTTCCTATTTTGCCTTGCGGACACATTGCTCTTCATATCACTGCCAGACTCATCCCTTGCTTTGAAGACTGTCCTATTTGTTACACATTTCTGTCCTCACGTTTCAATATAGAAATGTGTTGGGTGGGTGGGGCATGTTCTAGAAGTTTCTCTAGATGACATTGATATTATTTTAAAGTATAAGCTATTTTTGAAGTGCTTAAGTGGAGGACCCAATGGTTGATGCTGGTAGCATGTTAATGGTGACCAACTGAGAGCATGGTTTGCTTAGTATGTGATGTCGGTTTGATTGGTTCAGACATGATTTTGGAATATTCAGGAACTTGCTCGATAAAGTGAGCACCAAAATAGACTTCAAATGCTGAATGAGACAAACTTTCCCTTCCCCATATGGGAATCTGGGTGAGGGAAAGAGGAAGAGGTAAGGAGGAAAGTAAACGGATGTTTGGTGGATAAATGATGGGGCCGCTGCTTTGCCCCCGTGCTTCTAGTTTACGTCTTAGTGCAGCAAGTTCTAAGTTCTACTTGAATGTAATAGTTAATCGCAAATCAGTTCTCCTAGTTAATTTAGATCCTTTCAGTGATTATATCGGTATAGTTGCTTATGGATATATGATGCATTTCTCACTTTTACACTTTGCAGCTCCCTCGGTTATACAATGTGTACAGGAGTATGGGAACTGTCACGTCCTTCCAGAATATTCTAGATAATGTGTTTATTCCACTATTTGAGGTCACAGTTGATCCAAAGTCTCATCCTCATTTGCATCTGTTTTTAATGCAGGTATGTTTCCTTTCTAATCTTTATAGTTACGTTGTTTACCCTAAACACCAAAGCTATATTTTGAAATTTTCTGATTTCTCTTTTATAATCTGTCGATTTCAATTTTGTGCACTGCAGCCAATAAACAGCATTTCCTTTGCCCCTCATTTCTTACTTTTATCTAATTTTTTTTGTTCTTATCTGCTACAAATTGTTTTCCATGGAGTTAGTCCAATATAACATTTGATATGGACCTGGCTTACTGCAACCTTTCAATATGAATCTTGGGAACAAGAGTTTTAATGAGTGCAGCTATGGAAGTACATATATCTTTCTAATGAAGGCGGCCATCATTTTCTATGTTTCTTGTTATTCACTGCTAGAATGCCGTCATACAGGAACCAATTTATTCAATACATTCTGTGCATGCGTAGTATTAGAAAATTTTAGCCAATTGAAGTAGCCTAAAGTTTTATTATTTCGGGGACAGGTAGTAGGTTTTGACATGGTTGATGATGAAAGTAAACCAGAGAGACGTCCTACCAAGCACATGCCGAAGCCCGATGAATGGACAAATCAGTTCAATCCAGCATTTTCTTATTATGCGTATTACTGTTATGCGAACTTGTATACACTCAACAAGGTCAGTGGTGCTTCATGATCCCAAATATTTGCAGGCTCTTACATCTGCAATGTACTCATCAAATTTTTATCTTCCTTTGCTGTCTAATTTTGTTCCAGAAAAATTATCTATAACAGTAGGTGGTTTAATTGAAGTTCCTTAAAATCAGAAGTCAGAACTGAAGAAAGTGACTGTCCTAGCGGTGAAGCATATGCAGATTTAATCTATTGAATAAATTTTGTTAATACCAAAACTTCTTGTTGAAAAGTCAAGAAATAAGTGAGAGAAATTTGAATCCAATTTGACTAAGACATTTAGTGAATGCATGTACAGGACATTTATATTCCCAGATGGTCACTCTTCATTACCTGCATTCTTTTGTCCTATTTTACTATCCCCTTTTTCTTTTCATCTCTTTTCTCATTCTTCTTTCTCTCTGTTTCAAATTTGTCCATGAGCAGACTACATTCTGTGTTATTCATTCCTTCTCAATAAAAATAATAAATGTTCAAGATATCACGGGTTTGAATCCTGCCGACCAAAGCTTGATATTTAAGCGGAGAAGGGTAGAAGAGGGGCGATCAATTATCCGCTAGGTTTTGGAGCATGGCCAGTCGCCTCAGTGATTTCTTGGTTATAAAAAAATAAAAATAGAATAAATCTTGTCATTAAATTGATACTGCAAGAGACGTTTAAATTATTTTATTTTCTGGACAGTTTCAGGATAAATAATTCCAATCAAGTTCTTTCAAATTAAAGTTGGTTATTCAGTAACTTAACAAAGACTAGGAGTTTAGGTCAAGCTCATAATGGGCTACCTAATGAAGATACCAGTGGCCAAGAGCCTTGAGGCTTTCTTTGCTTCAACCACACATACATTGAAGTTCCCACTTCCCCCCACATGAGTTCTAAAAGAAATTTTACTGCCCCCATCCACAAAATTCGTTTGTGTGCAACAATTCCTTAACAATCTTAGCTAGAAGCTGAAAAAATAAACGCCTCCACTTTTGAAGGAAATTTTATAACTTTATCATGTGATGTTTACCAACCTCTTTTTTAGTATTTATGTTTGCTAGCATATATTGAGCTTCTTCCTGTCTACCATCACCCTTTTCTCCGTGTAAGGTAGAGGACATCTTTTCTAAAAGATTGTGTGGATTGTTGTCTTTCTTTCCAGAGCAAGATTGTATCTTATGTACTTATTATTTCTTATGTCCTTAGCTTCGTGAATCAAAAGGGTTGCCAACAATCAGATTAAGACCACACTGCGGGGAGGTTAGTGTTTGCTTCAGCTGATCTTTTAGTTAGCTACAGACAAGTGCCCCAAATTTATGCTCTCATGTTCATACAGGCGGGTGATGTTGATCATTTAGCTGCCGGATTTCTTTTATGTCATAACATTTCTCATGGAATCAATTTGCGGAAGACCCCTGTACTGCATTATCTTTACTACCTTGCTCAGGTACTTCTCCTCATTACCTTCACCTCATTAACTGATATGCCAGTGAGCTTTGTTTAGATGTATTTTTGAATTACCTGCAATTAGATGACATTACTAAATCATTTGTGGGGTGGTCTAAGGAAGATTGTATTACACATGCGTACAGTGGAAGGGCTGTAATGTCCTATGAGGTGCTTGTTGAAGTTTATGAAGCATTGCTAATATGATTAAGTTCAAAATATTGAGGCTGTAAAAGAGGGATTCACACACTGGATTGAGAACCATAATGAGGAAAAATGATAAGAAAAACGTACGGGCAATTTAACGTAATAGTATTGTATACTAGCTGTCAATCAAAGTGTCAAATTATATAGAGTAAGCAAGTTTATCCATAGAACATTGAAATAGAAAATGTTTCTCTAGAAGAGCTCCCTAACTGTTTTTGATGTATTGTATGTCCACTTTGTTGCATATTTCCCAGCAGTTCTGCATCTAGCTTTGGCTTCTTGAACAAATCTAATACTCTTTTTTATTGATATACACTAAGATGGCAGTAGGTGTGCAATTCAACTACATTTTGTTTATTCAGTATGCAGCATGTTTTATATGTACAATAACTTCCCATAAATTTGGTCCATCCGATGATTTGATTCATTATCATGTTACATTGTAACCCTTCCTCTATCTATTCACTTTATATTGTCATTGTTTCTGTAAAACTATTCAGGTTGGACTGGCAATGTCTCCCCTGAGCAATAATTCACTTTTCCTTGACTATAATCGGAACCCATTCCTTATGTTCTTCCACCGTGGCATGAACGTTTCACTCTCTACTGATGATCCCTTGCAAATCCACTTGACAAAAGAGCCCCTTGTGGAAGAATACAGTGTTGCAGCTAAGGTCAGTCCCTTTTTTTTTTCTAATCAGTAAAATATCCACATGTCCTTAACCAACTTATATTTTTTCAGGTATGGAAGCTGAGCTCTTGTGACCTTTGTGAGATAGCTAGGAATTCAGTCTATCAGTCAGGATTCAATCATGCAGACAAGGTGAGCGATTGCAGCATTCAGGCCAAATTTATATGCAACTCCCTTATAAATCTTGTGTGTGGCCTAACTAGTGTTTCTTTGGTTGAAAAATCACAAATTTACTGGTAATTATAACATTATAACCGTGGTTTCTCATAGTTCTGGTTCTTGAACTTCGTTGTTTGTGAACATCTACAGTGGTGTTGATGACTTCATTTTGTTTCCGCTTGTGTCAAATATCACATCTCTGAGAAACTTGTATATTGTTACCTAGCCCGGAGGTTGACGGCGTTGAAATACTAGTAACATAGGCTTAGAGGTTAATGGAAGCGCTTGAGATGCAACTTACTGCATCCGAACATATTATGAGAAGGAGGTTTAGCTTATTCATGGGTAAGGGGTATTCTAGAGAGCACTTTGTAACCCCAATGCTAATTTTACTTCCTATGGTAAATGTTGCAGAGACATTGGCTTGGCAATAAATACTACAAGAGAGGCCCTCAAGGAAACGATATTCACAAAACAAATGTACCCAATACGAGGATTTCCTTCAGACATGAGGTGAACTTTGCTTGTGCTCCCTTTTATCTTTTATCTCCCTAAGATGATAACTTGCAAGATGTTAGTGTTCTTGGAACTCTGAAAGTTGCTCGTGTAGAAAATCAGAGTAACTAATATAAAATGACGCATGATATACTGCAGACATGGAAGGAAGAGATGCAGTATGTTTACAGAGGAAAAACAATCCTTCCCGAAGATGTAGAACATTGATCAAAATGGCATCAACAATCTGTATCCTCGCAGGGGAAACATCATGATTCAGGTACCATCCTTCTTCTTCACAAATTGTTCCCAAAAAGAATGACGAGTAGTGTGTTGACGTTGCTCACTGATTTCATTTGCTTGCACAGATATACAGAAATAAGGCTCCTGGAGTGGCGAGGTTTAAGAACAACGTTAAATATTGCTGGTTAATTTATGCTTCGGTGGAAGCATATGTTATCATGGTGCAAATTTAGTGCCTTCATTTCTAGTTGTACTAAATCTTCACTTGGTGGAGGTTTAGGCAAAATCATAAGAATGTAACTGGCTCATTGCTGCAATATTCTTGTAGTAACACCAGGTTTATACTAAGCTGAAGCAATCTTTATGCAATGTCTTGTGGATCTATTATGCTTTTTTATTCTCTTTCATTGTAGTATTTAGCATCCACATTGCGTTAACGTGAGTTGCAATTTCAGTGCAAGTAGTATTAGAAGTTGGAATTTTCACTAATTAAAGAAAACTAAGTCAGAGAAATTTGTAGAGGCAACACAAAAGAGTTATCGACAAATGGTAGGTTTAGAGAGAGTATTTAAAGTGTGTAAAGCTAATGATGTGAAGCATGAAACATGCGTAAAATTGAGATTTGATACTCAAAGTATCAGCAAGAGGTAATGGGGGTGATCGATGATGATGTCACACATTATATTGGTGTGGTATGAATGAAGCAGAGATTTGCATCTTGCGTTTTGTGTGACATTAAAGTACCACTGCAACTTGAAACTAAGTTTTATAGAGTGGTTGTAAGATTTGACTTTGTTGATGAAGTGAAGTGTTAGTTAGTCAAGAACTCCAAGTTATGAAAACCCAAGTGGCGAAATGAGGATATTGAGATAGATGCGCATGCATACTAGGAAAGATGATTAGGAATGAGAATATTTGAAACGAAGTGGGAGTGAATGTCTTGTTGGATAAAATAAGTGAAAGAAGACTAAGATAGTTTGAATGTGAAGAGCAAATGTGCAAATGCCTTCGTTAAAAGGTTGGACATAGAGGGATTAATTAAGACACTGGTATTGCCGAAGAAGTACCGAGGATATGTGATTAGGAAGGATATGTCAATCTTTAATGTATCGAGTACATGACCCTATATATAAGGATATAAAGGTTGTCAATAAGAGTAGAATATTAGTAGGTAGTTGAGAGTTGTCTTATTACTAGCTCATTCATGTCTTTAACTGAGTGGAAGTATAGACTACATATCGATTACAGTATTAGCATATACATGTCGTATTTGATTTCATCTATGGTTTATTGTATTTTGATTCCTTACGTAGTTGCTCCATTCTACTTTACTATTAGTGATAAAACCTAAATACGCTTTACCATTCTCAAATCTCACTTTATGAGATTTTTCTAGGATAGTTATATATCATATTTGTTCGTTTTTTTAGACGAGCTGCAATAAGTTGGACCAAGCTATTAAGAAAATAGATTAATGATCCAATCAAACTTAAATAAATTAGACGAACTATATTTTTATGGGGTAATTTTACCGTCCGCCGTACTCTTGGCCCATTTTCATTTTATTCCTAAAAAAAAAATTAAAAAAAATAATTTTTGTTACTTAAGAGGAAAGTGGAAAAATCAGTCCACTCTGTCAAGAACCCCAAAATTCTTTCTCCTTAAACTCCAAGTCTTCCCGCCGCTTCACTTCACTTCTCAAACCCTCCACAACTCCGCCGTTCACGGCGGCGGCATAATCCCTTCAGTTTCTCCTCGTCTGCTTTATTTTCATCTTCCGATGGAGGCCACGGCGGCGTCTGAAACCTCCGATGGACCTGTTTTGAACGTGATCAACAAACGCCTCCGTGCCCTCCGCAAGAAATACAACCGCATTCTACAGATGGAAGAGTCTCTCGCTAATGGGAAAACACTTAACAAGGAGCAAGAAGAAACTTTCCGCTCAAAACCCAGTGTTGTTGCTGCCATAGACGAGCTTGAGAAGCTTCGTCAGCCACTTGCTGCTGCTGTAACGGAAGAAATCAACCTTGCTACTCAACACCATCTCGTCTCTGCTGCGGATTCCCCAGATGAGAAATTAGCTGGAAAAGGCGATAATAGTTGTGTTGAGGTTGAGGATTTGCTTAACATTATTTATTTTGGTAGCATGTTTGCTCATGCGAATTGGGGGAAAAATGACTTTGTTTCAACTATGTGGAAAAGGGCTATGCATGAGAGGGCTTGTTGTTTGAACTATGATTGCATGCCGGAAGATGAGTCGACGGATGTGATTGATATGTTGTCGGAGAAGGACTTGGATTTGATCTCTATGCTTAGTGAGCTACTCATTTGTCGTCCTGTTAACTCTACTTTGTCACACAAGCACGCCCTTCAAGCTTGTATTGAGCATGCCAAGCTGTGGATAACAAAGTCTGATCAGCTCATTGTGCCAGAATCAGATGCTACTTGTGAGTGCAAAGTTTACTCCTTTCATCCCATTTTATATCGTCGTTGTTACTGTTTTCGTAAATATTTTGATTTGCTGCACTTGAGTTGTGTCTCTCTTTGTCCACTAGGTAGGGTAAGGTCTCCATATACCCTACACTCCCCAGACCCCATTTGTGGGGTTACACGGGGTATATAGTTGTTATTTATGGATGAAAGGATAGCTTGATAGTGAAAAAGTTCAATATTTCATCAAAGTTTTGAACTTTGTACAGTTGCAATAATATATTTGTATTCTTTAAAGTTGTATAGAAATGAGATAATGTTAGTCATTTTGGGACATGAAAACAAATGTGGTATAGATTAAAAAGGAGGGACTGTACTAATAGCAATATCCCCTTTTTAGTTAAGACTGAGGTGATCATTTCTATATACTTATATTTTTGTTTCGTTGCAGATGCTGGTTTGAGATCTAAGTTGAACAAGATCATGTCTTCGTTCTATTTTACAACGGAACCTGTTTTTAGAGTGGAACAGACTGTTGCTGAGTATGAGTCTTATCAGGTGCCAGTAGAAGAGACGGTTTTGCCGGTCAATGCAACTGGGCAGGTGGAGAGTTCAGTTGAGCGCTATCATGAGAAGGTAAATGCTACTTTGGTCTACCTCTTAGATAGAATATCCAAGAAAATGTAACTTGTTGACTTTTACGATGATTACCCATGTTTTCTTTTGCTATTTCCCAATAGTATTATAGTAAACATAGAAGTTATGTGATGTTGAATTAGGCCCTATACTGATTCTGCGTACTCTAGAACACACTTCAGCACAATGCTAAAATTTGTACTTCACATGCCCAAACCTTCACTTCTTTTTGGTTTGTGGAAATAGAAGACTTTTATGTGGTTTTTTTTAGGCCAATCTTTTGACTGCTCAGGTTTTTGGGACCTGATCCTTGCTAATAGGTTGCGTGCTTCTCCCCTCTTTTGATTTTATTTGGGGTTGGTATTTAGGACTTGTACCTTTGACAGAGCACACCTTCCTTTATTTTGCTAAAATAATGGTCGTTTGTGTTATTATTTGTGTGATAAAGAGTTCATGAACTTTATTGGTGAATGGTGTAGATTTTTCTGCGGTACTTCTATTGTGGGTGAAAAATTGAGGCTTTTGTTAGTTTAGGTACCAAGAATAATATCTTGAACAATAGTAGATATATAGTGAAATAACAAAGATTACTGTAGTTGCTAATTAGAAGTGATTGTTAAACACTGTTTTTAAGTATAAGAGTTATTTGATACCATCAACTAAACCACATAACCCAGTGTATTAACAAATGGTAGCCATACATTTGGGGTGACATGGACTAGGGTTGAAAATGACTGGGTTGTATAGCCTGGACTGCATTTGGCAAGATAAATGATGTATTTACTTTTGTGGAAAATGTTCCATTTTTTGTTCTAGATTGGTTTTGGTGTTTGGCTCTGTACAAAGGTAGGTCTTAAAGGCTTGTGAGTGGTGTCTTGGTGATAATTGTATCAATATTCTTAATGTAACAAAGCAAATGACATGGATTAAGAGTGAAGTTGGTAGAAGAGGAAAATAAATTATATCCTTCAATGACGCAAGTCATGTATGCTCCAGTTTTGGACTCTAGCTTAAATAAATTAGGTGAGCATATCTGCTCCAGCCTTGTAGTGTTTACCATTTATGGACTAATAGTATTTTTCCTTTTGGTTTATGTGCTACTCTCTTTGCCCTAAATTAACTATCCTACACCCTGATGTGTTGTCTTCATATCTGTACCTTTCTATATTCCCTTCAATAATTTTAGATAGGAGTTAATGTTATTCTAAGGCTTGTTTTGAGATCCGCTGGGGTGGTTCGTGTTATTGCATTTTTCTTCTGTCATTAATAAACAATGTAGTTATTTGGTGCAAAAGGGGAAAACATAGTACATCTCCGAGGTTTTAGAAGGGACCAAATTAAAATTTGTGATTCGATTCCCACAGGTGCGTTACAACATAAGTTCCAGATAAAAGCAATCAAAAGCATGAATTGACGAGAACATTAGGATACCATATAAACAATGGATGCAGTCCTTCTCTAAAGAAGGATGATACCCACTATGAACAATGTTATCCGTACACATCATAAACATGGGAAGTCCTCATAAGACAATTCGCGAGTTTCATAAAATATAAAATTGCTTCAACCATGCTCGCTTTTTGCTAAAATCGATCTATATATTAGTAAGAGAGTAAATCCTAATGTCTTTTTATAATGTGGAGTCTGGGCCAGCTTGTAAGCACTTCAACTATGAGAAGTTTCAATTGTTAGTGAAAATGTCTGACGAAGAGCACCAATTTGAATCAAAAGCAGATGCCGGAGCTTCCAAAACTTACCCTCAACAAGCTGGTACTATTCGGAAGAACGGTTACATTGTAATCAAAGCTCGTCCTTGCAAGGTTGTGGAAGTCTCCACTTCCAAGACTGGCAAGCATGGACACGCCAAATGTCACTTTGTAGCAATTGACATTTTCACTGGCAAGAAACTTGAGGATATTGTTCCCTCTTCGCACAATTGTGATGTCCCCCATGTTAATCGTACAGATTACCAGCTTATTGACATCTCCGAGGATGAATTTGTGAGTCTCCTCACTGACAGTGGTAATACTAAGGATGACCTGAGGCTTCCAACAGATGAGAATCTTCTCTCACTGATCAAGGATGGATTCGCGGAGGGCAAAGACCTTGTTGTGTCTGTCATGTCTTCCATGGGAGAGGAACAGATTAATGCACTGAAGGATATTGGTCCCAAGTAAGATGTGACCAAGGGAGAGAAGGGACATGACGGTACCAGCTTGTTCAAGAACATCTACTTCTACTTAGTGTTCTTGATACGCAAGCCCCCAATTTCTATTTGATCCTATATCCATAGTCCTTGAGTTAGATTGTTGTTCTAATATTTGTTGGAATTTATCTGATTACTTTAAACGTTTTCAAATCTCCTTGTTCGATGAGTTTAGTGGGTCATTTGCTAGAGTATATTAGAAGTAATAATTCATTAACTTTCTGTATTAATAGTATTCTGTTTGGTACATCTTTGCAGTAGTTATACGCTCTAAAATAAAAATTATGCAATGTGTGCTTTTTTCATAAAAAAAAACAAACTATTCCATCAGGCAACAATACCTGGTATCTCCTTCTAACAGAGAAGAAATCATCTAGTTTTTTCTTGCCTCAGCTTGGATTTGACCTTGGACCTCATGATTCTTCTCCCTAGTGGTCAAAAATTTTATTAAGGGTGTTCAAGATTTAATATATACATATGAAAAATAAATTGACCTATATACTTTGTATAATTTGTTATATACATAATATAAATTTTTCGACGGAGGGCATTCGACTGGCCACCTGTCACTACATGTGGCTATGCCACTGCTTCTCCCGCATCATCCACTTCTAGACCAAACCCTTGGGTTGCAAGTGATAGAGTATATCATGAGAAGGGAAAACATTAACTGCTGAAAATGCTTTTCTTTTTTCCTGCCTCTTTAATTGCTGCTCCTTTGTAAAAGATAACAAGTTACTTCTTGTTTACTATCTTCTGCTGTAATCAATCTTCCTGACCAATTAAGACACCAAAGGCTGCCTGTGAGACTTCCCTGTTCCTTCTTCATCTTTATCTAGGCCAAAACCCATTTTGAGTTCCAACTCAAAGTATGTATTTCTCTCTCTCTTTCTTGCTTTAGTAATTTGTTGGGATATTCGAATACGCCTGGTGTTTTGATATATGTGGATAATTAGCTTTATTTAGGAATTTGCCCATGAAACAGTGAATTCGGGATTCTGCAATTTATTAATCTGAGATCTTTCCTTCTTTTTGAGGTTTCTTACGAAGAAGCTATCCCTTCTGTACATTTCTTGGTTCTCAAGTCTTGGAGAAGGATCATTTTCTTGTTTCTATTTGGTTAATTGGCCTTTAAATTTGGTCCTTATGGAGTTCCTCTCAAATTTATCAATAAAGTGTATTTTTAATGCAAATCCTGAAGCAACCTGAACTTGGTTTAAAGTTTATTTTGTCTCTCTTTCTAGAAAGTTAGCTTATTCTCTTTGCACTTGTTTTGGAATAAGTTCCTGAAGTGATACTACAACATAAGCTATAGTTTAACTAGCTGCATTTATCTGTTTCTGATTAGCTGCAATAAGGTTTAAGGTTGTGGATCTCTCACGTGCGCGCACAGGCGTGCACCGGGACAAATGCCTTTTGGTCATTGATAGATACATTTCTTTGTTTTTAGTTCAGTTTTTCATTTTGTAATCATTTCCCTGAAGTGTAATGCTCTATTATGACCTCTTTAATTGAATGATGTTGTGCCTTGATCTCCACCTTCCCCTTCCCCCCTCCTTTCAAACAGATAACAGAACTAAATAAACAAACTTGTGTTTTTTGTTATTCCATTTCTGTTACTATTTAGTGTTTCCTGTACTTCGACTATAATATTATTCTGTAGTAACGACTGTTCCTTCTATTAGTATGCTTTGTCATGCTTTCTTCAGCATTTTGTCTCGTCTTCTTCTCTCCTATTGTTTTCTCTTTTCGAAATGCTTTTACTTGAGCTGAAAGTCTATCGGAAACAACCTCTCTATCATCCAAGGTAGAGGTAAGGACTGCACAAACACTACCCTCCCTAGATCACGCTTGTGGAATTGACACTGGTATGCTGTTGGTGTTTGTTGCTTACTATCTTCTCTGGGAACACTGATTTCACCATCTGAGAAAAGTATGGAAAAACTTATTAACCGTCAATGCTGAATATTTTATCTTTATTTGTTAGAGGTAGAAGGTAAACTACACACTGTCTCTTCTCCTAACCACTGATTTCACCATCAGAGAATGATAATTTATTGACTCTTGACCATCGTTTGGGCAGCACTATCTGAAAAAAGAATATTTTAGTCTTTCCCTATGTGTTTGTTGAAAATTTTGATGTCTTATGTTGTTTTTCATCTATTCACTACTTCTGATATATTAATGTGTAAATGCTAGAATTTTATCAATAGTTGTGCTTTTAAATTCTTGTCTCGAGATATGATGTGACACTTGTGTGTTTTAGTAATGGTAGTAACTCGTCAACTGACTCTGCATAGGTCCACATTTTTAGCACTTCTTTTCTGTTTTATATAGTCACTTTAGAAATCCTAGCTGTAGTAGCTTCTGTTCCTGCATAATCCAACTTCAAATATTTATTTGTTTTCCAGGGTGGAGAACATGTAAATTCTCAAGCTGATAAATCTAGCGAAATTCACGATAGCTCTGCAAAAGATATCAACCAGGTATGCATGTGTACTTCTCGGAGAATGCTTTCTCAAGTTGAATGTTGTTATTCACAAGATACCATAAAAGGCTATAAATGTTTAACTTTTTTTCCAATATAAAAATTACTTTGATGGGGAACAGGAGAACTTGTCCGAGCAACATGCTGCACCAGAAGAAGTTGGACATGAGGGAGAAGGTGTTGAGGATCCGAAGGATGCAAATGTTGATAATCAACAATCGAATCCCCGGAGGTCCCATCAGCATTTCAGGGGTAATCGAGGTGGTGGAGGCCGTCGTGGATACAACAATGGCCGTGGAGGCCGTGGTAGAGGACGGTCTTACCATGATGACCACAACCCATACTATGATCAACCTGGTAATTATTACCCCAGGAATTATCCTAATTATCGGGGAAGGGGTGGTAGGGGTAGCCGTGGTGGTGGGAATTATAGCTACTATGCTTCAGGTGATCAAGCTGGAAATGTCCCCGCCTTTTCATGATTGTTTAGGTGAAGCAGCATATGCTATACCTTTTTTGTTGGAAGCTGATAACGCTATTTCCCCGTTAACCTGAAGCACTAAATGTGTCAAAACTGTTTTGCTTGTGTTAAGTCCTCTACCAGAATAGCATTAAAAAGGGTCAAGTGTAGTGTCTTCTTTTGAACTTCACAACTTGTTAGATCAATTTTGAGTCTCCATTACTAGTTTTATCTCAAGTGAAATTGTATGATAATGTCTGCTGTATTCTGAGTGACTAAAAGTTGCCTGCTGTTATATATCATCCAGAAGGCCGCGATTTTTATGCAGATGTGCTATTTGAGATGACGCTAAATCTTACCTTACTAATCTTAGTAAACGGAGCGACAGTTTTTGAATGGAATGGTTAATACCTCACTTGTGCTATATGGGTAAAATATTGAAGTCCTATACAAGCATGTGTGTTAATGACATTTTAAATTTTTCTGGAGATTCTTTCTTGCTGGTTTGGAAAGTATCCAAAATTTATTGAGCTATGTCAATATTGAAGAAAATCAAGATAATAGGATGATTTTATATTATGACTTTGATTTGTCAAAATGAAATAATATAAGAAATGGTGTGACATAAATTTTATAAAATAAAGCTGTGACACTCTTTTGTAGGGTTGTGTATCTTGTCGGTTTGATTTTGAAATTTATCGATTTGTATTTATGCTAAACAGTTATGGAAATGTAAAGATATCAATTTATTGGTTAGTGATCAAAATTTTTCATTTAGAATTACTAATGGATAATTAGCAGTAGCCAGTAGTCACTCATGATAGAATTTTTCTTTGATAGTCCATTATTACATAAAACACTTAATAAAATTCACCGACTCAAAAGGAATCCTCATAACAATCAAGCTAGTTTCGATATGAACTATAAAGAGAAATCATTATAGAACTATTAAAGAAAATCATTAATGAGCATGAGACCATTACTATTAAAAAATTTACATTGCAGATTATAGAATTTCAATATTGCAAGCGTATTTTACTAACTCACTTATTGTAATGAGAAGATAACAAAAAAAAAAATTTAAGTAAGGAAACCAATCATTTGAACCTTACTTTAGTAAAACAAAGACTTAAAGTAAGGGAACCAACCATTTGTATCTTAATTTAGACTCTTGGAGAATGATGTTCAATATAACTCACCAGCGTGGAAACAATGACAACAAATCAATCACTGATGTCGCAACTTTCGAATATTATTATGAAATATTGTGTGTCGATTATAAAGTCAATATAAAGAGTTTGAAGACTAAAGTGTAAACCCTAAAGAGTAAAAGTGTCTAAGGCCTTAAGTGATATAAATGTAATTAATTAAACTTCTTATCGGGTTATCGGGACACCCGATTAGAAATATGGAATAATCGAGGTCCGAATGGATAAGTCGATAAGAAGTTTATGGTAAGTTGAGATCCAAACCCTTTAACCATTAACTGGAACTATCGATCCAATAACTAGATTACTGGTTAGAGTTATCGATTTCGATTCGATTTTGAACTATCCTACTCCTCTGCCATGTCTTGATGACTAATGTCAAAGGAACAAAGACAGCCACATTTAGCCCACATAAAATGAAAGATACTATAAACAACAATAATAACAATATGTTTAATGTAGTTCGATAAAGATTGGGGTTTCATTTCGCCACTCTATTTCAATAGCAACGACAATGTATTTAGTATAGTTTGATAAAGATGACGTTTGATCACCTACTCTATTTTAATACAGTGTATAACATCTTCGTTAATTATCATTACCTTGGATAGATCTAAGGTACTTAAAACTTTCTCAAAATGACTTATGTATTTATTATCACTTTCATATCTATTTCAAAATCACGTTAACACTCTAAATATTCAATCTAAATTATTCTTACCAATATTTAGATATGCAATAATAATTCCGCCTACGTTACTGACTTAACACTCTAAATATTCAATCTAAATTATTCTTACCAATATCATGATAAAATGAAATTTTATTTCAGATTAATTTTATACCACAATATCTCTTAATTTTCACTCACTTTTTAAATCACTATACCATCCATTTGATGCACTTCAAAATAAATTATTCCTTTTTGCTTTTCGATAATCAAAACATAATTATTTTCATTTAGTCAATAAAGTGTATCAACTTGTTTAAGATGTCACTTATATATATTTTATAAATGGTGTTGGAAATATATATAAAATGTTTAATTATGCTGATGGAGAATAAACCATCACTTTAATATTTGAGTAATTTAATAAATTAGTACTTTTAGATGTCATGAATGGTGCATAAAAGTAAAATGCATCAAACATCTTTGAGATCATATCTTAAAAATAAAGAAATGACAAGATAATAAAAGTTTAATAATATGTACGTCAGCTTTATTTAGAGATTTCAAATTTGAGTCTTGAATATAGAGAAAATATCATTGAAGGTGTCATCCTTAAAATAAATCTTATAGTCTGCAATTCAAATTTAATCAGTACTTCAATATAAATATCAAACACGAAATAAAAGTTAAAAAAATAAAAAATTAATTTTTTTTTCAAAATTAATAGACAGAGAACAAGAAAAAAGTTATGCTAGCTAGCAGCATATAATGAACGGTAATTAAAATTCAGCTGCAAAAGTTTTTTTTTTTTTTACTGCGGAAGAATCCTACTTTTAATCTTGTCTTGAAAATAAAGATCATTTTTAGGTGTTTAATTATTTTTAAAATTTATACAAATAAAGAGGAATATCACTTAAAAAGAAAATTAAATTAGATATTTATTTTATTGTATCAACAATTAGTATAGATGTATATTCATCTCGAATACATAGTTATATATTATCTATATGCAAATATACATTATTTATATGATAATGATACATGATATATTGCATATACATATGACTATTTTATGTAAAATATTTTTTGTTGTTGATACATATTGATAAGTAATTCGAAGTCAACCACTATATATCGTACGAAAGTCCTATGTGTAACCATGTATAACCTTATAATTTATTTACGTTTTTATTGAGCTAAGGTCGATCAAAAATAACTTTTTTTTATTCTGAATAAAGATAAGGATCGTGTATATATATCAATCTTCTTTGATAAGGCGATCTTTAATATGTCACATGGAAAGCTGAAACTAAAAAGTTGTTAAAAAAATAATATTTTTTTTTAAAAATAGATTAAAAAAAAGTATGATAAATAAATCGAAATGGAAAAAATAATTTTTTTTAGGGCTTGATTAGATGGAGGAGAGTTGATGAAATGTGGTCTCTCCTTTATTCTATTTGGGTGCTAAGAATTAAGGAATAAATAAACCTTTCATCTCTGTCGTTTCAAGTTTATCCAATTCAGTTGATTAAATTAAAAATAGTCGAATAATTTTGTAATATTTGTATAGTCGATATATAATATGTATATAATAAGTGTATAACTTATGTATATCAATTTTTAAAAAATAGTAGATCGAAAAGTCTTTTTTGAAAAAAATTACATAAAAACACAACTTAAGATATCATAATATCTAAAGTTTCCTATTACTTAAAAAATAGAAAAATTCTCTCTCGGATACATTTTCGTCCTCTCTCTAATGTATTCCTATCCCCTCTCCGCTGCATTCCTATCCTCACTTGAATACATCCGTCCCCTCTCAAATACATCCCCTCTCATATACATCTCTCAATAAATAATTTATCATTCATAATATAACGAACAACAAAAAAAATATAGCAATGAAATTTTTTGAAATTTTTATAGTTGAGGAAACATCGGTAGAATATAATCAGCTTCCAAATGTGTGAGATTTATGTAAAATACTTTTTTTTTTTTTACATAAGGCATGAGGGAATTTGAGAAAATAATGTGTACTATTACTCATATGTTATAAATGTGGAGGGTGAATGAAGAAGGGATATTTGTAGAGATTAATTTTTAACACAAATACATAACTTGCACAATATTATTGGTTCTGTTGAATTTATTACCACCATAATTTCGCTTTCTGATTGTAAAATTTCTGAAACTTATAATCTAAAATAGTATTTATATAAAAAAAAAAAAAATTTCATTAAGAGCAAAATGAAATTTCTTACAAAAAATTATTTCTAAATTTTAAAATGAGTTATTCCCTTTCCAAATTAAACAAAATTTAAAAATATGCTGACATAAAATTAAACAAATGGGATAGGGAATAACTTTTCCTTTATGCACTTCAAATTCTTAATTTATGATAACAACGTACCATCACTTACCTTTATGTACTTAAATTCATAATAATAATAATAGTAATAATAATAATAATAATATGCCTTGACTCAAAAGAAGTATAATAAATAATATCTAAAGATAGTTGAGATATTCAAAATTCATTTTTTTAAAAAAAAATTTATGTTAATTTAAAATCAGATAAATAAATTAAAACGGAGGAGTATATAGCACTATTTCTTTTGTGAAATATTCTTCACCACAAACATCTTAGTTGTACATATGAAAATGACACAAAGTGTCACACTTCAATTAGGTTCTCTTTTTTCTTTTTGTTTGTGGAGTTCGATGTTTATATTGGAGTTTGACCGAATTTAAATTTGAGCCAAAAATCCTACATTAGAGGGTAAAATATTTTTTAACAAAGACAATTCCTTATTCAAAGATACTTAAACTCGAAATCTCTAATTAAAAAATAAAAAAATATTTATCACTCCACCACAATACGTGAACATATTAAGTTGTAAACACTTTCTTGTGGGAGTTAAAATTCCATTTGTTAACATCATTTGAAGTATAGTTTCCATTTGGCTATGGAATGTTTTCTAGGCATCTTTGTGTTTGTGCATAAGGGTAATTACATATTTTAAGAAAGAAAAACTTTATTGCTACCTCAATGAATCTCTTTATTTCGTTTTCTCATATATGAAAACATTTTATAATCGCGATCACTCAAACTCAAACTTCTAATTAATTACTCTCTCTGTATATTAGTATGGATCAATTTAGATAACATATCTTTTATTTAAAGTTGTCTTTATTTAATTAGACCATTAATAATTCCTATCTAATTGTATTTAAATGAATACGATATAGATACTACACGAATTATTATATTTATCTTTAATTAAAGCATTTTGTTACTTTTTAATCATTATTGTGAAAAGGCACACTTCGATACCAATATTGATGTCCAATAGTTTTGTAATAATAATTAAATTTAACTATTATATCGTCCATTGAATATAACAAAGTAAATAATAATATTTCTAATTATTTTGATGCTAGCCAAGGTGGTAAATTAGCTAGATGTTCCTTTCAACAGTAGAAATTGGTTTCATATCCAATAAATTCACTTTTTAAAGTCCCATGATCACATGGGAATAAGATTTTTTATCTTCTCCTACGAAATGGTAGGCGGAATATATAGATAGACATTTAAATTATTATTTAATCACTTTAATTTATTTTTACTGTGTCATGTAGATATTTGATACTGATATATTTGTACGTTTAACGACTCATCTATATAATTACTTGTTAACTGAAATTGTATAGATTTGTCAAACTTTTAACGAATGATATATATGATCTTTTTCTCAAAATTTGATGACATACGGAGTCTTTTCCCTTCATAAAATGATATTAATAACGTGACAGAATTATAATTGACCAAGTGTAAAAATGGTTTTGCAAAACGAAATTGTTTTCAATTAACAAATAATGACACAATAAGCCTTTTCAAACGGAAATGATATAGATGAGGCAAACTTTTAATGAATGACTTAAATAAATTTTTTCTCAAAATTCGATGACATATTTGAGTCTTTTCTCATTTTTCAACTTTGACATGTCACCCATGATTGAAATTTCATGTGAAGTTAACTGGAATGGGTTGGTCATGATAAATATATGTGTCAAGTTAAAGTGTCTAGATGATCGATAAGTTGGGTCCCCATTTATAATTAAGTGTTCATGCTAGCTCCAGTTGAGGTCTGGCCGGCATGGGAGGGTAGGGTGTGTATCTGTCGGTTCGATTTGATTTTATGTATTATTGATTTGGTTTATCGGTTTTTAAATGTGCTAACCAATAACAAATCAATAAGATATTTTTTTATCCGTTTTTGCGCTTTTGATTTTTGATTGTTATCGATTCGATTTTCGATTTACCCCAATAAGAAAATGTTTGTAAAGTATTATATAACTTCTCACTTCTCTAAATACTTTGATACAGTGAAACAAAAAAGATTACGAGAAATTGCATCAAGAAGAGAATATAGTACAAAGGCTATAATTACATGTCACCGCCAAAACATAATATGAAATTTCTTATTTTAATCAATATTACAGACCTTAACAAACTTGCAAAAGTTACCACCTATAATTATAAACTAAAACTAAAATGAAATAGTCCAATAAGACTAAAACTAATAATCAAATAGTAGCTATTGCAAACTCAAACTTTAGTCTTTTGGTTTTGAGTAAACAATAAAAACAAGTAAAGCGGTCTTGTCTGAAGTAGATAAAGTACTAATAATTTGATACATATTAAATTATTAAATATATAATATTTAGAAAGGGTAAAGTAGTAAACTGTTGCCGTGTCATTGAGTTATCAGTTTAATTACTCAATAACTCAACAGTAAAAACCGATATGTACCAATAACCCAATAGTTTTTTTTTTTAAAACCCAATAACCGATTACATTTTTTCGATTCGATTTATTGATCGGTTCGATTTTCGCACACGAATGTTAAGAAGTCTCACATCATAAATGGGAAATTGGTCTCCATATATGGACCTGAACAAACCTCCCCTCATAAACTAACTTTTGTGGTTTAATTAGGTCGATATGTCATATCTTCATATCCCTACACATGAAATATTAGCCTAAAGCACCAATACCAAAACCTAAGCAAAATAGCATCAAATCTCTCTTTGTATAGTGAAATGGTCGACATGATGAACATATTCTATAACTAGTTTAAGTTGTTCTAAATTTTGAAAAAAGCAAAAACATTTTAGTACATAAACAACCAATATAAAAAGGGCTAAGCAAAACTCTTAATTCCAACATCAAGCCAAAGAAAATTTAAAAGAAAAAAAAATGGGTGCTAACTACTCAGTCACATTGCATGAAGCTCATAATATGCCAATCACACCACAATTCAAGAGGTCTCAAGTCATTGCTTTTCACTCTTCAACAAAATGGAAGCTCCATTTTGATTCTTTGAAAAATACAAACAAATTGGTAACCATTTCAAACTATATCTTTTTATTTTTAACCTAGTTGATCGTAAATAGCTGATAAACTAATAATCAGTTATGTGTCTAGATGAAAGTGTTGAAACTGTTAATAAACACTTTGATGAGGTGTGTTTGGTAAAATATGTGGAGAAGTTGTTATTTTATTAAAATATCCTTTAAAATTTTCAATAAAATTAAAGTATCCTTAAAAATATAAAAGGATAAAAATATTTGATCAAACTAAAAATGCTTATATTATAAGCTGAAAAGTCATAAGTTGAGAATGATCTACTTAAGGATTTTGACTTATAACAAGGTGTTTACCAAACACGTAAATAAATTAAAAAAGTACTTAAAAATCAATTTGATTAGCTTATAAACTTAGTCTAACACCCTCGTAAATCGTAATAGATAATCTGCCTTCTAATCATTGGATTTTTTTGCTCTATTGTTACTAGGTTGTTATTGACTTCACAGCCACATGGTGTGGTCCTTGCAAATACATGGAACCAATTCTTAATGACTTTGCTGCTAAATATATAGATGTTGAGTTTGTCAAGATTGATGTTGATGAATTGGATGTATGAATTACTTACCATCACATTGCTTTTTTATATACTCATCGAGTTGAATTCTTATATGGTCATTCAACTAATTGTTATTATCTCAAAACGGTCACCTTTTTTGTTGACAAAAATTGGGAATCAAGAAAGAAAGGTGATCATATTCTGGGAGATCATAACTGTTAGTTGAGTGACCTTCTCAGCAATCAACATCATACTCGTTTGATGTCTCGATTGATACTAATTTCACGATCTTGGTTGAATCGTTAACAGGACGTAGCTCAGGAATATGGGGTTCAAGCGATGCCAACGTTCGTGTTGATAAAGAAAGGGAAAGTTGTTGACAAGGTTGTTGGAGCAGATAAAGATGGACTAAAGATGAAAATTGAGAAACATAAAGCTATGTTCATATAAGAAAATTAAACCTAAGTGTGCAACAAATGTTTGAGCAAAGTTTGCTTCATCACATTTGATTGAAATAACTTAGCTTATTATATAACTCATCTATAGTTCTTGCTCACTTATTATTGTAAACCTCATTAAAGAAGGCTGATTAAAGCACTAATGTTTCACATTTACTTTTGTTTAATTTGACCAAAGTGTACTAATTTTATGTCTTGTGTACTTATAACCATTTGCATTATTGGCTTGGATTTTCTTTTTCCATGTGCAAGTAGTTCAAGGATTGAATTAAAATTATTGAATTCACCTAAACACTTGGTAGTATTCACAATGTAGTTATACAGATTTTGAAAGTTTTATTTTGGAAGAGAATTTGCGAGACACTAGTGTACACTGCCATTTGTGTGAACCTCTTATTATTCCCAGTGAATTGCCGTTTGCGTGAACCTCTTTTTATTTCCAGTGAATTTTGTAAGGTTATTTCTTTTGATATTTTGTACTCTTTTTTATATAGTAGATTTCTCATTTCCTCTTATTGATATATGTCGATTGACCAAATCATATTAAAGTATTGTGTCTATATTTTTTTTCTTTTGACGATTGCACTAGCTTCCGGATGACACCTGATTATCTCTATCCTTACTAAGTAAACCATTAATTTGGATGAACTTTAAACAACATAGATGAAGGGGTTATTCCTTAGCACCCACAAGTCAAATAGAGGAAAAAGAGAAACCACATTCCATCAACTTTAAGTTCAATTAATTACTAATTAAAAAATTATTTACATAAACATTTTTCATTTGTAAGAATATTTTTCACTTTATTCAATTCCATTCTCTTCACCAAAATTTGCTCTTTTGACACTTTATTACACACCATTTTCATTGCAAAATTCTCTCATATGAATGACTTCTAGATGCTTTTGTGTTTTGTGCACAAGTACAATTACATATTCTAACAAGACAACTTTAAAATTACCACATTGCATTCATTCATTTATCATATACTATTAATCTTTTCTCATGCATGAAAATATTGTGAGTCTAAAATCTGAACTTCTAATAATGAAAATATATATTATATGTTGAATGGTATGAATCGCTTTTTATCTAAAAGTTTAAATCGGGAAAATACATTCTTTTATTTATTTAGGTCCTCTCAATATTTCTTAGCTTGTGTTTGAATGATTTTTTCAACATTTCGAACCTATTGAAATCATCAAATCACCAATTCGAAATCATCTAGACTAAATGTTGATTGTGGTCAACTCAATTTTTTCTTTAAATGAACAAAATATTCCAACCAATGATCCAAACTACTTTGATGATGTCAAAAATTAACATGCATTAGAATTATTGGACCAAACCATGCCTACCAAAAGCCAAAGCAAAATAGCATCAAATCTTTGTTTGTATAATAATAATGGTCTACATATACAATTGAGAAACATATTCTATTGTTTTTAATTTTAAAATATGAAAAAGCAAAACAATTAAGAACATGAGCAATTACCAATATAAAAAGGGGTCCAAACAAATCTCTAAATTCCAACATCAAAGCCAAAGAAAATCTATCAAAACCATAAGTTGAAGAGCAAAAGATCTTTTACTCCAAAGAAAAAAAAAATGGGTGCTAACTACTCAACTACTTTGCATGAAGCTCATAATATGCCAACCACACCACAATTCAAGAGATCTCAAGTCATTGCTTTCCACTCTTCAACAAAATGGAAGCTCCATTTTGATTCTTTAAAAGATACAAACAAATTGGTAACCATTTTGCACAACAACTAATTCTCTAATGATATTGTCTATGGTTTTTAACTTAGTGTTTAAGTTATCTATATCGTCAATATAAGAATGTTTTACCACCTTTACCTGTTGTAGCAAGTAACTTGTCTTATTTTACATCTAAATATGTAATTATCTTATAATGTAAACAAATATTTTAAACTAGTATATAAAAGTTATACTCATTATATATTAGAGGGTACTCTAATCATTGGATATTTTTTCTATGGTGTTACTAGGTTGTTATTGACTTCACAGCTACATGGTGTGGTCCTTGCAAATATATGGAACCAGTTCTCAATGATTTTGCTACTAAATATACAGATGTTGAGTTTGTCAAGATTGATGTTGATGAATTGGATGTATGAAATTTCTTACCATCACATCCCTTCTATATTTTCTATATACTCCTCGAGTTGATTTCTCATATTATCACTCAATTAAGTGTTATTATCTCAGAAAATCACTTTTTTTGTCGTACTTTCTGAGATAATAACTATTAGTAGAGTGATCGATCATATTAGAAATCAATATCATACTTGTCTAACGTCTCAAATCTTCATTGAATTGTATACAGGATGTGACTTTCTGAGATGATAACTATTAGTTGAGTGATCAACCATATTAGAAATCAAATATCATACTCATCTAACGTCTCAAATAATTTTCGTTGAATTGTATATAGGATGTAGCTCAGGAATATGGGGTTCAATCGATGCCAACGTTCGTGTTGATAAGGAAAGGGAAGGTTGTTGACAAGATTGTGGGAGCAGATAAAGATGGACTAAAGATGAAAATTGAGAAACATAAAGCTATGTTCATGTAAGAAAATTAAACCTAAGTGTGCAACAAATTTAAGCAGAGTTTGATGGAATGACACTTTCCATGTAGAATAAGACTTCATATCTTTTATCACATTTTGATTGAGAGAACACAGCACATTATTGTAAACTTCACATTCAAGAAGCTGACTAAAGCACTAATGTTACACATTTGCTTGGTTTGAGCAAGTGTATTTATTCTGAGTTTTGTGTTCTTATAATGTCTTTTTCCAAATCCAACATCCTATAGTCATACCGTGAATTTAGAATTTGAACTTTATGAGCTCAGGCGGTTCAAAATCGAATCAAACTGATAACTCGAATCAACAATAAGTTATTGATTTATAATGATAATGGATTATTGATTTAGCGATTTTGATAATCGTTTTAACTTTTTTATTATCGAGTTATTGGTTGTTAGAGGTTTTTTCTTAATGGTTAACTGATACTCGATAGTAAATTAATAAATTATATTTATACCATTCGGTATATCAACATAATTAGGGTTTAGTTTCTTATTATTTTTGATTATTGGGTTATTTTACAATATGTTAGTGTTTGCTTTTGAGCACTTTGCAATCTGTCAGCTGATCATATGTATGGTTCATTTGGTTTGTCACATTTCTGTAAAGTGATTTTTTTATGTGTCAAATCTTACCGTTTAAATCAATAATCGAACTGATAACAATCAATAACCACCGATAAATCAATAAAAGATAAGCTAATATCTTAATGATTCTGTAGTAGCTTAACATATGATCTACAAATTGATAATCATTAAGTTAAATCGATAAATATCAAAATGGGACTGAACTGCTGATATGCAACCCTAGTTCAACGTACCACTAACCTTACTAATCATTTGCATTATTGGGTTCAAAATTTAATATTGTTACATATTTAGCATATTTTTAACACAAAAACAAAGTCTGAGTCAAAATTACTGAATTCGTCTAAATGCATTACTCATACTTCATCTGCTTCAATTCGTTTGTTTGGTTTTATTTAGACATGTAATTTAAGAAAGCAAAAAACACTTTTAAATACTATAGTCTAAAACTAAAGATATGTCAAATCTATCAAAATATTCTTTAATATATTTTGTGATCTTAAAGATGCTACATGAAAATTTGAGATTAACGAATTACCCCCCCCCCAAAAAAACACTTTTTTAAATCGATTAATAAAGAAAATTAAGACAAATAAATTGAAACGAGAAAAAATTATGATTCCTCATTCCTTCCCAGCCCCTCAAACCTCATAAATATAGAAGTTGTTGGACCTTTTTTATACAATATTGTTGTACAAACAAAAATGAGAAATGCAACTTTTCCATTTAAAATGTGATAGGATAAATAAATGCAAGTAATACATGTACTCATTAGCACACGATTTAATTGATTTTCATTTTCTTTTACTATTCAGAATAATGGAATTTTCGATCAAGATCTTCTCGCTCATTTACGAGTTGACTTATTTTAAAGTCCACAAGATGTCAAAAGGAATTAAAATGAGATCATATGTTACTTAATGCAACTTTAGGTTCCCTTTTAATAAAGAAAATGAATTTACTATATAATAGGTTCAAAGTAAATCATCACAACTTTTTTTTTTTAAAAAAAGATTGATCTCTTTTTCTAGAATGTTAAAAGCAATTCTAGAGAAAATAAAAAAACAACTATAATGTGATTTTAAAAAATAATTAGGAATATAATATTGTTCTAGAGGAGATGAGTAAAACTTTTCATTACATTCTTCCAATCATCTATAAGAATGAATTTGAAAACTTACATTTAATTTGATTTAGATATAATTGGATATAAATTATAAATAAAATCTCTCAGTATTCCTTTAATCATGATTTATAAAAGCATATTTGAATATTTTGAGTGAGTTTTATGCGATTATTTATTTCGATCTTTTGAACTCTCTTTTACATATAGTAAAATATTCATCTTCTCTAAATTGATTGATCAAACTATATTAAGACATTATTGTGTCATTTATGATACATTTCTTTTTTGTTATCTAAATTATCATTTTTATACCAAAATTATTTAAATCCTTACAATATGAACCTTACAAAATTATTCTTAGCACTCACAACTCACATATAAGAAAAAGAGGAACCACATTCCATCAACTTTGGGTTCAATTAATTAAATACTAATCAAATAAATGATTTACATAATGTTTTTCATTATTAAAAAAATATTTTTCATGTAAAATATTTTTGTTATACCTAAAGGACCACAATGGACAGATGCTAAGAAAGTAGCAAACTTCACTTTATAATTTCATTTGGAAATATTCTCTTCATCAATGAAGTTGTAATTGAATTGCACACCATTTTCATTGAAAAATTCTCTAGTGAAAATGTCTTCTAGATGCTTTTGTGTTTGTGCACAAGTACAATTACATATTCTAACAAGACAACTTTATATATATATATATATTGAATTCTATCGATTCGTTTTATCTGGAAGTTTAAACCGTTAAAGATATATTCTTTTATTTATTTTAAGTTTTCAATAATTTTTAATTCGTGTTAAGAGACAGATTCATAATTTTAACTTTCTGGATTTCAAATTTTAGGATATGCATAACAATTACTAGGTCATAATAGATTATTTCTACCGATAAAAGTGATTTTTCTTAATACAATTAAATATTTTTTGAAGAAAAGTTATTAACTGAGCTCAATATATTTTATATTTCCAATTCAAGAAGGTTAAACTCGTTAAGTTTTAATCCTGGATCCGTGACGAATGTCAATAATTGAAATCTCAATTTATATTAATTGGTAATTTAGGTTTCAGATTCAATGAATTCACTTTCTTTTAAGGCCATAATTTCGCATGATATAAAATTATAAATAAGAATAGAATCTATCATTTTCTTGAATGAAATGCTATCCAGCCTTTCCCCTAATTAAATTGAAACTTTATGCTATTTTTCACCTTGTAATCATATTCCTATTTTCAAAATAATATGAACCAATACTTTAGAGAACATTGTTTCTGTCACCAATAATAATATTCTTAAATCATATACTACAATTGTTAATAGTTATAATGTTCTTTTTTAAGTATTGGTTCCTATTATTTTCAGATATAAAATTACTAGATGAAGAATATAACTAATAAAGTAGCTGTATGTACTAATAAACAACTTTTTTTTCCAGGTTGACATTAGGGTAAAAAGTAAAGACTTCTTGTTTACACGGTGACGGAGCCATTATTTTTATTGAGAGAACAAGATTTAAAATAGGAAAATATAGACATACTAATAGTTAAACGGGTAACATCTAATATATATATATATATATATATATATATATATATATAAATAATTTAAATTATGTATAAATAATATAGTTCTTTACAGAACGAGGTAGGGATAACCTCCCAGAGTCCTTACTAGCTTCGCCCACACTTAAATAGATTATATTTTTACTTTATCAATGATTAATTAACATGTACTTTTTACTTCATTAAATTAGTAAGTTATACTTTTTCTATTTCAATTTGTTTGTTTAACTTTATTTTTAATTAGTCTGCTTAATAAATATTTTTTTTCTTTTTCTTTTTTAACAATCATTTGTTCAAATTCCATGTGAAATGTTTAAGAACACAAGATTAAAGAATATTTTGATGCATTCTACGTTTTCTTTAGTAATTTAAAACTACGACTTTTTATACTTCGTACTAAGTCAAAATCCGTCAAAGAAATTAACATGAATGAAGTATTAATTTCGTCATTTTCCTGCAATTATTTTTTAATTGACCTCGATAGATATATTGTCCGCGTATAGAATTTAAAACACATTAGAATAAAGTGATAATGACATTATATTGGAAATATTGGACCAAAGGACCATTACCAATTAAACAAAAAAAAATCAATTTAGCATCAATTTTTTTTTTATATAAATAAAAATGAAATGGTCGACATAATGAAGAACATATTCTATACTCATTTATAAGTTATTTTACATACTAAAGAAAAGAAAAAATTGAACATCAACAACCTCTATAAATAAGGTTTTTGCATAACTCTAAGCTCCAACATATCAAATAAAAAAAAAAACCTCTTAAAACCTAGGAGTTAAATAAGAGGGGTTTTTTTTTTAAAAAAAAAAAAAAGAAGAAAAATGAGTGGTTACAACTACCCAACATGGCCTGAATTTAACAAGAAGCCAATCACACAACAAATCAAGAGGTGTCAAGTCATTACTTTCAACTCTTCAACAAAATGCATGATCCATTTAAATTTTTTGAAAGATACAAACAAATTGGTAATCATCATTTTACTTTATTGTAACATGTTGTAGAGCCCGTTTTGATTAGTTGACTGTAAATAGTTGATAAGCTTAAGTGCTGACAATTATTTTAAGTGTTGAAATTAATTATGTAGATAAATAGTTACGTATTTAGATAAAAGTGACGAAACTAGTAACCACTTTGAATCTTTAAAAGATACAAACAAATGGTAAATTATCATATGGTACTAATCATTTGCCTTGTTTCTAGTAGGTTGTTATTGACTTCACAGCTACATGGTGTGGTCCTTGCAGAAACATGGACCCAATTATCAATGACTTTGCTGCCAAATATACAAATGTTGAGTTTGTCAAGATTGATGTTGATGAACTAGTTGTATGACTTCTTAAACTTCACAATCCTTTTCTTTTTTCGAGTTTAAGTTCTATAAATTGACGTGTTTACACAATCAGGATCACTTATAAGATAATTATAGGAGAACCTATATAATAAACGTTACAATTTGGTAAAAATAATAGAAGTTAATAACGTTAGTGTGTATATCTTAAATCCTTTTCCATGATAGTAATTTTACTCGAATCTTGGACGATTGAAAACAGGATGTAGCTGAAAAATACGGGGTTCAAGCTATGCCAACGTTCGTGTTGATGAAGAAAGGGGAGGTTGTTGACCAGATTGTGGGAGCAGATAAAGATGGACTAAAGATGAAAATTGAGAAACACAAAGGTAGCTTATACTAAGCAAACCAAAGGGAAAATGCAAAGCAATGACACTTCTTGTGTTTGAATAAAGTTCATGTGTTTGTGGAAATTTTGAAGTGGATGAGATCAGTCTAGTGGTCTCAGTTATAATTTTTAAACTGATACAACTAGTTGTATATCCATATCAAGTTCTTCGTTACATTTATTTGAATAAGAAAATGCATCTTGTTTTCGTGTTGATATGTCTGTTCTAAATGGCCAGAAAATTTAAAATTGGCTTGTTTGCCTCTGCGGACCAGATTGGATCATTACTAAGATCTTAACAAACGTCAATGAAAAATTTTGAATTTTTTTTCAGAATTTGGATCACCAAAAATCCATGAATTATAGCACATGAAAATTGACAAAATGAAAATTTACATGCTCTAGGGTTTGTTTGACCTAGAAAAGGAGTCTGTTTGCCCATGGGGACCAAGTGACTCCATTGCTAAGGTCTTAACATACGTACATGAAAAGTTTTAGGAAAAAAATTAGAATTCCAGACCACCAAAAAATGGGGTTTTACCTGCCTTAGAACTCGTTTGACCTTGAAAATGGTCTATTTACCCATGGGGACCATCTAACTCCATCGCTAAGGTCTTAATGGACGTCAATAAAAAAATTTAAGTAAAAAAAATTGAAATTATGAATTTATAAAAATTTGGGCAAAAAAGAAGTCGGCATTTCGGATCACCAAAAAAGATCGTAGACTATGCACATGAAAATCGGCAAAATAAGGGGTTAACCTGCTCTGGTGCTCGTTTGACCTTCAAAATGGGTTGTTTTGGCCGACATGACCAACTGACTCCATAGAAGACGTATTAACAGACGTCCACAAAAAATTTGGGCAAAAGAGACGTCGAAATTCTGAATCACTAAATATCCATGGACTATAGTACACAAAAATCGGCAAAATGAGGAATTACATGCCTCGAGGCTTGTTTGACCTTCCTAATGGGTCATTTTTTGCCGTCAGGGCCAATTGGCTCTTTAGATAACGTCTTAACGTATGTCAACAAAAAAATTGAGCAAAAAGATATATCAAAATTCTGGATCACCGAAAATTCACGGACTATAGCACACGAAAATTGATAAAAAAAAAAGGGGGTTTCACCTGCCCAGGGGCTCGTTTGACCTTGAAAATGGATCGTTTTGGTTATCAAGGCCAATTGACTCCATATCTAACATCTAAACAGACGTCTAACAAAAAAAATTGGGTAAAAAATAAATCGAAATTCCGGATCACCAAAAGATTGTGGACTACACACAAAAATCGGCAAAAGAAGGGTTTTACCTGCTCCGGAGCTCGATTGACCTTCAAATCAGATCGTTTTGACCGTCAGGACAGACTGGCTCCATATGTAACTTCTTAATGGACGTCCATAAAATATTTGGACAAAAAAGACGTCAGAATTTCGAATCACCAAAATCCATTGATTATATAACACAAAAAGCATCAAAATTTACCTGATTCGGGGCTTGTTGACCTTGAAAATGGATCATTTTGGTCGTCAAGGCCAACTAGCTCCATAACTAACGTGTTAACGGACGTCCATAAAAAATTTAAGAAAAAAAGACATCGGAATTCTGAATCACTAAAAATCGATGGACTATAGCCACAATAATCAGCAAAATGGACGGTTTACCTGCTCAGGGGCTCGTTTGACCTTCAAAATGAGATGTTTTGTCTGTCAATCAAACTGACTCCATAGAAAACGACTTAATGGACGTCAATATAAATATTCGGCCAAAATAGTGTCGAAATTCCTGATCACCAAAAAAGATCGTGGACTATAACACATGAAAATCGGTAAAATGAGGTGTTTACCAGCTCTGGAGCTCGTATAACCTTCAAAATGGACTTTTTTGGCGTCAGGACCAACTGGCTCCATAGATAACGTCTTAATGAATTTCCATAAAAAAATTGGGCAAAATCGACGTCGAAATTTTGAATCACAAAAAATTGATGGATTATAGCACACAAAAATAGAAAATAAGGGGTTCACCTGCTTTGAGCCTTGTTAGACCTTCTTAATGGACCTTTTTGGTTGGTAGGGCCAAATAAATCCATACATAATGTCTTAAAAGACATCCAAAAAAAATTAGACAAAAAAGACGCCAGAATTCTAGATCACCAAAAATCCATGGACTATAGCACACAAAAATCAATGGGAGTTTACCTGCTCAAGGGCTCGTTTGACCTTGAGAATGGTTATTTTGGCTGTCAAGTTCAACTAGATACATAGCTTACGTTATAACGGATGTCATCGAAAAAATTGGGCAAAAAAGACATCAGAATTCTGGATCACCAAAAAAGATCGTGCACTATAGCATACGAACATCAACAAAATGAGGGGTTTACCTACTCTAGGGCTCGTTTGACCTTCAAAATGGGCCGTTTTGATCGTCAGGACCAACTGACTCTATAGTTAACGTCTTAACGGACGTTCACCAAAAAATTAGGCAAAAAATACATTGGAATTTCGAATCACCAAAAATCCATGGATTATAGTACACGAAAGTCGGCAAAATGGGGTTTACATGCTTCAGGGCTCGTTTGACATTGAAAATTGGACATTTTGGACGTCACAACCAATTGGACTTATCAGATGTCCATAAAAAAATTTAGCAAAAAAAGATGTCAAAATTTTGAATCACCAAAAATCCATGGACTATGCCCCACGAAAATCAGCAAAATGGGCTATTTACCTGCTTAGTTGCTCGTTGACCTATAAAATGGATCGTTTTGACCGCCAGGGTCAACTAGCTTCATTTCTAACGTATTAACGGACATCCACAAAAACTTTAAGCAAAAAAAAAAAGGAATTCTGGATCATCAAAAATATCGTGGAATATGAACATGAAAATCAAAAAAATGAGGGGTTACCTGCTCTGGGCTCGTCTGAATTCGGGATCACCAAAAATCCATGGACTATAGCACACGAAAATTGGTAAAATGAAGGGTTTTTTTTACTATCTCAGGGGCTTGTTTGACCTTGAAAATTGATCGTTTTGGCCGTAAGGGCCAACTAGCTCCATAGCTAACGTCTCAACGAATGTCCACAAAAAATTTGGACAAAAAAGATGTTGAAATTTCATATCACTAAAAAAAATTGTAGACTATAAATTACGAAAATTGGCAAAATGAGGGTTTACCTGCTTTTGAGCTCGTTTGACCTTCAAAATGGGTCATTTTTTTGGCCCCATATATAACATCTTAATGAAAGTCCACAAACAATCTTGGCAAAATAGACGTCGAAATTCTGGATCATCGAATATCCATGGACTATAGCATATAAAAAATGGCCAAAATGAGGGTTTACTTGCTTCGGGGCCTGTTTGACCTTCTTAATGGTTCATTTTGGCCATCGGAGCCAATTTGATCCATAGATAACGTCTCAATGGATGTCCAAAAAAATTTGGACAAATAAAATTGGAATTTTGGATCACCATAAAGGATTGTAGACTATAACACATAGCTAACGTCTTAACAGACGTCCACGAAAAATTTGAGCAAAAAACACTTTGGTATGCTGGATCACCAAAAATTCATGGACTATAACACATGAAATTAGGCAAAATTGCGATTTACCTTCTTAGTGGCTCGTTTGACCTTCAAAATGGGGTGTTTTGGCCGTCAGGGATTACAGGCTCCATAACTCGGTAAAATCTGTTTTTGCCTACTTTGGACTCATTTTCACTTGTAAATGCACCATTTTTCCCTATGGAACGATTTGACTCAATTTCTAATGTCTTAACAAACGTCCATAAAATTTTTTGGTCATTTTGTTTCATGATTTCCAGATATAAAAATCCATGGGTTATAGTACACATAAGTCGTAAAATATTTCTTTGCCTGTTTTGGAGCTCGTTTGAACTTTAAAACGCATCATTTTCCCCTCAAGCGAATTGGTTCCATTTCTACGGGCATCCATGAAATTTTTTGACCATGTTATTTTGGGATTTCCAAATAAAAAAAAATTCATGGATTATAGCACACGAAAATTGATAAAATCAGCTTTTGCCTGCTTTGGGTTTGAACTTGGAAATGCATCATTTTTCCCTTAAGGGACGAACTAGTTCAATTTCTGATGTCTTAAGGGACGTCCATGAAAAACTTTGGCAATTATGTTATGAGATTTCCAGATCAAAAAAATACATGGGCTATATAGCATACGAAAATCGATAAAATCCTCCTTTGCCTGCTTTGGAGCTCTTTTGAACTTGAAAATGCACTATTTTTCTCAACGAGACAAACTAGTCCATTTCTAAGGTCTTAATGGACGTCCATGAAAAATTTCGGCTATTTTCTTTAGGAATTTTTTAGATCAAAACAAATTCATGGGCTATTGCACACGAAAATCAGTAAAATCTGCCTTTGTCTGCTTTGAGGCTCGTTTGAACTTGAAAATATATAAAAAAAATTCTGCGGGATGAACTAGTTCCATTTCTAAGGTCTTAATGGACGTCCATGAATTTTTTTCTTGTTTTAGAATTCTTGGATAAAAAAAAATCCACAGGCTATAGCACACGAAATTAGTAATTTGCCTTTGCTGCTTTGAGACTCGTTTGAACTTGAAAATGCACAACTTTTTTTCGCGGGATAAACAATTTCCATTTCTAAGGTCTTAATGGACAACCATGAAAATTTTTGGCCATTTTGTTTTGGGAATTCTGGATAAAAAAAATCCATGGGCTATAGCACACAAAAATCGGTAAAATATGCCTATGCGTGCTTTGGAAATCGTTTGAACTTGAAAATACATCATTTTCCTCGCATGATGAACTGTTTCTATTTCTAAGGTCTTAACGAACGTACATGAATAGTATTGTCCATTTTGTGTCAGAATTTTTGGATAAAAAAAATTCATCGCACACGAAAATAGTTAAAATTTGCCTTTGCATGCTTTGAGACATGTTTGAACTCAAAAATGCACCATTTTTCATCAAAAGACAAACTGTTCCATTTCTAATGTCTTAACGGACGTCCATGAAAAAAATTCAGTCATTTTATTTCAGAATTCTGGTTTAAAAAAAAATCAAGGGGCTATAGCACATGAAAATCAATAAAATTTATCTTTGCTTACTTTGGGATTACGTTTGAACTTGAAAATTCATTATTTTTTCTCGTATGACGAACTAGTTCCATTTCTAATGTCTTAGCGGACGTCCATGAAAATTTACGACCATTTTGTTTTGGGATTTCCAAATAAAAAAAGTTCATGGGTTGCATAGACAAGGACTTGACGAACGTCCATGAAAAAATTTGGTATTTTTGAAGGCGGAATCCGGATCACCCAAAAAATGGTGTGCTATAGCACACAAAAATTGTCGAAATGAGGGGTATGCTCGCTTCGGGGCTCGTATACCTTCCAAATGGGTCGGACAAGCCGTGATGGCCAACCGTATGCATAGACAAGGTCTTGATGGACGTCCACGAAAAAATTTGGCATTTTTGACGTCGAAATCCGGATCACCCAAAAAATGGTGTGCTATAGCACACGAAAATCATCGAAATGATAAGTATGCTCACTTCGGGGCTCGTTTGACCTTCCAAATGGGTCGTACAAGCCGTGATGGCCAACCGTATGCATAGAAAAGGTCTTGAAAGACGTCCACGAAAAAATTTGGCATTTTTGACGTCGGAATCCAGATCACCCAAAAAATGGTGTGCTACAGCACACGAAAATCGTCGAAATGAGGGGTATGCTCGCTTCGGGGCTTGTTTGACCTTCCAAATGGGTCGGACAAGCCGTGATGGCCAACCGTATGCATAGACAAGGTCTTAACGGACGTCCACGAAACAATTTGGCATTTTTGACGCCGGAATACGGATCACCCAAAAAATGGTGTGCTATAGCACACGAAAATCGTCGAAATGAGGGGTATGCTCGCTTCGGGGATCGTTTGACCTTCCAAATGGGTCGGACAAGCCGTGATGGACAACCGTATGCATAGACAAGATCTTAACGGACGTCCACGAAAAATTTTAGCATTTTTTACGTCGGAATCCGGATCACCCAAAAAATGGTGTGCTATAGCACACGAAAATCGTCGAAATGAGGGGTATGCTCGCTTCGGGGATCGTTTGACCTTCCTAATGGGTCGGACAAACCGTGATAGACAACCGTATGCATAGACAAGATCTTAACGGACGTCCACGAAAAATTTTAGCATTTTTTACGCGGAATCCGGATCACCCAAAAAATGGTGTGCTATAGCACACAAAAATCGTCGAAATGAGGGGTATACTCGCTTCGGGGCTCGTTTGACCTTCCAAATGGGTCGACAAGCCGTGATGGCCAACCGTATGCATAGACAAGGTCTTGACGGACGTCCACGAAAATTTTTGGCATTTTTAATGTAGGAATCCGGATCACCCAAAAAATGGTGTGCTATAGCACACAAAAATCGTCGAAATGAGGGGTATGATCGCTTCGGGGCTCGTTTGACCTTCCAATAAGGTTGGACAAGCCGTGATGGCCAACCGTATGCATAGACAAGGTCTTGACGGATGTCCACGAAAAAATTTGGCATTTTTGACGTCGAAATCCGAATCACCAAAAAAATGGTGTGCTATGCGAGCCTGCCACTACGCTCCTTTGTTACAGAATTAATGGTCAGAAACTTGCCTTTACAGCACACGAAAATCGTCGAAATAAGGGGTATGCTCGCTTCGGGGATCGTTTGACCCAGACAAGACGTTATGGCCCACCGTATGCATAGACAAGGTCTTGACGGACGTCCACGAAAAAATTTGGCATTTTTGACGTCGGAATCTGGATCACCCAAAAAATGGTGTGCTATAGCACACGAAAATCGTCGAAATAAGGGGCATGCTCGCTTCGGGGCTCATTTAACCTTCTAAATGGGTCGGACAAGCCGTGATGGCCAACCGTATGCATAGACAAGGTCTTGACGGACGTCCACGAAAAAATTTGGCATTTTTGACGTCGGAATCTGGATCAACCAAAAAATGGTGTGCTATAGCACACGAAAAACGTCGAAATGAGGGGTATGCTCGCTTCGGGGCTCGTTTGACCTTCCAAATGGGTCGGACAAGCCGTGATGGCCAACCGTATGCATAGACAAGGTCTTGACAGACGTCTACGAAAAAATTTGGCATTTTTGATGTCGGAATCCGGATCACCCAAGAAATGGTGTGATATAGCACACGAAAATCGTCGAAATGAGGGGTATGCTCTCTTTAGGGCTCGTTTGACCTTCCAAATGGGTCGTACAAGCCGTGATGGCCAACCGTATGCATAGACAAGGTCTTGACGGACGTCCATACAAAATTTTGGCATTTTTGACATCGGAAATCGGATCATCCAAAAAATGGTGTGCTATAGCACACGAAAATCGTCGAAATGAGGGGTATGCTTGCTTCGGGGCTCATTTGACCTTCCAAATGGGTCAGACAAGTCGTGATGGCCAACCGTATGCATAGACAAGGTCTTTACAGACGTCCACAAAATTTTTTTGCATTTTTGACGTCGGAATCCAGATCACCCAAAAAATAGTGTGCTATAGCACATGAAAATCGTCGAAATGAGGGGTATGCTCGCTTCGGGGCTCGTTTGACCTTCCAAATGGGTCGGACAAGTCAAGATGGCCAACCGTATGCATAGACAAGGTCTTGACAGACGTCTACGAAAAAATTTGGCATTTTTGACGTCAGAATCCAGATCACCCAAAAAATGGTGTGCTATAGCACACGAAAATCGTCGAAATGAGGGGTAGGCTCGCTTCGGGGATCGTTTGACCTTCCAAATGGGTCAGACAAGCCGTGATGGCCAACCGTTTGCATAGACAAGGTCTTGATGGACGTCCACGAAATTTTTTTGCATTTTTGACGTCGGAATCCGGATCACCCAAAAAATGGTGTGCTACAGCACACAAAAATCATTGAAATGAGGGGTATACTCACTTCGGGGCTCGTTTGACCTTCCAAATGGGTCGTACAAGCCGTGATGGCCAACCGGATGCATAGACAAGGTCTTGACGGACGTCCACAAAAAAAATTGACATTTTTGACGTCGGAATCCGGATCACCCAAAAAATGGTGTGCTATTGCACACGAAAATAATCGAAATGAGGGGTATGCTCGCTTCGGGGCTCGTTTGACCTTCCAAATGGGCCAGACAACCCGTGATGGACAACCGTATGCATATACAAGGTCTTGACGGACGTCCACAAAAAAATTTGGCATTTTAAACGTCGGAATCAGGATCACCCAAAAAATGGTGTGCTATAGCACACGAAAATCGTAGAAATGAGGGGTATGCTCTCTTCGGGGCTCGTTTGACCTTCCAAATGGGTCGGACAACCTGTGATGGCCAACCGTATGTATAGACAAGGTCTTGAAGGAAGTCCACGAAAAAATTTGGCATTTTTGACGTCGGAATCCGGATCACCCAAAAAATGGTGTGCTATAGCACACGAAAATCATCGAAATGAGGGATATGCTCGCTTCGGGGCTCGTTTGACCTTCCAAATGGGTCGGAAAACCCGTGATGGCACACCGTATACATAGAAAAGGTCTTGATGGAAGTCCTCGAAATAATTTGGCATTTTTGACATCGGAATCCGGATCACCCAAAAAATGGTGTGCTATAGCACACGAAAATCGTTGAAATGAGGGGTATGCTCTCTTTAGGGCTCGTTTGACCTTCCAAATGGGTCGTACAAGCCGTGATGGCCAACCGTATGCATAGACAAGGTCTTGATGGACGTCCATAAAAAAATTTGGCATTTTTGACATCGGAAATCGGATCATCCAAAAAATGGTGTGCTATAGCACACGAAAATCATCGAAATGAGGGGTATGCTTGCTTCGGGGCTCATTTGACTTTCCAAATGGGTCGGACAAGTCGTGATGGCCAACCGTATGCATAGACAAGGTCTTGACGTACGTCCACAAAAAAATTTGGCATTTTTGACGTCGGAATCCGGATCACACAAAAAATGGTGTGGTATAGCACACGAAAATCGTCAAAATGAGGGGTATGCTCGCTTCGGGGCTCGTTTGACCTTCCAAATGGGTCGGACAAGCCGTGATGACTAACCGTATGCATAGACAAGGTCTTGACAGACGTCTACGAAAAAATTTGGCATTTTTGACGTCGGAATCCGGATCACCCAAAAAATGGTGTGCTATAGCACACGAAAATCGTCAAAATGAGGGGTATGCTCTCTTTGGGGCTCGTTTGACCTTCCAAATGGGTCGAACAAGCCGTGATGGCCAACCGTATGCATAGATAAGGTCTTGGCGGACGTCCACGAAAAAATTTGGCATTTTTGACGTCGGAATCCGGATCACCCAAAAAATAAAATGAGGGGTATGCTCGCTTCGGGGCTCGTTTGACCTTCCAAATGGGTCGGAGAAGCCGTGATGTCCAACCGTATGCATAGACAAGGTCTTGACGGACGTCCACGAAATTTTTTTGTATTTTTGACGTCGGAATCCGGATCACCCAAAAAATGGTGTGCTATAGCACACGAAAATCGTCGAAATGAGGGGTATGCTCGCTTCGGGACTCTTTTGACCTTCCAAATGGGTCGGACAAGCCGTGATGGCCAACCGTATGCATAAACAAGGTCTTGACGGACGCCCATGAAAATTTTTTGCATTTTTGACGTCGAAATCAGATTACCCAAAAAATGGTGTGCTATAGCACACGAAAATTGTCGAAATGAGGGGTATGCTCGCTTCGGGGATCGTTTGACCTTCTGGGTCGGACAAGATGTGATGGCCAACCGTATGTATAGAAAAGGTCTTGACGGACGTCTACGAAAAAATTTGGCATTTTTGACGCTGGAATCCGGATCACCCTAAAATGGTTGTGATATAGCACGCGAAAATCGTCGAAATGAGGGGTATGCGCGCTTCGGGGCTCGTTTGACCTTCCAAATGGGTCGGACAAGGCGTGATGGCGAACCGTATGCATAAACAAGGTCTTGACGGACGTCCACAAAATTTTTTTATATTTTTGACGTCGGAATCCGGATCACCCAAAAAATGGTGTGCTATAGCACACGAAAATCGTCGAAATGAGGGGTATGCTCGCTTCGGGACTCTTTTGACCTTCCTAATGGGTCGGACAAGCCGTGATGACCAACCTTATGTATAGACAAGGTCTTGACGGACGCCCACGAAAAAATTTGGCATTTTTGACGTCAAAATCCGGATCACCCAAAAAATGGTATGCTATAGCACACGAAAATTGTCGAAATGAGGGGTATGCTCGCTTCGGGGCTAGTTTGACCTTCCAAATGGGTCGGACAAGCCGTGATGGCCAACCGTATGCATAGACAAGGTCTTGAAGGACGTCCACGAAAAAATTTGGCATTTTTGACGTCGGAATTCGGATCACCCAAAAAATGGTGTGCTATAGGACACAAAAATCGTTGAAATGAGGGGTATGCTCGCTTCGGGGCTTGTTTGACCTTCCAAATGGGTCGGACAAGTTGTGATGGCCAACCGTATGCATAGACAAGGTCTTGACGGATGTCCACGAAAAAATTTGGCATTTTTGACGTCGGAATTCGGATCACCCAAAAAATTGTGTGCTCAAGCACACGAAAATCGTCGAAATGAGGGGTATGCTCGCTTCGGGGCTCGTTTGACCTTCCAAATGGGTCGGACAAGGCGTGATGGCCAACCGTATGCATAGACAAGGTCTTGACGAACGTCCACGAAAAAATTTGGCATTTTTGACGTCGAAATTCGGATAACCCAAAAAATGGTGTGCTATAGCACACGAAAATTCTCGAAATGAGGGGTATGCTCGCTTCGGGGCTCGTTTTACCTTCCAAATGGGTCGGACAAGCCGTGATGGCCAACTGTATACATAGACAAGGTCTTGACGGACGTCCACGAAAAAATTTGGCATTTTTTTACATCGGAATCCGGATCACCCAATAAATGGTGTGCTATATCACACGAAAAATTGATAAAAACAGTCTTTGCGTGCTTTGGAGCTCGTTTGAACTTGAAAATGTACCATTTTTTTATGCGGGACAAATTGTTTCTATTTCTACGATCTTAACAGACGTCCATGAAAAATTTTGGCCATTTTGTTTCATAATTTTTGGATCCGACAAAATCAATGGGTTATAAAATATAAAAATTTGTAATATATATATTTGCGAGCTTTGAGGCTCATTTCAACTTTAAAATGCACTATTTTTACCCGCGTGACAAGTTGTTTACTTTTCTAAGATTTTAACGAAAGTAATGAAAAATATCGATCATTTTGTTTTGGGATTTCTGGATTAAAAAAAATTAATAGGCTATAGATCACGAAAATCGATAAAATATGCCTTTGCTTGCTTTAGGGCTCATTTGAACTTGAAAATGCACTATTTTTACCGCAGATGAACTAGTTCCATTTATAAGGTCTTAAAAGACGTCTATGAAAATATTTTGGAAAGTTTATTTTGGGATTTCCGAATAAAATAAAATCATGGGCTATGTCACTTGAAAATCGGTAAAATTAGCATTTACTACTTGAAATTCGTTTGAACTTGAAAATACATCATTTTTGCCCACGGAATAAACTGGTTCCATTTCTAAGGTCTTAACGAACATCCATGGAAAATTTCAGCAATTTTTTTTGAGATTTTCGGATAAAAAATCAATGTGGTATAGCACACGAATATCAGTAAAATCTTCCTTTGCTCTTTTGAGGATCGTTTGAACTTGAAAATTCATTATTTTTTCCTATATGACGAACTATTATCATTACTATGGTCTTAACGACGTCCATGAAAAATTTGGGCCATTTTATTTTGGGATTTCCAGATCACAAAAATCCATGGGCTATTGCACATGAAAATCAGTATAATTTGTCTTTGCCTGCTTTGGACTCGTTGGAACTTGAAAATGTACCATTTTCCCCACTTGACAAACTGGTTCAATTTCTAAGGTCTTAACGGTCGTCCATGAAAAAATTTCGATCATCTTATTTCGGCATTTATGGATCAAAAATCCATGGCTATACTATACGAAAATTGTAAAATTTGTCTTTGCCTACTTTAGGACTCGTTTGAACTTGAAAATACACCATTTTCCCCCACGGTACGAACTCGTTCCATTTCTAAGGTCTTAACAGACGTCCATGAAAAATTTCATTCATTTTGTTTTGGGATTTCTCGATAAAAAAAATCAATGTGCTTATAGCACATGAAAAATCTCCCTTTGCCTGCTTTGGAGCTCATTTGAACTTTAAAGTGCAACTTTTTTTACCCGAGGGATGATTTAGCCGAATGAAAATGAACGATTTTGGTCATTTTGTAGCTAAATTTTTTGATTTAAAAAATCCATGGGTTATAGCACACGAAAATCGGTGAAATCTCCGTTTGCCTGCTTTGGGGTTTGTTTTGAACTAGAAAATGCACTATTTTTCCCCTCGAGATGAATTGGTTCCATTTTAAAGATCTAAACGGACGTCTATGAAAAATTTTGTTCATTTTGTTTCAGGATTACTTGACAAAAAAAATTAATGGGCTATAACTCACGAAAATTGGTAAAATCTCTCTTTGCCTATTTTGGGATTGTTTGAACTTGTAAAAGTACCATTTTCCATGCGAAACAAACTTATTCCATTTCTAAGGTCTTAACGGACGTCCATGAAAATTCTTGGTCATTTTATTTTGATATTTTCGGATAAAAAAATCAATGAGCTATAGCACAAGAAAAATGGTAAAATATTTATTTGTGTGCTTTGGGCTCGTTTGAACTTGAAACTGGTTCAATTTCTAAGTTTTAACGAGCGTCAACGAAAAAAATTTTCTATGTTTTTTCAAAATTTTCAAATTAAAAAATCATGGGGTATAGTGCACAAAAATTGGTAAAACATTTCTTTGTTTGCTTTGGAGCTCGTTTGAACTTGAAAATGCAACACTTTTCCCGTGTTATGAACTGGTTCCTTTTCTAAGGTTTTAACAGACATCCATGAAAAGATATGACCGTTTTATTTGGGATATTTGTATCAAAAAAATTTGTCTTTGCCTAATTTGGGGTTCGTTTGAACTTGAAAATGCACTATTTTTCTCTACGGGATGAACTGATTCTATTTCAAAGGTTTTAATGGACATGAATGAAAATTTTAAACCATTTTGTTTTTCATGATTCTGGGATCAAAACAAAATTCATGCGCTATAGCACACAAAAATAAGTAAAATTTGTCTTTGCCTGTTTTGTAAATCGTTTAAACTTGAAAATGCATCATTATTACCCGCGAGATGAACTAGTTTCATTTCTAAGGTTTTAACGAACGTCCATTAAAAAATTTGGCTATTTTATTTCACGATTTCGATATCAAAAAAATTCATGGGCTATATAGCACACAAAAATTGGTAACATCTGTCTTTGCCTGCTTTGGGGCTAGTTTTAATTTTAAAATGCAATATTTTTCCTCAGGTGACGATGTGGTTCCTTTTCTAAGGTCTTAACAGCCCATGAAAAATTCTGACCATTTTATTTTGGGATTTATGGATTAAAAACTTCATAGGCTATAGCACATAAAAATCGGTAAAACTTGTGTTTGCGTGCTTTGAGATCGTTTAAACTTGAAAATGCACAATTTTTCCCTTCGAGATTAATTGGTTCTATTTCAATGGTCTTAATGAACGTCTATGAAATTTATTGATCATTTATTTTCGTGACTTCTGGATCAAAAAAATATATAGATAGCACACGAAAATTGGAAAAATCTACATTTGCCTGTTTTATGGATCGTTGCAACTTGAAAATGCATCATTTTTTCCTCGCGGGACGAACTAGTTCCATTTATAAGGTTTAAACGGACGTCCACAAAAAAGTTCAGCCATTTTATTTTGAAATTTTCGAATAAAAAAATTCATGGGTTATATCACACATAGATCAGTAAAATCTGTGTTTGCTTGCTTTGGGACTCATTTGAACTTAAAAATGCACCATTTTTTTCTGTAGGACGAACTGGTTCCATTACTTATGTCTTAACAGACGTCCATGAAAAATTTCAGCAATTCTACTTCGTGATTTTCGAATAAAAAAATTATGGGTTATAGCTCCTTAAAATCGGTAAATCAGTCATTTTATTTTGGGTTATAGCACACGAAAATTGGTAAAATATGTCTTTTACTTCTTCGGGCCTCGTTTGAACATGAAAATGCACTATTTTTTCCCGGGGGACAAATTTGTTTCATTTCTAAGGTCTTAAAGGACGTCTATAAAAAAGTTTCGCCATTTTGGCACACAAAAATCGGTAAATTTTTCTTTTGCCTACTTTGAACTTGAAAATGCATAATTTTTTCTAACGGGACGAACTGGTTTCACTTCTAAGGTCTTAACAAACGTACATGAAAATTTTTTGGTCATTTTGTTTTGGAAGTTTCTGATCAAAAAATTTAATGGGCTATAACACATAAAATTAGTAAAATTTGTCTTTGCCTGGTTTGGAGCTTATTTGAAATTAAAAATGCACTATTTTTCCTAGCGAGACGAAGTGGTTCAATTTTTGATGTCTTAATGAACGTCCATTAAAAATTTCAGCCATTTTGTTTCGTGATTTTCGAATCAAAAAAATCCATGGGCTACAACACATGAAAATCAAAAAAATCTGCATTTGACTGCTTTGGGACTCGTTTTAACTTGAAAATGCACCATTTTTTTCTCTCTGACGAACTTGTTCCATTCCTAAGGTCTTAACGGACGTCCATGAAAAATTTTGGTCATTTTATTTTGGGATTTTTGAATAAGAAAAAACCATGGGTATAGTACATGAAAATCGATAAAAATCTGCCTTTGCCTGCTTTGGGGCTTGTTTGAACTTAAAAATGCACTATTTTCCCCGCGGACGAACTGGTTCCATTTCTAAGGTCGTTACGGACATCCATAAAAAGTTTTGATAATTTTATTTTGGGATTTCTAGATCCAAAAAGTTCATGGGCTATATCACCGAAAATTGATAAAATTTGCCTTTGCTTTCTTTGGAGCTCGTTTGAACTTGAAAATGCATCATCCCCCCCCCCCCCCCCCGGGACGAGCTGGTTCAATTTCTAAAGTTTAATTAATGCTAATGAAAAATTTCGGTCATTTTGTTTTGGGATTTTTGGGAAATTTTTTTATTGCCTATAGTATATGAAAATCGATAAAATCTGTTTATTCCTGCTTTGGGATCGTTTGAACTTGAAAATACATCATTTTTTCCTCGCGAGACAAACTGACTCCATTTCTAAGATCATAATGAACATCCATGAAAAATCTCTGTCGTTTCATTTTTGGACATCCGGGTCAAAAAAATTCATGGGCTATAGCATTCGAAAATTGATAAAATCTGCATTGCCCTTCTTGAGAGCTCATTTGAACATGAAAATGCACCATTTTTTCTCGCGGAACAAACTTTTTTCCATTTCTAAGGTCTTAACACAAGTCTATGAAAAAATTATCATTTTGGCACACGAAAATCGATAAAATCTTTCTTTGCCTTTTTTGACTCGTTTGGACTTGAAAATGCATATTTGTTTCCTCGCAAGACGAACTGGTTTCATTTCTAAGGTCTTAATGTACGTACATGAAAATTTTTATTCATTTTGTTCTGGGATTTCCGGATAAAAAAATCCATGGGCTATAGCACAAAAAATTGGTAAAATATGTCTTTGCCTCCGTTGGGGCTCGTTTCAACTTGAAATGCATCATTTTTTCCCGTGGAATGAACTAGTTCTATTTCTATGGTCTTAACAGACGTCTTTAAAAAGTTTCTTCTTTTTTATTTAGGAATTTATGGATCAAAAAATTTATAGGCTATAACACACGAAAATTGATAAAATTTGTCTTTGCTTGCTTTGTGGCTCGATTGAACTTGAAAATGCACCATATTCCCCGTGGAACGAACTGGTTCCATTTTTATGGTCTTATCGGAATTCTTTAAAAAATTTCGTCCATTTAATTTTTTGATTTCTGGATAAAAAAACATCATCGGCTATAGCATACGAAAATCGGTAAAATCTGTCTTGCCTGTTTTTTGACTCGTTAGAACTTTAAAATGCACCATTTTTTCCCGGGGAGGAACTGTTTTCATTTCTAATGTCTTAATGGACGTCAATAAAATATTTTGGCCATTTTTTTGGGATTTCTTGATCAAAAATATTCTTGGGCAATAGCACATGAAAATTGATAATATTTATTTTTGCCTGCTTTGGGGCCCATTTGAACTTGAAAATGCACCAATTTTTTCCGCGAGATGAACTGGTTCCATTTTCTAAGGTCTTAACGATCGTCTATGAAAATTTTCGGCCAATTTCTTTTGAAATTTTGGGATCAAAAAAATCCATGGGCTATAGCAAATGAAAATTGGTAAAATAAGTCTTTGGTTGTTGTTGGAATTGTTTGAACTTGAAAATGTACCATTTTTTTGCGGGATGAACTGGTTCCATTTGTAAGGTATTAACAATGTCAATGAAAAATTTTGGCCACTTTGTTTCGCGATTTCTGGATCAAAAAAGATCCATGAGCTATAGCACATGAAAATCGGTAAAATCTACCTTTGCCTACTTTGGACAAGTTTGAACTTGAAAATGCACCATTTTTTCCAATGGGACGAACTAGTTCCATTTCTAAGGTCTTAATGGGCGTCCATGAAAAATTTCGACCATTTTGTTTTAGGATTTTCGGATTAAAAAAATCTATGGACTATAACACACGAAAATTGGTAAAATTTATCTTTGCCGACTTTGGGACTCGTTTGAACTTGAAATGTACTAATTTTTCCCGTGGGACGAATTGGTTCACTTTCTAAAGTCTTAACGGACGTTCATGAAAAATCTCGTCCATTTTATTTTGAAATTTCTAGACTAAAAAATACATAGATTATAGCACAAAAAAATTGATAAAATATGTCTTTGTCTACTTTGGGGGTCGTTTGAACTTGAAAATGCATCATTTTCCCTGTGGGGCGAACTGGTTCATTTCTAAAGTCTTAACCAACATCCATAAGAAATTTTGGCGATCTTGTTTCGGAATTTCTGAATCTAAAAAAATCAACGGGATGCAGCACACAAAAATCGATAAAATTTATCTTTTTCATAGGCTATATGCCTTTGCTTGCTTTGGAGCACGTTTGAACTTGAAAATTCACTATTTCCCCCTAGCACATGAAAATTGAAAAAATGAGGGGTTACCTTCTTCGGGGCTCGCTTGACCTTGAAAATGGATCGTTTTGATCGTCATGGCTAACTAATTTCATAACTAACATCTTAACGGATGTCCACAAAAAATTTGTGCAAAAAAGACATCAAATTTCTAGATCAACTTAAATCCACAGAATAGCACACCAAAATCGGTAAACTTGGGGTTTACCTGCTCAAGGGCTCGTTTGACCTTCAAAACAGGTCGTTTTGAACGTCAGGGCCAACTAGCTCCATAGATAAAATCTTAACGGACGTCCATGTAAATTTTCGTCAAAAATAACGTCGGCATTCGGGATCACAAAAAAAATGATGGACTATAGCACAAGAAAATGGCAAAATGAGAGGTTTACCTATTCCGAAGCTCGTCTGACCTTCAAAATGAACCGTTTTGGCCGTCAGAACCAAATGACTCCATAGACAACTCTTAATCGATGTCCACAAAATAATTGGGAAAATAGACGTCGTAATTCTGGATCACCAATAATTCATGGACTATAGCACATGAAAATCAGCAAAATGCGATTAACCTACTCCGAGTTCATTTGACCTTGAAAATTGGTCTATTTTCCCGTTGGGACCATCTGACTCCATTACTAATGTCTTAACGGATGTTTATGAAAAAGTTCAGTAAAACAAAATCCAGAATTCTTGATCACCAAAAATCTATGAACTATAGCACATGAAAATCGACAAAATAGGGGTTTACCTACTTTGGGGATAGTGTGACCTTGAAAATGGGTCTTTCTCTTGGAGACCAAATGGCTCCATTGTTAAGGTCTTAAAGGACGTCAAAGCAAAAAAATCAACAAAAAGAATTTGAAGTTTTGTATCACCTAAAATCCATGGATTATAGACATCAAATCGGCAAAATAGAGATTAATTTGTTCTTGGTTCGTTAGACCTTAAAAATGGGTATGTTTGCTCGTGGGGAACAATTGACTCCATTGCTAAGGTCTTAACAAACGTTCGTGAAAAATTTTGGCAAAAAAAAATCGAAATTCTACATCACCGAAAATTCATGAACTATAGCACACAAAAATTAGAAAAAAATATGATATTTACCTGCTATAGTACTCGTTTGACCTTGAAAATGAGTCAGTTTGCCTGTGAAGACCAATTAGATCAACTTCTAAGGTCTTAACAAACGTCCAAAAAATATTTTCACAAAATAAATCAGAATTTTGAATCACCAAAAATCAATGGACTAGTACACAAAAATTGACAAAATAGGGGTATACCTGCTCTAGGGCTCGTTTGACTTTGAAGATGGATCGGTTTTCCTGTGGAGGCCAATTGGTTATGTTGCAAAGGTCCTAATAGACGTCCATGAAGTGTTTTGGCAAAAAAAAATTCAAAATTCAAATCACCAAAAATGTATGGACTATAACACACGAAAAATCAGCAAAATAAGGGTTTACATGCTCTGGGATTTTTTGACATTGAAAATGGAATGGTTTGCCTGTGGGACCAACCGTCTCCATTGCTAAGGTCTTAATAAAGGTCCATGAAAATTTTTGACAAAAAAATTTGAATATCTTGATCGCCAAAAATCCTTGGACTACAACACACGAAATTGACAAAATGAGGGGTTTACCTTCTATGGGCTTGTTTGACCTTGAGAATGGATCATTTTGTTCGTAGGAACCAATTGAATCCATTGCTAAGGTCTTATCGGACGTCCATGAAAAATCTCGGCAAAGCAAAATCTAAAGTTTCGGATCACCAAAAATCTATGACTATAATACAAGAAAATCAGCAAAATGAGGGTTTACTTGCTCTGGACTCGTTTTACCTTAAATATGGGTCGGTTTGCCCGTGGGGACCATCTGACTACATTGCTAAGGTTTTAAAGGACGTTTATGAATAATTTTAGCAAATAAAATCTAGAATTTCGGGTCACCAAAAATCCATGGACTATACAAAATGAAGGCTTACATGCTCTCGGCTCGTTTGACCTCTAAAATTGGCGAGTTTGCACCTGGGGATCAATTGGTCTCCATTGATAAGGTTTTAACGAACGTCCATGAAAAAATTCGCCAAAAAATATCGAATTTTGGATCACCAAAATCCATGAACTATAACACACGAAAATCGGCAAAATGAAGGTATACCTACTTTGGGTTAGTTTGACCTTAAAAATGAACATGTTTTCTCAAGGGTATCAACTGACTCCATTCCTAAGGTCTTAATGAACGCCCATGAAAATATTAGGCAAAAAAATTCATAATTTTGAATCACCAAAAATTCATGAACTATAGCACAGAACGCTCCCCTACCGATGTATTTTTACATCCCACAGTTTCGACAGACCGCTTAGCCCCGTTCATCTTCGGCGCAAGAGCGCTCGATCAGTGAGCTATTACGCACTCTTTCAAGGGTGGCTGCTTCTAGGCAAACCTCCTGGCTGTCTCTGCACCCCTACCACCTTTATCACTGAGCGGTCATTTAGGGGCCTTAGCTGGTGATCTGGGCTGTTTATGATAATCGGTAAATTGAGATTTTATCTGCTTTGGGCTCATTTGACCTTTAAAATGTGTCGTTTTGACTGTGGCGACAAACTCACTCCATTGTTAAGGTCTTAACGGACGTCCATTGAAAATATTAGCAAAAATTAATCGAGAATTTTGGATCACAAAAAATTCATCGACTACAACACATAAAAATGGATAAAACGGGGGTTTGCGTGCTCTAGGGCTCGTTTGACCTAGAAAATGGGCATGTTTGCCCGTGGGGACCAAGTGTCTCCATTTCTAAGGACTTAACGGTTGTCCATGAAAAATTTTAACAAAAAAATCCAGAGTTCCGAATCACAAAAAAATCCATGAATTATAGCACACGATATCAGCAGTATAAGGGTTTACTTGATTTGGGGCTCGTTTGACCTTGAAAACAGACCAGTTTTCCCGTGGGGACCAACTGAGTCCATTTCTAAAATCTTAACGGATGTCCATGAATACTTTTGGCAAAAAAAACTGAATTTTCGTATCACCCACACAAAAATCGACAAAATTGGGGTTTACCTGCTCTAGGGCAATTTGACCTTGAAAATGGATCGAATTGTCTGTGACAACCAACTCGCTCCATTGTTAAGGTCTTAATGGATATCTATAAAAAAAATTGGCAAAAAAAATTTCAGAATTCTGGATTTCTAAAATCTCATGGACTATAGTACACGAAAATCATCAAATGGGGGTTTACCTACACTGGAGATCATTTGATCTTTAAAACGGACATGTTTGCCCGGGAGCAAATGGCTCCATTACTAAGGTATTAACAGACGTCTATGAAAAATTTTGGCAAAAAACAAATCCAAAATTTAGGATCACCAAAAATCTATGAATTATAGTACATGAAAATCAGCAAAATGGTGTTTACCTGCCCTGAGACTCGTTTGATCTTGAAAATTGGTCAGTTTGCCCGTAGCGACCAATTGGCTCCATTTCTACGGTAATGATTTTGATTCTTTGAAAGATATAAGCAAATTTGTAATCATTTTTACAATATCACTCCATTTTAACCTATGTAGAGCTCGTTTGATTAGTTGATGGTAAATAGTTGATAAGCTTGAAGTGATGAAATCGACTTTTAAGTGTTTGAAACTAGTTTTATAAATAAACAGTTATGTATTTAGATGGACGTGTTAAAATTGGTAACCGTTTTGATTATTGGTAACCACTTTTGATTCTTTGAAAGATTAACAAACAAATTGGAAATATTATGATATGGTACTAATCATTTGCGCTGTTTCTACTAGGTTGTTATTGACTTCACAGCTACATGGTTTGGTCCTTGCAAAAACATGGATCCAAATATCAATGACTTTGCTGCCAAATATACAGATGTTGAATTTGTCAAGATTGATGTTGATAAATTAGTTGTAAGACTTCTTGAACTTCACAATCCTTTTCTTTTTTCGAGTTTAAGTTCTATAAATTGACGTATTTACACAATTAAGTCCACTTATAAGATAATTATACACAAACCTCTATAATAAACGATACAATTTGGTAAAAGTAATAGAAGTTAATAACGTCAATGTGTATATCTTAAATCCTTTTCTATAATACTAGTTTTACTCGAACCTTGGACGATTGGAAACAGGATGTAGCTCTGGAATATGAGGTTCAAGCTATGTCAACGTTCGTGTTGATGAAGGAAAGAGAAGGTCATTGACAAGATTGTGGGAGAAGATAAAGATGGACTAAAGATGAAAATGAGAAACACAAAGGTAGCTTATACTAAGCAAACCAAAGGGAAATACAAAGGAATGACACTTCCTTTGTTGAATAAATTTTCATGTGTTTGCGGAAATTTTCAAGTGGATGAGATCAGTCGAGTGGTCTCCGTAATAATTTTTTAACTGATACAACTAGCTGTATATTCATCTCAAGTTCTCTGTTACATTTATTTGTATAAGAAAATGTCTCTTGTTTTTATGTTCATATGTCTTTTCCATAAAAAGTATATGATACAATAAATGTCAAGTAAAATACATGTAGTTAGAGCAACTTTGAAGTTTGACATACACATAAAAGTTTTGCAAGATGTCAAACAGAACTAAAAGGAAAATATGTACTTTTCTTGGGGATAGGTTGAAGAATTTTTCCTCAACTTTCTTGCTTTTTATCAATACATGCTTTTAAGTATTTTTAACAATATTCTTTGTTTTTGTTAATTGAAAGTAATTTTGTAACTTTTCCTCTCAAATAAAAGATATTTAGGTTTGTGTATTGTTTAATTGTTTTCTAGCTTTATATGGAGGAGCACTAACTTGGAAATGATCCAAACAAACATGTATTGTTACTTTATAATAGAGTTGAATTTATAGCTTTAAACAAGATTGGTAAAGAGTTGAATGAATCTTAAGATTTCTTAAAAGACATTTTGTTTTGATGACCCAAACTATTGGCTCATATATGCATACATTGTGAATAGCCAAATGACAAAAAAAAAAAGGTAATGCTTTTAAGTTTGATTTAGTATATATCATTAGGTATCTATAGGATAACACATTTAGAAATAACCAATATAAGTACAAAGTGTAAACCGCTTCAAAGAGAATTCGATAAGACTAATTATCTACACACTTATGAATCGAATAGTGTTCATAGATGAAATGTACAAAATAGTGAGAACTAATATGGTTAAAGAGTTAATTGTGTGACTAATGTTGTCAAGATATACACCAAAACTCCACAGCTCAAATATATCAGATTTATCAACTGACCGGATAAATCTAATATATGTTTCACTACGAAAAGTTCAAAGAAAAACTTACTTGTTCAAATGCAATTAATCTTTACATACAAAACAAAAAATTTGTTATTCATGTTTTTCATCATATAGTCATTCTCCAATATAGTCATTCTCCATTCACGTGGGGGATTATTGAGTTTTAAAAGGTGTAAATGGGAAATGAAATATTCTTCCAAAAAGACACCAACAGACGTGATGTAATTTGAATAACACATTTTCACATTGAATGAGTTGTGACTTTTACGATGAGTTGTGACTTTTCTGATAAGACACAATAGCATCTGTTCATACTACTCTTTGTTGGCTATAAAAAGAAGAATTTTCTCTTATTTTTCTACATCAATTTTTTTTTAACTTCTTCTGCATATTTTCTTACAAGCAAAATATTAAATCGGTGTTGCTTCGTTACTTATTTTGAGTTGGACGAAGTTATTGACGTTTGAGGTATCGGTACACCAATAATAGGTATATTGACTTTGTCTAGGGAGGAAGCAATCCATAACCTAGAGTATGGACTAAACAAGGAATAAAGAAGGAACAAGTGACACCATCTACCCTTTATTTTAACCCCTCAAGTTATTTCAAGATAGTAGGAATCAATACTAGAACAAAACATTGTTTCCATCAATAGCAGTAATATTTGACTTCTTAAATATGCTAACAAAGTAATAATAATAAACTACTTTGTTGCAGGGTGAAAAATACAGAGTGAGAATAAAGTGGTAAAGATCCTGCATTAGTAATACTGAAAAAAGAACCAACACAAACAAAAGACACATAGCATCAAATCTTCTAATATATGATGGAATGATCAACACAACTCATAATGAACATATTCTGTGTTAAAATTTTAAGTTTCTTGTACATCAGCAACCAATATAAAAAGGGGTCCCTGGAAGACTCTAAGCTCCAACAATAATCCAACGATAAATCTTTCGAAAACCAGAAGAGCAAGTTCGAAGAAAATGGGTGCTAACTACTCATCAACTTGGCATGAGACTCATAATATGCCAATCACACCACAAAGCAAGAGGTCTCAAGTCATTGCTTTTCACTCTTCAACAAAATGGAAGCTCCATTTTGATTCTTTGAAAAATACAAACAAACTGGTAATCATTAACTGTGTACAAGACTATCACAGTATTTAGTCGTCTTTTGAGTGACCTGATAGTGTTAAAAATTTAATACTTGTGTTATAGAAGTCATTGTATATTAGAAGTTAGGCAGTACTAATCATTGGTATCTTTTGCTCTGTTGCTACTAGATTGTTATTGACTTCACAGCTACATGGTGTGGTCCTTGCAAATACATGGAACCAGTTCTCAATGACTTTGCTGCTAAATATACAGACGTTGAGTTTGTCAAGATTGATGTCGATGAGCTGGATGTATACTCTTATTGTCTTTAACTTGATAACCCTGGTCTTTTTCCCTACAATAGTGATATTTATACGGATACTAATTTCTCTAAATCTTTGACTGTAAACAGGATGTAGCTCAAGAATATGGGGTTCAAGCAATGCCAACGTTCGTGCTGATAAAGAAAGGTAAGGTAGTTGACAAGATTGTTGGAGCAGACAAGGATGGGCTACAGAAGAAGATTCAGAAACACAAAGCTATCTACGTCTAAACAAACCAAAGGCAGTAACGTAATGAGCAGGGTTTACTCGACGATAGGTCTCTGTGCAGAATAAATGTTATATCTTTGTCAGTAAGAACTAGTTATGTACTCACCTATGGTCTTTCTCACTTCTGATAGTAAAATCCAAACAGGCTGATTTAAGCACTAATATTGGTATATTTGATATGAATAAGTAAAAGGTCTTTCAGGTTTCTGGGTTCATAGACTGTCTAATATTCATCAGTGTATCTATGCCCCTGAACTACACTTTAGAATATAAAAAATGAAAATACTAAAAGTATCTTTGACATTGCCATACGACGTCTTTATCATAGAGAATCAATATAATGATAAAGATAAATGAACGTAAGTAAAAGGCATTTAGTCGGTGCACCTTGCAAGTAAACCTGTCATCCTGATTGAGTTAGCTGACGAGGAGCTAAATGAAAAGGGAAATCTTCATGCAAAGCAAATATACTCCAAAGAAAAATCTCTGAAGGGGAGTTTCAGCCATACCTATGCCAAAAAGCACCAAGGCAATATATTCATCAAAGGTCTGCCATAGATGGAATACACAATTAAAACATAGAGCCACTACTCGCAACTACAATACTTAATATATAGTATCCACCTCCAAATCAAACAACACAGCTATTAAACTACTTACTCCTTTTACATCCAACAAAAGAAAATGCAAGCAGCTAAAGAAGTAGCTACATTAGCTCCTCTTTTGGTGCTTACTATTTGTAAATGTTGGAACGCATCCTTAAGATTATATCCTAATATGTACAATTTCATTTCTACAGAAAGCTTGTTAAATATTTACATTCCGCGCAACTCCAAGATAGTGTTAGTGACACCTTAAGTTAAAAATAGGACTAGTCAATACTCCTGCATAGCACCCTTCTGAGATCAGATTTCTGATCTGCATTTAGCCTTGATGGAAATTTAATGTCAAACTTGATCTTCAAATTCCCTTTTTTGCCACGTTCCTTTGATATTGGCATTCCCTCATTTTGGATTATCAGCTCCTGTCCTGGTTTGACGATTTCTTTGATTGGTATTGTGAGTTCCCTTCCGTCCAAAGTAGTCAAGCTGATAGTTTTTCCAGTGAGAGCATCCAGTAACGATATTTTCTGATTCGTGACTAGATCATTTCCATCCCTCTTGAAGACAGCATGTGGCTTTTCATCAATCACAAAAATAAGATCACCCGGGGCAGCTCCATATTCATAGTCCCCTTTCTCTGGAAAAGTTATTTTTGTGCCTTTCTTCCAACCTGGTTTGATGTGTATTGCTAAGACCTCTTCAACAGTTGTTGGCTTACTGCAAAAACAAATTCACAAATGGAAGAAAGGTGATTACAGTAGGACTTGAGGTTAGAGCCACGGACGGAGTGGAATAATTGAGTGAAACTTCATAATTTAATACATTCATGGCTTGTTATCCACATATTTGCAGAACTATTGTCAATATTTGCCATTGCTTTGCTACCCCAACCCTCACCTTGACCCTCCGAAGAAAGAACTATTCCTTTCAGTAGCTAAAAGTTTTGCCTCCCATTAACTAAAGTTTTTAAAGTAGTTTTATCATTGCACACGGGAATCAAAACACTGAGCACGATCAATCAGCATACCAAGGTAATCATAAGCTCTATCTATAAAGAAAATGGGACAGTAAAGTTAGTTCATGTGGCGAGGAATGGATTACGGAAGATCATACACACATAGAATTAGACATTTGGAGTGTGGACAATATAAGATTGGGTAAAGCAATAATAAGGATAGGGTTGGCTCAAATATGAGACAATTAAATATTTTGAACAGGGGAATTGTAACCGAGATCAATCTACCTCCCTGGTGACCATAAATAAGCATTAATCAACAGGGACTTTGATATACATCTGCAAACTGGCCTGGGTTTAAGAGCTTTTGATTCCTAAAAGAAAGAATTGCCATGTATTTTCTTTAAAACAATCACATGTCTTTTTCAACCTTTACGACTTGTTAAGTAACAAAGAAATGACAGCATTACATGTTTTGTTAATGTACGAATGGAGGATGTGCAAAAGCACCAGAGTTAACAAAATAAATATCTAATCCACTCAATTAGCTGAAAACCATTTGGTCAAGATGCATTTAAGACATTAATCTCACTTAAAGATATTTTTGTAAGTCATGGGCACAGAAACAACTTTGCAGTAGGTTGACAGCTAGCTTGTCAGTACAAATTGAAGAGAACTTCTAGTATCACAAAGCCAAATTATTGAGTAATAAAATGACATGGGTCCAATCAGAGTAAAATGGGTATTAATCCTTTAGCCAGTCTCAACTACTATAGTTGTTGTGAACATAGTTTTCAACCACTAAAAATAAAAAATATGAAGGTTATAACTTTACCGAAGTGAATATCATCTTTCAGAGCAAAAACTTAACACTCATAGGATAATGATCCTACTTAATCCTCAATTCCTATGTTATGTGGACTCTCCAAAAACATTGCCGCACCTATGTCACATTCTCTAAAAGACACTATTTTTGGAGTATCTGACACACACCCATTAACATTTTGAAAAGTCCGAGCACATAGCTCAATTCTATCAAATAGATTTTTGCTACAACACCTAGGTGTTCTAACCTCATTGCCATTTCAAACCATGTTCTTTATAGCTATGTCAAGCAAGATACTAGCTGATACACATTGGGATGTCAAAGAGCTATCAAACTTCTACCATACTCCACCAAGGACGCGATTTGAAAACAGAAATTGGAACTTTTGTCTATGAACCAGGTAGAGAGTATCTAATAACCATAGAAGCATAAAGGACCTCAGTTTCGCCGAAACACCCAAAAAAGTCATAGACAATTCAGCTGTTACCAAATTCAGCAATTGAAAAACATCAACTTCTATCCTCCAGAATTCAAACAAATACCAAAACACCTACTTCTTTTGCTATCAAATTTGCATTCAATCTCAGCAATTTGATGACTAAAAATGAAAATTAGTTCCAGCAACAGAACAATTTTGATTCAGAAAGTACAATAATCTCAGTCAATGCCTCAGAAGAAAAGTAAATTAACTTTTTGATTCAAAAAAAAGTAAATTGACTAAAAATAAACAAAGCCATGCTATAATAAAAAAAATATTTATATTTTTCGAATTCATCAAAGATATATATTTAATATAGGAACAAAGATGTGGAATTACGTATTCAACGATGACGCACAAATATACTTGTATAATATAAGGTATACCTACCCAGAGTCATCCAGAAGAATCCTTGAGATCTTCATTTTCCTTCTAGATCCTTTGTAAAGCTCTTCCAAGCTACACGGAAGTTTATTCTCCACCGGCGCTGCTTTCCTACCAACTCCGGCACCAGAACCACTACTAAGCCCCTCCGATCCACCAAAAAACTCAGCAAAAATATCCTCCGCATCACGCGTATTGAATCTAAACCCTCTACCATTACCAGTCCCACTACCAGCACTAGTCGGCGATGCCGAAGCAAATTGACCAGACTTCAACGCATCGTCACCGTACAAATCATAGATCTGACGCTTCTGAGGATCACTAAGCACATCATACGCCTCAGAAATCTGCTTGAATTTCGCTTCTGCTTCCTTATTGTTCTGACTATTCTTATCTGGATGCCATTTCATCGCTAATCGCTTGTACGATCTCTTCAAATCTTCTTCACTCGCATTCCTAGATACTTTCAGTAAGTTATAGTAATCAACTCCCATTGTAGCTAACCGTTGGAATAATCACCACCGGCGATCGTGAAATGCGCAAGGTAGATGAAATGATTGATGTTTAGCTAAGATACGCCTTTAGTGAGATAAAGAGATTTTTTTATATTCGAATTTTCGTTAAAATGACTGCGCTGTTACAGAATGATAATGACTAGCCTTTTTCAAAGGAATAAAAGAACACTGACATAAAAAGAGAGATGGAAGAATCAGCTTTTTCTAAAAAAAAAAATACTTTTATTAAAGTAGTAAGGTCAAATTAATTAAGTATTTTCTTTGTAACTTGAATATATGAGATAACTTTATGATGTTTCAGACATATGAAGACGAGATATATGTCTGGGGTTAGCTTACTGAACTGATCGAGTAAGCTCAAATCGACGTAATATGAAATTACTGCGAGCAATAAAATTTCACAAACCCGCCTTGATACAAACAACAATGCTTGTTGGAGACGTACCAGGAAGAGGTATTTAATTCGATAGGATATGAAACAATTTCATGTTATTAGGAAAATGATCTTAGATAAAAAATTATAAAGGATACGAAATATGATACGGGAGAGTTGTTTTATTTTTTCCTTCATACATTGTATTATATCGAGAATTTTCTTATTACTTCTTTTATCCACATTTAATTATCATAATTTTTTTTTTTAACATCAACTTATAAGAATTTTAATCAATATTTTACTGTATATTCTTTTTATCATGAAAGTTCAAACTTTCATATTTTTCATATTTTTTCTATTTTAAATTATATAAAGTTGTTCGAGTAAATTATAAGTTTTTTTAAAAAAAATTGAATTTTATAATTAGTGTCGACGTGGCGTAACGTGATTGGATTTGAGATAAGTTTGATGACGGAGCTGTTAATTAGTAAAGTAGTAGGCGAAGAGAACGTGCATGCGATTAAAGAGAGTGGGGACCACAGACAGTATCTTCAGTTGGAAACAGAATCTTTTCTGTGTGCCAATTTGGCGACTTGACGGCGGACCCCCTCTACGTCGTCGTTTTTTTAATTAACTCTCGTTTCAAAAATATTTAAAATACGTGTTAGAAAAAATAATGTATGTATTAAAATTAATGAAAATATTGTTAATTACACTACTTCCATATTGTTATCTGTTATATTGTACTGTTAGTCTAGATATAAATTGTTACTTAATTATCATTGTATTTTTAAAATTTATTCTAATGCCTTACGAGAATATCTATAAGTAACGATCGATCTGATGTGATTGTGTTGTTATCTATCTTTACACATTATTTCACAAGTTTATTTTATATTTTACCCACATAGTTTTATCGTGTATCTTACTTTTCTGATAGTTTATTATTACTATAACAAAAAATAGATTTTAGTGGTAATAATTAGATATGCACATCAAGTCCTTAATTAATTTTCATTAGATCCTATGTCATTATAGGGTTTAGAGACATTTACAAAAAGTGTAAATTATCATTATAAAATCACATTTAGCGACAATATTATATTTGGTATAGTGTATCGATATATGATTTGTAATTATAATAATTTATTCAAATAATAAATTTATTAAACTAATATATTATAATATAATACAATACATTATAACGCAATACGCAATACGTTTTGAACCTATCGATTAGCCAGATAGTATGGGCCATATTATTTATAATACAAAACAGTGTTCGATTTTAATTGTAGTGACCCAATTTTGAATTATAAGTTGGGCCACTTACCAAGGGGTCTCTTTACAATTGCTAATGAGATGGTACCACACCTAAGGTAAACGCCAATTCTAAATTATTAGAGCACATGAGAGTAGGAGTGTACAAATCGAAATATTAAGTTAAATTGAATCGATGAATTAAATAAAATCGGAAAAAAAATTGACTTTTGATTTGGTTTGATTGATTTGGCGATTGAAAAAAAAAACTGATCACTCTTTGTTTGGTTTGGTATTAGAAAAAAAATCAAATCGAATTAAAACCAAATCGACAGACATATATATATATATATACATAATTTATTTTATTTGTAGATAAAAAAAATATTATCTACATATAATCTACTTTGGTGATATTTTTTTTGTTAGTTTATGATTTTCAATTTTATATATTTTATTTCAAAATTTGGATTTGTAAAATTTTGTATATATACATATATATATTTTTTTTGTTTTATTTATAGCTAAATAATATTATTTATAATGTACTTTGCTAATATATATTTAGTTAGTTTATAGTTTAAACTAACTAAAAATATATCAACAAAGTAGTTTATAATTTTCAATGTTTATTTATTTTATTTCAAATTTGAACTTGTAAAAATTGTAAATATTTTATTTTGTGTTAAGATCTGAAGTTATAATTATATTGTTATAGTTTTTCAAATTCGAAGTTATTAACAATTTACTTTGTAAATATTTTCCGTATTCAGTTTGCATCCAGCTTTAATCATATTAGTTTAGCATCATGAACGTTGATATTTCAGAAAAAATATTTTGTACTGGTGTGAATTTGACAGTCTTTTCGAAAATTTCTATTCACTTAACATTTTTTAAGTTTAGCTTATCACACAGGTAAGTGAAAAAAATGTTTATCGCTTTTTCAAATACGGTATAGTTATAAAAAAAAATGAAAACTCCTGAAAGAATCGACTAAAATCAAAATCGAAAAAACCAACTTTATGTGGTTTGATTTGGTTTTTAGATTTGATAAACCGACATAATTGATTTAGATTTTCTAAAATAAAAAATCAAACTGAACCGACCTAAGTACACCCCTACGTGAGATGGATGTAACAACACTAAATTTCAAAGTTTGATTTTTTCTTCTTTTAAACACGTACATGTCGTTAAAAATTATACCATCGCAACCTATTAATAAATAGTAAATTTGAAGAAAAAAGTGTAATTTAAAATGATCAATGATGAACCTATTCAAATGACTAGATTATTATACGTAAAGTAATTAGATTTCATCTGAATCTACTAAGATTAAACATCTAATCTAGTTAGGAAATAAAATCCAAATACAATATATAGTTGTAATGCAAGAGTAGATTCAATAACTTCTTTTGACATATAAATAGAGTTGCAAAAAAGGGTTGGTCCTGTCCCGATTCAAGTCTCGCGGGTCAAGAAATTTGATGGGCTAGGGTCGGTCGGCCTTTAATATAAAAGGTCTGAAAATTTCAAACCATTACAATCCTAGAATGGTCGAGGGTTATTTTTAAAAAAAAATTCACATTTAAAATTTTATAACATCAAGAAAATGAGAAGGTTTTCAGATCAAATATGACAAATAATAGTGTTGTGTCAATAACACTAGCAAAAAATTTAATGTGATCATCATGTATTTGGATACTAGATATGCGAGATACATGTATCTGGTGTGATGCATCCCTGATACGCGAGCGAGATAATAGAGTGGCGAGTGAGATGGGAGGAAGGCAAGTGCATTGGCTTTTTCTATGTATCTTAGATACATGTGTATTCACTTGAATAGAGTGTATCTAGAACAAATTAACTTAGATTTTAGTCCATCTATCCCAAGATATATGTATCTAAACGTACCAAAATTCGATAAGATTCGTAATATTACAACATAACAGACATTTAAGTAGTTAGCTCATATACTAGTGACCGATTGTTGTAAGTTACCTTACATAAATAATTTTGGCCCATGGCCGACCCCGACCCAACCTGATCAAGCTTCAAGGGTCAATGACTTATATGGATTGGGCTTATATGCCCTAGTTTTAAATGAGTTTAAAAAATCTTATCTCAACCTTACTCTAATAATGAGTTGGATTGAGCCGGCCCTGTGAGCTGAGCCTATTTTGACGACTTTAGACATATATATTTGCATTCAAATATACAAATAAAAAAGAAATTACTAAGATATAATTGTATAAAAAATGGTGAAGGTAACAAGCAATTTGTTCTCTCTAATTTTCTTGTTCATTTTGTTAGGTAAGGTTTCTCTATTTTCTCTCTTAATTCATTCATAAGAGTCTCTCCTTTTCTTTCTTCTTAGGTAATTAAAGTAGACTAGTTGTGTGATCATTTGATCCAAATAATAACATGTTTACCGTTTAATTAAAAATTAATCGATGAACATCCTAACTAAATATTATAGTATAAAGTCGTAATTATTGTCATTAAAAGACATATACATGCCTTATGAAGAGAAAGATAAAAATTTCTTTTCCTTCGTACCTAGCACACCCTCAATTTCTATGTATTATCAATAAATTTAACTTTTTGATCTCTTAACACTTCTTATGATTTATTCACAGGTTCACCATCGTATATGGTATCGAGATAAGTTCAAAATTGTAAAAGTCAAAAAGATTGTGATCCCGCGTCTTGTAAACATGGAATTCTACTATGTATAGAAGGATTTTGTATGTGTGATGAGCCACCAATGTACGCGAATAGTGATGGTCCTTGCAACAACAAAAGTGATTGTGATACAACTAAATGTGCACCCATATGTCCACCAAAATGTATACATGGAAATTGTGTTTGTAGTGGTCCTTATTGTATGTGAACATGAAATATAATTAAATATAAATAGGACAATTTCTATCTTATATTTCTATTTGTAATTAAGAAAAAATTACAATGTAATTAGTGTAATATCTTACAATAAAATGAAAATATTAAACACAAGTAAATTCCTTTTGTCACTTACTGCACCTTATATTCCTTTTGTCACTTAATGCACCTTAAATTCCTTTAAATCTTAACATGTGCACCACCTATATATATATGTCACATGATATATACAAATCAAAAAGAAAATCATCAAGATCTAGAAAATGGAGAAGGCAACAAACATTTTGTTCTCTCTTACTTTCTTGTTCATTTTGTTAGGTAAGGTTTTTCTATTTTCTCTATTGTTCTTTCAATTTCATTAATATAAAGTACTTTCATTCGTTTCAATTTGTTTTTATATATTTAAGTATCGTCGTTCTATGTCAATTGTCCCCCTCTACCATCTTGCCCCACCCTAGATCTCCCACTCTCACCCTTGTCGTTGGCCCTTATATAGTTCAACTTTTTATCTACTTGTACATTTTTCTTCGTATCAAATACACTTTTAATTTCTATTTATTGTCAATGAGTTTAAATAAATATCGATATTTTTACAGGTTCACCATCATATATGATATTAGGCCAAATTCAAAAGTGTAAAGTCCAACAAGATTGTGATCTTGGAATCTCTTGCAAACATGGAATTCTACAATGTGTTGAAGGATTTTGCATGTGTGATAATGAGCCACCAATGTACCTAGCAAGTGATGCTTCTTTAAGGAAGAATACTCAAGTTAATCATTGCACAAAGGATAGTGATTGTGCAAATAAATGTCCTCCCATATGTCCTGCAAGTTGTTTCAATGGAGTTTGCTTTTGTAGTGGTAGTGAGTGTTGAGGCCAAAATTGAGTCATGAAATATATATAATAGAACAATTTATCTCAATTACATCTATTATAATGATAATGATGTTATTTGCTAATTTGTTTCTTTTGTTTTCTGATTGTTATAATGTAATGCTATTAAAAGAATACATAATATAACATAAAATTAATTTAGTGGAAAACTTAGTTATTATAGTGTAATATTGTTGTAAACGCGGATAGGTCAGAGGTTGGCCAAGCCGTTGGGCCTGTGACTAAATCACAAAGAGGCCCAAGAATTAGACAGCTAAGTAATAGATTTGCTTGGGATCTAGGTTGAGTAGAGTTTTTACGGTTATAGAAGGGTATGCGTGAAGTGAAGAAACTGTCTGTTTCTCTCATCTTCTTTTTAGAATCTAATCTTCTCATCATATTCTTATCTCTATCTCTAGTTACTTGATCTTTTAGTTGTCTCCTTGTAATTCAAGTGTTGTCGTTGTAATTTGGTTATCTTATTATATAATGTTTGGATATTTGTGTTGAGAAATCGGTTTGTTTTAAATATCTTCATGTTACAAAAAGATTTGACTCTACGACCAAAAATTTCTTCTAAGAAAAAGACATAAAGCAAATTTATCCCAACAATTAAGTGAAACCGTAAAAAAATAGTAGTTTTTTTATTTACTTTTAATACGTTAAGGGTATCTAATAAGTGATGAAAGGAAGATTTTTAAAAATTTCTAATATGTTAAGGGCATTAAGCTTCGTTTCTTTTCCTTTTTATTATTTGTCAAATTAAAGTAGAAAGTGTGTGACATAACTAACTAGGATAACCTATCTTGTAATTGTTCATAACACTAGCTAGGATGCTAGTTCATGATATTAAATGGAATATTTCAAATTAAAATTCAAATTATCTTTATATTTTGTTTGATTGAACATATAAGTTTATTTTGGAGTTCGATAACTTCACTTTTAAAAGTTAAATCTGCATTTTTTTTATTAAATAAATATTGAAGTACAAAAGGATTGTACATTATCAAATGCAAGTCTATTAGCAATTTTATTCCCTTTCTCTATAAATTTTTTCTAGTTCTCCCACCATCTCATTTTTTTTAGATCGAATTTTTGACTCGATATGAGTATTGATAGATTCATTTTTTTCATGTAGATAACGTGTTTAGTAGATTTGAAACACTCTAAAACTCTATGAAAAAGAATGGAGGTTGTGTGAGGGTTCCTGGCGTGTTCGTTTGACTTTCGAAGTAGGTTATGACTTATAATGTTAGAATTTTGAGATGATACATTTGACACTCTTCTATGAAAGTTTTGGGTTTTAAAACTATTTCTTTTATTATTTCTTTCTTTCACGTTTATTTATAACAATATATTTGTATTGACATATCATCGACTTATCTATCAAAAAATTTAAAATAAATATCATCAAAACTTTTAATAAGTTAATTCATTTTAGACCCCGCAGATTCACTTTTTAATCCTATTATGAAGACGAGTATGACCGATTAAAAATAGTCATGAATCAACTTCTTCACTCAAGTTTTGGTTGGTATCAATATTTCCTTAATACCTTGTATAATAGAGTAAAAGTGGTATTTATATTAATAAAAATAAAGATCTAAAAGCCAACAATTTAGCATTTTGATTCTTCTTTTTCTTTACTTTTAAAAGGTTTAATTTGTCCAAAATATAGCAATACCATCACAAGGTCATTTGATAAATGAAATAAACAAATAAATAAAAACATTACTTTATTTGTTTCATTTTGTTTGTTTTATTTTTCTTCTAATTGTTTTTTTTTAATTTTAAATTTACACATGACGTATTTAAGATATATTAAATAAAAATTTTGAAACATTATATATATATATTTAATTTAGGAGCACAAAATTTAAAGTCTTCATTATTTTTTTTAAATTTTATATCAACTCAAGTCAAATCAAATATATTATTTTAAATTTTTTTCTTAAAATAATAAATATAAATTTGATTCCATTTAATTCCCAATTGACTTCCAAAAATTAATTAATTTTCTTTTATTGCTTATTATACATTTAAGATTTTAACCATATTTGGAGTGCATCAACAAGGGAAGTTGGTGGTGCACCATCTATATATATATATGTATTCTACCACATATGTTTTTGCACATTTATACACAAAACAAAAGAAAAACTTATCACTCAAATATAGAAAATGGAGAAGGCATCAAGAATCTTGTTCTCTCTTTTTGTTGTGTTCATTTTGTTAGGTTAGATTTCTTTCAATTTTCTCTCTTTATTTTTCGTAAAAGATTCGATACTGCAAATGACATTTTACATTGATTGTTTTCATCTTAACCCCGCCCCAATCACCTCATCTCATCCATAGCAATTATTTCTATTTATTTTCAATGAATTTAACTATTGATCTTAACTTTTTTTTTTTAATTGTTTCTTATATAGGTTCACCTTCATGTATGGTGATGGGACAAGGCAAGGCATGTAAAAATGTCAAAGATTGTTATACTTTATTTTGCAAACATGAACATCTAGTTTGTTTAGATGGACATTGTATATGCAATGAGTCACCAAAAGAATTTGTAGCTTCTTGCAAAAATGGTGGTGATTGTAAGAATCCATGAAAGGTGTAACAAAATATTTTATCTTATTATTCTAGTAAACTAATAATAAATATAGCTATTACCATTTTCTTATAACCCTCCATTTGCCTTCTTGATGATTTTTACATATTCGATATATTTTAATTTATCGTAAAACGTAAGATGTTTCATTTTTCATTTATTAATTTCACTTATTTATGCTCGATTGCTTTCGATCGTTAATCTTATATAATTAAACCTAGAATGAAAAAGAGTATCACCTTTAAGATATATGATTAGGATCGAAAGTAAGACGATTAAAATAGGCCCAGTATATATGTTATTTATGCTATTTATTTAAAATTTTATGTATCAAATTCAAGTAGAGCAAATATTTTTTAGATGCCATTGAAACTAATTATTGTAATTAATTAAATGTTGGTACTATACATAACTATACTCACTTTGTTCATTATTTGCAAAAGGGGGTTCTGCTCATCTCATATTTTCTATGATTCAATGAATATTTTTCTTTTGTCAAGAAGTGCTTTGTCCTTTTATGTAGGATACATTTTTTTTTATGCGAATTTGAATTTAGTTTGTATGTATCGATTACAGGGTGGAAATCAAAAAATAAATTAAAAATGTTTCCCTAAAATCAAAAAATAAATTAAAGATGTTTCCCTTTTAATTCTAATACACTGTCATATAAATGATAAAATCATAAATATATAAAATATCTTAAAATGATCATAAAATCTTAAATATATGAATATCTTTTTAAAATGATAAAATATAAATTTGATTACATTTAATTCCAATTGACTTCCAAAGAAATTGATTAATTTTCTTTAATTGTTTACTACAGATTTTTACCATTTTTGGAGTGTATCAATAAGGTAAGTTGGTGCTGCACCGTGTATATATTTGTATCCTTATAACATATGTTTGTGCACATTCATATACAAAACAAAAGAGAAACTTTTCACTCTAATATTATAGAAAATGGAGAGGGAATCAAGAATCTTGTTCTCTCTTGTTATTGTGTTCATTTTGTTAGGTTAGATTTCTTTCAATTTTATCTCTTTCTTTTTCATAAAGATCGTGTTCGATATAATTTTCTGATGTTCAGTTGTTCAAAATTTTTTTTGAAAAAAGATGTTTTTCTAGTGAAACAAATTCCTTGAAAATTAGAAAAATTATTGATTGAGACCCTGAACTCAATAAAAGAAGGGATTTACTCCGATTCGAACAACTCATCCATGTGTACTTTATTTTATGATATATATTAGATCTGTATACACACATATAATCGTCAACATTCAGAAAACATAATTTACTGTAAAATTGATATGTCCTTAAAAATGGATTTCATAGTAGGTGTAAAGAAACAAGTTCTGCAAGTGTCATTCTACATTGATTGTCTCCTCTCCACTGCTACGATCACCTCATCCCACCCTCCTCCCCCAGCCTAACCTAATCAAGATATCAATAATTTGTATATATTTTTAATGATTTTAATTGTTGATCTTACCCTTTTTTTTAATTTATTTTTTTGATATAGGTTCACCTTCATGTATGGTATTGGGACAAGGCAAGGCATGTCAAAATGTTAAAGATTGTTATACTTTATTTTGCAAACATGAACATCTAGTTTGTTTAGATGGACATTGTATATGCAATGAATCACCAAAAAAAATTGAATTAGATTATTGCAAAAAAGATGATGATTGTAAAGCTATATGTGGTCCTGAATGGTCATCAATTAAATGTATTGATGGAATTTGCTATTGTAAAAACCCATAATAAAAGGTCTAATAGAATATTTTTCTTATTATTATTGTCTTATAATATCCCTTCACTCACTTTCTTGACAATTTTACATAATCGGTTTATTTTAATCTGTCATAGAACGTAAGATATTTTATTTTTCGTTTACTAATTTCACTTGCTATGCTCGATTGCTTTTGAGTGGTATTATCTTCTTTTTTTTTACATAGATAAATGTATTTAAATGAGTTTGAAGAATATAAATAATAAAAGAGCAACCAAACTTAAGAATAAATTTATATCAGAGAACAGTCAATATAGATATTGCGGGGAGGGGGGGGGGGGGGGGACACGTTGAGCTTGATCCGTAAAACATTTATAAATCCACCCCGCCCTGCCCCACCCCGCATAAAACTTTTTTTCATTTTCAACCCTGTCCTGCATAGACCCGTTCTGCATGAGCTTGCCCCACATAGTCTTTTTAATTTTTTTTTCTAGTTTGATACTAAAAATAAAATTTGTTAAAATAATTCATTTATTCATCGAGTTGTATTAATTTAATAAAATAGTGACTAAAATTTTAATTTTTAGATGTCAATTGTGGAAAATATGTTAGAAATTGAAATTTTTTATTGAACCATTTTCATTTACACTATCTTGAATATCTGCTTATCTCATTATTTTCTATAAGTGTTTTATCCTCCATTATAGACTTTGTGGCATAAATCCAGATTTAGTTAGACTTCAACGAATAGAAGAAACCAATAAATAAATAATATTTCCCTCTTAATTCTAATGCTATCATATAAACTTAAAGTACATTTGATCTTTTATATCTTTAAATTAAATGATACAACCATAAATATATAAAATATCTTAAAATGATCATATCTTAATTATATGAATATCTTCTTAAAATGATAAATTTTGATTCCATCATTCCCAATTGACTTCCAATGAAATTGATTAATTTTCTTTAATTCCTTATTATACATTTAAGATTTTTACCATTTTGGAGTGTATCAATACAGTAAGTTGGTGGTGCACCATCTATATAATTGTATCCTATCAACATATGTTTATGCACATTCTTATAAAAAAGAACAAAAAGAAACTTTCACTTAAATATAGAAAATGGAGAAGGCATCAAGAATCTTGTTCTCTCTTCTTGTTGTGTTCATTTTGATAGGTTAGATTTCTTTCGATTTTCTTTCTTTCTTCTCCATAAAGAGTGTGTTCGATAGAATTTTCTGATGTTCGATTGTTGAAAGGATATGTCTTTAAAAATACATTTCATAGGAACAAAGAAACAAGTTCTGCAAGTGTTATTCTACATTGATTGTCTCCTCTCCACGCTGTGCCCCGATAACCTCTTCCCCAACCTACCCCTATCCAAGATATCAACACTTCCTATATATTTTCAATGAATTTAATTGTTGATCATAACTTTTTTTTATTGTTTCTTATATAGGTTCACCTTCATGTATGGTGATGGGACAAGGCAAGGCATGTGAAAGTGTCAAAGATTGTTATACTTTATTTTGCAAACATGAACATCTAGTTTGTTTAGATGGACATTGTATATGCAATGAATCACCAAAAAAAATTGAATATGATCCTTGCAAAAAAGATGATGATTGTAAAGTTTTGTGTGGTCCTGATTGGCCAGTAGTTAAATGTATTAATGGAGATTGCTATTGTGACTTTCAAAAGGTGTAATAGAATATATTTTTTTCTTATTATTAGAGTAAATTAAAAATATGAAACATACTTCTTATTATTATTAATTGTTGTCTACTAATACCCCTTTATTCACTTTCTTGACAATTTTACATAATTGATTTATTTTAATCTTATTATATATAGAAGGTAAAATGTTTCATTTTAAATTTACTAGTTTTATCTAATTTATTATTTTGGGGTGGCTCAGCAGGTTTAAAAGGTAAAAATATTCACACGGATAATTCGGGATCGATTTCCTCCTCAATGTCTTCTGAGTTGAGTCTGGGTTTACATCGTTGTAAGGCGGAATTTATCCAATGCACACCTAAAGAATAGAGACTTTAATAGAGGTTATAGGTAACGTTCAGAATATATGAATATAATTATCAATACCTTGAAATAATATTTATGAAAGTATTACACCGTAAATAATCTTCTTTTTTTTTTTTTATAGATAAATGTATTTAAATGTGGCTGAAGATATAAAAAGTAATTGTATAGATTGTTTTTATTTTTTCCCTCCTCTTGTCTCTTTTATTTTAAGTTTTTCGTTTTATAAATCTAAGTCATTTATATAAAAAAAATTAACATAGGTAAAATTTAATAAGTTTTTAATATTTAAAAGAATAAAATCAATAAGTATATATTAGAGTGATCAAACTTGATAAAATTTCAAATATTTAAAGAACTAAGTTCAATGAAAATATTAATAAAGAACCATTATAGAGCTAATCACTATATTATATCTACAATATTCAATTTTATTTATTTTTTTGGCACATTATTTAGTGTAGTTTATATCTACACACAAACAAACATTGTGAATGAAATCAATAATAATTAAAGAGGTCAAAGTATTTCACATATTTTGACTAATTACATTTATTCTTTAATTATTATAGCTTGTTGACTTACATCTTTAGGAGTTAAAAAGGTAATTCAAATATAACTTAAATTACAAAAATAAAATTCTAAACACTAATAAATTTAGATTTGTTTCCATTAAATTCCCAAATTCCAAATTATATGTTGGCTAATTTCACTTAATTTATTTTGGATTCTATCAAATATTTGAGGCAAGTTGTTGCACCATCTCTTCCTATATATATCTCCCAAAACATAGCATACAAATACACAAGAAAAATAAAAAAATAATAATATCATTGTCTATTGAGATATAGTATACAAAATGGAGAAGACATCAATTGTTAATTTGCTCTCTCTTATTGCCTTGTTAATTTTGTTAGGTAAGCCCTTATATAAATATACATATGAAATTTTATATTTGTATATATAGAATGCAATTTTCTTATTTAGCATGCAATACTAATTCTAATTAATGTCATGTATAATAGTTTTTATTTGAATTTTATTAGCGATTGACGATAATATATTGAATATTTAATTTCGATAAATAAATCTTAATTATGTTAGAAGATGAAGAAGGAATTATTCACTATTAGTTTTGTGCTCATTTTATTAGGTTAGGTTTCTTCCTTTTCTCTCTTTCTTTCCTCTCCCCCTGTCCGCAATTGTTTGTCATGTCGAATATCAATTTGACTGATTTTCAAAGGTAAATCAGATTACATTAATTTGATATTTTAAACAAAAAAAAATTAGATATTCTAAAACTATATGAAAAGTACTATAAATTACAATTTTTTTCATATTAATATGACGAAAAAATACATCTTAAAATGTCAGTCGAAGTTTTTATAGTTTGACTCTAAAAACAGAAACCATGACAAACAAAACCGGACGGAGGGAGTAGTTATTAAGTTTTGTTGATAATAGATTGAACGTTTTTACAATATAGTAATGGCGATATGAAACTAAATATTATTTTAATTATTGATTTTAATTCAACCCTTTTTCAATTTTTCATAGGTTCACCATCACGTATGGTATCAGGACATGTATCTCAAAAGTGTCACGTTAAAGAAGATTGTAATCCTGCATCGTGCATCGATGGTGGAATTATGATTTGTTTCCAGCAAGTTTGTACGTGTGTATGGTGGGATCATAAGGAAGGGCAAAAAAATACAATGATTGTATAAGCATATGTCCACATAAAAATGTATTGGATTTTTCTTTTGTAATGATTGTTAAATCCAAAATTAAGATATGTTTAAGGTATACAAAAAAATATTTTATCTTATTAAAGTACAATGTCTTTATTCCTTTCGATTCAGAGCAAGTTCATGATTTGAAGACGATAACTACATCGTTAAAAATGAATGTGCATTAAATAAAGAGGTATTATGTGACACTCATGACGATGCTTAAAAAGGCACAAAAATGAAAGGGAAAATAATAAAAATTTTCGAACTTGGTCGGATAACTTATTTTAGCATTTAAACTATGCGAACGTTTAAATACTCCAATATCTTTAAAGTGAATTATATGCAATCCTTACGTGGCAAAGAGAGTGAGTTCACTCATCTAATAGTGTGTGAAGAAATTAAAAAAAAAGAAAAAAAACTTGTAAAATCATACAAATGCATTTTTATAGGTCAATATATAATTAATATTTTAAAATATTATTTTTTTAGTATATTAACTTTTATTAAACAATATGAATTTTTTTATTGGTCCACAAAACTTTTAAATTTTTTTCGTTTTATTTTATTGTCTTTCCCAAAAGCTTCTTCTCCATTGAAGCATCTTTCTTTTCGTCATTCTTCATCTTCAACTCTATCAACTACTTCAATTTCACCATTTTTTAGTAATCCACAAAATCCAACACCAACATCTTATTACTCACGTCAATTTCACACATATAAATTCGTCAATTTTTATCGGAGCTAAAAAAATCTTATTGGTTCACTGAATAAGACGAAGAAAGAAAGAAAAACAAGACATATAGTGGAGCTCGTTGAAAAATATGAAGAAGAAAAAATGAGTAGATAAAGGTAAGAAATGGTGAAGAAGAAGGACGTAGAAAGAAGTGAAGGGGTTGGATATGGGGAAATAAAAATGGATCCACATTTCAAACTTTAATTTTAGAAAATGCATTTACAATTAATTATTAAGTGTAAATTAATTTTAAAAAGTATTAGAAGAAAATTTGTGAAAATAATTAATAAGAAGAAAAATTTGTGAAAATAATTAATAAAAAATAATTAATGACGAGGTGCAGACATGACTATGATGTGACAAGTGAGAGTGATATAATAATCTCAAGGTGATTTTTAATTCACTAGTTTAAAGGCTAAAGTAATTTATTCGATCAAATTTAAAAGTTTTTTCTTTTACGTATTTTCTCAAAAGTTTTTTTATAGTTTAAATCTTACTTAGAGCTTTTTATATGCATTTTTTTTCTTATTTTAAATGTTCAAGCGGGATTTCTTTATTAAACTTGTTGATAAAATTTTAAGAAGAAGAAACAAAAATTGCGATTTTGAATCAAGAATATTATTGATTATTAACAGTGTAATTTATTTAAGTTAACAATTAATAGTGATAGTGATGATATAAAAAAAAATTCATGTCCCCCAGTTTTGAAAAATAAGTATAGGTGTATATGTGATAAGATTGAATATTCAACACTTCTTGAATTAAAAAAAAAAAAAGAAAAAACCAAATGATTGATTATTTCATAAAAAATTCATTCCATATTCTTGTTAATGTTGGAATATTCCTAATATTATTTTTAAAGAACCTATATTTTTCATTACTTTAAATATTCAAATATTAGTAAAGAATTATTCCTAAGTTAAATGCAAATATTAAAAGTGATATTGTATTCGCGTGAGAAATTAAAATTATAATAATTCATGTAATTTTAGGAATAACAAATATAAAAATAATATTAGCGCTATATAGCTATAGTTTTGCTATTTTTACTCCATAACAAACTATATTTGCTATGGAGCATCTGATGGTATAAAATCACATGTAACATCTTATTGTATAAAATCGCATGTATAAATAGGGCGTCTGTGTCTATGACAATTGTGTTTGTATACGTATATTGTTCTTGTGTTAGGCTAGAGTGATGAGCGAGATTAGGCGACAGGTAAGCAAGTGAGGACAAAGAGTGGGAGAGGTGAATTATTATGTATATTGGTTGGATAATTATATATATATATATATATATATATATATATATATATATATATAACTACTATGTACATGTATCAATGATTATATTTGTATATCCTTATAAGTTTGAATATGTTGATAATTGATCGAGTTAAAACATTTGTATGTATATCAAATCTCTCTCACTTTATATATACAAACAAAAGTTATACATAGTATTTTGTATAAAGTAAGAGAGGTAAAGACAAAATAGAACTGGGCAAGGGACGATTTGTATATGTATAGATCATCATAAGTGTATAAGACGAATATATATGTATTTGTAATCATATATATAGTCTTTCTCGTATTATACAAAAATAATTTTACATTCGCATTTGTATAAAGTGAAAGAGGCGAGAGAGAGCCCCGAGGATTCAAGGAGAGTGATGAGCGAGATTTAGGGAAAGAGGTGAATGGCAAGAGAGTTTGTTGTGAATTGAAATTATATGAATCTTTAATTATAATATTTATTTTGAATTAATAATTTGCTACAATACACGATTTTAACTATCAATTATGAAAAATTCCCTTTACCAAATAAAGTGAAACGTTTGACCACTAGATATTTGACAAAAAAAAATATAGCATATCAATGGTAACATAGAAAGCTAATATTCATATAATCATTTTGTTTTTACCAAATATTATTCTTTTGACCAAATAATAAAGTGGTCAAAGTAGTAATGACTTAAAATATATCTTAAATCAAAACTAAAATCCTAAACACTAGTAAATCTAGATTTGTTTTCATTTCCACATTCCAAATTATAAATTAGCTAATTTCAATTAATTTATTTTGGATTCTATCAATATTTGAGGCAAGTTGTTGCACCATCTCTCCCTATATATATCTCCCAAAACATAGCATACAAATACACAAGAAAAATAAAAATAATATCATTGTCTATTGAGATATAGTATACAAAATGAACACATCAATTGTTTTGCTCTCTCTTATTGCCTTGATAATTTTGTTAGGTAAGATCCCCCCACCCCCACCCCCACCCCACCTCCACAACAAGAATTTCATCAGAAGGGTTCACTGTCTATTATATATATTTATGAAATTTTGCATCTATCTATATACATAGAATGTGATCTTTTTTATATGAAGAGAATTCAGATGAAGCCCTTCATGTCCCTGGTTGAAGTTTTTAGCATTTAGTTCTAATTAGTCTCATATACAATAGACACATACATAGTTTTTATAATATATTGAATGTTTAATTTCGACAAACGTATCTTAAATCTTTCTTTTTGGTTTTCGTAGGTTCACCATCGTGTATGGCATTGGGAATACAAGTACAATGTAACACATCAAAAGATTGTAAACCTACAGCTTGTGGAATTATGCAATGTTCTCATGGAGTTTGTGTGTGTCCCCATCAAATAAAGAAGAGTGCTGCTTGCACCAAAGACAGTGATTGTATAAGCTTATGTCCTCCTAAATCTATAGCAAATTGTATTAGAGGAGTTTGCATTTGTGGTACAAATTAGAGTCCAAAAGACATATATGTTTTGAGTTATAAAAAAACAATTTTTTTATATCGTTGGTTATTAGCTCATGTGAATCCTTTAATGTTTACTCAAAACTCGATAATATATATGTGATTTGCTAATTATAATATTTTTCTGTTATATTCAAAGTGGAAAATTTTAAAATATGTATCTGAGTTATTAAATTGACCATCGAGAAAGATAAAAAAAAAATTGATGCTATATTTCAAGTTCTTTCTTTTGGTATTAATAACATTGAACTTTTATGTTATCATGTTTTACTCATTTTATTAGGTTAAGTTTTTTTTTTCCCTTTCTTATTTTTAACCATATATGTGATAAGATTGAATATTCAACACTTCTTGGATTAAAAAAATGATCGATTATGTCATGAAAAATTCAGAGAGAGAGCGGTGAATGACGAGACTATTTATTGCGATTGCGAATTGAAATTAAATAAAACTATAATTATAATTATTTATTTTGAATTTAATAGTTTGCTATTATGCACAATTTTAATTATGAAAAATTCCCTCTACCAAATCAAGTGAAATGTTTGACCACTAGATATATGACCAAAATTAATAGCATATGAATGGTAACATATAACGCTAAAATTCATATAATCAAATTTTTTTTGACCAAATAATAAAATGGTTGAAGTAGTCCTGATTTCATATATAACTTAAATTACAAAAATTCTAAAACACTAATAACTTTAGATTTGTTTCCATTAATTCCCACAATCCAAATTATAAGTTAGCTAATTTCACTTAATTTATTTTGGATTCTATCAATATTTGAGATAAGTTGTTGCAACATCTCTCCCTATATATAATCTTCCTATTCATTGCATACAAAAAAAAATATAATATAGTATACAAAATGGAGAAGACATCAATTTTTAATTTGCTCTCTCTTATTGCCTTGTTAATTTTATTTGGTAAGATATAATTTTATATTTATATATATATAATGTGATTTTCTTATATGAAGGGGATTCAGATGAACCCTATCGTACCCCTAATTAAAGCCTTCTTAGCATGTTATTCTAATTAATGTCATATATAATAGCCAAATAATAAGTTTTGTTTGACTTATATTAACGACCGATGATAATATATTGAATGTTTAATTTTGATAAATATATATATATATATATATCTTAATTTTTCTTTTGGTTTTCGTAGATTCACCATCATGTATGGCATTTGGGGAGATATATATATATATATATCTTAATTTTTATGGCATTTGGGGAGACAAGTACAATGTAGCATATCAAAAGATTGTAATCCTATAGGTTGTAAAGGTGAAAGTATGCTATGTTTGTTTTTTGTAAGAGAAAACACCAACTCCTAAGACATATATGTTTTTAAGTAAAAAGAGAACTTTTTTATAGGATAATATATAAATATGCTCTTTAACTTGACTTCGAATATATTTATGTCTTTCAATTTTGAGTGTGCACGAGTAGACACTTAAACTTGTATAAAGTTGAACAAATAGACACGCATGTCATACATGTCATTTTTTGTCCTACGTGGTGTCCTACGTGTATTGTGACATGTAGGACTCATGTATTTATTTATTTAAAAGTTGGATAGTTAAAGTGTCTGTTTGTGCATTATACAAGTTGAAGGTCAAAGTTAAAATTTGAAGCCAAGTTTGGAATTCAATATATGTATTATGCCTTTTTTATATATATAGTTGGTTATTAGCGTACATGAATCCTTTAGTTTTTGCTCAGATTCTATATTAGGTACTTTATCCACTAATTATAATATGATTTTACTATGTTTAAAGTGAGAAGCTTTGAAATGCATAACTGAGTTATTAAACTGGCCATCAAAAGACGAAGATAAAGAAATGGTATAATACATAAATATGACTCTTAACTTGACGTCAGTTGATAACTATGACCCTTGACTTTGGATGTGCGCAAGTAGGCACTTAAATTGTATAAAATTGAACAAGTAGACACATGTGTCCTACATGACATGATACACGTAACACGCCACGTTAGACACAACTTTTTCATGTAGGGTGTCATATAGGATGAATGTATAGACTTGTTTAATTTTATACAAGTTTAAGTGTCTATTTGTGCACATCTAAAGTTAAGGGTCATAGTTATCAACTGACATCAAGTTAAGAATCATGTTTACGTATTATGCCTAAAGAAATTGATGTTGGACAAATAAAATAATTCATTCAAAAGCAAACTACTCTAAACTTGTAATCTAGCTACTGTATATCAGAGAAGGAATGTCAATTTTACTAATTTACCCTTTATCTATTTTGATGGACATTAATAGAATTCATGAAAAAAATTATATAATACTCCCACTATTTTATATTAATCAAATTTTTGGGTAATTTTTTATTATTTAAAATAATTGAATTGTTCAAAATTTAAGATTAATATTTGAAATTTTTTTCATGTTTCACTATTTACAAAGTTATACTCTTATTATTTCAAAAAGAACAATAGTGGAAAGTAATTTTCTTAATTAGAAAATAGTGATGGGATAAAAAATTTATATCTTGTTTGGTTATCATGTTTGGAATAACATATCTCATCATTTATATTATAATTTTGGGATAAGTTATCCCAGATAAATGGTGGGATAAACTATTCCAAGATAGCTAACCCCAGGACAACTAATTTTGGGATAAGTTGTTCCCAAACCAAATAACCCCTTAAGATTAATGCTAAATGATCGGAAAATTTGGCCAGAAATTTCAAAAAGTCTATAATATCCTTTTTATTTTAAAATAAAATTACATTTTTTTATTTTTAATTTAAAAAATATTGAAATTAAAAGAATAAAAATATAATATAACATAGTGCGAAATATAATTTTACCATTTTGACCAAATTCTTGCGAATTTCCTAGTCAAAACGATTGATAGAAAGAATAACATAGAGCATATGAATAAGTAATCATTGAAACTTGGTCACATTGGAATTGTTAGGCTTCCAAAGAGTATTAATTGTGCCATAAAATGAAAAAAAAATTATAATTAATTTTATCTTGATTATTAAATGGATAAACAACCTCTTTAACGAGTAAAATTGGTTTTGGAATTCTATCACTTAATAAGGATGAAATGATAAATTTATTATATCAATTATTATTTTCTTAATTATGTGTCAAGTCAAAAATAGACAAGTAAATAGTGACAATGGAGTATTCACGTAATCCATTCTTTTAACCAAATAATAAAGTGGCAAATTAGTCTAGATTTCAAATATACCTTAAATCAAAATTGAAATCCTAAATACAAGTAGATATAAATTAGTTTATAGTCAAACATTCCTTCTTCTTTTTTAAATATATTTATATTCAAACATTCCAAATTATAAATTAGCAAATTTTATTTATTCCCTTAATTTCATTTACTCCCTATATATATCTCCCAAAACATAGCATACAAGTATCCAATGAAAAGAAAAACATCATTATCTATTGAGATATAGTATACAAAATGGAGAAGACATCAATTGTTTTGCTCTCCCTTATTGCCTTGATAATTTTGTTAGGTACCCCCCCCCCCCCCCCCACACACACACAAACCAAGAATTTTATATATGTATACATAGAATATGATTCTCTTTTATGAAATTAAAGGGGTTCAGATGAACCCTCTTGTACAGCTAGTTGAAGCCTTTAGCATGTTATTCTAATAAATGTCATGTATTATACACAAATGCGTAGTTTTGTTTGACTTATACATTGAATATTTAATTTCGATAAATATATCTTAATTAATTTTTTCTTTTGGTTTTTTTCTAGGTTCACCATCGTGTATGGCAGCAACGTGTAAAACATCAAAAGATTGTGATCCTAGAGGTTGTGGAAGTCGAGGTATGCTATGCCTTAATGGAGTTTGTGTGTGTCCCTCTGAAATAAGGAAGAATGGCTGCACCAAAGATAGTGATTGTGTAAGCCTATGTCCTCCTAAAACTTTGCCATCTTGTAATAAAGGAATTTGCTTTTGTGGACATCATGTATAACCTAATACATGTTTGAGTTATAAGAGAACATTTTTTTTATATCATTAATAGTTATCGACTCGCATGAATCCCTTAGTTTTTGTTCGAATTCTATATTATTTCAGTTATTCATTGATCATATACATCGGTGTTAAGTAGCTTTATTAAGTTAGAGACATGTATAACCATATGTCCTAATACATGTTTGAGTTATAAGAGAAATTTTTTTTTATATCATTAATAGTTATCGACTCGCATGAATCCCTTAGTTTTTGTTCGAATTCTATATTATTTCAGTTATTCATTGATCATATACATCGATGTTAAGTAGCAAACACTTTCAACAACCTTTCAAATCCTTTTCAGTTATCATTTTCATTCAAAGAACTCTTGAATAAAAATAACAATAAAATGTATAAAGAGTTAGAATAGAATAATTTTTGCTAAAATAATAATATCACTGAGGTAAGTAAATAATCTAATTTTAATTTTACTTAAATATTTAATAACTTTTAAATTATGATCATTTTCACTATAACTTTATAATATTTATTTTATATGATGATTTCATTATTATTTTTAATTAAATATTTTTGTATTATCAATACTCATCTCATATTTTGTATTTTTTTTTTAAAAACCACTTTAGATAATTATTTTTTGGTTGGACTAAAGAAATATTTGAAGCACAAGTTAATATATGAGTATATTGTATGCAAACTTTAGCTAAAAAGTCCAAAAATCTTTAAAAATTTGAGGTTTATTATTTGGTTTGTTTTATAAATTTAAAAATTCGACACAACGGTTTAATTTGGCATTTGAAAAATTCGAACCAATCCGAGGTTGAAAAACTCAAAAAAATTCGTGTCTTATTAGTTTGATTTGGTTTATAAATTTAAAAATTTTATATAAATAATTTGATTTACTATTTGAAAAACCTGAACCAACCCAATCATATACGCCCCTAGTTCCATTGGTGGTGGTCTCCATGTATAGAGATTCTCTTTGTACATACGATTGTTTGTGTCAGTAATTTCTTTGTTAGCTAATTTATTTTTTTCTGTCCCTATTTATATAATATTTCTAGCTTATCAAGAATTGTGAATTTAATAAATTATGAAAGCTATATTAAATTAGATTAATTTAATATTTTAAGATTAAAATTCAAATATTTGTAACCTATACTAAGAGATTGTTTGTTAGGAGATAGTAGAGAAGATATGATTGTAGATTTGTGTCAAACTATAATTTCAACAACTTAAATGGATGAAAATTACCAGCACAACTGGTTTTGTTATTATTATGAAGGTATTTATGGTGTCCAAAAACTTTCGACACCTCAATTATTTTATCGAGTACCCGTAAGTAGTATAGGTACTGGGTAATTCTACCCATCCGAAAGCAAAGTACTTCAACCTTGTAATCTAGCTAATATATATCAGAGAATGAATGTCAAGACTACAATACATAAATGGGGGTAAAAATTTCTTCAAAGGTGTTATCACGTGCAATCAACTCCTGTAACAATGTGGAAAATGTTTTTCATCGTCATGATGGGATCTGCAATTCTGGATTTTGAACGCCAAGCAACGTGTTCATCAGGTCTCACTAATATGGCTCCTCTGTCTGTCATTTGACAGATGTCCCACCAGGATGGTGAATCCGATGACCTCTTCACTTCCACAACTTCTTCAAAAGATTTCCAGGGTGTCAATGCAGCCTCAGTTCTTCCAGCTCCGTCAATACTTCCGTTTGGCCACATTACACAAACCTTTAAATGGAGTTTAAATTTGTTGGCCACCTCTAGTGCAGCTCGAGCTAGACAGTATGACTCCTTGAATGGCGCAATTATAAGGATAAACTCAACCTTATCTATAGATACAAGGTCTAGAGTAGATAATATTTCCTGCATATGATTGATTGTATTCTGATTTCTGTCAGAAAGAATAGTAATGCAAACTTGAAATAAAATATTTTGATCCTCAAAATGAACTAGGATGAACTAGAGCCTCACATGAGTTTTAAGAGCTAGAAACTTGTTAATAAGGTGAGAAACAACCTTTAATAGTTGGTTTAATGAGTTTCAAGGTCAAACGTCAAAGGACGACCAAGACATCCGCAAACTAGTCTTTTGTGTGCTAGTGTGTTCTAGTATGTTTGCCTTGTTTTGGTGTGTCGTTTCGAGTCTACTATGATTAGAGGTGACCCTAGTATCTAGATGGTCATGTTTAGGGTCGAAACGTCCGGGTACGACTCCCCAAGGACCAACCTAAGGATTCTTGAGGAGGACACAAACATTGGCCAAGAAGTTGTTAAGACAGCTTGACCAACGACCACAAACGACACCCTGTTAACCAATTGATGCCCCGTAGAAAAGGGGCGTGGCTCCACAGTTAGCCGTGGGAGCTTAGCCCCCAAAATGACAAGCCTTGGTCACCATTGACGGATGACCAAGATGGGACCATCAATCCATTGATGGTCCATCAATGGTGGCCGCCGATTAAACCTGCAACACTGCCAAAGTCTTGGCCGATTGACTATGGTTTCATCATGTTGTTACTTGGAGTATGGACTTGTATATTGTTCATGTGATGCACTTAAAGACTAAATGGGTTATGACTATAATGTAATAAATGAATGAGTGCTTATATGATGTCTATGAAGTATGTTAGTCTTATGTCTAATGTTAAGTGAATGCGTTGTGTCTTATTGAATATGATGTGCCTAGTCTAGGTGACTTCATAGGAACACTTAGTGTGAATAGTATTACGGGATGCTACTTGAACATTGCACTAGTGTGACTTGAGGTTGTCTTAGGTGATGGTTCTTATGTGAAGGTTATGTTTCATGATATGCTATGTCCTTAAGAATACATATGGTTGGATTAATGAAGGTTGTATGAATGTTCACCCTTGGTGACCTTAAGGTGATACTTTGGTATGAATGGTGGAATGAGACACTATTCATGTATTACACTAAGTATTACTTAAAGGTTGCTTGAGGTAAGGGAGTTGAGGTAAAAAGTCAAGGTAATATATTGGAGTTATTGAATGTGTCTTAAATGTGATAAATGGTTTTATGTGTTGTTGTGAATGGTATCCATGTCTATTATAATGTATATGAACTAAATTGTGTTTATTGTATCAAATGGTTAAGGAGTTTCACTAAAATGATATGATGCATGGTTCCAACTAAATGTCCTCTTTAAAGCAAGTTGTTGCATGATTATCATACTTGATGCATTCTTCTATTAATAGCATTCTTCTTCATCTTTTTACACCAAGTGTAGGCGGCAATGGCTAAAGGACTTTTCCTATAATGAAGAGCTTGGATTACTATTCCCAAGTTCGGGTGTGTCCTTAATGATTCAAAGACCTTCATGTTAAGAGTTTCTTTAAGTTCATGTAATAGATTAGTAATGTTCTGTTTATATTGTACGGGTCGTGTCCTTATTATATTGAAGTCGTGTCTAAGATGGCAAGATGAGACTTAGTATCCTAACTTTGTATTAATGATTTATAAATAAGATGACTTTCTAGTCTTGTGTTATATTAAGAAAAAGTTCTAATTCCGCACTAATTTTCATACTTATGCAATGAACGAATGTTAAGGGCTTGTATAAGACCTCCAGGAGGTCAAGTACGTGTTGTTACGCCCAGGGGTTACTCTCGGGTCGTAACACAAAATGGCTGCAAGTCGAATATTGTAATTTTTAGGAAGGCTAAAGGTTAAAAAAAATTCCTTTTTGATTCAGTTATTTGGCTTCTCCACACGTGTGAAGAGATGACTAACAAGACTATGATCTAACAAAGTCTGGCTCCTACCAAGGCAATGTTCCCTTGAAAGATTTCATACCTTGCTTGACGGTTTAGAAAACAGTTCAACGTTCATATGAGGGAGCCTTGATCCAGGTTCTGAGCAAGGAATATAATCCCTTCTTCGTCCTGTTGGTGCTTCATGCACATCCACCACAACGTCATCTTCAGACACCAATACTCCTTTCCGATACCTAATGTGAACATCTCGAAATTAGAGTACTGGTGAAAACAAGAACTTCCAACAAGATAGGTAAGATAGAAACAATCATCTGGCGTAATCCAAGATGGCTTTTTTGGAGTTCTATTCAGAGTTGAGACAGCATCCAGCATTTATAGGAGACGTAAATTAGACAATAATAATTGAAAAAACTGATTTAACAATTTGCATGAGATGGATAAAAAAAGAATAGATACGCAACCTGAAACCAAGATCCTCAGCAGGGAACTGGAGCTGAAGGCTCTGTCCTTCTTCAAATATTTGTCTTAATCTGGTTAGCCTTGCAGATCCGAGTGGATTATTTTCATTCAATACAAAATCTGAGAGTTGTGCACAACCTATGCTGAATATTCCATCTAATATTGTCCTTTGAAGTGCGGATGGCAGAATGGAACCAACAGTGTCATTAAGAGCTCGATGTACTGCAGGCGAAAACCACATAATATCTTTAACAAAATATTATTGTAATAAAAATTAAGTTTCAGGTTTTCACTTTACCTGCATTTGCTACAGTTGGATCAAGACCAAGTGCAGCAGGAACTTTCATTGCCGCTTTAAAGTTTTGGACGCTAAGCGCTGTATTAAATTGGGCTATCTGAAGCATTTTAAGGAGTGTTCAGCTCACAATAACAAGATCAGAGAAATCCGTAATGCATAGACTACCATATATATTATGAAACCAAGAATTGAAGAACTGAATACCTACCTGACTACGTTCTAGTTCATAAGAGTTGAGAATTGATATTGGTGAGACACCCTCGATTACAGAAGCTAATTTCCAAGCAAGATTATGAGCATCTTGAATACCAGTATTCATCCCTGAATAAAAGAAGAAAGAATCTTAAGCAGATCTCCTTCTCCCAGTCTCAACAATTGAATTCTAAAATAAACAAGAACTGCAGATATATTCCACGATGCGGAGTTGGATGCATCTTACATGACCAACTTAAAATTTTCACCACCTAATTTAGAAGTTATAAAGACCAGTTCTTTTATCTCTGCAGGATAGAAAATTATTTGTCAAGTTTTCTTTTGTTTTCCCCCTTTTTATTTGAGATATTTTTCTTAGATTCGAACACTGTACTGCACTAATTTTTATTCTCTCCGCTTCCCCAACTCCTCGATGAGAAAAGGAATAGCAAAAACTTTATTTTTAATAATATCCAAGACATGATAAGATAATATCATTTTATTTATTTTTTGACGATGAAGATAATACCATTTCTTTAAGATGGTAACAATTACCATTTCTAAGTTGACATAACAAAAACTTGAAAAACGCACAAACAGAATGCATACCAAAACCACCAGCAGGAGGAAATCGATGAGCTGCATCACCAGCAAGTATTATCCTGTTGTTACAAGATAGAAACTTCTCAGCTACTTCAGCATGCATCACCCAAGGTTTAATATCCATCACGTTGACGTCTGCGAGCTCTAGGCCGACCAATTTGAAGATCAATCTCTTACACATCTACAGCCATTTATTAAGCACAAAAAACAACATGATAAGAAAACAATATTGTTGAAAATGTCATGCACTGCAGCCGTAGAACCCATATTGTGGTACACCAAACAAATGAATCACGAGAACATAAATTATTGGATTAAAAGAGTATACGCAAAAAATCGATGAAGAGAGAAGAAAAATACCTCAGAACTAAAGTCCTCAAGCTTCTGTTGAGGTGGATAAAATGGTACCTGCAAAAATTTTACCAATACAATCAAAATGCTGTTAACCAATGTCAACATATTTATGTTTAATAGCAGGTGGGTATTACTGCCGATTTCTAACATATTCCAAAACAGGTTTACCTGCAAAACAAATTCCCCTTGCTTGAGATCATGGGCAACAAGAACACCAATAGCATCTTTGTTAAAGATGAAAAATAGCATGCCAGGTCTTTCTTTAATGAGATACTGCCCTAAAGCTTTGCTCAGGAAGTGGACACTGACGAGCTTTTGTAAGTCCTTTTCACCTCGCATGTTGATTCCTAGGGACTTTCTAACACTACTTCCTGCACCATCTGTACCAACAAGGAAATGGCACTGAATATCTCTCGTTATGTATTTCCCTTCAGAAAGGAAAGAGGCTGTTACAGTGACACCATGCTCAGCACCATTGATTGCAATGCATTCATGCCCCATAAATATCTTCCTCTCACCAATAGAGCCATGCTCATTCTTTTCAGAGTTTATCATATGAAAACCAAGTTTCTCAAGGTGCTTAAGCAGTAATCTGGAGAGCTTGTACTGGGAGAAGTGTGCAACAGACACAGGACTCACAATCTGATCAAAATCTGACAACAGGCAAAAAGTTTGCAGAAAACAAAACAATCATAATTAAGCATATAAGACGTATCTTCCACAAAGCAAATCAATAAAATTGTGATGAAATAAATATATATAATAAGATGGATATCATACTACTCTCCCCCATCTCATTTAAGGATACATACTTTTCTATTTGTACAAAGACAAGTCTTACGCGCTAATGGAATAATAACAGTTTATACACCTGCCAGTTTTTCATGGATTTCATCACTTGAAATTCAATCTAAATTGCAATCTATCTAAAACAGAATTAACATATGAACTTAGATCATCTATTCAGTGATATCTTCTCTAACTGGGATCCAGTACATATATTTCATTTCATATGCTGAGAGGATCTGAGGTGAACAAAAAGTAGTTTGACAACTTAAGAAACCATTAAGTGCAAACTGTGCCATGTGACATTTTGTATCCAGCCGACGTGTTAAAAAGTGCAAACTAAGTTGCAGTGTCCATTTTAAGAAGTAGAAGAGTTACTATAAAATTTTGTAAGAGATAAATTGCTTGAAAGTTGGTCATAGTCCCTCTAATTTTGCATTGGCTTAGACAGTTTTACATAAAACTGAGTATTTAATTTGTGATAACAATAACCACGACTATGATATTGACTTACAGCAACCCCATTTGCAAAACTTCTGGGAAAAAAAGTCAACTTATAGATCACACATATATATCCTACCTTGAGGTTGCATATGATCAACAGCACCTAAAATAGGTCCCGTCAGTGAAGTACAGTATATAAACTTTCTCCAAAACTCTACTGGTGGTTGAGACCTTAGAATCTCATCTCCAAGACCATCCAATTTGCGAAATACCTAGAAACAATAGCTACATCAAAAAAAGGATTTTTCAATCAATGCACCCTCAAATCTCAACTTCTTACTATGCAACAGAAGAGAAGGCAAAAAAGGCATGTTTCCAAATGATAAAACCAACCTCCATAGACCGGTTGTTGATGAAGTGTGCTTGAGGATGTGTGGAAAAGGCCTTGTTCTTCTCTAAGATCGCACATTTTACACCTAAAGGAGTTCAAGAAAAAAATCTAAAATTCAAACAAGAATACCAACAGAAATAACTGTACAAATTTCAAAAGGAGAACCCCAGAATCCAAAGCTTGACAATAAGTTTAGTACATATGGTATACAGAAAATAATTTTCCTCTGGTGTTAGGTTATCTTGGGATTTTGAAACTTTTTACACCTCACTTCACTTATGACTTAAAATCATTTTCCTTCATAAACATCCGAACTCTTGTTCCATATCAATCGAATACTGGAAAAATAATTTTTTTTCAGGAGGGAGGGGGGGGGGGGGGGTTTCAAGAAAATACCTAGTTTCGTTAGAAGTATGGAGAGAACCAGACCAACTGGACCAGCACCAATAATCAACACTGGCAAGACAGAATCGTCACTTTTGCCAGTGTAAGAGTCTGAAAATGTTCTTCGACCAATTTGTTTGAATGGCTGTCTACTCGGTCTCCAACTGATGTTGCAGAGGCCAAGCCAAGTCCTTCTCCTTGCACTAATCCCCCAAATTCCCATTGAGAAAGAGGGAATTATATTCTGATTTAATTCACCCAACTAACTGATTGTATGGACCAAATAAATTATTCTGTCATGGGTTTAGACCAATGAAAAATTTCATGTGCACTCGTGGGCTCTTAATCTCCAAACATGCCACATCCACAAACCTTCACAGACACAAGAATTAATCAAGACTGATGATTTTTACATGCACACATGACGAATCTGAGAGTGCATTGAAGATATACTGGGAGAACAAATTACTGGAGGGATAAAACGATACAGAAAATACACTATTTGCAATCTTCAATTTGCTAGAAGATTGAAAGAAAAACATTGTAGCTTCTCTGGAAAAAGCCATAGAGATTCCAAGCTCACTCAAGTTTCAGCTAATGAACCACTAAAGACTATGAACCACAACTCAGAGAAACAACTCAATTGTTGAAGACTAATTGTTGCAATTCTTTAAAATTCTGTTTTTATTCAAGTACCGATCAATCAAAGTAACAATCCAATTCATGACACTCTAAAGCTTCACAATTTGCCTCAACTTCACATAATGATTTTCTTTTGTTCATGCATCTCAAATGTGAAAAGAAACACAATAGATACAACAAAATACCTCTTGCCCTCAGAATCAAAGAGAATCCTACTCACACCACATGCATTTCAAGACAAGATGGAATGTCAATAAAGACCAAAACTTGAGTACACAATAGATACAACAAAATACCTCTACCTGAATCTGTTCACACATTTCGACAAACAGTTGGTGTGCAAAACTACACTCCTACACAAAATAACAAAATAAAAGCACCCTAACACTCCCCTAGCATACACAATCAAGAAACAACGGTAGAATCAACCATACGTTACTCAAGACTTCACCTTTGACATCAAACAATCAATATTCAAAATTTTAAGTGGAGGGGTTAGGGGAAATCCAGGTGGGGTGATGCAAGAACAAAGAAAAAGGGAAGAAACATACCTGAATCACTGAGAAATAGTGTGTATAGAGAAGAAAGAAACAAGAACCAAAAATTGAAACTTTAGTAGCTTCGCATTTTTTTTTGCATGGCTAAGTAAGTAGCCACGTTAATTGACACTTTGTACACACTCCTTAATCACATAATGTAATGTTAAACCAAAAACCAATTCTCCATAATCACATTTTTAAAAATAAAATTTAGAAATAACATAATTTTAATTTAAAATTATAATCTATTGCTTTTAGTTTGTATTTATATCAGTCTCTTAAAAGTAACATAAATCGAATACATAATAATATAAATAGAATGCATAATATATAGCTCGAATACATTATAACATAAAATTGAATATTGTTATTCGGATACATTAAAGAAAAAAGAAATTTTAAAGGTTTTGAGACTTAAAAAGAGATATAGAAATAAGAAAAAGTAAAAACGTGTATTTCAGTAATTTTTTCATAAAAAAGAGCCTACGAACGATAGTCAATGTATTCTTAAAAAAAATGCATAGATTTTTGACGAAAATAAACTATAGATATTATAATTTATTCCATATTAAGTAAATTTTGGGAAGTTCAAAATAACTTAATTGTTCAAAGTCTAAGATAAACGTTTGAATTTTTTTCTCATACTTGTCATTTTCTTTAATGAAATTTTATATTTTCAATGAGATAAATTGCACTAGTTATAAAGTTGTATTTATAATTTTACTAAAGGTAATAGTGAAGAATATGGTTTAAACTTTAAATTATATATGTCATCTAAATATTTATGCAATGCCTCATAAATTTATTTAATAGATAGACTACTCTCTCCGTTTAAAAAGATATCATTTACTTTTTCTTTAAAATTTGTTCAAAAAATAAGAGTTGATCCCTCTATTTTTTTTACAACAATTTAATTTTTAAATTTCAATTTAAAAATATGATTCAAAAGTTTTAAAAATCTTTCTTTCTTTGTACTTGTTCATGAAAATTTCAATATTGAGCAATTTGATATTAAATTTTTAACTTCGTCTCAAGTTAAATTATATCACATAAATTGAAATGAAGAGAGTATATAATATTGTATGTGGTTTAGCCATATTTGTGCATAAACACCCTTTAATATACTAGTATTATACACTTTTATACGAAGTTGACACATTATGCATAGTGTTTTTTCTCTCATATATAAAACTTTACAGAAGGGACTATTGAAAATACTTTTAAATTTGAGTCAAATTATTAATTTCGTTCTCAAATTATTAATCGTGTTAAAAATATCATTTACATAACTAATTAAACTTAGATATATCGTCAATCTGCCCCATCATATATCAAGTGGTGTCAAACTCTTGTAGGAGCATGACACTCTCAATAAAAAATCAAGAGAAGTGTTGAAAACACCTCTTAACTTAATTGGAATTTAGGAGTGTTTCACTTGTGTTATAAGATCGATGGTGTATTTAAGTTCGTTAATTAAATAAAATATCCAAAATTTCGAGATGTTTTTAGATGGTCAATAGCTCGAGAATGAAACTCATAATTCAGATCGAGTTTAAAAAGTGTTTTTGACATTTATTTCGATAATTTAAACATTCACCCTTGTAGAGGGATATGAGAAGAAAAAAAAGAAAGAAAGAAGATGATTCTATCAACAACACCAACAAGGCCAACAACAACTCTCACCATCAACACCAATACTAGTGAGCATCGACGCCATATCCTCCAAATCTTGACACAATGCACTTCAATTTCTCAGCTCAAACAAGTACATGCTTATACTCTTCGAACAACTCCATTGGACCACCCAGATGCCCTTTTCCTCTACAGTAGAATTCTCCATTTTGCTTCAATGAATGATCTTGATTATAGTTTTAAACTCTTTGGTAATTTGGAAAATCCCAATTCCTTCATCTGGAATACTCTTATTAGAGGTTGTGCTCATAGTAATGATCGTAAAGGTGAAGCCTTTATGCTTTTTCAAAGAATGGTTGAGAGTGTTGAGCCTGATAAACATACTTTCCCATTTGTGCTCAAGGGTTGTGCTTATCTTTTTGCTCTTTCTGAAGGGAAACAAGCACATGGGGTTGCGTTGAAACTTGGGTTTGATTCAGATGTGTATGTGAATAATAGTTTGGTTCATTTTTATTCGTCTTGTGGGTGTTTGAAGGATGCGAGGAAGGTGTTTGATGAAATGCCTGAGAGAAGTTTGGTTTCTTGGAATGTTATGATTGATGCTTTGGTTCAATCGGGTGAGTTTGAAAATGCGTTGAGAATGTTTTCGGAGATGCAGAAAGTGTTTGAGCCTGATGGGTATACGATGCAGAGTGTTCTTGATGCTTGTGCTGGTTTGGGTGCGTTATCGTTGGGAATGTGGTGTCATGCTTATATTTTGAGGAAGTGTGAGAGTTTCTTGGATTTTGAGTTGCTGGTGAATAATTGTTTACTGAACATGTATTGTAAATGTGGTTCGGTGGATATAGCTGTTCAGGTTTTCGAGAGGATGAGTAGACATGATTTGAATTCTTGGAATACGATGATATTAGGATTTGCAATGCACGGGGAGGTTGAGGCAGCGTTTCATTGTTTTAACCAAATGGTTAGTAAAAGAGTAATGCCTGACTCGATCACATTTGTTGGTATTTTGAGTGCTTGTAATCATAGGGGCTTCGTTGATGAGGGTCGTAGCTATTTTGATAAAATGGTTTCTGAGTATAAGATTAGGCCTGTTTTAGAGCACTATGGTTGTCTAGTTGACCTTTTGGCACGTGCGGGGTGTATTGACAAAGCTCTTGATGTTGTATCAAACATGCCAATGAAACCTGATGCAGCAATATGGAGGAGTCTTCTTGATGGTTGCTGCAAGAAAAATGCTGACATAGAGTTCAGTGAAGAAGTGGCTAGGAAAATAATGGAGTCTGACGGAAGTGACACTAGCGGTGTATATGTTCTGTTGTCAAGAGTGTATGCAACTGCTAACCGATGGGACGAGGCTGGAATGATTAGGACACTGATGACCGATAAGGGTATTAGAAAAGATCCGGGTTGTAGTTTAATTGAAATTAATGGGGTTTTCCATGAGTTTTTCGCTGGAGATACATCTCATTTGCATACTAGAGAAATTTATGAGTTTTTGGATGTTATAGACAAAAGACTCCTAGCAGCAGGGTATGTTCCTGATCTGTCACACGCATCAACCGTTGATGAACTTGATAATGGGAAGAGACAGTCGCTTAAACTGCACAGTGAGAGACTTGCCATTGCTTATGGACTTCTGAAACTAAAACCAGGTACTCCTTTACGCATTTTCAAGAATTTGCGCATATGCAGTGATTGTCACAATGTAACCAAATTAATTTCGAAAGTCTTTGATGTTGAAATTATTGTTAGAGATCGTGTTCGGTTTCATCACTTTAGGAATGGGTCCTGTACCTGCAAAGATTATTGGTGAACATAATGTATACTAACATTATATGAATACAATTGTCAATTCATATGCTTCTATCTTGGCCTGCTGAAATTACCTTCTATAAGTTTAAGATTTATCTAGGACGTTTTTACATAGTTGTAACCAACGTAAACCACCATGTGTGTTCTTTTGGTGCCATTATTTGTTACAACTTGTAAGGCAAAAAACGAATAAGAGAAAGGGAAGAATAAATACTAATTTTATATACACGAAAATACTTTGAACCTTTATTTCCGAACTAACATAATATCCTTGATCATCAGGGCAAAGAAACAAAATTTCTAGAAATATAAGCAATACAATAGGTAGGTATTGTTCAAACTTTGTCAATGACTTCTACTGAAAATTAGCTATCAGTCTCTATAGAATTAATTGAAGGTGCTTTATTCCCCATGAGAATATTTTCACTCTAGGTCTCAGGTTGTAACCAATACCTGCAAAAAAAAGTTGAATGTGTCATGGCGTCGAAATCTAACCTCCAAAACATCGACTTAGTTGATTCATAACTTACATAAGCAATTGAATTACCATTCTTTTCAAACTAGTTCTTGCGTTTAGGACAATCCTTCTTCAAGTGTCCCTTCTCTTTGCAAAAGAAGCACTTCAGATTTCCATGATTTGGTGATTTCTTTCCCTTTTGTTTCCCTTCCTTTGGTCCTTTTCCTTTATGACCTTGTGTTGCTAAGTGACCCGATAGCAATCCTTCCCTCTTTAATCGTTCCTCCTCTTGAACACACATCACAATGAGTTCATCCATGGTCCATTTCTCCTTATTTGTGTTATAGCTAATTTTAAATGGACCAAATTGAGAAGGAAGAGAATTGAGAACAAATTGAACCAAAAAGGATTCTGAAATGGTCATATCCATCGATATAAGTTGTTCTGCCATATCATTCATTTCCATAATGTGCTCGCGCACGCCACTAGTCCCATTATATTTCTTAGTCGTAAATATTTCCATGACTGTACCTATTAACGGCTTATCTGAAGCCTTGAATTGTTGCTCAACAGATGCCAAGAACTCTCTTGCTCGAGTAGAATCTGGTATTGATTTGTTGATGTTCTTAGCGATCTTACTCTTCATGATCATGAGGCTTAACCGGTTAGAGTGTTCCCACGTAGCATAGTTGGCACATTCTTCCAAAGGTTCATCAATTCTGAAACACAAATCTAAATCCAAACATCCCAAAGTAATTTGTAATTGCTCCTTCCATTCTCTGAAATTTGAACCATTCAACTCGGGAATGCTGGACATATGGTCTGAAAGAGAATCTGGTGTAATAGCTTGAGGGGAAAAAAATGTTACAAGTCAATAAGCATTGTGACTATTATGTAAAAACCTAAAACATAACTAATTCACTTTGTTTGTCCTTTGGGCAGAATATGATAAGCTACCATTAACCTAGAAGTGATAATTTTCTTTTGTTCTCATATTACAGCTTATAAGTGCAATATTAAAATTGTCTGCAAAGTATCTTCAACAAAATGTTAACACCTTTGGGTATTAAAAAGAAATATTAAAAAAAAGGACAGTTTGATGCACAAAGCCTCTCGAAACTCGGGAACGGCTGCACCCCAAGGGTTGTATGTAGACATCCTACCCTAATGCAAGCATTAATGGATGCTTCCATGGCTCGAACATGTGACCTGTAGGTCACATACAGACAACTTTACCTTTGTTCCATTTTATTTTATGTTGCTCAGACTCTTCAAAAATATCGACAGGCGTGTGTCGGATACTCCAACAATAGTGCATTTTTGGAGGATCCGACATGGATGCATCGACATTTTTGGTGAGTCCGAACAACATGATCTCCAGGGCTCCTCTAAGACCGTCTAGTTGTAGTTGATATTTAAGCCTAACATGAGCTACCCATAATCGTCTTTTACGGGTTGACACTCAACACAAGTACATAAAATTTTACACAAACTCTATGTAAAGCAAGCTCATGTTATTTCATTGGCAATGAATATCCTAGTCTATTGAGAACCAAAATGCTCAAAAAAGTCGCGAACGTAAAAATTCGAAATTTTTTACAAAATATAACAAACTCAAGACGAGTTAAAGCCTCACCTTTTGGCAATACAACAACATTCATAGTTGTATTGTTGGGTGGAAGTTGCAAGCTGAGAGGATAAAGCTTTCCATTCAAAGGGCTCTTAGTACACACAATTATTTCGTCTAGCCCTGTTGCGTCCTCCAACGTCTTAGTTAGCTCTTCAACAGTATTTCCATCAAAGGTTATGCAAAGTTCCTCCATTTTCTCATCAATTTCTCCAAATTCATCAGCAATATAGTAAAATATAAACCTCCCATCTCCCAACTTAGCAAAAGAATCACTTGACTGCAAAAACAAAAGGAAGAAAATTGAGTACCATAACAAAATCACTGAATTCTCTAGAGGAGGCAAAACATGGTTTAGATCAAATTTGGGCAAGTAAAAACAGATCAAATCAATAATTGGGTCATGAACCAACCAGGCTAGAACTCTGTTGGATCAAAATAGCTTGAGTCAAGATGGATCAATAATGGGTCAAACCCAACCCGTTAATTGGAGCGTTGACAACAGTCCTTATATGATTGTCAAAGATCGTATAAGGAGACAAACAATATTGTGGGACAATTAACACCCCTCCAGACTTGCCAAGCCAATTGGAGCGTTGACAACATAATATGGATGCGCAACATTGGGACACACAATAACAATGGCTCGACACTGATTGGTCTAACTCAACAATAAAAGTTAGCTCATAAGAAGAGAATTGTCGAAACAAATAACTTATCCTTCAACCAATGTCGGACACTTAACAATATCTTCCGTATATTCTTTCAAACCTATATAATCTCTAAAACTGATTTTGTTATTTGACTTTAAATGCATTTTTGACCTGCTCCATATATTATTTTGATCAATTTATATGAACAATTTGATGAGTCGTTTCGACTTCAACCTGTTGGCAAGTAAGTTCAAACTTGGACAGATTAAATGAATTGCCAAAAAATAAGTTGATTTTGTCAGCTCAAGAATTCACATTCCAAGTACAGTTGGAAACTTTAGTACCTCTTGTCTAGATAAGCTTGAGGATTCCGAGGAAACAACAGATGTAGATGTTGATTCAGAAGCACATGAATCTGAAGGAAGACCTAATGGTGATGGCCTCTTAGGAACAACAGAGGAATCACCCAAGATTTCAACAACATGAACATCCCAAAGTACCCAATCTTGTGTAGCCGTCTGATACGGAATATCATGAGTCACAGTGTTTTTCCATGGAAGAATTCCACCATTACCCCTCAAAAACTGTCCATATCGAGTCCTAAGCTTCACTTGGTTCCCTTCTCTGATGGGCTCCCATTCGATTGAAGAATCAAGTCGATTAGGCAGAGTCTGTAGGACTTTCCGACCAGTCATACCAAGAAGAGAAGACTGATTAGATGCTGTGAGGTATTTGCCATAACAGCTTTTTAGGCGGATAACATTGTTGGTTTTCTCGACAAATTCAACAGTCCATTTTGCATTTTGTGAAGCGCCATTACGGTCTTGGGTGACGGAATCTCCATCTTCCAAAGCTGTTAAGTACTTGTAATGGCGACTCTGTAGACGAACAGCTTTTGCTTTTTGGAAAATCTCCATTGCTGGTCTTCTAGTTAGAGGACTCTGTCAAATACAAAAAGTGTTTATTTTCATTTTGTTCTTTAGAGTTTGTGACTCTGGAAAAGAGTGATAGTGTAGACTTATGGGGTTTGGGGAGGGGTTAAGTGTACATAGACCCTACCTCGTGGAGATAGAGAGTCTGTTTTCGAAAGATCCTCGGCTCAAATGCAGCAAATAAAGTAGTTATGAAAAGAAAATAACAGTATTACCTTAGGTGAGAAAGAGATACTTGAATGCATAGACATGGGAGAGCCCAAATCTAAGGTAGAAAGTTCATCGGAAACCGACGAGAAGTTTGAAACCATCGTCAAATAATCCGTCAACGACTCATCTTCCGGTACATCGACAGGTTCAACATTCCACAAAATCCAATTATGTGTAGTAGCACTATGAGGACTATCATGAGTCACTCTATTGCTCCATCTTAGTGTCCCTCCACTTGCACTTAAAAACTTTCCCCCATAACCTCTTAACTTCACTTGAAATCCATACCTTAATGGTTCCCACATAATCTTCACATCCTCCATATTTTCCGGTGATGTTTGAAGAACCTTCTTTTCTCCTGCCAATAATGAGACGTAAGATTAAAGACGAATTCAGAATTTTAATTTTATGAGTTCAGAATTTTCTGAACAAAACTCACTATTTATGTGATTTTTGGTTTGGAGCATAGTTTCATATTTATCTAGCATGCTAGCGTAAGCTAGAGATAACGCGCAATGGATAGAAGAGATTCATATAGACGATAGCTACTATTTGAGGATAGATTTAGATTCGTATCGAGGGTAATCATATATATGTCGATAGTGTAGATAAACTAAGTCATTCAAAAGATGTCTATATATAACTTTCCATAAAAAAAAAATAGATACAAGTTAAACTCTGAATTACTACTTCCTCTGTTCCAATTTACGTGAAACTTTTCATTTCTCGGGAGTTGATTTGAACCAATGTTTGAAAGCATAAATTGAATTTAGATATTCAAAAACTGTACGAGAAAGTTACCACACCTGTTAAGCTCAAAAGGAACGGCTCGTCAGAAGCAGTGAGGTACATGCCGGAGCTACTTCTCAGCCGTATAAGGTGGCTGTTTTCGGGGTCTGCAAGCTCCACCAGCCACCGAGCTTTTCTCGATAAGCCGTTCCGGCTTTGCCGGATAGTTCTCTGATCATCATCAGCTACTAAGTATTTGTTTAAATGGCTTCTAAATCTTACAGCTTTAGCATCATAAAACAGCTCCATTAGTACTAATTAACTTTTGTTAATAATGGCTTATAATTAATCAAAAAGGATGTCAAATGAGTAAATATATATATAGGAAACAAAATAATACTATTGATGTCACTTTTTAAGAGGAAAAAGATGGTTTTTGTTTGATGATTCTTGTATTATTCTTGCTAAAAACCATTTATAATATTGTATAATGTAAAATGTATTACTCATGGGCTTAAATACTATATTATATAGTTGACTCTTCTTTCCATAAAATTATCATTTAAGTGGTTCCTTATGAATAGTCAAACTTAAATCTAATCATAATAATATATGTCTGTTTGATAAGCTTTATGGAAAGTGAAATATATTTTAAATCTTTTTATTTTCAGAGAAATACCTATTGTAGAGAGTTAAAAATATTTGACCAAGCTTTTAAAAGGAATGAAATAGTAAGTGTTTTGATTCAAGTAATTCTAGAAGTTAAATGATATATCTATTTATTTTATTTATTTGCAAAAGCACTTTAAAACTATGGTCAAACACATTTAGTGTTCAAAATCAAATCGATAATCTGAATCGAAACAAGTTATTGATTTATTGGTAACGAGTTACTATTAGTTTAACGGTTTTGATTTTTTTTATTATCTAGTTATTAAGGTTTGAACTGTTTGAGGATTTTTCTTAACGGGTTAACAGATAACCCGAGTGAATTAGAGTAATAAATTATATTTATATCATTCGATATATAAAGTCCTTAATTTAAGATTTAATTTCAAATTTTTATTCCTGATAGTCTCAAACTTTTGGATATTCTACATTGTGTTAATGTTGCATTTGAGCATAACACAATCTATTACTAAGTGATTTACAATCATTTACAAATTATAAAGGCTAAACAGATAACGATCAATAATCGATAAGGCAATATTTTAATGGTTCTTAACGATTTAGCATGTCTACAAATCAATAACCGATAAGTCAAATTGATAAATGAACAGAACCGATCGATACACAACCTATCGATGTCATTTTATAAAAATTTAAAATTATGAAATTAAAGATCATGTCTAATGCTTGAGCTCCTCAAAGGGGTGGGAAATGGTGGAATATATGAAAAGAAGAAGCCATGGAATTAATATGAATAATTAAATTAAAATATAGACCTTTGAATTCATTGAAAGAGTGATTTAAATTTTTAATTAGTGGCTAATAATTAATTAACATTGTTGTCTGAATCATGGTGTATAAGGGCAAATTTTTTGGTGTAATTATCCACGCCTTTGATAATGATTTGAGAGAAGTCATTAGAAATAAATAAAAAAATTAAAAGAGAGAATGTTTTAGGTATTATACTTATAATAATTTTAATTTATTAAGAATATTGATATGGACATATGATCACTTTAGCTTCTTCTTTTTTTTATATAGTATCTTAGATGGTTGTTACGTATTATTTTATAATATAATATATGGTACGATGTTTCTAATGAATATAATCTTTTGATAGATTGTAACATTTATTGTTATTATATAATTTCATGCATCGAAATAACAATAGGTAACAACCATCCAAACGAGATGTTAATAACCATTTTGCATTAAAATTATCCGATTAATCTAGATTTAATTATTTGTTAAAGAAGGGTGATTCTTTGTCAATAATTTTATTAGGAATGGGAAGGGTAATATCCTAATAAAAAAATTAGTCTAACCAATTTCCAAAAGCAAACCCTAATTTCTTTTGTTTAATAACAGTCTTATAAAATTATGCATTTTGAGATCAACTTATCGAATTAAGGGACACCCCTTTAATACAGTTTATATCTTGAATTATATATATATAACGCCTTATAAAATTATGCATTTTGAGATCAACTTATCGAATTAAGGGACACCCCCTTAATACGGTTTATATCTTGAATTATATATATATATATATATATATATATATATATATATATATATATATATATATATATATATATATATATATATATATATATATATATGGAATAAGGGTTCAAGTCAAACTCCTCAATCATCATAAAAGTGAAAGTTTGGATGGTAAAGGTTCAAATAAAGCTCACCAATCATGATTTAAAAAAATGAAAATTTGGATGGTAAAGGTTCTAGTCAAATTCCATACTCATTGTGAAAAATGTAAGTTTGGATGAATGAAAATGGAGGAGAAGACTCAGCGGCGGAGTCAGAATTTTTAACAAGAGGATATAAAATTTGAGAAGTAAATACACAAACTAATGAAAAGGAGTTCGACATCTATAATACATATTTAAAAAATAATTTTAATCATGTATAAATAGTAATATTTTCTGCCGAGAGGGTACAGATGAACCCTAAGTATATGATGCATCCGCCCTGGGGCAGTAATCTCATGCGCTTCACCACATATGTGGTAGTGCTTTAACTTTAATGTTTATATCGTCAAAATATTTTATATGTATGGCTTAAATGAATCAGAACTATTTTAATTAAAGGTGATCAGTTGGATATCTTTAACTCAAAAATGATTAAATATTACTTTTTATATGTATTTATTAAATTTTTTAACACACTTTTATATATGATTTTAAGAGAGTGCCCATTGGCAAAGGTTGATTAAAGTGGCTCTAAACTAAAGGTCACAAGTTCAAATCAGCACATCTCAAATTTTGCTGCATTTGCTTACATTTTTATTTTTTTGAGCAGTTGACCTTTTTTAATTAAAAAATATTTTTTGGAAGTAATAAACAAATACCTAAAAATCCTCTCATCTCAAAACCTCTTTGAATTTAAAATCTTTTGCTAGTTTTTTTAGTTAGGTTATCACTTTATCACAATTAAACAATTGTTGGAGACTTAGTAAAAATCTCACTAGGAGTTAACTACTAAGATACACTTTATTTTGCAGTATTCAAAAATTTTATTAGATTTTGGTGCGTCCTGATATATGTATCTTGGGACACATAAGGTCAAAAAATTAAGTATAATTTGTTCTGTATATATTGTATCCAAGTGGATTCATATGTATCAAGTATATATAACAAATCTTGTTCGTCTCACATCTCGCTCACCACTCTCTTATATATTTGGTATCTTAAATACACGTGAATCACAGTAGATACATACATATATATGTATCTAGTGTGATTCACATGTATCTATTCTCTAGGATACATGACTATCTTGCTCTCCTCTCTCCCTATTTTAGCGTATCTGGTGGCATAAATACATATATCTAGGTGCATCTTCTCAATATATGATAGGAAATATTTAGTTAGTAGTAAGATACGTATAATTATTTAAAAATATAGATAGAATTAGTATTATATGGTATGAATATAGGTCTAACAAGATAATTTCCCCTAATCAGATTATATTATGGCCAATTTACAATGAATAATGAATCTTGAGCTTCATCCCAGATTTATATGTCCAGTATATTATATATATGTATTTAGTGTGATTTATATATATATAAAATATATATATACTATCTTGTTCGTGTACCTCTTATCTTGCTCATAATTCAATAATTTTGGCTTCAATTTTATATGTATAGTAACAAGCTCACCTAATATACATGATTAATTTATTTACTATTCAATAGATAAAAATAATATAATTTGAGCTCTATAAATTTAATATTCTGACTCCGTCTCTAACTTCTTATCAATTTTGGAATGGGTCCCATACCTGCAGAGATTAATGGTGAAAATAATGTATCAATGAAATTGTCAATTCAGCCACTTATATCTGTACCTGCAGCATTAAATTTGGTAAGAACAAAATTTTTGGAAGCTTAGAAATCCATTAATTTAGAAACTAATTTACATAGATACATTTCAATTTATAATATTATAAATTTTATCAAATTTTAATACGTCTATGTATGTTGAGATATATGTATCTCAAAATATATGAAGTTAAAATTAAATATAATTTATTCTAAAATCATTACATTCAAATAAATTCACATATATCTAGGCTCCCTCTCGTCTCACTCGCCTCTCAGCTACATGTGAATCACACCAGATACATATATTTGAAATTCATAACTATTTCATTTCTCTGCCTCTCCAACTCGCTGGCCTCTCTTTTCTATTGCAATGTATCTGATAGTAAAATTATACTACGTGTATCTTTCTTAATATATGATACGAAACTTTTAAGGAGTAATATAATACTTAATTATTTAAAAGTAAAGATAAAGAATTTATAGTATAAATATATATATATATCAGATAAAGTAGTTTATATACAATTTTATACCTAATTTATGTTTGTGAAACTTTTCATTAAAAGTATAAAAAGATTAGTCGTAAATTATTGTTTTTGTAAGTTGTGGTAGTTCAACTATATATCTATTTTGCAATTTTTCCAAATGTCACATAGAATGTAAATATGAACTAAAAACTCCACCAGATTTCAATTTTCAATTATTCTGTGGAAGTGTATATGTATGATGATGATATTAACATCAAGAGCAGATATTGTGTATATCTCTCTGAATACTCAAAACCTTATATACAAATGCTTAATAAACAATGGAGATACACGTTTACGCGATTTTACTGATACAAAAATCCATCTACTGCAACAATCCGCGATAAGTGCTCCACGAGTAGGGCTACAATGGCCTTCTTGGTTATGCAATATCACTAGCTTCTGAAACATGCCATAACACGAAGATTAACACGTTAACAATGAAGACGAATTCAAAGTATAGTAAGATAAGCTTCATTGTGTATGGGACTCAACAACTGCTACAGTTATGTAACGCGGTAAGAATGATGAGCTCGCGTGGCTTACAGAACACAAGAAGTACTCTCAAACTAAGCACTTGTGTCATCAATTGATACCCTCGAACGAGCATTCAAGCCATCAATTGACAGCCAAAATGATGCAACAAAGTAAGCTTAAGACGAGCATTGAGTAAGTTTCTTAATTGGTTTATGTTATGTTGGTTAGAAGGCAATCAAGGGCTGGCATTGATGATGTTTTATTCAAGAACGGAGGCGTGAATGATTCAACGAGACATTAGTGATTTTGGTTGATTCCAAATGGAAGGTGAAGGGTCAATAGCATCAATAGTATTATTTTGATTGCTATAAACGTTTATAAGTTCGTTATGAAACAAAATTCTCAAACAGAACGATGGATCTAAAATTTCAAACTTTCACGAAATGAAACCAAAGTTTTAAGACCAAGTAGAAGAGTAAAAGGCTCACCTTTAGATGAAGATGGCAAAATAATAACGTTCATATTTGCGTTGTTGGGAGGAAGCTGCAAACGGAGAGGATAAAGCTTCCCATTCAAAGCACTCCGAGTACACACAGTAATATCCTCGAGCCCAGTTTCCTCCTCCAATCTCTTCTTTAGATCCTCAACACTATTTCCCTTAAAAGTTATGCAAAGTCCCTCGGCTCCTTCGTCAATTTCTCCAAATTCATCCGTAACGTGATAATATATAAGCCTTCCATCTACCAACTTAGGCGGTGAACTAATCAATGAATCACTTGACTGCCAAAAGAAAGAAAAAAGATAATTGAGTATCATAACATAATAATTATTGAATTCCGATTCCAAATTAACAAGTTCAACCGACACTTCTATCTATTGATTATAGCAAGTGATAATATAAGTTGACTCGAACACCAATATGTTAAAAGAACACTCCTAATGGTCATAAGCCAAAAGGGTAAACACACTCGAATACAATACGAGACCAAGTCATATAACAAATGATCTCGTATTTGTCCACAACCATAACAAGGCTCCAAACCAAATTGCTATCGAGCCTAATTTTATATTAATTCCAAAAAAAACAACATAGTTCTTTATTCAGTAACAACTTAACTTCAAAATATTCATTTCATTCATCCTTAATAAGATGATCCATAGCCACACAAACACTTACTTAAAATCATAATTTTCAAAAGTCTTTCTTTTCTTCTTAAACTCTGCGTTGAGTCAAACTACATCTAGTAAATTGGGACAGATGGAGGGAGTAGCTACTCCTCATAACCAAACAACAAACAACGTAATCCCAACTTCTATCCTGAATTATGGATCAAACCAACCCCCTTAAAGTCCATATCAACAACAAACCAATTTGCTAATTGAAAAATGTTTTTTTTCCTTAATTGGGACACAAATAACCCGAAATGAAGAGGAGAATACAATGTACTTAATCAAACCCTCACCAACAAGGTCAAAGTTAAAATACCAACTATCAGAGCTACTGCGATTCCCAACGAACCCCATAAGGTCAAAAGTTCATATACCAACTAACTGAGCTACTACGATTCCCAACTAACCCCATAAGGCCAAAGTTCAAATACCAACTAACTGAGCTACTACAATTCCGAACGAACCTCATAAGGTCAAAGTTCAAATACCAACTAACTGAGCTAATACGATTTCCAATGAACCCCATAAGGTCAAAGTTCAAATACCAACCAACTCAGCTATTACGATTCCCAACGAACCCACAAGGTCAAAGTTCAAATACCAACCCCATAAGGTCAAAGTTCAATTACCAACTAACTGAGCTACTGCAATTCCCAACGAACCCCATAAGGCCAAAGTCAAATACCAAACTAACTGAGCTATTACGATTCCCAACGAACCTCATAAGGTCAAATTTCAAACTTTATATAAATTGAATGTAAAAATTGAAGTAATACCTCTTGTCTCGAAAAGCTGTAAGATTTTGATGAACCAGTAGTAGTAGCAGAACTCGATTCAGAAGCAAACGAATCAGAATTACCACCCACCACCGTCGTCTCCGCCACCGTCTCCGCCGTCGAATGCGCCAAAATTTCAACAACATGAACATCCCAAAGAACCCAATCTTGAGTTTTCGTCCTATGAGGAATATCATGAGTAACAGAATTTCTCCATGGAGGAAGACCCCCATTTCCCCTCAAAAATTGCCCATATCTCGTCCTCAGCTTAACTTGATGTCCTTCTCTAATGGGTTCCCATTCAATTGAAGAATCAAGTCGATTAGGCAAAGTTTGAAGAACTTTTCTACCAGTCATACCCAGAAGAAATGGCTGATTCGAAGCTGTTAAATATTTCCCATAACAACTCTTCAATCGAATAACATTTTCGGTTTTTTCAACAAATTCAACTGTCCATTTCGCGTTTTTTGATGCTCCGTTACGATCTTGAGTCACTGATTCTTCATCTTCTTCAGCTGTTAAGTACTTCTCATGGTGACTCTGTAAACGAACAGCTTTTGCTTTGTGAAATAGCTCCATTGCTGATCTTTTTGGTAAAGAAATCTGTCAAAAACAACACCAAAAATTATGAAATTTGTGAAAATTTTAAGGATTTAAAACTTGGGGTTGAGAAAAGATTGGATTTTCTTGAGTATTTTTTATAGTAATTGAAGAAATAATGAAGAAGTTTTTTTCTTTGTTATGATGATGACAGCCATGTTTGATGGGGGAGACGCAGGAAAGCGCGTTAAATATTTGACACGTGAGAAAATATAGGTTGACACGTGTGAAGATATGTGTTTTTTTTTTTTTTACTAATTGAAGTTTTTCTATTTTTAGACATGGTCAAAATTAGATCATTAAGGAATGGAAAAAAAAAATACACTTTCATATTTGGTTAAGTTTGTTTAAAAAGATAATTATGGTTACTTTATTTTTTTTATATGGTTAATTGATTGGTGGTGCAAAAATAGTAAATTGTCCTCACAAAAGAATCTAATTATATCGATAGAGTAACACAAAATTTATACTTTTCATATATATAACTTAAAATTTGAAAGAATTTTTTTTTGATTCTGGCTCTAGAATGAGACTAGAATGAGACGAAGAAGAAAGTTTACGATATTATTAATATAAAGTAAGCTTTAATAATCGAAACAAAAAAAAACATTTTTAATTTTATGAAGGTTCTAGGTTACTTCCTTTGTATAATCTTTTTGGATCAACGTTTGTCTCATCTCTATTTATCTTGTGAGACTTTGTGGTCAAATTTTTTTGATTCTCGATATTTAAAATTATTTCAATATGAATTTAAAAAATTGACCTATATTAAAAAAATATTTATTTTAATTATACAGAAATTTGAGATTCTTAATTAATAGGATAAGAATCTCAATCATTTCATTACGACTGATTTATTTTTATACTCATTCTAATAGAATCATTAAAATATAGATTGTTGGTTTATAGAACAAGAAAAGGATAAAGAGGGTAATTAATTATCTCATAAAAGTAGGAGTGTATGTTATGAATATTCTTTATTATAGCCTAAGGTTTCTCAAATATAATAATATCAAAAATGATGGGGCAATAATCAAAAGTAGGTCAATTTTGTATCCTTCTACAAAAATGTATTTCAAAAAGTTTTTATCCAAAAGACATAATAAACAAGCTATAGCCAATTTCTAAACAAAATTATAGGACTCAATTACATTCAAGCTAATAGTTAATTTGGGTAAAACTTCGAAAATTTATTTTTTCTTTTATTCAAAAGTATTTTTCGAATAGAATTACAGGTTATGTTTAACTAATCAGTTAAAAACTTATTTTTTTTTAATATTAATACATCAATATGCATCAGACAATCATCTCAAAAATACTTCAAAAGAAGAAATTGTTTTTTTTTCTTCAACTTCTAAAAAACAACTTCTGTTACTATAGAAAAATTAAGCTTAGCCTAATCAACTTTTTAAAATAAGATATTTTTAATTTTCAAAAGCTTAATCAAATATACTAAAATGGTGATATTTACTTAATTAACTACTTTCTTCAAAGAAGAAATTGTTTTTTTTCTCCAATTTCTGTTATTATCGAAAAATTAAGTTTAGCCTAATCAACTTTTTAAAATAAGATATTTTTAATTTTCAAAAGCTTAACCAAATATACTAAAATGGTGATATTTTACTTAATTAACCACTTTTTCTCAACTCTTTTAGTTGAGTTAGCGATCATAATTATATCCTTTTAATTACTTCTTTATCTCAACTTCCTTTTTTGTTGTTAGTTGTTACGTAGTGAAGTATACTTCCACCTAATTATGGTTTATAGAAATGTAACATAAACTCCTACAAAGAAGTATTAATTTTCCTAATTAGTAATTAGTCATATTCCCATTTAGCTAATAAATCTAAAGATCTAGCACTAAACGCAAAAGACAAGCTAGTAATTATGTTAATTATTATTAGAATCATGGTGGATCAATATAATATCTTTAATTTTTAATTACAAGATTCGAATACTAAGTCTTTCATTTAATGGATCTTCTATATGAATTCAAATTAATCAGACATTTTACTCATTTAATAATTATAAATCGCAATAATGACCTAATAAAACAATAAGGCAATACAAACGCAAAAAAAAAATAATAAGTTGACATAACGAAATAACATACCTTAGCCCTCCTAGGTGAGAATGAAAAACTTGAATGTACAGAAGTCGGAGATCCTAAATCCAGGCTTAAAAGCTCATCAGAAATCGATGAAAAACTTGAAACCATAGTTAAATATTCCGTCAACGATTCATTTTCGGGCACATCAATAGGTTCAACGTTCCACAAAATCCAATTTTGTGTACTACCACTATATGGATTATCATGTGTTACTTTATTTCTCCATGGTGGCATTCCTCCATTTGCACGTAAATATTTTCCTCCAAAACCCCTTAATTTTACTTGAAATCCATCCCTTATTACTTCCCATTCGATTCTCAAGTCCTTCATTTCTTCGGGCAAAGTTTGAATTACCTATTTAAAATATAATTATATATATAAAAAAATATGTAATGTTTTTTCAAAAATAAAACAATTACATCATTAAACATAATAAGCATAAATAAAAAACACGAGTCAAATCTTGAGACTATTCTTTTTTTTCAAAGAAAAGCCATGTTTGATCAGAAAAATATTTGAACACTAGCGGAATCAGAATTCAATAAAATAAACATTTTAATTTTTTTTTTATATTTAAGTGAAAAATACTTAGCACTAGCAAAATCAAAATTTTAATTAAGCGCAACCAAAAATCTCAAGACGATTCATTTTTTTTTAAAAAAAAAACTCATGGTTAATCTAAAAAAACATTTAAGCAATAACTTTATATAATAAAATTCAACAAAGAAAAAAAAAATCACAACTTAGAATTAGAACATGTGACCTAATTCAATATTTCAAACCCCTTTATTATTGATTTTTTTTTTTTAATATCAAGAACATTCAATAATTTATATAACAACAATAATATATTTAAGAAATTATCTAATCAAAACGTATTAAAAATATAATTAAGTAAATAAAAATATTAAAATTACGACATATTTTGTAATTAATAATTACTCTAAGTAAAACTTACCTTTTTTCCGGTCATGCCAAGAAGAAACGGCTCGTCGGAAGCCGTGAGATACTTGCCGGAGCCACTTTTAAGCCGTATAAAGTGGCTGTTTTCGGCTTCAACAAGTTCAACAAGCCACCGGGCTTTTCTTGATGAGCCGTTTCGGCTTTGTCGGATATTTTCTTGATCATCATCGGCTACAAGGTATTTGTCTAGATGACTTTTTAATTTTACAGCTTTGGCTTTGTAGAAAAAATCCATTTTAATAAAAAAAAATTGTAATTAGTGATGAATATATATGGAATTTAAGTAAAAAAAAAAAATTGAAGAGGAATATTAATAATGGATTTATTATGGAAAGGGTATAGGAATCAAATATTGAAGAATTAAATAATTGTAGTGATTTTTTTTTTGTTTATATAAGGGGAGAAAAGATAGGTTTTGTTTGATGGTTTTTGTATTCTTTGTTGAATTGATTAAGGAAGAGACTAGAGGGACAAGAAAGTCCATTTTATATTCATTTTGTAATATAATATATAGTTCTAACGGTGGGACTGTTTCGTCCTTGATCAAAGATCTCGAATTTAAGCTTTGAATATGAAGAAAAACATATTGAAACATAACCCCTCAAATAGGTCTTACAAGACGCGATTTAAATTTAGTCAGAATTTTAATATGAATTTCTGATACCGAGTGAGAGAAAAAAATATTTATATACGGCCCTTTCTAATCTATGGCAATTTATGAATAGTGAAACTTAAATTATTTTGTCCAAAGTGTTAATATAATATACATAATAATTAGGAATTACAAATATTTTTTAAAATCAAGTTAATAGTACTCCTTGCTTACTATAATTACTTAATAGTTATATACGGCCTTTTCTGTTATTTTTATTTTTTTGTTATTCTAATTTATGATTTTTATTTTTATTCATCACTTTATTTATTAAAAAAAAAGTGAAATTTCTTTTTTACATGTTCTTATTCTTAACATTTATGTCTTATTTTCAAAACTCATTACTAAATATCAGTAATTATTATGTTAATCTACTTATATCAAATAACGAAATAAAGTATCTATTAAGTGGTGTGATTGTAAAAGGAGAAGTATTTTCACACATAAATTTATAGAATTTGAAGTGAAAGTTAATTTAGTTATTCAATTAGCTAATGATGATTAGTGTAAAGATTATGGCTAATGAGATGTGAAAAAGAAGAAGACTATTAAGAAAAGGTAGACCGTTGAATTTATTAAATAGTGAAATTTCGAGGCAAAAAATTGATAATAAATTTAATAATCATCCACGCGTTTAAAAGTATATGACTAAAGTCTTTGGAGAAAATAAAAGAAGTTTCTATGTGTAGTATATTCCATGAACCATTTCACTTTATTTTGCGTTAAATTAGGTTTCAAATCTGATTAACGAGTTTAACATCTTACTCGTATTAAAGTGGGATATTTTCATTTTCTCAATTATTTTTTTTCAAGATTCTATATAAGATGAATCTGATTTTGATATTATCATGTCAAATTCAGTTTTAGGCCTTGTTGATATTTCAAAAATTAGCTTAAAAACTAAAAATTGTTCGATCTTTATATGGAATTTGAAAAATTCCATCCCTATTAATGTGGAATTCACAAGGCATCAAAATATTAAAGATATGCATGACTTGTGTCAAAATATTTTTTAAATTTTGTGAATATTTAAATATTTCACGCAGAATAGTAATTGTGATATAAAAAGTTAATATTACTAAATAACATAACAAATTAAGAAAAAACAATTAGATAAATAAATTAAACCAGAAAAAATACTAGTAGCTTTGAAATTAATAAAGTGTGAATATGATATAGGTTCATTATATTTGTAGATTTTTTTTTGTTAGTATTTTGTATACATTGAATGGTGTATATAAGAAGACAAAAGGTATACACATTAATGTGGCATAAAATGGATTCAATAACTTGATCCAATGGATATATATCCTCTAATTCTTTCATTTTCTTGGTCCTATTCGTTGTATATTCAAAGAAAAAATTGTATATACAACCAAAGAAGATTTCACGTCTTTTATATATATATATATATATATATATATATATATATATATCTTCAGATCGAAAGTAGAGGATACTTATCATAGATTTTAGTGATACTTAAAAAAAAGAAATATGTTAAAATATAGATTCTGGATAGTAAACACTCCTTAGTTTTTGAGGCAGTTACTAGTGATAATATAGAGAAATAAAATTTAATGACAGTTAACTAATAACGATAAAAAATCTAGCACTGTTTATTAGTAATATGCATATTTATTGATGCTAAAAGCTACTTTTGTTGTAGTGTACATGCGTCTCTACTTGGAAAAAAAACGTTATCATATTCAACAGTCATAATTTTAATAAATGATTAATGATAATTTAAATAAAAATACAATAATTAAATTATAAACTAATCAAATTTCTTCTCAATTTAATTTGATTTATTAATTTGAGTTAACACTCCTAATAGAGACCATTATCATATGTTTAGGCAAATAAATAAATAAAATATAAATATTGTGCACGTATGGAACTTTGCCTATTTGGAAAATTTTAATGGAAATGACAAATTATGGCAGCAACAAAATAGAGTGAATATTATATAAAGTGGATAAAGGTAGGTATGGTAATTTGGTAGGTAAATGTACATATCCATCACTTGTGTGATGGCACTTTTGCCACTCAAAATCTAGTTTTTTTTCCCCAAATATTTTAAAAGGTTAATAATTTATTTATAATTCATATTTATATCACATGTAACACTCTAATTTATTAGTGATATAGTCTGCTCTGAATCTAGGTCTACACGGCTTTAAAATGTGTCACTGGAATGTAAAATATATGCTTACTCACATATTCAATATCTTTATTGTATTTTGTTGATACAAGTCCTAAGTGTTACATAATATTTGTATGTTATTAAATTATTATTGCGTAAACCATGATGTTAATATACATTCTTACCTTGTTATAACTTGTTCACCATAAGTTAATATGATTTTATGTAATAAATATCGAGTGTAAATAAATAGTTATAAGGTAAAGCCTTACTCAATATACTAAATATATACACCATATTCCTTAATAAATGCATGATATATATATATATATATATATATATATATTAGTTATTAGACTATCATTGCTTAATCATGATTAATAAATATACAATATTATCCTATTAAATAAGTTAATCAAGATAAGCGATATGATTTTGATGTAATATACAACAATATTTGAACATTTGGTAATTACTTGAACTATTATTAAATATACATTGAATGTTGACAGTATGATTATTTAATCTTGCACATTTAGTTGTTTTAACAACAATTCAATTGCATAAGTATATAAATTCAAAAAAAAAATATAAAAAAGTCTTTGAGATAAATTTAAACTTGATTTAGTTCTCTCATATTTAAGAATCCATTGTTTAAAAGTAAGCCAAGCAACAAAAAAGGGCAAAGGTAGCTAGGGATGGGGATTTATAAATATAAGTGTGCCTCTAAATTTATAAACTGATCAAATTGACGTATAATTTTTAGCTTATTTATGTGTTTACTGTTTAGTAAACATTCAAAGTATTTATAAATTAAAATTAGTTGATTTATGACTTTTCAGCTTATAAACACTTTTAGTTTGACAAAAATTTTAACTTTATACACCTAAAGAATAATCATGGTTGCATTGACGGAGCTTGAAAACCTGAGTTTGAATCTTCATGGTTGCATTTTTCTTGTTGTTTCTTCAAAACAAATAACAAATACAATGGAAATAGTTTCTATTGTTCTCGTAGTGACTCAAACCGCGAGTAAACTCATAACTTAAGAATTGAAGATGAAGATTGCTTAACGTAAGGAACTTGAAACTAAGAAGTTTTATTATGACTTATGAGTGAGATATCAAAACTAATTGCCCACTGCCTTCATAAATTATTGGAGACACACACTTAATTAGTATAGGAAATTTGATGAAAAAAATGATTAGCAAAAAATGGTAATGCTTTTGTGAATATATATTTCATAGTTCGATTTAAATGATTATATTTAATTAACTAAACGTTTATATATAAAAAAAAATTACACTATAAAGTATGTATACTATAAGTGATACAAAAAGAATATGTAATCTAATAAACATTGTCTAATTTGTCCTTTTTTTTTTCTTTTCTTGAGGAACTTTCATATCTAACGACTCAAAAATATTCTAATTATTCTCTATAGTTATAGTTTGATAATTACACTTTGTAGCTACATGTTATAGAGAGGAGAGAAACGAGAGAAACTGGGAGAGAGAGGAGAGGGGCGAGAGAGACTGGGAGAGAGAGGAGAGAGACGAGCGAGAGAGGGCAAAGATGGGAGAGAGGTGAATTATAAATGCAGATTGTTTAGATAATTGTATATTATACATATGTATTTGTATAAAGGCAAATGAGATTGGGAGAGGTAGGAGAGAGGCGAGCGAGAGAGGACAGAGAGTGGGAGAAAGGTGAATTGTATATGTTTATCGGTTAGATAAAACTGTATATTATCCATTTTATATTTGTATATTCTGGTAAATTATACATATACAACGTGGTAATTATACAAACTCGAAATCTACCCACGTAATTAATGTATAATAATAAACACGAATGATAATTATAGCAAACTATAACTATAATGAATAATTAAATAATATAAATTTGTTCAACCGCATAATTTTTCTCTTTATTCTTATTTTCCCCCCAATTTTGTGGGCTTTTTAATTGGAAAGCAAAATAAAAACAATTACTACCTAATTACTTTTTTTAGGACCTAAAATATTTTCAAAATAATTGAAATTGATATAAAAATATTTCTGTTAACTTATTGGCCACAAAGTGCTCTTGGAGTTAACTTTGTAGTCCTTATTTACACTTATTCACAAACGGCCCATTAATTGAATTAATTAATTTTCTCATTTAATACGTGATATATCTGATTCTTTAGAAAAATTAATTAACTAAAATTAATTTAATCCAACCTGAATCCACCCAACCTGACCCAACTAAAAATCCAATTATTTTAAACGTGAAAATCTATTAATCTAAAATACTTTTGGCGTAACTCAAACTCACAATCTTCGAGTTGAAAGCGAAAAGTTTTTACGTTTTGAGCAAACATTCCAACCATGTTTACTAATTCTTCCTATAATTTGAAATAATTACATATTGTCTCAATAATTAATAATTTCATATTAAATTTCAAGTCAAATACAACTAGATGCAGCTATCTTTATGATCCGATATATACAGATACATAAAGAGAAGGAGACAAGCTAAAAATACAGATAATGAAGATATAAAAACGAAAACGAATTTTGAAAAGGATTTGTGCATCCCATTTCTAGATCCACTCGAAAACCCAATATGGTGTATTACGTTGGTAAAAATGCTATAGTTCTAAAAAATTATGTCATGCTAAAATGTCACAAATGACAATTTTTTAAGAACAATTATCAAATAATATTTCTAAGTTTCATGTTGCTAGTTATGCTAATGTATACTCTAAAAAAATAAAATAACTTTGATTTTATCATTTATAAAGTTCAATTTTAAAAACTTTCAAATATTGATAATTATTTTAAAATTCATATATTGAGTTTAAAATATTTGAGTTGAGTGGAGGGAAAGATGAAGACTTTTTCATCATTTACGATGTATTGAATGGAGGGAAACAAATCTCATAATTTGATTCTTTTCGAAAAAATAGCAAACAAAATTTCCTTCAAAATCTTTATTTTGAAAAAATCTAAAACTCCTTACCTTTTCCTTTTACTAAATGATTAAAGTAAATCGTGACGAGTAAAAATAAATGGATTAATTTCGTAACGAACTTTATACTATAATATATAGGGTTATAGGATACTAATTTATCAAACTTCATAATATAATTAACTCTTTTCTTATATATGACAAAACTGATCAATAAAAATAAAAATTTATTTTAATAATAAATAACGAGTAAAAATGAAAATAGAAAGTACGTCACAAAAAGCTAAATGTGATTTTTTTTTGAATATTTAAAATTTGTAATATTGAATTTGAATCCACTCATTCGATGTTCAATCTATAAGCTAAGAACTATCTAAGATCTTCGACCAAAATAAAATATGATAATTCTGAAAATAAAATAAAAATGTACTCCTTATCTTTTCCTTTTACTAAATGATTAAAGTAAAATTGTGACGAGTCTTCTTATCTTATACTTCACACCGAACGAACGATCTCAAAACAAAATTTCCTTCTATTGAAAAATCCAACCCCCTTATCTCCTCCTTTTGCAAAAATGACCAAATAATTTTATTTTTTAAAAATAACTTTATTGGACCAATGATCAAAGAATTCATCATTTTTTGTTTTGTTTTGTCTTCTTCTATATTGTGTTCACGTGACCTTCCTCTTTTCTTTCTACCTCGAGACCCCCCACACTCCCAAACTCTCACTTCTCTACTGCCCAACATCCTAGGCAGTTGTGGTAATAGTTAAGAGAATCTCAACCCCAAATCAAGATTCAAACATTTCTCTTTTTTCTACTTAAAGATTCAATCTTTTTCTTTCTTTGTTGGATTCTGCTTTTGAATGGCTTCAGTAACTAGTAGGAGTTCATCATAATCATGTCATTTTTAGCATTTTTGGTTTAACCCCAAATCAAGATTTCACCTTTTTTTTTTCCTCAAAGATTCAATCTTTCTTCTTCTTTGTTGGATTGTGTTTTTTGAATGGTTTCAGTAACTTGTAGGAGTTCAGCATAATCATGTCATTTTTAGCATTTTTGGTTTAACCACAAATCAAGATTTCCCTTTTACTCCCCAAAGATTCAATCTTTCTTCTGTTATGTTGGATTTTGCTGTTGAATGACTTCAGTAACTAGTTGGAGTTCAGCATAATCATGTCATTTTTACTATTTTTGTCAATCTTTCTGTTCTTGGTTTTCATTCTTGAAGCAGCAGCAGCAGTTCATAGCTGTTTAAAATCTGAAATCTCATGTCCACCTTTTGCTTCTTTTCCCCCTTTTCCCTTTTCTTCATCTCCTGGTTGTGGTCATCCTTCTTTTCAAATCCAATGTTCACCTTCACATGCTGTTATTTCAATCAATAACTTGTCTTTCTCTTTGCTTCATTATGAATCTACTTCTTCAACTCTTCTTCTTTCTCCAGCTTCACTTTCACAAAATGAAATCAGCTCAGTATCTACTGATTCCAAGAACTGTTCTTTGCACCATAGATCCATTTCTCTTTCTGGTTCACCATTCAAGGTCTCTGATTCATCTTGCTCTAGGCTTTCTGCTCTTAGGCCATGTCCACCTACAAATCTCCCTAATTGTAGTCACTGTCCATGGCAATGTAAACTTATCAAGAACCCACTTCAGCTTCTGCATGAATGTGGATTGAGACACCATTTTGAGTCTGATGAAAGATGTCAAAGTGACATTCTTGGGTTTCTTGATGGTTTCTTGAAAATGGGGATTGAGGTTGAGTGGGATGAAGAACAAGATTCATATTTTACAAGCTGTAGGACTTGCAGAGCTAGCAGTGGTGTTTGTGGATTCAATTCTTCACACCCAAAGAAACCATTTTTATGTTTTCCATCATCACAAGTTAGGTACTCACCTCCTTTGATTCGACAAAAAAGCGCTAATCGTATAGTTATGTTGTCAATGGTCTTTCTATTAGTGTGTTTTCTGGTTGTTTTCTCTATTGGATCTTTAATTTTTCGTTCAAGAGATAAAGGGGCTGGTTCAGAAGAAGATCCCACTATCATTTACCTTCGTAGGCATCGATCAGCTAGTTTACTTCCACCAGTTTTCCCTTATGAGGAACTTGAAAGCTCTACAAATCACTTTGATCACAAGAGGAAACTTGGGGATGGAGGATTTGGTTCTGTGTATTTAGGGAATCTTGATGATGGTAGGCTTGTTGCAGTAAAGCATTTGCATAAGCATTCCCCCACTGGTACCAAAGCTTTTTCAACCAAGTCATTTTGTAATGAAATCTTGATTTTGTCATCAATCAATCACCCAAATCTAGTCAAACTTCATGGCTATTGTAGTGATCCAAGAGGGCTTCTTTTGGTTTATGACTATGTTCCAAATGGTACTCTTGCTGACCATCTACACGGTAACAAGAACTTGTACAAAAAAGGTTCTTTAACTTGGAGTTTAAGAGTTGATATAGCACTACAAATAGCAATGGCAATTGAGTACTTGCATTTCTCTGTTGTTCCACCTATAGTTCATAGAGATATTACATCAACCAACATTTTTGTAGAAAAAGATATGAGGGTAAAAGTTGGTGACTTTGGGCTATCAAGACTCTTAGTATGCACAGATACATCAGTAGCATCTGGTGATTCTACTGGTGAAGTTTGGACAGGTCCACAAGGAACTCCTGGTTATTTAGATCCTGATTATCACAAGTCGTTTCGATTGAACGAAAAAAGTGATATATATAGCTTTGGTGTTGTGTTGTTGGAACTAATAACAGGTATGAAAGCCGTAGACCAGAAGAGGGAGAAGAGGGAAATGGCATTAGCTGATATGGTAGTTTCAAGAATTCAAATGGGGCTGTTGCAACAAGTTGTGGACCCTTTTTTGGTGGTGGATGGTGAAGCAATGGAAGGTGTCGGTGCAGTCGCGGAGCTAGCATTCCGATGTGTAGCGGCCGATAAGGATGATCGCCCTGATTCAAGAGATGTGGTAGCAGAATTGAGAAGGATAAGGGGCAGGACTAGAGGAGTTGGAAGTGGTGGTATTTTGAGGACTTCAAATTCTAGCAACATGGTGGTTCCTGATGGGATTGGTCTAATTGACTAATTAGTCGATTATTTGGTAAACAGAGTTAATCGATATCTATACTGACCAGAAACAGTCAGTGTCATAGATAGAACGATAACTGTGTTGATGAGAGGTAACCGATACATAGTATGGTTGTGAGGTACCAACATCTCATTGAATAATCCTCTGTTTAAGTGTAAATGTGTATTGTACATGTGTGTGGGTGTGGGGGTGGGGGACTTTGGACTGAAAAGGTGTCAGTTGAAGTATTTGTTTGACTGTAGTAAAATGGAATGTTAATATATCCCACTTTTTTTTACTACTTATGAAATTACTTTTTTTGTTTCTCGACTTAGCTATGATAATAATTGAAGATGTTATTACTCAAAACTCAATGCTTAAACAAGTACTTGTAATTTTGGTAATTGTTTTAAGACACTATATTGATTCTAGTTTTGAGAGAATGAAAAAAAAAAATGGTTCCTTCCTTATATTTGATGGTAGGTTCGAAATAGTCCCTTAAATATACACTGAACAAAGTTGAATCGATTATTTTTTTGTTAAGAGTTGAAGGGAACTATGAAAAATTAAGAATGCATGTGCTTTAACTTGTCAAAACCAACTAGTCACTACCATTAGTGACACTATTTTCATGTCATTTTCAACACAAAATTGGAGCTATCAAAGTTTTGGATATCTATTTGGGAAACATCCACATGGATCAATTTGACTTTTTTTGCAAGTAATTTTGGCAAAAGGGACAAGGAATAACCTTGTGAGTTAGATAGTACAAACATTATTGGCCAACATTGATGGCACCATCTACTAGTCAATAAAAGTTAGGTCCCCTCAAAATCACAACTGCTATAGCATGTGCTATTTCATTGACAAATCAAAATACTACTTCATTTATTCAAGATTTTGTAAGTTCTTCTCTACCTGTGCTGGTGAAAGATAACATGTACATGAAATCAACAATCTGATCTGAATATCACCGTTATGAAAAAAAGAGATTATTTAAGGACTTCCGAGTTTTGAGTCTTGTTCTCCCTACAAGTGTCTCCGCCCTCACCAACGATAGAATTGGCTTGGGGGGACACTGCTTATAAATACACAACATGGAGAGACTTTACTACACATTCTACTAGAGGAGAGGGATACAAGAGGTGAAAATCACTAACATTTGAGAGGTGTGCAAAAGAGTTTATTTTGGATAGTTATCATCCTTTTGCCAAGATTAGTTGAAGTATGCACCTTCCAATGACTGAGCTTTTTTGCCTGCTTGTATAGCTTCTTGGTTTCTTGACATTGATGAATAACCTTTTTCCTGAACCAACAAGCAACAGTTATACATTATAATCCAATTCCTTCTCGCGGAGGACAAATCAAGGCTTGAAAAGTTGGTTTGTCGAGCAAGAGGAGAGAAAGATGAACAATGATTTATCGAGAATGACTAGAAAGGTGTAAACAAGGCCAGATATAATTTGATTATTGTGAACAAAATCAATATCTTCATAGATAGAGCCAATCATTATCGTCGACTGTAGGGTGGATGGAATCTGATACATAAGTCAATTAATAAAAGAACAGAAGAAACTTCTCATTCTACATCGTGCATGCGCCGACTTATTTTTGGTCCTCCTTAATATGCAACTAGTACTCTATGCCTTACAACTTGATAGCATCAAATTTGAGCCTTCAGAAACCTTATGAAGACATTAAATATGGAGTATTGAAGCATAGGATATTTTATACTTGGAATGTGCTTATACTTGTAATTGCATATGTACAAGAAAGAACACTCTTTATTGGTACATTTTTTCCATCTCACCTTCATATATACATAAAACACTCTGAATTTACTGCAGAATTTGGAGATACAAAGTCGAGGTAAAAAGTAATTCATAGTAGAATTTGCAATCCACGAGGTACGTATTTGATAGACCATTATCGATATGATTTGTCGATGCATGTTAGAAAAGAATAAAGGCTTATGTGAGGCAATTTAAACACCTGGATAAGGAGCGCTAATCCTCAGAGATGGCAGTGAAAAGTGCAGTTATTCCTGAACAATATACTCATCTTAGAAGCTAAAATAATGGATCAGAGAGCCAAGACGTACCAGGAGGCGCCACAAGAACGGGGTTCCTTCCCTCTTTTTTAGCTGCATCTCTATTGCCTCAATAGCTGCGAGTTCCAAAACCACAACTCAAGGATAAGTGACTACGAACTTTTAAGATTAGACAAAAATAAGTGTATACCAAAGAGTGAGGTTTGAAGGGTAGCAGAGAGATCCTAGGATCAAATTTCCTTCTTTATCAAAGAGGCCATACTTTTTCTCGCAACCCTACTTTGACTGCTCTTGAGCTGACGGTCTATAAGAGACAACCTTCCTACCTCACAAAGGTAGGGGTGAGGTCTGCGTACATCCTAATCTTCCCCGACCTCATTTGTGGGATTACACTGGGAATGTTGTAGTTGTTGTTCTTAAAGAGGCCATACTCCATTTTACAGGAATAAAAACTATCACCACCACCGGAAACCTCTAATAAGAATTTCTTTCAAAATGGAAGCCAAATGATCTAACCTTTTGTAGCCCGACCACTGTTTAGCAACATAGTGATCCAAACTTCATTAAAAACATCAAGCTGCTCGTCTGATGCTCCAATAATCTGCACAAGGTAGTATTTTGCTAATCATTCATGAAACAAATAAAATAATGCTAAACAAACTGCATGAGTACCCCTTGTTCATGTTCAAACTACCTTGTAGTCAATGGCATCAAATGTTTGTCCGAGCAATTCCAATGCCCGTTCATTTTCACCCTTACCATATTCGAATAACACTTCTGCAAGCTAAAATAAAAATGTAAAGAAAGAATTAAAAGTTAAAAATTGAAAGAAACAGTTTTTATCTATCAAATATCAAGCGTACAATTATTAAATGAATCAATATTTTCAAAGATGTGATTGGCACGAGAATCAAGCAACAGTATAATCAATACTCCCTCCATTAAAATTTGTTTGTTTTACTTTCCTTTTTAATCTGTTTTAAAAAGAATGTCTTCCTTTTTTTGGCAACTCTTTTATTCTAACTTTCAACATGGCATGTTAATGTTTACGGCCACAAGATTAAATGACATTTTGGTACCTTCTACGCATATTAGTGATCACAAGATTCAAGTGTCTTATAAATCTTGAAACCAAACAAACAAACTGAAACAGAGGGAGTAAGTTTAAACAGCACTATGTTTTCATCTCCCAACAGCAATCAGCAGAATGAATCCTTTGGGTCTAAAAAAGGCCCAAGTTGTAAAGACAGTAAAACGCATTAGGAAAATCTTTTAGTATTAAATAAAAAAGAATCTTTTGCTATTGAAAGAGGAAAGAAATTGTGAAACATTTTCTCCAAGAAGTAATGAAGAATTCAGTAAATAGAAAAAGGGACAAACCAGCACAGCTCTTTGCATATATTCTCGTTTTTTCTTGGTCATGGTAGAAATTCTACAGGAAAGCACAAAATTATCAGAGTACGTTGGACACAGCATAGTTATGAGATTGGAAAGAGCCATCCTGACCTGGACTTCAAACCCTCGAGTAACTCTTCTGCTTTAGAAACTTCGCCTGTATAGGATAGGGCCCATAACACCAATACATCCAGGTGCCATTCAAGATACCAGAATGCCTAATATAGAAGTGGCAGCACAAAGAAACAACATTTAGTTTTTATTACATTGTATAGACAGAAGGGGAAGAGGACCGCACAATGTAATTGCTAAATGGAAGTTCATAGTAATGCAGATCAAGTTTACAGTTCCAATCCGAAGTATCATTAACATTAATCTGAAAGGAAATGATTCATGAAAAAGCAAATGACACTGAAAGAACGAAACCTGATTCATATCATTTATCTATTTTCTCAACTGATTGAAGATTTTCTTCATCAGTTTTATTCTATTTAGTATGGGGTTACGGAGGACCTTTCTAAAAGCATGTATTGTTAAATAACTTAAATCAACACCTTTCATTTCACAATAATAACAAGTATATTAAATTTGTTCCATATTTTTTCATGAAGTCTTTGATGATTAGCTAAACAAACTAGCTTGTCATCCGATTTTCCACATTTCAAAGGTAGGAAAGACATACATATCCCAACTTAAGTGAATATGCATGCAATTATCCTAATAACCTAAAAACAGAAATTCACATGCTTCTGCACCTGAACTCACTTTATCTGTCAGACGATCAGCTAGGATCTTTAAACGGTCCCCAAATATATTAATCCCACCTCGTAAATATACCCGGAGTAACAAACCAACAGCATTCAAGTACACCTGCATACCAAGAAAAATGTAACTCTCAGCATATTTAAAGAACTAAAATGCTCTTTGACTACAAACAACTAACTTACTTCGGCTAAACTGGCATCAATTCTTTCCAACTCTTTCCAGATGTTTTGATCATAAACATCTCTTACTTTTTCCATGGGCGAATGACCTTCCATATAACAAAGCGCAACATGCCACCAATTGTGTGTATACCTGCAATATCCTAATGGTTAGCTTTTAAAAATACTATATTCAGAGCCGAACTAGGAGTGCTTTTATCAGATTCTGCGCATACATAAAAGATGACAAAGAACTCCAGGTTCTTGAGCACTCCTCCATAAATTGTACTGCTTCTTTAAAACGACACTCATACTGATAAACATGACAGAGCTGCAAGGAGATTGTGATAAAATAAGCAAAAAAATAGGATGCTAGAATATCAGTGAATGAATAAAATGCATTTCCTCCGACAAAATGATACAAACTACACCGCCAATTCCATCACAATAAAAAATTATGTCCATGCTTATTCTTTTTCTCCTAGGATAAAACAATAGGAAGAGATTCCCTCAAATGGGACCTTTGTTAACTATCTGTAGTATTATGATGACTGGACTAGCAATTAAAAGTTTGTAATGTGCAATGGATATTTCACTAGTTGGGATAGAGGTTAATGGTACAATTACACGGTTTGTTCTGTGCAGAAGATTTTCACGAGCTTGGTCTGGTGTTTGCCAGCAACCTTTGTAACCACTTTCTGGTTTGGATGCTTATATGGAAATATAGGGATAAACAAGCTTTTTGGCGGAGCCAATCCAACTAGTTTGGTAGTGAGGCATAGAAATAGTTATAGTTGATAAATTTTGCAGAGTAAATTCAAGCACATATAATACCACAAATGTGTTTGTATCAGCTAGAAAGGAAAGAGTAACTTGCAAACAGGAGTAACTCACAGCATGGTGTGTCCAGGCATCTTCACTATCAATCTCAAAGCCTTTCTTTGCAGCTTCTTTTGCCTCCGCATATCGACCAAGCTCCAATAGGGCAAATGCGAGCATGCCATAAATGTATCTTCCATGTTTATTTACTGGTAGGACCTGTAGGACAAAATCAAGAAACTTTACTAGGAATAATTGCATAAAAGGAATCGAAACTCACTTTTAAAGAAATGACCACATTAGTCACTCCTATTATGGATACTCAACCTCCAGATATAATGTCTAATACAAGTTATTACATATTTATTTTATTGATTTTGTTTCTTAAGTTGTCTAGGAGAGGAAGAAGTCAAGGCAATATTTAGTCAATATGGTATGAACCTGTTCAACAAGTTTCAGAGACAAATCAGGGCGACCCATGTAGAAAGAGAGCACTTGAGCGCGCTTTACCGTGACCAGATCTCTTGGGAAATCCTTAAGCAGCTGCAAAATAGGGAATGCATATATCAATCAAGAGATTAACACTGAGATCATCAAGGCAAACTCATAAAGATACTAAAATGGATACATGATGACAATTGTCACCACCTACTATTTGTCATTTGTCTTTTTGACTAATTTATTGTACAACATCCTTAAGGTTTTAAAGTATCAGATTCTTAATTATTATTATATGTCAAAGACCAACAAAATCAGATACTCCTTGACAAGAATTTTCTGATTCAATGAACACCAAATTTGAATTCTCAAAAGATCGTTAAATAACAGTTACTGTCTGATGAAACTGAACTGGGATTCAAATGATAATTGGAGTTGTTTAAAGAACATAAAACAGAAGAATGGATAGGACTATATACAATCATATGGTTCTGAAAAACAGAATATTGGAGAGATAAACTTTGACACACTATGATTTGATGGGAATACTAGCTAATTGAAACTAGGTCATGTATTCCAGCCATGAGAACAGTCTCTTACAGAAATGGATAAGGTTGCATACAATAGACCCTTCCCCGAACCCTGCGATAGCGAGAGTTTAGTGCCCCGGACTGCCCTTTTACTAGCTAATTGAAACTATTACAACTATCCATAATCAGAAGCTAACAAGACACCATTGTAGTAGAACAATAAGATCAAAAACAAAACATACAGCAATAAAAGAACCTACCTTTAAGTGTAGTTCAACAGCCACATCATCATCTCTATTAGGTAAAATCAAATAACTTACTACCTCAAAAACCACTTTCTCATACAAGCTAGCTTGTTCCTAAACAAAGAAAATTAACAACAAATAAGCAAAACCAAACTCCCAAATACAAAAATACAAACCAAAAAGTTGCAAAATTTGTACTAGACAAGACTTGGCAGCTTCAAGAAGTGGCATAGCACGCGAAGAATCAGCAGAACAAAGAAAATGAGCAGCCAAAATATTAGCCAAAACACAAGTTGGGTCTTGTTTTGGAGCTTCCAATATAACTGACCTCTCTCTTCCATAGCTAAGTACCTAAACCAAACCTCAAGAATCAAAGTTCACATAAACCCAAAATCAATAAAAATCTAATCTTTCTACTCAATACTGATAAAAATCTGATCTTTTTTACTCATACTGATAAAAATCAAGAAAATATGAAAAAGGTACCTGATGATAATAAGAATTAATGGCAGATATGCAAGAATCAGAACTAGTCTTCACTTGATAACCCCATTTGTCTACTTTGAATTCTTCCATTTTCTTGAAGTTGGTGGGTTCTTGTTTTTGATTTTGGTGAGTTTTTTTTTTTTTTGGCATATATAGAAAGATAAAATAGTAAAACGTGGAGGTTTTGCTTTTGGATAGCAACAAAAATTAATTTTGGTGTGTAATGTTGCTTCTTGATTAGGATAGGTTTTGTTTTTGTTTTAGTTTCTATCTATATAAAGAATGTTTTTTTTTACTACTAAAATATTTTTTTCTTAGTTTCTGATTTTGTGACTCGATTCTGATCTGATCTTTACTTGAGACGTGATATCGATGTCTGATTTCATATCAGAGATTCAATCTTAATCTCATCAAACTCCTGATACCTTTTGAGTCGTGAGATCGAATCTGAGGTTGGTGCCAAGTCCCCTGTTGATTCATGGTTAGGAGTAATTGAGTTACGAGTCTAGGTTGAGTTTCGAGTGTGGAAGGGTCCCAAGTCGGACATGTTAGGGTCGGGGCAGGGTTAAGTTTCTAGTTGGTTACTAGTTTGGGGTAGGTCTTTAGACAATCTTGGGTTGAGTCCCAAGTCGGTTTGGGGGAGGGGTTAGGTTTTAGGTGTTAGAGTTAAGGGGCGTTTGAATGAATTAGGTGGTGAGATTAAAAGAGAGTTCAGAAAGAAAAAGAAAATTCTGCTTTTGACAATAAGTCATTTTTCTTAAACTAAAAGCTATTTAAAAAATAATTTTTAAAATTTAAAAGAAAAAAAATACTTGTTTAATTACACAAATATGATAAATATTAGTAGATAAATTTAACTTCAACCATCTGTATCTGAAGTTGATTCTAAAATGGCTATAAACAATACTTCATAAAATTAGGCTATGCTTTAAATATGGTCCCAAAATAGGCTATTTGTGCACTTGTTCCAAAAGTACTTTTCTCATTGACAATATTTTTCCTTTTAATTTGTTACAAAAAATAGGGACAACTTTCTTTTTTTTTTTTTTTGAAAAGATAAACTTAATCTTTCCTTTTAATCTTTTGATGAATAGATCTGTACTCACACAAATACTATCAATTTAAAATTACAATTTTTTTAGAAAATATTCAAAAAAAGATTCACTTTCTTTAATTGTATATCAAAACCAACAATATTACATAATTGTTACTGCTCTTAAATAACTCATATTTTAGATTTTAGATACTATAAATTTTGAGTTGGGTGAGAGCTTTAAAATGTGTAACCAACTCAATTTATAAAGTTTTCGCACATATATATATTAAGTTTAACTTTAAATTATTAAATTCTGTTAAATCATAAAATTATTCGAAAGGGATAAAGACCATATTAGGCATATATTGTTAGGAAATATTGAATTATTTGAAATTTACTTTTAAAAAAAAGACTCAAAAAGTGGATATAAATAATTCCCATACCAGCTAAAATGAGTTTTATTTCTACTTACTCCATTTAGCTATGCCAGGATGCACATACTCACCTTTTCATAAAGCTAAACATTATTGTATCACATATACATATACTTGTATATTTTTACAAATGAATTCGAAATATCTAACGTTCATAATTTTTTTTTTTTGATGTAATAGGTAGTTGTTTGTTTTTGTAAATTATAACTAGCTTTTCTTTCATTCTTAATCACGAGTCTGTGTTTTTTTACTCAAAAAGATGTACATTTGAATTAATCTGACTACTTGTTTATTCGAATCTGACTACTTGCAAATAACTAGTCTCCCATGGATTTATGGTCTCATCAATCAAATAAGTTGTATCTTATTTGTATGATACAGATTCGAATTCAACATCTAGAGTCAATGATCAGATTGTCAATTTAAGTACTCTTTACTATTGTCCATTTTGAGTCAAGTCTAGTACGATTTTTCCTGAAATGCCTCACATTGTTATAACTATCCCTTCACCTAATATGTAATTTTTTTTCTTAACAACCAATGTGGGACTTTATACGCACATCCAACATGTTAGTGAATCCGGTTATTAATATTTTTTGATCAAGTTACATAGTTCGATTACTTTAATGTGACAAAAAAATAGTTTGTGTTGAAAGTAATACCTTGTTATCTATGTAGGCAACCCAAAACCTAGTGATGGTACAATAAGCTAAACAATTGTCTAACTTGTCATAAACTAAGAACTTAAGTGGCATCACACCAATTGTCGTTTGGCATGTAGACTAAATTATTTCGAGATTGTAATTCTTAGACTAATTTATCCCACCCGAGAGATGATGGGAAATAAAATTTATACTGTGTTTAGTAGATGGTATATAAATTTGTCCCGAGCTCAATCTTGGGATATCTCACCTTGTCAGCGTACCAAACGATTATAATTTTTAGCAAACATAGAATACTAAGATGACTTTGGTTTATGTTGTGAAACAAGAAAACAATAGATTGAGACTTTGACATGGTCACACACAACATTGCAGGCCTATATCAGCATATGTGACACATGATTTGAAGCAAATTTTATTAGAACTATTCAAAAGGGGATGAACCTTAGATGAGGTATACGAGTTCAACTGAACGTAATATTTTTGATAACAAACGTCTTTTATTATTTTTCAAAGCACAGATAAAGAAAAATCAGCAACATTATCAACTCAAGTTAGCTTTCTTCAACTCGACATACTTGTGATAAATTTCCACAAGTTTTTCAGTCTCTGGAATGATATCCTTTACGACATTGTGCGAGCAAAATTTCTCATCCCATTCAGCTAGGCTAGGCGTCTTTGTTTCGTCTAGTATCTTCAATTCATCCACGATCTCGATTACCTTAACCCATCCGAGTAAACTACCAAAAACAATGTCAACATAACCAATACTATCTCCACCAAAGTAAGATTTACCTTTGCTCATGTTGATAAAAGCTTCCTCCAGCAGCAAAGTCCCTTCAGAAATTTTCTCCACCATAGCTGCTTTTGCTTCCTTTCCTTCCACGTTCCTATAATCCGCTACCAATGGATACCACTGCAACCATTTGATGAAGTTAACTACTCATCTAAACGACTTTTCAAGCATGGTAACGTTCAGTGATCATACGTGAAATTAACCACAAACAACATATCAAGCTTAGTAGTTACAAATTCAACTACAACATACTGTAGTCTCACAAAGTGGGGTCTGAGGAGGGTAGAGTGTAAACAAACCTTACCTCTACGTTAGAGATAGAGAGGTTGTTTCTTATAAGTTGCAAATGAAGTTTAGGTGTTTACCTTTTCATCTATATAGGCTGCCCAAAATCGTGCTATGGCACGATCATAGGGATCAGAAGGAAGAATGGCGGGACCATTAAGCCAAGCTTCATCGATGTACTGAAGGATGACAAGGGACTCACAGATAGGCTTCTCGTCGTGGAACAGAACTGGGATTTTCTTGTAAACAGGATTGGATTTGAGAAGCAACTCACTTTTGTTAAACACACGTTCTTGTATAAACTCATACTCAATAGACTTCATCTTGAGGGCTATTTCAACGCGATACACATACGGGCATGCCCATGTACCTAGAAGCTTTACACTATTTGTTGCCATGACTAGCTTCTTCAACAACAAATATTGAAAGAATGACTAATAAGCAGAGTTTTTGATGCTTCTTGCACATAAGTTCTATCTAGTAAATTATGCTGGTTTGTTATAACTACCAAATAAACAATATTATAGGTGGGATCAACATGTTGTATTATGCTCATTAATTTAAAAATTCTGAATCCGCCACTGTATTCACATTGATTCTTCTCATGGTCTCTTAAACACAGATGTTGCCAAAACACAGATGTACAATTTGACTTAAAATACAAAGAGTTAGTTGGCATCTTTTTCTTTGTAAAGGCATCTTATAAACCATAAAGCTCCAAAACTACATCATCATCCTACTCATACAGCATAATGGTACCATCAATTTTTAGTATTTTAGTACTAATATCTTAATCATATGATAAGCAAATATGTATTTTATGCATAATTATTTTCTGTTTGTATGTTAGACGAACAATGTAGGATCAGCAAGATTCTCTTTGCCCAGGGAAAGCCACATCTTGTAGGCAGTAGGCACCCGGTTCAAGTCAGAAACTATAGTTACTGTCCTCTATGTTGCGTAAGGCACCCTATGTAAACTTTATAAGCGAGGAGTATATGTAAACTCCATATATGATAAGTGAAAAGTCTAAGTATACTTCGCTATGTAAAAGTTTTTCGGGTTTGAATGTGTTGTAACTCAACACGAATGTATATACGTTTTCAGCTCAGTAAGTTTCTTAATTCTGTTTGTTTTAGAAGATTTCAAGTTCCAAAACAGAAATAAAGACATAAATGATTAACCTATAAATAGTAGATCTTGGCTTCATAGTACTCATTTCTTAGTAGTTTTTTACACAATACCAAATGTTATTTCCATATATGGTCTTAGCTAGACTTTAGAGATTAAGAATAGATATCGAGGCTTCATAGGCTAAACGTGGCGTGTGGATTTAGCTAGATGCATTAGCTCTGATTTTGGGTATAAGGTTCTTAGCAGCCTCAGCAAGCTTATTAGTTTCAGGCATGACATCTTTGACAGAACTATCAGCACAAAAATCTTCAGCCCAATTGTATAAACCTGGAGTCTTGGCTTCATCAAGTAGTGTGACGTTGTTCATCTTCTCGATCACCCTCATCCAACCTAAGAAGCATCCAAGTGCAATGTCCACGTATCCAATTTTGTCTCCGCCAAAGAACTTCTTTCCTTTGCTGCAATTCTTGAAGGCGTCTTCCAACAACACCAGACCGTCGAACACTGGCTCTAGTGCTGTTTTTATGGCATCCTCTCCTTGGGCAACCGCAAAGGAACGGAATAATGGAAACCACTGCAGCATCAATAAAAATGTTTGTTAAGGAAATAGGCCTCAGCTAGCTCATGACGACAACTTTTTCTCTTAACAAATGTGAGACTCTTAACACTCTCTAGCACACGTTCAAGACTGAACATCTGGAGCGTGAACAAGCAATTAGAAATGTTCTATTCCTAATACCTTAAGATTTTAGATTACACGATCACACAATCTCAACATGGTATTAGAGTTTCCACCGCCAAAGAATTGGACACTACAACATGTAAGAGGAATTTTCGAGACATACTAGTCCTACAACGAGATAGTGATATGAAATATAGTCTTCACCTTTTCATCTATATAGGCTGCCCAAAATCGTGCTATGGCACGATCATAGAGATCAAACGGAAGAACCGGGGGATCATTAATCCAAACTTCATCGATGTACTGAAGGATGACAAGGGACTCACAGATAGGCTTTTCGTCATGGATCAGGACGGGGATTTTCTCGTATACAGGGTTGGATTTAAGGAGCAACTCACCTTTGTTTATCATATTTTGTTGTATAAACTCATACTCAATAGACTTTATCTTGAGAGCTAGTTCAACGCGGTTCACAAACGGGCTTGCCCATGAACCTAGAAGCTTTACACTATTTGTTGCCATGACTAGCTTCCTCGACAACTAATATTGAAGTTATGATTAATAAGAAGAGTTTTTGATGCTTCTTGCACATAAGTTCTATCTAGTAAATTATGCTGGTTTGTCCTAACTACCAAATATATAAACAATATTATAGGTGGGATCGATCAACGTGCTGTACTATGCTTTAACTATCAAGCACCCATTAATTTAAAATTCTGGATACGCCACTGTATACACATCAAAGATAATTGAATTTGAAGTGTTCTCTCTAATAACTTAAGCTTTTACAGTACTTACAAAGAGAGATGTGTACCTTATCGTCAATATAACATGCCCAAAATCGAGCAATGGCACGATCATAAGGATCCAAGGGGAGAATAGAGGGACCAGAATTAGTCCATTTTTCATCAATATACTGAACAATGTTGAGTGATTCACAAATGGACTTCCCATCATGAATTAGAACTGGAATTTTCTTGTAAACTGGATTTGATATAAGGAGAAGATCACTCTTAGAACTTAACTGTTCCTCCAAGAAATCATAACACACTGATTTTACGTTAAGCGCGATACGAGGCCTCATAACAAATGTACTAGGCCATGATCCTAATAGTTTCACATCATTTTCAGCCATGATCAAAGCAGAGTTAGAAACACAAATAGTGCTTAAAGTATGTGGATTGTGAAGTTGGGAGAATGTGTGGATGAGAAAATTTGAAAGAAGAGGACCTTATTAGTTTATCCATTTGTTGATAGATTCCAAAAAGAATTCAACATTTTGAAACTTGTGATCTTAAATACGTCATAACATTAACGTAATTATAAAACTTGTGGTCTTAAACGTGTCATTAGTACTCCTATGACTATGCAAGCTTCTTAGTAAGGAAATATAGAATTGTGTCATTCTTTCTGGAACGGAAAGAGTAGTAACTAAGTAGATCTTTGCTGAATATCTTATTACACAACGACAAGCAACTCTTTAGTACCCGTTTTTATCAAGACCATACTCTAAAACATCACGATCAAAAGAAGAACATACGGATTTAGCTCTAAATTTTTGCCCAAATGATCTTTGCAGCCTGAACAAGCTGATCAGTTTCAGGCATGACATCTTTGACAACGCTATCAACACAAAAATCTTTAGCCCATTGGTATAAACTCGGAGTTCTGGATTCATCAAGGAGATTTACGTTGTTCAACTTCTCGTTAACCTTTAACCAACCCAAGAAACAACCAAGTGCAATGTCCAAGTATCCGATTTTGTCTCCACCAAAGAACTTCTTGCCTTTGCTGTTAATCTTGAAGACATCTTCTAACAACACTAGGCCTTCAATCACAGTCTCCATTGCTGCCTTTTTCGCGTCCTCGTCTTGTGCTGCTGCCACACCACACAGTGCTGGAAACCACTGCAGGACCGAGTAAAATGTTAGTATGTTATACTACACGAGGCAGAGTCAGGATTTCTAATGTGATTTCCATTACATTAACTCAATATCAAGAGTATTTAACCGTTCATACACATAAAAGAGAGATTGTTATTGACATATTTGTTCAATACTATTTCCCGACGAACAGAATTCAGTTGAACCCCACACAGTGCTGGAAACCACAGCAGGATCGAGTAAAATGTTTAGTATGCTATACTACTCGAGGCAGAGTCATGATTTCTAATGTGATTTCCATTACATTAACTCATTTCAAGAGTATACAACAATTTATACACGTAAAAGAAAGATTGTTATTGACATATTTGTTCAATACTATTTCACAACTAACAGAATTCAATTGAACCCCTTTCATTACAGGTAATTCTAACTAGAAAATCGAAATACTATACTTTTTTTTTCTTCATAATAATGTGATTACTAATGCATTTAAACAACAAAAATATGTCGCTAGTTCTATTTAGCGTGACATACACAAAATTTTGTTAACTACGAGCAATTTAACAATCGATGATAAAATTGTGATTTATAGAAGACATTTTTATAGGTTTAACGTCTTTTTGACATAATTATTGGGAGGTCAGAAACACTTATTTTGAAGGGAAAAAAAAAGAACATTTTTGTTGAGAAGTGAAGTTTTTGGAAAATCAAATGCTTTTAAATGGAAGCAGAAACAATTTTTCTACCTTTTAATTAGGAAAAAACTAAAATTTAAAAACGATAACAAAAAATAATTTTAACATTATATATATATATTATGTACAAAAAGGTTCAACAATCCCTACGGGTCAAACCTTCTAAAATTTACTTAATATGTTTAAATAATATATCCAGAATTCACTATATCGATTCTCTCTGGAATTCAAATCGCATAAACTCAAAATTCTAGCTATGTCACTGCTCGAGAACACATGAAACTAAAAATTAACGAAAGCACACACCTTATCATCAATATAAAATGCCCAAAATCTTGCAATGGCACGATCATAAGGATGAGAAGGAAGAATAGAGTGACCAAAATTAGTCCAATTTTCATCGATATATTGAACAATAATTAAAGATTCACAAATAGGTTTTCCATCATGAATTAGAACTGGAATTTTTTTGTAAATTGGATTTGATTTAAGTAAAAGTTCACTTTTTGTACCAAATTGTTCTTCTAAGAAATCATAGGCTAAACATTTGATGTTAAGAGCAATACGAGGCCTCATAACATATGGACTAGGCCATGCTCCTAATATTTTCAAATTATTTTTAGCCATAATAAAAATCAAATGAAAATGTAATGAAGTGATAGTGTTTGATATGAGATATAAATAGTGTGTGTGTGGGGGAGGGGGCATGTACTAGGTGTGCGACTCGTTTATATCATGAACTGACGTAAAGTCAACAAAATATGGGAGAGAGGATAGGGGGACCTAGATCGAGCATTAATAATTATGAGTAACTTTGATTTGATACTCCATCTTTCTGTTTACATATCAACTGTACACGTTATCAAAAATAGGTATTTCTAAATTAATTATCGACTTACAAAATCAAGAGAGAATTACTATTTTATCCTTTGATTAAAATTAAATTGCAAAAAAAAATTGTAAAGTTTCAAAAAAAAAAAAAGGAATTGAAACTATTATTTTTATTTATGTTTTTTTTAAAGGAGCGTTATAAAGGGGCATGTGAACGATTAATATGAGACATGAGGAGTATTGTATACTAAGGAGTTGTTTATGCGGGTTAAAATTATGTAAGTAACGAAGTCATGATTTAATTATTTATATATATATTATTTATTTTACTTTATATAGTATAAAATAAAATAAATATATCAATTGAATTATAACTTAAAGGAGTATATATTTGAGTTATGTATGAGTATAATGTTACGATACCCTAAAGTCTTTTTAAACCAACCCTTACTCCCTAGCTTTCATACCCACCACTCACCGGCTTACTAGATTATATATAAATATTTTTAAAATTATATTTTTTAATCACTTAATTATTCTTATATAAATTTAATCGAAAATAATCAGAATCTAATACAAGTATCGAGTATCGAACGGAAAAAAAAGTGAGTAAGTTGAGCAGTCAAGTCCTTTACATGGAAAAATAATTTTGAGAGCAATTAACAAATAGAAACTTAAATGGATTATGTCTACCCCCTTGAAAAAAAAGTTAGATTATGTTTTTGGTATGCTTCATGGCCAAGAATTGAACACGTTAAAGTTGAAATTTGTGCTGTTTTTTATCTAGAAGAAGTGGGAACTTTTACGATTTTTTGATTTTCGATTTGATATTCGTATGAACGTCTGATTAAAGTTGAATTTGTGCATTACAAATTCATTTTTTGGCAATATTTTCGATTAGATTGTTTTCATGCTAACGCTAGAATAAAAGACGTTTGATTAAGAACACAAGGATTTCAACCATCACAGCACAATTTATGTTGGTTAAAAAAGTGAGACCTGATTATTGTTTGATTTATTGACTTGATATGAAATTTTAAAAAGTAAAAGAAAGATTTTTGAATTTTACAGTTAGATATATAGAATGGACTGAAATGTTGTGTTCAAAAATGTATGAAAAGTTTAAAATTAAAGAATTGCATAAAGACTAAAAAGAAAGTCAACCAAAAAAAATTAAAACTAAAAATTATATTATAAGCAGCCATGCCAATACCATTCTGTTGTTGCAGAGTTAAGTGCTAATGGGACTGCACCAAATCCATCATTGGTTGGTTTTTCACTCATTTGTGTACTTAAACAGCCAATCTTTGTTGGTCTGGTTCCTTCGAGCTTATACCAGCTCTGATACCATGTTGAATTACGTTACCACCTCCATTTCAAAAGGTTTCATTGCAAGCACCATATGTTGCAGACCTTGGACATTGGGGTAACTATTCGGTTCCTCGAGATAATCCTTATTCACAAAATAAGGATTTGCAGCCTGAAATCTGGGCGTTTGGACTGAGAGACCCTTGGCGCTGTAGCTTTGATTCAGAAAGGCCTTCGAAATTCATCTGTGCAGATGTTGGCCAGGTTCATTGACAATCTCATTTTTGTTGAGACCTATTATATCTCTGTTGGTTAAGATCTTGTCAACAGACATAACATGCTACCTGGTATCTTGACGTGAGTTTCTGAAAATCATTTGAATCATGCAGGATCAGTATGAAGAAGTTGACATCATCACAAAAGGAGGAAACTATGGATGGAGCATGTATGAAGGTCCTTCACGCTTGAAAAATGCTTCAGCTGGTGATTTCGAGGATCCCATATTCCCAGTGTTAGGATACCGCCATTCTGATATAAATAAAGAAGTTGGATGTGCAGCCATATCAGGTGGCTATGTTTATCGCTCCAAGACTGATCCCTGCATATATGGAAGGTAAATATGAACACCCTTGTCGATATAAAAATTGTACATTAGTGAACACAACTTAATAGAAGGATGGTTGCATTTGCAGTTACCTCTATGGAGATTTGTATGCTAAGAACTTTTGGGCAGCTCAAGAAAATCCGTATAACAGTGGGAACTTTACAGCAAGAGGCATTTCTTTCAGTTGTGCTCATGATTCCCCTCTCAATTGCAGCTCAGTTCCCAATAGTCCATTGCCTGCTTTAGGTTGCATATTCTCGTTTGGACAGGATAACAGGAAGGATACCTTTGTTTTAACAAGCACCGGTGTATACAGAGTGGTTCGTCCAAGTCGCTGCAACTACACTTGCCCGATGGAGATAGCAAGGACTGCTGAGAGCCCAGGTCCCTCTGCACCTTCAGATGGTCACGTTGCTAAAGCAGATCTCTGCTCGGTCCTTGTTCTTTACTGTCTGCTGCTTTTGACTAGCTTCATCCTGTAGCCATTGCACTGTGATTATGAGATTAGTATTATACTAAATAGACAAGATATAGTTTGTGGTGGAGCAACATTATCATGTCGCAGAAGATAGAATGCAACTCTTAAGATGAAAACCGTGATCAACCCTGAAAGCTAAACTATTTCCCTTGCTATTTTAAATAACGCGAGACTTTAACCACAGAAACATATCATATCATATATTTATACTACGTTTTAATTAGAAAAAACATTAATAAAAGAATAAAACAGCAAAGCTACCTCAAAGCAACATCAATTTCCCCACCAAAGAATTAACTTAGCTTCAGTTGATAGGTGATTGAAAAACAAACTTGATCAGAATAGATACTTGATTACTACTGCTTTTGACTTAAATTTAAAGTTAAATTGATTGCACGATCAACAATTTATCTTCTCCTGAAACTGATACCACCAGGTCTATGGCATAATTACCAACCGGTGAGAGCTATTTGAAAATTTCATACATATCAAGAAATAGTCATTGAATATCATCTAACCTCCTCCAACAGTTTAAACTGGGTTAAACAATCATGCATTCTTTGAACCGCTACTTCCACATATCAAAACAACAACTTTTCACGAATCTTCTCCTGGTTTCCGGTGCTTTTTGATATTTATTGGTGGTATACTCTAGTATACTTCACTGCAGTAGAACTCCAAGTCCACGACACCTGATTCACGAAGAAAGATGAACGTTAGATCAACCACAAGCACTTCTGCAGCTAGGAACATCAAATATAGGTTAAAATAATGAGGTGCCTTGGAGTTTCTGTCTTTACATCCTTAACATCAACTCTCCACCCCACCAGAATAAAAGTATAGCATAGCCATGTACAAGTCCATTTAAAGTTTTGCACCCTTACCAAAGAAGTTCATATAAAGGTTTGTATGGGAAAAAGAGAGAGTATAGTCTAACGTGTTCCGTTTTCCACTTTACTATAAAGGAGGAAACATGAATTTGCAATTTTTACCTAGCTTGCATGCTTCTTTCTGATCCAAGCGGGATTGTTTTAAAGGTGATTCATTGGTCCTCCCTTCACCTCCCTGCATCGAATGGTGCAAATCTAAGCAAAGAAAGAAAAAGTGCACCCAAATGCTAGATTGCAGCATGCATCTAAAAGTGTACTCAGCTTTAGTTCTTTGAAGAAATGGAAGTGAATTAAAAATTAAATACACAAATACCAAGTATAGTAAACTCGCATGTCTCAAAATATCATCTGACGACTTACAGAGTAACACAACTTGAACTGACTTCAGCACGAAAAAGATTAGCATCATTGGGAGCAAGACAACTAGTTTTTTGTCACTGGTTCCAAAAATAGCTACAGGATGCAGAATCATGTCAGACAACCATCATGCATTCCTGTTATCAGTCTTGTCTGTAAGACATTTTTCTACTGCTTCATCACAAAGCTCAAGCGCCAAATCAAAGTTCCCTTGTTCATAGTTCATATCCGCAAAGATAGAGTAAAATTCTTTATCTGCCAATAAACCATATCTTCTCATCTCTTCAAACAATTCTTTCGCCTCAGAATACTTTTTCCTCTTTAAAAACCCTTTGATGAGTGCATGATAAGTCTCTAATGTCGGAGTGAATCCCTTTTTGATCATTTCCTTGTGCAAAAACCAAGCCTCTTTCATATTTCTAGCTTTGCAATGTCCTCGTATCAATATGTTAAAGGTATTGGCATTTGGTACAACTCCTTGGTCCAGCATACCCTTGTAAATTTCTGACGTCATACACATATTATTTCGCACACTATACTGCTTCATAAGAGAATTGTAAGTAATAGCATTTGGTATTATACCCTTCTCCAACATCCACTTCAACAGTTTATCACCCTCTTCTAGCATCCCTGACATACAAAAGCCATTCATCAGAACGTTGAATGTAACTACTGTGGGTTGGAGCCCTCTAAGCAACATTTGACGAAGTAGTCCATGAGCCTTGCCCATCTCTCCTAATTTACAATAAGCATCCATTAGAGTAGTATACGTAAAAGCATCAGGACAGATACCTGCAGCTTCCATATCTTCCATCAACTTCAACGCTTGATTCACATCTCCAGCTTTACAAAAACCATTAACAAGTGAGTTGTATGTGTAAATATTCAGTTCAAGACCCTTTCCGCACATCTCTTGGAGAAGTTCATTTGCTGTTTCAAGTTCCCCTAGTTTACAAAGCCCATCTACTAGTGTAGTGTAAGTCACAATATTTGGCACAAACTGCATCTGAACCATTTTGTTGTGAAGAGAAAAGGCTGTCCTTATCTCCCCTGCCTTGCAATAACCGTCAATAAGTGTTGTATAAATGAATTCGTCAGGTTCTAACCCCCGGCCAAGCATATAATTCAACAACTTATCTGCTTCAACAATATTTCCAGTTTGACACAGACCAGAAATAAGGGTAGTATATGTTATCAAATCAGGGCTAATGTTAAGACTCTGCATCTCATTGAACAGGCCGTATGCAGCACTTATGTTCCCAGTTTTGCAGAAGCCATCTATAAGAGTTGTGTAAACAACATTATCCGCAGTGATTCGCTGGGAAGTCATCTCCCTCAGGATTTTCTCGGCATCATGCACTTTCCCTCTCTTTGACAAAAGAAGAATTATACTGTTAAAAGTAAATGCATTTGGCTTCAATCCTTTTACTTGCATTTCTTCGATGATCTTCATCACTGATTCAAGCTGTCCAGCGGCACAGTATCCATTAATCACAGTGCTGTAACTTACAACATCGGGCATACACCCCCTCAGCTCCATTTGCAGGAGTAAGTTATGAGCTTCTTTAACTTTCCCTATCCGACAAAGAGAATGGATCACTATATTATGAGATTCATTGTCCCAGCAAACACCCACTTCAGAAAATTCATTAAAGACCTTTAGCATCATTTTGTGCTCCTCAATCTCATGCGAGAGACGTGAAAGGAAAAAGTTACATGAAGAGACAGATAGAACTAAGCCATAGTGCAACATTTTATCAAAAAGTTTTCTTCCATAATCTAGACTTCCTAACTCTACAAGCACTTGGAAGAAAATATCAAAAACAAATGGATTAGAACCCCAATCCTTATAAGTGTATATTAACTTTTCAAGAAACTGGGGGAAGAAAACTGTCACATCTACACCGGGTCTTGCCCAAAAATCATGAATAAGCCTATGTACTATCCTTGCATCTTTCTGTGCAGCAGCAATATGCACGATAATACAACGGACCTCAATTGACGGGTCCCTCCGTTGACACCACCAATCAAAGAAATCTATAACCAGTTTGTAATCATTCTTTATGGTCATGAGAACCCAAACGATGTGGTCAGGTTTAATTTTTGATTCAAAGGGCTTTAAAACACGCCGAACGTGCTCAGAGTAACGTTGCTTAATAGAAGTCGATATGTGCTGCACAAGTTCAAAGTCTCTAATGGAGGGTTTTTTAGGCGAATAATCTGGAAAAGATCTCGCGGCAGTTAAAGTTAGGCAAGAACGCTTTGCAACTGCAGAATTAGTTGAATATGAAAAGAATGACATGTGTTTTGTCACAGAACCCAAGTATTGATGATAAGACAAGACTTGACAATGGTAAGGAAAAACAAAAGCAGAACACCTCCTCATATCTCTTTGAGAGAGCCATTAAAGCTTGCAAATGCCATGGCTCTCCTCCATGTATAAAATCAATTTATAGAAACTTCATCTCTTTGTCACCTGTAAAACAAATACGATGATCACATTAAACATTGATTACAGTAACTTTTTGTTAAGAGGTCAATTTCTGCAAATGCAACATCAAGAAAAGAAGGAAATCGAATAAAGCAAAAAAAAAATCAACCTATCTGATGCTGCTGCTATTGAGGAAGAGATAAAGCAAGAAATTTGCCACATTAGGAGGATGCCAGTGAAGAAGAAGGACCTTGGATTTACCAGAAAAAGAGATCGACTATAAAGAATCTATCAAAAAATATTGTTTTATCATAAAGAACCTATCTTTAAAACCCAATTCTCAAATTCTCAATTCCAATTACAATAAGAAACAGCAAAACTTAGTCCAAAAAAGTGTTTGTCTTTGGAGGGTAGAGTGTACACAGACCTTACCGCTACCTCTAAGTTAGAGAGCTGTTTCTGATAGACCTCGGCAATAAAAAACAGATGGGTAGACAAAAGTGCACGAAAACATAAGTAGGAAAACTGGAAAGTGGATTTTTTCTGGTCAGATTTCTTGGTGGAGAAAGCAGTGAAGGCTGGCTGATGCTGTTATTGCTTCACCAATAAATAAACATCCATAACAGAAACAGCTAACTTAAACATTCAACTCACTATTCAACAAAAAGGGGTAGCTCAATGCTCGGATAGTAAGCATCCTCCACCTTCAACTCTACGATTACGAGTTCGAATCACCAAAAGAGCACCAAAAGAGCAGAGAGCTAGGAACTTTAATATTTTTTTTTTAAAAAAAAAAAAAACTCAATATCCTGTAAGACAGCCAATTGATATATAAATGCTAATTCTCTTATTCTAAAGATAGAATTAACATATTCCATCCATAATAGAGTCTACAACATAAGCCAATCTCAAACTGTAAGCTACAAAAATGAAAATTAACTCAAAAAAACATCCAATTAGAAGGATAAAATGACATTTACAAGCTTAATTTATGAATAATCATTCAAAAAAAGGATTAGGGTTCTTACTAACACACAATTCTTCGCTGGAGAAGAAAGCTGGCGGTTGAATCCTCTGGAATCAAATTGGGCCTATGAAAATATCCATTATAAAATTGATGGGCCGGACATATGTTAGAAATATGGGCTTAGATTTGACAACCAAGTTACACATTTGGTCGGTCTCGACTAAAAATAATTGAGTAAATTTTAGATTTAGCAAATACAAAAATCACATCAGCGCTAGCCAAAACTTTGGCCATAGCAAACTATAGAACAATTCAATTGTATAAATCGTAGGCAGACATCTCGTTTGTATAAAAAACGGAACGATTGTATATGTATATCGGTTAGATAATTTTATATATATAACTACTATGCATATGTATCAACGATTGTGCTTGTATATCTGCATAAAATTTAAACTTGTATACATTTGAATCGAATTAAAACATTTGTGTTCAAAACTCTCTCTCTCTAGCGCGCTTGCTTTACACAATACAAATTATACATTGTATTTTGTATAAAGCAAGAAAGACAAAAGAAAACTAGACAGGGGAAGATTTGTATTGTATAATTATAAATGTATAGGACGAGATATGTATTTGTATATACATCTTTCTTTCTCTTTATACAAACACAATTTATACATTTGTGTTTATATAAAATGAGAGAGGCGAGGAAAAGTGATGAATGAGATTTCTGGGGAGGGAGGCGAATGACATAGTGTTTATCACGGATTAAATTAAATGAATTGTGATTATATTTATATAATACTTAAAAGTATATCAGAATAATATTTAACAATAAAATTAAGATAAGTGCTAACTTTTTTAAACAAACTAAAAAAAAAAAGTAAAGATTGTTATTACTATATTAAAGTGGCTCATTTGCTGGCAAGAGGAGCACCTATATATACTATATAGTATAATAATATAGTTGTGTTACATTACAAAAGATAAAAGATGCCTTTTTTCTTTTTTTTAGTGGAAGCATAATCATTGACATAATTAAACTAATCAAACCAATTATTAGAGTTCTCAAATATCTAAATATTATAATTAAATTAAATCTACAAGGTATTTCTCCATCACCATGCATTTACAAACTAGTCTTACATTTTTAAAAAAGCAAACATTAGAAACTTATAATAGATGTCCTTTTACATTTGCAATTTTTGGTGGCACTTAATTAATACACATGAAATAACCATAAAATAAAATTAGAATCAAAATTTGATTTCATAATTTAGTAATTGAGATAACAAATATCAAACTTTCTTAGTTTGATCTGGTATCGTAATCAAACTTCAATGTAGAATATATGTCCATTGTCCATCTCTACCTCCAGCCAACACAAATGTTGGATAACTGTATACATCAAAAAATTGAACAAGCAGAAAGAACTCTTGGTTGATATTATAATCAAACTTCGATTCGAAAAATTCAATTTTCGGTGATATATATTCATTGTCCACCTCTACCTCCCACCAGCATAAATGTTGGATAACTCTATCCATCAAAATTTGAACAAACAGAAAGAGCTCTTGATTCAGCATCATAATCAAACTTCGATTCGGAAATTCAATTATCGGTGATATATGTCCATTGTCCACCTCTACCTCCTACCGACGCAAATGTTGGATAACTCTTGATTCGATATCACAATTTTCGACGATATATGTCCATTGTCCACCTCTACCTCCCACCAACACGAATGTTGGATAACCCTAAAGAAAAAGAACTCACTTTATTTAAAACGTGAAACCTCGTGATTTCTCCCGGGATATCTCAAACATTGAGACTTTTTGATACTATGCATTACCAAGTCCAAGAAAAGGGAACAATCCCCATAAGGCCATAAAATAAGATCAATTTGACACTACCTTTAGACCTTATACATTTATATTTATATACCACTACTCTTCCACATTTCACTTCCTCCCTCCCCTCCCTTGCCTTCTCTACATTTTCATATTCAAAACCAAAACATGAACTTCCTGATCTCTTGCATTATATTCATACTTCTTCTTCCTTCACTAATCACATCACAAACTTGTCAAAAATCATGTGGCAATATACCAATCAAATACCCTTTTGGCACTGGTCCTGGCTGTGGCGATCCGCGATTTCAACCTTATGTTATCTGCAACAATCAACAACTCTCTTTCAAGACACACACAGGATGTTATCCTGTTACATCCATAGACTACAACCACCAAATCATGTACATTACTGACCCTTCTATGTCAACATGTGCTTGTACACAACCAAGTAAAGGCTTTAGTCTAGACGCTAACGCGCCTTTTTCCTTTCATGATGAAACAGTTTTCGCGTTGCTTGATTGTGCAACTGATTCTTCGTCAATCTACAAATCGAATAATGAAGGGACTAACTCAACTTTCCCTATGTGTGACTCTCAGGGTGCCCCTGTTTGTAGCTTATTATATTCTTGTCAAGCTATTAGTAGACTCAATTTACCAATTTCAACTTGTTGTGTTTACACACCTGTTGATCTTGGTCCCGCGTTTGAGATGGACTTAAATAAGTTGCAGTGTTCATCATACTCTGCTTTATACGGCTTTAGTGGCGAAGAATTGAATCCTCAAGTATGGAAATATGGGATCGCGTTGAAATACAAGTTCAATTTCAACAATGATTATCCTGATATGTGTGCTAATTGTGAAAAAAGCAATGGTGTTTGTGGCTATGGAGGACCTTATAGTTCATTTGTATGCAATTGCCCTAGTGGATTCAACACGACGAACGATTGTTTCCTTGGATCATCTTGGAGTAACAGCTTCAGAAATGTTCCATGGCACATTGGTATGTATTGATCAATTCAATCTTTGCGCTTATATGATATTTTAGTTCTGTCGTATTCACAAGAGCTAGCGTGCGTTTTTTTTTTCTTTTTCTTGCAGGGGTTCTGTTGATTAACGCGTTCATCGTGTTCGTGTTAATGTAGGATGTTACAATCTTTTGCTGGTTTTAATTGATTCATGGAGAATCCTTGGATCTTCTTGGTTTGTTGTAAAATGATAAATAATGGTTGAGAAAAAACAGGGAGGTTAATGCAAAAGGGTGGATTTTTTTTTCTTTTTTTTTGGATCATTTTTGTATGTGTTGGGTAATTACATTATGCTAAAATGATCAAATTTAATTTCTTTAGCTTTGTTTGAATAATTGTTCTCTTTATTTATATTTATTAACTTAAAGAGCAAGATGATACTCTATTCTTTGATAAAAATGAAAAAGTTGAACAAAAGGATACTTTTGGTTACAATTTAGTTGTTTTTGGAATACCAAAATTTGGATCTGACCTTTTATTCCGATGAACGATGTTTAACTGATTAAGCGGGACATAATTCTAACCTACAATCTTCGGTAATCATACATTTGGACAAAAATCATGCCTTGGGTAATCTGTAGTAATCTCAAAGTACATCTTCTGTATTCTGAGACATGTAACATACTTTTTAAAATAAGCAGATTTTAAAAAATTGATCAAATAGGTTATAAACTTACATTAAGTCGCAAAATGCACTTGTAGAGTTAAAATATTACGATGATAAAATTAGCCCATAAAATATGACTTGTTTTTTGATTATTCTGTCAGAATTCAATACATATAAAAATTGGATTGATTTAGGCGAAGTACGTTAACAAAATGGACCCATGAGAAAAGTAATCAAAATATTGAGATAATCTTTTATTTGATATATAAGAAGAAGAGAAGCTTTTTTTGTTAATCAAATAAATTATTAGAAAATAAACAAAATAAATAATTTTTTATATGAGTTGTCGAATTCATCTTGATTCTCTCTGATCAAATAAAATTTGAAAAGTCCTAACTACGTCATACGTTAATTCAACTAATTCTTCAATTAAAAATATCCGACAATTCATTTATTAATTCAATTCATTCTACCAATCCAAAATCACTCATTTATTACGTTAAATAACAAAGCTATAACGACCGACTTCTAACGCATTCCACAACTCCTCTCAAAAAGAAAACACAACTAAAAAAAAAAAATTACACTCATTAATTAAAGACCACATACTTTAAGTGATAATATATTAATATACTCCTAGCATGAAATAGGTCATAATATGTTACACTAGTTGAAAATATAAGGCTATTTTAAGAACTTAGAAGAATCAAATTGGATATATATTATTTTATAAAAATAACATACACAAGAAGTGATAAAAGGAATATGTTCCTTCTTTTGAGCACCCTCCACTTTAAAAGAATCATTTTGTTCACCAATATTCTTTCTTTTATCTCCAAATAAAATTCCATGACAATGGTAGGCAAAAAAAAAATGTTCTCAAATTATTCGAATATCAAAATTTCATGAAAAATTCATCATGCTTTTGGCTTTAATTAATGTATAAAGAATTCTACTAAAAGTTTTAAATATGGAGATAAGCATTCTCTAATTAGAGCAATTAATTTGGACTTAATGACTAATGTTGCTTCACTTAGAGACTTCATAAGGTAAAAAATGTCTTGTCATTAATTTTATTACAATTCTTTATTTGTTTGTAATGAAAACGAAAGAAAAGATTTTTTGATATTTTATTCAGGGATAACTTTTTTGATCGCGTCATTCTTCAACTATGTATTAAGATGTGAGTAGAGTTTTTTTTTATAAGTAGCACATATTATACTCGAGATCTCTCGAGCCTCATATCGTACCACTTTCTATATTTCATTTTAGGAATAAAGCAAATTTCTTTTTTAGTATATAGAGTTCTCTTTCGTTATCATGATCAGATAGAGCACGTAGAGGAAAATATATTGATCTCACTTGTTTATTAGTCAATTTTTATTACCTTTTCTAAGAAATTGAAATGTTTTACTTTTTTTTTTCTTTTTGATCCTTTTCTAGTAAGAAAATACTAGCATATTTTTATGCTAGCATCTTATCACCCCTTTTAATTTTTTTTTTTTTTTAAATGTTAGCATAGCAATATATAATTGATCATAAGGTGATAATAAAGTACTTTAAAGGATTCCAATCTAGACTAGCTAGATTCTTGGTATCCTCATTGTGATAAAAAGCTATATGTATTGGATCATGTTTCTTTAATACTAAATTTTCTATTTCTTCTTGATGAAATCCTTAATTATATTGTATAAGATTTATTACTTATTTCTTTGAGAAAAAATCCAAAATAAATAAAATCAAATAAGTTTCCTTTTCGCGCGATTCGAACAGCACTAAATTCAAATATCACATCTGGCATGGTTCGAAGAGCACTAAATTAGAACAAAAGGTTTGTCATCACATAATTGCATGCAATGAGAGCTCGATCGATCGTTTAGCAGATTGGTTAGACGGCTAGTAACTCACTTCTGACCTGTGTTTAATTGCCCGATCATAGTGATGTTAATTGTGGTCACATTCATAAATAGTTTGATCATCTTTAATCTATTCCATATATGTATGAGAATTCACATAGCAACTCTTATTAAGTTACTAGAAATGTATTTATGAAAATTCTTTTTTTATGAACCCTTGCCGTTATTCTTTGAGTGTGAATAGGGTAAACACCATGACATGCAATAACTCGCAAACATTTATGAAAATTCTTTTAGAGAGAGTTTCATTACTTTGAAAAAATGGATGACCTATTATCTCTACATGATGTAAACACTTGTAGATGTATTCACAAGTAAGGCATAAAAACAGAATCTTGATAATGTCCAAAAAAGAGCAAGTATAGACATTGTCAATAGGCTTTGTAAGTATTGTTCACATGCAAAGGCATTTCTTACTGAAATATGCTTTACTTGAGCCGAAGGTCTTTTAGAAATCACCTATGTACAATTCACTAGGTAAGGTAGGATCTACGTACACATCATCCTTCCCAGACTCCACTTGGATTACACGGGACGTGTTCATTTCTCACTGAAACCACATATAGAGTAGGATATCAAGTATTACATTCATCACATAAACACCACTTTACTTTTGTGATAACTAACATATGGACTTGAGGAATCAAAGTGAATTAGAAATAAGATGCACCAGATTAGTTCACTTCAAAATTTGGTAACAGTCGTCGTCTTTCTCCAATAGAGAAAAGTGAAGTCTTTGTACTTCAATGTGAGGATATTGTCGTTAGGAACGTGGTGGATAATAGTAAGGATAGATGCTGTATATCGTCTGAACAATGGTGAGGGCGAAAAGAAAGATAGCAGCAATGACAGACAAAATGGCCCAGGGACTTCTGAAGTAGGTGTGAATAAGATTGGCTCTCCATTCATTCCATCGCAGTTTGCAATAGTCACTTACCAGTTTGTGTACTAGATCAAGGCTGCTATCTGGATCCAACGTAATGTCCTTCGATAGTGAATTGAATAGCTTAGCCACAGCTTGATCGCTGCCAATTGCATTCTGGATGATGCCATTAGAGTGTAACAAGCTAACATCTTTGGCATTGTCAATAATATTATCCATGAAGAAGATGTATGAGGTTACTTCATTTCCTGCACCTACATGCAATCTCTCGAAAGCTATTAGGTTCAAGAACATTGACTCTGTTGCATCGTCCACCACGATCAGAGGAAGCTTAAGTATACCACCATGGAAGGATATGTCCTTGAGGCTTCTAGTTTTACTCATCCTGAACACAATGCCTGCTTCATGAAGCTCCATAGCAGAACGGATTATCTCATCGCCACTACTCTGGTTGCTAACTTTGGGTGCTTTCCTTGGACGAGTCTTGCCCAACGTAGGATCTTCCCAAAGTATGCTCTTTCTGTACACATCCAATACATGTAAACATTTCCCAAGTCCTTTAGCGCGGCTATGAGGATTGCAGAAGTCCAGTATGAGCTTATTAATGCATTGCTCATCTTCCTGCTGAATGCCATCGAGTAACCCTTCAATCTGTAAGGGGAATCAGATCAAAAAAGGTCACTGATCAAAGTTGAAGTAGTTAAATAAATAAAAAGTGTCACGTAAACGAGATGTGAGCATGTGTTTAAACGAGGGAGAGAAAGACCTTTTCCTCTTGATTTTCAATGGCAAGTAATCTTTCCAAAAGGAGCATAGGCAACTGATTTTCAAGCATCAACATATCGCGTTTGAGATAAGGCATGAGATGGAGCTTTCCATGATTGCTGAAAATCGGATCATTAGGAGCATAGTCGTACTGTTGAGGATGCTGAGATTGATCTATAAGTAGACTATCAGCAGCAGCTGTTCTCAAGACCTCCAGCATGAAACAGCCATCAAGAATCATCAACCGCAAGAAAGCATTGGTATCATTTTGCCATACAGGATCCAGCAAGGCATATGCATCTTTCAAATCTTGAGCCACTTGTTGTAAGGAGTCAATATAACATGTTAATGATTTTCCAGATCGCTTGAGGAAATGAAGAAGAGCTCGGTGCTTATGAACTTCCATAGTCTTGAGATGATCTGTGCCATGATGGTAAGGACCAAAAGAAACTACCTGAGGTTTGTAAGCTTTCTTGCTCACATCTGCAACACCAACAGGTACTCTATATATGGACCGCTTCTTCCAGTGCTCTGCCTCCACCGTTGTCAGATCCTCCACGTGCATCAGCTCATCGTTTACCTTGATCACCCACTCATTTTCCATTTCAGATAGATTCAAGCACTATAGTATGTATCAAGAGATATAAACACTAATTTAGAGGCACAGTTATGAAACACAAATAACAATGATGTATAAGTTTCAGAACAAGAGAACCTTATACTTTGTGAACCCATTGGTATTTCTTATTTTCCCTCCCCAGAAGTAAGCTCCAAACTTTCTCTTTCTACAAGCTTAAAAATACCTTGATTACGCAGCTGGTTCTCAACTTCTTTGTCTTCTCTTTATATGCTTTGCTTGTACAATAGGATAATTCACAATGTCTCTTAGCTTCAGTTGCACCTCTATTATACCAGGATTGCAACATTTATTTTTCTTGATAACAAAGCAACTGTTTTACTGTTCTATTTTCTGGTCAGAAACTCTAGCACTTTTGATCAGTCTCTATATGCCATCTTTTCGCCTTCACTTTCACGTGGAACTGTCAGCAATGCAGCACAGATAAAAAGAACTATAATATTGGATACTGTTTCTGTAGAACTACTTATGGATACACCACCTCTAAATCTGTTAATGTTAGCAAGATCAGAACTTCCCTTAAGGGAACACAAAAAAATAAGGTATCTGTCACCAACTAGGAGAAATGTTTTTCAGATCCGGGACAACCCAAAATAGCCAAGAGTTGAAAGGCACATAGAAGAATGTAAATTGCAAAATGAGATTGAAAATGAGCCATTCACCCTTGAATTTCATATATAAGAGCTTAAGCTGTCATTGTTTTCATACAGTTTAACGAGACTGACGTGTCAACTAGCCTGGGGTACAAGACTGACGCCCCAACAAAAGAATGAATGAAGTAAATATAATTATAGCACGATAGGCTAATTTACTCGAGCAATATGTACAAGCTCTTCCCAGGAACTTATCTTGTCTCGCTTCCTTTTCCGTGTTGCCTAACACTAGCTAACAGGGTATGCGCGCCTTGGCATCTATCTTGTCTCGTTTCCTTTTCAGAGTTGCCTAACACTAGCTGACAGGGTATGCCTTGTCATCTCACATTACAGCACTGAGGTTTCCCTTGGTTCAGCAACTTTCTCCACAGGCAGATCATTTGCCTTGGAGATTGATAATGTGCAGTGTAATAATCATCAATGCACCCAAACTGACAGAACTTCAAGCTATGCACATACTCTACGGGCCTGGAACTGTTGAATTGTTCTACCCACATTCCCATGCTCACGTCCTCCATCTTAAACAACTGCAGCAGGTCAAATATATGTTAGATATGATTATTTCTCTGTCCAGGTTTCCACAAGGGACCGGGGGGGGGGGGGGGGGGGGGACAAGAGAGAGGTTAGGATTATTTCACAAAGCAGATCAAGGCACTTACCCTTAGCTTATGTTTCTCAAACTCGGAAACTATGTACTCTGCAATGTCAAATGAGATGATGTAACCAGGCCCATTGGCATAGGGTGGATAATCTTCTTCAGGCCATTCCTGTCAATTCCCATGGGAAAACTGAACATCAGTAACTAGTGAATGTATAAGAGGTTCAAGGACATAAAGGAATTTATTACATATGAAGCAAACTGCCTGAGGTTCTTGATGAATCCTCTCATAACCAGATTCTATCAAAATACAAAAATGGGAGAAGAAGACGATGGTTGCAATAAGCTTGGTATCGAACTTAGTACAACGGCACTATAAGGCCAGATCAAATCAGGGATACAGAAGACCAAGCCTCTTTTCCATGGCAGTCCCACTACACAGATGAACTCTTCACTGTCATTGTGATTTGCATCATTGCTACGTTGGAGCTTGGTGCATTTTGGTTTGGTGCTGCTCACTTAATGGGCTGTCTTGGAAACTTCTACCATCTACTGTTAGCATGCAAAACGAGCGCTAATCTCATGGTAGTCCTTCGGCATCACTCTCAAGGACATATAAGGGTTATGATTTACCACATGAAAACAGAAGAAACTGCAGATATAGACTATCAATTACTATGCCTAAACCCCATCCTGGAAATCAGTAGACTACAGAATTTGAAGTGTAATACTGACAAAGTGAGAGAGTCTACCTCATAGGTGACTGCCCATTTACCATGTCGAAGGGGCTTATGGTAGTAATTGATGTTACCAACATACAGGCTTCTACCACTAGGGACTTTCTTAACTTCCTTCATTACAGCATCAATCCTTACAAATGTGTCATCGTCACATTTCATTACATACTTCGCTGTGACTGTACGGACCTGGAATATTCCACAAGTACATAAATAATAAAAGGATGAGAAATTCTGAGGCAATAATGAGCATAATCCAATTTCATCCTCACACTTACCCCATACTCACAAATTGCTACTGTCTTCAATACAACAAGATCATAATTGTCCATGTAAGGGACTATTACTATATCACCAAAAAATTCTGCTTCTTTCATCAGCTCCACATTTATCTCTTTTCTTCCATGCTGCAGTATTTCAATTCAATTATAAGCACATGCAAGGCTCCAAATATAAGATATTGCATTCATCAATGGAAACTTGTGTCAAAGCCAAGTCTTACCATTGCCACAAAAAAACGGGCTACAACATTTGAAGACTTAAGTGATGGATGCTGCATCCAAGATTTTCTCACGGCCATTCTCTCAGAAAAATGATTGCCTGCAGAAAGGATGCCAATAAAAAGCTCTACAGGTTCATCGGGAAGTGGCGGAGCTTGCCACTTGGGTAACATTTCTAAATGCCTCTGTGGAGCAAAACTTGGATGTGTTGAAGGTAATGAAGCAGCAAATACAGAATGCACGTCAATATCCCCGTTAACAAACAGACCCGTCGCATCCTCAAGAGTAAAACCCTATCAACCATAAGAAAATGTTTAAACCGATATGCATCACAAAAAGGCATTAAGATAAAGTAATCTTAGACAATACTCACAGTGCGATAAGGAAAGGAAGTAATATGTCTCCCATCTACATTGATGTGATAACCTTCTAAACCAGCACTGACAGTAAGTACAAACAACTTGTTCTCTACAAAAGGGTATGGCCAGTTAATTGAAACCTTCTTTGTCCTCCCACCAATCAGTCTCTTCAACCACCATGTGGCCTTTGATTCTTCAGAGTGATCATCATCATCACGTATCCACTTCTCACACTTCACCTGTCCATCCACTTCATTCATTCCACAGAAAATCACAAACACAGACAACACTAAGTGAGAATCTTAACCATTACCATGCAGCAGCACAGTATACATCAAAAATCAACCATAGATGTTCAATTAGTCGAGGTGCATGCAAGCCAGCAGAGAAATCACGGCTATTGAAAAATAAAGCTCCCAATTCAGTTTGATCAAGTTTTATACTTGATCAGACACAGCTGATTAAATCATCTATAATTAACAATATCTAGCAAGATTTCTGGTCAGTACGAATTCAGCTCAGATAGCCCTAGAGAAGTTCAAAGTCTTTCCTTCCATATATATAGTTGTAAAATTGGACATTTAACAACCAAAAACAGCACCACAACAACAGGAGAATCTAATGATTCCAACATTTCCTAAAGAAGAAGTGCAAGCATGAAGCAATTATGTAAATAACAACGACTCAGCATACGGATCGACTACGACTTAATCTCAACCTACGTGGAGTCAGCTATATCAACGCCATTATATTCTAATAATACTCGTTTCATTACGATACTGGTTCAGTAACTTCTCTTTCAAGACAAATTCGGTGTTCACTAAACTCATTTCATTCCAAAACTAGTAAATTAATTTCTCTCTTAGGCTAATTAGCATTTCACAAAAAACTAGAGTTTCTCTAAATATGAAATTTACCCCTACCAATACATAATACAGGTGCAACAATGATTACGACCAAACAATTGACTAATACAAAAAGAAAAAGCAATGCATTTACAACATAAATTCCTCACCAGTGTCCTCACTAGGCTTGGATTTCCAACCATCACACCTCATCGCAGACCCCCACTGCATCCTATAACACGTATTCTGCTCGATCACTGGCCTTCCACTCCAATCCCCTTTCAACCTCGGATTGAAATGCAGTATTCTTGGAGGGTCCTCTCCATCAACTGTCTTCAATCCTTGCAATTCCATCATAAACTGTGAAACCATCACAGTCTCATCATCATCCTTCACCAATGTAATCTTAGGATCCTTCTCTTCATGAGCCCACCGAGGCGTCCCCACTACTGTTATATGAGACCCTAAAGTCATTCCACAAGGTATCACCATAATCTTCCCACCAGCTACAAACTCACTACCCCACAAAGACACCGAATCAGGACACGACTCAGTCCGGTTCTGAGTCCCACTCACTACCTCCCCCTGAACTTTCCCCGATTCAATATCCTGAAATAGTTTCTTCCCAACTACAAAAGCATCCCTAACAACCTTATGCAGCTCAGAAAACTCTTCCTTATCAAAACTATCAAACACCTTCTCATCAAAAACCAAACCTGAAATTCTCTTAAACTCTACCATCTTCCTATGAGGTAATGAAAACCCCATTTTAGCTCTCCTTGACATAACCCTTGAAGGAAAAACTGAATCTTGACTCGAACCACTCAACTCACCAACACTATTAAGCCTGCTAAACTTGGAATTATTATCAAAAGGTGTAGAAATAAGTTCATACGATTCTAAACCAAACCCAAGTTTAGAAATCAAAGGTATTTCCAAAGTAACCAAGAAAAAATACACAAACAACAAACCCATCAAAACTTGAATCGATCTGAGTCGACTCACTGACATTACAGAGTCGAACTTAGCTCGTTTCATTTCAACCCCAAATCAAAACAAAACAAATAAAAATCAAAACTTTCTTTCTGGGGTTCTTTCTTTATAGCATAAAAAACAATTCTTTTCAACAAAACTCAAAAACATAACAGATCAAAAACCAAGAACAACAAAACCCAAGAACCCTAACAGTTCATGAACTCAAATTTTTCCACAAATTTTTAAACTTTTTATATCCAAATGTTGAAAACATTTAACATTTTGTCTGAAAAAAGTTATGATTTTTTGAAGTGTGAACAGATCATTTTGCTCTGTGATTGAGGCTGGCTTTGGCCGTTGTGAAGTGGGGTTCAGAAATGTAAGAAGAACGAAAAAAACGACGACGTTTAGTATAAAAATCTGAGTAAAACGCGGTCGTTTTAGCTGAAAAAATGCGTTACGGTTTATTAATAAACTGAAAACTCTTCAGGTTTTGTCTACTTTAGTTAATTCCAGTTATTAAATATGTTTGTTCGATTTTAATTTAATATATAATTTTTTTAAAAGTTTGTGATTTTCATTAAAATAATTATATTAGATATATATTTTTCATAAGTTTGTTGTACTTAAATATTCTATATGAAAACTTGAAATTAAATTATTGTTGAAAAGGAAAAAATACATTTTATATTAAAGAAAGTAATAATTAATATAACTTTCTTTGTTTCAGTTTAACTTTTTTTTTTTCTTAAATAAATTGTGGCATTTTTATGGCTATGAAAATTGTTTTTTAAAATATAAAAAGATTTATTTGTTTATTTTGAAATTCAAATTTGAGAAGTGGATTAATCTTAGTTTTTTGTGTCGTTTTGCTGGGCTCGTTTCAGTTAACTTAATTAAGTTTATTAATTATTTAATTAAATACGAAATTTTTAAATGACTTTTAAAAAAATTATATCTAAAATAAATATTAAGGATATTCTTTTAATTTAGCACCATAAAATATAACGAAAAGTATCATTTTTAATCAATTATAAAATAAAGAGTATTCTATTTTAATTGATATGATAGAGTATTATATATATAAATTGATTGGATTTTACGTGAGATTGTTAAAAATAACTTTTTAAATTCTGAAATAGAAGTAGATTTGCGTAAACTTTATTCAAATTCTATTTTACAAACCTATATTAAAGATGTTATTGTAACTTACCGAAAGTGAAGCCTATAATTTCGAATTGTTATTTTTCACATTATATTCAAACATTTAACGAAAAATCAAGACATTCAACAAGAAAATTATGCAATTCGGAAAAAAAAAGCCGTTGGAAGGAAAGCTTTTGGACCATGAATTTTTGGTTGATAAGATGATAGACTTGTGGTGTTGGCTTTTTTTTTTTTTGGTACGTTGAAATTTGTCCTATTTTTTAATCTTTTTGAAATTTTTGAAATCTTGAGCACCAAAAAGTTTTTGTCTTTTTGGACCATTATTAACTATATATGTATATACCAATAATTTGTGAAAAAGAATAACGACACCATGATGAAAAAAATATGTTAAATTCAAACTTTTTAATAAGATTGTTCAATAATCAAATAAGACACAAGTTTAAATTTATTTTATTAATAAATTATATTTTTAAATTTTAATCATTTCACTCGTTTAACTAGCAAGCTCTTATGTTTATTCAATACATTTAACAGATAAGTGAATAAAATTACATAAGTATTAGTAATATAGATATAACTTATAAGTATAGTAGATATTATATTATTAGCAAATCTAAAAATTTTAAAATTTTTATCAAGTATACATATCAAAACCTTAAATATACCTTTTTCCTTTAAAGCTTATAGCTACAAACATGCAATCACATTTATTCATAATTTAAGTTATTATTGTATTTCTAAAGAATAACATAAAATATGATACATTGAAGGTAATTTATAGATACAAGAAATTTTTCTTTCGAAGTTATACGATAACATCAAAATAAAATGATACAATCTAAAAATATCTATAGTGTGCGTCTTTTGTTCGCCTAGTCACCTTGATGATGAAGGTGATGAAAATTCTTTCACTATTTTCAAGGTTCATTATCTTAACGAAACAAGCAAAATATAATTAAGATTACTTCATAACAAAGTTTACAGAAAAGTAAACTTCTCACTCCATAATTAATAAGAGTAAAATGGTAAACTTACTACGTCATTAATTATTTTGTTATTAGGTATGTCAATTCAAAAGTGGACACGTAAAAAGAGACAGATGAAGTATATAATGTCATATAGAAACTCAAAAGTTATGCGGGAAAAAACAGTCATACAAATAACTCTTGGGTTCTTCACCTTACATGCACTTGCAATTAATTTGTGATTGTGTTCTCCACCGTACATGCACTTGCATTTAATTTGTAATTATTTCTTTTGGCTAACTCATTATACAATATAATTAATAATTATTTAATTTCCATGCTAATAATAACTCATAATCTAAAAAATGATTAAAATATTATTACTTCATATTTAATTAATAGATTTTAATTTTTTTTCAATTAACAAAACAGTAATTCAACTTTGAAAATAAAATTATGTAATATATGAATAAGTTGGATCAAGAGTAAACCATAAATTAATTGGATCGGAATCCCATAAAGTAACACATTTACTAATAAAATAGGAAAAAAAATTAGATTAAAAAAAACGTATATAGCTGTAATATTAATAATCATCCACATCCCCATCGATCGGAATACTTATACAATATTATCGAGATAATAGCACCAATAAATGCAATCAAACCAAAAAATATAAGCATGATATGTAGAATTGTGTGACCAAGATCATGATTAAAATTAAAAAAACTCGAACTTTGATAACCATCATCATCATCATAATCATCATCATTCACCTCCTCTTTTGGATTACTTGTCCACTTACCTATTAAGAAAAATATTAATGACGTAGTGAGCTTATTATTTTACCCTTATTGATTATTGGGTGGTTATATATTTTTTTCAAAGTGATTAGTTATTTAATTGAGGATTTGATTTGTTAAAATAGATAAATAATTAAGGACAACTATAAAAAGAAAAAATGAATAAAATAAAAATAGTAATAAAGTATCAAATTTTTTTTTAATGGAATTTCTTTTACATTTTATGGTACTTTTTATACTTTACATGTTTACTATAACCGAAAACATATATTTGGAAATTTAATATTTTTGCAAATTTTATATAACCAGAAAACATATATGGAAATTAAACTTTTTTTACCAAAAAAAAAAGAAGAAGAAAATTATGCAAACTTTTGCCTAATTTCTATGCATGCGGGCCATATTTTTTCTCCACTTTCCTTCTATTAATTAAGTATATAATATAGGTCCCACTTCTTATTTAATTTTCTTTATATTTTTTCTCCACTTTCCTTCTATTAATTAAGTATATGAATATTTATTTTATTGATAAATTATATTTTTAAATATTAATCATTTCACTCATTTAACTAGCAAGCTCTTATGTTTATTCAATACATTTAACAGATAAGTGAATAAAATTACATAAGTATTAGTAATATAGATATTAATTTTATAGGTAATAGTTAGTATTATTAGGATAGAGAGAGTATTTTATTAATATGAATATGTGTTATATTAATTCCCTTATGTAAATAAATATTTACATTGTCACATTTAGAATTACAATTTATTCTACATTTTCTTTTATTTACATCATAATCTTTTTATATTTTTTGTAAAATTATAAAATTTATTTTTTAAGTTATTCACTAGGGACAAAATTGGGAAATACAGTTAATAATTAAAAACATTGGAGTATTCATATTTTTTTGGCAAAACAAAAGAACTACTCTAGGAATTCTAAAATAGTGGTAAGAGGAAATAAATAATTAAAAATATTAATAAATGGAGGAGTTTTATAATAATATGATTAAAAAAACAAGTCCTATTAGAATTAGTTATTTAATTTATTAATGGAGAGAGAAGCGGATACTTTTTAATTTGATTCACATGGTATATAATGTTTAATATTAAATTGAAATTATTTATTATTTAAATACTGACAACATAATAATAATTAGGGACGAGCTTACGATTAATTGATAGAATTCTATCAAAATTTCAATTCAATTCTTCAATTTTTTATCATAGAAAGATGTGTATCAAATAAATCGATTTTTTTCAAATTTCATATTTTTAAAATATTATTTTTGATAAAAATAAGTGAAATAAAATAAAAACGAAATCTAAATATCAAATACAGAAAAGACTTCACATATTTAAATGTGTTAAAGAAAGTAAGAGATTACAATTACAATTACAATTAGTCAAAAATCACATTTATTCATATATAATAATAAGTATGTATTTATATTGATAATATATAATGTTGAATAATTGTGACATTTAACAATGACTTAAGTTCATTTAATTATCCCCATGAATGACCTTTTCTTTCTAATTTGGATAAATTAATAAACTATATATATGTTTAAATATTTTTGTTTAATCCCTACTATTTTATAGAAATACAAAGATTTTTATTTTTTTTCGTGTCAGATACTTTATTATGAAAAAATCCAAAAGCAATTTGATTTTAAAACAATTATATCTCTCCCTCCCTCTTTTCACTCACACAATCAAATCAGTTATCATATTAATCAAAATTTGAATTTCAAGAGATTGTTCTCTCCAGTAAACTAATTTCATATCTGTAAATATTTTCATCTTCTTCAATTTTCTTCTTTGTTTTTGAACTCCTTCATGTTAAATTCGAATTACCCAAATAGTTACACCTAATACAAATGAAATCTTTGATTCTAATAATATCTAATGGACAAAAAACAAATCTAAAAGGTTACATGATCCTTTAACAATGGCAAATCAAAGTCCAGAGAATGCAAAAGCGAAAAACGATGTACCTGCAGCATCGAAAGCAAAAGATGAAAAACAACGAAAAAAAAAGCAAAAATGTTGTCTGCCCTATCTCAACCTACACTATCCAGGATATGTATTTTGAACCATGTATTTAGTATATATTTATTTTGTTTTAAATTTATGTCTTCCCCTGTTGAACTATTGAATCCACAATATTCAAGGGGAAATTTGTTCAAGATATTATGCAACATAAAAGCGACGGTCTGTAACTATCGAATCAATTTTTCTTTGCTTACATATTTGATTTGTTTTTATAATGTATCTTGTTCTTTTTTGTAGTGACTGCAAAATATTTTTTGTTGTTATTATTGAATTTCTGAGCGATGAAATCAGCATCCCGTCTAATGATTTTCGAAGTGACTATCTTCGTACAAGGTATACAACAATATTATGAAAGTATGGTCTCAAATAAGGCCAAGACGGAATATGTTAGCGAGAATGATGATCCTACAAGGCAGAAGATTGACTACACTCCACCAATAAAAGTTGATCTTGTTAATTCAGAATAGATTTTTGTGTATCGATTCACCGACAGTTCTATGATCTATTGTTTTTAAGATATATTAATTAGTATTGCTTCCCTTTTTGAAGATATGTCTTCTAAATATGAAGAGTTTTTATATTGAAAATTGTTTATTTCGCTTTTCATTTTATTTTCAGTATATTTAATATGTTGTTAAATGTTGTCTCTTATAGCTTATAAGTATAGTATATATCACTATACTAGATATTATATTATTAACAGATACAAAAATTTTAAAAATTTTATTATGTATATGATACACTATTACTTTCAATATAACAAATTTGTATGTATCACAACACCTAATATTATATTTTTATACCTGATACAAATCAGTTAATTTTTAATATATTAGAACCTTATAACATTATGTCTCTATAAATTTGGTATAAAAACACAAAGCAATACAAAATTCACTTAATCATAAATTAACAATAAAAATATATAGGCAGAATTGAAAAACGTAACGTTTCAATTTGTTGAATCAGAATTTAATAAACTAAAAGTATTTTTTAATGTAAACGTTTGTAACAACGGAAAGAAATGTTATAATTTGAGAATTATTATATCTAAACAAATAAAGTACTCCAAAAAAGTATTGATCTAGATTCCTCTTTCAGAAAGAAAGTACAAGTTCTAGATTGAGGCCTTTTTGTCCACATCACACACAACAATTCGTGTTTGATGTTAGTATTTCATCTGAATCTTCTTTCTTTTTTCCCTTAATCTACTGAGCATTCTTTTCTATCTTGGTGGTAAGACAATTTCTTTCAAAACATATTTGGAACCGACCAATCACTTTGTGTGCATTGATTTCATTAGAACTGCATAACACACTAATACATACCTATACTTATGCCAAATATATTTATTATTTAATGTTTATTGTATCATTCCAAAAAATAAAATACACTTCAAGATACATTATTATAATTCGCTCAATAGATCATATATATTCTTATGTTATCGTACATATTAATGTCCCCATAGTTTTACATGTGTTAAATACAAAAAATAATACAAAACACATCTAAATCTATCACAATTGTCCGTTTCTATACATTGATACATTAAAAGAGCAAAGATTTCAAACATATATGATACTTTATAATTATCAACCAATGATACACAAATCTAAACACCTTACACATACAATGCAATACCCAATACATAAAATGCAACCTAATTGTGAATATAGTTTGCAAATATTTGTTTATCATGAAATAGTAACAAAAAAAATTCAAAAAAAAAACAAAGAAAGTTATATGATCCGTGTATTACAAGATAATTTGTTCACATACCTTTTATTAGCAGATCTTTTAACTCATCTGCAATGGCGGAAATAAGGTTCACAAATAAAATAATTTCCTCAATCACTATTCCATCACTTCTGTATCGTTCGTACCTAACATCACTTTCTCATATTGTCGAATTCCTTAACAATATCGAAACATTCATTATGAATCTTCACAAAATTTCGCTGCAAATTTTCTTGAATCAAGTTTTTGCAGTTTTTTGGAAGAAAAGGGAGACCTAATTTGAAATTTTAATTTCATAGTTATGTTATCTTTTAGGGATAAACTGATTGATAGAACCATTTTTGGGACAGAGTGATTGGTAGAAGAAAGAAACGTGCGCTTGATTTGTGGGATTCAATTATATTTTCTGTTTTTAATCCCTTATTTAGTGCAGTAAATTGATAACAAAAGAAAAAAAATTACAACACACCTTCAAACCTTAACGTTCTTGGAAAAATTTAGCTCGACATTCCTCTGCATTATTGTCACGCAAAATCCAAGCTCCTACAATTAAAAAAAAAAAATTAAAAAGAATAAACATGTAAATGATGTTTGGACCGAAAGGAGAAATTATATTTATATATGAAAATATTAAAATGAAGGGAAGGTAAAAAAAAAATTTGTAATTGATATGAAATTATAAGGCTTAATTGCTAATACTTAATAAAAAAATAAATGTGTTGAAACTTGTCATAATTTAAAATTTAAAATTGAAGAAGTGTTTTTTCTAAAAAAAAATTTATAAATAAAAGTAGTACAACAGAAGAAAAAGGAAAGGTAGTAAGAATTAATAGTATTAGTGAAATATTTAAAAGAAAATTGTCTTTAATGTTTTGTAAGTTTAATGGCAATAAATTAAATGAGATAGATTGATATAAAAAATAATAAAAGAAAATGCACATTGGAGAAGAGATAGATAAGATATATTTAATCTTTAAAAAATAATAGAAACAGAAGGTATAAAAAGAGCACATCTATGTTAATAAAGAAAAGAGATAAATAAAACATTTTTAATTTTAAAAAAATAGAAATAGGAGGTATAATTATAATAATATTTTAAAAAATAATTGAAATAGAAGGAGATAATAAAAACTAAAATAAAAAATCATAATAATAAAAACTTTTTTTTAAAAAAAAAGAAGGTTGAAAATGACACAAGGAAAAAAATATAATAAAAATAGAACTTTACGTATTTAAAAAATAATAGAAATAGAAATATGATAATAAAAATTAAAATAAAAAATTATAATAATAAAAACTTAAAAAAAAGTTGAAAAACTACGTAAAGAAAATAAATATAATAAAAATAGATTCTTACGTTCAGCCATTTGTAGCCTTTTGAAATTCATTAATTTTAGGGAGGTATAGTATTAATTAACTAATTAATAGCAGCGTATATATGTATGTACATATAATATTATTGTGTAGAAAATAGATTTAAAGCCCTAAATTATTTTTAAAAAATAAATAAATATTGAATAAATTGGAGGGCTAAAGCTGATGTTAATTGTAAAAATTAGACAAATCACATATTCTAAGGGACAAATTGCATTTTATCCCTATTGTATCCATATTTATCAAAATCCTTTTTTTAGAGTAATCTGGATACTTAAAATAACATAACGATACTTAAATTATAGCGGGTGGATATTTTAATTATTTGTTTGTTTTTAACAGTTACAGCGCAATAAAAGGGATGAGAATTATCCCACAATTCATGTTGACGTTTAACAAATTAAGCGTCTAATCTGCATAAACATCATGTACTAATTTATCTCATTATTGAATTTCAAATATTGAAAACTTCAAATTGTGAATCGAAAAAAAAAACGAGCTTATTTAAAAAAAATTTGAAACACAATTTGTGAAGATTCAAAAATGAATATTTTGATCTTGTTACGACATTATGGAATATGGGAAAGTGTTGTTATATATGAGCGATACAAAAGTGATGGGATAGCTTTCATGAATCTTATTTCAGCAATTTCAGCTGAGCTGGGTATTGATGAATCGAAAAAAATATCGAGATTAAATATGTTGTTGAAGATATGGGTTTAAATTGTACATAGAAATTAAGAAACACGAGGTTGGATTCGGGACGTATCCTCTAAGCATATATACTTTAGATAAAGGTGTTGAAGAGATACTGAATTTCGATGCAACAGGTGTCATCGTGTGTGTTGAAGAGATACTAAATTCTTGATCATTATTTTTTTTTCTTGTTTTATGCTTGATGTGTAATAATGTTTCTGGATATTATTAATTGCTAATATGATTTGAACTTTTTCATTTGATGTGATTAAAACCATGTGAATGTTTCAAGCTACAAAATGTATATTGATACTAAATATATTGAATTTTGACTGTATTATATGAAGTTTAAAGAAATTGACAAATTTATAACTTGTTTAATCTCATTTACATATAATAGTAAATATATAATGTATCTTATAACAAAATTTTGTTATCCAATGGTAAATATATAATGTATCTTGTAACAAAATTTTGTTATTCAATGCAAACAATAAGCGATACTAAATATATACAAAGTAGGATATGATTCAATATGCTGAACAATACTCAATATATTTATTACATGATTTTGTATTAATTGTTAAAGATACACAAATTTATTTTTTGATAATAAAATATTTATCATATACTTAATAATATTATAGATTTTGTGTATCTGATTGTAATATTGTATCATACATTTTGATTTACTGGAAAACTCGATATTTGGAGTAAATTATTTTATATCAATTTGTGTAACAATTGCGTAAATGTAGTATCAGGTATACTTTGAACGAAATTTATATGATATCATCATTTATTTTGTAAATCTTACTTTTACAAAATAATTTATATGTATTGTTAATTAACTTATATAATTAAAGATAAAAAGTTGACAAAATTATAATTAATACTAATAATAATATTTTTTTCTTTTTCATTTCAACTTACACCCTAATTAATAAATAGTAAAAATAATTAATTAATTAAAAAACAAAGGAACATTTCTGTCTTCTCCCCATCTTCCCTGCAACTATTCATTCTTTACCCACACCCACCCCCTCCACCTTTCTCTCTTAACATCTCCAATTCTCCAATTCTTTTATGATATTGATTTCTTTTTTTTTTCAAATAATCCGACGAAATTTTATTATTTTCGTTGAAAATATATTTTAGCGGGTCTGATTATTTTTTTTTCTTGTAAGTGTAATAAATGATCATCAGACAATAGGCGAAAGGTTTTAAATCTTAATTAACGCTATTAGAATGATAGATGAATGAGGGGTAAACTTAGACAGGGATCAATGATATAATATCGACACCGATGAAAGGATAAAATTCGAGAAAGGGAATGATTTACATGTGGTTGAAGTGCAGCAACCCAATAGAAAGGAAAGCAAGATCCGACGGAGAAGAAGAAGGGTTGAGGCAAATTTACTGGTGGCTGAGGCGTAGTAACAAAGAAAATACGTTCGCCGAAAAGAAAAAAAAGAATGAGAGTGGAGGGTGGAGTGGGGTGGGGTGGGGTGGGGGGTCAACTTAACATAATATTTTGTTTTCTAAAAATTGTTTTGGAATTATTTGAAGAGTTTATAATTTTTTTGATTCAATTGTCACGTGTCAATATTGTATTGGTCTATTTTTCATGTATACACGCATGTTTGTGCTTTTATTAATTATCATTTTGTGTTAAATAGGTATAGATTTGTTAAGATTTAAGTGTTCAATAGGTACTAGCCTTAGTTGAGGTATCTAATTTGATTATACGTCAGATTTGATTGAGTATAACATGAGGAAAATTGAGTGTCCAACTCCTTTTCACGGTAAAAAATTAATTCTTAGTTTCCCCCTTTTTGATTTTATTGTATTGTTGGCAAATTATATCTAGCTGAGATAAGTTGTATAGCAACTTCCGAAATAAATTAAGAAATATTATAATACTAAACTTATATCCAATTGAAAAATATGAATTGAAAATCAACACATAGAATAAAAGTTTTATCAAAGTTAAGGCAGTTTAATCCCAACATGAGAACAATTAAGACCAACAGACATACAAATTTCCAGATACATTCTGAAATATACAACAATAACAAAATAAACAAACGAAAACATAAAAACAATAACAATAACAAATAAACTAAAGAAATCTTCCGTGTTTGTGACAGTAAAAGTAGTAGTAAAATTTGGACAAACAGAGCAACATAGTACTTGTTATCCAAATTTCTGGGATGAAGATATCTTTGTGACAGTTGGACTCGACTTTGCTTTGAAGACGTATAATATAATCAGACATCCTAATTGTTGGCTCTTCCTCCTCAGTAGCAATGACTTCTTGCACATACTCCATCAATAGCTCTCCTTCCGCCACCATTTCGGCATGTGTTCTTATCAAACCAGTCATAATCCTGTTAAGATTCCTTAATTCACGTGTGATCGATCGAGATAATCGCAGATAGTTTTGGTATATTGAATACAACACTGAAATAATCATTACTAACGCAGTGACACAATGAAGATCATTTCTAAAGAAAATCGATATGGCTCCAAAAAGAGTAGCCAATATCATATTTCCATATTTTTGTTCCAGTAATATGTCAATTTCTTTACCTGACTTTGAAGAAATTTTCAATTTGATTTTGCATTTGGGTTTCTAGAGAGGTCAACCTCTCTAAATATGAAATTGAAACAAATTATTCACTAGTGAAGGTCGTTCTCACAAATATAATACTTCTAACTAATCTAACAAAATGTTATATTTGGACAATTAAAATTAGTCGAATAGTTATAAACTAATCTAACTAATAGTCTGATTGGGCCCATAATTCGGCATGTGTTCTTATCAAACCAGCCATAATCCTGTTATGATTCATTAATTCACGTGTGATCCACCAAAAAAATCGCAGATAGGTGATGTCTATTGAATACAACACTGAAATAATCATTATCAACGCAGTAACACAATGAAGATCGTTTTTAAAGAAAATTGATATGGCTCCAAACAGAGTAGCCAATATCGTATTTCCATGTTTTTGTTCCAGTAATATGTCGATTTATTTACCGATTTTGGAGAAATTTTCAATTTGGTTTTGCATTTGGGTTTCTAGAGAGGTCAACCTCTCTAGATATGAATTTGAAACAAATTCTTCACACAAATATAATACTTCTAACTAATCTAACAAAATGTTTAATTTGGACAATTAAAATTAGACGAATAGTTATAAACTAATCTAACTAGTAGTCTGATTGGGCCCATAAAAAATTAATAAACATGATATTTATATATATATAATTCGGCATGTGTTCTTATCAAACCAGCCATAATCTTGTTAAAATTCCTTAATTCACGTGTGATCGACCAAGACAATCGCAGATAGCTGATGTATATTGAATACAACATTGAAATAACTATTATCAACGCAGTGACACAATGAAGATCGTTTTTAAAGAAAATCAATTTGGCTTCTAATATGTCGATTTCTTTACCGTAAGTAAGTAAGCTATTCATTTATATTTAATAAATATCACTTGAAAATTAAATATTATTAAGAACATGGAGTGTAAGGATATAGTTGGAGAAACATATTATTTTTATCTTAAATTCGTAATGAGACACTTATTCTAAAATAAAAGGAAATAATAAGTTTTTATATGTTTGAAAAAAATAATTGATCTACTAAGTTAAGTTATATACGTTTGAAAAAATAATTCTAATATCTCAAAAGAAAGTATTCATATTATTAGATGATTCATTCCTTAATTTCTTTGCTAATAATTCTTTAGTATATAAAAATAATATTCTAACGTAACTACAAATAGTTACTATCTCCGTCTATATTTAATTGTCATGGTTTCTATTTTTAAAGTTCAACTATAAGAATTTTGACTAACATTTTAAGATGTATTTTTTGAGCATATTGATATGCAAAATATTGTAATTTATAGTACTTTTCGTATAATTTTTTAATATCGTTATTATTGAAAATATCAAATTAATGCAATCTAATTTAATTTTGAAAATTAGTCAAATTGACTTTTGGAACGCAACGTGACGAATAAAAGTGGACGAAAAAAGTATATAATTAGGTCAAGTAATGTTCAATGAAGTTGTAGATTCATGTTTTGTTACTATATAATAATTTATGGTTGAGATTCATTTAAATTATGTAATCCTAATAATAAATTTAAATTATATACTCATCTTAATAATACAAACAACAAAGTTGTCAACTATTTTTATTTTAAAAAAATATCAAATAAAGCAATTAAGTGTATTCAAGATAATATTTTTTTTAAAAAAATTAAGATTGACAGATATGTGGATCGAGAGTTGACGATAAGACAAAATTGATAATGCAAATACTTTCAATCAAGTATATTAAATTTTCTTTTTCAATCTTAATGTTTTTTTTAAAAAAATATTAGTTTGAGTATACACTTAATTGTTTTATTTAAAAAATAAAAATAGTTGACAACTTTGTTGTTTTTATTATTACGATGAATATATAATTTAAATGAATCACAATAATAAATAATCATATAATACACCTCACATGAATCTATAAGGTCATTGAACATTACTTAACCTAATTATACTTGACTGAATCTTTGTCCTTATTTATTGGCTATTAATATTTCTTTCTATTAATAACCCATTTAAATATGAGGTGAGAATTAATTATTTGATAAGTACGCATCATTAATATTATTTTATGCAGACTACAGAGAGAGCATAAAATAGAGCAAATAATGCACTATCTATTTGACAAACATAATATTTAGTTGGACGACTATTTAAATTATTTTTTAATTATAAATTCAGAATCAATTACTAATAGAAATGGACATAAAGATCAAAATTAGATATATAATTCTAATAAAATAAAAATTTAATCAACTCTCTAAATTTTAACCGATCTTTGTGGAAGCTTAAAGAGCCTACTAAGATTTTGTTCAACAAACGATGTCAGATGATTGGTTGATCTCTCCTTGAAATCCAAGAAAAGTTTGAATTTATATACTCCTTACGTCCCTTGTTACTTGTCCACTTTTGATCAGCACACTTATTAAGAAAATAATTAATGACGTAGTAATTTATCATTTTACCCTTATTAATTATGAAGTAGATGAAAGGTTCTATATTTTCAAATTAATTAGTCATTTAATGGAGGATATAATAAATAAAAAAATTGTCCTTTCTTGAGTTGTCAAAAAAGACAGGTCATTAGGGACAACTATAAAAAGAAACATTAAATTACATGAACTGATAGATTTTAATAAATAATTACTAATTTTAGCAACTTTTAATTTATTACCAATTATAGTAATATTTTGTCAAATCTGCAATATGTATTAAAAGTGAATTACGTATACAATATATATAAATTATATATGAATTATAATTATTTTTTAAATATATCATACTTGTTTGGTAAAAATTGACACATTGTATTACAGATATATTAAAATGTGTGATAAATGAATTATCTAACAGTAGAATTTGTATTATATGTAAATAAAAAAAATATTAAAAATATGAATTGAACTTATATTATAAATGAATTAAAAGTGATCAAGTAAAAAAAAATATTATTATAAATAATAAATATTTTTTTATTATAATATATTTACGTAAGTTTTCGAAAGATATGTACTTCTATTACATATAATTTTTTACGATTATGACCACTTCAAAGTTGTCAAAATTTTGTCTTTAAATGTAAGATAATGCCAAGTTGTATATAATTAAAACCTAAGAAATAATTACAGATAACTATTGTATAATTTATAATTATGATTCTCAATTAATGACACATAATTCAAGATGTTGTATAAAATGACCACCCTTCTATCTTTCTTTATTAAAAATATTAAATTTTTGCTTATTATGATAGTTTTCAAACCCATTATGCAATTTACTAATCTGTATAATTTATATTGATAGTATAAAATAATTATCTTGCTAATGTATATTCTTTTTCATCTCAAATAAAATGTTATTTTTTAAAAATCATATTTCATGCATATAACGGAAAATAATACTCCGTCCATCTCATATTGATTTAACATGTTCTAAACCCTGCCACATGAGATTTCAAGTACAAGTAATTGTTTACGCTAAAAGTTTTTTGGTCTTCACGGAGTAACATTTAATTTAACTAAAATTTTCCAAATCCGAAAAATTAGTTTCCTTTCACATTGTAAATCGTACTATCCAAAATAGTGAAAATGAAAAGTGTTTGATAATATTTCATTCCTTGAACGCTCATGAATAGTAGAACAAATGAAACGTTAACTACTAAACCATAGATTACTCGTTTTTTTTTCTAGCTAAAGTTGCGACAGCTTCGAATTAAAGGAGAATAAGGATATTACGGAAAGAAAATTCTCAAAAATCTAAAAATCGTAATCCCTTTTAGAGACCAAACAGCTTCAATCTCGATCATATATGTCAGAAAAAGATTAAAAACCACAAAATCGACACTTATTTTGAAACGGAGAAAGCATACGATTAAATAAAGAATAAAAAAAGACAAAACAAGCATCTTCTTAGGACAAAATAGTGCTTTGGCATTTTTGAGGAACCAAAAGCTTTGGTCATCTGTCAACATTGCTGGCAAAAGCAGAGGATTAGTTTAGTTATCCTAAAAATTTATTGGGAGAAGAAAAAAAAAATCTTTCCTTTTATCTTTATTTGTCCAATATATTAAAAATAAAATTAATTATCCTAACTTTTCTTATTCAAATAATTAGTAATCACACCTTTATTTATTATTTGTAGGAAAAAAGACAAATATACATTCAAACTATCGTAAATGGTATGCAGGTATCCTCCTTCATACTTTTGAGACATTGGTGCCCATGTCAACCAAAAACTAGAGTATATATGTCCTTTCACTCTAACGAAAGACTAAATCGAGACACATAACGCAATCTCATCCGTCGATAAATGTCGGATCGACGGACAGGATTACGACACGTGTATTTCCGTTAGTATAAAGGATATATATATTCTAATTTTTAAACGACAGGAGCATCAATGTCCCAAAAGTATGAGGGGAAGTATTTGCATACCATTACAATAATTCGGAAGTATATTTATCCTTTTTCGCACTATTTTTTAAACAATATGCCAAGTCTGGACAAGTAAAGATCGACGGACGGAAGGAGTAATCTTTAATAAAGTCTAGATTTGTTTTGTCTCCATTTCTTTAATATTTTTTTCTAAACAAATGCAAACAACATGCTTTTCAGCATATTACAATCTGTAAAGAGAGAAACAAAATCATTGTCTTAAAAACAATATTTTGGCTATCATTTCATTTCACAAAAATCTCTCAAAATGGCTTCTAAAGTTGTTTGTTTTCTTTTACTGCTAACTCTCACAACTATTTGTAAAAGTAAATCTTGTCATCCAAATGACTTAAAAGGTCTTCAAGATTTCAAGTCTGGGATTCATACAGACACTTCTGGTAGACTAAGTAAATGGATTGGCCGCGATTGTTGTAAATGGGAAGGTATACTTTGTAGTAATTTAACTAAAAGAGTTGTAAGTATAAGTCTACCAGGTCTCTATACTTCAGATGATGCACCAATTCAATCTGTTATGGAAGGGGAATTGTCACCTTCAATCACACTAGTCAATTATCTTGAAGTTATCGATATAGGTGATCTTACTGGTATAACGGGGAAAATCCCTTCATCGATTGGTTTACATCTATCGAATCTCAGAAAACTCAACTTATGTAGGAGCAAGTTTACTGGTGCATTACCAGAAAGCATTTGTGAGTTGTCTAAACTGGAAGAATTGTATCTCCAAGAGAATGGTTTTTCGGGATCTCTTCCCGAGTGTATAGGAGGTATCAAGAATCTAAGAAGAATGGATGTACATTCTAATAAACTTTCTGGTGTCATTCCTGAGTCTATAACAAAGTTGAAAAAACTCGAAAGTTTGTGCCTTCAAGAGAATTTCTTGACAGGTAATATACCAGAAAACATTGGTAATATGCAAGAATTGAAAGAGGTTGATATGTCTAATAACACGTTAACGGGGATAATCCCTCGTTCTATTTCTAGACTAAAGTTTATGTCAGTGCTTTACCTGAACTCCAACCAGCTCGAGGGGGACATACCGTTGCCTTCAAAGCCTGGGGAACTGTCTTCTCTCAGCTTTGTAAGACTGCAGAACAATCGGCTTAGTGGAACGATACCTTCGTCTATTGGCTACTTGACATCCCTTCAGAGAGTTTCACTTGAAAACAATCAGCTAAACGGTTCTATTCCTTCTAGTATAGGTAATTTAAAGTCACTAGAAATGTTATATCTCAGTTACAACCAATTATCTGGTCAGTTGCCAAGATCAATAGGCGGGATTTCTGAGCTTCTTTACCTGAGTATATCTCATAACATGATTGAAGGACCGTTACCTCGTGAAATTTCTTCCCTTTCAAATCTTCAATCGCTGGATCTTTCATTCAACCGTCTGAATATGTCAACCATTCCCAAGTGGCTCATGCAGTTGCCATCACTATCGCGAATTTACTTGGCAGGATGTGAAATTCATGGTGAAATTCCAGATTACATACCAAAGTCATTGTTAGAACTAGACTTGTCAGCTAACCATCTTTCAGGAAGGATACCAGCTTGGATTGGCAGCTTTTCGAAGATGTATTCATTAAACCTTTCAAAGAACAAGTTCGTGTCTGAGATTCCTTCAACTGTCATGAATCTCGACATTCTGGGAGTGTTAGACCTTCACTCAAACAAGCTAGAAGGCAGTGTAAATGCAGTTTTCCAGATAAAGAGCAGGTTTGCACAAGGATCATTGACATATCTAGATCTGTCTGATAACAATTTCTCAAGTGGTGTCGAGCAGATTGGCATGGGAGGACAACAACATATCCAACACTTAAATTTATCGCGTAACTTTCTCAAAGGTAGATTACCAACCTCTGTAGGAACATTGAAAACACTACAGACTTTGGATCTCAGTTACAATGGATTAGGAGCTAACCTGCCAACATCTCTGGCCAACGTGACCGTTCTGGAGAGACTGATGCTGCACAAAAATCAATTCACTGGCAGAATCCCTGAGGAGTTTTTGAAGCTGAATAAACTGAAAGAATTGAACCTTTCAGATAATCTTCTTGAAGGAAAAATACCTTATGGGAAGCCATTTCTTGATTTTCCGCAGAGTTCATTCTCTGGAAACAGAGGTTTATGTGGGAAACCACTTCTTCCCTGTAAATCTTGAGCTTTAGTTGCTCTTCACATAATTTTCAATATAGAGGATCAAACTGCTCATGCAATTCTTTGCTTCAACTGTTAATGCAACTCTCTGCTACCTAATCACTACACACATATAGCAAGTAACGTATAATTCATGATAAGTAGCCAGATATAACAACATATCCTGAGTAATCCCTCGAGTAAACAAGTGGGGTCTACAAAGGGTAGGATATACGCAAACCTCGCTCCTATCTTTGTGAGGTAGGGAGGCAAGAAACAAACTTTACACAAACAGTACAAGTATATATAATTTTGGCGATAATCCAAACACAATTCCATTGCAAATGAAAACCTTCCCCTCACAGCAAACATTCGTATACAAGAACACAAGCACTAAAAGTATCCGACTTGGTGAAAATCAACAAGTGTGCCCTACACATATGAAGAGCTTTTCCACCCTCACGTATTGTCATTTACGATGAGAACACTTAAAACTCATGTTGCTGAAAAGTAATTGAACAGATTTCTTAATTATCAAACAAAAAGAATGAATTAGAATCGGTTCCATTAACTGTATCTCAATGTTGTCCATGAATTCATACACATATATAGCTTTATGTAAGCTATTGATTTGTCCAGAACTCATGTCATAAAACGCTAGGTGGCATACGAGTTGGCCCCAAACAGGCAAGTTCAAGGAGGATCTGTATGGTGATCTGAATGTGAGAATCATCCTTAACAGTTCCCGTTGAACCTGCTACACTCTTAATCTTCCTGACATTGAAGATTTTGATAGTCGGGGATAAAATGAGACAGACAGAGATAGGAACCAAATGCGAGGGACAACTGAACTTCTCTAAGTTACTTCTTTATTTGCAATGTCTGTGCAGTAGCTAATTCAAAGGGCTCTCTATTCCAACCCCAGTTGCTGATAATTCGCATAGTCAATTTCATTTAACCGTACACAACATAAAACCTGCTCCGGCAATTCTTCAACTTTGTTTCCCTGTTTGGAAAGTGGTAAAAGACGTTACCTAGATGGAAAAAATGATTTCCAAGGAAAGAAAAATAATGGAACGTTTGAGACAGATACTTGCCTGAATTGTTAGCCCAACATCCAAGCAACAGAGCTTTAGTCTATCTAGGAATGTTTCAAAACCCTTCCTAGAGATGTAACTGAATCTATGCATATCTATGTCAATCTCAAAGTAATTCTCTCCCTGCAAAAAGATCATTAACAGCCGAAGTAAGAATCAAAAGACGTTCAACACCTAGTCATATATTTCTTTCTCAATGCAGAAAACGGGCAACAGTCTAGATGTATGCGAACTAAAACAATTTTTCATAAATTTCAGATCGAAAAATATAAGTGAAGATATCTTATGCTTCCGTAACCGTAACAAATGCAAAGTAAAACCAATAAACTATGCCTACTTGTATGGTCTAAAGAAACATAATGCAAGAAAACAATATAAGTCCACAGGAAAAAAACTAGTACGTTCAGATGAGAAGTTAAAATTCGAGATTAAGTCATGCAAAGAAATTATATTTTATAGAGTTAAAGAGTGCCTAACATGATTTGCGACAAATAGTTGGTCCATGTTTCATCAGTCATTCTAGAAACAACTTTTAGTTCATTCAGTAATCTTTGTTGAAATGTAAACTGCTTTATTATCCTAGTCCCTGTGGAACAGTCTTAATTTACTACTGGACACACCAGATAATTTGAGGACGTTTCCCAGTTCAAAACAGCATGTTTTCCTTTTCCCAAAAACTAAATGTTAGAAGGGAATGACAGGGACATTTAATAAATTTGAGTAAAACATATTCCAATTTGAAAAGAACCAAAGTTTGCAAAAATTTACCTTGTAAAACTCGTGTTGAGGACGTGATAGAACAGGTTTTTCATTGTAGGCATGCATAAGCTTCCTCTCTGCTGCACTTAATGGGAGTTCCTCCATATTTGCTACACGACCTAATATCTTCAATCGTTCCCTAAAGGGTGCAGTATGTTCAACAGGAAAAGCCTTCACTTTTTCCACTTCATCGTCAATCAGTCTCTGTCCAAGATAAGACAAGGTGAAGAAAAGTGAAAATTAGTTCAAATAGGAACTCGATTGTTTGCAAATAAAAAATAAAAAATCTGACTCAAGTAAATATGATGGCCACTCATGAAATATGGAAGACATGAATCATGACAGAAAGCTATAAAAGACGTAGTGAATATGACACAACACTTCAAAGGATGTATAAGCAAAAGTAGATAGAACTGCAAATGAAATGGGAAAAGATGATAGTATCATATGAAGAAACCATCACTGCAAGAGAGGGACTTGAAACCAATCATACACGGAAAAAGAAAAAGAATACATATGAGAAAACATGAGCTCTCAAACATACCTTGATACTCTCTTGAAAATGAAGAGGAAGTTCCTTGGCGTAACTTTCTGAAAGCTTAAAATACAAGACAAAACTCATCCCTTCACCATCAGTTTCACTTTGAAAAATTGCAGTTGGATATAATGGGATCTGCAGAAGAAAAATAGTTCTGCAACATGAGGGAATAATTAAATATAAAGCAGCTAATGCTACGATTATTGAAAATTACAATAGTCTAAAGTGGCTAATCCCGAGAATACACATTAACGAAGTAACCAGTGATGTCTTCATGGGTACATTTAATTTCAACAGCAGAACATCAGAAAGGCTGAGTTGACTGTTAATGAGAGGACTTTGGGAAATTGAAAAACCAAAAGAAAAAGGCAAGGTTAAGAGTGCTATGAAATGGCTAAAGATACATGACATAAATGACTATTTAAATAATGGAACTTTGTAAGATTAGGAGTTTAGGACACGCCATGAATAAAGTAGGATTAGTGGTTATTGGTTACACTACATTCATTACTCAAACTGCCCCATGAGGGGACCATAAAGTACTATCAATCGACACCCTTTCATACAATGTAAAATGATTCAGCAGAATACTTTCTACTTTGAAAATAAAAATGAATTGCATCTATAGCATGGAGACATTACCTATCTTTAATTAAAAAGTTACACAGACAGACTTAAAATGAACAAAGCAGATAACATTTACAACAACTTTCAGGACCTTGAAAGCTTTTATGGAAGTTAGATCAAGAAAAAGACGACATAAATACTCATTACTATGATTTCAAAAACCAATCATACCTGAACATTCACAACAAGGATGGGAGGAAGTGTTCCAGATTGTTCAATGAAAGGAAGTTCCACAAGTCGGGCAATATGAAATATTTTTCTCTGGCTTAAAAATACATCAACTCCAAAAGGATAATATGCTGCATAATTTGGAGCAAACACCTTCTTTTTATCCCTGCACAAAAGAATATGTGTGCAATGAAATACCTTATACAACACATGAACTAGTGCAGTGGCAGCAGGCACATATAGATATGCATGTGGATGATTATCATATAGATGCAGTGAGGTTTTATATGATAAGAGACATCTTTATCTATTTTTTGCATGTAGCTGTGTGCATGTGAGTGCTAAGAGAGGGAACACTTTACCTGAAGTAGTTTTCTCCTCGAACCCTGAAAGTGCCCGGTTCAATATGGGACCAACTATCAGCCATTTTCTTCTCCAACCGGCAAACTGGTACTTGGGCACCAGCTATTGGTCTTTGAAGCAGGGCTTTAGATGAAACTGTACCACAGAAAAAGATAAGAGTCAGTTTGTTTTGCCTCAATTCCCTGATCTGTTTAGCAGTTGGTGTGTACACCTCCCATCTCCAAATTAAAATCTAGAGTGCAACTTCTCATGCTCAACATTGACTTATGATGCAAAATTATGCACTTACTCTGATCATAGTTACTCCGTTCCTCATCTCTTTCTTTTTCTGATTTTGCTAGTTAGTGTAATAGAGCAAGATCAACGAATATTCTACACTCTTTTAGAAAATAACTCAATAATTTACACCCCCAAAAGCAGATTACTAAGATGAAAAGCTCACAAACAATGTTCCCCAAGTCAATAGAGGAGTAACTGTATCATCTCTCACATCAAATGCACCAAATATCCTCCATTTGGATTCTGCATTAACAAATGACATCCCTGAAATATCCCACATCCACGCTGCCCCGTGAAATCCTTTTTATTGTAATGTTCAATGCTAAGTCTGATATCTTATTACTTATAAGGGGTGTTGATAAAACAGAATGTTGCATACATGCGTAACATCGTACTAGTCTATGATCATCTTTTAACTTTACAACAAAGGCCGCGTATTAAGGTATTCATCCACCTGCAGCAGTTCAGACTCATCTACTCTCGGCATAAAGTACACAGCGTTGAGCTCATGTGGATTCTAGATAACATTTGGTCTTCAAAATTTCAGAAAGGGAAGGAGCATTAAACCCAACTGAAATACACACAACATAAAATCTCTTAACAGCAGCATCAGAACAGGTTTTCTATACCCAACACTTTTTTTCAATGCCTCATACTTCAGTAACTACACTTCCACACAAACTTCGGAGCACTTTGCTTATTAATCCTCAAAAACCTACTTCAGTTATACCTTGGAAAGAAGATAAACAGCTCAAACATTGTCCATGTTTGTCTGCAAGTAATATTTTTAGGAGAGCTGAAGATAATTTCCAAATAATAGTTCTTGTTGGCATCAGATGGGACAAAGTTTTGGCGGTAAGATGATAATAGTTGAATATAACAAGTTCTCGTTGGAAGAAAAAAAAATCACCACAACAATATTAAATCTTGCAATAGGCTAAGGTCAAAAAAGCAATTCATGAAATTTCTTCATTCTTGCACATTGTTGATGAAGCATAAGTCAGTTGACTCATTTGTGCAATTGATAATATTACTGTCTTCAATAAAATCTTACCTTATCAAAAAACTAGTTCCAGAATGCACTAACAATTATTAGGAACACTTGACAATTAGACAGAGAAACTCAATCACTCGGGGATGCACATGCACAAACATTGCACTGAAGCATCTAGGCTTAGATTGGAAGCGGAAAAGAGTAGACATAGAAACTTACGTAAAGCAGCAACAGGATTTTCTTCTTTCCATTTGAAAGGAAGTTTTATAGCAGCTTTCTTCTTTGCACTTGGAGAACTAGCGCTAAGAGAGTGTCTCTTCTCAACTGGTGCAACAGTGGATGCAAGACAGGGCAAACAGTTGTTTGAAAGAATTCCACAGTTATCCAACAAGCCATCCTCCCTTCTACTGCTTCCATTAGCAGAGGAAGAGATCTCATCAAGGAACACAGGTTGTACCTCACTGTGAGGTCCATCAAGTCTCATTTTTGAGTCTGCATCTTTTGGACGCAACATACTGCTTGGGTTGATTGACGTTTTAGCTGAACCACTGTCAGAGCTACAAGCAGGATTGCTTGTTGATAGTTCTCCTTGCCTCAGCAGGTCGGAGGATAACCTGTGGTGGGCATTGACATCAACATCCCCATGGTGGACATCTGTTGCTGAAGCAACACTAGTCCGCCCACAATCAGAGCCATTGAGTGAAAGCACATCTGCAGAATAGTGTGATTAGATTTCTATTCTTAAATTCACAGCATGTCATTTTCCCAACTGCAGTTAGAATGTATAAACTGAAATGAAAAAACCATACCATCAGCAACACTCTGGAAATCTTCATCACTGCCATCAGATTCAAATCTTGCAGAAGAATCAAACCATGCTTCTTCAGTACTTCCTGTTATTGCATTATACAGTAGCACAAAATGTTAGAAAAGGCTAGTTCCAATGGTTTATTCACTACAGAGTATTCCGCTTTAGATTGGACAGACAGAAGTATAACATGAAGCTAAACTATGAAAAGTATCCCTCCCAGGAATGATTGGAAGGTAAATGAAGATGTGATATAGATGATATTCATCATGATCTAAACGACGCCTGCTTAGTTCCAGTTTCAAAGGAACATTGTGGATTTTAGGATAAGTGGAAACATTGCAAGGATATTAACAACTTCCGGTTATTTAGCATTGTATAAAATAGATAAAACGAACCATCAATTTTTATCATAAGAAAACAACATGTGTCTTTGTTTGGGACTTCAACTGGTACAATTACCCCCAAGCATACAGATAACCTCAGTATATTTCTAACTTCCACTAATCACATTGTCTCTTTTGACACAAAGAATATGCTACTATTCAATTCCTTATGTTATACTCAAACTACTGCGTTTAATTTAGATATTCGACCTAAAAGAAGAGAAGTGACTTAAAAATTAAAGTTCTTAGGGAGCCAAGTTTTGTTAACTCAATTATGTAACAATGTTATGGTTTAAGACAAAATTAAAAAACTGAGTAGTCAAGTGAAGGATAGCCTACTGGTAAGGACCCTCTACCTCAAAGTTGGGCGGGCGTCTAAATCACAAGGGAGCAAAGTGGTAACGGAAAATGTTGGAGAATTTGAGGGAGTAGGATTTACCGTATACAATTTCAAAAAAGACAGCACATAACCATGTTTGGCAGTAGGCATAAAGTAAACTCAATCCAGAAGACTACACTAATGAACCTAGAATAAGCTATATAAAATTCCTAATGAGTAATTATCCCAATTCACTTCATTCAAGAAACAAATTGTTGAAGAAAATCGCCAGCTCCATTCAGGTGCATGACAATTTAAGATACCAAAGGTAAATGAGAGTTATAGCTATATCTCATCCAAAGAAGAAAATCTAATGCCTTCCTCAACAATTTGGCATCACCTCCTCATCTTTCCAGTTGTTATATACAGCAATATATAATGTGCATTGCGATTTAGAGTACCAAACCATACACATAAATCGATTTGTATGGATGCAGAGCATAGAAAAAAAAACTGCCAAAACAGTTCCTTTTCATTTCCCTCTTCCTCCTCCTTCTCTATAACGGTGTCGGCGCATCACCTGCTACTTTTACGCCATTAAAACATATTAGCACATTCTCTTCAACTGAACCACTTCTTTAGGCTCTCCCTAGGAACAAACCACTCCACCCTCTCCTATTTAGCAATATAAGAAAATACAACAACAAAAACACATCCCATGTGATCCCACAAGTGACTCAAGTGAAAAACGGCAGTGAAGAAAGCATATCAACTAATAAAAAACAATAACAACAACAAAAATGAGCTACTCCAAAGAAAAGTTGATTTTTTTTCCTTCAAAAAGCATCTAACCAAACCTCCAAAGAAAAATGCACCCCACCAACCTCCATATCTCCAACCTTCAATTCAACTTAACCAAAACAAGTCAAGAAATCAAACTCCAAAAACACAGATTAGTTTCACTCTCCACCAACATTAGCAGATTAAAAATTTGATTGTGTTAGATTTCTAAATTACTCACACACCTAACAGCTATTATATCAAAAAACTCAATTTTCTTCTCGATTCCAATTTTCTTCAACAGAGAAAGTAACTTTCAATAATCACAATTACATTGATTTTTTCTCAAATGCTCACTCAACTAAACTTATTATATCAAAAACTCAAACTTTCTTCATGAATCCAAATTTCCTCAACAAAGAAAGTAACTTTCAATAATCACAAACCTCACTCATGACTCAACTAATAGTTATCGTATCAAAAACTCGACTTTCTTCTCGATTCCAATTTTTTTCAACAAAGAAAGTAACTTTCAATAATCAGAACTACATTGAAATTTTCTCAAATGCTCACTCAAATAACCATTATCATATCAAAAACTCAAACTTTCTTCATGAATCCAAATTTCTTCAACAAAGAAAGTAACTTTCAATAATCAAAAAGCTCACTCATGACTCAACTAATAGTTATTCTATCAAAAACTTGACTTTCTTCTCAATTCCGATAATCTCCAACAAAGAGACTAACTTTCAACAATCACAATTACATTGAACAAGAAAACTAACAAAATACCAAAAAATGTACACACAAACAAGAAAAATAAAACAAGAAAGTACCATTAAAAGTGGGATTATTGAAAGAACGATCCAAAGGGAAAGACTTATCAACTTTATCAGCTGCTGATCGATCTGATACATGAGAAGACACCCTTTTCTTTACAGCTTTTCTTCTCTTCCTACTCTTTCTCCTTGAACCACCTAATCTACCTCCAGCACAACCATCTGGTCTTGATACACAACCCCCCATCTCTCCCTACCCACCCACCCACCCCTACTAACAAGATTATGAAAAGGGTGTTTCAGAAACAGGGAAACAAATTGTGGGTATCAAGAAAAATGTAATCTTGATACAGAAAAATGAATAAAAATCTGATCTTTAGAGAAGAATAAAGGTGAAAAAGAAGAACTAATTTTTTTCTTCCTTTCTTATTCTATTTCAATTTTCCTCCTCCTCTCTTTACATCCTCTATATACCATCATAGTTATAAAAAATTCTTGAAAATAAAAAAAATCACTTTTTTATTATTTTTTTTCAATTTACGTGAATTTCAGAGCTTATTATAAAAAAATTAATAAAAAAAAACAAACAAACAAACAAAAATGAAATTCCAAACTTCTAAGTTCCACCCTGGGAACAGAGAAAAGTCAATTCTAATCGTATTAAAACTCTTCTCTTTCTCTCACTCGGCTCGGCTCGGCTCGGGTTGGGTCGGATCGAATCACATCAAATCGAAAAAATAATTTTAATTGTCATATAGTAGAAATATACGGATCGTTTGATAGTTGATTTAGAATAAATTATGCATATATTAAATGTTACATGTTATGTTTAATAATTGATTAAGACGTATATTTTTCATATATTATATTAATATGATATTCGATTTGTAATTTAAAAATTTGCTTAATGAATATAAAGTCATGAGAAAAATTATAATAATATTTTATGTAAGAATAGAAGTTAAAATAAATAAGATACGTGAATAAGTAATCGATCTATAAATAAAATTACATATGGATTCATTCATAATTAATTCCGTACTACTAATTTCTATATATAAATCTAATGATCCTTTTATCTCATATTAATTATCATATTTCTCGTTCACGCGCCTCTAAAAAAAGTTATAAATATAAAAAATATATATATATTTTTCGTAATGTTGACAATTAAAATAGGACGAAAGAATATATCAGTTAGATGGTCGTTGTAGTTTGGATCGGTCAGATAACGAGGATCACTTGATATGTCATGCAGCAGAACCGCCGTAGATACGAACGTGTGCAATTTTTTGTCGCAGTTCGCACGTGTGAAATATGGTGTGATTACGTGGGAAGAGTAGTCAGTTTTTTGTTTTTTTATTTCCTGAAGTGGTCAGATTTTTTACAATAATGTATTTTCTTTTTTGTCTACTTTTAGAATTTTATTTATAATATTTTAATTAAGTTACTAAATATATCAGAATCAAAATACATATAATTATTTTTTTTGCTATTTTTCTACAAATAATGATTTTGTTGAACAGCCATGGCACCCAATTGGTTTGTAAAAGATATGCCTATTTTTTTATTTTATAAATGTGATAATGGAAATTTATAAAAAAAAATTAGCATTTTGCTAATAAGTTTCTAAAATTTGAATATTTTATATAAAAATTCTCAAAGAGAAAACTTATCTTTTTTTCACTTGGTGTTCGGAACTTAAATTAAAGTCCGATAACTTTGAATTTGCGTCGTAGATGATCTCATTTGAAAGGAAGCGTTCCATACAAAGAATTATTTCATAAGGTATTAATCTAAAAGAAAAATATTCATATCTCATCAAAGAATAAGTTTGTCTCGCATATTAATTTATTGAACAATCAAGAAATATAATAGGATGAATTTTTCCTCCCTCGATAATTTAAATAAATCATACACGTATAACACGTAAATAAAAATCAATCAAATTAATAAATATATCATATATCAAAAATCAAGAAAAAAAATATAGAATTAGTTAATACTATAATATATTAACTAATTCTCCTTTTATTTGGTTAAAACAGGAAATAATATAAATAATATTTTTAACTAGAAAAGGAAATTAAAGCAGAGTTGTGAAATACGTAAGCATATCTTCCTATCATTTGATGAAATTAAAGTAAAAAAAAAAGGAAAGAAATTTGCTATATACACTCATTTTATACCTATTTAATAATTATTCAATTATCTTTATTTATTAAAAATTTCTTTAAAGTGAAAACTTTTAAAAATAATTACTGTTTCTTATCTTAAATTCTTAAAATTGATACTATCGTAAAATATATTTTTTACTAAATTAATACTTATTTTTTATACCTGACTGAGTAGTGATGTTTGTTTTAAAAGTCTCAACTACCAAAAATGGTCAAAGTTTGAAGAATTTACATCATTTATTGGGTGGTATAAAAGTGTAATACTAATCATTTATTGAGCTCTTTTTGCATTTTGTTTCACATAAATTTAAATGAGAAAATATATCAGCGGAAATTTATGTAATTGATTCTAATTTATTTAAAATTGAAATGTATTTTCTTCATTTATTTTAAATTTAATATGGTTCTTAAAATACAGTAATAATTAGTATAAGTATTTTATCATGCCGTTCATATTAATTGTCTTAGGTTTTGATAAATAACTTAAAAAATAAACTGATATCGACATTGGAGACAGTGAACCGCCCATATTAACGTAGATCATTCACCAGAAGTAACGAAGAATATATAAATGAGCAAGGATGTAATTAATGCAAATTAATAACTCGTGCTTACTAAAATTTCCTTGTTGAAGATCAAAAGTTACAATGATCTATAATTTTAATTTAATATATTTTAAATTTCATAATTTTTATGTCCGATCACACGCTGGATTTCCAAATTTTGGTGTCAAATAAAAATAACACCACTTATTATATCTTCCTTTTTCGTAGGTGAAGTCCGTGGGAAATGCATGATACCATGTGGTTGATTTTTTTTTTATATAAAAAAATAGTAAAGTAAATAAATATAATATAATATAATATAATAAAAGATTTGACTTTTTAGATTTTTCTTTTTTTAAAAAAAATTATGGTAGGTTTAAAGTAAGTTATGTGAAACTTCCTCTTTGGCATTAATCATTATGTAGATGTAGACATGCTTGACACACATTATTGAATTTGTCAAATATAATTTGTTAAAATATTTAGTTACTACTGTTATATTTTTTATTAGTGTTTATTTTCTATTTCATATTATTTAAGTTTGAGGTTTAATTATGTTAAACATAGACAGTCTAATATTTTTCGTATCATATTAAATCTAAATATTTTTTTTATAAAAGATCTTATATATATATATATATATATATATATATATATATATATATATTTCCAATTATAGACCTTAGCTAGCTAGTGCATACTTAAACGATAGCCCTAATATTGACTATTTATGCATTTACTTATTTATATGATCTTTTCGTTAAATTATTGACTCTGATATGAATATTCTGGCTCAAATAATTATATATGATTCGTTTTATTAAATTCGTATAACTTTTTCTTTAGTAAAATCTCCTCATCAACTCTCTATCTTTCAAATCAAGATTTTCAATTTAACTCAGCTACTTAAATCACTTTAAACTATTATTTTATTTTCCTCCAATTCAATTAAAGTATTTTTGTAAAAATAATTACTGAATATTTTTCTACTACGAAAATTAAGTGGGAAGGTATTGTCCTTTCTAGTACTGATAGTGACACAGATATTTAATATTGAAAAAAATAAATCAATACTATTAATTTTATATTGCACTTAAATAAATTATTGGTGAGGACAACTCACAATAATATTTGGAATTATTATAATGAAATTAGAGGTCGTTGTTAATGATTAAGTGCATCTTGATTATGACCAATCACAAGATATCAATATGAGATATTAATTTAAATGCACCAAACTATTGTACATACACGGTTTAATAATTGAAAAATCAACATAAATAATTGCTTATCTAAATAATAGTATATATATATATATGATTAGCGAATATAATTAATTTTTATCAACCAATCAAATATGTAAACGTGAAATTATTAATTAATTTTGATAGCATGAAAAAATAATTCATTTTTCATGACGTGGAAACAGGGTCGAAGCCAATATAGTGTTAGAGTTCATCTGAATCCCTTTAGGCGAAAAATATTACCAGTTATACATAATTAAAATTACTAGTAATATATATATATATATATTAGATGTTGAACTCCTTTTGATTAATTTGAGATTTACTTCTTCAGATTTTAAACCTCATTAAAAAATGACAGTTTCGATCGGAAATTTTGGATGTGACCTATGGAAGAAAAAAAAACATAATAAAGCTAATAATTTGGTAAACATGATTAGCTAACTATAGGAGAAATTAAATATCAAGCATGAAGTGGACCCTCTTAATTCACATTAATTCACTCTAATCAACTTTATGAATTGAACTTGAGGAGTCAATAAAAGCTGTATAAATACTCTTAATTATAATTATAATAATTTTAATTAGGAAGCAACATGTGACAAGTACACTTAAACATCCACTTAACATCATTTTATTAAGTAAAATAAAATTGACATTTGATGTAAGGAAAAATATCATCATCGTACATAACTAAGACTTAATTAGTATGGATTAATTTATATAATTTTATCACTAGTTTTATATTATATGAAATTAAAATTTATACTAACTACTAACTAATACTCTTATTTAATTTTAATTATGTCTAGTAGTCCCTTAAATAATAAGAAACAATTGTAACAATTTAAATCAAAGTCAGATCAATAAGATATTTTTCTCTTCAATTTAAATTAATATTATTGAGTTTTATCGAACTTTTAAAAAAAGTTATAGTTTGTACCTAACTTTAAAAATATCTTAAAAGTCATTAATAGTAGTAATAAATCATTGAAAAAAGGAGGAGAAATGAAGATTTGAAATAAGTTAAATTAAATGACCATAGCTTATAGGGCAATAGCTATAACTATGAAAGATTTGAAATTTACATTTAAGATTTTTAGACTAAAAGAAATTACAAACATTTGATGAGCTTGAACTATTTCATTAATAATAAAATAATCAGAAGTTTAAAGTTTAAATTATTTATAAATAAGAATGACAATTTTTCGATAATTAATTTATAAAGATAATCCTAGTCAAAAACAAAACATATTCAAATAGATTTTAATGTACTTTGAGATAATTAACTTCATTACTCTCTTAAAACTCATTTTTGACTAACTCGAGTTCTTTTGAAAACTCAAAATCACGATACACCATAGCGAGATGTCCTTGTCATCCTCGATGCAGGATATCGAACACAAATCTGAAGTAATCGAATTGAATAGTAGGGTTTCACTTAACCAATGATGTTGAACCGAAAAATAAAATTTAAAATTGTACAATATCATAACGAAATGTCCTAGTCATTCTCGATGCAGGATGTATATCCAACACAAATCTGAAGTAGTCGAACTAAATAAGTAGGGTTTCACTTAACCAATGATGTTAAACCAAAAAATAAAATTTAAAATTGTAAAGCACAATAACGAAATGTCCTAGTCATCCTCGATGCAGGATATCCTCGAGTTAACCAATTGTCTTGAACCTAAAAACAAAAGCTTTTCTTTAGAAAGGAGGCATTGCATGCGTGTGGTGTATATGAATTATTGACAAAAGAGAAAGGGTCCCAATCTTATAATGATAATCAATGAATTGTATCAATCAACACTCAATGAAGACGAAATCCAAAGCCTTTTTAAGAGTGAGACACTATTTGTCCTAGCTAACTACTTTTTTTAATTTATTTCTATCCATATATCAAATTAAATATGTGTACAAAATTATTATAAATAATAATAATAATTAAAAAAAAAAGGACATGATCTAGGCATTGACAGATATTGACAAGAAATTATACAAAGCATTCACTCTTCTTTCAAGTGAAATGATGTACACTTTGAATTTATTGCAAAATATATAGTACACTTATTAATATATGCTCCCATTTATTATCATGTGATATGATAAGATTTTAATCTTTTTAAAAATAATTATTATGATATTCGAGTTAATTTATACGCATAATACACTTTATTTATACTTGAAGCATGCTATCCCCCTACCAATGTAAGTGTGCGAGTCAAAATGCGGCCTTGACCCTCCCTCCCTTATTTTTTAAACACGTTTATTGTTTTCGATTTAAAAGACATAATTTTTCAGTATGTCTCCAGACACGACCCTCAACTTCCACTAGTTAGTGAACGGTTCTTTCACACTGAAGCATGTCGGACCCTAGGGTGGGCATAGAGGCGGAGCTAAGTGGGGCTTTATGAGTTCAAACGAACTCGCTAGCTTTTTCATAGATCCTATATTTGTATTAGAAAAAATTAAATAAATATATGTATATTAATATGCGAACCTCTAAACTCCTAAGTTTAGCTCCGCCTCAGGTCGTGGGCATCTTCTGTAGCGCAAGGAGGGGAGTAGCTAGAGCTACCTTAGGCTGTCCAAGGACACCTTTTGTCATAAAATTACGTTGTATATATACATCAAATTTTAAGTTTAAAGGATATAGCATTAAAGTTGGATATCATTGACAAAAGTTATATCTTTGAGGTAGTATTAATAATTAAATATCCATTTGAGCGAAGAAGTTTTCAGATCGAACCTCAAATAGCACAATATTTTTTTGTTTTATTTACAATCACACATCATTATTTTTGGACACCCTTAATAAAAAATTTAGCTCCGCCATTGAACACAAGAACGTCAAATTCACACAAATGATTAAAGAGTATTTTAGATAACATATTTTTTTTTTAAAAATAAATTTAAATTTTATGTCAAATCAAATAATATCATACAAATTAAAAGGAAAATAATAGTAATATTAATTACACATATATATTTTTTTGAATATACAACTGTTTATCAAGGTGGCGTGCAAAGAGGCACTGTGAAGGCACAGGAGAGTTAAGAAAACAGCTAAAAGTGTCGAGCAAAGGTTAAATGTGATTGAGACACTGATCGGGATCGTCGGGGGTAATAAATATTCTTTTATTTTTAATTAGAGATTTCGAATTTAAGTCTGTACGAAATTGTCTTTGTTAAAGAATGTTTTAACCCTATTATAAAGTTTTTTCGTGAAAATTTTAATCGAATCGAACTTTAATATGAATACTGAATGTCAAGCGGATAAAATAAGTGATTGGGACATTGGAAAAGGAGTAGGGTCTTTTGCCCTAATTTTTGTACGTCCTTAAATAATAGCACATGGATCCTATAGATAAGTCTTTTACTATACCATTATTGACTACCCATATTTATCATCATTTCATTTGGAGTAAATGACATTTAATTATTTCAAACAAAAACATTTATATATAATTATTAAAAACAAATATAATTGGAGTTTATAGTTTGTGATGTGGTGTTGACTATAAAGTTTTGATAATTGATAACTATAACAAATATTATAAGTAAGAAATTGATAGTGTTTATGATAATTGACAAACGATTATGAAAGAATCAGATATTCAAGCGCAGAAATTTTTTACTGCCTATTGAAGATGATTGTTGATCAATGAATAAGTACAAGGCAAATTTCAAGTGCACTTAAAGAATTTAATTTATGTCATAAGTGCTTGGATCAACGAACAAGCACTCAGTACACATTATCAAATTTTCATAAAAGGAAAGAGCATTAGAATTAGGTGATCGATATCACATGAAGGTCGAATTAAATAAGAAAACTAAGTCTAATTGAGATTTTTTATAATTTCTTGGTAAGTTTCAATGTGTTTCTATTAGCTATCGTCTTTATTGTCTATAAAAAAAATCTTTTCATACTCGTACATAATCGTGAATTTTTAATCTGAACATTCTACCAAACGACCCATAATATTATGTTAATAAGCACCGTAATCTTATTTATTTTCTCCTTAATTATTTTTTGAATCATATGCTTTGGCACCTAAGAATCAAAATTTCAAAAGAAATTGAAGGAAAAAAATTAAAAATATACTAATATTTTATTGCACCTTACACAAGGTGTACCTAATTATTATATCGTGGCAGAATTGACAATACACATATTTATGAAAACGATTTTGCTTTTGCTTTTTATATTTTATTATAATATATATATATATATATATATACTTAAGAGGATAATAATAATATACGTATTCCTTTGGTTTTAATTTGGTCCACCTGAATTTCTACTCAACCAACACCTCTAATAATTATTTACGTAAAAAGGAATGGACTACAATTTAAAAAAAAAAAAAGTAAATCGATATATTGATTCATGAGTAAATCGATACAATTCTAAACAAACAAATATCCAGCGAAACAAATGAATTGTAATAGCTAACGTTTTTATTAGCATTAGTTATGTGTCATTAGAATCAATGCAGCTAAAGGATTTAGGGACATACAACGAATGATAATTACTGCTAAAAATATATATTTAGCAACAATTAAGAATTAAATATCGTTAATGGTTATTTTTATTGTAGTATATGTGTTTTGTTTCTTACATTATTTTATAATAAAAAAGTCTAACCTACCTATCAAACAAAAAATTAAAGCAAATGTTTGTCAATATTCTAAAAGGACATCCAATAAAATTAAGTAGAAAAGGTCAATTAATTTACTTTTCTCATGTATGGTTGTCAATATTACTGATACGGATTTTGGTGGAGCAATGAGATCATTTCGTCCTTAAATGTTAATTAGATCGGATCTCGAGTTTGAGTCTTAGATATAAAGAAAATTTTAATGAAAATATTTTAAATTTAATCGAAGCTTCAATGTGAGCTCTGCCTTGTGATGCAACGATGAGATTATTTCATCCTTAATTAGATTAGGTCTCGAATTCGAGTCCTAAATATAAAGAAAATCTTGATGGAAACATTGAATTCAAATTCAATGTGAGCCCTGCCTTGTGGTACATCGATAAGATTATTTTATCCTTAATTAGATCAGGTTTCGAGTTTGAATCCTAAATATGATTTTTTTTTGATAGAAACATTCATTCAAATTTAATCATAACTTCAACGTGAGCCAGATAAAAAAAATAGTTGCCAATATTGAACGGCATGTTTATTAACCACGACTAATTCTCATTGTTGATTGGTTGTCTTGGTTTTGTATTTTTGTGGTCGACATGTATGTATGGCACTTTTCAAAATGCTGGAAATTATTTTCATATTTTGTGTGTTACGTGGTTGGCATGTATGCCACTATATAAGATAAAAAGAAAATCTTTGATCTTTATCGCGGGGTGTTAAATGAACGAGTTATAATATATTGAATTAATAATTGAATTGATTGAAGTCACAGTTTTGGACTTTTATTCTCATATTGTAATGATTCTCAATTTATGCTTTTCATGATAATAATTTTTTCAATTATACTTTTTCATATTATAATATTTCTTAATTTATGTCTGGATATGACTTAGTTGCTATAGAACTTATCCAAAGCTAGATATAATTTCGATTATTAAAGAGCAATAAGATCAACTAATTTAACTGCAAAACGTGCAATTTTATATCAAAATTGACATACAATTGGGTTGAAATGAATCATATCAAAATGGACTAAACAATAGGTCACACTTCGATTCGCTTTTAACTCTTACTAAATTATAATTTATTCATTTATTATCTTATGATTTACTTAATTTACTTGCTAAAACTTTTTTTTCAACTTACAACTCAAAAGGGGAATCGGAAACGAAGAATTTCTTAAAAATAATTTGACAAATTTCTAAGATATCGATAAATGATCTGAGTCAATAAATAAATGAATGGGACTGCTCTTGATAGTGTATATATATATAGTTATATACACACTATTATAAGTTACATATACAATATATATAATGTATAATTAGTGTATATGTTTTTATATCCAAAGCCAACCACAAGACTTGAGGTGTTGTGCTATTTTCAGTCTGTATGTAGTTATTAAGTTGTTGATTATACAAGTGGTAAGCAATTCTCCAAGTCCAACAACCTTAGGTAAAGTATGATAGAAATCAAATCACCATCAGATGATTTTGACGTGGTGCAGTGAATGAGGTTGTTGCTTTCTTAATTAGAAGTCTCGAGATTGAGTCCTGAATATGAGAAATCTTTGGTTGGAAACGCTAGTCCTCGACGAAGAGGCTACTCGATACTAATTTGAAATAGTCAAACTTCAATATGAGTATTAAACATCAGATAAAAAAATAATAATTATATAAGAAAAGATCAAGTCAAATTTGTATGCTCCTCAACTAATTTATTGGTATATGATAATATACCTCCCACCAATAAAAGTGTGAAAATCAAATTTTAAGTCAAAGTCATAAAAACTCATGTATGAACAAAGGGAACATATCAACCAAAAAAATAAGAAAGTAAATCCACTTGACTATGAAAATTATTATTCTTAGTTGGACACCTTTTTATTTCTTAAAAAGTTAAGCTTAAAATTAAGATTCTATTTCAACAAATTAATTCAATGAAAAATTAATTTAAATTGATAGACTTTTATTTAGGTGAAATATCAATAGTTGATTGACTTTTTAAAACAACTATCCTGAGTTGAGTAACTTTTGAATTATAAAACAAAGTTTAATGACTTTCTAAAAGAACTATCAATAACTGAGTGAATGTATGATATCATCTCATATCATTTTATATTATATTATCGCCGTCTAATAACCAGTGAAACTCGGATTTGGGATTTTAAATAAAAATTTCAAATTAAAATTAATTTTTTTTTCCAAATATCATAAACAAATGTTGATTTCAAATTAAAATTTTAAATTTGAGCTTCAAATTGCATTTGTCAAATACTTGCTAATTTTGGGCTTAGAGAAAGTCCAGTATGCTTGTTGGGCTAAGACTTGGGCCCTAATAAAAGAATTTAAAGAAGGGAAGGCCCATTATCGAAGGAAATTCCTTTTCGAAAAATGTATTACTTCGTATAACAATATTTTCTAATTTATCAAGCATAAGAACATAAATATTACAAAACGTATACAAATTTTGGGTCGATAAAAGTAATCCACGACTTCAAATCTTGGTTTACGATTTTAAATTCTTGATTTTTTACAACAATTCGTACTCTGTACCTCAAGATTCAAGTGAGGCCGGAATATATAATGTTCATACACCAGAAAATAAATTTGTATAAATTTTATATGCAATATATGTATATAACTGTATAAAGTTCATGTTAGGTATTTGTATAAATAGTTTATAAAGTTTAAGAAAGGGATATTAGGTAAAAAAATCATGTTTAAATTCTGTATTTCTTTTGTATAAATTTCTTGTTAGAAATGCAAAAGATATGTCGAAAAATTTATGGTTAAAGTTACATGTTAATTTCACGTATCAATCAAATAATATAAAATTTAAAATATTACCTAAATCTTTCCTTTCCTTTTAAAAAAGTTACCTTGTAATATGATTAATATTGTGATACCATTAAATATCGAGCTGCAATTCGTCTTATTAATAGATGAGAAATAAAAAAAAAAAGGTATAGAGTTGTCTATGTGGTAGGGTGCATTATACCTCATGAAATTTTTAGACGCAAATCTGAATTCGTCAAGCTCAAAATAGATTTTAAACATCAAACGAAAAATAAAAAAAAAGTTATATCTAATCTAATGGTCACGATCGAATTCACACAACATTCAAATAGTATAAGGTTCAATTAGTACTTTTTCCAAATTCACAACCACATTTTTTTGTGGTACATACAAGAAGGACGAACCATAATAACGCGTTTTTTTTCTTTCTTCATATAATATATATATATATATATATATATATAAAATATATATATTTATATAGAAAAAAGAAACTCATTGAATGGGCATTTTCTAATTAAAAAACTCTCACAAGTCACAATAATAATAAGATTGAGACAATATTTAATATAGGACCTTGACAACCCCATTCTTGTTTGTGTACATTTCATCTATCAATTTTCTTAGAGACAAAATCCAACAAAATGGTCCAAATTTCAATTTCTTGATTAAATTTTTCTAATAATTGTCTTCCAAAGGCTTCAAAATAAATGAAGCAATGACTAAGAAATATCATTTTCTTATGGACCCATTCATCAAGAAATGAGACGTCTAGTATCAATGCATTTGCATTTTTTTCCGAGTTCGTTTGATTAAAAACTAGTTATTTCGAAAAATTAATTATATTAGAATTGTTATTACATTTTTAATATAGGATAAAAATAACAATGTAGTTTTAGAATAAGTTATATATGTTGACATTAATGTAGAATAAACTTATTTTATAATTAATCTCAAAATTAATTATCGCTTATCTCTCCTGTTATATGAATTTTTTGTTATAGCATGTTTTAGCTATCTACATACACTTCACAGCCTGTTTCCCTCTTTATTTTCCTGTTTCTTTTTTTTTTTATGCCCCAATAAAATTAGGGAAATGTCATAAATAGAGTTATTGGTGAAAAAAATAGTGAAATTTTGCTTAATTACGAGACGTTATAGTTATTCAGTCTCAAAATATGACGAAAATATATTTATATTTATGTGAATATATAATCATATAGTAGAATACATTGTATCTGCAACTCTAACTTAATAAACTCGCTCATTTATTAACTTAACTCATTTTGACCCTTTTAAATTCAGTTAAATCTACTGATTTAACCCTCTAATTACAACATTCAAGTAGTTTAATAATCTCCTAATACTCTTCTTAAATCATAGCTTTAATTTATCTATTTATTTTATTTTTCATTGTTCATTCTAATAATAATAAAAAGAATAACACTAACAATCCTTCGCAAAAACAATGGTTTTATCTTTTGATTCGAGTTTATCGTATCGAACTTGCCTAATGCGATTTACGTTTTTTATATAATTTATCAACCTTGTTTTTGCCATTTGAATTGAACTTGTCACATCGAATTTGCATACTTACAGGTTATATCTTCTATATGCTTCGCGAGCAATGCGAAAATTCATTTTTCCATGCCCTTCAAATCATGAAATGGACATGAATGATTCGTGTAAAAATAGAACTTTCCTAAACAAGCTAAAGATTAAAGAATATATAGCCATAGTGTGGTAATCATAGTACTATATGATATTTAATTTTTACATTTTTTGATTTAGAAAATGACAACATATTTGACGTCTTAAATTAAAAGATGTGCACAAATCACAATATATATTAAAAATGTCTTTTTGATCTTTTGCCTTTATAAACATTTCATGCAAAAAGTTAAAATTTATGAATTCATATTCGTTCGATGTGAAAATCAAAAACTCATATCAAATGTATTGTTTTAAAATTAATCGAAATATTTGATCAAACAACTCTATCCCACTAGTATTCTATCTCACCCTAAATTATTTATATATAAATTCTTTAATATTATCAAAAAAATATCACTCATTTTTTTAAAAATCATTTTCCCTTGTGCCTAACACATCCATTAAGTTAAAATTTATACTAGAACTAATAATTTGATTTCGAATAGTTCAATAATTAGCTAGGCATGAAAAAACAGTTTAAAGCAGCTCTCAAATTTCTATTTATAATGAAGGTTTATTTGGTATTGGTCAATAGCAAAAAAAGGAGTTTGGTCATATGCCTTAAATATTTATTCTATCATTAATAACAATGAAAGGAATTTAAATAAATAATAAAAACATCAATTACGTAATTTATACTTACATGCAAAGTAAAATAATAACAACTACTGTTAGGCAGAATATAACACAGTTTTAAATTAACGAGGCTATGACCTTAGATAAAAAATTGTGAAAGAAACGAATTAGGATATGGTAGGTTGTCTTCTTATACATCCATACTAACAGTTATAATATTGCTCAGCTATTTTTTCTTGATCAGATGATCTATCGGAAATAACATTTTCTATTTTAACTTAGAAGTAGGGTATAAATATAAAAGTGTTTGTTCTTTCTATCCTCTTGTGACTTCATTTTGCATGACACTATACGGGATATATGGTTATTTTTATCGTTGCTCAAATCACACACAAGAAAAAGAAGAAGAATTATTATTCTGAATCTATAAAGTTTGATTAGACGTTGAAACAAGATTCATGATTTAAAATTTATTTTTATTTACTTCAATCTCAAGTATATATTACAATAAAAATTTGACTCACAATCAAGTGTTTATTAATATTCATTGAAATTTTCAATACACGAAGATAATAAGAAGAAAAATTATTATATTAATTTACGTGAACTCATAAGCGAATCTCTATATTAGCTTGTCACAAGCTAATTTGGACTATATCAAAGATAATATGACCTTAATTAGTACTCATAATAAGCAAATAATTACTAATTTAAAAATAAAACAAAACAAAGAGAAATCATTAAAAAGGGGAAATTTAACAAATATGGAAAATCAAGCAAAATTAAGCAAATTATATATTTAACTAAAAATTTTCATTATCTATATAACTTGTACACAAGTAAGACCTACGTAATCATAATTATAACAATCATTAGTCAAAGAAATTTTAGTTATGCCAAAATGTTAATTAAACCTCCCTTTCATGATAATGATTAGCATTAATTTAATTACTACTTAAACAAAACCCAAAAGATTAATACATTAGAAAATGACCCTCTCAAATTTTAACAAATTAAATGAGACCCACATACTTTAATTATATTACTACTTGACAACAGCACCATTGGCTCTAATCCTAGCCATTAGGTACCTCCTAATCTTAATTTCTTGACAATTCAAAAAGTTTGGTATTTTTTGTTTTTTTTTAATCTCGATCTATCGATGAAAAATTATATAGAAAAAAAATATGATACATATATAAAATAAATGTTATATCTCCTATTTTATTTTTGTATATATATATTTTTTTATAATTTTTTAATAAAAATCTGATTTCACCATTTATAAAAGCATGATAATTATTAATTGTTACCGCTCAATAAAGTTGAATAACATGTATGTCTAACCCTAATTCAATATCATGATATTTCATTCAACTACATTTATTCCTTTAGTAAAAAAAAACAATCTGTTCATACAATCAACAAGGAGAAAGACACTACTAGTCGGAGGAAAAGAAGTCTAATAGGTGATAATTGAATGATGTAGAGTCCGAGATAAACATACAAAGGAGAAATAGAATACCCTTCCCCGTCTTTAATTACCTGTTCACTTCTTTTTTTGTTGATATATCCCTTGAAAATCGTAAATAAAAACGATACTTTCGAAATAAATATTTTTAATAACGTATAGACAAAATAAAAGCTGTAACTGGACCCTCCGAAAATACCTTATTCAAAGTCATTTCTTTTCAACTGCACAAAGAGTCTCCCTCTTCTTCTTCTTCTCTCTCTCTAATGGTGGTGGTCGCTATTATACGCCAGTAGGTACAGTACGCACCATCAACTTCCATTTTTGTACACACAGAGCTTCTATATATATCTTCTCTCATTCACATTTCCTACGTGAATGCCTAATAATTCACCATTCGCTTCGGATTTGGATCGGGTATTGAAATGGATCCACAAGCTTCCATGATGAACCACGCCGGAGGATTTCAGTCTCCGCCGTTTAATTTATCTGAGATCTGGCAGTTTCCGATCAATGCAGGTGAAGGTGAGACGCCGTATAGTTTTCCGTTGTCTACGGCGGCTGCGCCGCAGAATGTGAGTGATGATGTTCGGAATAATGATCCTATGGTTCTAGACCGGAGAACTAATAATTACAGCGGTGGCGGCGGTGGTGGTGCAGCTAGGAAGCGAAACGAGGATGATGAATCAGCTAAAGGAGTTTCCACTAGCGGCAATGGCTTGGTATTCTATCTAGTTCACCTCATTTTGCTTCTGTTTAGCTGTATTAACTGTCTAAATGTTAGTTAATGTACTGTAGCTCGATATTCTAGCTAATTTACCTCAATTTTCTACTAATTTAGCTGTATTAACTGCCTAAATGTTAGTTAGTTATATTATAGCTCGGTATTCTATCTAATATACCTCAATTTTCTAATAATTTGCCGTATTAGCTGCCTTAATGCTAGTGAAATCTATTATAGTTTGGTATTCTATCGAATTACCTCATTTTCTTACTAAATTAGCTGTAGAAACTGCTGTTGATGTAAGTTGAATTCTAATGTACAGTTTGTTGATATTTATTTGCCATGAAGTCATGCTAGGCAATTTTATTGCTGAGCGTATGTTATTTTCCTGATTGAGTAGCTAGCTCTATAAGTATAGTATAAAACAAAACTGAAGATAACTTGAGAAGGCGGGGTAGAGTACGTTGATTGATTGATTCTTCTTTCGTTGTTGTTGGTTTGTTCTCATTGTTCTACCTGATTCTTGTTTACGAAGTACTTTCGAGGGGATTAGACATTTGATTATTCTCCAGCTTTAGAGAACCGGAATCTTCATTCGAAGTACAAAGTATTTGTCAGTATTGGGATGAAATGGGCTCGAACAGAATGGTGTATGTGGAGGATCTGTTTGCAGATTCTAACTAGTGTGGGATTGTAATTAATTGATTGATTGGATGTAGAATCAAATATCTCATATTGAATCGTGCATTGTGAGAAATACTGATTATTTTCTTCTGCCTTGTTAATTTTGGACTTCTAAGATTAGTTTGGTGATTTGAGCAGACTGAATCTGCTAGTAAGCGGATGAAGGTTACAAGATCAAATGAGAATTGCGAAGCTAGAGGTGACGGGGAAGGGAATTCAGTGAAATCTGCAGAACAACCTGCAAAGCCTGCTGAACCGCCAAAAGATTACATTCACGTGCGGGCAAGGAGGGGTCAAGCTACTGATAGTCACAGTCTAGCAGAAAGAGTAATTTGGCTAATTTATTCTCTTCTAAGTCAAGTGTCAATTTTAGACTGTTGTTGGAACAGCTTTGACATGATATGAAATGCTGGTAGTAGATGAAATATATGGTCTTGCTGATTGAACTTTCTGTTTTGCAGGCTAGGAGAGAGAAGATAAGTGAGAGGATGAAAGTCCTCCAAGATATAGTCCCTGGTTGTAATAAGGTGCGCTATTGCACCTTCAGTTTTCTTTTCACTGTTTAAATCCGAAGTGCTTGATTTTCATCTGCTGTTTTTTCTGTTTTCTAATGGTACTTGATTAAATACTTTCTGTCTCTGATATTAAAACTTTTGGAGTTCCCACCTTTAGGCGAGATGACATAGTTTTTAGGTTCACTAGCAAAGCCTGCTCCCAATAGTGAACTTCAGACAAAGCCTCACAATTTTTTCTTTCAGTTTATGTGGAAGTACTAATTGAGTGAAGGATAGAGTCCAACTTCCAACAGAAAATGTTTCAAGTACACCTATTCTTCTTGAGAAGATTTGGCTATAGCATTTTTGTGATGAATTACTTGTCAAGCAAACCTCTTGAACCATGGTATTTTATTTGACAAGTAAAGCCAACCCATGTAATTTAGGTGGAACTTATATTTTATTTTGTCGTTGATAAGTAAAGCACTTGTCCCATGTTATTATTTTGGTGGAACACTGGTATTTGTATTTGTTGCCTTTCTGGTTGTCGTATTCAAATAAGAACCTGTCTGATCCAAAAATTATCAATTTTTGTTAATTTCTTGAAACTTGACCTTGTTTGAATTTTGAACTAATTTCTTTAACAAAAGCACATGGACTTCTTTGTATATTCCATGCCCACACTCTTTAGTTGCTTACATATCAGATCATGCTCCTCTCATTTATGATAACAGTTTAAGTGTAAGAATGTATAAACTGAGCAATCTACTCAAAACTATATAGAATTGAGAGGATGCAATTGGAATTAGAAAGGAGGGGGAATAGATTAAAAAGAAAGAAAGGATTAAGTATTAATAGAAAATAATGAAAACAACTTATCATTCAGTTACAAACTATAATCCAAGTGAGACGGGAATTCATTCTCATACATGGATTCTTACGAGGGAAGAACTCAAGAGGGTCCAATGAGGAGGTTCGGACAATTCCATAAACTCACAAGGAGTATCTTCACATGATCAAATACTAATGAACCAAAACCCTAAAGATAAACTATTTATACTAACGGTTACATGAGATACTACTATTTAGCTTAATGTCCTTTAGCTACATCCTAATTGAAAAGCTCAGTCAGCCCAATTTGATATTTTGTGCTTCTTGACTCAAAGATCTTGATTGCTATATCCATGGCCTTGATGATGAGTCTGGCATTTTGGGGAGTTATCACATCACTGACCAAACAATCCATGACTAAAACAACAAATGTTCCTACTTATTAAAAAAATTAGACAAATGGTGTTCCTTTGGTTACAGTATCTAGAGTGAACCTAGAAATGTCTCAAAAGCAACTGGCTTTCGCCACATTAATGTAGTGGGAAGGTGGAAATTCAAGCTTCTTTGTTCATGATATACAACGCAAAAGGAGAAGAAGGCATAATGTTTGGAATGTTATTCCTCTTTGTTTCGTGTGGGTCATTTGGGAAGAGAAGAATAAGAGAGCTTTTGAAGGGGTCGAAATGAACTTTGCTCAACTGAAGAGTAATCTCTGATCCCTTGTTTTTTTTGGAATACCCACGTAGTTCTTGTTTGTTTAGAGGATTGAGTGTCTTCCGTAGAGAACCATATTTTGTAGATTTCTCCTCTTTGGTATATCACATATATACAGCCAAGTTGGCCTTGTTATTATCATAAAACTTTTACTTGATAAAAGAAAAAAGCTGCCAATGAAAAATATGATTGTAATAAATAAACATCTAAAGCTGAATTAATGTTTTTGGTTGAAATGAGATGGAGAAACTTAGTTTGATTGTTTTGGTTACAGGTTATTGGCAAAGCTCTTGTTCTTGATGAGATAATAAATTATATTCAATCATTACAACACCAGGTTGAGGTATGTTTCCCCCCTCCCCCAGGAAAACAAAAAAAGTGTATTAGCATCTGTTTTGTTTGCTGTTGGAGTGTTCTAATTGTGAGAATTTTGTGGTAATTTGTGGTCTTGATTCTGCAGTTCTTATCAATGAAGCTTGAAGCAGTTAATTCAAAAATGCCAAGCATAGAGGGATATCCATCTAAAGATGTAAGTTTTGTATGAAGTCAGTCCTGCAGTTCATTCTGTACTAGGACACATCAATGACTAATTGGTAGAGTGACCCACCTTGGTCTTGTGTATCCTTTCTTAAACTGCACCATACTTTTTTGTCGAAGCAACGTCAACTCAGTGCAGTCTCACCAACCTTCTTGCTTACTTGCATATAGGGGTGATTCTGTGTCTAATTTAACATCTGCCCTTTTTCAGCAAATGGGTGGATAAATATGTACCTGGCAACCTTGATTATAGTACTTAACAGGCCACCTTTTAGTTCTTGGGGGAACTGAGTTGATTGTGCTGCATTCAGCAAGCTATTCTTGTTTAATGTTTCGTCATTAGCACCTTGAAGTAATACTTGCTGGATAAACATCTTTCATTGCTACGATATATTTCTGAGACTTAGCTGAATATGTTTAGGACCGCTTTGAAGTTTATGGGCTAGCAAAAGTACTTACTCTGATACAAAGATTTGCGACCATGAACATTTTCTGATAAAATGACTGGTGGTGTACTCATTTCTTTGAATTTGGTCCTTTGTCCTGGATGTCTTTTATTTAAATCGCTTTACACACTTTATCCACGCGGGATTGCCAATTTGTGTGAATCAGAGAAAGCAGTGCATTGAATATTAGCTTCTGATAAAATAATAAGATGTAAAGAAAAACGGAGTCAATAATTGTAAAGACAACTAGGCAAGGGGAGTAGTTCTATTCTTTGAACTTATTATGGAAAATATTAGTGAGATAACACATCGATTTGTGCTTGGTGAAGTGTTTTCCTTCTCATATTTCAATTCTTACTCGAAACAAATGACGTATTGTTTTAATTTTTCTAGTTCGGACAGCAGCCATTTGATACAAATGCTATGGCATTCAGTTCACAAGCTACAAGGGAATATACCAGGGGAACATCACCAGATTGGTTGCATATGCAGCTTGGTGGAGGCTTTGAAAGAACAACATAAATTTGCATCAGAAGGTTAATAATAAGTTCATTGGAAGGTTCCCTCTTTTGGTGATTGCCAGAACACAAGACCAGTCCAGGTTTCTTTGAAAGCTTATATCCAGTATCTTTATCAAGCACAAAATTGTTGAATGTCTAGTACAGCTGATAAACAGACAACCACGTTTTCCACTTCGTTCGTCTATCGTGTTATACTTGTGGCAGGCACCATATAAGTATTCTTGTGAAAGTGCTTGTTTAATAATAGGTAAAGAATTGGGTGTATTAGTATGCTGAAGTTGTAGCTAAATAAAGTGGTCTGTCCCGTCCTTAAAACCATTGGTAGATAGCATCAAGTCTTGTAAATAGGGAAAATCAGTGTTTCTGTGTTTCGATTGTTCAACAAGTTAAGACAATATACTTTATACCAAATGAATGATGCCTGCAAGTTTTTGGATCTTCAAGTTTCTAGCCAATACCATTTAAAGATATAGTACATTACCTTTGGGTGATCCAGTGGTTTGAGCTTAGGACTTATATGATGGGAGGTTTCAAGTTCGAAACCCCTTGTCAGCGAAAGCACAAGGAATTAACCTTCTGGATCAAGCTCGTAACATCGGGCTTGCCAAGTACGGATTATCTTTCCTATGTAATTTACGAGCTATTTCATAAAAGCGGAGGTTTTACCCCGTGCACATACAAAAGAGTAGCTAGGTCAAATGCTCGAGTGAAATAAATTGTAGTTGAATGTCATTGCGTGAAAGGATGGCAAATATTCTAGTTTCTAGTGAGTCAACCTTGAAAAATGGAAAAGGGTTGCGATTTTTAAGAGTTGTTGCCATTTTAAAGCTGTTCCATTGCTAAATATATTATACTACTAATAATTTACTCCCTCGTTCACAGTTTACTTGTCACTTATTCTTAAAATTAAAATAGATTTTTATTTTTACTCATCAGATTTGACATATGAAGAACATTTTACTTGTCACTTATTTTTAAAATTAAAATAGATTTTCACTTTTGTTCATCACATTTGACATATGAAAAAAAGACGATAATCTTTTTCATATTTTACCTTGGATAGTAAATACTTATTTTTCAAATCATTTTCCAAGACATCACTTTATAGGTATAGTTTGGTAAAATACATCAAATAATAATAATAATTATTTTCTTAATGAGTGTGTCAAGTAAAATTCAATGGTCGAGTATTTACTAAACTACTTTTATTTATGTTTTAATAATTTAAAATCTAAATTGATTTTTTAACCTTTCTTAGTAGTTATTTAAGAAAAAATATTTAAAATATAATATATAATTTTCTTTGTTTTTGTTAGAATAAATCAATCAATCATTTTTAAAAAAAATATAAAGCTAAATAGAAATGAAAATTGACGACACCTTAACTAACACGATGTTTACGATTAGAAAAAGCCAATAACTGCTACGTACCAGAAAATTTCAACGGTCTTTCAGTTACAATGCACCTTGTGCGCACGCTAGCACTATGGAAACGTCATTGTTCCTTGCCAAGTCAATAATCATAATATAATAACAATAATAATAATTTGATTTAATAAATACTTCGAGATAGAATGAAAAAAATTGAATTTGATTAATTCAATAAAAAATAGGAAAATTTGTTAGGCAAGCTATTGTTCCATTCAAATATAAATTAATCTTGCTTACAAGATGAAAATTTAAAATATTTACAAAAGTTAGAACTTAATATCTAATACACAATAGAAACAAAATTATTCTTATTAGTGTTATTTCAAATATGACTAGTATAATTCTTAGCTAAATACAATGCTAATTTTTATTTTTTGGTCAAAGTAAAGCAAGACCCTTGCCATCTTCTTCCTATAATACCTACATAGTTTAATCGAAAATATTTTTAAAGTTTATTTTAATATTTTTCCATACGTTTATATATAATTTACTATAAAATCATAATTTTCTTCTAATTATTCCTATGTATTCAAAGAGTTAGAAATTTTAAAATCAGGTAACAATATAAAAATAATTTTTATTTTGTAATTTACATAGTTTACGTGTGAAGTACACATATTAATAGGCCTAATAAGGATTATTTTTGTTCATTTGATTTGAATTATATTAATCACTTCTAGTATATATTGATTCACTTCTATATGTACATTAAGAAAAAAACAAATCGAATCAAAACACATAAATTAAATACCATTTTTATTATTTTATTATTTTTTCTTTATTTATAATTTGTGTACAAAATATATCACGTAAAATTCCATATATATATATATATATAAAAATGAGAAAATATAGATAAAAGAATTAATATTTCCTTTTTCGTATTTTTTTCCCCAAAAATATTGTCTTCTTCAACGCGGTTAAGAAAATGTGAAAAACAGAAAAAATGGTTGAGAAGTCCTTGAAGCCTATGAAGAAGAAGAAAAGTTTGAATATATGAAAAATTCATTATCTTTGAAAAACTCATCTTCTTCGACTTCCTTCAACTTAATTTACAATTTCAAAATATACGAAGAAGAAGAGGAGGAGGAGGAAGAAGAAGAATTGCACCGGCGACGACGTAGTTCCGGCGAAATTGTAGACGGAAATTAATCTGTCCGGTGATAACAACGACGTAGAAGGCGAAGTGTGTAGGTTTACGGTGGAGATCAAAGCGTTTGTGTTCGTTCGGGGAAGAGATATTTGTTCCGCCGAGATCAGAGAAGGATGCCGGGGGGATGGAGAGGATCTGGATCGGCGGGAGGTGCAGATGCAGCGATGAGGAATCGTATTGCTTCTTCTAAAAATATACGTCTCGGTAAAGTACAACCACAAGCACCTGGTCATCGAACCGTGTTTTGTAATGATCGTGACGCAAATTCTCTCGCCAAATTCAAGGTTTTTTACTTTTTATTGATTTCCTATTCTTAATTATTGTTAAATTTTGTGTTTTTTTGTTTATTATGACCAAATGCCTTGCTTTAGAATGGTGCATGTGGGTTTAGAATTTGAAATGTTTTGAGTTTGCTGTGTTTCTGGGTTTATGATGAATAAAGTAGTTTTTTTGATGATGGAATAGTGAATTAGTTATTCAAAATGACTTGGTCTTTCGTTATGAACTCTTTTCATTTCATTTACTTGCCTAATTATGGTAGTAAGTATATGTTTTTGAAACAGTGATAATCTGAAGCTTTGTTTTATTTGTGTGTTTATCGTCAAATCAAATGCATGGGTTTGGAAGGGTGGATATTGGTCTAGGAATTGGTCGATGGGTAAGGACTTGAAATGTTTGAGTTTTACTGTATTTTCTGGGTTTAACAAAAAGTTAATTCCGGTGCACTAAGTTTCCGCTACCCTCCGTGTTGGGGGAAGGATCAGGTTACGTTGAATCAATTGTGTGTGACCTTACCTTGAGTTTCGGTAAGAAACTGTTTTCACTTTTTGACCCATGATCTCCTGCACAATGACAACTTCGTAACAAAAATCTTTGTTACATGGATTTGTTTATGAGTATTGGAAACGTGAAAGTATGCGGTATGGTGTGTCTAGGTTTTTACTATTTTTAGTATATTCTTCAAGAATTCACACGAAGTACCAAAACTGTTGTCATACCAATTCAACATGGCTACATCAAGGTTAATGAAGAATCAATGAAATATCAATGGCTTACTAAACCGTTCCTCATTCTCGACAAATGTATAACTGCTTATTATAAAATTACTTTTTTAGGGCTTTATGCTTATCAATTATTTACAATCAACTTACTTAAACAGGCTCTAAATCCTTTTTCCTTTTCCCTTTACTAGTATGCTATTTTAGTTGCTGCAAACTACAGGATGTATTTGGGTACTCCAAGCAATTTCTAGTTTATTCTATGTTTCTCATTGCTTTTTAGATTTTGTGGTGTTTCTTCTATCTGCTGTTTTTTAATGCATCAGGTTTTACCTAGATTTACAGCTTACACATGCAATGTGACTAGACAATTTTCTGCTGATATTGTGTTGTACAACATAAATTTCGTTCCAAGGGTGTATGGCAGTTTCCTTGTTGGTAACTTTACCTGATTAAAGAGAAACAACGAAAATGTCATTGCATTCTTATATTGATTAGCTGTTTTACTTATGTCCTAAAACCAGTGCTGTTAAATCATTTAGAATGTATTTTGTAAGTGTGCTCATCTTCCTGTGGAGGCCCTCATTGGTGATGTAAGTTAACTATCGAGGTAAAGTTGACATAGGAGAAAAAGGGAAACATGTAGCTCAGTTTCTTTGTCTGTGAATCTGCTAAGGTCCACTAGGAAGCAATTTAAACATGCTTACGCTGACAAAGATCACTTAATTGTTTTATCAAGAAAGCTCTCAAAGATAAGTTGCGTAATGAAGTCCAAATAAAAGTAGTTTCAGTTTCGTTGTCTATGAAGAGATAGATTGTAAGCAACAAAACTTGCCTTGGACTGATCAGGATCACTTAAATCCTTTATGAAGGAGCTTCCAAATGCTGTCTAGTGCTGTCCATATACAATCACTTTCCATTATATTCCTCATACGTGTTAAACTGCACCTGAGTCAATGTGGTGAATTCCTTTTCCCTTTTCAGGGAAATTCTGTGTCGACTACAAAGTATGACATCATAACATTCTTGCCAAAAGGTCTATTTGAACAGGTAAATTCTTTTATCTCCCATACTGTGTACTATTTTTTCTTTCAGCCATTTAATATCTCTGTATCTCTACCAAGCTTAAACTGTAAGTTTTAGTTCATACGTTGGAGGTCACATGATCCTCAATAACTTCCTGGAAGAACAAAATCATGTATACCATGTTGAGATATATCAACAGAGGATGTAGAGAGAAGTTTCTTGAGTAACTATAAAGATTTGAAATAGGTTCATGCATGCTATATGGTACTGGTGAAGAAAGAGCTCAGGAAAAACTAGAATAAGATATAGTGCCACTGTATCTATTAAAAAAAAAGCAGTAAAGATGTTTCTTCTCTTTAGATTAGTTATTACATAGCTGTATGTATGAATACCCAATCAGCTGTATGATTCAATGTTTGTTTTTCTATTTATCTTCATCTTATCTCTTCACCCTTTTTTTTATACTGACAGTTCAGGCGGGTGGCTAATCTGTATTTTCTTATGATCTCAATTTTGTCATGCACTCCAGTCAGGTACGTGAATTTCTGTTATCTTCATGTATGTCTCCCCAAACACCAAAATGTTAAATAGGGGATGTGCTCATGAGAGTAAGTGGGGGATACTTTCTTCATAAAAAAAGAAAGTAACTGGGGGATTAATGTATCACGAGAAATGAAATTGAGCCTATAACAAGAAAATTTCTCTTTATTTTGGTGATCTGGTGATAAAAATCATCTTGCAAATTGTTTTAGAAGCATTCTCACGAAAAAAGGAAAATCATTCTCAAAAATTGTTTTACAAGTGAATTGATACATTGTATTAGATGAGCTATGCTTCCTGTGTATTGATTTCTGAAAAGTGTTGCTGTGTTGCAGTCCCGTAAGTCCTATAACAAATGTGCTTCCTTTGAGCTTGGTGCTTCTTGTCTCTCTTATTAAGGAGGCTTGGGAGGATTGGGTGAGTACTGTTGCTCCTTTTCCTCCATACATATGATTCATAAAATGTCATTTTTATGACATTCTTAAGATAGACTAACAGACTACTGGGTTTTCCCTTTTGCATTTGACCTATTCACTTACATTTCTTTTTTTTTATTCCTTTGGTACTTTTGCAGAAGCGTTTTCAGAATGACTTGTTAATTAACAATACTTCTATAGATGTATTTCAAGATCAGCAATGGGTCAGTGTACCTTGGAAGAAGCTGCAAGCTGGAGATATTGTGAGAGTAAGTGTAAATGTACAAAGAAGTCATTGCAATTATGTTCTTTCTTTTGCATTAGGGTTTGTAGGGTAGATGGCGTTCTGTGCAATATCCAACAAGCTATGCAGCTTTCTTGGCTGAGCTCTTTTGTTTTGTCTGTATTCTGACATAAGACTTATCTTTTGTTAGCTTGTTATGTGAAGGTTATCTTCTGTTAGTTGTTTATTATGTTAATGGCTATTTCACATGGACCTGTGTCTGTTTTTAATTATCAATTATGTTTCAACATGGGTCCAATCACGTCTTAGAATCTTCTTCTCTGCTTTGACTGATCCATATATACAAGTTTCCTAGTTCACTGACATGTTTGGAGATAAGTACCAGGATAGCCTAGGTAAATGGAATTTACAGACGGAACCAGTTTATAAAAATAAGAAATGGAATGCACATTTCTATTGTTTGTCATTTTGTTGAGAAGTGCTCAACTGTTTCCAACATATTACTTTTTCCAAACGCTAACCGACTCTTTGATCTCATAGTTCCAGAAGAGATTTTATTTTGATCATAAATCTGGAGAGACATCCAACTACTTAAGGTTCAAACAAAAAAGCATCTAGCTAATCTAATTTTATTTAGTTAAATGCTTTAGTGCGAGCTAGGAGAGTGTGGTCGTATACCAGAAAGAGAAGCAACACCATTCTACTTGCAATTTTGGAAAGAGATTGTTTCCACTCCTCAAATTCTTGAAATACAAGTCATCTAAGGAGAAAGTTTGTATTAAGTCAAAGCTGTGTGGATAGGATTCTTTTTGCAAAAATGTGAGAATCTGCTGTTGATGTTGTCAGAGATGGATGTCTGGTTGTGACATCAGTTAGTCACATGCATGGCCTTTTAAATGCTGGTTTTGAATGAGCTATATTGGTGGCTATAGATAATTACTAAAATATAAGAATTCATATTACTGTACATTTCTCTCTTGGTGGATGGATTCACATGCATTGCGGAAGATGCGGAATAGTTGGTACTGGCATCCTCTTAATTCTTTTGAGAAAGATTTAGACTATTGATTTACCTGCCCCTTACTGGCATTATCTCTACTCCATCCTTGGTTGGGCATTGCCATGTCAAAGACCAAAAATCCGCTATTTAGTGACCTCCAAAACTGCTTTGTGAATAGAGGCTGACCTACCTAATCATAAATTTAAGACTGTCTTCTCATTATATTGAATTGGTAGAACACAACTCAAGAATGCTGTTTTACACATCATTGAACAAAACATAAGATAAATACTGGAATCTCATCTTTAGTAGCTGAGAACTTTGAATCTGATCTCTAAAATTTATAATGGTTAAGTCCGTATATTTGTGGGGTTGAATCTGAAGAGTTATAGACAGACACCAATCTGCTTGTTCAGCTCAGTCAGTGAGGTACTACCTTAGGGATATAACTATCTGGCCGTCATTAAATTTGGTAGACCTTCTCAGATGATTATGGAGAATTTTCAAATACACGCTCCACTCATTCTGTCTTAAGCAAAAATTTTACGGGAAGGAATTCAAATCTCATTCTCAGAAATAGTTGCAGTTCCTAACGGAATTTGTTTTGTGAAATTTTGACAAAAATAGGAAATACTCTTTATTTGAATGAAGAGTTTTAGGTGGTATAAGTTTGCTATTCTTGTGCAGGTTAAACAGGATGAGTTCTTTCCTGCAGACCTTCTTTTTCTTGCCAGCACAAACCCTGATGGAGTCTGCTATATTGAGGTTGTACTTGATCTGATCAATACGATCTTTTATAATTTCCTTTATGAAAAAAACTAGCTTGGTTTGGATTATTTTCGGGAGGAATAATTTTTTACTTCATAAATGAATGCACTGGTCTCTTATCTCTACCATCTTCTCTCTTTATTTCTACATGAATTACTACAGACCGCAAATTTGGATGGTGAAACTAATTTAAAGATCAGAAAAGCACTAGAGAAAACCTGGGATTATGTGACTCCCGATAAAGTTTCTGGATTTACAGGTTGGTCTTCTCTGCAGCTGCGGCTCAGTCTAATGTCTCTGCACAATCATGCATGTATGTGAACTTTCTGATGTCCAAATGCCATCATCCTGAATTTGCTAACATTTTATTGTAATTTAGTGTCTGAAATAGGCATGCTGAATTCCTTCAATCTATCTTTTTTGCTTTTCCTGTTTCCTAAGCATCAGATTAGGTAGAAATTAGAATCAATGACAACCATCAAAATCGGTGAAACATGCCTTTTGATGTTATCTTGGTTACATACTTTTAACACCAATAGTGGTTTAGTTTTATTTACTTAGCATGTAAGTTCAGTAGGTCATACACTGTTGTATACTTATTTTCTGACACTGGTGTTAAAAGTTGAACAATTGTTAACATGCTGTCCACATAAACACACTCATGTTCAAATATATGTTACTGCAAACAAACAAATTATAATATTTAGATTGGTATCTGTGATATACTGCAGATACTTATCAACAGATATGCTATTGGTTTATCGTATATGTCACATAATGATCTCGTTATACGTCTTAAGTGAAATCTTGACTCTTTGATTCTGATGCACACACGAATATGCCTTTGATGGATGTTCTGTCTGATGTGTCCCGGTATGTTTCTTTTTCCAGGAGAAGTACAATGTGAGCAACCTAATAACTCATTATACACTTTTGCTGGCAATCTGATTATTCAAAAGCAAACCTTGCCACTCGGTCCAAATCAACTTCTATTAAGGGTACCTTTTCCCATGTTTTTATTTTTCTTCTTTTGTCTGTCTGTCTCTCTCTCTCTCTCGTTCTTACAAAGACTGTGATTAGTACTATCAAAATGGAGAACTTCTGGTTTATTGATTCTTATTGGTGGTTCATGTAAAAATGACCTGCGGCCTTGTCTTTTCCGTTTGTGCATTACATTTGGAGTTCCTCTGCTGTTTTGCTATACTTCTTCTCTGATGCAGAGAAAGTATACTTGTTGAATTTGTCTTAGTGTTTTACTTCTTGATATTATCTCTGTTTTACAGGGCTGCAGCCTGAGAAACACAGAGTATCTTGTTGGGGCTGTCATTTTCACAGGGCATGAAACAAAGGTATCAATTCTGTATTTTAACTTATAAGCTACCACACACTCATATACACTATCTCTCTCTTTCTCTGCCCTCTTCCTCTTTTATTTTTCTTCTTGGGAGCGCAGGTTCATTTTGCTGGCCATAAGTAGGTTACTCATGCCATTAAGTAGTTCAGTAACAATTCTATTCTATTCATGGATATTTTTGTGTAAACATTTAGGAACATCCTCTCTTCGATGAACATTCAATTGGGTTATATTTATTACTTTGCTTTGTGACCTGAGTTTTCCTTTGCTTAGGTTTATATTCTAAGCAAATTGTCAACTGCCTTTTCACTGCAGGTTATGATGAATTCCATGAAGATACCTTCCAAGAGAAGCTCTTTGGAGAAGAAACTTGATAAGCTTATTTTAACTCTTTTTAGTGTTCTATTCAGCATGTGTCTATTGGGAGCTATATGCAGGTTCGATTAGTTTCTACAACCTACCTGCCAATTTTAGAACACTGCTTTATATTCCCATCAGTGTTGAAAAGGTTGCTTGGATCTTTGCAGTGGTATCTTCATAGATAAGAAATATTTTTATTTACGGTTTGAAAGCAGCTCAGATGCGCAATCCAATCCCGACAATAGATTTGTGGTAACTATTTGATTTTCTTGACTTGCAACTTCTCAGTGTTTCTTTTGTCTTCTCTTGGTATTTGTTTCTAATTACTCTTTTGTTTTGTGCTCAGGTTGCTGCTTTGACCATGTTCACCTTAATCACTCTCTATTCACCAATTATTCCCATCTCTCTCTATGTCTCTGTTGAGGTGGATCTTATGACAGTTTTTGTTGTTGTATCTGCAGAATTTTGATTTTGTAGTATCTTTTTCTCTTTTTCTTATCTTTTCTCTGGTTTTCACTTACAGATGGTTAAGTTTATTCAATCCACAAAGTTCATCAACAATGACTTACACATGTACCATGCTGAGAGTAACACCCCTGCACAGGCTAGGACATCTAATTTGAACGAGGAACTTGGGCAGGTAATTTTGAGTCAGTGACTAGAAGTATGGTGAAATTAATTTGCTCGCAATGTAGTGTGTCCATGTTTACCCTTGACTCTTGTTTACGCTGTATTTTTAACTGTCAATCTCGAATCATTAATCATTGATCTCTATGGGTAGGTGGAATACATATTTTCTGACAAAACTGGAACCCTTACGAGGAACTTGATGGAATTCTTCAAGTGTTCTATTGGAGGAGAGATATATGGCAGTGGTATTACAGAAATTGAGATGGGAACTGCACAAAGAAGTGGAACAAGAGTTGAGGTAAACATCTTAGGGATAATATATAAAAGGATTGATGGCTTTGCATTGTCTTGATTTAGAGAATTGATAGGTACACAATTCATCAGACGAGCCACGAGAAAAAGGTTTCAATTTTGATGATGCTCGGCTGATGCTCGGTGCCTGGAGGAATGAACCTCATCCTGATTCATGCAAGGTATATTATTGAATTATCATGGTGGAATAAAATCATGAAAATCAGTTGGTTTGTGCTTGAGTGTCTGTTTGAACAATGAAATATCATTAACTTGCTGATTAAGAAAACACCTGAAAGTGACTGCTGTTGTTGTGATTGGCCCCGTCTCTTTTTTACTTGGGGCCTTTTTGTTGTTGTTAACATAGTTATTAAAATCAGATATAGCTGAAGTTTAAGTCGCACTGTTTAGTTAAATAAAAAACTTCTATTCCTATCCTTTGGTTTCTGCTCTTTTTTATATTTAGTTATTTTTGTGGCCTTCATTATATAAGTATGCAACTCATTGCAGTATTGATTTCCTTTCTCGTTCCTTGGCCTTAAACTCAATGCCCATCTTTCCCACATTATCAATAGAAGACTTGATAATGACTGTGGTTTCCTTTTATTTGAGGAACATGTTGGGGCCATATATTAGGAAAAGGTGAACATTTATATAAACAATTTCTAGATATAAAGCCCATCTTTCCCGCATTATCAAGAGAAGACGTGATAAAGATTGTTGTTTTCTTTTATATGGGGAATATGTTGGGGCCATATATTAAGGAAAAGGTGAACATTTATTACAACTTTTGTATATGGATTTTTCTGGGGAGTATATAACTTGGTTAGTAACTTTTGCATGTAAATATCCCATTCACATTAGAGTTGATATGGTGCAAACTTTCACAAAAATGCAGTCTCAATTTCTTCTTTAGCGCTCACAGACCTCCAACCTAACAATGACCAAGGTTGTTTGTTCAGGAATTTTTCAGATGCCTTGCTATATGTCATACCGTGCTTCCTGAAGGTGAGGAGACCCCAGAAAAAATACGATATCAGGCAGCTTCTCCTGATGAAGCTGCTTTGGTTGCAGCAGCAAAGAACTTTGGCTTCTTCTTTTACAAGTGCGTGGATACTTACAATTTTAGTTTTCCCTATCAGAAAGATAAAGTAGAATTTATGCTACATTATGCTGCTGGAAGTGATATAATTTCGTTGTGAATCTGTTAATAATGTGAATATATATATGGAAGCCTAGGAGGTAACTAACATAGACAATTTGGCTAAAGAACTTGAGCATTGCTGTTTTCTCCAAGTTAAAGTGGTGAGACCAATGACCATTTTATGGTAGAGTGCATGTAAAACTTTTGCTTTAAATCTTATTATTCTTAATTTCTTCAGGCATGGAAAGAAGAGATTCAATTGAAAGTGAATTTCTGTTTCTGGTGCTAACTATTAAGAACATTTACAGAATATTTTGTTGTACAACTATAAGTCCAAGAATAGTCCAGGTTAGATAAGCATAATAATCACCATTTTGGTGGGTGGTGGACTTGTTTGCTGTGGGGGTAGGAGAATTTAATTGTAGAGTGAACAGGGAATGGAGAAATCTTGTGATGGTTGAACTTAATTATTGGCATTTATTTTCTTGAGGTTTCAACTTTTTAATCGCATGCTATTTTTCTGGGTGGAAAATTAGGTAAGGGACTATTATTATTGGTATTTGATTGATTGAAAGAGTAATTCTCTGGTAGATCAGTTAGCAGAAGTCATTGTCTGTTAATACATAGTTAAGGTATCAAATTATGTGAAGAGTTTAGGTTTGCTTATTTTGTGTCATTATTACTGCCTGCTATTCTATTTGTTTCTGGTCCGCTGTTAAATTTACACTTTTACAGACGTACTCCAACATTGATTTATGTGCGTGAATCACACGTTGAGAGGATGGGACAGATCCAAGATATTCCCTATGAGATTTTGAATGTCCTTGAATTCAACAGGTGTTTGGACTTTCTCACTTTCTATATGCGTTATCTGTTTGATGGTATGAGCCTATGAGGTTTGACTGTTGTCCTTATTTTTGTATTCAGTACGAGAAAGCGTCAGTCTGTTGTATGTCGCTATCCTGATGGTAGATTGGTACTCTATTGCAAGGTAAGCACTTACAAAGAAGGATATTTTAGTTGGATTACTTGCTAGAAAATATCAGACAACCTCCTTTGACAGGGTGCAGATAATGTTATTTATGAGAGGTTGCGTGATGGAGAAAGTGATTTGAAGAAAAGAACTAGGGAGCACTTGGAGCAATTTGGTGCTGCTGGACTCCGTACACTTTGCTTGGCTTATAGAGATCTAAACCCTGATGTGTATGAAAGTTGGAACGAAAAATTCATTCAAGCAAAATCTTCTATTCGAGATCGAGAAAAGAAACTGGATGAGGTGTGTATCTGTAATTCACACTGCTGTTATATTTTCCTTATATTACCTTATCAAAAGAAACACTGCTGTTGTATTTTCCACATTTGTTACATTTAGGAGGAGATCTTTTGTAATGATTGTTAATTCATTGTTTGGCAGTTAAATTCTTCTTTTCTTGAAAATTCACTAGTCCCTTTTGGCAATGGTTGTTTTTGTTCAGCATGTAGTCTAGAGTATCAACAGTTCCTTCCATTATTATCCTTCCGGCTCAAGGTGCCAGACACAGATTCCAAAATTGTTTTCAAAGTATAGTTTGATATATTCCAGAGAATGGCTGATGTAAATTAAACTTCATTAATAGCTTATTAGTAATGCCCCCGACGCCTTTGGTCTAGTGGTAAGAGTGCAGCTTGTGAGGTGTGAGTTAGGAGCACATCACAAGTTAGAACTCTGACAAAAGCCTGGTATTAAGTGGAGAAGGGTAGAGGGTGGGCCCAATATCCACCGAGATTCGAACCGTGCACTAGCGACCCTCAGTGGTCCGACTCAGTATGAATCTGGATTGGTTGACCAGTGGGCTTTGAATACCTGATGGTTAATACCCCTAGACTATGGAATTGGGTCATGGGGCGGGTCAAATATAGGGGTGAAGGCGGGGTTTTAATTTCAACAAATAAAAATCTGCCATGTAAAAAAAATAATAATAAATTACTTTAAGAGAAATCTGTTAATTTTAATGGAAAAAGTGAGCCAAAAGCCCAAAATGGTGAATGGAGGGTATTTTTAGCAAAATAGATGAACTGAGGGTATATTTAAACCTTTTCAATAGTCTAAGGGTATTTTTGGTCCTTTTACCCGAAAAAGAATTAGTTGGCCAGTGGACTTTGGATACCAGATAGTTAATAAGCAATAAAAGAATGTACTGTAGCTTGGAACTCTTTTTTCTCTCTCCTCTCTTTTCATTAAAAGAAGGTATCATATTATCACTTATAGCACCAAGTTACTGTAGTTTTGCAGATATATACAAACTGAAAAGAGCATCCGTTGTTAGAAATGGAGGGAGCTGATAAAACCTAACACTAATCTACATTGTTCACATTTTGAAGATCAAACCAAAAAAAAAATGAGAGGATATTTCAGTTGATGCACCGAGGAGCTTCTTTCTTCAAAGCATCTGTTCTTTCTTGCTTGCCGTAACACTCACAAAATGCACATAGCTATAGCCTAAAACTATAAGTTCCTCCTGTTCTTCTGGATAAATGTTCCCTTTCAGCACCAAAGAACATGTTTTAACTCCTTTTGTCCATCTTTAGATGAACAGACACCAGGTTTCACAATTCCTTGGCAACCAAGCAATGAATAACAAAAGATGGCTAACTGAATCTGTCTCCCTTTCGTGCAATAGCATCTGTTGCGCAGAGAGGATAATCCTTTTCAATATATTATCCTTCCCAAGGAACAATCACCCAAATCAAGCTACCTTATGGGAACTTTAGTTCTCCAGATAGCCTTCTGTGTAAAGTCTACTGTTGATGTAGCATTTAGTGCCCTTATAGCCAGAATAGATAGGATATACTACTTTGTTCTCTGTTCATCACAGTGTGTCTTTTCCTCAGCCACCCAGTTAAATCCTCCTCTGCCTAGAGCTCTTCTTATTTTACTATACTTCATCCAGAATTTTACTGGTGGATAAGATATAAGTGCTTATTTACGTGTCATTATTTTTCTAAATGTGTAGCTTTACGCAGGTGTCAGAACTGATAGAAAAGGATCTTGTATTGATTGGATGCACTGCTATAGAAGACAAGCTTCAGGAAGGTGTACCTGCCTGCATAGAGACTCTTTCAAGGGCTGGAATTAAGATTTGGGTGCTTACTGGGGATAAACTGGAAACAGCAATAAACATTGCTTATGGTTGGTATAAGTAATAGGCAGTCTACAATTTGTTGTTATTTATTTTCCATGTGATATCTTGTCCTGATTCTCTTGTGTATTGCAGCATGCAATTTGATCAATAACAGCATGAAACAATTTGTTATTAGCTCAGAAACTGATGAAATCAGAGAAGTGGAAGAGAGAGTGAGCATTGAGCAGCATTTCTTGATTTTCTTGTTTGTCAGTTGAAAAATCCGCAATATTTAACAATTACTTGTTTTTCACAAGGGTGACCAAGTGGAGCTTGCTCGTTTTATGAAAGATACAGTCAAGAATGAGCTGAGGAGATGTTATGACGAAGCGCAAGAGCTTCTCCATTCAGCATCTAGACCAAAGTTAGCGCTAGTAATTGATGGGAAGGTGTTAATGTATGCCTTAGACCCTAATCTTCGTGTAATGTTGTTGAACTTGAGCTTGAATTGCAGTGCAGTGGTTTGCTGTCGTGTTTCTCCTTTACAGAAAGCTCAGGTGCGGTCCTAGGCCACCTTGGAACTTGTCTAACCGGCTTGTAGTTTCTTCACGTCAATACATGTTTTTAACTACAAACATGGATGGAGTCACCAATTTTAATCTGTCCCTTTCATCAATTGGTAGCATTCTTAGTTCGTCTGTCACATCTGCCTCGCAGCGTAAAATTTTACACATATTATAATATGTTACATCAAATCTGTTCCTTATCTCGCTGTATCACTTTGTAATAACATTAGCATATATGTATGTCTTGAAATGCTCTTTCGGGGTTCACATTTCATTATCAACAATTTTGGTTTCTTCAAGAGTGTCAGCGTTACAGTTTAGAGTTCTGGTGATATTCTTGGGAGTTGCAAATAAAAATACTCTTATGTTTGTGAAGTTAGGATGAGCTTTTTGATTGTCAAAACTTGTAGGCAGAACATATTTAGCAACTTCTCGATTGCTTTCAGGTAACCAGCTTGGTTAGGAAGGGGGCTCAGAGAATTACACTTAGTATCGGTGATGGTGCTAATGACGTGAGTATGATTCAAGCTGCTCATGTTGGTGTTGGAATAAGTGGACAGGAGGGAATGCAAGCAGTGATGTCTAGTGATTTTGCAATAGCTCAGTTCCGCTTTCTCACTGATTTATTGCTTGTCCATGGACGCTGGTCATATCTTAGAATATGCAAGGTTTACCTTCATCCGGTCTGCTCTTTGCAAACTTTTATGGTCTGTACGGGTGGTTATGTGATCTGGAAGTTTTATGTGCAGGTGGTGACATATTTCTTTTACAAGAATCTGATGTTTACACTCACTCAGTTTTGGTTTACCTTCCGCACTGGATTCTCTGGTCAAAGGTTCTATGATGATTGGTTCCAGTCTCTCTACAATGTGATCTTCACAGCGCTTCCTGTTATTATTCTTGGGCTTTTTGAGAAGGTATCTGATTTCTTTTCATTTTTTTTTAGTTTTAGGGATGTATGACAGTGATGATTGTTTCTCTAACTACGATGCTGTTTCTTGTTGTTTATACACATTTATTGTGCATTTAGGATGTCAGTGCATCTCTCTCGAAGAAATATCCTGAGTTATACAAAGAAGGAATTAGAAATACATTCTTCAAATGGAGAGTTGTGGCTACCTGGGCTTTTTTTGCAGTATATCAATCATTAATCTTGTATAATTTTGTAATCCATTCGAGTACGAAGGGCATGAATTCATCTGGCAAGATGTTTGGCCTATGGGATGTCAGTACAATGGCCTACACCTGTGTTGTTGTAACTGTCAATTTACGTCTCCTTATGATGTGCAACACAATTACAAGATGGCATCACATTAGCGTTGGAGGGAGCATATTATTATGGTTCATTTTTGTATTTATCTACTCGGGTATCCACTTGCACAAAGAACAGGTGAGTCTCCGCACAAGTTTTGGTATTGCTTCCTAAGATCAATTCACTTTCTAATGTGGTTGGTTTGTATTCATCACAGGAGGGTATCTATTTAGTCATCATTGTTCTGATAAGCACATTATACTTCTACCTTGCGCTGCTTCTCGTACCAGTTGCTGCACTTTTTGTTGACTTCCTATATCAGGGGTAAGTCTCTGGAGTAAATTTTCTACTTCTTGGAATTAATATCATGTATTACATTGCCGCATAGCATATTTTGCTAGATTGTTCTTTCAATTTAAACTCTCTTCCAAATTCACAAATAGGCTGCCTCTCAAGGATATATCACTGTCGAAATAAAACCGTGAATGAAAATGTAAATTCACAATGTACTGACTGCCGAGATATCTGAAAGCAATTGCATTCCCTACAGGAAAATGTGTCCCCATATAACTAATGCCAGCACATTTGCGGAAAATCTTGTTCCACGAGTCATCTTTATGTCTTAACGACTTTATTTTCATTTCACATGAAATATCATTTGTACGACCAATCTTTATTATCTCTTCTCTTGCATTGTTATGACTCAAGGGTTGTCTCTCACTCTGTTTTACTGATTATGATTCTATAAAAGCTGTGCACCAGAACTTCTTGACCTTCATATAGTTTTTAAGGAACGAGGAACAGATGTGAGTCAACTGAGATATTATTTTGTCTCACTCGCATTGTCAATATAGATCTATTTTTTGCTGTTTGTTCTTTCTATGCTGCACAAAGAACGATTCAGGATTTTAAATTTTATGGGTTCAAACTTACTAGTATGTTCTTAAAATTATGGGTTGGACAATATACTTGTTGCAATTGTAGTCAATTTTCACTCAGAAATTTATGCTTGGGTTAAAACGAATACTAGGTTCAGATGGACCTATTGCTTGAACACTAACGCTGCAAGTCCATAGGCAGCACATCCTGCTTGATACAGTTAAAATAACCTTTTCGGTTCTGATTTTTCTTAAGGACACGAGTAGTCGAACTCCACCTACATGGTGGATGTTTGGGAACTCACCTGGTGAACTTCATATTGACAAATTTCACTTTTCTTTTCCTTTCTTCTGGTGATTTACTCTTGCTTCGATAAAATTACTCGCGTTCCTAAGTATCTAGTCTCTTCATTTCAGGGTACAAAGATGGTTTTCCCCATATGATTACCAGATTGTTCAGGAAATTCACAAGCACGAAATCGACAACAGCAGGATTGGTTTATTAGAGATCCGTAACGAGCTTTCTCCAGATGAAGAAAGGAGATACGCCATAATGCAACTTCCTGGACAGAGATCAAAACATACTGGTTTTGCTTTTGATTCACCCGGTTATGAGTCATTTTTCGCATCTCAGGCTGGCGTGTTGGCACCTCAGAAGGCGTGGGACGTTGCTCGGAGAGCAAGCATGATGAAATCACGACCAAAGGTACCTAAAAAGAGCTGAGTTCCCTAAAATTTTGTACAAATTTTCTTCTTTAACCTTTCTTCTCTCCTATACAGCTTTTAACAGCTACGTAGAATTATTTCACTCTCATTCTTCGTACCGTTTCGAGTTAATTCTACAGTTACATACATATATATATATATAGTCTCTAGTTGTGTTTAGTGAGATTGTAGTAAAAATAACTGAGAAGAAAACAATAATGTACATTATTTAATGTAACCATCCCATACACACTTGCCAACTTCATCTTTTATCTATGTCTTGATAGTTCTGATTTATTTTTTTATGAAACATTATACTATGCATAGATTAATTATTTAGATCTGGAATCAATGTACAGATTAAAAGTTTTAATTGATCAAAAGTGCATAAAAGAATCACATTTGTCCTAACGAATAAATCCAATTTTCATCGTAACTATAGATACCGAATAATTTTATCCTCATGTAAGTACACTTCGATATCAATTGTTCTCCATATCTTTTTCTTCAAAATCACATAATAAAATCAATTCTGGTGAAAAAACTATTGCGATCTCTTTATCAAGGTTATGAGTATTAGTACAACAAAGTGGTAATGATAAATTTGTTGGTACTATTTGATCTTGTAATATTTGTACCATATTTCGAATGATGTGAGCTTTGATTTTGGGTCTATGGTGTAAAAATTTCCTTTAACCCCATATTCGTAGGAATAATTTAATTTTACAATTAGGACGATATACAGAGACTATGATAAAAGTCAATAAAGTCGGGATCTATTATTAGAGAATTATATAACTTGGAGCCACACTTGAAACGCATTAAAAGTTTTCTTGACCCCATATTCGTAGGAATAACTTAATTTTACAATTAGGACGAAATTAGAACGATATATAGAGTGACTATGATAGAAGTCAGTAAAGTCGGGATCTATTATTAGAGAATTATATAACTTGGAGACGCACTTGAAATGCATTAAAGATTTGACGCTGAGTCCGGAGAATATATTAAAAATAATATCTTGAGGAATCTCCATGAGAAAGGCCATCTCTTATGTTCAACTAATGTGTATGTATCATTATTTCATCCATTTAAATTAAAAAAAATCCATATACAAACCTTATTGGAAACTAATTGTTTTTCTCCTTTTCCTTCTAGAGCTTATATTGTTTGTTTATGTACGATTACCATAATTCATAAAGAACTTAAAAATAATAACGTAAAAAATATTTTAAAAGGAAAGAAAGCAAAAAACAAAATAATAATAATAATAATATAAAAACAACGTAACAAAAAAAAAGTACTGTGCAATAGTATATGATAAAGAATTTTATACTTTACGTTCCAAACAAACTAGAATTACTCAAAATAATGAATTTCAATATACAGAATAAAGTCAAATATTTGAAGATTAAATTTATATTATGTTTGGTTGAACTTTGGAGGAATAAATTTAATTTGGAACAAATTTGTACCTTCGACCAAATAAAATATAAGTTATTAATCCCTAAATTTCATACTTTATTCCATTAAACTCGATATTATTTTCTTCTAAGTGAAAGCAAATATGAATTAGTAATATATGAATATATAATCTCTACATAAGTAACTGAAGTTTCTGAGTTGGAATATGAAATAAATTGCATATTAACTAGTTATATTTGCTAATTATCACAATCAATCCATCTGCACAAATTTTTTAATTCAAATTAATCTTGTCAAGCCACAAACGAAGACGAAGTATTTAATATATATGCAATAACTAAAAAATTAATATTCTTCGAATAATCAACTAATCAAGCTACTAAAATTTCCTATCATAAAATCTTCTTTCAAAATTATTATGCATAAATTTATTGTTGTAATAACCAAAGAAAATAGATATGAGGAAAAATTATGTGCAGTTTTAATGCCTCGCCATGACTTTCTTTGTGCTTAGAGTGAAATGTTAGAATCAACGAGTTGCTAAATTAGTAAAATTACTTTCTTTTTTTTCTTTAAAAAAAAGGATTAAAAAGAAATATAAGACAAACAAATTGAAACGATGAAAGTACATGACTATGAATAACTAATTTTTACCTAATTAATTCCTACGTAACTCTAACCAGCAACCAAACGACCCCTTAAATTTTGGAGTTTGGAATATGAAATATATTGCCCAACAACTAGTTAGAGTACAAGTTATCACAATCCATCTATCTTCAACAATGTTTAAGCTTTGCCAAGCCACAAACAGAGAAGAAGCATTTAATATATATATATATATATATATATATATATATATATATATATATATATATATATATATATATATATATATATATATACACACATAACAACAACAACAACAATATGTTTGGTGTAATCTCACAAATGAAGTCGGGGAGAGTGCATACTTTTATTTCTACTTTTAGAAGGTAGAGAGATTGTTTCTGATAGACCATCCGCATTTATAAAGTTCTTGGATTCACATCCACTCCCTGTATGCTGAATTCATTTCTGGGAATGAAAGAAGTTAGCAAGTTTCTTAGACACAGATTGCTGAGATTCATCAAACAAATCCTCATCATTGTTATCAAAGTCATCATCATTTTCGAAAACCAAGTGCATTCCATGCTTCTTCAGTTTGAGGCCATTAAAACGCGGATTCTCCCTAACTACAACCTGCAGTCTGTCACCTTCTTTCAACATAAACGTAAAACTGTGTTCTTGAAATCGACACAAGTATAGCTGATCTTCATCCGTATCAGGAACCCCCAACAAGTACAAAGTCTTTGTATGTTTAGGTTTAGCATCACCTGGTGTGGTAATCGTTGCTTGTATATCCACGATTGCTGGGACTTTGTGTCTGAAATTGTCCTCTACTTGTTGGTCTAGAGAGAGAACTATGCCAATGATCACTCCCTTGAGATCACGATGCTTACGAGTTGAGAAGTTAGGTACTTCATGAATAAACCAATCTGGAAGGTCATCCCCTGGAACACAGAGATACTGCATATGCCTTAGAGAATCCTGCATTCAGAGTTTTCGTTAACTAGATGTAGAAATGTAAATATAATCTTGACGTCTTAGAGGGTGAGGGAGGAGCGAAGAAGAAAGAACCTTAGAAATAGTCCTTTTTATAGAAGGCAAGCACGCGTTGCAACCAACTGTATACAACCTTTTCAAAGATTTCAAGCTTTCAAGGCCAGGAATATCTGTTATCTTCTTGCAATTACTGATTTGGAGATCTTCCAAGTACTTCAAATTTGCTACGCTAGCTATCTGTTCCAACGCGGAGCAGTTTGCAGCATGTAAACATACCAAACTTGAGGGAAGGTCAGGGAGAAATTTGAGCTTTCTGCAGTTTGAGAGAATCAAACGCTTGAGAACACGCAGTTTTTTCATGCTAGAAGGGAGGCTGCAAAAATCATTGTACCCGAGGTCAAGTTCTTCCAAAGCAGCCAACTTCTCAAAATCATCAGAAATATTCCCAGATATTTTCCAAGCATGAGCATCTAGGAATTCCAAGGATGAGAGATTCGAAAATGATTCTGGAAGAGTAACGCGTTTAGAACTTTCTCCATTTTCCATATCCAGCAGCAGTTTATCATCTCTAAGCTGTGGTGTCTTTCTCATCTTCAGTAGCTTTAAGCTTGAAAGCATTCCAATTTGATCAGGTAATTCTGAGACAGCAGTTTCCGTCATATAGAGGTAACACAACCTCTTAAGGCTTCCAATTGAAGCCGGAAGATGTTGAAGATTCAAACAGTTGTTCAGGTTCAGCTCCCAAAGTTTTTCCAATAAACATATCTCGTCTGGCAACTCAGAAATTGATGTATTATGTAGGTCCAAAGTAGTTAAACATGACATCTTTCCAATTGAGCTAGATAAAGATCTGATTGAAGTGCAGTACCCCAGCTCAAGAATCTCAAGGGACTCGAAGCTTCCTAACTGGAAACTTTGTTCACTAACTGAGGTCCCTTGTAGACAAAGCCTAATCAATGACGAGAAGCTATTCTTGAAATTGGGCAACTCACTAAAGGACTTGCAATTGCTGAGTGAAAGGAACTTCAATTGAGATAATGAACCAACAGAAGGTGGCAATTCTTTTATGGAGCTGTTGTCAAGATAAAGTCGTATTAATGATCTAAGATTTCCGAGGGAATCAGGAAGTGAGATGAGTCCCTTGCACATTCTCAAACTTAATTCCTCAAGATCTTTCAAATTTCCAATTGAATCAGGCAATTCCTTTAAAGCTGATCCACTAAGAGATAGAGAGCTCAGCGAACTTAGATTCCCGATAGCTGTAGGCAACAACTTCAAAGACCAGCAATCATTTAAATTCAACATCTGAAGATTCTTCAGGCGGAAGATAGAGTTAGGTAGCTCTGTTATTGCGGTACCATCAAGAAGAAGCTCTCTCAAGGATTTCCAGCCACCTAAGTCCTCTGGTAATTTTGTTAGACTTGAGCAATCAGATAGGATAAGTACTTCAAGACGTTTCAATCCAGACACATCATCTGGAAATGCCAAAAGATTCTTACAACCCTTCATGTTTAGAAGGGTCAACATAGTCAAGTCTCCAATTGATGGATGGATCTTAACCAGTTCATTGCATTCCTCAAGAATCAGCTTCTCCAATTGAAGTCCAGATAAATCAGGGATGTCCTTAAGTTGGCGACACCTACGTAGATTCATAACCTTCAGCTGCTCTGCCATCTATCAAATGAAGATTTTCTCAGTCATTGCATAAAAGCTTGCAGAATATCCCTTTGAGATCAGTAGACAGTAAAGCCAAGAAGTTAAACATTAAGGGAAAGGAGCTGATAACGCCTAGCTTTCAAATTAATACAATAAAAATTGTACCTTTTCCTTGTGTGCTTCAGCTTCATAGAGCCTGAAAAATAACTAGTCATTTACTTATAACCACAAGTAGGGTATGGGAAGGGTAGAGTGTACGCACACCTTACCCCTACCTCGTGGAAAATAGGAGGGGTTGTTCCCGAAAGACCCTCAGCTCAAGTAATACATAACAAGACAATTTTGAAAAAGACAACACAGAGAAAGAACAAGGCATAGAGAGCAGAATAATTTGGTAAACAAAGCACAAGAAACAACCGGTGGTAGCAGTAATCGTAGAACAAGAAACTATAAGAATAATGCTAATACTATCTACCCACCAAATCTACCCCCTAGGGAAGTGAGACAGCCCTCAACTACCTTCAACCCTAATTGCGACCTGTATATTCTCCTAAGGTCATGTCCTCGATAAGCTGAAGTCGTACCATGTCCTGTCTAAATCACCACTCTTCAGTACTTCTTCGGCCTACATGTACTTTTCTTTAAACTCACCTCTATCAACCTCTCACACTTCCTCACCGAGGCATCTGACAAAGTTTTATCGGCCTACCTCTACTCCTCTTTAAACCCACCTCTATCAATCTTTCACACCTTCTTATGGGAGCATTTAACAAAGCTTTTTCCTCCTACCTCTACCTTTCTTTACCTGACAAAGCTTGTGAATCTACAAATCATCTATGGATGATTAAAGGGACATGTAGTATTTTTAATTAATTACCAGCAAACAAAGTTGTCTAAAAGGAGACATGTAGTTCTTCCTACTTACCATCAAACAAAGTTGTAAAGAAGGAGATTGGTTGAACTATTTCACTTACCTTGTTCTGGTATAAATTCCACTTTTTCTTGATCCAGACCTGTGTGATCATGCTCTCCGATATATCAAGAACTGCAATCTTTCGGGACAACAACTCTGGAGGAATAACTTCCAAAGGGCAACCTTTCCACTGCAGCCACTTTAGGTCAGCAGGTAATAGCTTGAAATCTCCAACCAATTTAACATGATTGATTTGGAGGAGTCTCAGTTTGACCATGCACTGAAAAGCTCTAGTGTGAAATGTTGAACCATTTGCCGTCCTACCTAGGCCAATATACTTTTCAAGTACTTTCTTCAAAATCAAACAGATCCAGGATACTTCCTTAGGATTCTGATCTTGATTCCTCTCAAAGTGAAACACAATACCCTCAATGTTACTTGTGCCCTTGAATTTATCAAAACAGATAAAAAAATCAAGAGGGGAAGCTAGAAACAACTCACAAAAGTTAAAAGCTTAATTAAATAATGAGTGAATAAGCCAGGTGAACTGCAAAATGCTTCTTGGTTTCTATTTGAAGGTATCTTTGGCTGCAATTTGTTACATTATACTAAATTAACAAATAGTAATACACGTAGTATTTTGTGAAAGAAAATTTTTTAACTCCTATTACTAAAAGATATACAGTTGGTAATACTTTTTCAAAAGCATACCACAACTAGCTCACTAGATAAAAAGAGGAAATTATGCAGTAAACAGATTTTATACAAATAGATGTTCAAGTATTTGAACTGTGTGTAGATTAAGAACCTAGAAAAAGATAGTGAATTACCTGCTACAATCAACTAAATCACACTGATAATAGAATTTTTTACAAAAAAAAATATGTTGAAACTTCTGACCGGGCAAGCAACACGAGCCAGTAGAATACTTGTTTAGCCGTTTAACCATCATGTAGTAAACAGGAATCTCTCCAAATTTCATCTCAATGAACAAGTAGGTACTAACTTCAAGTTAAACAATACTGTAAATGCAAAAGGTGTCAACTAGATCTTAAAACCATACCTTGTAGTTATTTAGGACAGTCATAATATCATCGTGATTCCACAATCTACTACGCTTATCAACATCTCCAGAATTCTCACGTTGTACGATTTGTCTTCCCATGTCTTTGAGCTGATCATGCATCCACAAAACATTTCCATCAACTATTTTAAGAAGCGATTTTGCTGTGAGTGCTGTTATTGCAGTTTCAGCGGCAAAACCACAACCCTTAAATATTGCAATTGCATCTTCCCTTTCAAGCCTTGTATTAAGAAGAAGACATGCTAAGTCAAGAAAGATGCACCTTTCTTGTTCATCTAGAGCACCAAAACTTATTTCTAAGATATCTTGAAGTTCACCTGGACGGATCTGTCTAAACTTTTGCACTACATCTTCCCACTCCTTCAATCCTTTCTTATAGAACAATGAAGATCCAAAAATTTCCAAAGCCAGAGGTAATCCCCCACTAAGTGTTACAAATTCATTAGCAAGATCCAAAAACTTCTTCGGAGGCTGCTCTTTTCCAAATGCATGATAACTTAGTAACTTAAGTGAATCAGACAAGTAGAGCACTTTTACCTCAAAAGTGTCGTTTACAATACTTGGATCTAAGACGTTTTGATCTCTAGTGGTGACAATGATTCTGCTTCCTTGGCAAAACTGGTCTCTACCACCAATCAATTCACGAAGTTGGTTTGCATCATCCACATCATCTAGGAAAATAGCAACTCGCTCATTATTCGCAGATTCATTTATTAATCGGATACCTTTAGCAGTACTGTCTATGATAGGCGAAGCGCCTGAGTTAAGATCACAAATGAGTTTGCTTTGAAGAGTGACTAAACCATTTTGTTGCCTTGCAGTTCCTTTAACATCTGAAATAAAGCTACGTTTCTTGAAATCAACAACAAGCTGATTGTACAAAGCCTTGGCAAGAGTGGTCTTGCCCACTCCTCCCATTCCGTACAATCCTACAACTTTCACACCATTTGCTTTAACGTCGAGTAGCGTGAGCAATTGATCAAGACGAGAATGAAGTCCTACGGGGTATTTAGCCACACCTATAGGTGTATTATCAAGTTTCCCCAGAACTTTCTTGACTAGAGATTGGATTAAATCTGCTTCTTCCCTGGCACAAATATGACAACAATGAAATCAGATGAGCAAATTTTCAGCCCCACATTCAAGTATAGATTCATAATCATTTACAGGGTTTCTTTTACACAAGAATAAAAAAGGCAATATAAATTCAATTTTATTCTTTCTATGAACTTCTTTGATCCTCAAAATATCTAGAAATTTTTTTCCTCCAACATAGTCCACCAAATGCAGGCTAATTCTTCCATCATTTCTTCCGAACAGAACAGATTCGAACTTCTCTTAGAATAGTTTCCCGTGTGAAATGATGAATAGACAAAGGTGGATTCAGGATTTCTATAACATGGGTGCACCGCTAAAAAACGGAGAATTGATCCATGTTCCTCCAAGTAAATAGCTCAAAACTTATTATTCAACCAAGTGCACCACTTAGCCTTTTTGGAGCATGAGAGTCAAAAGATAACATCTGATCAACTCCTAATTTGGTAGAGATACCATGAGTTCACGTGCACCACCATTAAATTAGGTAAGCTATAAATCCACTCATTTTCATAGGATTTATATATAGGTACTATAAAGTATAAAGGATTGATTATATATTGCAATTCATCACTACATCACATAAGGTTTTTGCTCAGGTTTTCCACTTAGCTTTATAAAACTCTACTTTGTATGGAACCTATCTTTTCGGAGTGAAGGATTGTGACTAACACCCTCAATAAGTGGTGGAGTCAAAATTTTATATCAAAAAGTACTACCCTCGGTCAAGGGTAACTCCGCCTCTACGCCCAACTATACCACACCAACACCTCATAAATCATTTGTTACCTTTGGCATAACCTAGCTCATACCAACCATATTGTCTCAACCTACTCCTTCATCACACACACTATCATCCTAGAACAGACCCAACTTACACAACTTCTAAGGGGTCGTTTGCTATTGATATTAGAGAAAACAATGCATGTATTAGTGTTATTATAAATTTTTTGTTTGGCACAACTTTTTAACTATGTATAACCAATACAAAAATATCATTAGTCATACATTCTACTTTGGTATTACCATATATATAATTAGTACATAACAAATCATGATATTAACAATACAACAATTTTTGATAGATGCACAAGTATGATTTAAACACAATTGTCCCTAAAAGTATACAAAACTAAAGGAATATGGAGGAATTTTTTGTGAAAAATATTTTCTTTTTTAAAATTATTGAATGCATAATGGCAACATAACTAATCTTTACCTTATTAATCACTAATATACTCTATAATTTTTTTTATAATCCCATCATCACTAATATACTCTATTAACCATTTTTCTATAGACTCTACTAAACGACCTTTAATGTAGTATAGTTCAACTTACTAGTTATAATAACAAAACTAATGGAACAGTTTTTTCAGATGATTAGTTTACAAATATGGTCGAAGTATACATTATTTATACACTTTGTAAATATATTTAGTATAAATAGTATATACCTTATCTATATAATAATGTATATATATTTGGTAAATTAGATGATCCAATGGTATTTCTAATTAATACAATTATTAACGATTATTTCATAGCTCGAACTTGTAATGCAAGTATACATATCTAGAAAATATGTATGTGCTACCCAAATTCTTGTCGTGGCCTAAACTTCTATTGGTAGTTTTTTAATTTTATTTTTGAAACAAAAGAGTTTGATTTGAATAAAAACCGAATTTTAGTATTTATTTATTTTCCATCAATACATGGGTTTTGCTATGAACCTATAGGCTTACAACCATACCAAATAATTAGCATACATAAAAGTAAGTGATTTTTTTTAATCAACATGTCATCTAATTATAATTATGATAAATGTGATTGGATTTCTCTCCTTTTTTTTTTCTTTTTCTGTAGTATCTCCATGTTTGGCATTGAAATTGTTATAGTTCTGTTTAAAAAGGGCAGAATCAAAGTAATGGGGTTGTTTTTTATATTCATATATATATAAAAAGTTGAGAAAAATAAATTAATGAACAAACCAAACATACTTAGTAGTATATATACATTTAAATATTATTAGAACATATAAAAATTATTGAGTGAACGTACATAAAAGTGAAGCTTTAATTATACACAGTAAAGTAACCCCCAAAAGAAATGACATGGGTAGTATAAGTTTATGATAATATTCTCCATTTTTGTTGTATACAATATCAAAATTAATTGAATCGAATGAAAAGGAAGAAAAACTGAAATTATTGAATCAACACGAAAAGTATCTAATATTGATGAAAATTAACCTAAAAATCAATCAATAGTATTATGTGCCCCTACTTATGTGATACATTTTAAATTTCGAGATTTAAACAAGTCAATCTTTGATTATAATTTTTTCATATATCTTTTAAATATCTTTTTACGTAATTTACAAATATATAAATCTCATTTTAAGAAATTTGAAGATTACTGTAGCAAATTCCCGATCGAACTTAAATTGTTTGACTCTCAAAAAATAAAACGTATTACGAATATAAATTTCTTGAAATAATTAATTGATTGAATCATTCCTATAGTTCGATGCCTAAAAACAGCTAGGTTAGGACTTAGAATTATTCCCTCTGCAACAACTATTATGACATGGTTGAAATTTCAAGATTTAATCAAGTTTTTTTTAATCAAAATTTCTTTATATGTTTTTAAAAATAATTTAAACTAATTATCGTGATATATAATATTTTAACGTAAATTTTAGATATAAAAATTTTATTTTTAAAAACTTTTATATTTGAATTCACTATCAAAATTTAAAACTTTGAATCTCAAAATTCTAACTAAATCGCGTAAAATTTTCCGAAGGTGTCTTTTGATTGCCATGAAAGGATAAGAACTTGACCATCAATAACAAACAAAGCAGAATTTGATGAATGTGAAAGGAGCTAGGCTAATTCGAATTTAAAATTTAAATTTTATGAACTTAACTTCTAATAATTTTTGAAATTAATTAACTTATTCTATTTCTAAAAGTTATGAATCGAAGTAAATGTACATGTATTAATTACTTATGATAACGTATATATATTATATTATGAAAGGGAGTTGGATTAGCTTATATAAATTAGAGGTGGGCATTTGATTTTTCGATTTGATTTTGCACTATTCGATTTGAATTTTGATTTTTGATTTTGTAAAAATATAATTCAATCCGATCAAAATAAATTGATTTGATTTGATTTTGCTCTATTCGAATTGACTTTTTTTGATTTGGTTATTCGATTATATCAATAATTAATAACATAATCAAAGTATAATATAGAATCCCTTAAGTATACTTTCTAATATAAATCATAAGAAAAACTTAACCCATGATACTTAAGAGTTAACTATTATATAAGATATTTAACGATAAAATATAAATATAATCATCGTGAATGGCAATAATCAAAAATGGACAAAAGTGATTAACTCCGGCTTAGTTTATAGCCCATATATATATATATATATATATATATATATATATATATAATTTTAATTTTTTCGATTTTTTTTTTTTAAAAAGCGAAATCAAACCAGAAAAAAATCAACTCAAATGAAAATTTTGTTTCATTTGATTTGATTATTTGATTTAACTCGAGTGCACACCCTAATATACACTAATCAACTTTTAAACATATTTAGATTAACTTATCTATTTTTAAAATTTTATATCGTATTTTCTATCATTCGTTATCATGATAAAAATTTTAAGTAACTTATCAAAATTCAAATCAAATAAAACTCCATTCACCTATTTAATTTTTTTTATATATAATTTGTATTCTTTATTGAAAATTTTAATTTCGCTACTGTAATTTATTCGAAAAAACTAAATAGGGATGAAATTGAAGTGTACTGTACGTACCAGAACCTAGAATCCCAACCGGAGGTATTAGCAGCTTTCGTCAAAGCATCTCTCCACCGTGAAACCTTCTCCGGCGCCGCCTCCAGCAAAATCTCATGCTCGTCAAAATGCTTCGCAAACGTACCTTTCTGTTTCCGCACATTCGACGGGTCAACTTCATAGAAAACCGGCAACAATAGCTTCTTACAGTCCCAGATCTTCGCTAGTTCTTCGAGGCACCATTTCGATTCAGCATAGTTCTCCGAAATCACAGCGATCGAAGCCGCTGAATCCTCAATCGCAGCTACTAGCTTCTTCGAGATCTCTTCACCGCGATCCAGATCTTCGTTGTCGATGAACGTCCGTACGCCGTTCCGTACGAGTTCATTGTAGAGTTTCCCAGTGAAACCATGACGAGTGTCTTCTCCTCTGAAACTCAGAAATATATCCCATCGGAATCTGTGCCCTGAGGTCATGGACCACGCCTCCTCCTCCTCCTCGTCCGCCATAGCCGGAAATTCCCTTTTTTCGTTTCAGCTCTGTACTGGAACTTGTATGTATTGTTTATATATCGTACGGTTTACGGTTACAGACCTGTCAGCGGGAAAATCATGAACGGTTCATAAAGTTTTTGGCATAATAATGCGTATTTTAATTTAGCTTCAGCTAACATATATACGAATAATACATATATTAAACGAAAAATATAAACATAATTTATCACATAAAATTTCATGTAGTATAAAATTACATTGGAAGTCAGCTAAAATCAAATTAAATGCATAGGTATAATTAACTAGTGCATATAAAAACGAAAAATCCTAACACTATGTGCAATATTTCCCTAATATTGTTCGTAGACATCTCTAGAATTTCTCAAACAAAAAAAATATATAATGTATTACTTATATATTAAAAACGAACATGCAAATATAAATATATATTATATATATACATCAAACAAATTATGAGAATTTTTGCTAAATTATCCTTTTTTTTAGGGTTTATTTATTATGATTAGTGTGTAAATCTTCAAACTTAAATATAGTTGGAATTAATTTTATTCAAATGGTTCTCATCGCCTCGTTGGTACCTCTGTATTTACTTCTATGGAGTATTAACTACGAAACTTATTGATAATTTAATTTATTATTGATTCATATTAAATAATACAGTAACTAATATATTTTGATGTGAATCGTTAATTTTTTTTTTTTATAGTAATGGTAGTTTGTATCCATTGAATAATATCATATAATCATTTCATTCTTATCATGTCACTCATAATCTTTGAAATTCATTTTTCAATAGTCCATTTGTACTATGATATTGGTGTAAAATTTGGAAATTTAATAAAACAACTTGTGACCATTTTAAATAATGAATGTCAACGGTTAATTATTAAGCATATCACAATTATGAACTGAGAATAAAGGACAATACTCGTTACAAGAAGTATGATTTATTTAAGCTAGTAACCTACTTCCCCCGTCCAGAATTGTTTTTCATGTTGCGCTTATCGAAAGTTAATTTAACTAATTTTTAAAGATAAATTAAATTATATTAATTCGATATTTTAAAATAAAAAAAATTAAATATTCTAAAACTACATGAAAAGTACTACAAATTATAACTTTTGGCAATATTAATATGATGAAAAAATTCATCTTAAAATATTAATCAAAGTTTTTATAGTTTAACTCTAAAGATAGAAATTATGACAAACAATACCGGACGGAGGGAGTAATAATTAATATCAAATATGATAATTCAACGAAATAAATATGAAAATAACAGACAATGTCATGGTGCTAGTTTCCAACTTACTTACACTAATATGAAATAAATAGATTTGATAAATATTTGGAATAGCAAATTTTTGTATGCTTAGAAAATATTAAATAAAATTATTAAGATTTTTTTTAATCTGCCTATCTCAAATTTGTCTAGTACTAGTTTATTATTATTATTATTATTATTATTATTATTATTATTATTATTATTATTATTATTATTATTATTATTATTATTATTATTATTATTATTATTCGTAAGATCAACATTTTAATTTACCTATGAATTCACATTTATTTATTGGATATGGTAATTGAAACGAAAGTTTGAAAAAATATAACATTACACGCCAACTATATTCATCGTACAAATAAAAAAATTTAAAATATTACTATAAAATTCCAAAATTAAATCGTCAACCTTGTTGAATCGATCAAGTTATTTAGTAAATTTAAAATTTGTGGTCCCTTCTCAGAGAATCTTACTTACCAATTAACTCTAATTAAAACATAGTACTAGCAAAAAAATTAAAACAATTTTAAAAGTCAGTAATGTCAATTTCCCCCACAATTAATAATTAATTTTTGTTGTTGATGTTTAGCTATTTGTATTTTTTTTTATTTAAATGTCACGTCTCTAAACATTTGACATGGTTTTATTAAACACCATCTGTAATTATTTTTAGGAAATTGTTTATATTTTTTCGTCCTTTTTTCCCTGTAAAATAAATAGATTTGACAGACGTTCAGAATAATTTTTTGGTCATTATTTTTCTCTATTTTTTAACAGAAAAAAACTTTGTTTCCTTAAGCATATAATTAAAATTGACGAATATTTTATTTAAATATATACATCGTTGTTTATAAAAAATTGTATATTAATTTACTTCTCATCGAATAATTTACTCGTAAATCAAAATTGAAATTTTTTTATTGGACAAAATAGTTGAACTGAAAGTTCGAAAAAGTCTACTATTTCAACCAATAAAATATATTAGATTCCAAATTTAAATCATCAACTTGGTCAACTTCTGATAAAATTGTGGTACCTTCTCAGAAAATCTTACTCACTAATTAACTCCAATTAGCAGTATAATATAAGTAAAATAATTTTTAAAAGTCAGTTATGTCAATTTTCCACTCAATTGATAATTATTATTTTTTTATGTTGATAATTAGTTGTTTGTATGTGATTTTTATTGATAGTATATGTCATGTTCTTGTACTAGGAGGCCCCAAGATTTGACATGGGGTTTTAGTATATTGTGTGAGTTTGAAAAGGGTTAAATATATGTAGACATTATCTTCTATCTCGTAGGTAGAAAATACTTTTTCAGTAGTCTTTTAATTTATTGGGAAAAAAATAATTTTAAATAGTATAATAAAAAAAATAATGAAAATTAAAAAGTCATGACAAAACATAATATAGACAATAGTAAATAATCCTAAATGATAATCACAACAGATAAAATAATAATCAAAATATTATGAAACAAGAAGATGTTAGTAGTCCAAAAGTTTCACCCATGGCTTACATACACTTATTAAAAAGGAAATGTTTTTTTACTAAAACATTTATATTATATTGTATCGTATAAAATTAAAATTATATTTTAAAAAACCGCCTTAATTTGATAAGATATTGGTAGAGCATTTTCTAAGATTTATGGTCAAGCTTATTGTATCAAACTTTGAACACCCCTAGTTGCATGAAGAATTGAATATCTTCCAAAAAAGTGTGTTAACCCTAAAATAATTTTTTTCAACCTAAATTCAAATTAATCAAGTCTCAAAATAAATGTTAAGCATTCACGACAAACCTAAAAGTAAAAGTAAAACCAAATTTATTATAAAAACATTTCTATTATATAACTAATTTTCCATATAAAATGAATTAATTACATATTATCTCACTGAATTAATAATTTCATGTCAAATTTCAAATAAGATTTACCTAGATGTATATATTTACCCCACAAAATAAACTCTAAAACACAAATACACTGGGAGTGAAGGGAGCGAGAGACGAGAGAAGCGCATGAGATAGGAGAGGGAGGCGAGCAACAGAGGTGATATATTCAGATAGGTGTGAATCACACAAGATACATATATACAGGATACCGAATACATTGTAGATACATTCCAAAAATACGTATACATAGGAAGAGAGACAAGCGTGATGCGAGTAACAAAGTCAGTACATCTCAAATACATGTGAATCATACTAAATACGTGTATCTAAGATATTAGATACTTTTGAAAATGCATATACATAGAGAGAAAGGTAAGCAATATAAAAGAGAGATGGACGAAGGAGATAGTATATCTCGCAAACATGCACATTCACTTGGATGCAATATTTATATAATAATACATAAATATGACTCTTAACTTGGCGTCAATTGGCAACGATGACGTTTAACTTTGAATGTGCACAAGTAGACACTTAAACTTGTATAAAATCGAACAAGTAGACACAGACATCCTACATAACATGATACACGTAGGATGCCACGTAGGACACAAAATTTTCATATAGATTTCATTAGGATGAATGTGTCAATTTATTCAATTTTATACAAATTTAAATATCTATCTCTATATATATAATATAAAAATTATACCTATTCTAACTTTACGTATCCAATATCTAAACGAGCAAACTACCTATATATAAAGATCAAATTTTGGTACGAATGATGATTTCAAAAACTCACGAAAAAATATCAAAATAAGAAAAAGAAAAGAAAAGGAAATTCCTCTTATGACTCTCTCCTTTTACATATACCTTACGTACTGCACACCAAAAGCATTTTGACAGTACATAATACACAGCTACCTCTCTGAAGTTGCATCCTTTAATTGATCCCTCAGAGTAGACCGATCGTATCCAATTTTCTCTCTAATGGAGGAATTCGAGCAGCAGGCAATTACTGCTTCACTCTCATCACTCCGGCTGTATTACGATATTTTCCTGAGTTTCAGAGGCGAAGATACTCGAAACAACATCACAAACAGCTTATACAACGCCTTATACTCGAAAGGCATTCGAGTTTTTCGAGATTCCGAGGGATTAACTCAGGGCGATGAGATCTCAACAGGTCTAATAGAAGCAATTAACGATTCTGCTGCTGTAATTGCTATAATTTCCCCAAATTATGCTTCCTCGAGATGGTGCCTCGAGGAATTAGCAACGATCTATGAGCTGGGTAAACTCGTTCTGCCTCTGTTCTACGGAGTTAATCCGTCGGATGTACGGAGGCAGTTAGGGCCATTTCTCGATGGATTTAGGGATTTGGAAAGGAAGTTTTCACCGGAAAAAATGGCGAGGTGGAGAAACGCCATGGAAAGAGTTGGAGGAGTCTCTGGTTGGGTTTACGATAATGGGTAACTATAATTCTCTCTCTAAATCTTCTTATTTTTTTTATTCTGTTTAACAAATTGGAATCAAATTAAATAATAGATCTAATTGATAGAAACCCTAGAATGTGATTATTAAGGCTAATTTTGATAGTTAGAGGTTTCGAATTTGAGCTTTAAGAAGCTAAATTCGTGTGACGTGGAGCTGTTGAGCTCCTACATAGGGTAGATGATGGTGGACTTATTTGGTCTCCTTGTATAGTTTCGGGTGTGAAATTTTTGTCCATGAATATATCATAAATTATAATTAAAAAATATATATAAATATTGAGGTATGAAGATCTATCTTGCTTTTTGTTAAAGAAAAATTCAATTTATGGTGCTATGATTTTCATCAATCTACTAATTATTCTCTCGATATGTCCTCTCTAGGAGTAAGGCGTAATAATTCAACATCTGAATTAATTAAAGAGTCTAAACCTTCACCTAAAGAATATCTTTCTTTAATATAAAATTACTCACTTTTATCGGTGAGCTAAAATCTGTCAAATTATTTTTTTTAAAAAAAAAAGCAAGAGAAATTTTTACTTATTTTTTACGTTCGATATGTAAATAAAAAATATTATTATTTACACATAATCTAAATAAACATAATAAAAGGTGGGACTAAAAGTGTGAGATTATGGAGATAGGAGTTGTGGAGGCCGAGTGATGATAAAGTGTGTTAATGGGCGAAGAAAAATCAACATGAAATGTTATTATTGAAACTTATTTTCTTTTCTTTATTATAAATTATTTCATTTTTTTTAGAAAATGCTTATTTAAAGAGTATGAAGTATTTAGCTTTAAGTTTTAGGAAAAAGTTAAAAGTGCTTTTGAATGATAGCAAAACTATTTTGGAAGTTTAATTTTTTTTCATGATTAATCATAAATAAATAAAATAAAAATATTAATTTTTAAAAAAATAAATATATTTTTAAAATTCGATCAAACAAGTTATATCACAATTTAGGTAGATTTTTTAGTGAAAGACACCTTGTTAGCCTAATTGAAAAACTAGTGGATGTATCAATCTATCAGTATCATAAATTTTGTTTTCCTCTTAACATTAATTAATGAGAGTGACCCGGCAATTGCAATAATTTTATTTGATAGTCGAGTAATTTTCAAGAATAAATAGCTTATAATTTAAAACTCGGTGAAAAATAGATTTGATATTATATACTTTTTATATAATTTAAATATTGGAATTTTATCATCCACCATATTTAAACTCAATCATGAATCTAACACAATCATGATACTATTAGTATTATTTTCTGTCTTAAATTATAGGTCGTGCTTTTCTCTTATTTATGTGTAATCTTCTCATAATGAAGATATTTGTAGTTTTTAAGAATAATTACTGCTAAGGGTAAATAAAAAAAGAATAAAGAATTTTATCTTATATTTATAAAATTATAAATAATTTGAGATAATTAATTTTGAAAAGTATGATCGATAATTTGAGACGAAGAGAGTAATAATATAATGTAATGGTATTCCGTATTTAGCTAATTACTTGGAAATGCACTGTCCCCATGCATGCAACAAGTCTACGTACGTACTTAACGAATAATATATTGTGTAAACCAGAATAATTAACTCAATAAATTAGTACTTATTCTTGAAAAGTTGTGCTAAATACCAATTATGTGGTTCCATTATTTTATTCCCTAATTCAACACATACAAATTAAAAGAGTCTTTGACTTGCTAGTGTACATTAATTATATTATTAGAGCTTAATTATCTCCTTTTTTTATTGGTTGCTCTCTCTAATTTAATTAATTTTACGGCTAGCTAATTGCATTTTTGACTTCTTAGTCATTGATGAACTTTTAAAATTTGATCCTCGTAATATATTTGAATGAGCATCAATAATCTTCAATTAACAAAAATGTATATATGTGGTTTCTTTATAGGAAAAATGATAATATTTTTAAAATTATGTTATCGTCAAATATAGAGTAACAATAAAAGAAATTCCGAAACACATGGATAATTCCATAATTTAGTAGTGTACATGAAGTTTAATGGCTATATGTCTACCCATGTATATGCTGTTGTTTGAGAATTAATCAAACTTATATACGAAGCTTTGGGTATGGAGAGAATTATGTTCAGAGCGTCACTTCTGAATGAATCCTATTGTGTACGAAATACAGGCTTTGAACATCATAAAAAAAACAAAAAAAACAACAACTTATAATATGCTAAAAATACATTATTATCAGTAGGCTAGATTCTAATTCCATGTAACGAAGATCGATACATGAAATGAATCAATAATACTTATGGGCTTGGGCTTACTCTTTAAAATCTAACAAATTTAATTTTGGCCCTCTTCGATTAAGTCTTCCTAAATGGACCTCTATAATTGTAAGATTTATCCAAATATGTCCTTATCCACTAATTAGAAAGCTTAATTACTTAGTATTTACGGTAACTTATCGAAATTTTATTAGTGTAGGAGTTAATTATTTTGATACATATTATTTTATAATATTACGTATTTACCAAATTTAGGTGCACCCAGATACATCTATTTCAAGATATATGAAATCAAAATTAGGTGTAATTTGTTCTAGATACATTGTATACAAGTATATTCGCATGTGTCTAAATCTCGCTCGCCTCTCTTCCATCTCGCTCGTGTATCTAGTATTCGAAATACATATATTAGTGTGATTCACATGTAATTGAGATACAAAAAAAATAAATTCCCTCGACTCTCTCTTGTTCTCGCTCGTCTTTCTCCCTATTTAAATGTATCTGACAGCAAAAAAAACATCTTCCTAGATGTATTTGACTTGATATCTGGTATGAGATATCAATTAATAAAATAGAATATAGTTATTTCAAACTAGTGTGATTTTATTAATTTTTCCCAATATTTGTCAGTGTGATTTGTACCACTTGGTGTCGTCTAAAATTTTAGTTGTAAGAGGTCAAAGTTCTAATTTAGATAGCCATAATTTTAAAACTTTTTTTTAACAGCAATGGCCTGCACCATGAGCTCCATTGTTGATTTAGGTGTCACCATTTTATTTATATAAATCAAAGATGAAAAAATTTTAAAAATACTTTTGACGTACCGTAAACCTCATGTCTAGAAAGAGACATGGATTGAGTGGAAATGAAAACAAATAGATTAAGGTGGTTGAAAAATGGTTGTAGAATAAATGTTTAAAGTGACACATAGCCGGCCTAACTTTATTTTTATTTTTGTTTGCACAACTTTTTTTAAAGGTAAATTATTTGGCTTATTATATAATCAGTAACAAGAATCTGAACCTCATAGTACAACCATTTTGTCTAAAATCTAAAGTTTGACCTAGCAAGTAAGAAAACCAAATTTCAAGAAGATGAGGTATGTTCTTCACTTGAGTATTTTATATTGTTTATATATCATACTTCCTTCGTCGCAATTTAAGTATCTTACTTTAATTCGATACAAAGTTGAATAGCTAAAGATACGAGTATTTTTGAATCTTATGTATGTTAGTCTTTAGAATTTTGTTGTCTTAAACTTGTAAGGTGGGATATTGAAAATGACAAACTTACTCAATATAGAAACAAGGTAGGACAGTTAAATTGAAACGGAGGGAGTAATTGGTTATGGATATAGATGAATTAAGGTTGGAATTGACCTATTGGTTTGAGGTTAGAACTTAGAACCATGGGCTCATCTCAAGGTGTTTGGGTGATTTTGATTGATTTGCGGATGAACCTCATATATCTAGTTGTGTTAGATGATGGATAGGTATATAGATAATATAAATGAGTGATAAACAATGGGCAAAACTTGGAAGAGATGAGATAAATTTTAGTGTTTCAATTGTATGGTTATTTGTAGGCCTAATAAGCTGAGTTTTAGCTGTCAACTTAATCATGTTGAGCCTCTAATGACAAAATTAGGCTACTTTATGAGTAGATTGACTATTGTGGGATGTCGTTGAATGAATGCGCAAGTTCAATCGAGTTAAGTGGAGACATACCTTCTAAACAAAAGAAGTACTTTTAAAAGAATACATTTCAAGTGTTTGATCAATTTTCATAATGAAAATTGATATTTATGATTTACATTGTGGGCTTGTGCTTGTGGGAGCGAGTTTCAACATGTAAAATGATGTTTATGCATATGTTTTTACAACGATGAACCTCATGATCATGTTTTGGATACCTGAGGGTATTTGACTTTGTTTTGATGATTAAAGCACATGTTTTAATAATCGATATGTTGGCAATATTTTGTGTTTTAATGTTTGTTAGACTGTTGGCAATTCCTTCTTTTATTATCTGTTGGATATAATCCATATTTGTTGATGTGATGGTGCCGTAAAGAGCACATCAATGGTGACTGATATAGGGATAAGGAAGAGTCCATTGGGTAAGGAGATGCTGCTGAATGCCTTCACGACCCCTTAGTTTTGTGTCGTGACATTATCATTTCCGTTTACCTCTGAACTTCCTCGAATATGATTTTTAGGAAATACAGATACAAGACCTCCTAAGTTAACTTGATCTTAATTAATTTGCTTCCATTCTACAGTGACGAGTCACAGTTGATTCAGTTGGTGGTGCAAAGAGTTTTGGATGAATTAAGCAATTCCCCAATGGTTGTAGCTCCGTTTGTTGTTGGAATTGATTACAGTCTGGAAGAACTCATAAGACAGTTGGATGTCAAGAGCAACGGTGTCAAAATCTTGGGGTTGCATGGAATAGGAGGAGTTGGTAAAACAACTCTTTCTAAGGCTCTTTACAATAAACTTGCTTCTGATTTTACACACAGGACTTTTATCTTGAATGTAAAGGAAATAGCTACTCAACAAGGCATTATGTCCCTTCAGAAGAAAATCATACAGGGTCTCTTCCCTAGCAACGCGTTCTCCTTCTCCCCTGCTAATGCCATTGAGGGAAGAGAAAAGTTCAGGCGAATGCTTCGAGAAAAGCGCATCCTGCTGGTCTTAGATGATGTTGACGATGTTAACATACTAAAGGCACTAATTGGGGGGAAAAGTTGGTTTTTTGAAGGAAGCAGGGTTGTCATTAGTACTAGAAACAAAGAAGTTCTGATAGAAGACATCGTTGACGAGACGTTTGAGGTGAGAGAATTGGGTGATACTGACTCACTAAAACTATTCAGTTACCATGCATTTAGAAGACCAGACCCATCCCCAACTTTTCTGAAATTATCTAAGCAAATTGTCTCAATTACTGGAAAGCTACCATTGGCTCTCGAAGTTTTTGGTTCTTTCTTGTTTGATAAAAGAAGCGAGGAGGAATGGGTAGATGCTCTAGGAAAGCTAAAACAAATTCGCTCACCCCGTCTTCAAGACGTCTTGAAAATAAGTTACGATGGTCTTGATGATGAAGAGAAGTGTATATTCCTGGATGTTGCATGTTTATTTCTTGATCAACTAGATAAGAAAGTCGAAAATGTAATTGATGTGATGGAAGGATGTGGTTTTAGAGCCAGGATTGCTTTTGACACATTGACCACTAGATCATTGATTAAGGTGATTGATGGTGGGGACTTGTGGATGCATGACCAGATAAGAGATATGGGAAGACAGATTGTTAGGCAAGAAGGCTTTTCCGATCCTGGAAAGCGCAGCAGGCTCTGGGATGTTGCTGATGTTTTGAGTGTGCTACAAGGAAGAAAGGTATGACTTTCTTTATGAATTTAACTTATACACTACGCCCGTAAATTCTTATATTGTCAGAATTTTCTAACCTGTCTTGTTTTCCCTAAACAGATCCTTCTTTTTACGAACAGTTACCTGTAGTCATATTAGGTGACCATAAAGAAGTTAACGTCCTTTTGTTATGTTCTACAAGAACTTCCAGCTGCTTTCTTCTGATTATTTTGCTGCTAAACTTATATTGTGATAGAAAAATTTGATGTGTTATAAAAACAACAGGGAACACAACATATCCAAGGGATCATCCTGGATCAGCACCAGAGGCACTCATCAAAGATCAAAACCGCAAAAGCAATTACTAGAGAGCGATTTCAAGAAGTTCCCAGTTTCAGTTCTGCGTTAGCTTACATTAAAGAGTTATACAAAGGTCAATTTCAAAATGATGCAAAAGAAACCAATGAGTTAGTATTGAATACTGAAGTATTTGATGGAATAGTTAATCTGCGGCTACTCCAACTTGATAATGTGAAACTAGAGGGAAATTTGGGGAAGTTACCTTCTTCACTGAAATGGCTCCAGTGGAAAAGATGCACTCTTTCAAGTTATTATTCTAATTATTACCCAAGTGAACTTGCCATACTTGATCTCTCAGAGAGCCAAATAGAGAGGATTGGAAGCGGGGAATGGACCTGGAGTCGTAAAAAGGTATGCTTTTACATTTTCCACATATATAATAAATTAATGTCAAGAACTTGCTAATGATGGGTGATAATCTGGCAAGAAGAAGCTAAAAATTCTCTTCTCAGCTATGATCATTTATTGTTATAATAATGAAGCATCATTGGATTATAGAGCTCCCAAAGCGAAATCAGAATCACAGAATTTTGGTTCTATACAATTAGAATACCTATATTGCATCCTTTAGTTGATGAAAGTCCTGATATGGTCTCATTTCTTTTCAAGCTCAAATATATATTCTTTCACCATTTTTTTCTATACTGTGCAGGTGGCCAACAAGTTGAAAGTTATGAATATCTCTGATTGTCATAAAATATCAGCTATTCCCGATTTATCAAAGCATAAGATGTTGGAAAAGTTGATAGCTGAGCGTTGCAGCAACTTGCAAAGGATTCACAAAACAGTTGGGAATTTGACAACTTTACGTCATTTAAATCTAAGAGATTGCCGCAACCTTGTTGAATTTCCAGGTGAGGTCTCTGGGCTGAAAAATCTTAAAAAGCTGATACTCTCGGGTTGCACGAAGTTGAAACAGATACCTGAAGATATAGGCAAGATGAAGTCTTTACAAGAACTTCTATTAGATGAGACTGCTATAGTGAATTTGCCCTCAAGTATATTTCGCTTAACAAAACTTGAAAGGTTAAGCTTAAACCACTGCTACTCATTGAAACAACTTCCTGGGGTAGTAGGAAATTTAAGTGCTTTGAAGGAACTCTCTCTTAATGGCTCTGCCGTGGAAGAAATACCCGATTCTATTAAAAATTTGAAGAACCTTCATACACTAAGCTTAATTAGGTGCAAGTCACTTGCTGCTCTTCCCCATTCTGTTGGCAACCTCAAATCTTTAGCAAATCTCTGGCTTTATGGCAGTGCAATAGAAATTATACCAGAATCTATCGGTTGTCTATATTATCTTAGGTCCTTATCACTTGGAAACTGTCAGCAGTTGACTGCATTGCCTGTTTCAGTTAAAGGATTGGCTTCTTTGGTTGAGCTTCAAATAGATAAGGTTCCGATCCGTTGTCTTCCACATATTGGAGCCCTTAAATCACTGAAGACTCTCGAGATAAGGAACTGTGAGCACCTTGGATCACTACCCGATTCCATTGGAGAATTATTAGCTCTTAGAACAATGACTATTACTCGAAATGATGCTATCACGGAGCTGCCAGAATCAGTTGGAGAGTTGCAGAATCTCGTCATATTGAGATTGACCAAATGTAAGCGTCTGCACAAACTGCCAGATTCTATTGGGGAACTAAAGAACTTAGTACACTTGTTAATGGAGGAGACTGCAGTAACAGTATTACCTCAAACTTTTGGGATGCTATCGAGCTTAATGATTCTGAGGATGGGAAAGAAGCCTTTCCTTCAGGTATACTGTGGTGAAAATTAGTATAAATATTATATGTTGAATCCACATTTTCAAAAAATTACACTTGTGCAGGTACCACAAAGTACTGAAATCACAGAAACAGCTACCTATGCAGAAAGGGAAACCGTACCTATTGTGCTTCCTTCATCTTTCTCAAAGTTATCCTTGTTAGAAGAACTTAATGCACGTGCATGGCGAATAGTTGGGAAAATACCTGATGATTTTGAGAAACTGTCATCTTTGGAGTTCATCGATCTCGGTCACAATGATTTTTCCCATTTGCCGTCTAGTCTGAAAGGACTACATTTCTTGAAAAAGCTCTTAATTCCCCACTGCAAACAGCTGAAAGCTCTTCCTCCTCTTCCTTCAAGTTTGCTCGAGATAAATGCCGCAAATTGTGGGGCACTAGAGAGCATACATGATATCTCAGAATTAGTGTTCTTGCACGAACTAAACCTCGCAAATTGCATGAGTTTGGGCGACGTCCAAGGTGTCGAATGCTTGAGATCCTTAAAAATGTTACATATGGTTGGATGCAACGTCTCTTGTGCCTCTATTGTTAGAAACAAACTTGATAAGGTACTATTTTCTCCTATATGCTTTCGTAAAAATGTTTTCCGGATTTTTTTTTCCTGTCATACGAAACACGCCATTTCTTTCATTCAATTTCTTGCCAAAACAGTTACCTTAATGACAACTGTTTTCACACTCAGCTTGCTGTGAAGAACTTGGATAATTTGAGTATTCCAGGCAATGAAATTCCAAGTTGGTTTACTCCGAATGAGGTGCATTTCTCAAAGCACGAAAACAATGATATCAAAGCAGTGATTATTGCCATAGTTGTTTCTGTGAACTGTGCTGAACCAGATGATTTACGGGATGAACTGCCTGTAGTCCCTAATATCTTTGCGAAAATCATTAGAGCAAATAGACCAGTATTTACTACTGGCATGTACTTGGCAGGAGTCCCAACAACGTCCGAGGATCAAGTTTATTTATGCAGGCATCAAGATTATCATCCATTAGTATCTATTCTTGAAGATGGAGATTCTATACATGTCGGCTTGGGCAACTTACCCGTTACAGGTATTGAACTGAAGAAATGTGGAATACATTTAGTACAAGAAAATGATGATGACTATGAAGGTAATGAAGAATCATTGGATGAAACCCAACAATCTGTATCAGAAAGATTAACCAGGTTTTACGGAGCCTCTAACAGAGAGAGCAATATCTTCAACTCGAACTCAGCTCAAGAAGACGGAGAAGGGGATGGAACAGGTAACTTTCTTAGTTTTGTTAAGGAGATTTTTTGTGCTCTGAAGTACCTTTTCTTCAAGAGATTTTAAACCTCATGACCGCGGTTGAATATGAACGTCGTGTGTTTGTTTATACTGTGAACAACAACGTACAGATAGTTATGCAGTGAACAATAATGCAGTGAGAATTTAAAAAAACTGTTGTTTTTTGACATAAATAGAAGTTAACTCTTGTTAAATTTATGCTGCCACCTTATTTACTGGAAAATCTGGTTCTTCAATTGCTTAACAAGAAGTAAAGTGCGGAATGTAATCAACACAAAGAATTTTATCGTGAAAAACTCTTTGTTCAAGGGAGTAAAATATCCACTACCTTTTTATATAATCCACCTTCACCGTCCTTAGTGTTTGCGTAGATTATATAAAAAGATTTTTGGGATAATGAATCCTACTTACAAATTAAATACCTAGAAAAATCACTTATTTATAATATATTCCTTCGTACCAAACTCACCCTTAAAAGTAAAATGGTTTGCTGGTCTAACAAAGGAAGTTTCATGAATTCAATCTTTTCTTTTTTATTTCTCACTTGTTATACGATATCCATATTTTTTGTTTTTTATTTTTGAATCAAGCATTTTGATTAATTATTATCAAATCAAAGTTGAGAACATCATGAATCAAAGATGGAGATCTATTATCCACTCCATAGCATCAGTCATAAAACCCCAAGCCAGAGCTAACTGGTGGAGCACACTATTTCGTTGATCTTTTTAGGAAAGACAAAGAAATAGAAGTGAAGTCATAAATAAGTGCTTTACAATCATGAATAATAACATCTAAGTAGTAGTTTTCACAGATCTTTTCTAGCGCTTGTTTAACCAAAAGATTATCCTTCTCTATAATTATCGGGGCTACTGCAAAGTGTTTCTTTAGCCAGATTAGTGCTTTTCAAACACCCAATGCCTCGGCCTTAAGTGGATCATGTTGTCTTCCTAACCGACTAGTGTGTCCTCTGATGAAGCTTCCGGAAGCAATATCCCACGAAACATCAATATTGCATTTAAAGAAGTTCTCACCAGGAGGACACTATTTTGTTGCAGACGTTATTTGTCGTGCTTCAGTTCGATCTTGTCAAAATCGGTCAGCATTTTAGATAACAATTTCAAGTCGTAAAGATCTTCCCTTCCAAACAAGGCTATTTCTAGCATTCTAAATTTCCCATAAGATCATGATTGCTTCATGTAATTTGTCAAGAGTTACGATATCAATTCACGATTTAAGTCAATCCAAAGGCGACAAACAATATCCATATTAAAAAAAGCAATTAAATCCAAATTTGCATAGAAAAAAGGTCTAAAAACAGATGTGGTGGCCCAATGATTCCAACTGAATATTTCTTTCCCTTTTTAACCCTTTTAGGCAAATTTGCCCCAACTTGAATCTCAAAAAAACTTTAGACCAAGTCTTGTAACTTTGCTTGTTATGAGTCCAATAAATGTTAAAGGAGAAAGCAAATACAAAAGAGCCTACTTTGTCTTTAATTTCACTTTGAAGATAGTACCATCTTGGCCTTTACATACCTTTATTTTCCTTTTGTGTTTTTTTCTCTTTTTTTTTTAAACTTAAATTTTTATTTTTTGTTTTTATTTTGATTGTCATACTCAAGAATCATAGAATATAAATATATATTTGGTTTTGCAACAAATTTGAATGGACCAAAGACCAAAAACAGTGTTCACATCCCCCACTAAAGAATCTTGTGATGAAAAGGACTAACATAACTTTTCCTTTTATTCTGTGAGTCCGTTCATTTTTACTTATTCACTATATTAAAAGTAAATATTTATTTTTATTTGTCTAATATAATCAAAAGCGAAGAGGTAATTTATTGTTTTACCCTACTATTCATTTCTCAATATTTATATGATTTAGTAATTAAGGGTGATATAGTAAAATGATCATATAATTTAAGGTATGTATTAATCAAACACGAACATATACAGAATGAATAACTTTTTCCATGTAAAATTTACGAATCACTATCGGAATCAACTTCTTTCGTCCAAAGGTTGAGGAAATAAGATACGTATATATCCTATACTTTTTTTCCTTATCTAAAACATTATCGGAAACAACCTCCTTCGTGGGATAGAAGAAATAAGATATGTATATATTCTACACTTTTCGGACACCATGTAAGAAATTATATCGATTACTGAACATGCTAATGTTACTATTCTTCAAGTTTTATTTACTAAATTTAAAACTTTATAATAATAATTATTTTTCAAAAACGAAAATCGAAAAAGTGACCAGTATACATTATTTCATCCTTTTAGTCCTCTCAAAAATAACTTAAAATTAAGTGCATTTACTTCTTCTTTTGGAGCACATGCTACTTCTTAATATCAAATCAATAACTATAAGTGCAATTTTAAAAAGATTGTCTTAGTTACTATTTGGACAGTTGATACATATTTGCGCTATTATAACTTTTAAACGTTTTAAAAAGATTATCTTAGTTACTATTTGGATAGTTGATACATATTTGCGCTATTATAACTTTTAAAATATTTTGAATTTTTAATTACTGCGAATACTTATAGTACTTTTTATGTGCTTGTTTCTAATTATTTAAAAATAGAATGCTTGAATTCTCCACGAATATTAATTAATTTAACTTTCATATTCCGAATCAAGACAATCCATAAATTTTTCTTTTTTCTCTATCATTCCGACCAAACCACTATAAAAAAAGGGGGGGGGGGGGATTACGTGGATGTAAGCAAAAATATACTAGTGAATTTGCTAACATAGCTATATTTTGAATTAATTACCACGTGCAACCTGTTTTTAACTATGTGTGTCTCTCTCCTTTCGTATACATATACAATTATGTGATAAATATACAAATACAATTTGCTTCACTCCACTCTCTGCCTCTCTCGCTTGCATCTCTCCTCCCTCTTTCAATCTCGCTCGATCTCTCCTCCCTCTCTTAATCTCGTTCGCCAGATATACAAATAGATATGTATATCAATTACATATATACAATTATATTACATATATACATATACAATTCAAGTAATTACAAATACAGTTCACTTCTCTCCACTCTCCGCCTCTCTCCCTTGTCCTCCCTCTCCCAAACTCACTCATCTCTCTCCTCTCTCTAGCATGTAGCTACAAATCGTAATTATCAAATTATAGCTATGACGCCTAACTAAATTATTTTTAATAGCTATTTACATGATTTCTTTGTTGAAAATTTGCTCTTGGCTGAAAAAAGTTGTGATAATATATTGGTAAATAGAATTAACTATGGATTTTGCTTAGTAGCTATAGAATTTATCCGTCTATAAATTTTGTTATTTAACAACAAACAAATAGGTACTCCACTATATAATATTCTTCAATAGTATCATTGGACACCTCTTTTGTCAAAATATTTAATTAATACACAAACACAAATATTTTGAAACTTAAACTAATATGCAATAAATATCGTTTGGAAAATGTACAAATCCAAATTAAAAACAAATTTCAGAACAAAAAATAGTGCCTTGTTAAAACTTACAACCTCAAATTACACAAATCCTTGCACTTATATATAACTCAATTAATTTCACATATCATCGCTTACGTAAAATTCTGCATACACACTCTAAATGGTGGTGTTGAGAAAAATAATTTTAATTTCGGATTTTCTTCTTATAATTTTTTGTTTCTTCAAGTCCCTTCTAATTTATTTTTTTTAATTTTGAGTTTAAAAAAAATCTCACAAGCTGAATTCATCTGACAATATGTATAGAGACTTCCCTTTTTCAACAATTACATACAAGTTTTTTTTTTTTCAAAAAAAAAAAAAAACACATCTCACAAACCTTAATTATCTAATTTGGCCTAATTTGTTAATTATGGCTTAATGTTGAGTTTTCCTTTGGAAGCTTGGCCTGGTGGTCTACGAGAACTCCGAGCTCTTCTGTTAAAAAAAATAATTAGATATAAATAAATTTAGTTACATACACAAACGTCATAGATAAAATTTCGTAGCTGAATAACAAAATTTTCACGTTAACTTCATTTAGCTATGGATTAACAACAAATTACGAGAAGTTTCAATCAACTTAGAGCTTTTTAGTTAGGGATTATAGCTTGAGATTACGTACTTTAATATAGTATTAGAGCAAACAAAATTCTGAGTGCGATATATTCTTATCATCACCCATTATAAATTTTTTTATTTTTTACATGTTTGGCTATAAAAATTTAAATTCTTAGATGAGTTGATCACACACGTTAATTAGGCGAGGTTTGTATATTCAAACGAACTCAGTATCTTTTCTGTATATCTTATATTTGTACTAGAAAATTATAAAAATATTAATTGTGAACCCCTAACAAAACTTAATACTGATTCCGACTCTAACGTTAATATATGAAAATTAAATTTGGTTAAGAAAATATTCTTTTGATATGTAAGATATTTATATGATTTGCATCTATAGTGATGAAAAAGCTTTTTTTTAGTGATAAAGGGTAAAAAAGAAAGCAAAAGGAAAAAAAAAGAGATGTCATGAAAAGGTTAATTAATTAATTAGAACCTCGTAAATTGCATAGAAAACAAAATGAAAAGGTTAATTAATTATCATGATAATTAAGCTAGCTTTATTATTCATTTATAATTATAAGAGAATAAATAAAGTGAAAGACAACAAAACAGAACACAGATACTTTTTCTTTTTTCTAAATTAATTCCTTTTATTTTATTTATTCATTAACTTAAAGTTACACAAATTCAGTAAACAAAAACTTTGAACAGAATCTAAGAGTGGGAGTACTTGATGTAACAGTTAAGCATGCAAACCCTACTACTTTTGTCTCAAAAATACATCTTTTATGGGCTCTACGTAAAATAAATAAGATCGATCGAACTTAATTTGAACGGGTTAAAATATTTTGAGTTAATAAATAGACGAGTAAAAAGTTATATGAGTTGAAATGAGCTTTAAAAAATAGGTCAAAATCTAACTCGCTGAATTTATACTCAGTTTTAAATATTTTTATAAAATAATTTTTTAATACCTAATAAAACTATTTTTTTATTTATGACTATATATAACATATAAGATAAAATTATATCCTTTTAAAATATTTTAATAAGATTTTCATGGATTGATTTAAGCTACGATATCAATCACGATTTTGGTGACTAAAATGAATTAATAAAAATGAAATGAGCTAATAAATGAACAGTATGATAATTAATCCGAAATTAAATTTTTCCTCATAAGAAAGTTGAATTGGTCTTGTTCTTTTAATTTGGGAAAGAACATGGAACTATATCAATTAATATGAAATTTTTCATTCAAAATAATTGATGAATTATTCCCAAAAAAAGGAAGAAAAATTAATAATTATTAGAACAATCTATAGCTTTGAAGAGATTTTTTTTAAAATTTATATGATAGAGTTACTTTTTTTTGTTTTAATATAACTTCAAATTTACTTTTATAATTGGCAAAATCTCTTGGAAGTCTTAAAATATAGTTTTTTTATTACTTCCACTAGCTAATTGCATCTAGAAGTGAGCCAAACTTCTGAAAATATCAATTATTAATATCAAATGCTCATTAGACGATCATAATTATAATTATAATTATAATAACTTATACAATTAAATTGTTTAAAAGAATTTTTCCATTACATGTCACTCTTATACTTATTAAATGTTGATTGAGAACATAGAAAATCGGCTAAATAGGTTAAACTACACTATAATATAAAAATTTATATGATCAATACTATATATAATGTAAATATTTTATAAAAACTATATAAGATGTGGTTTGTGAGGGCATATATGTAATTAATATACATATTTTTTTTCATACTATCAAATTATTTAGAATATTCAACTTTAAAGAAGTATTGATTTATAGCTAAATATTATTTTTTCGCAAATTTTATACTTTAACTATCAATCATTTCCTTTTTCAACAGACACTATCACCACTTTCGTTAAACACACACTTCAACTATCACGTGTTCTCTTTTCGTACATGAACGACGGTGATAGTTCAAGTAAGAAAACTAAACATCTTAAAGTATGTTTTATAACTACATAGATAACAATAGTTCTGATATGACAAGTGAACAATTAATATATAATTAGTATGTAAAACTCTCGATAATCCAGATATGTTTTTGACAATTAAGTTTATAGAGAGAAAAAAAGCTCCATAAAGAAATAAAGTAAAGACAAACCTGTTGTGGATTGGGTCAGGACCATTAGGAACTCTTCTTTTACTCACCAAATTGAAATCAATTTTTTGATGAACATGATGAGCACCACTTGATCTTTTGTGTGTTTTCATCACTACTTTGCTATTTTTCATAACTTGATCATCAACATAATTCATTTTTGTTGTAACACCTCCATTTTCAAGTACTTCAATCAACAATAACAAAAAAAATACTAGAAAAACAAAAAAACTTAAAAAAACCTTAGAGAATTTTATAATATTATCCATATATAGAAGTTTGAAATTAAACTTCTAGCCCTCTATTGAGGGAAAGAAGAGAAAATTATCAAACTAAGTTATGTTTTACAATGATTAGGTTTTTTTTTTTGTGAAGTGAAGGAATAATGCAAGAATATTAGTTGGGCAAAGAAAGAAAAGAGAAGCCAAAGTATTAAGTTTTTGGCTTTGGATTTGGATTTTACTACATGGGGCTAGGGTGGTTGGTGCTCTTTATAGGTTGGAGTGATTCTATTACTTTCTTGAAGCTTGAGGGGGGTGGGGGTGACGGGGAGCGGAGTCAGTATAATTTCAACAAGTTTAACTAAATTTAATATTTTTTGTTACATACGAAAAAATAAAGTTTACTAATTATAAATACGAAGTTCTAAACTTGAATATAACTCCAAAAATCTATAGATTTAGTCGTAAAAATCTATATATTTACTTTTGGAGAGAGTTTTCATCGTTGCTTATTTACTCTTGTTTTTTATTTCAAATTTATACTGAAAAAATAATTTTTGAATTTAGGTCTTTCGAAAATAAATTTTTAAATCGAACTAGGGTTAAGATCTGTTTATCCCGTACTCCTGGACCCACTATGTTATTGTTGGTTTTGAACGTGACATGAAGGGAACCAATTGCTTTATACTCTAGTATAATAAGGCTTCTATACTACAATCTTTTTATTTATTTTATTTTATGGTTGCTTTTTTGCTTTGTTGGGTTTTGTGTATTTTCATGCACTATACAATACTATAATTCCTTACGTACGTTAAATTGATAACTGAATTTTGTGGCAAAGTATACTACTTATATACCGGAGGGAATATGGACCACGTGAACTTGTGGTCTCTTCATAAAATTAGGTATTTGATTATATATTATTATATTTGATATAATATTATCTGTTGGTTCAAGTTACAAAAATATTAAATGATACACTTGATTGAATGTCGAGTTATTTATCTAGAGGATTAGGCGTCAATTTCTTCCTTTTTAGTGGTGCACTCATATTTAGAATTTTTAGATTCGTTAGTGCTTATATATACGAATAATATATTGTGTAATCTCACAAATAAAAGTTTGGAAAGAATTATTTGTACAGAGTCTTACTGCTACCTTATATCAAGTTTTTCTTTCTTTCTTTTTTTGGTATATTATATATACCTTTAGAATTGAGTGTTTTTGGGTGGAGTGGTCATGTTGTTATCATTAACTAGAACAAAGTACCAAAAAAAAGGAATTAGATGTGGGAATACAAGAATAATACTCTTTCTTTGTCAAGTTGTTTGGATTGAATTATTGAAAAACCCTAGACATCGATAAATCTAGTGTAAGTCGCGGGAGGATATTTTTGAGCTATTTAACTTACGATAGTATGATATTATTGAGTTACTTGGTTAACAACAAGTTTTTGTGCCAATAATAATATAGAAGGCAAATTATCCAATTCTAAAATGGCCAAAAATATTGAATCCTTGAATTTCCCTAGCTATCAAGTCATGTCAAATTTGGAAATTATACTTCAAATAATTATTAAGGCTACTTTGAGCTTTATATCTGTACTTCCAAGTAAAGTATATATAGATTGTAGTCTTTATTTTGCAACAATGCCAACTTCTAAAGCTACCTTTTGACCACAAAAATCTTCTTTGCTATACTAGTTTGACCAGTCTAAGAAAACTTCTTGCTCCCTTCACTCCTTTTTACTTGTTTTATTTTAATAATAGATATTTTTTTTATCAATTTTAACAAATTAAGAAATATATATATCTTTATCATAAAGTAACTACATAAAGTATTGTAGTCAAGCTTAAATTTTCAAAACACAATTAAAAGGGTAATTTGGTAAAATACACCCTTAGTAAATAGTTTTTAAGGGGATCAAAGTGTCAAGTCAATAAAGATCAAGAAAAATAGAACAGAAGGAGTAATACTACTTATCCAAGTATAATTTATAAATTTCGTTGACGATGATGGCAATGTATGAGGGTCAAGTAGGGTAGCTTGCCTACTTTCAAAGGTCACGAGATGGGGAAGAAGTATCAAGTTGCTGAGTCACACTATGAAAGTGTGGAGGAGAGGGGTGGAGATGAGAATGAGGAGAGATGTTTCTATCATCAAGAACTAAATTTGGATTTATGTTTGAGCGTTTGACTACGAAAGTCATACATCTCATAATAGGGAGAGAAAGAGGGACTTACACATGGTGTTCATTGACCTACACTAAAATTTTTCATTATTTTAAGCAGAAGCGGATTAGAGATCTAAATTTGATGGATTCAACTTCTAAGGTATAAATATGGTGCATGAATTACTATATTTTCCCTTTCATTTAATTTTATTTGTTCACTATTTTAAAAATATATTTATTTATTTTATTTATTATTACTTCTATAATATCAAAAAAGATAAATATTTTATCTTTTAAAAAAGTCATGTCGTTGAAAACTTGAAAAAATATTTTTCGGATACCTAAATAGAAAGTGCAGATAAGATAAGGCAAAAAAGCGTGCACCAATAGCGTTTTACGAGTAAAATTCTGTGACTTCTTATTTATTGTTAAAATTACTATATTACCTCTTTCTTTTAATTTTATTTGTCCACAATTTTAAAATTATATTTGTTTATTTCATTTATAACTTTCATAATATAAAAAAAAGTAGATATTTTATGTTTTAAAAAAATGTCATATAGTTGAAAACTTGAAAAAACGTTTTTTGGTATATAAATAGAAAGAACTGATTACATAAGAATAAAACGCATGCACCAAAAGCGTTTTATGAGTAAATTTTTGTGACTTCTTATTTTATTGTTGAAATTACTATATTGCCCTTTCGTTTAATTTTATTTGTCCACTATTTTAAAATTATATTTATTTATTTATTTCATTTATTACTTTTATAATATCAAAAAAATATAAATATTTTATCTTTTTAAAAAAACTTCATGTCGTTGAAAACACAAAAAAAAAATCGCTTCTCGGATACCTAAATAGAAAGAGTTGAATAGATAAAGAATAAAACGAGTGCATCAATATCGTTTTATGAGTAAAATTCTGTGACTTCTTATTTTATTGTTGAAATTATTATATTACCCTTTCTTTTAACTTTATTTGTATACTATTTTTAAAATGTATATATATTTATTTCATTTACTTTTATAATATCAAAAAAGATAAATATATTATCTTTTTAAAAGTCATGTCGATGAAAACTTGAAAAAAAGTTTTTCGGATACTTAAATAGAAAGAACTGATTACATAAGCCATAAATCGCTATCGTCAACAGCGTTTTATGAGTAAAATTTTACAAATTCTTATTTTATTATTGAAATTACTACATTACCCCTTCTGTTTAATTTTATTTGTCCACTATTTTAAAAATATATTTATTACTTTTATAATAAAAAAAAGATAAATATTTTATCTTTAAAAAAACTTCATGTCGTTGAAAATTTGAAAAAACACTTCTCGAATACCTAAATAAAAAGAGTTGATAAGATAATGAGTAAAACACGTGCAACGTTTTATGAGTAAAATTCTATTACTTCTTATTTATTGCTGAAATTACTATATAACCTTTTGTTTAACTTTTTGTCCACTATTTTTAAAATATATTTATTTATTTCATTTATTAATTTTATCATATATATATATATATATATATATATATATATATATATCTTTTAAAAAAAGTCATGTCGTCGAAAACTTGAAAAAACACTTCTCGGATACCTGAATAGAAAGAATTGATAAGATAAGACACAAAACGCGTGAATCAATAGCGTTTTATGAGTAAAATTCTGTTACTTCTCATTTATTATTGAAATTACTATATTTCATCTTTCGTTTAATATTATTTTTCTATTATTTTAAAAATATATTTATTTATTTATTATATAATATGTATATAAAAGTATGAATACACACGTACATATATGGTGCATGAAAATAGTTTTGTGTGCACCCAATCACCCCCAAAATTCCCATAGAAAAGTATTGAGCACATGGAATTAATGCCCCTCTAGACTAGAGCAGGAGTGATCATAATAGAATTAGGAGCATGGTAATTATATCAATGTCTAATTATTACGAAATTAATAACAGATAAAATTTTATATATTAAATGCAAAAATCTCATAAGAATACTATTTAGTAATGATTTATAGGATTTATTTTTAACTACAAAAACGTTTTAGTGATAAATTAGCTAGAAATTATCGATAAATTCCTTTATTAATTTTATATTATCTTTGATGTATTCTTTAATATTATAAAACTTCGTAAGTACGACAAATACTTTGTTCTTTTTTATTCAATTACGGCTGCTACGTTGGTCCACATATATGCCTCAAATCACTTGAACCACCCTTTAAATGGATCATATGCTCTCTTTTTCTTAATAGAATTTTTATATATACACATAATATAACCATGAACGAAGAGTCGAACGAGTTAGTGACGAAGCTAAAATTTAAATTATTTAAATTTTATATTTTTAAATATATACTTAATATGATTTAAATTTTAAATTTAAATTTTATATATAGTGAATAATTTTTCTAAATATAAAAAGTTTAAATTAAAATTATTAAGTTCGATTATATTGGCTGTCGTAACTTTCTAACTCCGGCCGTCGCACTAGCTCTAGCTGGATCATGGGAATAGAGGGTTCGATATATTATTGTGATTTTTCGAATATTGCATGCCTTTTGAATAAAGGCAAATTTGCATTTTGTCCCATGCAATGCATATCGTATCTAACACAAAATTAACAAAAAAACATTGAAACAAACATTATTATAAAAATAATAATAATAATAATTAAAGTTGTAGTGTTGGAGAATCCAATTCTTCTCTATGTCTGCGCCAATGGCTTCAATCTCAAGTTTAAAAAGCACAATAACACCTTAATTAACATGCCAAATTAATTAAAGATAAAACTTTAAACATGTAATACTAGAAATAAAGGTTTTTCCGATTGTGAATCGGTAAGAAAATGTATTATTATAAAATATGATTTTCTCATTTATTTTACATCAAATCAATTTATCAGAAAAATGTATGGTGAAAAACATATTCTCACTGAATTGACCGAAAATTTCTTGATCTTTTCATATGAAAACATTAATATTTTCTCTTCCGGTTCAATCAAAATATTTATGAAAATAACCCTCCTCCTTTATCGAGCTTGAAGTCTGAATAAGCTAAATACATTTTTTCTAATCCTAGGTCTATTTAGTCTAGAGAAAGTCTCTTTTCAAAAAAGAAAATGTGAAATAAGTCTTATTATATCACTTTTTGTGAAGATTTTAATTTTCAAAAATGATTTTTTTATAATTAATTGTTTCTTTTGATATTTTATAATATTTCATATACAGTGAATTGCTCTAAAGTCCGTCATAAATTAATTTGTATATTTTTCTTTTATACAAAATTTATTATTATTTTCCATATTCTGTTAATTTTCTTGACATCTAATTATTTCAATCTTTAACTTCATCCTATATGGTTTTGTTGGACAAAAAATGGTTCTTTATATATATTCTTTAAGTTAGAATTTATGTCTCATTAAATGATTATAAATCTGTTCTTTGGAATCATATTTTAGATGTCTTTATGATTATTGCAATTCACTAATCACAATAATTAAGCACAATAAAAGGGACATAAATATTCCCCAATCCTTAACAAGATTATCGAGAGAAAAATATTACTAATTACATGAAATAGGTATTATACTTCGAGTATAGTAAATTAGAATATATACTTCATGATGATACATGAAAGTTGAAAGTCGCAGAAATGAAGATGTTTAAATGGATTTGTGAGGGTACTAAAAGAGAGGGGATTAGAAATAATGAGGATATTAATTTGGGATAAGGTGGAAGTGATTTTCGTTGAGGATAATGTACAAGAAGCGAGACTGCTTCTGATATGACTTAGATATGTGCAGAGGAGAGGTATACATATGGCCATGTGCAGAGTTGTGATAGGTTGACTGGTTACGGATAGTTAACTAAGAGAGATATAGATTGATCAAGACAGGATGCAGTTTCAGGTTATCGAGCAACGACCTTAGATAAGAGGTTGAGGAGGACATAAATTAGGGTATACAATTATTAATAGGTAGTAGAACATTGTTATCCGACCATAGTAGTAATTGTAGTATTACTCGTGTAGTAATTTAAGATATTATTTATTATTACTTGTATTTCATATCAATTATCATATTATTTTGTTGTAGTTTGTTGTTTTATTACTATATGTTATTTCTTATATATTGATTACTTCTCTTTCTTGACCATTTAAGACTACTCCCCCCCTCCCCCCACCAGCCCACCCCATTCACCATACCTCTATATCGCCACAGTGTTTACCTAAATTAAGTGTATAAATATTTATTTAAAAATAGTTTACTTCATGCCAAACACACCCTAACGTGGAAATCTATTACTTGTATAAAAAGATGGTCATATTAAATATGCTAAGAATTAACAAGTTCAACTATTCCTTCGATGTTTTCTTTTAAAAAAATAACATTTATTCCTTCAATCGAGTTTGCATCAATAATTGTAGGACATGTATTCATTTTTATATTTCATGGACTTTAATATACTATTTTCTCAATTCTATATTAATTATCTATTTTTTTTTCTTTTACATCACTCTTATAAATAGTAAATAAAAAGTATATTTTACATTTTTTACTATTCTACTTCTTAAGAATTTTTTTAAAAATTTTAATTATAAGGATAGATAAAGAAAAAAACAATTAAATTTTATCAATTTGACAAGTAATTTGAATTAATTATTTATAATAAGATGAACAACTAATATCAAACTGGTTGACCGTATACTAAAAAAAATCTTTATCTTCTTTACTTGATTCGTACAAAACAACTTTAAGCATTGTCCCCTCCTCCAAAATTCGACTAGATTTTAAGGGCTTAAAAGCAAGAACAAATAACAAACATCTTTATTCTATGCTAATCTAAACCAATTATATTGTACTAGTAAGGAATATAATATAAATAGGCATTTTCATGCATATAACTAATCAAACACAATATAATTATGATTGTACAATTATGTAGATGAGATCAGATCCAAGGATATGGTTCTTTGAATTCCCCTTTAGTGATACTTGAATTTGACTTGAACTGTAGAAAACTTTTTGAAAGAGGAGGAAAGAGCGTAAACAAAATTACCCTGCGATGTTCATCCACAATGATTATATCATTGCCCATTATAATCTAGTGTAAAAAGAACTCCTGAATATACTTAGTCGGCATTTAAATTTTTTGAGGTTTTCAAATTCTTTTTGTGTATGTGGTTGGTTCGATGTAAAAAATTGAACGAGTTTTGTACATGCAAATCACGCTCCTAAAATAAACACTAGATATATGTATCTATCTATACGTATCAAATTTAGTTATATCAAATAGTGAACCCAAACCAAATTGGTGGCAAGCAGAAGCATGGAAAAACCATATCAACTTATTCTACAACTTTTACCTTAATGACATTATAGATGGACAGTGGGCTTAAATTGCAAGCCCAAATATGGCATTAAAAACTAAAAAAAAAGTTATATAAACAGTAGCAAATAAGTTCTTTAAAAAGAGCATATTCTACAACTATTTTTTTATTTTATGGAAAAAGTTTCAAAATTCCAACTAGTTTAAGAGAGAATTACTTATATACACTCTAATTTATAATATTGCGTATTTTATCATATTTTGGTGCGTTGAGATACATGTATCTCAAGATATAAGAGGTCAATTTTTTTTAGATACATTGTATTCAAGTGGATTAGCATGTATCTGAAATACATAACAAATCTCACTCACCTTTCTCCCCTATTAGTCGTTACTCTCCAGCATATTTGATATCCAAGATACATGCAAATAACACTAGATAATAGGCAAGCAATTAGTCCATCCACGGTCCCGCCTCTTTCAATGCAATATAGCTAAACAGATGGAAAAGAAGTCTAATTTTCACCTTTCTCGAATTCGCTTTTCGTGGTTACTCATAATCAAATTACAGAGTGAAACCTCTAGCGAAGGGATTCTAAATATGTTTTTTTTTAACTGTACCCCGTGAGCAACTTAACTAGAACATTGTGAAAAAAGGAAATGACGATTATCCGTACACTTTTCAAAAATAACAAAAGTATAGTCCAATGCCCCCAAAATGATAATATTTTACGATCTAAAGATCTCCACAGAGACGAATACAAAAACTATATATATAAATTCTTCTAACGCCATCAAATATTGAATTCAAATAGATAAAATAGAATTATCATCCACTAGACTAGTTCTTCATCCATGTTAACAACTTAGTAAAATTTGATAACAAGAGCATAGTCACTACTCACTAGCACTGGAAGTGACCATGTAGTCACAACTACTACACATGTAAGTTGCAAACACCTTAGCTTAGGATATCTCCAATTCAAACATCAAATTAAGTGTCAGCACTATTTTTGGTGAAATCAATTTCAAAGTATTGCACAAAATTTTACACTAAAAAAAAAGTATTAGCTCTCTTTATTATTATTATATTATTATTATTTCTTATTTTTTATTTTTTTTTATAAAATAATTTTTTTCTAAAACATTCACCACATATAATTCATATTAATTTCTTTTATAATAGTTTTTAATATAAAATTATTTTGAATCATAATTTGCTAAATAATATAAATTGCTAGCAAATATTATAGTTCATGAATTTTTTGTCTCAGAAATCTCGAAAAAAATAATCAAAATTTTTCATGGACTTTCGTTAAGACCTTAGTAATGAACGATTTCACCCCGCAGGGAAAACATGCGTATTAGAAGTTCAAAGGAGCCCCAAAGCAGGTAAGCCCCTAATTTTATCGATTTTCGTGTGCTACAGTCCATGGATTTTAGGTGATTTGGAATTTTGACACCTTTTTTTCTCAATTTTTTTGTAAACGTCCATTAAGACATTATCTATGGAGCTAGTTGACCCCGACGGCCAAAACAGTCCATTTTCAAGGTCAAACGAGCCTAGAATCAAGTATCCCATTTTACCTATTTTCATGTACTATAATCCATGGATTTTACCTATTTTCATGTGCTATAGCCCATGCATTTTTTTAATTTGGAAATCCTGAAACAAAGTGATCGAAATTTTCTATGGACGTCCGTTAAGACCTTAGAAATGAAACCAGTTCGTCCCGCGGGGAAAAATGATGCATTGCCAAGTTCAAACGAGCCACAAAGGAGGCAAAACCAAATATTATCAATTTTCGTGTGATATAACTCATGATTTTTTAATCTGGAAATCTCGAAATAAAATGGCCATACTTTTTCATAAACGTCCATTAAGACCTTAGAAATGGAACTAGTTTGTCTTAAGAGAAAAAATGCTTCATTTTAAGTTCAAACGAGCCCCAAAGAAGTTCAAAGGAGCCCCAAAGCAGGTAAGCCCCTAATTTTATCGATTTTCGTGTTCTACAGTCCATGGATTTTAGGTGATTTGGAATTTTGACACCTTTTTTTCTCAATTTTTTTGTAAACGTCCATTAAGACATTATCTATGGAGCTAGTTGACCCCGACGGCCAAAACAGCCCATTTTAAAGGTCAAACGAGCCTAGAATCAAGTATCCCATTTTACCTATTTTCATGTACTATAATCCATGGATTTTACCTATTTTCATGTGCTATAGCCCATGCATTTTTTTAATTTGGAAATCCTGAAACAAAGTGATCGAAATTTTCTATGGACGTCCGTTAAGACCTTAGAAATGAAACCAGTTCGTCCCGCGGGGAAAAATGATGCATTGACAAGTTCAAACGAGCCACAAAGGAGGCAAAACCAAATATTATCAATTTTCGTGTGATATAACTCATGATTTTTTAATCTGGAAATCTCGAAATAAAATGGCCATAATTTTTCATAAACGTCCATTAAGACCTTAGAAATGGAACTAGTTTGTCTTAAGAGAAAAAATGCTTCATTTTAAGTTCAAACGAGCCCCAAAGAAGTTCAAAGGAGCCCCAAAGCAGGTAAGCCCCTAATTTTATCGATTTTCGTGTGCTACAGTCCATGGATTTTAGGTGATTTGGAATTTTGACACCTTTTTTTCTCAATTTTTTTGTAAACGTCCATTAAGACATTATCTATGGAGCTAGTTGACCCCGACGGCCAAAACAGTCCATTTTCAAGGTCAAACGAGCCTAGAATCAAGTATCCCATTTTACCTATTTTCATGTACTATAATCCATGGATTTTACCTATTTTCATGTGCTATAGCCCATGTATTTTTTTAATTTGGAAATCCTGAAACAAAGTGATCGAAATTTTCTATGGACGTCCGTTAAGACCTTAGAAATGAAACCAGTTCGTCCCGCGGGGAAAAATGATGCATTGCCAAGTTCAAACGAGCCACAAAGGAGGCAAAACCAAATATTATCAATTTTCGTGTGATATAACTCATGATTTTTTAATCTGGAAATCTCGAAATAAAATGGCCATACTTTTTCATAAACGTCCATTAAGACCTTAGAAATGGAACTAGTTTGTCTTAAGAGAAAAAATGCTTCATTTTAAGTTCAAACGAGCCCCAAAGAAGTTCAAAGGAGCCCCAAAGCAGGTAAGCCCCTAATTTTATCGATTTTCGTGTTCTACAGTCCATGGATTTTAGGTGATTTGGAATTTTGACACCTTTTTTTCTCAATTTTTTTGTAAACGTCCATTAAGACATTATCTATGGAGCTAGTTGACCCCGACGGCCAAAACAGCCCATTTTAAAGGTCAAACGAGCCTAGAATCAAGTATCCCATTTTACCTATTTTCATGTACTATAATCCATGGATTTTACCTATTTTCATGTGCTATAGCCCATGCATTTTTTTAATTTGGAAATCCTGAAACAAAGTGATCGAAATTTTCTATGGACGTCCGTTAAGACCTTAGAAATGAAACCAGTTCGTCCCGCGGGGAAAAATGATGCATTGACAAGTTCAAACGAGCCACAAAGGAGGCAAAACCAAATATTATCAATTTTCGTGTGATATAACTCATGATTTTTTAATCTGGAAATCTCGAAATAAAATGGCCATAATTTTTCATAAACGTCCATTAAGACCTTAGAAATGGAACTAGTTTGTCTTAAGAGAAAAAATGCTTCATTTTAAGTTCAAACGAGCCCCAAAGAAGTTCAAAGGAGCCCCAAAGCAGGTAAGCCCCTAATTTTATCGATTTTCGTGTGCTACAGTCCATGGATTTTAGGTGATTTGGAATTTTGACACCTTTTTTTCTCAATTTTTTTGTAAACGTCCATTAAGACATTATCTATGGAGCTAGTTGACCCCGACGGCCAAAACAGTCCATTTTCAAGGTCAAACGAGCCTAGAATCAAGTATCCCATTTTACCTATTTTCATGTACTATAATCCATGGATTTTACCTATTTTCATGTGCTATAGCCCATGTATTTTTTTAATTTGGAAATCCTGAAACAAAGTGATCGAAATTTTCTATGGACGTCCGTTAAGACCTTAGAAATGAAACCAGTTCGTCCCGCGGGGAAAAATGATGCATTGCCAAGTTCAAACGAGCCACAAAGGAGGCAAAACCAAATATTATCAATTTTCGTGTGATATAACTCATGATTTTTTAATCTGGAAATCTCGAAATAAAATGGCCATAATTTTTCATAAACGTCCATTAAGACCTTAGAAATGGAACTAGTTTGTCTTAAGAGAAAAAATGCTTCATTTTAAGTTCAAACGAGCCCCAAAGAAGTTCAAAGGAGCCCCAAAGCAGGTAAGCCCCTAATTTTATCGATTTTCGTGTGCTACAGTCCATGGATTTTAGGTGATTTGGAATTTTGACACCTTTTTTTCTCAATTTTTTTGTAAACGTCCATTAAGACATTATCTATGGAGCTAGTTGACCCCGACGGCCAAAACAGCCCATTTTAAAGGTCAAACGAGCCTAGAATCAAGTATCCCATTTTACCTATTTTCATGTACTATAATCCATGGATTTTACCTATTTTCATGTGCTATAGCCCATGCATTTTTTTAATTTGGAAATCCTGAAACAAAGTGATCGAAATTTTCTATGGACGTCCGTTAAGACCTTAGAAATGAAACCAGTTCGTCCCGCGGGGAAAAATGATGCATTGCCAAGTTCAAACGAGCCACAAAGGAGGCAAAACCAAATATTATCAATTTTCGTGTGATATAACTCATGATTTTTTAATCTGGAAATCTCGAAATAAAATGGCCATAATTTTTCATAAACGTCCATTAAGACCTTAGAAATGGAACTAGTTTGTCTTAAGAGAAAAAATGCTTCATTTTAAGTTCAAACGAGCCCCAAAGAAGTTCAAAGGAGCCCCAAAGCAGGTAAGCCCCTAATTTTATCGATTTTCGTGTGCTACAGTCCATGGATTTTAGGTGATTTGGAATTTTGACACCTTTTTTTCTCAATTTTTTTGTAAACGTCCATTAAGACATTATCTATGGAGCTAGTTGACCCCGACGACCAAAACAGTCCATTTTCAAGGTCAAACGAGCCTAGAATCAAGTATCCCATTTTACCTATTTTCATGTACTATAATCCATGGATTTTACCTATTTTCATGTGCTATAGCCCATGTATTTTTTTAATTTGGAAATCCTGAAACAAAGTGATCGAAATTTTCTATGGACGTCCGTTAAGACCTTAGAAATGAAACCAGTTCGTCCCGCGGGGAAAAATGATGCATTGCCAAGTTCAAACGAGCCACAAAGGAGGCAAAACCAAATATTATCAATTTTCGTGTGATATAACTCATGATTTTTGATCTGGAAATCTCGAAATAAAATGGCCATAATTTTTCATAAACGTCCATTAAGACCTTAGAAATGGAACTAGTTTGTCTTAAGAGAAAAAATGCTTCATTTTAAGTTCAAACGAGCCCCAAAGAAGTTCAAAGGAGCCCCAAAGCAGGTAAGCCCCTAATTTTATCGATTTTCGTGTGCTACAGTCCATGGATTTTAGGTGATTTGGAATTTTGACACCTTTTTTTCTCAATTTTTTTGTAAACGTCCATTAAGACATTATCTATGGAGCTAGTTGACCCCGACGGCCAAAACAGCCCATTTTAAAGGTCAAACGAGCCTAGAATCAAGTATCCCATTTTACCTATTTTCATGTACTATAATCCATGGATTTTACCTATTTTCATGTGCTATAGCCCATGCATTTTTTTAATTTGGAAATCCTGAAACAAAGTGATCGAAATTTTCTATGGACGTCCGTTAAGACCTTAGAAATGAAACCAGTTCGTCCCGCGGGGAAAAATGATGCATTGCCAAGTTCAAACGAGCCACAAAGGAGGCAAAACCAAATATTATCAATTTTCGTGTGATATAACTCATGATTTTTTAATCTGGAAATCTCGAAATAAAATGGCCATAATTTTTCATAAACGTCCATTAAGACCTTAGAAATGGAACTAGTTTGTCTTAAGAGAAAAAATGCTTCATTTTAAGTTCAAACGAGCCCCAAAGAAGTTCAAAGGAGCCCCAAAGCAGGTAAGCCCCTAATTTTATCGATTTTCGTGTGCTATAGTCCATGGATTTTAGGTGATTTGGAATTTTGACACCTTTTTTTCTCAATTTTTTTGTAAACGTCCATTAAGACATTATCTATGGAGCTAGTTGACCCCGACGACCAAAACAGTCCATTTTCAAGGTCAAACGAGCCTAGAATCAAGTATCCCATTTTACCTATTTTCATGTACTATAATCCATGGATTTTACCTATTTTCATGTGCTATAGCCCATGTATTTTTTTAATTTGGAAATCCTGAAACAAAGTGATCGAAATTTTCTATGGACGTCCGTTAAGACCTTAGAAATGAAACCAGTTCGTCCCGCGGGGAAAAATGATGCATTGCCAAGTTCAAACGAGCCACAAAGGAGGCAAAACCAAATATTATCAATTTTCGTGTGATATAACTCATGATTTTTTAATCTGGAAATCTCGAAATAAAATGGCCATAATTTTTCATAAACGTCCATTAAGACCTTAGAAATGGAACTAGTTTGTCTTAAGAGAAAAAATGCTTCATTTTAAGTTCAAACGAGCCCCAAAGAAGTTCAAAGGAGCCCCAAAGCAGGTAAGCCCCTAATTTTATCGATTTTCGTGTTCTACCGTCCATGGATTTTAGGTGATTTGGAATTTTGACACCTTTTTTTCTCAATTTTTTTGTAAACGTCCATTAAGACATTATCTATGGAGCTAGTTGACCCCGACGGTCAAAACAGCCCATTTTCAAGGTCAAACGAGCCTAGAATCAAGTATCCCATTTTACCTATTTTCATGTACTATAATCCATGGATTTTACCTATTTTCATGTGCTATAGCCCATGCATTTTTTTAATTTGGAAATCCTGAAACAAAGTGATCGAAATTTTCTATGGACGTCCGTTAAGACCTTAGAAATGAAACCAGTTCGTCCCGCGGGGAAAAATGATGCATTGCCAAGTTCAAACGAGCCACAAAGGAGGCAAAACCAAATATTATCAATTTTCGTGTGATATAACTCATGATTTTTTAATCTGGAAATCTCGAAATAAAATGGCCATAATTTTTCATAAACGTCGATTAAGACCTTAGAAATGGAACTAGTTTGTCTTAAGAGAAAAAATGCTTCATTTTAAGTTCAAACGAGCCCAAAGAAGGCAAAGACAGATTTTACTGATTTTTCTGTAGAGCCCATGGAATCTTTTTATACAATAATTTCGAAAAAGAATGACAAAATTTTTTCATAGACGTCTGTTAAGACCTTAGAAATTCAATCAGTTCTCCCTTACGGGAAAAATAGTGCATTGTCAAGTTCAAACAAGCCTAAGCAAAGACAGATATTATCAAGTTTCATGTGTTATAGTCCAAAGATTTTTTTTAATCCGAAAATCCCAAAATAAGATGGTCAAGATTTCATGCACGTCTGCTAAGATCTTAGAAATGAAATTTGGTCGTCTTGCGGGAAAAAAAGGTGCATTTTCAATTTCAAACGAGCCCAAAAATATCAAAGGCAGTATCTACCGATTTTCGTATGCTATATAGCCTATGAGTTTTTTTTATCTGAAAATTCCGACACAAAATGACCAAAATTTTTCATGGACGTCCGTTAAGAAATTAGAAATGGAACTATTTCGTCCCGCGAGAAAAATTGTGCATTGTTAAAGCTCAAACGAGTTCCAAAGGAGACAAAGAAAAATTATACTGATTTTTGTGTGCTAAAGCCCGTGATTTTTTTGATCCGGAAATCACGAAATAAAATTTTTATAGACGTTCGTTAAGACTTTAGAAATGAATCAAGTTTGTCCCACGGGGAAAAAATGATGCATTTTCAAGTCAAAACGAGCCCAAAACAGACAAAGACAGATTTTACTCATTTTTATGCGCATAGCCCATGGAATTATTTTCATCCAAAAATTCTAAAACAAAATGACCAAAATTTTTCATGGACTTTCATTAAAACCTTAAAAAAGGAACCAGCTTGTTATGCGGGGAAAATTATTGCATTTTTCAAGTTCAAACGAGACCGAATGCATAATAAGATAAATTTTACCAATTTTCGTATGCTAGCACACGAAAATTATCAAAATGAGGGGTATGCTCGCTTTGGGGCTCGTTTGACCTTCCAAATGGGTCGGACAAGCCGTGATGGCCAACCGTATGCATAGACAAGGTCTTGACGGACGTTCACGAAAAAATTTGGCTTTTTTGACGTCGAAATCCGGATCACCCAAAAAATTGTGTGCTATAGCACACGAAAATCATCGAAATGAGGGGTATGCTCGCTTCGGGGCTCGTTTGACCATCCAAATGGGTCGGACAAGCTGTTATGGCCAACCGTATGCATAGACAAGGTCTTGACGGATGTCCACGAAAAAATTTGGCATTTTTGACGTCGGAATCCGGATAACCCAAAAAATCGTGTGCTATAGCACACGAAAATCGTCGAAATAAGGGGTATGCTCGCTTCGGGGCTCGTTTGACCTTCCAAATGGGTCGGACAAGCCGTGATGGCCAACCGTATGCATAGACAAGGTCTTCACGGACGTCCACGAAAATATTTAGCATTTTTTATGTCGGAATCCGAATCACCCAAAAAATCGTGTGATATAGCACACGAAAATCGTCGAAATGAGGGGTATGCTCGCTTCGGGGCTCGTTTGACCTTCCAAATGGGTCGGACAAGCAGTGATGGCCAACCGTATGCATAGAAAAGGTCTTGACGGACGTCCACGAAAAAATTTGGCATTTTTGACATCGGAATCCGGATCACCCAAAAAATGGTGTGCTATAGCACACGAAAATCGTCGAAATGAGGGGTATGCTCGCTTCGGGGCTCGTTTGACCTTCCAAATGGGTCGGACAAGTCGTGATGGCCAACCGTATGCATAGACAAGGTCTTGACGGACGTCCACGAAAAAATTTGGCATTTTTGACGTCAGAATCTGGATCACCCAAAAAATGGTGTGCAATAGACACGAAAATCGTCGAAATGAGGGGTATGCTCGCTTCGGGCCTCGTTTAACCTTCCAAATGGGTCATACAACCCGTGATGGCCAACCGTATGCATAGACAAGGTCTTGACGGACGTCCACGAAAAAATTTGGCATTTTTTACGTCGAAATCTGGATCACCCAAAAAATCGTGTGCTATAGCACACGAAAATCATCGAAATTAGGGGTATGCTCGCTTCGGGCCTCGTTTGACCTTCCAAATGGGTCAGACAAGCCGTGATGGCCAACCGTATGCATAGACAAGGTCTTGACGGACGTCCACAAAAAATGTTGGCATTTTTAACGTCGGAATTCGGATCACCCAAAAAATCGTGTGCTATAGCACACGAAAATCGTCGAAATGAGGGGTATGCTCGCTTCGGAGCTCGTTTGACCTTCCAAATTAGTCGGAAAAGCCGTGATGGCCAACCGTATGCATAGAAAAGGTCTTGAAGAACGTCCACGAAAACATTAAGCATTTTTGACGTCGGAATCCGGATCACCCAAAAAATCGTGTGCTATAGCACACGAATATCGTCAAAATGAAGGGTATGATCGCTTCGTGGCTCGTTTGACCTTCCAAATGGGTCGGACAAGCTGTGATGGCCAACCGTATGCATAGACAAGGTCTTGACGGACGTCCATGAAAAAATTTGGCATTTTTGACGTCGGAATCTGGATCACCCAAAAAATCATGTGCTATAGCACACGAAAATCGTCGAAATGAGGGGTATTCTCGCTTCGGGGCTCGTTTGACCTTCCAACTGGGTCGGACAAGCCGTGATGGCCAACCGTATGCATAGACAAAGTCTTGACGGATGTCCACAAAAAAATTTGGCATTTTTGACGTCCGAATTTGGATCACCCAAAAAATCATGTGCTATAGCACACAAAAATCGCTGAAATGAGGGGTATGCTCGCTTCGGGGCTCGTTTGACCTTCCAAATGGGTCGGACAAGCCGTGATGGCCAACCGTATGCATAAACATGGTCTTGACGAACGTCCATGAAAAAATTTGGCATTTTTCACGTCGGAATCCGGATCACCCAAAAAATCGTGTGCTATAGCACACGAAAATCGTCGAAATGAGGGGTATGCTCGTTTCGGGGCTCGTCTGACCTTCCAAATGGGTCGGACAAGCCTTGATGGCCAACCGTATGCATAATAAAGGTCTTGACGGATATACACGAAAAAATTTGGCATTTTTGACGTCGGAATCCGGATCACCCAAAAAATCGTGTGCTATTGCACACGAAAATCGTCGCAATAAGGGGTATTCTCGCTTCGGGGCTCGTTTGACCTTCCAAATGGGTCGGACAAGCCGTGATGGCCAACCATATGCATAGACAATGTCTTGACGGATGTCCACGAAAAAATTTAGCATTTTTAACGTTGGAATCCGGATCACCCAAAAAATCATGTGCTATAGCACACAAAAATCGTCGAAATGAGGGGTATGCTCATTTCGGGGCTCGTCTGACCTTCCAAATGGGTCGGACAAGCCGTGATGGCCAACCGTATGCATAGACAAGGTCTTGACGGACGTCCACGAAAAAATTTGGCATTTTTGACGTCGGAATCCAGATCACCCAAAAAATCGTGTGCTATAGCACACAAAAATCGTCGAAATGAGGGGTATGCTCGCTTCGAGGCTCGTTAAACCTTCCAAATGGGTCGGACAAGCCGTAATGGCCAACCGTATACATAGACAAGGTCTTGACGGACATTCACGATAAAATTTGGCATTTTTGACGTTAGAATCCGGATCACCCAAAAAATGGTGTGCTATAGCACACGAAAATCGTCGAAATGAAGGGTATGCTCGCTTCGGGGCTCGTTTGACCTTCCAAATGGGTCGGACAAACCGTGATGGCCAACCGTTTGCATAGACAACGTCTTTATGGAAGTCCACGAAAAAATTTGCCATTTTTGACATCGGAATCCGGATCACCCAAAAAATCATGTGCTATAGCACACGAAAATCGTCGAAATGAGGGGAATGCTCGCTTCGGGCCTCGTTTGACCTTTTAAATGGGTCAGACAAGCCGTGATGGCCAACCGTATGCATAGACAAGGTCTTGACGGACGTCCACGAAAAATGTTGGCATTTTTTACGTCAGAATCCGGATCACCCAAAAAATCGTGTGCTATAGCACACAAAAATCGTCGAAATGAGGGGTATGCTCGCTTCGGGGCTCGTTTGACCTTCCAAATGGGTCTGACAAGCCGTGATGGCCAACCGCATGCATAGAAAAGGTCTTGACGGACATTCACGATAAAATTTGGCATTTTTGACGTCGGAATCTGGATCACCCAAAAGATGGTGTGCTATAGCACACGAAAATCGTCGAAATGAGGGGTATGCTTGCTTCGGGGCTCGTTTGACCTTCCAAATGGGTCGGACAAACCGTGATGCCAACCGTTTGCATAGACAACGTCTTTATGGAAGTCCATGAAAAAATTTAGCATTTTTGACATCGAAATCCGGATCACCCAAAAAATCATGTGCTATAGCACACGAAAATCATCGAAATGAGGCGTATGCTCGCTTCGGAGCTCGTTTGACCTTCCAAATGGGTCGGACAAGCCGTGATGGCCAACCGTATGAATAGACAAGGTCTTGACGGACGTCCACGAAAACATTTGGCATTTTTGACATCAGAATCCGGATCAACCAATAAATGGTGTGCTATAGCACACGAAAATCGTCGAAATGAGGAGTATGCTCGCTTCGGGGCTCGTTTGACCTTCCAAATGGGTCAGACAAGCCGTGATGGCCAACCGTATGCATAGACAAGGTCTTGACGGACGTCCACGAAAAAATTTAGCATTTTTGACGTCAGAATCAGGATCACCCAAAAAATCGTGTGCTACAACACACGAAAATCATCGAAATAAGGGGTATGCTCGCTTCGGGGCTCGTTTGACCTTCCAAATGGGTCAGACAAGCCGTGATGGCCAACCGTATGCATAGACAAGGTCTTGACGGACGTCCACGAAAAAATTTAGCATTTTTGACGTCAGAATCAGGATCACCCAAAAAATCGTGTGCTATAACACACGAAAATCATCGAAATAAGGGGTATGCTGGCTTCGGGGCTCGTTTGACCTTCCAAATGGGTCGGACAAGTCGTGATGGACAACCGTATGCATAGACAAGGTCTTGACGGACGTCCACGAAAAAATTTGGCATTTTCGACATCGGAATCCACATCAACCAATAAATAGTGTGCTATAGCACACGAAAATCGTCGAAATGAGGGCTATGCTCGCTTCGGGGCTCGTTTGACCTTCCAAATGGGTCGGACAAGCTGTTGTGGCCAACCGTATGCATAGACAAGGTATTGACGGACGTCCACGAAAAAATTTGGCATTTTTGACGTCGGAATCTGGATCACCCAAAAAATCGTGTAGTATAGCACACAAAAATCGTCGAAATGAGGGGTATGCTTGCTTCGGGGCTTGTTTGACCTTCCAAATGGGTCGGACAAGCCGTGATGGCCAACCGTATGCATAGACAAGGTCTTGACGGACGTCCACGAAAAAATTTGACATTTTTGACGTCGGAATCCGAATCACCCAAAAAATCGTGTGCTATAGACACGAGAATCGTCAAAACGAGGGGTATGCTCGCTTCGGGGCTCGTTTGACCTTCCAAATGGGTCAGACAAGCCGTAATGGCCAAGCGTATGCATAGACAAGGTCTTGACGGAAGTCCACGAAAATATTTGGCATTTTTTATGTCGGAATCCGGATCACCCAAAAAATCGTGTGCTATAGCACACGAAAATCGTCGAAATGAGGGGTATGCTCGCTTCGGGGCTCGTTTGACCTTTCAAATGGGTCGGACAAGCCGTGATGGCCAACCGTATGCATAGACAAGGTCTTGACGGACGTCCACGAAAAAATTTGGCATTTTTGACGTCGGAATCCGGATCACCCGAAAAATCGTATGCTATAACACACGAAAATCGTCGAAATGAGGGGTATGCTCGCTTCGGGGCTCGTTTGACCTTCCTAATGGGTCGCACAAGTCGTGATGGACAACCCTTTGCATAGACAAGGTCTTGACGGACGTCCACGAAAAAATTAGGCTTTTTTGACGTCGTAATCAGATCACCCAAAGAATAGTGTGCTATTGCACACGAAAATCGTCGAAACGAGGGGTATGCTCGCTTCGGGGCTCGTTTGACCTTTCAAATGGGTCGGACAAGCCGTGATGGCCAACCGTATGCATAGACAAGGTCTTGACGAACGTCAATGAAAACATTAGGCATTTTTGACGTTGGAATTAGGATCACCCAAAGAATCGTGTGCTATAGCACAAGAAAATCATCGAGTTGAGGGGTATGCTCGCTTCGGGGCTCGTTTGACCTTCCAAATGGGTCGGACAAGCCGTGATGTCCAACCGTATGCATAGACAAGGTCTTGACGGACTTCCACGAAAAAAATTGGCATTTCTGAAGTCGGAATTAGAATCAACCAAAAAATGGTGTGCTATAGCACACAAAAAATCGTCGAAATGAGGGGTATGCTCGCTTCGGGGCTCGTTTGACATTTCTAATGGGTCGCACAAGCCGTGATGGACAACCCTTTGCATAGACAAGGTCTTGACGGACGTCCATGAAAAAATTAGGCATTTTTGACGTCTGAATTAGATCACCCAAAGAATAGTGTGCTATAGCACACGAAAATCATCGAAATGAGGGGTATGCTCGCTTCGGGGCTCAATTGACCTTCCAAATGGGTCGTACAAGCCGTGATATCCAACTGTATGCATAGACAAGGTCTTGACGGACTTCCACGAAAAAAATTGGCATTTTTAACGTCGGAATTAGAATCAACCAAAAAATGGTATGCTATAGCACACGAAAATCGTCGAAATGAGGGGTATGCTCGCTTCGGGGCTCGTTTGACCTTCCAAATAGGTCGGACAAGTCGTGATGGCCAACCGTATTCATAGACAAGGTCTTGACAGACGTCTACGAAATAATTTGGCATTTTTTACGTCGGAATACGGATCAACCAAAAGATGGTGTGCTATAGCACATGAAAATCATCGAAATAAGGGGTATGCTCGCTTCGGGGCTCGTTTGACCTTCAAAATGGGTCGGACAAGCCGTGATAGCCAACCGTATGCATAGACAAGGTCTTGACAGACGTCCACGAAAAAAATTGGCATTTTTGACGTCGAAATCCGGATCAACCAAAAAATGGTGTGCTATAGACACGAAAATCGTCGAAATGAGGGTATGCTCGCTTCGGGCCTCGTTTGACCTTCTAAATGGGTCGGACAAGCTGTGATGGCCAACCGTATGCATACACAAGGTCTTGACGGACGTCCACGAAAAAATTTGGCATTTTTGACATCATAATCCTGATCACTCAAAAAATTGTGTGCTATAGCACACGAAAATCGTCGAAATGAGGGGTATGCTCACTTCGGGGATCGTTTGATCTGCCAAATGGATCGGACAAGCCGTGATGGCAAACCGTATGCATAGAAAAGGTCTTGACGGACGTCCACGGAAAAATTTAGCATTTTTGACGTCGGAATCCCGATCACCCAAAAAATTGTGTGCTATAGCACACGAAAATCATCGAAATGATGGTTATGCTCGCTTCGGGGCTCAATTGACCTTCCAAATGGGTCGGACAAGCCGTGATGGCCAACCGTATGCATAGACAAGGTCTTGACAGACGTCCACGAAAAAATTTGGCATTTTTGACGTCGGAATACGGATCACCCAAAAAATCGTGTGCTATAGAACACGAAAATCGTCGAAATGAGGGGTATGCTCGCTTCGGGGCTCGTTTGACCTTCCAAATGGGTCGGAGAGGCCGTGATGGACAACCGTATGCATAGACAAGGTCTTGACGGACGTCCACGAAAAAAATTGGCATTTTTGACGTCGGAATCCGGATCAACCAAAAAATGGTGTGCTATAGCACACGAAAATCATCGAAATGAGGGGTATGCTCGATTCGGGGCTTGTTTGACCTTCCAAATGGGTCGGACAAGCCGTGATGGCCAACCGTATGCAAAGACAAGGTCTTGACAGACATCCACGAAAAAATTTGGCATTTTTGAGTCGGAATCTGGATCACCCAAAAAATCGTGTGCTATAGCACACGAAAATCATCGAAATGAGGGGTATGCTCGCATCGGGGCTCGTTTGACCTTTGAAATGGGTCAGACAAGCCGTGATGACCAACCATATGCATAGACAAGGTCTTGATGGACGTCTACAAAAAAATTTGGCATCTTTGACGTCGGAATCCAGATCACCCTAAAAATCGTGTCCATAGCACACGAAAGTCGTCGAAATGAGGGGTATGCTCGCTTCGGGGCTCGTTTGACCTTCCAAATGTGTCGGACAAGCCGTGATGGCCAAACGTATGCGTAGACAAGGTCTTGATGAACGTCCACGAAAATATTTGGCATTTTTGACGTCGGAATCCGGATCACCCAAAAAATCGTGTCCTATAGCACACGAAAATCATCGAAATGAGGGGTATGCTTTTTCGAGGCTCGTTTGACCTTCCAAATGGGTTGGACAAGCCGTGATGGCCAACCGTATGCATAGACAAGATCTTGACGGACGTTCACGAAAAAATTTGGCATTTTTGACGTCGGAATTCGGATCACCCAAAAAATCGTGTGCTATAGCACACGAAAATTATCGAAATAAGGGGTATGCTCGCTTCGGGGCTCGTTTGACCTTCCAAATGGGTCGGACAAGCCGTGATGGCCAACCGTATACATAGACAAGGTCTTGACAGACATCCACGAAAAAATTTGGCATTTTTTGACGTCGTAATCCGGATCACCCAAAAAATGGTATGCTATAGCACACGAAAATCGTCCAAATGAGGGGTATGCTCGCTTCGGGGCTCGTTTTACCTTCCAAATGGGTCGGACAAGCCGTGATGGCCAACCGTACGCATAGACAAGGTCTTAACGGACGTCCACGAAAAATTTTGGAATTTTTGACGTCGGAATCCAAATCACCCAAAAAATCGTGTGCTATAGCACACAAAAATCGTCGAAATGAGGGGTATGCTCACTTCGGGGCTCGTTTAACCTTCCAAATGAGTCGGACAAGCCATGATGGACAACCATATGCATAGACAAGGTCTTGACGGACGTCCACGAAAAAATTTGGAATCTTTGACGTCAGAATTCGGATCACCATAAAAATCGTGTCTATAGCACACGAAAATCGTCGAAATGAGGGGTATGCTCGCTTCGGGGCTCGTTTGACCTTCCAAATGGGTCGGACAAGCCGTGATGGCCAAGCGTATGCATAGACAAGGTCTTGACGGAAGTCCACGAAAATATTTGGCATTTTTGATGTCGGAATCCGGATCACCCAAAAAATCGTGTGCTATAGCACACGAAAATCGTCGAAATGAGGGGTATGCTCGCTTCGGGGCTTGTTTGACCTTCCAAATGGGTCGGACAAGCCGTGATGGCCAAGCGTATGCATAGAAAAGGTCTTGACGGACGTCCACGGAAAAATTTGGCATTTTTTACGTCGAAATCCGGATCAACCAAAAAATGGTGTGCTATAGACACGAAAATCGTCGAAATGAGGGTATGCTCGCTTCGGGCCTCGTTTGACCTTCCAAATGGGTCGGACAAGCTGTGATGGCCAACCGTATGCATACACAAGGTCTTGACGGACGTCCACGAAAAAATTTGGCATTTTTGACATCATAATCCTGATCACTCAAAAAATTGTGTGCTATAGCACACGAAAATCATCGAAATGAGGGGTATGCTCGCTTCGGGGCTCCTTTGACCTTCCAAATGGGTCGGACAAGCTGTGATGGCCAACCGTATGCATAGACAAGGTCTTGACAGACGTCTACGAAAAATTTTGGCATTTTTGACATCGGAATCCGGATCACCCAAAAAATCATGTGCTATAGCACATGAAAATCGTCGAAATAAGAGGTATGCTCGCTTCGGGGCTCAATTGACCTTCCAAATGGGTCGGACAAGCCGTGATGGACAACCGTATGCATAGACAAGGTCTTGATGTACGTCCACGAAAAAATTTGGCATTTTTGACATCGGAATCCGGATCACCCAAAAACTCGTGTGCTATAGCACACGAAAATCGTCAAAATAAGAGGTATGCTCACTTCGGGGCTCGTTTGACCTGCCAAATGGGTCGGACAAGCCGTGATGGCAAACCGTATGCATAGAAAAGGTCTTGACGGACGTCCACGGAAAAATTTGGCATTTTTGACGTCGGAATCCCGATCACCCAAAAAATCGTGTGCTATAGCACACGAAAATCATCGAAATGAGGGCTATGCTCGCTTCGGGGCTCGTTTGACCTTTCAAATGGGTCGGACAAGTCGTGATGGCCAACCGTATGCATAGACAAGGTCTTGACAGACGTCCACGAAAAAATTTGGCATTTTTGACGTCGAAATACGGATCACCCAAAAAATCGTGTGCTATATAGCACACAAAAATCGTCGAAATGAGGGGTATGCTCGCTTCGGGGCTCGTTTGACCTGCCAAATGGGTCGGACAAGCCGTGATGGCCAACCTTATGCATAGACAAGGTCTTGACGAACGTCCACGAAAAAAATTTGGCATTTTTAACGTCGGAATACGGATCACCCAAAAAATCGTGTGCTATAGAACATGAAAATCGTCGAAATGAGGGGTATGCTCGCTTCGGGGCTCGTTTGACCTTCCAAATGGGTCGGACAAGCCGTGATGGAATACCGTATGCATAGACAAGGTCTTGACGGACGTCCACGAAAAAAATTGGCATTTTTGACGTCGGAATCCGGATCAACTAAAAAATGGTGTTCTATAGCACACGAAAATCACCGAAATGAGGGGTATGCTCGATTCGGGGCTTGTTTGACCTTCCAAATGGGTCGAACAAGCCGTGATGGCCAACCGTATGCAAAGACAAGGTCTTGACAGACATCCACGAAAAAATTTGGCATTTTTGAGTCGGAATCCAGATCACCCAAAAAATCGTGTGCTATAGCACACGAAAATCGTCGAAATGAGGGGTATGCTCGCATCGGGGCTCGTTTGACCTTTGAAATGGGTCAGACAAGCCGTGATGACCAACCATATGCATAGACAAGGTCTTGACGGACGTCCACAAAAAAATTTGGCATCTTTGACGTCGGAATCCAGATCACCCTAAAAATCGTGTCCATAGCACACGAAAGTCGTCGAAATGAGGGGTATGCTCGCTTCGGGGCTCGTTTGACCTTCCAAATGGGTCGGACAAGCCGTGATGGCCAACCGTATGCATAGACAAGGTCTTGACAAACATCCACGAAAAAATTTGGCATTTTTGACGTCGTAATCCGGATCACCCAAAAAATGGTATGCTATAGCACACGAAAATCGTCCAAATGGGTCGGACAAGCCGTGATGGCATACGAAAAAATTAGGCATTTTTGACGTCGTAATCTGGATCACCCAAAAAATCGTGTGCTATAGCACACGAAAATCGTCGAAATGAGGGGTATGCTCGCTTAAGGGCTCGTTTGACCTTCCAAATGGATCGGACAAGCCGTGATGGCCAATCGTATGCATAGACAAGGTCTTGACAGACATCCACAAAAAAATTTGACATTTTTGACGTCGAAATCCGGATCACCCAAAAAATCGTGTGCTATAGCCCATATTTTTTTAATCCAGAAATACCAAAAAATGGTCAAAATTTTTCATTGACGTTCGTTAAGACCGTAGAAATGAAATCAGATCGTCTCACGGGGAAAAATGGTTCATTTTAAAGTTTAAACGAGCCTCAAATTCAAGCAAATACATATTTTATCATTTTTTTCATATGCTAAAGCATATGAATTTTTGTATTCAGAAATTCCGAAATAAAATGGCCAAAAAATTTCATGGACGTTCATTAAAACCTTAATAATAGAACCAACTCGTCCTACAGGAAAAAATAGTGCATTTTTAAGTTCAAAAAAGTCAAAAGATGACAAAGGCAGTTTTTATTGATTTTTGTGTGTTATAACCCACTGATTTTTCTGATCCAAAAATCTCGAAACAAAGTTACTGAAATTTTTCATAGACCTCCGTTATGATCGTAGAAATGGAACCAGTTCGTCCTACGAGAAAAATGATGTATTTTCAAATACATACGAGCCCAATGCAGGCGAGTGCAGATTTTTATTATTTTTCGTGTACTATAACCCATGGATTTTTTATCCGCAAATCCCAAAAAAATTACTGAATCATGGACGTTTGTTATGACCTCAGAAATTGAACTTGTTTGTTTCGTGGAGAAAAATATTTTATTTTAAAGTTTAAACGAGCCTTAAAGCAGGCAAAGACAAATTTTATTGATTTTCGTTTGCTATAGCTCATGAAATTCTTTTGATCGAAAAATTCTGAAACGAAACTGCCATTTTTTTTTATGAATGTCAGTTAAGACCTTAGAAATGGTACCAATTCCTCTTATGAGGAAAATAGTGCATTTCAAGTTAATACGAGCCCCAAAGAAGGCAAAGATAAATTTTACAAATTTTCAATTGCTATAGCGCATGAATTATTTTTTATACATATATTTCGAAAATAAATTACTGAATTTTTTTATGGACATCCATTAAGACCTTAGAAATGGAACCAGTTCATTCAGGTTTGAAAATGATGCATTTTTAAGTTCAAACGAGTTTCAAAGCAGGCAAAGACAAATTTATCAATTTTTTGTGTGCAATAGTTGATTATTTTTTTAATTGAGAAATCTTAAAATTAAACGGCTGAAATTATTCAATGACGTCCGTTAAGACCATAGAAATGAAAAATTTTATTCCGCGGAGAAAAATGATGCATTTTCAAAACAAATATCAATTTTCGTGTGCTATAACTCATTAAAAAAAATTTAATTTGAAATTCTCAAAACAAAATTGCCGAAAATATTCATGAACGTTTGTTAAGACCTTAGAAATGAGACCAGTTTGTTTTGTGGAGAAAAATGATGCATTTTCAAGTTTAAATAATCCCTAAAGCAAACAACGGATTTTACCAATTTGCGTGTGCTATAGCCCATGAATTCTTTTGATCTGGAAATTGCAAAACAAAATGTCCAAAATTTTTTATGGAGGTCCGTTAAGACCTTAGGAACGAAATCAGTTTGTCATTTTATTAAGTTCAAACAAACCCTAAAGCAGACAAATGTAGATATTATCGATTTTCGTGTGTTATAACCGATGAAATTTTGTAATCCAAAATTTCAAAACAAAATGACCAAAATTTTTCATGGACATCTGTTAAAACTTTAGAAATAAAACAGTTCATCCCGCGAGAAAAACTGATACATTTTCAAGTTCAATCGAGCCTCGAAACATGCAAAGACTGATTTTATCTATTTTCATGGACAGATTTTACCAATTTTCTGTGCTAGCCCATGATTTTTTTAAATTTAGAAATCCCAAATAAAATGGTCGAAATCTTTCATGGACGTCCATTAAGACCTTGAAAATACAACTAGTTCGTCCGCAAAGAAAATTGTAGCATTTACAAGTTCAAACGAGTCTCAAAAAAGGGAAAGACATATTTTATCGATTTTGTTATGCTATAACCCTTGATTTTTTTTATCCAAAAATTCTGAAATAAAATGGTCAAAAATTTTCAAGGACGTTTGTAAAGACCTTAAAAAATGGAAAAAGTTTGTCTCACGAAGAAAAAATGGTGCATTTTCAGATTTAAACGAGCTCCAAAGCAGACATAGGCATAATTTACCTATTTTCGTTTTGGGATTGAAAATCCCAACACAAAATGGCCAAAAAGTTTAATGGACATTCAATAAAACGTTAGATTTAGAATCAGTTCATTTTGCAGAGAAAAATTGTATACTTTCAATTTCAAACTAGCCCAAAGGAGGCAAAGGAAGACTTTATCGATTTTCGTGTCCTGGAGCCCATGGATTTTTTATCGTGAAATTCCAAAATAAAATTATCAAAAAATTTCATGGACTTTTGTTAAAACGTTAGAAATAGGACAAGTTCGTCCCGCGAGAAAAAATTGGTGGTTTTCAAGTTCAAATAACCCCTAAAGCAGGCAAAGAAAGATTTTACCAATTTTCTTGTGCTATAGCACATTGATTTTTTTTATTCGAAAATTCCAAAAAAATAATATCCAAATTTTTTTGTGGAAGACCGTTAAGACTTTGAGAATGAAACTAGTTTGCCATGTGGGAAAAAATAGTGCATTTTCAAGTTCAAACAAGTCCCAAAGCAGATAAATGTAGATTTTACCGATTTTCGTGTGCTATAATCCATGAATTTTTTTAATTCAAAAATTTCAAAATAAAATGAACGAAATTTTTCATGGACGTCCAGTAAGAACTTAGAAATGAAACAAGTTCGTTCAACAAGGGAAAATGGTGCATTTTCAAGTTCAATCGAGCCCCAAAACATGTAAAGACAAATTTTACTGATATTCTTGTGTTGTCCCATGATTTTTTTAAATCGTGAAATCTCAAACAAAATGGTTGAGATCTTTAATGAACGTCCGTAAAGACCTTAGAAATGGAACCAGTTCGACCCGCGAAGAAATTTGGAGCATTTACAAATTTAAACGGGCCTCAAAGTAGGGAAAAACACATTATACCAATTTTCGTGCGCTATAACCCATGATTTTTTAATCTAAAAATTCTGAACTAAAATAGTCGAAAATTTTCAAGGACGTTCATTTAGACCTTAGAAACTTAACAAATTTGTCCCGCGAAGAAAAATGATGCATTTTCATGTTCAAACGAGCTTCAAAGCACGCATAAACATATTATACCTATTTTCGTTTGCAATAGCGCATGTATTTTCTTGGATCCGGAAGTTCAAACACAAATGACGAAAACTTTTAATGGACATCTGTTAAGACCTTAGAAATATAACCAGTTCATCCCGCAGAGAAATATTATGTATTTTCATGTTCAAACGAGCTTAAAAGAATTTTCATGTGTTATAGCCCATGAAACTTTTTTTATCCGAAAATACCAAAATAAATTGGCGATAATTTTCAAGGACGTTTATTAGAACCTTAGAAATGGGAAAAGTTTAACCCGAGGGGAAAAATGATGCATTTTCAAGTTCATTAATCTCTAAAGTAGTCAAAGGAAGATTTTACCAATTTCCGTTTGCTATAGCTCATGAATTTTTTTTATTCGAAAATCCCTAAACAAAATGTGAAAAAAAGTTTATGGACGTCCATTAGGACCTTAGGAAAGAAACCAGCTTTTCATGCGGGGAAAAATCGTGCATTTTCAAGTTCAAACGAGCTCCAAAGCAGACAAAGATAGATTTACCCGATTTTCGTGTGCTATTACAAATGGATTTTTTAATCCAAAAATTTCAATATAAAATAATCAAATTTTTTCATGGACGTCCGTTAAAACTTTAAAAATGAAACCAGTACCTCATGTGAGAAAAAAGGGAGCATTTTAAAGTTCAATCGAGCCCAAAAACATGCAATGACAGATTTAACCGATTTTTGTGTGATAGTCCATGATTTTTTTAAAATTTAGAAATCCCAAATAAAATTATCAAAATTTTTCATTGACGTCCGTTAAGACCTTAGAAATGAAACTAGTTCGTCCCGCAGAGAAAATTAGAGCATTTACAAGTTCAAACGAGCCCCAAATCAGGGAAAGACATATTTTACCGATTTTTGTGTGATATAATCTTTGATTTTTTTATCCGAAAATTCTAAAATAAATTGGTCGAAAATTTTCAAGGACGTTCCTTAAGACCTTAGAAAAGGAACTAGTTTGTCCTACAAAGAAAAATGGTGCATTTTCAAGTTCAAATGACCTTTAAAACAAGCGTAGGCATATTTTACCTATTTTCGTTTGCAAAAGCGCATGGTTTTTTTGGATCCAAAAATCATATAATACAAAATGTCCAAAAAGTTTGATGGACGTCACTAAGAGGTTAGAAATAGAACCAGTTCATTCTACAGAGAAAAAAAAGGATTTTTAAGTTCAAACGAGCCCCAAAAGGAGGCAAAGGAAGACTTTATCGATTCGTGTGTTATAGCCCATGAATTTTTTTATCCAGAAATCTCAATACAAAATTTTCAAAAATTTCAACAGACGTTTGTTAAAATCATAAAAATAGGACAACTTTGTTTCGCGAGAAAAAATTGTGCATTTTCAAGTTCAAATAATTTCTAAAGCAGGCAAAGGAAGATTTTACCAATTTTCGTGTGCTAAAGCCAATGAATTTTTTAGATTCAAAAATCACGAAACAAAATGTCAAAAAAAATTTATGGACGTCCTTTAAGACCTTAGGAATGAAACTAGTTTGTCATGCGGGGAAAAACATTTTCAAGTTCAAACGAGCTCCAAAGCACACAAATATAGATTTACCCGATTTTTGTGTGCTATTACAAATGGATTTTTTAATCCAAAAATTTCAATATAAAATAATCAAAATTTTTCATGGACGTCCATTAAAACTTTAGAAATTAAACCAGTACCTCCTGTGAGGAAAAATAGTACATTTTCAAGTTCAATCGAGCCCAAAAACATGCAATGATAGATTTAACCGATTTTTGTGTGCTGGCCTATGATTTTTTTAAAATTTAGAAAACTCAAACAAAATTATCAAAATTTTTCATGGACGTTCGTTAAGACCTTAGAAGTGGAATTAGTTCGTCCTGCAGAGAAAATTGGAGCATTTGCAAGTTCAAACGAGCCCCAAAGCAGGGAAATACATATTTTACCAATTTTCATGTGTTATAACCCACGATTTTTTTTATCCGCAAATCTTAAAATAAAATGGTCAAAAATATTCAAGGACGTTCATTAAGACCTTAGAAATGAAAAAAAGTTTGTCCTGTGAAAAAAAATGGAGCATGTTGAAGTTCAAATGAGCTTCAAAGCAGACATATGCATATTTTACAGATTTTCGTTAACAATAGCGCATATATTTTTTTAGTTCCGAAAATGCCAACACAAAATGGCCAAAAAATTTCCTGGACGTCAGTTAAGACCTTTGAAATACAATGATTTCATCCCGCAGATAAAAATTGTGTATTTTCAAGTTCAAACGAGCTCCAAAGGAGGCAAAGGAAGAGTTTATCAATTTTCGTGTGTTATAGCCCATGAATTTTTTTATCCAGAAATCCCAATACATTATTGTCAAAAATTTCAATAGACGTTTGTTAAAACCTTAAAAATGGGACAACTTTGTTGCGCGAGGAAAATTGTGCATTTTCAAGTTCAAATAATTTCTAAAGCAGGCAAAGGGAGATTTTACCGATTTTCGTGTGCTATAGCCAATGAACTTTTTTTGATTCGAAAATCACGACACAAATAGTCAAAAAAAATTTATGGACGTCCTTTAAGACCTTAGGAAAGAAACTAGCTTGTCATGCGGAAAAAAATGGTGCATTTTTCAAGTTCAAACGAGTCCCAAAGCAGACAAAGGTATATTTTACCGATTTTCGTGTACTATAACCCATGAATTTTTTAATCCAAAAAATTCCAAAATAAAATAACCTATATTTTTCATGGACGTCCATTAAGACCGTAGAAATAAAACAAGTTTATCCCGCGATTAAAAATGGTGCATTTTCAAATTCAATCAAGCCCCGAAACATGCAAAGACAGATTTTACCAATTTTTGTGTGCTAGCCCATGAATTTTTAGATTTTGAAATCCCAAATAAAATGGTCGAAATCGTTCATGGACATCCTTTCAGACCTTATAAATGGAACTAGTTCGTCCCGCAGAGAAAATTTAAGCATTTACAAGTTCAAACGAGCCCCAAATCAGGAAAAAATATATTTTACCAGTTTTTGTGTGCTATAATCCTTGATTTTTTTATCGGAAAATCCTAAAATAAATTGGTCAAAAATTTTCAAGGACGTTCCTTAAGATCTTACAAATGGAACTAGTTTGCCCTACGAAGAAAAATGATGCATTTTCAAGTTCAAACGAGTTTTAAAACAAGCGTAGGCATATTTTACAGATTTTCGTTTGCAATAGCGCATGTACTTTTTTGGATCCGGAAATCCTATGAAACGAAATGGCCAAAAAGTTTGATGGACGTCAACTAAGAGGTTAGAAATAGAACCAGTTCATTCTGCAGAGAAAAAAAATGAGTTTTCAAGTTCAAACGAGCCCCAAAAGGAGGCAAAGGAAGACTTTATCGATTTTCGTGTGTTATAGCCATTAATTTTTTTATCCAGAAATCCCAATAAAAAACTGTCGAAAATTTCAATAGAAGTTTGTTAAAACCTTAAAATGGGACAACTTTGTTTCGCGGGGAAAATGGTGCATTTTCAAGTTCAAATAATTTCTAAAGCAGGCAAAGGGAGATTTTACCGATTTTCGTGTGCTATAGCCAATGAATTTTTTTGATTCGAAAATCACTAAACAAAATGTTAAAAAAAATTTATGGACGTCCTTTAAGACCTTAGGAATGAAACTATTTAGTCATGCGGAAAAAAATGATGCATTTTCAACTTCAAACGAGCCCCAAAGCAGACAAAAGTATATTTTATCGATTTTCGTGTGCTATAACCCATTAATTTTTTAATCCAAAAATTCCAAAACAAAATAACTTATATTTTTCATGGACGTCGGTTAAGACCTTAGAAATAAAACAAGTTCATCTGCGATAAAAAATGGTGCATTTTCAAGTTCAATCGAGCCTCAAAACATGCAAAGACAGATTTTACCGATTTTTGTGTGCTAGCCCATGAATTTTTCATATTTGGAAATCCCAAAAAAAATGGTCAAAATTTTTTATGGATGTCCGTTAAGACCTTAGAAATGGAACTAGTTCGTCCTGCAGAGAAAATTGGAGCTTTTACAAGTTCAAACGAGCCACAAAGCAGGGAAAGACATATTTACCAATTTTCATGTGTTATAACCCATGATTTTTTTATCCGCAAATCTTCAAATAAAATGGTCAAAAATATTCAAGGACGTTCCTTAAGACCTTACAAATGGAACTAGTTTGTCCTACGAAGAAAAATGGAGCATGTTGAAGTTCAAACGAGCTTCAAAGCAGGCATATGCATATTTTACTGATTTTCGTTTGCAATAAATAGCGCATGTCTTTTTTTGGATCCGGAAATGCAAACACAAAATGGCCAAAAAAATTCATGGACGTCCGTTAAGACCTTTGAAATACAATGAGTTCATCCCGCAGATAAAAATTGTGTATTTTCAAGTTTAAACGAGCTCCAAAGGATGCAAAGGAAGACTTTATCAATTTTCGTGTGTTATAGCCCATTAATTTTTTAATCCAGAAATCCCAATACAAAATTGTCGAACATTTCAATAGACGTTTGTTAAAACATTAAAAGTGGGACAACTTTGTTTCGCGGAAAAAATTGTGCATTTTCAAGTTCAAATAATTTCTAAAGCATGCAAAGGGAGATTTTACCGATTTTCGTGTGCTATAGGCAATGAATTTTTTTGATTCAAAAATCATGAAATAAAATGTCAAAAAAATTTATGGACGTCCTTTAAGACTTTAAGAATGAAACTAGTTTGTCATACGGGAAAAAATGGTGCATTTTTCAAGTTCAAACGAACCCCAAAAAAGACAAAGGTATACTTTACCAATTTTTATGTGCTATAACCCATGAATTTTTTAATCCAAAAATTCCAAAACAAAATAACCTATATTTTTCATGTACGTCCGTGAAGACCTTAGAAACAAAACAAGTTCATCCCGCGATAAAAAATGGTGCATTTTCAAGTTCAATCGAGCCCCAAAACATGCAAAGATAGATTTTACCGATTTTTGTGTGCTAGCCCATGATTTTTTTTTTCAGATTTGGAAATCCCAAACAAAATGGTCGAAATCTTTCACGGACGTCCGTTAAGACCTTAGAAATGGAACTAGTTCGTCCTGCAGAGAAAATTGGAGCATTTACAAGTTCAAACGAGCCTCAAAGCAGGGAAAGACATATTTACCAATTTTCATGTGTTATAACCCATGATTTTTTTATCCGCATATCCTAAAATTAAATGGTCAAAAATTTTCAAGGACGTTTGAAAAGACCTTAGAAATGAAACCAGTTTATCTCGTGAAGAAAAATGGTGCATTTTCAAGTTGAAACGAGCTTCAAAGTAGGCATAGGCATATTTTACCGATTTTCGTTTGCAATAGCTCATGTATTTTTTAGGATCTGGAAATCCCAACCCAAATGGCCAAAAAGTTTAATGGACGTCCATTAAGACCTTAGAAATAGAAATAGTTCATCTCGCAGAGAAAAATTGTGTATTTTCAAGTTTGAACGAGTCCCAAATGAGGCAAATCGACTTTATAGCCCATGAATTTTTTTATCCGAAAATTCAAAACAAAATTGCTAAAAGAATTTTATGGGCGTTGTTATAACCTTAGAAATGGGAAAAGTTCGTTCTGCAGGGAAAAATGGTGCATTTTCAAGTTTAAATAATGCCTAAAGCAGGTAAAGAAGATTTTACTAATTTTCGTGTGATATAGCCCTTGAATTTTTTTGATCCAAAAATCCCAAAACAAAATGTCCAAAAAATTTTATGGACGTCCGTTAAGACCTTAGGAATGAAATCAGATTGTCATGTAGGAAAAAATGGTGCATTTTCAAGTTCAAACGAGCATCAAAGCATACAAAGGTAGATTTACCGATTTCATGTGCTATAACCCATATATTTTTTTAATCCAAAAATTCAAAACAAAATGACCAATTCATAGGCGTCTGTTAAAACCATAGAAATGAAACTAGTTTATCTCACAGGAAAAAATAGTGCATTTTCAAACTCAAACGAGCTTCAAAATAGGCAAATGCAGATTTTACCATTTTTCGTGTGCTATAGCCCATGGACTTTTTTTTAATTGGAAATTCCAAAATAAATTGACCGAAATTTTTCATGGACGTCTGATAAGACCTTAGAAATGGAACAAGTTTGTCTCACAGAGAAAAATGGTGCATTCTCGAATTTGAACGATCTCCACAACAAGCAAAAGAGTATTTTTATCGATTTTTGTGTGCACAATTTTATAGTGCATAAATTTTTTTGAACTGGAAATCTGAAATAAAATAGATCAAAATTTTCTTAGACATCCGTTAAAACCTTAGAAATGAAACAAGTTTGTCTCGCAGAGAAAAATTGTGCATTTTGAAGTTCAATTGAGCCCCAAAGCAGATAAAAACATATTTTATCGATTTTCTTGTGTTATAGCCTATGTTTCTTTTTTTGATATAGAATTCCGAATAAAATAACTAAAGTTATTCATGGATGTCTGTTAAGACTTCGAATTAGAACCAGTTTTTCCTGCGGGGAAAAATGATGCATTTTCAAGTTCAAAAAAGCCTCAAAGTAGCCAAAGCTAGATTTTTACTAATTTACATTTGTTATAATAGCCCATGAATTTTTTTTATTCAAAAACCCAAAACATAATGGCCGAAATTTTTCATTGACGTCAGTTAATACATTAAAGATGGAACCACTTCGTCTCGCGGAAAAAAAGGTGCATTTTCAAGTTCAAACGGGACTCAAAGAAGGTAAAGACAAATATTACTGATTTTTATGTGCTATAACCCATAGACGTTCGTTAAGATCTCAAAATGCAATCAGTTCGTCCCAAGGGAAAAATGATGCATTTTCAAGTTTAAAGAGCCCAATTGCTGGCAAAGACAAATATTATCGATTTTCGTGTACTATAGCACATGAATTTTTTTGATCTAAAAATCCTAAAACAAAATAATCAAAAAATTTCACGGAGGTCCTTTAAGACCTTAGAAATAAAACCAGTTGGTCCTGCGGGGGAATTGATGCATTTTCGAGTTCAAACTAGTCAGAGCAGGCAACAGAAGATTGACTGTTTTTCATTAGCTATAGCCTATGAGTTTTTTTAAATCCAGAAATCTCAAAATAAAATGGTTGAGATTTTTTATAGACGTAGGTTAAGACCTTAGAAATGAGACCATTTCACCCCGCGAACAAAAAATCGTCCATTTTAAAGTTCAAACAAGCCCAAAAAAGACAAATAAAGATTTTACCCTTTTTTGTATGCTAACCCATTGAATTTTTTTATCCGAAAATATAGAAACAAAATGGCCGAAAGTTTTCATGGAATCTATTAAGACTTTAGAAATGGAACCAATTCGTCTCGCAGGGAAAAATAGTGCATTTTCAAGTTCGAACAAGCCCCAAAGAAGGCAAACACAGACTTTACTAATTTTCGTGTGTTATAGCCCATTAATTTTTTATTCGAAAATTTTGAAACAAAACTGTCAAAATTTTTAATTAACATCCGTTAAGACCTTTGAAATGGAATCATTTTGTCCCGCATGGAAAAATGGTGCTTTTTCAAGTTCAAATGAGCACCAAAGTAGGCAAAGACAAAATTTACACAAAAAAATCGATGTTCATGTGCGCATGAATTTTTTTATCCAGAAATCTCAAACAAACTGGTAAAAATTTTTCATTAACGTCTATTAAGACCTTAAAAATAGAAGCATTTTAATATGAGAGAAAAATGGTGCATTTTCAAATCCAAACGAGCCCAAAGAAGGCAGAGACAACTTTTATCGATTTTCGTGAGTTATAGCTCATGGGTTTCTTTTATTCGGAAAATCTCGAAATAAATGACCAAAATTTTTCATGGACGTTCGTTAGACCTTAGAAACGAAACTTGTTCATCCCGCAAGGAGAAATGGTGCTTTTTTAAGTTCAAACGATTTCCAAAGCAGGCAAATCCCGATTTTATCGATTTCTGTGTGCTATAGCCCATTAATTTTTTTAATCCAGAAATTCCAAAATAAAATTACCAAAATATTTTATGGACGTTAGTTAAGACCTTAAAAATGGAACCATTTCATCCCGCGAGGAAAAGAGATGCATTTTCAAGTTCAAACGTGCATTAAAGCAGACAAAGACAGATTTTATCGATTTTTATTTGCTATAGGCCATTGATTTTTTTTTAACTAACAATCCCAAAATAATATGATCAAAATTTTTCATGGACGTCCTTAAGACCTTAGAAACGGACCCAGTTTGTGCCGCGGGGAAAAACTATGCATTTTCAAGTTCAAATTAAATCAAAGACTGATTTTATCAAATTTCATGTGCTATATTTCATGCACTTTTTAATTCAGAAATCAAGTAAAAAAATAACCAAAATTTTTCATAGACGTTCGTCAAGACCTTAGAAATGGAACCAGTTCATCCCGCGAGGAAAAATACTGTATTTTCAAGTTCAAACAAGCCCCAAAGAAGTCAAATGCATAATTTACCAATTTTCATTTGTTATACCCCATTGATTTTTTTAATTCAAAAATTCCAATATAAAATGACCGAAATTTTTCATGGACGTCCGTTAAGACCTTAGAAATGAAATGAATTTGTCCCGCAGAAAAAAATTGTGCATTTTCAAGTTCAAACAAGCTCCAAAGCAGGCAATGACAGATTTTATCGCTTTTGTGTGCGACCATGTATATTTTTGTAAATACCAAAATAAAATGGCCAAAAATTTTCAGTGACATCTATTAACATTAGAAATGAAACTAGTTCGCCCCGATGGGAAATATGGTGCATTTTAAAGTTTAAACGATCGCCAAAGCAGGCAAAGGTAGATTTTATCGATTTTCGTATGCTATAGCCCATGAATTTTTTTAAACTAGAAATTCCAAAACAAAATGACCTAAAATTTTCATGTATGTCCGTTAAGACCTTAGAAATAGAACTAGTTTGTCCCACGAGAAAAAATGATGCATTTTCAAATTCTAACGAGCCCTCTAAGTTGGAAAAGACAGATTTCACCAATTTTCGTGTGCCGTATAGCTTATGGATATTTTTATCCGGAAATTCCAAAAAATATGGCTGAAATTTTTCATGGACGTCCGTTAAGACCATAGAAATGGAACCAGTTCATCTCGCGAGGAAAAATAGTGCATTTTAAAGTTCAAACGAGCACCAAAGCAGGCAGAAACAGATTTTATTGATTTTTGTGTGCTATAGCCCATGATTTTTTTTGATCTACGAATCCCAAAATAAAATGGTCAAAAAATTTTATGGACGTCCTTTAAGACCTTAGAAATGAAACCAATTCGTTCTACGGGAAAAATCGTGCATTTTCAAGTTCAAACGAGCTCAAAGTAGACAAAAAGCAGATTTTACCAATTTTCGTGTGTTATAGTCCATAATTTTTTTTAATCCAGAATTACTGAAACAAAAATGATTAAATTTTTTTATTGATGTCCGTTAAGACCTTAGAAATTGAACTAGTTCGTCAATCGTCCCGCAAGAAAAAAATTGTGCATTTTCAAGTTCAAACGAGCCCTAAAACAGGCAAAGACAGATTTTATCAATTTTCTTGTGCTATAACCCATGATTTTTTTAATCCGAAAATCTAAACAAAATGACCGAATTTTCTCAAAGATGTCCATTAAGACCTTAGAAATGGAATCAGTTTGTCCTGCGAGGAAAATGGTGCATTTACAAGTTCAAACGAGCCCCAAGCAAGCAAAGACAGATTTTACCAATTTTTATGTGTTATAGCCCAAGCATTTTTTTAATCCAAAAATCTCGAAATGACTCAGTTCATCCCGCAGAAAAAACGAGCGCGTTTTCAAGTTCAATGGAGCCCCAAAACAGGTAAACGCAAATTTTGTTGATTTTCTGCTATAGTATATGGATCTTTTGTGATATCGAACTCACAGTACAAAATGGAAGAATTTTTTCATTCACATCTGTTAAGACCTTATCGATAGACTCTCATCCAACAGGTAAAACATATACATTTTCAAATTCAAACGAGTCTCAAAGCAGGTAAAAATAGTTTTTGTTAATTTTTCTATGCTATATAATATACATAATAATGAATAATATAAATAAAAGTGAAATCATTAATGACACATAGTTATCATATTGTGCATTATAATACATGAAGTTATTATATCATATGATACTTCTTAATTTTTTTAAAAAGGCGCATATAAAAAAATTAATTTATAAAAAAAACTAAATTTTATATCTAAAATTAATATTATAAAAATATGACATAAAAAATAATTAAATATTAGTGTTCCAATATATTTGAAGGACTATTTTGAATAAAGTCTAAACATAAAGGTCTATTTTGTTCATTTTCTCAAATAAAGGTGTCAAAGTTCATAAGGCTAATTATGCCTATTGTTTACATTTTCATTTTCCTTTTTGCTGCAATTTTCACAGTAGAGAGAAGCTTCGCATGAATGGAGACGAATTTCAGAAACAGGAGATGATTCAGAGATTGAAACCCTAGTTTCTTCATCAATGTTCCAATCGTTAATTTCTGTTTGATTTTAATCTTCGGCGTGCAAAAACTCCGATTCTGTTGGTCAATTTCATAGCAATTGGATTTTACCTCGATTCGATCTGAGGACTTTTGGGTCTTTTTTTGCTAATCGAAGCGGTGAGGAATATTTAGGCAGGTGATTGTAGAGGATAATTTTGTTTGAAAAAATGCCGTCGCACGCGGATGTAGATCGGCAGATCGAGCAATTGATGGAGTGCAAGCCGTTATCGGAGGCGGAGGTGAAGACGTTGTGTGAACAAGCAAGGGCGATACTAGTGGAGGAATGGAATGTGCAACCGGTGAAATGTCCGGTGACGGTGTGCGGTGATATCCATGGACAGTTTTACGATCTGATTGAGCTTTTTCGAATCGGCGGCAACGCTCCTGATACTAATTATCTCTTCATGGGAGATTATGTTGGTGAGTTTTGGTGATTAGGTTTCATTTTGTGATAGGAATTTGCATATGATTTGTTGGATTTTTTTATGCATTTAATGATTTGTTGTAGTGACATAGGTGGAATGTGAATGGACATAAATAGGATGTAGAAATGAGTGTTTCTGCTAATGTAAGCAGCACTTGAAGGATAGTAAAGTTTGTGCTTTTGTGTATCAAGTAGATTGTGAAGTGTAAGGATGCTGCAAAGTAGCAGCTTTATGGTGGTTATTTTGTGGTTTGCCGTGATTTCAGTATTGTATTTCTCAAAGTATTCATGATAAGGATGATATGTGGTTTGGCTGTTTGTTCATTTATTGGTAGTGTTACTATGATGTGTCACAAAAATGAAGCTTTATTTTGATCTATTTGTCGTTTATCCTCGAGAATGATGACGCGTGGTTGTGATGTGGATCTCTAATGTGCTTGGTGGTTCGAATATGACAAAGTAACGTCATGGCATTGATATAATGTTTGGAGGCAAATGTGGGAGATGTTTCTCTTCATTTGGTATATTTCTTTCGGTGCCAAACGCAACTCATTTTCATTTGTTATAGTTTAACCGAAAAGGCAGTGTTCTCTCAACTTACATCTGATAAGCATGGGTTTCATAAAATGACTGTCTTTTGTTTAAATGACTGTTTTGATAGTAGTTAGAGGCTTCCTTTTAATTTATTTTTCCCAAATATTTTTGCATCTAAGGTGGATTTTATCATATACATCGATGACAATGTACATTTTATTCACCTTTTACTGTTTCTTTTGATTGTTCCCTATCTTACCTCTTCATGCTTACTTATTTGAATGTTGACTAGTACCTTGGTTTCCTTGTTGGTCAAGTACATTAGCATTCATTGTTTTATCATTAATAATTGCCTAATTAATGCAGACCGTGGATACTATTCTGTCGAGACTGTCTCACTATTGGTTGCTTTGAAGGTTCGTTATAGAGATAGAATCACAATTCTTAGGGGAAACCATGAAAGCCGACAGATCACTCAAGTGTGAGTTACTTAATTTTGTTCATATTGAAGTGCGTAAGTGAGGTTGTCTGAAAAGATAATTGGTCTTAGTTAACAGCTGATATTCAGGTGTTCCTTCTTTTCCATTGCTTAAATGATCTGGTTTATGTATGACATTGGATGTTTTATGTTTATGCAATTCTACTTTATCCAAAAAAGAAGAAGAAGATGTTTCTGCAATTTTCTTATGTTTTCCATTTAATCTACTGAACTGTTTAATTTTCCAATTACAAGAATTTAGAACTTAATATGAAATGCTGCCCAAGTATGTAAATGTTTTCCCATTTGGTGCACTCTTTATATTTGGTAATGGTCTACTTTATGCTGTTTGGTGTATGATACTTTTATATGTGTTCCTGTCACAGTGTCACTTGATTTTTACTTGTATAGGATGTTCCTAGATGCCACTTCCTTTAAAATTTATCCAGTTTGTTGGATTTCTCTTATTTTGACTTCCTGCAGTGTTTAGTATCCTCTTTGCTTCTCCTTGGGGTTGGGAAGAGTAGCAATGTAAATTCTACGCTTATATGGCTCAAATATCCTTTCTTGAATGTCTATGCTCTTATCGCACTCAAGCAGTGAGTATAATGGATCGATGTTTCTCTTAAATGTACCCAGTACAACTCTTCTTTCCATTTATCACCCTCTTTCCCGAAATAAAAGAAGATAAAAAAGGAACATGGAGGTCAGGCATAAGAATTCAGGTTATCAACTCCTGGTTTTCAGTAAGAAGTTGAAGAGAGCAAGAAGACAAACGTGTTTCTTGAATTCTATGCAGCAAAAACATGTACTTAGGTAATGTAAATGAGAAGGGAGCAATACTTCTGGAGAACCAATGATGGCCTTCTCATCCCCATGCTATTTGACAAGACATGTTTGTTCATTGCTTTGGTTTTCCAGCTCCTGTGAACCTTGATCACTGATAATGATTAGTTTTTTTTCTTTCTTATTTCTTAGTATTTTGGGGGATTTAACCCTCACCAACAGGTGAAAATTCAGGTAGCCAACCAACTGGACTACTAAAATTCCCAAGGATTAGGTTGATTAAGCTTTTTATAGAAATTGGTCTAGTTGAACTGCTGGGATAATGTAAGAACTATTATAATTGTTCCTGGCGAGTGAGGTTACCATAACAAGCAAAATTGTTTATAAGGGTCTATGCGAAGATCATGTCTGCCTGAAGTCAAGCTCCTATTATTGCCACTGACCACCCCTAGTCTCTGAAGTCATGAAGCTCTTTGAATAGAAAAACTTAGCAATCAAATTCAACAGGAGGATATCGTAACTGAGTAGTTGGACAATGATGCCATATTATACGCTTGAATGTTAAAGTTGCTAAATCTTTTAGGAAGTGTATCTTCCTTCACATGTGTTTTTAGATATCTTTTAACCAAAGGATTTGCATTGTTAACTTGAGTCACACTTGGGCATTACACACCCTCCATTTTTGCGTTGATAATTCTTCAGAGCACAAGGTTCACTTAAGCGACTTTGCTCTTTAACCACTCGATAGATGTTTATGGTTACTTATCAATGAAGGTATCTCTACACAATCCTTCTAGTTTTTTATTTGACAAGTACTTTTTGGGCAGTCTTGTGGGGATTAATCATCTATGCTACTGCTTCTCATGATCAGCTTTTCCCTATTTGTTTTATGCTGAATACAATATGACTGCAGGTTCTAGTCATGTTTGCATTAATTGACAGATACCTTTTCCTGTTAGGTATGGTTTTTATGATGAATGTTTGAGGAAGTATGGAAATGCCAATGTTTGGAAGTATTTCACTGATCTCTTTGATTATCTACCATTGACGGCACTCATAGAGAGTCAGGTTTGAGATCTTACTGAACTGGCAATTCACTTGAACATTATTATTGGCGAGTTTTAACAAGCCTAATTTACTCAAAATTGCAGATATTCTGTTTGCATGGAGGACTCTCACCATCCCTTGATACACTTGATAACATCCGAGCACTGGACCGTATACAAGAGGTATAGAGATAGTTGTGTAATTCAAACTTTACATGTTCATGATATGTTAAATTAATCCGCGTTGTATTTTGTCACCGCCTGCTCTCCCTCCTCTTGCTCTACCCACCACAGCATCTATCAGCTATCAAGTTAATTTCCTATTTACCTAACAAAATTGATCATTAAGGCACAACAGGACTACGTATGTAGGTTACATCCTTTTTATTCAACCTGACTACAGATATAACCAAACAAATCAAGGCTTGAACAGGAAGAAAACTATTTATTTCTGTATGATGAGTTCGAAAGAGTCTCATTTTCTTTTCTAATGTGTTGTAGAATAGGTTTGGCAATGTTCTGTATATGTTACATAGAGGCTTGTAGTTAAGTTTGTTCAACAGTGAATGTGATCCACTTACATAACACTTCCTATCTTTTAGTTGCTCGGACGGCACCTATTTGCTCTAGTCACTTCTATTGTTTCATGATTTTTATATCTTTTTATGGCAATGCTACTGATCCCGGACTATTGCTTCTTTGTTGTGGTTGTTAGGTGCCACATGAAGGGCCGATGTGTGATCTCCTATGGTCTGATCCAGACGATCGCTGTGGTTGGGGAATATCACCTCGGGGGGCTGGTTACACATTTGGACAGGATATAGCATCTCAGTTTAATCACACTAATGGTCTCTCACTGATTTCTAGAGCCCATCAGCTTGTCATGGAAGGTTTTAATTGGTGTCAGGTCTGTAGATATAAACCGAACACTTTCTTCCCTACCTCTAATGGAAAAATTCCACTTTTTGTTCATTTCAGTGGAACTTCTTGTTCCTCAGGTATTAGTTTGTAGTTTTAACATGGTATTGGTTGTTTTTGGCAGGATAAGAATGTTGTAACAGTATTTAGTGCTCCAAACTATTGTTATCGCTGTGGTAATATGGCTGCAATCCTAGAAATAAGTGAAAACATGGAGCAGAATTTCCTTCAGTTTGACCCAGCTCCACGACAGATTGAGCCTGATACTACAAGGAAGACTCCAGACTACTTCTTGTAATCCGAATACTTGAGCTGACTGTTTGTAGCCCATCAGTATCGTATCTTGTAGATGTGTCTTTAAAAAAAAAGGTTATGTTATTTGAGGATTAGTATCATCATCATTGTTTTGTTTGGAGTTTGCTCTGCTGCTGGCTTTTAACATATGCCCGTAGATTCGCCAGAGTTTTGACAAAAAGCCCTTAGTGTCTCTTGTCTCGTATAATTTTTTGCAAAAAGAAGCAGCAATAACATGGTACATTGTGATTTGTTATTAAAGTTTATCGTAGAAAGCAGGTTCTTTCAGGTACCAATTTCTCTGCCAATGGCTATTGGCGCCTGAATCTGTTGATGGAACCAATTAATTTAGGTTTTGGCTTTCCTTATAAAACATTTTTTACCATTTGCTTTTGGTAATTTTCCTAAAGGAAACGAAGAACTTGTTTGAGGCATGTGTTTGTAGATAATTGTATCTTCCCTAGTCATTTTATGACATATGTGGTGAGTAGTCAGTCTTACTTATACTACATACCCAGGGGCAAAAGTGTTCATAAAAATAATTTCTAGATAAGCTCACATACATGGTTCTATTCTCCATAAAAGTAAAATTCTCGTCTTTAACTTGTATACATTTGTCATTTCGAAATAAGAGTTTAAACATATACGAGGGGGAAAAACTAAATGAATTCGAAAATTCTAATTTTGCTGTGAACCATACAAAGATGCGAAGGGAAAATAGTAGACTTAGAATGTTCTGGATTCAAAAGGTTCGAAGGACTATACAGTACAAACTGGATATCTAGTATCGAGTTACTCTTCAAACTCTCTATTTTCTTCTAACTATAAAATTGATAGAATCAATTACTACAACATTTTACAAGCATTCAAACATGTTAAACAACAAATCTACTAGGATTGCAACCTTGAATCAAGAAAGTAAGAAGATTAAAAAAGAATCCTAAGCTGCAAACGTACAGATTTTTAGTTAGAATCGAGAACTAGTTGGAAGTCTGACAGGCCCAGCACCAGATACAGCGCCTGCTCGCCGTTTTCTGAAGTATATGGTTGAACCACTGACAATCAGTAAACCCAGCATAATCACCTACATAATGCAGATCCAATTAAACCGCTTGGCATAAGAATCAGGCATATTCTCAATTAAATCCAAAATATTTACAGAATAAGAAAGAGCTTGTTTTTGAACTCAAGCCATGAGGTTCTTTTACAGAGCTGTTCTGCAAGTATAATAGGTCTTCTTTTGACACAAGTTGTGTGGGAGAATCATCCTTCTTATGATTATATCGAAACACAGTGAGACAGCTAACTTTGAAAGTTCAGTCACGCGTGAAGAAGGAAATGAACATGTTAATCCATGAAAACACGATAAAGATCTCCCAATTAGCTTTGACTTTACCTAAAAAATCTCACACTTCTAAAGAGAATAACACCACACAACTCGTTTATCCCTATGCAGTATAAGAGCAGCCAATACCTAAGGCAAGCTTGTAAAATGGTTCACATCATTTTTTTAATTGATAGCAATGGTGTCCTAACCAACTTGTGTATACCTTAATTATTCGATCGGATACTTGCTATCTCTCACCAAAACATGTACTAGGTAACTTTGCCCCACCAAAGGAGTGGTTCGTTTCACGCATTCAGGAAACAAAACCCAGAAAGTTTTTGAAACAAGACGACTAGGTCAGTCGACCTAAATTTAATAGTATCGAACTTTTCAACCTAAAGTTATATTTTGACTACACATGACAATCCAAGAGGAATCTACAGAAATTGGGGATAATAAGTCCTGATAATATCCTCTCCATTTTCTGATAACAGATTATTCAAATATTTCTTTGAAAGTTTCACGAATTGCAATATGCCCCTCTACTTACCTAGTTATATTTTTTCACATTTAGAGAGGAAATGCATTAAGCCTCCTTCCTTCCTTTCAAAGTCCTTCAATTAACTTGAGTGGTCTTCAATTACTTCTCTATACCTCAATAACTTACGTTCTTTTTCTATAAAGTGCCTCATCAACTTTCACTATTAAAACTTGTTTAGTTCTAATATATGGATCTCACAATCATCCAATTTCATGTTTTGCTTTTGGATAGCAGTGAAATGATTTCTGAATACTAAAACCAGCAACCATATTGAAAGAAACAGCTAAACAGGTTGCAGAATGTAAATTGGATAATTCTCCACAAGACAGTTATGTAAAGCAGAAAAAGTATGTACTTACCTCAAACCCAAGTACTGACAGCTTCTCCTCATTTATTGAAAGAACACAGCTCCTATAAGTTATATACGTATGTATTCCACTCTTTGACGAGGATGAATCGTCCAGCAAATTTCTTTGTCTTACCGAGGAGGTAAGAGCTTGTTCATTGTGCTTCATGGCATGTGGCCTTACTGCAGTATATGTGTCCTCCAAAGCAGATCGCTTCTTCTTTCCTTTCTTGTTTTTCACTTCCTTTGTACTAGCTTTAATCTCTATACAGTTGAAAGGGATACGATATCCAGTTTCACTGCACCTATACTTTTCATCTTTCTGAAAGCACATTGGGAAAACATCACAAATTTAACTTAAAAGAATGCGACCTAAACAAGCAGTATCTATACATCACTTTGCTTACTTGAGACAATAACAATTATCATTCTCCTTCTCCCTATACAATTCAATAAGCGCTCCAATTTACTATCTCACTTAATTATGTTATAGCCATGACAGAAATTTGACATTTAATCTGTATTTAATCTAAGAATATCAATACATACAACTCTCCACACGAGAAATTTGTTATGATTAACAACATTAGATATAATAAATAAATTAAACAACAATATGTTATGCATTTGACCACCTCATTATGGATCAACTACGTCTGTTATTTCCTTGAGCTGAGGGTCTATCAGAAACAACTTCACATCTCTACCTCCAAGGTAGTGGTCAGTTCTGCATATACTCTACCCATTTCTCTACCTCCAAGGTAGTAGTAAGGTCTGCACATACTCTACACGTTTCTCTACCTCCAAAGTAGTGTCAACTGTCTACACTCTACACGTTTCTCTACCTCCAAAGTACTATCGATCAACTACAATCTGATTCATCAACTGTTTTCATTTGGTCTATTCAGGCATATTTTTTCCTAAAACAAGCAAAATTGGAGTTCTTCCTACCTAATTGATCATATAAATCTACAAGCAAATACGCCTCAGCTAACTGATGATAAAGATGCATAAAATTCAAATCTAAAACAATGATCAATTATCAATACGAAGGAAATAAGAGAGAAAACCTTTTCGGAGTACGAGCAAGGAACACAAGGACCAGAAGGAGAACAATCATAAGTGATATTTGTACCAATAGGCGTCTCCTTAAAGCTCATCAGATGTCTACGCCTTATGATTCCGCTTTCATCTCTTTGTTCCGCTTCGCCATTATAGATTGCGTCGAGCCCTAGGGATGAATTCGGAGATGAAGAAACTAAAAGAAAGGAGAAGGAGAAGGAGATGATGATGAAGAGATAAATTGCCGGCGAAAATGGAGAATCCATAGAATTGATTGTATCTCCGTTTTCTCACCGCCGATGAAGTTTCGATTTGGAGGTTTCTGAATTCGCAGATCTCCTCTTAAGTTTCGGTAAATTATATTACGAACCCCTATAGTTTATATTATATCTATTTTGTGCGCAATGATCCTATTATATACTCTCAAATTTTTATATAAGAATTTACTATAATTTGATTTAAGTAATTTCATAAATATAACTTTGTAAGATATGGTGATCGCGGTTATATTTGATTCATATATATTTTTAATGTATGTGTAGATTAATTAGTCTTCTGTTAAGTTTGGTGTGTTGTAAAATATTTTTGATTATTAACATTAAATAATTTATTAGAAAAATATTATTTTAAGTTACGATAAAATTTATTCTTTTTTTAAAAAAAGAAAATTTAAAGATATGTTGATTAAGATTGATTGAATTCATTTTCTTTAAGCTTGAAAATTATAAAGGTGGTGGATTATTACAAAAACATAATCTACTAAAAGAAAAAGAAAAATACAAGCAAAGAGGTGTAATGTATTTGAATTTTTAATCTAATGTATTCTATTCTTATAAAGGAATTTTGTTATAGGCCAAAAGAATCGAACCGTTAATTAGTAAACATTTAGCACTGAAAAGACTATTTAGCTTAGTTGCATGTGCCTAAATTCTATCATTGCAATTAAGTTATAATCGATAACAGATTGGCGCAAGACTCGAGATTGCTTGTTGATCTCCAGATTGGCACAAGACTCGAGATTGCTTGTTGATCTCCTCAAAAGTTGTTATAACGATATTTAGTTACACGACGGCCTTTTCACGAAAAGGTATTATATCCTATCCAATTACAAATATGAAAAATCAAGTCACACTAGGAATGAACCTTCCATATTTCCCCCTAACTAGCACCTCTTCGCTCTTAATCTAATCATATCTCACAATTTGATTCGTCCTTTACTAATCACAATTTCACCCATACATAAATCACTTAGAACGAGCGTTACGAATTTCAAATACTTTAAAGATAGGCAAAGAAAACAATGGGGAGAAAGGGAGGGAAAAGAGACACTGACTTTCACATGGTAGATTACATAAAAAGAGGGACACAATTTGTTAGTATTTTTTTAAATTTTTGTGTGGTCCATTGAAGAAAAATATTGACCAATATAATCTTATTCAACTTGAAGACAAACACATAAATAATATATCACGAGAGTCCCATGTTTTAAGGTCGGAAGTAGTGTTTTTCTTTATTATTGTCCTTTGCCTTTTTTTAACTCAATTTTGACCCTTGTATTCTTCCTACAATTTTGGTTATGTCTACTTTGGAAATGTTTGTCATCTAATGCAATCACATTTGCTCAATGTTCAACATCTTTCTCTCCTTTTACTTGAAACGTTATCCGTTAAGCAAGATTTTTGATTGACAAGTTCATATCGGTGAAAAATATCAGGTACTCAAGTAAAATAGTAGTACAAGTAATCAGATGATGAACGAGTTTCTGTTCAGAATTGAGCATATATCTAAGTGGTTAAGGTTAGTTCTGACAATTTACTTCTATAACTTGGGTAAATTTGATGTGCATACACCATGTTTTAAAGTGGTCCAAATTGGAAACTCAATGTTGACAATTACCATTTTAGTTGATGATTGAATTTAATAAACAAATAAGCTATTCCACATAAAGATATTCTTTTTGGGTGGACTTTGACTCGGGATCTTTCGGAAACAACCTTCTAACTTGTCGAAGTAGGGATAAAATTTGTATACACTGGCCCCCACTTGTGGAACTACATCTGAGTCATTTTTCGAAAACAACTGTTCTAACTTGTCGAAATAGGGGTAAGATCTATATACACTGGCCTCCACTTGTGAAACTACATCGAGTATGTTGTTGTAACTTAGGATATGGAGAACCACTTTGTAAAGTGATTTATAGCATTTCAACGAAGTACTCATTCATAACTGAATCATTTAAACATAGATTGTCTAAAAATGTGTCAAGAAAGTACAAAGATCATGCATTTGCTTCTCAAACTATACAAATTTTTATCAAGAAACACAAATGCCATAACTAGAATATTCAAAATTCATGAGCATTTATCTAGTCATTTCAATGCTATAACCTAATCTTTATGATCATGATTTTCCTTGGTCAAGTTGATTGGAAACTCATCAAAGTGTTCAGAGAAACAATGATCTTTCACCATACTCTTCAAGGACTGATACACTGTGTACATCGAAGGTCTATCTTTCGGCCTTGAAACCACACACAAACATGCAATTTGAAGAACTCGTAAAATTTCATCATCTCGACCACTTCCAGCAAAAGATTTATCAATCGCGTCCTTACTATGTCCTGAGCTCGAAAGCTGATTAACCCAATCGACTAAACTACCTTTGAATCCCTCCTCCGCACCAACAGGCTTCCGCCCTGTCACCAACTCAAGTAGCACTACTCCAAAACTATACACATCCCCTTTCATTGAAGCAACCAACGTGCTCGAATACTCAGGAGGCACATAACCAAACTCTCCCAAATCCCCATTCACAAACAAGCTATCATTCGAGTCAGTAGAACCAATAAGCCTTGCAAGCCCAAAATCCGTGATCCTAGCATCATAATCATCGTCTACAAGAATCACATTCGAGCTAAGGTATTGATGCACATACGGAGGTTGACACCCATGGTGAAGCCAAGCTAATCCTCTAGCTGCACCAGCAGCAACGCGCACCCTTGCTAACCAACCAAGCTCAGAACTACCAGTACTAAGATTACCATGTAAAATCGAATTCAAACTACCATTCTGCATATGCTTATAAACCAAAAGCCTTTCAGTATCAACAATACAAAATCCCAATAACGGGACTAAATTCGGGTGTCTAAGCTGTCCTAATCGATTCATCTCGGACCTAAACTGTTTTTCACTCAACTTACAACTACTCAGCCTCTTAATAGCCAATGCTGATCCATCAATCAACATAGCTCTATACGAAACACCAGTACGAATCGAAACAACAATATTTTCACTAGCAAATGAATTGGTAGCTACTAATAAATCATTCAGTTTAATCTTATTAATAGGTTTTTGAAACAATGTCACCTGAACAAGCTTGTAAGCTCTCAATTTATCGATCCAATAATCATTGATACCGCCACCACCAACACCTTTACCGTCTCCGAATTCTCTATCTTTCTTACTAGGCTGAACTAAAAACCATCTCCAAATCCCAAATCCAAGAATCAGTGATGCAGCAGCACCAAAAACACCTGCAGATATAATAATAACAAGATTTTTGTTACTCAAGTTACTACATTTAGATCCAATTGGATTCCCACAAAGCCCGTCATTCCCATCAAAATCATCTTTCGAAAACCGGTCTAAATCATCAGGAATTGAACCGGAAAGGCCATTGTTGGATGCACTGAACCGTTTCAACCGGTCGAGCCTGCCGATCTCAAATGGGATTGACCCAGTGAGTTTGTTGTCATTTAGCAGAAGGGTGTTTAGGAATTTGCAGTTGATGAACTCAGGGGGTATGGAACCGGAGAAATAGTTGCTGGAGAGATCGAGATTGACGAGATAAGGTAACCATGAGCAGATTTGAACTGGGATTGGACCGGAAAAAGAGTTACCAGAGAGATCAAGAGATTGAAGAGAAGAACAGAACTGAAGGGAAGATGGGAGTGAACCAGATAAAGACATTGAAGGAAGTTGAAGAGAAAGAAGGCGATTTTCTTTCTCATTCCAGCAAGAAACACCAACAAGTTTACAAATTGAAGCTACAGAAGTATTTGAGAATGACCAAGATGAGAGCTTGTTTAAAGGGTCAGAAAATGCAGATTTGATACCTTCAAGACATTTAACATCATTCTCAATGGAAAAAGATGGGGTTAATGTGAAAATGAGGAAGAACAGAGTGAAGAAGAAGATGGGGTTAGTTGATTTTGCTGTCATTGTGGATTGGTTGAGTGTAGAGAAGTGGAATGAGAAGAGATTAGGAAGAAGAACAGAGCAAAAACAAGAATGAAGAGGCTGTGCTTGTTGTCATTTGACTGTTTGAAATGACTAAACACTGAGAAATTGGAACTTTTGGACTTTTGGTTGTGAGAAAAAGACATTTGGTGCATAGGTTCGATATCCGCATTATTTTGTAACTTGAATTCGAGATATTGATTAAGAATAAAAAAAATATTTATCATTCTATCATAATTTTTGTCGATATTAATGTAACTCTTATGATAAGGGGAAATTTGTAGCCTTATGTGGGTGAACACGTGACAAGATCTCTGCTCTTATGTCATAGCTCATAAAGTATATAAGAGAAGTAACGTGCACTAATTAAATCTAATATAACGAACTCAACCCAAAAGATAAACATCTTACTTTCACGAACGAGAAATTTCAAAGTAAAAACCTTCAAAAATGAAAATCTCAAGTCAAACCAATGAATCATTTCGAAGGATATATATATATATCCATTAAACTAAATTACTTAATAGATAATTGAGAAAGCACAAAAAATACAAACATCCTTTATTAATCTTAAGGCTAAAATAAGTCTCTCATGCCTATGAAAAGAGTGGACAAATTACCTAATATAAAATAAGCGAGGGCCATATTTTTGTAAATTATGGTATTATTTGGACACCTTTATTGTAAATCTCACTATGCTAATTATCAAATGCTATTTTTGTTTAATATTTTATCATTTATAACAAAACTTGTATGGTCATGCACTTGTATTTGATTGGTGATAATTTAAATTTATTTATAACTAATAATACATGAGTTAGTTATATATCATATTCAATATTACATGGTATATAAATAATACTTAACAAACCGTGATACTAACAATATAAAAGCAATTAATACATTATTGATAAACATAATTAGAGATAGAATTGTCCTTAATAAATTAAATCAAACAGGAAATATGAGTTAATCTCAACATAACTAATCCTATTATTATTCATACACTCTATCAAGTTATACTATTCTTATACATTTTACTAAATAACTTTTAAGGTGCATCTTTGATATGTATACAACTAATATATATATATATATATATATATATATATATATATATATATATATATATATATATAGATATAGATATAGATATATGAGAAAGAATAAAACATGAAACTGAAGTTTAAAAATTTGAGATTCAATCAAGATCATATACGAGTAGAAAAAATAATTTATGTGAATCTATCTAGAAAAATATTTTGATAAAGTTAATAAGCTCGACAAATATAACATGAGGAGACTTAAATTATAAGTTAAAAGTACCTCATAAAACACGTGAGACAGATCTAAAATTTATCGTTCAAACTTATAAAAAAAAAGTTAATATCTTTAGTTTAATATGAAGTCATAAATATAACTATTATATCACATTGGTTTTTATAAAATTAGTTTCTTATTAACTTAAATTCGTTATGAATTCATAATTATCAAATCTTGACCCAACTATGTAAAGTGTTGTGATGGACGGAACAAGAGGCTTATATGCCTATTCGTTGATTTTTTTTAAATAGTTCGTATATTATTTGAAAAATTACTTGAAGCATATCGAAAAAAAAATTAAAATAAGAATTTTCACAATCTATATAAACATGATTTGATATATTTTCTATTATTGAAAATAAGAAGAATAACGTTTGATCATGTAATTTTTCCTGCAAAACTTATCCTCTAGAAATTATATATTTTCTTTTTATTATTAGTCCTTTCATAAATCATTATCGTTTCATGAAAACAAAACTAAAAAAAGCAAATAAAAGACTTTTATAAAAATTCTTAAAGAATCGAAAATGAAAAGAACTTATCAAATAACATAACAATACGTCTCAAATACACGAAAGTTAGAATCAATACTCTCTCCTAAAGAATTTCACAAAGTTAAGATTAATAATTAATTAAAAGTTTACAATTGTCGGGATTATGTCCATTTGTATATACGTTAAACGTCTAATTAAGGCATCATTTAATTTTGATTGGGTCATTAGGTAAAGACCATATGTTTTGCATTTACTTTAAAATAGACTTGACATAATTATGTTATTGGAAACTTTTTGTATTTATTATTATTAGGGAAAAAAGAAATTAGCCAGAAAATTTGGTTAGAAATATTTTTTTCTATATTATTTTATCTTTTTAAACATTTTTTTCATTTCAACTTTAATAGCTTTTAATTGAAAATGAAAAAAGATTTGTTTATTTTTAAATTAAAAAAATATTATAATTTTTTCAAATTTTTAATAAAATTTTGACCAAAATTTTGGTTATTTAGCACTTCCCTTATTATATTTTTATCATCATTATGTTGCTAAATATGTTTAAAGAATATTTTTGTTTGTTTATGTGAAACTTAATTTAGATGGTTCTTAATTTTCTCAAATTCATATAAATGTTTTAAAATAATTATAATTGCTTTCATCTTTTAGTGGTTTCTTCTTCTTCTTTTTTGGTCAAGTTTTGTTTTCTAATTGGCTAAATTTAAAATTGCAAAAAGAAATACATTCTTTGTTCTGCACTAGAAAATAAAAAACTTTTTGTTAACATAATATATTTATATATTCATAATTAAATGGTTATATATATATATATATATATATAAATATAATTGTTGAAAATACTGTAGATTCGATGAAATCTATACGCAGGGCCCTTTGGGTATCCCTTTTGTTAGCCACGATTAATTTGGAGTCGTATCGAAAATTTTTAATTTTAAATAAAAGTATTTTTAAAAGAAAATATTATTTTTGATTAAAAATTAAGAAGTTAGTGTTAGGTTATAGAGTTTTAAATATATTTAAAAATTAAATTAGAGTGAATTTTGCTTTGAGTTTCAATACGCACTTGATCATAAATTTCGAAAACTATTTCACTTTATGGAACAAAACATGAAACATGTTTATGCTCATGAGTTCTAAGAACTATTTTTATAATGAAATATATAATACAAATTCAAAAGGTTATTAGGCAAATTACAATTAGGCTCACATGTTATAACAAAGTATAATTAAAATAATTAGCTTCAACATTTCACGAATAATAGTACAACATAACCAAATAAAATAATGATTAACTCAATCTTTTTGTAAATCGATAAATCATTGAGTTTGAATTTATTTTAATTTAATATCTTGCAAATTTTAAGGTTAAGCAAATAAGGCATTAGATAAAATTGATTGGAGTAACAAAAAAGATGGATTTTTAAAAATTATTATTATTTTATTGTAAAATATAAAAGTTTGAGGTGTATATTACCTCAAAAACAAGTAATCTCTTAAATGCCAATTTTTTCCCCCAAAAACTAAGTAAATTTTATGACCAAACAAGTTTAATCACATTCTTTTTCAATAGATATATATTTATAATATTTATAATCAAACGAGTTCTAAATATTTACTACTCCGTCAACATATTTTTTTCCCTTTCAGTCAGTGGTAGAGCCACCTTATCATTAGGAATTTCATCCGAACCCTCTTCAGCAAAAAGTTATATTATATTTACATGGTTAAAATAATTTTTTGAATATGTATAGTAGATATTGTATTACCTTCGACGACAGCATATATCTATTTCTTTAAATTTTAAACCCTCTTATCGAAAATTCAGTCTCCGTTACTTCTTCCTTCCAGCACATAAGATCTTTCCCATCTTGGGGCTAGCTTGTCAATCAAAAAATGTGCCTTGGCCCTTTCTTGATTGTTTTTTGCAATCAAATTTCCCTCCACAAACCCCACAGAATATAAATTAAAGATAACTATATTCTTCTTTATTTATATATAAATATAAATGAAGGAAACCATTCTTGAGAAAAACACACCACTTTCTTCTCTCCTTTTTTAATTTTTTTTTTTAAAATTAAACCATTTTTTTTTCTTCAATCATGACTCAAAAAAACAAGGTGCAAGAAAAAAAATCTTTTTGTGAAAAAACCATGCAAATAGTGATAAATATCATAACACTATCATCCTTCTCTCTTGCATCCATTAATCTTGGATCAACAACAAATAAACACCAAAAAAATTCCCAATCTTCAACAAATAATATTTCTACTATCTCTTCTTTTCAACTAGAAAAAGGGAATAATTACAAGAAATCACAAATTCCAAAAACCAAGTCAAATTCTTATACATTTGTTAAAGAACATGGTCAAGAAGAAAGTAAAAAATCTTCCTCATGTTTAGTTCATCAAAATAATATTATTGATCATGATTATCAAGATGGGATTTTTTCTGATTATATCAAGAAATTTCATAAGAGAAATCAAGATGATTTAAGTAATTTGAATGCTCAAATTACAAATCACAAGGCTTCAAATTATATCAAGAAGTTTCATGAGAAAAATTGTTATGAGTCTTTGGCTACTGCTGGATTACCTCTAATTATATTGCCTCCTCCTCCTAAATCTCTAGTTAATAAGGCAGCAACAACAGCTTAATTATTATTAATTTATTATTATGTTCTTGTATGTATGTGATTTATATTATCGGTGTAATTTAACATGTTATTATGGTATAATTTATCATTTATAAAGATTACGAACAATATTATTGAATTGTGTTGTATGCAATCACCTTTTAATTGATTTGTTGCATAATTCATTTATCAACTAAACTGATGTTATTGTATAGGACTTAAGTTATACTTCCTTCGGTTTCATTTTATATGTCACACATTACGTCCTTGTCAAAGACTTTGATAGATTATTTCTAACAGTTTACTCTGAACTTCAATGGACAAACAATCACTAGTGTTGGAAAGAAGTAGACCTTTAAATTGATAGGTCTTAGGACACCTAACTCTTTATAATCCGAAAGATATGATCGTTTGAATTTGACTCTTGTATCATCTCATGCGAAAAATTTAGATAATAAAAATGTTACTAACTTAGTGCTAGAGGTTTATTATGAGCCTAAACCACATCTGATACACTTTCTTCATATAAGAATAAACATTTATATATATGATATACAATTAAAAATCAATTTATATGTCACACACTAGGTACCTATCAAAGACTTTAATAGATTACTTTTAACAATTTACTCTGAACTCAAATGGACAAACAATCACTGGCGTTGGAAAGAAGTAGACCTTTAAAATTGATAGGTCTTAGGATACCTAGCTCTTTATAATCTGAAAGATATGATCGTTTGAAGTTGACTCTTCTATCATCTCATGCGAAAAACTTAGATAATAGAAAAGTTACGAACTTAGTGCTAAATGTTTATTATGAGCCTAAACCACATCTGATACACTTTCTTCATATAAGAATAAACATTTATATACATGATATACAATTAGAAATCATCGAATTCGGACCGATATACATATAGAATAGTTCAAACCTTTGCTAAGAAGTTGTGGTGTTACTTCGTATTTCATGTAATACATTGAATACAACAATTTTCTAGAAATACCAAATACAGTGTGTAATTAATAATTAATATAGTATTCAAATCTGCTGGAGTAATATTGATTAAAATATATACTTATATTTTTGTAAGAAGTTGTATAGTGATTAACTGAAGTGTAAATAATTGTTCGATAATTAATTGATATTTTCGTAATTTAACTTTTTCAGTTTAAAGGTTTTTCACTTTTAAAATATGATGAAGACGCGTTAATCACAAATTCATAATCAATAATATTATAGCAAGTTAAAATGAAAAAAAACTTCCATACAAAAACATGGAACATAATCTATTTTACAAGACACAATTTCAAAGATATTTCAAAAAGAGTACATTTTTTTATTAGTATATATCATAACAAATAAATTAATAAATTTCCATATAAACTATGGAATATAAATCTACTTCAAGGTACACAATTTCAATAATATTTCAAAAAGTACAATTTTCTAGTTGTATTATAGCAAGTAATATATTAGTTTCCATACAAAATATGGAACATAATCTACAATTTCAAAGATGTTTCAAAAAGAGTACATTTTTAGAAGTATCATAGTAAATAAATAAATAAATTTCCATACTAAATATGGAATATAAATCTACTTCAAGCTATACAATTTCAATTATATTTCAAAAAGTACAATTTCTAGTTGTATTATAGCAAGTAATATATTAGTTTCCATGCAAAATATGGAACATAATTTATTTTAAGATACACAATTTTAAAAAATATCAATAATTTTTTTTGTATAAATAGATCTTCCTAGGCATACATTTTTCTACACAAAACACTAGAAGAGAAGCACGTCAGCCCAGAAGCCTCTGAATATTTGATAAAAATGGTGGCCACTAAGAAATCAACTTTTTTAATTGGATTGTTTTGTTTAGCTATTCTAATTATGATTTCAGGCACTGAAGCTATTAATCAAGCTGTTAATATAGGAAGATGTTCCGATTATCCAGATTGTAATGCAGCTTGTATTCAGGCATTTTTTAAGAGCGGTGGTTGTTTGATGGTTAAAGGCACATACAGTTGTTTTTGTGAACCTAAATCATATAATTAATTAGGCAAAAGTTATTGCCAGTTATTGGCTTGTGTTGTTTGATTAATAGTCAATTTTTAAGATTTTGGATTATTCCAAAATTACTTTATATGATTTAGATCTTCTATGTGTCCAATTTTAATTTATGTCATATTAAATTCTTATCTTTTATTATTATTTGTTTTTCGATTTCGATCTTGTTTTGAATAGAATTAAAAATAATGTTGATGATTTCTTCACCTATAGTATCTCCTCAATGTTTTCTTTAACATTATACATTATTTTTGAAGTGTTAAAAAGATAAATTTTGTCGCATATTTTTTAATTGTTTGATCTCATATAGTAAAATAAAAAGTCAAAAAAGAATTACATTTTTTAGAATTAGAGAGGTTTAAAAATAGAAATGCCTATGACCAAAATTCAAACAAACATGAAAAATCACATAAAAAGATCAAAAAATAACTTCGAATTAAAAATTAATTGTAGATATAATAAGAAATACATCGATTTAGTTGGCACGATTAAGCTACAAATAATATATATATATATATATATATATATATATATATAATGTTATGGGAGTAATGATTAATTGAAAGGTAAGGTGAAATAATTATTCAATATTTAATTGAAATTTTGATTATTCAAGTTTTCAATTTAGGGGCTTCACAACATTTAAAACAATAATATGCTAATTAGTTTACTGTTATAATCGTAGTTGACTATTAATCAATGTAGATTACTATAATAATTGCAGTTGACTACTAATCAATGTAGATTATTGTAATAATCGCAGTTGACTATTAATCAATGTAGATTACTGTAATAATCGCAGTTGACTACTAGTCAATGTAGATTATAATAGCATCATAGCAAGTAATAAATAAATTTTAAAACAAAATATGAAACATAATTAATTTCAAAGAAGTTTCTAGAGAATACATTTTTTTTATTATAAAATAAACATACATGATGCATAAAATATAATAGACGATTCAAAACGTGTCAGTCCAGAAGTCTTTGAACAATCAACAAAAATGGTGGTCACTAAGAGATCAGTTTTACTAATTGGATTGTTTTGTTTGGTTCTTCTAATTATGATTTCAGGTACTGAAGCTATTAATCAAGCTGTTAATATAGGAAGATGTTCCGATTATCCAGATTGAAATGCAGCTTGTATTCAGGTATTTTTTAAGAGCGGTGGTTGTTTGATGGTTAAAGGCACATACAGTTGTTTTTGTGAACCTAAATCATAATTAATTAGGCAAAAATTATTGCCAATTATTGGCTTATGTTGTTTGATTAGAAGTCAATTTTTAAGATTTTGGATTACTCCGAAATTACTTTATATGATTTATTGAAGCAAACTCTCATCTTTTATGTGTCTAATTTTAATTTATTTCATATCAAATTCTCATCTTCTATTATTATTATTTGTTTTTCAATTTCGATTTTATTTTGAACAAAATTAAAATGATGTTGATGATTTCTTCACCTATAATATCTCCCCAATGTTTTTTTTGTAACATTATATATTACTCTTGAAGTGTTAAAAAGGTAAATTTTATCGCATAGTTTCTAATTGTTTGATCTCATATAGTAAATAAAAAGTCAAAAGAGAATTACATTTTTTAGAATTAAAGAGATCGAAAAATAGAAATGCCTATTATAAAAACTCAAACCAACATGAAAAATCACATAAAAAGATCAAGAAATAACTTCGAATTGAAAATTGATTGTAAATATAATGAGGAATACATTGATTTAGTTGGCACGATTAAGCTACAAATAATATAAACACACAAGAAAATTAGAAATAAAGAAAAAAGAATAGTACTAAATTGTTTTGTATGTTTATTTATATTTTTGTATATATAAATCATTAAATTGTTGCGGGGGTAATGATAGATTGAGAGATAAAATAATTATTCAATATTTAATTGAAATTTTGATAATTTAATCTTTCAATATAGGGGCTTTCAACATTTAAAATAATAAGATGTTGATTATTTTACTGCAATAATCATAGTTGACTACTAATCAATGTAGATTAGAATAGCATCATGGCAAGTAATAAATGGAGTAAATTTTAATATAAAATATGAAACATAATTAATTTCAAGATACGGAATTTTAAAGACGTTTTTAGAGAATGTATTTTTTTAATTATAAATAGACTTTTCTAGATATATATGATACATAAAATATTATAGACGATTCAAAACGTGTCAGTCTAAAAGTCTTTGAATATTCAACAAAAATAGTGGTCACTAAAAGATCAGTTAGACTAATTGGATTGTTTTGTTTGGCTTCTAATTTTGATTTCAGATACTGAAGCTATTAAGCAAGATATTAATTTAAGAAAATTATTCTGATTTTTCTTATTGAAATGCAGCTTATATTAAGGCAAATCATATAAGTTGTGGTTGTTTATTTGTCGAAGGGGTTAATACTTGTTTTCGTGAACCTAATTTTTAATTAATTAGTAAAAAGTTACTGCCAATTATTGGCTTATATATGTTGTTTTATGAATAATGCTTTGTATCGTGAAGGATTTTGGATATTCCAAGATTACTTCGTATGATTTATTAAAGCAAATCCCTAATCTAATTTTATGTGTCCAATTTTATATGTCGTTGTCTCAATAATTTTAGCTCAAATTTTGTATACGTGTCAAAACATGACTAAATAGGATGTGGTAGAATTTTGAACTTGAACTCATTAAGTTAAAATTTTGAATCCATTTCTAGGTTTTGTGCTTATTACAAGGCTATTATAACAAGAAAATTGAGCATGGAAGTTGGTGTATAATGTGTTAATTGTCACGAGGATGAAATGTACTGAGTTCATGGGATATCTGTCACCTCTAACCAGAGAAAAGTACCAGGTAAACACCGACATCAAGACTAGAACAGATGAAAGAAAACACTTTATACTTGTTACATCGTGACGTTCATAGTTTTCGCTTGACATTTTCAAAATATTATGTCATGTTACCAATTAAAAGTTACCCAAAAATGGAGGGTAGAATAAGGCAAGATTCAATGGTAAAAAGAATGATAAAAGAATTGACTGAGTAGATCTCATTTAATGAAAAATATCATACTGTAGAATGATTACAAATATATTCAAAAAAAGAAGGAAAAAATTTTCCTATTCAAAGCTATTGTGTAAATATTTTGTCTACAAAAGCTAAGGGAAGTTCGATACAATCGCGATAGAATGAAAAAAAGAATTGAATCTTATAGATCATCTTTTCTGCAAACGCGGACTACCTGCACCTGGACAGAAAGACCCTGTGAAGCTTTACTATTCCGTGGGATTGGCTTTGAGCCTTTGTTCAAGCTCCCTAGCTTAGATTGAACGTTGACTCATCTTATTGTTGTTCAATCTCCAAGACGGATTTCTCCCGAGAATGGAATAGTGCTCGTGTCCAAAGGTGAACAAAGCCCTGGCTTCTAGACTTCCTTTCTCTACGATAGTTATCGGGACTCAGTGATTAGAAAGAAGACTTCTCCCAAGGCAACAAACCAGTTGATAAATCAGCAAAGTTTGACAAAACAAAGTCTCGAAGGCCGGTATCCCAAACTTCACAGAATTGTAATGGCCAATTTGGTGGCTCAATGGCCTCTGTCCCTAAACCAGGTGCTCTATCCCTTGATCCTTCATTTTGATTGTTCTGCCAATCGACGACATATGTAGCTACTCGTCTGAAAAATTTCGCCCTGAATACCTCCCACACTTGGTATTTGTAGTGGTTTATCACTGCAGTACTTTGTGGCAAATTCATGTAGCTAAATCCTTTCCTCAAGTGGAAATGATGCACCACATTGAGGAGAGTGGTGTCCAAAGCATCGGGACGTATGATTGATTTGTGTCTCTCGGGACTCTTAAGACGACAAGTATATCCAACAGTGATACCCTGAGAAGGAGCTGAATTCAGACCAGACGGTCCAAAACTATGGCAAGTTGTTCTAATCTCCGCAATTCCTGGTGAAGATGATGATACATTTGCCACGAGGGATCGAAGGGAATCCTGTCCCGCGTAACCTGAGCTTCTCAAACATTGATGCCCTGGAGTAGAATACGGAAAGTAGAAATACTCATCCACATCCATGAACGATACCCAATTACATTCTTTCTTCGCTCTAAGAGCACAATGCGAAAAGCCTGCTTCTTGAGTCTTGATCCACGGCCAAACATGTCGTGTAACATTGTAATTCTCAATCTCAAGCTCTTCAATCACATCCTTGATATTGTCATCGCTATTATTGTCGTAGATAAACCACCTCTCAACTCCAAGCCAAGAATGATATGTAATCCATTCACGAAGCGCTGAACCTTGATTCCACACCATAGTACACACACAAAGATCATACTTCCCGTTTTCAACATCCCTCCTTCCCTCAGATTTCAACTCAGTAATCTTAGCTACCGAAGGCAAAAGCACGTGTTCATGAGCTCTAGCATGAACATGAGACAACATACCAATAGTTATTCGTATCCCTCGAGCCTTCTCAGGATTCTTCCTAATACTCAATGGCAACGCACACCTCACAACCTCTTGAGCAGCCGTTATCGCCTTTGTCCTAAGTGCAAACCTCCCCTCTTTTTCGAAATTTCCCAAACCAAAATAACAACTAAACTGACTCGAATCTGATTCTCTATCAGGCCTCAAATTCAATCCTTTCACAAACACAACTACTGTGTTCCCATCCAAAGCTGCAGCATAAGCCACATTTTCCCAAGAATTAACAGTCTGATTACTCCCATTTCCCCTCAACTCCCTCAAATTCACCACAGCTGAATAATTAACCCGAGGTAACGGGCATCTAACGAAAGCCCCAAATTCAAAATCGCCATAAACATCTACAGAATACGATTTCTCCTTTACAATACCAACATCATCACCAGTACTATTTCTACCATAAACACACTCAAACTCCGTATTTTTACTGAATAACTCATTTTTGTTCACAAACAACAACACATGATCAGGAAACAAAACTCGACCCTCAATTTGTAAATGCAATAAAGAACTACTACTACTACCAAAATCTTGAAATGACAAGGAAGTAGACAATAAATCAGACGAAGATGACAGTAAAGACAATCTTGAAACAACTAAAACAGGTCGAAAAACAGAGGAACTAAAAGGGATATGATAAGATAAAAGAAAAACAAAAATCAAAAAACTAAAACATAAAACAAAAGACCTTACAGAGAAAAAATAAACAAGAGCTGATATTGAAGATGGTCTCAAAATCCTTTTCCTCTTACGACGTTGCTCTGAAGAATCCATTTTTTTTTTGCAGATTTTTGGATCTATAAGCAAAAGGGGTGTTAAAGATTGGTTCTTTTTGCAGATCTAACAAAGAAAAAATTGAATTTGAAGGAGTTTTTGGTTGTTTTTGCTGGTTTTTTGTGGGTGCCGACAGTGATTCTATTATTATCAAAAAAAAATTGTTTAATCTTTAGATATACTTCTGAGTCTACGCGTTTAGAAGAAGAAGAATATATTGCTACTACTAATACTGAATTTTTTTTTGGTTACTGTTGTTAAAGACAGGATTAGAAAAGGAAAAAGAAAAGAGCAAAAATGGCTGCTTTGAAGGTGTTTATTTGGACTTTAGCCACCCTATTTCGATATTCACATTGAAATTTGATTAAATTTAGATTCATGTCAAAAAGTTTCATATTTTAATATTAAACGTTCCTTAATAAAGGGGAATTATATCTACGGAAACTTAAACTCGAATTGGTGAAGAATGAAGAAGTATTTATTACTCTACTACGATCTTTATAGCGGAAGAAAAACCTTATTTTCACTTTGTAATATATATGTTATTCCTTTGTCCCAATTGTTAAATTCTTTGAAGTCTAACGATTTTGCTTCTTGTTCTCAATTATTTACTTACCTATTAAAGAGTTAAAATTGTAAATTATTTTGATTTTTAGTAAATTTTAGATATTCGAGTTGAAAATATATCATAAATTTTAGAATGGAGAAGGTATTATTTTTTCAATTTATAGTGTTTTATTACTTCTTTATTTTTGTATTTTATATGGTTTTTTATACCCTCTTTTAACATTTCAATTATTCAAATTCATACTATAAGATCATTTAGAGCCCTCCTCTTCAAGAGGACATGAGCAAAGTGAAAACTAGTCATCAATATAATTGAGATTTCTTCGCACGAAAGCAAAATATTTTTTATCGAAGATAAAGTCGATTTCTGTTTATTTTTCAGTGTTTAATAAATAAGTAAAAAAATATTATCTCGAGAGCGTTTATATGTAATCTAACAAAACACTTGAAGTGTGGGATGGGTGGGAGTGGAGCGTTAATGACGGGATTAAAATAGTTAAAGAGTAGGTGTTGGAGGCAATGGATAGGTGCGGAGAATACATTAAACATAAAATGTCACTTATAAAATTTGTTTTTCTTATTTCTATTAAAAAAAAAGTCATATTCCTTATTTTAAAAACATGCTTCTCAATATAAAATATTTTTCAAAACTTTAATCCGATCAAATATAAAAAAATAAAAAAATATTTTTTTTCATATCAAATACATTTTTAATCAGAATTCTCAAATTCGAATCCGAGAACGAAAAAAACTAATTTAGTCCAAGAATTTGGTTACACGCGCAGCCTGGCCTGGGAACTTAGTGCTATTTGTTATTCTAAGCTTTATCGTTAATTAGCTTTAATTAATATTAATTATACTTTGCCAATAATACAAGTAAAATTATATTTAAGAGAACTCTTAAATCACTCCACTTGGAATTCAATTTATGGCTGCTTTTATTTCAAAATCAACCAATCAATTGCTTCCAACTTACAAGCAATATTTTAAATATTATTATTCTTATTATATGTATTATACTTATTGGAAAACTATATAGTATATTCATTATTATTAAAAAAAAAAATATTCAGCCGGTGGAGAACAAAAGAACGTGAGTGAAAATGAACAAAAAAGCTAACGTTGCCAAATTAGACCAGCTATTTTCCTCTCAATCTTGTCTATTCATACTTATAAATTATATAATTATTTGAATTATATTTAAACCTTGTCATACATCGTAAAAAGTGATAATTTTTTTTTATATTTAGCTAATATTAGATAATATGGATAATAGAACGAAGATTTAAATTTTATCGATGTAACTCTAATGATAGTAATGATTTTAATATTTTCGTTACCATTGATTTCTCTTTTTTCTCGTATCTTTCGTTTAATTTTTTTTCAGACGTTTTCACCTTTTTTATTTGTTAAAGAAATTGGATTGATATATGGCTATGTTAAAACTTGAAGCTATATCAATTGTTTAACTTTTGAATACTAATAGATGTTTAATGTATATTTGGTGTAGCCTTAATCACTTTAGTAGCATGTAATCATATTATAATTAACCTTATTTTTTTTCTTTTCTTTTTGAAATTATTGATATACGTCTATTCTTTGTTTTTTTCTTTCTACTTGAATCGATTGATTATGGGTTCAAATTCTGGTAAAGAAAAAAAATATTAGGTATTTTTTTCTATTTGTCATATTTTCGATTAATAAAATTATCTAGTATTATTGGTGGTAGAAAATAACTAGTAATAATGTATACTACAGAAATAATCAAAATGTGCGGAAGCTAAGTCGAATTTTTTTTTAAAAAAATAATCAATTATTACATGATTTGGTGTTAGTTTGCTGGCTTTGGAAGGCTAGCTACGCAACCCCCTAGAAAAAGTTCAAAAATAAATCAGCTTTATAAATAAAAAAAAGACATAAACATAAAGAAAATGATTTTTTTTAAAAAAAAAAAAACTCTAAGTTTAGGATTATGTTCAAAATAGTTTTTTAAATATATGATTTAGCAATTTTGATTCGTTAAATTTGTCACAATAGTTATATGTTTGATCTAAATAAAATAATTTAGCCTTATTTTGATCGTCAAATTTAACAATACATGTTTAAAAAAAAAGATTTAACTCATGAACTTAATATTTACAATCATAGTTATTTGTGGTTTTCACTTAATTTTTAGAATCACATAAAAATATTGTAAAAAGAAATTATCTATTTTTTGGTGTAATTCTTAATTTTAAAGATTGGACTAGACTTTCATGGTATTTTATATTATTTTTCTTCAGAATTCTCATAACATTTTTTTTTCAACATAATAAGAAAAACATAAGTGCTCAATTTTATAAATTTATAAGACCAAAATTGCCAATGAGTTAAGAGGGGTCATTTTAAACCTAACTATAAAAATAATGAATCAATTTTGTCATTTATCTTCATTATTACAAAAATTATTTTTATTTTTCTTTAAAAAATAAATTAATTGTTTTTCGTTGAATTGTGTGGTCCTATAATTTTTTTTATGAGACTTTAATTCCTTATTGACAGCCACACAATTTTAATAATAATACAATAAATATATATTGGAACATATAATGCAGTTTCCAAAAATCATAACGTGGAGATTCTTCCCATGTGAATTTGTGAGTAAATTGTGCCAAGGTCTTAGGAACAAATCAATTGATTTTAATCAACAGCTCAATGGTCAAAAAAATTAATTTAAAATTAAATCGGAATATATATTGTATAATTTTTCAACGAGGAGATATATCAAAGACCAATTCAATAATGTATATAGTTATTCACTGCTTTTATATACGCTTACGTCATAACATTTCGATGACTATAAAAACATATATTTTTAAGAAGAAAATGAGAAGCTTAAAATTAATTTAATTATTAGTGTTTAAAAAAGGTTTAATTGGCTGTGTGTATCACTTTTTATAGTAAACATTTTCTGGCACAAGCATGCCACTGTCTCCCCTTTTTAATGATTTATTATATTTCTATTATTGTTATTATTATTTCTGTTATGTAATAAATAATTTAATAAATATAATAAATATTATTATTAATAATAATAATAATATTCGTGTGTCAGTCATTTGTTATCTCAAAGCTCACTATTCAATTCATTCAATGCCACTGAATGCATCTTCAGAGTTAAATTAATTTTTTTTCTAAATAAAAAATTAGTGTATGGTTTATAATAAATATTTTCTAGTGGTAAAATTATAATAGGAGTAATATTTATATTCATCAAATAATAAAAATGATTTTATTTTGAGGATATAAAGGAAAAGAGTTGACTTTTGCCATAGAAATTTCAACAACAGCTAATGATTCCAATGAATCCTTTTTCATTATTGGTGTTTGAAATTATGAGTGTTTAACGGTGAAATTTTCATCATATTTATACTAAATCATATGGTTAATATGAAGAAAAAACTCTAATATTGCATCATTTTCAAACTAATAATATTTCATTTTTATGTATGGATCACTGATAGATATAGTGTATATTCGTTCAATCAAAATTTCTATTTTTTTTTTTAACAGAAATTCTATAAGTTTGACTCAATATCGATAAGTAAGAGACTCATGTAAATTTATACGCAGTTTCTATGTTGATTGATGGTTATAAGCCTATAACCAAATAGTAACTATAGAATTCCTTTAAATTTTGAATTTGTCTCGATTATATTATAGATATAATTATAAATACTTCATGTATAAAAGTTGAGATCATTTTGAGTCTAAATTCAAAAATAATGGACTAGTTTGGATCTTCCCTCAACTAATTCAGTGGCAATCAAATACTCTCCCTTTTATGTTATTCGATTTATGTTGGGCTAACACATTTTTATGAATTTTTTAATAAATGATATATTTTACTAAATTAATCATGTTAATTATAGTTTAAAATTTTAAATTTGACAATATTTGTTTGATTATAAATAAACTTAATATTTTAATTAAATTATAAATAAATATATCATTTAGACGGACTAAAAGAATGAGTTATATAAATTGAGATTAAAAAAAATGTAATAATATCTAGATAACTTGTTGAGCTATTGTACTTCATTCGAGAAAAGATGGCAAATATTTACATATGCGAAGCTAAAATTTTCAATTTATGAGTTTTGAATTTTGTAATGGCGATTTCAAATATTAATCACCTATTCGAAATCTGATATCTATACATATTTAATAACCTTTTAACACATATACATTATTTAAATAAAAATGATCAAATTCATATCCGAACTTTTAGCTCCCCGCCGAATATTGATCATAGTATCACCTCATCATCTTAGTGTAGAACAAGGGTAATGGAATAAAAGTTTGGATACACCAACTTTGGTAAATAAGCATTGATTGCAAACCATAAATTTATGAGATCACTTTATTAGGAATGCCTCACTTTATACGTATGTTTATAAATTAGCTTTCATTTTCACATTTGGTCCACTTCAACAAAGTGGGATTCACAAAAATTGTGACAACTCGAAAATAGAAAAAACATTTTTTTTTTCATTAAATTTCATGATTGGCCATTTATCAATTGAACTTGTATCTATAAGAGCACATAACATCTTGAAGAATATTAGTAACAAACACTAACATATTTTTGTGAAATTTTAATGGAGCCTGGAAGAATAAAATGTACGCAGGTCTTATCATTACCTCGAGAAGGTAGAGAGACAGTTTATGAAGGACCATTGACTTAAGTGCATAACTTAAATGATATTATGACATAAAAATATAAATTTATGTCTCGAGAAAAAATCGAGACAACTCAAATGTTTGTGACCATGCCTGCAGGTCCATCACTATTGGGCCACTATTCATCTTAAGTTGGGGCCATTATGTGTCAAATACAAGAGAGTTGATGGGATCACTCACTTCATTTGTTGCATATATTTGAGTCAAATAACACAAATCTCATTAGTTTAGAGTTTAATTAGATGTTTTTATTTTAATTTTCAAAATTATCTTTCGTATCACATTTGTTTTATCAGATATATGTATTTGGATTACTCAGATAAATGCAGACTAAATTAAGTGTAATTCATTTTAGATCTATTAAATTCAAGTGTGATTCACATATATATGAGATATACTAACTCTGTCATTTGCCTGTATATCTAAGATTCATGGACTCTCTCGCTTTCCTCTCTCCTTATGTATATGTATTTTCATAATGTATCTATTATCAACTATCTTTAAGAATGTATCTATTATCAACTATCTTTAATACATGCATCAGACTTGAAATTCGATATAAAACTTTTAATTAATAAGATAATATATAATTGTTTTAAATTGTAGCTCATTGTATTTTTGACAATTGGCATGTATATAATTAAAGCATGAATTTAATCAAAGATTAGGATTAATTATCAATCTAAATTTACAACAAAACTGATGTAAATATTGGAGAAACTCCATTTCCACCTAGATTCAATCATCCAATTTCACCTCTAGAAAAATCTCTCAATTGCTTAGAAAAAGACTAAATTGTATTTAAGTTATTTTATGTCATATGGTTTATAACTTGACATACAATGTCAAAGTTCCTAATTGTATTTTCCATAGATGTGAGATGGAAATCAAACAAGTTGGTGTTAACATTAGTTTTTTTGAATAACAAGTGTTTCTTTATGGTTGCAATTCTACATATTCGTTGTTAGTATGTTTAGGTTATCACATTATTTTGTGGTTATTATTTACTCATTAATTGCTTTATATTTTGTCCATCCTCTTTTTCTCCCTTTTCCAGACTTGTTTGATATGTTGTACCTTCTAAACCATGAAACGGGAGTATGATATGTGAACACTCTATCCTTCTTAGATCCTACTTGCGGAATATCATTGGAGTTACTGTTATTGCAGGAGATATTTATGTCAGAAAAATAGATATACAACTAGAGTTGTCGATATGAATAGTCTCAGCTCAAACAGCTATCCTATATGCTTGTCAACAACCAGGGAACAAAACAAGTCCTAGTGTGAATCATCAGAATTATTTTTCTTTTCAAATCCAATTGTCAAGGGCCCAAATTAAACTCCTCAATTTGACTAATATTTGCACTTTCTCCCCTTTGGAAGAATATCATTTCATCTTCACAGAACAATCATTGGATCACTAGAATCAGAAAACAGAATAACATTTGCATAAACAGGACTTAACATTGACAACTTCTGTACAGACACCCTCATTTCTTGTCCTCATGACCAGGTATAGATATTGAAAACTTATCTTGGTCTCTGATTTCTCTTCACAGCAAACAGCTTTGTTTCTTTTCAAGTACAAAGACTATTCAAATATTTCAGCACTGAGACTAAAGTATTTTCTTGTCCGCACAACCTGCTAAGAGAGAAGAAATCATCATTAGTTACTAACACAAACAAAAACCTTTCAAGCGGCGAGTATAATTGTAAAAGAACATAATATGATTGAGAGACTGTATAAGCTACAAGAGGATTAGGTTTCATCAAGTCCAAAAATATGTTGTTAATGAGAATTGAAAGATACAGAACACGATGTGAAAGAAGAATCTACAAAAGTTGATGAGAGCGCAAACCATTTATTCAAACTTATAATATTATAGAAGACTTTTAAGTATTGCGATGATTAGAGACCAACAGACTAGTATGTCTTCAATAATCAAACAATCATCATTTCAAGCTAAAGAGGACAATCACCTAAGGCTCAAGTTTGCTGCTGTATGCAATTTGTGAATGACGTTCCATTAAGCCTACTGACATGACAAAACCCTGCAGTTTCACCATCTCGAGCTATTCTCTCTTTTCTTCGACTGGAGAAAGAACGTAATGCTTCACCCGGAGTGATACTAAACTGCTTTGCTGAAGATATATTCTTGTTCTGCTTGGTAGCATCAGTTTCTGATGGACTATACGCTACATCCTGGCTTCCAGTTGAGAAGGATATTCTTGATTGTGAGTTTTGCCCTTCTGGACTTCTCCAAAACTTAGGACCCAAAAATTCTGCACGAGGGATCATGCTGCATGTACTTCCTGTAAAATCAGTATCTGAAATCCTCCCTGTTGTTATTGCCAAATCATATTGCATTTCATCAAGTAATCTCTCCAAACCATTTACACGTTTCTCTAAGGAATTCATTCCATGTCGTGAGCTGCCAATAAATCCCTGCAATGAAGAAGAAATAGGCTGAGCTCAGCATGTCTCTTGGCACAAATATACAAATCATTCCTCTTAAATAGGGGAGACTACAGGTTGTGACATCAACTAAATGCAGACCAAAAGTTAAATATAATGTTCGAAGCAGAGCTGAGGGAAGGAGAAGAGAAATGTACCTGCAGGAGGTCTAACAAACTGGACTGTTGATTTTCAATCTGAACAAGCTGTTTGCTGACAGAACAGAAATTCTCGTACTCTCTATGACTCAAGAATGCATCTTCGTTGATGTCCTCAGCAGGTACATCCATGTTGTCATTGTAGTCCTCAAAGAGTGGAATAACCCGAGATCCAAACTGTGAATTACCATATCTGTGGAACTTCTCATCCGGTGGTCTGTTGAATAGAGTTGACTTTGCTTCTGAGTTTGAACTGCTACAACTCACTGAATCCACTGAACCTTGAACTCTAAAATTTTGACTCTTCTGTTCTTCACAAGCTACCTCCAACGAAGAAGCCTGTGAAACAGTGTGCTTTGCTTTTGCATCAGGGGATTTTCTAAAATCCAGCTTACAGGAGCTCGTAACATTTGATTTTGTGCGTCGGAACCTAATAGAACTATTTTTCTGGGAGGTGATCGAGGAAGAACTACTGGATGCAAGTGACTTAGTTGAGCGGATTGCTTTCTTCGGCTGAGGGGTTTCCATAGCTGTATCACTCGAACTTTTGGAAGGAGTTGGAGAACAGGCACCACTAATACAATCTGGAGACACAAATTCATAGTTCTGTAAATATGGCACCTCATAGGATAATTTTAGTAGCAGAATGTAGGTGAATAGAGTTATGCATTTACAATAAGAGCTTAAAGATGAAAATAGGAAGAATCCATGGCAATTACTAGTAGAAACATGGCATACAATTGTGTAACAGCTGACATAAAAGTAGCAATAAGGACAAGAGACAAAGATGCAACTAGCACGAAAGCTCACTATAACCAAAGTTGGAACGAGGTAATTATGATGCAGATGTGGCTGAAATAGTTTAGTTACTAAAAGGACTGTAATTTTCACTCAATGGAACTGGAAGTATGGAAACTAAGGGTTAATTAAAGTCCAAGATTCCCTGGACCTGGACTCATCTGACAAGATAAGTTTCTAACCATGTGTATAGCATGTGATGATCAATCAGAAAAAACAAGTGTTTTGTCTGGATTCTGGAGAACATAAAAACTAGAAAAAGAACTTTAAGGAAGAAAAGGAGTTCACAAATTTTAATTTCTGCAGGTCAAATAGTAAAAAGTCCATCTCCCTATATGCAACCATACTGGCCAGAAGATAATTCTCTCGCCATCAAAAAAAAAACTAACACCCTATGTTAGACAATCTTCACTAAGCTTCATTTTGAGCTAATATTTCCATTTTAGCAGTGTTGAGGAATTCAGATTCTACTTCACTCAATCAACATTCAAGGGAACTTGTGTTAACATAGATTTTCTAACAAACTCGAAACTAAATCCAATTTGAATACTAATACATGCTCTTTCTTAACATGACTAGCTATTTTTGAATCCTCTCATCTCCATGTAAATCATTGACAGAACATAGTAATAACACATGAAAACTAGGGAAATCCAAATATTATTTAAACCACAAGCTTTTCTAAAAGAATAAAATTATTTCAACAGAACGGATTAGCTTTTATTGGAAGTTACCTTTATGTGGAAACTTGGATTGTAATTGAGGCAAAACATCATCTGAAGTACCTGGAACTTCCTTCCACCATTCTAACGCCCGATTCATTGTCTCTCTAACAACCTTCACCTATAGAGTCAAAGTAGAGTATTCTATAAGCCAATTCTTTTTATTAAATTTATAAGATTTTAGATTAGGATAAAATCCGTAGTCTATTACACGCCATTTCAAAAATAAATGACAAAAGGTAATGAAGTTCTCCTTTCAATCATTTCTAAACTATATGGCAAATCAGATTTACTGTAGGTCATGTATTTTGTACCTTATCGAATCTTCGGTTATCCAATGACGTGATGCAGAACGCCTTCAACTCTGACAACAATTCTTTCTCGGAAACAGCCAACCGTCCCAATGTCTCCGCCGCGGCCTTCCGCACAGTCCAATCTTCACTACTCAACAACTCAGCCGTAATCGGAACCAAGCTATTCAATACATTCTTATTTGAAGCACCACCAACACTAACAATACTACCAATGAGCGACAGCAAGGCCGGTTTGGCTTTGAAGCTATCATTCTTCACCAATTTCATGAGCTTCGACAGTATTTTCTTCAGCTCCGCCGGCTCAGGATCAGGTGATGCTTCAATTGCCGCAGCAAGGCAAAGCGAAGCTCCGATCTGCGAATTATTATCCTGCTCGTGCATAATAGCGTCGATTAACGGCTTCAAAATAGACGAAAACGGCGGTTGAGTAATTTCTGACGCAATGGACGAAACAGCTTCTACACAAGCAGAACGAACAGCTGAGTCAGGGTCACGAAGTCTCCGGAGAACAGTAGAAAGCATTTTCGCTAGATGCGGTGATAAAGCATCTCCGTGAGTTGCTGAGAGAACTCCGATAAGCCGAACACATTGCCGACGCACCGGCGATTTATCGGAAGAGTCCGTACTCGAAATACAAGTCAAAAATGCACTAAAACCTTCACTGTTAAGACTTCTAACTATAGACTCCAGCTCATTCGTAGCAACGGCGAGAGTATCACGGTCGGACAATCTATTGAGACAAGTATTCACTCTGTTTTTCAGATCACTAGGTTGTCTCTGTAGCGCCATTGATGGCAAAATGGAAGATATCCCGTCGGCAGGAGATAATAGTGAGGCCGGGAACAGTACTGTAGATCGCCGGAGTAAGGTTGATGTTACCGCCGGCGACGGTTACAGTGGCGGTGGAAAAATTAGAGGGAAAAAAGGGAAGTGAAGTGTGAATGTGGCAGTCAATGGAGCTCGTTTTATATGTTACAGAAGGAACGTGGAAAGGAGTAGTGCGATAAGTTAGGCAGGGAATTTATTGTCTGCACGATGGCTCAGCTGGTTACAGTGGAACTTCTTATAAATATAATTATTATTATTCCCTAAAAACAATAATTATATTTCATAAATAAATATAATACAAATTATGTACTATATGTCTATTTTTTAACAAGAATAATTAATTAAAATATATTAATTAATTTTAATTGTCAAATATAAGATTGTGGCAAAAAATATAACGATATTTAACTAAAAAATCATTTTAATATGATCAAAACAAACAATAATATCGAGTTAAGCGGCTTTTTACCTTGAAATGATATACAACTACCAACTTTACCATGATATAGGGAGTTTTATTACTTACTACCCTCGAAAATATTCTACATATACTATAGTCAAGTCTTTCGGTTATTTTTCTTATCTTTTTATTTTTATTCATTAGATATTTACTTTTGTCCTATTAAAAAAACATGCTATTGATATTGGCTAAAAAAAGAGGTAGAGAATGTTAGTATCGAATCACACACACTTGATGAATTAAGAACACAAGAACTTTGAAGAAAAAAAAGTTGAGAGATCTAGAGAGAGAAATCAATATTTCGTGATAACACCTTATGAGTAAATGTTCACGGCGATGGGGTATATATATTAATAAATCAAAGTATTTTTTGTTATAGAAAATAAATAGTGAAATCTAAATAGTAATATATGACAGTATATCAAATATTAATCAGACTCCACAGCCTAACAGAGAATAGTGCCTTAAGGTATGCTTCAATTATAGTTATAGGTCTATTTTCTTAATGAGAACTATTAGTTAGGATAATATTAGTCAAATTTCTGTAATTATAATGTGAAATTACTGCATTACTTAATTCAATTATTGTTATTAATTGAACAATATTGATCAATTATTATTTTTTTCAAAATGTGAAATTGTGGTGGAAATTATATATAGTAATATAAATTCCAAATTGTTGTTATGATTAATATATAGGTACCTACTAAATCTTATTTTTAAATATCACAAGATTGTCCTATCACATCACTAGATATATTCATCTTACTTACTATATTCTTCTCCACTGCAAGAAGATTACTTCCTACCAACTTTGCTATAATGGGTTTTATTTTGACGCGAAATATAAGGTATAATAATTTTAAAATATCATGTAAGATTATTTTGTTTTATGTTTGATCGGAGGTATTAAGTATATTTAAATTATTTATCTTATCATTTTTGTTATAGCAATGGCTGATGGAATAAGATATCGTATATGTATGGTGAAATAATTTTATTTCGAGATAACTTATTCTCAGCCAAACATCTCTTACCATATATATAAGTGAAGGTTAATCACTATTCACTTAATTACAGGTGATCATATGGTATGCGAATTGAATTAATTTGAAATTATAGTCTTAAAGATAATAATTTTGGACTAATTTATGTCATTTGGGATATTAAATATATGATAAAATAATTTCAAATTGAATGGAATAAAACGAAATATCTTAAAATTAAGTATGAAATAAAAATTAAACTGCATTTGATTAGGGGTGTGCATTATTTTGATTAAACCGAAAAACCAAACCAAATCAAATAGAATTCTAATTTGGATTGATTTTTTGGATTCTTGGTTTGGTTTCGGATTTAGAACAATGAAAATTGAAAAACCAAAAAATCGGAATTATATTTATATATATATATATGCAAATATAATTTTTTTTATGTTTCTAATTATTGACATAACCGATTAATCAAATCAAAAAAACCCAAACTACAAAGAGAAAAACCAAAAATTAAAAATTCAAACCAAATAGTATAAAATTGAACTGAAAAACTGAATATACACCCCTACATTTGACAAATAACATAAATTTATCCTAATCAATCAAATACAATATAAATTTTATTTAAAATTTAATCTAAAAATATTTTACTTATCCCATATACCAAACGCAAATATATATCCATGGTACTTTAAAAAAAAAGATCGTCATACAATTTCTGCAAACAAGATTAATCACTCGTACCAAAATGGTCCATAAATACGATTTGGGTATTTTGAGGGTCCAAAAAATATCTCACTTCTAAGAAAAATAATTAATACAAAGAAAATAAATAAATATATCTTTATATTATAATAAATGATATGTAGATACATTTCGTTATACTTTTGACATATTAATACTATTGTTGTTCAAAAATTAAAGCATATATGTCTCTTTTATTTTGACAGAAGATTAAAGAAGGATACATGACACAATTTTATTCGTCAATCGATATTTAAATAATACTAATATTAAAATAAAGAAAATACATCATAAATTTTAAGAGATACGACTAATTTAAATATCACGATTATAAAATAAAAAATTAAAAGAAGTTTACAAAAGATGTAGTAGGTGTTTCCACTTCACACAGTACAATTCATGTTCATATATATGATTGGCTTTGATTAGCATTATTGTTTTTTTGAACTAAATGATAGGTGGAAAAAAATGAATATTGCAATCTAGCATAAGTTAGGTCGTCTTGGTCATAAATTATAATATATTATGATAGTATTATATAATATTATATTATATATTATAGTATTTTATTGCTATATATCAGCATAGGCCAACTCACTTTTATAAGTCTACAGCACATGAAAAACTAGACGACGACAGTTCAATTATTTCTCATGTAACTTTAATTAATTAATTAATCAATATGCACATTGATCCCACATATAATTAATTAACCTGCCTCCATTATGGTATGGTTATTTATTTTACGTATTTTTGGGAAAAAAATGAATAGAAGAAGTATAGGATTGCATGAATACTTAATCACTTGCGATGTGTTAATACGTATTCAGATTATATATTTAGTTTAGAAACTTATAACTTTTTTATTATCGCTCTATAAAGCATGTTCAGATTGAAAAAGAAGAATTAAATTTAAACTCGTAATCAAGAAATTACGAGTTGAATGAATTAACTATCTTGTTACGACTATTGACCATTTAATATTTTTTTTAAAAAATATTATACTATCTTGCTTCGCCCCATTAAATTTCGTCTCTTTTTAATTTTCCATTTAGTAATATAAAAAATTATTTTGATATATTTTCTTTTGTATTTTATTTTGAAAGTTATTCACTATGTACTATATCTATCATTTTATTTAAAAGACTTTTAAAAAATGAAATCAAAATTTAAAAAGATCAATTTTTTATAGATCACAAGTGTATACATTATCTTAAAGCTAGACCAGGGTGTTAGGCTTAATCATTTTCATGCAAAATACTAAGATTCCATATTTAACACAAGTAGTAGCTAAGGTCTAATAATTAAGACAAAAAAACAACCTAAAATATGATTATGAGAAATAATACACTTTTCACTTATTGCATTAGTCTCTTCAATAATGATTATTTACCAATAAAAATTATAGGTAATTATTGTTCCCTACAAATATTCGGTTTGTAACATGGTCTATGAGATATTCCTAGCTAATCATTTTTACATCTTCTATTTTCATTCTTGTTCTTTTCCTCCCTATGTTCGTCTGATCGGGCAATAATATAATCTGCGATAATTTATTTATAAATTTATCTCAATTAAATATGAAATAAATTCATTTTAAAATTAATTATAAATTAATTATCTCTTATCATTTAAATGAAGAATAAGTTATCTCTAAACTAATTATTTTAAAACTATTATCTTATAATTTCATAATAATTAATTTTGAAATAAAATATTCAATAATTTTAATATCTAGTCTCTCAATTTAAGCCATGTTGGATCATGTTGGTGCAGTCTGACATATATTTTTATTTATTTATTTTTCATGCCAAATGTCATATTTTAAAAATATTACACCAATGGATATGAATATATTGAAGTATACAAACACACATAACCTTAAGATCACGTTTGGTATTTAGATAATAATGATAAAATTATTGTAGATTGATATATATTGAGAGGGTCAAATTTTTTTGTTAATTTGATTTTCATACTTCAAATCAAGTTAAATAAATCGAAATAAAACAAATAATTCATACGAGTAAATAACCTAAACCACAAATTTATAAAAAAGAAGTAAAAAAGGAAATTAGGTGTATAAAGTACCCTATTACCTTATGTAAAAAAGATTAAACACCATAGCCTAAAATTGCACGTATATATATATATAACAAAAAAAAAAGCAACAAAAAGTGAAACATGGGTTCTTTGGTCTACAATTTTGTATTGAACTTATATTATATTTGGTCGATGAAATATATTTATTTTGAGATTAATTTATAACATTGACTAAACATGATATATATTTCATATCAAATTTTATTTTAAAAATATTTTATTCAACTTGTAGTTATTTTGTTTCACTTTTAATGCATAATAAATTGGCGTGAATATTAAATTTTAAAATATAAAAATAATTTAATCTACGTATCAAAATAACTCGATAATACGGTGATTGGCATGTGAGGAAGATATGGGAGACTCTGAATTTCCTCTAAACTACAGGCTATCACGTGATCTGACAGAATGGTAGATGAAAACTTGTTAAACAGTAAATGGGTTTATTCTTCTTATAATTAATTAATGGAAAAGGAATTATATTTTTAAAATGAATTATTTTTTTTTTTTATATATTTAGCTTAAAATGAGTCAATCTTGTTCTATTCGAAATAGGATCATTTTGCCCTTTTGTAATATAAAAGTTCAATTATAATGTTTATTTTTTTTTCATCGAGCAATCGTTGATAAGAATGATAATTTTTGAATTATTTTGATATTAAAAGGATATTATAAAACAAAAAAGTGATGATAAAAATATTTTTGAGCCAAAAACTTACTTACTCATAAATATATTTTAGTCCTTCCTTAAATTAATTAAAACTCAGATTATATTTAAAATATCATAAAAAAATTATTTTCGAAAAGCTCAAATTTAAAATTTCAAAATATAAAAGAAGAATCTCAATAGTTCATCCACACTATAGTTCTTCCCCTTTTTCCTTTTCTTTTTCCCCTGAATTTGTAATTACAGGTCAAACAGTATTGGTGAAACAATAAATTTTGTAAAAGAATGTTCAAGACATCTAAAATATAATATTTGACCTATAAATGTTTTTTTTTTGTGAAAAGTATTTAGCTTTTTAAATTAAAAATTAATAAAATCCTATAAAATAGGGAGTAAAGTGGTAGATGCTATGCTCCTTGGCATTTTGTGTCTTATAATACAAAAAAGAATAAGTGCCATAAAGTTTTGTCTGTCCTTCAATTTGCAACAACACTTTTTAGTGCCAAAACCAAATATAAATAGATAAAGATGATTTCAATTTAATCTTTTTTATATATATTTTACGATATCTTTCAAAATAATAATAAAATCTACCTACACATTACGTAAAATATATTAGTTTTGGATAGAAATAACCAAATATAAATAGATAAAAATGATTTTAATTTAATCTTTTTATATATATTTTACGACATCTCTCAAGATAATAATAAAGTCTGCGTACACATCATATAAAATATATTAGTTTTGGATATATATATTTAGTAATGAGTATTTCATATGAGTTTGTGTAATATTCAAAAAAGGGTAACCAAATACTTAACATCTGATATTCATGTTAGAGTTCAATTAAATTTAAATTCGTGCTTAAAAATTTCACATTGAGTGATAAAGGGTATTCTAATAGGCATGATACGTAAATGTATCCTTTAACTTGGCTTTAAATTACATTTATGTCCTTCAACTTTGAATGTGCACAAATAGACACTTAAACTTGTATAAAGTTGAACAAATAGACACACATGTCATACATATTACTTTTTGTACTACGTGTATTCTGTCATATAGGACTCATGTGTTTATTTATTTAAAAGTTGAATAGTTAAAATGCATATTTATGCATTATGAAAGTTAAAAGTTAAAATTAAAATTTGAAGCTAAGTTTAGAGTTCAATATATATATTATGATATTCTAATATATAACGACTCCACGCCCAAAAACTCAAACATAAAACCTTTATTATTTAAATGTGAAAAAATATTTATCAGACTTATCACAATTATATTCTTATTGTTAGATACATGCATGAAATAATGTAACAAAACTTTGTCATAATTGGTTGACGTACGTACTATTGAAAGCTAGATTTTAAAAATTGGATAAAATTATTTAATCTTGTGATCACATGCATGATTCTGACAAATGATCTAATTAAGAACTTGTACTCCTGTGGTCATGTGATCAAACATGATCTGAAAGCCTAAAAATTAGATTCAACTTCATGATGACATTATGCTACTTTCTTTTTTTAATTTTAACTTCGAAAAAAAAGGCATATATATATTCTGAAATATCATAAATAATATATAGATATCTTTTGTTATATTTTTGAGATATTATTGACTTTGTTATTCAAAATCTAAACTACACATGTCCTTCACTCTAATGAAAGATTAAATGTAAATACGTGACGCAATCTTATTCGTTGATTCGATATTTAATAAATATTAAGTCGGTAAAAATAATCATGACATGTGTATGTCTGTTAGTATAAAGGATATATATGTTCTAGTTTCTAGACGACAGGGGCGCCAATGTCCCAAAAATATGACGGAGAATATCTATCTATCAATTACGATAATTCGGAATATATTTATCCTTTCTTCTGATCGACATCGCTTATGAAGAATCTTGTATACGTCAACGTTAATTTTTTCATCCAAACAACTCTTTTGTGATACACACTACTAAAAGAGTTACTATTTTTTCAATCAAAATTTCCTATTGAAAAATGTTAAAATTGAATCTAATTTCAGATATTTTATTTGAATCGAGTAAAGAAAAGAAAAGATACTAATATTTCCATCCAAAAAAATTAATTTTTTTACACTATTTCAATGAAAATAAATTTATATACATTTAACAATATATATATTATATATATATTCAATAAATCAAATTTCTCACTTATTCTTTATCGGAAAAACTTTCTTTTTAGACTTTACTAGTGACATGTGCGCATGTGAGAGGAATACCTCTAACTATTGAAAAGAGCCGTTAATTTACATTTTGGTTCACATGCACAAGAATTAATTAGTTTGATATAATATTTAATATCTGCATTTAATTTCTGAAAATGGTGAAACAATTACTACTTCCATTAAAAGAAGAAAATAAAGTGTAGATTAATGTGGTGCATGTGAACATTATAAATTAAGGAGAAAATAAGGTCTATGATAACTTGTTATTAAAAAAAAAAGAAAAAGTAGGCACTAGACTACTCTACACTATAATAGATTCTAAACTTTTTAACCAAAATTATAAAAGCAACAAAATAAAGCCCAAATTGGTGAAAAACAATAGATATGTCTCGTGAATATGATTGATACAAACTAACAGAATATATATCAATCATAGTAAAAGGAATCCAAAGGAGGACCAATATATACGGTCGTAACAGACGTGGTAAATATTTATTCGTTCTTAATTAGAAATTTAAAGTTTAAGCTTGTGTATAAACTTGATTTTATTATTAGATAGTAATTTTTTAAAATAAATTTAAATTTAATCAGATCTTAATATGAATACTGAATACGGAATAACAAAGGATAGGATAAAATGTGAAATATGGATTGAAGTGTTACATATAGTTAGTATCCCCTTGATTTAGAAATAAGATAGGGACAATCCCTTTGGTTTTGAAACCATGTGACATATTTTGGATTTGTTTGGAAGTTGGAATATTATTTGACACATTGCAATGTATTGTTGTTATCATATGAATTTTTTTATTATCTTCGAAATTTTGTGATATATCTAAAAAAAAAAATTACTCTTATTATACTTTAATTTTTCTTTTTTCAGAAATTAAAATTTTGACATTTTCAAGCATGTCTAGACAATTTTAGGAGTAGTTATGGTTTTAGAGAAAGAGATGAAGTTTACTTCTTGGATACATATGGTTATACATATGTGTCATATTTTTCGATAATTTTTTTTAGATAAATAATTAAGAACAAAGAAAATATGTTAGAGTAAATTCGTCATAAATAGACTTTCAGACAAATATTTAAATCGAATGTCAAGCGAGAAATAAAGGTATTTGTGCATCAATAGCCACTTTTAGAAATGATGTTTAAAACACAATCAATAATTATAATGTATTTAAAAAATAATCACTTTTATGTTAGAAGCATTTGACAAAAAGTTAAATATTATGCAAATAGCCAAATACTAACTCCATTCCTTCGACTTTACTGGGGGGAGACTTCGACTTTTCAAGTTTGAACTTTACAAATAAAATTTTTTAAGTGAGTTTATTAAACAAGATTTTAAACGTCATTGATGAATCAGTATTTTCAAATACCATATTGTTAAAGAAAAATATTCTTGATAGTGATGTGTTCTTAGTTGTCAAACCTCAACATTTATTAAATAAATTCAAACTATCAATTATAATTTGATTATTTCTCACCAAACATATAATTATTTCATGTGATGTACTTAAATAAAGCAGTAGAAGCAAACAAAATTTAAACTAACAGATAAAGGATATCAAGTACCAAGTATTCATTGACTTATTCCACATTACTTTGTATTAAATACTTTGTCCTTTTTTTTTCCTTTGAATTTTTCGATCTTATATTATAATTTAATTAATTTAAATAAATATTAAATAAAATTTATTTATCGATAACACTTGATACCTATCAAGAAATAGATAATTTCATACAAACAAGGCTCAGAAATAAAGCTCCTTATCAAGTGCTTGAACAATAATGAAACTCCCCTTGTACCAAAAATTCTTCAATAATCCTTCTTTCTAAATCATTTATGTAGAATTAATTACCTAATTTTTTTATACTAAATGGAAATAACATTAACTTATCTTCTAAAATTAAAATTAAAATATTCAAAAGAATATTATTTTACTAGCTTTTCTTTAGTAAGTTTCGAATTTCAACAAATGAAAAATACTTCATGATTTTCACAGCGTAACGTAACTTCATTATTTATTTTTACGAAACAAGAAAAATTGACAAAGTCAAAAGGTGTGTTTGGTCCGAAGAAGATTATTTCCTTTTTTTTATATTTAATTAAACAAAATATCTTTTTCTAAAAAAATAAGTTCAATAAAAATAAAAAAATGACCTTCTTAGAAAGAAAAGAAAGATTAAAGAATTCCACTTCTCAAAAAATATTTTTCATCGAAAAAATAAATAAAAGGATTTGATTGGTCAATCCCAACAACCAAAATTAATTTGTTTTGAATTTTAAAGGATATGTGCCGACCATTAAACAATTTCGACTAAGAATAGTAGATACACTAGTCAAAGATATCGGACCATAATATTAACTGTATTTTTTCCAAAAATTATTGATCTGATTAATATAAATTCGTTCGAGATATATTGCTCATTTTAGAAATCCACTCTACAAAAAGTGATTTCTTTCAAAAGAAATTGTTATAATTTCTTGACGAGTAAAATTGAAAAGAATTTAAATTACATACATTTAAATATCACACGGCATGACTTTAAACTTGTGGGAAAAAGTGTTAATGAGAATCAAAAGGAAAATAAGTTAATGTTATCTTAATATAAATTAGGTCCTAATAAATTAAATCGAATACTGTAAGCTAAACATAAATAAATATAAATCAAATATATACATATTTTTATGTTGATACAATTTTGGTATTAAATCATTTGAAATGGTACATTTTCCACTTCAGAATATACGGTTGAAGTTCATGTATTTCTATCGCACAAAAGTATACAAAAGTAGTTGATCTTTAACATCATGTAAATGAATTTTAGTTAAAAATATTTGTATCGTAAGACAAAAATGACTAAAGCTAAGTAAAAAGATTAAACTTTAGTCAAATATATACGAAACTCAAGCAAAAACCATTGAATGTTAGTCATATAAAACTTCTAATATTTTACACAAAAATACGCTCCATCGAAACATTACATATTTAAAGCTATTCTATAATGGTATATATGCAAAAAAAAATATCATAAACTTAGAGCATAAATTAAATACTAAAAATAATGCTAATATTGAGTATATATACACTTTTCTGAACGATACATGCCATAAGCTTGAATCATGATATGACTAATAACCAATAATCATATATGATAGTACTAATTATAAACTTTAAATTAAACTTTTTTTTCTAATTTGAGGGGTCCATTTTTTGGGGGTGGGGTGGGGGAGGCATTGAAGATATAGAATGAAAAAATAGCATTAGCAATGAAAGAAATTCCAAATAAATTCTATCAATAAATGGTATGATGTGGTCCTATAATTTTTAACAAGATATGCTGGTTGACTCATCATACTGTTCTTCAATTAATACAAGAAACATTTTGTCAAAAATTGTAGACACTATCTCATCACATTAGAAAAAAAAAAAAAATTATGTTGTACACATATTGATGGTGTATGTAGTTGTTTTATACCATCTATAATAGCATGCATTCATGATATTAGATGTTATTAGATGTTTCGAATCAGAGTCGCGATAAAAATAATAATTTATAGGACAAAAGAGCAAGTATGGGACATAATATGAAAAATCAATATCAAAAGAAGCAAATGCTATAAATACATTCCCTCATATAGCAAAATATGTTTGGTCATTACAATAAGTCACATGATTCTCTAGAAATTTCATCCATTCAATTCCCTTATGACAAGTCCCTATTTCCAGCTTTATCTTCATGTGTACATTAATCATGGATGTTGTAGGCATTCATCATCTTTTCATATAAGCCTATCTTTTTATGTTCAATGAACTTTTTGGCTCTCTTGTTCATATTTATCATATGAGGACCATCACCAAGAATATAGTTGAAACCCCATTTTTGATTCATTATCATGATTGTGACTCCTCAAATTATATATTTATCTAAAGATATGAGACTTGTGTCTAACTCAACCTCAAAAATTAATATGTAGGATGAAGATTGTTCAAGTTCATATAATGAAACCAAATGACTCATTCCCCTCCGACGTGGGAAATTTAGCCCCGGGCAGGAAGCCAGGTGCATGGATCAAGAACCACATCAGTGGAGTGGAGCATATGATTGGGATCGATCTGACTCTAATGCCATGTATAGATATAAGACTTAAGCCTAACTGATCAACCTCATCAAAACGTAACTTGTAAGGAGAGAATTGTCCAAGTTCATACCTGTAATGAGACCAAAGGACTCATTCCCATCTATGTGGGAGACTTAATCATTTCTAGCATATCAAAACCACCAATTAGCACCAAATGCCCATTGTTTCCCAAGTGTTGATCATTAATACAAGTAAAAATCCTAATTTTAGGATTAGCCAAGTTAGAACTTTTTTTTTGTCACCAAATAAGGATACATGCAGTGTGATGAAATGTTAAGTGTTCTTTCATTCTTAATTTAATGTTTCAAATCTTTTTGTTGAAACACATTTTACCCTCATTGTGGAACTTTCAGTCGTGAATCCATAGTTAGTCATGCTACCATGTGAATTTAATTTTAAGCCCTAAAGTCCTAAACTCAATTAAATGAATGCATATAGTCAAGTGGATAATTGTCATTACTATTTTGGCTAAGAGTACAACTTTAGTAGTCTATTATATTGACTTTTGATTTAGATCTTGTTTTGTCTCAGCTCTCAATTTTTAAGTAATGGACATGTTTAACATAAATATAGGGAGCAACACAATTATTAAGGAACTTTTGAGTGATTAATTGTTAAGTACAAAGTTATAGTCTATGATTGAAAACATTTTGCTTTTTAATAAATATTTAATTAAAAAAATTAAGTTGTTTTATTCTTCCTAATGCGTTTGGTAGGACTATTCCTTTAGCTTTCATAACAACTACTCATTAAAAGAGACTCAACCATAATTGAGTTTTCAACAAACATTAATCAATTTTTTTTTTCAATAAAGCTATAAAAAGTCACATAAAAACAATTATCAGATGCTCATTTTGAGATAAAAGTGGTAGTGTTTTATTTGTTTTCCACTTTAATAAAGCTTAACAACTTACTTCAGCCTCCGTCCTATTTTAACTGTCGTTTTAACCTTTTTACGTCACTAAGAAAAATAATGAGTTCAAAGTATAGCTTTACCAAGTTACTCTTATTTATTAGATTTTTTAGAAAATATTGAGTGGTATTTAAAAAAAGTACGTGTTATTAATGTTAAGGTTATTGTTGAAAATAATTATCAACTTTATTCTTGAATTTCTAAAATGATATTCTTTTGAGATAATCTTTTAACCTAAAACATGAGACGGAGGAAAATGATATTTTAAGAGATATTCAAATTAAAATCGTATTTACACAAGTTTCGTGGATTAGATTATATGACATATGTTCATTTTAATCTATTATACTTGAAACTAATAGAAAGAAAGCTTTCGAGCTATAACAAAACTATTTCTTAATCCAAATCGTAAAATTTAATCTTAAACTTGCTTTAGGATAAATTGTCTTTATTATATAATTTAAAAATACAATTCTTTTATCGATTTTATATAAACGCGAAACACTTTTTACGTATTTTTTCTTAAATGTGAAAGAATAAATCAATTCTCAAATGCCAATTAATTGAGATTGTGGCATAAAATTGGTAAAGCTTTATTTGTTTTCCACTTTATTAAAGCATTAAACTTGATTTGGTGAGATTAAATAATTGTGCCGACAATCATAATTTTAAGTCTATAAATAGTAAGTGGTTGTTAGGGTTTTCTTGATAATATAATAATACATCATAAAGAGATTCTTGCCTTGTTGCATTTTAAATTTAGGTATGTTAAAATAGAAATTAATACTTGCATCGAAATAAATTATCAATGTCGTATTTTTTAAGGTGTGATTTTTCTTAAAGTTGGTATAAATGGAGTATATTTTCGTACATCAAATGATTTTTTTTGCTTAATATTGGAAGCAAACTCAATCACAAATTTGAATTTTAAACTCGAAAAGAAAAAGAATTGACAGATTTCTATATTACTTTTTTCTAGTCTAAAATATGTTATTTACCTAAAATGTGTGAAATTTCATAATAGAAGAAGAATTGTAGCACAGGATCAACATAAACAATCGATTAAAATAGTCTAATGAGAAAGCATCTGTTCACATTCGTAGTTGCAATAAGTTTTCTTTTTTGTTTCGAGATTGACTTGGTATTATGAAATAAATAAATACAATATGCTGTTTATCAAACTGACTATTAAGAAGTGGAATATATTGATACTTGGAAAAATATACAAAAATTTATTTTGAATTCTTGGTTTGATACGAAGAGAATACAAATCAAATTTTATGTGAGGTAATATTTCACGAGTCTGGAGCTAAAAGGACAAAAAAATTGTGCTAAATTTTCAATAAGGAAACAAAATTGAGTATGAAAGGCAATATTTCGATGAAGCAATTAACGATTTATATAAGGCTCATGTCAGAATGCGTATTATCGTGTATTTGTGTTATACAAGAACTATTAGATTTGGATCCATAAGTTGATCAAACACAAATAAGATCCATATAGTAGTCTTTTGAGGAAGTTTCATAACTACAGAAGCCCAATATGTTTAAAGGCCCAAACTATGATCCAATATCCCAAGCCTTTCTTTAATTGGGCTTTATATGGGCTTAAAACTCTGAATCCAACAATTAAAGAGACAAGCAATCTGAACTTTATTACAAAACGGACATTCTTTTATCGCAATCTCTCGCTATTGTGAACAAACATTTCTCCGTTAGGCTCCTGTAAGGATTGATATGAGAAAGGGGCCCCTTGTTTTCGTCAAAGCTTAGTTATCTGTGAATAATGTTGAATTTCAATGCATTATAAGCTTAGAAAAAAATTTGTTCTTTTTAACACTTAAGAGTCTGTTGAATTGACCGAATTTAAGTAGCTTTTAATTTTAAGTATTGAAAAGTAATTTTTAAGTGTTTGAACTTAATTTATGAGGAATACAAATAATTATAAAGGATAGAAATCTAAAATAATTAATCAAAGCAAGTAACTCTTAATCCAAAAGCTTAAGAGCATGTTTTAGCTTTTAGTCTTTTGTCTTTTTAGCTTAAATGTAAGTGCTTAATTCTTTTATTTTTTTTTACCAAAATATTATAAAGGTATTTATAAACACTTAAAATAAATCAATTCAAATAAACACTAAAAGATAATTTAAATTGTTTTATTTTAAGTGTTTTTAAATCAAAATAGTTTTAAATACTTTTGAAATTTTTGAATAGATTTAAAAAGTGTTGATGCTTTTAATCATATTCAAATGGCTCTAATGATTTTTGATAATGTGTGGCCAATATATATGCAATACACTTTTGTTTAGTCCGTTTTGAAAGAAGGTTACATTTTATATTTAAAATTTCTCATTATACTTTATAATTTGATTTAATCACACAAATATTTAAATTTTATTTAGAAATTTTCTTAATATATAAGTTCACATGCAATCAAATGATATTACATAAATTAAATCACTAGAGATAAATTACAAATACGATATGTATAGATATAAAACATTACGCGACTTTCAGAATAATAAATTTCTCAATCTCGTTCATAAGCTACATATTTATCGTAACAATCGTACTCTTTCATATAGATAATGATATTTGAAATAACCAAACACAATATACAATATAAAAAAATAAAAATAGCCATTAAAGGGAAAAAAAGTTATCATATAATCAAATAGGCACACTCTCACAACCATAGATACATATAATAATTGCAAAACAAAAATAAGCACTTTTATTACTTAGCCAAGCACCAAAATAAGCCAAAAAAAGGCATTTTAAAACTGATTAATGAGCTTTTAGTTTTAAGCATCCAAACACCTTTCATATATTTTTTCGATTTTAATTAATTTATCTTATTTTAATTTGACTGAGAGATTTATAAAGAAGTTTTAAATTAAAGATATATTAAATATATTAAAATGTTTTTAATATTGTTTTTAACATATTCGCATGGGAAATTAGAATTAAAGAATTTGCTATAAAAAAGGATATTTTCTTTTTTTAAACAGATTAAAAAAAGAAAAGTAAGATAAATAAATTGACACCAAAAAATAATATTTTATATTTCATATATATCGAGAAAAATTTGGTTTTTGTTAAATAACTAATTCGATGCAATTTATAGACAATAAACATTAAAAAATAGAAGTAGTTCCAAGTTACTTCTACAACCCCCCCCCCCCCTCTCTTTTTCTAATAGTTTTCATTTTATTTTTTAAAAAATATTAGTGGTCTTTTTTTTAAAAAAAATATATAATATTTTAGAATAATTAATTACGTACTTAAATCGTTAGAAGGAAGTATGATAGTCCAAGTTACGTATGATGTAATCCTTAACTTGCAAGTGATTAAAAGATATTTCATTCTTTTCATAGTTAGAGATTATTCTTTTCTTCAATTTTGTTAATTAATTACTTTCAAGTTCATCAAAGAAAGTTTACATCCAAAGCAACATCAAGTAGCATATCCCCGAATGATACGGTCCAGTGAATAAAATTGTTTTTTTCTTAATTCGAGATTTTAATTTTAAATTTTTAATTTTAGATTAAATTTTCGTTTTGAGCACAAATTTAAATCAGTCAAACTCTAACATATATATAGAATATTAAATAGAAAAAGAACACATCACATGTAATTATTTATGAGCCTGCAAGTAGAAGGACTATTTTCTTCATTAGGAATATTCTAGGCATAAGCTATCACTTAGGAAATGATCATCAACGGGTGCGATGTAGTAGATGAGACTAATATTTCTAATCGAGGTCTTGAGTTTGAGTATTGGATATAGAAAAGTCATTGGTAGAAAACGTTTTATCCCAAATAAAGCCCTACACAACGTGAATTCAGAATAGTCGAGCTCTAATGTGAATATCGAATACCAAGTTACTTAGAAAATGTATGGACAAAGGCTTTGAGGCCTAATCTTCTCAAATCATTCAAACAATGAACCGAAAGAATTAATAAAATTACATTTTTATCATTTAGATGGGTTGATTTTTAATTTTATCTTTTAAATGGATCTATTCTTTGATTTTTTTCTTCGCAATTGAACTTATATTTACCAAAACATAGCTTGTGAAACGTTACGATGCCAACACATTCAAATATAGTCTTTGAACAATTCAAAAAAGTCCAAATATCTCCTATTGTAACAGTCAAAATCAAACTAATTTTTCTACTATTGAAATTATTAGTGAGAGAGACATATTTAAGACGGAAAAAATAGTAAAGACTTCTCTGAATCGTTTATGCTATAATTTTTTTTGTTTTCTCTCCTTTTTCTAATCGAACACACTTATATCGAGAAAATTAAAATTAACTATCAGTAAAATAGTTTAAAACTTTAAATCAATAAAGTGAATAATTATTAAATTTTTTTGGATAAAGTATTATTGCAAAATTGAGCATATCATTTGGAGTTTATATGTCAATTTCAGGGAAATTTAGCTCGGTGAAGATTTGATTACAATTTTATTGTAGAAATTTCAAATTGAAACCCGAAGAAATTAAAAATATTATATTTTCCTTCATATCTGATGAATATATAAGTTGTATGTATTTATATTACTTGTGTATGTTATTTATATTTCCAATATATCACTGGATATAAAGTGACATACACATTGCATACAAATGATATACATCAACACAATTATATGCAAATTATATGTAAGATAATATTTTATATAAAAAAACTGTCGTTAATTTTTGGGAAATAAATTATATTGTTAAACCAAATAAAATGTTTAAATAGTTTTACATAACCAAGTAAAAAAAAAAAAAACTAAAAAAAAAAAATATAAACCCTAACCTTAAATTTACTAATGTTAGGCAACCAAATAGGCCCAATTAGCAAACCCACAGAATCACAAACCTTTCAAAATCTGGTAATAATGTTTTTCTGGACAATTTTGCCCTCTGTATCTTATGGTATTTACTTTATTTTAGCATAATAAATTAATAACCTACTTGTTTTTTGGTCATCAGACAATAACCTACTTAATAAACCGAATTCAAGTAATGGATAATAGTATTTTGGTCCCTCAATAATTGATAACTTTTGATTTTAAAGTCTGTGTAAAATATAACTCAATATATTTAAATATTAATCAATTAAAATGTATATTTACAGATTGTAGTAATTGTAAATTGTAACAAGAAATTCAAACTGGAATTTCCAAGAAAAAAATGGTAATATATGTTAATATTTGTCAATCTGTTCTCACATTTGTGATTGTAAAAGTCTATGCATGAACCAAAGATTGATTTTGAATTTTCTATGGTCTTTATTATTATTTCATAATATATTATATTGATTTTATAATATTATAATGTTTAGATAGATTGTATCATTTTTTATTATTATATAATATTATACATTTATACTCAATAATTTGAATAATTACGTACCTTACAAAAAGATAAGATACATAGTAAAACTATTACGATAAGATAAGGTAAAAGATAGTATATATTTTTAATTAAATAGCGAACAAAGACAAATTTAACATGAAAAGAAAAATAAGGGTAACGATATACAATATCATATCAAATCTGTTATTATATATAAAATGAGACTTTTCATTAAACGATGCAATAATAAAAAATTTAAATAACAACTAAAAAAATTATATTCAACTAACATTACAAAATAATACAACAATCATCTGTATAAAGATGTAAAGGGTGTTTGAATTATGTAGCAATTCACATATAAACAAACTCTGCAAAATATTGTAAAATTACTACAAATTTATTTATTTCTATATATAATAATAATAAATTACATCATTTTGTGATTTTCATATTTTAATATTTATACTAGAGATTAATTAAATTTAAATGTGCATCGAAAAGCGAATAAAGCGCCACTTTCTATCTACTATTAGCCTAATATAAATAAATAATAATAATTGTATTAGGGTTCGTTTTGGTTGGGATTTTAGGACATATAAATAAGCTCCACATAAAGTGCAGTCAACATTACTTTTTAAAATATTAAGTTACTCTTTTTATTTTCTCATAAATAATATCTGCATAAATTATATAAAATAATAATTTATGAAATAAAATGTGAAACAAGAAGACAAATAATATAATGATAATTATATATGAATTTCAAATATGAAAATATACCATATTTAAATTAAATATTCAATCATTACATAATACCTTTCTTGTATATTATTAATAATTCTCACATTATAATCTTATGTAAGCATTTGATTATGAATATCAATTTTTTAACTACATTTAAATTTATAAAGTTGAATTTGAAAATAAAATTGTGTTTGACTAATAGACAATTGAATGTTGTCTATTTTTTCTTACTAACATTGTTGTTGTTATCATTATTCTATTTTATTTTTTGATTTTGTTATTATATGTTTTTTTTCTCTATTATCATATTATTTTATTATTACTATTATTCTCCTTTTCATTATCTTTAACATGTTTTCCTTCCAACATATTTATATTCCATACTTGATTTGAGTTTTTTTATTTCAATCGAAGGTCTATTAAAAATAATCTCTCCACCTTTATAGGAAAGAGAATTAACATGCTTATACGCACTCTAAGAGGTTGATCTATACACGAGATAAACTAAAGTAAAATATCTCAAATTAATTTTAAAAATCCTATTTTATCAACGATACCAAAATTATTTCAAAATACACTTGTTCAATAATTATATAATCTAAAATAATAACTCTGAAATAATTTAATCCGTGTACCAAACGATTCGATATCCTCACTTCTTACCCTTTTATATCAACTCCTAATTCCCTACAATTAGGTCTTAATTAAGTAGAGTCCATTTGATACCATAAAAAAAGAGGTCAAAATGACTCCCCTACCCCCCACCCCCCACCCCCACCCCACCCCAATTAGTGGCTTTTCTTCTCCTTCTAGTATTAATATTTTTTATTTAAAAAAATAATTATTATCAAAAAAAAAAAAAACAGCTAAGACTTATACAAATATTATAAACTCTTCTCTCTATTTTTTTTCTCCATTCATATTGTTGTAGTATCACAAAGAATTTTTTACCTCCATATTATATATAAATAAAATCTTCAAAATAATTAGCCAAAAAAAAAAATTACTAAAATAAATAAAAATCAATTATAACTATACCATAGCCATAGCCATAGCCATAAAGCTATAAAGAATTGAATTTTTTTTTTTTTACATATTCATCACTTCTACACAGTTTTTTTTAAAATTTTTTTTTTTTGAAGTGTTTTGGTTTCTTCCATTTGGAGAGAAATTTTCAACCGCCATTAACGGACTCATTTGAAGATCTCTGTAATAATTCTTCGCTTTTTTTTTAATTTATTATATGCTTTTCTTAAATTTGAAGTAATGTAATTTAGTAGATTTTGATTAGAATTTTGAGTTGATCTATGTTGAGTTTAAGGGATAATTAGTTGATTATTGTGGTTAATTTGTTTAGATCTGTGTTTTTTTTTTCAGGATTTTGTATTGTTTTGTTTTAATTGGAGGATTTGGAGAGCTAAACAAAAGCGTTGATTTTTTTGTTTTTTTATTTAACAATGGTGAAGAGATATGAAGATTTGTTGTTGTAGAGATGAGTTCTCAACTCAAACGCCCTGTTGTTGTTTCATCCCGTGGTGAACCGTAAGTTTTTATTATCATTAACTGCTAAATATGTTGAATTTTTGGATTAATTTGTGTTTAATTTTTAGGTTATATTGTGAATAATTTTAACGTATAATTTGAGCTGAATAGAGTAGTATTTTGTTAAGTTTAGTTGTAAAATAGTAAGTTTCTAGATTTTGTTTTTTAGCTTGAGATTGGTTTAGTTTAGAATACGTACAGATTAAGTATTGATATTGTAATACTAATGTGATTGTATGAAGTGTTCATGTTTGTAGAAAGATGTGTTCTTTTTGTCATGTATTGTTATTTTGTTGATACTGTAGTTCTGGGCAATCTCCTATGATGGGGGGAGGTAGCGCGAACAAGCTAACAACAAACGATGCACTTTCGTATCTCAAGTCAGTGAAGGAAATTTTTCAGGACAGAAGGGACAAGTATGATGAGTTTCTTGATGTCATGAAAGATTTCAAGTCTCAAAGGTAGAATTTTGCGTTACTTGCTCCTCCTACTCATACGAAAAGTAATCCTGATAGGTTAACTGCCGTTGATTTAGCAATATTTGGTGCTTGATTAATTATTTTTTCCGTTTTCCTTGGGGATGTTTGTTTGTAGAATTGATACTTCTGGTGTCATAGCGAGGGTGAAGGATTTATTCAAAGGGCATCGAACCTTAATTTTGGGTTTCAATACATTTTTGCCCAAGGGATATGAGATCACTAATCCAGAGGATGAAGCTCCAGTGAAAAAACCAGTTGAATTTGAAGAAGCAATCAGTTTTGTAAACAAGATAAAGGTAAATCATCACACAACTGATGAATGTTGCTTTTCTGATTTAAAATTGCTTTTCTCATTTGACTAACGTTCTGATTGCAGACTAGATTTCAAGGCGATGATTTCGTATATAAGTCGTTTCTTGATATTTTGAATTTGTATAGAAAGGAAAACAAGGCTATTGCAGAAGTTTATAACGAGGTAGGTTACTCGCCAGTGCTTGACAGTTTCTTTGTGTATGAGTACAAAAGCAAAGCATGCATCTTTTCTAATTTATCCCGGGATTTGCTTGCTTTCAAATGTCAGTACTGAGTTCGTATATAGTGAGGCGACTTAATGTTTTTACAGGTCTCCTACCTTTTCCGTGGCCATGCTGATTTGCTTGAAGAGTTCACCCACTTTTTACCTGATGCCATGGCAGCAGCCCGAGCTCGTAATGCTCAAGCTCATAGGGCCCCTATCATGCGTTATGATGAGAAAAGCTCTTCGATGACTGCAGCAAGGCACATGCATGTTGAGAAGGTAGTTTCTTGGTGATGATTTTCTAGAGTCCGATGTCGTTGAATATTGGCAGATAAATCAGGGTAATTTTTTTGGCTTTGTTTAGAAGGCTACTTCACTAGTTGTCCGGGAGAATGCTGTTGATCGGTCTGATCCAGAATATGAAGAAACAACGATGAGAACTGAAAGGGAAAGAAGGGAACGACAGTATGAGGATAGAGAGCTGGACAGAAAATCTGTTCATAGAGATGTTGCTGTTGACCAGTTTGAACCTAGTAAGTTTGCCTATTAATATAAATTTCTTCTTCCCACTTTAAAAAGTGATCAACTTGTATAGAAATTACTTGAAATATATTTTGTAAGTATGTAGTCTAAAAGTTGAGAAAGTTATGATTATGGGACTTTGCACATTGTTTATGGTATATAACAATTTGGTCTGCTGAATTTGCTGGATGTATGTTTCACTTCCTGTAAGCATATTCTAAGTTTCTTTTTTATTAGCTTCATTAGATTTTTAAGTTCAATTCATTCGTAATCTGCTTATGTTGGAGCAGGTATGCAGGACCATGGTTTTGCTTACTGTGAGCGGGTTAAGGAAAGGTTACAGGATATGGGAGAACGAAAACAATTTTTTAAGTGCCTTAATTTCTATTGCAAAGAAGGGGTTACAAGAACACAATTACAATCTGGGGTATCGTTCTTCATTCTTTGAAATTGCTTTTCAATGAGCTTGGTTAAATTTTTGGATTTATTTATCCCGGTTAAGATTATTAATATCCTTGAAGTGATTTCTCACTTCCTTCGTCTGTAGTGAAAAATCTTGTGTATACATGTCATTCTTTTGTTTTTAGAACAATGAATCCCAATGTTCATATATCTTCTCATACATCTGAGGTCTAGACCGTCATCAACTATCAATTGCATAAATACTTTGAATCCCCTTCTCCCCACATAAAGAAAAATGATGAAAATTCACGGAAGTATAATATGTTTCCTATACACATACTGATGAATCTTTTCTAATGAGAATGTGGTTCCACTGGCATGCCTTTGGGTTTGGCTTGACTGTATGTTCGCAAGTAAAGTTTCCTCATTAGTTGTCAATTACATGATTCAGTTTCTTGTTTATAATGCTTCCTTCTTTAGTATCAGTAAAATTAGTAACTGGAGCGAAAATTTGTTCCCATTAGGTTAGCAGCTTACTTCAGAAACATCCAGATCTCATGGAAGGATTTGATGAATTTATTTCTCATTGTGAGAGGACAGGTAATAATCTAATGATTCAAGTCTTACATTTCTGTTAGACTTGCATTTCTGGGCTACTGCTGTTTGAGTTTTCTTTTCCAGATCTTAATAAGGTTTTTATCTAATTTGGAGCTTGTCTGCAGATGGATATCTTGCTGCTATTCTGAGCAAAACACGTAAGAATGATGTTAGATTTAGTTTTGAAGACATGACAATGAATACAATGGGTCTGTGTCCCCTGTGTATCCTCTAGATCTTTGACTTATTTCAACGCACTGCAGAGTCCTTATGGAGTGATGAACCCAATCCCAAGTCTGAGAAAGTAGAAGACAGGGACAAAGACCGAGATTGCGAGTGGGAAGAAAGGAATAGACTTCGTGAGACAAGAGAAAGAGATAGACCTGTTGCTTATGCAACTAGAGATGCACAAGGGCAGAAGATGTCGTTGTATAGCAAGGATAAATACGCAGCAAAACCTATACATGAACTTGATCTCTCTAACTGTGACAGTTGCTCCCCAAGTTATCGGCTTCTTCCAAAGAATGTACAGATCTATCGTATAAAATTACTATTTTTTTAAATACACGTATTATTGTCTTCTAAATCTTTTGCACAATGGTGCATGGATCTTATCTTACTGCAGTATCCAATTCCTTTAGCGAGTCAGAAAACAGATATTGGTGCCGAAGTATTAAATGATCATTGGGTATCCGTGACATCAGGAAGTGAGGATTACTCTTTTAAACATATGCGCAAAAACCAGTATGAAGAGAGCTTGTTCCGATGCGAAGATGACAGGTTGGAAGTTGTCTTGATGCATGTGGTCTTAAAAGTCTTAACCTTCATTTTATCTAGTATGTGAGATGAAGGGATCTCTTCTGCGCCAACCAATTATTGTATAGTTCTCCTTAATTCTCATTTGCAATTGGTGATGTTTTCATGATAATAGGTTTGAGCTGGATATGCTTTTAGAGTCTGTCAATGCAACAACAAGACGCGTTGAAGAATTGCTCAACAAGATCAATGATAATACTATTTCAAGTGATAGTCATATCCGTATTGAAGAACATTTTACTGGTAAGAGACACATAAATAATGCTGATATTGCTATTTAAATTGTTGTTATCATAAATGCTTATGCACTTTTTTTGTATAGCTCTGAATCTAAGGTGCATTGAACGTCTTTATGGTGACCATGGGCTTGATGTTATGGATGTGTTGAGGAAGAATGCACCACTTGCCCTTCCAGTTATACTTACTCGCTTAAAGCAGAAACAAGAGGAGTGGGCGAGGTGTCGTTCTGATTTTAATAAAGTTTGGGCTGAGATTTATGCTAAGAACTATCACAAATCACTGGATCATCGTAGCTTTTATTTCAAGCAGCAGGACACAAAAAGCTTGAGCACTAAAGGTAATGTAAGATGACTTTGCTGATTTTGAACTAGTTCATTCTAATAACTAGTTGAAATTCTTGAAATGAAAACAGAAGCATTAATGACCAAGAAATTCGGAGATTTAAGTAGTTCCTTACCCCAGTAATGCTACTTCTTGTGTTGATTATAGAATTTTCAAGCATCTATTATTTTTGTCCCAGCAGAAGCACATCTTGAATTGTTATGTGGAAAACGATCATTTGAGAGATCATAGTGCCGTTATATGGAAATGTTTCTGTGTGAACTTTGTTCTTGCCGCAAGTGCTTATTTCTCATGGAACTGATGTTTTTCTTCCCCACAGCACTGCTGGCTGAGATCAAAGAAATTAGTGAAAATAAGTGCAAAGAAGATGATGTGCTGCTATCTGTTGCTGCTGGAAATGGGCAACCAATTATCACACATCTGGAGTTCGAGTATCCTGATTCTGACATCCACGAAGACCTTTATCAAATCATCAAGTATTCATGTATAGAAGTTTGTACAAGAGAACAGTTGGATAAAGTCATGAAGATTTGGACCACCTTCCTGGAACCAATATTTGGTGTTCTTCGTCCGCCTCAGGGTGAAGTGGATGGTGTAGATGTTGAAAAGGCTAAAAATCTTAATGCTAAAGATAAAACAGCAATTGAAGGGAAAAAGGTTGGTAGCCCTGCCAGTGGCTCGGGCATGAATTGCAGACAAAGCAGTTCCAGGAATGGAGATGAACTGCCTACATCTGAGCATGTAATTTCTTCCAGAGTTCAGATAGCAGATGGTGAAAATGGGTTCAAGGATGATAGCTCTCCTAATGTAAATGGTGTAATGCTGAAAATCGCAACTTCGAAGAACCTCCTTCATCATGGAAAATCAGACGCTAATCTAAACATGGCAGATGGGGCATCTGGCCTCAGCAGAGAGGCTTTTTGTGCTGACCCGCTAGTGCTTTCAAACAGCACTACTGTGGGGGAAAGCCATGGAAGAGTCTGTATAGAAACTGCTTCAGGTTCATGGGCTGCTGCCTCCTCTGTATTTATCTTTCATTTGTGTTTTCTACACCTCTTCATGGGAATTAGTATTTGAAAAGTTGATGTACTCTTTCCATTATTAGGGCATGGTGCAGGCACTTCCAGACCTAGTGGTTCCACAATCAAACGTGAACCTGAGATAGTATCATCTAATGACTCAAAGGTATTATGTTTTAACTTTTAGATCATTGTAACCTTCCCCCCTGGAGTGCCCTCATTGTAACTTGTTTTCCTTGCTTAATCTCTTTACTGTTCCTATCTAAGAAAGCGGAACAATTAGGAAATACAATTTAGTCAGTCTAGATCAACCACTAGCAAAATATCCTGACATGAATCCAGAAGAAAGAATTTTTAAGATCCTGCTGTGAACTGTGTTTATCTGCCTCTTGCTCCCTTGTCAGGCAGTTAAGGGTGGCAGAATTAACCCAAAATTTAACGGGTTGGGTAATATGTATTTTGCTGGTGAGCTGATTTGGGCTGTGCCCAAAGTAATCCTTCAGAGAATAGCAACCGAGATTTACCCATTTAGATACCCAACACTGATCAGTGAAGATGCCTTAACAGTGATGTAAGCTCCATATCTTTATAACTGCTTTCCAATTGGAAAATACTAAGTTCAGGAGAGTATCCTTTCTTTAGCAGTTGACCGAAATCTCAGTTTCTGTGAACTTCAGTAGTCTGCTAATACAGAAAAATAAATAAATTATAAAAGCTCTCCTTGGATCAAATAAAGCGGAATCTTGGAAAACAGGACATTTAAGAAAAAACAAGAAGGAAAATATCTATTTAAGCTAATGTTCAAAAAAAATATCTATTTAAGCTTGCAGTATATCCGTTGTTGCCCCCCATCTCTAATAGCTATCCTTTTTCTCTTTCTCCTACATGATTTTAGGACGGAGGGTTCGTGGACCCAAAGGCAGAAGGTATCAAAGTTGAGAAATGTCTTGAGGAATCCGTAGGAAAATGTAAACTTGAGCGAGAAGAGGGTGAATTAACTCCAAATGGTGATTTTGAGGATAATTTTACACCATCGAGTGAAGGTGGTCAAAATGTATCGCATAGTTTAAAGGGAAGTTCAAGTAGTAAGCTATACCAAAGTGGACATGGAGAAGAAAAAAATTGCGGTGGAGACAGAGGATGTGAGAATGATGCTGATGAAGAAGGCGAAGCGAGTGCTCATGGGACATCAGAGGACAGTGAGAATGCTTCTGAGAATTGTGATGTTTCAGGTAGTGAGTCTGCTAATGGAGAAGGTTCTCATGAAGAGCGTGAAGAAGATGGGGACAATGATGTGAATGATAACAAGGTAGAGAGTGAAGGAGAGGTGGAAGGTACTGCTGATGCCCATGATGCTGAAGGAGATGGTGCTGTTATGCCATTTTCAGAACGCCTTCTACATACATCCAGGCCTCTAACCAAGCACGTTCCTTCTATATTTCATGTCAGGGAGAAGGAATCACGTATATTTTATGGAAATGATTCATTTTATGTGCTGTTCAGACTTCACCAGGTATGGCTATTTAATATCATGAAGTATATGTTCTCCACATGATGCAACATTAACGTCTCTTCTCTTAACTACAGACATTGTATGAAAGACTACAGAAAGCAAAATCACATTCTTCATCAGCTGAACACAGATGGAGAGTCTCGAATGCAATCAACCCCACTGAATCATATTCCAGGTCACTTGAGTGTTCTGTTTCCTGTTCCAGTGGATTTTGATTAATCTGTACTTAATCAGACTAAGCTCCTTTTTAATGTTACAGATTCAGGAGTGCACTTTATAACCTACTTGATGGTTCCTCTGACAATGCAAAGTTCGAGGATGACTGCCGAGCTATTATTGGGGCTCAGTCATATCTTCTCTTCACCTTAGACAAGCTGATATACAAAATTGTAAAACAGGTAAGCGCATGTGTTTTTCATCCTCTTTGTTTGGTGTATGTAGTTGTCTCGTACAATTCTAAAATTCTGCATCTCATGCAGCTTCAGACGATTGCAACTGATGAGTTGGAAGGTAAACTTCTCCAACTATATACATATGAAATCTCAAGAAAGTCTAGCACATTTTCAGATGTAGTTTACCATGAAAATGTGCGTGCCCTTCTTCATGACGAGACCATATACAGAATAGCATGTGTAAGTCTTTGCTTCTTTTTATGTTATGTGGCTGATATAAAACCTAGCAGTCCCTTCTCTATTCAAATGTAGCATTGATAAACTACCTACCTCCGTTGCAGTCATCTAAAAAAACGCGTCTTTCTATACAACTCATGGACTATGTTTACGACAAGCCTGAGATGTCTGCTGTTACAATGGACCCAAATTTTGCAGCTTATATGAGCAATGAACTCCTCTCTGTTATTCCTCAGAAGGAGAACCCTGGGGTGTTCTTGACAAGGTACTATATCAATAGAAGAATACTTTCTTGACCTTTTCTTATAACATAGGCTATAATGCATGCATGCTCGTGTTTTGCAGAAATAAACGGAAGTCAGGAGTTAGAGATGAAACTTTTACATCCGAGGCTATGGAAGGACTTAAATTTTTTAATGGTCTAGAATGTAAGATAGCATGCAGTTCATCAAAGGTACTCTAGCTATCCTCAGAAGTCCACATACCTAAGAACTCCGTCTCTCTTGCTAACTTTGTTTTTGTGACTTTGGATGTCGTAGGTCTCTTACGTCTTAGACACTGAAGATTTCTTGATACGTTCAAGAAAAAGGCGAAGAATATTAAAGGAGAATCTTTTGTCTAATGGCCATTCAGAGTGTTTGAACAAGTCTAATAAAATACAACGCTTCCGCAGATTGCTTTCAGTTGAACATGCACATTTTGCATAAAAAGGTAATCTACAGCTTCAGTTAGTCATAGTTATAGTTCTATGACCACACAAAAATGGAGAAATGAAGTCCAAAGGTAGAATTTTCACACATTTTACATGGCTCTCGAAGGTGATTTTATTGCTTGTGATATTTTTTTCGCGCTTATATTTGTGGAAATTCAAATTTTGGACAGTGATACCATAGATTTTTCTAGCTTCTCGTACTGAATAAATGATCCAACTAACAGCTCGGAAAATTTGTAGAATGTCATTCTAAATTTTGTTCCCAGATTGTTGTATATATTTTTTCCTTTCTCTTATAGTAAAAACACTCATATTATCAATTCCATGATCTGTTTTTTGTTACATTTTAGTAAATCCCTTTGTTGCACTTATGTACCCCCTTTTCTTTTTTTTTTGCAAATGATTTTGGCTCGACTCTCGATAAGTGAAACGGGACAAGTATTTTGGGATGGAGAGAGTATTAAGTTTATACGAAGGGTCAATAATTGACTCTTGTAAGGAAGATCTTCAATTAGGTGTAATAAATGAACACATTTGAAATGCTTACTTATAAATCTATCCTTTGTCATGTAGATTGGATTCTTTTAATAGAGAAACACTTGTGTATATATATACGTTAAATAAGAAACATATTACAAAATATATCAAGTTTTTTTTTACATAAATCATATCAGAAATTTTTCTCAAACTTATAAAAATATTTATTCAAGACTTTGCTCGAGACTCTAAAAAATAAAATAAGAAAGTGCAGGTCAGGAATTGAGATTAGTAACACTTAAATACAAATATTGATTTTTTCTATGGGAAGTGTAAATAAATCAAAACTTAGACGTTAAATGGTGGGGTGAATTCAAGTGTAAAACTTCATATAGAATTGGTCAAATATAACTTCAAACCGTACCATTAACACAATGATATACATTTTGGCTAAAATCCTGATTAATCTACAAATCCATTTTGCTTCTTGGTGTAATTTAGGGGCATAGCCTCCTCTGCATCAAATGTAGGATTCTTCATTCCTGTGCCATGTGTTTCTATTTCTACCGAAAAAATCATTCTCTTTTACATTGAATTTATACTTCATTTCCGCATCGCGGTCATTCTACCAAGTGTCGATACTCCTAACTAGAGATGTATACAGCTAATACTTCTGATAGGAAAATACTGATTTTCTATCGAGATGCTGTCGCTAGAGTAGCAAATCTTGCTACTCTGCTTACCCTAAGCAATCTCTTTATAGCAACAGCAGAGCTTGGCTCAGTTAAATTCAAACCCGTTCTGAAAATGGTTCTAGACCAGTAAAATTCAGGACAGTGAGATAAATCAGTATCACGGAAAGAAGACGAATATGAGTCTACTTTGCAAGGGTAAAGAGTTGGGAGTTGATAAGAACTTTAAGCTGTGTGAATCATGAAGATCATGGATGAACCATCAATCGATATGCTGGTGACAACTGAGAAATTCACTAACTTGAAGCCTCGTCGACAGAAACTAATTGATCAAGTCCTATTTTTCTCAAGGTACAGTGGCTATTGTTACCTGCCTTTGAGATCGACTTCTTAAGGAGATGATGATGAATTTTTGTTTGAATATCATCCTGCTAATTCACTTATTGGTGGCCGGTCCATTGCGTTAGAGGCACTCTTGGCATTGATTTGCAGCAGTGGATCTATATCAGGCAACTTGGGAACCTGTAATCATGCAGAGGAAGCAAAATGAAACAGGAAAAAAATAATTAAAGAAAAAAATGAAAAACAGAAAATAAGGAGTTACGTAATCACTGAAAAAAGGAAACTTAGCTTAAGTTAGGATCATGTCTTTCTTTAATAATATAGGTTGGTGCCTAGAGTTGTGCCCATTAAACTTTGTAATACTCAGTTATCAACTTGAATAGTAATTATTTAGTCGCAAACAAGAGAGAGAGAGAGAGAGAGAGAGAGAGAAGATTGACTGCAAATGGTGGCCCAAGAAAATGCAAGCACTAGTGCAATATGGATTCTTTAAAATAGAGCAAGCAAGAGATGGATAGTCTTTAACAAAATGCATACCTGAGCTAATAAATCAATCGTTCTCCGTAGAAGGCGAGCTAAATCTCCTTCATCCATTGCACAGTCCATCATAATCTCTTTCCATGTAAGACCAGAAGCCCAGGCTTCAACCATGCCAGTAAATTGGCTATCCAAGCAGCAAGGAATCTGTGAATAATTTGTTTCATATTAATAAAGTGCAAAGCCAACTTGGAACATATCGTAAAGCGGGCTCAATCCAAACACTCACATTTACTCCATGCTTTTCCTGAAGCTCTAGAAGTGAGCTTTTTTGTTCTTCCAGTAAGTCTATGATATTCAAGACAGTGGTAGAGGGCTCATAAACGAAACTGCAGACAGAAGATGTTTATCAGAGCTTTCCTTTTCAGCACCGAGGTTTATAAAACATTGGTGACCAAGTAGAAGCCAACTTAACTAAGATGAATAACACTAGAGGTTCATTAAGCAATTGCTTTTATTTCTGCAATTCTTTTTTAAAATACTTAGTTAACCAAAAGGAATATAAAGCGCTGGCAAGAACTCAGCATTAAATTCTGGATTAAATGAAGCCGCAAGCAGTTGTCTCAGAGGAATTGCACCCAAATTTTTAAATGGTACAACAGATAAGAACCTCTTTATTTCAAAAATCCAAAAATATTTCTCCATCATATAGTCCTACCGCAATACAACTACCCAGCTATCAAATAGAGCAACTAATCTCCAAACTCAAGATAGTCTTGAGGTCAAGCACAAGTAAAATATAAAGGCGCTAGCAGAAAATATGGAGTTGAAATGAGACTGATAGTACTCTCTACCTTGAGGACAAAGATTCTACCTGTTATTTTTCCAGGGCCGAAGCCTAATGCCTTCAGAAACTAGACTACCAAGAACTGCAGCAAGCTGTGCAGGTTTTAGGTTCAGCAACAATTTATTTCGAAGAACCATCGCAAGCCAAAGTTCATTTTCTCCTCGAATTGCAGCTGCAGTTTCACCAAGGGGGAAAATGACGTGTGTATTGATATCCAATGCTCTACTTTCATGTATAACATTGCTGACCTGCCAGACATTGAGGATGAGTTAGTTCTCTGCTTTTTGGTAAAAGAAACAACCTAAATAAGGGATTCAATCTCAACAGGAAAACTGTCCCAAGAAAGTCACCAGACCAAGTAAAATAACAATGAGTCATGGACGCTTAATGCATTTTCCAGCATATATTCTATTTTGAAAAAAAAATATCAACAGAGAATTACTACTTTAGTTATCCAGCTGGGCAAAATCACAAAAATGTCCTCTCAATTCTTTTCCTTTATAGAGCAGACCATCCATTTCATTTCATGACCCTTTTTGACTAGATATGGAGTTTGAGATCTTAATTTGACTTTCTATAGCATAGTCATGATAGTGGAAGGAAACTGAAATTTAGTTTAACAGAGAAATCGCCAAATCAAAAGTTTAAAGAAGGGATTACTTTAATGAATCTGAATTCTTGAAATTATAGAAATTGTACAGAAATTTATTGGCGTCAACATTTCAGAAGTACCAAAATGGGAAGTGTCATAGAATTTTAGAGTGGAGGTTTGTGAAAGAGAATGCACCAAAAGATTTCCCCAAAGACTACAGAAATACACAGTTCACTGAAGTAAAGTATTCATTCTTTCCCGATGATTAGCAAACATTTCTAAACTTCCAGTCACAAAGTTAATCTCCAAGCAAATCCCAGAAAATGATGAAGGAGACCAACAAGAATAAGTTCTTAAAAATAATACTAACTTCTTCCCTTTCTACTTGGGTCAAAGATGGTCTTAAAGCATAGTGTTTGAGAACATAGGAGATTAGTACACACGCTTTTGGATAAAACAGTTTCATACAATAGAAGAGCCTGAACATTCATTCATGTCCAATATGAGGATCCTGTAGCAGACAAAATTCGCAAAGGATGAAAAGTTGCACAACTACAGAGAGTATAATCAATGGCATGTAACAAGAAGATAACAGTGATATACCTGCAGAAATTCCTTCCAACCAGTTGGCTCAATCTGCTCTATACGATCATTCAAACGCTTCGACCTAACCTTCAACCGGCGTATCTTTTCCTCAGTGAACTTAGCTGAGTCAATTATCTTCTGATACTGTTTAAAGCCCTCTGTACGAGCTATCCTTTTTTTGCAACGAGAGACCTTATTCCTTTGGCTCTTGTAGCATTCTACTGCATCATTGTATGCTTGAGATAATCCCAAGACCTGATAATACATCAGCAAAAAGATTTTTAAAGTGTACAAGTTAGGCTCAATACTTCGATGTCTCACATGGTTTAAGACCTAAAAGGAAATCATATATCTCATGACGCTAGTTATTTTATGACATGCTATTGCTTTTGTGAGTAGATGTGTGCAAGAGAGAGGCACAGATAACTGATTCTGAAGACCTATAGGTCAATTAGAAGTATCAGACTTTAAGCATTTTTCTTTTGAGAATAGTAACTTTTCTGTATATCAACAGCAAACAGTGCTGAAAGTCCCTACAGAGTTAAAAAAAAAAGGACCGAAACTAAACATGGCTTGTTCAAGGATTCCATAATTTCTAGTATGGACCATCATCGTTTACACTTGAAGTATAAATCGTAGTTTCAAGAAACAATGTCAAAAGTTATCTCAGAAAGATGTTTGCAATGCTGGCTGTATGTCACATAAACACCCATGCCAGCTGATCTTCGGGGCCAAGCAAGTCTCTGTTAGTGTTTATTAGTTCTTATCACTGGAACATGTAAAATAAATACTGATGAGAGTAACACAAGGAACAATATAAACAGGGGCACTAAGTCCTATCATTAAACAGTTCAGTCAATAGAAGAACTACAGGTTGTCATTATCAAAAAAAAAAAAAAAAGGACCACAAGTTGTCCTTACTTCCAACGGCAATTCACCAAGAAAAACTAATCAGCAACTCTAACCAGAGTACTACACGTGGGCAAAATCTCGAAATGGAGAGCACTAAATATGTAAATGCCATCACTAAAGCAAAAGACAATTATTCTTGCTTACTCCTTATAGTGAGCTATCTTAAACACAGGAAAGAATGTCCCGTCTACCTAAATATATATAAGGTCCTTATGCCTCCACATACGAATATCTATTGGCCAAGAACAATAAAATTTTACTTTTTAATAAACGATTATGCTAAATGGAAGATCCACATATTCGAATGTTCTCCTTCGTCCCTCCTTCCACATCCACCCTTACCCCCACCCTGTGGACCCGAAACAAACATGAAATGCAAAAGCAGATGCTAACAATTATCAACTCGAGGAGGAAATGCCCCTATTAGATAAAAACCATTCAACAAAAGAAAAACAATCACACCCGAAAATGAAGTTGATTGACAGGGTACCTCATCATCTTCAGATAGACTACTCAATACTGGAACATTTAAACTCCAAGACCATGTCTCCAAAGAACCTTCCATACACCATAGACCTCCAAGTTCAGACACAGCTAACTTCTGCCACTGCATCTCTGCCTTATCAAGAAGCTCGGCCATAATTTCACGAGGCAAAGCATCAGCAAGAGTTAAGGCGGCATTTGGAAAGCCTGTTCTGTAAACCGTTCTAATCCACTTCTCTGTGAAAAGATACCAAGAGTTATCTGAACCAAGAGCCACATGATAAGACGGTTTAACATCTTCACCTCCATTATCACCAAGTTCAAAATTTTCCACTGCAGTCTTTAATGCGAAGGCCTCATTGTCCCACACCTGAAAAGAAGAAGGATTACACATCCCCACTACTGTACAGTAGGTAAGCGGAGAGAGAATTTTCACTTTAATAGGAAACCGCAGTAGTATAATCACAACAGCTTTAAGAGGACAAGAAATTTGCATAACAACTCCGACCATAAAAATCTTATATGGAATATGTGAGAAATATAGGAGAAAAATATTCGTATTGAATTGTGTATTTTACATTATTACACTTAGCCTTATTAATAGACACTACATTACAATCCTTTTCCTTGTAGGACACTTTAAACTATCCTATAACACTCCCCCTCAAGCTTGTGCATACAAGTCATATGGTCCTCGCTTGTTACAGATGTAACTAAAATGAGAACCAGAGAGGAACTTCGTGAAAAGATATGCAAGCTGATCACTCGATTTCACAAATTTTGTAACAATATCTCATGAGAGTATCTTATAGACACATCACAATCCTATTCATGTAGGACACTATATACAATATTCTTCTTAGTCCTTTTCTAACAGAATGCACTATAATAATGACCATTTATTCCCTCAATTTGAAAGAGAATGCATAAGGCATAAACAAAATGACTTGGAAGATATGAAAGAGAAAGAGGGACTCTTTCAACAACAAGATATTTAGCACCATAGAGTCTAAGATAAACTCCAACTAGTTTGGGATTGGAATAGTTGGTTGATTGATTGACCGGTTGATCTTAGACAAAGAGTTGAGAATAGTGATAATATGATGGCAACATGATCCCCCACACTCAAGTCAACATAGGAGAACATGGCAGAAAAATCAAAAAAGCTTTACAAACATGGCAAACTGCAGGGAATTATACAATATATCAAACATGTCGCCTATTAACTTCAACAAGAAAGAGAAAGAACTGCACTAAGGTCTTTACAAAGATTTCCACTAGTTGCAATTGGGCAAAGCACCCACAACAGAGCTTTCCACTATATGCCACAAGACATTTGCAGATCAAATGCTGAATATAGAAGCCAATTGCATCTTTGGAGGCAGAAGTAAGCATCAAGCAATGTACTCTTTGATGACACAAAGGCTTCCATACTAACTAGTACTAAACCAAAAAAACGGAGTCACATGAAATGCTTACCATACTTTTAAGCTTTTCAGTATTCAAAGTATCAACCTTCCCCAGATAAACAGCAGCAACTAAATGTTGTACCCCGTCACCGTTGGTGTAGTGCAAAGACATGAATGGAAGGTGTCCATCTCCTATCTCCTTTAACAAAGGTTTCAACGAGGAAACTCTTTCCAGCTCCATTTTTCTTCGGAGTTCAGTTCGAAGACGCTTTTCAGCCTGGAAAAGGTAGGCACAATGACCACCATCAGAATGTTTTGTGTATGCTTTTAAAATACTAGAGCTGGAGGAAATTGTGGTTGAAAACAGGGAGGACATGCTGAAAACTAGATTACTTTTCAACAGGACGTCAACTAGAAATGACACTCAACGAATACGAGCCTTTTTCAATTATCGTGCTTCCAGAAACTGAAGCATACAGGCCAGCATAACTACAAAACCATCCTTTAGACAAAGAACAACAACAGACCCAGTGTGATCCCACAAGTGAGTTCTAGGGAGGTGGGGCGTACACAGACCTTACCCTACCTTTAGAAAAAGAACCTTGAAAGATTATTTTGAATAAGAAAGCTAATATTTTAAACTGAACAATTAGGTAGAAGTAGTTTCACCATACAAACTGGCACTCTACAAGCTTTCAGGTCAGAAAGTAAACCTTTTTATCTGATAAGCAATGAAAAAGAATGTTCCTTTGCCAGGAAATAAACTGTCTAACTTGAGGCAATAAAAGATCAAGAGTAACAGTAATGAAATTACTCTTAATTCTTCCTCGAGTTCAGCAATCTCCTGATATGCTGACTGCGTTAAGAGCTTCTGGCTCTTTTTAGCAATCGCTTCCTCACTGATTTCTGAAGTAAGTGTCTCTATTTCCTTTTCTATTCTAGCAAGCTCCTCTTTTGCGGCAAGCATGACATTGCTTCCAACATAATTACCAAAACTCTGTTCAATTAACTTCCTTGCTTCTTCCAAAGTCCGTCCTGATCGTGTGACTTTTATCTCATCTAACCCAGTTGATCTACGGGTAACTTTGGCCCCCTGGAGAATAAGAAGACATAATATCGTGAAACTAAAAATAAGAGTCAAAGAGGTTCAGGTTGAAGTACATACCGCTACGAGATTAAGCACCATTCCATATGAGGCGGTAAATTGTGAAACAAGAGGTTGAAGCCCAGAAAAAAGAACTTTGCAGCACTCCTCAGGCCCTTCATAAGGAGTCTGAACAAGAACCACGTGACCCTTTTCATCAATACCTCTACGACCAGCACGCCCAGCCATTTGGAATAATTCATTAGAGCTTAACTGGATTCGTCCAATATCGCCCCTTTTGCTGAGAGATGAAATGACAGCTGTTCTAGCAGGCATATTGATGCCAGCAGCAAGTGTTTCAGTAGCAAAGACAACCTTAACTAGACCTCGCTGAAATAACTCTTCAATGAATGATTTCCAAAGGGGGAGACAGCCAGCATGATGTGCAGCCACTCCTCGGCGGAGGCCTTTCACTGCAGACACACGCACAGCATCAGGGTATTGAATACGGAACCTCTTGAGTGCCAGTTCAACTTCACTCATTTCACACTCATCCAGTAACCTGCAGTCTTCAAGATATTGGACAGCTGCATCACATCCTTTCCTGCTAAAGATGAACCAAACTGCTGGAAGCATATCCCTTGCCTTTAGATGCCACAGTGTGTCTATAATTTGAGGTACCTGAGAATATGACTTTGTAACTAATTTTTTTGAAGATAGTAGTATCTATCAGTTACTTATAAGGAAAATTTCAGGATATAAGTTATATTAACAGATTTCTACGAAAATGTATCTTTTAATAATTTCGGTAAAAACGATAATGCTGCAACAAATTATCTAAAAAGGGGGGGCAATGACATTGTAAAACAAAGTTCAGATTGTATAAGCTTCTATGCATACCTGTGAGCGTCGAATATTACTTATATCATTCTTTGAAAGGGGACGAACATCATTTTCACGTCTTCTTGATTTTCTTCTTTTAGATCCCTCCTCCCTGTATAGTTCACTGCCGGATTCATCATACTGTAAGTAGTTGAGTGACAGTTTTCTGCACAGTCAGACCAAGGTAATTAAAAATGAGAATTTCAGCACCTTCTTGGGTAAGTAATTCATACTTGTCCTCCATATACTATCGAAAACATTTCAACCACTACAATTTGTTTTTCAACATGCCGTCACAGGTTTTTTTTCCAGCCAATCCATCATATGTAGCTGAAATATAGTTCTCGGAAAATTTGTACATACAATCTTTTGAACTTCAAAATGTATGTGGCATGCTTCAACAACATATAAGTTATTTAGTTACTCCGTCCGTCCCATATTATAAGTCACCTTTTCCATTTGCACTTGCATTAAGAAATAAGGTCTTATTTAATTAGTTGTAGATTTCCAAGGTTAGGCAAAGTAAATATATTTTCAAGATTAATTAATTAATCAATAAGGGTATAATGGGTAAAATATGGTATTTATGCATTAACTTTATAAAATGACATATATTGTGGTCCAACTATTTTTAGAAAGGGGTGACTTATAATATGGGACTGAGGTAGTATATGATGTAAAAAGAGAGCAGGGGCGCAAACTCTTAAACTGAATGAGCTAGTACCTGGGATTCAGTAGTTACCAAGATATTGATTTTTGAATCATGCATATATCATGACCTTTGAAAAATATTATAACAAGTAAAGCAATACATGCTACAAGTCATTCCAATGTTGCAAAGAAAATCATGGGCAAATTCAGCAAGTGCTATAAGTTCCAGAAACAAAACATTATGCATGACATTGCCACTGATAAACATAAGACAAGAAGATCAATGAAAGAGTTATGGAGAAAAATCTTACCTATTCATGCTTGTTCCTTTGTCATCAAGAAGCGGTAATAGAGCTGTCTTTGTGGAGAAGTGCCAAGTCAATGGAACTGGACGCTTGCTTGATGTTACCAACTCCGTCCTACCATGAATCTTGAAAGATTGTCAAATTAGAGAAGTGAATACACGATCCGTTCCTTCTTGTCATTAGATTAAGGGGGTGTTTGAATTAGCTTTTTTTAAAGTAGCTTATAAGCTAAAAGTCATAAGATGGTCATACCCAGCTTGTGGTTTTTAGCTTATTTTTGTAACTTTTGGCCTAAAAGTAGGTGCTTATAAGCATTTTTTGTCTTTCCCAATTTCTTATTCCTAAAGCCAAAAGCTACTTAAAATAAGCCAATCGAAACACCCTCTAACTTTCATTATGAGGACAAATTCATATGTTTAGCTTCTACTACTATAAATGAAGAAGATAAAGATACTCCAGCCCAAACGAACTTCAATCTGAATAGTACAACTTGGAGACAGCAACAAAATTAAAGGACCAGAGAAGCATTTAACAGATAGGCTTCATTGCATATATAAGCAATAGATATAGATGAATATAACTTTTGGTACAATCGGAATTTGTTCACTGCAATACCTGACCAATCCATCCAGCCAACTCATCTGGATTAGCAACAGTTGCTGAAAGACATATAAGTTGAACTTCCTTTGGGCAATAAATAACCTTAAACAGAGAAAGGGGATATAAATATAAAAATTGGTACAGAGACTGCTGACAAATTGAGATGTAAAGAACTTGCATATTCAAAAGACACATACTATTTCTTCCCAAACAGTACCCCGTGATATGTCACTTAAATAGTGAACCTCGTCCAAAACAATTACATCAACATGAAGAAGACCACCATCTGAGGAAGCAATCCCTACGCTGCAGAGTGAAGTGTAATGCCGTAGTAAATTTAGGAATGAATAAAAAAAAGTAAATAAGTAGAAGAAAAGTCTGACAGTTCCTTCATCCTTCAAACTCTTTTTTCCAACTTTTAAGCGAAGCCATGCTTTCTTTGTTGACTGCTTGCTTAGAAGACATATTGCACAAATTCTAAATCTAGAACTCACTAACAGTTTTATAGATACATAGCCAACTTTGTTGGAGTCTTTGAAATTTCTATACAATAAAGCTAAACCAGATTGTCACATGCAGAAAGCTTTTTCTCTTTTCAAGCAATCAGCATGCTATTAAACTCAGTTTCTAGTAACTAAAATGCAACAGTATATAAACCCATTGAAATGTACCTCTGGTATAGCATATTGCGCAAAATCTCAGTTGTCATAATTAAAATCTGAGCATCTCTATTAACAGCTGAATCTCCAGTGAGAAGCCCCACATTACTTTCACCAAATGTCTCACTGTTACGTACCACAAAATAAACATAAATACTCTATAGTGGGAAACATGATAAATTTTGACAACAGGCAAATCATATAAAACATGATATAGCAGAAGATAGGGAGTATATTTAGAAATAGAAACATCCGCACCAAAATTCTCGAAATTTCTGATTAGATAAAGCCTTCAGAGGAGTAGTATAGAATAGTCTCCTTCCTCTTGCTACTGTAGCAACAGCAGCAGCTTCAGCAATCAAAGTTTTGCCGCTACTTGTAGGCGCAGATACCACAACAGACGAACCTCTCAAAAAAGCTTGAATCGACAATCTCTTCAAAATTTCGCACAAAATATCAACATATCTAGAAAATAAAAATAAAATTGATTATGTCTACTTTCAGCAAGGAAAAAAATAAAACAAAAACTAACCTGAAATTTGTCAATTCGAAAAGTGTAAATAGAAGCAAGTTCATTCACATCAATAATTCCATCACCGAACTCTCTAACTTCATTCCTCAGCTTCTCCACTCTCTGCCTTCTCGATTCCTCAATATTCAACATCTCATCAGTAACGGAACTTTCCAGTTCATCTTCGCTATCTTCGTCTCCATCCGAAACCTCCGCATAAACCTCGTCGTACTCTTCCGCTGCTTCTTCATCATCGTCATCTTCTTCGTCATCTTCTTCATCTTCATCTTGCGACTCCGCCGGAAAAATTGAGCTCGGAAACTTGTAGAAGATTCTAGATGTAGAAGTGAACGGATTCTTCTGGATTGACTTGACGGAGCAGAATCGTAGAGTTTGTATGTGAAGAAATGGAGATGGAGAGCGACTGGCTATGGAGTTTGAAGGAGAAAGTGAAGCGAAGAGGATAGGGAGTGTGGTCATGGCGGGAGAGAATCGTCAATTGTATAATTTGTATGTGTCTAAAACATGATTTTTAATCCTAAAATTTACGTGCCGTAAAACGGCATCGTATAGAAAAAATCAAGGAACAGTAATCATTTCGAAAACAAACACTAATATTTCAATTTGACACATAAGAGAAAGTGTGAGGGATGTTTCGTGTTTGTAGGCTACTAATGTGTATATTAGGATAATAAAGAACATGTATAATTGAATTAAAAATCAGATTATAAAGACTCGGAATATTTTTCAGTCAATTTTTTATTTATTTTGATAATGAATAAATTAACGTGATCTATTCAAGATAAAATTTTACTGTATATATTATTTGAGGGATGGATATAGTATTTGTGAAGTTGTGGTTAATTCATATATATTTTATCAGGTTAACCTCTTTGTAGAAAATCCTTCTACTTTATATTTGATGAATATGTCAATATCTCAAATGCCAAGAAGTTAAATCATTGCTAGTTAATAGCTATAACTTGCATTAATTACGATTCGAAACTTGCTTCTATTTATAATTACATTCATCTCTTTTGTCTCCATTTCTCTCTCTCCCCTCTCTTTGGAATCCCGCTTGCCTGTCACCTTTTTTTAAGTATCTCTCCCTCGCCTCTCTTTTCTGCTACGCCAGTCTCTCTCTCTTATTTTATACGAACATAAACTGAAAAAAATATGCATAATGTGTATTTATGTTTGTATAAAGTGAAAGAGACTATTATACAAATGCATGCTTCTATGCCCTATACACATATGGAACACTATACAAATACAAATCTCTCTCTTGACAGTTCTCTTTTGTCTATCTCTCTCATTTTATACAAATGCAAATTACACAAAAACAAATGCATAATTTGTGTTTGTATAAAACGATGGAGAGACTCGATATACAAATACAATCATTGATACATTCACATCCAGTTACACATTACAATTATCTAATGATATAAAAATACAATTCACCTCTCTCCACTCTCTGTTATCTCTCCTCCCTCTCCAGTCTCACCTGCCTCTCTCCTTCCTTTTTTAATCTCACCCGTTTTCCTCATCCATCTAATATAGTTACATATTAACACGTCTAAATATAAATAGATTAAACAAATTAAAAAGATAGCATTAAATTTTGTCACCTCAGAGTAAAACGATTGATTTTGACAATTGTTGGTTTACAAAAAATAATCTACGCAGCCTTTAACGCTTACCCATCGATAGGCGGACCAATAAAAAAAAAGAAAAAATCCAGTCTAATATTTTGAGCTTGTTTATTTCGTAAAAGGGCCACTTTATATATTTATATGGTGCATGAATAATAAGAAAAAAATACTGAAATAATTAATAAAAATCTAACGAGCACATCATTATATAGTATAGTTACTAGGGTGTTTTTGGTATATAAAAATTATTAAATTTATGTAAATTCTTAGTTAATAAATTAGAAAGAATATCTTATTAATGATTGTGATATTCAGGTTAATTTTTATACACTGTAATTAATTTTAATTTCTACGAGACGTATATCACTTCCTATAAGCAATATATAGCAAATAGCTCTTTTCATCAAAGTAAGACTTAAAAATATATATATTCTTTTTTCTTTTTGAATTATATAAATCGAAATCTATTTTCTTTTTGATAAAGAACGAAATATAACTAATAATATTTTATTTATTTAAACAAAATATTTTATATTTGACTTAACTATAATAAATGGAATAAAAAATTAACTCACATTTTAAAAATTAAAACTAGAATTAAAAACGAAGAAAGAAACAACTCATGGGACATTCGAAGTGTTAATTGAAAAACATAATAAAAAAAGAGAATTAAGATAAATATAAAAACAACTTATGGGACATTCGAATAGTCAGATTCTTCCTCCTCCTTTTTTTTCTTTAAGAGGAAATTTTGTGTTTAGTCCCTCAAATATAGATATATTTGGATTTTAATCCTTTTATTTTTTAAATTAAATATAATTAACCTTCAACTAATTAATATATCTACTTTTAATCTTTTCAAGCCTTAAATTCTCACAAATTCTTATTTTTATTTTTTTATATATATGTTAGGTATTCAACTTCTTGATTATGGTGTTCCTTTGGTTATCGGTACCTCTATTCTTGTTTGTATGAAATTGATCACTGTATATTGGAATGCGATTACTATAGATTTTTAGAATATGATTATTATAGATTTTCAATTTGTGAAGAACTTTTTTCTCCCGTTCTCATTTAAAATTCTTTTGAAGTTATGAGGTTTACAAAGTATCACTCCATAGCTAAAGGACAACTCAAGATTTGAAGAGTCTGGATGTACCAATAATATTTAAGCATGAGCGAAGCAAAATTTTGTTTGTATGAAATTGATCATTGTATATTAGAATTTGATTACTATAGATTTTTATGATGTGATTACTGTAGATTTTCAATTTGTGAAGAACTCTTTTTTTTTTGTTCACACTTAAAATTCTTTCGAAGTTATGAGGTTTACAAAGTATCACATCATAGCTAGAGGCCAACTCAAAATTCGAAGAGTTTGGATGTATCAATTGTTGGGTATGTAGCAAGAATTGATGGGAAATAGAGGGAAGGAGAGGAATTTGAAAGGTTTAGAACTTGAAAGGTTGGGAACTTGAAAAGTCCTCTAATGCTTTATTGAAAAAGGCAATAGTCCCTCATCGGTAATGGAAAGGAAAATACGAGAGTTTAAATAAATAAACACTCCTATTAATTGTTAAAAGGGTTGGAAAGAGGGACCCCCCTCGCGCCGTCGGCTTCGGCTTATAATTTTTTGGACAAAATTTATTTTAATTATTTATTAATTAATTTTAAATGGCCAAAAATTATTTTCAATAAATTAGTTGATAACAGAATTTAACCGAAATGTTTTCAACTTTTTAGTTAACCCGACTCGACTCGGATCCGTGCGAGTGACCCGTTTTAAATTCCGTTATATTCAAAATTTCCCGCCATAACTGTTCCGAAAGGTTGCAACTTTCAGGAACAGTCAATACCATTTGAAAGTTTGCAACCTTTCATTAATGGTCGTGTTAATTCTGAAAGGGTTGCAACCTTTCAGAATATATTCTTATTGCCTATAAATACCATACAGTCTTCAGAATATTTCTAACGAATTTTTTCTGATCTTCCTTCTTCTTAAAAACATATATTTCTTCGTGTACTTTCCTGCTGTGGATTGATTCGCTGACAGTAGAGTTTTTCGTATCTATACTCTACTGATTAAAATCATTTTACCCTGGGAGGTTATATTCCAAATCAAACCTCGGATACTAGAGGGGAATAATTTCCTTAAGGGGACACTGTGAATTCAGTGGACTTGATTTTCTTCCTAAATTTTCAATAAGAGTATTCCAGATTCTGGTACGTTTTTACAGATTAAATTATTTTTTACAAATAAATTTTTGTTCATCTTATTTACTGGTTATAAAAAATCTCAGTTATTTTGTGTTTCTGAATGATTTATTAGAACCAGTAATTTCTGATTTTATAACACAGATTAGAAACATCAATAATATTTAAGCGTGGGGAAAGCAAATTTTTTAAGTTGATCAGGATCGAACGTGAGTTTGCAAGGAAGTATTTCCTCACTTCTACTAGCAGACCAAGAACAATTGAATGTTCATTTTTTTCTCAAGATAGATTTATATATATACACATGATTTTTTTCGAAGTTAACGGGTGCACGTGCACCCCACCTTTACATGTGGATTCACCCCTGTCCATAGCTCTTCTTGCCTGAATCGCTAACCAAATAATAAAAAAGTTTTTTTATTTGTTTCATCAAACCATATGATCGGTTTCTACAATAGCGACGTATAAATTAGTTTCTCAATGATAGAAAAAAGACAGTTATTTCTCGACGGTAAGATGAATTTGTTGAAATCGTATTTGCTACTCCAAATTTTAAGATGATAAAATATTACTATAATAAAGAAGCAAAAGTATGTATATACTCTAATATATGAGCTAAAAGTTAAATTTACCAATAATTAAAGGACTAAACATGTAAATATGCTTATTTCTATTTTTAACTAAATAATATAATAAAATTTATCACTTTCCTCCTTCCCTCACCATTTTAGCACCTCACCAAACTCTCTCCTCTTTGCTTTTTTTTTCTTTTGACAGATTCACTCAATACAGATCGAAAAATGGCTCTATCAACAAGCCGAGCCATTAACCACATCATGAAGCCGTTATCGGCGGCGGTGTGCGCCACACGCCGCCTATCATCGGACTCCACCGCCACAATCACCGTGGAGACAAGTCTACCTTTCACCAGCCACAACGTCGATCCTCCTTCCCGCTCCGTCGAAACAAGCCCTATGGAACTCATGACTTTCTTCAAGGACATGACGGAGATGCGTCGGATGGAGATCGCTGCTGATTCTCTTTACAAAGCGAAACTCATCCGTGGATTTTGCCATCTGTATGATGGACAGGAAGCTGTTGCTGTTGGTATGGAAGCTGCAATTACCAAAAAGGACTGTATTATTACTGCTTATAGAGATCATTGTATCTTCCTCGGCCGTGGTGGAACGTTAGTGGAGTCGTTTGCGGAGCTTATGGGAAGGCGAGATGGTTGTTCGAGAGGTAAAGGTGGTTCGATGCATTTTTATAAGAAGGAAAGTGGATTTTATGGAGGTCATGGTATTGTTGGTGCTCAGGTTCCTTTAGGGATTGGATTGGCATTTGCACAGAAGTATAAAAAAGAGGATTATGTTACTTTTGCCATGTATGGTGATGGTGCTGCTAATCAAGGGCAATTGTTTGAGGCTTTGAATATGGCTGCATTATGGGATCTTCCTGCAATTCTTGTTTGCGAGAATAACCACTGTAAGAAACGGAATTCTCTTTCAATTAGTAGTAGTAATACTTAAAAAGTCTAAGTTTTTATAATTATTTTAAGTAACAATACACATTTGATTGATAAGTATACTTGCTTCCATAAGTTCTTGCCTTCATAGTCAAAATTGTGTATATGTTGCGAGTGTTCCGAGTCTTTTTCTGTAATAATCTGATCGATAGAATGTCCCTATAGCTAATGACTTACAAATTATAGACCAGAATTGGCATTTGATATTGAAAAAAGTTAAGATTCATTGCCTTCTTTTTGTTAAGTATGTAATGCGTTGTCACTTCGAATGCTGTTTTGCTGATGTAGATGGAATGGGGACAGCAGAATGGAGGGCTGCAAAAAGTCCAGCTTATTACAAGAGAGGAGATTATGTTCCTGGTCTGAGGGTAATGTGCATCTCCTTTTTGTTGAAGCTTATAGGGAAGAATTAGATGATCTTGATTTGTTTTCTCTTTTATTTTGGAAGCTGATAGTTAGGTGAATGTGCTAGTAATAGTGCATAAGTCAAGTAAACATTTGTTATTAAATCTAATAAACTAAAATTGAGTTTCTGACACCCCTTAAGCATGCCCCAGGTTAAATGTAAATCCTTAAATATCCATGTCAATAAAAGACATCAATATTGTTTTCCAAAATTAACAACTTTCATCCTTCTTATATTCGAAGTTAGAAAACTGAGGAAACTCAAATTTCAGGTGACCTGCACCCGTCTCAATCAGACTTCGAATCAAATGAAACTCGTTTTGACATCCTTTCACCATTAAATAATCTCTTTCTGAAGCCACGCTTGTCTGCCATCTTGCATAGTCGAGACCATGTATTAAAGTTTAATCTTTTCAAGTTTATAGTTATAGAGGAGTTGTCAATTTGTCGTAAATAATGGTGATTGCTTTATGATAAACTTGTTCTTGCTTTGCATTAGTTTTGGACTTTCAGACGACTGAACCAGTGGATCCATCAGTTTTCAAGTCAGTAGGAGACAACAAATGTAGTGTCAATAATGACAGTTTCATACTAATGCTTAGGGTCCTCCATCTTTCCTTAGGAACTTCTGTTCTATTTAAACTTCTAGCTGATGATATAAAAAATGTCATTAAACATATCCAAATTCTGCACTCATCTTTATACTCGGGACAGAGCAGTTTATTTCTCGATTAGGCGTTGAAAAAACCTTCTTTATCACTGTCTTTGCTTAGAACAACTTCACAGATCGAAATCAACCCATCGTGACTTAAACCTTACGTCAATTGGTAAGTGGAAATCACACAAGAGCAAGAAACGAAGGCAGGAAGGAGTCTCAAAGTACGAAAAGACGTCCACTTGTTTTTCTAGATGATGATTGGTTAGCAGAATAACAAAGAAGTTTTGGGAATTGAGGTGGCTCTAATCCCACGTGTAACTCACGTGGTGGCTCTAATCCCATGTGTAACTCACGTGTTTTCTAGGTTCTGTTAATTTTTCTAAACTTTTTTTGATGGATAGATGAAAGCTGTGAATTTTGGAAGATAATAGGGATTTTTTTGTTCACATGGATATTTTAAGGATGTACCTGAACTTGTGGGGATACTTAGGGCTGTTTTCGGTCACAGACTCTCGTAAGCCTGTTTTAACTATAGTATCTTTCCATTCTGAATTAAAGGTAGCTTACAACTATTATTCCTTGCCCTTGCCCTTGCCCATTAAGCTCCTGCTTTTGGTGCATTGTCTAAGGATTCTGCATACTTGAGCAAGCAAAAGAATTAATTCCTAGAATTCTTGAAGATAGGTTTTTCATTGTGGCCAAGACATGTAACTCCAGAAAACAATGTATTTCCACTGAATTAAGTGAAAATAACATTGCAAATACTAGAGAAGTCTCGGTCTTCAAAAATACCAAAGAAGTCTCCTGAAAATATACATAAGTTGTTTTGACTTGTCTAAAAGGAAAAGAAAAGAGGGATGCAGTGCTGCACGAGCATGGCACACATCTAGGAGACCTAGAATGTCTAGGTGTGTATGATGCACATGTTATATTTACCTAGATGGTCCTTCTACTACGATCAAGGCAGTGCTAGATTATTGTAGAAGATTGTATTAGTTTTACCGCGGGCAGGCCTAGCAAGAAAAGGAGAAGACGGAAAAAACAAAAAGAGAGAGCTTCTCCTGCCACAAAAATGGAGCAAAAATAGAGATTATTATAAAGGATCAATTATTAAGTTTCACTTAGTGATGTAGGAAATAAAATATTGATGTTTTGTGACTCGTGTTCTTTTGTTTTCCTTGTGTTAAACAGGTAGATGGTATGGATGTCTTTGCCGTTAAACAAGCATGCGCATTTGCTAAGCAACACGCCCTCAAGAATGGACCAATTGTAAGCACATATCATGCCTTTTCCCTTCTCTTTCTCTTTTCTGGTAAGGCACATATCATGCCTCGTTCCAGATTAATTTTCATTTGTAGTTGGCAGTAGTTTCTTTTGTTATGTAATTTCTTATTTGTACATGCCTTGTATGCTGTAAAACATAATGTTTTAGATGCCTCATGTCAATTATGTTCTCCAATAATTTTATAGAAACTGTTAAAGGATAGTGAGCTTTGGCCTAGAAATATTGACAGGAGGAAAGAAGAGAAGAAATAAAAGTGATACTAGGATGAAATTGCAACTGTCGTTACTATTATCTAAATATTTGTCCTTATTTATCTTTTGTATGATTGTTTAATAGAATCAACAAGTACATTATGATGAATTTTTCTACATAAGACGAATTTCTGGAATTTTTAATTGGTAGCAATTATGTTAACATTTTAATGTTCTTTCAATCTGGTTCAGATTCTTGAAATGGACACCTATAGGTACCATGGTCACTCTATGTCTGATCCAGGAAGCACCTACCGCACTCGTGATGAAATTAGTGGTGTTAGACAGGTCAATACATCTTAGACTTTCTAATACATCTAAGCCTGTAAATGCTGCAGAGAAAATCTTAATAAGATTATCATTAACTTAACAGGAACGTGATCCTGTTGAAAGAATCAGGAGCCTCATATTAGCCCATAATATAGCCACTGAGGCAGAGCTGAAGGTAAAGACTACTTTCTAAAGCTTGTACCCAGGGAAACCATGTTTAGTATGGTGTTGATCTTGAAAGGACTGATCAAATCTTTTGTTGGTTTTTGTTCCTTCTCTCCAGGATATTGAGAAAGAAAACAGAAAAGTTGTAGATGAAGCTATTGCTAAAGCAAAGGTGAGGACGGTGCTTTATCTTCTATTCTTTAGTGATTCTAATTATGGTAACTACTTTCTTAGCTGATTAGTAACTGCTTATACTGTATTTCAGGAGAGCCCCATGCCTGACCCTTCTGAGCTCTTCACCAATGTATATGTGAAAGGGTTTGGAGTTGAGGTATGCAATTGTTCCAATTCATTAGTTCATCTGTTTATATTATTTACTGAAGAATGTATTGTCTATAAATTGAGTTATAGTTGCAAATTTTCTTTAGAAAACGTTATATAGAACTTACCAAATCAGTTGCAAGTGAATTCTACCCCCAATCCCCAACATACCAACAAGATGGCGCATAATTTTGTGAAGATTATTATGAATGGAAATCCATCCTTGAAATGTTCAGAAAATATGGTCTGGGCCTAGTATTCTGCTGAGAGCACTTTGACTAGCGGTGGACACATTTATTCGTATAACCATATTTGTCATGTGCTTTAGCATTGCCTGTTCTTTTAGTTCATTGTGTTGTGCCTCTTTATAGTTGCTTAAACAACTAGGGTGACTGGGAGTCTAACTCTCAGATGATCTTCTCTTTTATAAGAGTGGCCCATGGAGTTAAGTTTATAGGGTTGATGCTGTAATTCGTTCATTGAATAAAAAGGAGACCTTGGTAAAAACTAATGACTTCTAAAAAAAAGAATTCCCTGAACCAAGGAAGTATTACTTTGCAAGCACTACGGAGACCAGCTCACATAAAGGGATCAGTTTTTGTGTCAATAGGCGCTTTGGCATTACTTTCCATTTGACAGTATATTGAGAAGGGATAAACTCTTGGTAACCAGAGTAAGCATGCTTGGCTTGAATTTTTTTTAGTCACTGGTCCTTGCCTGGTATTCTTCTGAGACTACTTCCACTAGTGATAAACACATCTATTCATTTAGGTATCCAGAGTACTAAATGAGGTACAGCGACTTGGGAGTTTGACATTTATTCTAAAGTACCCCGTTCTTGTCAAATTACCATTGTGTTGTGCCTCTTCTGTAGCTGGAAACTAAATGAGGTACAGCGAATTGGGAGTTTGACACAATTTTATCTTTTGGAAGAGTTGTCTGTGAGGACCTCAGTAAAACCTTTTGCATTTTTTTTTATAAAATAAATTCCAATAAAGGGAAGAAATACTTTGGTCTTTTTGGAGACTAGCCCAATTGCAGTTATTCTGTCAATAGTTCTTGTTGGCCTTACCATCAAGTTGACAGAATATTGGGAAGGCAAACTCTTGATAACTGTAGTCGTAGCGCAGCATGCTGTGGGCTTGATAATATTTTACTCACTGTTTGTATAGTGTGATACAGTCGGTGGTTAGATTATTCTCACTGCATTCCATTTCTCTGGTAAAATGTTGTGTGTGAGTATTTTAATGGCATGAAGAACACGGCGAGACTAAAGAAGAATGACAAACTATTGGGACTGCTAATCTAAGTTTTATGGTACAAAGAGATAGGAGATGCTTCAAACTTGAAACTCTATGTTTTTGTGGATCAACCATCTAGTTAGTTGAGAGTACCAGTGGAAGTGTGCTGTTTTGCTGTTCGTAGATCTTTAATGTTACAAACTGTTTGATTTTTCATTTGTAATGTTAAGTGTGTATAGTTAGAAGGATGCAGATAGGACAATCTTCAATTAAGCAAGTGCCAAATAGATTTTGTTCTTGAATACCAAGAGATATTTGGAATTTTGTTAAGGTTTGTTTGCACAGTGGATCCAAATCAGATCATGTGGTAGGATCCTTCCATTACTCTCCATACTAGATACTGATAAGGTGGTTGTTGCCTTGAGCAGACTTTTATTAATTACTTATGAAAGCAGTTGAGATGATATTGTAGCAATATTTTAATTTTATTACATGAGGCTATCTAACAATAAAATCACAGGAACCTTTTCCTTTATTAATTAGTCTATTAACTATAAGAAGTTATCTAAGCTTTTTCCTGTGAGACTCCGTCCCGTCTCGTCCAGCTACATAAATAGCAGCTAGTTCCTTCTACTATGCTTCATTTGGTCAAATCTCAGATGTTAGCTTTAGTGTTCTGTAATTCTTTTAGCTTAGTGATTGCAGTAGCTTGTTGCATGATCACTTAAGTGATTTTTATTGTATTCCCTTGGAATGTATTCAAAGCATTTATATGGCATCTCAACTCCTAATCATCCACTTGAAGCTAATTGCTTACTCAATCCATTTTGCCGGACATAGTTGTTCCCACTCCCTAATAATACACGCGATTCAGTGTATTTCTGGGTGAAATACTGTTGGTATAGAATGTTAGATGGCTTCAATTGATCAGTGTGTGTTATTTTTCAGGCCTATGGAGCAGATAGGAAGGAACTCAGAGCTACACTTCCCTGAGGAGACCATGTTTGCATTTTTTGATCGCCTTTTCATACGCACACGAGATAAAGCTATAAGTACAACAAATAATTATGATGGTAAAATCATTGTGCTTCATCAGGCATAGTAACTGAAATGGTTCGTCTTAGAAGTAGGAAAATTTCACCCTTGTCAATGTTTCGTTTCTCCAACTGTAAACACTCTCCTCGTGTATTTCCCGTTTTCCTCTATTCTTCCATCTTAGATTGTAATAAATTCGAGAGTGTTGTTTTTACATTCATATCACCATTTTACCTCACTACATGAGCCCTGAGGGTTTTGCAAAAACAGTTTCTCTGACTTTCGTGAGGTAGGAAATGAGATAGATGTACACTCTACCTTCCTCATACTTCACTTATTAGTGTAACTTATTAGATTACACTAAGGTATATTGATGTTATCACCATATTCATATTCAAAACTTTTTAAAAAAATTATTGTGTTTATGACTCACAAGTCATGAAAATACTATATATATAGAGTAGGTATGAAAGATACAAATATGGGAATTAGGAGACAAAAATTAGCTGAATGCTAGGGACTAGACACTGGATAAAAAGTGAAAAAAAAAACAACTTTCCCATATCACTTTAAAACTTTTAAGCATTTCAATATATATTCCCCTCGTGGGGCAGCAGCATATTTAAATATAGCCAAACAAAAACCTCTGAACACTGACAGGTATCTATCTGTTCACCAATAAATAACTATACCCATTTCACTCAATTTAAAATATCATTTGCATCACCATTTCATCATCCATCAAAATCTGTGTGCTTAGTAATTTTTTTTTACAATTATATTGGTTTACCTATCTCCGAATGATCTATCGAAAATAACTTATATTTTACTCTCTTATTATTTTTTAAAATTGAACGAGTAAATTAAAACGAAGAGAGTATTGTGTTATCCACAACTCTGCTTCTCACAGTTTGTAAAAAAAAAAAAAAAAGGTAAGGTAATGACACATGTACAGAGAATCCTATGCTAACTCACTATTCTATCAATTGCTCTTCTCCAAAACCCAATTCACCGACCCATCATTTTCCTGTGTACTCTGTTTGTAATTTGGTTCTGCTCAGGTTTCCAATAAAAAGAGTTTATGAAGGATTATGTCCACCTAACACATTATCTTTAGCGGTCGTCGTGTATTCGTATGTGTACAAATTACGTAATGTCTGATAGTTAGATACGAGAAAAATTTATATATTATCTTATATCTTATATAAGAGTAGAAGATGAATATATGAACAATTAATATTTGTATAACTAAGATAAGAGAACTTCATGTTACATCCAGAAAAAGAATTAATAAATCTTATTATAAGTTTTTTAGTTTTCATTTTAGAATTATGTAATTAAGAAACTCTTGCATTTTAAAAGGTTTTTTTTTTTTTGCTATATTATATTAACTCATATTTCTTTTTTTAGTTGGTGAAATCGTAAAATTATATAGTTTTATCAGAAAAGAACTGTGTACAACACATTTATTTAGTTATTTATTTGATTTCTTCAAGATATTTTCCACTACTTAACATTGATATAAGTTATGTGGTGTTACATGTATATGAGATATTAATAAGTTATATAATGAGATATATTTAAACATGTAAAGATATTTATAAGGATTTCGTATTCATAGGACCTCAAATAATCAGACAATTATTGTGAGTGAAAATACCGTGAAATAAAAGAATTGATCTATGAGACTTCTCATAAGATTTGAATAATTCTCTTTTTTTAAAAATTAATTTTCTATGGCTTAAATTAAGCCGAAGATCAAATTTAACACGTCTTATTCATTTGATAAAACCAATCAAACGATAAAAATTAATATCAATATAATTAATCTTTTAACGTTACTAATATACAATATATTCTATACATGACCTAACTTCGTGCCTAGATATACGACCAAGCAAAGTGACTGACTTTTATCTATTTTTATTATATTCTTTTTTTAGTTGATAAATTTTGAAATAGTGAAAAATTTCAAACTATTTCATATGCCCCCATGTTGATTAATTAATATTATTATTATGATTAGTTAAAATAATTCGTTAAACAATGTCTTGAACATAACAAAACTTATTAAAAGTAGTGGTTATATAATCTAATAATAACATGTTGGTACCCAAAATCTGAAGCAACCTATTATAAAATTATATACCTTCTCTGTAATTCCAACTTCCTCTTTAATTATATAGTATATTTTATTTAATAATATACATAATCGTGCAGTGAAATTTTTTTGCATGTTCAACACAATTAAATATTAGGATTCTTTTTAAAAATAAAAATAGTGATAATTTGAACTGTAATCATCAAACATACTGATAATTATAACATAAATCGAGTGACTTGTCGTAAAATAGTTAATTACTAATATCATAATAAAACAATAGATATGAAATGAGTAGTGAACTATTGTATCAAAATAAATTATTATATTACTAATATAATGCTAATAGTCGTAATATATTATTGATACATACTCAGATAATTTTTTACTCTCACCTTAATTTGATGAAATTATAGTGTTCAAAGAAAATATTATGAAATATCGACTTCAATTTTATTTTATTTTATTTTTGAGTATTTTAGTAGTGTAATAGAAAGTTCTAGTTGTTGAATAAATAAATTGATAAATTAATAAATATAGATCTAGTAAAACTAGATTTAGAGGTGGGCATGTCTCTTTATTATTTTATTAAATAGAAAAAAGAGGATCCACCTAAAAAAAAACATCTAGACAAAATAAGGTGGATATATTTGTCAAAAAGGGAAATTAATAATTACTACAATATGCTAAATAAATGTGTGACATGTTTCAATTTTGGTCCTTTAGTTATGGGTATTGAAATTTAAAGGTCTATTTATTCTCATATATATTGTCCAAATAATATGAGCATTTGATTTTTTTTTTGTTTCCTCTTATTTCCCTAAGTTTTAGAGGTGGAGTCCTAAATTCTAGCAAGGAAACTAAATTATTTTTTTTCCCTTTTATATATTTTCAACAAACAGATTCAGATAAATTCAATTTCAATAAAAAATATAAAATCAATAAACAATGATATTACAATATTATTTGTAAAAATAATTTCTTTTATACAAAGTTTTAAAGGTTTTGTTTTCTTTCTTTTATCTCATATTACTTTTCTTTTTTTTAAAAAAAAAATATTTTAAGTCTTGCATCATGTGTTAATTATTAAAACATGTACTCCATTATCAGACTTGAAAATGGTCACAAGAACACCGTCCACATATCCATCTACCAAAAATATGGAGTATACTACTTATTTTATCGCAATATTCTCTCCGTTTAAAAAAAAATGATCTCTTTTCAATTTAATTTTAATTTTTCTCATAACATGTTTAACGTCACAAGATCACAGGATAATTTTATATATTTAATCTAACTTTAATTTAGAACCACAAGATTCAAAAATCTTTTTTCTTAAAGTTAAGGAGGTAATAGTATTTACTATTTAGTTAGACAAGAAATAAATAAATATTGTTTAACACAAAATTAAATAATATCATTACCACAAGAGAAAAAAAATGTCGTAATTACAACTATATATGTGTTGTAATATTTTGTAAACCAATATAATTTGGGGTAAAACAAAAAGTTATTTAGAATATAAAAATATATATCCTTTTAACAATATATTATGATAAAGAAATATTATGTATAACATTAATTCGAATTAAAACAATCCTACCAAATATACCTAAAATGAAAAAAGAAAAAGTCCGATAAACAAAGCATTACATGTAAATTCAGAAAAAGATCTACGCTTTAAAAAATGTGATTTAGATGACTTATTTTAACGCAAATAACAATATGAGTGATTGTTTTTACGAAGAAAAATACTTTATACTCTAATAAGATTTACGTTTTAAAAATGTGATTTAGATAACTTATTTTGATGCAAATAATATTAAGATTCAAAAGAGAAATACACCATACGCCATACTCCAAAGAAAATCTACATCTCAAAAGATGTGATATAGATTGTTTATCGTAATCCAAATATTAATAATTATTTCACGTTTAAAAAAATTAAATTACAAAATAAAAAAATCGAACTCTCAAATATTAAAGTGTATGATGTCAACATCAAATTACAACTCACTTTATTCATTTCCAGCTGTCATCCAGCTGGTCCTCTAAGTTTCCTATATTCTTTTCTTTTCTTCCCCACTCTCTCCACTCTCCAATTTTTATTTAATTTTTCATAATTGTTCCATAATTACATAATGAAATATTAATATTTTTACTTTTTAGCCAGCCAGCTAAAATAATTTCACTCACCCAGTCTTAATAATTTGTACCTATTTTAGTTTATTATAAAATTATAATTGCAAGTTTACTGAATTGTTGTGTAGGAAAAAAAAGTCTTTTTAATATAATACGCATTAAATTATTCTAATTTTATTTTTATTATTAATCATAGAAATTCACAATAAAATTAAATATATAGAGTACTTGAACTTTATGAGTATATATCGTAATATTAGTTTTATATAATAATCAATAGAAACAATTCTAATATAAGATATATAATCAATAGTTACAAAAGTTATTTTGGTTTATTGAATTGTTGTGTAGTGTAAAAATCTAATTCATATAATACACATCAAATATTCTGATTTTATTTTTATTATGAGAAAAATAGATATATACGGAGGAATTGAAGTTTATTAATTTTTGCCAAAATTTTAATTTAATATTATAATAATAAGATTATATAATCAATAAAAACAATTCTGATATAAGATTCTATTAAAACTTAAGTTTCAATTATACACATTAAGTGTTGGCCCGTTTAATTTAAATATTATGAGTTATTATTTGCTAAAAAGGAATAATTTGACGTGCTTATGATATAAGACTATAAGTTACGTATTTTTCTTTTATTTGTGCAAAATTAATAATAATAATAATAATAATGACAACGAAAGTTATAAATGTAATTTAATAAATTCTAATAATAATAATAATAACTAAGACGTGTTATCCACATAAAGAATGTATGGCAGCCAAATTAGTTTGAAAAATTAGGCAAGTCAAGAATCTATTAATTCACAAACAAGTAAACACAAAAAAATAACCTTTTTTACAAAATTAGAGGTTTGAATTATATATATATATATATATATATATATATATATATATATATATATATATATATATATATATATATATATATATATATATATATATATATATATATATAAAATTTTATCATCACATAAAACTACACAATTATAATTTTTTAAAAAAATCTATAAAAAAAAATTACATTAAAAATTTATGGCAAAAGATTGAGCAAATAATAAAATATAATTACTAGATATTAAATACTAACAAATCAAAGAAAATACTGATTACATTAAATTAATCGCCATATAAAATCAAAATTTTCATTATAACAATAATAATAAAATCTAACAATAAATTTAATAATTCAGCATAATATTAAATAACAATTAAAAAAACATTATTATATTTAAATTAAGAAGGTAATAATCATTCAAAACAAGTTGTAAGGCATAAAAATCGTTTGGTACACGAAATAAAATGAAAACCTAAATAAATTTTAATTAATTTATATTACATTTAACTAATAATATAAAAATTAATCATACGAAAATTTTATTAGAAATTTTTTTTTCATTCCACCTCTTACCGCGAAGAAAATCAATAATTACGATACAATTTAATCCGCGATCTATTCAATAGAATCACACGCATTTTAATTGCGAGTGTAAATAAAATCCCATGCCTTTTATAAATAATTAGATTTTGATAATCATAAAATCTTGTAACTTTTTTATTTTTCTTCTGTCCGTTTTCTAACCATATTTATGGTAATTAATTAATTATTGCTGATTCTTTAAGTAATAATTAGTGAGTTTTTTGGTCTAATTATCCCATTGTTAAACTAATCTGAATGTTCAAAAATTTGTATATATTTAGTAATTAATTCACCTTTCCTATTCCAGAACTCTCTTCACCTTCTTCTTCTTCTTCTTCTTCATCACTCACTGTAATGCGAGCTTGATAAAAGAGAAAAAAACTGAATATTTTCTCGAGAAAAACCCAAAAACCCAGATGAAAATGGGTTGTTTTGGGTTTGATTTTTCTAATTTTCAATCGATTACAGTGTTTTTTTTGTTATTGATGCTTGGGTTATCGTTTTCCCCAAATGGGTGTCTTGGGATTCGAAGTTTTCCTGAAGAAAGACGGTTTATAGAGGCGCCGGAGTATAGAAACGGCGTTCAATGTCCGGTGACGGCGGAAACTCAAGATATGGTTCATATAGCGATGACGCTTGATTCAGAATATCTCAGAGGATCTATGGCGGCTGTGCACTCTGTTCTCCGCCATTCATCTTGCCCTGAACATATCTTCTTCCATTTCATTGCGGCTGAGTTTGACCCATCGAGTCCACGAGTTTTAACCCAGTTAGTCCGATCTATCTTCCCGTCACTCGACTTCAATGTTTATATATTCAGAGAAGATACAGTTCTAAATCTCATTTCATCTTCGATCCGTCACGCACTTGAAAACCCATTGAACTACGCTCGGAATTACCTCGGTGATATGCTTGACCCATCTGTAACCCGAGTTATCTACCTCGATTCCGATATCGTCCTTGTCGACGATATCGAAAAGCTATGGAAAACCCCTCTTTCCGGTTCCAGAATCATCGGAGCACCGGAATACTGCCATGCAAATTTCACAAAATACTTCACCGATTCCTTCTGGTCTGACCCGGATTTACCTCAAGTGTTCGGGTCACGAAACCCATGTTACTTCAACACCGGCGTAATGGTAATGGATTTGCAGAAATGGAGAGAAGGTAACTACCGGAAAAAGATAGAGAAATGGATGGAGTTACAGAGACAACGGCGAATCTACGAACTGGGTTCCTTGCCGCCGTTTCTGCTAGTTTTTGGTGGGCTCGTCGAGCCCATTAATCACCGGTGGAATCAACATGGGCTCGGCGGCGACAATGTAATGGGCTCATGTAGATCATTACATCCAGGCCCAGTAAGCTTGTTACATTGGTCCGGTAAAGGAAAACCATGGGCCAGGCTTGATGAAAAAAGGCCTTGTCCATTGGATTATCTTTGGGAGCCTTATGATTTGTATAAGCCCAAGCCCAAATCAAGGCCCAATTATCAAAGGAGTAAAATGAGACTTTATCAATATAATAATTTGGATTTTTCAACTAGTAATATTCTTTTTGGTTACTCCAATTATTTCATTTGATTCTTTTTTTTCTTTTTTTTGACAAGGTTGATTTAAGTGATTCTTTTAATAGCCTTGTATATGATTAGTTGGAAAAAAAAAAAAAGGAAAAGAGAAGAGTGATAGTGAAAAATTAATGTGATTTGTTTAGAGATTAAAGTTGATTACACGAAATTTTATTACCATAGTTCCATTGGAACAATTTTTGAGATGATTTTAGTTTGTTGTATTTTAGGGATCGGGCCGTGTTTGATATTTGTATTGAGTTGAACTAAATTTGAATTCACTTGTGAAGTCTCGAAAAAAAGAAGTTTTTACATATCATTCTATTACAATCTTGATTTGTTATAGGTTAATATGTAGCTAGACTAGATTGTGCTGTGATAGTGAGACTGTTTCATCTTGATCAAAATTTTGTAGGTTCGAGTTTTGAGTACAAAGAAATTAATCTGTAATTTAGATATAATTGAAGTTCATATGTAGAAATTAAAAAAAAAATTAGCTAAACAAAATTTATTAATATTTGAAATATGTTCAACTAGTCATTGGAATATTGACTAATTAATAATTAGCATAATCTTAGCATCTCTATATTTCAGCCAAACCAAGAGTATTTGTTGAGTTTGAATTACGCGTATCTCTACTAATTTATGGTGTAAATTTTTGCTTCTTTCGTGGCTATTTACTTGTTCATTTTAGATTTGTTCGTGTTTTAAGAAATAATGACGAATATAAATATTTGATTAGAATATTCATATTAATTAACATATGCCTTGAAAAATAATTTAAAAAATAAGGAATTGTTATTAAGAGTACTAAAATATAAAAAATAATTAGTTTTTTTTTTAATATGTTAAAAGTCACAAGTAAAAATAATTCAATCTATCAAAAAATAAGGAAAATTTACTAAGTTACTCTATTTGTTCACAATTTTACTTGTCTACTTTAAATTTTATGTCGCTTAAAAAATGATTGATATGTGTGATTTTACCATAACGTCCATATTGATTTACATTAAAACATTAGAAAAACAATTCTTTTTTCTCAATACGTTAAAAGTAAATAAATAAAAATAAAAAATTTAAATTATAGACAAATAAAAATGAACGGAGATAATTTTAGGTTGGATTCCGATCTTCCATGACTCATCTAAACTTTATTGGTGTTGTGTTTTATGTTACTTTATCTAAAATACAGGTATCTTAACAACAAAAGCTTATTTAGCTTTTGGTTCTCTTGATTAGGCAATGTTAATAATTGTAGTAGTTGTTTATGTTTCTTCTTTTGTTAAGTCTAAAAATAATTAAATATTGTGATTAGGAACTTTATTTATTTTTAATTAATTATAGAAGAGAATGATTGATTAAGACTAATTAGGGATGTTGACAATGATTTATAACGGCAAAAAGAAAATAATTAAGTGTTAAAAAAGGGAGGTGTCCAACTCATAAGAAGAACTTTAGTTGTTACTTGGCATCAAAGTTGTTTTCAATCAATTTTTCTTATTTGGAGGTTCCTTTACTAGAGAGATATGCTTTAGATATGTAAGAGTTCGAGATTCTAGTTCTTTAAATAATTGAATTTCAAATTGATACGTAGTAATTTGTACATATTGAATAATTTTTGTTAATAGTATGATTAAAATTATTAGATTTAACTAAATTCATAATCGTTCTTGATTGCAATCACATAAATATTTATAAATTAGGGTTTTTTGATATTCTCATTGAAATATGTGAACATACTTCTTATTTCTGACACATTCATTCAAGGTTCGAATATAACTCGTATATATCGTTTTTCTTCTATGTCATGACAAATAAAACATACTTGCGAAGAAAAACATTAAACTATTAAAAATCTCACATGCAGAACATGACAATTATCATAAATTTCTGAATTCTTGCCTTATTTTGTATTTTTTTTTCTTTCTTAAATTTTGTATCGAGTTAAACAAACGGAACATAAATTGGATCAAGGGAGTACTTGCCTTGCTCAACTTGTTCTCCTAACTTAAATTTGTATGCATATGATTTGTGGGGCTCCAAAAAATTTAATGTAAATACCAAAGTATAGCACATGGAAATTAGCTGGAGGCTTCTTTTATTTGGCCTTTTGATGACCATTGACTTCAAATATTGATGTTATACATTATATTTGTTTTAATTTCTATAATGGAAACTAAAAATAAATAAATAAAAAATCGTGCCAAAGATGATGTGCTAATTAGTGTGTGTTTACTTAGTAGCCATCATTTGTATACACACACAAATATGACCAATTCATTAGTTTGGTAGGTTTTATAAATATATCCTTGCCTTACGAGGATTTAATTGGTATTTTTACTTTAGGTAACAGATAAAGAAAATATCGCTATTTTTCTATTGATAATTGATTGAATCAATAAAAAAGAAAAAAAAATAGTATCTTTGTACAGAAAAATTAGATAGCTTTAATGAGAATTTAATATTTATCATTGTTTCTCTTGTTTTTTCTAAAGACGGAGAATGTTTTTTTGACTGAGCTAATTTAATAATAGTAAATAAATAAAATAAAATCATATTATAACATAATTATTTCGTTGATTCGTGGTGAAAAAAAATCTTTATTTTTAATAGTGAGAGTATATGTAATACAACATGATGCAAAAGAAACGTGTCATGTATATTTTCATTGATGCCAAATTTATTTTTGTTGTGAGTTTGATATATTATAATAAGGTTAATGGTGTATTTAGTTTGACGAAAAATATTATTTTGAAAACGTGTGGCATTTTTTATTTATTTTTTGGATACCTCTACTAAAAGGCAAAAATGATTTCCTCAAAATTGTCTTTTCCTTCACAATTGACTCAATTTGTTATAATATCATATCACTATTCCAACCAATATATAGATATTATTATGAATGTCTTGATATTTCGATATTTTATCAAAATACCATATAATTTTCAAAAGTATAAACAATTATTAAATATTTTTTTTATTTCGATTCATATGAGAATGTTTGACTGGAGATAGAGTTTATGGAGAAAACTAAGTGTTCTTTTTAAAATTGTGATCTAAACCAAAGTATAGCTATTTTTATGAACATAATTACCTCATTATAGGTAAAATAAAAAAAATTTAAGTTGATTATTTTATATTAAAAAGTGTAACATTATAAGGTGAATTAAAAAAATCACATAATTTGCGACCGATAGAATATCTTTTTTTAAAAAAAAAAAAAAAAAATTCATACATCCACTAATTATCAAATATATTTTCAGAAAATTCTTTATTTTGTAAAACATATTATATAAAAATATGCTTTCCACACTAATAAACACACAAAGTCTAATTTCTCTTGGATAAAAGATAGCAAGTGTTTTTAAAAATATATATTACTAAGTTTTTTTTTGTTTTTTTTTATGTATAGATTTTTTTTTCTTCCAACTTGTTCATGTGTATGAATTCAAGAGTCCATTATTTTAGTAACACGATTTTGTAATTTCAAAAACATAGATTTAGGAAATCTCTATTTATTGTGTTTCTAACTTTTAAAATCTGATAATAAAAAGAAAAGCACTAGAACTTAAGTATCAACTCCAGAAATATATAAATTTAAATCTATTCAAATTTTAATATAAATATCATACATCGATGAATAATTAAATAAAAAAATTAACGATATTGATATCCTCATGTGAAAGCTTAGAGACTTAGGTAATTGCGTATTACTTAACTTTATTTAATTGCCAATTAAATAAATTTTCAAGTTGACGTATCTTCACATGCTTTTGTATAATTTCAACAAAAATCAAAATTAAATTATTGAGAATATAATATGTTTGCAGGTATCAGATTCGAATAATATAATTGGCATTTATAATGCAATTTGCACTTTGAAAATTATACTCTGATTGTTGGAATGTGAGGTGACCAATAAATTTATAGTGAGGATTTGTCTGTCCTCTGGCTATGTTCTGATTTAATGCTTGTATATAAAAGGGGGCAAATTATCTCGTGTTCACGTAAGGTTCGAAAAAATAATAATTAAAAAGTTATAATGTAAATAATTTATTGAGTATAATTTTGTTGTTGTTTGATATGATATTTAAACTTTTTTTGTTTATTTAATTTTTTTTTATATTTATATTCTTCGATTTTGAATGTATATAAATATAAAACTTCAATTATTATAAAATTAAATAAACAGACACATACGTCTTACGAGTCGAAATTATAGTCACCAGGAACCATTTGACAAAGGCTGGCAAATTTGTTTGATAAAATTAGTACAACACACATGTGATACAATGATAGTTGGCATGACATTATACACCCAAACCTACAACCTCTTTTTTTTTTCTACTAATTAATTGAAATTACCCTAAGCAAACTTTAATTTACTCCAACAATAAATAAAATTATTGGAAAAAAAAATAACCATGTATACTCAACAATAACCACATCAAAAAACATAATCATCCTCCGAGGCTCGTTCTGATTTTTGTAACGTCTTGATCGTTGATCTGAAATAACTTCTGAGATACTTCGTCTGGCAGGGTTGGCTCGGTCGCGAATGCGGCCGGGGAGGCCATTTGGAGACCAGGGTTTTGGCTACTCAGCCCAGACAAAGCCAATGCTTGCACTTTAGAGTCAGTATTATAAAGAAAATGGATCATACCTTTTGGAAAAACAAAAGAATCTCCTGGGCTTAAATTTTGGGTAAATAAGTGATTTGATGTGTTAATAAATCCAACTAAAAGTGAACCCTTTAGTAAAATAGCCACTTCTGAGGCTCTAGGGTGGGAATGAGGGGACACAAGGCTATTGGGACCAATGTCTATTCTTGCCATAGTGAGCCCTTGAGTGTTCATACCTGTAAATTGTAACAATGACAAAATTAGCTCATGAATATATGATTAGACGTTCAATTTGTTTATGTAATTTGACCTGGTCATGAATATATGACTTGCCCAACTTGTTTAAGAACTTCTTCACGCATTGATTTATTTCATGTTTACTCGTCAAATTCAGCCTATATAAAAGTTAGACTAATGTATTGGTCAAAATTGATTTATGAACAACCTTATCAAAATATTTAGGGTGTTTATACGAGTTCGATCCATTCGACCATCTAGTTTACAAAATGTGCACAAATGTATAGATCATGTAAAGTTATACTAAATATACATAAAATATACATATAATATACATACATATACATAAAGCATCCACAACTTCTTCTTTTTTTTGTTAAATATGTTCTAACCTTTCTATAACAACATTTTATTATAATGGCCAAGTCTCTTTTAAAATCGATTTTTCATGTTATGTTTCGTATCGCTACAACAATTTTATAAACTATCTATACAAACGATATTGTTATAGAAAAGTCTGATTGTAAAATCGTAGTAAAGAAAAGATTAGATGATTAAAAAAAATTTATGAAAACAAACAGAAATTAAATCTTGATAAGAGTTGGGGGGTTTACTTTTGACCTATTGTTTAGCCTATGTTGGCCCAACTTATTTCAGTTCAAGTAACTTTTGACCAACACATACATTAACTCGATTCATTTTGATTCAATCAGGTTCAGTTCAACCTGCCCATATAACACCCCTACGCACCTGGCAAATTGAAAATTGTGGTTAGTGTCACATTGAAACCAAATACTAAGCCAATTTTACCAGCCTTGGACAATGCTGATGTTGCAAAATGAGAAATATCTACATTTTGTGGATTGATACATGGCACACCATTATAGAAATTTTCTCTTGTAGCTTTTTTGGTATCAGCCACACAATAATCTTGGAGCGGATCCGGGTCGGATCCAACCAAGCCCAATAAAACAACAAGTACACTCATACTAAGTACTATAGTTCTAGTCTCCATTTTGATTAATTTGAACATCATTAACTAATTAATGACACATATATATAAGTTTTTGTTTGGTAAAAAGATGTATTAATCAACATGTTGTATACTTTGATTAGAGATTGAGTAGCTTAAGAGCATTTAGAGGAGGAAAAAACAAGGCAAAGATATTGATAATGACCAAATTTAGAAAGTTGAGGGACCACAAATGTAAAGTGCAAGGTTTATGTATAGTATAGGTAGGGTGACTTCTCATATCTTGATTTGTCTTTTACACTTTTGTTCCGATGGTTATATTTTATATCATAGTATATTGTGTTGTGTTTTATTGTTTTAATGAGTATAATGCTTAGATAGACACTATCGTTCTTTGTTGTTACATAATGTCACACATCTATAATTTGAATGATAAAACAATAAGAAAACTAGGATACGAGGTAAAACTATTATTTAACTAATGAATAAAGACAAAATGAGAAGAAAATATGAAGGTAACGACGTGATCACACCAAATCGATCGTTACACAATCTGAAACTTTTACCATTCGTTGTACCTGACAATAGATTTAAACGATACAATTTAATAAAATTTAAGTAACAATCAAACAAACATTATACTTAAACTAGCAATACACAATGCGTAATTAGTAGATATTTATATATATATATTTTTTGAAGGGACTTGATGTTTACCATGCAACTAATTCACTTAACTTTTTTTTTTGGGCCATGATAAATAAATGAGAACTTTTAGATCTTTGCTTCTAAGTTAATATATTAGCCCATCTTTAGATAACAGCCCATTTGATAGATAAGAAACTTATAGGAACCTTTACATAATATAGTTGTCACCTCAAAAAAATAACAATTAGTCTGGTGCATTAAGCATCCTGTATTATTGGAACTTGAGGAATAATCATACCTTAAAGGAATGTGATATAAACTTACCCTACTATAAGTATTAGCAGTTATTTTCGATGTTCGAACTCATGACTTATAAGTCATACGAAAATAACTTTATCATTACTCTAAGGCTCGAGCAAATGTATAATAAATGTCACCTATTGGTTCTCATTTCAAAAAGAAAAATGCAAGTTACATGAGGTTATGTTTCAAGATTATTATATTAAGTGATTTTTGGAAAACATGGAACTTAATGGTTTTTTAAACTTAGAACATCTTCATCTTCATGTAACATTTCTATTTGAAAATAAAATAAAATAGTAAGTAACAAAAAATTGTTAAATTTTATCAACTCATACTACCTGAGTTGGTTTGAACTTTACAACTATATTTTGATTTACTATTTTCTTGTACGTAGCAAGAAAGTATAAGAAAATATTTTCTTAGTCTATTCTATAAATTTTATTTCATATGCAGCATATAACCAATGAATAAATCATTATACGATATGTGTACAATCAATGTATATACAGTATACATTTATTATCCAATTGTTATACGTACAATATATATCAACGACGAGTACCATACATTACAAATAGAAAATTGTTATTTGGTTGGCTAATAATGATAAGATATTAAAATGGATTTATAGAGCAATTCTGCATTTTAACTCAAAAATTTCGGCCATTTCGTTTCGGAAATTCCAAATCACAAAAAATTCTTTGAACTATAGCATACGAAAATTGACAGAATCTGCGTTTACTTGCTTTAAGGCTCGTTTGAACTTGAAAATGCCCCTGTTTTTCCCGCGGGTCGAACTGGATACATTGTCAACATCTTACCGGACGTTCATGAAAAATTTTGGTCATTTCATTTTGGAAATTCCGAATCACAAAATTTCATGGACTATAGCATAAAAAACTCGGTAAAATCTGCGTTTACTTGCTTTGGGGCTCGTTTGTACTTGAAAATGCGCTCGTTTTCCCCGCGGGACGAACTTGATACATTGCCAACGTCTTAACGGACATCCATGAAAAATTTAAGCCATTTCATTTCAGAAACTACGGATCACAAAAATTCCATGGACTATGGTACAAGGAAATTGGCAAAATTTGGGTTTACCTGCTTTGGGGCTCATTTGAACTTGAAAATGTGTCCGTTTTCCCACCGAGATAAACTATATATATTGCCAACATCATAACGGACGTCCATAAAAAATTTCGACCATTTCATTTCAGGAATTCCGCATCGCAAAATTTCATGAATTATATCACATCATATATGTCAAAGAACAAGATTAACTAAAAACATCATATATGTCAAGAACAAGGTTAACTAAAAACATTCTCTTTGCTTTATGGCCTTCTTGTAGTAGTGATTTGGGCCCAAAGCAATGCCCACTAAAGTACATATTTCTCCATGGACCTGTTGTACAAAGGCCTGGCCTGTTTGTCCAATAATCTTTAATTTTTTATCCTAAAAAACAGTAATATTAAAAAAATATATTTGGATGTGAATTTAACTTGAAAAACAATTAAAATTTTGTTGAGCTCTTGATGGGTGGGTATTAATATCCTTTATCTCTTTATATGGTTTTGATTTAAAAAAAAAATGTGAGGTAATTATTGAGGTTGAGTTAGAACTTGTATAAATGAGCTAACTTTCTAAGATATTATTTTGACATGTTTTTATCCTTTTGTCTTCAAAGCGGTGTGAGGAGTGAGGAGTGATGACTCTCGTATCGATGGGCATTATAATTTTTGAGTCATCCTCTCCTCATGAACTAGCTTTTGAGATCGAACCAAGGCTCTGAATTCATTTTTTTATATAGTGTTAGAGTCAAGTCCAATCCAATTCATTATTTCACTGGATGTTTGGCTCCAATCTCATATTGTCCATGTTTAAGATATCCAATCCTGACGTGTGGAAAAGTGTTAAGTCTCACATCAGTGATCATTAGGGTTTGTTGTCTCCTAATATGGTGTTTAACAATCCTCACGAGTTAAACTTTTAAGATTGAGTTAGACTCTAAAATTTTTTTTATAATCAATTTTGGGATTTTTTAAAAAAAAAATCACTTAGAAGACCGATCTAAACTAATTAATTTTTTTTTAAAAAAAATTAAACTCACCATAGTTTTCTCCTTTTTAAAAAGTCAGTCCAATAATTGATGTAATTTTAAATTTATCATTTCACATAATTATCAATGAAGTAGAAAATACATAATTGGACAACTACCTGTAAAATGTATGAGATTTCTATTCTCATATTATTTTATTCCTCAATTTTAGTAATCATTCAAATATTTCATTTAGCTTTAGTTATCATATTATTTAGTTGTTGTTACTATTATTTTTTTCCTTGTTTTTTGAATAGTTTTTTCGTTAAATATATATATTTTACACAATTATTTTTTAAATATATTTTATTTGAATAGAGAGTTTTATTGTAATCAACTAAATATGCATTCACATCATCTTCTATAAATCCCGTTGTAAAATTAAATTAACATATTATTTTTGTTATAAAAATATTTGCAATTTATTAAAGAATGATAGCATAAAATTTAACTGTAATTACAAATAAAATGTAAAAAATATTATTTTATTTAAAACAAAGTAGATACAAATTTGTTTGTTTCCTTAATTATATTAATCTCCCTAGATTTTCTTCCTGATTCAATAACTATTAGTAGCATGTATCTTGAACATAGGATAATTTGAACCTCCTTAATATTTATTTGATTTTCATGACAAGATTTTGTATATGTTCTTAAAGTATTTTGTTATAAAGAAGAATCTGATGACTAATTAAAATTTAATCAATTTATAAAGTCACATAAAATTTTAGTGTCTATGATATTGTGAAAAACACTTTCACTTTCTCTAACATTGTTCAACTCTAGTTATAAAAAAGAATCTTATGCCTAAATAAAATTTAATTCAATTTATGAAGTTTCACAAAATTTCAATATCTACGATATCTCGTTTCTCTAACATTGTTCAACTCTAGTCCTAAATAAGAAGGCCCCACATATCCAAAGGTGCCTCTATTATTGATTATTGAATTGTTCTTTGATGAGAGATCTATCATTACTTCTTCACTCAGTGGGCCTTTACTACTTCTCTCTATCTTCTTCCCTCTTTTCTCTTCCTCATGCCCAATCTGATCATTATCTTGTTTCCCTGTCTCTTTCCATCCCCTTTGCATTTTAAACTCTTTTTTGGTAAGACCCTTTTATAATCTTTCTACTTTATTATTGTTAGATTTGTCATCATGTTATTATCACAAAATCTTTTTACTAAGATTTCAACACCAACCCAATAAAGTATTTGGCTTGATGTATCAATCTTTTCTCACTTTTAGTCCTTTTTTCTTGGTAAAGATTGTAACTTTTTTGTGTCTTTAGAAAGAGGGTGCACTTTTTTGTACCTTATTTGTGAGAAATTTTGGCTTAATGTATCAATTTTTTTCTCACTTTTTGTCCTTTTTTCTTGGTAAAGATTGCAACTTTTTTGTGTCTTCAGAAAGAGGGTGTACCTTCTTGTGAGAAATTTTTAGTGTTTTGTCTATCTTGATGATTAAAGTGAGGATCTTTAGCAGTTTTTTGGAAGATCCATAAGCTGACAAATTTTGTTTTTATTTTTGTTTTTCTTTTCAACAACAAAAAAATAAAATAAAATGAAAATAACTGTAAAAGAGCTGTATGGATGGATAATGTCACAAGTAAGACAATAAGGGGGTTGAATAGAAAATAGAGCACATGGGTTGTTACTGTTCATATCTTACTTCATTTTGTTTAATTTGTTTGTTTTCATTGTTGATGTGCTGCTCTATGCTTTGTCTCAGGCAATAAATAATGTGTGTATTGTGTGAAATCTTGTGGTAGCTTTGTGGATTGATGGGTGAATCCATTGTGGAGACTCCTGCTGTTAAGCACAAGGTACAGTTTTTGTGTTGTTTGATTAGTTAGAAGTTATGCTGCTTTGAGTATGTTGTGTTTGTTGGTTAAATGTGTTCTTGGAAAGTTAGATCTTCTCTTTAGTCCTTGTGATTGTATTGCTCAGGGAGTTTCATGTTCATTGATGTCTGTCATCAGCTGTTGTTTCTTGCACTTTGATTATTGTGTTGTTTTGTTGAAGTTAGGTTTCTTTTTTCAGCATACTTTGACAGTATCTCTGTAGTATTTTGACATGACTTCTTTACTCCCATTAGTTCTTTTTACTTGAGTCAAGTGTATGTTGGAAACAAGCTCTCTACCTCCCAAGTTAGGATTAAGGTCTCTGTACGCTCTACCCTCCTCAAACTCCAGGACTCCACCGGAATTACTGTTTATGTTGTTGTTATTGTAGTTTGTAGTCCTTGTGAGCTTCATTGTGATTCTTGTTTGAGTTTATTTGGTTTTAATGAACAGATGGGTGACTCAGTCGTGTCTCGTCCTACACTTGAAGTGTCAGTTTCTTTTGGAAGGTTTGAGAATGATGCACTTTCTTGGGAGAAATGGTCATCTTTCTCCCCTAATAAGTATCTGGAAGAAGTTGAAAAGTGTTCAACACCTGGATCAGTAGCTCAGAAGAAGGCCTATTTCGAAGCACACTACAAGAGGATTGCTGCTAAGAAGCTGGAACAATTAGAGGAGGAAACACGGCAAGTTGAACAGGAAATGGAACCTCTGTCTCCAGAAGTAACTGAGCCCAAATCTGGAGATGTGACAGAAAATGGAAACTCTGATGGCGATTTCAGTTCATCCAATGGTGAGAGCTCTTCTGTAGATGAGCAGCAAATGTCAGTGGTAAATTTGAAGAATAGTGATGCAGTGGATGAACCGAAGGAGGATATTACTGTTGGTGTGGAGTGTGATAACTTATTGGTTACCGAAGCTAAGGAACTTACTATCTCAGGAATTGATGAGTCAAAGGATGATACTTCTGTTGATATAGAGTGTTTTAGTCCATTGGTTACTGAAGCTAAGGAAGGAACTATATCGGGGATCGATGAGTCAAATGAGGATATTTCTGTTGATTTGGAATGTGATAGCTTAGTGGTTACTAAAACTAAGGAAGAAACTATTTTGGGAACATGTGATCAAGGAGTACTTAATAAGGCTGAAGAGCGGAATCTTGAAAACGTATGTCAAGATAGTGTAGTAGAGACACCACAAGCGAATACTGAAGCACAAAAAGCCTCTCTTAAGAAAAGCAAGACCCCTAATGCAAATGTAAAGCATGTGCCTCGAAAGGTGATATGTTAGAACTTATCTGTCTATTGGTACTTCAAGTATCTTGGTGATATGAGATCCTACTATCCTGTTCTTTTGCTCCTTTCTTTTCTGTCGTCTCTTCCCTGTTATTTATGTTATAGTTTCTTGTTCATGTTCAGGTATACACTCCAGACGCTCGGGTATCCGTTGGAACAAAGAAGAAACTGACTTCACCTGTGGCAAAATCCTCAAGAATTTCTACTCCAACATCTAAGCAAGTGCCAACTTCTATGGTCATTACTCCATCTCAACCATCAGTAAAGAAGGTGACTGGAATGTCAACTCAAAGAAGTAATACTACTCCTTTGGCACAACGCAAGAAACTAGTTCCTGGGTCATTTGTGTCCCCTTCTCAATCCTCAAACAAAAAGTTGAATGGAGCAACCCCTTCTCAATCCTCAAACAAAAAGTTGAATGGAGCATCACCTTCTCAATCCTCAAACAAAAATTTGAATGGAGCTACGCCTTGTCAATCCTCAAACAAAAAGTTGAATGGTGCAACATCCTCTCGATCCTCTAGCAAAACGTTGAATGGTGCAGCATTACAAAGGAGTGTAAATTCGCCAGTGCTAGAGGACAAGAGAAGAGTTCCTACATCATTACACATGTCTCTCAGTTTGAGTTCCCCGAATTCTACAGCTTCTACTAATACAATGAGAAGATCTTTGTTCATGGAAACGATGGGAGACAAAGATATTGTCAAACGAGCATTTAAGGCATTTCAGAACAGTTATAGCCAAGGAAGATCTGTTGGGGATATGACATACGATATACAAGATCAGGTTCATCATTCAAACATATTTGTTTCTCAATGAGTTCTTCTGCCTACTTATCTATCTGGTCGTCAATTTTTTATGTATAATTCCTTTATGTTTTACTATGTATTTAGCTGCTGGCTTCTATTTGTTTGGTTAGGTGTCGTCAAAGGAATCTGAGCAGAAGATTTCAACTTCTTCGACTCAGAAGGATAGTGAGAGGTAATTCAATTGCTTCTTTCAACTAACTTGTAAAGGCAATACTTCTATTTTCTTTTGAGATCAACTTGTTCAACATGATTATTCTATGTAGTTGTCTCATAATGAAATTTCTTGTGCATTTCAACTAAGTTGCCTTGGACATTTTCTTAGGTAAATTGATATATGTAGTAGGCACCAATCTTGTCTTAAAGGTTGGTTTTGCACTTATGTTTCCGAAGGAGTCTGGGGGAGGAAAACATTTATAAATATTCTTCTCTTCATCTGTGTCGTTCGTCACTAAAACGCATGCTTCAATAGCATTCTTCATTTAAAGCCCAGCAGACACTTGTCGGTTTTACTCGCCTCCGATGACACTGCTAAGGACAAACATCTCCATTTGGAAAGACGTAGTTGGACTTTCTGCACATAAGACATTGAAATCTTTTTGTTATCCTATTATTTCATACAGATAAAGTAGTTTCCTTGTGACCTATTGGTCACGGGTTCAAGCTGTGGAAGCAGCCACTAATGCTTGCATTAGGGTAGGCTGTCTACATCACATTTATAAGGATGCGGCCCTTCCCCGGACCCTCCGTGAACATGGGATCCTTGTGCACAGGCTGTCCTTTTTATTATTTCATACAGATGATAAGTGTACCTTGACGTGATCAGTGTTCTGAAGCCAGTTGTTAATTTAGGGGAAATAAGATCTCAAATGTACAAATAATTATTTACTTCAATGACAGATTAAGGAAGACACCAGATAAGGTAATCACTTTAAAAGGCCAATCAGGGACTCGCTCAGCCTCTTCGTCATCAGGGTAAGATCTCAGAGATTCTCTTGTGATCCTTCTCATTATAGTCAACACTTTCTGTTATTTCCTGAATTTTAAAGAGCCCGCTAGACGGTTTCTTAATCTTCTTTTTTCATTCCAAGTGTTTTTCCTTTTTAAACCATTCAAAGTTTTCATTAGTACTGGCCTCAATTATGTCCAATCTCACTAATCAGTCTTCAGAGTTGCAATTGATTTGCATACGTTAAGAAGTTAAACTTCATTTCGAGCAGGGCACCTAAAGATGCTGGCGTGGAGAAGAAAAGGGTGAATTCTATCAGAGCTTCTACTAGCTCGAGAATTGACAGATCAACTGATAAATGGAAGGAGGTATGGCAAAATCTGGCCTCCATGTACTTAGTTCTAATATCTCTAATCCAATTTATTTAACTGGCTTTGCACTTTTATCTCTCGTCTCATTTTGCTTTACCCTTAAAACATTGAAGTTCTACGTTTCAGTACTCAAAAGAGATACACAACAGTGTTCTTTCAAATATGACATGCAAACTAGTAAAGTTTTCCAACTAGTTTGAATGGAATCTGCAAGCTATAAAAAGCATTTTTGTTGTCCAAAATGACATCAGAAAGTTAATGAATTAGACTGTTCGACAAATTTTCACTTCCAATTTTTAAGCAACATAGCTTGCATAACAAGTACCCAGCCATGATGGATGCGGAAAGACTCTACTCCACTTTGTGTTGGAGAGTGGTTAACCTTCACTATTCGAAAATTTATTTAATTATTAATGTCGTTGAGCATTCCAATTCACAGGAGGTTACCAAAGGAAAGATCAAACGACCAGGATCAAATAGGTGAAATCTGAAAGTACACCTCTACAATCAGGATGAAACTTGGACTTCAGCATTAGCATGGTGGTTATTTTGTTGAGGACTGCACCACTGGATCAGTCGTGCACGCAAGATATTGAAACTGTTTTTTTGAAGAACTTAGGCAAGAAGAGCAAGTCTTGCCTTGAAACTGCTAGCTCAGCTGCATATTCTCGTATCGATCTAGTGTATCAACACTATGCTATTCTAGTCAAGTCATTTAGGTTTCGATCTCTTATATTATATAGCATTAGATCTTTTCTCCCTTGTGTGTAAAAATGTTCAAGCAGAGAGCAGTTTCCATGGTTTTAGGTTCCATTGTAGTATCAAAGTTAATGTAAGATAGGGTGAAGTGTGATCCATATCCAAAGTTAAATTTATTTTATATGGTATCAAATAGTAAACATTATTTGGATTCAATGCTTTTTAGTTTAGTGTTTGGTTGTCACACATGGTTTTGTTCAAGCATATGGTGGGAATATGGGCTGATTTATACAAATTTTCTTCTTTCTTAGTCTATCATTTAAATTTTATCCCTATTTTATAATCATGCAAATATAGCTCATATATTTCTTAACCTTACAAATAAAATATTAGACTGTTTAACCTTTTAATAACTTGCAACAATAGAGATGCAAACTGTAAATTAATACAACTTCAAAGGTTCAAAATCATAGATGTTGCACTGGACTATGAGATATAGAAAGCAAGAATGAAACATACGTCCAGTTAAGTGTTTACCATCATGATTCAGCTGACGTATGCAGTCTTTACCACTACCTCGGAGAGGTAGAGAGAATGATTCCGAGAGACCCTTAGCTCAAGTAAACCACACTGGTCATAAAACAAAAACAAGAAAGATAGTGGGTCGAAACATGACAACTAATAGCAAAGTCGTGCCAGTAACAATTCCCATCTCGAATGAATTTAGTCCAGAAGTTGGACATATATCTGCAACACCCTTTATCAAATTCAGGCACAGTTCACAGGAAAAGAAGGCATGTACCAGACCCAATAAAAAAAAGGAAACATGATAAACCTAATAAAGTTAAACTCACTACACTTCCCTTTGTACAACGTAGTGACATAATAACTATGATGTAAATTATTCTGTCCAGAGTAAGCTGGGATTAAGACCAATAGCCGCTCTCAGTTGTCCAGATTTGGAAAGGAATATACGGTATGCTACACTTTGCTAGACTCTATCAGGCTTGAGTTTGATCATCCCTTCCGAGGTTTGTTTCTTCAGATGGAAACAATTCGTTCTGTTTTGGTTCAGACGGAAGCAATTCATTTTCCTGTTGAGGTTCAGATGATAGCGATTCTTTCTTCCCTTCTGGTTCAGACCGAAGCAATTTTTTCTTCTGTTCTAGTTTGTATGGAAGCAATTTTTTCTTCTGGTCTAGCTCGTATGGAAGGAATTCATTGGTCTGTTCTGGTTCAGACGAAAGCAATTCACTGTTCTGTTCTGGTTCAGACGGAAGCAATTCACTGTTCTGTTCTGGATCAGATGAAAGCAATTCATTGTTCTGTTCTGGTTCATACAGAAGTAATTCATTGTTCTGTTCTGGTTCAGACAGAAGCAATTCGTTGTGCTGTTCAAGACTTCCATTTTTCACACCAAAAGCTAGTTGTATTGAACGCCATGCTTTGTGGTAACTAATGTTCAGTCCATATCTCTTTCTCATTTCTTCCTTCACAAAATTTGGTGTCATTTCTGTTTCATATTCAGGTAGAAGCTCACGGATGTAATCAGATATGACCCTCGATGTTGCGTGCCGTTGTTGGTCAGGTTTAAACACATCAGCAGAGCAAGTATGGTTTTTCACATACTTACAAATCTTGAATAATGCAGAATCACTGATCCGTGAAGAATGCACGAACCAACGGCAATTGTCATCATAACACTTCAGATAATATCTTTTTTTGGTTGATCTGACGGTCTTGAATTTGAAGTGGTTTCTGATTGCGCTATTTGTGAAGCATTTCTTTAAACATTCTTTGCTCGCAAACAAAGATCCCACAACTATTTCATCCAATGAAGCATCTTCTCTCAAAATCACACCTGACAAATCGTCTCTTTTACTCCTCGATCTTTTTCTTTTTTTTGATACTTTTCTGTTCTGGGCCCTTTTTCTCAGTTTCATACCATGAGATGATTTTGTTTCCAGAGGTTCAAACTCTGATATTGGCTCAACTGGTATCGATGTCTCGTCTCTTTCAATCTGCATTTCCTCTTGTTGTACAATATTGACTGCAGACAAAGCATTGTTTTCCGCAACATCAACAATGAAACGGGAAGTCTTGAAATTTGAATCATTTTTCAACAAGTAGATGCAAGTAGTAACTTCCTCATCGTTTGTTACTTGCATTCCTTTGCTTGTTTCTAGATTCGAGTCAAACCAAATGTTTGCTTTTATCTCACCCACTTTCAGTTTTAGAACCTGAAAAATCTTCTCGACAAGACCTTCAAATGTTATCCCATCATTCACAAGAATTAGCTTGATCTCATGATCCAAATACTTGTTATCTATAGTCCATTTGCCATTGTAAGCAATATAGATGCAAACCTTATCCATCCTGCGTTAAATGAAACAACCAAACATACTAAATACTTGCAAGCATTAGCTTTTAAAACTAAATCTAAAATCACAAATTTTTGGTGATTAAAAGCACTAGCTTTTACTTCTTAATCTTAACAGCCAAACGCACACTAAGTACGGCGAATCAACAACAACTACACCTTCATCCTGAACAAATAATGGTAATAATAGAAGGTTCATACGAGTGTAAAATCTATCCTCAACTAACGGATATCACCTAAAGATCTTTTTCTTCTGTCGCGCCCTATCTTTAACTAAGTCTATATTTATGCCAAGCATTTGGGGGTCTCTTGAAATCACTTTCTTCCATGTGATTTTAGGTCTACCCGACCCCCTTTTAACATCATGCATCTATAAATACACATTGAATAAGTCTAAACCATCTCAAGCGACCTTCTCACCGCAACATCCATCTTAGCATCCTCATCTCCGCAACACTTCAGGCCATAGCACCCCAACATTCACTACCATATCTAAACCATCTCAAGCGACCTTCTCACCACAACATCAATCTTAGCATCCTCATCTCCGCAACAGTTACAAGCCATAGCATCCCAACATTCACTACGATATCTAAACCATCTAAAGCGACCTTCTCACCGCAACATCATCTTAGCATCCTCATCTCCGCAACACTTACAGGCCATAGCATCCCAACATTCACTAACATATTTAAACCATCTCAAGCGACCTCACCGCGACATCCATCTTAGCATCCTCATCTCCACAACAGTTACAGGCCATAGCATCCCAACATTCACTAACATATCTAAACCATCTCAAGCAACCTTCTCACCACAACATCCATTTTAGCATCCATCTCCGCAACACTCACTTACAGGCCATAGCATTCCAACATTCACTAATACCTACCATAAACACAGTCAATCTTATAGTTATTCAACAGAACTTCCGGTAACCTTCTATTACATAACACCCCGATAACACTTCACCATTCAAACCATTCATCTTAAATCCTACGAGCAACATTTTCATCTATCTAGCGAAATTCAATATTCAATAGATAAAAATTCAATTACATAACCATAACCCTAAAATAAAAAACCTACGCAACTACTAAATAAACCCTAATTTTATCGTTTTCAGAGAATCAATGCACAAAAAATATGAACCAAAAACATTAAAAAATAAAAAATTAAACCAAAAAAAACATGAAATAATTACCTGAAAGAAAGTAATCCAGCAGAGAAATGAATGTTTATCAGAAAAAAAATTGGCGAAACATTGAAGAAGATGAAGAAGAACGGCGAGAGAGAGAGAATGAGTTTGTGAATTTTTATTTTTTTTTAGGGTAAAGGGCTTTTGTATTTTAACTCAATTAGCCCCTGTATTTTTTAAACAAAACAATTATATCTCTTATACTATAAAAATCTTGACAAATTTATTTTGTACTCTATATAGTAATATTTTTATTTTAAAACCAATTAATTATAAGGGAATATATATATATATTTATTTATTTATTTATTTTTGGAAATATAGATTTTTTGCAATATATCTTTAATAGGAAATGATCACAAGTTGTTTAATAAGAGGTATGGTCAACTCATTAAATAATTTTCTAATACTTAAAATTTCATCGCCATTAGTTGGTTTCTCGTGTAATCACTTGATTGATAATATTTTTTAGCTCTTATATTTTAAAAAATAATTTAAGGAATATCGATATTTCTATAGAATACTGATCATAAGAATTATCATTTGTAGCTGATTGTTCTTATTGCTTTCCATTTATAGGTAGTGTTTGGACTGATTTTGACTTTCATTTCTTAGACTAACTAGCAGTGTTTTGAAGTCATTTTATTTGAATTTCAATTAACTTTCTATATTTCAAGGTTAAAGGTGAAGTCTATTTCTTGTGGTGGTCCCTTGGACCTTTAGTCTCTGCAGGGTTAGGTTCTAAAGGCAGGCTAACTCTTGAATTGTCCGGATTCATAAGTAGTAGCTTAGTTATTCTCACTCAGCCTTATCAAGTGTGTCTGTGAAAGTGATTTGTGTCAGTATTTAAGCAAACAAGATGCAAATGTCCAAACATGAAAGAAGTTGTATTTGTTATAGATCCAAGTATCATACCATGTAGGCTAATCTTTAAGTTATGAATTGGTATATAATCTTAGATCAAGTAAAACAGTAGGACTACATGTTAAAAGTTACTATTAAAAATCATTCGGGGCGGCTCAGTGATTAGGGCTTGAAACTTCAACGTTAGAGGTCTCAAGTTCAAAACCCCTTGCTTTCTTTGGATTAAGCTCATCACACCAAGCTTGTCTAGTGCAGGTTATCTCTCCTACGTGATTTGCAAGCTATTGTATAGAAGCGGAGGTTTTACCCTGTCCGCACCCAAAGGATAGCGGCTGTAGGTTTTCCTTGTCATTTAAAAAAAGAAGTTGGGATTAAACATGTAAATCTATTTTTCGAATACGGAATAAGTAAAATTTCAGCATAGCTTTTTGAGATGTCATGTTTAAACAAATTCATGAGTTGTTCAATCATTTTACAGCTGTTCCAACTATACCTTAGAAAGGTCTTAGCAAAGAAAAACTTTTTACATCATACAGATGGACAGAATTATGATATGCCAGTTCAAAAATGGTTCATAGATAGTCCAATAAATCTTCTTGTTTCTGCAAATCCCATGTCACTATCTTCCCGTCAAGTCCTGAAATGTTATCGAGGATTCACATGAATCTCCGGTTACAGAAAGAGGCTTCGAATGAAGTATATAATCCATACAAACTAACCTGAAGTGGTGAAACGGGTGACACTAGATTTTCTCTGTTTTGCAAGTGGTAATATGCAACTGGGATAAAGAAAAATGTATTGATGTAAGAACTATTCAAAGCTTAAATGGAAGGAAGGGGGCATGAAAAAAATGTGATTTTGTTGAAATATTACTTGATACAGTTGTCATGAGCGCCTCTTGACTGCTCAACGTTGTTGCTGGCTGAAAACTTTGATTGACCATAGAATTTCCCAAATGCTTCCGAAAACTGTCAAATATACGGAGATAAGAGACAAATAAAGAGCCATGGTATATGGACGGCACAAGTAGAAAATCGATCAGATGTACCAACTGTACTAGGCCTAGGTTAAAAGGTCATGGGATAACTGTATAAGTGCACTGCTCTAGCCCATCACTGAAGTTTAAAGGTAAGATAATTTCAGAACTATCTTTGGGATAACTACCTGTGATCCACCATATTTGGCACTTGAAGACGCTGATTTCCGTTCATCGAGGAATCTCAAGAAACTCCTGAAGCATAAAAAACATACTTAATTAATTACCTCCTCAATAGTATAAGTAGATTGAGGATTTCAGTGATAGTTAACCTTATGAGAGAATAGACAACATAGAGACCACGGTTAGCCTTGGATCTCAAAAAAATGTCTGATTTGGTCATCATAGCTGACGCGGGTTTCTGAAAAAAGGGCAGAGCACTTGGTGACCTACCACAGTGGGCTGGCTAAGACCTGGATAGATTACCTACTCCATAAGAAGTGTTATGCCAGGACCGCAAGGTTATCCCAATCAAGAATCTTACGCTTATGAATTTAGAGATCAAAAGGAAGAAGAGGATTGTATATGATCAATCCTTGATCAACTGGGGAGGCTTGACATACGTCAAAGCTAAGGAGATGGGGAGTAGTGGGGACGCAGATATATGTGGTCTAGGACAGCAAGTTACAGTAGGCAGCTAGAGAAGTGTTCGGGATTTCGAGGGGTAACTTAGGTGAACATAAAGGGGACTGGTGGTGGAATGAAGAGGTTCATCAAAAAGTGAAAGTCAAGAATGGGGAGAAGCATAAGACAATGAAGAAGGAACCAAAGTTGGCAGTTATGGAGGCATAAAAGGCAGTTTTTAAGCACTTGTATAAAGAGCTCGAGACAAAGGCCGGGACAAGAAGTTATATAGGCTCGCCAAGGCAAGAGAGGAGAGCTCGTGACCTGAACCAAATGAAACCCATCAAGGATGAAAATGACAAAGTAATAGTAGAAGAGGCACACATCAGAGAGAGATGACGAAATAATAGAAGAGGCACACATCAGAGAGAGATGACACATATTTTCACAAGCTATTAAATGAAGAGGGTGGCACAAATATCATACTGGGGGATTTAGAGCACTCTGAGAGTCGTGGATATTCGAGTACTGTACGTGCATAAAATCTACGGAGGATAAGAGGACAATTCGTAGGATGAGGAAGGGAAGAGCGACGGCCAGACGAGATCCCAGTGACATTTTGGAAGAAAAAGTTGAGGAAGTGAGACTGAGATGATTCAGGCATTTAAAAAGGTGCACAGATGCACCAATTAAGAGGTGTGAGAAGTTTGTTGTAGTAAATCTAAGGAAATACAGGTAGGCCGAAAAAGAATTATATGGAGGTAGTTCATCATGAGCTGACACATTTTCAGTTCACCAAGGACATGAATCTAGACAGATGGGCATGGAGGTCAAGGATTAGGATAAAATGTTACTATATAGACAAGCGTGGTCGCACTTTTATGTGGGAGAGGCAGAGGCTAGTCTTCTCCTCCTTATAAGTAGTGTTATTAGTACTCTTGTAGTATCTAGTATAATACCCTTTCCAATTTTTACTACTACCTTCTTTTCCAAATTTGTTAGGGTAAGGTTTGTGTACATCCTACCTCCCTAGACCTTACACTGGTATGTTGTTATTGGTATAGCCGTATATATATTTCATGTAGGTCCTTCAAAATACAATTAAGTGGATAATCCCACATTGGATACTTAGCCATACCCATATTATAGAAATGCATACCTAATAAAAACCAATTTTTATGTTTGGGTTTAACTATAAGTACAACTACATTTAATCAAGTAATTTACTGGCATTCAAGAGGTTAAGCAAGCTTCAAGAAGAAACAAGGTAGAGACTAGAGAGTGAAACCTTCTTTCACTACATGACTAGCACTTCCCCAAGCGTTTCAACATGTCCTTAAAAAGAATACACAATTTTGCATAGAAAATGGAGAATTGATTTACTGTGAGGCTTATAGGAACAGTAGTGAGTTGCACCTCTATAAAATATTATCAGTGATCACCAAAGCAACATCACGCCCAAAAAGAACCCGAAGGAAAACAAGGAATAATAGAGACCAGGAAAGGAAGCAAGCATTGCAAGTTCCAGATATTTAACATACATACCAGAGTCCACTTTCATCTGCCACAAATACCATCGGGTTGCAATCAAATCCCACTCCAACAACCATCCTTTCAGAAAGAAACAATACCTGCAAGAGAAGTCTTGATTACACAACAAATATTAAGGTCTAAAATAGACAAAGTAAAATGAGACAGGATTCTGACCCACATCACGAAGAGGCAAATCACGGATTGCTACACTTTGTGCTGCAGCAGAGGGACCAACTTCATCAACAAAGTATATCATGGAGTTATGACCTGAGAGACCATCCAAAACCCAATATCTAAGCTGCATTAGTATTACATGCAAAATTCTGGGTACTTAGTCCAAGATCAAGAAAAATAAAAAATTGCACAATTGAACACACATACACAGTATGCGAATATGCAACCAAAAATGAGACAGTTGAAGCACTGCTAAAAATAATGCAAAAGCCAAAGAAGCAAAGAAAGGAATATCTGACCTACATATGCTAAGGTGTTGCCACTTGGGGACCATCTGACACCAAAAGCCCAGCAAAAGCATAGATCAAGCTGAACAATTTGCTGCATTTTAATATGAATAAAGGATCTATTAGTCTTTCTATGGACATATAATGAAAATAGGACATATGAATGCTATCCAGAATTCTTTTTTTTACAAAAAAAACATCAATGAAGATTTTCTGATGTCTGCCAGCCAATTCCTTAGAATATTATCTTGCAAGACAAAACAATTTTCCGAAAGAAGAAACGAGCATCATCTATTAATACCACATGTCACTGTCAAGCTTTCAGACAGCCTGTTATAGGCACTGTCAATCAACCGAACTGAAGGAAAATGTTACCGGATTTAAACCAGTTAAAAGCACAAAAAATACACGTGCTTGAAGAGGCCGAAGTAACATCAACAGAAAGGGGGAAAGCACATAAGAGTATGAAAACAGAGCTACCCAGTTTGAAGTCAAAGCTACATGTAATATTTCAAAACCGATTTAGGAAACTCTAATAACATCTATTCAACAAGTAGGTATGGCAAACTATCATAGCAATTATATCTTTGATACTCGACATGCCAAAATATACAGAGCTGTAACTGGATTGGAAAAGTTGCACATGGACAGAAGAGTAGAATCATATGGCTTTCAGGGCTGGGCCAGTTTAAAACCATGAATAGTTAATAGTTATAAGAAGCGTTAATAGAGTTCAGAAAATTTGAGTTGTTCCATGCCCATGACATGTCAGTGTGCTCCTGGTTTATAAAATATCTGATATTTTCACAGGAGAGTGAGTGAAGGTCAACTTTATTTTGATTTCACAAGAAATTATCTGACTCTGTTCAGTGCTTCAGTTGGCGAGAGAATTCCAATTTAGTCAAACACAAAAATTATGCACTCCACCTTTTTAAGATTACCATTTGCTTACCCAATGAATAAGTTAATATATTTATGAAGCTCTCTTCTAGTTCACTCAACAGGGGTATTTAAAGTAAACTTGTTAAGGGTAAGATATGAGCAGCTTTCTTTGAACATAAAGAAAAACAGAAATGAGGGTTACAATATAAGATAAGATTCAGACCTCTCCAAATTTGGTATCTGCAGAACTCCCCATGGCAGAGTCTCTGTTCCATTGAGTGAGAAATTGTAAGAAACAGTGATAATATTGAAGAAATCTAATTGTATGGAGGAGAACATAACTTCGAGAAACATACTTTGAATCGACGCCTTTAATGAATGTTGAAAATACTCTACATTTACCATCAGTGGACGTTGTTGCTAGAAGAACCTGCAGGAATATTTTCACCAAAATCGGTTCAAAGTGATAACTTACAAGCTAACCTTTTAAATTAGAAAAAGCTACTGATAAATAGTAGCAAGTGTATCTAACATTTTCTTTTGAGACAGTAACAACTTGTATTCTATTCCAAAACAAAAACCAGAACCTGCCAGAACAAGTTACAGATTCCTAAAACCAGAAGATTGAGTGTATCTAACATTTAATGGACCATTATTTTCTTGATACACGATATATATACACACACGCGCAGATGGGTCGCACAAAGTATCAACAAAATGGATGATATAACACAAATTCCCAAGTTCGAGTAGCTAAGATCTATGACCAACCAGTAGGGGCTTAAAATACTCCTTCGCATTAACATCAAGAGAGATGTGGAGATCATATAATATCGTCTACATCAGCAGGAGGATAGCTTTTATTTTCAAGATCACATTTTAACTTTTATTTACTGAGCAACATTACCATCTTCCGGTTAGCTATACACTATAATTACTTATGATGTGGTTTAGCTTCCACTAACTTAAGGGAATTAAGCTTGAAATGTCTTATTCCAGCATCTATAGCTCCCTTCAACTTCTAAAATACAATACTTAAGCTTACGATACATGTGGGGATTGCCATGATCATCATGACGTTACTTAAAATTGTGTCAATAAATTCATAGCAACTGTTTTGCAATTCAATGGAATTTTTTTAAAAAAAAGGAATGAAATACTCAAAATGACAAAGCTGCAAGTCAAGAAAAAGGAAAGTACTCAAATCTTTTCAGAAAATATTTTCCAAATAACAGTGCAACTATTTAAATGAATGCTGGGTATCCTTTTGCTGCTACATGATGCAATAAAATAGAGAGAAACAGACGCACATTATTTGGATGCCAGGCAATACTTGTTACGGATGAATCATGTCTTTTCCTGATAAGCTTACTCACCCACCTGTGAAAAAATTAAGATAAAATTAAACATGTTCCTGTAAAAAGTAAGTGTTACTCCACTCGTAGTGATTAGTATATGTATTAGCTTGAGTATAATTGAAAATGCAAGATGTCGGTATCTCTTTTCACCTCTGAGATTAATCATATGGTTTTTCATTTGTTCATCACTAGTCAAAAAGTTTAGCCTCTATACACCTATGGATTGACACAATACCAAATTCACAGTTACCATTGTACTATGCATGAAGCAAACAAGCAATGCCATCAAATGAGGAGTGGGACTCTTTTGGTTCATCATTAGTCATAAAGTTTGGTTGGTGTATACCTATGGATTAACAGAATACAAAATTCACAGATAACATTGTCCTAAGAAGCAACTAGATACACTACATCAACAAACTAAGAGTGAAATATCAGCCACTGAGAACTGTTATTAGTCTAAAAGGCCAGTATTTCAGTAATGATTTGTCATGGACAACTTCAACAGAAACCCAATCTACAGTTTACTGAATGTTAATGAATAATGATGAAATCATAGATTGAACCATCGAATTTGAAAAAATGGGTGTGGTATCGTAAAGCTTGGTGTTGGTTAAGTTCACGAGTTGGAGATAAGAGGACTAGAACTGCTGACATTCATTGCAGAGTAAACAACCACCACCAAGGTTCCCCGACTGATTCAACCATAGAGATCAATGATAGATAATTACTCCCACCGAGCACGGCTTAAACTTTCATAGTACTGTTCTCTCCAAAGAGAAACTTAGCAACTCTTCTCAAAATCTCATTTAACAGGGTTAAAATCCCATTCTCCTTTTTGTTTTTGAAAGTAATTAGTTCTATCGCAGGCATCAAATAGATGAATAATAGTTACTGGAACCCCATTCTAGCTTAAGATTCTTGTGGTTCCGGAGGATCCAACTAAAGGAGAACCAGGAACTGAGGGCTTTTGCCCCTTTCTGCCAGACTCTTTGGTCTTAAGAACGTTGGTTTTAAGAATGAGTCATTGTCCTCCTCAGCCCATTCGTGCATCTAACTAATGTGACCTAAATACTGCTCATTCTAAGGCATATGATAGCATTTAGATATAAGAAACCATATGTGCAGGTCATTCTTTAGCACTGAGTTTGCGAAGGATTTAACTTGTTCAGCTATCACATGGAGAAGTAATGTTACCAATTAAAAAAAAATTATCAGGTAAAGTATGATCCATATAAACAATAAGCGTCCAGGGGAAGCCTCTTACAACAACAAAAAAAAAAAGAGTAGCTTCTGTACATCGCTGGCTCTTATCTAAAAACTCAAGGAGCTGACAAAATCCAAAACAGAATGGGATATATTACCAGTTATTTTCTTGCTCGTAGTAGCATATACAAACAGTTTTAGCTCCACTTCCGACAGCAAACTTGTTTTCTGCAAGACAAATTTAATAAGCTAATGAAAGAAGCGAAGCAAGTTTATGGTTTAATGTCAGAAATATGCTAGTGAGATAGAAGATTAGAAATGAAGCTCAGTTGCACATGGTCTGTGACTCTATATAAAATCTTTTAAACCGTGTACACTTAGAACATAAGATAAGATGAATATTGATGACTGGGTTTTGTAAAATTTGGAAATTCCAACTTAAAATCAGTGGCCCGCATGCAATAGAAAAGAGCATACAAAAAGAGGTTAAGCCATATATGTGGAGCCATTTTCACATAGAACAACTTGCCGAAGAGAGGTCTACGAATTTGTAATGGACGTTCTATGTGTGAAAGAGACACAGAAGACACAAACCAGTTTTTATGCATTGATCAGAGGTTGCTCAATTGTGCAATATGTTCCTACATATCTATGAGGTCAACTGTTAATGCCTAGGACATTGAATGATGTATTGCTTGGCTAAAGAGAGAGGACTGAATAAAAACAAAAGGAGGGTATCCAGAGAAAACATGTTTGGTGGTTTTTCTTGGAAAGCAAGAACTCTAAGATGCTTTGAAGGAAAAAGGGCTTCTATTCAAGAACTCAAAAGTACCAGTTGACTTTCAATATTTGTCATTTGGTGTAATCTTGAATGGTTCTTTTAGTTAGAAACGATGTTACAGTTCAATAATGTTTTGCAAGAGGTGTCTCTGATCATGGAGGGTTTATCCAGACTTTTGAAATCAGATCCACCGTTTTACTTCACATAATAATTTAATTTATTTACTTCATCAAAACAAAATATAATGGAAAAAAATGAGCATAGAAAAGAATTAAGAGACTTGAATACCTTTTGGACTCCACTGCACACAAAGTGCTGCACGATTCAGCCTGAGAATAACCAGGGTAGGAACCCAACCTGTCGCTTCTTGGTTCCAGACATATCTACAGAGAATATTATTCCTTAAGCAAATTAATTCATAATAAATGCCCCACATTGTGAAATCATGGGATACGCACATGCATGCACACATCTCCATCTCCCTCACACACATACCCCTTTAATCCTCTTTGTGTTTCCCCCACTCGACCCATATTACCTTAGTCTATTTTCAAGTCAAGCTGAACTATTGTACACACATTAAAAAGAATCAATTAAATTACATTAGAGAGGATAAGATACAGAAAGATCCTACAACAAAATGTGTTATACCGAACAAAGAACCAACTCTGTAGCTTTGTCAACCATATAGATTGTCACAGACTTGCGTGTATTAAGCTCTGCTAGAAAAAGCAGAAGAGTGATACTGTAGCCCCATCAGGGTGAAGTGTCTTTAAAGTTTAAAGCACCTTAAGAAAGAAAACCCCTGATTCTAATCTTCACAGATATTACTTTGAACAATGAATTGATGATATCAGTTATCACCAATTTAATACTGTCAAACACGACAAATTCAAAGGTTGATAGTTACTTACGAATTACGGTCATGAGAAACAGTGACTATTTTGTTGGATCTGTAACTCCAATCGATACCAGAAACAATTTGGTCATGCTGCAGCATAAAGGAAACATAAGAATCAAATTAACAACAATGTTTCAGTCAAATGGAATTGAAAAGAATCATAACACTGTGATACAATAATAGAAGATAAATAATGGATGATATCAGAATGAACATAGATTGCCGAAATCTTATCTTTATCAAATAATATAAAATTAAAGAGGTTCTCTGAAATTTTCAACAGCACATTAACAGACATAGAAGCTAATCAAAGGAATGCAACAGGCTTTAATTAACGAAATGTGGTCCTCTATCCAAATATTTGACTAATAATCCTTATGGAGGAAAAAGAGAAGAGTGCAAGGTAGGCTGGAACATGCCTAAGAGAGCTGATCACTTGGAACTCACTGCCTTCATTCCTATGGTGGATCATCTGGGTAAAAAGGATCACTAGAATTTTCTAAAGAAAAAGGAAATCAGTTAGCATTAAGTACAGACGCATCTCTTAGTTCTCTTTTGGTTGTGACATGGCAATTGCATATCACATAGCATCCATAGTAGATTTTTTGGGCTCGTTTCACTTTGCTGCACTTTCATGGAATATCTTTTACCAATCAGAAGAAAAGAGAGAGTAACGGGAAGAGCATCCCAGCTATAACCAAAAATACAAAGTTATAGGCAGCAAAACATGAGACACCACTGAGATTTTGACCTTTTAACAAATTGATTGCATGAAGAGATGATATAAAAAGTGTTCCTCAGACTATCCTAACAACAACGAAGTACATATTTATAAACGGGAAAAGCATCACAGTAAAATACAAATTTATAGGCAGCAAAACAATATACACCACCAAGATTTTGACCTTTTAACAAATTGATAACATGAAGAGATGATATTAAGAGTGTAACTCAGACTATATTTACCTTTTGAAGAACATGGACCTTCTCCCACTTGTCTTCTGATAGTTTATAAATATGTACTTCACTGTTGTTAGGACAGAATGCAATCACTGCAAAGGCAAGATATACAGGCATTAGCAACTCATTCCATCTAATAACATCACACAAACCAAGCCACTACATACCACACAAAACATACTTTATAACTAGTATATTTATATAAATGCACCACCCTCACTCACACTCGTAATATAAATTTAGATTATTAGTGAATTAAATCACTGCACTCAAACTACCCTTCGTAGCAACAGGTGCAATCTTAGCATAAATACTTGCAGCCAAGGGTATGGCCAAGTGAATGAGCAGAGGAGAACTATGAGGTCTCATGTTCAAATTCCGGCGGTGAAAAAATACTAGGTCATGTCAAACCATCTATCTAATGATAGGGACAGTTACCTGATACGTGCGCGGAGGGGGAACAAGGGGTTCATTTCTACAAAATCACAATGTAGGTACAAGGTTAAAATTATATATAATTGAATTCCATTAGCTTCTTTGTTAGCTCACTTTTTATATTTTGAATCCCCTTAGTAAAATTCATAACCCCATTTCTACTCTAATTGAATAGTCCAGACACACCCAAGCATACCCCTATTTCATTGTGTATATAAACAACAACAGCCAATTTCCAAACCTATCATTCCATAACCATTATGAATGAGCAAAACACTATAAAAGGTAACAAGTAACTCATCCTATGATCCTACTCAATAAAATAAATGATAGAAAACAAATCTATCTACTACCCACTTAAACATTGGTGAAAAAAAAACGAAATTCTAGTTGAAAAAACTGTTTTTGAGCAACCTCTGTAAATGAAGCTCCGTCAGAGCAATACAGCTATGCTTCAAAACTTATTCTATAACAATTCAAAAAAATTCCTTTTCCAGACAATAATTATTTCATTCGAATTATACTGATGACTAAAAGGAGAAGTGCTTACTGGACAGGTCGGGACTCCAAGCATGGCAAGAAATGCACTGAGCAAACTTGTGTACTGAAGTTGCTGCCATTGATTTGCCTACAAAAATGATCTAAAAAATACGATTAGCAGTGAAAATGGAAGATCTGCAGAGAGAAAACGAAGGATCTGTACCTGTAAAACGAGATCTAGAATCCAAACGCTGAGTAATTTGCAGTGTATTTGAAGAATCCAAAAATGCTTCGATCAGCAGAAAAGAAGAAAAATTGTGGGGTAGTAAATAACAATATTCAAAAATCACAGGACTGAAGTGACAAAAATGACTTTAGCTAACTTTTGGGCCCAGATAGTGACCCGGTGGGTAGAAGCCCAAAATTTAAGTCTTTTGACCTCCCCTCGTTTTATCGATAAAATTTTAAGATTAAAAATATTATGAAAAAAATTAATCGGGTGAGAATTTTTTACAAATTTGATCGACTTGATATGGCTTGTACTCGTTTAATTGTTCACGAAGCGTCAATTTATTAACACAATATTATGTTGTGATCTTATCCTATTAAATTATTCAGAATTTTGCTACATTGTCATAATTTTATGTTTTCTCTGTTATTTACGAAAATTCATAAATTGACATCTTTTTATATGTTAATTTTCATTTTTGCCTATCTTATTAAATAAGGCAAAGTTATGTTAGAAGTAAGACTCAACTTTTTATTTGATGTATATCTAAATTATATTTTGTTTAATTATTTCGAACTTGTTTATTCTTTCATCGTGTATATCTTTATTGTTCACTTGGCGTAGAAATTGACGACACAATATATTAGACGCGTGAGGAAGTAAGTTTTTGCCACATCCTAAAGCTACAACGATTAAAAAAATGTAAAATCTCTATTTCTTTTTTTAACATTTGACATATTTTAAACGAAAAATAGAGCAAAATGTAAATGAAAAAGTAAAAAAAACAAAGATGATTATTAATATTTAATAATTAGAAAGGGTATAATAATAAACTATTATATTGGATTATCGGTTTACCATCCAATAGTAAAAAAATTGATACCGAATCAATAACCCAATAAAATTTTATATAAATTCATTAAAAACACAATAACCTAATAATGTATTTTTTTTATTTGATTTATTGGGCGGTTGGATTTTTTCACACTCCTACTAAAGCCTAAATCTACTTTTATAAATAATTAAGAAATTATATATTTTAAAGACATTATATTATACGAATATCAAATCTGTTTTGCTGCTCCGCAAAATTCTTCATTATCAAGAAATATAGAAGTTCTTAATTTGTGTGGCCATGCATTTTTCCATGATATATAGTAAGAATAATTTTATCAATGTACTCAAATTACTAATGCATAATAGGTTGAAAGATGCATTTTTAGAAGAGTTGCAGTGTATATTAAAAAACAAAACAAAACAAAATTTCATATCCAACAACAAAAGATAGCTTAATAATTAGTATATTTCAAAGTTGGTAGCTAAAAGGACTTATATGGTCAAGAGGCTCTTTTTATAAGGGTAACAAGTAAATGATCTTGAGCCTTGTGGTCATTGAATATTCCTCAAAGTATTATTATGCATATTATACATAAATATCTCTTTGACAATCCATTGAAATACGAATTCATCATCCAGGAAATGCAAAGACTTTACTAACCAACACATGTTCATAATAGTTTCCCAATAATCACAGGAGCAATGAAGACGCGTACTTTGATAAATACTTTGGTCGTTAAATGCAAGTTTAACGTTGTATTTTTTGGTCCATAAGAGTGTTTCATAGTCTTCCAAGATCCATATATCCAATCTATTTTGATAGATAAACAATTGGCAAAGTGACATATTAGAGTCATCTTTCACTAAAAGAGACATTGAGTGATGTATTATCTATGAGCTACAACTTTCTCCGGCTCTTCTTTGTCCATATTAAGCATCATGATTCCATTAGCACAAGGAGGAACATTGGGATTGTATATGGAATATCTCTAATCCCACCATGCCCTGTATAATGTCGTTCCTAATCACATCTCTTCTAGTATGTCCACACATTCATTGAACTTAAGTGCAAGCCCTGTGCACTCTTAAGGACTAACCACTATATAGAACTTACCTTCAAGCCTTGATGTCACACTCAAATCACATAACACCTCTAAAGGAAGCCTCCATCCCCCCTGCTCCAGTATAGTGTGAGATATCGTCATCAATCTCTTTAATTCCTTCCATTATTGACCTAGGATACTTGAGACTTCCTTCTTGGGGATGAATTCTTTATCAATCTTCACTTTCACATCCAATGAAAAAATATATGTTAACAATGAGATTCGAACCTTGGTACAACAACATTAAAAGAGTCTTAAGTACCCATCCTAGAACCATTGGGCCAACTATATGATTTATTTATTGGGTGATCTATGTTAATTCTATACATATACCTATCGATTTCTACATAGATATATATATTTCCTAACAAAGTTAATGGGTGCTCGAGCACCCGGCGGATATCATGTGGGTCCGCCCCTGCTACTCAACTTAGAACCTTTAGATTCGAGGGTCTATCTTCAAACTTCCACCCTATTGTTAACTTTGATGTGTGTCTTGTCCATTAGTACTATGCAGATTAACATACACCACGGCACCTCCCCTTGAATATGCCATGTCAATTCATCCAACACTGGGACAAATAAAAACGGACTAAAAGTTGATCACTAGGGCAATCCTATCACGATCGCGAAGTATTTCGAGTCTTCAACACCGTTCTTATTTGGGGCTTGGTGTTATCGTACATGTTCTTGATTGTCCTCATGTATACCACATGAACACCTATGGACACCCTAGGGACTTTTTCATATGCTTTTTTGAAGTCAATGAACACCATATGTAAATCTCTCTTCCTATTTCTATACTAATCCAACAATCTCTTAACAAGATGAAGGCCTTCTATGGTCTGATCATCTCAGCATAAATGTCAATTGGTTCTAAAAAATAAGACAAACCCCTCCTCATAGTCATCTCTACCACCGTGTCCTAGACTTTCATAGTATGGCTCAGTAGTTTGATACCGCTAAAGTCATTGCAATTTTGAATATTACCCTTGTTCTTATACAACAAAATCATTCTACTCCACCTCTATTTTTTCGGCATTTAGTAGTCTTTTAAATGACATTAAACAATGTCGTTAGCCACTTTATAATTTGACATGTTATCAGAGCAACCATGAATGTGAATTGATTTTTTCACGTGCAGTGAAGTGTTCCGAGAAATTTGGTATTCATCTTCTTCAAATTTTTCAATTCTGTGTTTTCCGTGGAGAATTCAGGCAATTTAGAAGAAACTGCTTCTGCTACTGCAATTATCATCTCACCTTCAATTGATTACCATCATCCACTTTTTTGTATCTCTCGTTCACAGTAAATGACGTTTTGTCTAACTTCAATTTGACTAATTTATAGTCTATTGTCAAGCCTACTCCGAAAGTAAGCGTGACAATGGCTATTATTATCCATGCACTAAAACAGTTTACTTTGTGTGTGACACTTCAAGTGACAAACCCCAATAGTAAGAAACCCATATGGCTGACTAATCCATTTATTATGTCATCTGCGTATTTTTGAATCAGTAACATTTTCAATTGAAAACTTAATTCAATGGATTCGAGTTTTATCAACTCGATCACATTTGCTTGAAAAGCAAGTATCCCAACAGAACCAGTATTTGTGTTGGAAAACTTAAAATCATTGTTATTGTTGTTGGGATGAATGATTTAGAATCAGATTGAATCTCATATGAATCCATGAAGATGATGGAGTATTGTTATTATGAATTGGTGTAATTATATAGAGAGTGTGTTGGACTCATTTAAAAATGGGCCCAATTTGATCCCAATTGGAAAAAAGAAGAAAAAAAAAAGAGAAATTTTTAAAAGTTGAAAGTGACACTACAAGTGACAAAACCCCAATAGTAAGAAACTTTTTTGTATACCTTGTTCACAGACGTTTTATCTAACTTCAATTTGACTAATTTATAGCCTATTGTCAATCCTATTCCGAAAGTAAGTGTGACAATGACTATTATAATCCATACACCCAAACATTTCACTTCGTTTGAGATATTTGTGTTGGAAGACTTAAAATCATTGTTATTGTTGTTGGGATGGAGGATTTAGAATCAGATTGAATCTCATATGAGTCCATGAATATGATGGAGTGTTGTTATTATGAATTGTTATGATTATATAGAGAGTGTGTTGGACTCATTTAAAAATGGGCCCAATTTGATCCCAATTGAAAAAAAGGAGAAGAAAGAAAAAAGAGAAATTTTTAAAAGTTGAAAGTGACACTACAAGTGACAAAACCCCAATAGTAAGAAACTTTTTTGTATACCTCGTTCACAGTGAATGACGTTTTGTCTAACTTCAATTTGACTAATTTATAGCCTATTATCAATCCTAATCCGAAAGTAAAGGTGACAATGGCTATTATAAGCCATACACCCAAACATTTCACTTCGTTTGAAACTTCAAGTGACAATCCACCCATAGTAAGAAACCCATATGGCTGACTAATCCATTTATTATGTCATCTGCATGTTTTTGAATCAGTAACATTTTCATTTGAAAACTTGATTCAATGGATTCAAGTTTTATCAACTCGATCACATTTGCTTGAAAAGCAAGTGTCCCAACAGAACCAGTATTTGTGTTGGAAGACTTAAAATCATTGTTATTGTTGTTGGGATGGAGGATTTAGAATTAGATTGAATCTCATATGAATCCATGAATATGATGGACTGTTGTTATTATGAATTAGTATGATTATATAGAGAGTGTGTTGGGCTCATTTAAAAATGGCCCAATTTGATCCCAATTGGAAAAAATAAGAAAGAAAAAAGAGAAATTTTTAAAAGTTGAAAGTGACACTACAAGTGACAAAACCACAATAGTAAGAAACTTTTTTGTATACCTCGTTCACAGTGAATGACGTTTTGTCTAACTTCAATTTGACTAATTTATAGCCTATTGTCAATCCTATTCCGAAAGTAAGGGTGACAATGGCTATTATAAGCCATACACCCAAACATTTCACTTCGTTTGAGATATTTGTGTTGGAAGACTTAAAATCATTGTTATTGTTGTTGGGATGGAGGATTTAGAATCAGATTGAATCTCACATGAATCCATGAAGATGACAGAGTGTTGTTATTATGAATTGGTGTAATTATATAGAGAGTGTGTTTGATCCCAATTGGAAAAAAGAAGAAGAAAGAAAAAAGAGAAATTTTTAAAAGTTGAAAGTACTACAAGTGACAAAACCCCAATATTAAGAAACTTTTTTGTATACCTCGTTCACAGTGAATGACGTTTTGTCTAACTTCAATTTGACTAATTTATAGCCTATTGTCAATCCTATTCCGAAAGTAAGGGTGACAATGGCTATTATAAGCCATACACCCAAACATTTCACTTCGTTTGAGATATTTGTGTTGGAAGACTTAAAATCATTGTTATTGTTGTTGGGATGGAGGATTTAGAATCAGATTGAATCTCATATGAATCCATGAAGATGACGGAGTGTTGTTATTATGAATTGGTGTAATTATATAGAGAGTGTGTTTGATCCCAATTGGAAAAAAGAAGAAGAAAGAAAAAAGAGAAATTTTTAAAAGTTGAAAGTACTACAAGTGACAAAACCCCAATATTAAGAAACTTTTTTGTATACCTCGTTCACAGTGAATGACGTTTTGTCTAACTTCAATTTGACTAATTTATAGCCTATTATCAATCCTATTCCGAAAGTAAAGGTGACAATGGCTATTATAAGCGATACACCCAAACATTTCACTTCGTTTGAGACTTCAAGTGACAACCCACCCATAGTAAGAAACCCATATGGCTGACTAATCCATTTATTATGTCATCTGCGTGTTTTTGAATCAGTAACATTTTCATTTGAAAACTTGATTCAATGGATTCAAGTTTTATCAACTCGATCACATTTGCTTGAAAAGCAAGTGTCCCAACAGAACCAGTATTTGTGTTGGAAGACTTAAAATCATTGTTATTGTTGTTGGGATGGAGGATTTAGAATCAAATTGAATCTTATATGAATCCATGAATATGATGGAGTGTTGTTATTATGAATTAGTATGATTATATAGAGAGTGTGTTGGGCTCATTTAAAAATTGGCCCAATTTGATCCCAATTGGAAAAAAGAAGAAGAAAGAAAAAAGAGAAATTTTTAAAAGTTGAAAGTGACACTACAAGTGACAAAACCCCAATAATAAGAAACTTTTTTGTATACCTCGTTCACAGTGAATGGCGTTTTGTCTAACTTCAATTTGACTAATTTATAGCCTATTGTCAATCCTATTCCGAAAGTAAGGGTGACAATGGTTATTATAAGCCATACACCCAAACATTTCACTTCGTTTGAGACTTCAAGTGACAACCCACCCGTGATAAACCCATATGGCTGACTAATCCATTTATTATGTCATCTGCGTGTTTTTGAATCAGTAACATTTTCATTTGAAAACTTGATTCAATGGATTCAAGTTTTATCAACTCGATCACATTTGCTTGAAAAGCAAGTGTCCCAACAGAACCAGTATTTGTGTTGGAAGACTTAAAATCATTGTTATTGTTGTTGGGATGGAGCATTTAGAATCAGATTGAATCTCATATGAGTCCATGAATATGATGGAGTGTTGTTATTATGAATTGGTATGATTATATGGAGAGTGTGTTGGACTCATTTAAAAATGGGCCCAATTTGATCCCAATTGGAAAAAAGAAGAAGAAAGAAAAAAGAGAAATTTTAAAAGTTGAAAGTGACACTACAAGTGACAAAACCCCAATAGTAAGAATTTTTTTTGTATACCTCGTTCACAGTGAATGACGTTTTGTCTAACTTCAATTTGACTAATTTATAGCCTATTATCTATCCTATTCCGAAAGTAAAGGTGACAATGGCTATTATAAGCCTTACACCCAAACATTTCACTTCGTTTGAGACTTCAAGTGACAACCCACCCATAGTATACAACAGTAAGAATCCCATATGGTTCACTAAACCATTTGTTATCTAATCTGCATGTTTTTTATTGAGAAGCATTTCCATTTGAATACTTGATCTAATGGATTCAAGTTTTTTTAACTCTACCACATTTGCTTGAAGAGCAAGTGTGCCAACAAACCCAATATTTGTGTTATTGTTGTTTGTGGGGAGAGTTGGGTTGGAGGATTTAGGATCAGAATTACTTTGAATCTCAATATTTGTGTTATTGTTGGTGGTGGGGAGAGTTGGGTTGGAGGATTTAGATACACTTTGAATCTTATGTGAATCCATGAAGATAATGAATGTTGTTATTATGAATTGGTATGAAGATGATGGAGTGTTTCTTATTAAGAATTGGTATAATTATATAGAGTATGTGTTGGACTCATTTTAAAATGGGCCCAATTTGATATGCCCAATCAGAAAGAAAGAAGAAAAAAAAGAGAATTTTTTTAGTAAAAATTTAAGGAATCCCATAGTGTAATTCAATAATTACACTCTGTCCCGATAAATTTAGTATTTACTAAAAATCCCTTAAAATTTTTGTGTCGTGATACTTTAGACTCTACTGATAGATGATAAATGATACATGGTAAGTTTAAACTGTTAAGAAAAAATGGGGAAAAAACGGTACATTTAAACTTGTTAATTAAAATAGCTTAATTTACGGTAACAGATCATTAATCAGCATTAAATTAGCACGTAATTGGATATTAATTTCAAATTTTGAAAATCAAAGATTATATCATCTATTTTGAATACATCTTTTATGAACAAACTGTTAAACTTCGAACTGCAGTAATTTTATTGTTGTTATTGTGGATGTTTCATGATGAATACATCAATTTTGATGAGACATTCCGGAATTTGGGTGATACACAACAAATTCCTGTATCAATGCATCGTCTAAAACACTATACACACTGATTCAAAATGTATCAGCAAGCACACTTGATGAATTTAAAATGTATCAATGCATCATCTAAAACACTATACACACTTGATGGTTTCAAAATGTATCAGCAAGCACACTGATTCAAAATGTATCAGCAAACACTTCATGTTTCAATGCATCGTCTAAAACACTATACACACTGATTCAAAATGTAGCAGCAAGCACACTTGATGGCGCGGTTATTGAAATTAATCACTGATACATGATAAAAAATTTCAAAAACCCTTGATACATAGGAAATCATATGATACACATCTAATGCATGTATCGAATCATAGACTAAACATTATAATCCACTTAGTACTTATGTATTAAACCTATTGTCTGATACATGATAATAATTTTCATAATTTTTTGATACATATTGGATTCCTTAAAATTTTTACTAATTTCAACAACAATTTTAAAATAAGTATAAAAATACAAACCCGAAACAATGTAGGCCTGACAACAATGTTTGCTGCTTCTTTTTTCTTTTTATGTTGTATTTTGACAACATTTGATTTTGATGTTTCGCTAGAGTCTTTGTTTGAATCCTTCTGAAGCTTCATAGAATCATGAAAGACTTTTTTTTTTATTTTCTTTCTAATTTTCATCGTCGGAATCATATATCCTTCTATTAATTAACGGATCCATTACTATGATGTAATAGAACAATTAACCAAAACAAAAAAAGGAAGAAAATAAGAACTGATGATGGAATAATAAGAAAAAGAAGAAACCAATAACAAATGCTGGGTTAAGAAGAAGAAAGACGATGATGGAGTAAGAAGAATTGAAGACGTGATGGAGTAAGAAGAACAATAAGAACTGGAGAGAAATTGTGCAGTTTTTTTAAATTTCAAAATTTTTATTTTGAAATTCAAAATTTCAAAATTGGGTGTTTTAATTAAAATTAATAATTCAAAATCCAAAAACTGATTTAGAAGATTGAGTGTTTTAGTGGAGAAAAAATAGGCATTATATTGGGGGATTGTGTATTATATGAGAGAGAATGTTATGTATCTATACACTTCTACTAAAATTTTAAAAAAAGGGAATTATGTAATATTTAAAAAAAAAAAGGAAAAATTAGAGAATATAAAACTTATAGTTGTGTATTTAAGTTATTTTTTATTTTTATAAAGTTGAAAATCAGCTCATTCCCATCTCACCTTTACCCAATAAAACATAAAATCTCATACAAATTTATTATCCATGTTAATCCATTTTCAGTAACTCAAACAGTATTTTCTTCCTTTTTCTTTACTATTTTAATAATATTAAGAAAAGATAAAAAGGTTTTCTTTTAAAAAAACATTGTATCGTTTTTTAAAAACGTGAAAAAACGCTTCAAAAATATTCGAATATAAAAATTTGATAAGATAAAAAGGCATACTATGTTTTATCAAGCAAAAAAATTAACTCAAGCCGTTCCTACAAAATTACAACATATTTTGGGTAAAAAAAATTACATTTTTGCTTTTTGCTTTATGCTTTTTGCTCTTTGCTTTTGCAGCCAAAAAGGATATATCTATAGGCTATACTGTTCCTATGGTTATTGGGAACTATTATGTACATTTTTCAATTAATAAAGTCTTTGACCTTCATTGTTTCAATGATATGTTTTCTATTTTTTTTTTAAAAAAAAAAACATTTTTTGTATTGCTGACATTAAATGTCTCATGTAATGCAGTTTATTGCTCCCACCATATTAGTATTATTTGTCATGTTACATTTTTTAAAAGTTAATATGACTAATTTTCAAAGTTAAATTAGATTACATTAATTTAATATTTTAAACAAAAAAAATAGATATTTTAAAACTATATGAAAAATACTACAAATTGCAATTTTTTGCACATTAATATGAAAAAAAATACATCTTACACTTACCGAATGCTCAATGATCAATGAAATGAATATTGAAACATATCATTTTTAAAATGATCGAATCTCATGTATAATTAAGAGTTAGAAAAATCATATTATAAATATAATTAAGAAAATAACGATTGCATTTTTTACTTGGTATTCTTTCATTTGGCATATGAAACTAAATCAAACACTATTATAAATTTCTTATTTTAGGTACGTTAAATAAAAGTGAATAAAACATAACAATTTATCTGAGTAGTTTGATTGATTTTTCAATTAAGGTGCAGATTTTAGATTTTTACTTACACATAAATTACACCAAACTAGAATGTATTATCATGGAAAAATACATGGCAACACAAATTAAGAACTTTCATATTTCTTGATAATGAAGAATTTTGTGGAGTAGCAACATAGATTTGATATTCGTATAATATAATGTCTTTAAAATATATAATTTCTTTATTATTTATAAAAGTAGAAATAGGCTTTAGTAGGAGTGTGAAAAAATCCAACCGCCCCATAAATCGAATAAAAAAAATATATTATTAAGTTATTGTGTTTTTAATGAATTTATAAAAAAAATTTATTGAGTTATTAATTCGGTATCAATTTTTTTATTATTGAATTATTGAATAAATCGATAATTCAATATAATAATTTATTATTATACCCTTCCTAATTATTAAATATTAATAGTAATCTTTGTTTCCTTTACTTTTTTATTTACATTTTGCTCTATTTTTCATTTAAAATATGTCAAATAATATTAAAGAAAAATGGAGATTTTGACTTTTTTTAATCGTTCTAGCTTTAGGATGTAACCAAAAATCACTTTCTCACGCGTCTAATATAGTGTGTTGTCAATTTCTATGTCAAGTGGACAATAAAAGTATACGTGATGGAGGAATAAAAAAGTTTGAAGTAATTAAAATGAAATATAATTTAAATATATATCGAATAAAAAGCTTCAAGTTCAGCGATAATAAATACTTTACCTTTATTTTAAGTAAATTCAACCACTCTCGCCCTCTCTATATATACGGGGGTAAAAAAGAAGAAAAAAATTTAGAAAAGAAGTGAAAAGTAAAATATAGGTACAACTAAAATTGTTGATGAGCTTCTACACTTATTATGGTCGCAAAATAAATATAAGTCTAACATAGCTTTTTAGCTATCTAGTTTGCCAACTTTGAAATATATATTAGTAGTATTTGTTAGCGAAATTTAAATAAATATACTAAAATAAATAAATATTTATTATTTATAGTAATAATATTTCTTTTTCACTTGATCACTTTTAATTTATTTACAACACAAGTTTAATTCATATTACAAAGAACAATTTCTTATTCACATATAATACAAATTTTAATGATAGATAATTCGTTTATCACACATGTTAATACACTTATAATTCAATGTGTCAATTTTTTATCAAACAAACATAATATATCTTTAAAAACAATTATAATTCATATATATTACATACATAATTCACTTTTAACATATATTGCAGATTTAATATAGCATTGCTATAAATAGTAATAAATAAAAAATATTATTAAAATCAGTAATTATTTATTAAAATGTATCAATTCAGGTAATTTTTCCTATTTGTTAAGCTACCTTCTGTTTTTGGACATGAAATTTTGTTTTGTTTTTTAATAGAAGCAATTACGTATTAATAGGAGTCCAATTTATTTTTAATTTTCATTTCTTTGAGTGATAGAACCAAATAAAATCAGATTTAGAAAACCAAATAAAATTGGTTAGTTAAAATGATAACTATGAATTAGCTTTGCTATATTTTACCGTAATTATAATTATATTCAGAAATATATTTTATTAATTATTTATTAAGTTACCTTGTTTATTATAAAAATACTTGATAGTGTAGAAAATTTTATACACTAACTGTGCACAAAATTTAAATTCATGACAATATGGGTTCAACTAATTAATTAGAAAAGACTTGCTCCAATCTTTGATTGTTAATTATTTAAATCTTGTCATATTAATATGAGTTTGTGCTTGTTTAATTATTCACAAAAAGAGCATAATAAAAGAAACTATAGCAATTCGCATGACTTTAGTTATATTTGTTATTTTTTTTTAATTATTAAATAGTTCTAAAAAAATAGTTGTTAAAATATAATATCAAAGTTGCACAAAATATGGTACATTTTGTAATGGTATTAAATAAATGATGGAATCAAACCATATTAGATATTGAATTGTTGTTACGATAATACACTTATTCACATGATCAATTTTCGTTTGCTCGTTCAAAATGAATATTAATATTTATATTAAGAGTCTTGACCATGATACTATAATTAAAATAATATAGATCATACATATCATCAATAAGAATATGATACATTCCACTCCATCACATATTTATACCTCATATAATCAAAGCATGTAAACTCTCTTTTTTTTTTACGTATATCTAATTTTAATTTAATTATTCATCTTTGTAATATTGAAAAATAATGATCAATTCCATAGAAAGTAGAAACTTACATTTTATTCTTTCACGTATAATTATTTATCCAAATTAATTTTAATTTTTAATATTATTTACACAGTTATGTGTATTACATAATTCAAGATATAGGTAACTCGCATATAAAATAACTAATATTTAAAAATGAAAAGAAGGGGAAGAAAAAGGGGAAATGTATATAGAGATAGAAACTTTTCTTATTTTAGCATTAACTTTTTTTTTTTTTAAAGTTACATATAATCGAGATAACTATATATTAACTATTTTAAAAGAAAAAACTGTAATTTCATCATTTTTCATATTTTTTTAATATTATATTTTGTCCATAAAATCTTCATTCTTCATGCCCCTATTAAGTTTTGCAATCCAATTTTCGAAAACGTATATTTTGAGCAAGCACATACATGGAGTGCACAACGATAAGGAGGTTTATGGCAAAAACTCTTACAATCTTCATCTTTCTCACAAAAACAACACAACTTGACGTCTCTTGCCTCAACGTCTGGTGAAACACCTGTAAAAATGAAAAAAAGATAATCTATAACTGATCGTGATATGTATGAAGTTTTTATCTTAACGAAAAATACATATATATACTAAAGACACTTATTTCCTACAAAATTATGACGTAATTTTTAGAAAATGTACCTGTCAAAAATTATTCTGAATTAATTTGTAAAAAAATTAAAATTATCGATAATTTTTTCAAACGTGATAAAAGAAATCATATATAAATAATATAATATGAATATAAAAGAAATCATATATAAATAATATAAAAAATCTATAACTGATCGTGATATGTACATTGAAGCTTTTATCTTAACAAAAAATACATATATATACTAAAAACGCACGTATTTCCTACAAAATTATGACGTAATTTTTTCGAAAATGTACCTGTCAAAAATTATTCTGAATTAATTTGTAAAAAAATTTAAAATTATTGATAATTTTTTCAAACGTGATAAAAGAAATCATATATAAATAATATAACATGAATATAAAAGAAATCATATATAAATAATATAAAAAATCTATAACTGATCGTGATATGTACATCGAAGCTTTTATCACATATATATACTAAAACGCCACATATTTCCTATAAAATTATGACGTAATTTTTCGAAAACGTGCTTGTCAAAAATTATTCTCAATAAATTTATAAAAATCTAAAATCATCGATAATTTTTCAACGTGATAAAAGAAATTATATATAAATAATATAATATAGAACGATGTTGTTGTTTAATTGGTGCATCTTATATACTCACATGAGTAATTCTAATCCTAAAAAAAACAATCTTTCGTCTACTTCTTCTCCCTCCCTCTAATGAATGTGTAACTTCACCTAAAAATAAACAAATCAATAAGTAAATAAAAAAAATAAATCTATGAAAATAATATTTTAATACAAGAAAAAATAAAAAGAAAATTTGTGGAAAGAAAAATCAAAAAGTGGTTGTAATATTCATGTATTAAAAAAAATTAAAACAAGTACACAATATAAAAGAGGGAGAAAAAAACTTACAAATTTTTATCACCGTGATCATAAGAAAAAAAGTCATCACTTTGAAAGCCATATCAAAATATTTTTTTTCTAATGCCACAATATTCTACTTGAAAATAATATGTGAATGCTTCTATTTATAGCATGGTGAATTAAATATTTCAATGAATTTAATTTATGTTATAAAAATAAAATATCTAATGAACACAAAATGACCAATATTCAATAAAAATTAAATGATATACAAGAAAACAGTAAGTATGAATTTATCTACTAAAGAAATATTAAATTATAATTTTGAAAAATAAATTTTAAATTTGGTAAAATAGTCAAACTTTGTTTTTTGAGCCATAGGTGTTATTGATTTGATGACCAAAATATTTTATAGCAAATTAAAGTAACTCTAAGGAGAATAAAACAAGTATTTTATGGTCTTTTAACTCTTATCTATTACAAAAAAGACATTAAATTCTAATTTACGTTATATACAATCAAATTTAAAACTTGATCCAAAGTTTAGTCTAATACGTTTTGTTACTTTGAAGACAATTAACATAACAAATGGATCAATGGAAGAAATATAATTAATATTAATGGTATCTATTTAGCACAAATTAAATTGTGTTATCACATTCAAATATTTAGTAGCAAATTAGAGTAAATAAGAATATACAATCATGGAAGTTCTATTTTGTTTTATTTTTATTTTTTAACACTATCACAAAAAAAATCGATCTCTCTTCTATTCAATTATATATAATATAAAATAAATGATTTTGGATTGAGTATGAAAAACAAAAGGATTGAATTATTGATTTTAGTTGGGCAAGTCTGAAATGGATCGAAGAGGTAAAATTTTGAAGTTACGATATATTTTTAAAATTAGAAAATTAATTTACATATGCTTTAAATTAGAAAATTGAGGAATATATTTATCCCTTTACCTTTAGCCCTGCCATCAAGCGATAATTGAACTAATAACTAATTAACTTACAAAAGATAATTTTCTTGTAAACAGTCACATTGAGATATATATTTTTTTTATTTTAATTTATGTGATATCACTCTATTGAGCAGAAAATTTAAGAAATATGAAAAAAATTATTGTGTTCGCTAAATTGCCTTTATTAAATCACTTTAATATTTACTTGAGTTGATTTTTCTTCGTAATAAAATGTTAAATGAGATTCAATAAAAATAAAGTAAAATGACAATATTAAATAGCTATCAACTAAGAATGTATTTTTTACAAAATTGCCACATAAATTTATATTGAAAGAATTATTATAGAACTGATATTGACTTATCGACTATCGATTTGAAACATGCTAAATCATTATGAAACCATTAAGAAATGATTTATCAACTATCGTTTTATTGATCATTATCTATTCAATTATCAATTTTATCGTTAGATTTGCCACAAAAAATAAATAATTGAAAATTATGTAGAAATATCGTGAAATAATAAACAAACCATGAGTTTGATATATTACGTCTTGTTCAAAAAACAACAAAGAAACTGCCAGAAATAAATAAAAAAATGAAACTAAATTCTACCGAATAAAATAAATATAATATGTGAATTTACAAAACGATTATGGAAAATACTTATCCGCATCAAGTGTTCACAGCAAATCAATGTAATTTTCATTATTACGTGATTGAATGAAGTAGAATGAACTATAAATCCAAACACATAACATACATATTAATGTGTGTAAGTTTTACCCTACAATTATCTGTTAACCCGAATCATCAACCTGCGGATAAAAAAAATTAAAATTATTATCAAAATCATTAAACTAATAACTCATTACCATAAATCAATTACTTTTTTTGTTCGAATTATAAAATTTTCGAATTAATAAATTTTACGTGATATATGAACACATGATTACACAGTTAACTAAATTAAACCATTGCTAAGCTGCTAATTATCCAGCCATGGCAGTTTGGTGGAGGAATATAAGCAGCTCAAGGAAGCAGCTAAGCTATCTGTGTGACAGAGACATTGCATCAGTTCAAAAATTACGTTATCAATCAACATTGAGGTGCAAAATTTCTGATGCTGTTCCAGATATACGTAGAGTGAACAAGAACATCACAAATTTGATTCGAAATGGTCGATTAGAGGATGCTCGGGTATTATTTGATGAGTTAACACATCGAAATACAGTTACTTGGAACTCAATGATTAGTGGGTATGTGCAACAGCGTGAGATTGTGAAAGCACGGTACCTGTTTGATGAAATGCCGCAGAGGGATGTTGTTTCTTGGAATTTGATGATTTCTGGTTATTTGTCTTGTAGAGGGAGAGGGTATTTGGAGGAGGGTAGGAATCTGTTTGGTGAAATGCCTGAGAGAGATTATGTTTCTTGGAATACTATGATTAGTGGGTATGCTAAATGTGGGAGAATGGATGAAGCGTTGGAGGTTTTTGAGTGTATGCCTGTGAAAAATGTTGTGTCTTGGAATGCGGTGATTTCGGGTTTTTTGCGTAATGGGGATGTGAAAACTGCTGTTGAGTATTTTAAGAGAATGCCAGTGAGGGATTCGGCGTCTTTTAGTGTACTTGTATCCGGTTTGATACAGAACGAGGAATTGGATGAGGCGGAACATTTTCTGTATGAATTTGGAGAGTGTAATGATGGGAAAGAAGATATGGTTCATGCATATAACACTTTGATTGCCGGATATGGTCAGAAAGGAAGAGTTGGTGATGCTAGACGCATTTTTGATAACGTTCCATCTTTTAGCGGTCAGGGAAATAGCAAAAAGAAGAAATTTGAGAGGAATGTGGTATCGTGGAATTCCATGATCCTGGCTTATAGCAAAGCAGGAGATTTGGTTTCTGCAAGAGAACTTTTTGATCAGATGACGGAGAGGGATATATTTTCATGGAACACAATGGTTTGTGGCTATGTCCATGCGTCAAATATGAGTGAAGCATCAAGCCTGTTTTCTAAAATGCCAAATCCTGATGTACTAACATGGAATTCAATCATCTCTGGATATGCACAGGCGGGAAAGTTGGAATTGGCACGTAATTATTTTGAAAGGATGCCCCACAAGAATCGGGTTTCTTGGAATTCAATGATCTCGGGGTGTGAAAGAAATGCAGACTATGAAGGAGCAATAAAGTTATTCAGGACGATGCAACAGGCAGGAGAGAAACCTGATAGACACACACTTTCCTCACTTCTAAGTGTTTGTGCTGAAACTGTGGCATTGTTTCTGGGTATGCAGATTCATCAGCTAGTGACAAAGACTGTTATACCAGATATACCTTTAAACAATTCCCTAATAACCATGTATGCAAAATGTGGCAAAATACATGAAGCAAGGGTAATTTTCGAAAAGATGAAATTTCAAAAGGACGTAATCTCATGGAATGCAATGGTCGGAGGATATGCATCTCATGGTTTTGCATTTGAAGCGCTAGAGCTTTTTGAATTAATGAAGTGCCTGAAAGTGAGGCCAACTCACATCACGTTCATTTCAGTTCTGAATGCATGTGCTCATGCTGGTTTAGTGGATCAAGGTCGGTTATATTTTAAATCTATGGAATCTGAATTCGGCATCAAACCTGAGATTGAACATTTTGGCTCCCTTGTGGATATTGTTTGTCGAGATGGGCAACTTGAGGAAGCCATGAAAGTGATTAACACTATGCCACTGGAGCCAGATAAGGCTGTCTGGGGTGCAGTACTAGGTGCTTGTAGGGTGCACAACAATGTTGAGTTGGCGCGAATAGCAGCTGAAGCGCTAATGCGCCTAGAACCAGAGAGTTCAGGTCCTTATGTTTTGCTGTATAACATGTATGCTGATGCTGGAAGGTGGGATGATGCAAATGAAATCAGGATGTTGATGGAAACAAATAAGATAAGGAAGGAGCCCGCTCATAGCACGGTCGGCTCTACTTCCTCATAGTGATTTCCGAAATTGTGAATCTTGATCACTCGAAGAATTTGGACCGAGTTGACTATGTTGGGGCTTAAGTCATTAGAAGAAAGATGTCACATGCAGTGTCTTGCCGATCATTTGCAGTATCCCTTGCTTTGACAAAATAATGCAACAATGCTGTTAAACCCCTGTGTCATAGAACTAAGAGTTCCTAATCTTTGGACTTTGTATGAAGTTCAACTGGAGAGTTACTCCTGTTTGCCTTTTTTTCCTGATAATTATGGTTCTTCCTTCACAATTATTGGTTTTTTATTGCTTACTGGAGAATGGAGATGACCATGTTCATTGCTCTAATTCATGTCAGGCAACACTGCTCTCTGACATCAAGCATTTCCACCAGAACAATCAGAAAAGAGACCAAAGCTTATTAGGATGGAGAACGTTAACATCGATGCAAATGCTCCAACTTCTCAACATGTATTCAAATAACTGAAGAGGAGCTTGTGGGGTTTGAGGATGATGCTGAGAAGCTAATTCATTTACTGACTAAAGAAACAGAGGATCTGGATAGTATATCTATTGTTGGCATGCCTTGTCTAGGGAAGGCAACTTTGGCCACAAAGACATTCAAAGATCCTTCTATTGTTTTGTCGCTTTGACATTCGAGCATGGTGTGCTGTCTCACAAACATAAAATCCGAGAGAGCTATTAATTGACATCGTTGGGCGAGTCACAGGCGTGCATCACAGTGATGGTATAGCTGATATGTTGCTCACATGTTTGATTGGCAAAAGATATCTCATTTGTTGGATGATATATGGGAAGTCGAGTCGTGGGGTTAGTTAAGATTATGTTTTCCAGTTGGTGGAAATTGAAGCAGAATTATCGACTTAAACAAGTAGCAGATGAACTGATGCGACATGATGATCCATAATGTCTTGGATTCATTTGAAAATGTTGCTGAAGTAACTGAAAAGGAAGCTTTGCCCCCTGAACTTCGGGTGCTGGAATACAAATTCATTTGAAGATATCGTGGCTATGTCAATGTAGTGCTGAAAAATTTTCCCCAAGGAAAACATGTATTAAGCAGGTATTGATCCCTAGTCCTCTAATCGTTTCGTATGGTGTATTAATAATCCATTAACTCCGTATATCTTATTTGGTACATTTTTTTCATGCTATGTATTCTTATTGTGTATTGAGGTGTGTATTACTAATACTATGAAATAAAATATGTATATGTTTAATGCAAGTATTATTAATATTTTAACCTCCTCCTTTGGAATCTTTTGCCACAGGAATCTTTATTTGCTCAGTGCTTCAGTGCCCACTTCTTTCACACTCACTCCATCAAGATTTGCCATTGATGGATTTCAAGTTCCTCTCTTTTCTCATCTTCCACTACTTCCTAATCAATTCATCAACAATCTATGCATCTCTTCCATTCCCTAATGACTCTCTCCCCACTAAGTCTGGCTACCTCAGGGTCAATGACACAACCAGCTCCGCCATTTTCTACACATTCTACGAAGCTCAAAATCTCACCACACCTCTTTCTCAAACCCCACTTCTCATTTGGCTACAAGGCGGACCTGGATGCTCCTCTATGCTCGGAAACTTCTATGAATTATGCCCTTGGCGAGTCTCTTCTTCTCACAGACAAAAAATCGAACATGTAGCGCACAATCCTAATAATGGATCTTGGAATCGGATTTTTGGGTTGCTTTTCCTTGATAATCCAATTGGTGTTGGATTTAGCATTGCTGCAACACCTGAAGAAATCCCGAGGAACCAAAAAGGAGTGGCAAAGCACTTATATATCGCGATAAAAAAGTTCATCGAGCTGAATGAATCGTTCAAGGATCGGCCTATTTACATCGCGGGTGAGAGTTATGCTGGTAAATATGTGCCAGCAATTGGATATCAAGTCTTGAAGAAAAATGTCATGTTGCCTGTTCGTAGTAGAGTGAATTTGGCTGGAGTTGTCATTGGTAACGGACTAACTGATCCGATTAGCCAAGTTGCTACTCATGCTGCAAATGCGTATTACTTTGGATTGATAAATGAAAAACAAAGGAAACAACTAGAGTTGCTTCAAGAGAAGGCGATTTCGTTGGCAAAGAATGGTAATTGGAGTGATGCAACGAATGCTCGAAGTAAAGTCTTGAACACTTTACAAAACATGACTGAAATGCCAACTCTGTATAACATTAGAAGGCACAAGCCATACCAAAACCATCTGGTAGCTGAGTTTTTGAACAATGTTGAGGTGAAAAAGGCATTGGGAGTGAATGAAACTATTGTTTTCGAGGTGTGTAGTAAGGTGGTGAGGGAAGCATTACACGAAGATTTGATGAAGAGTGTGAAGTATATGGTGTTGTTCCTTGTCAAGAATACTAAAGTTTTGTTGTATGAAGGTCAGCTAGATTTGAGAGTTGGGTTAGTGTCAACCGAGGCGTGGGTGAAGAGAATGAAGTGGGAAGAAATCGACAAGTTCTTGGAAGCAGATAGGAAAGTTTGGAGAGTCAACGACGAGCTAGCAGGGTATGTGCAGAAATGGAGGAACTTAAGCCATGTTGTGGTGTTGGATGCTGGACATTTGGTTCCACATGATCAACCATTGAATTCTCAGGCCATGATTGAAGATTGGGTACTTGAAAAGGGAGTTTTTGCTAATGATCAAATTGAAAACTTGTCCACCAATATGTTTGATGTACTTTAGGACTATGTTGCTCAGTCTCTTCAAAAATATTATCGGGTGTTAGTTTGATCCACCAAAAATAGTGTTTTTTTAGAGGATCTGACACGGGTGCAATTGTATTTTTGGAAAGTCCGAGCAACGTAGCTTTAGGATGAAGCTAAGTTTACTTGTTTTAACTTTGTAAGAGATCATAGTACATGTTGCTATGCTATGTTCCTCCTTCAATGAGTTGTTTAAAACTCCTTTTAAGTGTTTTTTTTTTGTTTATTTATGATTTCATTGATCTCTTATTATATTTTTTATGAGATTATCGAAAACAAGCTTTTTATCTCTTCGATATTGATAAGGTTTAAGTACATTATATTCTCTCCCGACCTCACTTTTTGTTGTTGACTTATTTATTCTCGTGATCATAGCTGATTAGCTCCTTTGACTCAAGACCTAGATAATCTTGGTTAATGTAATTTCAATTACAAAATCTTGCTTAATTAAGTATAATTACATTCTTATTTATATTTTGACTGGAAATATTAAAAGAAAAATGGGTAATTAGTAGTACTGTTATATGGATCTTGTTGTTAGACTACTTTGTTTCTTATATTCAAGTTAATAAACAAATACTATGTTTTATTTTACCTAAATGCTACGATAGTTAGAAAAATTCTTTTGACTTAAATGTATCTAAAATAAGTCAATCTAAATAGAATTTAGTACATGTATTCACAAATTGAAAAAACATCAGGTAATTATATAAAATAAGTATGTATATATCAATTTATATATTTTTGTAGTTATATACAAAAAGTTTATATATATCGATTTAATATTTGATAGTTATATACAAAATTGATTGAGATATATATATTTTTTGTATATTCATATATACATATACATATATAATTTATAGTTAAATACAAACACAAATAGTTTATATTTGCACAACATATAATTTTTCAAATTTTCAAGGAAATGAGCTTTTTAAAAAGATAAAATATTATCTTTTCTTGATATTATAAAAGTAATAAATGAAATAAATAAATATATATTTAAATAGTGGACAAATAAATTTACACGAAAGGAGTAATATAGTAATTTCAACAATATATAAGAAGACACAAAATTTTACTCATAAAACGCATACACCAATAAAGTTTTATGCCTTATATTTTTTGTTCTTCTATTTTAAGTAATTGAGCAGCGTATTTTCAAGTTTTCAACGACATAAAAAATTTTTAAAAGATAAAATATGTATGTGTATTTTTCTTGATATACAAAAGATAAAAATGTAATAATTAAATACATTTTAAATTTCATGGACAAGATATAAATGAAATAAATAAAACAAGTTTTATGCCTTTTCTTATGAAATCTTTCTATTAAGGTATTTTTGAAGCATTTTTTCACGTTTACAACGATATTACGATTTTTAAACGATAAAATATCTATCTTTTCTGGATATTATAAAAATAATAAATGAAATAAATGTATAAATATTGAAAATAGTGGGAAAATTAAATTAAATAGAAGGGGTAATATAGTAATTTGAACAATAAATGAGAGGACACACATATTTACTCATAAAACGCAATTGTCAAATGAAATTTATGTCTTTTCTTATGAAATCTTTCTATTAAGGCATTTCTGAAGCGTTTTTTCACGTTTACAACGACATTACAATTTTTTAGAAGATAAAATATCTATCTTTTCTGTATATTATAAAAATAATAAATGTATAGATATTGAAAATAATGGAAAAATTAAATTAAATAGAAGGGGTAATATAGTAATTTGAACAATAAATGAGAGGACACACAAATTTACTCATAAAACACGTTTGTCATACGAGTTTTATGCCCTTTCTTATAAAATCATTCTATTAAGGTATTTCTGAAGTGTATTTTTCACGTTTTCAACAAAATGAGTTTTTTCAGAAGATAAAATATCTATCTTTTCTAGATATTATAAAAATAGTAAATGAAATAAATGTATAAATATTGAAAATAATGGAAAAATTAAATTAAATAGAAGGGGTAATATAGTAATTTGAACAATAAATGAGAGGACACACAGATTTACTCATAAAACGCGTTTGTCAAACAAGTTTTATGCCTTTTCTTATGAAATCATTCTATCAAGGTATTTCTAAAGCTTTTTTTTTTCACGTTTACAACAAAATGAGTTTTTTCAGAAGATAAAATATCTATATTTTCTGGATACTATAAAATAGTAAATGAAATAAATGTATAAATATTGAAAATAGTGGAAAAATTAAATTAAATAGAAGGGGTAATATAGTAATTTGAACAATAAATGAGAGGACATGCAGATTTACTCATAAATAACAATTGTCAAGTGAGTTTTATGCCTTTTCTTATGAAATCTTCATTTTAAGGTATTTCTAAAGCGTTTTTTCACATTTACAACGACATTACAATTTTTTAGAAGATAAAATATCTATCTTTTCCGTATATTATAAAAATAATAAATGTATATATATTGAAAATAATGAGAAAAATTAAATTAAATAGAAGGGGTAATATAGTAATTTGAACAATAAATGAGAGGACACGCAGATTTATTCATACAACGCGTTTGTCAAACGAGTTTTATGCCTTTTCTTATAAAATCTTTCTATTAAGGTATTTCTGAAGCGTTTTTTCACATTTACAACGATATTATAATTTTTTAGAAGATAAAATATCTATCTTTTCTGTATATTATAAAAATAATAAATGTATAAATATTGAAAATAATGGAAAAATTAAATTAAATAGAAGGGGTGATATAGTAATTTGAATAATAAATGAGAGGACACACAGTTTTACTCAAATACGCATTTGTCAAACGAGTATTATGTCTTTTCTTATTAAATCAGTCTATTGAGGTATTTCTGAAGCGTATTTTTCACGTTTTCAACAAAATGAGTTTTTTCAGAAGATAAAATATCTATCTTTTCTGGATATTATAAAAATAGTAAATGAAATAAATGTATAAATATTGAAAATAATGGAAAAATTAAATTAAATAGAAGGGGTAATATAGTAATTTGAACAAAAAATGAGAGGACACACAAATTTACACATAAAACGCGTTAGTCAAACGAATTTTATTCCTTTTCTTATGAAATCATTCTATTGAGGTATTTCTGAAGCGTTTTTTCACATTTTCAACAAAATAAGTTTTTTTAGAAGTAAATAAAATAAATAATATATATTTAAAGTAGTGGGAAAATTAAATTAAATAGAAGGGGTAATATAGTAATTTGAACAATAAACAAGAGGACACACAGTTTTACTCATAAAACGCAGTTGTCAAACGAGTTGTATGCCTCTTCTTATGAAATCATTCTATTAAGGTATTTCTGAAGCTTTTTTTTTTTCACGTTTTCAACAAAATGAGTTTTCTTAGAAGATAAAATTTCTATCTTTTCTGGATATTATAAAAATAGTAAATGAAATAAATGTATAAATATTGAAAATATTGGAAAAATTAAATTAAATAGAAGGGGTAATTTAGTAATTTGAACAATAAATGAGAGGACTCATAGATTTACTGATAAAACGCAATTGCGAAATGAGTTTTACGCTCTTTCTTATGAAATCTTTCTATTAAGGTATTTCTGAAGCGTTTTTTCACTTATACAACGACATTACGATTTTTTAGAATATAAAATATCTATCTTTTCTGGATATAATAAAAGTAGTAAATGAAATAAATGTATAAATATTGAAAATAGTGGGAAAATAAATTAAAGAAAAGTGGTAATATAGTAATTTGAACAATAAATGAGGGGACACACAGTTTTACTTTTAAAATGCTATTGTCAAACAAGTTTTATGTCCTTTCTTATGAAATCTTTTTATTAAAGTATTCCTGAAGCGTTTTTTTCACGTTTTCAATGACATGACTTTTTTTAAAAGAAAAATGTTTATCTTTTCTTGATATTGTTAAAGTAGTATTTAAATAAATAATATATATTTAAAGTAGTGGGAAAATAAATTAAAGAAAAGGGGTAATATAGTTATCTAAACAATAAATAAGAGGACACAAAATTTTACTCATTACACGCTATTGTCAAATGAGTTTTATGCCTTTTCTTATTAAATCTTTCTATTTAGGTATATCTCAAGCGTTTTTTTCACGTTTTCAATGATATGTCTTTTTTTGAAAAATCAAAATATTTATCTTTTCTTGATATTATTAAAATAGTAAATGAAATAAATAATATATATTTAAAATAGTGGGAAAATAAAATTAAAGAAAAGGGGTAATTAGTAATTTCAACAATAAATGCTATTGGCAAACGACATGGTGTTTTATGTCTTATATACTGTGCTCTTCTATTTAGATATGTGAGATGCATTTTTCATGTTTTTAATGACATGACATTTTTTTAAATATAAAATATATATTCATATTTTTTTGATACTATAAAAGTAATAAATAAAATAAATAAATATATTTTAAATATAATGAACAAATAAAATTAGAGTGAAGGGGTAATATAATAATTTCAACAATATATATGAAAACACAAATTTTTATTCATAAATTGCATTCTTTGAATGCCATTTATGCATTATATTCTCAGCTCTTCTATTTACTTATTTGATAAGGATTTTTCAAATTTTCAACCACATAACACATTTTTAAAAGATAAAATATTTATCTTTTTTTGATATTATAAAAATATTAATAAAATATTTTTATAATAGTGGACAAATAAAATTAAAAGGAAGGAGTAATTTTGTAAATTCAACAACAAATAAGAAGACACAGAGTTTTACTCATAACTCGATTCGTTTTATACATTTTATGCTTTATATTCTCAGCTCTTCTATTTCTGTATCTGAACAATGTTATTTCAAAATTTCAACGACATCGACCTTTATTTTTCTTCAATATTCTATCTCTTTTTTATATTACACAATTTTTTGAAACTTAGAAAGTACTATGATAAACATATATTTAAAATACAAATTTACAAAATCTTAAATCATGAATTTGACCCGACCCGACCCGACCCATATAATTGACCAAAAAAAAACAGAGAAGATATTTAAGTAATCTTTAAATCCACTTTCAGCCACTCAATTCTCAAACTTAACAATGGCTTCCACAGGTAGCCTTTTGTGCAAATGTAGAGTTTCTTCTTTGATGAGTATCTCTTCTTTTCCTTTGATGCAACCCATAACCAGACCAGGTCAGTAATACGCCGAATCAGAATTTGAAATTTATTAATAATAGCTCGTTTTAGTTATTGAATTTCCAATTAAATATTTAGTAATTCTTTTAATACAAATATGAATCTATGTAACATGTAGTTGTTATATATTGCCATTTTTTTGCTATCTTCTTTTATATTCGATGTTTGTTCTAATTTATGTGATACTGTTTGATTAAAAATAATACTTTTTGTAATTTGTGATATACAATCGTTATATATTTACGTGATACGGTTTAATTTGACAAGAAAAAGATAAGTACTTTTGAAATAGGTGGTCTACAAACCTTACGTATTAAAGTTAAATTATTTCTAATTATACACTGACATTTTTTCCTGTGATGGCAAAATAGGAAGTACGTTTCATAAATTAGGACAGAGAGAGTAGGTAACAACTGTTACTCTCATTCGAGCTCTGGAACGAAGAAAATTCTATTGGGAGAGCACCCCTGAACGGGCTTCAATGTAGGCTCCGAACACTGTTAATTGATCAAATGCAGACTCAATCTCAAACTAGTTATAAAAATTCTGCTAAGGCTAATTGATCTGAAATAAAGTTTGGTTACTTTTGCTATACTCTGAATTGCTTTATATGTACAAAAGCCTTATAATGTCTCATTTAGTGACCTTTAAGAATCAGTAGCTATTGTTAACTAAGAGAGAATTTATATTCTTGATTCAAGATTGCTCCTTTTCGTTCTCGAAGAGAATGGTTTAGTGAAAAAGAAGGTTTCGGCTTTAAGTTAACATCGAATGTGTCATATTTGTTATGTTTCATTATATGAAATCGGAGCAGGTTCAGAATAGGCCGGTGAATTCGTCCATCTAAAATTTTAGTTGTTGGTGATCCTACACTTACAAAGAGTGCACATCATAATTTAATCAATGCAAAAGAGTTTATCTCAAGAATGTGAGTGTTTCCAACAAATTCGTTATCGTGCTTCTTGCATTTGGTAGATGTTATGGAGGAACTTTTCATGTTCAACTTTGAAAATTCAAGTTTCAATTGGTTGATTAATAAATCGTCTGTTATACGTTTGTCTGACTTGCAGAAATAACTTACTCCCAGAGACATGTCAGAGTCGGAACTTCCTCTGTCCTAAGGAATGTATCCCACAACATGAGCATGAAGAAAGTTCCACGTATGATCACCAGAGCTAGCTCAGAACCGAGTGGCAGTAGCGATGGAGCTCTTGGACAGAATAAGGCATGTTTTGCGATTGCATTCTCTATTATGAACTATGCAAATGATTCTGTTTTTTCTTATTCTGGCATCATTAGTTTGGAGAAATTTCACTCCGTTATCCTTATTAGAAGCATGTCCTCTTTCGTGCTTGGTCATTTGAATGATTTGATGCTGATGCAGACACCATTTGGATATACGAGAAAGGATGTTATATTGATTGGAGTTGGAGTTACACTTCTAGGGGTTGGCTTAAAGAGTGGATTGGAGGTACTTCGATAGATATTTTTCCTTATGTTCCGGTTCAATATATGCTTGTCTGCAATAACTTTTGTCCAAATATCTTATGCAGTTCTTGGGATTTGACCCTTTACAAGCTGGAAATGTCGTTCAATTAGTCCTGGTTTTGGGTCTAACAGTTGGATGGATCTCAACATACATCTTCAGGGTTTCAAACAAGGAAATGACGTATGCTCAACAACTACGAGACTACGAAAGCAAAGTCATGGAGGTGCGGTATTTTGATTAACATTCAACTAATCTGTTTGTTTCTATTATCCTTTTCTGTGTTGTGAATACAGTTGAATGATTTTTCTTAGTATTTTCGGAAGGGGGTCAACTTAAAGAGTTCATAGTAGAGGGACATTTACCTGAACTACGCCTATAGAATGTGACATTACAACGTTCCACCAAATTGGTTCATTCTAGAACTCTTGCTAATTCTTCAGCTGCTAACGAACATCCTCAATCAGATTGTATCATGTTAAAGGAAAAACAGAACTGCATTTTCTGATGCTAGGATTCTATTGCTACACACTAGCTGAGATATAGCTTTAGTGCAAAGCTGGGATTGCTTCTCTAGCTTAAGATATTATTTCTGAGGCTTAAAATTGTGTCTTCAACCTCTTTTATGTATTTTGAATCATTTGAAATCGATTTAACCTGAGAATTCATTCATCTGAGTTATTTTCATCATTCTGAGTCATGGGGGTCGAGTCTTAACTTTTCCCAACTTGCAGAAACGGTTAGAGAGCTTAACAGAAGCGGAATTACAAGTATTGCTTGAGCAGGTTGAAGAAGAGAAGACCCGCTTGACTAGTGGTGAAGAGGTCAAATAGATATTGTTTTCCTTGTAGCTACGTATCGTTGGACCTTGTTATCCCTGAATTATGGACTAGACCATACTGAAGTTTGTACAGTGTCGATATATGTTTGCGTAGCATTCGATGATCACATCCAACTTGATAAAACAATTCTGGAATGAAATAGGTTCCACCAGGTGGGGACTGGGGAGTTCATGTTATGTAAATTGTTTAGGATTATATAGAAAATACATGGTATACGAACTATTATTTATCGCTTGTGCATTTGTTGTTACCTTTTCTATTCAAGCAAGAACAGAAATGTGATAAAACACTGAATTTTCTTTTCAAGCAAAGAACGGAAGTGTGATAAAACAACTATTTTGGAGATCATTTTGTATTTCCACCTCAGCCATATTAGTGCTTAGATGCATACTGATGATAAAAATAAATTTTGGGTTCGACTGAACCTCAAAGATAGGTCATCTGGTGAGGATTGTCCGAGACCATAACCTCAGCCCATGTGGGAGACTCAACAGTTAACACTTCCTTCCCTCGTGAGCTGAGGACTGGACACCTGGTGCATGGACAATATAACATGGGGCTAACATAGGCTTAACAAGAATATAGATGGTTAGACTCTGATACCATGTGAAGAAAATGGTCTTCGAATTTAACTCAACCTCAAAAGTTAGTCCACGAGATGAAAGATTGCTAAAGATCATATAAGGAGATCACAAATCATTCGATCAACTGATGTGGGAGACTAACATTCTATGCAACTAAGAAGTTTTTGGAATAATAATCCATTTGCAGCTATGTGTATAATGAAAGTGTGGATTTCCCTAAAAACACATGGATGATTGATTTAGAAGGTTTTTAGTGAAACGTGGTTACTACAATAACATACTCAGTGTAGTCACATCAAGTGGCGTCTGGCCGGTGAAACACAGATAAGGGAAAAAAGTTGAAATTCATTTCACATAATCATGAAACACTTGGAAAAGAATATCAAAAAGTTGAAATCATTAGTGAAACAAATGTGTGTACACTTAAAAATACTTTATACTTTTCCTCTCTATGTACAGAATTTGATCCCTTTCGATTTTCTTGTCTGGTATATTCATGAATCATCGCTAGTATCAGAAGACGAACTGCTCTTGGAAATGTCTGATAAGAAGTTAGCAGGCAATTTTGGAAATCTGACAGCTCTACTATTTTCCATTCCTGGTGATGATGATCCTCCAACAGCTACAAGGGGTTTCTTTTTCTGCATGTTTCTTGTAATCTCTACACAAACTTTATCAACCATTTCTAGGAAATCTTTAACTATGGCGAATAGTTGAAGTGGTTGCCATCCTTTATCATCTGAAGCTCCTGCTTGATAATAATCTGTTGTTTTCTTCACGAGTTCCATTACTCTATCTTGTTCGTCTCTCACTGTTTTCATTTCTTTTTCAGCAGCATCCAGGAATTTCTTCATCTCTTTACCGAATAGTCCTTTAACATTGTCGCGTTGTGCCAAATGTGTCTTTATTTCAGATATCTGAGCTGTTAGCATCGAGCACGTCTTGGACAGCAAGTCATAGTCTATTGCAGCTGCTTTCTTTACATTACTAAATGCAGAACTTAATCCACCCACTATTGGTAAGCCAAGCATCATATACTCCTTCTCGGTCTCATCATTTTCTGTAGTGTTCTTTGATGTCGGAATGGCGCTGCTCGCAGTAGTCTGGCTATTGCTACGCCTTAAACTTTGATTACGATTTAGAACGCAACGTTTTCCTTCTGCTCTGACTACTTCTTGCACAACAAAGTGAAGTAATGTGGTCTTACCATCCATACTTTTCACATCAGACAGTTTTCTGAGAGCAGTAAGTTTAAACGCTTGTGCGTTTCCTCTTGAAGTTCCGGCATTCATTCTATTCCCCGCTTTCAAAATAGCTTCTAGAAGTTTCAAGAACAATCTTTGAGCTTTAAGCTCCTTGCAAGACAACTCAAGTGTTTGCAAGTACTCTTTATGATGCTGAATTTCTGTCCCATAATTTGATCTAAAAAGCATGGCGTTGAAACGAGTAAAGGCGGATGGAACAGCTTTAAGTATATGAAAGAGGAAAGATTCAGCATCAGCTAATCTGGTAGGATCTCCTTCAAATGTAACAACTTCTGTTTCCTCTTCTTTTGTTGGGGCTATTCTGCAGAGTTTCTCAAGAGTATCAACACTTAAACCTTGTCCATCGATGAGTGCATCGATAATCTCTTTACGAGTAACACCAAGTGACCTAAGTACAATTGCAATATTTTGTGACTTTCTGGTTTCAAGAATGAATATCTGAGAAGGTGGACCTGATATATCTGCTCTTGGACTCAAAGCTCTACTTTCTGTTCCTGAGGGCTTTTTGTTTGTAGCCACACATCCAAATAGTGCCTCCATAAGATCTCCATCAAACCTACATGAAAGGTAAACAATGTTTATATTTGAGTACATAGTTATACATATGGGGATACAAAAAGGAGAGATGGAAAATATGTTTTACTTGAACGATCCACGATCGAGTTTGTCCCAAACCATTGAATGCTCAACATTAGCATTCAATTTATCCCAATGCAATGGCTTTAGTTTCACTTTATCATTTCCACTTCCTGAACCCCCTTCCCCTGATGATGATGCTGATGAATGAGTAGGTGGTGGAGGTAGTGGAGGGCCTTTCTTTAGTCCTGGTGGCGGTGGTGGTGGTGGACCAGGCGCCTTTGGTATCGCTGATACAGACAATGGCGGTGCTGGTGGAGGTGGAGGAGCTCGTGTTTCGAGTTGACTTGATGATGCTTGTCTCTCCATGGGGTGAAAAACAATGCCATCATCAGGATTTGGTTGTTTGTTTTCTAAATCAAGCCAAGAAGGGCTTTGAGAAGTTGAAGATTTGCCTCTAAGCAGAGGCAATTCTTGAATTGGATGATCTGGTTTCTTCCGTCCACCGACGCCTCGACTAATCATCCTCTTCTCTTCTTCATCTCTCAATGCATTTACAAACACCTTCTTCTTCTTGAAACTCTCTTTCCTCTGTTCATCACTCTCCATTTTCCTCCAATAAAGCACATCCAATCCATTTTCATCAACAATCACTCCTTTTAAATTCCCTTCAAATTTCAAGAATTGATCTTGATGAATAGCACCACCACCACCGCGTGGATCACCAACCGCGGTACCTTCTTGTTGCTTTCTCCTACGCCTCGAGTACCTAACAAGGAAAAAGAACAAAAGAGCAGATAACACAACAGTACTAGCTGCAGTCACACCAATAGCTGTTCCAACAGCCTTGTTTGATGATGTATCTGGTGTTGACACGGAAGGCGGTAACGCAGGCTTATCAGTGGGGTCCGGTGGAAGTACCGGAGGAGATGATGGTGGTGGTGGTGGTGATCGTTGAACGGGCGGAATAGGAGGAGGGAGAAGATTAGGCAAAGGAAAAGGAAAGAAAGTTTCTACATTTTGTGATTGAGATGTAACACTTGGAATCATTGAAAGAATGTAAAAAATGAAGAGATAAAGAATCATATTGATAGACATATTATTGTAATGAGAGTTTTATGAAATTGAGAAGAAGAATTTTGGTTTATGTTGAGCATTGTTTGTTCAAAAAACTCTTTTACTCTTATTTCTTGGATTTGGTATATGGTTTTTCTAGCTTGCTGACACTTTCAAAAGGGGGAGTAGTTAATTTTTCCCGGTATTTTACAAGAGAAATATTGTTGCAAAATGACCAAAATACCCCTTACCTAAACCGAAAAATTGTATTTTATATAAGCTTGACGTATGTTACAGAGGCGGAGTCAGGATTTCGATTTTTATAGGTTTTGACTTTCTTTTATGTGATCATCGTTTCAGGGTTAACTTTCGCGCATCTCGATTAATTCCGCGGGCACCAATGATATGATGATTTTAAGTGTTTGATTACTGAGTTTCAGTATATTGGTTGAGTAAAAGTTATTGAATTTGGTCAAATTCTGTATCTAGATTTCTACCTACTCCTTGCTAGATTTATGGGAGCGAGTTCATTTGAATATTTATGTCATATACATTTTGTGTGAAAAACCTTGAAATACTACTCTATCGATTTATTTTTATTTGTTCAGTTTGGATTTTACATATACTTTAGGGATTGTTTGGTAACTTTAGTTTAGTATACGTGAATGGAAAATTAAGTTTGGAATTAAAATTTATGAAATAATAATTGATATGGATGTTTAACCATAATATTTATATTGATTAGTGTTTAGTTTCATGTTTTGGAAGATGATTTGAAAAATAAATAATTAATGGTAAGAGTAAAATATGAGGGAAAAAAAGATGTTTTTCTCTTAATGTATTTCAAGTGACAAATAAAAATAAAAATATATTTATACAATAAATAAATAAAAGTAAATGAAATTTTAAATTTATATTTTTAACTAATTCAAAATATTAAACTCATAAAATTTTAAATTTTAAACGCAAAATATTTGCGTACTGTAGACATGACATATAGTTGTGAAAGTAGCTGAGTTCTTTGACAAAGTCTTCACATTTGCTGGCTTTTTCCTTTTATTTTGACCATTTATATTAAACACTAGGGTTATGCCTATGCAATTATTTTATTCTTATATATTTATATTTTCAACAATTAATTATTTAATGACATCTCATAGTAATAAAAAGTCAGAAGGAAGACTCTATCAAAATAAATTAACGTACCAACAAATTTAAAAAAATATAGTTTATCATATGTACTTTCACATAACAATAACATTTTACCCCCTCCCCCTTCCCAAAAAAATATGTTTTTTCTTTTTTTTTTTTAAGTTTGATATTTATATTAAATTTCGATTAAATTGAAATTCGATTTAAAAAGTTTTATATTAAGATAAAATTCTCTCTTAATAAAGTAGATTTCATATATAGAAGCTAATCACTAGACTGCTCTGAAATAGATTAAAGAAAATCAAACTCAGAATCTGATTAATTAAAAATAAAGAAATATTTACCACTCTAAATCAACGCTGGTCGTAGAACTTTTCTTAAAGGAGATTGGAAAGAAACAAATAACAAGTCGAATAATTTAATTATTAATTTAAGTTGGCTTTTTTTAAAAAAATTAATTTAGTGAATAGAATTGAATTGGCAAAATAATTATTTCTTTAATTGTGTGTGCCAAAGGAGGACTTGGTTGACACATCATAGGGAAGTTGTTCACCAAAACATAATAGTTTTTTTCTAGAAAGATCTAAGCAAACACATCTTTACTTAATCCCTTTATAGAAAAGTAGTTGAAAAGAGACAACTAATCTTTATCTAATCATAATATTTTTAAATAATTGTTATTCAATATATGATACTTGTTAAAATTTTGATTAATTTAAATTTGTATGAGATTAACTTTATTTAAAAAAAAATTGGTGAATTTTTACACTTGTTGGATTGTGTGCATGTGAGTTTTTCAAGAGAAGTTGGCTTTATTCAATAGTCAAAGATTGTGTTAATTTCATCAAATTGGTGCATAGTGGTCATTAATAGTAGCTCAGAAATTTAATGTGTTTGCTTGAATCTTAGGACCATTGCTTGTGACTTGTGTTAGTGTAGGTGGAAAATCAATGAGCAAAAAAATAATTTTAAAAAAAAGGCAACTCATATGTGAGAATATTTTTTTAGAAATTAAAACTCGAGATTTATTATTAAGGATCGAATATTTTCATGATAGCTGTTCATTTTTTCTTTATGTACACCTTAAAAATTATAAATAAAAAAGATAATTTTACTTATTTGCTAATTAAGAAATCTTTTTAGAACTTTACAAACTTAGTATTTAATTGTAAGTGGGAGTGTGTTTTTGGTTTTTCGGTTCGATTTTATACTATTCGATTTGAATTTTTGGTTTTTGGTTTTGAAGAAGTGTAACCTAATTCAAACCAAAATAAATTTGGTTTGGTTTGATTTTTCTCTTTTTGGTTTGGGTTTTTTTCAATTTGGTTAATCGGTTATGTCAATAATTAGAAACATAAAAAAGTTATATTTGCAATATATATATATATATATATATATATATATATATATATATATATATATATATATATATATATATATATATATATATATATATATATATATATATATATATATATATATATATATATACATATATATATATACATACATATATATATATATATAATATTGAATTTCTTAAACATACCTTTTAATATAAATCACAAGCAAATCATTAAACTCAATACTTAAAAGTATATCAATTTGAAATCAAACCAAAAAATCAAATAAAGTAAATTATAAATCCAAAATCATACCAAGAATCCAAAAAACCAATCCAAATTAGAATCCGATTTATTTTTTCAATTTAATTCAAATAGTGCATACCCCTAATTGTAAGAGTATAATGGGGAAAAAATTATTTATTCTATTTTAGTTTTAATTTGTAAATTGACATGTAATTTGTGAAAATTATTAATGAGATGGATAACTAAAATGAGACGAGGAAAATACGTAATCTTTTTAGTTTTATGGGTATTGTTTGATATCTAATTTTTACTTTTTAGGTACCAATTATTTCAATTTTTGTGTAGCATAAATTCTATTAAATGGGGAAATATTCTCTACTAAATGGCTTTTTTTTTAAAAATAAAATCCAAATACTCTTTTATATTAATTTACAATAAAATAGGGATTAGGAAAGATTCAACTATATATGTACTATTGATTATGATGTATTAACCGCTTAATTTTATTTTTTAGAAACATTAAGAAAAAAACGAGTGAATTATCTAACCATTGAATATAATTTTAACAATTTGTCAAATAAGGACATTTGACTATACTTTAGTTGATCATTAATCAAAGTGTGAACTCTAATCCATATTAAAATGCATGATTCACATTTCCAAATTAACTCCCTTAAACTCAAAATTAATATTTAAATTCTGAATCCATTACGAAAATTAATGAAACTAAGAGGCAGATCTGCCCCAAAATTAGGAGGATTACGTACCCCGAAAACCTAAAAAAAAAAGTATATATCTTAAACGTGAGGTATATATTTTGCTAAACAACCTCATGTAGGTTTAGACCAATACACTACAATAAAAATAACTTTTTGCAGTATTAAATATTGGCACTAATAAAGAGTGTTAACATCTTTATCGGCATTAGTTAAGTGTCATTAGAACTAATGTCACTAAAGGCTTTATGGACATATACAAAGAGTGACAATTGCTGCTAAAAATACATGTTTAGTAATAATTAAAAATTAAATGCCGCTAATGATCATTCTTGTTATAGTAATAGTGCCTCCATTAATTTCAAATTTTGAATCCGCCTCTGAACGATTCGCGGTTCGATGCATGGTGTGTAAACCTACATTTTTTATTTTTTCTTGTTTTTTGACGACTTCAATGTCCACATGAAAATTGTTAGATGAATTTGATTCCATGCAGGATTACGTTAATGTGATAACAGCCTTTTAATTACTTAGGTATTTTATTTTTATAGATAGACATTTTAGAGTACTACACGAAAAACTTTTTTTGAATTTTATAATATAAAGTAATTATGATTAGGTAACTCCAAGTGACCCATTCTTGGATGAATGGATTTGTAGATATATAATCATCAAATATAGTAGCTAAAGTCAGAATTTTCACGAAAAAGTAAATATATAGAGGAAAAAATGATTTTTCAATATCTACATCTATATACATACAAAAATTTTGATAATATATTTAAGTTTTTATTTCTTTCACCCAACGTGACTCTATCCTGCTCAAACGTGATTTATAGTTAATGTATAACATATAAGAGTTGTACGACATATTATCAATGAAAAAAAAATAGAAAAGAATAATTGAAATCTATAATCGTGAATTTTAACTATTCATCCAAGAGCATTTTGACTTTAGAATATTTCTTTTTATATAAACCACGTAAAACTTATTTTCTTGCCAAAAAAGGATAATATATTTAGACAATTACTAATGATAATTATTATGTTAATACTTCCAAAAAAGTTTCTATAGATGAGTAAGGAGATCCCTTTTTCAGTACATAAAATTAGGATAAAAAAACAAATTGTTGACTTTAAAAATATGATTTATAAATCCAGTTGATATTGACCAATACTGCACGTTTGTCCCAAGAAAAAAAAGACAAAAAAAGTCTTCTCATAATTTGTAGTTTTTGAAGAATCACACTTTTGGGTATAGTTGTATTGTTCTAATTTATAGCATTACTTGATCAATTAATAACATGTCCAAACATGACAAGACTTTGTTACATACTCCACATATTTTAATTCCTAACATTTTTAGAAGACATTGTTATATCTATTACATGTATCTTAGATATACTGATCTTTTTGCTCGTCTCTCTCATATCTCACTAGCTTCTCTCCTATGTCCTTCTCTCGTTCGCTGCTCTACTGATGAATTTGTATTTTAGAATATATTTAGTAGCAAAAATACATATAACTCTTCATATATTTGACTTGAAATCTGGTATGGAATTATTAATTCGTAAGACTATATGTAATGATTTCAAACTAGAAGAAGAATGGTAAGAATGTTTGTGTAATTAACTAGTTTTCCCTATATATTAAGAACGTTGTCCGTCCACCAACATGGATTGTGGTGCACTGGTGGGAGTGCTTCATCATTAACCAAAGGACTCGGGTTCGAGCCCTGGGCATGGAGAAAATCATGTTGGGAGCGCCATCCTCGAATTGGTCCTGCAATGTGTAATTCAGATTTAGTCAGAGCTCTAATGTAGGCTCCGGACACCGGGTAGAAAAACCCAAAAGAAAAAAAAGAACAATGTGTCCCCACAAGCATAAAGGAGTAGTTTTGGATCCATGGACTTCATTTTTGAATCATTCTTTATAGGTAAGTACCACTTTTGAGTACATTTTGGGCTGGTTTGATGTAAGTGTTTTAATTTAAAGCCCAAAAAATAAGTCCATGATGGTCCAATATTGATGAAAATGCTCCATTGCAAACACCAAGCTTCAAGTGTGTTATTGTAGAGTTGTATTGAAATTATAATTTACTTAATTCATTATATATACCAATTTAAGGATCTTAATAATGTTAAACTAACAAAAATGATTTAGTTGCACTAAAATCATAATCTTTTTACTTTCAAATTAATCGTAGAATGGGCTCCGAATATAATTTTGAGAAAAAAAATTTTTTTTCTTACAATCTATGTCGATAAATTACTATTTAATATTCGCTTTTATTTAGCAACTATATATCTTGTTGACTTTAGCCATAAAATGTGTCTTTCAACTTAGCTTCGGCTAATATTTATGTTCTCAAAATTTGAGTATATACAATTATGCATTTTAATTTTGTATAAAATGGAACAAGTAAACTCATGCATCATTCTATGATATAATATATATACAAATCAATTCGCACGTATCTCTCACAAATTACCATCTTTTTTTTTTGTTATACGTGATAATTGTTTAAAAATATTTATACATAAAATATAATTAGAGCTCCTAAATTGTTTTTTTTAGGTAAAAATTGGTAATTATTATTATTATTCTCATAATATAAGGGGTCATTCTCCGAATGAATAGAGCAAATCTTTAGGTTGTTTGAATTAAAGATTTGGTGTGATGAGTAATAATCATTTCATTAAGATAAGAGAATGACATGTTACGTTAAGTATTTTCACCTATATAAATTATTGATTTATACTAATTGATTTTGTCTCATATCTTCTTATGATCTTAGCCAGCTAGAAAAGCTATATAAATAAGTTGTCTTTTTTTTTCGATTTTTCACCTGATATTCAAAATTTATATTAGAGTTTCGTCGAAATTTAAATTGCGTACAATAAAATTTATTCGAAAATAACTTTCTCAATATAATTCTTTACACATAAACTCAATTTCAATATATTTAATTAAAAATAAAACAATCTCACGCATGCATCACGGACTCAAAGTTGATATATATCAATGAGTTATTGGACAGCAAGGCACAATTTGGCACTTATCAATTATTATTATTATTATTATTATATCAATAAAAACAAGCCTAATATGGTTAAATGCCCCCAAATTTTTGTTAGGTACGAAACTCAAAGCCTCTTTGTCTCAATTTATGTTAGCATTATTTGATTTTGATAAAAAGAAAATAATTTGTTCACATGATTATAAGTTATTTTATTAATAAAAAGTTATGATTAAATGTTTTCTGATTATAAAAATATAACATTCTTTTTATAACATATAAAAAAAATTAAAAATGTCATATAAATTAAAATATGAATAAAAATATATTCTCTATGTCACAATTTACACAACTCATTTTTTTAAATTTGAGTAAAATAATAACACATTTCTATATTTAATAACAATTTAAAATATTCATCTTTACCCTTAATAAAATGATGTATCTATCACTTATTTTAAACCAAAAACTTCAAAAAAAAAAAAAAAATTTCTAGCTTAAACTTTGTATTAAATCAAACTATATTATATAAAATGAGACGAAAAGAGTGTGATTTCCTTATTTACTTGTTTTCACCGCAACAAGAAAGTTACTTTTGTTTAAAAAACCGTTGACCTATCAAACATAAAAAAAATAAAATATTTTTCTTCGTATCAAACGCAGCTGTAAACAAGATCAATGGAGATCCTTAGAATAAGGGAACAAATCAAACATGTGTAATTCAACTCAAAATCCAATATTCCTTTTTAGCAGACAAGAATTGACATTTAATAAAGATCGTATCAGAATCATATCAATCCATATCCCATTATTCAATTCCACCCATTATCTCTATCTGTCATTGAATTGGATACATAATAAATATTACTACAACTACTGCCAAAATGTAAAAATTATAATATAAAGTAGCAACCACATTAAAATAAAATTCATCAACACAAGAAAATGTTGATTTCATAACATTGTCTAAAATCAACTTTTCTCCTTTTAAGAGAGACTCTCATTTTGAACATATCTTTGTAAAGTCATCACACCATATCATCGATCGATATGTGTCCGAAAAAGTGACAAAGCCAACAAAAAACCTCGCTAGTAAGGGGCAATTGGCTTGTCTACATTGTATGCCCCGACGATGGGAGAGGAGGGCTTAAACGACCCCGGAAGTAGCAAAAAGGAAAGTAAGATACATAGTAGTATATATACCGTCTTGTCACAAATCTTGGCTGCTCATTTTGAGTCGTCTTGTTGGTGATGTTGGCGAACAAGGCATGGAGGAATCAGTGGAATGTGTCGGTGAATCAGTAGAGAGCGATGATGAGAATGCTTTAGGGGACGATGGAGAGGAAGTGGATGGCGGTGAAGGTGTTGATGAGAGGTCAAGTGATGAGGGTGAAGGCGAGAGAGTTGGTGTTGATGAATCATCAGACGATGATTCTGGCAACTTTCTCTTGTTCATTCCTTTCTCTTCACCCCTAAATCGATCCTCGTTGAACATGTAACTCTTCAAACGTTTTACGTCTGCCAATTTCACCGGCTTCAATAGGAAATCTTCAGCGCCTTCTTCCAGACATCTGTTATCAAATTAGAATTAGTTTCATCAACACAACATCCCACTTAAAAAAAAGGTCTAAATTCTGAAAAACATTAAAGTTAAAGAACAAACATCCTTTTTCCATATTTGTTTCTGATAAGCATTTCGTCTTCAAAAACAATCGTAAAGCCACAACTTTAGCAATGTGACATTCGAACGACACTTTATGCATTGACATCTTTTAGTGGCATACTATAATTGCATATATTGTTTAACTAAACCTTACTAGAATAAGAACATGCATTCCTAATTATATTACTAAAAGTACAACTGCTGAAAAAAACAGACAAAGAGCATATGCTTTGGATTATGATATTATAAAGTATGAATCCAACTACTTTATTTTTTTGGTACAATATATTAAACTAATGAAGTGGTTGTTCATTCATTGCTTTTGGTCATGCAAGAAACTGGTTGTTCAATAATAATAACTCATCACAGCTTCCAAAATATGCAAGTCAAAACCTTTTTTTAAAAATTGAAGAATCTAACAAATCTTGAAAGCACATGTACAAACGATAAGTAAAGATTTGATGCCATCTTAATTTAATTGCAAGATAGGTTTTGGTTGTCAATGGTACTTCCTCCATTGTTTTTTTCTTAAAATAATTGGAATCAGAAGATAGCTTTAGGTTGTCAACAATGGGACTACCCTTCTAGTTTTTATTAAGTTTCCTTCTCTCTCGAGTCAGTGGCGAGCCAAGGTTTTTAACAAGGGGATTCAAGAATGTAAAGATGTGAACACACAAAGAAACCAATGGATCCAATATATATTATATTATACATTTAAAATATTGAACAAGGGTGGCTCCGTCCCACGATGTGTGGGGTATAGTTAACTCAAAAAGTAAATGCAATGTCAATTAGTATTGCTTCACTCCATTCTTTAAGAATTTAGAATTCCAAAAGTTCTCAAGTAACAGTCACTAGCAAAAATATATTCAACGAATTCAAGTATGAAATCCAACAGCGAAAGAATTGAAAGTACCTGTCGATTCTAGCCAAAACATTTTCAGAAGACATGATTACAACTGGAACTTCCCTAAAAGATGAACCCTGTTTCACAAATACAAATTCGGAAACTTCAGTACATTGATTAATTAGATTTTCCTTATAAGAAACTCAAACATTAATCTTTCAAGCGAAAAAATAGTTTGCGCACAAAAGTTACCCGCTAAGCACTAGGTCTTGAAAATACCAGACCACAAGGATCTATGTACCAAGTGTTACCTTGCATTTCTACAAGACGTTGTTTTCACGGCTTGAACCAATAACCTCATGACAACAACTTTACCGGGGTCGGAAAAGGGCCAGACCTAAAGGTCTATTGTACCAAGCCTTACCCTGCATTTCTGCAAGAGGACTTGAACCAATGACCTCATGACAATAACTTTACCGGGGTCGGAAAAGGGCCAGACCGCAAGGTCTTATTGTACAAAGCCTTGCCCTACATTTCTACAAGAAGCTGTTTTCACGACTTGAACCAATGACCTCATGACAACAATCTTAACGGGGTCGGGAAAGGGCAAGGGGCAGACCGGAAGAGTCTGTACGAAATCTTATCCTGCATTTTTACAAGAGGTTGTTTTCACGACTTGAACCAATGACCTCATGACAACAACTTAACCGGGGTAAGGAAAGGGCCAGACCAGAAGGGTCTATTACACAAAGCCTTACGCTGCAATTTTGCAAGAGGCTGTTTCCACTGCTGGAACCAATAACCTCATGACAACAACTTACTCGGGGTCAGGAAAGTCCCGGACTACAAGGGTCTATTGTAAGATGCCTTACCCTGCATTTCTGCAAGAGGCTGTTTCCACGACTTGATCCAATGACCTCTCATGACAATAACTTTACTTGTTACAGTTACACCAAGACTCTACTCCCTTTCAAACAACATAAATTACATGAACAATGAAAAGAAAGGGCAAAACAAGTACTACCTTAATCTTTTTGAGCAAATCATAACCAGTCATTCCAGGCATACAATAATCTGTAATTATCAGATCCACCTTCAAACCCTAACATAAAAAAAAAATTCAAATATCCATAAAAAACTTCAATTTTCACTTCAAAAAAAAAATCCACCAACAAAAATTTCTTACATCAATGCTAACAGAACTCTCTTCTTCATCCAATCCAAGATATTTCAAAGCTCTCATCCCACTATCCACAGTAGTCACTGTACAATTCCAACCACAAAACATTCAAAATCTCAAAAAAAATATCATTATTTCCTAAAATTGAACTCAAACAAATCAGATTTTTTTTTTCACCTTTACAAGATGTATTTTTGAGGAGACGCTCAATGACTATTCTGTCCACAAGACTATCATCAACAGCAAGAACATGAACTTCATGAGTAGCCTCTGTTAACGGCAACAACTCATCGTACTCCTCCACCTTCTCCGCCCTACGCCGCCGTGAAAACATACCATTTCTTGCCATCTCACTCTACTAACAAAATCAACAAAAATGGAACAAAACCCACAAATATTTCACCAAATTAAGAAAAACCCCACAAATTTTCTTGGAAAAATTTGTGGGAATTTGAAAGTTTTTGTTACAAAGAAAAGAAAACACAGAGAGAAGAGTGTGTGTAATATAAATGTCTATCTGTCTTGTTCATGTACACAGACAATATACACATACTTGTCAAATATTTTATTTTTTGTTATTATATTAAATTAAATTAAAATATTTAGTTTCCAAAAATATATAATAAATGTAAATAAAAACACCAAAAAAAAATAAAAATCAAATCTGGTGAAATCTACTTTTAAAATTAATAAGGCAATACGGCTGAGATTCTGAAATCCACTTTGTTGGTGCTGATTTTATTTTTATTTTATTTTATTTTCCCATATCCACGCGAGTTATTACATTCTCCCGAGTTTTTCGCGAGATTTTGTTTTTTGTTTTTTATTATGATTTTTGAAATCGATTTTTAAATTTGTGAGGATATTTCATTCTTATATTTGAATTAATTCATGTTTCAATTTGAATATTGAAGTAATAAAATGTTCCAAATAAACACTTCATACTTTAAATGTTGAAAAGAAATTGTGTATTTTTGTTTATGAATAACAGAAATATTGAAAACAATTTTAAATTTATCGAGAATTATAGTTTCGTCTATGAACTATTAACAGTCTAAAAAATACCTATTTAACTTAAATATATCATTAATATTGCCACGTGAGTGAAATATATTAATAAATTCTCATCGAGTTCAGAGTGATTTCAACGATTCTCTCGACTTTTTATTAAGAGTTTCACACTTTTATAAGGGCTTTAGATCATTTGTTATGTCATATGTGGATTAGGGTGTATTTAAGTTCAGTTAGTTAAGTAAATGAATAATTTTAATGTTGTCAATAGTTTAGAGATGAAATTAATAATTCACGCTAAGTTTATGAATATCTTCAATAAATATCTCTTTATTTTAAATAAATTATGCAAAATATAACATCTCATTTAACTATATGCATAAACTTAAGTAGAGAACAATCGAAATTTTACTTTTTTGTGGTTAATAGCATATAATTCTAAGTATATGACATATTTCATGAAATTAACTTCACTACCTAATGAATGAATAAAATTTTTATAAGAGAAATTTCATTTTTGTAGGGACAATGTTTAGTTAAAACATTTTATATTTTATCAAAAGTTAAGGTATTCAATTGAAACATAAATTAAGATGTATTTGGGTTGATTTATTTTAAGTGTCATTAAGCCTGAATAGTTTTTAAGCATATTTATAGGATTAGAATAATTTTTTTAAAAAAAAAATTTAAATACTTACTTTAAAATTAAAATAATTTTAAAAAATCATAAATTAAGATTAGTAACTCAGTAACTTTTGACTTATCCAGACATACTTTTAATTTGAGTGTCTAGTAAATTTTTTTAACAAATTTAATGGAGTGATTATGTTTCAATTTTATATATTTATTATTTATATTTAATACAATAAAGTTGACTTAAGGTCAATTTGAGAATCCACAAATCAAATCAGAAGTGGGAAAAGGCGGAAAATGTAACGACACGGTTACTTATCACACAAATTTAAATAAAATAAAGATTTATTTTTCCCATTTAAAACTTTTTTATTTAGTAAAAAGTGAAGAACCTTCTAAAAATAATAATATTGGAATTTAAATAAGTTCTAGTTAACCAACTTAAGTTTTTATATATAATGTGTTTATATAGGTACTAATTAGTTATGTTGTTTATGTTAGGTTAATGGTTGATATAAATGAGAACATGGTAACCATGCTTATAAATTTATATCGTCTTCGTCCACTTTAAATTGTTATATTTTTTTAAAAAAAAGTTAAATGATAATAATTTTGATTAACATTTTACGATCTATTTCTTCACCATATTAATATGCAAAAGATTGAAATTTATAGTATTTTTCGTATAGTTTTTGAATATTTAAAAATATCGAATTAATGTAATCTAATTTAACTTTGAAAATTAATCAAATCGATTTTAGAAAAGTGCATTATAATAATTAAAAGTAGACAGATAGAGTAATGCTTAGTGTTATTGAAAAAAAATAATTTGAGATGACGGTCAAGATAGTTTATTCTTCGAAACAAGCTTGTTGGGAGTATTATTATGTAATGCTTCTTACGAAGACGTATTATAGAGAGATTCTTGATAAAAAAATATATATTATATTTTGATTTAATTTGTTTTTATCACATTTTTTAATTTATTTAAATAATATATAAACGTGTCTTTTAACTTGAATATAAGTAAACACTTAAGCATGTATAAAATTAAATAAATAGATACATTCGTCCTCCGAATTAATTGTCTTACATGACAGTTGTATGTCCTACGTGACATCCTACTCGTATTATTGACTTAATAAAGCACTTGTATCTACTTCAATTTCATTTAAATTCAACGTCTATTTACGCACACCAAATATTAAAAAACATAAAGAATACATAATATATTATATACCTTTTCTATATATAACTATTTAATTTTAATTTTTATATAACATATTTAAGACTACGAAATTCAGAACTTGTTAGATTTTTGTTAAGAAAACATCAATTATGGTGATTTAAATTAATTTATCCTTGTTATTATAAAAAGTCATAGTAGACTTTTTGAATATTCTAAAGTATATAGTATAATATAATATGATAAAATAAAATAAATTTTGTACAGTATGGGAAAGAGACTGGAATTTGTTGGCAAGAGTTATTACAAGAAAGTAAAGTCTTAATCAGGTCAATCAATTAACAATTATTTTGTTGTCGTTATGAAGATTTTGTCTAATCTTTACAAAATCTTTTTGTGGTCCTACATAATTTATATATTTACCTTTTTTTTTCTTCATTTCCCATTTAAATAAATTAAGGAGTCAACTAATTTGTATAAAGTCAAGTAATCATCTTTATGTACAATTAAAATTTTCCTAATTACACATAAAACTATGCAATTAAGACAACGACATGTAAATAGTTACAATATTTTTTTTATAAAAAAAAAACATATATTTGATGCTTAAACAACAAAGATTGTAATGGAGTGATAATTATTTTTTTATTAACCAGAAGTCTCGGTTAATAAAATATGGATCAACTGACATGGAAGATTTTGAAGAAGTTTTAACAATTATATTAATAAAATTTAAACTACAATTAAAAGTTTTTATTGCTAGTCCTGGTGATTAGAAAGCTAAATTGGACCTTTTCCAACTTCATTATCAACCATATGAACAAAATAGAAAGGAAAGAGTTGTATCAATATGAACCGTGATATAATAGTTCAGATTTCTCCATTCTTAATCAGACCTTTAAGGTTTAAGACATTGAAAACGAGAGAAAAAAAATATGTTGTGTATATTGTTATAAATTTAATTGGATTTCATATATAAATATCGAGATATGAATATAAATGTCTTTTAACTTTGTTGTTTGGAATTGATATGTCCCTTGTTATAAAAGTGATTCATATATATCTTTATCGTTATACAAACATCTCACATATAATGAGGGATGTATCGACTCTAAAGAAAGGATACGAAGGAGTTGTGAAAGTGAAGTTATGTTAGGCCTAGAGCTGTTAAATGTTTGTTAATTTTTAACAATTTCAAATCAATAGATCTTTCTAATATTATAACAAACACCATATTTATAATATATATATAAACTAAATCATATTAGTCAACACGTAAATGGACAGACTAGTATCCAAAAGCAAAAAAGTTGTTTATAATATTTCTTCAATCAAAATTAACAACTGAGGAAACTTGACGGAGACTACCTAAGCGTTATATTTTCTTCAATTAAATTAAGAATCGTAGGTTGATAATCACAATTTATTTGAATTTTTTTTTAAAAAAATTATCAGTTTGATTTATCGGTTATCATTTTATAAATATGTTAAAGTGTTATCAAATTATTGATTTCATCAATATTGATCTAACCGTAAAAATTTCATACACAACTTTTTAAATTAATTATCACTTATACATAAGTTGACAAATCAAATGAAAAGGGTGAATATTATTGCATCTTACTCAGAAGTAAATAGAGTCGTTTTGTAAAATAATAAAAAGTTTTAAATAATAAAAGATAAAAGTATAATGATTTACTATTGATAAAATCATCAAGAAAATATCTCAAATCGTTAAAAAATTAATAACTCACTATAAACAATAATAATCAAAACCATTACTAAAATAACTAAATTGATAAAGAATATTAATTCAAATTATCATTTCAATTAAAATTTTGATTCGAATTATCAATTTCAATTTCATTTTGACTGGCCTTATTTCAAATTAATTTAATTTCTACTTGAAATAAATGAAAATTATGTAGTATTCTTATTTATTAGACATTAATTCAAAACAATTTAATTCCTACTTGAAAAAATGAAAATTATCTAGTATTCTTATTTATTAGACATGATATAATGGACCATTGTACATAAGATAAAATTATTATTTCTTTCTTAATTAGAGATTTTGATTTCAAGTTTAAATATTAAAAAAAATCTTGATGAAAGAGCTATTTTCCAAATGAACTTATATTTCAATATAAATCTACATTGATTGAGCCATAATATAAGTATCAAACATCAAATTTGAAAAAAATACAAAATGATATGGGGTGCAAATAGGATAAAATTTATCTGTATCGAATATTTATATCAAATCAATATATACCTGTTATGTGTTTAAATTTATAATTTATATTATTTTATTAAATCACGTGATAATAAAAATTAAATTAACTTAATATAAACACTCGATACGAGTAAATTTTTCGCGTAAAAACAAAAAAGAGACATATGTTTGGGGTTGGGGCAAGAAATTTTGATAGTGCTAGTAGAAAATAGGACAAAGGAGAGAGAAAAAGTGAAGATATGGAACTCCCAACCAAATCTTCTTGGGTCCCACTTGCTACATATTTCCCCTTTTTTTTTTAATTTTTCTCCCCCTTTTTTAAGGTTGGACTTTGTGGTATCTCATGAGATATTCAAAATATCGTATGTCAAGAGTTTTTACATTTTTACATCCCCTTCGTCTTATATGCTCGTTACATTTCACTTTTCGAAAATCAAATGAAATCCCGACCCACAAAGAACCCCTCTTGCAGTAGGGTTTCAATCCTCGTCTTGCTCTTCAGACTTGCTATGTTTACCCTCTCTATTTCAAATAGATTTTTTGCCTTAATCAAAATAGGTCAAGTGCGCGTCGAAACAGTCGATAACTGCTTAATCTCATCCAAGAGTTTAATATTCTTACTACTATTTTCAGAGAAAGAAAAAGAGGGTGGTTTTAAGCTCCTTCACTTTCACTGGATAGCCGTGCAGTAGGTAATACGAGTCCTGTGTCTCTCACATCTAGCTAGCTCGTGTGGTTCATCGGTTTCACCGAAAACTCTCATTTGTTGAAGTGAAGCATAGTGCAATTTAGACGTTGAGTGAGTTTTGAGAAACAATAACGACATATGTAGTGTAATAATATAAATGAGATTTGAAAAGAAAAGGGGATATACATAATATTATATATATCTTGTGAAGATACACAACAACAAGTCAACAACTATATATCTAATAAAATCCTATAAAGTAGTATCTCGAGAGAATAGAATATATACAGATCTTACAATTACCTCGTAGAGGTAGAAACACTATTTCACACGATAATGTACGCAAATCATATCTTACAAAAATACAAAAAAGTTATTTATATATATCTTTGATTCAAATAAAATATACTAAAATCGGATATAAAATACAATAAATATTTTAGGAAACCAACAATATTATCGACAACAAAATCTAAATTTTTCCCAATATTGATTTATTTATTTTTTGCCACCTCTTTTTTGCATTCATTGGATTTTATGGTCGAATTGGACCAAATATAATGCCACCGTTGCCCTCATTTCATATCTTGTCGTGACAAACATAACGGTGGTCCGCACCCCCCACTATGCAACAACTCTTTAAGATATTAATTTAGGTGTTTTTGTTGAAATTTTATAAATTAATTTGAAATATTTATACTATATAATAGTCCAAGAGTTTCAAACTTTAATTAAAGGGAAAAAAATTAAGACTACCAAAATAAATAAAAAAATCTTATTGGATAAAGTCACAAAATTTCAACAAAATAAATTTGGACTTCAAAGACATGATGGTAGAAGTTGAAATCCATTATATTGTCCCACTTTTGAAAGGAGTATCACGAGCAAAATAATTATCTTTCACCACAATATTCATCTCAATTTATTAATTTTTTTTATTTAATTGGACATATAATTTTTAAAAATTAAACTACTTTTTGAAATGTATGATAAAGAATAAGTTATATAAATTTATATGGTTATAAAATATCAGAAATAAAATAAAAAATTTTAAGTTAAAATGTAACCACTGAAAAGAGAACGACTCATTCTTCTTTTAATATGATTAAAAGAAAAAAAAAGGTCAAATAATTTAAGATGAAAAGAAAAGTATGATGTGTTTGGGCTCTACTTATCAAGGATTCGAACTCCAACACCTCTAAATCGATACTGGCATTGTTGTGTTTCAACGTAACTATAAATGTAACAACAATAATAATGTTGTTAATGTAATTTCATAAATAGGTCTGAAAATGATAGAATGTATGCAATATTATCTCGTATCTCTGTGAACTAGAAAAGTTATTTTTGCTAGATGCTCTACTGAAAAAATGTAATCAAATTGGTTTTCAAAAATAACATAACATATTATAAGCAAGATACAAGGAAAATGAACCAACATGTAATAATACATATTAAAGAATAAGAGACTACATTACGACTAAGTATTCCCTATCTCTCGATAGGGACGAATCTAGGGGGTTACAGAGTGTTCACTAAAAATATCTTGATAAAACGTTATACTGTATGTGCAAGGTAAGTTTTTTTTCTTCATTAGTCCTTTAAACACAAGACTAGACATTGGTTCAATCGTTTAGCGGATTCAAAATTCACTTAAAGGTTCTAAGTTCGAACTCCATGCTAAGTTTCTATGCTAATTCTTGGCATTCAAACCTTCCTATCAACGGTTGTGTCTTTATTTATGTGAGTTTGTACTATTTCATATCCAATCACCTTCACGGTTCATTTTTGACCTACCTCTATCTCCTAACTCATATTACAACTAGCCTCTTACACTCTCTCATGGGCGAGCCCACCTCTTCTTCACATGCTTGAACCATCTCAACTTCAATACTCTAATCTTGTCCACCTCGGATGCCAATCCAACTTATGCTTACTCCATGGAATTTTATTCCTAATCATATATCTCATAATATCCACACACATATATTTAATTACTAAGCATCACCCCCCTCCCTCTCTTAAACAATATTGGTCTAACTAGGTTCTATGGAACATACCTTTAAACCTTAACGACATGTTCATATCGCTTAGAACTCCATGGGCGAGCCTTTATTTCACCCACCTCGCTCCAAATAATGTGCAACATCATCATTAATCTCTCAGTCTCCTTAAGTTATTTATTCAAGATACTTAAAGAACTTCCTTTCTAAAATATAACTTGTACATCAATCTTCATTTTCACTTCCAACCCATATTTCATGTCACTAAACTTGCATAGATAACATTTCTATCTTAAAAAGTAAATATTTTTTCGATTACACTTCAAATAGTGACTAAATATTAGGAAAACTTTTAGAAATTTCATACATTTGGGGGCTTACTATATTCTATCCCGAAAGTTTCCCCAATTACAAAATATCCAAATTTTTCATTGCTCTCCGATACATTGGTAAATATTAATAAGCAATCCAAAACATTGAAGGGTCAAATTATATTTGACAAACCCCTCTAGTCATTCATGGGCTTTCAAGCCCATACTCTCTATCTCTCTTTGGGCTAATTGAGGATAATGGGCCTAATTACACTCATTGGGCCTATAATTTTTTGTCGATTTAGATACCTGGGCTTCGTTTCCAAATTCCGATCAACGCATCGGTTCATATTGATCGGAAACCATGGAGTGCGCCGGCAGGGGAAGCCGAACCCCATGTTCCGGTCCGGCGATGAGACGTTGCCGTAGCTGCCAAGCTGTGGCGTATTGCTCCATTTCTCACCAGGTTTTATGAAGAATCTGCTTCGTTTACTACTTTTTATGGTTAATTTTAGAAGATGTTCAAAAAATTGTTTAGTTTAAGAATTGTTTCCTCCCTAATAGTAATACTCATTTAGTTTCAATTTGTTTGTCTGGTTTTGAATTGATATCGAGTTTAAGCAAATAAATAACTTAAACTAAAGATACTTAGAATGTACCTGAATGTCTTCTTATTCATATGATTTTAAACATGTCACATGGAAAATTGGAACTAAAGAGTTGCTAAAGAGTTGAAGAGACGGAAGACAAACAAATTGAAACGGAGTGATTTTGTGTTCAGGTATCACATAGGAGTGTACACAAGAAAGAGTGTCAAAGGTTGGAACAGCAAATGAAGCATGGACATGTTGTGAGTGATTTCCCTTTTACATTTTCTGAAGAAGCTACTATGCAGGTAAGTAGTAAAAGAACTTTTTGAATTGTTGTATTGATTTGTCTATGGAAGTGCTTAGGTAGAATATGCTTGGTGGTGCTTTATAGGTGTGTAATAAACGGGAAACAAGGTGTTCGTTCTTGATAAAACAGGGCGTTCACCGAATAGGAATGTGGATGTTTGAATGTAGCTGTGGGGCATCAACTGGTATATTTTATTGCTCAAGGTTGCTTACTCTTTTCATGATAAAGTCTTTTGTTCTTGATCAGCCTAGCTAATTACAAGCCTTATTTTGCAGTGCCTTATGTATTCTCGTCTGAATATTAGTTATTCCGTATTTGTATTCCTACTATTTGTATATATTAGCAGTATTTTTCTATAATCAAGCTTAATATCTTTCAAAGATAAAGTTTTTCTGTGTCGTAGTATACGTTTTGAGAATGTTCTTTGCATTTTCCATGTCTTTCCGAAATGAAGATGTACTTCTTGATCTCTGCTGTTATGCAGATAAAGAAATGCTTCTAACCTAAAACAATGTTTGTTATCTCATCCTTAGCTTTTGTTAGCAGGCTCATGAAAGACTGGAACCTATCTATTACACTATGTCCTTGTAGAGGTAGTGTGTAGTGCTTGAGACAATTAATACATGAATGCGATGTTTGTCTGGAATGCTAATTTAAAACTAGTATATAAACGCAGAGCCATCCACTCCGTTACCCAAGTTACTTAGTGGTTGGAAAGAATATTATGAATGGAGGTGCATTCCGCTTGATTCTCCTGTTGCTTTGCTACTTCACTGGGTAAGTTGGCTGTACACAAACATTAAATTTGTGAGTTGTAGTAGCCATATTGCTTGGCGGATATACTCCATTGCCGTTTTGTGTTGAAGTTTCTTCCATAGGGTCATTCTATTTAAGGAGTATGAATTTTTTGTGAAGCTATTGAAAATTTCTTGTTTTGTAGAAATCAATTGTGAAACTCACTGGCTCATTTGTAGTACTATCATTCTCTTGTTTTTTCCAGTCGCTGACGCTGTATTGGGCTATTAAGCTGGCAGTTCAAGGGAACCTGATTCCTGAAATTAGTAACGAGCTACACATACATTATTTAGGTACTCTCTTTTCTTCTGTCCTTGCTAAGGGGCTTTATAGACAAGAGAACACCCCCCCCCCCCCCCCCCCCCGGCTCCCTCTCTTTCTGTCTGTAAAATTTATTAAATGACAATTAGAGCTAATTCATCCTTCAGGACCCGAAAAACTTCAGGAGCTCCTATTGAATGTGCTATGCACTCCACTGCTCACTCTTCATCTCCTTTGGAGCTAGTTTCCAAGGGCTTGTTATTTTGATACTGAATTTTGGGCTCTTTCTCTTGTTTGAAATGTGAAGGTCCTGAAAAAGAGCTTCATCAGCTTGCTGTGTTCAGTGAACTGCATGCAGTTTTTCCTGATGTTCAAATCCATATTGATCTCGTGGGACCTGCAGTTCCAGAAGAAAGGTTTGGTTGCTCACCTTTATTCATGTTTTTAGTTTACTTACTTCTCACAGCAACTTCTAGTTAATAAGCAGGAAAGGAGAGTAAACTCATTGGCCTCATTTTGAAGTTTATGAACTATTAATGCTCTTATAATCTTTTCATGGACTGGAAAAGGGTGTCGTAAATCGATGGCTTCTGGAATAAATTTTTTAATAAGAACATTAAAGAAAAGGTTTAAAAAGAAAGATAACTTGGGAGGCAATAGATGCTTGATTTTGCGCCCTTGGTTGGGCTCTATAAGTACAATCATCTTCAGTGAATAATGACTGCTACACATATAATGGTTGCAGATGATGCTTATAGAAAAATGGTTAGGACAGGATCCTTGCCAGTTTAATACATCATGTTCACGCTAACCTCTTAACATTATTTAATTGTACTTCCAAAAGTTCATCAATATCTTGTTTACATTTACAGATTATGTATAATCACATTGCTCTAAGTACCTTTAATACAACATGCCCTTTTGCTTGTTAATGCTTAGGAATGGCGAGAGAATTGAACTTCGTGATTATGCTCATTGTATAGAGCCCAACTGCAAGTGTAAATGTTCGGCTGAGAGTTTTGGCCCAACGTCATTACAAAGTGGATCTTCAGCCATTACATTAAAGCTTCATAATGGTTATTATCATGATTGTTATAAAGATCTTATGAAGGTCTGTCAAACAGCATTTGTCTTTGCGATATGTTTCCTTCTTTTGTTAGTGTTACTCAAATGTCGTGAGCTTTGTCAGGATACTCCTCCTAATCTAATTATTGCACCGAATGCTGGTGTTGCTGCTTATAGAAGCTGGCTACAAACCATTGTAAGTCTTTCAAATGGATATGAGATTCATATGCAAGTCAGTATTGCTAAACGATTTTCTTTAACTTTTCATCCAGGAGCTGATACATGAGATAAAAGTTCCAGCATTTTTCTCCGATTACTGTGAAGAAGCTTGTAATCTGGCAACTAGTTGCATAAGCTCTGTCACTGGGGCTTCTCCTACCATTCCTGTTAGTTTTTTCTTCTTTCTTCACATGTTTCGTCAACCGTTTTTTCTCTCTTCAAATTTTGCTCTTAAAGTTGTCCACTGCTTCTAACTCAATTTATTAAATCGAACTTTTTACTTGCTTTGCAGATCCAACTAAATCCTTTTAGGCAACCCCTTGCAGTAGAAGACAGTGCCCTGTTTCTTCCATGCTACTCAAATTGCTTCATCTTTGGGATTTGACTTACCTTCTTCAGAGTATCTCAAGGATGCCATGATTTGCCTCTATTAAAACATAGTAGCAGACTGAAGATTACAATGTTTAGACTAAGAAGCGCGCCCACGCGTGTAGCCTCGTCGTCAATGAAATGGATTGAAAATCATGGTTCTCAGGTTCAATTCCCAAACCGAAGCAAGAACATTAGGTGATTTCTCTTCATTGCTCCAATCCTTGATGGACAGAGTTACTTGATATATGTGTTGGTAGAAAGTAGTAGATAGCTCGTGGCATTAGTCGAAGTACATCCAAAGCTTGACTTTATCTGTATTCCTTGAGGTGATGCTAAAATGTGTCCTCACTTCAACTTTGAGTAAATATTTGTTTTAGTTCAATTATAAAACTCTCTCTGTACTTTGCCCCCTCCCCAATAATTTAATTTTTTTTCTACCACTTGCCCACATGGCTGGCACAGTGAGTAAACAAAGAGGACCATGTACTTAAAAAGAGAAAGTCAATGACATTGTAATACATTTTACTTCTTAAACGGAGGGAGTACTGGTTTTTTTAGTTTTTTTTTTTCTGTTTAGTGTTTGAAATTTCCATTGAAGTTTGAAAGGTGACAGTTTCAATAAAATTTTTTTCATATACAAAATTCAAACTCAAAATTTCTAATATATGATGAATCTGTCTCGTCACTAAACCACAATCCAACGGTGGGACCAAACTGATATCACCAAAGCAAGTTCTGTCTCTATCATCTCATTTCTAGTAGATCTTTCTCGTACCCACCATAACCATTCTAAAATATTTAAAAACTCCAATTTTCTACTATTAATTTTGTAATTAATTCATCTAAATCTTAAAATAAAATAAAATAAAATAAAATTTCCAAAAAATAGAATCTCTGAATTTGGGAATATCCACTTCAATCACAACACAAACACAACCAACAACAAAAGGAACCATATTTTACAATCTCATTTCCTTTTTCAATAGTTTCAGCCCCAAAAAGATTCAATTTTTTTCTGAAGAAAACCCAAATTTCTTCACCCAATGGAACCCTAATCGACTCTGAAGAATTCCCAGAAAACCCAATAAATCAAAAATCTGTAATTTACTGTTGAAATTCACTGTTTTCAGTGATGTATCGACCTCAGAAATTGTGTAGTTTAACACTGTTATGGATATTGGGAATTGGGTTAGGGTTAAGTTTTGGGTATGCATTAAAAATGCCGTTTAGGGTCAATGATGTACTTCCTGTATTACCGCATCAGGTTTCTTGGCCTGTTCTTAATACTATGCATAGCCCTGTTGATTTGATGCCTACTTATATTGGATCTTTAACTCCTAATAATGGGTCGATTAGTTGGAAAGGAGCTTGCTTTTTTGAGAATGAAGCAAGGGCTGAGTTTACTGGTCCTGGTGATCGAGGCATTGGTGGTGCTACTATTCATCTATTGGTTTGTAGATTTGATATTTCTGTATTGTGAATTTAATTTGTGGTTAGTTGATTTATAGAGTAGTTTTTGCTTGTATGTTTTGGTGGATCGATGTTTAATTGATGAATGGTGATAAGAATTGCTTGAAAAGGTGAGTTTTCTGGGTTGCTGGGTTCTTTGTTAGGGGAGGTGGGTTGTTGGGAAAGGTTAATGATTGCATCCTTGTGAGCTGAAGTTAGGCTTTGTATTTCTGAATTATTAATATGGTTGCTGTTTAGTTTATCTGTAGAGCAGCATTCACTGGTAAGATGTATAGGACTGTTGTATTCTTAGGAATTTATCTTGCTGGAAGACTAAGAATTGCATGTTTGAAACCCAAGTTTTTACGAAGTAGTTGAATTAGACGGTCTAGAAAAGAGAAAGGTGTTAATTTTATCGGTTAAGTTGCAGAATGCTTCATATTAGGATGATGTAAGTTTGACTTCTTGTTGTTAGTATTAGGAACAGTAGTGCATTTCTTGCTATTATCTGGTAGTAGGGTGCAGAAGTAGGGAGAGGGAAAAATGGTGTAGCTTTGAATCAGTTGCATGCTGAGAAAGTCAGATTCTTGCCATTTTATGAAAGCTGCTTGTTGTGGCTGTTTCTTGAGCCAGTTCACAACAAGAATAAACATGGAATGTGACTTACTATTTGCTAGTATTCGTTTTGACGCGTAGCCGCTTAAATGTAATTCGGTTATATGGTTTGTAAATGCTCTAGCATTTAAAGGAAACTAGGATGCAAATGATAGAAGAAACATGCTGTTTTGTGGTTCCACCTACACTATGTACAAAAACTAGACTGATTATATGAATGTTTCCTCTGTTGACATCTGGATGTTCCATAAATAGAAACCAATGGGGGTGATAACAAGTGAAAACTGGTATAACACCTTAAGAAAGAAGTATGGTGTTTTTGGTATCTATGTATACTGGTTCTTGTCTTTGTTTTTAAAAAATATAAATATATACTTGTTCTTATTCTATTTGCTGTTTTTTAATTGGATAAAGTTGTCCTTAGCATAGTTGTATTTCAGATTTCATTTACTAACTTTGCAGACAGGCGCAGCACACAGCTGGACGTGTATGGATCTGTATGTATTTGCTACACCTTATAGGATATCCTGGGACTACTACTTTTCGGCCCATGATCACACATTCAAAATTGAGTCATGGGAGGAACCTGCTGAAAGGGAATATGTACGCTCTTGTTTTGAGCCTTTTGTCTAAATCCAATGGATGTCCATACATTTATAACTGATCTTTAAGCAACTGCTATGCAGGTCAAGGAACATGGAATTTCTGTATTTCTCATGCCATCAGGAATGCTCGGAACCTTGCTTTCCTTGGTGGATGTACTACCCCTGTTTTCTAATACCGCATGGGGCCAGAATTCTAACCTTGCTTTTCTGAAGAAGCACATGGGTGCGACATTTGAGAAACGTCCACATCCACGGCAGGCAACAATTAACCCAGATGATGTTCATTCTGGTGATTTCTTAGCTCTGTCAAAGATACGTGGACGGTGGGGTGGGTTTGAAACTCTTGAGAAGTGGGTCACTGGTGCCTTTGCTGGTCATACGTCAGTTTGTTTGAAGGACGAGTTGGGTAATCTTTGGGTTGGTGAATCTGGACACGAAAATGAAAAGGTGAGCAAATGAGAAAATCTATGTATTTCTCCACTAAACTACATGGAGAAACAATACTAGCAAATCTCGAAAACATCATTTTCCATGTGTCAAATACATTCAGTTACATTAATCTCCTTATGCTCCTCTTCATTTTTCTGCAACACTTTATATGGATAGCAATGGACTACTGGTGAGTTACTGTGCTTCCTCTCTACCTCCGGAAGGAGGTAGGGAATACTCTCTGCGTTTTTTTGTTAACTTTTAAATCCCGTAAAGGCCTCGCATTTTAATTGCATGAATTGTGGCATTCTCTTATTTTTGTTTAATCTTGTGGTATATCTTTGCAGGGTGAAGAAATTATTGCAGTTATCCCTTGGGATGAGTGGTGGGAAATGACACTCAAGGATGAATCTAATCCACAAGTTGCTTTGTTGCCCTTGCATCCTGACGTGCGTGCGAGATTCAATAATACAGCAGCATGGGAATATGCTCGGAAAATGTCCGGGAAGCCATATGGTTACCATAACATGATTTTTAGTTGGATTGACACAGTAGCGGATAATTACCCTCCACCTCTTGATGCTCACTTGGTATTGTCCTTCCTTTACTCTTAAAAGTATAAACTATGATTATAGTGGAATATATCTAAGATGAGCAAGTAGCAGTGGATGTTTGTGTTCTCCAAAGCAATTTGGTGAATTGCCATATGTCCATCAATCTCGATGCTGACTGGTAGACAGTTCTCAAGTCACTAATGACTTAATTATCTCTAGGAAATACCTTTATATAGTATAACTTAACATCTACCAGTCATCAATATATTTGCAGTTTTTAAAATTTAGGGGGATGTATGGTTATTGATTACTACTCCCCTCCATGTGGATCCATTTGTTGATAAAAGAAACCCATCAAAAAGGTGAAAAAGCAAGTCAATCAAAACAAAAATAGCAACAATTTGAAGGAATGCTAATTTGTTCATCACTACCCTTGTTCCATTTGAATAGAACTCTTGGACAACTTACTGTAGTTTCTCAGCAGATGACTTTTGTTGGCAGGTGATTTCTGTCATGTCCATGTGGACAAGAGTGCAGCCGGCATATGCTGCTAACATGTGGAACGAAGCTCTGAATAAGAGGCTTGGCACTGAGGTGAACTGAACATGTTATATTTTCTTGTTTCAATATTTTGGCTGGAAACTTGTATTATATCTTAACAATTAGTTAATGGTTCTGGGTATGGCTCATCCCTCTTAAAAATTGATCTTTTCCTTTATTCCTTGCTGTACGAGCAGCTCATGCATATATCATAAACGTTAAATTTTTTTTAAGTAGATTTGTTGAGGTCTATTAACAAGGTATCTTAATAGGTTGGATTCTGTTAAAAGGAAAAATATGAAACATACTCTCCAACCTCCTTTCTGTATTTCTATGTCAAAAAATGGGTTGTCACATCATTTGGTGACTCGAACGTAGAGGTACTCTGTAACTCTTATGAGTAACAGTATAGAGCGATATTCTATAGATGATCTTCATTTTACATAGACATTTAGCCTTGGAGCAAGCATAATAATAACATTATATATTGAATAATGCTTTTGAAAGCTTACTCAGTTCAACTTGAATAAACTTCACTTACAATATCATATTGTAACTGCTTATATATAGAGAGAGTTTGTTAAATATATCATAGATTCTAAATGTTACCGAAGCAATCAATTTCCTTTTATCTGTAAAGGTCACTTTATATGCACAATTGATACCTCTCTTACAGGATTTGGACTTGTATGGTATTCTTGCTGAAACTGAAAGACGTGGTATAACGTTTGATCAATTGCTGACCATCCCCGAACAAGATGAATGGGTCTATAGTGATGGCCAATCCACTACATGTGTGGCCTTCATTCTAGCAATGTACAAAGAAGCTGGAGTTTTTGGCCCTATATCCAACTCTATTCAAGTAACGGAGTTCACTGTGGGTACCTCGTTGCCTTTATTTAATCGGCTCATAAGTCAAATAACTTCCATTCTGTTGTGATCACAAGGCTTTCTTACTGCTTGCAGATTAGAGATGCTTACATGCTCAAAATTTTCGAAGATAATCAGACACGCCTCCCAAGTTGGTGCAACGGTGGAGACAATAAGGTCTCTTTCTGCCAGATTCTTGGCGAATATCAAATGGAACTGCCTGAGTACAACACATTGGACCCTTATGCCAACATGAATGAGAATTGTCCTTCTTTACCTCCACACTATGAGCGGCCCAGACGTTGCTGAATCTGGACTAAACTTGTGTATCGGTGTATCCCACGAAATCTACCTTTGTTGCTGTTTGTTAAACATGTATCAGGTTATCTAGTATATGAACATATTCTGCTTGTTCTTCAGTTTCTACATGAAATATCTATATATGTACATAGTTCATGCATATTGTAGTTTCTTAGATGTTCAAGCCTATGCTAGTTATTATTGGTTGATGGGAAACAACAATAGAATAACTTATGGACTCAATGCCTCAAGGTCTTCTTGTGATATCTGTTCTTTGTAATTAGTTGTAAGTGAGTTGCTGAATCTTTGCTAAATCATATACTTACCTTCGTCCCATTTTATATGTCAGCTTTCGAATGTCAAGAGTCAAACTAGTCTATCTTTGACCGTAAATTTTTTATTTATAAATATTTTGAAGTATCAATTATTGTGATTCATAGTACTTTTTACGTAGTTTACAAATGTATAAGTCTCATTTCAAAAGAATTGGAGATTCTATATGCAAATTTTTGGACAAATTTAACCTGTTCGACTCTAAACATAAAGGTACCATATAAATTGGGACATATAGTGTGTGTGTGTATATATATATATATATATACACTATTCTTTTGTTTCAATTTATGTGACACATTTTGAATTTCAAGATTTAAACAAGTTTATTTTTTACCGTAATTTTTTTTATATCTTTTAAATATTTTGAAATGTCAATTATTGTGACTTATAATAATTTTTATATTGTTTACAAATATATAAATTTTATTTTAGAAAAATTGAGGATATGCAATTGTCGGTCAAATTTTAATTGTTTGACTCTTAAAAAAATGAAAGGTATTACATAAATTGAGACAAAAAAAAATTATTTTTCTTTGTAAAAATGTCACTATAATATTATGTAAATGTTCTAGTGAAAGATGTGTAAGAAGTTTACTATGATGAGTAAAATAGGTAAATATAACATATAAGAGAATCGAGAGATATATCTAGACAGAAATACGATACATCATGATCCTAAATAAAAATATATGAGCCATTACTCTTTTAATTTATCTCTACGTGTTTCTTCTTCTTATTAATTTAATCGTTATCAAACCTACATACAAATGACTTCCAACTTTATGATCTGCGTAATATATCAAAATATTCTTAAATTTAATATGCTTGAATATATCATGTTAAATATTAGACGAAGAAATAACTAGCAATATTACACAATATGTCAATCAATCATTATATACTTCTCCATTTCCAAGCTTCCTACAAATTTCTTTTCAATGCCAAAGTTGGGAAAATCTCTTCAAAAATCCCTTTAACTAATCACTCTATGCATGCACAATCAATAACAACGTCGTCATGCAAATGCCACGATCATATCTTCTCAGTACAAAGTGACAGTCAAAATTGAACTCATCAATTGATCATGCCTTGTGAAAATCGAGACTTTAATTCTCGAATTGTGAAGAATCCACAACACGTATAGCTCTATGTCTTTGATCGATCGTTTGTCTTATGTATACTATAATTCCTTTAATAAAATGATGCATGGTACACATAATAGCAATAGCAAATGCAACAACAATAGAAATGAACATGATCCAATAGGTTACCAAAATAGACATTTTCCACCACTTGGGATCCATAATATTATTATTAATAATAATAAAATCAATTGAAGGAATTAAGTTAAATAAATATAGAAGAAAATAAAGATGAAATTCATTAAGTTTAAAATGATGACTCAGGGTTTAGTTTAAATTCTTGTATTGTTATATTTTGTTCAAAGACCTTTTGAATAGTTCTTTTTTTTTTTTTTTTTTGTTTATATATTTGTAATTGTCAAGATAACGAAAAAATAGACATATAAAACGCAATCTAGTTAAATTCACAAGACAATCATTGACTAATGAAATATGTATTTTAGTACATTTATTTTATGTACATTAGAGTAGTCAATTTTCTTTTTTATTGTTGCACCAAATTAATTAAACTAATTTTTGTAACGATAAAATTACTCCACTTTGCTTAAATATCACAAAGCGCGATTTCTATTTCTAAAACTCTATAATTTGACATATAAATTAAATCCGTATTAAAAAAATGTCACTTTTTTCCCTTGCAAACACGAAGGGGAAAAAAAGGAACAGAGACGTATCCAGAAGGAGGCCTCTCTCTGCTGAAATCATGTATAGTAGTGTTATATTTTTTTAAAAAAAAATATAAATATAGACGCGCGAACCCACATTTGAAGTATCATATAATGATCTATTATGGTGATTGGATATTTGGATGCACCCCTGTAAGTGAGGTTAGAAATTTGAATCTTTTATTTATCTCATTTTATTTTCCTTTCTAAAATTGGGCAACGTCTCTCTAAGTGATTTGAATAGATAAAAATATAATTTCGGATATGCAATTTTAAAATTTCAATGTTTTCAGTGATAAAACCCCCAAATGTTAAATCGATCAAAATTTTATCTTAGATCCACCTTTTCGTAATACACCATCATCTCAAAATTCTAAATACGCCTCTCAGAAAATCAAAATTGAATGCATTGTACACATTCTTAATCCTAAATGAAATATAAAGATGCATGAACTTATATATAAGTATATATAACCTTATTTCGATCCGATTCTAATATATGACCTGAATTTATAATCATGAAATCGACTCGAAAAAAGGAAAAGAATAATTGTCAAATAATATATATCAAGTATATATGTATATGTCCATTACATATAAAACTCTCAAATCAAAAACACCATAACAATTTCTAAAACAATTATTGGAATCAAGAGAACAAGATATAAACGAGAAGAAAAATGTATCAAAAAACATTACACATTGAGATCCAACATATTTTTGTTTTTTTAAAAAAAATAATAATTATATGATCATAATTTCCATAATATATGGTTGATTAATTATTTGTTAGATAGCTTATTCTTGTTACACTTAACCTTAATCCAATTAGCACTAACACTTGCTCCATGTTTAACTTTCTTCATTCCTGCTGATGCTGCTATTTTTGTTTTCTCCATTCCAACTTCAAATTTCTCACTAACTCTCCTTGAAAGTTTCGGTTTACCGCCGAGTCTTTTAGGATCAGCAGGTTCAAAATTGTTATTTGTTTTTGATTCTAATGGACTTTCAAGACTCATTGTGTTATATGTAATGTTTTTCAACCACCTCAAGAAGAAGAAAAAAAAATAATAATTATGTTGTACAAAATTCTTATTTTTTTTTCTTTCTTCCAAGAGGGGTGGTAGAAAGGAATGAAAGGAGGGAAGAAGATTATTATTGTTGTTTGTGAATTAATATTTGCCTTTGATTAATTTGTTGGTGAGGAAGTTGAGGTATCTTTTTATATGGAGAAATGGATGGTTTAATTATGTTATGGTTGTTGTGTTTGATGGTGTGTATGTTTCTTGTTATTCAAGAAAATAGTAAAGGTTGATGTTTCATCATGAACCTAATTTATTTTTTACCTTTATATATATATATGTGTGTGTATATATATATATAGTATATGGTCTTGGTTATTAATTATTAAAGTGAATAAGAGGGAGTTAAAGGAATGAAGAAAAGGGATTTGGTGGAAATTTTGGTAAATTTAATTTAAATGAGAGGTGATAAAATTAGTCTATGGTATTATAATATGTTTAACTTGTTTATGTTTGGTTGATTTTTTTTATTTTTTTTTATGATTGTGGTGTCTGATAAATTTTTGTGCACCTTCAATAATTCTACGAGATATTTAAATAATTTTATCCATCAAAGATTAAGACAAATAAAAAAATTATTTAATAATTTTAATTTTCGTTGAATTTTGAACCTGAAACTTCTATGATTATATTATATGGTCTTGATTAAATGAATAAGTATCAAAAGAAAAAGAATGAAGAAAAGGAATTTGGTGGAGATTTTGGTCTTATTATGGTAAATTTAAAACTAAAGGTGGCAAAATATAAATATCTAAAATTCAATTCTTTCATGCTTGAACTGATCATTGATCTGTTTATTTATTAGCTCATTTATTTTTATTTAATCATTTTAGTTTATGAAAGTTTGAGAATTCGATATTTAGCGAAAATTAATTTATATAAATTTCATTAAAAATATTATATTTTATTCAATGGGTCATATATAATTATAATAAAGAAAAATAATAATTTTATAAATATAAAAAATTATAAAAGAACAAATTATAACATAATTAAGATTTAATAAGAGTTGGGTGAGGTGAATTATGAACCACATTTTGATTGAATAAATAATTTTTTATAACTCAATCTAATTTAATTCGTTTAAAATCAACTTGAAACGTTTGTTGAATTTAAAGGTCAAGTCAAAGGGTCTTACAAATCTCTTCTGGTTAGTACCTAATTGAAAAGTCACCTTGAAGGGTAATTAGGAGGATCAAAAGCAAAATTTGAATGAATTGATTTAAAAGAAAATTATTCAATGTAGAAAAAAAAAACTATACATAAAAAATTGTATTACATCTAAGTGTATTTTTTTCTTTTTTTCATTAAAGATGTAATATGATACACTGAATTAAATAATATTATTTCTTTTTTAATTAGAGATTTTGAATTTAAGTTTGAATCGAGAGTACTTCTATTGAAAAGAGGCTTAACGTGACACAAATTTAAACTAGTCAGACTCTAATGGCCATTATCGAATAAGAAACTAAATGGAGAAAAATAATTCATCCTCTTTATTTTCATATTACATATAATTTAGAAACAAATATTTCTTCGTTGACGTGTCTACTTCGATAGTTTTTTTAGAAACTTCTAGAATAATCTAGATCATTAACGAACCTAATGGAAGTGAAACATCATTGCTGATGTTCCCTTCTTATCCATACGTTGAATTGCTGTTTTTTTATTCTACCTTTTTTGGCAAAGAGGAAAAAAAATATTCTTTTTTTTAAAAAAAAGTTTTCGTTGTAATCCCACTTAGATTATAATATTTTAATCATCATATTATTTGAACACAAAAAATAGACAACATAAAAAAATATCAAGAACGCAAAATACACGCAGAACCCAAATTTGACCACATTTTAAATAATAGTACCACAAGCTAATTAAATAATCTTCTAAAAGATACATCATCTACTCAAAATTCAAAAGAGTATAAATTCTATCCACGAATGTTGTAAAATAAATTACAACATTAAGTTATTTAAAAAAAAATTATAAATAACTTTTTGCAAAAATATTAAATGGTTGTATTACAAAGTAAATTCTTTTTTACAATAGGCCCATATATATATATACACACACTAGTTAGTTATAACTTATAGATACTGAATTTCTAAAAAGCTTGATAAAATTTGACTTGTTAGTGCCGAAATCAAGATTAAGAATTTGAGAGTTCTAAATTTTATTAATAATTATTAATTAATATTATTGAGAGTTCGCATATTAATATACATATATATATTTAATTAATTTTCTAATATAAATAATATAGAATCTACCAAAAAAAAATTACGTACTGAATTCATCTAAACTCATAAATCTCTACCTAACTCCGCCTTCGTCAGTCACGTCTCTAGATTTTAAATGATTTTTTTGATTTATAATATTCCTAGTCCAATTAATAATACGGACGCCACGTTTTGTCATAAAACTATATATAGGACCAACATTAACATCATTTTTTCTCATCAAATCCCAAATATTACAACAAAACATTCAACCAAAAAGGGAAAAAAAAATCTGAAATTTTTCTATAAATTTGGTGAAAATTAAGAGTTTATTTTTATGGCAGGAAACAATAGCTACACAGCATACAATTCATATGAAACATCATGGGCAGATCAATGGGATTCAAATCCAACTTATGAGTACAAAAATTATGATAAAAAAAATGGAAATAATGGAAGTTCTAATAATAAATTTTCCAATACTTTTGGAAAAACAAAATTAGTAGCTTCAAGTGGAGTAAAAAAAATTAAATCAGGTGCTTATGCTAGTTTTAATTGGATTAAAGAAAACTGTCAAAAGTCTAATACACAAAAACTTGGTTAACATATTCTTTTATTAATTAGAATATTTTTTTATTAATTAGAATTTTTTTTGGTTTGTTATTCTTTTTTGTAATACAACGCAAATGAACATGCATTTGTAGTCCACTTAAAAAAATATTATATGTATGTACTTTAGTATTTTGGGATTTTAACATTTAATTCATTATATTTTAGAGTAATAATATAAATTTGTGTCTATTATTATTTATTATAATTTTGATAATTTTTTCACTATTTCATATTAAAAATTATAAATTCAAATGAATCCGCGTTGATAACGATATATCTGCCCCTCCTTGTCAATGCGCACTATTGATACAATCAGATTACTAAGAAAATAAATGAATAAATAATATATTACTAGCAACTTGATAATTGATAATAGTAAACAAGTAATCACCATCTTCGAATTGCTTTTTTTTCCCCTTCTTATAAGTATTATTTTCGATATTTTTTAATAAATGTTTGAATATGTCGATTAAAATATATTCATGATCATCTGTAATGATATTAACTCAATTAGTTGTAAATATTTAGTGATAACAAAAATATTATTATTGAAAAAGGAATATATATTTGCACTAAAAGTCTCATTTAATATAGTGAATTAGATATTTCATCTATTTTTTAATTACTTGTTCATTTTTAAATCAACACCTATTAATACTATATTTGGATTATTGCTATCCATTGTATTGTATTGTATCGTTACTATATCTATAATGTTTGTTTTTGATTGTTACTTAAAATTGTACTGTATTGTTAAATTACGTTGTTACGTAACATGAAAACCCCTGTTTTATGGAATAATTAACCAATTTGGTGTGTTCATATTGTTACTTAATTTCTTTTCCAATTATATCTTTACATAATATTTCAAGATACTATTTTACCAATTACCTTAATTATTTAAATCTAGTCAAACCTCCAACCCTAGAATAATTAAGGATATTTAAGTAAATTTATAAATTGCAATACAGTACGATACAATCAAATCAAACAATTTAAATGTTACTGGACAATAACAAACAATACAATCTAACCAAATATAATACAGTACAATACATTATAAAACAATGATTAACAAAGATCCAAACATAGTGTAAAAAAATAACAATTGACATAGTTAATTTATCATTTTATCCTTATAAAGTATAAAATAAATGAATTAAAAATTCAAGATTTTCAAGAAATTTTATATTTTTCAAAGTAATTAACTAGAGGGTATAATAAGTAATTTTTTTTTATCATTTCTTGATTTGTCAAAATGAACAAATAATCAAGACAACTAAATAAGAAAAAATGGATAAATAATTACGAGCAAACATTAAACTACTATATTATTTATTTAAAAATATCTATAAGTATATCATTTATTATAACTTAATTATATGGCCAATAGAGTTAGCTAACCTAGCTATATATCTATTTATATTTTATAGGAAAATAGGCCAACTTTTAAAAAGTGTGGACGGCTAAAAAAAATATAATTTAGGAAAATTATAGAACATTCGGTAACCGACTTTTTAACATATGGTCATAGATTTTTCTGTATCGAGAATATACAACAAAGTTCACTTAACGATTAAATATATAAATATTTAAAACGTAAATTATTTTAATAATAAACATAAAATTTAGTTTATTATCAAACACGTAATCCAGTTTAGAAAGCCAAACATCATTAATTAATGACAAATAAAGCAATGCTTTTCATGAGCGGAATTATCTTAGGCAAAGAACGATGAAATTTTTTAGCTTAACGTAAAAGACGTAACGTACAAGTAGATGAAAACTTTATTTAAAGCTAAATTCTCTTATTTTTATTCTAGAATTTTCTCATAAAAAAAGTTTTTTAATTTATTCTTACGATAATTTTAATATTTATGAAAATCATGTTTTTAGGGTCACATGAAATGAAAAAAAAAAAGAATAATCTTTTATATTAAGAAGATTCAGCGCTACAAAAATTTTGGTTAATATTCAATAATAGAGAATACCAATTTTTTAGATCATATAATAATTTTTTAAAAAAATAAAAGTGTTAGCTCAAATGATCAAGAGAAGTAGTTAAATATCCCTCATAATTAGTGTTAGTTAAAATGACCAAGTAAAGTAATTACATATTTCTAATATAATTATTAGTATTAGTTAAAAATGATCAAGAGAAGTTGTTACGTATTTCTCATCGTTTTTATGAATGAAATTTCATAGTAAAGCTAGATGGACAAATTTTTAAACTCTTTATATAAATGACACAATTTACATTTTTCGAACTAACTTTTATTGATATGGAGTCAAATTTAGTGTCTATTTAACAATCATTTCGCATTCATCAACAAAAAATATATATAAAGTATAATTTATCAAATAATATATAACTAATAAAAGGAAATGGATTTTTAATTCTTCAATATTACACATACTTCTTTAATATTATAAGTATTAGTGAAAATAATTACTACTCATTTTAGTCCTAATTCTAAAATGACAATTATTTTAATAATACTTTTTTAATTAATTTGAGTGAAAAGAAGATAATTTAATGAATTATAAATTAGTTAATTAACTAAAATGACGACTAAAAAATAGAGATAAAAGAAGAGAATTTGGTGATCGACCTCACAATATATGAAGGCATATTTTATATTCTTTTCTAGGAAAGTTTCTCTTTTTTAAGGAAAAGTATATCCGTGTGAACATAAAATTAACTTAGCTTTCGTTGTTAATATTTATATTCTTTAATTTTTTATGTATATATAAATATTAAAATTTATATAAAATTAAATAAATAAATATGTTCTTTTATATGGCGTTCAATAAAATAATTTTATATTCTCATCTAGTTATCTCAAGTTGCTTAAAGTTTCTCCATGTGAACATAAAATTAACTTAGCTTTCATCATTGATATTTATATCCTTTACTTTTATATGTATATATAAATATTAAAATTTATATAAAATTAAATATATAGATATATTCTGCTATATGACGTTCTACAAAATAATTTTATGTTCTCATCTAGTTATCTCAAGTTGCTTTCATTTTCTTATTCTATTCCTTAACTTTAAAATAAGAAAGCCTCCTTGACAAGTAAAGATTATTCTTAAAATATTTACATGTATTATATTCTCTTCCTTTACATATAAAAAATTAGAAATTTAAGGTGAAGTTTGATTATGAAAAATATGAGTATTTATAAAATATAATTTTAATTTTCAAACAAAAGATAATTTTGTGATATATTTCAATTAAATTATTTTTAGATTTTATAATTAAATATAATTTTTAAAATTTAAATTAAAAAGGTAATTCCTTTTTCTTGACCAAACATCTCCCAAAAATATGAAGTGCGCACACTAAATCTCAACCACACAAAACCCAAAATTGACCACAAACAAAAGAATACTAAAAGCTAATATATATATATATATATATATAATCAAACATAATTTTTAAAATTTAAATTGAAAAAGTAATTCCTTTTTTTACCAAACGCCACCCAAAAATTATCAAGTGCGCATTCAAATTAATACGCAAATTATTAATTTATTTTTCCTATATTATTTATCTATATTAACTACATAATCTATTTCAATTTATATAACATAACAAAAAATTTAAATCTCAAATTTGGAAACTTTAAAAGTAAACTCAAATATATAAGCTTTCAATTTATTTCCCCAAAAATAAAATTTATACACCTAAAAACAATGTAAAAAAAAAAATTAAAATCATAATAACTTCCGTTAAAAAACTTTCAAATTTAAACTATATCACGAAAATAACCCTTAAAATCCCAAAATTTCTCCATTCACAGAAGCTTCTTTTAATAATAATCAATTTATTCCCATGACAACTAAAAAAAATAAAATAATTTAAAAAAGTCAAATTATTAATCTCCTACACGTTTTGTTAAAACGCGCTAGCCATACATACACCACACATCTAATAATTTTTTTTATAAATAGACTCAAATTCTCCATTCTTTTTTCTCCAAACCAACATAGGGATTCAATTTTATTCAATTCAACCTATACAAAAAAAATAAAAATTTCACAATCCTTCTATTTCTTCAAACTCTTCATATCAATTTCGATACAAAGTTCGATTATTTTATTTGTGAAGTCGTGATTTAATATGTCTGGAAAGAACAGTTACACCGCGTATAACTCGAACGAGACATCATGGGCAGATCAATGGGATCCAGAACCAGCAAGTTATACAAGTTTTGACAAGAAAACTGGAAATAATAATAGTTCTAAGATTTCAAGTAAAGTTGGAGATACTTTAGGAAAAACTAAATATGTTGCTTCAACTGGGGTTAAAAAGGTAAAATCAAGTGCTACTGCTGGCTTCCAATGGATTAAAGACAAGTGCAATAAGCCTAAGTAAAATTTTATTATTATTATTATTAATATTGTGTTTTTTTTTTGTATATAGTGTTTTTTGATGTATTAATAATACTTTTGTTTGTTCTTTCGTTCATTTTTAGTTAATTTAATGAATAAATAAGTGATTACATGATTCATTTTTCATGATTAGTATTAATATTGTGTTTTTCTTTTTGTATATAGCGTTTTTGATGTATTAATAATACTTTTGTTTGTTCTTTCGTTCATTTTTAGTTAATTTAATGAATAAATAAGTGATTACATGATTCATTTTTCATGATTAGCTAGTAAATTATAAAGGCTTTAATAGATTGGTTGATTCAGTTTCTACTGACTTGAATCTAAGATTTATCGATCGATTGATATCTTTAAAACGTCTATATGTTAGTGCCTCAATCATAGAATTAGATCTACGATTTAGATTCTAACGGCTTAATATTTAACTCTTTTTTTTTTAAAAAATTGAATTTATTAGTATGTATTTAAAGTTATGAGTTTATCTATTGCTAATCACAATTTTTAGTATTTTTTATTTTTTAAAAGATTATATTTCGCGTTAAAAGTTATGAATTTAATTAGACATAGGAACTCAATATCTGCGGGAATCATTTACACTAAAACTTGTGTTTGGTCCAATTAATGAAATTAAGAGATTTTTGTTAAGTATATTTTTCCATTGCTACCTTTTTTTCTTAAAGAACAAATAAAGAAATACTGATTAAATTTAGGATTCTAAAGTATTATTAATAAAGTTAAATTTAATAAAATAACTCCAATTAAAGATTTGTTAAGGATAAATATGTCCTTAAAACTTGGGCTCAATTGACATTTATATAGGTCTTTCAATTTTGTGTATGCATAAATAAACACTTAAACTTGTATAACATTAAATAAATAGATACATTGTCCTATGTGACATAATACACGTAGGACAACAATTGTCATTTAGAAAAGAGACTAGTCATGGTGACTGTAATTGAAGCGTGCCAGCGTTTATTAAAGCTGATGTGAACTTGTTTTTCTTTTGACGACAAGCTTGTTTAAGCCCATATAAGAGATTTAAGCAACCTACACACCTTGCTTGTCCCCTGTATATCCGTGAAACCCTGTGGTACTGTCATGTACACTTCGTCATGTAAATCACCTTGTAAAAAAACATTGTCCACATTCATTTGGTGTATTTCCCATCCTTAGGCTGCAGCCATAGAAATCATTGTTCGTGAAGTGACCATTTTCACTAATGAGTTTTAGCGTTAAAGAATGACAAAAGTCCCACATTGATGATTAATGAGATGAGTGAACTTTTTATAAGACTTGAGCAATCCTCCTCCTTTTGAGCTGACTTTTGGGGTGTGAGTTAGGCCTAAGATCTAATTTTACATGGTATCAAGACCTAAATTTCACAATTAGCAACTAATCGTGCCTTTAATTTGTCAATGGATACGACCCTGATGTTCATTGTTATGTTGATTTGAAGTTGAAGTTTCGTATATACACATGTATTATATCCTAATTATATTTACACAAAGATTAATAACTCCTAAACCTAAAATGCAGGAATCTTATTTGAAGTTTTCCTATTTTCAGTTCTTTTTTTTTACTAAATTAATAAACCTATTATATAGTTTAAAACTCCTAACCTAATAAGACTCTTAATTTTTTTTTTTTTTAAAAAAACCTACAAACCACTAACACAATTTGTCTCTATGGCCTCCATTGTTTGTGATGAAATGTTTTCAGAGTTACCAGATGATATTATTCACAAAATCCTCTATACTCTAACTCTGAAAGAAAGAGCAACAGCTTGTTTGGTTTCGAAAAATTGGCATTACATGATAACATCGTTAGACGATTGCAAATTTGTAAAAATACAATATGATTCACACAAATACTGTGCATATTGCTATAGAGATAAACTAGAATCCTGTCGAAACTGTCGTACTCTCCGCCCTATCATAGTCAGACTTGCTGCAGACAACACTACTATAACAGAATTCTATTTGTTAGTACCATTTACATTGCTTTACCTTCATTTTACTCTTGAAGTTTTCGAGTCGAGATTGTTAACTGTTTTGCATTTAAAATACTGTCATATCGATGAAAATGCTATTAATAATATCTTTCCTTGTTTGAAAGAAATGTATTTCGATCACGTTGCTATTTCTTCTTCAACTCTGTCTAATTTCATCAACAAATGTCCAGCTATTGTTGAGTTAACTTTGGTGTCTTGTTCCTATCTTTATTCCATCTCAGTGCCTCATCGAAATCGACTTGAAAAAGTTCATATGAATTGTGGTAGTAGATATCTAAAGGAAATTGAAATAAAAGCTCGAAACCTACTCGAGTTTCACTTGTTTAATTCATCAGCAGAGCTGGTTGTTGATTTACGCGCTTGTACTAAACTTCAAGTCCTGAATCTAAGTTGTGTAAACATTCCCCACCGATATCGTCATGAGGTTTCCTCCATTAAATCTTTATGTCTTCCTTTATGTAAAGGATTGAGTAAAATGAAAATCATGTGTCCTGAATTGGAGAGTTTGAGCTTAGTTGACGTGCTTGATTTGGACGATGCTTTCGTTGTTAATCCCAATTTACGTTGGTTCAAGATATTCGATTCCTTTATTTTCCAAAACTCGTGTGCATTGATATGTTCAAATGTGATGGAAGTTGAGATGGGACTGAATTATGTTGGTGCAATCGTTAAGTTTGACAACATATTGTCATTGGGAACGGACACGAATGAATCAATGGTATGTACATTTACATAGCTCAATTATGTTGGTGTTTACTTTGAGTAATTCAAAAGTTTGACGATTTGTCTATGAAGGAAGTAATGTCTGATCATCCAAGTAACTTTGAACCACTTCGTTTCAAGAACATAAATTTGAAAATACTCATGCCGTGGATACCAAGATATGGATTTTTGATTGATGAATTGATTAGTTACTTCTATCCGCGGACTTTGCTAGTAGAAGTGAATTCAGATGCACCAAAGTATAATTACTTTACACAGGTATCCCACAATGTTATCTTCACTTCAATACTTTTTCGATGTTCAATTATCATTGTCCATTTTTCAAACGTTATGTTTATGTAGGTCCTATTAGACGGACTGAAAAACTGGAAAAGGAAATCGGAAAGCAGCATGCGATTGAAACATAGTGATAAACTATGCTGGCATTATTTCTTGAAAGATTTCAAGATCCTCTAATCGGATACAAGACAATATCAGTTGCAGTTCCAATGGTAATTGTCTAATAATACACCTCGATGTTGCAGTTTGTTTGTTTTTGCTAACGTCTACAATGTACTTGTGATGTGTCGGCTCTACTCTTTTATGTATACTTAGCGAAGCTTCTTCATGCTTTATTTTTCAGGCACTTCCAATAGAGAAGCCTCCTCGACCACAGGCAGACTGTTCTCGTTGTTGGTTTTCCCATGAAAATTGATGGTTCAATAAAAAACAGATATCGTCTCTGTTTTCCTCTGTTATATCTGCTTGATTCATCGGCCTGAGCATTTTTAACCTTGTATTCATCTAATTATTTTTTGTTAGTGTGTGAGGATGAATATTTACATCAAACGAAAATGAAATATATTAATCTGGACTCAAATCTTAGCATCATAGGTAATGGAAGGTCAGCGATTCTTCGTGGCTCCCTTTTTTAGAACTCTTTTATCATCCTAAGTTGTTAAAAGTTGTGCTGACAATATCTAGGGGGACGAAGCCACAGTGAAATTGCCTGCACTAGACGGGGATCAAATCTGTGATCGTTATCTTTGTGTGATTGGAAAGTTGATTCAGCAAAATGTTTTTTTCATTGTCGAGGACCTCTTTAACAATGACATTACGGACACTAATACCAGTAGACAGAAACTTGCACAGGGGACGGAACTGTCGCACCAAGTTGCAGAGTTAAAGAAGAGAATTTTGTGGCGGATATCATTTGGTAACTCTATGAATGATATCACGAGGCTGTGGAAGCTCTGAGTCGTAACTCTGTTGAGTTTTGTGGGTAGCCTAACCTGATTTTTATATTCTTCCTTAATAGTAAGTCAATCGAGTTGCAACACATTTCTTTAATGGTGAAAACTATCAGATTTGGGCGGTAAGGATGAAACTGTATCTAGATGTTATGGATATGTGGAGACAGCCAAACATTGCCTAACAATCCTACTATGGCCCAAATCGAGAACCACAAAGACAAAAAACCAGAAAATCAAAGGCAAAAGCTTGTTTATATTCTTTAGTTTTCACTAAACTTTTGTCTCTAAAGTCAGCCAAAGCGAACTGGGATTATCTCAAGGAAGAATAAGAAGGGTATGAGAGGATCAGCAAATGCTAAATATTGATTACGTATCTAGATGTCATAGATATGTGTTCTTTATTACACATGGGAACACTCTTAAAAAGACCTCTCAAAGTGGTTTTCTAAAACACTCTCCTCTTTTACCTTGTCTTTAGAGATAGGAAAACACCCACCTGAATGAGCTAGGAAAATATTGGTGCATTCCATTAGTAAAGAAGTTTATAAAGGGAACGCATCGGGACCAACCAAGGCAAGGTAAAGAGTTCTATTTAGAATTCTTTACCTTGGTTGGTCATGATGCGTTTCCCTAGTAAACTTCCTTACAAATCGAGTGCACCAATATTTTACTTGCCCACTCAGGTGGATCTTTTTCCATCTCTAAAGACAAGTATAACGTTTTAGAAAATGATTTTGAGAGGTCTCTTTAAGAGTGTCCCGTATGTAAAAAGAACACAAAATATATACCCCACTTGACTTATTTTGTGTTCTTTATTACACATGGGAACACTCTTAAAAAGACCTCTCAAAGTGGTTTTCTGAAATGCTCTCCTCTTTTACCTTGTTTTTAGAGATAGAAAACACCCAACTGAATGAGCTAGGAAAATATTGGTGCATTCCATTAGTAAAGAAGTTTATAAAGGGAACGCATCTGGACCAACCAAGGTAAAGAGTTCTATTTAGAAGTCTTTACCTTGGCTGGTCATGATGCATTTCCCTAGTAAACTTCCTTACAAATCGAGTGCATCAATATTTTACTTGCCCACTTAGGTGTATCTTTTTCCATCTCAAAAGACAAGTATAACGTTTTAGAAAATGATTTTGAGAGGTCTCTTTAAGAGTGTCCCGTATGTAAAAAGAACACAAAATATATACCCCACTTGACCTATTTTGTGTTCTTTATTACACATGGGAACAATCTTAAAAAGACCTCTCAAAGTGGTTTTCTAAAATGCTCTCCTCTTTTACCTTGTTTTTAGAGATAGGAAAACACCCAACTGAATGAGATAGGAAAATATTGGTGCATTCCATTAGTAAAGAAGTTTATAAAGGGAACGCATCTGGACCAACCAAGGTAAAGAGTTCTATTTAGAAATCTTTACTTTGGCTGGTCATGATGCATTTCCCTAGTAAACTTCCTTACAAATCGAGTGCACCAATATTTTACTTGCCCACTTAGGTGAATCTTTTTCCATCTCTAACGACACGTATAACGTTTTAGAAAATGATTTTGAGAGGTCTCTTTAAGAGTGTCCCGTATGTAAAAAGAACACAAAATATATACCCCACTTGACCTATTTTGTGTTCTTTATTACACATGGGAACACTCTTAAAAAGACCTCTCAAAGTGGTTTTCTAAAGTGCTCTCCTCTTTTACCTTGTCTTTAGAGATAGGAAAACACCCAACTGAATGAGCTAGGAAAATATTGGTGCATTCCATTAGTAAAGAAGTTTACAAAGGAAATGCCTCTGGACCAACCAAGGTAAAGAGTTCTATTTAGAAGTCTTTACCTTGGTTGGTCATGATGCATTTCCCTAGTAAACTTCCTTACAAATCGAGTGCACCAATATTTTACTTGCCCACTCAGGTGGATCTTTTTCCATCTCTAAAGACAAGTATAATGTTTTAGAAAATGATTTTGAGAGGTCTCTTTAAGAGTGTCGCGCATGTAAAAAGAACACAAAATATATACCCCACTTGACCTATTTTGTGTTCTTTATTACACATGGGATCACTCTTAAAAAGATCTCTCAAAGTGGTTTTCTAAAACGCTCTCCTCTTTTACCTTTTCTTTAGAGTTAGGAAAACACCCACCTGAATGAGCTAGGAAAATATTGGTTCATTCCATTAGTAAAGAAGTTTACAAAGGAAATGCATCATGACCAACCAAGGTAAAGAGTTCTATCTAGAAATCTTTACCTTGGTCGGTCATGATGCATTTCCCAAGTAAATTTCCTTACTAATCAAGTGTCTAGAAATCTTTACCTTGGTCGGTCATGATGCATTTCCCAAGTAAATTTCCTTACTAATCAAGTGCACCAATATTTTACTTTCTCACTAAGGAAGATCTTTTTCCAGCTCTAAAGACAAGGTCAAAGAGGAAAGTGTTTTAGAAAATGACTTTGAGAGGTCATTTTAAGTGTGTCCCATATAAAATAAAGAGCACAAAATATATACCCCACTTGACATATTTTGTGTTCTTTACTACATATGGTAATTTTCTTAAAGAGACATCTCCAATTGGTTTTCTAATACAATCTCTCTTTTACCTTGTCTATAGATCTAGGAAAAGATCTACCTGAATGAGCTAGGAAATATTGGTGCACTCCATTAGTAAAGAAGTTTACAATGGAAATGCGTCATGACCAACCAAGGTAAAGAGTTCTAGATAGAACTATACCTTGGTTGGTCCCGATACATCTTTTTGTGAACATCTTTAATCGAGTGCACCAATATTTCCCTTGCCCACTAAGGTGGATCGTTTTCCAGATATTAAGACAAGGTAAACGAGGAAAGCGTTTTAGAAAATGACTTTGAGAGGTCTCTTTAGGAGTGTCCCATATGTAATAAAGAACACAAAATATAAACCCCACATATTTCGTGTTTTTTTTATTACATATGGTAAGACACAACCGGAAGATTTTGAGTAGTATTGAGCATAAAGTTGAGTAAGGTCTTAGATAACCCAACCCCATAATTGATCATCTAGCGTAGGATAGGATCATGTCATTGATTCGGGTAACTCCTCATAAAGCCCCAGGAAAGGGCCTAGTTATTGGATCGACTGGTTCAGTTCATCCTACACCCTAACAAAGTGTTGGATGACTCCAACAATGTGAGCAAGACATTGTATCATCATGAGGTTAATATTGTTGGTTTTCAGTTAGATAAACTCCCCAAGAAAAAGTAAAGTATACTATTTTAGCATTTGATATCATTGCATATATCTAAGTTGTAAAGCTTTATTGTTTTCAATGCATTCACATGCTTTACTTTACACAATTACCCAATACTCGTTCTTTCTTTGAGTTGGTCCTCGATTACGTATGTTCAGTCTAACCAATGTTTTATTTAACTATTTCACATACCGTACATTTCATGTACTAACACCATTTGGTGTTGCATCTTCTAATGATACAAATAAATGAACTCAGGATTGATCAGACGCTTCACTGAGATCCTCTCCATTATATTTCGGTGAGACTTCACTCCTTTCGGAAGGCTCCAGATTAGTTATTTATTTTATCATTTAGTAGACATTCTAATTTATTATTCAGATAATCGTGGATCTTGTCCCGAAACCTATCTTAGTTCAGCAGAGGCTTCATAGACAAGTTACAGAGTCAAGTAGATCTTGATCTTAAGATATTTTAAAAATTATTGTTATGATGATTCATACTTATATTTTAGATTTTTCAGAAAACATGTTCAGAGGTGTAAATGTTTATCACTTGTAAGTTTCCACATAAGTGTTTAGACTTCCGTTGAGTAGTAAATCAGTCCAAGAGCTTACTTGAGACCAGTAATGATTTATGATTGTCAGCCACATCCGGGGTATAGGGTCGGAGCGTGAAAAAACTAGTCGATGAACTAAAGTATTCTTTTGTTCAAACAAACATGCAGAAAAGTACTAGATCTAAACATAACCTCACAAAAATAAGTAATATTTTTGTGAATTTGAGTTTTGATGGTGGTGTTGAAAAAAGCTGGATTTCAATCCATAAAGTTCAGACCAATAATGATTTCCGATTCTCAGCCACATCCAGAGTATAGGGTTGGAGCGTGACAAAACTGGTCGATGAACTAAAGTATTCTTTTGTTCACACAAACATATAGAGGAGTACTAGATCTAAACATAACCTCACAAAAATAAGAAATGGTGGTGTTAAGAAAAGCTGGATTTCAATCCATAGAGTTCAGATCTATAAATGAAAAATTGATTTTACCTGAGATTTTCTTTGGATCATCCCAATCATAAGCTTCTGAGATCAAGAAGATCGATCTTTGCGGCAAACATATTCATGGATAAGAATCTGTGCAAGAAACTAACTTATAAAGAGAGTGAAGATGAAGGTTTAGTAAGGTTAGAAATACTTAGCTTGATTTGAAACAACGTCACCTCAAGAAGTTTATCTACGACTTGTTCAATGTAAGATTTTTATTTATTTGAGGTAGCAGAGCGTTATGGAGGATTTTGATTGGCTAAAGATGAAGGCGATTGATGGCGCCTCTTCATCTTTCTCTGATGAAGACGATTGATCATCTTCATCTTCCTCTGGTGAAGGCGATTGGCGGCGCCTCTACATCTTCCTCTGATGAAGGCGATTTTTGGTGCCTCTTCATCTTCCTCATATGAAGGCGATTGGCGCCTGCCTCTTCATCTTCCTACAATGAAGGCAATTGATGGAGCATGCCTCTTCATCTTCTTCCAATGAAGGCGATTAACGATGTCTTCCTTTTCATCTTCCACTGATGAAGGCAATTGATGGCGCCTCTTCATCTTCCTCCTATTAAGGCATTTGACGGCGTCTTTTCATGTTCTAGATATTTCCTTTTCCTCTCTAGGTTTTATTTGATTCTGTTTTTTCTATTTTCTTTAATGGGCCGGGTTTCTTTATTGGGCCCGGTTATGTACAAAAATTGTTTTGAAAATAGAAGAGGCTTTAAGCCTCAAACCATTGTTTTTTTTTTTAAAAAGAAAAGAAAATTACGCTAATTGGTCGCAAATACAAACTAATTACCATCCCATAATCCACCCTTGGTAACTCTCTAAATGTCTATTTCACCTCTAAGTTATTATAGAGTATGTCCCCTTCCTAACCGGACTCAATTCACCTTTATGATACCGTCACTGTGATGGTAAACCAGACTCAATTCACCTTTATGATATCATCACTATGATGGTATCATTCAGTATTTCTGTAATTCTTCCCTAAATGTTTGTTATGATATCATTGAGGATTTCAGAAGTGTCTCACTAAGGATTGGGGATTGATTTGATGAAACAATGATTGTTCATCAATTATACAATTTCAATACCATGTTAATATATAAATATCATTAATGTACCATCAAATGACTTAGAAAAACTCACTTGATACTAAACTATGATGATATAATTCATTGTTTGAGCGATTCTATGTTATGCAATAAATTTTTATGGTATCATTAAAGATTTTAGAAGTCGATTGAATTGTTGAAATAATGATTATTCCCCAACTATATCATTTTAATATCATGATAATACATAAATATATTGTGATAGTATCGTTCATGTACTATCAAATGACTTAGGAAAATCTTTATGATACCATCACAATATATATACTATTTGTGCAATTTCCCCTGAAGGCTTAATGTATGACTATTCCTCAGTGTGCCTGTGCTTGACACAACAAATGAAGAGGTTGGGTAATTGACATTTCCCCATTAGTATCTAGGTCATCACAAATGAGTTATTTGTTTGTAATTATTTTATTTTTATGAAACACGGACTTAGTTTCCCATAAAAAAAAGGTCCTTGGTTGATATCGTCATACTTTTTCTAATAAGGGTGAAGAAATAACATGTCGCTTTACTTGTTTTTGTTGTTTACTAAAAACCTGAAGACTAAAGTAATGGTTTGCTATTGTAGTAGCTATTTGATTTTAGTTTTAGTTTTAGTATTGTAGGACTATTTGATATTAGTTTTAGTTTGTAATTGTAGTTTATAGAATTTGCAAGTTTGTAAAAGCTCATAATTTAATATAAAAAATCTCATACTATATATTGGCGGTGACATGTAATTATAGTCTTTGTATTATATTTAGAGAAGTGAGAAGTCATATAATATTTTATGGACACTTTCTTATTGGGTAAATCGAAAATCAAATCGACAACTATCAAAAATCGATAAACCGATAAAGAATATCTTATTGGTTTGTTACCGGTTTAAACTAATAAAACATAAAACCTTTTACCCCTCTGCACTATTTAATATTATACTTTAAAAGTATATATGTGTCCATGTGGACATCATAAATATTGCCTAATTATAATCAAATCATACAATTAAGATAATAATAATACACACTAACTATAGAGAAATCGAAAGCACCAATGCTAAGAAAAATCCAACAAGCCAATGTGGGCACAATGAACGAAAAGTGGAGTATCCACTAATATCATTCTCTTGATGGTGTGTGTAAACCGTACTTGACCCATTATAATCCGGGTTTGACCCATATAACATTTGTACCCCTTCAATATCATCTCTTGACAACTCCACTTTCCTCGTTCCATCTTCAAGTGTCGGAAACATAACCGCGTCTTTTTCGAACGAATGATCCAAACCCAATAAATGCCCGATTTCATGAACCGCAACTGATTCAAGATCCACCATCCCTTCTTTCAAATACTCGCCGTCAACCATCCAATTTTCCTCGCCATCTAAGTGGAAAAACCCTATTGGAGGTGCAAACGCGTGTGCCAAAACCTTCATGGGTCCATCGAACGGGTTACCATCTCCATGGTCTCGGACAAAAAACCCTATCCGAATATCCGCGGATCTATAAGAACCCATCTCTTTAAAAGTTAACGGTGTTACTTTTGACCATTTATCAAACGCCCTCCTAAAAGCTAACTTAACAGAATCCGTCAACTGATTCTCCGGTAGAAATGCATACTTTAATTTACTCTTACTCGAAGGCCAACGTCGCTGGCCTTCGAAAAACGAGAAATGTGCCACTGTATGATCCATTGGAGTTTTGCCCCCGTAGCCCTTTTTTGCTATATCTGGATTACCGCATCTTGGTTTTACCATATTTTGAAGAGTGGAGAAGTCGAATTCTCCGGTTACGTTAAGATTAAAGTTTAATTGATAACTCTTCAGAGCTGATAAAAGAAGTTGATCAAATTCATCTGTAAAATCATTGCTCAAAGAATCATCAATATACCCAAAACGTTGAAAATACTGTTTGATTTTCGCTAATCCTTTAATCTTTTGCCCAACGCGGCAACCCAAGTAGTTGTTGAAATAGTTCCAGGTAGAATTACGAACGTTATCGTAAAAATGAGCAGAAACAGGGGAAACATGAGCTGAAACAGGGGAAGATGAATCGACGATTATTAAAGCAACAATTATAACGAGGGAGAATAGAAAAATTCTCATTTCAAGTTTGCGAAATGAGTAGGAACTAATTTTGTTGAATTGCTGATTCAATTAATTTTTTACTTTACATATAATTTATGAATTTTTCATCTTTTTGTTTGTTGTTGTAGAAAACAAGAAATGCCGGCATGGAAACGAGACAATGAGAAGATATTGTTTTGTTTTTTTTTTTTTTGACATTTTGTAAAATTAGTTTGAATGGTTCTTTTTTTTTTTTCCTAAAAATTATAAATTGATTGTGATCGAAATTGGTGGAACAATAAAGAAAAGCATAGCTAAAATATACGAAAATTTTACAAAAAACTTACAAAGTTGTATACGGCATATTTAAAATCCATCAACAATACTCCCTCCCTCCGGAATTGTTTGTCATGTTGCGCTTATCGAAAGTTAGAAAATAAATTAGATTATATTAATTGGATATTTTAAAACAAAAAAAATTAGATATTCTAAAACTACATGAAAAGTACTATAAATTACAATTTTTTACATATTAATATGATGAAAAAATACAGCTTAAAATGTTAGTCAAAGTTTTTATAATTTGACTCTAAAAATAAAAACCATGATAAACAATTCCGGACGGAGGGAGTACCATTGTTAACTATAAATAGAACTATTCTGAGAACGCGCATTCCATCAAACGAAATCTGTTAAATTTTTGGACGTTTTCTCACACTTGTACTGCGTCTTACGCTTTCTTTTACCAATGGAGCTCCACGCTAAGTTGATGGGCGCCTTCTTTTGTAGTTATAGTTGATTCGAGAATCTCAAAGCTTTTCAAGGCATTGCACCAATATATGTAATTTCTAGATTTATAACGCTTGCTGCGATTTGTTTGGCCTTTCAACTCGTCCAATAGAACCTACAAAACTCGTAAATGCAATGGGAAAAGCGCGAAAAAGATCAGTAAAGCTAGGAATATACTAATTAAGTTAAACAGAGAAATGTGATATATATCGCTTATCATAATTCACATGAACTTTCCTAAGTTGATCTTGATGAGGTGTACTAAAATTCGATAAAGATTGCAACATCGTATAAAACATAGTTCAAGGACACTTGCGAATAAGTACAAAGAGAGTTGAAGTATCAATATGAACGCGATTAAAACAGATTTCTTTCAGACTAGGAAACCAACTAAAATGATTCTGTGATTACACTGAGACAAGTCCAATTCAATTAGTTGATGTGATATACAAAAAATTCTCAACAAGGTTTTTGTTTAATTTAAAAGAACAAATATTTCTTTCTCTTGTATTTCAAATAAATCTACACACGTGTACTTTTTTTTCTTTGCTTTATATTTATATTTTTGTCAAATACACATAACTTTTATAGTTTTATTGTCTTATATATATAAAATTTCTCAAGCGCTCATTATTATTATTACTATTATTATTATTATTATTATTAATAATAATAATAATAATAATAATATTTGTCTTTTTTCAAAAAAAATTCAATTGATTTTTTTAATTCCTTGTATTCAATGATATAGTTACGTAAATATATACTGTTACTAGCTTCTTTATGCGGTAATGGTTTGTTTGTTGCTATTGTTTAGGAGTTAAGTATGTCATTTCTTGGTTTCTAGGCTACAAGATTAGTGGAGTTTGTTATATCATTATAAATAGGAGTAATTTATGTGTTCTGTTATTAATAGTTTTTTTACAAAAATCTATTTAAGAACTTTTAATTGAGAAATAAAGAGCACTTCCACTTGCATATCATTTCCCTTTGATTAATGTTACCATAGGGGAGATGAAATCCTTTCTAATAGATAAATTATTTTTTGACGAACCATTTCAAGAAACATACTGTTTTCAATCACTTGTAGTATCTTCTTTAGTTCTACCAAATGATTTCTCCGCAGGATCAAATGGCTTGATCCAAAATCAAGAACTCGGCCATTTCAATTGAAAAATGATAGAAAATCAAATAGACACTTGTTACGGTGTACATCATTTCAATATGTTTAATTATTTATCGGATAATGGAAATCGTTCCAATGTACAGGTGTCAAATGAATTCCCTATGAAGTTAAATGAATCACTTCAAGAATCATATTTAGCTCAACAATATACACTCTTATGTTATTTGTTGTTGAGCACTCCGTTGTCATCACCTCAATAGTTGGATACCTGATCTTCTCCGAGTTGTTGTACAACTTTCATAAATTTGTCATGAAGGTCCATCCTCCTCTATTTCAACACCTTCACCAAGTTGTTGCCCAAATTCCATGAATTTGACATGAAGATCCATATGCACACCTTCAGTAAATGTGGCATGAAGATTCATCCGTCCAATTTATGTTCTTCGCCTAATAATCTTATAAATAACTTTAATAGACTACTTCAAGAAATATACTTGCCTCAACCCACTATAACAAAATAGGAATTGGTGGCAATAGATTTTTTTTTATTTTGTTGCAAAAATATTTTCTGTTGTAAAAATATTCAGTGACAATTAAGTTGATGTTATTGTATTCAGTATGCTAAATGCAATAGTATTATAAATCTCTCTATTATATTTTTGACACTTAATATAATTAAGTGGTACTTATATTATTACTACTAAATTGTAGTAACCACCTCCAATCCCTTATTTAGTTGAATCGAATGATTTCTTTAGAGGGTTGAACGGTGGGAACCAACAAGTAGAACTCGATAATTTCAATGAACTAAATTCGAAGAAGTGCCCTATGAACTTCAAAAACCCACTTTAAGAAGCATTTACTTACCTCAACCATTTGCAATACCTTCTTTGGTTCCACTGAATGATTTGGACGTGTAGAACTAACACCCAGGACTCGATAATATCAATGTACTAAATTCAAATGAATTCCTATAAACTTCAATGAGCCACTTCAAGAAGAATACTTTCCTCGACCACATGTAGTATCTTCTTTAGTTCAACCGGTATGATTTCTTCTCACAAGGTTAAATGGTTGGAACCAATATTTAGAAATTGACCATTTCGATGTACGAAATTCAAATAAGTTCCCTATTAAATTTAACGAATCACTTCAAGAAGCATACTTATCTCAATAACCTACAATACCTTCTTTAGTTCCACTTGATGATCTCTTCACATGGTTGAAATACCGTTACAGATAAGTTTGGAGAGAGTAATGAGATTAATATGAACGCGATTAAAATAGATCTCTTTCAAACTAGGAAACCAACTAAAATTGTTCTCATTAATAGTGCAACATTTTAAATAAAGAACGGTTAAATTCCTTCAAACACCATAGATTTATGGTAAAATTATGTTGAGCCTTTGGCGTACATAAGGTTTTCTTAATTCGAGGAGTAGAACGTTCTCTACATTCTTAACTTTGTTTACAATATTCTAGTTGGAAAACAATTTAAAATACCATAAACTATAGAAAACCGTTAAAAATATCTTTTTTTTTTACTTATTTTGCTTAAAAATATCCTTATATTCATTTTTTGGTTTAGTTATACACTTTCTGAGTCACACTCTATCTTAACAAAGTCCTTAATACCAAAAAATAAAAAAATATATATATTTCTTTGCATTTTACGTGATTACACTGAGACAAGTCCAATTCAATTAGTTGATGTGATATACAAAAATTTCTTAACAAGGTTTTTGTCTAATTTAAAAGAACAAATATTTCTTTCTCTTGTATTTCAAATAAATCTACACACGTGTACTTTTTTTTCTTTGCTTTATATTTATATTTTTGTCAATACACATAACTTTTATAGTTTTATTGTCTTATATATATAAAATTTCTCAAGCGCTCATTATTATTATTATTATTATTATTAATAATAATAATAATAATAATAATAATAATAATAATATTTGTCTTTTTTCAAAAAAAATTCAATTGATTTTATTTATTCCTTGTATTCAATGATATAGTTACGTAAATTCATACTCTTACTAGCTTCTTTATGCGGTAATGGTTTGTTTGTTGCTATTGTTTAGGAGTTAAGTATGTCATTTCTTGGTTTCTAGGCTACAAGATTAGTGGAGTTTGTTATATCAGAATAAATAGGAGTAATTTATGTGTTCTGTTATTAATAGTTTTTAAAAAAAAATCTATTTAAGAACTTTTAATTGAGAAATAAAGAACACTTCCACTTGCATATCATTTCCCTTTGATTAATGTTACCATAGGGGAGATGAAATCCTTTCTAATAGATAAATTATTTTTTGACGAACCATTTCAAGAAACATATTGTTTTCAATCACTTGTAGTATCTTCTTTAGTTCTACCAAATGATTTCTCCGCAGGATCGAATGGCTTGATCCAAAATCTAGAACTCGGCCATTTCAATTGCAAAATGATAGAAAATCAAATAGACACTTTTTACGGTGTACATGATTTCAATATGTTTAATTATTTATCGGATAATGGAAATCGTTCCAACGTACAAGTGTCAAATGAATTCCCTATGAAGTTAAATGAATCACTTCAAGAATCATATTTAGCTCAACAATATACACTCTTCTGTTATTTGTTGTTAAGCACTCCTTTCTCATCACCTCAATAGTTGGATACCTGATCTTCTCCGAGTTGTTGTACAACTTTCATAAATTTGTCATGAAGGTCCATCCTCCTCTATTTCAACACCTTCACCAAGTTGTTGCACAAATTCCATGAATTTGGCATGAAGATCCATATGCACAGCTTCCGTAAATGTGGCATGAAGATCCATCCGTCCAATTTATGTTCTTCGCCTAATAATCTTATAAATAACTTTAACAGACTACTACAAGAAATATACTTACCTTAACCCACTATAACAAAATAGGAATTGGTGGCAATAGATTTTTTTTATTTTGTTGCAAAAATATTTTCTGTTGTAAAAATATTCGGTGACAATTAAGTTGATGTTATTGTATTCAGTATGCTAAATGCAATAGTATTATAAATCTCTCTATTATATTTTTGACACTTAATATAATTAAGTGGTACTTATATTATTACTACTAAATTGTAGTAACCACCTCCAATCCCTTATTTAGTCGAATCGAATGATTTCTTTAGAGGGTTGAACGGTGGGAACCAACAAGTAGAACTCGATAATTTCAATGAACTAAATTCGAAGAAGTGCCCTATGAACTTCAAAAACCCACTTTAAGAAGCATTTACTTAACTCAACCATTTGCAATACCTTCTTTGGTTCCACTGAATGATTTGGACGTGTAGAACTAACACCAGGACTCGACAATATCAATGTACTAAATTCAAATGAATTCCTATAAACTTCAACGAGCCACTTCAAGAAAAATACTTACCTCGACCACGTGTAGTACCTTCTTTAGTTCAACCGGTATGATTTCTTCTCACAAGGTTAAATGGTTGGAACCAATATCTAGAAATTTACCATTTCGATGTACGAAATTCATATAAGTTCCCTATTAAATTTAACGAAACATTTCAAGAAGCATACTTATCTCAATAACCTACAATACCTTCTTTAGTTCCACTTGATGATCTCTTCACATGGTTGAAATACCGTTACAGATAAGTTTGGAGAGAGTAATGAGATTAATATGAACGCGATTAAAATAGATCTCTTTCAAACTAGGAAACCAACTTAAATCGTTCTCATTAATAGTGCAACATTTTAAGTAAAGAACGGTTAAAAATCCTTCAAACACCATGGACTTATGATAAAATTATGTTGAGCCTTTGGCGTACATAAGGTTTTCTTAATTCAAGGAGTAGAATGTTCTCTACATTCTTAACTTTGTTTACAATATTCTAGTTGGAAAACGATTTAAAATACCATAAACTATAGGAAACCGTTAAAAATATCTTATTCTCACTTATTTTGCTTAAAAATATCCTTACATTCATTTTTTGGTTTAGTTATACACTTTCTGAGTCACATTAACAAGGTCCTTAATACCAAAAAACAAAAAAAATTTATATTTCTTTGCATTTTATGTGATTACACTGAGACAAGTCCAATTCAATTAGTTGATGTGATATACAAAAATTTCTTAACAAGATTTTTGTTTAATTTAAAAGAACAAATATTTCTTTCTCTTGTATTTCAAATAAATCTACACACGTGTACTTTTTTTTCTTTGCTTTATATTTATATTTTTGTGAAATACACATAACTTTTATAGTTTTATTGTCTTATATATATAAAATTTCTCAAGCGCTCATTATTATTATTACTATTATTATTATTATTATTATTAATAATAATAATAATAATATTTGTCTTTTTTCAAAAAAAATTCAATTGATTTTATTTATTCCTTGTATTCAATGATATACTTACGTAAATATATACTGTTACTAGCTTCTTTATGCGGTAATGGTTTGTTTGTTGCTATTGTTTAGGAGTTAAGTATGTCATTTCTTGGTTTCTAGGCTACAAGATTAGTGGAGTTTGTTATATCATTATAAATAGGAGTAATTTATGTGTTCTGTTATTAATAGTTTTTTTACAAAAATCTATTTAAGAACTTTTAATTGAGAAATAAAGAGCACTTCCACTTGCATATCATTTCCCTTTGATTAATGTTACCATAGGGGAGATGAAATCCTTTCTAATAGATAAATTATTTTTTGACGAACCATTTCAAGAAACATACTGTTTTCAATCACTTGTAGTATCTTCTTTAGTTCTACCAAATGATTTCTCCGCAGGATCAAATGGCTTGATCCAAAATCAAGAACTCGGCCATTTCAATTGAAAAATGATAGAAAATCAAATAGACACTTGTTACGGTGTACATCATTTCAATATGTTTAATTATTTATCGGATAATGGAAATCGTTCCAATGTACAGGTGTCAAATGAATTCCCTATGAAGTTAAATGAATCACTTCAAGAATCATATTTAGCTCAACAATATACACTCTTATGTTATTTGTTGTTGAGCACTCCGTTGTCATCACCTCAATAGTTGGATACCTGATCTTCTCCGAGTTGTTGTACAACTTTCATAAATTTGTCATGAAGGTCCATCCTCCTCTATTTCAACACCTTCACCAAGTTGTTGCACAAATTCCATAAATTTGACATAAAGATCCATATGCACAGCTTCAGTAAATGTGGCATGAAGATTCATACGTCCAATTTATGTTCTTCGCCTAATAATCTTATAAATAACTTTAATAGACTACTTCAAGAAATATACTTACCTCAACCCACTATAACAAAATAGGAATTGGTGGCAATAGATTTTTTTTTATTTTGTTGCAAAAATATTTTCTGTTGTAAAAATATTCAGTGACAATTAAGTTGATGTTATTGTATTCAGTATGCTAAATGCAATAGTATTATAAATCTCTCTATTATATTTTTGACACTTAATATAATTAAGTGGTACTTATATTATTACTACTAAATTGTAGTAACCACCTCCAATCCCTTATTTAGTTGAATCGAATGATTTCCAACAAGTAGAACTCGATAATTTCAATGAACTAAATTCGAAGAAGTGCCCTATGAACTTCAAAAACCCACTTTAAGAAGCATTTACTTACCTCAACCATTTACAATACCTTCTTTGGTTCCACTGAATGATTTGGACGTGTAAAACTAACATCTAGGACTCGACAATATCAATGTACTAAATTCAAATGAATTCCTATAAACTTCAATGAGCTACTTCAAGAAGAATACTTACCTCGACCACGTGTAGTACCTTCTTTAGTTCAACCGGTATGATTTCTTCTCACAAGGTTAAATGGTTGGAACCAATATCTAGAAATTGACCATTTCGATGTACGAAATTCAAATAAGTTCTTTATTAAATTTAACGAATCACTTCAAGAAGCATACTTATCTCAATAACCTACAATACCTTCTTTAGTTCCACTTAATGATCTCTTCACATGGTTGAAATACCGTTACAGATAAGTTTGGAGAGAGTAATGAGATTAATATGAACGCGATTAAAATAGATCTCTTTCAAACTAGGAAACCAACTTAAATCGTTCTCATTAATAGTGCAACATTTTAAATAAATAACGGTTAAAATTCCTTCAAACACCATAGATTTATGATAAAATTATGTTGAGCCTTTGGCGTACATAAGGTTTTCTTAATTCGAGGAGTAGAACGTTCTCTACATTCTTAACTTTGTTTACAATATTCTAGTTGGAAAACGATTTAAAATACCATAAACTATAGGAAACCGTTGAAAATATCTTATTTTCCCTTATTTTGCTTAAAAATATCCTTACATTCATTCTTTGGTTTAGTTATACACTTTCTGAGTCACACTCTATCTTAACAAGGTCCTTAATACCAAAAAACAAAAAAAAATATATTTCTTTGCATTTTATGTGATTACACTAAGGCAAGTCCAATTCAATTAGTTGATGTGATATACAAAAATTTCTTAACAAGATTTTTGTTTAATTTAAAAGAACAAATATTTCTTTCTCTTGTATTTCAAATAAATCTACACACGTGTACTTTTTTTTCTTTGCTTTATATTTAAATTTTTGTTCAAATACACAACTTTTATAGTTTTATTGTCTTATATATTAAAAATTTCTTAAGCGCTCATTATTATTATTATTATATTATTATTATAAATATTTGTCTTCTTTCAAAAAAAATTCAATTAACTTTATTTATTCCTTGTATTCAACAATATAGTTACGTAAATATATATAATTACTAGCTTATTTATGCGTTAATGGTTTGTTTGTTGCTATTGTTTAGGAGTTAAGTATGTCATTTCTTGGTCTCTAGGCTACAAGATTAGTAGAGTTGTTTAGATCAGAATAAATAGGAGTATTTTATGTGTTCTGTTATTAATAGTTTTTTTTAAAAAAAATCTATTTAAGAACTTTTAATTGAGAAATGAAGAGCACTTCCACTTACATATCATTTCCCTTTGATTAATGTTACCATACGGGAGATGAATCCTTTCTAATAGATAAATTATTTTTTGACGAACAATTTCAAGAAACATACTGTTTTCAATCACTTGTAGTATCTTCTTTAGTTCTATCAAATGATTTCTCCGCAGGATTGAATGGCTTGATCCAAAATCTAGAACTCGGCCATTTCAATAGCAAAATGATAGAAAATCAAATAGACACTTGTTATTGTGTACGTCATTTCAATATGTTTAATTATTTATTGGATAATGAAAATCATTGCAATGTACAGGTGTCAAATGAATTCCCCATGAAATCAAATGAATCACTTCAAGAATCATATTTATCTCAACAATACACTCTTCTGTTATTTGATGTGGAGCACTCCTTAGATGCTATCACCTCAATCGTTGGATAGCTGATCTCTCCTCAATTTCAACAGCTTCACCGAGTTGTTGTACAACTTCCACGAATTTGTTATGAAGATCCATCCTCCTCGATTTCAACACCTTCACCAAGTTGTTGCACAACTTTCATGAATTTGAAATGAAGATTTACCCTCCTCGATTTCAACACCTTCACCAAGTTGTTGCGCAACTTCCATGAATTTGGCATGAAGATCCATCCTTGTTGATTTCACTACATCATGGACGTGGCTGTATTTGACAACAGGATGAAATTTAAAGAAGTTTCTAGAAGATTTAGCACATGAATTTCTCCTTTGGACGCCATATCTTGAAGGTTTTGGCGTACATCTCAATATAAGGATAATCAACTAAGTAGAAGGAGGTTTTCTACGCTCTAATTTAGGGTTGTTCAAAACCAAACAGATCTTTTTTATTATCAGATTATCAGTTCTTAACGATTTAAGGTTTTTTTCTTAACAGGTTAACCTATAACCTGATAGTAAATTAATAAAATATATTTATACTATTTTGGTATATAAAGTCCTTGACTTAAGATTTAACTTCATATTTTTATTTCTGAAAATCTCAAACTTTCTATTTTTCTACAATATATTAGTGATGTTTTTTAGCAAGATACAATTTATCAACTCATGTGTATGGTAATTCTGTTTGTTACAGTATTTCTAAGTGATTCTCTAACTATTTATATTATGTATCAAAATTTTAACGGTAAAACCGATAACGATCAATCATCAATAAACCGATAACCTAATATCTTAATGGTCATTAACGGTTTAGAATAGCTACAAATCGATAACCGATTAGTTGAACCGATAAAATTTTAAACCGGACCGATCGATACAAAATCCTACTTTAATTACCGTATTCTCATAGAAAAACAATTTAAAATACCTGTGATCTATGAAAAAAGATTAAAAAAGTATCTTGTTTTCACTTGTTTTGCTAAAAATATACCTATATTCAACTTAAACTTTCTTAAACTGATGAAAGAAATTTCACAGCCACACTCTACTTACGTCGTTGTGATATACAAGTTAATTCATTAGTTTTTTTTTATATAGAGAGAGATAAGGGAACTTACATAAATATACTATAATAAAAAAATATTTATCATTTATAGCAATTATAATTTTTTTCACTTTATCAATTTTAACTTATTTATAATACAAGTTTAATATATATTGCAAAGAACAATTTATTATTCACATATAATACAAGTTTTAATGATGGATAATACATTTATAATATAATGTGCCAAATTTTTACCAAAACAATTATAATTCATATATATAACATACATAATTCACTTTTAATTCATATTGCAGATTTTACATAATGTTGCTATAAATGGTATTAAATAAAAAGTATCGCTAAAATCAATAATTATTTATTAAAATGTACCAATATATATATATATATATATATATATATATATATATATATATATATATATATATATATATATATATATCCTCCTATTTTAGAAATGACAGTTGAAAGTACGAACACGGCAATATGGATGGTACCCTATGCAATAAAAGGTGTACATCAAAGATGAAATGAATAAGAGTAGCAGTGGAACTTTCATGATTTTGTTGTGTTAAATGATATCATTTGAGTATAATTGCTACGTGTCTCCTTTAGGCTTAAATTTGTTTTTACATTGTGTACGTGCCATTCTAGGATGCAATTGAACAAATCTAATTCTTAACTTTCTTTTATTCCAACCTATTTCTATATTTAATCAATTATCAATAGGGTAAAAGTGACTTTTTTTGTGAGTTTTTTTTAACACCCTGAAAAAAAAGAAGAGGAAAAATCCAATTTTCCCCCAAATATCACAGGGCGTAAAAGCCCATGCTTCTTTGCATGCCCATTGCATTTTTGATTGAAATTCACGTTTTCGATCATTGATTTTTGCTCTATCAACTAAAATCTAGAACTAGAACTAGAATCAGATGACGGAAAAAATGAAGGTGACGGAGAAGATGTGTGCAACAGAGGAAGTAGTTGATGCATTGCTGGAATGTATGGTGGAGCCGTTGTTAGGGCGTAGTTTTTGCAAATCAAAGGAAGTTCCAACACTTGATCAACAAAAATCTATGGCTAAACAGGTAACTGTTGGTTTTTATTTACTCTGTTCATTCATTTGATATGTTTTTATTTGATTAATTCAATTTGATCTTTTTTTTGGCAATTGAATTCACTGAGTAAAATTGAAAGATTTCTCGACTAGAACTCTGTGTGAGGATTCTATGCTTTAATAGAATGTGTATGGAATCTCTGAAGTTTTAGACTGTTTGCTGTAATAGAAGGGATTGAAAGGTTAATGATAACAAGATAAACAGTGGAAATGAAGCAACATGTAGTAGTGAAAATTGAAGAAAAAGATACTACCTGAATACCATCTAATACTACTAAATAAGGAAAAGTTGAGAAGAGGAAACTGACCCACTGCCTCTCACACATGAAATTACGACAACACTTGTCTACCTTTGTACCCTTTATCGTTAACCTCCATACCTTTTCTGTCTAGAGTCATGTCCTCAGTGAATTAAACCTCTACCCCTCCTTAGACATGCTATAGCCAACCTCTCACAACTCTTTCACATGTCCAAACCGTCTCACTCCCACTTCCCTCATCGCCTCATGTTTTTGAAATCGAAAATAAAAATAAAAATGAGGAGATTCACACAATCTTTTTTTTTTTGACAAAAGGGGACATTTTGTTCATTTATTTTAGGTTTACAGTGCATTTTGATGCCAAACTGTCAAATAAATTGAATTGTTTGACCTTGACCTTTACAGTACCCTTGGAATTTATTTATTTTGGTATGTGGAATTTTTTTTGAAGTGAAAAAAATGCTTAAATTGTCAAGTAAGGGACCCTATAAACTTGTATAATAGAAATAAAATATTGTCACATACAAGTTAAGAAGACAAAGACCTACCCGATCATAGCCACCCAATCTGATCACAGATCTCCACAACCTATCAAGCAATTTCATGGTAAGAATCATATATGTACCTGAGGCTAAATGAAAGATCTGTGCAATCGGAAAACATCAGGCACTTACTTCAGGCAATTAACAGGAATGCCATAAAACTTGGGTGGTTTAAATTCCATGGCTCTTTCCCTGTAAAAATTTTCCAAGTTCTCTCATAAATGCTGCTTCATCCTCTGGTGATCCATCATCATTCCAATCCTCATCTTCATCCTCGTTGTCAGCCATCTATAAGTTGAGCAGATAATTGATCAATTAGAAACATGAAATTAGTTGCCACAAAATCTACACATCAAACCCTCCCACAGATAGTATCTGCACAAGATACCTTTGATTCATCAAAGATCTTATTTGAGGTAAGAAGTCCTGTCACTATAACTTTCTCCTTTTGTTCGATACAAATTGCTAATTGGCTGACAACTTTACGAGTGTCTCCCTAACCCAATGGGAGAATCGCCTGTTGACCGTGGAAAGGTTTTTTTCATGCCAACAGTCTCCTTCACAATTGGAGCAAAGGTGCAGTGAAGGTTACTAGCTTTCCTGTCGAGACTATGCCTTCGGAAAATAGGACTTCACTTGGATACTGGAGACTCTATGAGCATTTCAATGACTCCATTTGTTGGTGCTCGGTTTAAGGAACTTGGCGTACACATTCTGTATTACGCAAAATGAGAACATTTTGTGATGTAATACATCGTCTCCTCCTACACACCATCTCATGAATGGGGTGGATATCTCTGCATATCAAATTCAAAGCTCCTACTTCCTCTGTCATCATAAATGATATTCATAAGAACTGTTCCATTTATGGATGAAATAAAATGGGTTGGTATGACTTTTTGTTTGGTCATAATTTGAAGATTTTCCTGACGAAATATCTCCCTACGACTAGCCAAAATGTCTATGCATGGACTTCTATATATCTGGAGTTGAGGATGATAAAACTTGGTCATTACCTTGATGCTGCTGTGGAGCTTAAGGTTTTCTAAATTATAAGATTCACCATTCATTATATTTTATTTTCCTTAGGAAGTAGGTTCCTACATTATCAGTAGGTATCATAGGTATCCACTACATTTGCAGGTGGTTCTTCAAATAGAGTAGTGGATGGGCATCAATGCAGGCTGGTTCCATTCCCAGGTTGTTCAATATCAAACTGATCCTATTCATTAATTTGCATTTGTAGTGCCCGAATCAGGTCTGTTTCAAATTTAAGAGGATACAATCCATGAGGAAAAGCTAAGGTATGCCCTTGGAGTAGCGCATGTAATTCAGTGTTGAGTATTAGTTATTTCCAGACTGATCATTTCTATTACTCCTTTGGAGTCTATTTTGACTTACTAATTTCATTTCAACTACACTTCTTAGCCTGTGTTGGAGTGGTAATTATCAACTTTGTTTTATGTATTTGTGGTCTATTGTGACAAAGTAGCTAGCACAGGATGGAAACCAAATTCTTAGCAAATCAAACAAAAAAGGGCAGAGGAGAAGAAACTTATGTGAAAATTAGATAAAGAAGATCAGCAACTAAAAATTCTTAGCAAATCAAACAAAAAAGGGCAGAGGAGAAGAAACTCATGTGAAAATTCAGCAACTAAAAATGAACAGTAGCATCCTCTACATATGATATGATAAACAATTACATGTTGATCTCATATGTCAAAAAAAAAATTTGATGTCCAATATCAGCTGTACATATATTTTGAATATCTTTAATAGTATACAACATATCACATTAACCATCTTCTACAACAACTATCATCAATGATTCATTAATACTGATATTTTGACTATTGGGCCCGTGCTTGCCACGGGCCTCCCCCATCTAGTATATATATATATGTTTGTTTTTCTTAAAAAAGTATTTTCTTTTTCTTGTATTTAAAATATATTAATACATGTTTTTTACTTATCTTACATTTAAAATTTACTCAAATATAAATAACTTTTTGAAGTTCCTTTGACTTATATCAAAAAATTTCTCAAACACACATAATTATAATTACAATTATTATTATTATTTGCCTTTTTCCATACATTTTTTCAATTGATATTATTTATTCCTTATATTGAACACTATAGTTACGTAAATATATACAACTACTAGTTTATTGTGCGTTAGTGGTTTGTTTTTGTTAGTGTTTAGGAGTTAAATACGTTTTTTAATGGTCTTTAGGCTACAAGATTAGTGATTTTGTTTAGATCAGAAAAATTAGGAGTAATTGATGTTTTCTGTTATTAATATTACTTTTATCTATTTAAGAACTTGTAATTAAGAAATAAAAAACCACTTCCACTTGCAGATTATTTCCCTTTGATCAATGTCACCGTAGAGGAAATGAAATCCTCTCTAATAGATGAGTTATTTTTCAACGAACCATTTCGAAAAACATACTTACCTCGATTAGTTGCAATACCGCCTTTAGTTCCACCAAATGATTTCTTCGCGAGATTGAATGGTTGGATCCAAAATTTAGAACTCGGCCATTGCAATTGCAAAATGATAGAAAATCAAATTGACACTAGTTACGGTGTACATCATTTTAATATAATTAATCGTTTATCGGATAATGGAAATCGTTCCGATGTACAGGTATCAAATGAATTCCCTATGAAGTTAAATGGATCACTTCAAGAATCATATTTAGCTCAACAACATACATTCTTTTGTTATTTGTTGTTGAGCACTCCTTTGTCATCACCTCAATAGTTGGATACCTGATCTTCTCCAAGTTGTTGTACAACTTTCGTAAATTTGACATGAAGATCCATCCTCCTCTATTTCAACACCTTCACCAAATTGTTGCACAACTTCCATGAATTTGGCATGAAAATTCATCCTCGTCTATTTCAATACCTTCACCGAGTTATTGCACAACTTCCATAAATTTGGAATGAAGATCCATCCTCGTCCATTTCAACACCTTCACCTAGTTGTTGCACAACTTGCATAAATGTGGCACGAAGATCCATCCATCCATTTATGTTTTTCGCCTAATAATCTTATCCATAGCGTTACTTTTACAATTTTCGAAAATCTCTTTCATGCTTTTTGTACCTCTCTCCCTCAACATAACACAAATATTTATGTGGTAGAATTACTTATTAACAATTGAGTTACTATTATTGTATTCAGAATGTCAAGGCCTCTAATAATATTATTTATATAATACCTTGTTTAGTCCCACCAAAATGTTCTCTTCACATGGTTGAATGGTTTGATCCATCAGCCATAACTCAACAATCTCAATGGTGAAATGATGACAAAATAATCAGATTGCTACTTATTACAACTCAAAACTTAGTACACACAAACACATAAAATTCACTAACATTACTATTAAACTCAGCATCAACAATTTGAAATTAGAATCCACCTTTCATACAACATGCTTCCTCTATTTAAAAAAGTCTGTTTAAAAATGAATGATTCTATTTTTTTTTGCAACATTTTAATTTCAGTTTTCTGGGTGACATATTTAAGGACACAAGATCAAAGGGCAATTTTGTACATTTAACCTAACTTTAATTTAGAACGACAAAATACAAAAATCTTTCTATACTCTTAAACTACGTGTCAGGTCAAACCAAACTATTCTTTGTGAAACGGAGGGAGTATTAAATTTTTCAATCAACTAGAAAATAAGTAAAAAAATCTTGTCTAGATTATATTATATATAAATGTTTCGTATAAGGACGTGGCGGACTCTGCCATCTCTTTTTGTTCGCTTCCAGAGGTGCTATCATTATACGGGAAATATTTTTTACTTAATGATAAATATATTTAATTTTTAAATGTACTGTTTAATTAAATATTTAAAGATGAAAATAAAATTTAAATACTAGTCTAAATATAAATTTTTTTGTCTTAAGATTAAGATTAAAATTAATTTGTTTTTTTTAAAAAATATAGTATCGCTAGAAGGAGGGCTTGAACCTCCGACCTTGTGGTTAACAGCCACACGCTCTAACCAACTGAGCTATTCCAGCTTGATGTTACAATATTGTATCAAATTTTTACTAACCATTTGGAGCTTCTAAAATTTCGAAAGAAAGAACTTTTTTTTCTTTCACACCAAATGTTTGCGCCAACTCAATAAATACGTATCATGTGTATTCAAACATTATGTTATGACTAAAACATAATTAAGTAAAAAATATATATTTTGATTTATTACTTATCCATTATAATTAACTATACCTAGTTTGGTACGAACATTTTGATCGATTGCTAGTAGATTTTTACTTTCTAATTCTTTGCTACTCCTTTTTGTCTCGTTTTTATATGGCACTAAATACTAATTCAACACATAATTTAACATTTATGATCTATAGTACTTGCATTTATATAGTTGTATAAAATTAAATATTTTCTTGTACAAATCAATTATAGAACATGTGAGTTTTGTCTTCTATTTTTTTTTATACAACTTTTAGGTACACGGTCCCCGTTTCTCTTTATATGTCACTATTGTAGATTTCAAGCTTTTCAAAAAATAAGATAAGTTTGTTATTGTGTTCTTAATTTATATTCTCTAAAAGTCAAGTTTTCAATAAATGAAAATGAATTTATCATTTAGTTTTTCGACATTGATCAAATTTATACTTTCATGGCTAATAACTCTCGAGATTCAAGGGTAAAATAGGAAGAAATTGTAATTTACGCATTGATTTTATGAAATGATGAATATTACAGACTAATTATTTATAGTAAGAATGACATATAAAAAGAAACGAAATGAATATTAAGAAATATCAATTTTTAATAAGGACGATATCTAAATAGGAACGCAAAGGAAGAAGTAATATTTTGGTGGTTGAATTGAATGGGAATTAGTGATCACATAATAGAATAGGTGACTTCTAGTTCGAAAAGAAATTAATGATCAAGTAATTAAACACCTAATACCCCACAAAGATAAAAAGGAAATAATTAAAAGGGACAATATTAGACCATTAATTGACTTGTCCATTTAAATGCACTTATAATTCAACACTAATTAATGACTAACCATCCAAATGTCATGTTCAAACAAGAAATATATACACACTTGTATATAATTCCAAATCTTGGACCCCATGAATATAAATGCAATAAGGAGATGGAAAGAAAAAGATGAGACATGAAATATCAAAAGGAAAAAAAAAAGATCAAAGAGTTGTAATTTTTATTTAATTGTTTGAAAGATATGTATGAAAATGATGTAAATATCGAAACTTGAAAATTTGAGTTTTGAAGCTGGAGTTTATAAAGTTTATTTTATTTAAAAAAAGTTCTAAAGTTTTATGAGTAAAAGTGAATTTTCTATTAAAAATCAGTTTGATAAATTTTTGAGAATTTGAAAATACAACATATGATTAAATTTAATAGTTAAATAGATATTTAAAGATTAATTTTAAAGTTCAATCCAATATCCATGGTCAAACGTTAATTTTTTAAGCCTAACAAAATCTTAAACACAACAATTTTAATTAGAGAATACCAAATCATATATGAATAAGATTTACTATTAACTATTTATTAATTAGGGCTTATTACATAAGTTAAGCCACAAATAAAATAATAGTTGAAAAATCTAACAAAATATTAAAGAAATGAATAAAAAAGAAATTGATTAAGGAACAAATATTTGACATGTTTTGTATAATATGAAGGTTCAGTATGAAAGAAGAAAAAAGTTGCATTATTATATTTTTGCTTTACAGCTTGTGTTTCTTGGTGAGTTGTATTATATAAGAAAAATGTTTAAAATTCAAAAAAAAAAAAAAAGACTAATGACTTACTTTTAAAAAAATTGTCTTCTCTTCTCCCTATTTGTTTTTTTCATGGAAAATAAAGTTTTGGTTGTTGAAAATTGGGCACTTTTATCCTTTTATAAATATCTACAATTACAAAAAGTACACACTTAACAAATATCTAAGGAAAATTGGGCACTCAATTATTTTTTTAAATTTCTTATTAGAAAACTTGTCAAGAAGTTAATTAGTTCTCCAAACCTTTGAATGAACAACAAAAGAAACATACAATTCAATAATTCTTGAAAATTAAATATATATATATATATATATATATATATATATATATATATATATATCTAAAAAGTGTTCACCAAAATAATTAATAAAATATACTATGTTCGTTTTTATTTATATGTCTATCATTTTAGACTTTATGTCCTTTTAGAAATTATGTAAGTTTACTTTTTTGAAGTCAAGTTTTTAATAAATGAACATAAATTAGTTTATTTTGATTAATTAATTAAATAGACAATGAATATGAATTAACTATTTAGCTTTTCTCAACACTAATAACTCTCAAGGGTAAAATAGAAAGAATAATGTTATTTCTATATTAAAGAATAGTAAGGACGACATATAACATAGGAAGTAAAACAAAATAAATCCACTTTTTGAATTATTGATTAGTTAGTTTTTTAATAATACAAATAAACTAGATTCAAATTGAAAATAGTTATAACCTTCTTCATTCCATCTAGTCTGACAAAAAAAATTCACAATAATTTCTTAAAAAGTCCAAAAAATAAATAAACGCATAAAATAAATATTCAACATATTTGTCAGAGTAATTAAAAACAAGGCATCACATGTATAATAAGTATACACTATAGTTGTAATGTCAAATGTCATAATTTATTAAATTTGTGAACCAATATGTGATCGATATGACTGATGAACCAGTACACTAGCCTGCTCACCAAGAAAAATGGTACTAATTAATTAATACTTATTACACCAATTAATACTAATTAATGTTTTTGAATAAGATAATTAAATTGATTGTACTATGAAGAAGACATTTTTCCATGACACACAAACAACAAAATGTAGTTGTTTTTTGGTCCCCATCACCCTCAAGTGATTAAGCATTTATAGAATTAGAAAAAATCTAACTTGTTGGCTATTTGAACATTTATCTTATTAATTAGCGAAAATTTGATATTTTAGTTTTTAATTCCCTCCGTGATTTTTGCTTCCTCTACCTTCGATGTGATAATTTTTAAAAGCTAGAGATTTCAGGTTGGAAAGACTTATACATAAATGATAAGTTTGATTCTTGAAGAATATTTGACAAAATCAAAATTTATACTTAACGAAACGATTATAAATCAAAGTGAAAATATATATCACTTAACCATGGCTAAGAGCTAGGTATCACAATGCCACTTAACCAAGTGACAAATGATTTTGTGTTATGTAATTAAGTAAGTAGATCATACACTTTATTTTTCTAAGAAATGATGCACTTATCATTTCAGAAATATATATATTTTCGATTCTATTTTGAGTATATAATATTCCATATTCTAACCTAACACTTTCATAGAAGCTTAATTTTTTGACAATGAAATTAAAGCCTTCTAGAAAGAGATTGACTACATTATTTTATTTCGAACTATATATCAGTACAAAGAGATATTTCGTCATAATAGATTTTTAAAAAAAAATTAGTATTAATTGAATTAATATCATGTATTTATAATTATTAAGCCTAATTTAGCGATCAGAATTATATTATTATTACCACTAGATCTTTTATTTATTATAGTGTATCAATGAGAGCTTTTCTCTAAGTTAGTTTAATTTTGATTGTTGTTATTTCTAATTATTTGATAGGGTAGTTCCTCGCATAACAAACGGTTTCGAGTTCTAGCTCTAGATATGGAAAACTCTTATTAGAGAGAGTGATTCCCTTTGAATGGGGTCACATAACATAAATGTAGAATAGTCGGACACCAAAGCAGATATCAATCATTCGGAGAGAAACCACGAAAAAAGATCGTATTATTTTGTATCAAATATTAAAGTTTTTAAAATATTTATATTCATATTTATTATTTTTACCAAGTATAACACAATGAGATGAATTATATTATTATTGTTACCATTAAATTCTTTATTTATCGTAGTGTATTGATGAAGTTTTTCTCCTAATTAGGTTCTATCAATGGTTTGTTATTTCTAATTATTTGACTTCTAAAACCACAAAGAGCCATTTTTCATAAAAAGATAAAGTCATATATATCTAAAATCTCCAATTATATCACTAGAAGAAAAAGTTGAAAAGGAAAGACTCATTTTAATTTATTTTTTTTCCTATATATTAATATTACTTTTTAATTCAACTCATCTGTCCTATCATGAAATTTTCTTATCCAAAGTTGGTTCTTTTATTGGTCATTTTCTATATATCTCTTTTTGTGCTAAAATAAAGGGGACCATATTACTTTATTTACCATACCTATATAATGCCTCCTACTTTTTGATGATCCGTAATTACTTTTTTTTATATAGCTAATTTGAAAATAATAAACTTAGACAAAGTAAGACCTATATATAATAGCTAGTGATCGTTGGTAAAATAAATTTCAAGATACATTCATATACTATTTAAAATATAATTTCAATAATTTAAAACTTTCAAGATACGTTTAAATTTGTGTGTGGTCAAATACTAACTTAGTTGAAACTGAAAAGCGGTCAAGAGTAGACTCAAAACTATAGTTTACTGAGTAAAATATTTGTCCATCAATTGTGTCGAAGAATTTATACAATCAAATTACTTAAAGATCAACCAGAATTATGATCATTAGGCTAGATTAAGTAAGGATAAAGATTCGATCAAGTATAATTAGGTCAAGTAATATTCAATGATCTTATATATGCATTGGTACTTGTCATTTTTCATAATCTAACTTTCAAAAATACTTTTTAAAAAAATATCCAAACACAATTTACTTATAAAAAAACTTTTCAAATAAATTAATTTTTTAAAGAGTTGTAACGACCTGTTTAGTCGTTTTGAGCAGCAGATTTTATTTCTGGAAAAACAGGCTAAGACGACGGAACCCACGACGGACCGTCGAGGGGTCTCGTTTCAAAACACTTAGAAATTCTGAAATTGGATACTGAAAATCGACTCTCTGAACTTCGTAACGGAATGGCAGGACGGACCGTCACAGACTCTTTGGTGGAAATTGAGTCTCTGAACCTTGCGACGACCTGCAGAACGGACCGTCGCAGGCACGACGGGCCGTCACAGGTTGCGTAATCCCAGTCTGGGTCGGATTTCTTTACACGTTTTAAGGGACGTATTGGACTATTCCTACTTTAATTATAAAGTTAGTGGGTTTATGTTAATAAGTCTAATTACTTGGGGGTTAAAAGAGGTAACCTTGAGTAAATTAGTGGGTTATTATTGTCATCTTTTATTCTTAATTATATGCTAATTAGGGTAAAAGAAGGAAGGTTTGAATAAGAAAAAGAAAAGAACAGAAAGAGAGAGAAGGAGAATCGATAGAGAGAGACGAACGAAGAGGAAAAACACAAGGCTTTGGGAAATTCTTTCTTGATCACTAGTCTTCGGTGGAGGTAGGTTATGGTTTCTCTTACGATATTCGTAGTAAACTCTTAAAGCGAATGATATGTATTGATAATATTGTAAACCCTGCTATGTGCTTAATTGTATGCTTGCATGAATGTAATTATATAATTGTGATTATATAAGCATGATGAAGTTATTGAATCCCAAATCTTGAAAAACCCTAATCTCTTTGTTAATGATGAGGTCTTGGTATAAAAGAAGGCGTGATGAACTAAAATAATGAGATTGATGATGCCTTGGTAAGAAAGAAGGCTTGATGAATTGATAGAAGGAGATTAGGGGATCGGGTGCCACGTTCCAGTACCAGGATAGTATATGAGGATCGGAGTGTCACGTTCCGACACCAGGATAGAATATGGATCGGGTGCCACGTTCCGGTACCAGGATAGTATATGAGGATCGGAGTGTCACGTTCCGACACCAGGATAGAATATGGATCGGGTGCCACGTTCTGGTACCAGGATAGTATATGAGGATCGGAGTGTCACATTCCGACATCAGGATAGAATATGGATCGGGTGCCACGTTCCGGTACCAGGATAGTATATGAGGATCGGAGTGTCACGTTCCGACACAGGATAGAATATGGATCGGGTACCACGTTCCGGTACCAGGATAGTATATGAGGATCGGAGTGTCATGTTCCGACACCAGGATAGAATATGGATCGGGTGCCACATTCCGGTACCAGGATAGTATATGAGGATCGGAGTGTCACGTTCCGACACCAGGATAGAATATGGATCGGGTGCCACGTTTCGGTACCAGGATAGTATATGAGGATTGGAGTGTCACGTTCCGACACCAGGATAGTATATGAGGAGCGGAGTGTCACGTACCGACACGAGAGGAATAAAGATAATGAATCTTGAAAGATGTTAATATACTCAATCTAATGAACCTAAATCCCAAATGAGTATGATGAGGAGGCTTGAGTCCTCATTGATGAGCTTGGTGTTGTAACCAAGGGTTATGGTAATTGTAAATGTTGCATGCTAAGAATATTAGTTGATTTTATGATGTTATCTGATATATAGTGTTTTCTATTTTGAGTTGGTCGATGATATCTACTCAGTACCCGTGTTTTGTACTGACCCCTACTTTTATGTTTTCTTCTTGTTTAATTGTGGAGTGCAGCAAACGTGCTGTCATCTTCGACTCAACAGTAACTCTAGCCAGTCTTCATTACTCTGGATATCAGGGTGAGCTAATGCTTCTAGCTTGGACTGGATCTTCCTCTTCATGTCTTGATGCCTTGAAGTTCTGGCATGGACTAGCTTTTATGTATTTTTAGCTTCTTAGAAACTCTTAGATTTAGTAATTTGAAGTAGATGTTCTTGTGATGATGACTTCCAGGTTTTGGGAAATAATAGTTATTGAATTGGTTTTTATTAATGAGTTTAAGTCTTCCGCATTACTTTATGTTGATAGTACATTGAAATGTTAAGGTTTAGATTTGGTTGGTTCACTCACACAGGAGGGTAAGTGTGGGTGCCAGTCGCGGCCCGATTTGGGTCGTGACAAGAGTACTCTTGTGAAAAGCTATTTTTATAAAATACTTTTAAAAATAAATAATTTTAGCGGCCTTTGCTCTAAGTTCAACACAAATCTCAAACCATTTGAAAAAAGGCAAAAGATATATTTTTTAATAAGATTAGTCTTAAAATTTTAAAAAGTGTTGAAGAAATTAAGAAAGTTTATTTTAATTAGTAAACCTTCAAATGATTGTCCTGGTACTAATAACGTGTTGGCAAACTTCTTGGAGATCAAAAAATATATTTTTTTAATAAAAAATAATAATTTACTAAGCTTATAAATTAATCAAATGAATATTCCTATTTTAACTCATTTACGTATTCAACATATACCCAAATTCCCAAGGAGCCAAGTGATTTAGTCAAAATCACACAAAAAAGTCATGATTAGTTGGTAATTTTCAATTCATGAGATTTTAGCTTATAGTTATTTTTATTGACCAAATTTTAATTATTTTACCTTAAATATGTTTTCTAATTTTTCAAAATGAAATTTCTTTCTCTTTATTCTACATGCTTATCCTTTTTCTTATAAAAATATTTTAAAATTTATAATTTTTTTTGCGAAAAAATCATATTTCAGATATTTTATCAAACAAATAACTTATGAGTACTATTTATTATCAATTTAAATAGGTTTATCCAAATGCATGGCTTTATTTATTTATAAAATTAATTTCAATATTTAAAAGTGTTTATCCACCCTTATTATTTATCAACTACTTACAATTTTGTCTTATAAATTGATATTCTGAATATTAACAAAAATGCTTGTCCAATAAATTTGTTAGACACAATAACTCCAAAAGTATATTTATTTCAAAAAAATTTATATATTTATATATTTAAATTTTCCTTAGAATAAATTATTTAAGAAATCCTATAAAACATTTTATTAAGTGATGGTCCTTTCATCAAACAATCACAATACTACACCAGAAAAATGTTGAACTTTGATTCAAGAAACAGTCCATCTTGGTCCTACATGTACCCTTTGTTCACTATCTTAATAGTTCCTATCCATTTTAATATGATATTGAAAGATATGTGATTGGACATTAAATTTTAAAAGAAAAACTTTTTTTTTTTTAAAAAAAAAAAACCATTTAGAATTAATTATAGATGTTTATGCGATTATAAATCATTTCTTTTAGGTTTTGTTCGACTTTAAAGTTTATCGATTTGAGTTATCGGTCATCGATTTGTAAATGTGTTAAATCGTTATAAAAATTATTACGATATTAATTTATTGTTATTGATCTTTAACCGTTACGATTTGATTTTAAGAAATCATTAAACAATCACTTAGAATCTAGGTAATAAACTAAGTAAACCATGAACGGATAAAGTACTTAATATAGACCGATAAAAAAAAGTACATAACATATTTGAGATTATTTCCCCTCCCACCTTTTCGTTGCTGACTCGAACTCATAATGTTACTGTTGAAATAAAGTACTCCTTCATCCTCAAGTAGATGTCTCTAGTTCAAGTCCAGATGACTACAAAGTCACATTTATTACAGAGCATTTCACTTTTCGACGCAAAACTAAATTAGTCGGGCTCGACAATTAGTGTGAAACCAAAAGAGGTTTTATTTTTTTTTGCTTGCTAAAATGCGCTACTATTCTGCTAAAATACGCTTTCACACCATATCTTTATAAAAAAAATAGCTAACAAAAAAACAAAGCAAGATTCATTCATCTCTAAATTTGAACTGTTTCTAACCATTTTTTTTTTCAAGCAAAAGAAAATGGGTAAAATTCCATGTCCATTGCCATCTCCATCCAAGCAAAACTCAACAAATTCTGATGAATTTCACCAAATTTACTCAGATTCATCATTAGCATTATCCAGATCATCTTCTTGCCTTTACTCACAGCCAAGTTTACCATCAATTCCTTCTTTAACTCCACTTTCAACTCATTCAGAACTTTTATCAAACACCTTCTGTGCATCCACTTTTACTGGCCTTTCCTCCTCCGTTTTCTGCCTATCACTCGCCGGAAAACATCTCTACACCGGAACTTCCAACGGCGAAATCCTTCTACGGAACCAAGAGAAAAATCACTCCGTAGTAGTAGCTCAAAAACAGAGTAAGAGCTCTGTTAAATCTATAGTTATTTTTGGGGATAAACTCTTCACTGCTCACCAAGATCATAAAATTCGTGTATGGAAAATCGACAACCACGATCATAATCAAAGTAATTACAAATGCATTGCTACTCTACCGACGCTGAATGATCGGTGTATGAGATTATTCAGCGCGAAAAACTACGTTGAAATTCGTAGACATAAGAAATGTACATGGGTTCATCATGTTGATACAGTTTCAGCTCTAGCTATATCATCTGATAATACTCTGCTTTACTCTGCTTCATGGGATAGAACTTTCAAAATCTGGAGAATTTTGGATTTCAAATGCCTTGAATCAGTCTGGAATGCTCATGACGATGCCATTAACGCCATTGCTCTGTCGAAAAATGGGTATGTATGAAAACAAGTGAAATTCGCCATTTTTGAAGCTTTCTGGAAAATAGTTATTGTCATGGAGTTTTTTCATGGTGAACTCGAGAACATTATCACGAAGTTTCACTTGAAACTCTCCATACGATGATTACTATTTTTCAAAGATCAAATCGAAATTTCACCATTATAATTTAAAACTCCGTGACAATTATTCTATCTGTTCTAATTTATGTGACACAGTTGAATTTCAAAAACCGACCAAGTTTATGTTTGATATTACTTTCCTTATGTATCTTTCAAATATATAACTCTGAATTCACGTCAAAGTTTAGAAGTTTGAATCTCATAATTCGAACAGTGACACATAATTGGAATAAAGTAAGTACTATTTTTCAAAATCGAATTGGAAAGTAACCGGTAGGTGTTATGTATGAACGAATTGCCTTAAACTTGGAAGAAAAACAGGTCATGATTCAATTAAGTATGAATCGAAACGGATTAGGTCAAAATGGATCAAAATAACCTATTTTTGATTCAATAGTTAGATTGATTGATCATTTTTAACCTAACATGTTTGATCAAGTCAACAAACGAATCATAATCCAATCAAACGTGTACTGATAAAAACCAAATTTGTTGATTTTTCTCTCTAGGTATGTTTACACCGGTTCAGCAGACATGAAGATCAAAATATGGAAGAAAGAACGAGGGGAGAAGAGCGTACACACCCTTATATCAACACTAGAAAAACACAAATCATCCGTAAATGCTTTAGCTCTTAGTACAGATGGTTCAATTTTATATTCAGGTGCTTGTGATAGATCCATAATTGTATGGGAAAAAGATAGTGGTGGTGATAAAATGGTGGTGAGTGGAGCCTTAAGAGGACATACTAAGGCCATATTGTGTTTATCTGTGGTGGATGATTTGGTATGCAGTGGATCAGCAGATAAAACAGTGAGAATATGGATGAAAGGTATTGGAAAAAGTTATTCATGTTTGGCTGTTTTGGAAGGGCATAATGGTCCGGTAAAATGTTTAACCGCGAGTTCAGATAATAGTAATAGTAATAGTAATAGCGATGATTTTGGTTGTGGAAATTCTTATGTGGTGTATAGTGGTAGTTTGGATTGTGATATTAAGGTTTGGAAAATTTGGGTTCCATGACTATAGACTATAGAGTTTTTGTGATATCTTTGTCTCTTGTTTAGAGACTTGTAGTCATACTAATATTTTGTTTTTCTTTTTTTTTTTGGTGTGCATAGAAATGAGAAATCTTCATTTTACCTAAGTTTTTTGAAAAAGAGAATTGTGAATGGATCAATCAAAAGGACCTACTTAACTAGTTTGTGTTGTTTGATGATTTTATCGATCGACTAGTCTAAAAGAGTGATTCGGAGGGTGTGGTAAACCTATTTGATGGTAGAGATGACCTATTTTGGTATTAGTTAGTACCAATTATTGTATAATGTATCATAGGGTTGGTAACCAAATAAGGATTATAACAATACTAAAGTTTTGTCTTAGAACTATTTATATTTGTCCAGCATATCAAACGTTCTTTTCAGACTCACATATCTACTTAACTCTAGTTTGCGTACTTTCGAAACTTTTGTCATTCAATTAATTTAAAAGAGTGTTTAAATTGATACAAAGATATACTTGAAGTGATTAACGCATTTATTTGACTAGTACAGATAATTTATTTTTGGATTAATAATCAGATAACTATTAAAATGATACTAAATTTCTATTAAAGAACAATTTATATTTGTTCAGCATAACAAACGATTTTCTGCTCTTAAGTAATTGGGATAAATATAAGTTCAAATAGTTTCACAAATAAAGTATTTAGTTGGACTTCAATTATATGTCATGAACAAGATATTTATGAGTTGATGTTAAGTGAACTACGTACTAATTAATATTTATTTATTACTTGGGCCATAGTTATAAGTCTTGACATGTATAATTTATGACCATATAATATTGACAATTAGTTGTAAAAAAAAAAGAGATTATGAAAATTACGTTTCACCCAAAAGAAATTATTTTTTTTATTGTCATTTCCTTCTCAGGTGATTCAAAACACAACATAATTTATACTAATCGTTAGGATTAAGCTAATCATTTTATTAATAGGCTAATGAGATCAAAGCTCCTTAATTAATTATAATCTCTACAGTAGATTTGGAGTTTAGCTAATCAAAACAATTTCTCCTTACAATTAGCAACCCTTGATGTAGCTTAATTAAATAATATGGTACCAACAAGGGTCGTGGAATATTAGTATCTGATAAGTACTTCTTCATCCTTAATCAGAGATCTCGAGTTCGAATTCTCCTAGGTATGAAGATTCTTTTGTTAAAAAATGCTTTACTCTCTAATATAGGACTTCTCGACACGAATTTAAATTTAATCAGGCTTCAAAGCTGATACCGGACACCTAGGTGGAAACCAAGAATAAAATAAAATATTGATCAAAAGTTAGTGAAAAGGAGCTTAACAAATCTATTTGTGTTGTGATTTAAATTAATATATTTAATTTTGTGTCTACCTAAACAAATATCATATTCAAATTCATGTGAATATTTTACTTTATCTCCACTTTATCAGAACATTAATTTATTATATATATTCAGAAAGATTCATACTAAATCCTTTTTGTGTTAAAAATAAAAGTTATCACCAAGATTATTTTAAGAGCAATCAATTATTGGATAATATACTATTTAGCCATATCATTGAGTGACTCGATATAAACAATAGATCTTTGGATGTGTATTTTTCTTGAAAAATATTCTCAAGAAAAATATGTGAGTTATATATATATATATATATATTATTTTTTTGTTTGCTTGATTCATAAGTAAAAAATAATCAGTAATATTCTAAAAGTATTTGTATATAATCTAGATAAATTAATATTATGGGATGTATATATATCAATAATTTTTTTCCCTTTATGGTGTGTTTGATACATTTTGTCTTCTAAATTCTAATGCCAGTCTTAATACTTCTCAATTATTAAACTTAAATATTTAAAATTTTGAAATCTAGTTCATTTTCTTCTATAAACAAGCTTAATAAAACTCAAAAAATGTGTCTTTAAGTTTTTGATATTTAAATTTTATTACAAAATTTAACTTGATCTAATTCAATTTATCCTAAAATTAAACTAATTTTCAAAAATAAAACATGACAATAAATTTAGAATGGAGAGAATATATTTATTAATTTACTAGTATTATATCATGAAACTGTTGAATATGTAATCTAAATCACCAAAATTAGAATTAAAAATGTCAACAACAAAATTATTGAAATTGGAAAAAGATTTTCTAGGTAAATTTTTTTTTTTATAATAGAAATAAAGTATAATATAACAAGTGCAACTAGAGAGATTGATTAAATTTGGGTTAATTATGATTACCAAAAATCAAAGCAGATATATGTGGTAGTTAGGATGTTGTATCAACAATTTAAATTTATTAAAATTAGTCAAAATTGGTCAATAATGTTAACATTTTAAATTTAAATGTATTAAATTCATAGCTCAATAATTGAGAGTAATCGTTTGCAAAATTACTAAAAACTATAACACCAACTTAATCGAATAATAGTAAATTTTAGTGGCAACACAAGTCGCCGTTAATATCAATACTATTCGCCACTAATAGTGTTTTAGTGGCAACACATTTCGCCGTTAATATCATTAATAGTCGCCACTAATAGAAAATTTTTGTGGCGATACAAGTCGCCACTAATACCAATACTTGACACTAATATTATGTTTTAGTGGCAACATCTGTTGACGCTAATACCAATAACATCGACACTAATAGTATGACTTAGTAGCAACATAAGTCGCCGCTAATACCAATAACAATTGTCATTAATAGTATGATTTAGTAGCACATAAGTCGCCGCTAATACCATACTAGTCGACACAAAAGAGTGGTTAGGCAACATAAGTCGCCGTAAATACAAAAAAAAAAGTCATCACTAATAAATTGTTTTAGCGGCAACATAACTCGACGCTAATAAACTATTAGTCACTGCTATTAATATGTTTTTAGTGGCAACACAATAGCCGTAATGCCAATACAAGTCGCCACTAATAGAATGTTTTAGTGGCAACTTAAGTCGCCCAAATAAACAAGTCGCCCTAATAGAGTGTTTTAGTGACAACATAAGTCGTTGCAAATACAAAAAAGTCGTCTAATAGAATGTTTTAGTGGCAACATAAATGGCCGCAAAAAAATAGTCGCCACCTAATAGAACGTTTGTGACAATATAAGTCGCAGCAAATACAAAAAAAAGTCGCCGCTAATAAGATGTTTTAGTGGCAACATAAGTCGCCGCAAATCAAAAAAGTCGTCACTAATAGAATGTTTTAGTGGCAACATAAGTCGTTGCAAATAAAAAAGAGTCGCCACTAATAGAACGTTTAGTGACAACTTAAGTCGCAGCAAATACAAAAAGTCGTCACTAATAGATAGTTTTAGAGGCAACATAAGTCGCCCAAATAAAAAAGAGTTGCCACTAATAGAACGTTTTAAGTCGCAGCAAATACAAAAAAAGTCGCCGCTAATAAGATGTTTTAGTGGCAACATATGTCGCCGCAAATACAAAAGTCGTCACTACTAGAATGTTTTAGTGGCAACATAAGTCGCCGCAATACAAAAAAAGTCGCAACTAATACAATGTTTTAGTGGCAACCTAAGTCGCCGCAATACAAAAAATGTCGCCACTAATACAATGTTTTAGTGGCAACATAAGTCGCCGCAAATACAAAAAAAGTCGCCACTAATACCATGTTTTAGTGGCAACATAGGTCGCCGCAAATACAAAAAAAAGTCGCCACTAATAAAATGTTTTAGTGGCAACGTAAGTCGCCGCAAATACAACAAAGTCGTACTACTAGAATGTTTTAGTGGCAACATAAGTCGCCGCAAATATTAAAAAAGTCGCCACTAACAATGTTTTACTGGCAACATAAGTCACCGCAAATATAAAAAATGTCGTCACTAATACAATGTTTTAATGGCAACATAAGTCGCCGCAAATACAAAAAAAGTCGCCACTAATAGGATGTTTTAGTGGCAACATAAGTCGCCGCAAATACGAAAATGTCGCCACTAATAGAATATTTTAGTGGCAACATAAGTCGCCACAAAGACAAAAAATGTCGCCTACTAATACGATGTTTTAGTGGCAAGATAAGTCGCCGCAAATACAAAAAAATGTCACCGCTAATAGAATGTTTTAGTGGCAACATAAGTCGCCGCAATACAAAAAAGTCGCCACTAATAGAATGTTTTAGTGGCAACATATGTCCTCGCAAAACAAAAAAAGTCGCCACTAATAGATGTTTAGTGGCAACATAAGTCGCCACAAATACAAAAAAAGTCACATATTAATAGAATGTTTTAGTGGCAATATAAGTCGCCGCAAATACAAAAAAATCGCCACTAATAGAATGCTTTAGTGGCAACATAAGTCGCCGCAATACAAAATTGGTCGCCACTAATAGAATGTTTTAGCGGCAACATAAGTCGCAACAAATACAAAAATAGTCTATAAGAATGTTTAGGCAACAATAGTCGCTGCAAATACAAAAAAAATCGCCACTAATAGAATGTTTTGGTGGAAATCATTGGCGAAGCCACAATATGTTTAGGGGGTTCATCTTAACCCCTTTAACGGAAAACTAGATAACTTTTATATGTTTAAAATATTTTTTTAGGTATATGTAGTAGATGTCTAACCCTCTTCGGCTATTTTGTATGTCTATTTTTTCAAATTTTGAACCTCTTATTTAAATGTTGACTCTGCCTTACGTATTGCCAATAATAATATGTTTTAATGGCAACACAATTAGCCGCTAATACCAATACAATTGCCACTAATAGCTTGTTTTAGTGGCAACACCTGCCGCCGCTAATACCAATATTAGTCGCCACTAATGCTAAGTTTTGGTGCCAATACCAGTCGACGCTAATACCAATAAAAGTCGCCGGCAATACCAATAAAACTCGCCACTAATAGTTTGTTTTAGTGGCAACACCTGTCGCCACAAATAACAAGAAAATTGCCACTTATAGTTTTTGTAGTGGCAATACTTGTCGCCGCGAATACCAGAAAAGTCGCCACTAATAATTTGCTTTAGTTACAACATCTGTCGCGGCTAATACCTATTATAGTCGCCACTAATAGTATGTTTTGGTGGTATTACCGGTCGACGCTAATGCCCTTAAAAGTCGCCACTAATAATTTGCTTTAGTTGCAACATCTGTCGCGACTAATACCTATTATAGTCGCCACTAATAGTATGTTTTGGTGGCATTACCGGTCGACGCTAATGCCCTTAAAAGTCGCCACTAATAATTTGCTTTAGTTGCAACATCTGTCGCGGCTAATACCTATTATAGTCGCCACTAATAGTATGTTTTGGTGGCATTACCGGTCGACGCTAATGCCCTTAAAAGTCGCCACTAATAGTGTGATTTAGTGGCAACATTATTCGCCGCTAATACAAATAAAAGTTGCCACAATAGTGTGTTTTAACGGCACACTTGTCGCTGCTAATACCAATAAAAGTCGCGACTAATAGTATGTGTTAGTTGCAATAATCGACAAATCAATATCTTAAAGATTTTTTGCGTATACCAAATATCATATGCATTCGGTGTATTAGGTGCAAAATATGTTCTGATATCAGTATATTTTAAATTACTTTACTGGTAGCTAACTTGGCAAACTTTTCAAATATAAATTATATTTAATTGCATGATTTTCATTTTAAAATGGGTTGAATTTTAATTTTCCTTTCTTAGAAATTACATTTATACTTTTAAGAGCGTGTATTATAACTTGTAAAATATTATGATGAGAAAATATAAATTATATCTAACAAAAAAGTTATTACTTTTAAGAGATAAAAAAAATTAAAATTAGCATAAAATATTATTATAGTAAGTGTAATTAAATATTTTGCATGAAATATATGAAGTTTTCAATGACAAGCCAACGTTTGTTAGAGTTTATATCTAACTTATATGAATTTATGTATTTTTCTTTCTCAGCTGCATACTTTTCAAGTTGAATTAATCTTACGTATTTCATCTTTATATGGTATAAAAGTCAAATTTATTTCTATTTAGACTCGTGATCCACGCTTCAATTGGATCCAAACGTGAAAGATGGGGTTAGAATGGGTTGCAGTTGTTAGGGATCGGATATTCTTTCTTTTATAAATTATCTTTTGACGTTACGTTAGTCCTAAATGTCATATTTTCTCGTATTCAAATTTTAATGCATATATATTCACCAATTTCTTATTGTGGAATCTGCTTAGATCTAATCACACATTATATGTCTCTACCCTTTGTTTTTTTTAAAAAAAATATAATGTCTCTACACCTTTTGTGACAGTTATAAGAATTAAATTTTTGCATTTTATGTATCAACAACTTATGAATTACAAATTCAAAGAATTTTCTTTTTTTTTGTATAGCAATAAATGCTGCATTGATGATGTTGTCCTTCTCATTCCTCTGTATCACACTGTCACAACCAAAAAAAAACAAAAAAAACATACATAACCAAAACAACTTGAAGAATGAACGATTAAAAATTATAATCAATTGTGGGACCAATGCACATTGCGATGAAATAAATAGAATTTCTTATAATATTTTTCATTAGATATTTCGAGTTCAAATCTTAAATATAAAAAGAATTATCTTAGGGAGCTTTTTCGTCTTACCTTCGCGAAGTGAATACAGATTTATCAGAGCTACATATGAGTACAGGACACTGAAAATTAAAAAAAGATTAAAAAAAAAGGTGTAATTGTGGGATTAGTAAAAATTACGGAATTATTAAATGTATTGTGTGAGAACTCTAAATATAAAAAAAGGTCATAATAGTAAGCATTTTTTTTCTTAGAAAAATTATATCGTACATCGTAAATTTATATTAATCAAATATTTTAATATAAATATCGAGTATCGAGTAATAAAAATTTGTGGGGAAGTACAAGAATGGTGGCAGGTGACCCTTATGCTTCCCTAATATGCTAAAGGTGACTTTATTATTCACTCCTAAATTATGACTATCCTTTTGTTCCTTTATATTATTGTATGTATACAATATATACAATTATCAATCATTACAAAGTTGAAGCCTTTTGAAACTTAAATTCTGACTTAAAAAATATTCTTATTTATGTCTTGGCTCAAATATATCTTTTTAACTTAAAAAAATAAGTTTAAAACATACTTTTATTATTAATAACAACTTTAAATATAATTATCGCTATCAACTATTATCATAACATATAATTAGGTTCAGTGTCAACCACACCATCATTAACCACTTTACATCACTAGCCACAACCACCTCCATCCACAAGCCCTAATTGTAACGTATCGCTAACTATCATCCATCTCCCTTATCATCCATATCCCTTCTAAAATATAATCACGATCATTAACTATCTCTATCATCAACTTTTATCGCATACATTCACACTTATCATCACCATAGCCACCCCCACGGCCTTAACCACACATCCATCGCCTTCGACTATCAACCTACCACTACCTGATCTACACAATCACCGTTGCCAACTTTCTGATATTCAATCACAATCATCAGTCATCACTAATATTTTCCCTAATTTTTTATGACTATAATATTAGTAACTCATTTTAAATATTCAATATTTTGATGTTCAGATATAGATACAATATCTTAATATTGTTCATCCGAAAAAATAAAAAACACCTACTAGTATCTCATCCTTAATGAAAAGAAAGAAATTTAAATATGTAGAAAAGAAAAAAAAAGTTACATATCCGTCTACTTTTAATTGTCACAATTTTCTTTTTTTTAGAATCAAACTATAAAAATATTGACTAATATTTTATTATATATTTTTCATCATATTGAATATTGATATGCAAAAAGTTACAACTTATAATACTTTTCGTATAGTTTTTGAATATCAATTAAATTGACATTCAGAAAATATAATATAACAAATAAAAATAGACAAAATAAGTATATAAATATCAAACCACTAAAATGGAAAGAAGTAATTTTTGTTAAAGAGTCAATCATTAAGTATAAGATAATATAAAGGAGTAGTGGGAGGTAGATTTAATTTCTTGTATGGTTATGAAATCAAAAATTACTTTCTTGTTTTAACTATAACCAGAATATTTACCGAAGAAATTCAAAAAACATATATAAAAGATTCACATATTATATACACATATTTTAATATTTTATATGATATAATTTTTCAAACAAAATAATGTAACACTGGCATTTTGGATCTATTTTAAAAGTGAATGATCATCAAATTATTCTCTTAGCATAGTGTACTTGGTTTAGCAAAAAAAAAAATAATAATAAAAAAAAAATATATATATATATATATATATTTCTACAAAGATTAAACCTTTGACTTTAGAATCCAAACAAAATTGTATGTCATAATAATTTTACAAGTTGATTTTACTTTTCAATATGTCATATAACTTTTTAATGAACTCTCTATTCTTTGTCCCTTATTATATTAAATCTTACCTTTTTACTGTAACATATTTCTATCATGTCTGCCACTTTTTTAGTGAGAGTTTTAATTATTTCTGTAATTCTAAGTTTTAATAATTAAGAAGGTCTCAACCATATTTTGTAGTTAAATGTTAATTTTCTAGAGACCAGTAACTAACAATATTATTCTGTCTTTTCATTTCTTAATTAGATTATTATGTACTTGTTTGTTATGACAAGTTAGGTTTAGCCCTAATTAAAGAATCATCATTATCATCATCACTTAAAAAAAAATCATTAATATTGTTTTGTTGGAGGGATTTTAATTAGTAGTCATAATTCTATAGAAACATTTTTTGCTAAGCAATATGATTTTAATTTCTTCAGTACTCTATTTGAAAATTTATATTTTGATTTTCTTTTTAGTAAATCTCTTTTGCTTTGCTACTAGACAGTTCAATATGATATCATGCAAAAATCTTATAGCTAGCCACCCGAAATGAAATTATTTTTTATCTTGACATGTTTGATTCATAAAAAAAAAAATCAGTAAGTTCACACGTAAGGACTATTGTTGAGACATAATAATGACGCAATTGTCATATAGCATATGCTTTCTGAGCTGATTTAAATTTTTAGACGAAATAGTTATACACTTTCGTTGTGAATTGTAATATTAATTTTGAAAAAATCCAGTTGTCACCAATTGAATTCTTTAGGTAGATATGAAAGTAGAAAAAAGCAAACGAAAAATAGAGCAATTTCCTCAAATTATTGACCAATGAGCAATTGTCCTTAATTAGGGCATTGACTTCCTCTCTGTCAAGAATATATCCATCATAATTTTTTAATTTTTTTTAAAAATAAAATTATATAAATCATCAGTTTAAGTATAATTATTCAAAGAATATTAAAATGTAAATCGATCTCTTCATATATGAATTTGTAGTATTGAAAATAAAAGAGATTACTTAATATAAAATGTGACTTTTGTTATTAGCATGACTATATATATATAACTTATGTCTCTATATCTTTTATCATTCATGATGTATTGACAACTTTAATGAACATCAATGTTTAATTTTAGAAGTTGGGTTCATATGAAATTTTGAATACACATAAAAAATAATAAAAATGATCTTAAGTGATTTTTTTAAAAATCTTGTCAAAAACTTCAAACAAAAGAAACTAGTGTAATAATTTGGCATTAGAAGTACTTGTGATATAAAAAGTTGACTCTTGGTTTTGACCTAATTAGGAGGGGGGGTGGGGGGGGGGGGATCATTCATCATCATAAAGAGAATTAGGCTTGATTGTAGGGTAAAAAAAAAAAGAGAGAGAAAAAGCCTCTTAAAACTTATCCCAAGAAAAATTAAAATAATAAAGAATTCTCTTTTTCTTGGAAAATAATTATTTTTTCACATTATTCTTTTAATAAAAAAATAGAAGGAGAAAAAGTCACATATTATAACTTCAAGAAAAGAGAAATAAATATAAGTTCTTTCTTCTCTCTCTCTATACACTCTTTTTCTCTCAATGATGATATAGAAGAAAGATCATCAAGAGTAAGAAGAAGAAAAAAACTTTTTGTTTTTTTGAGAATTTACATCTATAATTTCTCAAAAAAATAAAAAAATAAATTAGTAATCATCATGTCCTCTAATAACCTCTTGATCTCATCATTATTCCCTCACTTTCATCATATTAAATCTTTTTCCTTTTACCTTCTTATGAACTTAAAGAGAAAAAGAGTTAGAGAAAAAGAAGATCAAGATCAAGATCAAGATCAAGATCAAGATCAAGATCAAGATCAAGATCAAGGTGGTGTTTTTGTTGTAGATTGAAGATGGGCACTTTGAAGAAGAAGAAGAAGAAACCCTAGCTAGTTATATATATATATACTTCACAACTATATATGATGAGTGAAGAAGGTTAAATGGTTAATTTCTTCTTAGTCTTCTTTATGCTCTCCTTCTCCCTCCCTCCCGGGGAATCGAAGCCTACTGGTCCGACTAATTTAGATTTTGTGTGTGCAAGTAGGAGAATTTTTTTTCCTTTACAATATTTACTATTTAGTCTATATCTTTTTTTAAAAATTTTCATTTTTGTGGTTTTTTCTTCTTCTTTGTGTGATACATCATTGCTATGTTGTTTGGTTCGAGATATATATATACTATGTTGGTTTAACTAACTAGAATATATATCAAGGAGATTATATGGTGAGTTTTTGAATATTTCTATAATCATGTAATAAAATAAATGTTTGTTTGTTTTTCCTTTGAGGGATCATATATATCATGATGATGATATTGTTTGACTTCACAATTTTCGTAATTTCTATGTAAGACATTTAGTAGTGTTCTAATTTCGATATAATTAATTCATGTCTTATATACATGTGAAATATATCGATGATATTTTCTATATATATATATATGTGAGAGAATTAAACACAATTCAAGATCTAGAATTGTCTAATATTCCTTATTATTGATTTTCCTTTCATAATTCTAAAAAAGAAGAAGATATTTTGTCTCTTTTCTTATTTCTTAATTTTCATGAAAATATGAAAAAAGAAACATACATATCTAGATCATTGGTGTGTTACATCTTTTTAACTTCATATTTGTTGATTATCGATCCAAATATTGGGAAAATAAATAAGATATTTACAAATATATTGTATTTTTTGGATTTTATTTTAGCTGATTTTCTATAAACTCAATGACTTTGTAACGATTTTTTTTTTTGAGAGGTTAATAAGTTGGTGTGTTTGCATATTATAATTTATAAATAAGTCATATCAAATATTTCACATTTTCTATTATTATCTCTATTTCAATATATAATTTAATAAATTTCATTATATATTTGTGTTCAAATCAGTGTGTCCAACATTTTCAATTTAACTTCACAGCAGATTATATTAAGTTGAACATTATTCTAATTATCATTTTTCCTATTATTGTTGTTATTATTATTATTATTATTATTATTATTATTATTATTATTATTATTATTATTATTATTATTATTGTACATGATTTATATAAGGCGTATAAAAAAATTCACATTTTAGTCTTTATTTTACTATATATGAACTAGTTTTTTGGCATGAAAGTTTTAGCCACACTAAACTCCTCTCGCAAGATTACACGAAGTATATTATTATTATTTAACAATAATAATTAATTATAAATAGTTAAATTGAAAACGTACGTTATTTTTACATCAAATCTTGTCCCTTTGTAACCTTATTCTCCAAAGAGAAATGATTATGTTTGTTTGTTGGGATTCAAAATATATTACCCATTACTTAAATTATCTCTCATTTTTAATATTCTTGTATATCTCTAATGTGAAATACTACCCCTTTTTTAGTACTATTAATTCATCATCTGCTCATATAGATGTAAAATTATTGTTTGTTTGACATAATATTCTTAACCTAAATCTCCACGAGTATGCACTTCTAATAGCTTTAATGGTCCTAAATAATGTTATAATAATCAAATATATATGCAATATCTCCAAAGTTTTATTTGGATAAGAGGAAAACCATATCACCTTTAGTTTGCTTGCCATCATAAATAATCCACATAAAGAAAGTAAATACTAGATATAATACATAAGCTTATGTCTTTATTTAATTTTAACTGATATTTATGCTTCATAATCCTGAATGTATATAAATATACACTTAAATATGTATAAAATTGAATAAGTAACATGTTACATGTGACAATTTGTATGAGTATTAATTTAAGGAAACTAACAAAATAAGTTGAGTACATATATGAAGTTAGGTTTTGAGAAGTTAATTGACTTAATATTTATGTTTGAAGTTGAGTCATAAATAGATTGACAAATTCTAGCATGGAGATCGAAAGTACTCCATTGAAACTTCTAGGACTAAGCTGAGTTTGAAGAAGAAGAAGAGGAGGAAGAAGGAAGAAGTTGTTATCTTGTATTCATGAATCTTACATGTGATCTACATATATATACAATCATATTGCAGCAATGTTAATCCTCTAACTAACTCCTATCATTCCACTCACGTTTACAATACACACACACACACTAACTAACTGAATCTGCAGCTAACTAACCATGTGCATACAAAGCTGTCCAACTAACTGCACTAACAGAAAATAGGAAAGAGAACTAACAGATTAACTAATAATGAGAAAGTTAACACTCCCCCTCAAGCTGAAGGATGCAATACATTGAGCACACCTAGCTTGCCTAACAGATGAAGATGTTGAGCCTGACTCAATCCTTTGGTTAGTAGATCAGCAATTTGTTGATGTGTGTGTACATACTCTGTTTGAATCAATCCAGCCTTAACTTTGTCTCTAATGAAGTGGCAATCTATTTCGATGTGCTTGGTTCTTTCATGGAACACAGAATTTGCAGCTAATTGAATAGCAGATTTACTATCACTCCACACTGTAATTGGCATTTGTATTGGCACATTGAGCTCATTGAATAATCCTATCAACCATGTCACTTCTGCTACTGCTGAAGCCATGCTTCTGTATTCAGCTTCAGCTGAACTTCTGGACACTGTCTGTTGCTTCTTGGACTTCCAAGACACTAAAGAATCTCCAAATTTTACTATGTAGCCTGTTACTGACCTCCTAGTATTAGGACACGCAGCCCAGTTTGAATCACACCAACATGTTAATGTTGTAGGTGGTTGAGCTTTCAGCCATATACCCTGACTAACTGTTCCTTTTAAGTATCTCACCACCCTGATAGTTGCTTCCCAATGAGACCTTTTTGGATGTTGCATAAACTGACTTAGTGTTTGTACAACATAACTAATGTCAGGTCTTGTAATAGTAGCATACATTAGTTTTCCTACTAATCTTTGGTAGGCTGAATTATCTATTAGCACATCATCTCCTTGTATTCCAGCAGCTTGATCAAATTCTGCTGATGTCAACCTCAAGTTAGTTTCTAATGGTGTATTTACAGGTTTTGCACCACTCAATCCTGTATCAGAAATAAGCTCTAATATATATTTCCTTTGATTCAAGATGACACCTGTTCTGGACCTTAGTACCTCAATTCCCAAGAAATATTTGAGTTCTCCTAAATCTTTGAGTTTAAACTTCTGATGTAATACTTCTTTTGCTTCTCTTATTAATAACTCATTGTCACCAGTAATGAGCAAATCATTAACATAGATCAGTACTATAACCATCCCCTCTGGCTTCTTCAAAGTGAACAATGAATAATCATAAGAACTTTGCATGAAGCCTGCAGATAACAAAGTGTTGGACAACTTGATATTACATTGTCTGGATGCTTGCTTAAGTCCATACAAGGATTTGAGCAATTTACAAACTTTGGTTGACCCTTGAGATCTGAAACCTTCAGGCATCTCCATATATACTTCCTCATCCAAATCTCCTTGTAAAAAGGCATTGTATACATCCATTTGGTAAAGGAACCATCCTTTTGAAACTGCCACTGCAATAACACTTCTAACAGTTACCATTTTTGCAACTGGTGAGAATGTATCATGATAATCCAATCCTTCTTGTTGACTATAAACCTTAGCTACAAGTCTACCTTTAAATCTTTCTATGTCTCCATCAGCCTTGTATTTGATTTTGTAGATCCACTTAGAACCAACAGTATATTTCCCTAAAGGTAGATCAACTACCAACCATGTCTTGTTATCTTCAAGAGCTTTAACTTCTAACTTCATGGCCCAATCCATTTTGGATCTTTACTAGCTTGGCCAAATGTTTGAGGTTCAACTGTATCTGAAAATTTGGCCAGGTAGCTATGATACTTTGATGACATATGATCATAACTAAGGTGATTTGCCAGAGGATACTTACTATTCTGTCCAACAGCAGTAGTCATATAATCTTTCATCCAAATGGGAGGTTTAGTAAGTCTAGATGACTTTCTAGAAGACATTGAATCAACATTTGAGTCTTGAAGCAACATATCTTTATGCTGAGTATGCAATATTTCATCAGGAACACCACTCAAACTAGTTGAAGTAACATCATTCTGTGTATCTGTTGGTATATAATCATCAGGTGCTATCTCTTCTGAATCCTGTTCTTCTTCAAGGCTATCAGGTAATGGATTATTAACATGTGTTTGTGAATGTTTTGAAGTAGCAAAAGGAAAGATATGTTCTTGAAATACCACATCTCTATTCACTAGGAACTTCTTAGTCTGTATATCCATTAACAAATAGCCCTTCTGAGTTTCTGAATATCCCATCATGATCACAGGCTTTGCTCTTTCTGAGAATTTATCATGTCTAGGAATAACAGAAGCATAACCAAGACAACCTATAACTCTCAAATGACTGATATTAGGAGACTTAGACAACAACCTCTCATAAGGACTTTTGTTATGAAGATTGGATGATGGTATTCTATTAATCAAATACACAGCTGCTTGAACACAAATTCCCCAGAATCTAAGTGGCATGCAAGACTGAAATCTGATAGCTCTAGCTACATTCAATATGTGTCTATGCTTCCTCTCCACTACACCATTTTGCTGTGGTGTGTGAGGGCAACTACTCTGATGTATAGTACCTAGACTTGTAAACAATTATTTGCATTGAGAGTTGAAAAATTCTGTCCCATTGTCTGACCTTACAGTCTTGATTGTACACCCAAACTGATTCTTTATCAATGTAAAGAAGGTTTTAATAGCTACTATAGTTTCAGATTTGAGCTGCAGTAAATGTATCCAAGTATATCTGTTGTAGTCATCAACAACTGTAAGAAAATAGTATTTCTTATCAAATGTGGGAACTTTATATGGTCCCTAAAGATCCATGTGAACAAGCTCAAAACATTTAGAGGTTTTTGATGCACTGATAGGGAATGACAATCTAGTTTGCTTAGCTAATGGACATACTGAGCAACTAGTAAGTAAATCACTGTCTTTATTGTTATGTAATATGTCTAAACAATGCAATACTTGGTTTGAAGGATGACCAAGCCTTCTATGCCACAACTCACAATCTTGTAGTGATACCTCTGCAACAATTTTCTGAGAAGTTTGAGTTTCACATTTGCTCTTCATGTCAGAATCAGTTCTGAATATGTACAAGCTCCCTTCTTCCCTACCAATCCCCTTCACCCTGCCACTGTAAAGATCCTAAAATATACAGAATTCAGGGTAAAAAGAGACAAAACAAGATAGTTCCCTAGTCAACTGTGATACAGACAACAGGTTGAACTTGAACTCAGGTACACACAACACATCTTTGATCATTTCATTGTTAAACAATTGTGTATCTCCTATGTGTGTTATAGAAGCCTTGTCACCTGTAGGTAAGTTCACTTTGTCTTGGTGAGAGCTAGCAGTACATTTACTATTTCTTAGCAAATGCTCATTTGTTGTAATGTGATGAGAAGCTCCAGAGTCTACTATCCAACAATGAGAGGCAACATTAGTTGAAAAACAATTTGCCATACCTGTCATGTTGGCCTGCTTCATTTCCCTCTTATCTTTCCCCAACATGTCCATTATTTGCTTATATTCTCCATCAGTGAATGCATGTCCTCTAGCCATAAAAGCATTGTTGACTTCATGATGACTAGAAGAGGCTTCTCCAGAGTTCTCTTTGGATATATTGTTGGCTTCTCCAACAAGGTTATGGTTATTTCCTCCAGATGAAGAATGCATGTGGCCTGACCTTGCATTATTAAAACCAGCCCTCTTTCTGTGTTTCCAATCAGCTGGATAACCAATTAACCTGTAACAATTCTCCTTAGTATGTCCAGTATATTGACAATGTTCACATCTTCTTCCTTTGTTACTTTGATTTCCTTGATTATAATTGTTTCCTCTGTTAACATTCATAGCTACTACATCAGATACCTTGTTAGAAATGGACACACAAGTTGTTTGCTGTTGCAGCTCATTCTCTATAATCATAGCATAAGCTTGATTAATGGTAGGAGTAACACCTTTTAGCAAAATTTGCCTCTTAGCCTGTTCATACGACTCATTCAACCCACTAAGAAACTGAATTAATCTAAGCTGATACAGATGATCAACATACTCTTTGGATTTTGGACAAGCACAACTAGGAGCTGGCACAAGTGCGTCAAATTCCCCCCACAAGTTCTTCAGTTTTGTGTAGTATGATGAAACAGAATCTGTACCTTGTGAGAGTGTGTTGATCTCCCTGTATAATTGATAAACTCTCATTCGATTAACCTTGTCAAACCTCTCTTTTAAGTCTTGCCAAACTGTATAAGCATTGGTAGCATATACTATTCCACTTCGAAGATCTTCACTAACTGAATTCATCAACCAAGATAGCACAATTGCATTACATGTTTCCCACTGTTCATGTAACTCATCTCGATACAAAGATCTGCTGCAAGCTCCTGTAATGAATCCAATTTTCCTCTTCCTTGTCAAAGCAATTCTCATTGATCGACTCCATATTCCATAATTTTCAGGTCCTGTGAGTTTGATAGGAATCAAAACTGCATTTGAAGCATCTGATGGACCTATATAAAGAGGATCATTTGGATCAATTCTTCCAGCCACCATTGTTGTTTGTCGTTGTCTTCTTCACAACCTCTACTTAGCCTACACTGCTCTGATCTAACACTGCTCTGATACCATGACAAATTCTAGCATGGAGATCGAAAGTACTCCATTGAAACTTCTAGGACTAAGCTGAGTTTGAAGAAGAAGAAGAAGAGGAGGAAGAAGGAAGAAGTTGTTATCTTGTATTCATGAATCTTACATGTGATCTACATATATATACAATCATATTGCAGCAATGTTAATCCTCTAACTAACTCCTATCATTCCACTCACGTTTACAACACACACACACACTAACTAACTGAATCTGCAGCTAACTAACCATGTGCATACAAAGCTGTCCAACTAACTGCACTAACAGAAAATAGGAAAGAGAACTAACAGATTAACTAATAATGAGAAAGTTAACATAGATGAAGCCTCGTATTCAATTTTTATTTGCCAAGTAATTATCCTACAACTTTAGACAAACTTAAGTTGTGACTTGTGAATGAAAATTTGATTTCCAAGCGGCTAAGCTTTATAAACAATTTATACAACTATAGTTGTAACTATCTAGTTATACAAATATTTCTATTATATTTATTAAATTTTTCTTATAATTTTAAATAATTATTGTTTCATCTTACTATTTAATAATTTCATATCATATTTTAAATCAGATACATGAGCGAGATAAGAGAGAGGCGAGCGATATGAAAGGGAGGCAAACAAGATTTGTCTACGTATACTAGATACATGTGAATCACACTAGATACACGCTATATACATATATCTAGTGTGATTTACATACTAGATACATGAACTAGATATGAGATTGACGAGCGAGATGAGAGGGAGGCAATCGAGATTTGTCTATGTATCACAAATGCACGTGAATCACTCTAAATACATACTATATACATGTATCTAATGTGATCTCCATGTACCTTTAATACCAAATACACGAATGAGATACGAGAGGGTAAAGAGCGAGATTTCTCTATTCATACCAAATACATGCGGATCAAAATTCTGACCACATGTAATCCAAAATACATATATATATATATATATATGGATGCACCCATATATGATAATATTCGTAATATTGCAAAGTAGAGTCCGGCTATTTCTTTACTTTGCCCAAAAGATGGAAAGCTACAAAGCCCATTCATTCAATTGGGCCTTTATTTTTCTGTAAAGCCCATCTATGAATCTGAACTGTACGCGCTCAAGGGTCACGTGCGTTCACACCTGGCACCCAAAAACACACACAGTGAAACCCTAAAGCCCGATTTCAAGTTTGTATCGGAGCTGCTGTTTCGCCATTTCTGAAGGATTTTTGATGGTAGAATTCCGTTGATTTGAGGAGATAGGGGCTTCGGAGTTTTTAAAATGGCGGAGCCTTCGAGTTCTCGAATTACAATCACCTTAGGACGCAGCGGTCAGGTAGGTCTATGTGCGAGTCTCTCTTTGTTTCTTCCGTCTATTGATTTTTTGCTTTTTTTTTTTGAAGTTTTGATGCTCGGAAATGGAGAAACAATGCTGTTTTATCAGTTTTGTATGATTTTTTTTTGTTTAATTTATGGTAATTTAAATTTAGAAATGTAGAATCATGCTGTGTTATCTGTTGCGGAGGATATATTCTGTAGAAATAGTTTTTGATTTTGGTCTTTCATTGTAAATTGAAAGGTGGTAAAGAAGGCAGGATCTGTATTAGATCATCCCTTTCCTGATTCAGGGCCAGCAGTTGGGAGTAAACGGTCTGTCAGAGATAGACTAGGTAGCATTGCAGATTCAACTACTGAATTCAATAATAAACGGTGAACTTTCTTTCATTTTTCTCGAAATAGTTTAGTTGTGTGAATTGTTTTTTTTTGTTTGTTTTAGATTGTATGCCAAATGTTTAGTGTTAATTTGTGACAGCATACTGAATTTAAGACATTTTATGAATGGAGAAAACCAAAAATCAATGATTAGTTCTTATCGAAGGAAAAAAAAATGAAGAAGAAGAAGAACAAACTAATGGTTGTTAATTTATTTAAATGTAAATTGAAATGTAACCACATAACTGTTAGCATTGTAATCTAAATATTGAAAACAAAATTTCCTATGAATGGAATGAGGTGATTGCAAACTTTTTGTCGGAGTAATTTCTATGCTTTCACACACACTATCAACATTTCATATTTTGCAGTCAGCGAGGAAATGGAAGTAGATTGGGCTCTAGTGGCATTGAAGGTAATAATTTCACTGTTTCTCCACTATACTCATGTTTGTTGCATGTACAACCAAATCCAAGATTGTTAATTTTGTTCCTTGTGATTTAATGAAGATGGGCGGCTTGGTAAAGATGACCTGCGATATAAAATCTTGCGGAAAGCTGCGCTTGACCGAGGTCAAAGCAATGGCCAGCAGAATGGGGTGGACCTTCGTGATTTCCTATCAAGGCCTGCTCAGTCTTCAACAGCAAAACCTAGTTCACGGCAGCACATACCTGATCAGAGGGATAATAGACGACGAGTACCTGAGCCGAGGGATAGTAGAGCACGGGTACCTGAGCCAAGGGATAATAGAGCACGAGTACCTGAGGCAAGGGATAATAGACCACGAGTACCTGATCAAAGGGATGATAGACAGCATATGCTTCATTCAAGAGGTTCTAGAGAATATTTGCCTGAAATCAAAGATTCAAGACAGTACATGCCTGAAGGCAGGGACTTTAGAGGGCACCATCCGGAGCTAAAGGATGATAGGTACAATACACCCGAGTCAAGGAATGTGAGCATACTGGGACGAGCTCCCTTGGCAAGAAATGCAGATGCTTTACCCATGATGGACTCAATAAGGAATTCTTATTCCCCGTGGACACTGGATCGTTTAAGGCGAACATCACCAGATGGAGTTCATAGTTCTTCTAGAGGTATTTCACCACCAAGGAGAGGGGAGGAACTGCAGAGAAGACCTCCAGTGACGCCTTATGATGACCCTCGACTCAGTTCATACACAAGGAAAGATGTCTCTGAGCTTTCACGCCCCATGACTTCTACAGGTTACCTGTCAAATTCATCCCAACCTGCCGGGCCTGGAAAGACTGTTGCACCATTGCGTGCCCCAATCCCTCAATCGCGGAGTCTAGTGCAGAAAAGTTCATATGCAGTACAATCTACTTGACTTTATGCCTTTTCTTTGTTTCCCCTTTTGCTATGTTGAGACATTGATAGCTTAGATGATTATATGGTGAGATTTTATCCTGATAATCAAACATTACATTTATCCTATTCCCAGGGCCGCAAACTACTTCTGCCATCAAGTATGTGAGCTCTGATAATTGAAGTGCTATTCTGCATCACTTCATACCAATATTAATTACAACAGATACTCATAAACATCAAGTTGTTTTCTTGTTAAAACATATCTTTTGTAGATAAGAGTTGCTAGAAGAAAAATGGTTAACCTTGTCCAAAGTAATAAAAGAGGGCTTTGCTTGTTTGTGATCATCTGTTATCCATTCTTGAGAATTACTACTAATGTCCCTCTTTGGATATTTTTTGGCTCTTCATATTCTGTGGTTGTGTTCTTTTCAATCATATTGGTGTTTGTGCACTTTGCACCTTCTCGACTTTCTTCTTCCTTAATAATTGTTCACATTTTAAGTAGACTAACCTTCACTAGGTCTTGGAAAAATTTGATGTTGTGTGGTGGAATTATGGAACTTGTATTCTCATTCCCTATCAGAGATAAAGTGGTATGCTTGTCTGAAAATTAGGCCATAGCCATGTCTTAATATATTGCATGCTGAGCATGATGGATAAACACTTGGAGGTTAAAAAGAACATAAGAAGTTGACAAAAATTGGTTTGCTGCTCTCTAAAAGTTCTCTCTCTTTCCTTTAATGTAGGTTGAGGATCAACCTACTGTTGATAGCTTTTTGCACTCGTTGGGTCTAGAGAAATATGCTATCCATTTCAAGGCTGAGGAAGTATGTCTATCAACTTCTAGTATCATTTCAGTTGCAACATCATTGAATTTATTAATGTCAACTTTGTTGATATATATTTTTTTTTGGTGAAGCATCTCAACTTTTTTAATAGTAAGCATCATTGCATTTTTAAGATAAGCAATCAATGCATGCATTAATGAATGCTATATACCATTAAAACTTGTAGAAGCTCTGTATTGTTCGTATTCAGTTATGAGATTTATAGATTTATGAATTGGGTTTTGCATTCAAGCTACTTGATATGGTCACTTGCTTTGAGTATTGAACTTTTGAGAAATATATAGAGTTCATATCTACTTGATGTTGCAAGTGTGAGAAGAGAATACCCCTTGGTGTTTCTGTTCTTGCAATTGATGCATCAAAATACTTTTGAAGTTCACTTCTCCAAGGAACGGAATTATTTTCCTACTAATACCCAGTGAAGTTGGCCCAGATCAGGGATTTGAAGAATGCTAGATGAGTAACCCCCTTTATGGTTAATCGAATTTTATCTTTAAATAATTAGGTAGAAATTAGTGGTTGTGGCTGTAAAGGATTGTTAGCGTTCTGACAGAAACTAAGAGCACATTCAGAGTGAAGTTAAGAATTGAACAATTTGGGTGGAAAAAGTTAAAGAACGGAGCTGTAGCATTTTTTTCTCTAGTCAGTGTGAGGACAGAATACCAAAAAGACTGAATGTTGGCCCAGGGGAACATGAGCTTAAGCCTTATAGAAACACACTTATTTGCAATGTGTTTGCAATGTACTCTGACTGGATTTCTGGATTCAGAACTAGAATTTGACAGTGACACTGTTGTGTGTTGGACGATAGCCATTAGGTGAAGTAGGTGTGTGTGACTTCTACGGGCAACTAAAAATGGCAAACCACTTACAGAAAGGTGGTTTCCTTGCTTGAGAAAGGTCACGATGATATTTTCTGTGCATTGATCCAAGGAGTAGTGCCAGCACGAGCCTTCCAGGACAAAGCCTGGTTCCTTTAGTGTGTATGTATTAATGACCTTATTATAATACTTGTAACTTTAGCGGCATGGTGTAAAAAAATTGTAATTGATGAAGAATCCATCTTGATGTTGCAGCTACTGTAGTACTTATTGGATCTCTGCAGGCTGTAGTCCTCCCACATCATTTTTCTGTCAAGTTTAGATGTGAAGGTCTTTCGTGTATGGGTAGTCACAGAGAGAGTAGGGTTTTAGGAATATCTATTCATGTTTTCTGATGTGTTGGGCTCGATTTGCTGATTTGATGTTGTCCTAAAACTCTATTCACTCATTGTTCTTGTCACCAATGTGTTGATGTGTCTTTTTCGATTGAATAGTTGATTAATCGTAGGTGTAAATTCTTTTCAGCTATTATATTTACCTTGTTCTGTGCTGCAGGTGGATTTGTATTCACTGAAGCAGATGGGTGACAATGATCTGAAAGAGTTGGGAGTACCCATGGTATGCTTCTTATTAAATATGATATTTGATCATTCTAGATGACCTTGTATGTTGGAGTGTTTCTTTTCTTCTTGTTCTCACATTTTTTGGGGGTGTCTGAGGTCATGCTTTGTCGGTTTTTCCTATCTTCTTCATTGAATTTTTTTTTCTCCCATGTGTGGCACGCATATGCCCAAACTAGAGTTTACTTTAAAGCTTCTCTCAAACTGTATTCACCTTCCGACTAGGAAATCCTTAAAATATATTACACAATACAAAAGTTACATGAGACCATTTTCACAATTGCAGCTTTTTCTTTGATAAAAGAATACATTGATCCATGTATGCTCCCTCGATATATGTATATTTTTCGAGGAACGTATATTAATCCTTCTCCTATAACTATGTAAAGAGAAGGTATGACTCCCTTCTCTCAGAGAGGGGAGCAGGATAGCATTCATATCCACACAGATGAGATAGAGGGAGCCTTTCTTTTGTGTTCATCTGCTATTCTCGACCAGACATCCACGATATTATGGCTGTAAGTCGAAGGAAAGTAACTATGGGGAATCAGTAACAGCTTTTCCATGACATATCTGTAGTTTCGCACCGTCTTTACCCCTTTGCTTGATTGGTTTAACATTTCTCAGACAGTACATTTTTACTTTCTAAATTTGTAGGGTCCGAGAAAAAAAATTCTGCTTGCATTAGCATCTCGTGCCAGGAGACAAGTATGATTACATGAACTAATGCAATTCAGATACATTCTGGAGCTTTGACGCAAAAACCATGAGAGCTGAAGTGAGATCTTGCAACTCTACATATGCCTTATAGTCTGTAGAGCGTGTATCTTCCTTCTTGTTCTAGCTGCGCGAATCTGTATGGATCAGTTGTTAGATCCTCTAGTCAATTCTGTAGTTCCCTGCACAGGGCAAAATATTTTGCCAGAAGCAGTCTGATCCTTTTGTTGTTTGTGGTATCCTCATTGTTATGGAATTACACACCAGTAAACCCTTTGACATGAAAACAAAAAAGTTTGTGACACCCATTTAAGGTATTTCTTCAACGTGTTATCGATCAGCTTTCGTTTTTTTTTTTACTATGTAAGATATGGAAATGCATGAGTGTCTGTGTGAATTATTTTCGTTTCGAACTATGTATGTGTGTCTGTGCTCGCTCGCTACAGGACTTGACCAAACATCTCAGAGTAGTTAACCAAACACAAGCACTTAATTTTGCTTTGAATAGTTAACTAATAAACACAAAAAATGTGTTATGAGCAATGGATGCTTCATTTATTTTTCTTTGGACAAACTTTTTAATTTTTTATTTCTTACATAATATGCTTTTAAGACACTAGCTTATTTCTACAATTTACCCGTCTTTCATAAAATTACAAGATTGAAATGTTGATTTTTTAAGCTCAATATTTATTGTCTAATAACGGATTTAGAATTTTTACTAAGAATTTCTGAAAAAGTAAACACATGAACTAGTTAGAGATGGTTCGTTATAATCATGTATAAACTGTGAAGTCAAGACCAGACAAATAAATTTTTCTTTCGTATCATTTCAACAAAATGCCAAGTGAGACACCAATTACCGAAAGTTTCTAACAATTTGTTGTGATCTCTAAAATCAGATCTTCAGTCGAAAAAATAGACCAAATATTAGTATTATTTTTAGACAAAATATTTATACGAAAATCTTTTAGCCGTAAACTTGGAGATTTTGTAGCAAATATATCCTTTTTATTAAAATCCAAAAGATATCAATTCCATTCATGCTTTTTTCAAGAAAGAAAGGGAAAATAAAATAAACTTTTTTCTTCACATCAAAAACCTATTATAATAATAATTTTAAAAAAAACATTTCAACTTCCATCAATATTTTGGTACCAAAACTTGTGCTTTTAATTTCTTTTTGATCTTAAAGTCTTTATACTAAATCATTTAATTAAACTTGTGGTGGCACTTTTTATATAATAATAAAAATAATTAATTAACTTGTCTCTAGAGAGTTTGAAAACTTTAGTCCCTACTCAATTGATTATTTTACCATTCAAATGGATTCTCATGATCTCATTCACAACTACTTAATTCAATATTTCATCTTAGTTAGAATAAGGTATATATATATATATATATATATATATATATATATATATATATATATATATATATATATATATATATATATATATATATATATATATATATATATATAAGCTAACATGTTGCTAGAATATTAGGTTTATGGTCAATATTGTCCTTTTTCTTTCCCATGCAACTAACTTAATTAATTTCATATTATTGTCCAATTTTTTGAATTATATATACACAACTCTCTCCATACTCTTCAATATTATTATAATTTTATAGATATAAAATTTGGACACTTTGCAAGATTTTGAGATAATATGATTTGATTGATTGTACACTTGTTATCTTATTGTACATTGAACTGCAAAACTATATCTAAAGTTAAAATAAGTAATGGTTTTGTCATTGCCAATTATGCTAATTTTTTGGTGATATAAGTGGCATTAGTATTTTTTTTTTTAAAAAAAGAATAAGATCTTAAATCAATCATTTTGAATTGGAGGACAGATGGCATATGCCCAGTTCAACCAAAAATTCCAATATCTTTTGATCTAACTTTTTGTTTGTTTTGTTTTTATGTATGATTTTTCGTATTTGGAGTCTGATTAAATTTGTATTCGCATAAGTGTTATATTAAGGAGTAAAATGATTTTTAACAAAAATGATGTTTTATATTTACGGAGATTCAAATTTAAAATCTCTGATTAAGGATGAAATAATACTTACCACTCTTACAATACCTGATGTGTAAATTAGAATTTGACTAACTTTGTATTCGTACCAAAAAGTGTCATATCAAGGAGTGAAATGCTCCTCAACAAATATAACGATTCCGTATTTAGAAAGATTCAAATCCAAAGATCAAAACCTCACGTTAAAAATAAAATAATACTTACCGCTCCTCGGTCACGACCTCACAACGTGTGTTGGTGATCTATAACATAAATAGTACAAAGGGATTACTTGTATTATCATATTTCATAATATTACTCCTGTTTTTTGTTACTTATAATCTAATCTTGCTTTACTTAAACGACAACAATTAATTATAATATCCCGATTAAAGGACTTAATTAAATTTCTCCCACCTAAAGTTCCATTTAGTTGAACCATATATATATTATATGTATCTCACATGAACTCTTTGAAATAAGTTAGATTTGAATTATCTTATTTAATCATGGAAAAGCTCTACTAAACACGCGATAAATACTGATAAGTTAATTAAAACATTCCTTAATGACATGCTAACATTAATTAATTAATTAATCAAACCAAATAAAAGAGGTTTAGAGAACAAACCATGCTTCATTGAAACTTCTCTTTTTCTAGTTAAATATTTTTGACTTTATGTTGGTTGTACATGTCAATTTTGGCATTCTTTTGTGTAAAAATCTTAATTAGTATTAAAATAATACTTGAGTTTCTTAATTAAGGGATTTTGTCCCTTAATTAGGATTAGAAGTAAAATACAATGGATGAAAGTAAAGACTTTTTAAAGGGGTTAGCTGATGGTAGGGGCCACTTTGTGATCCTGTAATCTACACAAAGGCCAAAAGATAGGAATAAGATACATAAAATGTAGAAGAAATCAATCAAAGATTAATAACTTAAACCAACCCACCCCACCCCACCCCACCCACCCACCAAAATTATAATCCAAGATTAGTCCTTCAAAAATATATTTAAAATTTATTTCACATGTTGATGTAGGAGGTGATTTCAAAATTCAAATATGGTTATATAGGGAGTAATGACTTAACCGATTATTATTATCTCAGAAAGTCATGTATTTATTTTTTAGTTTCAATTTTTGTTAACCAAAAAAAGAACTTTGTAAGATAATAACTATATTTGTAATTGAGTAAGCATCTGATCATAAATTAATTCGTTGATATATATAAATTCTCTGATAACGACATGCCTAGTTAAAATTCTTCTCTTAAAGCATTTAAATAGACTAGAAATAAAAGCATCTAAACGTGTGGATTATTAGTCAATGATATATATATAAATTTTGGAAATTAGGATTCAAATTTCATTTGTCTGAAGTTTTGCTAGTGATAATAACAATACACAAAATAGTCAAAATGTGTCCAAATTAATTATCTTGGACATCAACTTACATGTTTTTTTTTTTTAAATTCCAATAAAAAAATTGAAGAAAAAGGAGTGGGAATTGATGAGAATGAAAAGATTGATTGGTGGACTAATTCATATTCACCAATGGAAGATCTTGTTTAACACAATGGAATAAACACAAAATCTAATAGTTTCTAACATGTCCCACAAAGTTACAATATATGGGTCCCAATCCAAAGAGGACAACTGTCAACACAAATGCCTTTGCTTAATAATGTATTACTATAATATAATGTAAGAGGTTAGCATAGTGCACAAAGCATATTACGTAAACAGAATTCAAAAAAAAAAAAATCGCGCATCAAAGAGTGTTATGTAGACAATCTACTATAATGCAAGTTCTAGTAACTGCTATCAGAATCTCAAATTTGTAATCTATAAATCACACGAAGATAATTTTATCATTAATCTTAGACTTTTCTCGAATAAGATAAGTATATTTTTTTAAATTTTATATTTGAATGATATTAGATGATGACTTGATTCACCTTAAAACAAATAAATTAATAAGGTTTGTTTGCTCTAAGAAGATATGCTCAGATCTCATAGAAGACCTTAATTAGTATATATGCTTACCTCATCAACCACTTCCTTAATATTCCTTTGTTTAGCAACTACTCTCCCATAATTATTATTTTAATTACATCCCTTTTGACAAGGTCAAGATTAAACTATTTATTAATACATTTTTTTAGTGAATAGGGGTTTGGATAATTGCAAAGAACCTTCATTTAAGTGCTGAATAATCACAACTCTACAGTTTAGTAGTGCATGAACATAAATTTTAGGGTTCTGTAGTAGATGGGACTAGTCACCCATAGATGTTTATTTAAATCAATTATTTTTCAAAAAAAAATAAATTCGTATGGTGTCTGATAGCTATATGGAACTTCGACTTAATCTAAATTCAATAAAAAATCCTAATTGAAAGGGTAATCGTTTTTCAGCAAAGACAATTTAATATTCAGAGCTCGAACTCAAAATTTCTGACAAAAAATGTAAATTTTAATTTTCTAATATTTTATTATAAGATTATATAGAGTACAATACGTGTATTGATCACTAATCAATTTAGGTCAAACAAAATCTAGATTTGCATCGAGAAATTTCATATTAGGAGGTGGTGGTAAAATACTCTCTAAGACTCTAACAAATTAACACAACTTCAGTAGTTAAAGCTTGAATATGAGATTTCTGTTTAAGATAAATGATGATAAACACGACTTCAGTATTTAAAGCTTGAATATGAAACTTTTGTTCAAAAATGAATAACAAGAAACACGATTCAAAATTTTTAAGCTTGAATATGAGATTTCTGTTTAAGAATAAATTATCGGTAATTTTTTTTTTAAAATTTCTAGTATTTTATAAGTTTTGGTAGAGGACAATACATGAATCCACTAACCAAATTGGTCAATAAAACAAGTAATAAATAAACCTTTTAAGTACAGTGATAGATCTGTTGAGTCCTTCCAGGTGATTACATCCTCTATCTTTCTTTGACTTTTGTTGTTTTGTATTTACAATATTTAAAACATTCTCCTCTCTTCAAGCATGGAATATTTTTTTTTATGTAATATATATTTTAAGTAATCAAGTGGTACTATAATTGCATGTTTTTTAATTCCAAATTTTGTTTTTTTTAAAAAAGTAAGAATAAATGATTATTTTAGTCCTTAATCATACACACTGAATCCTCTTTGGTTGGAAAAGTTTATGGTGTATCTAATGCATTAATATTTTACAAGATTTGTTTATATTGCATGAGAGACATCTTCCTAATATGACTATTCTTTTTCCCCTATCTCTTTATTTAATATTGACTATTGCTATATTTATGCCCTACCCCATTTTTTTAAAAAAAATATATATAAAAAGTAAAGTAGTTGCATTGCATATAGTCAAAAGTATTTAAATTTTATACACAATAGAAAAATGTCCATATAATCAGATCACTTATAATATAATTATCAGTAAATCATCTCCGATCAACCAGATATTCATAAAAAAATAATTTTCTTATTCAAATTATCACTTATAATATAATTAAACGTCCATTAAAGATACTAATTTTTTTTTATTATAAATTAAATTTATATTTACTGATCGTATAAAAGTTCTTTACAGTGTTAACGTACCTACCTAAGTGGGATACTAGACAAAAATCCATTGAAATCTACTATATAAGGAAGAGTATGCAAAACACAAATTAGTCCATCATAAGTCACATACAAAAACATAATCCTTCTACTCTCTCTTACAAAAACCCATTCATTTTCTCAAGAAAAATTAACATGGCTAAAGATGTTGTTTCTAGTACTTTTCAATCTCCATCATCCAATATTAATGGAGAAAATTATCATGAATCCTCTTCTAAATCATGTATAGAAAACAACAACAACAACAACAAGAAGCTCAAAATATTTGGTTTTGAGCTTATTGATAATCCAAAAAGATCTCCAAAAAAAGTCCAAAATAATTCATCAAAAGAAGATCAAGAAAGTGTAAATTCATCATCAGCTTCCACAGTATCATCAGGAAATATTCATCATAATCAAGAAAAAATATCATCAAATCATGAAGAAATAATGAAGAAATTTGAGTGTCAATATTGTTTGAAACAATTTGCAAATTCTCAAGCTTTGGGAGGCCATCAAAATGCTCATAAAAAGGAAAGAATGAGGAAAAAAAGACTACAACTTCAAGCAAGAAAAGCAAGTTTAAGTTGCTATCTTCAGCCTTTTCATAATCAAAATTACAACAACAACAACAACAATATTATTAATTATCAATTTCATGATCCTCAATTTAATGTTTATGAAGAATCCCAAATTAGTTTTAACCCTAATTATGATTATCAAGTCTCATCAGAAGGGGGAGGAACAAATTGGCCATTTCATCAAGATTCAAATAATTGTACATTTACTCTTACACATGGAGGAAATAATTATATGAAGCCTCCATCAACTATTTTGGATAATTCTTCATCTACTAAACAAAAAAGTTCATGTAAACATTTGGATCTTCAATTGGGATTAAGTTTGTAATATTATATTGTATTAGTCAAAGCAAATTAAAGATAGAATTCATTAATATTTGTAGTGTTCTAATTTAGATTATTTTTGGAAATTAAAGAGCTTGATCATGCATGGTCTAAATATATCCATTTTCCAATTATTTTTTTTAGATCTCTTTATACATTTTTGTAAACATATTGGAGGAAAAGGCAAAGAAAACAAATGATTTGCTAATCTTTTTTAATATTTATTTTTGGATCTTATGAGAATTAATATATCATATATGATTGAGTAGTTTCAACAACCAATTCACTTTTGTATGATAGAATTAATTAAGCTGCAAATACAACAACATCTATACTAGTCCAAATCGAATTGGAGTTGTATTATGAGAATAAATCGTGATGTTATTTTTGTGTTGACTGTCACAACGATAATATGAACAAGCTCATGTAACAGATGAAGTTAGAATCAAGCTCAAATGCAACAACTACTCTATGAATGATGCAAATAGTAGGATAAACAACGGATCTCATTTCCTCTATTGATATTATTTATGTTAAAAATTCAAATTAATGGCTGCCTTTTTTTTTTGAAAGAAAAAAAAAAGAATTTCAATTTATAGATACTCTTAAATGCAAGAATATTGGCTTTAAAAAGCTTTCACTAGGGTTATAGGGAGGGGGAATGTTTAATTTCCATGTTAATATCACTATGATTTTTTACTTTTTCCTTTTCACCACTAGTATTTTAATTTTATCACTTTTTTTTTCCTTTTACATACACTCGTATATTCAAATCACAATTTTGAAGCAACGATAAAATTACATCTGAGTCATAAAAGTAGTTCGTCGATCAAAAATGCTTGTATTAGAACAGATTGTTTACATCACACTTCTTAAAATGCGACTTTTCCCTAAATCCTGCGTGAACACGAGATGTTTTGTGCTCCACTTTTATTCTCTAAAAACTCAGTATATTTATAAGCTACTAACTATTATTCTATACCTTCACCTTTTTAATTATGGAAAGCTAGTTGATCTTGCCCCTATGAAAGCACTCACAATAAATTTTAAGAGAGGTTATTATTACATTCATAATTAACGATAAACGTTTCATTTTAGTTTAATTTAAGGTTCAAAAGTGAAGAAGAATAGGTAGTCAAACAATTTTTTAATTTTTTTTTGTTTCTTTTCCTTTTTCATCTTAAACAAACAGCCCAAGGCATCATTAAAATTATACCACTAAACAGAGTGTCCGGAAATACTCTTTTCTTAAAAGATAAAAAAAGAACTTTACGGACAAGTACAAGCAAAGGGGCTAGTCTTATCTTACTGGTCAATCCTAATGAAGTAACGAACTTCTACTAATTAACAAGCGTGAATAATATAAGAGCTAAAGAAAACTTATTTTCAAAGCTTCGATTAATTTGAATTTACGATAAAAATTTCATGGCATATTTCAAATTAAAGATACTTCAAATTAAAGATAATGAAATGAGATATCATATGTATAGTCACTTTTGTGAGTGAAATGTAATGAATTAATAAAATCTAAGTACCATGTATGGATAAACTAATAAAGTCCAGACATAAAAATGTTTCAACTTTGCTTTTTTATAAGCAAATGCCAAACTTCGAATATTTTATCAAAGCCTAACTTTATAAATCCATATATCTAAAATTATTCCAAAAAGGCTAAACTTATAATTTTTTATGAACCATGGCTATAACTTAAATAGTGTTCTCAAAATCCTCTATATATTTGAAATTGCCGATCGTTTCGCACCACATAAGGCCCTTAGAGTCAAATTCATCTAGATATTTGATTAAGAATGAAAGAATTATATCCACCGGAGTTAAAGAAAAAATGATAACGAGAGGATGTTTCGTTTATGAATTCAAATAATTAAAGGGGAGTTATTATAACTTAAGACTTAGGTAAAAGTAACAATATGAAAAAAGAAAATACATAAGCACACTGTAACAAAACAAAAATAACTTTTAGCGACAACAAATATGCATATTAATAAAGGACATGAGTTAATTATCACTCGATTCATGTCGCTATAAGTTTTAGGAACATTATAAAGAGCGTTGGTTACCTATAAATAAAAAACATATTAGCAACGATATTTAAGTTTTATAAATTAATTACCATTAGAAATCATTTTTAATATAGTGACAAGATAAAATTTTCTTCAATATATTTCAAGTCTTCGAGTGTACATAATATGTGTTTTTATGCCCCTATTTATAGTATTTTAGAGGCATATTCAAATAGTTTTCATAACATGAGTTATGGACATCCACCATAATTCTATTATGTCATAATAACACTTCTTTTATATGTTCATATATGATGTGCCACGTTAAATTTTTTTGTTATTGTGAGTGTATATTTATAGCCGCTAAAAGCTATTTTTGTTAAAATGAAAACCTAGGCTAAGGAAAGAGTACAACAAGTATTTACTCTCCTGACGAAAACTTTTCTTTATATTTCAAAGACGAAGAGAATATCAAATGTTGTATACATTCTTGTTGATATTTGTGCTTGAAATAAGAATTTCGATGAAATATGTTTTGTTCCGTCTTCTTAATATATTCTATTTTGTGTTGAGTCACTTGCTTTATAAGTTGGTAGCATCTGACATGACTTGAATAAGTATCAATAATTAATTGCCTTATAGACTATGATAATATAACAATAACCTTATGTAGATTTGTTTGAAAAAAGAACTTGAGGTAATAACAAATAATGTGTTCAATGATTCATTTACTAGCATTTAACTTTACTCAAATGAAATTGCATACTAGCATTATTTAATTGTCTTTTTAATGAAATCAAGAGCATAAATCATTTTCTATATACTATATTATATGAAATGTATAGTAAGATACCAGTTCAAGCAAGAATCACCAATTTCATATATGAGGATTAAATCATATAAATCCAATGAAACATCAAAAAATTGTACAAAAATTCAATAGGGGCTGATAAATTCATAACTAATATATTGTAATACTAAGGATAGTACATTAAAAAAAACCTATTAAATTTTTGTAAGTTGCACACCAATACTGTGTTCCACCACTCTCGAATAATTGCGATTCTGATTTAATTATACCCGCATTAAAGTTACGATCTTATTTATTAATTTAGTTATACAAAAACAACTTAATGAATGTTGTTATGAGACAATTAATTACCATTCAAACTCCAAGTTAATTTGATGAGCGTCTTCTCTTGTAATTGTATTCTATATATATTGCGATAAAAGACAGAATACTTTGATTACAAAACATGTGTAACAAAGATTCTGCTTCATCTAGTTATTTAAGTTGTCATCTAGTTATTCTTGTTCACGAAATTTTCTCTCCATATATTCACACCATATATGTTATTTTTTTAAATTGTCATCTAGTTATTGTTGCTCAAGAAACTTTGTCACCATATACTCACACCATATATGTGAGTATTTTAAGTTGTAGTTATTCTTGCTATTATTTTAAGTTGTCATTTAGTCATTCTTGAATTTCTAAATATTAAACAAACTTTGACTTGATTCCAGACGAAACTGAAATTGTCTGTATATGAAATACTACAACTGTCCAAAAACCTACGACACTTGTTGTGGTTGGTGACTTGGTGCACGTTTCCCACAGCACAACAGGACCTCAGCCAATGGAATTGCTTTGTGTGTTTGTGTCTATCCTACAATAAGTCTATTCTCCATTGTCACAAACAAGTTTTTCACAAAAGCAAAAGCCTCTCTCAATGGAATATTGCCCAAGAACATCTGGAGGACCTGATAGAGTTATCGTTGTTCTTAGTTGTTCCTAGAGTTAATATTTAAGAGGTTGATCTTGTAAGATTTATTCCTAAGTTATAAAGGAAGTAGATTAATTTTCATATAGAACACGGCAAAATTCAGCTAGAGTAGTTGGTTTAGTAGGCAAGTAAGGAGGAGGGGATTAAGAGTTTGATTCCTAGCTTACTAGAGATTTGTAATTTGAAGGCTTTGTCTTGAGTTAAATGAAGTTGAATTGAAACCTTGTGAGACAGGTTGTGATTTTCTACTCCATTGAATAAGCTTAGGGGCGTTTCCACATAAGCCTCTCGTACGTGTTTGTTTTACTTTGAATTATTTAATTCTTGCACTTCTATTCTATCAAGGGACCAGATTCAGTGACTATTAGTCCATATACGTTCTATCAATATATATTCTCTCTTTCGCTCAGACGAGGAAGTAAAATTCCATCAATTGAATTTTTGTTCATCATTAATGAATATAGTAAGATACCAATTTAAGCAAGAATCAGCAATTTCATGACTCAATTATTCAAGGAGGACTAATTTGATGAGCGCCTTGTCTTGTAATTGTAGAAAGGTTGGCTGAAAATCTCGCACAGGCATAGGAAGCCCTGGTGTCATATTCCATTTGTCTCCGTCCCAATGCCACTTTCACGATGTTGAACATACATTTGTTATAATCTTGAAGGGTTCATGAATAACCTGATGAAAGACCTCCCATTGTTGAGAACTAAAAAAAAAAAAGGGCATTTCCTTTGTGTGAGTGAGGGAGGGGAAATATTTGATATTTGAAAAATTAAAGTAGATCTCTAGAATTTTGTATAGTAGAATATTCTAGAATTTTGTAGAGTGAGGTACAAAAATATCTAAGATATTTAAATTGGAAAATTTTCTAGAATTCTGTATAAAAATATCATAGATATTTAATTAGTAGAACGTTCTAGAGTTCTGTACAAAAAATATCTTAGATATTTTTACTTCAGAAAAGAAAGATAAGAAGAGTCTCAGTCCTCAGTTCTAGAATCATCTCAACATAATTATAAATAGGGGTCTTAGCCATCTGTAAACAACTCAAATCAAACAGTCTTCTTCTCAAAAAAAGTTTTTTTAATCCAAAAATACTCTATCTCCATTCTAGCTTTCTCTTTTTTAATTGAGTTTTTGATTCTTTGTTAGACAATCTTGGGTTAGCAGAAAGTTTCTGATTATACTTTTTTTATTTTGTTCTTTACAAACGCAATTGTTATGTCTATTCAAAATACAATACTAAATGCTTATACTAACTAATTATATGTTTATGAATTGTTTGTAATGGCTGCCAATACTCTTTCAGATTGTGATCAAATATTTTCAGAGTTTACAGAGGACATCATCCATGAAATTTTGTCTCGTGTAACTTTGAAACAAAGGCCAAATGTTTCTCTTGTTTCCAAAAAATGGTGTCAAATGATAGAATCATTAGACGACGATCTCAGTTTAGTGCAAACAAAATCTGAAAAGATAACTTGTGGATACTGTGGCTTCTCTCATATATACCCTAATGAATCTTGTGTATGCTCCGACACAGATCTCTATCATGTCGATCCACTTATTAAACTTGCTTCAGACAAGATCAGTTTCAAAGAGTTATATTTGTCCATACCACCTAATTTTAGATATTGTGCGTCTCTCGGATTTTTAGATTCCAGATTTTTAACCGTTCTCCATATAAATGGAAATTGCAACATGAATCTTATTCGAGAATTTAATGTAATGCCTTCTTTGAAAGAGTTGTATTTTCATTCTGTTTGCATTTTTTCGCGCACCTTCTCTAGTTTTGCACCCAAATGTCCTCTCCTCGTTGAGTTAACTTTGATAAATTGTGACAACCTTGTTGAGTTCACGGTCCCCCATCTCAATTATCTAGAAAAGGTTCATGTCAGTAGTAGCAAAAAAATTAAAAAACTTGAAGTAAAAGCTCAAAATCTCCTCGAGTTTCACTTGTGTTGTCCAACCTTTACCAAACTTGATTTGTTCGCGTCTACTAAACTACAAGTCCTCCATATAGATTCTATAAATGTTCCCGACTCGTTTCCTCGTGATTTTTTCTCAACATTCCCATTTCTAAAATCCTTATGTCTTGTATTATGTGGAGGATTGAAAAAAATCAAGATTGTGAGTCCTCAATTGGAGTGTTTGACATTGAATAACACCACTGACTTGCGCGAAGCATTTATAGCTACTCCTAATTTACAATTGTTCAATGTTCTATATAGCTTTAACTTCCAAACTCCGCGTCCCATGATGGGATCAAGGCAAATGGAAATTGAGATGGATGCTTGTGCAACCAATAACTTGCTTGAGTTGAGAACTTTCGCTGAAAATTTGGGTGAAAATATCACGTTGTCCTTAGAAACTAACACAGCTCGAGCAAAGGTATGTACTTGCATCTTTAGTATTTTCCAACAATTTGAGAGCAAATTATTTTCCTATTCAATTTCCTTTCATGTTGTAAATTATTTTTCCTTCTCTATGAAGGAAGAAGTAACATTTCAAAGCAGCCTTCAACCAGTTTGTATCAAGCGCATAAATTTGGTGATACAATATTCATTCAAACCGAGATATGAATCATTTCTTGCTGAATTTTTTGCTTACTTCCATCCGCGGAGCTTGGTGGTGACAGTGAATTCAGATGCCCGAAAACATGACTTTATACGGGTATTATTATGCAATATTATAATGAGAGTATATAATTTCCCATCTTCACTTCTCTTTCTGTACACTTTTGTTATGAATTTGTAGGTCCTAATGAATGAGCTGGAAGGTTGGAACAAAGACGGTACCAAACGTTACAAACGTAGTGAGTACATGTCTTGGCACAGAGCATTGAAAAGCTTTACAATCCTTGGATCAACTGCATTTGCACTACAAGAAAGGGAATCCCGATGTGATAATCCCACACTATGTGCATGGTTAGGTGAAGGGTCGAGCCAGAAGGGGCTATTACTAGACTTACCCAACATTTCTACAATTACAAGACAAGAAAGGGACGCTCGGCACGATAAGCTCCCGATCTGTGCAGGGTCTGAGGAAGGAAGGGAACAACAGTGCTTATTGTCCATAGTCTTACCCAACCTTTCTACAGTTACAAGAGAAGGCGCTCATCAGATTAACTTGGAGTTTGAGTGGTAATCATCTCATAACAAACATTTGTTTAGTTATTTTTATATATATCTGAATTAAGGAATAAGGTTGTAACATTAATGCAGGCATAACTGAATCGGAATCGCAACTATGCAAGACTAGTTCTATGTTGGTGCCGTACAATATTGGTGTTTATAAACGGAGCCAAATTTATTAGGTTTTTTTTTAATGTATTGTACTTTAGTATGGCAATATTAGTTATGAAATTAATCATCCCTATTGTATTTTTGTAAAATTTATCGATGTTTCATCGGATCTGTATGATTTAGTCCTCCTTGAATATTTGATCCATGAAAGTGGTTTTTCTTTTTTACTATATATGTGAAATCTAAGTGATGGATTTTTACTGCCGCTTTTGATTAAAAGAGAGATTTGTCCACAATAAGTTTATTAATAGGGTTGACACATATTGAACTTACAGTCTATCATCTCGACACTCCATTTTTTTGGAATTTCACAAGATGTGTTATTTTTATTGTTAAACGGAGGGGTAAATATTAGCAGTATGATACTAGGGTGTGTTCAAAACTCAAAGTTGAATTTTCATTTTATCCTTACATTAAAACAATTATAACAAAGTGCTATACAAATATAATTAAATGGTATATAGTAAAAAAATTGCTCTGTCAAATGTAATAATATTGAATTACATATCCTTCAAGAAGTTTTCTTCTTCATTATATATATCAAATTTAAAGAAAAACGTAGGACTCAAATAGTAATTTCTATAATGAGGTTTACACTAATTAACAGTTTTCCATTGCAATTTAAAAGAAAGATTTTAGAGGATTTGTATTGAATAATTTAATAAATTACTCATTTAATTCTGTACATGAATCAAATTTATATTAATAATCAATTTTTCTTTTGCTGTAAAAATCAAGAGTATTTGAAAGAGTAATCCAGAAAATAAATTTAATATGGAATAAATTCATTGAACTAATTTAATGCAAATTTATTTTATATATCTCGCAATGCTCATCCTAGCTACTGTTATAAAGGTCTTCATGTAAATGATAAGTGGAGGATGAGAGATACTAATCATGCAACAAATTAATCTTGCTAATCATTTTTTATGTGCAGTAATTTTCTTTTGTTTTTATCTGTTCCTCCTTGTCTAGCCTAAGTATTTTATAAGTCCTTTTTTATATTTTGATATACTTGGTTATGATTTTGTTTTTCTATTGGAATATCTTGTGTCCTACGTGAAGAAATTAGTGATGTACAATATTTCTTAGTTATTGATGAAACTCATAATGAAAGATTAATCAATTAATTTGATATGCTTATTTGATTCTCGATAGACTGTCCTAATTTAATATAAATATATTTTTGAGATTATTATTTATTAAGTAGAGAGACGAATAACTGATTGAGAAAAATCAAATATGGTTATTTGAGGTTTTATTTTTATTTAACTTTTTGTTTATATGTATAATCTATTGAAAACATTCATTTTCTCAAATGGATCATATATCTAAAATAAGTCATTGTGAAAAGTTTGTGTTTCTCAATTTATATTAGATATGCAAAGAGAAATTTTATGGAAAGAAAAAGAATCATGTTAATAGTATTATTTTTTTCTCTTTAGAACTCATGTGTACCATACTTCTCTGAGGTTAAAAAGAAGATGATAATTATCGTGTGTTTCGCAATATATCAAGTGCTTATATCATTTGCATATGTAGCAAACTGATGAGGTCTTTCAGAACTTATAAATTGTATGCATCAAACATCTATCTACTGTTATGAGAAGCTATTTATTATTAATTAACGTGATATATACGCATGTAATTTGACTAGTTTTATTAAGAGAGCTACAAATTAGCCCACCATTTCATTGTTATCAATGAAACACTCTGCTGCTTTCTTTGCAAGCAATTTCTGCAGTCTCAAGGTTAAATTCCATGGATAACGTAACGACGCTAATTAGCATGTACCACAGAGTAATTTCAGGCCATGTTACTTCATTTATCGGAAGCATATCAAGTCTATTTTGTAAAGAGTAGCTAAAGTGTCGGGATCTTTGATACACCAGGAAGTCGTTGTATAACTTCTTGCATAAATTAAAGTCATCTAGTCCATATGCTCACAAGTCTCGACAATTTAGCTACTCTTACGAAAACTTGACTTGATATGCTACCGTTAATGAAGTTACATAGTCTTAATGCTCACAAGTTCATGTTAGCAATGAGTCTGCAGAAATTGCTTGCAACGAAAACAGTAGTGTTACATTGCTTACAAGGTGATGGTGGACCGATTTTTACATCTCTTAGAGGTGATGAAATGTTAAGATCAATTCATACTAATTTCTTTGTGATGGCTCATTGTTCTTTTCCTGATTTGATGAGTCAAAATTGGAGAACGAGCGCGAAAAAAGATGCTAACATAAACGGATTACATTATATTCTCGAATAACATTCACGTTGCAATTTCCTTTTAAAATTTCAGGAGATCGTACAATAACTAAAATTAGGTTGTATGTATGAACAAATAAAGCTCTTTGAAACTGATTGTTGTCTGCAGCTAGTTTATTAATGGATCAACGTGGTAGAGATCTATGTCGGAGCACACACAGGATGCGTGAGGGTATAAATGAGAGGAGGCAGTATCAACACGATATCTTTGCATAATGTGTTTGCACTAAATTGAGATTGCCGTCCAAGGATTTTATTATTTTCCGAGTTTCCACAGGACATCATCCAGAAGATCCTGTCTTGTGTTAGTCTGAAACACAGAAAAACTGTTTCTCTTGTTTCCAGAGTATGGCGTCAAATAATTGTGCCACCCAAATGTCCTCTCCTCGTTGAGTTAACTTTGATAAATTGTGACAACCTTGTTGAGTTCACAGTCCCCCATCTCAATTATCTAGAAAAGGTTCATGTCAATAGTCGCAAAAAAATTAAAAAACTTGAAGTAAAAGCTCAAAATCTCCTCGAGATTCACTTGTGTTGTCCAACCTTTACCAAACTTATTAGGGTTTTTTTAATGTATTGTACTTTAGTACATACCTTTACTCCAGTTGTGTTAAGTTTTCAAGGTCCAAATTTTCAGCAAAAGTTCTCAATTCAAGCAAGTTATACTCAATTTCCATTTGCCTTGATCCCATTATGGGACGCGGGGTTTTGAACTTAATGCTATATATTACGTTGAATTTATATAAATTAGGAATAGCTATGAATGCTTCACGCAAGTCAATGATGTTATTCAATGTCAAAACTCCAATTGAGGACTCACAATCTTGTTTTTTTTCAACCCTCTACATAATACAAGACATAAGGATTTTAGAAATGGGAATGTTGAACAAATGTCATGAGAAAACGAGTAAGGAACATATGTACAATCTATATGGAGGAGTTGTAGATTAGTAGACGCGAAATTCACTAGAAAATTTTGAGCTTTTACAACAATTTTTGTAATTTTTTTGCGAGTATTGACTTGAATCTTTTCGAGATAATTCAGATAGGGGACTGTGGATTCGTCAAGGTTGTCACGATTTATCAAAGTTAAGAGAACAAGGAGAGGACGGTTGGGTATAAAATTGGTGAAGGTACGCGAAAGAATGCAAACAGAATGAAAATAAAACTCTTTCAATGAAGGCATTACATTAAATTGTCAAACAAGATTCATGTCGCAATTTCATTTTATATGAAGAACGATTAAAAACCAATCTAAAATTCCGGGAGACGCACAATACCTAAAATTAGGTGATATGGACAAATATAGCTCTTTGAAACTGATGTTATCTGAAGCAAGTTTAATAAATGGATCGACATGATAGCGATTAGTGTCTAAACAGGACGCATGACGATACAATTGAGAGGTTGTAACCGTTATGACTATAAAAAAAAATACTTAAATATTTTTATTAATTAATATTAGTCTGGATTTGGAAATAAACATATCTTCTTGCTTCTATACTGCTAATATTTTTGCACCTTCAATCAACAACAACAATAACATATCTAGTAAAATCCACAAAGTGGGGTCTGGAGATGATAGAGTATATGCCGATCTTGTTCCTATCTCGTGAAAATAGAAAAACTATTTCAGAAAGACTCTCGGTTCAAGTGAATTAAAAAGAAAGGAGTAAAGAAAAGGGGAAAAAAAGGAAAAATTACTTGGAATGATACATTTAATAAATAATTACTAATTCTTAGCGATACATTTTATTTATTACCATTTATAGCAACACTATATTAAATCTGCAATATATATTAAAAGTGAATTATGTATGCAATTTATAACTATTTTAAAAAATATATTATGCTTGTTTTTGTAAGAAATTGACACATTGTAATATAAGTGTATTAAAATGTGTGATAAATATATTGATCATCAACAAAAAATGTATTATATGTGAATAATTAATTGTTCTTTGTAATGTATATTAAAACTGCATTATAAATATATTAGAAGTGATCAAATGAAAAAAAATATTATTGCTCAAAATGATAAATATTTTATTAATATAGTATATTTACGTAAGTTTTTTTTTTTTTTAAAAAATGACTTTAAAGAAAACATGATAACTAATTGGGAAGGATTACAAATCATACAAGTGAAGAACAATAACATCAAGAAAATAGTGCAATCATAATAAACAAAAAGTGGTAATAGATAACAAAAGCAAGAATACCACATGAATAAAATCATTTACCTTATTAAAAAAAATAGCTCATGAAATGTTAGATGTTTCTGCCAAATTAGCATGTTCTTAATTAATACACCATTATAATCAATTACTACTTTCATAAACATTTGAAAAGTTTGGTTAGATATTTGCCTCACAAAATAGAAGTTCATCTGCATATTTAAAATTAATGACATTATTGAGATTTTGATAAGTTCAAATTATGATTCGTAATTTTTTATTAGAACAAAAATAACTTTTAGCGATAAGAAATATATACATTAATAAAGAGTGTTATAAAGTTTTTATCAGCATTAGTTAATTATTAAAGGAGTCATTGTCGCTATAGGCTTTAGAACTAAATTCTGTTACTCCGATCCCTCTGTCCCAATTATATGAAAAGTTATATGTTTTGAGAGTCAAATAAATTAAAATTTGCGCATGGAATCTTCAATTTTTTTTGAAATAAAATTTATATATTTGTAAACTATTTAAAAAGTACTATGAGTCACAATAATTGATAATTCGAAAGGTTTAAACGATCTATGAAAATTTTACAGTTAAAGATAAACTTGTTTGACTTTTAAAATCCAGAATGTGACATATAAAATGACTTGAAGATAATAATTAATATATACATACATATATATATATATATATATATATATATATATATATATATATATATTGCTATAAAAGACAGAATACTTTTATTACAAAACATGTGTAACAAAGATTGTGCTTCATCTAGTTATTTTAAGTTGTCATCTAGTTATTCTTTTTCACGAAATTTTCTCTCCATATATTCACACCATATATGTTATTTTTTTAAATTGTCATCTAGTTATTGTTGCTCAAGAAACTTTGTCACCATATACTCACACCATATATGTGAGTATTTTAAGTTGTAGTTATTCTTGCTATTATTTTAAGTTGTCATTTAGTCATTCTTGAATTTCTAAATATTAAACAAACTTTGACCTGATTCCAGACGAAACTGAGATTGTCTGTATATGAAATACTACAACTGTCCAAAAACCTACAACACTTGTTGTGGTTGGTGACTTGGTGCACGTTTCCCACAGCACAACAGGACCTCAGCCAATGGAATTGCTTTGTGTGTTTGTGTCTATCCTACAATAAGTCTATTCTCCATTGTCACAAACAAGTTTTTCACAAAAGCAAAAGCCTCTCTCAATGGAATATTGCTCAAGAACATCTGGAGGACCTGATAGAGTTATCGTTGTTCTTAGTTGTTCCTAGAGTTAATATTTAAGAGGTTGATCTTGTAAGATTTATTCCTAAGTTATAAAGGAAGTAGATTAATTTTCATATAGAACACGGCAAAATTCAGCTAGAGTTAGTTATGTTGGGTTCTTGAAGTCTAAATCAACTAGAGATAGTTGGTTTAGTAGGCAAGTAAGGGGGAGGGGATTAAGAGTTTGATTCCTAGCTTACTAGAGATTTGTAATTTGAAGGCTTTGTCTTGAGTTAAATGAAGTTGAATTGAAACCTTGTGAGACAGGTTGTGATTTTCTCCTCCATAGAATAAGCTTAGGGGCGTTTCCACATAAGCCTCTCGTACGTGTTTGTTTTACTTTGAATTATTTAATTCTTGCACTTCTATTCTATCAAGGGACCAGATTCAGTGACTATTAGTCCATATACGTTCTATCAATATATATTCTCTCTTTCGATCAGAAGAGGAAGTAAAATTCCATCAATTGAATTTTTGTTCATCATTAATGAATATAGTAAGATACCAATTTAAGCAAGAATCAGCAATTTCATGACTCAATTATTCAAGGAGGACTAATTTGATGAGCGCCTTGTCTTGTAATTGTAGAAAGGTTGGCTGAAAATCTCGCACAGGCATAGGAAGCCCTGGTGTCATATTCCATTTGTCTCCGTCCCAATGCCACTTTCACGATGTTGAACATACATTTGTTATAATCTTGAAGGGTCCATGAATAACCTGATGAAAGACCTCCCATTGTTGAGAACTAAAAAAAAAAAGGGCATTTCCTTTGTGTGAGGGAGGGAGGGGAAATATTTGATATTTGAAAAATTAAAGTAGATCTCTAGAATTTTGTATAGTAGAATATTCTAGAATTTTGTAGAGTGAGGTACAAAAATATCTAAGATATTTAAATTGGAAAATTTTCTAGAATTCTGTATAAAAATATCATAGATATTTAATTAGTAGAACGTTCTAGAGTTCTGTACAAAAAATATCTTAGATATTTTTACTTCAGAAAAGAAAGATAAGAAGAGTCTCAGTCCTCAGTTCTAGAATCATCTCAACATAATTATAAATAGGGGTCTTAGCCATCTGTAAACAACTCAAATCAAACAGTCTTCTTCTCAAAAAAAGTTTTTTTAATCCAAAAATACTCTATCTCCATTCCAGCTTTCTCTTCTTTAATTGAGTTTTTGATTCTTTGTTAGACAATCTTGGGTTAGCAGAAAGTTTCTGATTATACTTTTTTTATTTTGGTCTTTACAAACGCAATCGTTATGTCTATTCAAAATACAATACTAAATGCTTATACTAACTAATTATATGTTTATGAATTGTTTGTAATGGCTGCCAATACTCTTTCTGATTGAGATCAAATATTTTCAGAGTTTACAGAGGACATCATCCATGAAATTTTGTCTCGTGTAACTTTGAAACAAAGGCCAAATGTTTCTCTTGTTTCCAAAAAATGGTGTCAAATGATAGAATCATTAGACGACGATCTCAGTTTAGTGCAAACAAAATCTGAAAAGATAACTTGTGGATACTGTGGCTTCTCTCATATATACCCTAATGAATCTTGTGTATGCTCCGACACAGATCTCTATCATGTCGATCCACTTATTAAACTTGCTTCAGACAAGATCAGTTTCAAAGAGTTATATTTGTCTATACCACCTAATTTTAGATATTGTGCGTCTCTCGGATTTTTAGATTCCAGATTTTTAACCGTTCTCCATATAAATGGAAATTGCAACATGAATCTTATTCGAGAATTTAATGTAATGCCTTCTTTGAAAGAGTTGTATTTTCATTCTGTTTGCATTTTTTCGCGCACCTTCTCTAGTTTTGCACCCAAATGTCCTCTCCTCGTTGAGTTAACTTTGATAAATTGTGACAACCTTGTTGAGTTCACGGTCCCCCATCTCAATTATCTAGAAAAGGTTCATGTCAGTAGTAGCAAAAAAATTAAAAAACTTGAAGTAAAAGCTCAAAATCTCCTCGAGTTTCACTTGTGTTGTCCAACCTTTACCAAACTTGATTTGTTCGCGTCTACTAAACTACAAGTCCTCCATATAGATTCTATAAATGTTCCCGACTCGTTTCCTCGTGATTTTTTCTCAACATTCCCATTTCTAAAATCCTTATGTCTTGTATTATGTGGAGGATTGAAAAAAATCAAGATTGTGAGTCCTCAATTGGAGTGTTTGACATTGAATAACACCACTGACTTGCGCGAAGCATTTATAGCTACTCCTAATTTACAATTGTTCAATGTTCTATATAGCTTTAACTTCCAAACTCCGCGTCCCATGATGGGATCAAGGCAAATGGAAATTGAGATGGATGCTTGTGCAACCAATAACTTGCTTGAGTTGAGAACTTTCGCTGAAAATTTGGGTGAAAATATCACGTTGTCCTTAGAAACTAACACAGCTCGAGCAAAGGTATGTACTTGCATCTTTAGTATTTTCCAACAATTTGAGAGCAAATTATTTTCCTATTCAATTTCCTTTCATGTTGTAAATTATTTTTCCTTCTCTATGAAGGAAGAAGTAACATTTCAAAGCAGCCTTCAACCAGTTTGTATCAAGCGCATAAATTTGGTGATACAATATTCATTCAAACCGAGATATGAATCATTTCTTGCTGAATTTTTTGCTTACTTCCATCCGCGGAGCTTGGTGGTGACAGTGAATTCAGATGCCCGAAAACATGACTTTATACGGGTATTATTATGCAATATTATAATGAGAGTATATAATTTCCCATCTTCACTTCTCTTTCTGTACACTTTTGTTATGAATTTGTAGGTCCTAATGAATGAGCTGGAAGGTTGGAACAAAGACGGTACCAAACGTTACAAACGTAGTGAGTACATGTCTTGGCACAGAGCATTGAAAAGCTTTACAATCCTTGGATCAACTGCATTTGCACTACAAGAAAGGGAATCCCGATGTGATAATCCCACACTATGTGCATGGTTAGGTGAAGGGTCGAGCCAGAAGGGGCTATTACTAGACTTACCCAACATTTCTACAATTACAAGACAAGAAAGGGAAGCTCGGCACGATAAGCTCCCGATCTGTGCAGGGTCTGAGGAAGGAAGGGAACAACAGTGCTTATTGTCCATAGTCTTACCCATCCTTTCTACAGTTACAAGAGAAGGCGCTCATCAGATTAACTTGGAGTTTGAGTGGTAATCATCTCATAACAAACATTTGTTTAGTTATTTTTATATATATCTGAATTAAGGAATAAGGTTGTAACATTAATGCAGGCATAACTGAATCGGAATCGCAACTATGCAAGACTAGTTCTATGTTGGTGCCGTACAATATTGGTGTTTATAAACGGAGCCAAATTTATTAGGTTTTTTTTAATGTATTGTACTTTAGTATGGCAATATTAGTTATGAAATTAATCATCCCTATTGTATTTTTGTAAAATTTATCGATGTTTCATCGGATCTGTATGATTTAGTCCTCCTTGAATATTTGATCCATGAAAGTGGTTTTTCTTTCTTACTATATATGTGAAATCTAAGTGATGGATTTTTACTGCCGCTTTTGATTAAAAGAGAGATTTGTCCACAATAAGTTTATTAATAGGGTTGACACATATTGAACTTACAGTCTATCATCTCGACACTCCATTTTTTTGGAATTTCACAAGATGTGTTATTTTTATTGTTAAACGGAGGGGTAAATATTAGCAGTATGATACTAGGGTGTGTTCAAAACTCAAAGTTGAATTTTCATTTTATCCTTACATTAAAACAATTATAACAAAGTGCTATACAAATATAATTAAATAGTATATAGTAAAAAAATTGCTCTGTCAAATGTAATAATATTGAATTACATATCCTTCAAGAAGTTGTCTTCTTCATTATATATATCAAATTTAAAGAAAAACGTAGGACTCAAATAGTAATTTCTATAATGAGGTTTACACTAATTAACAGTTTTCCATTGAAATTTAAAAGAAAGATTTTAGAGGATTTGTATTGAATAATTTAATAAATTACTCATTTAATTCTGTACATGAATCAAATTTATATTAATAATCAATTTTTCTTTTGCTGTAAAAATCAAGAGTATTTGAAAGAGTAATACAGAAAATAAATTTAATATGGAATAAATTCATTGAACTAATTTAATGCAAATTTATTTTATATATCTCGCAATACTCATCCTAGCTACTGGTATAAAGGTCTTCATGTAAATGATAAGCGGAGGATGAGAGATACTAATCATGCAACAAATTAATCTTGCTAATCATTTTTTATGTGCAGTAATTTTCTTTTGTTTTTATCTGTTCCTCCTTGTCTAGCCTAAGTATTTTATAAGTCCTTTTTTATATTTTGATATACTTGGTTATGATTTTGTTTTTCTATTGGAATATCTTGTGTCCTACGTGAAGAAATTAGTGATGTACAATTCATGTTCTACTATATTTCTTAGTTATTGATGAAACTCATAATGAAAGATTAATCAATTAATTTGATATGCTTATTTGGTTCTCGATTGAGTATAAATATATTTTCGAGATTATTATTTATGAGTAGAGAGACGAATAACTAAATGAGAAAAATCAAATATGGTTATTTGAGGTTTTATTTTTATTTGACTTTTTGTTTATATGTATAATCTATTGAACTTATTAGTCTATTATTTATGTGCTGAAATATTCATTTCTCAAATCGATCATATATCTAGAATAAGTCATTGTGAAAAGTTTGTGTTTCTCAATTTATATTAGGTATGCATTTATATTAATTATTCAAAGAAAAAATTTATGGAAAAAAAAAGAATCATGTTAATAGTATTATTCTTTTCTCTTCATAACTCATATGAACCGTAATTCTCCAAGGTTAAAAAGAAGATGTAAATGTGTATAATAATAAAAATAATTGACATGATAATTATCGTGTGTTTCGCAATATATCAAGTGTTTAATCATTTGCATATGTAGCAAACTGATGAGGTCTTTCAGAACTTATAAATTGTATGCATCAAACATCTATCTACTGTTATGAGAAGCTATTTATTATTAATTAAGGTGATATATATGCATGTACTTTGACTAGTTATATTATATTAAGAGAGCTACAAATTAGCCCGCCATTTCATTGTTATCAATGAAACACTCCGCTTCTTTCTTTGCAAGCAATTTTCTGCAGTCTCAAGGTTAAATTCCACGGATAACATAACGACGCTAATTAGCATGTACCACAGAGCAATTTCAGGCCATGTAACTTTATTTATCGGAAGCATATCAAGTCTATTTTTTAAAGAGTAGCTAAAGTGTCGGGATCTTTGATACACCAGGAAGTTATTGTATAATTTCTTGCATAAATTAAAGTCATCTAGTCCAAATGCTCACAGGTCTCGACAATTTAGCTACTCGTACGAAAACTAGACTTGATATGCTACCGTTAATGAAGTTACATAGTCTTAATGCTCACAAGTACATGTTAGCAATGAGTCTGCAGAAATTGCTTGCAACAAAAACAGTCGAGTGTTACATTGCTTACAAGGTGATAGTGGACCGATTTTTACATCTCTTAGAGTTGATGAAATGTTAAGATCAATTCATACTAATTTCTTTGTGATGGCTCATTGTTCTTTTCCTGATTTGATGAGTCAAAATTGGAGAATGAGCGCTTAAAAAATGCTAACATAAACGGATTACATTATATTCTCGAATAACATTGACGTTGCAATTGCCTTTTAAAATTTCAGGAGACGTACAATAACTAAAATTAGTTTGTATATATGAACAAATAAAGCTCTTTGAAACTGATTGTTGTCTGCAGCTAGTTTATTAATGGATCAACGTGGTAGAGATCTGTGTCGGGGCACACACAGGATGCGTGAGGGTATAAATGAGAGGAGGCAGTATCAACACGATATCTTTGCATAATGTGTTTGCACTAAATTGAGATTGCCGTCCAACGATTTTATTATTTTCTGAGTTTCCACAGGACATCATCCAGAAGATCCTGTCTTGTGTTAGTCTAAAACACAGACAAACTGTTTCTCTTGTTTCCAGAGTATGGCGTCAATAATAAAATCCTTGGACGACAATCTCAATTTAGTCCAAACACGTTCTGAAAATATAACGTGTGGATACTGCGGCTGCTCTCACTTGTACCCTCACGCATCCTGTGTATGCTACGACACAGATCTCTACCATGTCGATCCATTTATTAAACTTGCTGCGGACAACAGCAGTTTCAAAGAACTCTATTTGTTCATACCACCTAATTTTAGGTATTGTGCCACTATAACAAAAACAACTTTTAGCGGTATTAAATATAGACACTAATAAAGAGTGCTAAAGTCTTTAACGGCATTAGTTAAGTGACATTAGAACCAATGTCGCTAAAGGCTTTAATGACATATACAAATAGTGCCAATTGCCGCTAAAAATACATCTTTAGCGACAATTAAGAATTAAATGCCGCTAATGGTAATTTTTATTGTAGTGTGCATCTCCTAAAATTTTAGATTCCAGATTTTCAACCGTTCTCCATATAAAAGGAAATTGCAACACGAATGTTATTCGAGAATTTAATGTAATGCCTTCATTGAAAGAGTTATATTTTCATTTTGTTTGCATCTTTTCGCGTACCTTCTCCAATTTATACCCAAATATCCTTACCTTGTTGAGTTAACTTTGATAAATTGTGACAACCTTATTGACTTCACAGTCCCCCATCTCAATTATCTCGAAAAGTTTCATGTTAATACTCGCAAATTTTAAAAAAAAACTCAAGTAAAAGCTCAAAATCTCGTCGAGTTTCACTTTGTAATTTGAAGGCTTTGTCTTGAGTTAAATGAAGTTGAATTGAAACCTTGTGAGACAAGTTGTGATTTTCTCCTCCATTGAACAAGCTTAGAGGGTTTCCACATAAGCCTCTCGTACGTGTTTGTTTTACTTTGAATTATTTAATTCTTGCACTTTTATTCTATCAAGAGACCAGATTCAATGACTATTAGTCCATATACGTTCTATCAATATATATTCTCTCTTTCGATCAGAAGAGGAAGTAAAAATCCATCAATTAAATTTTTGTTCATCATTAATGAATATAGTAAGATACCAATTTAAGCAAGAATCAGCAATTTCATGACTCAATTATTCAAGGAGGACTAATTTGATGAGCGCCTTGTCTTGTAATTGTAGAAAGGTTGGCTGAAACTCGCGCCCAGGCATAGGAAGCCCCGGTGTCATATTCCATTTGTCTCCGTCCCAATGCCACTTTCACAATGTTGAACATACATTCGTTATAATCTTGAGGGTCCATGAATAACCTGATGAAAGACCTCCCATTGTTGAGAACTAAAAAAAAAAGGGCATTTCCTTTGTGTGAGTGAGCGAGGGAAAATATTTGATATTTGAAAAATTAAAGCAGATCTCTAGAATTTTGTAGAGTGAGGTACAAAAATATCTAAGATATTTAAATTGGAAAATTTTCTAGAATTCTGTATAAAAATATCATATATATTTAATAAGTAGAACGTTCTAGAATTTTGTACAAAAAATATCTTAGATATTTTTACTTCAGAAAAGAAAGATAAGAAGAGTCTCAGTCCTCAGTTTCTAGAATCATCTTTACATAATTATAAATAGTGGTTTTAGCCATCTGTAAACAACTCAAATCAAACAGTCTTCTTCTAAAAAAAGGTTTTTTAATCCGAAAATACTCTATCTCCATTCTAGCTTTCTCTTCTTCAATTGAGTTTTTGAATTTTTGTTAGACAATCTTGGGTTAGCAGAAAGTTTCTGATTATACTTTTTTTATGTTGTTCTTTACAAACACAATTGTTATGTCTATTCAAAATACAATACTAAATGCTTATACTAACTAATTATATGTTTATGAATTGTTTGTAATGGCTGCCAATACTCTTTCTGAGCATAAACAGGACGCATAAACAGGACGCATGACGATACAATTGAGAGGTTGTAACCGTTATGACTATAAAAAAAAATACTTAAATATTTTTATTAATTAATATTAGTCTGGATTTGGAAATAAACATATCTTCTTGCTTCTATAGTGCTAATATTTTTGCACCTTCAATCAACAACAACAATAACATATCTAGTAAAATCCACAAAGTGGGGTCTGGAGATGATAGAGTATATGCCGATCTTGTTCCTATCTCGTGAAAATAGAAAAACTATTTCTGAAAGACTCTCGGTTCAAGTGAATTAAAAAGAAAGGAGTAAAGAAAAGGGGGAAAAAAGGAAAAATTACTTGGAATGATACATTTAATAAATAATTACTAATTCTTAGCGATACATTTTATTTATTACCATTTATAGCAACACTATATTAAATCTGCAATATATATTAAAAGTGAATTATGTATGCAATTTATAACTATTTTAAAAAATATATTATGCTTGTTTTTGTAAGAAATTGACACATTGTAATATAAGTGTATTAAAATGTGTGATAAATATATTGATCATCAACAAAAAATGTATTATATGTGAATAATTAATTGTTCTTTGTAATGTATATTAAAACTGCATTATAAATATATTAGAAGTGATCAAATGAAAAAAAAATATTATTGCTCAAAATGATAAATATTTTATTAATATAGTATATTTACGTAAGTTTTTTTTTTAAAAAAATGACTTTAAAGAAAACATGATAACTAATTGGGAAGGATTACAAATCATACAAGTGAAGAACAATAACATCAAGAAAATAGTGCAATCATAATAAACAAAAAGTGGTAATAGATAACAAAAGCAAGAATACCACATGAATAAAATCATTTACCTTATTAAAAAAAATAGCTCATGAAATGTTAGATGTTTCTGCCAAATTAGCATGTTCTTAATTAATACACCATTATAATCAATTACTACTTTCATAAACATTTGAAAAGTTTGGTTAGATATTTGCCTCACAAAATAGAAGTTCATCTGCATATTTAAAATTAATGACATTATTGAGATTTTGATAAGTTCAAATTATGATTCGTAATTTTTTATTAGAACAAAAATAACTTTTAGCGATAAGAAATATATACATTAATAAAGAGCGTTATAAAGTTTTTATCAGCATTAGTTAATTATTAAAGGAGTCATTGTCGCTATAGGCTTTAGAACTAAATTCTGTTACTCCGATCCCTCTGTCCCAATTATATGACAAGTTATATGTTTTGAGAGTCAAATAAATTAAAATTTGCGCATGGAATCTTCAATTTTTTTTGAAATAAAATTTATATATTTGTAAACTATTTAAAAAGTACTATGAGTCACAATAATTGATAATTCGAAAGGTTTAAACGATCTATGAAAATTTTACAGTTAAAGATAAACTTGTTTGACTTTTAAAATCCAGAATGTGACATATAAAATGACTTGAAGATAATAATTAATATATACATACATACATACATACATATATATATATATATATATATATATATATATATATATATATATATATATATATATATATATATATATATATATATATATATATATATATATTGCTATACAAAACAGAATACTTTGATTACAAAACATGTGTAACAAAGATTGTGCTTCATCTAGTTATTTTAAGTTGTCATCTAGTTATTCTTTTTCACGAAATTTTCTCTCCATATATTCACACCATATATGTTATTTTTTTAAATTGTCATCTAGTTATTGTTGCTCAAGAAACTTTGTCACCATATACTCACACCATATATGTGAGTATTTTAAGTTGTAGTTATTCTTGCTATTATTTTAAGTTGTCATTTAGTCATTCTTGAATTTCTAAATATTAAACAAACTTTGACCTGATTCCAGACGAAACTGAGATTGTCTGTATATGAAATACTACAACTGTCCAAAAACCTACAACACTTGTTGTGGTTGGTGACTTGGTGCACGTTTCCCACAGCACAACAGGACCTCAGCCAATGGAATTGCTTTGTGTGTTTGTGTCTATCCTACAATAAGTCTATTCTCCATTGTCACAAACAAGTTTTTCACAAAAGCAAAAGCCTCTCTCAATGGAATATTGCTCAAGAACATCTGGAGGACCTGATAGAGTTATCGTTGTTCTTAGTTGTTCCTAGAGTTAATATTTAAGAGGTTGATCTTGTAAGATTTATTCCTAAGTTATAAAGGAAGTAGATTAATTTTCATATAGAACACGGCAAAATTCAGCTAGAGTTAGTTATGTTGGGTTCTTGAAGTCTAAATCAACTAGAGATAGTTGGTTTAGTAGGCAAGTAAGGATTAAGAGTTTGATTCCTAGCTTACTAGAGATTTGTAATTTGAAGGCTTTGTCTTGAGTTAAATGAAGTTGAATTGAAACCTTGTGAGACAGGTTGTGATTTTCTCCTCCATTGAATAAGCTCAGGGGCGTTTCCACATAAGCCTCTCGTACGTGTTTGTTTTACTTTGAATTATTTAATTCTTGCACTTCTATTCTATCAAGGGACCAGATTCAGTGACTATTAGTCCATATACGTTCTATCAATATATATTCTCTCTTTCGATCAGAAGAGGAAGTAAAATTCCATCAATTGAATTTTTGTTCATCATTAATGAATATAGTAAGACACCAATTTAAGCAAGAATCAACAATTTCATGACTCAATTGTTCAAGGAGGACTAATTTGATGAGCGCCTTGTCTTGTAATTGTAGAAAGGTTGGCTGAAAATCTCGCACAGGCATAGGAAGCCCTGGTGTCATATTCCATTTGTCTCCGTCCCAATGCCACTTTCACGATGTTGAACATACATTTGTTATAATCTTGAAGGGTCCATGAATAACCTGATGAAAGACCTCCCATTGTTGAGAACTAAAAAAAAAAAGGGCATTTCCTTTGTGTGAGGGAGGGAGGGGAAATATTTGATATTTGAAAAATTAAAGTAGATCTCTAGAATTTTGTATAGTAGAATACTCTAGAATTTTGTAGAGTGAGGTACAAAAATATCTAAGATATTTAAATTGGAAAATTTTCTAGAATTCTGTATAAAAATATCATAGATATTTAATTAGTAGAACGTTCTAGAGTTCTGTACAAAAAATATCTTAGATATTTTTACTTCAGAAAAGAAAGATAAGAAGAGTCTCAGTCCTCAGTTCTAGAATCATCTCAACATAATTATAAATAGGGGTCTTAGCCATCTGTAAACAACTCAAATCAAACAGTCTTCTTCTCAAAAAAAGTTTTTTTAATCCAAAAATACTCTATCTCCATTCTAGCTTTCTCTTCTTTAATTGAGTTTTTGATTCTTTGTTAGACAATCTTGGGTTAGCAGAAAGTTTCTGATTATACTTTTTTTATTTTGTTCTTTACAAACGCAATTGTTATGTCTATTCAAAATACAATACTAAATGCTTATACTAACTAATTATATGTTTATGAATTGTTTGTAATGGCTGCCAATACTCTTTCTGATTGTGATCAAATATTTTCAGAGTTTACAGAGGACATCATCCATGAAATTTTGTCTCGTGTAACTTTGAAACAAAGGCCAAATGTTTCTCTTGTTTCCAAAAAATGGTGTCAAATGATAGAATCATTAGACGACGATCTCAGTTTAGTGCAAACAAAATCTGAAAAGATAACTTGTGGATACTGTGGCTTCTCTCATATATACCCTAATGAATCTTGTGTATGCTCCGACACAGATCTCTATCATGTCGATCCACTTATTAAACTGTCTTCAGACAAGATCAGTTTCAAAGAGTTATATTTGTCCATACCACCTAATTTTAGATATTGTGCGTCTCTCGGATTTTTAGATTCCAGATTTTTAACCATTCTCCATATAAATGGAAATTGCAACATGAATCTTATTCGAGAATTTAATGTAATGCCTTCTTTGAAAGAGTTGTATTTTCATTCTGTTTGCATTTTTTCGTGCACCTTCTCTAGTTTTGCACCCAAATGTCCTCTCCTCGTTGAGTGAACTTTGATAAATTGTGACAACCTTGTTGAGTTCACAGTCCCCCATCTCAATTATCTAGAAAAGGTTCATGTCAGTAGTAGCAAAAAAATTAAAAAACTTGAAGTAAAAGCTCAAAATCTCCTCGAGTTTCACTTGTGTTGTCCAACCTTTACCAAACTTGATTTGTTCGCGTCTACTAAACTACAAGTCCTCCATATAGATTCTATAAATGTTCCCGACTCGTTTCCTCGTGATTTTTTTTTCAACATTCCCATTTCTAAAATCCTTATGTCTTGTATTATGTGGAGGATTGAAAAAAATCAAGATTGTGAGTCCTCAATTGGAGTGTTTGACATTGAATAACACCACTGACTTGCGCGAAGCATTTATAGCTACTCCTAATTTACAATTGTTCAATGTTCTATATAGCTTTAACTTCCAAACTCCGCGTCCCATGATGGGATCAAGGCAAATGGAAATTGAGATGGATGCTTGTGCAACCAATAACTTGCTTGAGTTGAGAACTTTCGCTGAAAATTTGGGTGAAAATATCACGTTGTCCTTAGAAACTAACACAGCTCGAGCAAAGGTATGTACTTGCATCTTTAGTATTTTCCAACAATTTGAGAGCAAATTATTTTCCTATTCAATTTCCTTTCATGTTGTAAATTATTTTTCCTTCTCTATGAAGGAAGAAGTAACATTTCAAAGCAGCCTTCAACCAGTTTGTATCAAGCGCATAAATTTGGTGATACAATATTCATTCAACCCGAGATATGAATCATTTCTTGCTTAATTTTTTGCTTACTTCCATCCGCGGAGCTTGGTGGTGACAGTGAATTCAGATGCCCGAAAACATGACTTTATACGGGTATTATTATGCAATATTATAATGAGAGTATATAATTTCCCATATTCACTTCTCTTTCTGTACACTTTTGTTATGAATTTGTAGGTCCTAATGAATGAGCTGGAAGGTTGGAACAAAGACGGTACCAAACGTCACAAACGTAGTGAGTACATGTCTTGGCACAAAGCATTGAAAAGCTTTACAATCCTTGGATCAACTGCATTTGCACTACATGAAAGGGAATCCCGATGTGTTAATCCCACACTATGTGCAGGGTTAGGGGAAGGGTCGAGCCAGAAGGGGCTATTACTAGACTTACCCAACATTTCTACCATTACAAGACATGAAAGGGAAGCCCGATGTGATAATCCCACACTATGTGCAGGGTTAGGGGAAGGGTCGAGCCAGAAGAGGCTATTACTAGACTTACCCAACATTTCTACAATTACAAGACAAGAAAGGGAAGCCCGATGTGATAATCCCACACTATGTGCAGGGTTAGGGGAAGGGTCGAGTCAGAAGGGGCTATTACTAGACTTACCCAACATTTCTACATTTACAATACAAGAAAGGGAAGCTCGGCACGATAAGCTCCTGATCTGTGCAGGGTCTGAGGAAGGAAGGGAACAATAGTGCTTATTTTCCATAGTCTTACCCAGCCTTTCTACAGTTACAAGAGAAGGTGCTCATCAGATTAAATTGGAGTTTGAGTGGTAATCATCTCACAACAAACATTTGTTTAGTGATTTATATATATATCTGAATTAATGAATAAGGTTGTAACATTAATGCAGGCATAACTGAATGGGAATCGCAATTATGCAAGACTAGTTCTATGTTGGTGCCGTACAATATTGGTGTCTAACTTATAAACGGAGCCAAATTTATTAGTTTTTTTTTAATGTATTGTACTTTAGTATGGCAATATTAGTTATGAAATTAATCATCCCTATTGTATTTTTGTAAAATTTATCGATGTTTCATTGGATCTGTATGATTTAGTCCTCCTTGAATATTTGATCCATGAAAGTGGTTTTTTTCCTTACTATATATGTGAAATCTAAGTGATGGATTTTTACTGCCGCTTTTGATTAAAAGAGAGATTTGTCCACAATAAGTTTATTAATAGGGTTGACACATATTGAACTTACAGTCTATCATCTCGACACTCCATTTTTTTGGAATTTCACAAGATGTGTTATTTTTATTGTTAAACGGAGGGGTAAATACTAGCAGTATGATACTAGGGTGTGTTCAAAACTCAAAGTTAAATTTTCATTTTATCCTTACATTAAAACAATTATAACAAAGTGCTATACAAATATAATTAAATAGTATATAGTAAAAAAATTGCTCTGTCAAATGTAATAATATTGAATTACATATCCTTCAAGAAGTTGTCTTCTTCATTATATATATCAAATTTAAACAAAAACGTAGGACTCAAATAGTAATTACTATAATGAGGTTTACATTAATTAACAGTTTTCCATTGCAATTTAAAAGAAAGATTTTAGAGGATTTGTATTGAATAATTTAATAAATTACTCATTTAATTCTGTACACGAATCAAATTTATATTAATAATCAATTTTTCTTTTGCTGTAAAAATCAAGAGTATTTGAAAGAGTAATCCAGAAAATAAATTTAATATGGACTAAATTCATTGAACTAGTTTAATGCAAATTTATTTTATATATCTCACAATGCTCATCCTAGCTACTGGTATAAAATGCCTAGCATGGTCTTCATGTAAATGATAAGCGGAGGATGAGAGATACTAATCATGCAGCAAATTAATCTTGCTAATCATTTTTTATGTGCAGTAATTTTCTTTTGTTTTTATCTGTTCCTCCTTGTCTAGCCTAAGTATTTTATAAGTCCTTTTTTATATTTTGATATACTTGGTTATGATTTTGTTTTTCTATTGGAATATCTTGTGTCCTACATGAAGAAATTAGTGATGTACAATTCATGTTCTACTATATTTCTTAGTTATTGATGAAACTCATAATGAAAGATTAATCAATTAATTTGATATGCTTATTTGGTTCTCGATTGAGTATAAATATATTTTCGAGATTATTATTTATGAGTAGAGAGACGAATAACTAAATGAGAAAAATCAAATATGGTTATTTGAGGTTTTATTTTTATTTAACTTTTTGTTTATATGTATAATCTATTGAACTTATTAGTCTATTATTTATGTGCTGAAATATTCATTTCTCAAATCGATCATATATCTAGAATAAGTCATTGTGAAAAGTTTGTGTTTCTCAATTTATATTAGGTATGCATTTATATTAATTATTCAAAGAAAAAATTTATGGAAAAAAAAAGAATCATGTTAATAGTATTATTCTTTTCTCTTCATAACTCATATGAACCGTAATTCTCCAAGGTTAAAAAGAAGATGTAAATGTGTATAATAATAAAAATAATTGACATGATAATTATCGTGTGTTTCGCAATATATCAAGTGTTTAATCATTTGCATATGTAGCAAACTGATGAGGTCTTTCAGAACTTATAAATTGTATGCATCAAACATCTATCTACTGTTATGAGAAGCTATTTATTATTAATTAAGGTGATATATATGCATGTACTTTGACTAGTTATATTATATTAAGAGAGCTACAAATTAGCCCGCCATTTCATTGTTATCAATGAAACACTCCGCTTCTTTCTTTGCAAGCAATTTTCTGCAGTCTCAAGGTTAAATTCCACGGATAACATAACGACGCTAATTAGCATGTACCACAGAGCAATTTCAGGCCATGTAACTTTATTTATCGGAAGCATATCAAGTCTATTTTTTAAAGAGTAGCTAAAGTGTCGGGATCTTTGATACACCAGGAAGTTATTGTATAATTTCTTGCATAAATTAAAGTCATCTAGTCCAAATGCTCACAGGTCTCGACAATTTAGCTACTCGTACGAAAACTAGACTTGATATGCTACCGTTAATGAAGTTACATAGTCTTAATGCTCACAAGTACATGTTAGCAATGAGTCTGCAGAAATTGCTTGCAACAAAAACAGTCGAGTGTTACATTGCTTACAAGGTGATAGTGGACCGATTTTTACATCTCTTAGAGTTGATGAAATGTTAAGATCAATTCATACTAATTTCTTTGTGATGGCTCATTGTTCTTTTCCTGATTTGATGAGTCAAAATTGGAGAATGAGCGCTTAAAAAATGCTAACATAAACGGATTACATTATATTCTCGAATAACATTGACGTTGCAATTGCCTTTTAAAATTTCAGGAGACGTACAATAACTAAAATTAGTTTGTATATATGAACAAATAAAGCTCTTTGAAACTGATTGTTGTCTGCAGCTAGTTTATTAATGGATCAACGTGGTAGAGATCTGTGTCGGGGCACACACAGGATGCGTGAGGGTATAAATGAGAGGAGGCAGTATCAACACGATATCTTTGCATAATGTGTTTGCACTAAATTGAGATTGCCGTCCAACGATTTTATTATTTTCTGAGTTTCCACAGGACATCATCCAGAAGATCCTGTCTTGTGTTAGTCTGAAACACAGACAAACTGTTTCTCTTGTTTCCAGAGTATGGCGTCAATAATAAAATCCTTGGACGACAATCTCAATTTAGTCCAAACACGTTCTGAAAATATAACGTGTGGATACTGCGGCTGCTCTCACTTGTACCCTCACGCATCCTGTGTATGCTACGACACAGATCTCTACCATGTCGATCCATTTATTAAACTTGCTGCGGACAACAGCAGTTTCAAAGAACTCTATTTGTTCATACCACCTAATTTTAGGTATTGTGCCACTATAACAAAAACAACTTTTAGCGGTATTAAATATAGACACTAATAAAGAGTGCTAAAGTCTTTAACGGCATTAGTTAAGTGACATTAGAACCAATGTCGCTAAAGGCTTTAATGACATATACAAATAGTGCCAATTGCCGCTAAAAATACATCTTTAGCGACAATTAAGAATTAAATGCCGCTAATGGTAATTTTTATTGTAGTGTGCATCTCCTAAAATTTTAGATTCCAGATTTTCAACCGTTCTCCATATAAAAGGAAATTGCAACACGAATGTTATTCGAGAATTTAATGTAATGCCTTCATTGAAAGAGTTATATTTTCATTTTGTTTGCATCTTTTCGCGTACCTTCTCCAATTTATACCCAAATATCCTTACCTTGTTGAGTTAACTTTGATAAATTGTGACAACCTTATTGACTTCACAGTCCCCCATCTCAATTATCTCGAAAAGTTTCATGTTAATACTCGCAAATTTTAAAAAAAAACTCAAGTAAAAGCTCAAAATCTCGTCGAGTTTCACTTTGTAATTTGAAGGCTTTGTCTTGAGTTAAATGAAGTTGAATTGAAACCTTGTGAGACAAGTTGTGATTTTCTCCTCCATTGAACAAGCTTAGAGGGTTTCCACATAAGCCTCTCGTACGTGTTTGTTTTACTTTGAATTATTTAATTCTTGCACTTTTATTCTATCAAGAGACCAGATTCAATGACTATTAGTCCATATACGTTCTATCAATATATATTCTCTCTTTCGATCAGAAGAGGAAGTAAAAATCCATCAATTAAATTTTTGTTCATCATTAATGAATATAGTAAGATACCAATTTAAGCAAGAATCAGCAATTTCATGACTCAATTATTCAAGGAGGACTAATTTGATGAGCGCCTTGTCTTGTAATTGTAGAAAGGTTGGCTGAAACTCGCGCCCAGGCATAGGAAGCCCCGGTGTCATATTCCATTTGTCTCCGTCCCAATGCCACTTTCACAATGTTGAACATACATTCGTTATAATCTTGAGGGTCCATGAATAACCTGATGAAAGACCTCCCATTGTTGAGAACTAAAAAAAAAAGGGCATTTCCTTTGTGTGAGTGAGCGAGGGAAAATATTTGATATTTGAAAAATTAAAGCAGATCTCTAGAATTTTGTAGAGTGAGGTACAAAAATATCTAAGATATTTAAATTGGAAAATTTTCTAGAATTCTGTATAAAAATATCATATATATTTAATAAGTAGAACGTTCTAGAATTTTGTACAAAAAATATCTTAGATATTTTTACTTCAGAAAAGAAAGATAAGAAGAGTCTCAGTCCTCAGTTTCTAGAATCATCTTTACATAATTATAAATAGTGGTTTTAGCCATCTGTAAACAACTCAAATCAAACAGTCTTCTTCTAAAAAAAGGTTTTTTAATCCGAAAATACTCTATCTCCATTCTAGCTTTCTCTTCTTCAATTGAGTTTTTGAATTTTTGTTAGACAATCTTGGGTTAGCAGAAAGTTTCTGATTATACTTTTTTTATGTTGTTCTTTACAAACACAATTGTTATGTCTATTCAAAATACAATACTAAATGCTTATACTAACTAATTATATGTTTATGAATTGTTTGTAATGGCTGCCAATACTCTTTCTGAGCATAAACAGGACGCATAAACAGGACGCATGACGATACAATTGAGAGGTTGTAACCGTTATGACTATAAAAAAAAATACTTAAATATTTTTATTAATTAATATTAGTCTGGATTTGGAAATAAACATATCTTCTTGCTTCTATAGTGCTAATATTTTTGCACCTTCAATCAACAACAACAATAACATATCTAGTAAAATCCACAAAGTGGGGTCTGGAGATGATAGAGTATATGCCGATCTTGTTCCTATCTCGTGAAAATAGAAAAACTATTTCTGAAAGACTCTCGGTTCAAGTGAATTAAAAAGAAAGGAGTAAAGAAAAGGGGGAAAAAAGGAAAAATTACTTGGAATGATACATTTAATAAATAATTACTAATTCTTAGCGATACATTTTATTTATTACCATTTATAGCAACACTATATTAAATCTGCAATATATATTAAAAGTGAATTATGTATGCAATTTATAACTATTTTAAAAAATATATTATGCTTGTTTTTGTAAGAAATTGACACATTGTAATATAAGTGTATTAAAATGTGTGATAAATATATTGATCATCAACAAAAAATGTATTATATGTGAATAATTAATTGTTCTTTGTAATGTATATTAAAACTGCATTATAAATATATTAGAAGTGATCAAATGAAAAAAAAATATTATTGCTCAAAATGATAAATATTTTATTAATATAGTATATTTACGTAAGTTTTTTTTTTAAAAAAAAATGACTTTAAAGAAAACATGATAACTAATTGGGAAGGATTACAAATCATACAAGTGAAGAACAATAACATCAAGAAAATAGTGCAATCATAATAAACAAAAAGTGGTAATAGATAACAAAAGCAAGAATACCACATGAATAAAATCATTTACCTTATTAAAAAAAATAGCTCATGAAATGTTAGATGTTTCTGCCAAATTAGCATGTTCTTAATTAATACACCATTATAATCAATTACTACTTTCATAAACATTTGAAAAGTTTGGTTAGATATTTGCCTCACAAAATAGAAGTTCATCTGCATATTTAAAATTAATGACATTATTGAGATTTTGATAAGTTCAAATTATGATTCGTAATTTTTTATTAGAACAAAAATAACTTTTAGCGATAAGAAATATATACATTAATAAAGAGTGTTATAAAGTTTTTATCAGCATTAGTTAATTATTAAAGGAGTCATTGTCGCTATAGGCTTTAGAACTAAATTCTGTTACTCCGATCCCTCTGTCCCAATTATATGACAAGTTATATGTTTTGAGAGTCAAATAAATTAAAATTTGCGCATGGAATCTTCAATTTTTTTTGAAATAAAATTTATATATTTGTAAACTATTTAAAAAGTACTATGAGTCACAATAATTGATAATTCGAAAGGTTTAAACGATCTATGAAAATTTTACAGTTAAAGATAAACTTGTTTGACTTTTAAAATCCAGAATGTGACATATAAAATGACTTGAAGATAATAATTAATATATACATACATACATACATATATATATATATATATATATATATATATATATATATATATATTGCTATAAAAAACAGAATACTTTGATTACAAAACATGTGTAACAAAGATTGTGCTTCATCTAGTTATTTTAAGTTGTCATCTAGTTATTCTTTTTCACGAAATTTTCTCTCCATATATTCACACCATATATGTTATTTTTTTAAATTGTCATCTAGTTATTGTTGCTCAAGAAACTTTGTCACCATATACTCACACCATATATGTGAGTATTTTAAGTTGTAGTTATTCTTGCTATTATTTTAAGTTGTCATTTAGTCATTCTTGAATTTCTAAATATTAAACAAACTTTGACCTGATTCCAGACGAAACTGAGATTGTCTGTATATGAAATACTACAACTGTCCAAAAACCTACAACACTTGTTGTGGTTGGTGACTTGGTGCACGTTTCCCACAGCACAACAGGACCTCAGCCAATGGAATTGCTTTGTGTGTTTGTGTCTATCCTACAATAAGTCTATTCTCCATTGTCACAAACAAGTTTTTCACAAAAGCAAAAGCCTCTCTCAATGGAATATTGCTCAAGAACATCTGGAGGACCTGATAGAGTTATCGTTGTTCTTAGTTGTTCCTAGAGTTAATATTTAAGAGGTTGATCTTGTAAGATTTATTCCTAAGTTATAAAGGAAGTAGATTAATTTTCATATAGAACACGGCAAAATTCAGCTAGAGTTAGTTATGTTGGGTTCTTGAAGTCTAAATCAACTAGAGATAGTTGGTTTAGTAGGCAAGTAAGGGGGAGGGGATTAAGAGTTTGATTCCTAGCTTACTAGAGATTTGTAATTTGAAGGCTTTGTCTTGAGTTAAATGAAGTTGAATTGAAACCTTGTGAGACAGGTTGTGATTTTCTCCTCCATAGAATAAGCTTAGGGGCGTTTCCACATAAGCCTCTCGTACGTGTTTGTTTTACTTTGAATTATTTAATTCTTGCACTTCTATTCTATCAAGGGACCAGATTCAGTGACTATTAGTCCATATACGTTCTATCAATATATATTCTCTCTTTCGATCAGAAGAGGAAGTAAAATTCCATCAATTGAATTTTTGTTCATCATTAATGAATATAGTAAGATACCAATTTAAGCAAGAATCAGCAATTTCATGACTCAATTATTCAAGGAGGACTAATTTGATGAGCGCCTTGTCTTGTAATTGTAGAAAGGTTGGCTGAAAATCTCGCACAGGCATAGGAAGCCCTGGTGTCATATTCCATTTGTCTCCGTCCCAATGCCACTTTCACGATGTTGAACATACATTTGTTATAATCTTGAAGGGTCCATGAATAACCTGATGAAAGACCTCCCATTGTTGAGAACTAAAAAAAAAAAAGGGCATTTCCTTTGTGTGAGTGAGGGAGGGGAAATATTTGATATTTGAAAAATTAAAGTAGATCTCTAGAATTTTGTATAGTAGAATATTCTAGAATTTTGTAGAGTGAGGTACAAAAATATCTAAGATATTTAAATTGGAAAATTTTCTAGAATTCTGTATAAAAATATCATAGATATTTAATTAGTAGAACGTTCTAGAGTTCTGTACAAAAAATATCTTAGATATTTTTACTTCAGAAAAGAAAGATAAGAAGAGTCTCAGTCCTCAGTTCTAGAATCATCTCAACATAATTATAAATAGGGGTCTTAGCCATCTGTAAACAACTCAAATCAAACAGTCTTCTTCTCAAAAAAAGTTTTTTTAATCCAAAAATACTCTATCTCCATTCTAGCTTTCTCTTCTTTAATTGAGTTTTTGATTCTTTGTTAGACAATCTTGGGTTAGCAGAAAGTTTCTGATTATACTTTTTTTATTTTGTTCTTTACAAACGCAATTGTTATGTCTATTCAAAATACAATACTAAATGCTTATACTAACTAATTATATGTTTATGAATTGTTTGTAATGGCTGCCAATACTCTTTCAGATTGTGATCAAATATTTTCAGAGTTTACAGAGGACATCATCCATGAAATTTTGTCTCGTGTAACTTTGAAACAAAGGCCAAATGTTTCTCTTGTTTCCAAAAAATGGTGTCAAATGATAGAATCATTAGACGACGATCTCAGTTTAGTGCAAACAAAATCTGAAAAGATAACTTGTGGATACTGTGGCTTCTCTCATATATACCCTAATGAATCTTGTGTATGCTCCGACACAGATCTCTATCATGTCGATCCACTTATTAAACTTGCTTTAGACAAAATCAGTTTCAAAGAGTTATATTTGTCCATACCACCTAATTTTAGATATTGTGCGTCTCTCGGATTTTTAGATTCCAGATTTTTAACCGTTCTCCATATAAATGGAAATTGCAACATGAATCTTATTCGAGAATTTAATGTAATGCCTTCTTTGAAAGAGTTGTATTTTCATTCTGTTTGCATTTTTTCGCGCACCTTCTCTAGTTTTGCACCCAAATGTCCTCTCCTCGTTGAGTTAACTTTGATAAATTGTGACAACCTTGTTGAGTTCACAGTCCCCCATCTCAATTATCTAGAAAAGGTTCATGTCAATAGTAGCAAAAAAATTAAAAAACTTGAAGTAAAAGCTCAAAATCTCCTCGAGTTTCACTTGTGTTGTCCAACCTTTACCAAACTTGATTTGTTCGCGTCTACTAAACTACAAGTCCTCCATATAGATTCTATAAATGTTCCCGACTCGTTTCCTCGTGATTTTTTCTCAACATTCCCATTTCTAAAATCCTTATGTCTTGTATTATGTGGAGGATTGAAAAAAATCAAGATTGTGAGTCCTCAATTGGAGTGTTTGACATTGAATAACACCACTGACTTGCGCGAAGCATTTATAGCTACTCCTAATTTACAATTGTTCAATGTTCTATATAGCTTTAACTTCCAAACTCCACGTCCCATGATGGGATCAAGGCAAATGGAAATTGAGATGGATGCTTGTGCAACCAATAACTTGCGTGAGTTGAGAACTTTCGCTGAAAATTTGGGTGAAAATATCACGTTGTCCTTAGAAACTAACACAGCTCGAGCAAAGGTATGTACTTGCATCTTTAGTATTTTCCAACAATTTGAGAGCAAATTATTTTCCTATTCAATTTCCTTTCATGTTGTAAATTATTTTTCCTTCTCTATGAAGGAAGAAGTAACATTTCAAAGCAGCCTTCAACCAGTTTGTATCAAGCGCATAAATTTGGTGATACAATATTCATTCAAACCGAGATATGAATCATTTCTTGCTGAATTTTTTGCTTACTTCCATCCGCGGAGCTTGGTGGTGACAGTGAATTCAGATGCCCGAAAACATGACTTTATACGGGTATTATTATGCAATATTATAATGAGAGTATATAATTTCCCATCTTCACTTCTCTTTCTGTACACTTTTGTTATGAATTTGTAGGTCCTAATGAATGAGCTGGAAGGTTGGAACAAAGACGGTACCAAACGTTACAAACGTAGTGAGTACATGTCTTGGCACAGAGCATTGAAAAGCTTTACAATCCTTGGATCAACTGCATTTGCACTACAAGAAAGGGAATCCCGATGTGATAATCCCACACTATGTGCATGGTTAGGTGAAGGGTCGAGCCAGAAGGGGCTATTACTAGACTTACCCAACATTTCTACAATTACAAGACAAGAAAGGGAAGCTCGGCACGATAAGCTCCCGATCTGTGCAGGGTCTGAGGAAGGAAGGGAACAACAGTGCTTATTGTCCATAGTCTTACCCAACCTTTCTTTAGTTACAAGAGAAGGCGCTCATCAGATTAACTTGGAGTTTGAGTGGTAATCATCTCATAACAAACATTTGTTTAGTTATTTTTATATATATCTGAATTAAGGAATAAGGTTGTAACATTAATGCAGGCATAACTGAATCGGAATCGCAACTATGCAAGACTAGTTCTATGTTGGTGCCGTACAATATTGGTGTTTATAAACGGAGCCAAATTTATTAGTTTTTTTTTAATGTATTGTACTTTAGTATGGCAATATTAGTTATGAAATTAATCATCCCTATTGTATTTTTGTAAAATTTATCGATGTTTCATCGGATCTGTATGATTTAGTCCTCCTTGAATATTTGATCCATGAAAGTGGTTTTTCTTTCTTACTATATATGTGAAATCTAAGTGATGGATTTTTACTGCCGCTTTTGATTAAAAGAGAGATTTGTCCACAATAAGTTTATTAATAGGGTTGACACATATTGAACTTACAGTCTATCATCTCGACACTCCATTTTTTTGGAATTTCACAAGATGTGTTATTTTTATTGTTAAACGGAGGGGTAAATATTAGCAGTATGATACTAGGGTGTGTTCAAAACTCAAAGTTGAATTTTCATTTTATCCTTACATTAAAACAATTATAACAAAGTGCTATACAAATATAATTAAATGGTATATAGTAAAAAAATTGCTCTGTCAAATGTAATAATATTGAATTACATATCCTTCAAGAAGTTGTCTTCTTCATTATATATATCAAATTTAAAGAAAAACGTAGGACTCAAATAGTAATTTCTATAATGAGGTTTACACTAATTAACAGTTTTCCATTGCAATTTAAAAGAAAGATTTTAGAGGATTTGTATTGAATAATTTAATAAATTACTCATTTAATTCTGTACATGAATCAAATTTATATTAATAATCAATTTTTCTTTTGCTGTAAAAATCAAGAGTATTTGAAAGAGTAATCCAGAAAATAAATTTAATATGGAATAAATTCATTGAACTAATTTAATGCAAATTTATTTTATATATCTCGCAATGCTCATCCTAGCTACTGGTATAAAGGTCTTCATGTAAATGATAAGCGGAGGATAAGTGATACTAATCATGCAACAAATTAATCTTGCTAATCATTTTTTATGTGCAGTAATTTTCTTTTGTTTTTATCTGTTCCTCCTTGTCTAGCCTAAGTATTTTATAAGTCCTTTTTTATATTTTGATATACTTGGTTATGATTTTGTTTTTCTATTGGAATATCTTGTGTCCTACGTGAAGAAATTAGTGATGTACAATATTTCTTAGTTATTGATGAAACTCATAATGAAAGATTAATCAATTAATTTGATATGCTTATTTGATTCTCGATAGACTGTCCTAATTTAATATAAATATATTTTTGAGATTATTATTTATTAAGTAGAGAGACGAATAACTGATTGAGAAAAATCAAATATGGTTATTTGAGGTTTTATTTTTATTCAACTTTTTGTTTATATGTATAATCTATTGAAAACATTCATTTTCTCAAATGGATCATGTATCTAAAATAAGTCATTGTGAAAAGTTTGTCTTTCTCAATTTATATTAGATATGCAAAGAGAAATTTTATGGAAAGAAAAAGAATCATGTTAATAGTATTATTTTTTTCTCTTCAGAACTCATGTGTACCATACTTCTCTGAGGTTAAAAAGAAGATGATAATTATCGTGTGTTTCGCAATATATCAAGTGCTTATATCATTTGCATATGTAGCAAACTGGTGAGGTCTTTCAGAACTTATAAATTGTATGCATCAAACATCTATCTACTGTTATGAGAAGCTATTTATTATTAATTAACGTGATATATACGCATGTAATTTGACTAGTTTTATTAAGAGAGCTACAAATTAGCCCACCATTTCATTGTTATCAATGAAACACTCTGCTGCTTTCTTTGCAAGCAATTTCTGCAGTCTCAAGGATAAATTCCATGGATAACGTAACGACGCTAATTAGCATGTACCACAGAGTAATTTCAGGCCATGTAACTTCATTTATCGGAAGCATATCAAGTCTATTTTGTAAAGAGTAGCTAAAGTGTCGGGATCTTTGATACACCAGGAAGTCGTTGTATAACTTCTTGCATAAATTAAAGTCATCTAGTCCATATGCTCACAGGTCTCGACAATTTAGCTACTCTTACGAAAACTTGACTTGATATGCTACCGTTAATGAAGTTACATAGTCTTAATGCTCACAAGTTCATGTTAGCAATGAGTCTGCAGAAATTGCTTGCAACGAAAACAGTAGTGTTACATTGCTTACAAGGTGATGGTGGACCGATTTTTACATCTCTTAGAGGTGATGAAATGTTAAGATCAATTCATACTAATTTCTTTGTGATGGCTCATTGTTCTTTTCCTGATTTGATGAGTCAAAATTGGAGAACGAGCGCGAAAAAAGATGCTAACATAAACGGATTACATTATATTCTCGAATAACATTCACGTTGCAATTTCCTTTTAAAATTTCAGGAGATCGTACAATAACTAAAATTAGGTTGTATGTATGAACAAATAAAGCTCTTTGAAACTGATTGTTGTCTGCAGCTAGTTTATTAATGGATCAACGTGGTAGAGATCTATGTCGGAGCACACACAGGATGCGTGAGGGTATAAATGAGAGGAGGCAGTATCAACACGATATCTTTGCATAATGTGTTTGCACTAAATTGAGATTGCTGTCCAAGGATTTTATTATTTTCCGAGTTTCCACAGGACATCATCCAGAAGATCCTGTCTTGTGTTAGTCTGAAACACAGACAAACTGTTTCTCTTGTTTCCAGAGTATGGCGTCAAATAATTGTGCCACCCAAATGTCCTCTCCTCATTGAGTTAACTTTGATAAATTGTGACAACCTTGTTGAGTTCACAGTCCCCCATCTCAATTATCTAGAAAAGGTTCATGTCAATAGTCGCAAAAAAATTAAAAAACTTGAAGTAAAAGCTCAAAATCTCCTCGAGATTCACTTGTGTTGTCCAACCTTTACCAAACTTATTAGGATTTTTTTAATGTATTGTACTTTAGTACATACCTTTACTCCAGTTGTGTTAAGTTTTCAAGGTCCAAATTTTCAGCAAAAGTTCTCAATTCAAGCAAGTTATACTCAATTTCTATTTGCCTTGATCCCATTATGGGACGCGGGGTTTTGAACTTAATGCTATATATTACGTTGAATTTATATAAATTAGGAATAGCTATGAATGCTTCACGCAAGTCAATGATGTTATTCAATGTCAAAACTCCAATTGAGGACTCACAATCTTGTTTTTTTTTCAACCCTCTACATAATACAAGACATAAGGATTTTAGAAATGGGAATGTTGAACAAATGTCATGAGAAAACGAGTAAGGAACATATGTACAATCTATATGGAGGAGTTGTAGATTAGTAGACGCGAAATTCACTAGAAAATTTTGAGATTTTACAACAATTTTTGTAATTTTTTTGCGAGTATTGACTTGAATCTTTTCGAGATAATTCAGATAGGGGACTGTGGATTCTTTAAGGTTGTCACGATTTATCAAAGTTAAGAGAACAAGGAGAGGACGGTTGGGTATAAAATTGGTGAAGGTACGCGAAAGAATGCAAACAGAATGAAAATAAAACTCTTTCAATGAAGGCATTACATTAAATTGTCAAACAAGATTCATGTCGCAATTTCATTTTATATGAAGAACGATTAAAAACCAATCTAAAATTCCGGGAGACGCACAATACCTAAAATTAGGTGATATGGACAAATATAGCTCATTGAAACTGATGTTATCTGAAGCAAGTTTAATAAATGGATCGACATGATAGCGATTAGTGTCTAAACAGGACGCATGACGATACAATTGAGAGGTTGTAACCGTTATGACCATAAAAAAAATACTTAAATATTTTTATTAATAAATATTAGTCTGGATTTGGAAATAAACATATCTTCTTGCTTCTATACTGCTAATATTTTTGCACCTTCAATCAACAACAACAATAACATATCTAGTAAAATCCACAAAGTGGGGTCTGGAGATGATAGAGTATATGCCGATCTTGTTCCTATCTCGTGAAAATAGAAAAACTATTTCAGAAAGACTCTCGGTTCAAGTGAATTAAAAAGAAAGAAGTAAAGAAAAGGGGAAAAAAAGGAAAAATTACTTGGAATGATACATTTAATAAATAATTACTAATTCTTAGCGATACATTTTATTTATTACCATTTATAGCAACACTATATTAAATCTGCAATATATATTAAAAGTGAATTATGTATGCAATTTATAACTATTTTAAAAAATATATTATGCTTGTTTTTGTAAGAAATTGACACATTGTAATATAAGTGTATTAAAATGTGTGATAAATATATTGATCATCAACAAAAAATGTATTATATGTGAATAATTAATTGTTCTTTGTAATGTATATTAAAACTGCATTATAAATATATTAGAAGTGATCAAATGAAAAAAAAATATTATTGCTCAAAATGATAAATATTTTATTAATATAGTATATTTACGTAAGTTTTTTTTTTAAAAAAAAATGACTTTAAAGAAAACATGATAACTAATTGGGAAGGATTACAAATCATACAAGTGAAGAACAATAACATCAAGAAAATAGTGCAATCATAATAAACAAAAAGTGGTAATAGATAACAAAAGCAAGAATACCACATGAATAAAATCATTTACCTTATTAAAAAAAATAGCTCATGAAATGTTAGATGTTTCTGCCAAATTAGCATGTTCTTAATTAATACACCATTATAATCAATTACTACTTTCATAAACATTTGAAAAGTTTGGTTAGATATTTGCCTCACAAAATAGAAGTTCATCTGCATATTTAAAATTAATGACATTATTGAGATTTTGATAAGTTCAAATTATGATTCGTAATTTTTTATTAGAACAAAAATAACTTTTAGCGATAAGAAATATATACATTAATAAAGAGTGTTATAAAGTTTTTATCAGCATTAGTTAATTATTAAAGGAGTCATTGTCGCTATAGGCTTTAGAACTAAATTCTGTTACTCCGATCCCTCTGTCCCAATTATATGACAAGTTATATGTTTTGAGAGTCAAATAAATTAAAATTTGCGCATGGAATCTTCAATTTTTTTTTGAAATAAAATTTATATATTTGTAAACTATTTAAAAAGTACTATAAGTCACAATAATTGATAATTCGAAAGGTTTAAACGATCTATGAAAATTTTACAGTTAAAGATAAACTTGTTTGACTTTTAAAATCCAGAATGTGACATATAAAATGACTTGAAGATAATAATTAATATATACATACATATATATATATATATATATATATATATATATATATTGCTATAAAAGACATAATACATTGATTACAAAACATGTGTAACAAAGATTGTGCTTCATCTAGTTATTTTAAGTTGTCATCTAGTTATTCTTTTTCACGAAATTTTCTCTCCATATATTCACACCATATATGTTATTTTTTTAAATTGTCATCTAGTTATTGTTGCTCAAGAAACTTTGTCACCATATACTCACACCATATATGTGAGTATTTTAAGTTGTAGTTATTCTTGCTATTATTTTAAGTTGTCATTTAGTCATTCTTGAATTTCTAAATATTAAACAAACTTTGACCTGATTCCAGACGAAACTGAGATTGTCTGTATATGAAATACTACAACTGTCCAAAAACCTACAACACTTGTTGTGGTTGGTGACTTGGTGCACGTTTCCCACAGCATAACAGGACCTCAGCCAATGGAATTGCTTTGTGTGTTTGTGTCTATCCTACAATAAGTCTATTCTCCATTGTCACAAACAAGTTTTTCACAAAAGCAAAAGCCTCTCTCAATGGAATATTGCTCAAGAACATCTGGAGGACCTGATAGAGTTATCGTTGTTCTTAGTTTTTCCTAGAGTTAATATTTAAGAGGTTGATCTTGTAAGATTTATTCCTAAGTTATAAAGGAAGTAGATTAATTTTCATATAGAACACGGCAAAATTCAGCTAGAGTTAGTTATGTTGGGTTCTTGAAGTCTAAATCAACTAGAGATAGTTGGTTTAGTAGGCAAGTAAGGGGGAGGGGATTAAGAGTTTGATTCCTAGCTTACTAGAGATTTGTAATTTGAAGGCTTTGTCTTGAGTTAAATGAAGTTGAATTGAAACCTTGTGAGACAGGTTGTGATTTTCTCCTCCATTGAATAAGCTCAGGGGCGTTTCCACATAAGCCTCTCGTACGTGTTTGTTTTACTTTGAATTATTTAATTCTTGCACTTTTATTCTATCAAGGGACCAGATTCAGTGACTATTAGTCCATATACGTTCTATCAATATATATTCTCTCTTTCGATCAGAAGAGGAAGTAAAATTCCATCAATTGAATTTTTGTTCATCATTAATGAATATAGTAAGACACCAATTTAAGCAAGAATCAGCAATTTCATGACTCAATTGTTCAAGGAGGACTAATTTGATGAGCGCCTTGTCTTGTAATTGTAGAAAGGTTGGCTGAAAATCTCGCACAGGCATAGGAAGCCCCGGTGTCATATTCCATTTGTCTCCGTCCCAATGCCACTTTCACGATGTTGAACATACATTTGTTATAATCTTGAAGGGTCCATGAATAACCTGATGAAAGACCTCCCATTGTTGAGAACTAAAAAAAAAAGGGCATTTCCTTTGTGTGAGTGAGCGAGGGGAGATATTTGATATTTGAAAAATTAAAGTAGATCTCTAGAATTTTATATAGTAGAATATTCTAGAATTTTGTAGAGTGAGGTACAAAAATATCTAAGATATTTAAATTGGAAAATTTTCTAGAATTCTGTATAAAAATATCATAGATATTTAATCAGTAGAACGTTCTAGAGTTCTGTACAAAAAATATCTTAGATATTTTTACTTCAGAAAAGAAAGATAAGAAGAGTCTCAGTCCTCAGTTTCTAGAATCATCTCAACATAATTATAAATAGGGGTCATAGCCATCTGTAAACAACTCAAATCAAACAGTCTTCTTCTCAAAAAAAGTTTTTTTAATCCAAAAATACTCTATCTCCATTCTAGCTTTCTCTTCTTTAATTGAGTTTTTGATTCTTTGTTAGACAATCTTGGGTTAGCAGAAAGTTTCTGATTATACTTTTTTTATTTTGTTCTTTACAAACGCAATTGTTATGTCTATTCAAAATACAATACTAAATGCTTATACTAACTAATTATATGTTTATGAATTGTTTGTAATGGCTGCCAATACTCTTTCTGATTGTGATCAAATATTTTCAGAGTTTACAGAGGACATCATCCATGAATTTTTTTGTGCGTGTAACTTTGAAACAAAGGCTAAATATTTGTCTTGTTTCCAAAAAAATGGTGTCAAATGATAGAATCATTAGACGACGATCTCAGTTTAGTACAAACAAAATCTGAAAAGATAACTTGTGGATACTGTGGCTTCTCTCATATATACCCTTATGAATCTTGTGTATGCTCCGACACAGATCTCTATCATGTCGATCCACTTATTAAACTTGCTTCAGACAAAATCAGTTTCAAAGAGTTATATTTGTCCATACCACCTAATTTTAGGTATTGTGCGTCTCTCGGAATTTTAGATTCCAGATTTTTAACCGTTCTCCATATAAAAGGAAATTGCAACGTGAATCTTATTCGAGAATTTAATGTAATGCCTTCGTTGAAAGAGTTGAATTTTCATTCTGTTTGCATTTTTTCGCGCACCTTCTCTAGTTTTGCACCCAAATGACCTCTCCTCGTTGAGTTAACTTTGATAAATTGTGACAACCTTGTTGAGTTCACAGTCCCCCATCTCAATTATCTAGAAAAGGTTCATGTCAATAGTAGCAAAAAAATTAAAAAACTTGAAGTAAAAGCTCAAAATCTCCTCGAGTTTCACTTGTGTTGTCCAACCTTTACCAAACTTGATTTGTTCGCGTCTACTAAACTACAAGTCCTCCATATAGATTCTATAAATGTTCCCGACTCGTTTCCTCGTGATTTTTTCTCAACATTCCCATTTCTAAAATCCTTAATGTCTTATATTATGTGGAGGATTGAAAAAAATCAAGATTGTGAGTCCTCAATTGGAGTGTTTGACATTGAATAACACCACTGACTTGCGCGAAGCATTTATAGCTACTCCTAATTTTCAATTGTTCAACGTTCTATATAGCTTTAACTTCCAAACTCCGCATCCCATGATGGGATCAAGGCAAATGGAAATTGAGATGGATGCTTGTGCAACCAATAAATTGCTTGAGTTGAGAACTTTCGCTGAAAATTTGGGTGAAAATTTCACGTTGTCCTTAGAAACTAACACAGCTCGAGCAAAGGTATGTACTTACATCTTTAGTATTTCCCAACAATTTGAGAGCAAATTATTTTCCTATTCAATTTCCTTTCATGTTGTAAATTATTTTTCCTTCTCAATGAAGGAAGAAGTAACATTTCAAAGCAGCCTTCAACCACTTTGTATCAAGCGCATAAATTTGGTGATACAATATTCATTCAAACCGAGATATGAATCATTTCTTGCTGAATTTTTTGCTTACTTCCATCCGCGGAGCTTGGTGGTGACAGTGAATTCAGATGCCCGAAAACATGACTTTATACGGGTATTATTATGCAATATTATAATGAGAGTATATAATTTCCAATCTTCACTTCTCTTTCTGTACACTTTTGTTATGAATTTGTAGGTCCTAATGAATGAGCTGGAAGGTTGGAACAAAGACGGTACCAAACGCCACAAACGTAGTGAGTACATGTCTTGGCACAAAGCATTGAAAAGCTTTACGATCCTTTTGGATCAACTGCATTTGCACTACATGAAAGGGAATCCCGATGTGTTAATCCCACACTATGTGCAGGGTTAGGGGAAGGGTCGAGCCAGAAGGGGCTATTACTAGACTTACCCAACATTTCTACCATTACAAGACATGAAAGGGAAGCCCGATGTGATAATCCCACACTATGTGCAGGGTTAGGGGAAGGGTCGAGCCAGAAGAGGCTATTACTAGACTTACCCAACATTTCTACAATTACAAGACAAGAAAGGGAAGCCCGATGTGATAATCCCACACTATGTGCAGGGTTAGGGGAAGGGTCGAGTCAGAAGGGGCTATTACTAGACTTACCCAACATTTCTACATTTACAATACAAGAAAGGGAAGCTCGGCACGATAAGCTCCTGATCTGTGCAGGGTCTGAGGAAGGAAGGGAACAATAGTGCTTATTTTCCATAGTCTTACCCAGCCTTTCTACAGTTACAAGAGAAGGTGCTCATCAGATTAAATTGGAGTTTGAGTGGTAATCATCTCACAACAAACATTTGTTTAGTGATTTATATATATATCTGAATTAATGAATAAGGTTGTAACATTAATGCAGGCATAACTGAATGGGAATCGCAATTATGCAAGACTAGTTCTATGTTGGTGCCGTACAATATTGGTGTCCAACTTATAAACGGAGCCAAATTTATTAGTTTTTTTTTAATGTATTGTACTTTAGTATGGCAATATTTGTTATGAAATTAATCATCCCTATTGTATTTTTGTAAAATTTATCGATGTTTCATCGGATCTGTATGATTTAGTCCTCCTTGAATATTTGATCCATGAAAGTGGTTTTTTTCCTTACTATATATGTGAAATCTAAGTGATGGATTTTTTCTGCCGCTTTTGATTAAAAGAGAGATTTGTCCACAATAAGTTTATTAATAGGGTTGACACATATTGAACTTACAGTCTATCATCTCGACACTCCATTTTTTTGGAATTTCACAAGATGTGTTATTTTTATTGTTAAACGGAGGGGTAAATATTAGCAGTATGATACTAGGGTGTGTTCAAAACTCAAAGTTAAATTTTCATTTTATCCTTACATTAAAACAATTATAACAAAGTGCTATACAAATATAATTAAATAGTATATAGTAAAAAAATTGCTCTGTCAAATGTAATAATATTGAATTACATATCCTTCAAGAAGTTGTCTTCTTCATTATATATATCAAATTTAAACAAAAACGTAGGACTCAAATAGTAATTACTATAATGAGGTTTACATTAATTAACAGTTTTCCATTGCAATTTAAAAGAAAGATTTTAGAGGATTTGTATTGAATAATTTAATAAATTACTCATTTAATTCTGTACACGAATCAAATTTATATTAATAATCAATTTTTCTTTTGCTGTAAAAATCAAGAGTATTTGAAAGAGTAATCCAGAAAATAAATTTAATATGGACTAAATTCATTGAACTAGTTTAATGCAAATTTATTTTATATATCTCACAATGCTCATCCTAGCTACTGGTATAAAATGCCTAGCATGGTCTTCATGTAAATGATAAGCGGAGGATGAGAGATACTAATCATGCAACAAATTAATCTTGCTAATCATTTTTTATGTGCAGTAATTTTCTTTTGTTTTTATCTGTTCCTCCTTGTCTAGCCTAAGTATTTTATAAGTCCTTTTTTATATTTTGATATACTTGGTTATGATTTTGTTTTTCTATTGGAATATCTTGTGTCCTACATGAAGAAATTAGTGATGTACAATTCATGTTCTACTATATTTCTTAGTTATTGATGAAACTCATAATGAAAGATTAATCAATTAATTTGATATGCTTATTTGGTTCTCGATTGAGTATAAATATATTTTTGAGATTATTATTTATGAGTAGAGAGACGAATAACTAAATGATAAAAATCAAATATGGTTATTTGAGGTTTTATTTTTATTTAACTTTTTGTTTATATGTATAATCTATTGAACTTATTAGTCTATTATTTATGTGCTGAAATATTCATTTCTCAAATCGATCATATATCTAGAATAAGTCATTGTGAAAAGTTTGTGTTTCTCAATTTATATTCGGTATGCATTTATATTAATTATTCAAAGAAAAAATTTATGGAAAAAAAAAGAATCATGTTAATAGTATTATTCTTTTCTCTTCATAACTCATATGAACCGTAATTCTCCAAGGTTAAAAAGAAGATGTAAATGTGTATAATAATAAAAATAATTGACATGATAATTATCGTGTGTTTCGCAATATATCAAGTGCTTATATCATTTGCATATGTAGCAAACTGATGAGGTCTTTCAGAACTTATAAATTGTATGCATCAAACATCTATCTACTGTTATGAGAAGCTATTTATTATTAATTAAGGTGATATATATGCATGTACTTTGACTAGTTATATTATATTAAGAGAGCTACAAATTAGCCCGCCATTTCATTGTTATCAATGAAACACTCCGCTTCTTTCTTTGCAAGCAATTTTCTGCAGTCTCAAGGTTAAATTCCACGGATAACATAACGACGCTAATTAGCATGTACCACAGAGCAATTTCAGGCCATGTAACTTCATTTATCGGAAGCATATCAAGTCTATTTTTTAAAGAGTAGCTAAAGTGTCGGGATCTTTGATACACCAGGAAGTTATTGTATAATTTCTTGCATAAATTAAAGTCATCTAGTCCAAATGCTCACAGGTCTCGACAATTTAGCTACTCGTACGAAAACTAGACTTGATATGCTACCGTTAATGAAGTTACATAGTCTTAATGCTCACAAGTACATGTTAGCAATGAGTCTGCAGAAATTGCTTGCAACAAAAACAGTCGAGTGTTACATTGCTTACAAGGTGATAGTGGACCGATTTTTACATCTCTTAGAGTTGATGAAATGTTAAGATCAATTCATACTAATTTCTTTGTGATGGCTCATTGTTCTTTTCCTGATTTGATGAGTCAAAATTGGAGAATGAGCGCTTAAAAAAATGCTAACATAAACGGATTACATTATATTCTCGAATAACATTGACGTTGCAATTGCCTTTTAAAATTTCAGGAGACGTACAATAACTAAAATTAGTTTGTATATATGAACAAATAAAGCTCTTTGAAACTGATTGTTGTCTGCAGCTAGTTTATTAATGGATCAACGTGGTAGAGATCTGTGTCGGGGCACACACAGGATGCGTGAGGGTATAAATGAGAGGAGGCAGTATCAACACGATATCTTTGCATAATGCGTTTGCACTAAATTGAGATTGCCGTCCAACGATTTTATTATTTTCTGAGTTTCCACAGGACATCATCCAGAAGATCCTGTCTTGTGTTAGTCTGAAACACAGACAAACTGTTTCTCTTGTTTCCAGAGTATGGCGTCAATAATAAAATCCTTGGACGACAATCTCAATTTAGTCCAAACACGTTCTGAAAATATAACGTGTGGATACTGCGGCTGCTCTCACTTGTACCCTCACGCATCCTGTGTATGCTACGACACAGATCTCTACCATGTCGATCCATTTATTAAACTTGCTGCGGACAACAGCAGTTTCAAAGAACTCTATTTGTTCATACCACCTAATTTTAGGTATTGTGCCACTATAACAAAAACAACTTTTAGCGGTATTAAATATAGACACTAATAAAGAGTGCTAAAGTCTTTAACGGCATTAGTTAAGTGACATTAGAACCAATGTCGCTAAAGGCTTTAATGACATATACAAATAGTGCCAATTGCCGCTAAAAATACATCTTTAGCGACAATTAAGAATTAAATGCCGCTAATGGTAATTTTTATTGTAGTGTGCATCTCCTAAAATTTTAGATTCCAGATTTTCAACCGTTCTCCATATAAAAGGAAATTGCAACACGAATGTTATTCGAGAATTTAATGTAATGCCTTCATTGAAAGAGTTATATTTTCATTTTGTTTGCATCTTTTCGCGTACCTTCTCCAATTTATACCCAAATATCCTTACCTTGTTGAGTTAACTTTGATAAATTGTGACAACCTTATTGACTTCACAGTCCCCCATCTCAATTATCTCGAAAAGTTTCATGTTAATACTCGCAAATTTTAAAAAAAAACTCAAGTAAAAGCTCAAAATCTCGTCGAGTTTCACTTTGTAATTTGAAGGCTTTGTCTTGAGTTAAATGAAGTTGAATTGAAACCTTGTGAGACAAGTTGTGATTTTCTCCTCCATTGAACAAGCTTAGAGGGTTTCCACATAAGCCTCTCGTACGTGTTTGTTTTACTTTGAATTATTTAATTCTTGCACTTTTATTCTATCAAGAGACCAGATTCAATGACTATTAGTCCATATACGTTCTATCAATATATATTCTCTCTTTCGATCAGAAGAGGAAGTAAAAATCCATCAATTAAATTTTTGTTCATCATTAATGAATATAGTAAGATACCAATTTAAGCAAGAATCAGCAATTTCATGACTCAATTATTCAAGGAGGACTAATTTGATGAGCGCCTTGTCTTGTAATTGTAGAAAGGTTGGCTGAAACTCGCGCCCAGGCATAGGAAGCCCCGGTGTCATATTCCATTTGTCTCCGTCCCAATGCCACTTTCACAATGTTGAACATACATTCGTTATAATCTTGAGGGTCCATGAATAACCTGATGAAAGACCTCCCATTGTTGAGAACTAAAAAAAAAAAGGGCATTTCCTTTGTGTGAGTGAGCGAGGGAAAATATTTGATATTTGAAAAATTAAAGCAGATCTCTAGAATTTTGTAGAGTGAGGTACAAAAATATCTAAGATATTTAAATTGGAAAATTTTCTAGAATTCTGTATAAAAATATCATATATATTTAATCAGTAGAACGTTCTAGAATTTTGTACAAAAAATATCTTAGATATTTTTACTTCAGAAAAGAAAGATAAGAAGAGTCTCAGTCCTCAGTTTCTAGAATCATCTTTACATAATTATAAATAGTGGTTTTAGCCATCTGTAAACAACTCAAATCAAACAGTCTTCTTCTAAAAAAAGGTTTTTTAATTCGAAAATACTCTATCTCCATTCTAGCTTTCTCTTCTTCAATTGAGTTTTTGAATTTTTGTTAGACAATCTTGGGTTAGCAGAAAGTTTCTGATTATACTTTTTTTATGTTGTTCTTTACAAACACAATTGTTATGTCTATATATTTATGAATTGTTTGTAAATGGCTGCCAATACTCTTTTTGATTGTGATCAAATATTTTCAGAGTTTACAGAGGACATCATCCATGAAATTTTGTCTCGTGTAACTTTGAAACAAAGGCCAAATGTTTCTCTTGTTTCCAAAAAATGGCGTCAAATGATAAAATCATTAGACGAGATCTTAGTTTAGTGCAAACAAAAAATCTGAAAAGATTACTTGTGGATACAGGCTTCTCTCATATATACCCTTATGAATCTTGTGTATGCTCCGACACAGATCTCTATCATGTCGATCCACTTATTAAACTTGCTTCAGACAAAATCAGTTTCAAAGAGTTTATTTGTCCATACCACCTAATTTTAGGTATTGTGCGTCTCTCGGATTTTTAGATTCCAGATCTTTAACCGTTCTCCATATAAAAGGAAATTGCAACATGAATCGTATTCGAGAATTTAATGTAAACCTTCATTGAAAGAGTTGTATTTTCATTCTGTTTGCATTTTTTCGCGCACCTTCTCCAGTTTTGCACCCAAATGTCCTCTCCTCGTTGAGTTAACTTTGATAAATTGTGACAACCTTGTTGAGTTCACAGTCCCCCATCTCAATTATCTAGAAAAGGTTCATGTCAATAGTCGCAAAAAAATTAAAAAACTTGAAGTAAAAGCTCAAAATCTCCTCGAGATTCACTTGTGTTGTCCAACCTTTACCAAACTTATTAGGGTTTTTTTAATGTATTGTACTTTAGTACATACCTTTACTCCAGTTGTGTTAAGTTTTCAAGGTCCAAATTTTCAGCAAAAGTTCTCAATTCAAGCAAGTTATACTCAATTTCCATTTGCCTTGATCCCATTATGGGACGCGGGGTTTTGAACTTAAAGCTATATATTACGTTGAATTTATATAAATTAGGAATAGCTATGAATGCTTCACGCAAGTCAATGATGTTATTCAATGTCAAAACTCCAATTGAGGACTCACAATCTTGATTTTTTTTCAACCCTCTACATAATACAAGACATAAGGATTTTAGAAATGGGAATGTTGAATAAATGTCATGAGAAAACGAGTAAGGAACATATGTACAATCTATATGGAGGAGTTGTAGATTAGTAGACGCGAAATTCACTAGAAAATTTTGAGCTTTTACAACAATTTTTGTAATTTTTTTGCGAGTATTGACTTGAATCTTTTCGAGATAATTCAGATGGGGGATTGTGGATTCGTTAAGGTTGTCACAATTTATCAAAGTTAAGAGAACAAGGAGAGGACGGTTGGGTATAAAATTGGTGAAGGTACGCGAAAGAATGCAAACAGAATGAAAATACAACTCTTTCAATGAAGGCATTACATTAAATTGTCAAACATGATTCATGTCGCAATTTTATTTTATATGAAGAACGATTAAAAACCTAGAATCTAAAATTCCGGGAGACGCACAATACCTAAAATTAGGTGATATGGACAAATATAGCTCTTTGAAACTGATGTTATCTGAAGCAAGTTTAATAAATGGATCGACATGATAGCGATTAGTGTCTAAACAGGACACATGACGATACAATTGAGAGGTTGTAACCGTTATGACTATTAAAAAAATGCTTAAATATTTTTATTAATTAATATTAGTCTGGATTTGGAAATAAACATATCTTCTTGCTTCTATACTGCTAATATTTTTGCACTTTCGATCAACAACAACAATAACATATCTAGTAAAATCCACAAAGTGGGGTTTGGAGAGGATATAGTATATGCCGATCTTGTTCCTATCTCGTGAAAATAGAAAAACTATTTCAGAAAGACTCTCGGTTCAAGTGAAACAAAAAGAAAGGAGTAATAAAAAGGGAAAAAAAAGGAAAATTTACTTGGAATGATACATCTAATAAGGAATTACTAATTCTTAGCGATACTTTTTATTTATTACCATTTATAGCAACACTATGTTAAATATGCAATGTATATTAAAAGTGAATTATGTATGCAATTTATAACTATTTTAAAAAGTATATTATGCTTGTTTTTGTAAGAAATTGACACATTGTATCATAAGTATATTAAAACGTGTGATAAATATATTGATCAACAACAAAAAAATGTATTATATATGAATAATTAATTGTTCTTTGTAATGTGTATTAAAACTGTATTATAAATGTATTAGAACCGATCAAATAAAAAAATATTACTGCTTAAATTTGACACCATTTTAGTCCAATAATAAAATCCTTGGACGACAATCTCATTTTAGTCCAAACACGTTCTGAAAATATAACGTGTGGATACTGCAGCTGCTCTCACTTGTACTCTCATGCATCCTGTGTATGCTCCGGCACAGATCTCTACCATGTCAATCCATTTATTAAACTTGCTGCGGATAACATCAGTTTCAAAGAGCTCTATTTGTTCATACCACCTAATTTTAGGTATTGTGCATCTCCCAAAATATTAAATTTTAGATTTTTAACGGTTCCCCATATAAAAGGAAATTGTTACATGAATGTTATGCAGAATTTAATGTATACCTTCATTGAAAGAGTTATGTTTTCATTCTGTTTGCATTTTTTCGCGTACCTTCTCCAATTTTATACCCATATATCCTTACCTTTTTGAGTTAACTTTGATAAATTGTGACAACCTTATTGACTTCACAGTCCCCCATCTCAATTATCTCGAAAAGCTTCATGTCAATACTCGCAAAAAAATTTGAAAAACTTAAGTAAAAGCTCAAAATCTCGTCGAGTTTCACTTGTGTAATTCAGCCTTCACCAAAATTGATATGTCCGCTTCTATATATTATTTTTCATTGATTATGAAGGAAGTAACATTTCAAAGCAACCTTGAACCACTTTGTATCAAGCGCATAAATTTGGTAATACAATGTTCATTGAAACCAAGATATGAATCATTTCTTGCTCAATTTTTAGCTTACTTGTATGGACATAAGGAATCAAGGATTCTAGGATTTTTCAGGCAAGGCACCAAACATGTTCTACTTTCAACTTCTATCTGTCATTAGTAATCTCAACTCGATTTTCAGGCAAGGTACCAAACATGTTCTACCTTCAACTTCTATCTGTCGTTAGTGATCTCAATTCAATTTTCTTATCCAATTATACTTGACTACATTCTACAACTAGCTGAAACATTCAAGACTTGCTTTGTGATGGTACAACACCGAACGGTCACTTTGCAAGGTTGAAAACATGCAAAACTTGCTTTGTGTAGTATCTTTGGTTTGTTGTGTGTAGGGATGGAAATGGGACGGGGCAGGGCGGGGTAGGGTGGGGCGGGTTTTGTCTCCATCCGCAAAATTTCAATCTACCCCGCCCTGCCCCACATAAGCACATTCACAACTTATGTGGATTTATGAAAAACAGAAAAGTGACTTTGCAAATTTAACATGGTATAGTAAATATGAGGAGTTCAATAAAAGCACTCAACTTTGATATTTATATCAATTAAATTACTTAACCAAATTTATTCTTAAAAGAATTTAACATCGATGATTCAACCCCATTCATTACTCCTCCTTCTGTGGAATCCATTAGTCGTGGAAGTCTATGCACATCTTTTGCTAACTCTTTCTTATCTTCCTCAAATTGATCGATACTACCTATAGACAATCTACTCAATACTAAAGACTTTTGTGATCGGTGAACACATTCACATGAACACCATAAAGACAATGACACCATATTTTTAAAGAAAATACTATGCCAGCCAACTCTTGATCATGGGTCGAGTAATTTCGCTTGTGAATTTTAAGCTTTCTGGAGTCATAATCTATAATGGTTTTAACGGACGTTTATGAAAATTTTTGGCAAAAATCACATGGAAATTTCGAATCAACGAAAATCCATTGACTATAGCACATGAAAATTGAAAAAATAAGGGGTTTACCTACTCTAGGCTCGTTTGACCTTGAAAATGTGTCGATTTTCCCATTGATACCAATTGGATCCAAATCTAAGTTCTTAACGGACGTTCATAAGAAATTTTACAAAATCAAGTCAGAGTTCCAGATCACCAAAAATCCAAGGACTATAGCACACGAAAATTGACAAAATAGGGGTTTACCTGCTCGATGGCTCATTTGTCATTGAAAATGGGCTGGTTTTCCAATGGACACCAACTGGATTTATGTATAAGGTCTTAACAAACATCCATGAAAAAAATTTCGTAAAAAAAATCTAGAATACAGGATTTCAAATAATTATGGACTATAGCACACGAAAATTGGCAAAATAAGGATTTTACCTGCTTTGGCTCGAATGTCCTTGAAAATGGGTTGGTTTGCCAGTCGGGACCAACTGGCTCCATTGCTAAGGTCTTAATGCATATCCATGAAAAAGTTTTACAAAATATAATTCAAAATTCTGGAAAACAAAAAAATTCATGGACTATAACACATGAAAATCGGTAAAATTGAGGTTTACCTGCTCTTGGTCTCATTCGACCTTGAAAATGGGTTGGTTTGCCCGTAGAGACCAAATTGCTCCATTTCTAAGGTCTTTACAAATGTCCACAACAAATTTCGACAAAAAATGATATGAAATTTTAGATCACCAAAAATTCATGGACTATAGCACACAAAAATCGGCAAAATGGGGGTTTACCTATTATAGGGCTCGTTTGACCTTGAGAATAGGTTGGTTTGCCCGAAGGACCAACTGAATCCATTTCTAAGGTTTTAACGGACATCAATGAAAAAATTTGGGGAAAAAATCCAGAATTTCATATCACAAAAAATCAATGGACTATAACACACGAAATCGGTAAAAATTGGGGTTTACCTGCTCTGGTGCATGTTTGACCTTGAAAATGAGCCGATTTACCCATAGAGACAACTTGTTTCCAATTCTAAGGTCTTATCAAATGTCCTTGAAAAAATTTGACAAAAAAATCAGAATTCTGAATCACTAAAAATTCATGGACTATAGCACACGAAAATCGACAAAATGGGATTTACCTGCTCTAAGGATTGTTTGACTTTAAAAATGAGCCAGTTTTCCCATGGGGACCAACTGGATCCATTTTTGAGGCTTTAACGTACGTTCATAAAAAAATTCAGCAAAGACAAATCCAATATTCTAAATCACCAAAAATCCACGAACTATTGCACACGAAAATTGATAAAATAGGGGTTTACCTCTGGGGATCGCTTGACTTTGAAATGAGCTAGTTTGCCCATAGGGACCAACTGGTTCCATTGTTAATGTTTTAATGGACATCTATGAAAATTTTGGTAAAAAAATATGGAATTTCGGATCACCAAGAATCCATATATTATAGCGTATGAAAATATGCAAAATAGGGGGTTTACTTACTTATGGACTCGTTTGACCATGAATATTGACCGGTTTGCCCGTGGGGACCAACTTTCTCCGTTCCTAAATTCTTAACGGACGTCCACAATAAATTCTGGCAAAAAATAATCTGGAATTCTAGATCACCAAAAATTCATGGATTATAGCACACAAAAATCGATAAAATGAGGGTTTACCTGCTCTAGGCTCGTTTGACCTTTAAAATGGACCGGTTGGCTTGTGGAGACAACCTAGCTCCATTTTTACGGTCTTAACGGACTTCTATGAAAAATTAGCAAAAAAAATATGGAATTACAAATTACCAAAAATTCATAGATTGCACACAAAAATTGCTAAAATAAAGGGTTACCTGCTTTGGGCTCGTTTCAATTTCAAAATGGAACGGTGCGACCAACTATCTTCATTACTATGGTCTTAACGAACGTCTATAAAAAGTTTTGGCAAAAAAAATCTAATATTAAGGACCACCAAAACTTCATGGATTATCGCACATGAAAATCGGTAAATAGGGATTTACCTACTCTAAGGCTCCTTTGACCTAGTATTTTCCGTTGTTTGTTAATCATTTATTTTTTTAAACAACATGCATATACTTTTTTATATGTAATCTCAAATATTTATAAAAATTCACGTACTTAACTATTACATACAAGCACAAAAATTAGTGCACAAGTAAAAATAAAATAAAATATAATGTAAAGTAAAAATTAGTGCAAATGTTACACTGAATTTTATTGTAGTTTAATTCGTATTTAATGTTTTTATATATAGATTTTTTAATATATAGTTCAAGATATATAATGTATGTATATTTTTAACACAGCCATTCTTTCTTTTCTATTTTTTTTATGATTTAGTTTTTTTATACATATGAAACATTTTGTCTATTACAAGTTGACTTCTAACAAAATGTAATTCAATTAATATGATAATATTATTGTCAATATATTTTAATGTGATGTCTCTTATTATGGATGTCATGTCTTCATTTACTTTTCTTTCTTTTCCGGTTGAACTTATAATTTTTTCTATAAATGTGATGTTACACACCTAGATATTTTGTAATTATTTTCTTTATACGTATCTTTTTTTATAGCCAATTTTGTTTTTGATTATTAAAACTTACATTTCGTAATTAAAATATATTAATTCCTCTTATATAATAAAAGATTTATCTTCATAAAGCTTTTAGAATATCAAACCTCCAATATCTAATATAAGATTTTCATCCTATATTTTGTGAATAGTTATATTCTTATGTCAAATTACATACAAAAGGACTTATCTTTTAACTTAACAATGAATATATGTACGCTCCACTATGATATATTCACTAATATAAATTTGTTTTTCTAATGGCAATTAGGGGACAAACGCGCAATGCACGTTCCGTGGACTAGTATTACTAACAGTTGAAAGAATCTATGTTAAAAATTGAATTACGAAAATACCTCTTACCTATTAATTTATTTTCTTAGAATCATTTTAGAAAATTATTTTTCCATTTAAAATGAACTTCACAACTACACCTCCTCATTTCCCTAACTTATCATCATATTATCATAAATAAATAATAAATAATAAGAAAAATATCTAAAGTGGGGAACTCCAAAATTTAAAGTTGAACTGTCCTATACTACTTAAATAAGTTATAAAATATTTTATTAATTAAATACTAAATAGTAATCATAAATTAATTTGTCATTTTCCTTCACATAAAAAAAGAGAGAACTAAAACTTTTATTCAATTAGTAAATAGTGACATGACTGATAAGGATGAAACTGAAATTTTAAAGGTTTGATCAACAACTTCCCATATCTGACGTAGCTAATATTTTAATAAATGCTAGTGCTAGTGTTTTGTGTGAGCGGTGCCTTGATCCCAGAAGAGATATTGATAGGCCGTCTAGTGGACATCATGAACGTTGTGGAAGTAGCATTGGAGATAGAGACAAATGAAATAAGACACCTATGCCTAGGAGATTTAGGTGGCTTACTCCATTTATTTCCATCTCCAATGGTATTTCCACGACATTCGCAATGTCGACTAGATGGGCTATCAATATCTCCCTTTAGGACTAGGCACGATTCACACGAAATACTAGTGTTAGCATTGATCAAAACATCAACTATATAGGAAAAGGCAAGCTGTTAATTTGAAACCTTTGAAACTTCAGATTCATCCTCATCAATCGTGTCACTTTTACTATCATGTGATGAATTTCTCAAAACATCATGAGCTTCCAAAGAAGCACCAGTCTAGAAAAGAAGAATGTGAAAACTTTTTTATTAGAGTGAGAGAGGGGAAATATTGACATTTGTGAGTGAAAATAAGCTTAACAAGAGTGGGTATTTATACTAGTTTAGAGAGATCAACACATTTGAAGTTTTTCCAAATATGTTGAACTAGTGATTAATTTTCCTTTTATGTTTATCTTAATCATGTACAATTATTATTCTTCTTATTTAGGATCACTTTTAAAATTAAACCAAAGGATATGATAAGTAAAGTTATAAATGTAATTATTCCTATAATAATGTAATTAAGAAATTTACTATTATGAAAAAATCAAACATTTGTTAAACAAATCAAACATTTGTCCATGTAATCTTGAAGTCAATTTAAGTATCTAATATGTAGACAACCTCTTACTTTGCGAACAACTTTTACTTAGACACTCATATTACAATTTATTTCAATTAAGTGTCTGAACGCATTATAAAGTATTTTTATAAGACACTTCCAATTCAAATTTAGAAAAAAGTTCTTACTTTTCATTCTAAGAACAATCTCCACATGTAGTAAATGACTAAACACTTTCAATTCATTTAGATACAAACGAAATTATTCATTTCTTTAGTTTAAAAAAGGAATTCACTCTAAAGTCTAGTTTTCTTCTATAGTATATGGCATGGATAAGGACGATGTCAATGTTCTTCTTTGTGATAAGTTTGATTCTGATACATTTTGTGATGGCCGCCAATGGGGCGGGGCGGGACGAGTTTTGTCTCCACCCTCAAAATTTCAATCTACCCTGCCCGACCCCACATAAGCACTTTCACAACTTGTGTGGATTTAAGAAAAAAAAACAGAGAAAGTAACTTCGTCTTTCTCTGATGTTTGTATGTGTGTATTCATTTTTGGAAATTTAACATGGTATAGTAAGTATGTCGAGTTCAATAAAATCACTCAACTTAAATATTTGTATCAATTAAATCACTTAACTAAATTTATTATTAAAAGAGTCTAACATGATATAAATTATGTCAGGTAAACATACAATACCCTTGCAAATGAATAAAATAAAAAACTATTAAATAGTTTTTACGAGAAAATTTAATTAGTGACTTTTATGATAAAACTGTATATTTAAAACTTACAATGTATCATAACAAATGTTTTCCTACCAAAAAGGTGAAAAAAAATAATTTGGAAATGAAATACTTGTAAGGAATAAAACTTTTTGTGTCACGATTCGAGACTACCCCTGGTCGTAATACGATGCGCTTAAGATTCATAAGTGATCCCAAACTTTTAGATGAGATAGTCACACCTCAACAGAAGGATATAAAATCTTCCTGAGTAGAACACTAGGTTGCTAATGGAAACCACCCCCGAAACCATGGTTCAAATTTAGCTAAAGCCCTTTCGGAGTAAACCTTTCCACCGTATATTCTCTGCTTCCCCAAACACCTTCAGATCTCCGCTGGCATGAAATTGCATATCCAATGATATCTATTGCTTGTAACAAGGGAAGCTATTGCCCTCTGCTCCAGTGTAAGCCATTTTTGTAGACTCAAGTCTAAATTCTACAGATAACGTAATATTGCTAATTATCATGTACCTTAGAGCAATTTCAGGCCATGTAACTTCATGAATGGGAAGCATGTCAAACCTAGTTTTTTTAAGAGTAGCTAAATTGTCAGGATCTTTGAGTACGGAGGAAGCTGTTGTAAAATTTCTTTCTCAAACCCCTTCACAAGAAATTTTTTACTTGGAGTTGTGAAATAATCTTGGAAAATTGAGAAGGTGACCTAAGTAAGAGAACTTGCACAACCAACCAACTCCACTCAGTCGACTCTTGTTCATCCATTTAATATACATCATGTCATGAGTAGAGCAGAATATGATTACTTTTTTTTTCTTATAAGCATCAATGCAAAAGAGTCAGGGAAATATTTTCCCACCCAGATGATGGTGTTCTCCCTTCCTCAATGTACAAACTGCCCTATACTAGAGGAACACTAGGTTGCAAATGGAAACCACCCCGAAATCGGGATTCAAATCCAGATAAATCCCTTTCGGAATAAACCTTTTCATCGTGTATTCTTTACTTCACTAAACACCTTCAAATCTCCACTAGCATGAGATGCATATATGAGCCAAAGGGAATAAACCTGCCTGATCCTATAGAATCAATTTGTACAAAATGGGGAAGTGGTCCCTTTTTGTTTGGCTCATATTCACATGTTTATGTTCAGTCATCTGGCAGTGATTATGACATACTTACAGAAAATCTTGGAGGTGGGTTGTTTTTTTCCTAGATAGGCTAATATTCAACAATATGCAGCCACCATGCATGGAGACTATTTGAGTGGCATAAGAGAAACTTCTCACATTTCCCAATTTATAAAAGCGAGAAAAATATTCAAAGGAAAATTGTATCAAAGTATGTTGGACAAAGAAATAATAATAGGAAGAATTGTTCAAAATCCAGATCTAGCATTTGCGAAGTTCTTATTTGTATTTGATCCCCTCACTTGTGATTCTAAATCTTTAGGACTCAGTGAGAGTTACTTTTGGAAAACCCTGAATTTAATACATAAAAGGTAGATAATATACCAAGAAGTTGTTGTAAATTTCTTGCTCTAACCACTTCATTAGCAACCTAGTGTTCCACTCAAAAATGTAGTTTTGTTGAGGTGTGTGGACATCTTATTTCGTTTTTAATCCTTTTAAAGATTCATTAGCAACCTTTTTAAAAAATAAAATGTTGAGGCATATTCCTTCTGTATTAAATTCATGGTTAGATTCTCCAAAAGTAACATTCATGAGCCCTAAAGATTTAGAATCACAAGTGAGGGGATCAAATACAGATAACAACTTCCCAAATGCTAAATCTAGATTTTTGAACAACTCTTCCAATACATCATTGCTTGGTCCAACATTCTTTCATACAGTTTTCCTTGGATTGTTTTCCCTCGCTTTCATGGATTGGGAAATGTGAGAAGTTTCTCTTAAGCCACTCATATAGGCTCCAGGAGGCTAGATGTTTTCGAACTGTAACCTCTCAAACAGAAAACAACCGACCTCCATGATTTTATGCGAGTATGTCATAATCATTGCTAGATGACTGAATACAAACATGTGAATATGAGCCAAATGAAAAGGGATCACTTCGCCATTTTATGCATATAGATTGTATAGGATCAGAAATGCTTATTCCCTTTGGCATATATATGCAATTTCATGTCAGTGGAGATCAGAAGGTGTTCGGGGAAGCAAAGAATACACGGTAGAAAGGTTTACTCTGAAAGGGATTTAGCTGGATACCAGCCTAGGTTTCGGGGGTTGGTTTCCATTATAGCAACCTAGTGTTCCACTCAGAAAGTGAATGGGATAGTATAGGGAAGTTCGTGCATTGAGGAAAGGAGATCATCATCATCTGGGTGGGTAAATATGGTTTACCTGCATTGACGCTTATAAGAAAAAAGGTGTAATCCTATTTTGCTCTACTCATGACATGATGTATATAAAATGGATGAACAAGAGTCGACCCAGTGGAGTTGGTTAATTGTCCAAGTTCTCTTACTTAGGTGCCGCTCCCAATTTTCCAAGATTATTTCACAACAATTCCAAGTAATAAGTTTCTTGTGAAAGGGTTAGAGCAAGAAATTATACAACAGCTTCCTGCGTGCTCAAAAAGTCCATCTATACATAGAATGTTCGAGAAAAAGTAAGAAAAAAAAATTTTAACTGCATAAGTGAGATCTAGGAGACCATCTCTAACTTTAGCAACTTCACTATTTAAACTGTTGACATTAATTTGAACACTCTAGAATCATACTGCTCATCTTTTTGCATCTCTGATCAACGACAACAACAATAACATATCAACTGAAATCCCTAGTTGTATAGAGATTATGATATATTTAATTTGCTGAGAACCATATTTTGGGGTAGGTTCTATTCCTTTTCTAAACTAAAGAAATGAATTGCCTTCACCCATATCATTTCAGTTTGTATCTAAATTATAAAATAGGAAATGTTGAAATTAACAATAGTAAATTTATTATTTATATTTTATTCACTAAATAAAAAAATACTATGAAGATGAACAGTAAATAGATGATATACTCGAGCATCTTTTGTTATTCTTCATTTGCAATTTCTCATTCTTTTCTTCTCATTTAAAAAGTGTGTAATTTTTTTCCTATGGTAACATCAATCTTAGTAAATTGAATCTTAAAAAGCAAATTTTAATTTTAATTCTGAAAGTGTTTTTACATAATAGTGGAGAATGACTCTTCATATTCAACTTTTAATTTTAAAAATTATGGGTGGAGTAATAATTAACATTCAATAATTAGGTGGAAGAATGTATCACATCCTCATAAATAATATGTCTAAGGCAAAAGTAGACAGTCTAATTTGGACAATTTCTACTTAACTACTTATGGGCCCAGCCAATAATATGGCCATAGTAGTTTCACAATTTTTCAATCATAGTTAAAATTTTATATCAACAATAAATAGATTTTCATCATAAGTATATTTCTACTAAGGTAGAATACTCTATCGAAAGACAAATAAGCATATCAAGTTAACTGATTAATCTATTCATCAATAATTGAGAAATATAGTAGAACATAAATTGTATATCACTAATTTCTTCATGTAGGATACACGATATTCAAATAAAAGAAAGTCATAAAAAATATATCAAATATAAAAAAAAGGACATAAAAAATAATTAGATTGGACAAGAAGGAGAAGATAAAAACAAAAGAAATTTACTGCACAAACAAATTGATGAGCAAGATTAATTTTTTGCATGATAATATTTCATTTTCCACTTATCATTTACATGAAGACCATGCTAGGTATTTTATAGTAGTAGCTAGGATAAACTTTGAGTAAATAAAATTAATGTGCATTAAAGTAGTTCAATGATTTTAGTCCATGTCAAAGTTATTTAATAGGAAAATTCTTCAAATACTCTTGATTTTTACAGCAAAAAAGAAATTGATTATTAATGTGAATTTGATTCATGTACTGATTTAAATGAATTATTTATTAAATTGTTCAATACAAATATTTTAAAATCTTTCTTTTAAATGGCAGGAAAAATATTCTGCAATTTTGCATTGAAACGGGAAATGACTTTTATTGCATTAATACGAGAAACGACCTTTCATTATATTAATTACTATTAATTTTTTTAAAATTGGATATATATAATAAAGAAAACTTCTTGAAGTATATGTAAATCAATATTTATTAAATTTGAGGATATTACAAATGAAGATGCTGAAGTAATGCAAGAATATCATATTATCATCATATCATATCATTTATTTATTAAATTATAAGTGGGAAGGTGCTTAGTCGTCTAAAGTTGGATTACAAAATTCCTTCAATTTTTTAATTGTCATTATTATTATTATTAATTAAATATTATTCTATAAATATTAAAGGGTGTCCATGAAAAATTTGGCCAAAAATGACGTTGGAATTCTGGATTACCAAAAAAGATGGTGAAGTATACCACACGGAAATCGGTAAAATGGGGGGTTAACCTACTCTGGGGCTCGTTTGATCTTGAAAATGGGTCGTCTTGGCCGTCAGGGCCAGTTGTCTCCATATTTAATGTTTTTACAAACGTCTATGAAAATTTTGGACAAAAATAACATCGAAATTCTGAATCACCAAAAAAGTCCATGAATTATAGCACACAAAAATCGAAAAATGAGAGGTTTATCTGCTTCGGGGCTTGTTTGACCTTGAAAATGGGCATTTTGACAGTTAGGGTCAACTGTCTCCATATCACCGAAAATTCATATCACACAAAAATCGGTTAAATGGGGGTTTACCTACTCTAAAGCTCATTTGACATTGAAAATGGGTCGTCTTTGCCATCAGGGTCAACTGTCTCCATATCTAACGTCTTAACGGACGTCCACGAAAAATTTTAAAAAAATGACGTTGAAATTTCGAATCACCAAAAAATGGTGAACGATAGCAAACGATAATCGGCAAAATAGGGGGTTTACCTACTTGGGGCTCGGTTCACCTTAAAAATAGGTCATTTTGGACATTAGGGTCAACTGGCTCCAATAGATAACATCATAACGAACATCTATAAAATATGACATCGGAATTTTATATCACCAAAAATTCATGGACTACAAAACACAAAAATCAGAAAAATAGGAGGTTTACCTACTCCGGGACTCGTTTAACCATGAAAATAGGTCATTTTAGCCATCAGGGCCAGTTGTCTCTATATCTAACGTCTTAACGGATGTCCACGAATAATTTTAGATAAAATGACATCGGAATTCCGTATCACCAAAAAGGATGTTGAACTATAGCACACGAAAATTGAAAAAATGGGGGTTTACCTTCTCTAGGATTCGTTTGATATGAAGAATGGACAATTTTGACCGTCATGATCAACTGGTTCCATAGCTAACGTCTTAACCAATGTCCACAAAAAATTTAGGCAAAAAAGATGTCGAACTTCTGGATCACAAAAAAAAAAGTGAAATATAGCACACGAAAATCGACAAAATAGGAGACTTACCTGATGCAAGGCTCTTTTGACCTTGAAATGGGTCGTTTTAGCCGCTAGGGTAAACTGGCTCCATAGGTAATGTCTTAACGGACGTGCACAAAAATTTTGGGCAAAAATGACGTCAAAATTCTGGATCACCAAAAAATCATGGAATATAGCACATGCAAATTAGAAAAATAGGGGATTTACCTTCTCTGAGGCTCGTTTAACCTTTAAAATGGATAGTTTTGGATATCAGGAACAAATGTCTCTATAGATAACATCTTAAAAGATGTTCACGAAAAAATTGGACAAAAATGACGTTAGAATGTCGGATCACCAACAATACATGGACTATAGCACACAAAAATGGGTGAAATGGGGGTTTGCCTATTCTAGGTCTCGTTTGACCTTGAAAATGAGTCGGCTTGCCTGTCGGGACAAATTTTCTCCATAGCTAAGGTTTAACAAACGTCCAAGAAAAAAAAATGACAATTTTTTTTTGAAATATCGGATCACCAAAATCCATGGACTATAGCACAAAAAAATCGGCAAAATGGGGGTTTATCTACTCTAGGGATCATTTGACTTTTAAAATGGATTTTTTTTCCCATGAGGAACAAATCGATCAATATATAAGGTCAAAACATGTGTCCATGAAAAATTTTGGCAAAACAATTTTGGAATTTCAGATCACCAAAATCCATGGACCATAGCACACAAAAATCGATAAAATGAGGGTTTACCTGCTCTAGGCTCATTTGATATTAAAAATGGATTGTTTTGCCCATGCAGACTAATTGAATCCATATATAAGGTCATAATATACGTCCATGAAAACATTTGGCAAAAAAATCAAATTTTTGGGATCACCTAAAAATTCATAGAATATAGCACATGAAAGTACGCAAAATTGGGGTTTACATGCTTTGAGACTTGTTTGACCTTTAACATCGGCCGATTTGCCCGCGGAGACTAACTGGGTTCATTTCTAAGATCTTAATGGACGTCCATTAAAAATTTTGACAAAAATCTGAAATTTTGGATCACAAAAATTCATGGACTATAGCACACGAAAATTAACAATATGGAGGTTTACTTGAGGCTCGTTTGAGTTTGAAAATGGTTCGATTTGCTCTGGGGACCAACTGGACCCATTGATGAGGTCTTAACGGGCATCCATGAAATATTTTATTAAAAGCATATTGAATTATGGATCACCAAAAATCCATGGACCTATAGCACACAAAAATCTGCAAAATGGGGGTTTACCTGCTTTGGACATGTTTGACCTTCAAAAGGCTGGTTTGCTTGTTGGGGCCAATTGGCTCAAAATCTAAGGTCTTAACAGACGCTAATAAAAAAATTTGGTAAAAAAAATCAGAAATTCTATCACCAAAAATCATGTGCTCTAGTGCTCGTTTAACCTTGAAAATGGATCGGTTTGCGGGATCAATTGACTCCATTTATATGGACTTAACAGACGTTCACGAAAAAATTTTGTAAAAAAATTAAAAATTTGGATCGGCAAAAATTCATAGACTATAGCACACGAAAATCAACAAAATGAGTGTTTGCCTACTCTTCGCTTGTTTGACCTTTAAAATGGATTGGTTTTCCGGTGGGGATAAATTGGATCCATTAATAAGGTCTTAATAGACGTCCACGAAAAATTCACAAAAAAAAATCTAGATTCTGAATCATAAAAAATTCATGGACTATTATTAGCACATGAAAATTAGAAAAATGAGGGTTTAACTGCTCTGGAGCTCGTTTGACCTTAAAAATGGCTAGTTTGCCCGTGGGGAACAACATGCTCCATAGCTAACGTCTTGACAAACTTCTTTGAAAATTTTTGGCAAAAAAATTCAAGAATTTTGGGTAACAAAAAATTCATGAACTATAGCATACAAAAATCGATAAAATAAGGATTTGCCTACTCTAAGGCTCTATTAACCTTGAAAATGGATCTGTAAGCCATATGAGACCAACTGGCTCTAGAGCTAAGGTCTTAACTGAGGTCCATAAAAAATTTTGGAAAAAATCAGACCGGAATTTAGGACAACCAAAAATTCATAGACTATAGCACACTTGCGAAAATCGGCAAAATAGGGATTTACCTGCTCTAGGCTCGTTTGACCTTTAAATGGGTCGGTTGGCTTGTGGGAACAAACTAGATTCATTTCTACGATCTTAACGGACGTCTATGAAAAATTAACGCAAAAATATTCAAAATTTCAGATTACCAAATATCCATAAACTATAGCACACGAAGATCGGCAAAATATAAATTTACCTGCTCTGAGCTCGTTGAACCTTCAAAATGGGAAGGTATTCTAGTGGCGACCAGTTGTTTCCATTGCTATGGTCTTAAAGGACGTCCATAAAAAGTTTTGGCTAAAAAAGAAATCCAGAATTATGGATCACCAAAGCACATAAAAACCAAAAAAATGAGAGTTTACTTGCTCTAGGCTCGTTTGACCTTGATATTTTTCGTTGTTTGTTAAATTTTTTATCTTTTTAAAACATGTTTATACTTTTTTATATGTAATCTCATATGTTTATAAAAATCTATGTTCTTAACTATTACATACAGGCACTAAAATTAGTGCACAAGTAAAAATAAAATAAAATATAATGTAATGTAAAAATTAGTGCAAATGTTACATTGAATTTCATTGTATTTTAATTCATATTTAATTTTTTATATACAGATTCTTTAATATATATAATTCAAGAAATATAATGTATATGTATTTTTAACACGATCATGCTTTCTTTTCAAATTTTTTAAGAATTTTAGTTTTTTATACATATAAAACATTTTCTCTATTAAAAGTCGACTTCTAACAATATGTAATTCAATTAATATGACAATATTATTGTCTATATATTTTAATGTGATGTCTCATATTATATATGTCATGTCTTCATTTACTTTTCTTTCTTTTCCGTTTGAACTTATAATTTTTTCTATAAATTTAATGTTGCACCACCTAGATATTTTGTAAATATTTTTCTTTCTACGTATCTTTTTTATAGCCAGTTTTGTTTTTGATTATTAAAACTTAAATTTTGTAATTAAAATATATTGATTCCTCTTATATGATAAAAGATTTTTCTTCATGAAACTTTAAGAATATCAAACCTCCAACATCTAACATAAGATTTTCATCCTATATTTTGTGAATAGTTATATTCTCATCTCAAATTGACATACAAAAGGACTTAGCTTTGAACTTAGCGATGAATATTTGTGCGCTCCACTATGATATATTTACTTATATAAATTTATTTTTCTAATGTCAATTAGGGACAAATGTGCAACGCACGTTTTGTGGACTAGTATTACTAAAAGTGGAAGTATCTAAGTCAAAAGTTGAATTACAAAAATACCTCTTACCTATTAATTTATTTTCTTAGAATCATTTTAGAAAATAATTTTTCCATTTAAAATAAACTTCATAACTACTCCTCATTTCCCAAACTTATCATCATATTATCAAAAAAAAAAAATTAGCAATAGTAGGTAACTCCAAAATTTAAAATTGAATTGTCAATTTACCTCTATACTAATTAAATAAGCTATAAACTATTTTATTAATTAAATATTGAATCGTTATCATAAATTAATTCGTCATTTTACTTCACATAAAAAAAGAAAAAAATAAAACTTCTATTAAATTAGTAAATAGTGACATGATTGACGAGAATGAACCTAAAATTTCAAAGGTTAGATCAACAACTTCCCATTTCTAGTGTCATTGTTTTTCGTGAGCCGTGCCTTGATCCCAAAAGAGATATTGATAGGCCGTCTAGTGGACATCATGAATGTTGTGAAAGTAGCATTGGGGATAGAGACTAATGGAAGAAGACACCTGTGCCTAGGAGGTTTAGGTGGCTTACTCCATTTATTTCCATCTCCAATGATACTTCCAGACATTCGCGATGTCGACTAGATGACCTATTAATACCTCTCTTTAGGATTAGGCAAGTTGTTAATTTGAAACCTTTGAAACTTCAGATTCATCCACATCAATCGTGTCACTTTCACTATCATGTAATGAATTTCTCAAAACATCATGAGCTTCCCAAAGGAGGCAAAAAAAAAATTGAGTGAAAATAAGCTTAACAAGAGTGGATATTTATACTAGTTTAGAGAGATCAACATATTTGAAGTTTTTCCACATATGCTGAACAAGTGGTCAATTTTCCTTTTTTGTTAATCATAATTAATTTTCCTTTTTTGTTTATCATAATCATGTACAATTATTATTCTTCTTATTTAGGCTCACTTTTAAAATTAAACCAAAGGATATGGTAAGTAGAGTTATAAATGTAGTTATTCCTATAATAATGTAATTAAGAAATGTACTATTATGGAACAAATCGAACATTTGTTAAAAAGACTTAGAGAAGTTTAGGTACACGTTTGTCTGGTAATTTCAAGTGAAATTTAAATATCTAATACGTAGATAACTTTTTACTTTGCGAACAAATTTTACATAGTCACTGAAATTACAACTTATTTCAATTAAGTATATGAACACATTATAAAGTTTTTTTATAAGACACTTTCAATTCAAATTTAGAAATGACTTTTGCGCGTAATCTTAAATAATGATCATTATCACTTAAATAAATTAACCGATTAAAATATGTTATTTTCTTCAATTATACACATCTTCCTCAACTGGAACATGTCTTATGTTATTCGACTTATTAAGTCTAATTCACATAATTATGAGGTGCTATTTTGTAATAATTAGTTAATGTGTCTACGTAACAAACATTTTAGACCATGCACCAAAAAAGTCTCAATACTAGATTTGAAAGTGCATGATATGAATACTCTATAATATAAAGTATATCAATTGATACAAACTATAATTTGAATGTCTAAATAAAATTTATCGTTAATTTAAATGGCTATTGATGTATTAAGCCTCATAAAATGGTCTATTCATCAAAATTTAAAGTTTTTCCACATGTTCTAGTGATTTCCCTTTTTTGTTTCTCACAATCGTGTACCATTTTTATTATTATTTAGGTTCACTTTTACAGTGGTCATAAAATGTAAAAAGGAAGGTATAGTCAAATTTTAGGGACTTCTAATTAATTTTCCAAGACTAAAAGTAAATAATTTGTTTCTCAAATAGAATTGGGACAAATGCTATTAAAGTTATTTCCTATATTTTTTTATAAACAATTATAAATATATAATCAGATCGACACTAGGTTATAATGCACAAATCTATGGTTGAATTAAGTCAATTGCTTTAGCGAAAACCATGATTACAAATGGGATAAGAATAGTAATTTTGAGATAAAAAATTTAGATCAATTTTATTTTATGTTTGATTTGAGGTATGGTTGAATTCCACGTCATTCATTTAGGGGTGAAAAGATTTTTTAAATATATATTTTGGTAATAAGTAATAAGTATTCAATCCATAGAATGAGCTTACACTGTCTAAGTTGCTTGGACCGGGTGCGGAGGTCAGATCCTCTATAATTTGAATTTTAATGTTTGAAGATACATATTCATGTATAAATATGGATGTGTGGATTCGACTAAAAATAATTCTAATATCTAAAAATAGAGCTGTAAAACCTAAATAATAAAATATTAGGTAGAAAACTTGAGGAGGAAATATTGATAAATAAGAAAATGTTGGAAGGTGATAAAAGGAAAGGGAGTGATATTAGATGAAAATATCACGTTGTCCTTGGAAACTGACACAACTAAAGCAAAGGTATATATGTACGTTGATTGCTAAATTATATCGATTTTTTCTTTGAGTAATTTGAAAAAAAATAATGTTCAACATATTATGCGAGATATTGTTTTACGTTGTCTATAACAAAAGTAAAATTTCATCGAAGAAACCTTTAAACCAACATTCAACCGCTTTGTATCAAGCGCATAAATTTGGTAACGCATTTTTCATCGATACGAAAATATGAATCTTTTCTTGCCCTAAAACATAACGTTGAGATATTACGTAGTTATTTAATTTATGTTATATGTGTAGTTTTCCCTTTCAAATATAATTGTGTCAGAATTCATTTAAACACACTTTGATGATATTACTTTATTTTATTCTATCACCTTATAATTGTTTAGCACAAAATAAAGTACAATAAGGTGGATATACTTTTTAATGTTTTTCTTGCAAATAAAGTAAACTTAACAAGTCATGCAAATGCCAGATACTTTTATTTTCTTTTCAAAATTTCCTAATTGATTAATTACTTTCTACCTATTTATTTCAGTAACAAAAGACAAATTTTCCACTGAATTAAAGAGATGGGACATGCTTTTCAACATATATAGTGACATTATATTGGACCCCTACATCCAAAAGGATTTTGCAATAGTTATTTCATTTTCAAATATATTATTGCATTCTTCTTTTTTTGGTTGGGTGGGGTTGTTTTTGATATGTGCTTTGGGGCTAGATTAGTTTGTAGTATAATTTATATAAATTTCCTGGTGTTAAGGATTAATTATATTATTTTTTTATTTTTTATCAAATTATAAAAAAAAATCTTAAAATTTATAAGCTATGAATATATCAGTTGGACTTTCGAATTCATCATTAGACATTCAGATGCATAGAAAAGAAATGTATCCGAGAGGAGAGAGATTTATTAGAAAGGAATAAGACATTCATATACATAATGAGAGATGTATCAGAGAGAGATAGGACATCGAGAAGCACAGGGAGAGATATATCCGAGAGAGGAGGGATGTATTCGAGAGGGGATAGACATGTATCGGCTAGAAGAGAGTGATGTATCCTAGAGGGAATTTTTGAAATTTTTTTAAATGCTAGAAAATTTTAGAGATTATGGTGAAATAAAATGTGTAGCTAGATAATTTTTTCTAATTTTTATTTTTTTTCAAAAAATCTTACTACGTGGAAAAAGAATATTAATACGGGACACCATACAACTAATTGTTGGGCCAAGAGAAGTAACAAAACTAAAAGACCTTCACAAAGATTGTGTTGGGATCCAATCTGAGAAAAATGTCTAACCCTATACTCATCTTTCTTCTAATTTTCTTCTTCAATGACTCTCTTATTTTACTAGTACTCCATCGATGTATATAATTTCTTTATTAGTTTGTTATCTCTATTTAATTTCTCGTAACAATTTCAAGTTTAGTGATAATAATATCTGAATATTTCTATTATGAAATTAAAATTGTCATCTATAAATTATTTAATCATTAGATCAAGTTGTCATTATTAATAATTATTATTATTATTATTATTTAATGATCAATAAGTATTCATAAAATTGCTTGGCATATTGAAACATAATTATAATTGCACATATAAAGTTTTAATGCAAGTAAGATATGATATAAAGATAACCTTAAGCTAGCTACTAATCTATTTTTGTTGCACAATCACCCTCACTAATTCCTATTGCACATTAATCATCACCACCAACTACAAATATCACACAATTTTATCCAAAATCATTTATCATAACCACACAAGTACATACTTTAGGCAACTAATTACTTTGAATTATTTTTCCTTTATACTTTTCTAATGATAATTTATTTACTAATGTTTACTAGTTTTCTTGTCCATTATGCACACTAATATATATTATCACTTGTTTTTTGGAATGTACTTAATCAAGCAAATAAACTTCATAATACTAAGTACTCAAAATAAGAGTTTTCGGATTATCTTTTTGAACATATTATGTTATTTTTTTTATTATTAACTTCAAACTTTGCTCTTAATTATGCACGGTTAAATGCTATAGTCTTAATTAACTATTCATAAATATAGCCACTTATATTACATATTAGTTTAATATATGTGAACTTTATTATATTGTATTTATAATATGTTATAGAAAAATTCACACTAAAAGTTAAATTTGTGAGCTGTACTTTGAATTGTATCACTCTCTTAAAGACGGCTAAGTATAGAAATCATAGGATCCAAATGGATAAAAAGATTTCAATCAAATTGGATAAACAATATATTGTCACTCAACATATATATTAAAATTTATTATTTTATTATATATATATATACATAGAAGTGATTTAACGATGTGAATATATATTATTTATGCAGATTTTATATTGCAAATCAAATCTCAAATTGATTTTATGTGTAAATAACTTACTTCGTAATTAACCTACCAAACATGATATTTTTATATAAAATTTAATACATATATAACCCACTTCTAAATCAATTACTGACTTACTGTTTTTAAACGATGTGAATATATATTTATTTATGCAGATTTCATATTACAAATCAAATCTCAGATTGATTTTATGCGTATATAACTTACTTCGTAATCAACCTATCAAACATAATATTTTTATATAAAATTTATTACATATATAACTCACTTCTAAATCAGTTATCGACTTATCAATTTTAAAAAAAAACTTCCACCGACAAAAGTTGAATCTTTTCTATTGTTTTGGACAATATTCATGTATGTATGAACAAATATTTTGAGACCACTAGAAGTAATTATAAAAGCAAACAATCAATTTTTGCTTTAGCCAATTTGATAGGAAGTGAAAAATAAACTTTAGTTGCAAAATTAAAAGATATTTGAGCAAATGTGATATAATATGACGAAAACAACATAGGACCACAATAAAAGGGACTTTAAAACTTACATAATGTACATAGAAAATGACTACAAGGAGACCTACATAACTACAAATCTACATATAGTTCTCCTTTACAAAATAGGAAAGGACTTGCGAATACGTCGGGCGGAATCAGTTACGGATTTAAAATTTTTTATAGAGGTTGTTTAAAAGGAGAAAAAAAATTGTTGCAAGTGAGATTCAAATACATGAGCGGTTAAGACTCTTTCAAGGCATTAAAAATTACTAGGCTACAACCTCTTGTTCTGTCAGGGGTATCCAAAATATGTTATTTAATCACTTTATGTATTATTTTTCGACAACTGGACATCTTAGCATAGTTACGTTCCTAATGGTGGTGTGAATTCAAAATATAAAGAAGTAAACTTTTCAAATTAACGAACTTAAAAATCTTAATTTCATCTGTATTCGTCGTTCTCGCACACAAATATGTCGAGATATACATCTACAAAATACGTGTTCTGTATATGTCGATATACATATATAAAATATGTCGTATATTTGTAAATTATGTAAGCATGTTACCATATAAAGGTATTGTAAATCATGAACCAAAAAGTATATAGTATATGATTAAATTATCATAATTTGTGTATTTAAGGTCAAATTTCCTAATCATTTCCCTAACTCCATTGATTGCGATCTCAATGAGTTTAATTTCCTTTACACCATTAATCATGGTGGCTATGAATAAGATACAGTTCATTTTTTCTGTTTTTTGCCACCTCAGCAACCCCACAAACTCTTCAAAATTCAAAACTGACCCCAATTCTTTTCTACGCCAAGTGCGCAATACGCACCTCACTTCACTAGTGGACATATGTCGACGTTTTTATAGTTTGGATAAAAATCGAATCAAAGATTTATTAAATAAAAGTATAATATGCATGCATGTTTTTTAATTTTTGATGTACACAAGTAAACATTTTAAATTGTAAAATGTTGAACAAATAAACACATGTTGAGTCTTACGTGACATAATACATATCAGACACTGCGTAAGACGTAAATTGCCTCGTAGGATTGTTATGTATGACTAATAACATGTGTCTGTTTGTTCAACTTTTTATGTAAATTTAAATGTTTACTTGTACGTATCGAAAATTGGAGAATATAAATGTAAACTAAAACTTAGTTAAAGGACATATTTTTACATTATGCCTTAAATAAATCGATTTTTTGAATTTGAATAGACTTTATGTTTTTAAAATCAATAAGATTTTGATTTATACATATATATATAAATCAAAATTTCTTTATAAAAGAACAAGATCTCAAAACAAAAAGTATTCCAGATAAGTATATTTTTTTTTAATTTTTGCGTGTGATTAATAAATGAATAATCAAATCAAAATTGATAACAATTAAATGATTATTATATTTATTAATTCGATGGTAACAATTTTAAAATAATTTATACGCAAATTTAAATAAATTTGGGCATATGAGTCTCACGTGCCAAGATGGCGCAGTATACCAACTGCGTATGATAGCAAGAACAGTATACAAATTTTGAAAATTTTATCTCTCTAAAGGAAAAAATCGAAAGTCATCTCTGCTTACACACAGTTCTCTTCCAGCTTGGAACCTTAGGTTTCCATTTTTAGGGTTTTCGAATACCCCAAAATTTTCCCAGAAAAACTTCTTGGAAAATTTGATTTGGGTATGAGAAAATTAACAGTTTTTAAGGTTAAAGTTTCGATCTTTATGAAATAACGTTAGTGTTTTTTGAAATTTTTGAAAAAAAATAAAATCTAAAGTTGTGACCTTGAAGTGTGTGCTAAGAAGAAGAAGAATGCCTGGGCATAAGTCTAAATCAGAGAAGGGTGAGGCAGAAAAGCCTTTAAGGAGAGATCCTTATGAGGTTTTAGGTGTTTCCAGGAATTCTTCAGATCAAGAAATCAAAAGTGCTTACAGGAAATTAGCTTTGAAGTATGTTGATTTTTTTTTGCTCTTTTCAATTAAAGTTTTGATTTTTATGTAATTTCTTTTGGTTTTGGTATAGTAGAAGTGTTTTCTTGAAATCCGATATTGTGTAGTTTCAATTTTATTGTATCTTTTTGTCTTTTTGGGGTGTCTGAGTGTGGAAGAAAAAAGGCACTCAAGGGTGGGTTGAGCACTATGAGATATCAGCAGAGACAAAAAAACTAGTTGATTTCTTCCTACATGTTCTAGTCACTTGGTACGTGTTGTTGGTGGGAGGTGACATGTATTCGTGGAATTAGTCGAGGTGCATAGAGTTGCCTAGTACATGTTGTTTGCTGGTTGGAGGTGAAGTGACATGTATCTTGTAGAATTAGTCTAGGTGCATTGAGTTACCTGGTACATGTTGCTATGCTGGTGAGTGGGGAGATGTATCCGGTTGAATTATTCAGGGTGTGTGCAAGCTGTTCGGGACACCATGGTTATCCCCCGAAAAAAGAGTGGAAAGGGGAGAAAGTTTTAGATTTTGTGATGTGCGTTGTTGCGATTACCCCTGGGATAAATAAAATAAGTTTACTTGGGAATGGTAGCTCTGTAGGCTTCGTTATATAGAAATGATAGCAATAAGTGTGTGGTAGTTTCTGAAAGTTACTTTTGAGTTTGATACATCGAATTAGTAAAATATTTCCATGGCAACAGTTACAAAGTTGGTTCTGGATGACTCTGGAAATTATAATGTTTGTAAAACAATTAGCAACCAATTTTCAAGATATTGCTCTCATGAGAAAGGGAAGTAGTATTCTATCACAGTTTGTGATTTTAAGTCCTTTTTGATTATCAGGATGCAAGTTATATTCCTTCTTGTCTGATGGGAGGTTATATTGTTTTCTCTTCTGCTGACACTTTTGCATATTGTAGGTATCATCCTGACAAGAATGCAAATGACCCTAAAGCAGCAGACATGTTCAAGGAGGTCACCTTTTCATACAACATTTTATCTGATCAAGATAAAAGGCGTCAATATGACTCAGCTGGCTTTGAGGTTGTTTTTTTCTCTTAGTATAGTCTGTTGGGCATGAAGTTAAATTAGTTACTTTACCTAAGAATATGATGCCTTCTGGTTGTTCATTGATGATTTGTTTCTATTAGAATTTTGTACTGCTCTTTATCTTAGGTCTCTATCTTTAGATTAAGAGTTAGACTTTCTCAGTGCATTCTCCCTACTGGAAAAAAATGAGAATGCTGGTGATCTGCCTAATCGAAGTACTATTTAAGCAGGCTGTTGAGTCAGAAAGCCAAGATTTAGAGCTTGATCTGTCAAGTTTGGGAACCGTGAATACTATGTTTGCTGCACTCTTTAGGTCAGTATATATTGCTTGTAATCTTTATGTTCCTTTTTGTTGAATTCAGACTTCTGTTCATGAAATTTATGCTCCATGATGTGTTTTTTGTTATTTCATTATGAGCAGTAAGCTTGGTGTACCAATAAAAACCACTGTCTCTGCAACTGTTCTAGAGGAGGCATTAAATGGTTCAGTATCTATTCAACCACTTCCACTTGGACAACCTTTGTGTAAGAAGGTATCTATCTAAATCTTTGTCATTCATTCTTGTTAAAATGTAGTTACTGCAGAAGTTCTTATCTTCTTCTTAACAGGTAGAGAAACAGTCTGCTCACTTCTACTCTGTTACAATAACAGAAAAGGAAGCGAAAGGGGGCCTTGTTTGCCGAGTTCATTCACGAGAAAAAAGCAAATTTAAGGTCTGTCAAAATCTAAACCCAAATATGCTTAGGTTTGCTTTCTGTGTCTATTTTTTCCACCAAATGCTTGCTACTTGAACTCAGAATTCTGATGATAAAAAATTCATTTAGGCCAGTTGACGAATAAAAGTGGAGAACTTTTTCTACTGAAAGACTGCTATGTTACTAGTAAAGGACTCCTAAGTTTACTGTTGCATTTGCAGAATCACAGACTTATTTCTGTCACTTAGCAATATTTTATGTTTAGCCTAGGTAGTGGCTTAATAGCGTGCTTCTAGAATATTTCCAAATATATTCATCCTCAGATGGGCTCTCTTTTGTTTTCCTGATAAATCGTATAGACACAAACTCTTAGATGCTTTCGATATTCTCTTTTGTATAGAAGCATCAAGCAGAGTGATACCGATGTCAGACTATATTAATATGACAAACCAGCATCGGCAGACCTGCTTTCCTCATCTGAGAGTATCATATTATGATTACCATCATTGATTATAATATGATCTATTTATTTCAAAAAAAATTTGGATCAACTCAATTTTTTCCATTGTGTTGATCTGTTTTGAGTTTGTCACAGTTTGGTAATTTGAATTGTGTGTTTGCAGCTATTGTACTTTGACCAAGAAGAAAATGGTGGACTAAGCCTTGCATTACAGGTTCCAATCTCTTTCTGTTCTTTTGTTGCTCCTTATTGTGGTCAAGTAATCTAGATCACACTTCAAGTTTCATGGCAGTTTAGGCTTGAAGAGCATAACGAGCTCCTTTTTTCTTATAAATATGTGGATTTGGATATTTGTTTTCTGTTCGAATCAAGAAGTTTATGTGTAGTCCTAAAAGATCTTTTTTTAGCAACAATAATAAGTTTCTCATTTGCCCCCAGGCTGAAGTTCACTCGACAAAGATTGGGGGACTTTGTGGCTTAAGCATTGAGCTCAGGCCTTACGCCAAGCGAACTAAGCCTAGTATTAAGTGAATGGTCTAGAGGAGGTGCCATCATCCCCGGGTTTGACTCAAGATGGGGACAAAAGTTTCTCCAGTCACTTTTCTGACGCATATGCTGTGTTCATATTTTCTTTCTATTTTGTGGCATTTGGTTTTCATACGCTCTCATATAAGCTAGGCCATCTTCCCTCAGATTACTCGCAGTTCATCAGTTGCCAAAAATCACTCTTCATTGTTGATGCTAATCTGATTTATGATCCTGGCATGACTGCTTCATTAATATCTGCTGTAAATTTTTTGCGACTTCTTTGCAGGAAGATAGTTCAAAAACAGGGAAAGTCACATCTGCTGGCATGTATTTTCTTGGTTTCCCAGTATATCACATGGATCAAACCCAGACATCGGTGAGTTTATATCTATGCATAGTGTCAATTTTTTGTACGTTCCTCTTCAGTTTTGTGTCCATTTGCTCACATTATTTTGCTGCTTGAGCTAATTAATATATAGGCAGCAGCCACAAAGGATCCGGACTCTGCATTTTTCAAGAAACTGGATGGATTTCAACCATGCGAGATAACTGAGCTCAAAGCTGGCACACATGTTTTTGCAATTTATGGTATTTTTCTCTTGCCAATCTGAACTTACAATGCAATTCAATGGAAATATGATACTCAGCACCTCGCTCTTTTCATCGTTGACTTTTGCAGGTGACAATTTTTTTAAAAGTGTGAGCTACACCATTGAAGTGGTCTGCGCTGAACCTTTTACTGAGGAAAAAGAGAATCTTAGAGCAGTAGAAGCTCAGATTTTGTCAAAAAGAGTAGAACTGTCTAAGTTTGAAACAGAATATAGGGAGGTCTGTGCTCCTTCGTTCATTAATTGGTGATCTCTTTCTTTATGTTTCTTCGATCTTATCGATTCCTTCTTTTAATTGGCAGGTCTTAACACAATTTACTGAGATGACAAGTAGATATGCTCAAGAAATGCAAGCTGTAAGTTTGATGCTCTGAGAACTTCATCTGCAACTCTAATCTCATTACCTATTTGAAGTGATTTTATATCCCTAGGACAAAAGTTAAACTATTGTTTTTACTTCTATGCTAACCAATAGATTGATGAGCTTCTTAAGCACCGCAATGAAATTCATGCTTCCTATACAACTCTTCCCGTGATGAAACGTAGTAGTAGCAGCAGCAATCGAAGTAAGAACAAAAGTGGATCCAAGGCAGCCAGTGAAGATGGCTCAGTAAAAGAAAAGAAGCCTTTAAGAGACCGGACAAAGAAGAAGAAATGGTTCAACATTCCCTTAAAAGTTGACAAGAGGAAAGCGTGTTAATTAGGGTGAGCTTCTTTTTCTTTTACAATATCACTTCCTTTCGACTGCTATACATTTATATTTCCATTTTACACGCAGTTTATAGAGAAACACGGTAACTGAATGAGTAGTTGCGGAGTTACACTTTTCTTTTAGTCCAAGCAACGAACCTATTGCAGGACTTCAAGAATTCTTTCAAAGGGACTTCATTGCAGTAGCTAGGCATCACTATTGCCCTGAAATATTGTTAATTTTATGGAATGGTGTTTACACGGGAAGCACACGAAAAATTCTTTCCTCGAACGCTCACACATGTAAATTGCATTATTCAATCACAAGTCTTTCTTGATTGTGCTATGCTTGTGTGTGTTTTTATGTGGTAAAAAAAGTTGGTACTTTTGTTAGTTCAGACAGAGAACTAAATACAAAAGAGTGAAGGATACAATATTGTTGCTCTTTTAGCCTCAGATGCCAAATATGTATATTATAAGTCAAGTATTTACATCTTTTTTATTAGTTTGTTGGGAGTTTGTGAACACTTAGATAGAATATATAATAGACCAACTAGATTCTGCCAAAAGTTATATTGGATTTTGTTGCTGTTAAAGCTCATGCTAGTCTAGGATTTGTCAGCCTGTCACCCCATGTTGAGGTACTTTTGATGAGTTGTTAAGATGTCATTTGATATGAAATAAGTCAATAAAGTCAAAAAATTTCAATAATTTGAAAGGGATGATGAGCTCTTAACATGTCATCTAATACTCCTATTTAGTTCTCCACTTTAGTAGTGAAACACATATTAAGACATCAATTATTATCATAGGTTAGTTAAAATTTTACTCTTAACTTAAAAGATTATGTAACTCGTAAAGTAAAATAAATGTATCTTCTGATTCAAAAAAGCATGCATTACAACTTAGTAGTATTAGAAAAATTTTAGAATTAAATAAGGGCATATTAGAAAAAAAATTCTTATCCTTTTTTAGATTTGTTAAAATGGACAAGTAAATAGAGAAAGATATAAAAGGAAATATGGACAAGTAAATAGCGACAGAGGGAGTATGAATTAAGTTGATTTTTGAGTAGCCGATTATTTGTCTCAATCATATAATGCAAACATATTACAAGATTGGACCTTTTAGTAGTGACTGACAAAAAAAAAAGACTATAATCTTGATTGAAATTGGAAATTGATGTGTGATGTGTGTGCCAAATAGTAACAAACAAACAAACCAAAGAAAAGAAACAAACTCTCTTCCCCAAGTTGTTTAGTAGTGGGATAATGACATGAAAAAAATAATTTCGGGATAAAATGTGAGATTATCTTATTCCGCATTTTGTTACTGATATTAATCACTTTTAGAATTATTTTATCTCACAATACGTATTAAAATGGTGGAATTATCTATTCCATATGAAAAGTGAAATAACTTATCCCAAACTTATAAGATTAATACAATCATGTTTATAAATTTCCAATAAATACATTCATCGTTATATAAATACGAGATCAATGACTTAATAAAAAATGTCACAATGGACTCTAGTCTTTAATTCTTTACACAATGCAGACATTTTCTATAGCCAAATGTAGAAATTATAACAAGAGGTCAAAAATATTCACATTGGAACATAATAATACATATCATGTTCTATGGAAACTATACATATTATAATCCAAAAACACCTTGACACTAAAACATGTCTTAGATGATAATCCTTATAATCAACCTAATTAATTAATTAATTAATTAACCACCAATTTTCTTGTTGGGATTTACTAGTAATTGATTCACAATATCACATCTACGTCTCACCTCTCCCATTTTCCCTAATTTAACTTGATAAACACTTACTTTCTCCATTGCATGTGTAAATGCCTTGAAAAATGCATCTTGATCCTTTGCATAAAGCTCCACAAATGGCTTTGTCCTTTGGTCATAAATCATAGCTTGATCAGATGCTAATAACCCTAGCCCCTTTTGCAAGTTTATGAAATACATGTTATCGAATTTGCCAGGTGTCATCACGTCATTGAACGCAGCCATATCCTTCGTGTTATTGCCACATAAGGTTTGTAACGCTTGTACATATGTAGGGTTCATAGTAGGATCAGATTCTGAAGTCTGACTAAATTTGAATAATCTCTTTCTAAATTCCGAACAATGAGAGAATCCTATAGTATGTGCACCCACTAATGCCACCATTTCTTGTACATTTAAATTTTTTGATGCAAACATATTGATTATTGTGTCCATAGTCATATTGGGCCTAGCAATGTGTCCTTCAACATCTTTTGCGTATGATTCAAAGCTATCTTTTCGCCCTAGGCGAATCGAGTAAAATGGACCTCCAACCATTGTAATCAAGTCACGAGTTGCAACAGCTAAAATGTCTGCACAGGATACAATGCCAGGGCATTGTAGTTCTAAAGCGGTTTTTGCACGTGTGACAACATCATAAGCGTCCCCCGGGAGGGAGAGGTTGATATCCGTGTCACGCTCTGATTGGGAGAAAGAATTTGAGGAAATCAACAACGACGCGTCACATCCTCCCACCATGCAATCGTGGAAGAAGAGGCGGAGGGCCCCAGCCGCGGTGGTGGGGGCCGCGAGCTGCTTATCGACGACGATTTGTTGGATGATTTTATCAAATTGAGGACATGTTTTGTTGTAATAGTCGATATTGAGTTTGGATTCCGTAAGAGAAAATAAGGTTAGAGATGAAAAAAGGAAAATTGAGAGAAGTGGTAATGCCATGATTTTATTAAAAGAGAATTTGTGAGATAGCAAATGAAAAAATATAAAAAAAAAAAAAAAGCTTTTAGTATATTTTTTGTTGGATTTTTTTTTTTTTTTTGAGGGGCTAAGAATAAGAGAGGTGTAAAACTAATTATGTTTAATGACGTTTGAAATTTGAGATTGGCAATATTTTGCATGCAACAAACATAAAATAGAGGTCTTAAAATTGTTTAAGGTCCGGTGTTTACTCCTTTCCTTCTTGTTTAATTGTCCATGATATTAATTAGTAGTAATAAGTTATATTAGAGCAAACGATACGAATCTCACTAGTTTCGAAACAAAATTACTTTTATTAGAATTCGTATTTTGGATACGTGTATTTGTTCCACATACACTGTATTTGACTATATTCACATGTATTTGATTCTCTCGCTCGTCTCTTTCCCTCTCTCCTTCTCTCACAATCACTTCTCTCCGTTTGTATGTATATTTCAAAATGTATTTGGTATCTCAATACATGTATTTGGGATACACAGATATGACTTGCTCTCTCTCACTCACCTCTCTTCCTATGAATTTGTATTTCAAAGTGTATCTAGTTAAAAAATAATAATAATAATACATGCAGCTAAGTGTATCTAACTTGAAATCTGGTATAATTATTAATTAGTGAAACAATATTAATTTTTTCAAACCAGAGGCGGACCCACACTACGGAGAAAGGGTGCACGTGCACCAGCTAACTTTCGAAAAAATCATATGTATATATGTATATCTATTTTAAAAAACTTGTAGAAATTAGGATATAGTTAACAGTGCATCCATATAAAGAATAGAAGTGTCCTCGTGCTACTGGTACAAGTTAGAGATACCACCCTTCGAGATCAGGGTTTGAATCTAACTAAAACCTTTTTTTATTATGTTTATTTTAAGTTTAGCTTAGAACTCAAAATTATGTGTGTATACCCACACGCGCACAATGCCTCTCTCTTTTGATTTTTCGCTATTGGTCTTTGGTGATACACACGATTATATTTTACGTTTTCAATGCTACTCGGGTCAGAGCTTAAACTAGTGACACTTAGTTATCGAATTTTTAATTAAGTTATTTCCATTTTGCTTGCTACTATTGAGATGTTTTAGTTCACCAACTTGATTTGGTGGAGATCGATAATCTCGATTAGACTGATATTTCGATTTTACTTCTTAGAATGTATTGAACATTTGACTCCAAACATATTAGCGCCTTAAAAAAAAATCCGAAAGAATTTCCTAATTATTTCAAAGCAACTAGAGAAATTATTCAAGTAGAAATAATTTGATTCCAATGTAGAATACCTATTCAAAAATTGTCATAACTGAATATAAATAATGAAATCATCACATATTTCAAATAAAAGTGAGATGAACGTGTAAATCAAGTGCCACAAGTACTATTAAAATGGTCAATATATTTGTTCTTAAATGGTACCTATTGTTCATCCCCCTAATACCAAATTAGGATTATGCAATAATGCAAATTCTTTTACGTGATCCTTTTTTCTCCTTTATATATATATATATATATAATCTAATTATTCAACGTTTAAGTGAATTTTGCCAAATAAACAAAAAATTATAAAGTTGCACAATAAATTATTAGAAAGTCATTGTGGTCAATCTTGTTTGCTCAATATAGATGAAAGCTATTTTTTTTATTAAACATTAAGGTAATAGTAATAAATTTGATTAATAAATAAATTTGATAAAAAAAATGATGAATTTGTTGAATTTAAATGATAAAGTAGGAATTGATTTAAAGTGATAATAAATTTTATGTTGGTGAGAATGACAAATATTAGAAAGCAATTATATAATTATAAATTTTATTTACATCTTGAATAAATAGCTAGTAGCTATAAATATGAGATTATTTTAACAAAATATAAACTTATGGATCAATTTTTGTATTTGAAAAATTCGAAATCATGGTTATGAAATTCTCAAATTAAGATTTTTGGAGAATATGAAATCATCGTGAAATCGCAAGTTAAAACGCTGATTTCATCTCACGATTTCATATCGGTGATATAATATCGCATTGCCAAGAATAACTTTTCATGATATTCTAAAGTTTTCTTTTCTGGTTACGTTTATTTCACCTTTTCAAGAATAAGCTTTACTAAAATCAAATTACATTTTTCTTAATAATTTTGTATCTTGGAAAATAAATTAGGTTAAATTTCAATGTTCCTGTGCATTCTGTAAATTTTAGAGTACTATAGTATATATATAAGCAAAATTCCTTTATTTAATTATTTTTAAATAAAATTAGATTCGTTTTGTCTAATGATTTTTTTGTTTAAAAATATAAAAGAAACTAATTCAAGAAATTCCACATATTTAAAAAAATACAAATGTGAGATAACTTTCACATATGATGACATAATTATGACTTATTTATACGTAAGTCACGTAACTTTCAATGGATCGACAAATTTGACAAATATGTCACGTTAAAACACGAGCTAACACGAGACGATCAAAAAAATGTATGACACATTTTTTTCATCGAAAAATATCATATCTATTATTAAGTAAACACGATGTCAAAATTCATCGATATAGATAAATATAATTGATTAAAAGTTTGATTACAAATTCTCGTCAATTTATATATATCACTTATGAATGTGATTAAATGTGATTCCACATGGAGCTAGTATTTCGTAGGACTTAGGCCACATGTAGAAATTTAAGAAGATAAATATATCGAGAAATTAAAATCTCTTTGCTATTTTTAAAATAAATAAAATAAAATATTATTTTCAAATTTCTTACGCATAAAAATTATTATAAAAACCATAAATAAAAAAAGACTCTTTTTTTTTGATAAAATCAATTCTCTCCAAATATTCCTTAATTAATATTGGATTCCTATTTAAATGAATATTAGCAGCATCTTAATTCTGCAATAAAGTCATTAGTCAATGTTGGTTATACCTAACTTTTAATTAATTTGATTCGACAACACAAATTTGATTAAATTTAAAAAGTGGTCATTGATAGGTTTGGATTAACCATTGGAAAAGAATTTTTTATTGGTCTTTTATGTATATTGAAGGTAGTTAAATAAAGATTAAAATATATATCAATATCATAAATAGTGTGGTTTATAGTTACGATTAAAAAGTGAATCAAATCGTAATTTGAATTAAATTGATTAAAGAAAATGATATTTGATTTGGTTTGGTTAAATTTTGAAAATCAATACTATTTGGTTTGGTTTGGTTTGATTTTAATTTTATTAAAAAAAATCAAAAATAACCAAATCAAACTGATAAATTAGATATAAATTTGATAATTATTTATATATTCTTCGTAAATAAAATATAAATATTGTGCTAAATTTTAATTAACTTAAGTTTTTAACTTTACATTTTCTCAAACTCAACATTTAACACAACTATCACAATCCTAAGTCAAGTCCGTCAAAATCCATTTTAGTTTTTACCTATCCTAGTTCATATAAAACAGTCACACTTTTACTTAATTAAATCATTTGTTCGTGTAATGTTAACTCTAGTATTACTTAATTGAGTCGAGAATAACGTCTTTTCTGTGGATTGTTCATGTGTATTAAGTTGCATCTTTTTACTAGTGAAATGGTGCCCTGTCATTGCATATGAACAATGTGTTCGTTAAATTAATTTTAATAATATGAATTCCTTACCTTACAATGTGTCTTAAACGTAACAAAAAGTGTAACTTCAAAATAATTGAAGTGTCTCCTCTTCTTTTTGTTTTACTCGTCGGAAAGAATGAAATTCGATCAAATCAATCGAAAATATCAATTAGCTAGTCAAGTGATCAATCATCATTATTTAATTAATAGATAATTAATTAATTATTAATTTCTACTTTTGTCTTTACTCAATATAATATAATTTAAAAAATAGTATTAAATTGAAATTTAAAAGAATAAAAATAATTAATCAAATTATATTTTAATAAGGAGCTTAAGAAAAACATGACAAACAAAATAATGGAAGTACTATAGTAGAGATTGTGATGTTTCATAAACTTTAGTAAAGACATGACAATTAATGGTGTACAAAGAAATAGGGCCCTTATAATTAATTTTTGTAGCTCTAGGAGGAGAAACTATTGTTAAAAAAAAAAAGGGAAGTAGCGGAAGTATATTATTCGATCAATTAGTTTATCAATAAAGTTAAAAGTAATTTATTGAACATATATGCTTATTATTTTAATTGATATTTGTAGAGTTCAACATATATAACATTCTTATTGAAATTTACATAGTTTGACTATCTTTTTTTAAAATAAAAATTTGAAATGATTTATATTTATTATTTTGATATAACTCAATATCATTGATAATTAGTCTATTTTCATATATCGATCGGTGAAAGTGAGAAACTTAAAATATATTTAATATTTCTTTCATGAGTTTTATCAATCATTCAAATCTAAATCATATATTAATAAATTATGATTTCGAGAACCAATCATTAACCAAAAAAAAAGGACCTTTTTTAGTAAATATGTGAAGTACACCATAATTGTATGGAATATTTATAATTAATACAATCATATGTATTAATTTATACATATATCATAAATTGAAGTATAATAATTGGATGATATTACATGCATCATATTTTAGTAAATTAATTAATTAACAACATAACTTATATAGTAAATATATTAAATGCATCATTTTTTTTAATATCACTTAAATAAAAGGTTTTCAAAAATAATTTTTTTATTTTTAAAATATTAATAAGATCTCTATATACTTAAGTAATCCCTTTAAAGCTCACTTAGTAGAATTTACTATGTGTAATTATATATTGTATTGTCGTCGTCGTAGTTGTTATTATTGAACACAATATAAGAGGTTGATTTAGCTTTATGACTCTAGATCCATCACTGATCGCAGAAAGTAAATTTGTTTAATTCTACATGGACAAGAAATATATATAACATGGATATTCTAATTAAAAATGCACCTTCATTTTTTTTTTATTGTCCATCAAAATAATAGACGATAAAATATTTTTAAGTATTACTTAACATACATAAGTTATTCATATATAATTAATATACAAATTTTTAATGTATAATTTGGTCTTAGCAAAAAGCACAAAAGAAAAAAAAAAGATATTTTCTGTTCCATTACTAATATGAAGAATGAAACAAAAAAAAACCTAACTAATTGATGTATCAAGACTATCCAAAAAAAAAGTATAATATCAAATAGTAAATTGAATCATTTAAGTGATCAACAATTTTTTTTTAAATGATTGGGGATTCGGTAATTCTTTAATCAAAAGTTTAGACTTTGAGCTTTTAATAATTTTTTTTAAAAAAAATGAATTTAAATATAATACTTTTAACGTGAAAGATAAAATTACTTATAAAAAGACTTATTAAAAAAATTAACAAACTTTAAATTTTGAATCAGTTTCGAGAAATTTTCGACCTATTGGGGAAAATATATGACAAAATGATGACAATGAAACACATTATTGTTTAGTTTACATAATATTGGAAAATCAAGCCGCGTGATTATATCACATCATATAAACACAATTATGAAAACACGTTTAAAGCATTAAATTATTTAGATATTTTGTTTAGATTAGAGATTAACTTAATTTGACTATCATCATAAACACAAAAAGAAAAGAACGTAAATTTAATAATTGAAGTTTCGAGTATGAATAATATAAAAAGTATATACATTTTTAAATCTAATTTCTAACCAATTTGAATGATAATGGTAATTTATCAATTAAGTCACATTCATTGGAGAATATTTAAAAAGCAATTATAAATTATTAATATATTATGAGTCAAATCCATGTATCTAAAGTCTAAAATTTAATAAAAATTATAATATTACTAACTAGTATGTATTAAAGTAATTATCTCTTAAATTAATAGGATATTCTATTTCGTTATCCTTCTTGAAAAACTATAAATCATAAAAATTAAATATTTTTTCAATTTTATCTCCTTTCCGTGCTAGGTTTTGCATATTTAGCCTCCATGTAATTAAATCATAACTGAAATTACGAATGCAAATTAATATCTGATTTGCAGTTTGAAATCATGATTTGAAATTTTAAATCGTACTTTTTAATATATATATATATATATATATATATATATATATATATATATATATATATATGAAATTATTTATCATTTTATATTTATGAAATTAATTTTAAATTTTATATATATATAAAAGACTCATGATCTCGGTATGAAAAAATTACACTAAAGAATAACTAATTACTAAAATTGTTGACTAGCAATTTTTTTATAAAATAATGTGTATTTCAAAGTTTGTAATCACAAATAAGTATTTATAAAAAAAAAACATTGAGATATCCTATTTGTCTGTTCAGTGTCTTTAGATATTTCAATAATTTATTAGTGTTTTATTTGATAAGATTGTACAATAATTAAGGAAATATTGATAGTTTTCAAAATTTTCAAAATTTACATGATCACGAAAATAAATATACAACTTTATAAAAGTTAAAATTTCATATTAAAATAAAACTTTACTATAATTTTATATTTATCTTATTTTATATTATGATTTCATATCACATATTTAACGGCAAACCCTAAAGGAATGAGACAAAAGAATTGAAGGAAGAGAGAGAAAAATAAAAAAAAAAATTGAGAAGTAAATAAAAATGGTAGAGATAATGAAGTTTCTCCAACTCCCATTTATGGAGAAGACAATAATGTACATAAAATAGACAAAGTAATAGGTCCACTAAAACGTGCACCCCTTATCAACATTCAATTTTTAGCCACATTTCCTGATAATAATATCTTCGTATAATTATTGGGGAAAATATATATATATATATATATATATATAAAGCATATGAAAGACATGTTTATTGTGACGGAGTGCGATATACTTGTAATATTGGTGTTACACACAATAATTTCAAGTGATAGAAAATAAATTATAATTATAAATCAAATATGAAAAAAAATGTAATGTTATTGATACATATATGTGGTTGCAAATCTTTTTATCTGTTGATCTTCTTTCTGAATCAAGGGTCACATATTTGTCTAAGATGATATTGATCTCGGTGAAAGGATTTTGAAGCATTTGGTTATCAAATAGAGTCTGACATATTTTGTTCTCTTTATGAATATTTCTCGAATATCTCAAGAGTTCGCAGGAATTCAAGATCTTGATCTTTTGAGTATCCAAGAGTTAATGATATATTTGAGATACAATAACGAACATTTTTGCCCTAAAATGTAAATAAATAGTGATTGTCATCATAACTTTTTTAGTGACTCTATTCAAATTTATTATACATAATTATATTTTCTATTTTTAGTGTTTTATTGATCAAACGTATTCAGAGTCACCCAATAATATCGTACTGATTTAGAATTCGAACAATTTGAAGACAAGTTTTAGGTGTTCAAAGATCAAGAACAAATTCAATTGTATTTGGAAGTTAATATTGCAATTTATTATATTTTTCTTGATTTGAATAACTCTTTTTTAAAAAAAATTTCATATTTAATCAAATATCATTATATGATAACACTTTAAACAATTTTTCAAAATAAAAAAATTACTCTTGTCAAAGGGAAAAGAAAAACATATTAATTCATAAATTCTCCAAACACATGATTTTCATGATTACCGACATTAATGAATTTAATTCTCCAGAGCAATGACGATAATACCATTTAATTTCTTTAATGTTTTGAGTGTGTGACCATATAATAGAAAATTTAATTTTTCAAAGTGGCAAATGCCCATACAAAAAAAAAGGATAATGTTAGCTGCCCACTATAAATGGTTGTATTATTTTGAATTTTCTTCTAAACGTGATTCTGTCAAAATTATTTGCTTAGTCACTCTAATTTATTTAATATCGAGTGTTTATTTTAAATCAAATAATTTTATTGTAATAATCAAATATAAGTAATAAAAAAATATGATTTAATTATAATTAAATAACAAATATATATATATATATAAAAATAATGTAAACGATAAAGAATTTTATATGTAAATTATCGTTTGATTAAAGAAAATTTAAAGTGAAATCAAAATAAAGAAAAAAAGTTTGACCTTTTTAACTCCTTAAAAAATTAATTGTCAAATATGTGAAAAATAAATAACTGCACAAAACACAAGTTTAATGGCACGTGCAAAATATTTGTAACAACAACAATCTTAGTTCATATATTTAAATTCCAAATATAGTAAATCGAATATTATGTCATCATTTTATTTAAATATGGTGGTGCCTGATCAACGCATCTTGATAAAAATAGGTAATATTAAAATATGTAATTATTTCTTCTAAGAATTTAAAGTATTTAACGAAATATATTTTTAATTATTTACTTAGATATTTTTTCAAAACATTCTTTCACATTTTTTTCATGGTTCAAACTCTTTTTTATTGTGTGCTAAATGTGAGATAATAATATGACTGAAATATATAATTATTCTGAAGTGTACAATCATTTTATTTTAAATTTAAATTATAAAAAAATCATTATTAAAATTAATTTTTAATATATATTTGCTATCTCCTATCCATACGAGCACTGACAATGAAATTTTATTTAGTTGTCCACAATTTATTTGAAATTGATGCATATTAATATTGTCTATCGTATAAAATCCATTTAAAGTTTTTAACTATAAAATAATCTATTACATCCAAAAGAAATTAGATACTCGGTCTCTATCTATGCAAATACATTTTCAGCCATAAATAAATAAATTGACATCTCACTATATATTTATTATTTTTCTATTTCAATTTAATTATCAAAAAAAAATTTGTTTTTTACTAGGTGTACACACGTAGTCTGATTAAATTTAAATTTGTGCTGAAAATCACCTTAGAGGATGAATCATTCTCTAACAAAAACAACTGTGTAACGAGAGAAGCTCAAATCTAAAACCTCAACTTAAAAATAAAGGAGTAATTATCACGAAGAAAAAAAATTACTCATAAGAGGAAGAAGAAAAGTGGAAGAAGCATCTTATTGTAAAGCCAATATAAGAATATTCATTATAATCCTAATAATTAAATACCGTATTAACTATATGATTTTGACATTTCACGTTCTACGTATTTTGTCACGTTTATCATTTGTTTCATGAAGTTAAATTAATTAATTATACCAACTAGTCAACATAAATGCACTATTTTAATATCACTCCACATTCAATTTGTTGTCTCTCTCTCCTCCATATATATAAAAATAAAAATAAAAATTTATCTTCATCTAAATTATCTTATATTATATAGTCCCATCGTAGGTCGATTTGAAACCAACAAATAAAAAATACCCACAAATTTTCTTGATAAATTTTTCATAAATTATGGGTACTAAGAAAGTTTTGGTCTCGGTGATGTTTTCTATGTTCATGTTTTTTTCTTCGGGGCGCGAAGAAGAATGTTTGAATCCATTTTTGATTGATCAAAATATTTTCGCGAAAGATTATATTATAAATTTAGCGAATGATACTGAGACAGTGAAATGGATGAAGAAAATAAGGAGACAAATTCACGAGAATCCGGAACTTGCTTATGAAGAATTTATGACAAGTGCTTTGATTAGAGAGGAACTTGATCGGATGGGAGTTAAATACCGGTGGCCGGTGGCTAAAACCGGTGTCGTTGCCGCCATCGGCTCCGGTAAGCCGCCGTTTGTTGCTCTGAGAGCTGATATGGATGCTTTGCCTATTCAGGTTAGTAATTGTTTTTAATGTTCTTATAGTTTCATTTAAGTTTTTTTTTTGAAATTTTCATATTATGTGTTTGATTGAAAATATTATTATAAAAAGATTTGACGGTAGAGGAACGATAATTGCGGAGAAGGAGATAAGTACATCCTTTTGTTCATAATTCGTGAAAATTACTTTCATCATTGACCTGTTTAGTTCGACTTGTACAATTTATTGTCCTTTGAAATTTTTGAACTAAATCTAAGATAATTTTGTAGGCAAGAAAATTAAAAAACAAGCAGTAATATTTATTCCATTTTAAAATAGTTATCATGTTTTATCATTTGATTTACTTTTAAAATTAAAACTTATATATTCAAATCTTGTAAAACTAGTATAAAGTATAGTTTCTCTTATATTAATATAAGGAAAAATATATGTTTAAAAAAGTAATTAAAATTTACTAAATTGAATTAATTATGACAAATAAAAAGAAACGGCGCACTAATTAGTGGCGGCATCATCTCAGCCATGAATGGAATTTATGAGTCAAACCTTATTTTATTTTATTTTTCGACCACATTCATTAATCAACCTAAGTACGTAGGACATATTTTGAATATTAATACCTCTTTTTTCTTTGTATCACGTGAAAAGAATAAGTTTTCTTTGTTATTTAAGTATGAGTTTAAATTATATGTATCATCAGTATTAATGTTTATATGAGTTAAATTTTTAAACTATTTATAGCAAAAAATATACAAGTACCTTTCTAGATTATGATCGAAATTTTAGAGACATACTTTAACTATTTTAATGTTCTAGTACCTCTCGAACTTATTTTTTTGTAATTTTGTGCATTTTTTTTATTTACGTGGTATTCAAATATCTCTCATGTGCCTCAATTGCGTGGAGTCACAAAGTATGTCACGTAAGACAAAAGATGTATAAAATTACCAACAAAAAAAAAGTTCAGAAAGATAATAAAACCTTAGTTTAGTGAAGATATGTCTCTGAAGTTTTAGTCATAGTTAAGAGAGCTATTTGTGTATTTTCCCATATAAAAATTAAATTGCTAATACTTTTGATCAAAATTACATTGCTAATACTTTTTTTTTGAACATCAAGAAATATACTCAGACTTTTCTATAACATATAAAATCATCTCATTATAACCGCCTAGCTAGTACGTTTGTTGATTTTTTGAACTGTTTTTCCATATAATTTCATGTTTTCTGTAATAACATTGCGCTATAACAATATGAAAGATATCTATTATAAAGAGATTTGACTGTTATCTACTTATAGGAATTATCAAACTGGGAACACAAGAGTAAAATTGATGGCAAAATGCATGCTTGTGCTCATGATGCACATACCACTATGCTTCTTGGTGCTGCTAAAATATTACAACAACTCCAACACAATTTACAGGTAACTGACGCTATAAAAAAAACCGTGAATTATCTGAAGATTTTCTTGGGGATTAGTATAAAAAATTTTTATACTAATTATCAAAAAAGTTCCTATGTAATTTACAGTTTTCTTTTAGTGTAACTATAAAAACCTTCATCTAAAGGCCTAAATTTTCGTTAGAGTACTAATAGAATTCATCGTTTGTTCATGCCTATATACAGGGTACAGTTGTGTTAATTTTTCAACCCGCGGAGGAACGAGGGCACGGGGCTAAAGATATGATAGATGAAGGTGTTCTTGAAAATGTAGAAGCCATATTTGGTTTGCATTTAGTACATAAATATTCAAGTGGTATAGTTGCATCTAGGGCTGGTGAATTTTTAGCTGGATGTGGAAGTTTTAAAGCAACAATTAGAGGCAAAGGTGGACATGCTGCTATACCACAAGATACTGTTGATCCTATTTTGGCTGCTTCTACTTCTGTTATTAGTTTGCAAAGTATTGTGTCAAGAGAGGCTGATCCTCTTGAATCTCAGGTAATTAATACTATTTAGTTATATTTCGTGTTTACGTTTGGTCGTAGATTTTGAAGTTTGAAACTTAAGAAAATTGAAAATTTGAGTTTTGGAGGTTATGATTGTTGGAATATGATATTTAGTGAGTGGAAGTATTAAAAACTGGACTGGAAATTTGGAAATTATTTAATAATTAGATCTTCTTTATGTCTTAACATATAATTTATATTTCACGCACATTTCGTCATAGATTTTGAAGTTAAAATTGGAAAATTTGAATTTTTCTGAGTGAAAATACCAAAAGCTGGTACGGGAACTTAGAAATATTTGAAGATTAAATTTTTAGTATCTGATCAAATTTTATGGCCATACAGATATGGGCAGATAAGTTGTATTTTACTTATATTTCGTTATAGGTATTGAAGTTGAAACATCAAAATTTGAAAAATTGAGTTTTTCTTAGTGAAAATTCGATAAACTGGTGTGGAAACTTAATAATATTTGAACATTAGATTTTTAGTATCAGATTGAATTTTATGGACAAACAGATATTTATAGATAAATTATATATTCGTCATAGATTTTAAAAGTTAAAATTTAAATTTGGAAATTTGAGTTTTTCTGAGTGAAAATCCTATAAACTGGTATGGGAAACTTAAAACTATTTAAAAATTAGATTTTCAGTACCTGATTAAATTTTATGGCTGTATATCTATCTATATCTATATCTATATATATATATATATATATATATATATATATATATATATAATATTTTAGAAAATCAACGATTAAATGTTAGCTTCATTTTCAAATTATTTTTTGAGGATAACAAAGAGTTTTTGTAATTTTTGTAGGTTGTTTCTGTGGCTATGATTCAAGGGGGGTCCTCATTTAATGTAATACCAGATTCAGCTACAATTTCTGGGACTTATAGAGCATTTAGTAAAGAGAGTTTCTATGGTTTGAGGAAAAGAATCGAAGAGGTAATTAACTATCTGACTCAATTTATATGACATATTTTTCTTTTTAGTATCCGTTGATAATTTATTTTTAAGTTTTCTATTTCACCTCGATGAATGATTGCTTTTTATTTCTACTTAATTTCATGATCAAAAGTTATAAGTTTTAAATGTATATTTCTCTTTTTATCAAATATACATATTTACACCAACTCTAAGGATGTGAAATGTCAAACTAGGATTACTTTATCTTAACATTTGATCTTTCTTTAATTTATCTAATGCCTCAAATTTCGAACTTCAAAAATTTTGTATTCGATGATAAATTTATATTTTAAAATTGATGAACATTTTCAGATCGTACGAGCACAAGCAGCTGTACATAGATGTACGGTGGAGATTGACTTTGATGGTCGTGAAAATCCAACAGTTCCTCCAACTATAAACAATGAGAAAATATATAAACATGCTCGAAAAGTATCGAAAATGATCGTTGGAGAAGAAAACTATAAGTTAGCATCTAGTTTTATGGGAAGCGAAGATTTTGCTGTGTTTTTAGAGAATATCCCTGGATCGTTGTTCTTTTTGGGAACAAAAAATGAAAAGATTGGTGCAATTTATCCTCCACATAATCCAAATTTCTTCATTGATGAAGATGTTCTTCCAATTGGAGCAGCAATTCATGCAACTTTTGCATATACATACCTTTTAAATTCTACAAATAAGTGTATTAATTCTCATTCTTCTTATTAGAAAAAATCATGTAAAATATTCTTTAGTTTTTTTGTTTTTTTTTTGTGTGTGTATGTTATCTATATATATGCAAGAAGATGATCATTAGGTCTAGTCCAATTTTGTTTTAATATCTTACTTATAATTTATTAATATGTTAAAAGTTAATACGAAAGACAATGTATGTGTGTATCTCTTTGTATATCAGGTATATATTCATGAAATTTTATGTGACACTTGTTGCCGATTCTTGTAAGATAATTATTTTTTATTCTAAAATAGTGGTAGCGAAAAATTCTATTTATACAAATCACCTAAAAAGACAAGTAAAAAATTAGAAATCAAATTTAAATATATTTGAGAAGTAAATAGTAACAGAGAGAGTATTAGTTATTGGTAATTCAAAACGTAAAATATTTGAGAAGTAAATAGTGACGGAGAAAGTATTATCTATTAGTAATTCAGAACGTTTGATGGTGATGATTCATTAGGTGAAATTTTGGAAAGTTTTTTTATATATATAGTTGTATTTTAAGTGTATCAATATAGTTGTATTATAAGTGTATCAAATTATCAAATATAAACTATAGTTGTAATACAATTTAAATTTAATACTATACGTTATTATAAATTTGATTGTTATTATTTTACAACAAATATAATATATTTATAACATCGTAAACTGATCTAAATTGTGCTTGAATATTTGAAAATTCACATCTAATACTTGTAATAGATTTGTATTATAAATATTTTTATAATATATTCCCGATATACATTAAAAATGTCTATAATATGCATGATATATTGAATTAAAAATATATTACAATTGTCCTTTATTTTTCTCTCCTATTAGCAATGTTAAAAATGCATTATACCTAATTTATAAATTAGTATTTTCGATAAGAGTATAATAATTTATAAATTAGGTAATATAATATTATTATTTAAGTAATAATATATATATCCAATTTATAATTTTTCCCCAAAAAACTTTTATAATTTCCTTTTGTTTCAACTTGAGTTGAACAAAATCTCCATTGACCGGCGAATCTCCCGGCGATCTCTTTCTCCGGCGAAATCGAATTTCAGGTTTCCTTTTTTCTCTCTCGCACTGTACTATATCTGCCTTAAATCTGAAAAAATTTGTCAATTTTTTTTTTCTGTGAATCGAATGGGTTTTTAGAAATCGCAGGTAAGAATGGCAGAGCAGAAGAAGCAGAAAGTGGGATCTAAAAAAGTGAATCAGCTTCGTCCGTTAGATTTTGGGGTTAATATAACTGTGAAGGTGATTAGTAAGAAGCTAATTGCACAGAGAAATCGTATTGCTGAATGTTTGGTTGGTGATGAAACTGGAATTATTATCTTTACTGCCCGCAATGATCAAGGTAATTTTGTTTTGATTGATTTCGAACTTTGCTCACTGATTACAGATGTTATTAAGAAAGAAATTAGTGTTTGGATTGAGTAGATATCGAGTTTTTATTGTTAGGATTGGATTTATGTTATTAAGATTTCAGCATTGATGTCAAAGGGAAACTAATATTGATGACTTTCCTGTTTTTTGTTGATGTTATGAGTTTGACTTCTGTTGTATGTATTGAAAAACTTCTGGATTGGGAAATATTGAGTCTTTAATGTCTATCATTTAAGGTTTGTGGATGTGTTTTTGGAAGAGTAGGATGCTGAGAAGGGACTGAATTGTTTAGTTCGTCCTCGGATTGTAAAGCTCATGTCAGTTGCCAAAAAGATAAATCGAAGTGTCGTTAGGAAGGGGAATATGATGTGCTTTAAAAGCTTATAGATCTGTGCCAAACTCAAAGAGAGAGTAATAGGAATAGAGTGAATGAGTGGAAACATACGAGTCTAGAAACTTAGGTTTTAATGTAGATGCATGTTGGAGTGTTGTGATAGTTACATGCTTCGGCATTAAGTTCAAAAATCCCAACAACATACCCGAGGTAATCCCATAAGTGGGATCTGGGTAGGGTGGTGTGTAAGCAGCCTTACCCCTACCATCTCAGCCTCGTCTCCTGTATCTTGTCCATTACAAAGGCTACTCCCACCTTGTGCTGAATGTTACTGATCCTATCTCACCTAGTATACTCATACATCCATCTCAACATCCTCATTTTTGCTAATCTCATATTTTTGTCATGCGAGTTTTTGACTGACCAACACTCTGCCATACAACATAGTTGGTCTGACTACCACTTCATAAAACTTTACCTTTAAGGCTCGGTGACACATTCTTATCACACAAGATACCGGTTCCAAGCTTCCATTTCAGCCACCTCACTTCAATACGATGTCTTGCTAAGTGCAAAATCCTAGCAGATGCAAAAACATAAGGTGCTTTCTTCCCATTTGTCCAGCCTTGCCGGAGAATGACTTGTTCTTGTATTGATGGAAGGTCTTTGGAATTAGTCGAGGTGCAAGCAAGTTGGCCCGGACACCATGCTTATTAAAACAATTCAATTGGTTTTACTTTCTTTCTCTCAAATTTGGTATTGGGAAAGTGGTTTCTAGACAGTGTTGTACTGAAGAAACAGAAAAGACAACTACCTAAACCTAAGTAACAGACAAGTCGCATAAGTATGAGCTAATGAAATCTCTTACATACTTCAATATTCCTACCTCTCTAACTGTAATTTTCCTCTTATTAGCCGATTATCATAGTAATTCTGGCTGCTAGTCATGTTTAAGAGCTTCAATAAATGTTATCTAAATTACCAGATTCATCACTGATCTCAGAGAACTTCCTTATCGTTTTATTTCTGATGTCGAGATGCTTGCCTAGTTGAAGCATCAAGGTGACATAGACATGATTAAGTTCTTTAATTTCAAAAACGCTACCTGGCATTTCCACTGTTAAATGAAATAGAAAGAAAATGATTAAAGGACAAGGAAACTTGGTCTATTAAATTTATCCACAGAAAATGACTTGAACTGATAAGTCCCTAAAATTTAGCCAGAAAAGAATGGAAGGATAGAGGGTAAGTCTATAAGATTGTTGACTTCCGAACTTGCTCTTTCTAATTGCCTTTAATGTTTGTTGTTTGATATCGTTATTTGCTTTATTTACAAGGATTTTCAACTATTCTCTTTTTGTCCTTGTCCATTGCTCAAGTTCTGTAATTCAGTTTGAACTTCTTTTTTTTTTTTTCAACTTTAATCAGACTGTTAGGGACATGTCTTACTCCAACTTCCTCGCATAGAATTCAAGATTTGCTTTAGTTATTCATCGAAGACGCCTTAAATTTGGATTGTCTTTTGTCTAGTGGATTTAATTCAAGACGGTTCAACACTAGTGCTGACAAAAGCTAAAGTTGACATGTTCAAAGGATCGATGAGACTTGCTGTTGACAGATTTGGACGTATTGAAATTGGTGCACCAGCCAGTTTCTCAGTGGAGCAAGATATTAACATGTCCTTGATTGAGTTTGAACGTGTAGACGTTGTTGTGTAAGCAACCATTTTCCTCAAAAAGGTAACAAAAGCTTTGAATACAAAGCTTAATTCTATCTCTTAGGTACTTTTCCCTTGCATTTCTGGAAGAGAAAGACTAAGACACTTATTCCCAAAGTAAAACTTTTTTGTAGTATTGAAGAGGAACAAGCTATTAATTCCTGTTTACTTATTAATGTGTTGGATAATCCATGACTTAAGAACTTACAAAAAGTGTTCTATAGATATGTTTTGTTGGATAATCAGTGATCTTTTTATTTATGTATTAACACCTTTTCTTTAAGTTCAATCTTCTTAGATTAATTGCACAATTTGCTAATGAGTTGGTCTTTAGTTTTTGTCCTTACTATGACGTAACTTGTGGGATATTATGATGGGAAGATAAAAAAAATGTCGCACCTTTTTTGATAACAATTTAACTTTAAAATTTCGATTTTATGATTTATAGCTACACAAACATCTATGACTTATTTTAAACTACCGTTAAAAATCGTTCTTTTTTTTAAAAAACCTAGTCATACTACATCATATAAATTTGTACAGAGAGAATATTATGTAATGAATTATTGGTGCCCATTTGTAACTTATTTCATCACAAAAGACTCTTAATGATTGTACATTTCTTAATGAACGGTAAAGTTAATTAATAACTTCATTAAATTTCAAGGGAGTTTAATCTAGACTTGGTCGACACCTACTTCTTGATAAATATAACACAAAAGTGCAATATAACCGTTACAATGAACTTTATAGTAAAGCAAAAATGGAAAAAAGAGTTACAATCTTTCGATAATGTATAATGTTATTTGTATATGTATATCAGTTCGATAATGTATAATGTTAGTCGCGAGTGATAATTATATCAAACTATAGCTATGATGAATAATTATGTAGTATAAGTTTAATTTTCCCTAAAATAAATTATTTCACCTTTGGTACTCCAAGCTCTCATGGAATATGTTACTCTAAATGCAAAAAGAAGTAGTAACTGTTAAGGGTCATATTTACGGTGTTAGAAATATGAATGCTTAGAATATCAATTCTGTAAAAAAAAAAAAAGAACCTATATTCTGCTACTAGTTAATTACATCAAAATCATCATGACTTATCTAAGAAACAAGCAACAAAACTACTAGAAATCCTTGTAGAACAGCCAGTATGATGTAGAGTAAGTTCTTGTGCAACAGCATAACTTTAGGACCATCAGTAACCATGAGAGGGAAATGGCACTTGTCGTCGGATGGATCGTTATGAGTTACCATAGCCAAGCCTTGAAAATCACAGTCCAAACTGTTCTGGTTATTGAATTGATAATACATATTGAAAGCATATGAAGTATTTCCTTGTTCACTCAGATGATTACAGGAAGAACCATAGCTCAATGCAGTACAATCAGAACGACTACACGCGTATTCAACACTCTTTGCCAGGTAAATTTGTGCATCTTTTGGTAAGTGTGGCTTCAGTACACACCATCTTTTATGCATATATGTTACGCCTTCTACTGCAGCGAGTGGTTTTTCAGATAAGCCTATAGCTAGCTCATATTTAGGCTTACCATCAAACTCGAAGATTCCCCAATGCCTCTCAAAGTTACCAGGAGCAATGCTTTTAGTATTCTCATCAATCAAGCTGAACAAGTAAACGTCAATTTTCCCCTTCCTTGTAGGGGTTCCTTCTCCACTCAAAGCATGTTGAATCAACCCTTGGTTGAATCTCTTTGCATTTTCAATATTCGCGTGTTTGTCTCCATCTGTTGGCCATCCTACTTCTCCGACTATGATTTTCATGTTGGGAAATCCAGCTTTCTTCAAAGACCAAGCAAGAGTATCGAAATTGGCATCAAACACGTTGGTGTAAACACAATCGCCATCTTTCATAGGCTTGTTTGAACCATTAAAGAAGGCATACTCGAATGGGAAGTAATTGTTTGCATAGAGACTGAGGAAAGGGTAAATGTTTACCACGAAAGGAGCATCATTTGAGTCGAGATATTGAACAATTTGAATGGCTAAATCGCGTATCTCTGGCCTGAAATCGCCTGCTGAAGGGAAAGGATTCGAGTCAGGGGAGTAGTAAATGTCCGCGTTTAAAGGAACAACTGCTTTCACCTCTGGCCCTAATCCAGCATGGTTGATAGCTTCTTGAACATTTCTCAGAGCTGGAAAAGTGGAATGTAGATAAGTTCCATTGTATGTTTGAAGAAAAGGCTCATTTCCTACTGCTACATACCTGCATTATTAACAAAAAAAATCGCGAGGAGGTCAGTTGGTTGGCCGAGGGCATATCTAAAATTTTATCAATATTCATGGGCTAACACACACAAAAATCAAAAGAGTAGTCTAATTCCTGCAAGTTGGCTCCTAAGTGTAAAAGTATGCCACAATAAATGGTGAAGCTATACGTAATGTTCTTCCAACTCATTACAGTTGTCATCATAGAGTTTTTTCAGAACAATCAACCCAAAGCGTCATTTTACCCTTAATATTACTTTTTCGAGATTCAAACAAGTCTATCTTTGACCGTAAGTTTTTCATAGATCCTTTTAACATTTTGAATTATTAATTATTGTGACTTATAGTACTCTTTACGTAGTTTACAAATATATAAATTTCATTTTCAAAAAAATTTGAAGATTCCATACGCAAATGTCCGGCCAAAGTTGAACTATTTGACTCTTGAAAAACGAAAAGTGTCACATAAAATGTGACAGAGGGAGTAATTGTTTTTGAAGTAAACGATATTAGTTACATATTTTTGTACTTTTAGGTTCACGTGATGAAAACAACTAAGAAGAGGACAAGTCATGCGAGGGGTCCATGGGTTCACGTGAACCAGACTCTAAAGAAAGTAAAAAAAATTGAGTATATATCTCCATGCAAGAAGTGAAACATATGTTGGGACTTAAATTAACCTGATTTTGACTCCATGAGTGTAAGCATAAGCAGAAACATTAGCATCAATCCAAGAAGCTGCCATTCCAGGGTCAGTACTCATATCTTGTAACATATAATTAGGAATTGCAAGCATCACTTCAATATCACTACCTATTAAAGCACTCAAAATCTTGTCATCTGCTTCAAATAATTTCACTTTATCAAATCCATTTTCTTTAAGCATCTTCACTACACTCTCTGCTGCTAACTGATGAGATGCCATAGTACCCCAGTTCACTCCCACACTCAAACATCTCCGCGCCATTGTTATAAACACTAAAGTTACAATTCCAAGTATCAATATATGCCTACAAACTACACCACTCATCATCGTCATCATTTACTTATGAGGATGAAGATCTCTCGAGACGTTCTTAGTGAAGAAAGACCAATGAGAAGGATGAAAAGAGAAGACAGAAGCAAGATAAGAGAATGACAAGATGTTATGACAGAAAATCCATATCTAAATTAGTAGCCAGGGGAAAAAGCCATCTTACACTTCCAAAAGTTGTAAGATTGAAAAATATACTTCTTTTTCTTTTTATAGTAGTATTTTATATTACTTTTTTCCTTTTTTGGAGGGACAATGGAGGGGAAAGAGAAGAATTTGATAAGAATCTAAACTTTATATCAATGAAGATTATATCATTCAAAACTTTAGTTTGTTAGTCTTTGCTTATGTGCTTTGTTCAGTTTTATATTTTGCTTTGTATAATGTATTATTTCCTATAACAATCAAAGTGGAATTTAGCATACTTGAGTCATAAGCAAGCGTCAACAATAAGGACTAGGACAGATGAGAAGAATCGATCGCCTGTCACATCCTACCAGCAACAATTATCGAATAACTGTATCCATCAAGACTAGGACATATGAGAAAAATCGATCACCTGTCACATCCCACCAGCAACAATTATCGGATAATTGTATCCACCAAGACTAGGACAGATGATAAGAATCGATCACCTGGTGTGTTTTTTTTAACATAAAATGATGACAAATGTGTGACTTAGTGGGGCAAAATAAAATAAAGTTTAGAGAAAAGATATGACCCCAGAAAAAGTTGAAGAGGTAATTGACTCATTTCTATAAGGATATTGAAAAGAATCATCGACAGTACCCTGCTTTCCAACCAAAATCTACGTGTTTCAAGGTTTATGCAACCTTTTCTCATTGTTGTTTACACTTGCTTTTTCATCAAAAGTTACAAGCTTTTTGTAGCTTTTGATTTTCAAGAAAAAGTTGGTTCAAGACTCTGGTGCAATTCCTATTCAAGCAGATATACATCTTGCAAAAGATATAATTCCTCCGTCAACATCCACAAGTATTGACTGTGTTGTCCATAAACGATAACTATCATGGAGGTTGGTGACTTCCCTTGCACATATAACGTCAGCTCAAGTTCCGATACCAACGTCATAAGAGGGGCTGAGTTCACTCTCAGACTTCTATTGCAAGAAGTATAAAAGATGGATTTCATAGGATAACACTTTAAAGGTTTAGTATTTTACAAAAAAAAATATATTCCAGTTTACAGGAATCCAGCTATGAAGATTCATTTGGTTTTCATGATTCTCGCCTTGAAGAGTATCGTTGTTTACCCTAGTCATCAGTGCATGTTTCTTCTGGTAATCTGAAGCTTAAACAAAACATAGCCTGCATAAGATATGAAATAGAATAGCTCAGGGGCATAAACGCACAAGAATATACCCATAAAAAGTTAACAAAATGAATGCTGACGCTCCAAAAAAGTGGAGTCGTCTATCAAACGTGTACCTTATTTGGAGCAACATCTCTAACCCTGTGAAATACAGGGTTTTGGACTTTGGCTCCTAGGGCAGACTCGGCCACCTGCAAGTCAACAAATTGAGAAGACCATACAATAGAATGTAGACTAGCCGAAGTAAATATAAGATGGGAATAAGTACGTTGAAGGTAGATTTAGTAACACTAGTAGGACCAGATGGCCTAGTAAAGTAATAACTGAGAGCATTAATAATCAACTTGACCTGTGATACACTATGTCGAGATACTGAATACTATGCAAGCTACAGCATGCTTCACGGATTTAGCTAATCTAGTTATTCAAGGACATGGTAAACAATAAAACCAAGTGCATAAATCATCAACAACCACAAATTATATATCTACACCTGTAATTTACTAACTCATTGACATGCCCAGGGAACTTGGATATTTTGGTTTTGCTACTAAAATTGCACATCATTGTTTCTGTCATGCACTTGTTTCATAATATTATCACCGACACTGGGTAGATTTCAAATAATCCTGTGGTGGTCAGCAAATTGAAAATGTAAGAGAATGGCTTTCATCCGCCCCAAAATTGAAAAGGTTTTGGTTTAAAAATGATGATAGTCACTTGACTTCATTTATTATCCTAACTGAAAATTAAGAGAGAAAGAGACATGCCACCAACTCTGATTTCAGATGCTGCTTTTAAGCATGAGTAACCCTGTCAAACTGATATGGAAAGTCGAAATAGAACAAACTAGCTGTTGAACTAGGTATTACCGAGATAATGTAGTCTTCTGTTTCACTTGCTCGTATGAAGCAATAGCAGTGAATCCAGGGTAGAGATCCCTTCCAGTATCTCCTTCTAATAAGGCCTCTAAAGGCATCTAGGGAAAGAAAAGAAACTATCAATTGCCTTGGTATAAAAATACGTTAGCAAATATCAGTGCCTGATGAAAGACAAGAAGTTCTGTTTAACAGGTTTTAAAAGATCACGAACTCCAGAAAACACAAGGTACTAAACAGAAAAATCACCCATAAAACACAGCTATAACCTGCTACAGGGTTTAGAGTAATATCAGTTCTATTTTTATCATAGTGTGTAACTTAGTTGAAATAGAGCATGCTAAGTACAACAAATGGATTTGACTGACACAGTTAGCATCACAAACTATATTACCTTCATTAACATGGTAAATGCATCACGGAATGAACTGATGAACAGCAAATGTATATAGTTTGAAATACTTTTTACTTCCCCTTTTTGTTACAGAGATCAAGATCGTTTCTGACATTTGAGCACCAGTTCAATGACCTATCTCCAAAAAGTGAACATTTTGCAAGACTTTGACCTAAAGTTGGTGCTGTTAGAAGCAAACTTATACATTTCCCTATTATGTCGGTTTGCAAAATTGGTTGGATTCTAAAATTAAGACACAAGGTCAAATTACTACCACTTATGCTTAAAACCCTGTCAAAATTGTATTGGATTCTTGCACTATGATCTACATATAGTATTTTATTAGAAAGAGACATCCAATAAACTTGGATAAAGACAGCTGACAAGCATATAATGTTGACCTCAGTTCAAAGACATGATGTTGAAGGGAGATATGGTCATAGTAGATTTACCAAGAAACTCCAGAGCAGAAGCTGGTAGGTTCATGATCACATGGTCCACATGCTCCGAGGGTTTTGTGTTCAATGACTCAGAACCCTTCACTCTCTTATTTGGACCCCTTTTTCTTCTACCAGCAACACAAACACCATCATTGACTGCAGATCTCCTTTCTCCCTCTAATTCACCAAATGAACAAATTTAGTTACTTTTGTTCAAGTGTCCCAAAAGCATGATATTCACAAAAACATTGAATTCAGTATCTGGACGCAGATAGACAGATAACTATTTCTAAATTATATTCAACCAACTAAGCACACTAGAGCGTGTATCATTTCTTTAATATCCCCACCTTCTTGAGAACTCTCCGCACGTCTTTTCACAGAAGTCACATTCATATCTTCTATGACAGATGAGCCTCCGAGTCCAGCAGTGTTGCATGAAGTTCCGTCAGGTACTTCTTTGACATCATCTGCAAGGGTGGTTCAGATTAATTGATGAGATGCTTTGAGGGTATGATAACGAGTATATAACTGAATACTTCACATACAGTCTTCAGATAGTTTCTCCCTATGTGCTTCGCCACTGAATTTGTCAGAGCAATCAATCTCAGCTTCTGCATTGCTTCCATTGCAGGGTACAGCAACGAGTTGAGAAATAAATTTCCTTGCATCCATATTGTATGGGAAAACTAGATGATCAACCTTGCTGATTTCAGCATTCGTTTTGAGATAATGAATGCTATCTGGATTCAAATCGTTTGCATAAACCGCACATCCTTTCTGTGCAGCGGGAATAGCAAAAGGACCAATGCCAGCAAACATATCACATATGGTCTCCCCTGCCTGGAACTTTGAGACCAGCCTTATATGCTCATGTTCCAGTCTAGAATTCCAATACACCAAGCTATAATCAAGCTTGAAAGTTGCTCCATATTGCTTCACTTCTGTGACCATATCATCTTTCCCAGCCAGTATCTCAAATTTTGGCACACGAAATTCATTGGTAATGGTTCCAACTTTATTTACGACTGTCTGGATCCTGGGGTAGTTTTTCTGCATGGATCAGGAATGAATACCATATTCAAATTAAGAAGACTGGTGACTCAGGAAAGGAAGAAACAGGGTAGCAAACTCTCACTAAAAGTAAGTGAAAAATTGATAGAAATATCATCACATGGATGCCTGCATATAAAGTGAAGGAGATGGAAGGAGGCAGTCTAGCTCTAATGCAAGTAAAATCAAGTCTCTGGCACCAAAAATAATGTTAAGGAAAAGCAATTTCATTCAGAAAGAAAGAACCCTAGTTTAGGAAAAGAAAATTGATATATCCCATTCTCATGAATTAGTCCAAAAATACTTAAGGTGAAGAAGTTAAATGAAATGCTAAACAACTTACAAATGAAAACATGCAGAGATTCATTTATAAGGTGAATTTTGAAAGAAAACCAACTGTACTTTTGACTTCTTCTTTTTTTATGGAAGATGCACATATTGAGGCCATAAATTAGAAGGCATACATCATAAATAACTTTGGCAATCACATCCTTGTAAGGAAGAAGATCATCAGTTATATTCAAATGAGCAATGTGACCTGCACAAATACCAAGTCAATTCGTTAGGGAACTCGGCTGGAAGGTCAGTGTTGAAAATTCAGACTTTGAAATAAAGAAGCATAGAAATTTAGTCAAGGAAAAGAGACACACACACAAGATTCTCTATAATCTATTTAGAGTATAGAAAAGATAAAGAGAGAAAAATGTTGGATTAATATACTTAACTATTGTCTCAAATGATGATGGTACATCAAGGCCAGATGGCAGAATCTGCTTTAATATATGATCTGCAATGAAGTTGCAGTTATAAAGCAATTGGTAGAATATAAGCCAACTAGCAATTTCAATCTTAATTATTGAATTTGAGAAGTACTAAAATAAACACATAGTATACGTATGAACTCAAGGAGCACTGCTTTCAAATAATATTACACGGCTTTGTTACACACTATACAGGAAGGCAAAGCCTGCGAAGATTAGCTTCTAAGATATTTGAGATACATACAACAACAAACAAAATAACTATCTGCTTTTGGCTAGAAACATATGTTGAAAGCTACATTTTGCCTCCTATTTTAAATACTTTACTTGTGTTTAAGTTTGAACCTAAGCACTTTATGCTTATTATGAATGTTATGTAAGACATGATTTAGAGCAAAAGAAGAAATTTGGATATAAAACGGATGAGTTTGAGCAAAGACTCATGGCACCATAGCAATTTTAGCAGTTCAAACACAGTTGGGTTTGAGCTTGAGCAATGACTCATGGCACCATAGCAGGTTTAGTAGTTCCACATAATGTCTACATTCATCATCTTAATCATAATTTTGCACATCATGTCTACTGAAAAAGAGAAACTATATAGTAGTTCGCACATCATGTCTACTGAAAAAGAGAAATCATATGGTAGTTTCGCACATCAGGACTCGTGGCACCGTAAATCTTTTCCTATATTTCTCACACTTTATTTTCAGGCAAGCAACATTTGTAATAGTATCACTTCAAAAAAATTCGCATGATTTCAAGAAAAAGCATACAGAGATGAATAAGAGAGAGAGAAGCGGATAAATACATTGGGAACAAGCCTCCGCGCTTTTTCAAGTAGAACGGATTGCAGTATTGCAAGACAGAAGACATACAATATCAGGAACTGCAAAAAGATAATAGGTCTTATTTTTCAACTTATTCTGAAAGAATCGTTGCTGACCTGCACTCCAATAAGAATAGCCAAGTGACAGTGAATAGGGAGCAACTTCAAACTGACACAGGCCTTTCAGTTCAGCAAGCTTTTGAGCAGGAATATCAGACAAGTCTGTCAAATAATTGGCCAAAAAAGTAGGCAAGTTAGAAAGAAGTTGTAGGTGACATTAGTCAGAATATACCAACATTCAAAATAGATTTGCATCTCAGAAATCTAAAGAAAACAGCCTCTATCTCACACAAGGTACGGGTAAGGTTTGCATACATCCTAACCCTCCCAGACCCAACTTGCGGGACTACACTGGGTTGTTGTTGTTGTAGACATCTGCGTTAGTAACAGTGATTCCCAGGGTACGAAACTTGAATGAGAACATGATGAGAGACAACACGGGAAATGAACAGAACCCACAAGTAACAGAAATGGATGACGAATCTTCATAATGATTAGAGTGATTAACAAAGTTACTTAAGAACAATGTGTTAGATAAATTTCCTACAACCAATAATTGGTTGAGAACAATATGACACAGACAATATCCACACACAGACTTGTTTTAGATACGTCAGAAGTCCTATAGTTAGAGCCCATGACGTATCTAGAATCGTCTGAATGGGATGTCAGGAACTAAAGCAAAAGTATATGTTCCTTAAAGCAAGATAATACCAACAATGACCTTAGAAAATGGAAGATAAAAACTGCTAAACATAAATATATTTAATAAGACAATAACCCTTATCCCAAGAGTTTTGCCTTTTCTGATCATTTTTCATGAAGCCAGAAATGAAAATAAAGGTACGATTCAAAAGAACACATCATTTACCTGGGGTTTTTACTTTTTCTGAGAAAATCATGTAACGAGTTTTTTCATTTGTTGGGTCCTCAGTGATAGGCTTTACGCGTGGCCTGTCAAATAAATGCCTACAAGAAATGATCTTTTGTCACCAACAGTACCAAAAGAAAAGGTTAAAAATGTAAATGAGACCCTCAACAAAGGAGACACCACTAAATAATTGAAAGTTGAGGTGTTTAGTTGTTCCAGAAGGTGTGTGCTCTAAATCAGAAAATTCAACAATAAAATAGGTGTGAGGAGAAGTGTGTCCTTTAGACAACATCTAATATTGAGTTTCAGATGTGTATCTGCGAGGTATTTTCAAAAGATATTGTACTGTAAATTAGAGGAGAATTCACCAACAGATGGTACGAATTATAGAGAAAATTAAGTGCTCAATCTATCTTTTACTCAGTAGAATCAAGTGTGGTAGAAGGTAATTATTTTTTTAAAAAAAAAAGGTATATACGGCATGCCTGTAGGTTGAATTTCTCATTAACTTGAAAGCAAATGTAAAAAGAATATCATAAAACCCACACACAATTATCAAGGATCACTGTTCATGTAAGAGACCATACATACACTTTATTTTATCAAGATCAGAATATTGTAACTAAAGTGCCAGCACCCCAAAAATTCTTTTTTCTATTTTGACAAGGAAAACAATGTTTACATGATAATTTGTCAAGCAAAACCATTCAACTCCCAGCAAATACTGTGAAGTAGAATAATTCTATGTACAGCTAAATAATACACATGATCAAAAACCATGTTTGTTTGCTTGTTTGGGGTAGGGGAAGGGGAAATGGTGGAGGGCATTACAAGGTGGGAATCAAACCCTCACCAACAAGGTGAAAGTTCAGGTAGCCAACCAACAGAAATACTAAAATTCCCTTAAAAAGGCCATGTTTGTTAAGCTAAATTCAGATGGTAGTTTAGGAATGGTCCTTGTGGAGAAGGAGGGATTATCAGAGATACTGTGAAGGAAGACTTATTAATGCAATCATCTTTTCTAGGAGAGTTGACAAAGCCATCAAGAAAGCTAGAGGATATCCCAGCAATCATCTTTTCTGTTATTGGAGCTAACTGGTCACACCTTTTGTAACCTGGCATCTTCCTATACCCATTTCAATAACAATCTTTAACCTTATCAAAAAAAGCTTAATCTTTAACTTATTTTTAATTTTTCTTTTACCCGACTACTTTGTTTTGCTTGTTTTCGAAGAAAATGCTCAATTTAATATTTGATTCCAATGCTTATTACAGTTTGTGCGAGCTATACTACAGCAATAAGGCAAATTAATGCAATTATGGAGGTAACGAAGAAGTACCCGTTGAGTATTTTCATGGCAGCTTTACAATGTTCTCGTGGAATTCGAAGCGCCCATAACTTCAAGTGCATATCGAACTTGCTTTCGTCCAGTTCCACCATTTTTACAGGATTAAGAAAGCTCAAGTTCTCAACTTTCGTTAATGGAAGATTTCAAATTGCACCAGTTTGATTTAGGGTTTTTCTTCTCTATTGGAGAAGAAGGAACAAAATAGGTCCCTTTATTTTAAGGATAAGACTTAAAATGATCCTTTATATATTGCATGTAGCACTATAGTCTCTTAAGTTTGAAAAAAATAGCATATTTAGTACACCCAATTTGGGAAATAAATTCATTCGAAATTTAATCTCAAAATTAATTATTTTTTATTCGTCATACCAACACAAATTCTAAGAAAATAGATTAGAAATTAAATGATGGCGAGACGAGTCTGGTTTGATATCAGGTGAGAGTATTGTGGAGACTGAAATTATTTAAATGAAGCAGATTAAAATTATTTTTTAAAATACGTATTTGAGTTGAAGTGAATTGAAGATATATGTGATTTAAATAAATTTTTATTTTATCGTATTTTCCCTAAAGGAAACAAAAGCTAAGATAGGCATGTTTTGATGAACACTTCATTTGATTCGTTTTTTGGTAAGTAACTTAATTATATATTGATCAATACTTTTAACGTATTACAATTTATTTATGAAATCACAAATCATTTTTGTTTTATTCTTTTTATTTGATGAATGTATTTTTAAATGTCATAATTCATGCTCGTAAGATTAATTTAATCAAATCTCGTTTAGAGAAGAAATTGTGTGGATTGTTTATGTATTATTAATTATATCGAATTAATTGAAAACCTCAAATTATACTATATGATATTGAGTGAATCGTATCGAAATCTTGATGATTTAACTGAATTTGCTTTCAAGTTGCAATAGTATCACCTTAACACAATTTGTTGCTCTTAGATTATATTGAAATAATTGTTTCTAATTTATTGAATTTAACTATAAAAAACCATTTTTGGTTTAATATTGTATCATATCTTCACTTTTCTTTATATTATTAATTATAAAATCAATACATAATAAAAAGCAATTAAGACATTATAATGTTTTCAAAAAGTTTTTTTCTCTCTATTTCTTTTTCTTTTCAAATATACAGTGCAAAATTCTTATACATATATTATTAAAGCTTGGATCAATCATACAATATTATCTCGTGATTTTTGTAAAGTCTCACCTAGCTAATAAAAAATATATTATTAAAAAACTTTGATGTAATAAATGAAAGAAGAGTATTTTTTAACTTCGAACCTGTCGAAGATGATGGGAGTGTATATTCATTGCAATTCAAAAATTATAACAATCATAATGCATTTAATTTAAGAAATGAAAAGATATTAATGACTCAACTTAAACATATTTGATACAATTTCATAATTTTGAGAAAAGAGTACAAACAACTTGCCATGATACAACAATTAAACACATCAAAAAGCAATACAAAAAAAAAAGTCAAGAAACTCACAAACGTATCATAATGAATCGTAAACACAAAAACAAAGATGACCATAAACATTTAAACTTTAAACTCTCTCCTTAATAACAAGGAAAGAAATAACCAAACTGAAAAATCCAACCACCATTGAAGGCAATGAGGTGATTATGGCACCGGAGGATTGCGATGGAGAGGGGGCGGGGGCGGGGGCATGGTGGTCATGGCCCTCATGAGCTATAACAACAGACGCTAAAAATACAACACAAGCAATGAAGTTGAATGCAACACTTGAAACTTTGAAAGCCATTACTTTCTCGTTTTTCAAAATTCAAATATTGCCTTCAACTTGTTTTATTCTCAACTTGTTTTATTGGTTGAGAATATAATTTTATTTTTTTTAGGATAAAAATGGATTGTGTTGGGAGTTCTTTGCAAATACTATACTTATTTATACTATATGTTTTTTAAGGTTGTACAACTTTTCATAATTGATAAATTCTTATTATCATTCTTTCATTGACTTTTTATTTTTATTTTTTTTCCATATATTTATTTTTGTATGTGGAAATAAAGCAAGTAGCTGGATGGTGGGAGATCATTTCAACAATTTCTAATAAGAATTGTTTTTTTAATTAATACAAGTACATGATTATTTGTACAATGACACCAATAAGTTCTTAATATTTAACTATTCTATTATATATAAAAAAACCTATTGAGTTGTAAAAATTAGGTTAAGTCCAAATTAAATGACTCGACTTTTATAGATGATTTAATGGTAAATGAAATGAATTGAAAATTATTAGGTTAATAAAAATAATTAAAAATATTGGTGTCTTTAATGAATAGACTTACCTAATATTTATTGATGGAATATATGTGATAAGTATCTCATAAAAAATTAATTAAAATACACATAAAATGATCCAAATATCAAGATTTACTATTATCAAATGAAAGATCGAATAGTCATTATTTTAGCAATTTGAAAATGGAATATTTTCTCATCTTTCATTTTTATTTTTCATATTTCATTTCTCGAGAGTTAATTTATATAAACTTTGATTACTATTTTTAAATGTATTTTTTTTATTAAATGATACAAGAAGGAGAAAAATTACAACTTGCTAATAATTTTCATATAATTTTCAAATTGTCTACTTTTAAATTTAAAATATTAAATTAATCTGATACAATTTAAATCTAAAAATTAATAAAATTAACTCTCTATAAAAATAAACAAAAAAGGGAAAAAATTATAATGAATTGTTTATATATTTTATCACAATGAAACTAAAAGTCAGGGGAAATGTCACAGTTGCCCCTCGACGCTTAGAAAAATAAAATATTATAGTACTATGTTAATTAATTAAGTCCAATTATTAAAAATAAAATATTTTGATTTGTTTGATTATTTCCGTAACAACTGAAAAAAAAATAATTAAGAAGTGGACTCTGTAAAACTAGACAAAGGAAAAGAAATTAAAGACTCTGTAAAATAATTAAATTAAATACGTGTAACTATTATAATTGGATATATTGTCATCAACAACTTAAAAATGAACTTTAAAATTTTTTTCATCATAATATAAGGGGATATTACAAGTACAATCATATGAAAATCTTAATATTTAGCTAATAGTTTTTTAGTAAACTTTATATCTTATAAAAAAAATCTCTTTCGAAAAATTATTGATACATCTATGATAATGGTAAGGATGAATTTTTATGGCTATATATATACAATAATTTTTTTTTAATCTATCAATAAATTTCATTCAGAAACTTAAACAATAACTTGTTCTAATTAATTACGTAACTAAATGTTATTATTATTATTTTTAATTCAAAATTTTGAATTTCTTTTTATTACTCATTTTTCAAGTATATATTAAATAACTAAGTTAACCACAATACATATGTTCTATATCTCCTTTAATTTATACATCAATTTCAATTGAAATAATTCTAAAATTTTACGATTTAATAAAGATTAATGCATATAATTTAAAAAAATATTGGAAGTCAAAAGTGCTGGAAGACGTGCCTATAACAATTGAAAGCATGAATTGGTATAGTCAAATTGGCTCTTTGTGATTATTTTTAATTTTATGATGGACACCCATTAACTAACAAATTATTTTTTTTATATAAAATGGAAAATAACTTTCATAATTTTTTTCATGTTTGGTTTGAGAAATTCTCTTGAAAGATGAATTACATAAAAATTAAAAAAAAAATAGCTTTCAAGTGCATTATCTTCTTCACCCCCGCCCTAGTTATTAAAGACTAGAAATTAATTAAGAAATTCATTTTTTTTGGGTAAAATTATAAAATAATATAATTCAGTAAAAAAACATTTATAGAATAATTTATAATTTTTTCAATTTCTAATGTTAAAAAAATTAGAAAATATTTTCTCTAAAAAAATTTGCTTAAAAACGAAGAAATAATTTTTTTAGTAAACATACAAAAAATAAGTTTCACGTTGATTATGTCTGTTCCACCCCGAAACACCTCATCTTACCGGGCCTCCCATAGTCAGTTGCGAATGCAATTTAAAAGTGATAAATTCATATGAACTTATTATTTCAATATCTAAAATAATTGTGTAAGAAATTATGAAAAATCGCACGTATAAACCCATATTTTTAATATGTAGTAACTCATATCTTTTTCAATCCTTAAAATCTCTTTGAACTCATTATACAAAAAATTCTGAATCCATTTTTATCTATTATATTTGTATAGAATATATATACAAATACATTTAACATATTATTTTCACTGTTACAAAAATTGGATTCAGGGATAGACAAATTTTATAGCTAAATATTAAAACGTCACTTATTCTATTTAACGATGATTTTCTGGTAGCTAAGAGTGAAATACTGACAAATTAGTGAAAAAGTTCGTAGCTAATTTTAATTTACTTGATAACATATGTGGTGTGAAATCTAGATTGATGAATACACATCAAAAAGTTGATGGAATTATGGAGAACGTTATTAATGAACATATTGAAAATAAAGCAATTGGGAAGAGGAGAAATGGTAAGTTTGGAGATGAGGGAGGATTTGGTTGATGTTTTGCTAAGAATTAAGGAGAACTCTCAACTTCAATTTCCAATTTCAAATGACCATACAAAGCAGTGATTTCTCCGAGTTTGCTCCCATATCATAATCTTGTTTTCATTAGTTTAGGAATTAATTATTTAGATAAACTCTAGTTTGTAATATTACGTATCTTACAAGATTTTGGTGTCTTCACATACATTTAGATTATACATCTATACCTTGAAGACAAGAGGTCAAATTTAGGTATAATTTGTTCTAAATATACTGTATCCAAGTGAATTCACATGTATCTGAGATACATAACAAATCTCGCTCACGATCTCTCCCATCTCGCTCGGCACTCTCTCATGTATTTGGCATCCCAAATACATGTGAATCACTCCTGACATACATATACATGTATCTAGTGTGATTCATATGTATATAGGGATATATATACGAATCTCACTCGCTTTACTCTCTACTTTTTGTGTATCTGGTAGTAAAAATACATGTATCCAAGTGTAAGATATATAAGAAACTCTTAATTGTGAGTAAGAGGCGTAATATTTTGAAACTATATGTAATGATAGTATATAGATATGGTAAGAATTATGCCTAATATTAGTTGTAGTTTTTCCATTATAATATAGCTCTAGACTCTTTTTAAGGTTTTTTCTTGAACAATGGAATTCATCGACTTAATTTATTTGTTTTATTGATATAGAATATATTTATTATTAGAGCGTAATCAGAAATGACAAGAAACGCAAATTTAGATGGATACATCATTCCTCAAAAGACTAGAGTACTTGTTAATGTATGGGCACTTGCGAGAGATTCGAAATATTGACAAAATCCTACAACTTCTATATCAGAGAGATTTGAGAACTCTTCGGTTGACTTTATGTGGAATGACTTTGAATTTATTCCGTTTTGATTCAGGATGAACAATATATCCAGGAATTAATACAATTTGCTTTAGCTAGTGTTGAATTTTCTTTGGCTCAGCTACTCTACCTCTTTGAATGGGAACTACCAAATGGAGTTCATCCAAAATATTTGGATATGATTGAACCACATAGATTAACTGCGTAAAAAAAAGAAAGATTTATATTTAATCGCTACAAATTATCGAATCGATGAAAAATATTGATGTATATTATGCGTGACATAGTGAAATTTAAACATAGAGATATTAAATTTTTATTCTTATCTTTGACTTAGAGCTTGCTTGAATTAACTTAAAAGTCGATCAAATTTATATTTACGTTAATTTTTAAACTTGAAAGTGTTTGACAAATATAAAAAAATACTTGGAATAAGTCAAAAATGACTTAAAATATATATATATATATATATATATATTGCAAGAAGGTCAAGAAACACGCTACTAATAACTTATAGAGGAAAATAATTGCACTCACAAGTATTTTCATCGATAAGATCATAGTTTCAGCATTTATTGTTTTTGTGATTACAAATTATTTTTCATCAGTTTAAATTTTGTAGAAAACGAGATACTTATAAAGTCATAATTAATCAAACTATTTTATAATAAGTTGAATTTTATAGACTAATCAAATTCTTTCTTTGATCATCAAAGTGATCCTATCGTATTAAGATTCTTGATCAAATAATCTTTAAAAAACAAAACAATTAAACTAATGCATTTAATTTACATTAGTAAATGCATATAAAGTAAAGTACTCGGAGGCAAAAATATTAGGAAATTTATTTATGGATTGAGTTTGTTGTAATAATAATTCCAGAAATCCTAAGTTATTTAGGTTTTGTTATTTTTCATATTTATTTAATTAATGTTTAATTAGAATTTGTCTATCCTAGTTCATTTAGGAATATGTTTTACTTTCGTTTCTTAATTTTTTAAATAGAGATGTTACTGGTTATTTTCAACATACAAAAATATACAGAAAAGAAAAATCTATATAGAAACATAGAAAAGTTAAATTAAGATTAATTTTTTCATCCAAATACTTAATTAATGTTTAGTTAGGATTTGTTTGTCCTAATTCTTATAGGAATAGATATTCTCATCCCAGTTTAATTTGATTTCTTACTCTCTTTTATAAATAGTAAAGTTACTAGTTATTTTCAACATACCAAAATCTATCGAAAAAGATAAGAAGTTGAATTAAGATTCAGCAACCATTAGACTATAAATTAAAATATTTTCCTTCGAATCTGTGAAACGGAATGATTGGAAATACAATCAAGAGTTTTATGTGTAAAAGGAATTATGGCATTAGATCTTATATCAATGAAGCTGATTTGCCTCCATCAAAGCGGAAGAGATTCGAAAATCTCCCTGTTCGCAGCAAGAAGAATAAAACAGAGATGAATAACGATTTAACTGAACCAAAGTTGTTGGGAGTTTCATTGATGGATTATTTCTCTATAGAGCAATTGAAGAATCATATTCGTAATCTCAGATCAACTGAAACTATGAGTGAACGTTCTGTGACTAACAATGTCTGCCAGTTATGTAGCATGGACAGTCTCGATTTTGTTCCAACACCTATACATTGTTCGTCATGTTATAAATGTATCAAGCGCAACTTGATTTATTATTGGGCTGTGGATGAATCTGATAGACGACACTGCTATTGTAATAATTGTTTCAGGAAGTGTAGTGACGATGATAATGTACTCGGTAAAAATAAGTTTCAGAAGGCTAAAAATAACTATAGAAATGAAGAACCGTGGGTACAGTGTGATAAGTGTGAATGTTGGCAACATCAAGTATGTGGTCTTTATAATGCTAACGAAGATTTAGAAGGACAAGCTAAGTACATATGTCCATTTTGTCGTTTAAAGGAGATCGAAGCAGGAGAGCATAAGCCTTTACCAGTTTCTATCGGAGCTCAACATCTTCCGAGAACTATGCTTAGTGATCACATTGAGCAGAGACTGTTCAGGCGCCTCGAGCTAGATAGAAACGAAAGAGCTAAATATGATGACGAGGTACCTGCTGCAGCAGATCTAACAGTCAGAGTAGTACTGTCAGTTAACAGAAATTTGAAACTGAATCAGCAATTTCTAGATATTTTTCAGAATGATGAATATCCTCCGGAGTTTCAGTACAAATCGAAGTTGATTCTGTTATTCCAAAAAATTGGAGGGGTAGATGTTTGCCTCTTCGGAATGTATGTACAAGAGTTTGGATCAGAATGTGCCTCTCCAAATAGACGTTGCGTCTATATATCATATCTCGATTCAATCAACTACTTTACACCTGATGTTAGAACTGTGAAAGGAGAAACTTTAAGAACTTTTGTATACCATGAAATACTTATCGGATACATGGATTACTGCAAGAAACGAGGCTTTACAGCTTGTTATTTATGGGCTTGCCCGTCGTTAAAAGGTGAAGACTACATCTTCTATTGCCATCCTAAATCTCAGAAAACACCGAAACCAGAGAAGCTCCGGTTGTGGTACAAGTCAATGTTAAGGAAAGCATCTGAAGAGGGTATCGTAGTGAACCATACTAACTTATATGATCAATTTTTTGGTCCGAGTACAAGGAACAGTGCTGCTCATTTGCCATATTTTAACGGAGACTATTGGTCTGGTGCTGCAGAAGAAATAATTAGGAATATTGAGAAAGAGAACAGAGCGGATAAAGCTAAAAAGCTAATGACAAAGAGTAGTTTAAAAGCAATTGGAAACGACAATGTTTATGCAGATGCGACTAAAGATATTCTAGTGATGCAAAAGTTAGGGCAAACGATCTTACCCGTGAAAAAAGAGTTCATCGTTGTAAATTTACGTTTTGTGTGCATAAACTGTCAACAAGTAATAGTATCAGAACGTCGATGGTCTTGTAAGCAATGCAAAAGCTTTCATATTTGTAACAAGTGTGTCGCGTTGCAGAAAACACACCGTTCCAGTAGTGGAGACGAGCATTTACTTTCTGAGATTGTGATGGAGGAGGACGATATACCTGTTAGCACCGAAGACCAGGATGCTATTATTGAAAATGACATTTTCGAGAATAGGCATTCTGTTTTAAGCTTCTGTGAGAAAAATCACTATCAATTTGATTCACTTCGTCGTGCCAAGCATTCCTCAATGATGATATTGTATCATCTCTACAAAAACATTCACCTGTCCTTCGAAAAGGAACATTTCGAGGGTCATGGAGCATTGAAGGTCAAATTAATGGGTGCACTGGTGCATGCATCACAATGCTGTGCAACTCTAAGTAATCACTGCTCGTTCTCAGGATGCATCAAAGTTAGGCAACTTTTTCAACATGTAAGCCGGTGTAGTCATAGAGTTGCAGGGGGGTGTGCGCTTTGTCGCAAAATTTGGTCCTTACTGCATTGGCATTCACAGACATGTCGAGATACCAGTTGCATAGTTCCCCGTTGCAAGGATATTAAAAAGCATGGCGTGGCCTATAGTTAGGAATAGGTTTCCAATTGAACACCCTTAGTCGGAAAATTACACTGTATATACAAGTGAAATGATACTAGTACTGGTCCGAGATGTTCGATGAAATCTCGGAGGGTTTATAAGGAATCACAAGCTCAAAGGCCAGCATTATTTGTTATGCCTATTTTCATCTCTGATAGCTGTAATTTCTTATGCTGAATTGAGATTAAAAAGGAAAGTTTGCTTTCCATTATGTATCTGTATAATGGTTTTTATTTTATGTTTTCCTAATATATGTAACTAATTTATGTATTCTTTTGAAAAGGCATCTCAAAAATTTCATAAAACTTCAAACACAACCTTTGTCAAAGTCACCGTTTGACGTTTCTAGTGATCAAATTCATTGCAAGAAGGTCAAAAAACACGCTACTAACAACTTATAAAGGAACACAATTGTACTCACATATATTCATCGAGATAAAAACTTTATTTAATCTCATTTTAATTCTCATTACTTTAAAATTTGTTGCAAATGAGATAACTAAACTAATCACGAGTAAAGTCATAAATAAGAGGGAAGAGAAAAAAACATATACAAAGATATATTATTAAACACCTTAAGTATTACAACACAAGAGATTAAAATGAGAGGAAATTAATCAAACCATTTTATAATAAGTTGAATTTGATAGACTCATCACATCTTTTATTTGATTATAATAAAGAAGGAAATTATGAATGCAACAAGTGCTAACACAAGTGTTGGAGATGAGTTGGTGGAGCCAATATTAGAGTCATTATAGGAGCCTCCATATTGTGCTGTTGCAATAGCCACCAACATGCCAAAAAATAAAATAATTGTAGCTAAAACCCTAAAACCCATGCTTAATTAAACTCTATTTGATATTCCAACAAAGCTCCTTGCTTGCTTTATATAGAGAAGTCATATTTACAAGTTAATATAATAATCCATTGCTAGCTAGCTTTCCCTTAGTAGGTGACATTATATAATAAATTGGTCTAATTTTTTAAATTTGTCTTTCACCTCTCATCGTGATGGACAGAGGCGAAGCCAGAAATAGGAGTACACATAAAGTCTTACCTGCTTTTCCAACAAGAGAAATTCTATCCTATTAATTAGATTCTTGATCAAAAGATCTTTACGACCACCACAGCTATATAAAAACATTTAAACTACATCAAAATGCATACAAAGAAAAGTATACAAAGAGGCAAAAATATTAGACAAGATATTTTTTATCTGTTCAAGTTTTGATGGATAGAGTCACTCGATATTTATACTGATAAAAGATAATAATTTTTTTTTTTATAATATTAATTGAGATGTGCACACTATTTTGAACAGTCAAAAACTTACGTTATAAGAAAAGAAAAGTTAGGTTGAACCATTATTTTCGAGTAGATGTTAATTTTATACATTGTTAACAACCTTGATAATGATTATCCTTACTTGAACTAGTTTTGATTGCTTATTCTCTTGTTAATAAAACCTAACGTGGTTTGTCTTTGTTATATAATATGCCTGCACAACTTATATTCCTAAGAACGTGGGTATAAATAAGTCAATACAAAAAAGTATTATTTGAGAAAAGTAGGTGATGTTTGTTCAATTAAAGGTTTTGAATATCAAATGATTGTAATTTGTAGCCTACTAATATTATTATTATTTTTATTCAAATGTTTGGTATTTATATTAAATTCCTACTAGATTAGAATTCATTTGTGCCAAAAGTCTCACTTTGAGATTAAAACGCTTCCTAACAAAGGTCACTCCGTATTCAGGAGAGAAATCAAACTCAAGGCATCTGATTAATAATAAGAGTACTTTTACCCTTCTATCACAATTTTTATCGGTGCAGCCTACTATATTAGTTTAGTATAATAAGTAATTCATGGGAAAATTACGCGGTTACGCAAACTTGTACTACTTAATTTCTCATTATATCTATAGTTTGTAATAATCACTACTCGCGACTAACATTATACATTAATTATGTGGACTGAATTCGAGTCTGTATAATTAGTCACGTTTGTATATGTATAATTCGCCAGAATATACAAATACATATGTATAATAACATACAATTATCTAACTAATATACATATACAATTCACCTCTCTCCCACTCTTTGCCTTCTATAGATCGCATCTCTCCTCCCTTTCCCAATCTCGCTCGCCTCTCTCTTCTCTCTCCCAATCTCGTTTACCATATATACAAGTGCATATGTATAATATACTATTATCTAATCGATATACATTTACAACTGACCTTCCTCCCACTCTATGTCCTCTCTCGCTCGTCTCTCTCCTCCCTCTCCCTATCACTTGTCATATATATACAAATACATATGTATAATATACAATTGTCTAACCAATATACATATACAACTCACTTCTCTCCCACTATTTGCCCTCTCTCGCTCACCTATCTACTTTCTCTCCCGGTCTCGATCGCCTCTCTCATCTCTATAACATGTAGCTACGAATTATAAATATCAGACTATAGCTATTGAGAGTAACAAAGCTATTTTTGAATGACTATATGTGAAAGTTCCTCTTTTGATTAGTTGCGTAATTTTTGGCCCAACCCCTTGACCCAAATCTACCCAGTTTGGTCCAATATATTTTTGGGCTAGATTTATAACCGGCTTAGGCCCAAATATTCTGTCAGATCATCATCACTGCAACGCCGCGCTTTATCTCCTCTTCTGGAACTCTCTCTTCGTTCCTCTCACAGTCTCACTCACTCATTGAGTCTCTCCATGGGCTCATCTTCTACATTCTCTCTGTGTTCTCATCCGACGGTACTTTTCTCTACTTTGTTAACTTACTCGAACTTACAATTATGATTAAATTCTCACTTTTTTTTCGTTAATTTTTAGGTGAATTTTGAATTTAATGGTAGAAAAGTTGGATACGGATTGCAGAAATCGTTGAGTAGTTCATCCAGTTATTGTTTGATTCATATTTCGCCGATTAGTATAAGTAGTAGAAGAAGAAAATGCGTGCAATTGAGACGTGTAACTGTTAGAGCTGCTTCGTCGTCTAGTACTGGTTCGAGACGTTCGATGAGTACTCGGAGAGTTTACAAGGAATCACAAGCTCAAACGCCAGCATTACCTGTTGACAGAATTGTTTCGTTTGTTGTGCCCGCTGGTGCTTTTGTGGTTATCTCTTTTGGTATTGATATTTTGCCTATTTTCATCTCTGATAGCTTTTTCTTATGCTGAATTGAGCTTGCGCTTGAGTACATTTGATTATCATTACTAGTGATTGAGCTTGCGCTTGAGTACATTTGATTATCATTACTAGTGTTGGAGCAATAAATAAAATAAGGAGTTAAAAATTGCTACTTCTGCCTTTTAACTTGATAGCGAAAAAGAAGAATTTTGAATTTGTGGTCTAAAATACTAATACTTGATTACATGTGCACCTATACATCATCCGAGAGATTTCCTTCCGGTGGTTTAATTATAGCTTCCTTTACATGTGTTGAAAAACACTTTCTTTCATTATTCAATTACCAGTAACCTTTAGTTGACAAAAATTTCAACTTTCAACCTTCTTTTCTTTTCCATGATCATCCACTACTAATTAGGGTGACTGCTTATGTTCTACTTACTTTTCTAGTTATTTGACCATCCTGAATATGAAGGAGCATGCTTGAGGTTTAGTGAATAGGTAAAAATGTTGTGTAAGATATTCTTAATAATTATGTTTTATTAGTTGGGAGCGCGGTATTAGTAAAGTTTCCTTCTTAATTTAGTTCAGAATTTCTATATGCGGAGCTCCTTGAATGCGGTTAAACCTTTAATTACAAGAGCTCATTTCTCTCTTCTTTTTTTACAATGTCAAATTCTAATAAACAGTTAATCAAACACTGGTACTGTTGCATCTAATTTTTCTTAACATTCAAAGTTCTTACATTTCCATATCCAAAGATGTTGCTCCATACTTCTATTCTATATGATGCGGCTGAATTCCTCTTTCATTGCAAATTACCTCTATGAATAACTCTGAGCTCTTTCTGCCCAAAAAATTGAGGAGCTGCTTAACTTGCATCTGCAGATAGAATAAGTTTCTTAGTTTTACCACAGTGTTGCGCTGGTTCAGTCATTGACTATGGGCCCTGGCCATTTCTATTGCTGCACCCTTCCCAATGAACTCGTTATAAGTTATATCCTCTTCCACCTGGCATCCTTTCTCGCGGAGGTTGAATCTTGTGAAAATGTGGCTGCTAGACTGAAGATCTTCCTCTTATGAATTGTGACTGATATAGAGATCTTAAGTAGAAGGAAGATTCTCTATATCGTACTAATCTATGTGTTCAGTTGACAGTTTTGTGGAAGCTGGTGGAGAAAATTCTTCTACCCAAACCAGCCAATACTACATCAGAAGAAAGCAAGTCTACTCAGGGATTGAAGTGGTCCATTGCCGCTGGGACAAACTTGTTGCCTGGTTTTGGTGCAAAGATTGAAAGAGAATCCAAGCTGAGGCTTAATGACTTTGCTAAAGAGCTTAGATCTTTCAGCATTGTTGACATGTCAGGTAAAATTGCAGTCAGTTCTGGCTCAGCTGCTTCAAATATTAAAGTTGGTGGTCGTCAATGCTAAATGCTTTCATAATGAATATCTTCCTTTTTTATACCTTTGATCAAAAACTTTCTATCATGTGTAATTTTCAGAAATGTGATCACGATGTTAAAGGATTTGCCTTGACTTATTAAATTCTCAAGTCCCTGTTCCACCTCTTTAGAAAGTTCAACATATAAAGACCAAAGCTTTACCTTGATTTATGATTGAAAAACATGTTCTGCATACTGATAGTGTCTGAAGGAAATCTTCCAAACTTGTTTCATTTATAAGCTTCCCCCACCAAGTGCGCGTCACACCAAAACCAAAGTTTTTCTGCATCTTCCTTGTATTGTGATTCTACATGCTTTGCATACTGATTAAGGATTAATTTTGCAAGTCGCGAGAGGTATTGGGTTGAACGTTTTAGGCTTTGGCAGGTCGTAACTTTGGAGACGAGGGGCTCTTTTTCCTAGCAGAGAGTTTAGCATATAATCAGGTAATGTCTTTTGTCCCCCCTCTCTGTTATCAGTGTAGAGTATGCCATTATTTATTACGGTCCATCCTGTTGACTCAAGAGGATGAAACCATAATGCTGTAATGCAGACAAGTAAAAATACAATCTTTAGCTTCTTTTTTTCTGGAAGTATGTTTTTGCGCAAGTTTGGTTCCTTTACCAATGTACACTGCATTTCCTTTCATGTGATTTCCAGACAGCTGAGGAAGTAAACTTTGCTGCTAATGGAATAACTGCAGATGGATTGAAGGCCTTTGATGGTATATTGCAATCAAATATTGCTCTAAAGACTCTTAACCTATCTGGAAATGCTATTGGGGATGAAGGAGCCAAGGTAATGCACAGATGATAGGTGAAAATCCAAAGCAGTGAGTTCTTGGAATACAGATGACTAATAAGCAGATCCTAACTTTCTCTTTGCACTTGGTCTAACTGTTATACCAAATTAACATGTGTATTTTAATATCATGCTTTGTATTGTATTTCTCATCTCCACCTTGGCACTTCAGGATCAATCATGACTATTTGGTGTTAATTTATGTTTGCAGTGTCTATGTGATATACTGGCAAATAACTCTGGTATTCAAAAGCTCCAGTTGAACAGCACTGGCTTAGGAGATGAGGTCTTGAACATGCCTTTAGCATTAAATTAAAGTTCTGTTGCTAACTTGCGATGGTATTTTCTGCTTTCTGGTAAATTATTGCCTAAATTTCTCTGCAATGGTTTGTCTGAATTTTACAGGGAGCCAAAGCCATCGGTGAAATGCTGAAAAAAAATTCAACCTTGCGTGTTCTTGAACTAAACAATAATCTGATTGACTATTCTGTATGTTATTATGCAGAACTTGTGATTTGTATTTCCTAGTTATTATCATCTCGGTTTCTGAAGGAAAACATGTTTGATTTGGATATGGAATAGGGATTTTCAGGTCTTGCTGGATCACTTCTTGAGAATAAAACTTTACAATCCTTGCATCTCAAGTAAGCAAAATTTGTTCTGCTGTCTTCTGTGCCCATCCTCATTTGTCATATGTCAAACGTAGCAGTTAATTATTTGTTTTTGCTTTATTGGTTTGGAGGGGGAGGGTGGGGGTGGGGGAGAAAGACGTGGATTTTAATTTGTGAGGGAAGGCATATTAATTTTTATTTCCCTTATATCTTTTAATTATGTGCTTTAATTAACTGTTCAGCGGCAATTATGGTGGTGCTTTAGGGGCTGCAGCACTGGCTAAAGGCTTGGAGAGCAATAAGTCCTTGAGGGTATATTTCTAATCAATTCCTTCCTCCCACTGTGACCCTTCGCCTTTTGCTCTTTTTTCTGTTCTTGTAATTTGACTTAGCAAATAATTGAGCTTTTTGTTAGCCTTGATATCTTGCTTCTGTGTCATTGCAATGTTTCTTGTTATTCAACTTCTGCACTCATATTTCCTTCCTTTTTAATTTTTTTTGGAAACAACCTCCCTACCTCTACAAGGTATGAGTAAGGTCTTGTTGTTGTTATTCATGTTTCCATTTGATTGTATAGAAGAGCTTTTCTTTTCAAATTTTTCGATTTCCTCTGTGTCTGCTGACACTGTGATTAACTGTGAAATGCCCTCATGTTATTAAATAAACTTCTTTCGGCGGTTTCATAATGTTCCTCACCAACAATCCGAGGTTGAAGCTAGATCTGTTCTGCCCAAAATGGGAATGGGCTACTATTTACATATTACTGTATATCATAAACATGCACCTGCTATTCAAATGTGTTTGAAAAGATTTTTTATATGCAGGAACTTTATTTGCAGGGGAACTCTGTTGGCGATGAAGGAGTACGGGCATTAATCTCTGGCCTGTCTTTGCGTAAAGGTTTGCTTATTGGATATCATTAACCATTCTCTTTAAACATATATTGGCGTTGTGTCCTTTGCATCTTTTTTGAAAGGTCACCATTATATGTCTGCAGGGAAACTTGTCTTACTTGACCTTGCCAACAATTCAATTACTGCAAGAGGAGCATTTCATGTTGCCGAATACGTCAAAAAAAGCAAAAGCTTACTGTGGTTGAATCTCTATATGAATGACATTAAAGATGAGGTAATTGAACCACTTAAAACTTTCACAGTTTTCTTCCTTTATTATGTAAAAGACTCTTCTCAGCTAACCAAGCTTTTCACTTGAGAAACCAAACGTGTCCATTTTTGCATAGACGATGTATTTATTTTATCCACAGTTATATTTGAAGGATAAAGTTTAACCTGTCCCCATAAATAAGGTATTTGATTTCTTACGTCGCAGATCCAGACTCGATCTCTTGATATGCATTGACTTTCCCTTCTTTTTTTCTCCATTTACATCATATCCATCAGGGAGCTGAAAAGATTGCAGAAGCTTTGAAGGAGAACCGCTCGATAACTAATGTTGATCTTGTGAGAATTGTTTCTTCTTTTCTATTTTATTTAATATTTTCTTGTTTTTGTTCACGGAAGAGGTTGGGTTTCTTAATCTTACCAGAGCATTATTTTCTATTTGCTCTTATTGCTGAAATTCTGTGAATTTTACAGGGGGGCAATGACATACATGCTAAGGGTATTAGTGCCATAGCAGAAGTTCTGAAAGATAATTCTGTCATTACCTCCGTGAGTTCATCTTACTTTTACCGATTTATTGGACCAAATCAAATACATTATCTTTAAAATTTCTCACAAACAGTTAGAACTTGGTTACAACCCCATTGGACCAGAGGGGGCAATGGCATTAGCAGAGGTACTCAAGTTTCATGGAAATGTGAAAGATCTCATGCTTGGTTGGTGTCAGGTAATACATTGATTGTTTCATATAGATGCCCCCTCTTTTGCAAACTTTTTTAGCGTGCTCAACTAATTTTGTTGCAGATCGGAGCCAAAGGTGCAGAACATTTTGCCGATATGTTGAAGTACAATAGTACCATATCAACTCTAGACTTGCGAGCCAATGGACTTAGAGACGAGGTTCATTCAAAGTTTATAGTTCTCCTATTCTGCCACAATCTTTAATTTCCCTCAAAAGTACATGAACTATATCCCTTTTCAGGGTGCAATCTGCCTTGCTCGGAGTTTGAAAGTAGTCAATGAATCTTTGATGACACTCAATTTAGGGTTCAATGAAATTAGAGTATGCAACTCTTTTCCAGTACAAGTACAACCACCTGTCTTGATAAAGGTATCATCTTGTATTAACTTAGTTTCTCTTGCGCACAGGATGAAGGAGCTTTTTCTATCGCTCAAGCACTTAAAGCAAATGAAGATGTTAGACTCACATCTTTAAATCTTGCCAGTAACTTCCTCACCAAATTAGGACAGGTAACTTCAAATGATATAACATTACTCTCTTATTTTACCTGTTTTACGCGATTTTTTGTTCCTTACAATATCCGGACGGATTTCCGAATTTCAGACAGCTCTCACAGATGCAAGAGACCATGTATTTGAGATGACTGAGAAGGAGCTTGCTGTTATGTTCTAAAATACCACATTCCTTAGATCAGATTTATTTTTCTCCCTGCTTTCATTCTTGAGGTTGGGGCAGGGCTGCATAGGTGAGTATTTTTTTTTCTTTTACCAATGATATTCCTAAGAGTCCGACCTCAGCTCCCCTTTGTGACTGAATCATTTTGAGCGGGGGGACGGTGGAAATTTTGATAAATAACATTCCGTTTCTGAAACATTAGTGGCAAGTATATAGAGATTACTTCTATTCACCATTTCATATTCATTCTCTAGTTTGAAACTCTTGTGAGTTGTTCTTTTACGCTTATTTTCGTGTTGCAGGACAGAATTAACTTACTTTTAGTTTGTCATTCAACTGTTTTAAAGTAATATGATAATTGTGCTGTGTTCTAAATGCTAATCCATCCCCTCGAAAAAAAATACAGAGGGATATGTTAAATTTATTTGGTCATTTTAGTAGTTTGAAAAAATTTACATGAACTTGTAAAGTTTTCAAAAAACAAAAAAACAGAATTTAGCTGGATAAGTTTGGCCAGCTGGGGTTTTCAGTCTTTAAGAATTCAGTGGATAACTCTTCAAAATTACTTTGAACAGCGTGTTTTCAGGACAGAGCTGATGAATATGAAATGTGTCTAACCTCTCTAAATGACATGTCAAATGAATATGTCGTAGAGGCGGATTTAAAATTTTAAATTACGTAAGAATAATAATTAATGGAAGTAAAATAATAATTATCTTTTGTATTTTTTGTCTCTTTGTACGTACTGTTTTTTTTTTGAGGCAAGTAGTGCAGATTTTGAGGAAGCTCCATCTCAAACACTACATCACTAAGCGGTTTTATATGTCATCGTTTTATTTTCATGTTCTACTCTTTTTCTTCTCTTGTATATATTAAATTCTTAGCTAAATTGAGTATATCGAAAATAACCTCTTTATTTTACTGGGCGGAGCAAATATTCCAATTGCAACCCACAGAAGATGTGATGGCCACTTAGTAAAGTTTGTTAAATTCAGCAGCTTTACATTGAATCTTTGTTTTGGCATGCCACATTTGTTTGTCTATTGTCTGTCTCAAGCCTGTTTCTAGGACCATTGCGTTGAGTTTAGAGCCCACTGAAACTTCTAAATTTGCCAAAAAATACAGAAATATTCTTATAATATATTAATATAATATTCAATATACCTTTAAATTTAGTCAAATCAATTTTTAAAAAACGTAGCATGACAGTTAAAAAGTGGACAGCGGGACTATAAAACTATATATCTATTTTTATTTTTTACATTATCATTTTTAGTTCTAAACTCTTATTAATAACTACAATCATTTTTCCAATACATTAAATATAAAAATATATTTGAGGAATATAATAAAATGATTACTCATTTTTTAACATGTTAAGATAATGAGTAATGACAGATTAAAAAAGAGATAGATTAATTAATTCTTCCACTTCATTCATTAGTGTTTGCTTTAAGAATCTCTACTCTTTTGCTGTACATCTCCCATTATGAGTACCACATGTTCCTTCCATCAAATTTTGAAAATAGTTAAAAATTGTTATTTGAAGTAGATCCAAATTTACCTATTGTTATGTTTTTGGTTTAAAAAAAATATATTTTTGACTAAAAATGACTTAAATTAGTTAAATAATTTAATTTATAGAAATGAACTTTGAATCTACTTCAATCTTAAAAATTAGCTCATGAAAAAAGCATTATACAATTGTTCGAACACACTCTTCTTACTAATGATTGTTCCGTAAACTTTTATTGGAGATTATGATATTACTTTAACTATTCTAAATGATATTTTTGTTTATAATATCAATTCTATGTTTTATACAAAGTTGAGTTGTATTTCAAAACCTCCTAAACTAACCACAGTTTATTAGTTTAAAAATACTTAATATGTGTTTTGTTGTTAATTAATCCCTTAAAAAATTATAACACTTCTCCTATCTCAATATTAGAATTCTTATTTTGTATATAACAATAACAACAAAAGAAAGAAAAGAAGTACTCAATATAAGGAATTCTAAGAGTCAAGAGTTTAAAAGGTATAAAATATTAATAAAAATTTTAAAACGGTATATAAAATTTTATATTAACCAGAACAGTACAACAACAATTTCCTCCGTCGGAAAAAGCAAAATCGCTGCTAGGCATCGATTTTTATTTTATTTTATTTTTTTAAAATTGATTTTCTTTAATTTTTTCTTTTAAAAAATCACATTCTACAAAATCGCTCCAGCGGAGGTTTTCCAACGATTTCACCATTTTAATTAATATAAAATTTTATATACCGTTTTAAAATTTTTATTAATATTTTATAACCTTTAAACTTCGAACTCAGAAATTCAAGATTATTCTAACTTCTAAATTTTTTTAATATAATTCACTTTTAATATGAAGTATTTACTCTAAATAAAACTTTTCGATACGAATCATAATTAATTAATCAGACTACAATATACCTACTTAATTAAAAGAAGGTAAGGATTGACTAGTCCACTTTATGATCTGTTATTTAAAGTAAAAACTAGGGGCAATTAGATCACAAGATTCCTATAAATTGTTGGGCACTGACTTTGTTACACCCCCCAAAAAATAAAAAGTAACAAAGTAGTCATCACAAACTACAAGAAAAAAACTTAGGCAAAATACCAAAAATAAAATATTTCATTCAAAAACTCAAAAAAAAAAAAAATGTCTTCAAGATTGCTTCTTATTTTCACCTTCTTCCTCTTCTGCCTACTACAAGTAAAATTTTTGAACCATTAATTAGTTAATCACCTAACTCTTTTATGATTTTGTTGTTAAAACTATCTTTTTGTGTGTTAGTACTAGTCTAATTATATGTATTAATGTTCTTTGCTTGTAGGTCTCTTCTGATATTGACATTGAAGACCACCAAAATCAGGTACTTCACTTTACTCTTTTTTTAAAAATTATTTAACCAAAAAAAATGATAATTTAAACTAAACATCATAGAAATTATTTGTCCTAATTAACATATGTGAAAATAAGAGTAAAAAAAGGTATATTAAGAGTGTCTCACACTAGTAGTGTTACCTCCTGTTGTTTTAATTTGTTTGTCGTAATTTTGATAATTTTTTTGTTTTAATTTTTCACGTGATATGTTTTAGGGACGAGAATAATTCTCTTTTTTACCCTCTTAATTGTTCATATTGGTTTTGCAAATCTTTGTTAGGTGGTGAAAGGAGGTAACAGGAGACTCTTGCCATATGTGGGTAAGTTTCATTTCTCAATATATTTTAATTGAAAAGAAAATAATAAGACACTATTTTCATTAGATGCTAACAAATTTTATGAATAAATTGTTTTTTTGTTTGTATAGAAAAAAGAATAATTTATCTACGTTTTATATCATATATAAATAATAATACTTATTATCAGAACTATAACAAATCATTATTTATATTAATATAAAATGTACATAAATTGTTTTTTTTTGAAAATGACTAAAGTAGCCTTGGAACTTTTTTCAGATTTTGTAAATTTATATGCATCTCTTTAATAAAGAAAAAAAAAGGACATAAATGGTGAAAGTTGAAAATGAGAGAGAAATATTAAAGATTTTTCGTTAAACCAAAAGTTTTTATAAAACTAATAACCATAAGTCAAAAGAATGACCAATTTATGACAATAAGCACTTAACTATACTTTCTCTTTTTGTAATAAGATAAAATCAGAACGCGTAATTTGATCAGCTTAGAAACTTAGTCAAACACTCGAAGAGAATTCAAAGAGTTTGTTCGATTTATTATTGTTTTTTTTAAAAAAATAATAAATAAATAAACAGATTGTGGAGGACTATGCAAAGTGAGATGTAGCAAGCACTCAAGACCAAATTTATGTAGCAGAGCTTGTGGGACTTGTTGTATGAGGTGCAAATGTGTTCCTCCAGGCACTTTCGGTAATAGAGAAATTTGTGGCAAATGCTACACAGACATGACTACTCATGGAAACAAGACAAAGTGCCCTTAACTTATAATAAGAAGTAATTTTTGATGTAATGTTGTGATGATGGTTCTCTGTATGTCGTTTGGTAGTTGGTTAGAATTATGCGAGTATGTCACATTCGATGTATTATTTTACGTATGTGCTAGAGGGATTAGTTATATGTGTTTTATCATTCACGTTTATCTGTCATAGTTTGACTTGACATAGATACCTGTCAAACTATTTCTTATTATATGATGTTTTAGAACATAACAACTAATACAGAACATAAGGAATAATTCTAATCCAAATTATAAATGTACAATTAACACAAAAAATTAAAAGTAACTTCCAATTTCAAAAGGTCAATACATGATGAGAAAATTTAAAAATCATATAATATAATCTTCATTGCTCCCTCCATGAAATTAACAATAACAATAAAACCAATAACTAATATCTACTACTACATTTATCAAACTAAGTTTAGACTCTCCACAAACTCATTAATAGCCTTGTCTGAGCTACCTCCTTCACTAACTGTTTTTTTAGCCAAATCTCTCCATTTTGTAGCATTTTTTCTAATCTCATCACTCTTTTCTCCTTCCATTACCTCTTTTAAACAAAACAACAACTCTTCTCTTTTGACAATTCCTAACATGTCATCCAACTTAGGTCTCACACCAATCTCCCATATCTCATCAATAAACTTTGCATCCGTCATTTGATCCGAAAATTGTGGCATAGCCACCATTGGCACGCCGAGGCTTAGTCCTTCCAGCGTCGAGTTCCATCCACAGTGAGTTACAAAACAACCAATGGCTTGATTCGCTAGCGTCTCGAGCTGATTGCACCATGACACAATGAGTCCTTTACCTATTGTGGATTCTATGAATCCTTTAGGCAATTTGCATTTTTCAATATCTCTTACAACCCAAAGGAAATCCATGTTGCTTCCTAGTAAAGCATATGCTATTTCTTCTATTTGTTTTTGGGTAAGTGATACCATACTTCCAAATGAAATCATTTATTATGTCATGTGGTAGTTTGACAGATCGATAATGTATAGAAATGTATCTAAGCAAATAAAAAAATAATTTTAATAATTTAAAAATAACTAATAATCTTACTGACGGAGATATTTTGAAAGATTCATTTATGTGCGGTGGGAATCATATATTTTGTTGCATTATAATAGTTTGTGCCCCCTATCTTTTTGTCACTTTTATGATTCTTTGTCTGGCATCTTGATTTATTTTTTCACGATTTGATTGGTTTATGTATTATCACCGACTTTTCGTGATAAAATTTTTCAAAAGTTAAAAAAAAATTTCTTTTAACTCTTTAATTAGTTTTTTTTACATGTCTAAAGATTACGAAATTATACGATATTTTGATATATTCTGTATATTTTTAGTTTAAGATTATAGAATTCAAAAATTTTTAGTCGTAATCAGAAAAACAAATTGAAACGATTGTTTTTTCATAAATTGAAAAGGTAGTTGTTCTCTCAAAAGCACTTTTAGTTATAGAACATTGGTCAAACATAAATTACTGCTACAATATTGCTTTAATATGGTAGAATCGAAATATTTTTCAGATTGATTAGTCAAATACGAATTGTTATGAATATAAACTTTTTTTTTGTTTTTGTGTAAAAAATTTCAGATAGCAAGAGGAGTTTCAGAGTTTTGGCCAGCAAAGTTGATAGGACCAATGGTGCCATCATCATATTTAGATGGAAGAATAGAAAATGACAAAGGATATGGAGCAAGTCTATGGAAACCCCTTAGTGAAGAATGTGTCAATTGGCTAAAAACAAAGCCAAAAAGATCAATAATTTACATTTCATTTGGAAGTATGGTATCACTTACACAAAAACAAATAGAAGAAATAGCATATGCTTTACTAGGAAGCAACATGGATTTCCTTTGGGTTGTAAGAGATATTGAAAAATGCAAATTGCCTAAAGGATTCATAGAATCCACAATAGGTAAAGGACTCATTGTGTCATGGTGCAATCAGCTCGAGACGCTAGCGAATCAAGCCATTGGTTGTTTTGTAACTCACTGTGGATGGAACTCGACGCTGGAAGGACTAAGCCTCGGCGTGCCAATGGTGGCTATGCCACAATTTTCGGATCAAATGACGGATGCAAAGTTTATTGATGAGATATGGGAGATTGGTGTGAGACCTAAGTTGGATGACATGTTAGGAATTGTCAAAAGAGAAGAGTTGTTGTTTTGTTTAAAAGAGGTAATGGAAGGAGAAAAGAGTGATGAGATTAGAAAAAATGCTACAAAATGGAGAGATTTGGCTAAAAAAACAGTTAGTGAAGGAGGTAGCTCAGACAAGGCTATTAATGAGTTTGTGGAGAGTCTAAACTTAGTTTGATAAATGAAGTACATGAAATCTTTGATTCGCCGTTGACTTATTTTAGTTACTTTTAAATATTTCTCTAGCGTTTAAGTAAAATAAAAAAAAATGTGTTTAAGCATTTGTTTTAAGCTAAAATGCTAATAAGCTAGCTCGTGGTCTATTATATTGTATTGTTTTCGTGGCTTATTAGCTCAATTGATTGCAACAAAATCAGATTATGTTAAACATGGAATTTTTTGTTTTATAATCGAGAAACATAGACCATAAAGACATGAGATCGATAGAAAGAAATCACGTAGCATATTTTGTTACTCAAACTTTTTTTATGTATTATTGTCTTTTAGAGTAAGTTTTAGATTTTGTCACAGCTAAAAAATTGTGACTTAGCACAAATATTGATTCTAACATTTATTTAACATTCTAACAGAGTTACACTTTCTCTTAATTGAATCACTTTATCTGTATAATAATAACTCTAATATTACTTAATTGGACTAACAATAACTTTTTTGTAAATTGTTCATGAACTAGGTGTTTGTATCGATTGAGATACGTATGTCCTCAAGACATTTATTATTCAAACCGGAAAAAATGAGAAAAACTGACCCAAACCGACAGTTATTTTTTTTATTTTCTTTTAGAAATATAAAAAGTCGACTAAATTGGTTTGGTTTTGATTTTAACCAATTACCAATAAAAATTGAAGCACGATTGCGTCTACTTATACCCCATGTGAACAAAAAATACAATAACAACTACGTCTCAGTCCTAAAATAGGACTTGTTTGTGTGATCTTTATATTCAACTTCACTTCATGATTAAGAGACTGGGAAAATGTGTGAACTTTCATATTAAATACTCTGAACTAATTAATTTCTTTTACAGTATATTACAATAACACTATAAAATACAAACAGTGTGGAGAAAACAAATGCAAATAGAAACTCACTCCCAAGTCCCAAGTCAAAATTCACATTTTTCACCTCATGTGTGAAGCTTCTCTGCCTCTTTTCTTGATTTTATTGCGAAAACTCCTTTTTCTGCTAAATGCTTTCTCCTGTGGAAACATATCAATCTTAATATAACAACAGAACTAGTTCTCTTCAAGATGATTACATAAAGAATCCGTTGAGAAATTGAAGTCGATAAGTTATAAGCAACTTTTGCAGGTGTCGAGAACATTAGAAATCAATCGATAACTGCTTATTAACAGGTTCAGCATTTCTACTTCAAGCACTTTAAGCTTATCAGCTAATTACAAGCTGACCTGAAAGGACTCTATTTCACCGCTAGAATCAAACAAACGCTTCTATCACTAAAAGATATGAAATTTATGCGTTGGTAACTATGTGGCTAGTCTGACATAGGCTTCTTTAGGTCACTATCTTAAAGCGTTTTAAGATATAGAACGTACCACTGGCTCTTCAATTTTTTCTGCATGACGAATGGCAGCAACTAGATCACGGTTTGATTCTGAATATAGACTCGTAACAAGGCCAGGTTGGCCTGCTCTAGCTGTACGTCCAACCCTGTGCAAGAAATCTACAGCAGATGTGGCAAACTCTGCCTACAATGAGGAGGGGAAAACAATTGAGTGTAAAAACACGTCAATATAGATGCATACGGAACTACAAGGCCAATAAAGGCATCACAAGTTAAGTAACTCCGCTAATAAAATCAATGTACAAGTAGCCAATTAACCCAGCAATGCAGTAAAATGCAGAAATGTTCTTTAGTGAATGAGACATAATAAGGTGTATTGGGTACAAAGCATAAAGAAAAACGACTCTGTTCTACTTTTTAATAAATTAAACCAAAATATTAGGCATCAAAGAACAACCAGAAACTGATTGAGATAAGAACAACGTATTTACTTAAGAAAACAAACCTGAATAACATGTGAAACATTTGGAATGTCAATACCACGTGCTGCAGCATCCGTGCACACAAAAACACCACCTTTCTGTTGGAAATCAAGTAAATTCTTTGTGCGCTCCTCCAAAGAGCTATCACTATGGTAACGGAAACATTCAAGTCCAACTCTTGTCAAGATATTAGCAACAGCTTCCACAGCGTCAACAGTATTTGCAAAGACCATGGTTCGGAGCACTCCAGGACTACTATCTGCCATAGAATTCCCATTTTCCACAGCATTTATGAGAATGTCCACTTGGGTGTCAACTGAAACTTCAATCCACCTTTGCTCCAACCTAAAGTGACAGCAGGGAGGAGATAAAAGCCATACTAGTTAAAATGCTCCTCAGAAAATTATTACAAGGATAGCCATTGAACTTAAGTACTGATACCGCAAAAAGAAGAACTTGGATATCCAGAGGATTATTTGCAGAGAAGCATGGATAATATGGACATGCATACTCTACCCTTTTCCATGATTGGTTATATTGATTAATCCATATTTGATCTGATCCTAGTAAATCAATTTTCCAACCTGTTTTTAAGTGAGGGATGGACAAATACTTGAAAATTTTATCCATTCTGTCAGCATTACCTCCCTCCCCCAAGGAATACTTTAAAGAAACAAATTATGGACTAAAGAAAAAAGTGGCACCTCGGGCTGTGCTGATGAAGATAATTTCCACTAACCCAGGTAGCTTCAGGAAACATCCGCTTCAACACTCCTCCAGCAGTTCTCTTCCCATTTTCAGGAAGGGTCGCTGCAACAAAAATGTACTGCTTGCTCCGCTCATATATCTTTCTCACTCTTCGCCAATCTCTTCTCTTTAGCCCCTTGGTATCTGTTTCTAGATTTGCTCTATCTTTGCCAACTTCAGTATCTTCATCCTCATCTTCATCTTCATCTTCAACTTCATCTGCATCTTCACCATAATCTGCTTTTAGGTCCCTAAACTCTTCCAAGTCTGAAGTAGATGACATCTCAGCTCCAGAATTTTTAGAACGAGATAACTGCTTCTCATCAAAACGAAGCATATTTATAAGTCGGACCACTTGGTTCTGGAAACTTCCACAAAGCAGCATATCTGCCTCATCAAAAACCTACAAACCGCCAAAATAACTAAGAATGAATATTGGGAAATCACTTTCTCATAACCAAATCTAAATAACTCCAGAAATATTACCACATATTTAACACTTCGTATAAACTCTGAACGTCTTCGCCTTTCTGGGTCTATAGAATAGAGATAATTTAGAAGTGCTGCCGGAGTAGACACCATTACATCTGGTTCTTTTACAGGCCAGACCTGCATTAAATTTCTCATTTGTTAGAGACATTGCAAGTTTATGAGGAAAAGCAGAATGAACATTCATAGCAACGTCATCATGCAAAAAAAAAAAAAACACTCTGATCCACAGCAAGAAAGAACCAGTGTTCACAGGTAAACAAGGATAAACAATCACGATGAGAATGCTCACCTGTCGGCCACAAACAGCTGCAATACTGAGAAGTGGTGTACCACTATCATTGCAAAGACTATTAGCCATTCGAACCACTTGCTCACATAACATAACATTAGGACAAAGAACAAGCGAAAGACGATTGTGCTTCCTGGCATCCTGGCCAGTAATAGCCCCTGAACTATCAGATATTTGGCATAGCTTATCAATCAGTGGCACTAGGTAACCATGAGTCTTGCCGCTACCAGTCTCTGCAGCAACCACCACATCAACACCTGAAAGTATACTTGGTATACAAGCTGCCTGAATTTATGATTACATATCATTACTATTAAGATTAACACTACAACCAATATTGAAAGATATATCCCGATGAAAACTAAAATAATACATAAGCTAAAAATTCACATGGTGGATATTCTGCAAGAAGTTGAAACTTTGAGTCACCAAGGGAGCAAAGTGGGACAAAGGTCATTTCTGACTCTAGGGAGAGGGGCTTGCGGTCATTTCATATGAGTTGTGACTCCGCTCTTATGCAAAAAGATGAAATGTGTCTCCAAGAAAAGGATATGATACAATGTTACCAGTTTCAAAAAAAAAAAAAAAGGATATGATACATTAGAAACAAATTTTTATCTTTACATCACACAAATTTAGACCCTACAAGAAAGAACACGTACGGGGCAAGAACTCTAATACAGAGAGAAGTAAACATGGCGTCTTGAACAAAACATAATTCAGTTTTGTCTAGCTACTTGGTCTTTGGACAGTTGAACTATTCAAATTAGATACTTGAGGATTGTAGAGTTTATACACGACTTTCTCCAGCTAACTCAATCCATTGCGACCTCTCAGTGAAACTTCCATAGCATGTCCATATTGGCGACCAAGCCTACCACATGTACCCACAGAACTACAAGTCTAGAATGAAGATCACTAAATGAGCTCCGTGTGCATATTTGAAGACATGATTTCACTTCCCTCTTCATACATACTAATGTGCTGCAAAATCCACAAATAACAGCACATTCAACCAAATAGCCCGTTTGGTTCAGATTAAAGGAGTGCTAATGATCAAATACTTAAGTGATTCAGATTCTGAAAGTGATTTTGATTATTGGTATAAGTGATTATTAGATGACTTGATTAATATTGATCATGCACTGAGAATTTGTTAGATATTTTCTAAAAAGTTTCTTTTTATGCACCACTCATCAAAAATTTCACCTATGTGAGCTTCCAAAAGAAGACCTGGTCACGAACTCAAATGAAGGAGGAGTGATGCAATCTTTGATGGGTAAAAATAGTCTAACAATAACAAATCCTTAGAATACTTGGACCTCAATAGAGCAAATTGCTTACCAGGCCCTCATTTAATTCAAATTAGGCACTTATCGCAGAATCTAATATAGTTTTAAAAATAAGATTAAATCATGTAAGAAATCTTACCAACAGACAATAAGAAGAAAGTGGTACCCTATGTTGCTCCAGACTCTCCAAAATTGTTGCCACACACAGTGTCAGATTCTCCAAAATGCCTACTTTTGGAGTATCCGGCACCCACACATTTTGTTGAAGAGTCCGAGCAACATAGGACTGGTACCTACTCAGTAATGCAATATATAAGATATTATCACCACAATTTAAGGAGTTCATATTCAATCGAAGAAACCAAAAAGATTCAACCTTTAGTCACAAACTTTTATAGTAGGCAAAATTTTACCAGAAATATCTACTCCGGAATGCAATGTATAAGATATTATCAGCATAACGCAGTTTAATGAGTTCATATTCAATCAAAGAAACCAAAAAGATTCAATCTTTAATCACAATTTCCTGTAATGACCAAAATTTAACAGAAAGGAAATACAAAATACCTGAATTAAAGATGGTCTATGAAGGCCACTGCTAGATAAAGCACGAGATAATGATTCAGACACACCCAAAGAGGTCCAAGAAACACTTTCTTCAGCAAAAAATGTCTCATTTGTATTTGTTTCAACAACTTTAGAGGCTGAAACAGCAGACCCAAATGCTCTAATCCTACAACAGTGTGGTTGATAAGCAACAAAGGGTCGAAACAAATAGAGGTTTGGTGGAGATGACGACCTCCATAGCTTACAAATTGAAATTGAATGCTGTAAAATCATCAGCTTTAACCCCTTTTTAGCTAAAATTAAGAATTTGGGGCTTCTTTATAAACAGCTACAGAGAAAATGGTGTGCTATTATGGGTTTTTTGAAGGGTTTAAGGTATTATTAGTAAGCATTGGGGAAGATAAGATTTGTGTAAAGAGTAAATATCAAATAGGCCCTTGAAGTTTTTGATATTACCAATTCAACATGTTGAATTTTATTTTATATTTTGCTTTTATGTTTGACATTTTATTTCTTCCTAAGAAAATTACTTTGTATTTATTATGATCTTTATTATTTAGTTTATGACATTTAGTGTGAGAATGGTTTTGGCCAACCCAAATCAAATTTGAATTTGAATCTTTTTGGATGTTAGAGTTGGATTTTTAAATTATAGTTTGAGCTACAAATTTTATTGTAAGAATTTATGAATTTTATAGTAAATATCGAGTTTAGTGGCATGTAGCTTATCACGTCTCTAAAAGTTAGATTATTAACTGTTGAAAATATTTATAGATTGGAATAACGTTAAAGATATTTTTTATTTTAAAATATAACAGAGTATAAATGGTTTATTTCACGTCGTTTAGTTTGACCATTTTCAATATAATATATTACTCCCTTCGTTTTATTTTATATGACATTTTTTATATTTTGAGATTCATATAAATATTTCTTTAATCGTAAATTTTTTATAAATACTTTTAACATTTTAAATTATCAATTATTATAATTTATAGTATTCTTTACATAATTTATAAATATATAAATTTTATTTTAAAAAATTTATAAAATTTTATAAATACATATTCTATCAAAATTAAACCGTTTGATTGTAGAAAAAAAAATGGAAAGTGTCACGTTACGGAGTACGATAATCATCACTAGTGTCATGTACATTTGAAATTTCAAACACGAATCTAAAAGAACAATTTTATATTTAAATATTATCTATTGAATTTTACTTTATGATACACTCTTTCTATTCTATAAACTTACACATGTCAATTACAAACAATTCTCAATATCCTTTTATTAAAAATGTGAACAAAAATCTTAGTCATTTCAAAATATATAGTGTCAATAAGATTGTAATTTTACAAAATAATTTACATTCATCAAATTCTTAACATCAAACTTAAAAAACTTAATTATAAATGCATAGATTTCTTAGATTTTAATTTTCTATCCGTTCGAAAAATAGGAAAAATTACTTTAATGAATATATTTTAATAAATAATTATTAATTTTAATAATATTTTTTATTTATCATTATTTATATCAATATATAATAATATTATAATAAATCTGTAATATATATTGAAAATTAATTATATATGCAATATATATGTATTATAAGTGATCAAGTAAAAAAAAATTATTATTACTATAAATAATAAATATTTTCTTAATATTGTATTTTTATATAAGTTTTTCTTCAAAATAACTCATTATGAATCTACTAGAAATATCTTAGTTTTTAAATTTTTAATTAATAAAAATATCAAAGTTATTTTAAAATTCAAATTCAAACAAGTATTTTATTTTTATTTATATAAAAATTTAAAAAGTAATTTTTTTTTTTTTTTTAGCTTATAAAACAGTGTACGCTAGTATGAGAAGATATCAAAACTGAAACTTTGAGAAGAAGACTGTGATGACGCGAAAGAAGGTTGAATCTCCGCCGCGTGATCCTAATGGAATGTTTTCCGGTATGGTTGTCTTCTTTGTCGGAACCGGAGTTATGTCCCTCCGGCTACAGGTTTCAATCCACAATTTCTCTTCTTTTTTTTCAAATTTTTCCTTTTTCTTTTTCATAATTGTTTGAAATTTTTTTTTTTTGGTTGCAGATATGGAAGAGGAAATTGTTGCAAATGGGGGCTATATTTAACGACCGGTTTACTGGAAATGTAACTCATGTTTTTGCAAAGGATGCAAATTTGCTTCTTGAGAAATTTGATAAAGAACTTCTGATTCGCACCAAAGCTGTGAGCTTTATTAACTCTTATGCTTTGTAGACTCTTTAATTGAGACTTTTTGATGTTTTTTTAGGGATTAAATGAGTATTTATCATGTTGGTACAGCTACATGAGAACTAGTGTCTACTAGGAGCTTTTAGTTTGTTTGGATAGTATAGAAGATTGACTAGTAACAGTATAGTTAAATTTGTTTTTTTTTTCTTTTTGGTAACCTGGTGTCTATGTTAGCTTTGGGGAGTGGTGGTTGTGCGAGCAATATGTGAGATAGGACAATTGGTTGCATTAAGGAAGTTGCAAGAGAGGTATTGGGGGTTTCAAGGAGTAGCTTTGGAGGATATCTAGGGAATTTGTGGCGGAATGGAAGAAAATAAGACGGGTTAGTAAATTTTTTGGAGGGGAAGGACGAGGGGATAAGCGAGTGAATATGGAAAGGTATAAAGTGGTGAAGAAGGAGACAAAGTTGGTGGTTAGGATATCGAAGTCGACAACTTTTGATCGCTTGTATGGAAACTAGGGAACAAAGGAGGAGATAAGAAGTCGTACAGTCTAGCCAAGGAGAGAGAGGTGAAGGCACAAGACCTGGACCAAGTGCGTCAAAGATGAGGATGGCGAATTTTTGGTGGAGGAGACACTCATTAGACGAAAATGACATACATACTTCTATAAATTCTTGAATGAAACCTTAGGTGTCTATAGTACCTACTTGTGTCTGGTGGGCTATTTGGAGTGAAAGAAACCTTAGGTGTCATGAGAATATTCTTAACACTATTCAGAAAGTTAAAGAAAGTTGCATTAACATGTTTTTTTGGTGTAAAGAAGATGGTATAGAAGAAGTAGAGCAGTTGGTAGATTTTGTAGGATCTTTGTAATTATGGATTTAGCTTGTAACTTTTTGGAGGTAGCTAGCATACCCTTAATGCAGAAGAATACAACTTTAACTTTATCCAAAAAAAAAAAACTCTTGAATGAAGAGGAGGATAGAGACATTATGCTGGAGCTTTGGAGCATTCTAAAAGATGATAGGATTTTGGGTATTGAAGAGTTTAAAGGTGATATTCGTAGGATGAGTAGGGGAAGAGTGATCAGGCCATATGTTTGCCCATCCCTGAAATTCGAAGAAGTCTTTTATGGGACAGTCAAGGGCAAGAAGAAGATTCAAATCCACGATTCTACCATGCATGGGGTTTTGTCCCTAAGAGGTGAAAAATGGTTTCATTAGGGGGACACCAAAAGTCAATTTTGACATCCAAGGAACTACTAAGATCAAACTTGAATTTTTTCTTAGATTCTCCAGAAGTATTGTAGTCCCAAAACACTTAACCATGAGAGGAACCAGATCACAATCGGTGAAAGAATTCCTCAGAGAAATCAGAATCGATGGAAAGAGGAGAAGAAACAGTTCTTTTTCCTTTGTGTCTAGCACTCTTGCGAGTGGTTATAGGGGAGTACTTCTGTGATTTAGCCATGAGGAAAATTTCAAGATAGGAGAAATAGGAATTTTATGAAGAGTGAAGAAAGAAAAGGGACAAATATGGCAATTCAAGGGTTTGTGATGGGAAAGGACAAGACAGCAAAAAGGCATAATGATGATTATGGAAAGACGAGAGAAGGCAGCAAATAGGAAGAGTTCTTACAGAAAAGAGGGAAACGAATAATGAACTCACATTGAAAACATAAGGAAAGATACAGTCATTAATAAAAAAAAATCTAAAATAATTCCAAGAGATTCTCTGAGAGTGCAAAATCTTTCTTCAAGCAAGGGTCTTGTAAAAATATCAGCCAATTAAAATTCAGTGCTCACAAAAGAAAGTAAAGCATCACCGTTTATGATATGATCTCAAATAAAATGATGCGTATGCTTGGCCCTAGAATGATGGACGGGAGTTTTAGTCAGGCAAATAGCACTAGAACTTGAACTGGTTTAAAAGACAACTCCTAATTTTTAGTTGAGCATTATAGAATTCTCAGTGATAATTGAGTAAATGGATGTTTCACTAATAATATATCCTTCTCCATTTGTGAATATGCCTTCCTCTTTCGGACCAGTTGTATTCCAATTTATCTTTGTTCTTGATCCATTACTTTCTTGGAAGATTTTTGACCTTTCTTGCTGATATCATTCTTATCCTGCTGCTTCAAATTACTAATTTTTTGGATAAGCTGCTTTAAAGTAACATTTGTTATTTTAGGACAGTTGATTTTTCTAAACTTCTTCTATATTACTCCTAACCTTTTAGGAGTGGCTTATAATTTTTGTGATATATTTACGTACTTCCGAAATCCTTTCATATTCAATGGGCTTTAGTGACCTAAATATGTTGTTTTACACGAATTGCCTGTTTGACAGATGATGCATTTTCTAGTGATTGATAAAAAATATGTTTCTCCAACTATCTTGGTGATTGTTTTTCGTTTTCCTATAGAAATTTCTCTCGTATCAGTGGCTAGAGGACAGCTTAATACAAGGAGAAAAAGCATCTGAGGATCTGTATGTCTTATCCCTGCAATCAGGAGGAGGAAAGTCCCTTAGTCCTAAAGCTGATAATGACGGTCATTCTGATAATGACGGTCATTCTAGAGTTGCACTAAAGAAAAGTCGAATATCTGCTGAAGATGCCAAGAATTCATGCCCAAGACACGTTAATGACAATAAAGACCGTGTTGATCCACGAGATACTAAAAGTGCCTCTTTACTTGCATCACACTCTTCAAGCCCAGAAGTGACAAGTCCAGAGGCCATTCATTCTCTTAATAAGCCTGTAAGTTCAGCAGCAAATTGCCCTTGCTTAATATGTTCTCCTGAGCCAGAGGTACAGGTGTAGCTATGTGGACGATTCTCACCTGTTTCATCTATATTTCTACTATTATTTTACCAGGTTGGAACATCAGACTCATCTTCACTTTATAAGCCTCCGGATTTAAACCGAAATATCACTCAGATATTCGGGAAGCTTCTCAACATATATAGAGGTAAAATATCTTTTCATACATGTTATTTTTGTAGCTTTTCTCTCACAGATGCCTTTGAGTTAAAAGCTTAAACTTTCAAAGTATGATACAATGGCTGATAGTTTATTATAGCACTGGGTGATGACCGGAGATCATTCAGCTATTATAAAGCTATACCAGTTATTGAGAAACTGCCATTCAAAATTGAGAGTGTGGACCAGGTTAAGCACCTACCTTCTATTGGAAAGTCAATGCAAGATCATGTAAGTGAATTCCTCTATTTAAAGCCTTACTAGAAATATATTTATGTCACACCATTTCAAGTTGCTGTTTACGTGAGTGAGGTTGCCAGAGGTTGGCTTCTAGCTATTCGAACTTCGTGAAATGAGATTGATATGACAAGCGGAACCAATTATCCATTAAATCACTTTCTTGGATTTTGATTTCCCGATCATGAATACCTTTGCCTCCAGCTTACAGTTAAATCTACCGAATAGGAGGACAGTTAAATCTACTGAATAAGAGGATAGTGTTCTTTTACTGCAGATTCAGGAGATAGTGACCACAGGAAAGCTGTCCAAATTGGAACACTTTGAGAAGGATGAAAAGGTGATGTTATGGGAATCTTTCTTGTCAGAAGCTCTCAATATGTTTGCAGTAGCTCAAGTCACTTGTCAATAATCATTGCGAGATCTGTACCCGATTTGCATTGTTGTAGTGAATTGTGAAGAAGCAATATGTCAATCTTTTCTGAATTAGCTCTACTAATCGTTTGTGTGTGTGTGTTTTGCTCCTACATGTTATTAGACTCTGGCTCAATAATCAATCTTTGCTAATATGTTGATAGAAGTCAAAAGCATTCAAATTCATGCTTTTATGCCTTACTAGCATACTTCATATTCATATATTTTGTTCATTTTTTCTTTCTGTATCCTTCTGCTGATTCACATATGGAAGGAATTGAACTGCGACACTGTTTAGTATTGTATTTAAAATAGGGAAACGTAACAACATAAGCTTCATCTACATTCAGAGTTCTAAAATAATTTTGAAGCTGAAGAGCTAATTTTACCATAATTCGTTTATTATGATAACCAAACGTACATTATCCTGCTCTCTGGAACACTTATTGGCTTAATCTTCTTCTAACATTATCATGACTTTACAGGTAAAAACAATCAGCTTATTTGGAGAGGTTTGGGGTGTTGGTCCATCTACTGCCCTAAAACTTTATGAGAAAGGACACCGAACTCTTGATGACCTTAGAAATGAGGAGTCACTGACTCGTTCTCAAAGGATAGGGTTGAAATATTTTGATGACATCCAGACCAGGATTCAACGGCATGAGGTAGCCTATTATGCTTTGCAGTTTTTACTATCATGATTCATGACTACTTATTGTTTTTCTCTAAAGAGTAATGATTGATTATGTAGGTCAAAGAGATGGAACGTTTGCTACAGAAAGTTGGAGAAGAAATTTTGCCTGGTGTAAGGCTTTTGTCCAATTACTTGTTGAACATTTTTAACTATATTTTGGTTGTAAGTTTGGTCTATATGGTTGTGATATTGTTGAACTTGGCTACATAATAACATCCAACTTTTATATAATGAATCCCTTGCTTTAGGTGATTGTTGTGTGTGGAGGATCATATAGACGTGGAAAGGCTTCTTGCGGTGATATGGATATTGTTATTACTCATCCTGATAGAAAAAGGTAAGGTTCACTCGTTGTAATCTCGAAAAAGGCCTTCCATTTTAGTTTGGCTGATTTCAAATGTATGCTGGTTTGACTTCTTGTTCTGGTATTAATATCCCAATGTAGGGCTTATGTCTCACAAAGATTTCTTTATACTTAGCTTTTTTCTATGAAATGCAAAGGTTGTTTGACAGATAATTCTGGAGGAAACACAAAACCACTTTTGGACTTCGATTCCTTTGTACTCGTAATAATATAACAATATACCCAGTGTATACTCATAAAAATAAAGATGAAATGAATTTTCTGTATGATGGTGTATGTTTTAAAAAGTATATATTTGGTTTGGGGGGGGGGGGGGTTGCTGGTGCACTTAGATGTTTATGCCTTCTGGTATTTAAATGTCCAAACCTCTGCAGCTTTCTTACCAGCCACAGTGTGATTTCTTCTTATCAGAAACCACTCCATGTTTCGCTTTACAAATATTCCATTTAAACCTAAAATGAAATAGGCTTAGAGTGTTTCTAGTGCTTGGTGGTTCTTTTGCCTCTCTAATCTTCTACTAAAAAACACACGCGCTTGTTTCTGCTTGGCGCGCTTGCTGATTTCCTGTAGTATTTGTGCTTAGATCCTAAATATTGTTATTGATTTCCTTGTCATGTCAGTTTCATTTCAGATATATACTTGAAAAGTATGATAATTTTGCTTCGTTCTTTCAGTCATGAAGGCTTTCTTCCCAAGTTTGTAAGACGTCTAAAGGAGATCGAGTTTTTAAGAGAAGATTTGGTCTTCACTGTTCATAGCACAGAGGTAATTACTCACTTTCAGCTACAACCTGTCCTCTTCATGTATCTTTACTAATCAATAATCATGTTCTCAGCTGTCTTTCATTTTGAGATTTTATGTTTTCTTGAACTGGAGCTTTTTAACTTCCAATTTTCCTTCTGTTCATTCTCCCTTTTTATTAAACTTTAGGTGTCAGTTTAGGTGCACTCGAACAGGCTGTTTTGTTCTATTTGCGTGGAGAAAATAATAATATTAACTCCCCTTCCATGGGTAACCAAAGGTTGGTGCCATATTTCATCTATATCTACAACTATGGGGGAAATTGTGAGAATTAGTAGTATCCAGATCTGTGAAAATTAGTAGTGTCAAGATAAGTGTAGTCCAACCTTTAGTTCTTACTACTATCTAGATTGTAAGCGTTTTTTTGGGATTTGAACATAATGTAATGTGATTTCACGTCATTTGACAAACACGATTCAAAGTAAGTTTTCTGGTCAGAGAATTTTTTGGGTTCACGGCTGTAGTTTTCATGGAGTTCTCTAAGAAACCAAAATTAATTCTAATAGATATAGTTCTATCTTCTTCAAATTGTTTTCAACTGAATGTCAAACTAAACAAAATCTTATTATTGTCAACTGCGAAACTGAAATAATGTTTCATATGATCACAGGGTACAGATTCAGGAGTTGACACATATTTTGGTCTCTGCACTTATCCTGGTCGAGAACTGCGACATCGTATTGACTTGAAGGTAATACTGATGCTATATCATTTGTCAGATATTTTGGGTTGTTCAAAGATAAAGTGGTCTATTCAGTTAATGACAAGAAAGAGGAGTGCATATCCTTGTTCCACAATGATTTTGGTGTTTTACTGATGTAGTGGTCAATTCCCCTAATAACAAGTATAAGGAGTGCATATCCTTCTTCCAGAATTTGGCAATTACTTTTGCAAAAACAATTCTAAGCAGAAGTTTTCATGATATATGAGATGCTGAGTATCACCGACGTGTTCGTTCTCGAGAATAAACTGAAAAATAATCAAAGAGAAGTAGCTTGGTGTGAGAATAGCTTTTGTCTCATATTGGTTAAGTCCTTTCAACTGTTGGCCACTTTTGTTATATGTTAAGTGTGAGATCTGGATCTACTTTTTTGTTCATTCATTGCTCCTGCAAAATAACCTGCATCAAACACGAGTATGTATAAGTTGCAGCCTCTCGATTTCTGTTGTTAGGTGTATCCAAGGGATATATATGCATTTGGACTGATAGCATGGACGGGAAATGACGTCTTGAATAGAAGGTATACCTTGTTGACTCGCTATCCCAGCTATATACCAAGTGTTCATTTCCGCCACTTCTTTATAATCAAATTCATATGCCTCCTTTATTCGCCACCCCAGCTATACCAAGTATTCATTTCGGCCACCTCTTTATAATCAAATTCATATTCCAATGTCTTTTACAGACTTAGATTGTTAGCTGAATCGAAGGGCTTCCTTTTGGATGATACAGGGCTATATCCAGCTACTCATAGTTCTGCTGGAAAACGGGTAAATAGTTAGCTTTTGTGGCTCTGCAAGTCTGCAACATATGTTTCACTTTATCCTGTCTCTCTTTTTTTTTCTTCATTTTGTTGGTTTAATTTGGCATCTACTCCACAGACTAAAGGTAGTGCAAGCTTGAAGTTTGAAACTGAGAAGCAAGTGTTCGAATTCCTTGGATTTCCCGCGCTGGAACCAAATGAAAGGAATCTATGAGAATCTTGAACTGTGCCAATTTTTGCTAGCTCTACGCGGGGACTTAGGACACTGGACTCGAATCCAAGGGAGATTCTGTTTTTTGATCAAGCTGATGTTTTGACTTCCATGTCTGTAATGTATGGAACAAAATGTTATGTGATTAAAGTAGTTGCTAGTATGTATATAGGTGTATGTATCAAGGGCATGTCTCAATGTCGAAACACACACTATGAAGAACAAGAGCAAAAATGTGAAGTCCAGTCCCTATGTTCGTTTTTTTGAAAACAAAAGTTTACAAATGATGTTTTTGCAAAACCTTTACAAGGGAGTTCAGCAGCAGTACATGAAGCATCACTATTTTTTGCACATATTTTGGGTGTTCAGTAGCTATTTTACAAGATTGTGTGTTAGCTCATGATTATTTTGGTTGCTTGGCTTTTAGACTGAGGAACCGGTATGTGAAGTTTCGCTATTTTTTGAACATATTTTGGGCATTTTGTAGCTTTTTTACAAGAATTATGAGATTTACTCTATTTTTTTGTGCGTGTAAATTCATGTTTATTTTGATGACTTGGCTTCTAGACCTTTGTTTTGCAAAACATATATGGAATCCTTCATAGGGAGTTGGAGAATCAAAACGTGAAGTCTCACCATCTTTTGCACATATTTTGGGTATTTAGGAGTGTTAAGAGACGATTTTCGTAGTTTCTTCGTATGTATTTTCACATAAAGTATTTTGGTTAAATGACTTCGAGCTATTGTTTTGAAAAGAAAAAAAAAGATTTTACTAAAAACTCTGTAGGAAGCTGGGGAGTATTACGCGAAGTCTTGCCATTTTTTTTTTTTACGTATTTTGGACATTTAACAGCTATGTTATAAAAATTGAACGATTTTCTCAATTTTATGTATGTCTTAATTCATAAATATTTCCTCGATAATATTTTTGTAAAAACTCTATGGTACCCTCAATGGGGATTGGGGAAGGAGTACGTGAAACTCCACCATTTCTACTTGACTCATAAATATTAAAAGATATGTACTTGAGTAGAGATAAGATTTTATATATTTTTATAAGAGAAAAGGTCCGTGTGTTCAACTCTGGGTGCTAAAATGGCTTCGGCTATTTCACTTGTCTCTTCATCCATTCTCCTTTCTTCTTCGTCTTCGCCCTCTGTTTATCTTCCAATCTCAAATTCAGTCAGTTGGGTTTCATCTTCTTCATCATACAGATGTATTTCCTCTTGGGTTTCTCCCAAACGATGCAGACAAAACCTTATTTGCAGAGCTGCTGAATACAAATTCCCTGACCCCATTCCTGAGTTTGCTGATGCTGTAAGTTTTCTTCGTCGTCGTCGTCGTCTTTGTAATCTATTTTGGTTCATTGGGTCTCTTTCATTTCACCCGTTTGTTAAAAAAGTTCGGATTTTTATTGGGTTTTGTTGGGGTTTTAGGAAACAGAGAAGTTCAGAGATCATTTGCTTAAGAAACTTCCAAAGAAGGATATCTATGGAGATTCTGTTGAAGAAATTGTTGGAATCTGCACTGAGGTACTTCCATTTTATTGTTTTGTTTCAGCCAGTTTGTGCGTAGCTCAACTAATTTTACTCTACTACAACATACCCAGTGTAATCGCGCACAAGTGGGGTACAATTAACGAAGGATTAACAAATTAATCGAACTAACATGGAGTAGTAGAAATGAAGTTTAAAATGCCATGTAAATATTAGAGCTAAGACTACTAAAATAAAATGAACATGAGAAGAGAGATTTGCTTCCTGATTCTCCCTCATAAAACGTGCGGAACACGGTGAATTTTCGTCAAGGGTGATCATGATTTGATACGTATGTACAAAGTATATTTTTTTGATGAAGGGTGTTCAGCTGGCCATCATTCGTTCTATATACTCAGCCATTGCGTGCATTTACTCGTGTCCACCAAAATTTGAACAAATGAGAGCATAAAACAAAACTACCTTTATTTGCCGTAATATTTACTTCTCTGCTGGCTTTGTTGTGATGGTAATTCAAGAATCCTGCGTTGCAGCTCGAAAAATGTATATGCTTTAGATGACATTATGTAGAGTGATTGTGTGAGACGTAATGGTATGTTCATTCTGCAGGATTCCGATATCAATCAATGTGTTTCTCTTTAGCGGTTAGATAATCACAGTATTTATGAGTTAATCACCCCATGTAATAGGAGTTATTGAATAGCTTAAAGTCTATGGATTTTAATGAAATAAATCTAGGACCCTCTAGGCATGTTTTGCAATTGATACTTCAGTTATGTGTGCCACCATTTGGATCTAATTAATAGAGGATTCACATAGCGCCAACTTAGGATTGAGTTTGGGTTGATTCATTGATATGATTTCCTAAGTACTTGCACAAATGTCTTTTACCTTGGCAAAGATGCTTTTTACTCAGGTTTTCAAGTTTGAATTTGTAATAGTCTTGCTTGAAGTTGCATTTTCCAGGAGGTTTACTGAAATGTAAGTAACATTGGTTCAAATAATTTCTTCGACAGATCCTCAACGAGTTCTTACACGCTGAGTATGGTGGTCCAGGAACATTACTGGTTGTTCCATTCATCGATATGGCTGATACCATAAACGACAGAGGTTTACCAGGAGGACCACAAGCTGCACGCGCTGCAGTCAAATGGGCACAAAGTCATGTTGACAACGATTGGAAAGAATGGAATAGTGGCAAGAAAAAGTAACTTATCAACCAAGATCCAGAAGGAATGGAATAGTGGCAAGAAAAGATGATCCAACAACCAAGATCTGTTGCCAGAAGTTTTGATGCATGATGCTATTTTTGTGTTGGTAACTCCCTTTACAGTAGTATGTGATAGTATAGGACTAGAAATTAAAGGACTATGTAGAGAAACTAGTCACAAAAGTTTCTCATTCTCACGATGGCACTTTGTTATATTAATGATGAAACCAAACGCAAGCATTCAACAGGCAAAAGGTTCAGATGTACTTTTCGTCAATGACAAAAAACGAAGGCATTCCCAGCTCTCCACACTCATGATTATATGTAGTGTATGTATACTATGGATGGACTACATACTTACAACTCCAAAAGAATGTTAATTGAAACTTACTTATTATAACGACCTCCACTGAAGCAGCATTTCACAAAACTGATCGGCTACGTTCAAGCAACTCTTCCCTATCAATGAAGCGATCAAGCAAGTCTTGTTCCCGGAGAACTAAACAGTCATCACTCTTCCCAAACCATTTATACCTCTCCTTGGCAACATGATCGTAAACAGCATCCCTTAAAGGAGTAGGTACAATCATGAAGTAACTCAGCGCAGAGTAAGGTAATGGCAAGTGAGCTAGAACCCTCAGTGCAGCTGCAGCAAAAATCAGATATATTAGACTTGTGATTTCCACAGCCAACTATTACCATTCCAATTCTAGCAAGGAAAAAACAAAAGCAACATACTGAGTATGCTTAATTGTGCAAGAATAGGAAGGATCTGCAGAAAGGCTGCTATACTGGATCTCAACGTACAGAAAGCAAGCAGTCTATGAAACTCGGTATTCCACTTTCAATGGATCATGATAACTTTTTCATTACAGAACATAAAAAAAATTAAACATAAAAATAAAGGGGTGGGGGAGATCTAGCCAATAGTTGATTCCTTTGCGATTTGATTAGAATACCAGCTCAAATAAACCTAAATGCTCCAAATCTGTTTAATTATATGCACCTTGAAACAATGGGTAAAACTATGAATTACAATTCCAATTATATCAGCTGGAAGCACATTGAGCGCAACCGTATCTGAATTCATGGGGGTAAAGCTGTCATGACAGTAGTAGTTAGCACATATCTCTTTACACTAGCAATTAGCTCAAGCCAATACCCATCAATATCCAATTACCAGAATCTTGAGGTCTACGTAAAGCAAACTGCATAAAGTAAATTTATCATAGCTATCTGCCATAGCCCATAGTATATTTGCAAACAATTCTTGTCTTCAAAATAAGAATGATTATGTAGTTCATGGAAGGACAACTCGGGAGTAATCAGATGCACTGCATTTACAAGTCAGCCAGGCTCTCGTTGGAAATGTTAAACGCTACTTGGACATACAAAATAAGAAAAAATATTTATATAATGGCAATAATTTGTGAAACCACAATAAAGAGGTAGTCAAGTTGATACAGTAATACAGGGCAATGGTTTCTAACCAGTGGAGCCTTGATGGTATAAACCTGGGCCTTCAATGAATAAGAAGCGACGACGAACGTCATCTCGATCAAGATCACACACACTCATGTAAGGTTCAGCAGCCTTTGACTGCAAGCAACAGAACTTGATTTTCTTATCCCTGTCAGCTTTAATCACCCATTTCACACCTACATATAAAATGGCAAGAAGCTCATATAAACTGAGACGACCAATTATGGATGTACCCCTCACGGTAGTTTAGACCTAAAGAATAACCATTCCCCCATCATCCAATTGAGACAGTCAAGCAACTACGCTTCAATCCCAAACTAGTTGAGGCAATGAGAATGAAGATTTCTCTTATAGACAAACTTACTGTTTGCCGGTTTGTACAAGTAAACTTCGCCCAAAAGTGGATTCTCGCTTTCTAAATGCTTGCCAAAATACACTACTAGGACAGTAAACAAGCTACCTTGCTTGTGTTCTCTCAAAATGGTAGCTCCTACCATCTTCCTGCCAACTAATTTATGTGAAAAATCGTGATAAATCTTAAAATCCTATTCAATTTGATAAGATGTAACTACAAACACAAAAACTATACAATAACCGCACTCCTGTACTCATTTATAGCCTCCGATAAACAGTAATAGTCAGAAATCAAAGCATAAATGCAATATACAGCTAAAACCACGAATAAACATACACTAGGAAGATGATAATATTAATACCGTTGTGACAGAGATGACAAACGCCGTCATAGACAACGACACCAGGCTGAAGTAGATTCTGAGACGTCTCCGCTTTGGAAGCCAAGGTAGCTAATTGATCGCCGAGCAGCAAATCATCTGCGGCAAAGTTAGCATTCAACCGAGACGAACTAGAGAAAAACGACGTCGAGTAAAACGAATGCCGCCGGTAAATCAACGGCGAGGAGTTCAAATTTCCGGTAGCCAGTAACCGTAAACCTCTCCTAATCATCAAAATCTTCATTGCAGATGAAGCATAAGTCGGTACTACTTTTCTCTGTTTTGAAAAAAAAAATGGAAAGAGAATAGCGTAGGACGCAGTACATGCATACGTGTCAAGCATCCGCGGTTCTTCGAAGAACGTATCCAACGGTAGAGGTTTAATTCATCATATCAAGTTTTCTAAAAACTTATAGTATGCAATTACCTCGGTCATATATTCGAATCTTTGATGCTACCGTCTAAAAACTAGAGCATATATATCTTTTATATTAATGGATATATACGTATCACAATCTTATTCACCACTTGATATTTATTAAACATCATATTGGCGAGAGACATATATGCTCTAGTTTTTTTAATGACAGAGGCATCAATATTCTTAAAGTATAACAAAAGATATTTATATACCTATATAATAGTTCGGAATATATTTTTCATTTTTTCCTTTAACTTTATTGGAGTATTTTATTTACATATTTTAACAAATCAAGAGTATTATATTTTATTAGTTAAATCACTGTATAAAGTAATGCTTTCAAAATATAATTAATAAAATTTACTGTCTTATCAAAAAAATCTTTTATGAATAAATAATTTTTTTGGTTAGAATAAAAAATAAAACTAATTCTTTCATTGAACTTGAATTTTTAACTTTTAGATACTAATTTTGACCAACCATACAAATTGCAAGAACTAGCAACAGTTCATTATATCTATAATAATAAAATCATCTTTGACAAGAAGATGTATCACAGCTCAATGAGTCTACAACTTATTTGCTGGCATTGTTAGATACATACACATATAATAATCTTACAAATGACAGAGACATTGATTTGTATCAATAAGTTTCATGATCTTTTACGGGTATCTGGGGAACGTAGAGCACGTTCCCCAGAGCCATTGCTGAGAATTTAAAGGTAACAATGATAACATTTGTTCCAAATACATTTACATAACCTAATTGCAATAACATTAATCTTAAAGAGTACTGACTCTAAATCAACGAATGATTCACTGGCTTCATAGCACAAACCTTCAAATTGGGTGTATAAATAAATCCTTGTCTGTAATGTACGCGAAAACCATCAGTGTGGTTTTGTTACTTCTCTACCTCCTCTTGAATTTGACCCTCTGTATTGATAGACGTAGTTAGATAATAACTTCGATGACCTATAACAATGACAGATTCCGAGTGTGCAAGGGAGTAACTCTTTACCTGGAAGTTCAACAGCCAAGTTTGCTTGCTGATCTGCATCAGAGTTTGATTCCTATAAAACAAAAGAGTAAGAGACATGTCAAATTTCTACAAAAATCGTCAAGGAGAAGATAGGTAAATATATATGTAGTTTTTACGCTATTATTGAACAGGCTTGTGAGAGTGTGAGATCATGTCTTGATGAGTTGCGTTGTGTGAATGAAAGAAGAGAAAGGATGTTACAGTATTACCCGAAGGACATGAATGATGCGGAAAGAAAGGAACCTTTCCTTCAATTGTTTTGCCTGCTCAAACACCATGGCGATGTTTTGATTTTTAACCTTCCACAGACCTTGGATCTGTTTGGCAAATTACAATCTGATTAAAAGTCAAATAAACTGAGAATAGAGGACAGCTAATAAGCAAAAGCTATGTTGCTTGGACTCTTCTAGAGTTTCGAAGAGTGCATGTTGGATCCTCCAAAAGTAGTGCATTTTTGGAGGAACCGACAGAGAGGTGGCAAATTTTTTGGAGAATCCGAGCAAATATATAGAGCAAAAGAACTTCTCATCAGATCCTTGTAGCTAGTCAATTATTTTCCACTGAGATAAAACGAGAATTTTTCTAGGTTTGACCTTTTTCACAGTATCAGGAATCAACCTCTTCTGAATTTTTCATATGGTTATCAACCAACTTCACAGGCCACTAGATCACACTTAAAACAGTCAACAGAATGTGACAAGTATACTGCAGTGTACTATAGAGGAATAATCTCACACAAGGGAAAGGAGAAATATGCGACTGAGCACATGATATAAAAAACAAACCTGCATACAAACAAGCTTGGAGTCACCTTGAACACGAATACTAGTAAACCCTTCTCTAAGAGCATGTTTCAAACCCAAAATAAATGCCCTGTATTCAGCATGATTGCTTGTTGCCACTCCTAAACCTTCACGTAGCCTGAGGGTCTATTAGAAGGAAGGTTGTAAGTACAAGTATGAAGAACCAAAAGCAAAAGAAAAATTCCAAATTTGGTGATCGCTACCATGCTTCCATCATCCGCCCGTATAACAGCTCCTGCACCAGCTTGTCCAGGATTTCCCTTTGAAGCACCATCGAATTCAAGAGTACATGACCGCTGCTAAGGATAACAACTATCAGATTCTTTGAACCAGAACACAAACCAACAAGAAAATATAATAAGATCCTAGCCTGATAGTTTGCCACACAGAGTTAAGTTTACACCATTAATCTGTAAAAAAAATAGGATTTTTCTCCTGGCAACCTACCATTAATTATAAAATATAAATTCATTCGCTTTGTGAACTACACATAAAGAAATTATTTATACTTAAAGATTAGCCATCATCATAACAGACACTCACACCAGATGGAAGAGCTAGAATTTGGTCGCCCTTTTGTTGCTCTAACTTGACATGCTTTCTTGCGGAATCATTTGAAACAACTGCTGATCCAACAGCATCCTGCAAAGGGGAGCAAATAAACAAAATAATTTCCATAACAGTGTTGAGCCAAACACAATTTATCATGCAAAAAATATAACCGTGAAACCATTAGTTATGGCATCTCGCAGAGAATTCTATCAAGGAATCTATAAATTGAAGTGCATGCAAGCATAATAAGTAAGTACATTGAGTTCCTTAGGAACCAAACCCTGCTTGGAAAATGATTTAGAGAAGTAATTAAACTTGGATTATAGAGTAAAGTGGAAATAACTTCAAAAGAAATTGCTGCAAACCCTGGTAGACTTTTCCATTGCAAAACAATATAAAACCATCGTACCGCATATTCTGACCACATTGCTTCCTGTGGCCTCTTCTTTGGCAAATGATCAGATGTTCCACTTTTTGAAGAAGAAGGTTGCTGCAAAATATAAAATACTAATAAGCTGTATGACCAATTATAAAAGAAAATGAGGGAAGAAGAAACATGTATTATTTTCTGGGTGCTGCAACTTTATGATAACTATCAGAGCATACAACTGACCAGCAATTCCATATAAAGCAAAGAGTGCATGGAGAGAGCAAAATCAAAAGAACTTTCAGAGAGACAAACAGAGAGAAGAATCAAAGAAAGACAGGCAATGATTGTTGTAGAGGGTGTTTGGATTGGCTTATTTTAAGAAGCTTTTGGCTTTTAAACTCTTATTTTTGGAGGTGCTTAAAAATGCCAATCCAAACACCCCCTTAGTCGATTTTCAGTTAACTATAATGTGAACATGAAGATACGCAGTAGAAAATTAAATGAGAAAGTACAAAACTACTGATATTGTATCAGCATTCAGAGATGATCCTTGATATACAATATAGAAGAAACAAAAAGAAGTGTGTATACCATGCATGATGATTAAGAAGCTCTCGCAGTTTTCCCTTGTACCATTATTAAAATGGTCAGGGTGTTGTACTAAAATCTTTAACTTTCTTTATTTAAAGAATAGGTGTGTCAGGAAGTTTTTCATTCCTATGATATACCTTTAAGGTACAGCCAAGTTTTAAAGTTGAAAAAACTTCTTTCAATCGAGTCATAGTGGTTGGATTATGAAAACTCTGACATTTAACAGGTAAAGTTTTCAGACTCTCTAGTCAACAACAACCATACCCAATGAAATCCAACAAATGGGGTCTGGGGAGGGTAGGATGTAAAAGCAGACCTTACCCCTACCTTTATGGGGTAGAGAGGTTGTTTCTGATAGACCCTCGGTTTATCAAAAGAAGTTTACCAAAGCAGGATCAGACTCTCTAGAAAAAAGACACAAATTCAGCCAGGCACCTCATGGTTTTGTTTCTGGAGAACAGCTGTGGAAACATGACAATTACAGTTTTTCTTTAGGTCGTTGTTTTTAACAGTACCATGGGATTCCTTTGAGGTTAATATAAAATATAAACTGATATTAAGTTGCAAAATATTACATTCTAATGATGGAGCCTCAAAGCCTCTTCTTCTCAGAGACAGGAAATCATATATGAAACCTCATAGACAACAAGTTTTGAAATCAAATATTCACCTTTGAGAAAAAGGAACAAATTTTATCCAAGAGAACTGCTCAGGAGCTATACCTGAAAAGGGCATGGTACTAGAGTCCCAAAGAGATCTTCGGTAAGATCTGCAGCTCTGATAGAATAGAGAGCATTTTTAAGCCCACAAGAAAGAAGATATTCTTCTGTGTCCTTAGGCATGGCATAGCCTTTGTACACACTCACAGGAGGATCACATATCTGCCAGAAACAGAAGAGGAAGAGAAAACAACTCATTATATCAATTGCAAGTCTGGAAACTTCATTGTGATAACATCTTCCTTTTTTATTTATATTTTATTTGTTATAACTAGATTTCACTAAAATAAGCCTGCAGCGCCAAGGATGAACAAAAGCTTCACAAGATTTGACCCCTTATAATATGTGCAAGAAGTCAAAGAATCCACTGGGAAGTCATCTCACAAGCATCGTCCAATTACAGCAGAAGACCTATCTATCCATACTACATGTTCTCAAGTTTTGGCAATAGGCAGATGAAGTGACAGAGAAATCCTAACATTATGGAGAAGGCATGGTTGCTGGAAATGAACAGAGAACTTTGGGAAAATACTTTCTAATGGAAAGGTAAACAATTAACTCAATTTACCTCTTTCTTTTATCCTCGTATTCACAGATATTGTTTTACAAATACAACGAGGCAAAAGAATAACCTATAGAAGACATAATTACTTAAACTATCCTCCGATTTCAATTAGAGCATTCCTTAACAATTGTCAGTCACTCAATGAGCTTATCTGAAATTGCAGTTACTCCCTTTTTACACTTTTACTAGTCTACTATACTAATAATAAATGTCCACTTTTACTTGTGCAGTTCGGAAAACCAAGAGGTAAGTTCTCACTAAGTTCCTAATTTACCCTTATTATTAACTATAATCATTTCAGAGTGTATTTCCCAAAAAATTAAGTTTATTATTTCAAAGGTTGATATAGTAAAATTTGTCATTTTAGTTATTGCTCCTTAAGGGTGTGCCAAGTCAATGTTGGACAAGTAAACTGGACGGAGAGAGTAAAAAATAAGGTAATGTTATTACTACACAAGGTTTTGACTTTTTGGCTGAATCTACCTATGATTAATCATCAAGAATATGAAAAAGTAAATTTTGTACATAATGTATGGATAATTTCTGATGAGTCGTATTTGTCTTTATGTCTTTCCTGGGAATAAAAGTCATCTACAAACAACAGATCAATAAATGGCTGAAATAACAGTAGTTACCGATGATCCGACTTGGGTCTGGCAATCACTCAAGTTTTTGTAGACTCCAACCAGATCTCCTTTCCTAACAACAAAGAAACCATCTCTCTCTTCTTTCATTTCTGTAGTGAACTCAGAATTCTGCGATGGAGAACTATCTCCACTATGTTTTTTGGACGAAAAGCAACGAACAGAAACTCTATTCAAATACAAGTTGGAATCAACTTTCCCAATTCTAGCATGACCAAAGCTTGTCTTCCATGAAAGAGATGGAAATCCACAGATTGAACTCTTCACAACAAGATGGCTAGTCCTTGTTAATATTGCAGTTGAACATGCATGAAACAAGCTGTTCATTCCACAGGACTTCACTCAGATTCACCAACTTCTGGAAAACAAAAAGGAAAAAAGGAAAATTGTATATTTGCTCATTCAACTGATATATATAATAAAATCCATTTGAAGAGAAGAAAATAAACGTATACTCCATCTAATTTCCTCTCCTCCACTTCTACATGCACAACATGACCAACTGAAAAAGCGTACAATTAATCATTTGCGCAATTCTAAAATAAACTCCATTAAGATCAGACTTATACTTTATAAGAACTTTTTAATGCTCATTTTCTGCATCTTTTGTTTGTTGAAAGAAAAAAGAAGCTTCTTTAAAATGACTTAACTTTTCATCTACTTGATGACATTAGCAGAAAATACAGAATAGCAAACCAGAGTTAAATTTTATTTACAGGCAAATTAGGGAGGATTCTTCCAGACATAATCAGACTCAGCTGCGAAGAGATTGAACAGTTCCAAGATTAGAAGCTGCAATTCCAAAGAAATATCAAGGAAATCAACAGAAGAAAAGATCTGTAAAGGTAACTCGAAGAAAATCCAAAAGTTCCAAAACTACAAAGTATAAACAAAAAAAGATCTAACGTTCGCTTATTAAAAGACATATTATGTGTGAGTGATTTCCCTAAAACCTTCAGACCAAAGAAACTTATTCTTCATCCACTCTTTACTTTCTTTCACTTCTATAGCCGCAACATCACTGAGCGAAATCTGTGTAACTAAAATAAATACAATTGTGCACACTATACTCTGAACTCAACCAAGTTGACTGATTGATTATAAGATTTTTTTTTTTAATTACATTGATTGATTATAAGAACTAAATTGCTTATTTATTTTACAGTCCAAATTCAAATAACAATAAAACTAAATAGGAAACAAGTTATTTTTCCCCTTCTGCATCATTAAAAGAAAAAAGAAAACAACATTCCATTTTCTTTTATCAACACATACAATAGACAGCTTAAAGGTTGAATTTACAAGAATATCATGAAGGATTTTCCTCCCTACAGCCATAAAAATCCAAACTTTGAGTCAATATGCTTTGGAAAAAGCAAAAGTCTTTCATGTGTCCACATTATATTAACAATACAAGACCAAGCTGAAAAGGGGTTGCACATAGAACTTCCAAACTCCATAAAAATGCAAACTTTATGAGCAAAACTGTAAAGGGTATTCAGAAAATCGAAAAAGAATAGATTTTTAAAGAATTTTGAACCCTAATTTGGGGTGGGAGTCATCAAATCGAAGATTTTAACAAACAGAGAAAACATACATACCCCTCAATTACCAGATGAGACTGACCTGTTCTTGAGTAGGACCTTGAAGCATGAACAAGAACGCATGGAGAGAGTGTAAGAGTGAGAGATGGGGGTGGGTGGGTGGGGTAGTGGAGTGGGTGGGAGGGTGTATAGAGTATGGGTGAGATGGGGGTTGATGAGATGGGGTAGTGGGGTGACGTGGGGTAGTGGGGTGGGTGGGGGTGGGTAGGTGTAACTTTTCAGCAGTAGTGGTAGTACGGTATTAGCCTTTAGGTGGGGTTTGTTTTGGCTAGTTAACCCGGTTCGGTTTAGTTATGTTGTTTTGATCTTTTATCCATTAATTGAAGAACAAAAATGAACTCTGATTCATTCATCCTTTTGACGATTTTGTTTGTTGTACTAAAAATTATACGTATTACATAACTCTAAAATATCATTTTCTTTTATAGTCTTTTATATTTTTCGCGATTTTGTATATGTATTTTTATGATGATGACGTTTCATCCTGTGAAAATTTACCAGAGTGTTATCAAACTCTCTAAGAGAAATTGCAGCTCATTCGATGATCTGTGGACAGAAAGATGACTCATCATTTTAATTGTGAAACAAAGATATGAGAACCCTCAAAATCTCACGGTTTATGATTTGAACGACGTCTCATTATTTTTAAATGTGAACAGTGATTCATAAACAACTATAAAAAGAGCCCTTGGTCGTTTTTCTAGTTTATTTTTCAAATTCAAACCTTTTCTCACGAGATGAAACACGTCATTCAAAGATTGGCTAAGTCTTAATCTTCATTCGTAAGGTTAATAAAACGGTTTCTAACCCAAACTTAAAGATTTTAATGCATTTCTTGATATGAAATCTTAGGAATCGTTGAAGGAATCAATTCTTAAAGTTTCAATAGCAGTTATTCATAGATTCTCCAACAAGGTTAGAAAAATTTGAGTATATAAGACTATTATAGTAAGAACACAACTTTTTCTCATGCTATGTATATATAATTTAGTGAACATTTGGTAAGGGCTTACATTTAGATCTACAAGTTAAATCTTCGTTTTATAACTTGACAAAGTATAGGCTTACTCTAGCAACGTAAGCAAGACGTTGTATTATCATGAGACTCATGAGATGGATATAGGTTAGAGAAACTATCCAACGCATTAAAGATAGACGCTTATTTTAATATTTGCTAATGATGCATATTTTTGTTGTAAAGTTTTGTTGTTAAAGTATAGGTGCATGCTCTACTATTTAATTGTCTTTATTGCTAGTGAGAATTAAATACGCAAGTACCGACTCATTCAATGTGTTTAAACTCATTAAAGGGGTCGGAAATCAATGGGCTACAATGCGTCAAGGTCATCCAAAGTATGTTGTTTAATTACTTTGTTTATCATTTTACTTATATACATGATATTCTTGTGACGAAGGGTGTCCAATTGGATACCCCGACTTGCATGTGCCTCCACCCTTGACTTGTAGAGTATTCAGGTAGCCTAGAATCTTACCCAGATACCTATTTTCATTGTACTGAAAAACTTCATAGATGAGTAAATTGTGTTATTGTTTCAATTCGCTTACAAACATCTTTATCATTTAGATTTCAGTTTTATAGATTTAATGTTATTGAGTTTGTTTTTGTCTCTCTAAAATTATTGCTTGCACCCATTCTTGAAAAGTTTTCACAGAATTGTTGTAATATTTAGTTTAGTAGTAGATATATCAAGAGTCCGTTACAATCATTAGTGGCTCTGAGTGTTGGCCACATCGAGAATATAAATTCAGTGTATAATATCTAAACATTTCATGCTTATTCCATACCCTTACTTCTTAGTCTGAACTCATCTATTGGCACTTAAAATTGATAAGAATTTTCACTTAGATATCTAATTTCATAATATATTCAAAGACTATCTATCATATTAGATACAAAATGTTGACATGGTAAAAAAAAATTACTCATTTTTCTTGAGCGCATTAATGAATTTCAAATAATATTTTTTTTCTATTGATGAGTATAGTCTTTTAACTGACGACGAATAATTATTCAATCTTAAACAATATGTGATATTACTCAAAATACGATAAAATTTTGCTCATTAATAACACTATTTATACAATTATATTTTTCGAAGAGAACTTTTTTTATTAGTAAAGTAAAAAGTTTATATCTAAGAAATTTAACTAGAGAGTTTGATTTGATATATTATAATTATAATAAAAATAAATAAATTACTTTTTGTGCATTTTCCCCCAAATTACACTCAAGTGGGCTTTTTGTGTTTCTTCCCATAAATTCATTGACGCGAAAAATAAAAACAGCAAATCTACTCCGTCGTGAACCACCGCCGGAAAATCAAAATGCCACCCAAATCGGAAACCCAACCGGCATCATCCACCGCCAAAACCCAATTTTCCGATCCGTCTGATGACTACTCCATCGACCCAATTTTCCACATCCTCCGTATCCTCCCATTCTCCTTCCTCCGCCCTCCAAAGCTCCGTCTGAAAATCCCATCGGTGACTCTTCCCTCCGCCATGACAGTTTTCAGTCTTATCCTTCTTACCTACTTTATGGTCGTCTCTGGCATCGTTTATGACGTCATTGTTGAACCGCCGGGAATTGGATCAACCCAAGACCGGTTCACCGGAGCTGTTAAACCGGTGGTGTTTCTTCCGGGTCGAGTTAATGGTCAGTATATTATTGAAGGACTCTCTTCTGGATTCATGTTTGTACTAGGTGGTATTGGGATTGTGCTTTTGGATTTGGCAACTGATAAAAACCGAGAAAAGAGTGTCAAGGTTTCTTTTGCATCAGCTGGGATTGTGTTTGTTGTTATTGCTTATGTTATGAGTATGTTGTTTATCCGTATCAAGATCCCAGCTTATCTTCGCTGAAAGTTTTAATCTTTATCTTTGTTTTAATAAGCACTATGTTATTTTTAGGATTTCTCTGAATGGATTTAGTTTAAAGAGCTTGACATATGACACTGTTTTGTAGAAGAGGAGTAAGTGAAGTTGTTTCGGGTATTTGTGCCTTTCGGTAGATGTTGGTTATTGAACTGTATGCAATCTTGGATCTCATGAATGCTTAGTAGAAAATTGTTGTCTTTGCTTATGTCATGAGTAAGTTTTTTATCAGCATATGATCATCAGTTTGTGGATTTGAGGAATTTGCTGAATGGTTTTAGTTTATCTCTCTTTTAGTGAGACTGATACGTGATAATCTTGCTAGAGTTAAAGTAACAGAAGTTGATTTGAGTATTTGTGGTTTTTGGTTTCATTGCTTATGTTATGGTTAAGTTGCTTATCTGCATAAGATCCCAGCTTATCTTTGCTGAAGAAAAGAAATTAGTTTTGTGGCCTTAAGGAATATTTTGAATGGTTTTAGTTCATTTCTCTTTTTGCGAGACTGATACCATGATAATAATCTTGCTAGAGTAGAAGTAACAATAGTTGATTTGGGTGTTTTTGGCTTTTGATAGATTTGGAGCATATGAACTGTGTGCAATTTGGTTCTTTGAATGTATGGTAGAAAACTGTTCTCGAGGAAACTGCGTTTTAGCTATGTTTTAGTTGCAAATTTCCTGGTATCTTATTATTTCTTAGGTTTTAAGGATGAACAGCAGAGGCATTTGTCTTCATTTTCAACCAGGCACATTATAAGAAAATTATCCATTTGATGAACTTATCACTTAACCAGTTATTGATATTGTTGGGTGAACTATATGAATGTCTGTTCCGCTTTACAGAAGTTCATTTAATTTCATATCAATGGATACACTTTTAAGTGAAGGGGTTTCTAAAATGGTAGAACTGTTGAGCTTATCTGATGAAAGGGCGGGAAACATATTCCCAGTGAGAAAGGAATGGGCAAACAACATGTTTGTTTCTTTAGTTGATGGGTCTTCTTACAGTTGTTTCAAAGTCTTATCCGAATATCTCTTCCACTTTTTGTTTCAATTGTTCCTTCATTTGATTGGCTTCCTTCTCAAGTCCCATATTAATTCTTTTTAGAAAATTTGTTCAAGTTACATTTCACGTCATCAAAATAAAAAATAGAGTTGTTCAAGTTACACTTATATTCCTTGTTATTCAGTTCATCAATTCATGATGTACTTATAGCTTTGGTGTTATACCTTCCTCGATCTTGTAGTTTTCAAGCTCATATTAACTATGGTTTCCTTATTTTGGATGAGGGTCAAGCGTGGAGTCTCCATAATGCTTTCAGCTCTTTCAATTCCACTCTCTTTTTGATTTGTTTGTATGAATAGCTTTGAGAGGATGACTTTCTCAATCCATGGATAGTCCGACATGGTTTATATGTATTAGGTCTTCTATCAAACTGTCTTATAGTGATACGTGCATGGAACTTCTACTAGCTGGTTGCTGGTTTTTCCTTCTAAAGTCAGAGCTTCTCAAGTACAGAAGCATTATTAACACTGCTGACTAAAATGCATAATGCATTTCTAAGAGGTTGTTTTTTTCTTATAGCAGTTTGGGCCCTAATAGGTGAATATTTGAGGTATGCATCATGTTAATCGTTGGTTTAGTCTTATAATAGCTCATATACACGAGTTTCTCAACCCTCATTCTATGAGTCACAGACTTGCGGATGTTCTTCATTTCACTAAGGTCCTTGCTTCTTTTTCTTCTTAGTACTTGTTTCACTCAGACCTGTTTTGATGATGGCATAATACCTCCCACGAATTTTTACTGTATGACCAATGCATCTATGCGTTCACTGCTTAATGCAGACCCTGGTCTGAATCAATTTTTTTCCATCTCTCTGATTGTTTTTGAAAGATAAAGGGAACAACCTCTTTATCTCTAAGGTAAGGGCTACCCTCTCTAGACTCCACTTTATGGAAATACACTGGATATGTTGTTCAAGGGAAGAAGATCATTTTTTTTCTGAAATGTGATAGATGAAACTTATTGTCCGTTGAATGTCTCGTCTTTCCTCTGCCTTGATACATTTGTGGTCATCTTTTTGATAGAAAAAAGCTTCACCTGTCTTTATTACAAGGCATGCTATATAAGGCCTTTCTGCTGAATCTACTGCAAATTAAACTCCAGCTTGTGCTGCATTTTTTGATTGCTCTATAGTTATAACACTCTTGATTTGGGGTTGAATGCATGAAATATGATTTGACATACATATATTTGAAGTGTACGAACTAATTCCATGTCTCAGTTCTGAGAATTAATACGAGAAACGCGAAATATCTCGTAGAAAGAAGAAACAGGGACACAGTTGAATCACAATCATCAAACATTGTAGAACCTTCAACTCTACGTCAATGAAAAACCAACCATATGCATCAACACACAAATTTTTTCCGTTGATTCATTCAGATACTAACATTTACATACAAGAAATCAACAAACCTGACCTTAATATTGATGTGAATAATAAATCTACAAAAAAATGAACGACTGCAAAGACTACGCTAGTGGTCAAAAGTAACAATAACACAGATAGCGTCATTACAGAAATGTGAATGCTGGCCATTGTTAGCTCAGTTTTTCTCACAGTCAAGACGATATCTTTTGTGCATATTTGGATAAAACTCCAGTGAGTACAGCTTTCTCCTTAATTTTCAACCTGCATGACATTGCAGCAGATGATAAGTGAAACCAATGCAATGAGAGTGTAACATAAGTACAAGAGTATGTTATAACACGAGCTTATATCTTACTTGCGCGCAGATCCTGGAATATTCAATTTTGGGACCTGCTCTTTCTTTTGCTTAGGCCTTTTCTTCTTCTCCTTTGCTTCGACTTTCTTTTGTTCTGCGAATTCAGACTCTTCTCCAACATCCTGCTCATCACCCGAAGTGGACTCAGCAGATGAATTTTCTTCATAACCATTCGTGTATGCTGATAAATCCTCCACCTCTGCAACATTATAGTCAGTGGAGATGTTCTTCTCTGAATCCGAGAGGAAATCTGTGTCAAAATCATCATCCTGGTCTCGGGACAAATCAGGTATATCTTTTTCAGGGACATGCTTAATTTTATGAACTGACTGTGTAGTTGTGGACTTAGGTGATCCCGGATTTATCATCTCACACTTTATTTGCTTCTGAACTTTACCAAAACTTATACTTCGTCCAGAAAACATTTGCACAAATCTACAATAACAAACATTCTATAGTTTAGGGATGAATGCAAAGGTAAAGATTACATAAGCACCTCGTCACCCATTTATTTCTTACGTATAGCCATGAACGTTACCTTTGTGCTTCATCCTTGGACTTAAAGTTAATATAGGCCATGCCTTTACAAACAGGATTCCTGGTCTTCTTGTTCCCAGTCACGACTGGAACTATGTTGACTATTCCTGAAACTCCTTTGAAAGCTACTCGTAGATCCTTATCAACGTTCATTTTCTTAGGAAGATTGACCAAGCGCACACAGAGTCCATCCTGAACAACTTTAGAAATTGTAGAACGTAAGTGAAATACTGCTTATTAAAAGAGTAGAGGATGCAGAAGTCATTGGAGCTCCTTAAGGTCTCTACTTTATCCTCCAAACTTATTTGCTCTACACTAAACATCTACAAGTAATACTCCCGATCACTTAACTAGTTAAAGTTGTTTGATTCCATAACATTCGTAATTTTAGTTCCAACATCAAGCTCAAACGTCTGACTTGGGTTGCGATACACCAAATTTCAGCCCTGATATTAGTCCTTTTTAAATGATGGTTCGAATTAAGAATGAACAATTAAAGACATAATTACAGGTTGTGGAATCCCTCTATTTTGTGTGTAGCATTACATCTACTGATCTACACCATGTGCAATCACCAGATTGCATCCAAAAGCTAACAAAAAAATATATCTTGGTTAGAGGTAGCAACTAGCAAGTATCCATTGAAATTAATCGAGTTGTGCACAAGCTGACCCGAACATCATAGTAGAACAAATGCTCAGCTCAGCTCCTATTAAGTCCTTAAGGTGATAAAGGAGTCATTGTCAAGGGTAACTAACTAAGAACAAAATACATAAACTTGTTCATTGTTTCCTATCAATTCAGTTGCATTCATAGATGATATAATCTAAGACCCAAATATACAAAAAGAAGTTACCTTTATCCTGCTGAACTTGTTTGGTATTTGCTTTAACTGGATTGTTTTTGAGCTTATTGATATTAGCAAGCTGAGCTTTTCTACTCTGTTCAATTTCTTCCATCAGCTTATCTTCAACTGAAGTATCATACTCTTTATCTACTCCAAACCCACGCGGCTTGTTTTCTAACCATTTCTTCATATTTCTTAATGGAATAATCACCTCATCATCGTCGTCGTCGTCTCCGTCAACCTCTTCCTCATCCCCTAGAAAATCATCGTCGTCGTCGTCATAGTCATCATCAAAATCCTCAATTTCTTCCATTTCTACCACACTATTCCCCCTTTTTTCTTCATCCTTGCGTGCAAAAACGCACACCCCAGTTCGTTTTTGCTCAATAAGAGAACGAATCCTTAAATGGGTCACTGTATTTGAAGTAAAAAACAATTGGGGTTGAGGAATCTTGCAAAAAAGAGGAAGACATTGTGAAATTGTGCTGGCACAACAATGGGGTTGCCTTGGATAACTTCCTAAGCTAAGCATTTCTATAACAGAAACTGCAAAACTTGAAATGGAACTCGGAAAAAGCTCAAATCTTCTGGGATTAACAGGTATATCTTCTTCTTCTTCTTCGTTATCTACTTGGATTTATCAGTTATCAGTATAAGCATCTGGGGATTAAGCTGAGGTTTTTTGGGGAAGAATGAAGATGAAGAAGAGTAAAAGATTTTGTGGAATTTAGGGAATTCCCATTTGGATTGGATTAGAAAAAGCCCAAATAAAAATGGTGATTTTGGCCCAATTATGTGTCTCTTAGTGATTTTTCGAAATTACCACTTTACAAATTTTGGGCCACAAATATACGTATTTGGCGCGTCAAGATACATGTATCTTGGATATATAGAGTCATTTTTAGGAGTAATATATTATATCCAAGTGGATTCGGATGCATTTAAGGTACACTCTTATCTTGTTTCTCGCTCACCACTCTCCTTATATATCTGAGTGTTTGGTAGCAAAAATACATATATTTGGGTGTATTTGACATGAAATCTAGTATGAAATTATCAACTAGTTAAATACTATGTAATTATTTCAAACTTAAAGAAAATTAGTAAATATGATAGGAACGTTTATGTAAGTACACGGTTTTTCCTTCATTTTTCCGAAATGATATACATAAATTACACATTTACCTGCTATTTTTAATTTAAACAATTGAGTAATAAGATATTTAGGTTAATTATATTATGGAAAATCTTTACACAGATAGCCAACACAATTCACTACTTGCCTTTTCATTTACCATCATTCCTCATTTTTGGGATAAAATTCACAAACTCTTGTTTTTGGCCTTGTAATTAATCAATAATTATTGTCATGGAGTTTGAAATTAGAACCTTTTTACCATCTATAATGATTAATATTATTAATCCTAATTCATGAACATGATACTTCCTTAAGCATATTGTCCACAATATGATGTGGGAAGTTATCAAGTAGTACTTAAAATTGCTACCCGCTATCTACGGGTGGGAGAGATGATAAATATTTTATAAAATTAATTATGATGCATGTAAACTGGTTTGAATACACCAAATATCATTGTAAGTCGATCGATACTTCAAAATGAGACATGGTGATTTCCTAAGGTAAATTTACATAAATATACTATAATAAAAAAATATTTACCATTTATAGCAATAACATTTTTCTTCACTTGATCACTTTTAATTCATTTATAATATAAGTTTAATACATATTACAAGGAACAATTTATTATTCACATATAATACAAATTTTAATGATGGATAATGCATTTACCACACATTTTAATACACTTATAATACAATGTGACAATTTTTTACCAAACAAACATAAGATATTTCAAAAACAATTATAATCCAAATATATTGCATACATAATTCACTTTTAATACATATTACAGATTTATCACAGTATTACTATAAATGATAATAAACAAAAAAATATCGATAAAATCAATAATTATTTTTTAAAATGTATTAATTTATGTAATTTTTTCTTTTCATAATTGGGCTGTATACGAAGTGAATGTTAACTGGACTACTACCTGTGAGATAATCTAAGGTCCAATATTTATTTGACATCTTTATCTATTTGGTCGGATTTATTGTTTATACTTTTGTTTTGAATATACATAATTTATACATAGTTTATACATGGAAAATATATAAATTATACATGTATTATTTATTCACAGACTATTTAGTTTAGGAGGTTGGATGAGTGGCTATTTATGTTAAACCATCTATTTAAATGAGATTTTAAAAATTAGTATTTAAAAATTAGAAAAATCACTTCAATAGTACAAATAGAAAAACAAGTTTCATGAGTGATATTGTATCTTCCGCACTCTTCAACTCACTTTATCTTCATCCCCATTCTCGTGGCCTCCATTCCCACCATAACGTTATCTCTCATAGTATTTGTATGTACAATAATTGTTTATATTAACATATCAAACATAAGAAAATAAGAATTTCATTAAATAAAAAACATCTCCATACCGAACACACCATAACAATCTCTAATATTGACACAAAACAAGGGTTGAATAACTTTATAAGGCGTTTGGATAATATTTAAGTGTCCAAAAAAATAGAAATTAACATTACAAAAAATATTTAAAAGTTTGAAACTGTGTTAATGCATGAATATCACTTTAAAGAAAAAAAAGATGTTTATGAAAAGTTCTCATTCTGTCCCTATTTCAAAATAGAGAAAATTTTCAAAATGACTATTTACAAATTTTGAAATATTTAACAAGATGTGAGATAAAGACTCTTCTCTTCTATATTATTGGTGTAATAATGAAAATTTGCTATGCTCCAACTTTATAATCTTAAAGAGTACCATATATTTTGGGATCACAACCTTTTGTTTTAATTGATCATTTAATGTCATCGACAAATTTGGTAATATATCTAACTATAATAAACGCATAGTATTTTAATTTGGAGTGACTTGCCCTAACCCTTCTTCTTCTTATCGTATCAATCGGCTTGATTTTAAAGTTTATTGATTATTGATTTATAGTTATGTTAAAGAATCATTAATTAAGATATTGATTTTTCTGTTATTGATCGTTTTCGATATGGTTATAGGTTTAACCGTTTAAGATTTGACACAAGAAAATTATTGAAGACCACTTAATTAGAAACAAGGTGACATAACCGAGAGTATGAGACAACCATAAAGAAAAGTATAATATAGACGTTTACATATCAAATGGTATATATTAATTACTTTATTTACTATCGAGTTATCAATTAACCAATTAAGAAGAACCTCAAACCGTTAATTAAGAACCGATAATTTGATAATAAAATAAAAAATTATTTCAAAATTACTAAATCGATAATCTATTATCGATAAACTAAATAATTTTTTTTAATTTTTAATTTTTTGAATCTTGATGTTTAACATTATGATAATGAAGTGCGATGTTGAAATCTACTGTATTTTCTGATGACTTATGAAAAGAAAAGATCCCATCAACTCAAAAAAAAAAAATGTGCTAGATAAAATAAAGATATATCTTTATAATATATATCTCTTTCTTTCTCTTCTTGAAGTGTAATTTTCTTAACGTGTCTATATATATATATACGTCTCTTCGATAGTCTGTCAATCTAGAAATTAGTCAGTCCTTTCATTAATTCACCTTCACTAGCCCCCCGTTGTCATGCATGTGTGTCAATATCACATAAAATTCTCCTTTAGAAATTCGATAGCTTGTCAACCTAGAAATTAATCACTTTCTCCTACTCCTACATACTACTTACTATATGTTTCATGCATGATCCATCTAATAGTACATATTTTTCGTTGTAATATAATAAATCTTACAAATTTATCGATCGAGCTCAAAAGTGCTCGTATAGCATGTATTGAACTTGTACTCCATCGTATATTTTGCAATTTTCTTTTTGTTCGACATTGATCATACATTTTTCTTTTTCAAAAACTTGACAGTCTCAAAATCAGTCAATTATATATTTAACCTACTTTCGTAAATATTCCTTTTCTATCATATATAAGCGCCAAATCCTTTTAAATGGTTTTTACTATAGTATGTCTTGTAGCAATATTATTGATTTGAGAGAATGGACTAAAGTTTTAGGGTTCAAAATTCTTAGGCATTAGGCATAGGTCATAATCATTAACGTATGTATCAATTGAATAGTTCTATTAATCACTTAGGGCCAAGGTAAGAGATTTATGAATTGTAATACTCCATTCAATGTTTGGTGGGCTTCAAATTTTGGTAAAGAAAAGACTAGCTAGCTAGGAGGAACCTGTTTCTTTTGACTTCGATATAAATAGTTGCATTTTTTTTCTTTGTTTTCCTACTTAATTTCTTCTTCTTTTTTTGACAATATAATATCCCAATAATATGATAGGGAACTTTTCCTTCTAGATGATCTTGAATATTAATAACAACAACGTAATCAATGAAATCTCATGATTAGAATCTGAGAAGAGTAGAGTTTAAGTAGACCTTTTAAGATATCTATAACTTAAAAGATAGAAATGTTGTTTTTGATAGAAGCTTGATTCAAGAAACAATAATTTAAAGCAGAAGTGATGAAGTGGAGAAGCAATATAGAGATCATAAACGCTCTAACTATAACAAAATACTATGATAATCAAAGTATAAGAAACAACAACAATCGAAGGACTAGAAACTATGAGAGTAATATTACGCTAACTAGTATGTAAGAAAAAAAATGATACATGCTCAATTACCTGCTAACCTTCAATTGAATGTTCTTATAAATTGTTGTTATTTTAAAATGCACCATAAAATATACTCCTTTTCCCCCGCTTTTACTTATTTTCAATATTATACTAAAAATAGATATTTATTTTTACTCATTCAATTTGAGAAATGAAATTATATTATATGTCAAATTAAATATAAGCAAGTAAATATAGAAAAAATATATATATAACGAGATATAGAGGAAATAAAGTCAAATTAAATGTCCCGAAATCATATAATAGCTAGACAAACAAATAATTAAATGTTGAAAATGGCAAGCAAAGACAAATTAAATTCAAATTCTCCTGAAAATGTCCCCTTAAATTTCCCTTAATTAATTAAACTTTGTTGTTTAGTGGTTAAGATGCTATTTCAATTTGAACTGTAACGTTATTTGGTAATTAATCCAAGTTGTGAACCATATATCTATCTTCTATAATAAATATACATTTAAAAATTGAATTATGTCTGTTGAACTATTATAGCAAATTCATTCTATAAATAACATCAGTGTACGTAAGAAAGAAAATAATAAAAAATAGGAAAGAAGTATAGTTCTATAGAAATTTGTAATCGATATTCTTTGGATGAGCGTAGAAAAATTGCAGACGATACTCTTTGGACGCGCATAGGAAACTATTATAGTCAATTCATTCTATAAATAACTTTTTTTAATGACAAAATAAATTCGCAATCGACACTCTTTGGGTGCGCATAGAGAAAAACTCATATTTCTATACAATAGCTTGCAACCAGGAGAGGTAACTGACACCAGCCAAGTCCAGCGCGATGAGATCGACTCAAAAATTAAATCCTTTGACTATGAATACAATAACATATTACCGCTAAAAAAAAATCTATTATTGTCACTAAATATAAGTTATATTAATAGTTTATAAGATCTAAATGTCTAATAGGATACTTTTAAAATATGTTGACTGCTAATAATAATAATAATAATAATAATAATAATAATAATAATAATACTAAGGTATAATTATGTCTAGACATACATCATCTAAATTACGACTAATAAATTAAACATTACAAAAACAGACGAAATGTTGATTACTACATAAGAAGAAAGAACAAAAAAATAAAAAAGGTATCATTGGACATTATTATACGAGAATTAAGACATTAGATTCTAATTTTAATTTAATATTCTTTTTGGATTTTCTTATTGTCCTTATATTATGCATATATATAACAACTACAAGACATTTGATCAAACCTAGTTGTTAAGTTCTTCATTTTTCATAATTAGCCTCAAGTCTCTTCAATCCCTAATTCTATAATTTATTTTGAATTTTTTGACGATCCAAAACAATTATAATTATTATTTATAATAAGGTCTAATCAGCATATAATGTATACTTGATAAATTGGAAAACAAATAGAATTTAAAGGATATATTTGTCTGATGTGATATATACACATCTTTTGATAACTTATTAGTATTTTTTTTAATTATTGATCTTGAAACTTTGTAATCTAATTGAAAATCAAGCGTAATATTGAAATAGTGAAACTTAATAATTTTCATAAGGCATCGTATAATATTAATATTTTAATGTAAAAGAAAGTTTGAATCTAAATTTTTTTCAACTGATTTGATTGAACATCTTAAATTTATATTATGTTCATTAATTCTCACGTTATTTGATGAGTATAGTCGAAATTGCAATTGAGAAATAAATATCGTAAGACTACTTTATGCAATAATTACACATATTATGTAGCGATGTTTATGACTAAGTTACTATTTTCTTGTTATATAACAATGATTCTATAATTAGCTATTTATAAATAGAGGATGACCCAAGCATGACACATGTCAAAAGAGGTGGTAACCTATGTTATAATATAGTACGATATCATATTTTTTAATCACTTTATCGTAATTCGTAAATGAACACCTCCTAATATAAAATAGTCACCTTATTTTTGAGTTTTTTCATTAAAACGAAAAGTTATTTAATTACTTCCTAATATGAATATATCTAACATTAATTTAAAAGATAAAAAATGATAAATAAAACAATAGAACGATAAACACATGGTATTGTCCTTAATAACGTACATGAAAATTGGAGTTGACGTAGTATAGTAATAATATTGCTCTTTTATTTGACAACTTATAATTGAGATTAGACATGTATTATTGAATTTTTGTTGTTTATTTTATTTAAATTATTGACTTAATCACTTGCATTTCAATTATTTGCTTTACTTCGAATATGTTGATAAGGGACATTCGTATAGGGTACAATTTTGGATCGTAACATTTAAATACTATTAAGTATTTCAATTAGCTTGATATAATAAAAAAAATAGTTCTGTAATTATATTATTATAGTTAATAAATAATAATTAATTTGATAAATTAAAAATAATTTTCTAACTTTACAATTCTGATGGTAAGTATTTTTTCGTGATAATCGTATTGTTCGGTTTAACTTTTACACACCTCGATTAATTTTATGAAATATCTATCACTTCCTATCAGCAACATACACCAAGTAAGACTGATAAAAAGAAAGGGAAAATTGTATAAAATAGCAAACTAATAACCTAAATTAAATGGAATAGCTAGGGTTTGTTTTATTTGTGCTCCATAGCAAACATTATCTAAAAATTTGCCAGCGTCTCTCTCCCAGGAATCTCGCTCGCCACTCTCCATTCTCGCTCGCCTCTCTCGCTTTATACACAGAAGTGTATAATTTTGTTTCTGTTTTGTATAAAGCGAGAGAAAATTGTATATACACATGCAAAAATGTATATCTTCGTGTTATACACTTAATTATATAATTTACAAACATTTTACTTCAAAAATTGCAGAGAAAAAGGCCAACGAATTATACAATTGCAAATTATACAATTGCAGTGAAATACAATGTTCTCTAGCTTTATACAACAGAAGTGTATATATTGTGTTTCTGTTTTTGTATAAAGCGAGAAAAACATATATCTTCTTGCTATACACTTATAATTATGCGGTATACATACATTTTAATTCGATTCAACTATATGCAAAGCAAATTATACAATTGCAGCGAAATAGGCCAGCGAATTATACAATTTAGGCTAGCGAATTATACAATTTAGGCCAGCGAATTATACACTCGTATATGTATAGCGAAATTATACAGTTTTTATGTTTGCTATGGAGCGCAATTATGCAAAGTTTGCTATATTATACAAATATGATTTTTTTGTTTGCTATATGTGAAAGTTGCCCAAAAAGAAACACCTCGCATTTCTTGTTTCTGTTAAGTTTTAAATCCGATATCGTAGAATCTTCAATCATTTCAATGATCACTAGATCGTCACACCCTTCGGTACCCTCCCCCGCGAATATCTCCAACCTAAAAGATTATTGAAATAGTAAAACAAGATAATTGGATGGACCATCTTATATATATATATATATATATATATATATATATATATAAACATTTTATTTTTTAATTACGAATTTTAAATTCAAACTTTGAAAACAAAAATCAGATAAAAACATTTTTTTCTTTAATAAATCTTCCGTCATGAATACAAATTTTCAAATTAATCAAAATTTTAAAATAAATATAGAATGAAAATCAAAATATTTGTTGGCATGTGATTCTTCGTATCTTGTTCCTTCACATAATGTGGGACACATATTTTCCTTATATTATTCAATAATTTCTAAAGCAATATAATTATATTAGTCATGTTTAGCTCTATAGATTGAATTAACTCCACTTTGTAAAAGAACATAATATATAGTATAGGAAGCTACATATTTTTGTCCTATAAGTTCAATAATTTCACTCCATTTTGTTTGAGAGTGAGTGTATAATTATTAGTTGTGAGAAATTTCCATCTTTAGTGTATCATTACATGGATTGATCTAGTGCATCAATAGAATATTGAAACTACTAGAAATTAGTTCTCATTTATTTAAGTAAAATAATCTTATTTTATTTTACATAGGATATAGTCATTACTTGTCCCAAAAATAATTGCTCCTACGTCATGTCTCGAATTCTATCTTTTGATATGTGTTATTTGAGTATGAATTTTAAAAAATAATAATTTTACTTAACTTTATAAGGTAAAAATAAAATATGTATACATTGTATTCTTCTTATATTTCATCAGTGAAATTATACCTGATATGCTGCAGTTGTTGTTAATGACATATTCAATAATTAAATTGAAAAAAATTTAAGCATTTTTAATTTTATAATATTTCTCAATCTAAGTTAAATTGGTAATAATTTTGAATATTTAATTTTTAAGTTCTTACATGTGAAAAAAAAATGAGGGCAAATTCTGTAATTTAAACCTTATAAAATAACTTCAGCTAATGATTGTGTATCACTATTATTTTATGATATGCTTTTATCCTATAAGTATAATAATAACTAATCTAGCTAGGTTAATTATACACTATTAGAATTTGGAAAAAGCTAATGATGAATTGAATACCTAAGTTTACATTTTGACAAAAACAATTGAATAAACAAAAATGAATATTAAAAAATTGAATGGAGATTGCATAGCTATTATAGGATATATTACTATTAATTAGAGCATGCCACTGATAAAAAAAAATATAATTCTTTCGTCTCAATTTATCTGTTTGATTTTCAAAAATACTTATCTCAAATTATTTTTATTTGTTATTTTAAAAAATCAACCCGATTTTTTTCCCCTTGTTTTTGAAAAACAATAGACATCTCAATTAAGTAAGATGCCAGCAATATCCAAATACCAAGAAAATATAAAAAAAATTAAAATTTTCTATATAAATATTTTTTATAAAATATATTTAAAAATCGCAACATATAATTTGAGGCATTACGAAGTATAATTAAGTCTAATGGGGTTAGAGTTTGGTACAATGGCAATGAGAAATTGAAATAAAATTGTATGTGTCCCCTTCCCATTCCCCTCCACCGACCAAATTTTTTAAAAAATTGCTAAATATTTAAATGGGACCCTAATTTTATATTATATTGGCAAAAAAATAAATAAAAGAAGTTGTGGATAATAACATATACCAGAATCTTCAACTCCAAAAAGAAGAGTTAATTATAATTAATGTTTCTCTTCTATCACAAAAAAAAATAAAAAAAATCTCATCCATCTTTAATTTCTTCTTAATTTTTCTTGAAAAATATGATTAATTAAATAAAAAGAAAATACAAATGAACTTGAAACCAGAATGAATAATCTTTAAAGTACCTATAAATAATGGGAAAAATATTTTACTAATAATAATTAAAAAGGAATTATAACATTAATGTTGAAAATGAAATTTCACTTTCCATATATAAGTACCTTTCTTTTTCTATCGCAATTTATATGGTATATTTTTCTAAATTTATGTAACGAAATTTTAACCCTACACTTTAAGATAGTATATATTTATTTTTTATTATTTGATACGAAAAAATTACACTTATAATATTGCAATTATAGATTTTATAAAACACCATGGTCCCTGCACGAAAAATCAATCATTTTTTTGTAGATTCTAACGTCAATAAGAAAAATAGTTTGTTTCACTCGTCTACTATTTTAAAAAAAATAGATTTTGATTTTTATTAATTATTATTATTAATGTAAAAATAATGTAATGGTGAAAGAAAACTTATATTAATTATTATATTACTTAAGAAAAGTGCAAAATTCAAAATCAACCAACAAAGTATATAGATGATAATTAGTTTTTTTTCTGGTTTTCACTGTGATAAAAATAATTTTTAACGTCAATAAATAGACACAATAATAAAGAGTACTAAATTCTTTAACGGCATTAGTTAAAAGTTATTAGATTCAATATCGCTAAAGGTTTTACAGACAAATTCAAAGAGTGTTAAACGCCGTTAAAAATACATATTTAATTAATTACTGCTAAAGATTATTTTTATGTAGTGTTTCCACCTAGTGTTCAAGTATCTAGTATGGAGATAGACCATTCGGGATTCGTGTTCCGTAGGCTCAATTGGAGGATAAACACTTCTTATCAAAAAAAATTTCATATTCAGACTCAAAATCTAAATTTCTAATTAAGAAAAAAAATAACTCATCTACTACATTACATCATTTCGGATATATAAAAAACAATTTGTTTATACTATTTTGCAATTATTTGTTATCACAAATACGTCCATAAAAAAACACATCCCCATATATAATCCGTAGAATGGGCAACAATGCTCTATTCTCCACCAAAATATATATAGGTGTTTTTTATTTTATTTTAATTGCTAGTCAAACATTGAAGAAGGTGAATGGTATTGACTCGATGAACACAATTAAATTATTTAATCAAAATATTTTTTATAATTTTTTTTTGAAAGACAATGTTATAAGTAGCATACGTGGTTTACACCAAAGTTTAAATGTCTGAAAAAATAAATTACAAAGCCTAAATAAAATATGAATATATATAATTTTATTCATCAAGATTGTGAATATAAATCTATTGATTTATTCATTCTCCTCTCATAAGATTTAATCATGAATATAGGATTATTAGACGTATTTCTCAAACTAGGATGATTGATTGTGATCTCTTTATTAATATTCCATAAATTTACGAGGTGTGATAAGTTATTCCAACATGAACAACCAAAAAAGAAACCAAAATATTATTGCCGGACTATTCTTTTTATTTCATGACTATTTATTCTTATTCCTCACACCAAACAATATTATCATATTTTGCTTCAAATACTCATCTTTTAAGTTAAAAATCTATCGAAAATAATTTCTTTATTCTATAAAGATAAGGATAGTGTTTGCGTAAATTTCACTTTATAGATCCAGTTATTATGAGATTATATTAAGTATATTCTGATTGAAAACGATACTATAATAGGTCAATACATTTGAAACTCCTATAAAGTACATATGAATTTGTTATAATCAAAAGTAAACCCTTAATTTTAACTCTGACCTTTCACACGAGATTAAATTGTTTTTCAAACCTTAGTGTGTGTATATATATATATATATATATACACTCTTCTATAAGAGTATGGATTGGGGGTGGGGGTGGGGTTTGGAGTTGGGAATTTTGAATAATAGGTCTTGTGACTAAGTATAGGTAAATGTCACACGACACGATTGTACAAGATCACAATTTACTTAAGGATCGATCATCAAAAGTGAATAGGAATTGGGATCGGATAGGTTCAAAGATGTAATAAAATAATTATAGATGGAGTCCAATAGTTGTCCTTTTTCTATGAATTATATGTTTAAAGCAAGAGGGACCTATTATATCAACTATGCTTCCTTGGGCATTGTCACTTTCCATGAATCACTTGGATCTTTACTGTTTTCTAAGACAAGTGTCTTTTTGATCCATATATATATACTATTGGGTGCTGCATCTTTGATGTTTGATACTTTACACTTTTGATTGGATTGTTGTTATTGATTTATAACTTAATTGTATTATATTGTATTAATGAATATAATCTTTTAGATATATTATATAATTTTTAGTTACGTATCAAAATGTCATATAATATAAATTGTAAGAATAAATTTATGAGAAAAGTAAAAATATGAAGTTAACAATGCGATCATATCATACTATTTGCTATATAAAATATGTTGTTTTTCCCATCTAATGGAAGAAGAACCATATTCTTTATAGTGTCTAAACAGTACAAGTGATATTTAGTGGCAGTATTTTTATATTTAGGTTAATTGAGTTAATGTCATTACATCATGTAGTCACTAAAGTATGTAATGACATCTATATAACATGTGGTTATAAGTATTCATATTTATTAGTATTACCCATCATGTAGTCACTAAAGTATGTAATGACATCTATATAACATGTGGTTATAAGTATTCATATTTATTAGTATTACCGTAAAGTCCTTTATGACACTTTGTCCACGAACCTCTCTTTTTCAATCTCTTGGTTATTTCAATTTTTTATTGGAATGCTTTTAGGATTGAGTTAGGTTCAACTGTTATATTTTTACATGATATTAAGGTTCATCTCGATTTGATTTTTTGATCGACACTCCATAGTTGGATATAAGCGTGAAGGGGGAGGGGGGAAGGGGAGAGTGTAAGAATGAGTTAGAGTCTCGTATTAGTTGAAAATGAATCGATCGATGGTCTAAACATATATAAATTTGGACATTTTCTCCCACCCCATAAGCTAGTTTTTGATCACATTTTTATGCTAAATATTTGTATTAATTTATTTATTTCGTATTTTACCTTTTTGCTTAACTATTTGGATCGTAGTCAAACTATCATGATTGCACGTTCATCCACCCATAAATCACATCTATCGTGAAGTCAATGTGATAGCACATTGGCTAGAATGAAAATGCTTATAGAAGATCATGATATAAATTTAAAATTTTATTTTGACATGTAATTTTAACTTTTTAAAATCATATTGTTTACATATAAACATAAATCTTTGCGAGTTATGAAACCATCAAATAATTTTTATTACATAATCTTACCGAATGAACGATAGAGTTCATAAATAAGATATCGAATTATTTGAAGGTATATATCTCATTGATAAATCAAATATCACCATATTCCTTTTTATAAATAAATATGTGTGATTCTTAACTTTTAAATACATATAATTTGATCGAAATTTGGCTTAAATGAGATTTTATTTCTATGTTATTTTATTTTTTAAAACATTTTATCCTTTTAATTTAATACTTTTAACTAAAAAATAAAAAAAGATCAATTTATTTTAAAATAAAAAATATTATAATTTTATTTAAATTTTCTGACTATTTAACACTTTCATTTAAAAAACTCTCCATCATAAACGTTTTAAAATAAGGAAAATAAAAAAAGATTAATACGGATAATAGGTAAATGTATTTCAGATACTTAAAGGCCATTGATTATAGTTTCTGGCAAAAATTAAATTTCTACCAAAAGTCTTTGAAAATTGGAGCAATAAATATGAGATATATAGGAGTAACTACTAAATTCTTCATCTTTATAATTTCCCCTTTAATACACACTGAAATATTGTAAGAAAGTAGGTGCCATAAATTGTAATGACAAAATATTAGCTGGTAGGTTAACAACATGTTGACTAATAATTAAAGAGCATAGGAGGAATTCTTTGATAATTAAAAGGGTAATGCTAAATGGCTAGAAAGGTCAGAATTTGATTAAAAAATTTATAATATTTTTTATATTTTAAAATAAATTAAATTTTTTTATTTTTTAGTTTAAATGCATTAAAATTAAAAGGATAAAAATAATCAAAAAAATAAAATAATATTAGATAAAACGCTATTTTGATCAAATTCTGATCACATTTTCTGGTGAAAATGATTTTTTCGATTATTAAATGCTTGAACTGTATATATACTTATATAAGTAGTTATTGGAAGACAGCCACATTGAATAGATAGGTAATGTACCTTAGTATTATTTGTCCCTACATTTTGAAGCATTTTCCTGTTGTGCCTTTGCCATCAACATATTTCTTTTTGGTTAAATTCTACTTGGATTTGCCTCTTACAAGGGGCACCAAATTCAAATATTTGTTTATTTATTATTAGATATTTTTAGTAAGATAAAAATGATCTTGTGATGACACATAATATGATAATAATAAAAAAAAAAAAAGCCAAGGTTACTTTTTTTTAACTAGGTTATGATCATCAATTTATAAGATTGTACCCATGATGTAAAAAGATGACAAATATAAAATTTCAAATGGGAAATCCATTGAGATAAACAAAGACAAATATGGTTATAATAATTATTATAATCGAGTTTTAACTATACATATACTAATAGTATAAATGATTTTTACATGATCAGAATATTTTAATCAATTTACATGTCGATGCATGATGCTTGAAATGTCTCAAAGATTATCTTTAGAAGCTAAAGTCGGATGAAACTAACGTCTCGATTGTATATTTCATGAATTTATACGCTTTATATGCCCTCAATAGTTCCATTCTACAATAATAACTTCATTTTTTTATTTGTGTGAGACTGAAATGACAATAGATGAATATGGAAACATAGCACAAATAGTCTAGTCATATCATCCTAAACCTACAATATTATGGATGAAAAGAATTTTTTTTTTAAAAGAATAGTGATTTTACTATAGTGATTAGAATAAATTTTGTACGATCGTGTAGAGGATAAATCCAAAAGCCCTTTAACAATAGTTGCATGATTTATTACTCTTTGATTAGAGTCGTGGTGTAATTGATAAAATTTATCCACTTTTAATCTTATTATAAAGTGTTTTTTCATTTTTTATATGATTCTGATGTGAATCTTGATAAGTTGAAAGAAGAATATGAATATCAAATGTTAAATAAAGACTCGAAAATTTTATTCTTAGTGTCATTCCACTAAACTATTTAGAGTTCAAAATGTTAAATCATGTCGACGCTCCTCCAAAAAGCTAAAAGGTCCCTTAGAATACTTCCAAATATCAAAAATATTAATCATATAATACTGTGCCATGTTCAAAGGGGGTCCTAGATAAATTGAGGGCACCTCTTCTTCCACTATAATCTTTTTTTTTTTTTGTTACTCAAATTCCAAACATAATATTCTTATTCCAGACTGTTAATTATATACTAAAGATGATTGACAAGTACGTATATAGCTTTAGTATAATTTTATTTAATTTTTTCCCTTAGTAATATTGGTTATGATATATAAGTTATATATGTATTTCAAAGTTTGGTTATGTTTGATATTAGTGTAATGTAAGTTATTATTGTTAAAATCGGTTTATCTCTGTTTCCTCTAACATTTACTATGGTCAACTACTGACTCCTTTTTATTGGGATATGTGTGCATCTTCTTGTGTTCACATGTTCGAACTACCTCACTCTTTTTTTCTTTCTTATATTGTTATCACGAAAATTGTTTTCACCTTGTCCTTGATAGCTTCAACAATATGATCTTATTACTTTTACGATGCCGAACACATTCATTTTAACGTCCTACATCGTATTTCGATGAACTTAAATTACAAATTTCCTTAAGGTGCATTGCCTTCTAGAATACAATGTTTATACTCTCGGTTAAATATTACTCCTCACTCTCAATTCATGTGACACTATGGATGAAGATTAAAAAGTAAAAGAAGATTTTGATATATTTATTAAACTATTTTATTAAAGTCATATTAGTGCTTTACTTTTTACAATAAAATGTTAAATGAAACCATAAAAATAAATTCGATATGGTGTCATTAAATAATGACCAAATAAAAAAAGATAACATTCTTTTGGAACGAACTTTAATAAAAAAGTTATATAAATTAGGAGGGATGAAGTACATCTTATTGAATTATTCACTTTCGGGGCCTCAAGCTTTACGCAATTTTAAATATTTTATTCTAACAAATTATGGTAATAATCTTGGATTATAATGAACAAATAGTTTGTGATAAGATTGTGAATAATATTAATTAATAATAGAGCTTTTTTGTAAAATCCAGAAAAAATAATTGAAATATCCCTATTTCTTACAATTAAAATTAGCAGGCCAGGTTTTTAATTTTTAGTTTGTTTTTTCATAAACTAAAAAATGGGGTTATAGGAGACATGAACAAATTATAAGGTGGGAATAGATTTCTTATTAACAAGATGAAAGTTTTGAAAACAATCAATTGAACTTCTAATTATTATTTTTTATATTAAATAAAAGTGATATGACATTTTGAGAATAATAAAATATTATCACGTCAATTAAATTATTTATAAAACGATAAAAAATATGATAACTTCTTATCTGTTACGAAATAAAGAGAAGTAATTATGTGTACAAAATATTGCAAATAAAATTTAAAATAATTTTTCTTATATAATTTTTATTAATTGAGTGATATTCTGAATAATCAAAACTCTAAATTAAAAGAAGAATATATATGAAAACTCAAAAGTAGATCCTAATTTTGTCCAATTTTACTTATTCAATCAAACTTGATTAGCGCGTGATCTATCTTTCTTATAAAAAAGATAGTAATTATTACTATAAATTGAGAATAATAATCATATTATAAAAGTACTTAAAGAATATCACATTTTGTTTGTATATTTTTTAGGTGCCCACATGGAATATTAATAGCAAATATTCGATGTACACGTGCTCTACCTATTTTTCACAATATCTCTTTTTATTTTCATCCCATATTCTCTTCTCTTTTTCTTTTTATTTTTTGTCTCTTTTGACAAGGTGTGGTTGGTGTCAATTCATAAATCATAAAAGTGATCATCAACAATATGTTATCTACATTTCTTTCCACAAAAAAAAATGTTATGATTAAGTAATATAATGTAGTAAAATGAATATTGATTAATCATGATTAAGTAAAAAAAAGTTGATATTTAAATACATATGTATGTATGTTTATGTATTAGTTTGATATAGATATTTATACAAGTAATTTTTTTATAATATTTGATTTCTTTTACTATAGAGTAGAGATACAATCTAGTTTCGATCTCTTAGGAGTTTAATAAAGTCTTTATCTTTAATTTATGAAAGGTTTAGTTATTTTTGTTTTCGCACAATATATATTTGATGTTTATTACGGTATCTGATTATATCGAGTTATGAGATAGGAAAGTCTTAACTTGGAGATAAAATTTTTTTTTATAGAAAACTCATTTTTAACACTCAAACTAAAAATATCTGATTACAACTAAAGTTTACCACTTTAATCACAACCTCTGATGGTTGTAATTTGTAAATGTGTTTGACGATATGCTTTGGAGTTTCGAAGAGAGTCTACAAATACACGTTTTAATATTACCACAGATATGATACTTCAAATTCTTATAAATTTTAATCCCTCAAAAAGCAAGGCGATAGTTAACTACATACTGACGTTCTATTTTAATATGTGATCAGTGGTGGAGCCAGTATTTTCAATAAGAGATTTAAAATCTGAAGATATAGATGCACAAAGTAGTCGAATGAGATTCGACATATACTATATATACTTAAATAATCGTTTTAACCATGTGTAAATAATATAATTTTCCGTCAAAGGGAGATTAAACCCCTTAACTATAAGGTGACTCTACCATTGTCTTAGGCCTAAATACTCTCCTATCTAGATCATATCCTCGATAACTGAAGTTTGCATCATATTTTTATTTTGTTTTTATGTTCTTTTGATGGAAATGTGTGGGAAAACAATTTAATAAGTTTAGATCAATCTTCAAGTTTACAAACTTACTTTAAAGGAGAAGAGATCCAATCTATTTTTACCTTGTCTTGATCTTGTATTTTATTAAAATGGAATAAACTAAACATAAAGTTGACTCACCAACAAAATAGATATCTAAAGTAAAGTCATTCTCACAACGCGTTGCATCCAATTAAATTGTCGAATATGTTAGCCACATTGAAATCAAATTAGATCCACATATAAAATGTACACTATGACATATAAAAACTTAGGTGAAATTTATTTTTATTTGATTTGGACAAAGATTAAATGGTTTTATAAGATAAAAAATAGAAGTATGATTTCGTGCGATAAATAAAAGTTAAATGTTTCTATGCAATAGCCATTAAAGTTGAATGAATTCTATGTAACAAAAAATTGAAAAGGTGACTTTTATGTGATAAATATTAAATTGAATGATCATCAAAAAAATTATTTCAGATATCGATGTATTATACAATACTTTTTTATTTCAATTAATTACTTTATTCATATCAATTTGATCTAATTTTTAAATTTTTACTATTAAAAATGTATTTTATTAAATTGATTTTATTAATATGCTTTAAAACTCTAAGATAGTATTACGTAACACTAATGATAATATGAAGAGGAAAATAAGTATTAGTAAAACTCATCTTATTTGTTAAAATAGATAGTAAAATGAAAATAAATATGTTTAACATAAAGGTAACGTAAATATAAAAGTGATTTTGCGTTTGAGTTTTTTTTGTTTGTGTATAGAAATACCTTTATTATGGAGCGTCTTATCTTTAATGTGTAACTTTCTGATGTAATAAATTTAATCAAACTCGTATAAATATCAAACATCGAACGGAAAAAAAGCCAAAGAGAGACTACCATCTAGAATGAACACATTTAATTTGCAAGTTTCATAATTATGTCGGAAACAAAAACATGAATTTCAATCTTTCATACATATGGTAGTTGAAATTCATTTCATTCGAGCAATTAAAGGCAAAGTCAAAATTTGGACTTATGAGTTTGAATTTATTTTTTTTAACACAATTTATTTAAGTTTATCTGATAAAATATTTATTATTTATACCTACTCAATATTCATTCTAGTTCATAATCAGTGGATTGGTAGGATTTTTTTAATAGTTCAAAATAAGTGATATTTTCAAAAGGTGGGGAAAATTGTTGAGTTTTTTTTCTTCATATTTTCTTTTAAGGTTCAACTAATTTATATTTCTGAAGAAACTAATTTAGAAATAATCGAACGTGTAGTAATGATATATTATTTAGAATTTATATTCCTAACTTATTTGGATTTGTAATTTTTTCCTTAAAAGAAATATATATATTAGAGTTTAGACTGACATCTCACATGATACGTTAGCATATGTCATCTAATAAGTGATAATGAACCAACCACATATTTGTACTCTTCTTTTCCTTTTTATTTTAATTTAAATCTAAAATTGGTTAGTACAAGCAAAAATGTATTTATACGTTTGTTATTTAAAATTTATTTTAAAAAGATGTTATTTTTTAATAGTTAGAAATAATTTAGTTTGATATTATTTTCACTCTTAATAAAATAGTTTACAGTCGGTCACACATAAATGAGTATTTTAAATCATGACTTTTTAAAGTTATATTTTTTTAAACATTAAGAGAGAAACATAAATAGTTATATAATATTTAAAATAGAAAAATAAAAAATGTAATAACTTTTCTTAATTCCATTTATCAAAAGTGAATTGAAATAATTATTTTTAATATAAAGTCAAATAATGTGAAACAACGAGTATTTAAACTATAATAAGTTTGACTTGTGCATCATTCATTCGTTAACATAGAGAAAATGCCTAAGTACTCCCTTAATCTATGCCAAAAATTCTAGAAACACGTTTATACTATACTAAGGTTCTATTACCCCTGAACATATTTTATAAGTAATTTTCTACCTCTTTTCGGCCAACGTGACACTATTTTGTGGGGCCAGCGTTGATTGACTTTTTCTTTTCAAAATATTGCCACGTAGGCCGAAAAGGAGTAGAAAATTACTTATAAAATAAGTTCAGGGAATTTCGGGCATAGGTTGAGAGGATACTTGTGTATTTTCCTATTAACATATAATAATACTCTCTAGCAATTTATATGACGCTTTTCGGATTTTAAAATTTTAATAAATTTGTCTTTGAACATAAATTTTTTCAAACTATCGATTATTCTGATTTATAATACTTTTTACGTAATTTCTAAATATATAAATTTCATTTCAAAAAATTTAAAAATCTCATACGTAAATTATCGATAAAATTTAATTTTTTTTAAATAAATAATATCACATAAATTGACATTTCAATTATTTTTTACTTGGTAAAAGAAGAGAGTGTTGATAACTTGTACTAGCCCATACTAGTATGTTTTACTAATAACTACATTTAGTATTGTATAAATTATAGGAATCACGTGAGATATAAATTACATCCTATTCTTATTAGTTTTAAGAAAATAAAAATATATTGCTTTTTATTTATAGTCTTATACGAATATAAATACTTTGCTTTCTCTGTTTCAAATTAATTGTCGTTCTAGTGTTAATCTAATTTATTTTTAAATTTAAATTAAATTAATATAATATTTTTAGGTTAAAATTTATATGTATTATAAAAAATTGTATGAAATATACTACTATAAGCTATAATATTTCTCAATGTCAAAATAATGAAGAAGTATATTTATAAATATTGCTAAAAATTAATATAATTTGATATTTTTAAAAGATAAAATATGACAATTAATTTGAAATCCTCGTAAAGGGAGTAATATTATTTTAATTTGATGATACTATATAAAAGTTAAATATTTTCTTAATTTATATTTGATCAAATCTATTTTATTTAATATCTTGATAAAAAAAAATATAATTACAGTAGAGTTTGTAATGAAATATATAACAGGTTAGATATTTAATTTTCAGTTAATTCAGTCAAAGTTGAATGACTTTTACATCACAAAAAAGAAAAATATAAATTGAAATAATTTTAAAACTTAATTTAACTTTTAAACTAGTTGACATATTTCCAACTATTTTTTTTTGTTTATATATTTTTTAAATACAAAAAAAATTTTACAAAATATAAATCATATATAACTATTTATACCCAGTGAATAAGATGGCCACAATCAAACACTCACAAAAAAAAAAAACCAAACACTTCCTGCTACTTCTTCTTCAAATCCACGTCAACATTCCGGCAATCTTCTCCGATCAATCTCCGTTTCCGGCCATCACTTTCTCCAATAAAAAAATGATTAAAATAGAATGAGGATTTCCATCAGTTACCTATCATGTCAGTCTCTTACTCCGACTGTTTCTCCGACCTACTCTGCGGCGAAGACTCCGATACCGTTTTCTCAAACGGAAGAGGAGAGGATTTGCCGGAATGTTCCTCGTCGGATATCGAATCTCAGTTCGCCGATATCGATGAATCAATCGCCGGTCTCATCGAAGATGAACAAAATTTCGTACCTGGATTTGACTATATCGAGAAGTTCCAATCTCAATCTCTAAGCGCCGCCGCTAGAGATGAATCCGTTGCATGGATTCTCAAGGTATTATTCATCGATAGCACAGTAAACTCCGGCGATCGGCGCATGTTAGATTTTTATTACTTTTATTTGCTAAAATACACCTGTAGATTACACTACGCTCTGCTTGTACATAACTGAATAACTAATTATTTTTTTTTGCAGGTACAACGCCACTATGCTTTTCAGCCATTAACGGCGTATCTCGCCGTTAACTATTTCGATCGTTTTCTCTACTTGAGAAGCTTACCGGTAAATCAGTCATTTCCTTTTTTTTTTAAAATATTCGATGAGTTATTTTTAATTTTATAAAAATTAAACCGAATATGTTACGATAAGGCGTGGTTATTGAGAATAAGACTAATGAAAATTTCGGTGTAAAATTAATGATTGGTGTCATATTTAAGGGTTGTTTAGGTATTTTGTTATTTGAATTTATCTTATAGTCATTTCAACTATAGGATTACATTTGACTTTTGGTTACACGTTAAGTAAACTGTAAATTCATAAACATGGTTTAAAACTTATATATATACTAATTATTATTGGCTAATCTAGTGGGATTAATCTAACAAGGCAAAGACAAATTCAACTAATTGGGTCCTCATTGTTTGTGTACTGCATATATTAACACTAGTACTAGTTTTTTTTTTGTAACGGAAGTTATATAAAAAGTACAAGATCTTTTTGTTTTATGGTCTCACCAATAATAATTTGATGTAAATTTTTGTAGTCTCACCAAAAAACAATGAGTTGTAAAGGGTTTATTTCATTTTGTAAAATAGGAATGGAATAGTACACTTGAAAGTTGATTTAAAAATTTAATATTTTTTAGTCTGGTGTACTTGAATGTGTTGTATAATTTAATGTTATATTATATAAGCATGCTGGCAATAATTTAAGTGTAAAAGTATTCGTTCTGGAGGTCCGCTTGTCTCTTTTAGGGGAATTGATTAAATATATATGTGTACTATTGTATTTATTTTTTCGTGTTAGAGATAGAGATGGAGAGTGCTTATTTACATTTGATCAACCCGACCCCTAGCAGTGTACTATTTTATTTTGTTAGTTATGTGAATTTCGCTTTCAACGTTAATTTCAGCAAACAAATGGATGGCCACTTCAACTCTTGTCGGTTGCTTGTTTATCTTTAGCAGCAAAAATGGAGGAACCACTTGTTCCTTCTCTTCTGGATCTTCAGGTAAATTTGTTTTTATTTGATTGTTTTCGTCTTGTAAATTGAAAAGGATGACCATTCTTGTAATTTTGACGAATTTTTTATTGAACTTCATTAGGTTGAAGGCGCGAAGTATATATTTGAACCAAAAACTATCCAAAGAATGGAGTTTCTTGTGCTGAGGATATTAGATTGGAGGCTACGATCCATAACTCCGTTTAGTTTCCTCAGTTTCTTTGCAGCTAAGCTTGATTCATTAGGAACTTTCACTGCTTTCCTCATCTCAAGGGCTTCTCAGATTATCCTCTCTAATATTCAAGGTTCGTTTTCTTTTATCCTACTAAACAAATAAGTAGAAAATATACTTATATTATACATGCATGGATGAATATTTATGCACGACTATGAGTTTAACTTGTTATAGTGATAATATTTACAGAAGCTAGCTTTCTTGAGTATTGGCCATCATGTATAGCTGCAGCTACAATACTATGTGCAGCTAATGACCTTCCAAATTTCTCTCTTGTGAATGCTGAACATGCTGAGTCCTGGTGTCATGGACTTCGCAAAGTAAGAGTAAATTTGTATTATATGATGTCTTGTAGTAACTCTCTATTATAGAATGTTGATTTTAGAATAATAAAGTTATCTGCTCTTTTTGGCAGGATAAAATCGTGGGGTGCTATGAATTAGTGCAAAAGTACGCAATTGCATTAAGGCCACGAAGATTTCCAAGGGTTTATCCACAGGTACGAGTCATGACTCGTGCTAGTACTACTACTACTACTGCTGTAGCATCTAGTGACTGTTCGTCCTCATCATCATCTTCTTCCACATCTTATAAAAGAAGAAAATTAAATAACAGGTGGTGGAGTACCACAGATGAGGATAGTTAAATCCGTGGGAACGAACGAACATTAAGAATAAGGATCCTCAGTAATTTTTCATCTTTGAGGGTGTTTTTTTGAGTTTTAATTTGACAGATTTGAGTGTTGTAGATTATTATTATATAGAGAAGAAGAAGAAGAAATGCCATTGAGTAAATGGCTTTTGCAGATTCCCAAGGGAAAGGGGATTTTGGTACATATTTTTATTTTGGGGATTGTTTAATTATAGTTAGCAAAGTAAGTGGAGAAGTGTGGGGTTTGTGATTGAAGTTCAAAGAGAGCATTGATTATTGAAGGGAAGAAAGGGTATTGTGGAGCCCATTGCAAAGAATTTGAATCAAAAAATAAAAAATTTGAGCAAGATGAATAAGTCAAGAAGAGGCTCTTGATATTATATAAAACTATAATATAGGGCCACTATTATTGCTTCCAACTTCAACACTAGCTCCAAGAAAATGAATGAAAAAAACAAGGGATGATTGAACTACAAGAATAACAGTTGGCTCTGTATAATCAGACTTTTGGTTTGAGGTGTGTATGTGTGTTTTTTTGGCGGGAAAAGTTGCCTTTTCTTTTTTTTTTTTGTCCTAACAATATACTGGACTATTTTATTTTTATTTTTAAATTTCAAACGTGTAATGGATACACGTTTTTATTCTTTTAATTTATTTTTTTTCTTAATCAAAAGAGGAGGTAAATATGGAAAAATACCACCTCTGATCTTTCTGGCTAAAATTTAGCCTAACCATACAAAGGGTCTTTGGGGCCTTTTTTTTAATTTCCTACTCAACAGTGTGTTGTATTATGGACTCATGTATCAAACATGATGTTACATGTAGTATATATGAAATAAAATAATAATAAAATGTCTCCTATTTTTATTTGGGATGTCATTTGTTTATTCATGTTGTGTTTCAATTATTATCATATTTTGTTGTAATTACTATCCTTTTAAGAATGTTTTGTTGTAATTTTCATATTTTACATTATGATTTTATCATTTAATTCAAACAGTTTCATTATGCACTCTTTTGAGCAAAAAGTCTACTTTTTTACTTTCAAAAGTAGGGTACCATCTACGTGCACGTACCCTCATCAAACCCCACTATCACCAATATCATCATCAACAATATACTTAGTATATACCAGACTTATGACTATTTTATGACGATAGAAAAATTATATTCGAAAGTGAAAAGAAAATATGACACTTGTTGTTTGTCATTTATTTAATTACTTCTCTCTCTCGCTTGCTTTTTCTTTTTCTTTTTTTCACTGTGTGCCATGCATGTGAATGACGATAAAGACTTTTGTAGCTTTGCTATTTGTTTTTATTACTACCCAAAAGAACTTTATTTATTTATTTTTTATAATGGAGAAAATTGGAAAAGGTGGAAATTATATGGGGAAACAAAAAACATGGCCATAAGCTAAATGCAGTGAAGTGAAGTGGACTTGAGAAAGGAGAGTTGGTTGGTCCCTCTAGCAATAAAAGATAGGGAGTTCCAATCAATGAATATGACTTGTACTACTAGTGCATTAATATGAATTAGACTGTGTAGTTACCTCCTAGTTATCTTAATGCTTCATCACCCATCCAATCTGTTTAACTCACTGTATAGCATTTTTTAATAAAAGTGATTTCATATTCAGAAAAATTCAAATTTGATTAACGATAAAAAAGTTTTTACCATCACTCTAATCCCTATCCAACCTTTGTTGTGTTCATAACCTCGTTGAAGTTCTACTTGTTATTCAAATACTTGAACAATATGTAACATTACATTAACACTCTTTGTGTATGTTCTTAAAGTCTTTAGCAATAATAAATCTAATGACAATTGATTAATATCAATAAAGATTTTAGCACTTTTTATTATTTTTGTTGTAGTGTAATACGTATTCTTTTCTTAACTCTTTTAGTCTTTTTTTTTTTAAAAAAAAAAGACCTCTTTTTTTCTATTTTATATCACTTTAGTTCTACTTTTTAATATAACATGTTTAAGATAAAAAAAATTAACAAAAATTTTAACATATTAATTTATGTAACATATTATCTTAATTTATACACAATCAAACGACGGTAACATAATAATTAGACAAATGAAGTTACTAAAACACATAAAATTTTATAAATGATATGTGTGCAAATCTTATTCTTATCTCGATTATTTTATTGTGGGCTCGTAATAAACCCCTTCCTCAATAATATGTATAGGCATATGTCCTACGCCTGTGTTCTGACATTCATTGTTTTTTAATCGTAAAAAGAGATACAAAGACCTAAAAAATCGTAGTGGCCTTTCTTGCATTCAATATCTACCAGCATTTCTTCAGATTTTTTGTCATTGCAATAAGTGAACTGCTAATTCATCATGACCAATATTTCGAATTATGTGGGTTCAATAGAATTTATATTTAATTTGTATATTTAATTTGGTTTTAAATGATATTTATATTATTTTAAGTTTAAATTTGTAAAAACTAGATATATAAATTATAATAAAGTTAAGTAAGTAGACGAATGCATCCTTCATGGAATTTCGCATCTTATGTGGTATTTTGTGTATTATGTGGTGTTCTGAATATATTATGTTATATAAGACATGTATGTTTACTTGTCGAACTTTATATAAATTTAAGTACTTATTTGTGCACATCCAAATGAGGACATATATGCCTGTTGAAGACAAGTTAAAAAGCACGTAAAGAAATTTAAAAGGCATAAAATATAACTGGCATAATACAGAAATGTACTCTTTAACGTGATTTTAACTTACATCTAAGCCTCCTAATTCTTGGTGTAAATAAGCAGATACTTGGACTACTTCAAAAGTTAAACAAGTAGACACGTACGTCTCTTAAGACATAATTCATGTAGAACACAAAATAATCACAAGTCACGTAGAATGCATGTGTTTACTTATTCAACTTTAGATAAATTAAAATATCTATTTGTGCATACACAAAGTTAAAGAACATAGATATCTGTTGAAGCCAAGTAAAGTGGCACATTAATGTATCATTTAACATAGCTTTTTATATTTTCTTACTTTGGGTATGCACATGTAGACATTTAAACTTTTATAAAATTTACTGAAAAACATAAGTTTACGTATCATGAGAAATTTCATGAAAGGTATACATCCAATAATTCTATATCTTAGTTTAGATTCTTATGATAATGATAAACCATATGTGGTTTCAAGATTCCCACAGGCCACAAGAGGTCCTCCTAATAAGCAAAGAGAAATTAAATTAGACATCGCATGTTTAGTAAGTTTATATTTTTATAAAGCAAAATGTGAAAATGAGTTTAATTGATGTGTACTAGATTAGTCATTAGTTTGAATTGTTAGTAACCATGTAGTACCAATTGTCAAATCACTTCTCAAATTAAATTATCAATGGACCACATATAGGACCAAACAAAGAAGAAAACTGACTAGGTTGGGCATTATATTTGTCAGCACTATTTCTGTTTGGGGGTATACCTTCTGCCTTTGCTCTTCTGTTTCATTAAAGACCACTTGACCAACCAACAAAAATTGTATCACTCGGTAAATATTTTTTCATTTTTAATCAAAAACTTCGGATTCGAGTCTTCTTGATATGCATGATTGTATTTGTCAGGGAGCATTATATTTAATGTGAAACTTTTAAATACAAATTTAAACTTAATCGAGCTTTATTATAAATATTAAACAACGAACGAGAAAACAAAAATAAAAAAGGACCACTTGAGTGGAAAAATAAAAGATTAATTCTAGGAATTAATGAATGAAGACATTTTAAGCTTTGGACATTGATATAGACTTATCTTATTGAAAATTGTATAGATCATAATATAATGGAGTCCTCTTTCCAACAAAGTGGTTCCCACACACAAAAAAAAAATCCTAAAGGATATGAACATCCACTTGTTATTTTTAAAAAAATGAAGTCACAATTTAAAAAAGAAAAAAAGAAACATTTTTTATAATATTAATTTTAGAGTATGCATATGTGGCTTATTTTAATTACACTAGAATTAAAGACATACGCTCCTCCCTTAATCAGACAAATCAACAATCTTCCCTACAAAAGGGGTAATATTTGATAGGAACTTTTGATTTTTGTTTGTTGATTAACAACCATGTCTAATAATTGTTCCTCATATATGTTTCTTCAATTTTAATTTACGTGACATATTAATTTATTTTTTCGAGAGTTAAATTGATAAAAATATTTACGCATACAATTTTTAATTTTTTTAAAGTGAAATTTATATATTTATAAATTAAATAAAAAATATTATAAGTCACAATAATCATTTCAAAATATTAAAAAAATATATACTATAATATATTACATTAATTGGAACGGATTGATTTGGTCTCAAAATATGGATTTGAATTTGAATTGACAAAAAATAATATGATGAAGACAAACAATAGTACAAGCAACCTCGTGACTATGAATATTTATGTTTTATTTAAATTTAATGAGTGGAAAAAAATTAATATAGTACGTAAGGCTGGCGTTTGACCAGGTTATTTGGAGCTTAAATTTGAAGTTATGATTAGGATTTGGTGTTTGTTCATGATATTTAGAACATGTTTGGACATTAGGGCATATTAAAATAAAAATTCAATTTCAAATCATTCGAAATAAGCCCAAAGTATCATAAACAAACACTCATATTTCTTTACATATTTTTCGATTTATTATTATTTTTTCAGTTTAAACTTTACATATTGATAATTTGAGACGGGAAAAATACATTATTCATTTCGTAACAATTCCTACATTATTCCCTATACATAATTAGTCTAACCTTTATAACTCACACATTTTATTGATCTCTAATAATTAATTAATAACAATTAATAATATGTAGTTTAGCCTAATACTCAGAGATCATGATAATCACACATTTCACTTTTTATCCCAAACTTTTAAAGAGAATCCTAAGTACAAAGCCCTTTTTTTTTTCCTCCCAATAAAAAAAGTAGAATTTTAGGGAACAAATTAAACTCTTTAAAGAGAGAATTTTCAACTTTTTGTGGTCATGACAAAGATAGAGGAGCCTTTATAAAGGTATCAAAAGTATCTATTTCATTCTTTTTTGAATATATTGGAGAGAATGGTCATGGGGATTTCTGAAAAAGAGACCATATATATATATAAGGGGCATTGGGAATAAAGGATTCAAAAGTTGCAATGATTTATAATTTTCATATTTTGTGTGGATATATCATGAGATCTTATGTTGAATGCAAGACAGCACTTCAATATTCTGTGCAAAAAAGAAAATAAAATTCTCTTTTTGTACCCTCAAGTATATTTTTAGTTTGTCTTTCTATGACTATATATAATAATCGCGTCATTCAATAAAATAATTTCCATTCTTATTCGGTTGTTTGAAATCTGTATTAGAGTTTGATTATTTTGGATTTGTCCCATGTAGGATGCGATTTGAAAATGATTTCTCTAAAAAGAATCATATTCAAGATTTATACTCGAAATCTGTATTTATTGCACCATATCTTTTGGGGTGACTATTAGCCATTTTATTGGGTTTTTTGTTATCCCATGTAGAATACTACTAGACACTAGTACATGATATCCAAAAGGAGAAGCAATGAAGAGAAAGAAAATTATCAAAATGATCCTTAATGTACATGTATTATTTTATTTTGGTCTTTGTATTTATATATATAATTAAAATGGTCTTTTAATATATTATTTCTTAGTCACGTATCAAACACATGAGAAAATAAGTTTTAAAAACTCACTTATTTCTCTGAAAACACTTTACTTTCGTACTAAACACACCCTTAATATACGTTAAACATCTATACATTAATTATACTGCAAAATAAGGAATCACAAAGTACACGAAGAGCTTCGATCCATCAACGATCAGTATATTTCGTATTTTGAACCATGATTATCAACACGAAATCAATTTTTATTGTTACTCCAGAACTCAAACCGTTTAATTCTTTTGTTTTTCTCAGGAAAAAGTATGGAAATAAAAATAAGACCATGTGGTTCCAATAGGGTGACATGACAAAGGATATATATACTTTACTTCTTTACCCATATGAAGGACCCTCAAAAGTAGGCTTTCCAACAAAGAAATTTGATCTTTGGATACCAAAATGTCTCATATGCATGAATAAAGAAAACTTGGTGAAAGTGAAGATTTTATATATATATATATATATATATATATACATACAATAAGTAGCTGTCTCAAGGGAGCGTCTTGCGCATATTGTGTTGCACTTTGGTCATAGAGATAATGCTTTGGTTGGACCTCACAAATTTTTCTTTCTAAAGAGTGGAGACAAAAGCTAGCACACACCTCTTCAATCATACAATTTCCTATCATATAACCTATGCCATTTTTATTCTTTTTTGAGATATCTCACATAGATATATAGCTTTAGAAAATGACACATCAAGAGACACATTGTTTTTGGTTATGTATATAAACATATAGTTGGTGATGATGATGAAGAAAAAAAAAGCGATTGTTGTGATCTATGAATTATTATTAGAGTTAATGATTAAAGACATATCTGAATAATTACTTTTTCGCTAGTTATTTACATTTAGGTATCCAAGCTAGCATCATTTATGTATTAATATACAACTCAGTTGAGCAGATAATGATAGTTCAAGTAGAAAAATGGAGAAACTAATAATTGACCTACTAAGCGTAAGGTGTACGTTACGTTTTGGTATAGATGATGATAGTTAATGAAGGAAAAGAGAACAATCGGGAAAAAATACTACTAGTTTAGATGTGCTTTTGACTATTAACATTTCATCTGTATAAGTAATTTGTAACATGTATAGATAAGTACTTGTGTGTATACATACATAAATTCAAGTAGAGGACAATGAGTGTAATTATGCCTAGCTTTTACACTTCTTGTACCATATTGGATCATGATGGTGGATGAAATTTACATAAAATTGTGAAAGAAAAAAAGTAAAGAGGCTTTAACTTTTAAGGTATATGGATATTACTACAAGGTATTTTTTTTTTTTTTTTGGATGTGAAAGGCTAAAGTTTAAAGTCAATATTTGATAATAAGTAGTGATGTATTTTAGCCGAAAGCACGTTCTCTTGGGGGCCAAAAGGATTTTTTTTTTTTCAATGTATCAAATAGAATTAATTAAAATGTATGAAGATTTTCAAAATGTTGACTAATTGTGGTTACCGATTGAAGTTGATATTTGATTAGGTGTTGTTTTTTCTACTTAAACTATACTTTCCCATTTTGAATAAATTACAACTCCATAAGGTGTAAGAAATGATCATTACATTCATTTCTAATAAATTAATAACTCAGTATTTTCTATCTGTATTAGAGACTCAACTAATTTAGATTTGCATCACGTAAGGTTTATTTGAAGAGAAATTCTCCCTAAATGAACTTTTTTAAACATAATTAGAGCTTAAATTTGAAATTTCTAACCAAAAATGAAAAGATGTATTCATCTCATCACAATTCACAAATTGTAATACATTATAAGTCACATTCATAAGCAAACCTACTAAAGGACTTTAACTACACTTAAACCAAACAAAATTCCATTGGAATGATCTATAGGCTAACTAGACAACAAGTCAATTTTTATCATTATGTTTTCCTCCAATTTTGTTTTAATGAAGAAAAAATAGGGTATAAAAATTAAAATATTGCCATTAGAGGAGAATGTCCAATTAAAGTGGATAATAATAAGTATCATAAACAATTAATCTATATGCTAGACACATCAATATTCCACCTTAAAGATATGCATGCAAACAAAAACACATAGGTTTAATTAGTTACATATGAACGTGCTTAATTTTATAATATTACATGTTCTTTGTACAAGTAAATAAAAAATTAGCAACAAGCTAAGTTAAGTTTATCTGATTAGCAAACAACATATCCTTTTGAAATTAGTATAAAATTAAGTACCCCACGAGTGATTAATTTATTATAATTGGAAACTTCTAAGAACAAACCCTTGGATCACTACTTTTTGGGATGACAAAAAGGACTAGCAATTGGCATCTTTGCTTTGTTTGCATATTGAAATGGCTTACATAACTTTTTTCTATTTATTGTTTGGTAGTGTTTGGCTACTTATAATTGGAGCATATACAACTTTAGTCTTTAGTGAGCTAGATTGCATATATATGCACTTCCTTTATAGTGAGAAAAAAATAATTACATATTGACATGACTCTCAATTTTGTGAAATCTAATGCGAGTATTGAATATCGAATAGAAGATAGAAAATGATTTTTTTAGATATATCCTAGATACGTATGAATATATTAGGTATAATCTGTTTCAGATACATTGTATACAAGTGTGATTCGCATATATATATTTATATATATCTGAAATACATTGACTGTCTTGCTTGCCTCTCTATTAGTATTTCAAAATGTATTTGAGTTGCAAAGTTTATGTATATATGTATCTAGTATCAATTTCATGTATTTGAATATCCAAAATCAATTTCATCTAGTGTATCAGATGACAATTTTATGTATGTGGTATCAAATATTTTGTATATTCGTGCTTTTTATACATGTATCTAATATTAAGGGAGAGAGTAAGCGAGCGAGAGGAAGGGGAGGAGAATGAAACTAAATAATTATTTCAAAATATAGTGCGATTTAATATAATGATAGGAATATTCGTCTAATTAGATAGTTTTCTTTTTCAAAAATAAAATCAAAAAATATCCCAAGTGAACAATTTGGCAAGGCCAGAGCTGTCTTTGGGCTAAAGCCCATGACAGACTGGTAGTTCATACATCATGACCATTAGGACAAATTTGCACTTTTGTCCCTATTTTGTGTTATGCCTTTAATTTTTAGCCTCTAGGATAAATAAATTTTTTTGTAACTCATAAGTTTATATTTTTATATCATATTATTTCACAAATTATGCCCCGTACCCTAAAAGAAAACTCATGTTTTCTAAGATTAAACATTAAAAAACAGCTCATTCAAAGGACAAAAATTAAAAATAATCTATTTAAAAGACAAACCGTGCAATTACTTCGTACCATAGCTTCGAGGTCGAAAATTGAAATTGTAACATTTTTAAACTAAGACTAAAAGAGATCATATCTAACTTAGGTTACTTTCTAAAATTCCTAAATAGTATCAACATACCAAGTGAGCAATTGGCCCAAAGCTTAAGTTTGGGCCAAGGTAACGTTTCTGATATACAAGACTTATACATTTGCAGGATATTTTGTAAACTAGATTGCGAAAGACTCACACGGGTTTTGTTATTAGGTTAGCATATTTAAAAATCAATAAATCGAAAACTGATAAAGAATATCTTATTGGTTTGTAATTGGATTAGCATATTTAAAAATTGAAAACCAATAAACCAAATCGATAATACATAAAACCAAATCGAACCGATCGATGCACACTGAGTCGCCTTTCTTAGGGAATGATTTATCCACGATGTGATTAATTTTGGCTATAATAATATGTTTACTAAGATATTTTTCTTTCTCATGTGCTCGTGATGTTATTATTTCTTCTAAATATATAAAAATCTTCTGATAAATGACTATTTTGGGCTTTTTTTTTTCTTTTTCATTTTCATACGTGGGAATATATTTGCTTCAAATTTTGTTATTACATCAACAATGGCGCTTTACCTTCCAACTTTCACCATTGCAGCTGCTTCAATCTTGAATTATTCAATTCAACACAAACCCAAAACCTCTCTTAAGCTTCACTTGTCAAAACCCATCTCAAGAAATCACTTATCAGTTCCTCACAGCTCAACACAGACTCAGAAACAAGTGTATCCTGACCCAATCCCTGAATTTGCTGTTGCTGTAACTCATTTCTGCATTATTCTTTTCTATAACTGAATAGTATTAACTACTCACTGCTGTAACTTAATTTGCGAATCCCTAATTTGTTATACCAGTAATGAAATGAAACGAGCCTTGTATACAGTAGAGTGAATGTAAAAGATTCATATAGAGGAACCTAATTAGCTTTGAAATTGTGTGTATAGTTTGTTTGAGTCCAGAGTCTATCAGAAACAACGTCTCGTACTATATGCCTACGTGCTTTAGCCTCTCCAGACCCCACTTTGTACGACTAGTTGTATGGTAGAATGACATGCTTTCTCTGAATTTCGGGGTAATGTTGTATACTGACCTCCTTAGAACATCACTTTGTCGGACTATACTGAGTATGTTGTTGTTGTATGATAACTAGTTTGGTATTGTGACATATATAGTTTATTTTCTAATATTGATTAGTTTATTTGTGAAATGTAGGAGACTAACAAGTTCAGGGTGGAGCTCTTGAAGAAACTGTCCAAGGAAAAGGAGATTCGTGGAGACGAACTTGATGATGTTATTAGTGTTTGTGCTGAGGTAAGGCTTTTCGAATGACAATTTTCCATTTAGAAAGAATACCTCATGAATTGTTTGATCAAATGTCTAAGTGAATGTTTCGCTAGATTTATTAGTATTGTATTTAATCATAAGGGGTACAACAACATGTGAGCGTAGTCCTATAAAGTGGGGTTTGGGAGGGTAGAGTGTGAGTAGACCTTACGCCTTCCTCAAAGGTAGAGATGTTGTTTCCGATAGACCCCTGACTTAAGAAAAACAGTCCGATAAGAGAATAATCGTAGGCGAAGTTACTATTGAACATAAGAATTATTGAACTAAACTATTCTTTTTCTCTTCTTTGAATGAGCTATTAATGACTAATATGGCTTCTCAGATTTGTTCTCTCCTATAAACGACATCAAAATCACAATTTTTTCCGTCAAATCTTGTCAACCTCTGATAAAAATATATCCATTTTGTCCCTATAGGTCTTGATAATTTCGTGTAGGATGCAAAGAAGAGCATAATTAAAAATTAGGAACTGATTTAATTAAACGCGGCTAAACTAAAAACTCATTAATAGTAAGATGCAGTAAACTGGAAGTGACTACTTGGCAGATGTATCTTAGTATTACTATCTGTTTTGATTCGGATAGTAGAAGTCTAGAAGACATAGCATTTTTAAGCTGGCTGAACAGGTGAAGTAAGTTCTGCTTGGTACGTACTGGAAATTATTTGGGACTTGAGCGTTAGGGAGTTCATCCAGTTAAGTCTGTCGGTATCATAAAGTTGTCTTCCAATTGATTCTACAACACTGATGTGTCTTTGAAGAAAAAAACAGAATTCATGTAGTTGCAGTATATGGTCCTCATTTGATAAAAAGTTCGGTTTGGTTTGATTAATGTTTTATGGAGAGCTCAAGAGGAATGTACCACCGACAGTCAAAAGTAAAATAGTTAATGGTCTAGAGATGATAGAGTGTACCCAGACCTTACCTCTAACTGGTGGAGGTAGAGCACAAAAATTTCCGAAAGACACTAAACTCAATTATCGCATAGTAAAGCTATAAGGACAGATAGCAGATGCAACTTTGCTCAGTTGACATTGTAGAAGAATTTCAACGTACTTGTAGCATTTTCCTTTTATGAGAAGTTGTGAACTCTTTTGCTAACCTATAACTATATTATGAGTAAGAAACTCATGTTCTCTTTTGTTAACCTAAGGATGAGATGACTTTTACTCCAACAAATATGATTAGATGTGAGTGTGACTAACATGGTTTGAATTTATTTGATTTGTTAAGACTTAGATGTTTCATTTAATGAATGCATGTAGTATGTTGGACTGTTGGTAATTAGACCTATTAAACAAATAGTACCAAAAGAGAATTGGCCAATAAATATGAGAAACGGGCAGCCTGGTGCAATAAGCTCTCGTTACGCGAGGAGCCCCAGAAGGGACAATTAAAAAAGATTCAATATTGTCAACATAATTTGACTTTTTTTGTAGTAGTTTGGCTTGTAAGCAGTAGATTGATATGCTAACCACCTCTATCAATATTGAATGCTCTAATTAAAATGTGCTGACTTTGATTTCCAATTAAAATGAGAAAACCAAAACCAATTGCAGTCAAACGTTGGTGTCGTACTTTCTTAAGTTGGGGGAGGAAACAACTTTTAGTTAGATTGAGTTCATAACTTCTCGACCACAGTTTCAATTTGTTTGTCCGACTTTCTTTCCTTTTTAGTATGTTTGAAAAAGAATGTATCTTTCACTTTTTGATAACTCCTTAATTCCGACCGATAAGATCACAAAGATTAAAGGACATTCTATGCATCTTTAGTTTTAAATCACAAGATTCTTTCTTTACATTCTTAAGTTTCGTACAAAGTCAAAATCAGATAAACAAATTAAAACAAGGCGAGTAAAACACTAGCACTACCATCCATTATGTTCTTTGATATAATTGTATATAATATCATGTTTATTAGTACTTATAATCTGACTTGTTTCTTACCTGGAAATAGTACAATGATTGACATTTGAAAGTAGTATCTGGTACTCCTACTTGTCATACAATAGAAACATAGATGAACAGTTAATATCAAGCTGTACTTGGTCTTTTGTGCCACCAATGCTGGCATTTTCTTGAATAAATTAAACACTTATAATATGATGCTTTTTTACTTTCATGAGTATTAAAAATATACAGTTGTTCTGTTATTAGCTTTAAATGTTTACTTAAATCAGATTTTTAATGAATTCTTGCACAATGAATATGGAGGACCTGGGACACTACTTGTGGAGCCTTTTACTGATATGATGGTAGCTCTCAAAGAAAGGAAACTTTCAGGAGCGGCATCGGCTGCACGAGCATCACTATTATGGGCTCAAAATTGCGTTGATCAAGATTGGGAGACTTGGAACTCAAAACACCTAAGATAACGAAGTTATCGTGTACGTGTGTTGGTAAAAGATAACAGGTATCTGGTGGAATAGTCGAGGTACGTTTGCAAAAAAAAAAAAGCAATGCGAGAATTCCGGAGAATATGTATTTTCCATTATAGGATGTTCTTTCTATCAAGGTAGAGTTAGTAGTAGTTCCATTTCTCTTCTATACAAAAGCATTATTGCTCAACATCCCTCATGAACTTAGACAATTGGATGAATAAGACATTAGAACCACCAACTTCTGTGAGTTTTATCTTTCCATGATTCCGGTGATCGAGTTGCAACCTTCATTAGCTATTGGACTCAGAGATACTCTGTAAACTCGGACGCCATGATTTCGAGCTTGAAGCAGCAGCTAAGTTTGTTGTTCCAGGTCTTTGCCTGTTTCCTTCATGTCTTTTAGCCTGCAAATGATCAACTCTATCTAATTAGTAAACTTGATTATCATCTTATATTAGTCACTTTCATGTTCTCAAGTGATTAGTTCAAAATTATTGATTACCTTGTTCTTATCTGATTCAGAGTTTCCAGCTTCAACTTCACAGCTTGATCTTTGATTGTCTTGCAACTCTGGTTGATTCTTTTTCATCTTTGCATGTTTCTTAGCTCTCAATACCTTCATCACCTCTGTAATCATATTCAAAAGAATTAGTCTTTTGAGTACAAAACAAGAATTTGTGCATTAGAACATGAACTACATCACACATACCTTGTGTTGTGACAAGTCTATAAGCTCTGCCAAGGACTAAAGTGTCTGTTTGACGGAGAAGTTTAACGCGTGTGAAACGAACAGTTTTATCATTGGAGTTGTCATCGGAGGAGATAGGAAGAGGTATGATGAGTGAAACATAGTGACCAGGGTTCATTTTCATAACTTCACTAGCTGTCATAGGCCAATACATCCTGTCTATCTTACCATTTGGATGTTGTATTACTAGTGCAGCTGCATCAACAGCCTGGCAATTCCCCATTTGGTTGATTTTCGATTTCTTAGAAGAAGAAGATGGATAAGAAGGCAAGGAAGGAAGAAGGAAAGAAGGTTATGAAATAGACAAGAGTCTCTTTCCAAGTAGTGCCCACTTTCTTTGTGTGTTTGTGTGTAGTAAAATAAGTCTCTCTCAAGCTAGCCTAGCAATATCCTCCCTTCCTCAACTAACTTATATAGTAGTTATATGTATGCCACCCAAAAAGATTATATATAAATTATATTTTATTTTATTTTTTAAAAAAAAAAAAGCGATTAAGCAAGTTCACTTTTTGATGTTTTAGTGGTCCAACAAAGTGTGTTGACGAATCAAAGGTTTTAGGTTCAAATTTCAGTAATGACAAAAAGATATTAGGGGTTTATCGGGAATCAGCATGACGATTTGTGAAAAATGCGATTTAATTTTTTCATATTCGTTGGTTAGATATTTTAGAAAACAAGCTTTTTATAAAATTTCTAAACAAAAAAATGTAGAGAAAACGAGTTATATTACGTTAATTGTGTCTTCTCTATCCTCCAACACAGTTCATCTTCTCCCTCATCCCCACTATCCCCATCTCCGCCTCCTATAGTATTTGTTTGAATTATATTTAAATGCTTTGAGGAACTTCGTTATCTACCAAACACGAAAAAAAATGGAGTAAAATATCCACCGCAAAACTTCCTTCATATCAAATGCATTTTATATGATTTCTGTCCATCTATCTTAGCTTAGACAGACAAAGAAAAACTGGTAAACTCATTAAACTATCGTTAGATCTTTAATAACAATCATCTTCTATAATAATAATAATAGTCATATTTTCTATAAAATCAATCTTTCATGTTCCCATATCATATTATATAGTATTTTATATGACATTTTTCCCACAACATATAAAATAATCATCACCAATGAGACTATGTAGACTCTTTTAAGTCTTACCTCTTCCAAATCCTAACAGTCCACTCAAAACTTTTGTCAGGTGATCAGTTTATAGTACCTTTATAAAAATCTCAAATTGCACATTATAATAAACTTTAAAAATTAACAAAAATACAATAAGATGACGTCATCAACCGGCAGAGTCCTAGAATGCAGGTGTGCTTGCCACGTGGTTCAACGCCGAGGGGCCGGGATCTTGGACGGCCGGTGTCGACGGAGTCAACAAGGCACAAAAATAATAATCCATCATCAACCAAATAAAATAAAATACAGTTCATCGGTTTCAATTTATACGATTCACTTTTTTTTTTAATTGAAATCTCAAGTTTTAGTTTACTTTTTATCATGATTCTCTATAAGTGTTATAAATTTTTAAAATTTTTTATTTTTCTCTTAACTCAAAAATATTATTAACCTATCCGATCTTCCATCAATATATTCGATCTTTTTTTAATATATCAGCACTTTGATCTTTTGACCGTTAATAATGTATCCCGACTCTTCAGTAATGTATTTGATCCTTTTTTAATGTATCAGGATGATTTTTTTACGATTAATTTATTTGATCTTCTTTTTAATGTCTCCGTATTTTTATTATTGTATCCATTTCAATTATTTCTGTAATTATGAACTTTTAAGAGATGGATTATAAATTTACCTTAAAAGTATGTGATTTCTATAATTTGCCATAAAAAAAATAATTGAGTCATAAGTTTATAATTTTACTTATTCTATGTCATAAACTTCAATAGTGTGTGTGTTTTTTTTTAAAAAAATATTAATATTATGTTAATCTATATTATAATAATCGAAACGTATAAAGCAATACTACCTAACATGAAATAATAATGATATTTACAGGTCAATGCCTAGATATGAATGAAAAATAATTGAGAAAAACAAATCAAGGCGTGTACCTGAGATTCTATTGTCGCCCCATCTAACGTATACTCCTACTTACCCTATTTTATGAAAAATATTATTTGTCCACGTATTTTTAAAAAAATTTATTATGAAATATTACTATAATATAATTCGCTAAAAAAAATTATTTGATAACGAAATGTTATTATAAAAGAATATGTTTTGCAATAAAATTATCCTTAATAGTGATTTTATTTGTCCAAAGAAAATTATAGCATTGAAATTTTAATTTTGATTTAAACTATAAGTGTATAATGTTACATTCTTTCGTATTCAATTATTCATCCTAACTAAAGTCAAATTTTGGTTGTAGATTACTAAGTGGGAATTATTGTTTTCAATTCATGCACTCTAACAAATTTATTTTCTCATGACCTTGAAAATATCTTATGATTATTTTTTTATAAAAAAAATTGAGTTATTTAAATTGTCACAATTATTATTTAAGAAAGTTATTTTTTTAAAAATGAAAACTAAAACTAAAACATATGACTTTATAGTAGATGAACGATTAATCATATAAAAAATCAATGTTATGATAATATTTTATCTTGATACATCGCCTGAACCTAATAAATATCTCAAAATATATATATATATATATATATATATATATATTATGGAATGAATGTCTTCTACCCATGCCTAATACATTTGCTGGAAGAACTTAAAAAATGATATATTTATTTATTTGTCTTAAAAGCTAGACTAATCAAATATAAATTTTTTTCTTCTTTCTACACATGATGAATAATGAGAAGCATATAATTGAGAAAATTCTATATTAGAAAGGAGATTTTCTCATATAACTAATAAGAAAAAAGGAAAATCCAACTTGTAATATTATGATTATATTATTTGTCCATTTTAAATTTTATAAATTCTTTTAAAAAATAATAATTATTATATAAATATTTTATCATAAATCAAGACGAAAGAAATTATCTTTTTAAATACTTAAATAAAAAAGTCACGTACACATTTAGAATCTAAAGTGAAGTTCTATAATTATTCCTTTTTCACTACGATTCTAACAAAATGTATGTAATCACTTTATTTTGATTCAAACTTCCATAAATTTCATTATCATAATAATCTCTAGAAAAGTGTCACTATTTATATGATTATTATTACTATCTGTAAAATGGATTAATATTAATGTGTCAATTAATCAATTATTGACACATTATCATCAGACATAGACAAATTAATGTTTGGTAAAGTGGGCACGTATTTATTCGTGTGGTTGATGTTAAACTCAATAAAACTTCAAGGTTTGAGGCCAAATTATTGTAAATAATAAAGTGAAAACTCATAATTAAAGTATACACCACCATCTTTATACCTAGATTTTAAAACATATTAAAAACATAAACTTTTTAAATATGTAATTCTTTGATGAACTCAAAAGTGGTTTCCACCACCATAAAGGGAAAAAAAAAGTTGATTTTTTTTTTGTGTGAAGATGCTCTAATTAATTAGGTACCTATAAGAAAGTATTAAGAAGTTGATTAAAGTCACCTATAAGATTACGATGATTAAATATTATTTCATCTTTAATTAGAAATTTTAAATTAATTTTTTTTTGTTATAGAGTATTTTTTTTAAAATGATATTTTTTAACTCAAATTTTAATATGAAAAGTGAATATTATATGTGAAAAGAAAAAGTTGACTAAAGTCATTTTTGAGTACGTAGGAAGTGATTAGAAATTTTAATTCAAAGATACTTATTAATTAAATTATTTAACAAATGCACACAAAAATATAGGGAATTTTAGTACTAATTAAGGCGGTGGCCATTGCTAAAATGTCCACATTTTCCAACTTCCCAAAATTAGCATATTTTTTTGACAAAAATGTCAAACTTAACCGATATATTAGATCTTAGAGATCATAGAAAAATACTTAAAAGAAAAGTAACTCGAGGGCATTTATAAGTTGTTCACCGTCGAAAAATTTTAGTAGCTTAATTGATTGGTTATATGAATTTTTATATTATTGACCAGAGATTAATTTTGTATTTTATTATTTTTTTGTTTTAATCTTTTTTTTTGTTTTAAATAATTTTAACTTAAATTTATGAATTATATTTAAAAAATTACTAAATAAAATATTAATTTATATTTGTATTTCGATCTAACATATATTTTATTTGCGTCGTTTATAAAGTATATGACTAAATTAAATTTTATTATTCAATATATGTATTTTTGAACGAAAATGTACAAAAAATTGAAGAAAGCTAAAGTTGTCTGTCTTAGTTAACTTATTATAATCGTTGTTAATTATTAACAAGGTTCATGATCATAAACATATCGGCGTGAAATTAGTAAACAAGAAATTGTTTGTAACATTAACCATGTTAATTAGTAAAATATATTAAGTAAGAAGTCAAAATTAATTGAAGAATACAAAATAATTATAAGATAGTCCATAATCCTATATCGAATTTCCTTCATTAATAATATAAAATTTGTTCTTTCTTAACTGAAGTTCATTAATTTTTTTAAGCTAGTAGAAAATTTTATCACTTAAATAAAGAATTAGTATTAATTTAACGTAGAGATTAATCATAAATTTCAATAAATAAGACATATGACTCTTGAGTCTCGACTCATTATATTACTTGACAATTACATACACTATAATAAAAATAATTATTAACGATAATTAATTTTTAATTATCGATAAATATATATATTTTTAACGACAATTGTCACTTTTTATATATATCCCTAAAGTCTTTAGCGATGGTGATTTTAATAACACTTAACTAATACCGGTAAAAACTTTAACACTCTTTATTAATGTTAATATTTAATAATGCTAAAAGTTATTTTCATTATAATATTACGATATTTAGAAGCAACCACTAATCCACTACCAGTAACTAATCTATTTAATAATTACCTTACTAATGACATGATTCATACATAAACATTTTAAAAATTGTCCATTCATAAAATCTAAACTCTCAAAGAAATGTAAAAACAAAATTAAAGGAAGACACTTGAAGATCTTTGACTCACAAGTAAATCAGATTCACCTCATTAAATTAATTCCAACTAAAAAAAAAAAAACCATTGATGGGAAAATCTTGAACAATGTTTCACATGGTGTAAATAAAAAAGAATTTTTATGTGATTAATTGTCAGAATATGTAAGCCATGTGGAGATGTTGGGGGATCTTGGTTTCCAACATTTAATGCAGACTGGACTATTTCATGTTCAAACATGACCTGTGTAGGGGACTACAAAACCTAATAATTTTTATTAAATTGAAGTGCTCTTTTAACTTGTTATGACAAGCCATCAATATTGAATGGTTTATATTGTGTGTATTGTTGATAATGTACAAGTTCCTTTTTGTATATTATAAGTTATGTACTTAAAATGAACATGTACTAATAATTTTTTTTTTCATTGTTAATTGAAGATAGTAAGTTCTTGTTAGTTGTCAACAAGACACATTATTGAATATAGTTTAATTTTAAAAAGAGACAAATCAAATTGGAGATTTTCTTGACGTGTGAATAGAGGTCATAAATATGAAGAAGATTTGATTGTTCAGATGAAAATGAAGTTTCTTTCATCTCAATTGTGTAGATCTTCTTAACAATTGATATGGTAAGGTAGTGAATAGAATAAAGACGAGACATATTATACTAATAGTGTCTCATTCAGATGTTAATTGCACTAGTTACAGTATATAGACTTGAAATTTATAAAATGAATTTAAAAAACAGTGTAAATCAAGTTGTAAATTTTCTTGGCGTGTAAATGAAGATCACAAATATGAAGGAGATTTGGTAATTTAAAAGAAAATGATGTTTATTTTTTTAATCTCGATAGTGTAACTTTTTAAAAAATTATTCAATCGATATAATAAGTTAGAAAATAGAATAAAGACATATATCATTTTTGTTAAATTGTACTAATAGTGTAAAATTTATTTATGAAGTATGGGTATACAACTTATATTCAAACATTTAATGTATTGAGAATGTTATTTTTCTACTATTTGGGACAACTTTAAATGCATTCAACTTGTTGAGAATTTCAAATTAAAGAAGGGAAAATGAAAACTTTTTGCTTTGTTCTTAGATTGTACTCAAGTGGGGGCAACAATTAAAACATTCTAATTTTCTTGGCCATAAAAAAAATTAATATAAAATATCTAAACCTAACAAACTTCATTTTATTATAAGTGGGGTTGTATTCTTAGTTGTTTTTGTGAATGATATAATTAATTAATTAATTCTAAAGTTGTTTTCTCCATATATATTATTCTTTTAATTTTACTCCATCATACAACAGATCATTTAGGCTTTGATGCAATGTATTTTAGACCCCCAAAAAAAAGGATTAATTAATTAATTAATTTTTGGATGTTTAAGATTATAAAGACAATAAAGGGATAGGAGAAGAAACATGTCAAGTCTAATTACTTAATTCTTTTATGTGTTTCATTAACAAGGTTGAACTTTTTGAGAATGTTTGTCAAGTGTGGCAGTAAATGTTTTTTTTTTTTAAATAAAAATAAAAATTGAAGGTTTCTAATTAATTAAAAAGTGATCTAATTTTTATATTATAAGGTAGATTAAGTGAATAATACTATTTGGAGAAAATTAAATTCAATGAATTAGGAGCAAGTTGCCGTACTATTGTAGAGTACACAACTTGGGGAGATCTTCCTTCTCACAAACTTAATTAACTTATTAAATATTTAATTAACTAAATTCGATATTTAAATAGAGAAGGGTGAAGAGACGGATTAATTATATATCCTCGAGTTTCAAAAGTTATATTTATTATAAGAATGAACTTTTGATAAATTTCTCGATCGTTAAAAAAAGCCCAACCTTTGAGCCAAAATGGATGAATTTGTATATATTAATGTATATTCTTGTTATTTAAACAACTTTATAATAGTAGTCAAATTTGAAAGTTTCAAGCAACATTAATTAGATTAATTTAGTAGAATAATATGCATCTAATTAAAGTTTTTAAAGATATGTATAAGATCAATATGAGTCGTGTAATATAAAATTGAGGAATATAACGTTTTGGTTTCAATACAACGTATCTGGTAGAGAATATTATGTGAAAGACATATAGTATAAAACTGGGGAATATAACGTTTTAGTTTCAATACTACGTATCTGACAGAGAATATTATGTGAGAGAGGCTAATTAATGGGTGAATTGATAAACTTTTTGGTGTTTGATTAAAGATCATTAAGACAATTTAGAGGGATAAGAAAAAGAAACATCATGTCCTCAAGTTTTGATCATGTGTGTTTCATATGCAAATTTATAATGATGTTTTAACTTTAATTTTTAGAATGTTTGTCAAGTAGTGTCAGAAAATGTTTGAAGATGTGAAAGGTCCTAATTATGACACATAAAAAAAAGTGTTAAGGTAGATCAATTGAAGTTTCTAAAAACAAGATTCAAAGAAAAATTCAATGAATTAGGAACAAGTTGCCGTACTGATGTAGAGTACACATGAGAGATCAGAGAAAAAAAAAACATAATTAATAAATGATTAATAAACGAGTCGTTTTATATTAATATTATTGAGATTAATTATGTTAGATATTATTTTTTTATCGTGAATTAGGATAGAGAAAAGAATTCGTGGAGCTAGGGTGTTTTGCCTTGCAAAAGTTTTGGTTTGTTGGTGTTTGTTGCAGTACTAATTGTTATATACCGTGTTTGATTATTAATATTTTAGCATTGTTAGTATTTTTTGCATAGATTTTACGATATTTTTCTTCGTAATGATTACACTTTCTTGTTGTTTTCTTTTTGATTCACTTGAACTTTGATGAAATTGAATCAAGGATAATTCAAAAATAACTATTTTATTTCGAAATCAAACATATAATTAATACATATATAATTGAAAATACTATATCAAAATAAATAATACATATATTATTTTTTGTAATACCTCCTATCAGACATGGCTCGAGAAAAATAGATTAAAAAGAGAATTGTCAATTTTAAATGATTTTACTCATAATTCAATGCATTATGTAAATTCTTAATTAAGTGATGCTACTATTATGAGAATGTCTCAAATATTTAAAGACTTATAAATACACATCATATACATGTATTAGAAACTAATCTTTATAATAAGATAATGATTAATGACAATTCAAAGTCTTGATCCATTGAAAATATATGAACCCACTTAACTACCATATGATTAATTTGGTATTTACGATAGGGATGTCGGGCTATTATTGAGTTAGGGAGATCTATAATATTTCTAATCTAAATTTTAATAAGTTATGTATCAATATATGACCAAGTCTAAAGGATTTAATTTGTTGATATTTTTAAAAAAGCTTTTCAAAATAAATTTATATTTTATATCGATAGAATAATATTAGTTCAATTAAGTAATCAGATTTCATTCACGGATAGATTCAATGTAACAATCTCATGTTCATCTGAACTTAATTAACATTTTGAACACATAACATAAATTTATATATAGTAGATATAAACCTATAATTAATCAACTTCTGAAAACATAATTTGTCAATACTAAATATCATAAATTTTTAATTCACATTATTTAAATTAATCTACCTACGAACCATCCATCTTTTAAGTGTCACCACTTTAAATAATATTCTCAATATCTTGTAGTATCTATTATTCCCAATATAATCGTAATCCATCTCCCTTGTTAATTAAGAAAAATACATTAAACCATGTTGTCAACCTTTTATTAATCGTGACAAAAATAATAGCAATGTCTATTTTTATATTCTTCTTGTGTTAGAACAAACTCTTTGAAAGCATATGCAATTAATTAATTAAATTAATTAATCATAGAAAAGCAAAATGATTGATATATATCCAATATATTCTCTTAAGATCTCATAATGATCTTTTTCCATCTTAATAATGAAGCATCTTCAATACATTTTTTCTTAGTGGAAAATTCAATATTACTTTAACCTAAAAAGAATCATATGGACAACCATTAATTAAAGGACAAAAGGCAAATTAAAAATATTATAATAGTCCTTTTGGTGTTTCTTTCCTTTTAATTTATTCATATTCAAAATTTACTAATTCAATTAATTTAAAGTTGTATGGTATAAAATTTATTTAAAAATAAAAAAATTCCTATTTAAATAAATTATTTAAATAAACTTCGAATCTTCTGATTAAATTTAAACTCGAACCTTTTGATTAGTAAGAAAAAATCTCATTATCTATTTAATGATATATAGTGATAATACTTTATATTAAATTATTGTGTGATAATATAATGTCATTTAATTTACACAACTTTGTAATGAGTAGAGAGGTTGGTCAATCCTTTTAGGCGAATAGCTCGAGAAAACTCTCAAAATAATATGTAATCAATTGCATAATTATTACTCTTCATAGTTTTTATTTTTAAAGTTAAAAAATAAAAACTTTGATTAATATTTTAAGATGCATTTTTTCATTATATTACTATGCAAAAAATTGTAATTTATAGTACTTTTTCATATAGTTTTAGAATATCTATTTTTTTTTGTTTAAAATATCAAATTAATGTAATCTAATTTATCTTTAAAAATTAGTTATATTGACTTTTAATAAGCGTGACATGACAAGTATTTCTGGACGGAGGAGGAAGTGAAAGACAAAGAAAGAATAAGGTTAATTAATAAAATTATTGTACTTTTAAGAAGAATCTTTCATAGACATTTGTAATTATTGACTTTTGCATTATAGTTTTAAGATAACCCCAAGAAATTCCATTATCTTATCCCTAACACAAAATCATTAAAATAAGGCTTGGTACATAGATAGGCTTAATAAAGAGGTTTTAACTTTTACAATTTATTGAGATTAATTCGTATAATTAAATTAAGGTAATAATAGATGAAGTATTAATCTTATAAATATGTAATGAACATATCATAACTCATAAGACATCAAATGTTTCAAAATTTAAATTGAAAATAACTGATATGACTTTATCACGTGTATATATATTTAATTTAAATAAATATATTTAAGTGTCTAAATAAAATTAATTGATAAATTGATCCTTGTGCCAAAAGATATTTTCAAAATTATCGTGTTAATTCTTGTTACTTTCACTAATTCATATTAAGTGAATTATTGAGATTTTTTTTCATAATTAAGAATATCTAAGTTTTGTTGAAACTCTTTTTTTATATTTACCTTTCTTTTTAATAAGATTCTTAACTATTTTAAAAAATTCTTCCTTTTTGGAAAATTAACACTTTTAATCCCTCAAATGTTGTTTTTTTTAAATATATATTTTTTTTTAATCATACCTAACCCTCAATCAATTGATGTGCTCTTTGATTCTTTTAATTATAAATCTTTACAAACTTAACGATTTATTTAAGTACTACAACATTCAATTTATTTTTTATGTATGTACCGCTACTAAATTAATTATTTCCCTTTGTAAATCATTTCATTAAAAAATAACATATAGAACAAATTTCTCAATAGTTTTTTTAGGATAATATTTTTTAAATATGCAGAACAAAAAAAACATAAATAAGAAATTCAATTATTATTTCAAAAAACATTTTCTAAAGAGATTTTTTTTAATCTTCATTTGAGCAACACCCTTAAATGCATGCATGAACATTAAGGTTTCAAAAAGGGGAAATTAAAATTAAAACATAAAAGTAATCCACTTTATATATATATCACTTTACGTTGCATGATTGTGATCTTTCAATTGCATGCGATTTTAAAAAAAACATTATGAATAGACAAATAAAAACATTTTATATTTATTTGTTTGTAAATATTGTAATTAAATAGAAAATAAATAGTTGGGTTCAATTCATCTTATACAAATGAAAAAAGTTCCTTAGTAAAAATTCGCTAGATATACAAATTCTTTATTTAAATAAAACCGATCAGTAAATTTTAAATATATCAAATGATCAAATTAAAAAAAAAACGACACATCAAATTATGGAAGGTCACATTGTTTCATAAAATATGAGGTTGATATGACATCAATTACCTTGAGTTGCCTCTATATTTACAAACATTTAGTATATAATCATGGAGCTAATTTATGTCTGGTTTCTAATCTTGTTTGCCTTTATAAAATACTATATAGTTGTCTTTGCCTTTTCATTAATAATCTTTTAATCTTTTTGTTGCTTGATAGTTTGGACTATATATATGTTACATCCTCTTTTCTTTTACTATGCCATAAACATGTCAACTTCATACTTTATTTACAATTAAGTGTTAATTTTGAGATTAAATTAATGTAATATATATTTGCTCAATAGTTTATAATTATTGAGTAGAAATCTATAAACATAATTGTATTATACTACAAAATTGTATAATGCTCATTTTCATTGAATATGACATGGTAATTAATAACTGAATTTTTGTTCAATAGAAGAAAAATATTCAACTTAATAACAAGGAATTACAGATTTCAATCTGTATTCATGACGATACAAGCTTATAACATGTCTAAGATATTTCAGATCTAAATTTACGTGTATTTGTAGTTTGGACTATGCTATATCGACTGTCGAGTAACATAACGTGGAATGACTTTACTTAAATATTATATGCACCTCATTTTCAGAAGTTTGTTCTCGATCGTCAAACAATTGTTGTCACTAGGTGTAAGGAGAAGAAAGAAAACATAACCCTTTTGAGATAAGATTGTTAGTAATTTTAATTGTATTTATATTTATGTGAAAGTGAAAGGCCAATTAACAAAAAACTGTTGTTTTCACAGTTTACTATTACAATCCGTGTGGTTTTTGTCTGTTGGGAAAAGTTTATATATGAAAAAAGGGAAAAGAAAAAAGTGCTTTGAATTTGGAATTTGGGACCATAACTTATCCAATTTTATTTCATAATTCAATTATATATAGATGAAAAAAAAAACTATATATGGTTAAGGAATACTATTTGGCCTGCCTTAGTATGATTTTTAGTTATTTATAATTTAAAAACAATTGATCAAATGAGTATAAATGGAGCAACGTGTATATTAAATCGGGAAAATGTATATAATCGATATCAACTCACTTATATTTATAACCCAAATTATTAGTGTTGCATTAGAATAGGTGGATATGGGAAACAACAAATTATGTACATATTATTTTGTCTAACTAATTAAAGACAACATTTATAAATACAAAAATAATAATTTGTGATAATTTTTTATCATGTTTTCTCAATTCTCACCTCTAACTTGTGCATTAATCGAGAATATAAAACAGAGATTATTTATTCATATAGAATATAAGTAACATCTTTTTTTTTTTTTGTATTTGTAAGTAAATAGAATATATTTTTATAAAAATATTTATATAATTTAGATAAATACTATCGAATGTGGGTGAGGTGGATGATAGAAGTGTTGGGATGGGGGCTATAAAGTGGCGAAGTTAGAAATTTCATCAAGTGTGTTCAAAATTTAATATATATATATGAATAATAATTTTTAACCTATATATTTCGTATCATTTCTATATATAAAATATAATTTTTCGATGATATGAGGTACCGGAATGGAGGCCGGGTGTGTTGGAAGATAAGAGGAGACAATTATAGAATGCTACTTGTGGAGTGCGTTAGCTCTTTTCATTAAGAAAAATTATTTACTCATTTTAAAGATATTTATTTATTTTGTTGAAATAAATATTTTTCAATTTATTTTACCAACTAAAAATGAAATTTTTATAAACATTTCCAATTTAGTGGGCCAAAGAGAAAGAAGCCCATTTTAGAGTAGGCCCATCTTGTCAATCACAAACTGAAACCCAAAATTATAGACTCATGTGTTTATTACCCTAACCCAAATCAAATCAAATAGAAATTATGATTTTGTAAAGACATGAATAAATCACCGGAAAACAACAACAGTATATCCAGTAAAATTAAGTGAGGTCTAAAAGAACAATACGTATAAAAACCTTACATCTTTGTGAACGTTAGGTGTGCAAATCACAAAAAACTCGTGACAATATGACACTTTTCGATATAAATATTCTTTACGCCGCGTAAGGTTGATAGTCATATATGATATACTTGTGTCAAGATAATATATTAGGAGTGCAAATTGCAAATAACTCACTTTTGTAAAGGAATTTTTAAATGATAAATCATATTCATATACCTCTAACAAACTGCATTAGGTCACTCATGCTTAATACTTCCCAATTTTACTAGAAACAAGAAAACTTAGGGGCAATATTTATGTATATATATATATTCCCCTTCAATCATACAGATGGGAAAAACTTGTTGAGATTGAAGGGCAATGAATAGAACTCTTCACTTCTTGTATCTGTTTTGAATGATTTGAATTTATCCCACCATGGCATACCTCTGTCCTTCCTTGTTGCGACGTCTTTTCGATGCAGTGATACATCCAGGAATAATGCAAGTAAACCAGCAACAAATGGCTCCGACGAGAAGGGAACATTGATCATGTCATTGAACTGGTAAGAAGGAATAAAATGCAGGAACTCATGCATGGTGGTTACAAGAAGAAAGGGAAAAATGTCGAATTTTACTTTGACGCCATTCATTTTCATACCCTTGTTAGAAAATCTTCTCATATGTCCTTGATCTTAATGGAACTCCAATATGGATGGGATACATTCCATGTGTCAAAATACTTGGTTTAAAATTAGGGAATGTCACCAATATACCATCTAGTTTACCAATCAGGCTGAAGTATATACAACATATATATATATGTATATGTCGTGTATAGATATGTATATTCTATGTATAATATATATGTATTTAGTATATTATATACTTTGTACATATTTTGTGAACTAGATGATGGAATGGTTCAGATCCTCTAATTGTTAGGATCGAAATAATTAGGTGTCATGTGGAAGCTAAGATACCACGAGTAAGAAGACAAACAACAAATATACCAAAAGACACAAAGACTACACATGGTTCGGTTAATTGACCTACGTCCCACAAATGAGATGAGCAATCCACTAGAGTAAAAAATATAGAGAGAAATAATCTCACAAATTCACTCGGAATACAAAGAGGTTCACGTAAGTGTCACTTGTGTCCCACGAATTCTCTCCCCCTAACCTAAACTCTCAAAGCCTCAAGGACTGCACTGTGAATGTTGATCAAGTTAGAAGGAACCAACCTCTGTTTATAGAATCCTGAACTTGATTCAACAAGCAAAGGACTAGCCAAGTATGAACTATGAAGACTTTATGTTTTCCTTTTAGGAAAAGAAATATCTATTTATGGTAAGAAACTCGGGGCAAATATCCAAAACTAATATACTTCGGTCACGGGCTATGTTGGGGCTCCATTGGGGACAAGGGCAAACACGAGACGATTTTCTAACAATGAGGGTATGGATGACCTCGAAGTAGGATGAAGGATAAAAACTTGTGATATTTCGTATGATCGAAGGGGTGTTTTAACACTTGTCCATCAATGTAGTAATTTATATAGAAAAGGGGTTACTTACCCATCTAGCTCTAGTATGAACAGGACCATATCCATTTATTGCTGTATATTCATTGAAGTACTGTGGAATGGATAAGCCCATGAAAATCGAGAATCCTAGAATGAACTTTGTTCGAAAGCTGTTTAAGTTGCAGAACTGGAGAAAACTTAGACCAGCTGAACCTGCAAACACATTAGGACAAAGTTTATCATGATCTCATTGTCCAAGGAATACACGAAAGACTTTAACTGACGATACATACCAACATACGCAAAGAAGAGACAATACAATGCTGCAACTATCGGTGCAGGAATTGACGCAAAGACAGCTCCAAATTTTCCTGGATGAGCACAAGTTTAACTATGACATAACATTTTACGCTAAAGAATGAACAGTTTATCTGTCGTAAATGATTGCATGCAGCAAACAACTTACCAAGAATCGAGAAGAAGATCATGAAACCAGCAGATATTTGAACAACCCTCCTGCTCCCGACACGAGTTAATGCCAGCAGGCCAGCATTTTCCCTATTGAATAGAAATGAAAAGGTTAAGTTCTTTCAATGAGGATTAAAACTATGCTTGCACACTAGTGGTAGTACTTGACAAGAATCTTACGGAGATACAGATGAGCCAGTTCCAGTTCCAAATATTCCTGAGAACAATATGCCCACACCCTTAAAAAGGACAAGAAAAACTAATTTTAGAGCCACATATAATTAACGGATAGTTACCTTGAACAACAGAGGAAATGAGACGAGGATAATTGTGTTCATTTTAACTGTTTCTGCTTGAAGTAAATAACATAGGTAAACAACAAATGACACTTAAAGTTTAAGCTATGAAAGATGTGAATATCTACATTTGATGAGATATAGAATTGACCGTGCAGTGTTTTAGTAGATTTACCTGCCAACCTACACCACGGCTAAGGACAGAAGGAGGTATAGGAGTTGCGCTGGCATACCTTGACACGGCAAAAAAGGTACCAGTGGACTGTTTGACATGAGAAGAACTTGTATCAATTAGGCAGTCTTCAAGTAGCTAATAATTAAACGTCAACCAAATGGAAGAGACGTAAGCTCCATCAGAATCAGATGGACCATAACTTAGGAGACACACTATTTAAATTAACTAACCTCAACAAGCGCAACAAATGAACCAGCCATCATTGCAAATGCTTCTCCGGCATCGAATGTGGGAGCTCCCCATTGAAATGGATATGGAACTCTAATCCTGTCAAAAATATATGCGTGGAAGGTTTATCTAATAGTTCACGGTTAACGTATACCTCTGTTCACTACTGCTAATATAATCTGTTTGACATTATGTGAGTCATATCCAACAATTATGTGCCTTTACCCATGCAATATATGTGTATAAGAAGGGCTAACAGTCCTTCAGTCTACACTTTATCTTGACAAATTATGGCAGTTCCATATTTAAGGGAATGAAGTACCCTTACCATGGAGATCCACTAATAATTCCAGCACGATCAGTTCTGCAGCTAAGCTGAGTCTTCATTGGTGCATTTTTGTAAGTTCCAGCTACAGTGAGAATGTGAGCATAGACCCATACAATCATCACAGAGAATATAACAGCAAACCGGTCGAAGACATGCTTATCCCCTTTCATCAAATGAGGTATGTACTGTATACAGACACGAAAATATTTGTTAACATGTTAGTTGAACTTGTAAAAGTCAGATTGAGGGCAACATTTTTTCGAAGTTCATAGAGTGAACTAGAAGAATTCTAAGAAAGTTGTGATCAAATGCACCTGTGAAAAGATTAAGAGAATGATAAGCTGCGGCAATCCAATTTCTGCACATTTTGCTACCTATATGCAAAAAAGTCAGTTACCAGTTACCATGACGTTTAAGCTTTTCATTTCAGTCAGAATCTAATTCGTAAAAATGTGACACAAATGGATTACCAGAGGAAAACCAAACTCATATAATCCAAATCCTGATAGAGCTACCAATGGAATAGCGGAGAGTGGACTGATTAACCTGAAATTTGAAATGGGAAATAGGTCTAACTAGTTAACCTTCAGTCTTTCACATGCCATAGATACGGTAAAACAATAAAATAATCAAGAATTATTTATCAGAATCACTCTTTTAATCCTTTTGTTTATCGTATATTTTGCTGATCATATAACTCACCTTGTCACATTCCGCCATAGGCCACTAAAGCCAATAACAATCTGAAGAGTTGAAGCTACAATCATGGCTCCTTGAATCCCTCGCATTATCCTCTCAAATTTCTATGCATGTAACAGAAAAGACCAATGTAAATTATTGCATCACCATCAGTAGAAATGCTGCAATTGACACAGGTTCTAATTAGCTAACCTCCTGAGGGCTCGAAATGTCGTTGTATCGAGCAGCCAAGACAATCGAAAGTGTTGTTGGTACAAAAGTATAAGAGCCTCCAATAACAGCAGGTAGTCTTGTGCCAAACAAAGTCTGAGTTAGCGTGTTCAAACCAGCAACAAAGAGCAATGTCTGAATCACCTTTGCTTTCTCTTCCTGATCAGTAAAACAAGGATCAAAATTAGTATTGGAAAACAAGTTGTAATCTGATTAAAACCACAAGTCCCTAAAAGAAACTATAACAAGAATCTGAATATAATGGTACTCACTCTACTTCAATTTATTTGTGATTTCCACAACAGAATTTAAGAAAGTGAAAAGAACTCTTCAATCTTAAACATGTCACGGGGAACGTTGAAACTAAAGAGTTGTTAAAAAGGGAAAGAGACGGCTCTTCTATAAACAAACTAAAAAGGAAAGTAGGACAAGTAAATTGAAACGGAAGGAGTAATTCTTACTTTTCCACCTCCCATCTGGGGAACCAGAGTTGAAGGGATGAGTACAGTTGTACCAAGCATAACAATGTAGTGCTGGAACCCAAGTAATATGGCCTCAGCTGCAACAAGAAGTTCAACATGTGTTCAATTAATCAAAACACAAAGGCATTAAACCCACAACAAAAGAAAGATAGAGTGAGAGAGGGTAGGAGAAAGTAACATGCACAGTAAACTAAAAATCTAAGGTATCTTTAAAGGCCTTTGATTCAAGACACAAGACATTGAAGCAACCAATGAAATCACATATCTAAAATCACACACACAAAATGGATAAGAACAACGACAACAAACTAAAACCTTTAAATCAAAACAAAAAAAAGAAAAAAATCACAGAGACAATCATCACATGGAAGAGCTGAGGATCTATCAAAAACAGTTTACTACTTTCAAAAGGTAATAACAAAACTGCGTGCACACCACCCTCCCCGAACTCCACTCGTAGAATTACACAAAGTACATTGTTATTGTCTGTTGTTAATCATCACATGGAAACAAAATATAATACGATATATTTCATTTTTCGATAGCCAAACAATTTAACTTAGAGCGAAGATTTAAAATTGTGTATAAGTCACAATTGACAATGCAAAATACGTAAAAAAAAAAAAAAAAAAAAAATACGATCAAAGATAGACTTGCTTGGATCTCAAAATCTGAAACGTATAGAGGGAAGTAAATATGCATGAAGCACAAAGTGTGTTCTCAAGAAAGTTGGTATAGAAACTTACGCCAAGGTGGAGGACTAGTAATGCAGTAAGAAACATTTGGAAGCTGATCTTTAACAGGATGTGGTATATTCTCATCCTGTTTTGGTGGTGCTGCAGCTCCACCACCTGCCATACCTCTGCTTCTTCTTCTTTTTCACAAAATGCAGTTCAAATTTCCACACAACACACAAAATATCACAATCCCAAAAAAACAACACAAAGACAAATCAACAACTTATAGTTTCTTTGAATGCAGAAATACATGACAGCACTGTATAAAAACCCCAAATATATATATAAACTTATAAAGATTACAGCTTTTTTTATGTTTCACTAACGAAGCAAGAAAAAAAAGGACACTCCAGGTTGATATTGAGCAACAACACCCAAAATGCTAAATAACACTCTTCAAGAAAACTTATACTATAAAAAAAAAAAAAAGTAAATGTGAATATGACTTATGCTAAGCAAAACAAGAAAGAAAGAAAAAGACAGAGAAAAATCAAAAAGTTGAGAAAGAAACCAAAGTAATCTTCCCAAGAGAATCTTTTTTTTCTTTCTTCTCTAACTTCAAAATATAATTACTAATTGAACATTTGGGGTTCTTAAACAAAATCCCTTTTTTCTTCTCACACGTTAAAGATAAAGTAAAAAAAAGCATCTCTTCTTCTCCATTTTCATAATAAAGATCAGAATTTTCCAAATTTTTTTGCCACTTCCATTTCAAATTTTAAGTGTAAAAGAATAAAATGAAGTACATTACTACTCTCTGCGTGCGTTCGTAATTTATGTAATATATTTCAAATTTTAAGATTCAAATAACATATTTTGAATTATCAATTATTACAACTTATATTACATTTTATGTAGTTAATAAATATATAAATTTTGAATCAATCTTGAACTATTTAACTATAAAAAAAACGAAAAAAATCACATAAATTGTTGCACGACAAATGAGAGTAGTATTTTTCTAGAAGAAGGAAGGAATGAAAATGACAAAAGAGTAGCCAAAGTATTATTCTACCTAGGCAGTTATTTTTCTATTTTTCTTATGAAGACAAAAGAGCAGCAGCAGAGAAAATGTGATATTTGAAAAATTGTGGAGAAAAAAGTTAAAATCTGGTAATTTGTCTGTTATATCTAATTTGTAATTTTGTTGAGGAGTTTTGCATGACAATTTTGGATTGAAGTGTACAATATATTTGTGTTTGCATTAGTCCTGTTTTTGTTACATAGGCTACAAATTGACCACTAGTAGTTTCTCATTGTTAAAAATATAATAAAGGATTCATGAATTAAATACTATCCGTCGACTCTAACGTTAAGAGACTTTGTGATTTCGTTGTTAATATTCGTTTCATATGTAAATTTTTGGTAGAAATCATAGCACTAATAATATATATACTTTTGAAGTTTAAACATTTTAATATTATATTAAAGTGCTTGAAATGCCAAATGAGTTGCATCTTTGTGGTACTTGTTGTAGAGCATTTTATTTTGCTTCTTAATGGCATTATATGTCTCATTACTCTTATTAATTGCGAAAGAAATTTGTCATTAGTTGTTAGTAACTTAAGTAATCATCAATTTTTTATTTTACAGTTATTCTATTTTTATATTTTATAACTCATGTAACATTTATCATATTTATTTATCCACATTACTATCCTTTATTCTACTTATGATTATATGAAAGACTTCTTCATCTATAAATAGCGGTGTTTCGTCCCCTGTAAAGTATTTCAAGAAATATACAAGAGAAAGAGTGGAAGAAAAGATGAGAAATATTATATTGTGTATATTGAGTAAGTGTAGTGAAAGAGAGTTGAAACAAAAAAATATATTCTAAGTCTTCAACTATATTTACTATACGAAAAAGAATTTTTATATGTTGAAGGAAGGTGTTTTTGTGTAGAGCTTTTGACCCTTCAACTAATTCGGAGTTGCTTGAATTGTATGACGTTGTTGGAATGTTATATCCTGAAAATAACAAGTAAAGAATCATATTGCTAAATTTGCGTAGATTATACCACAGTAAACTTGAAATCGATGTAGATTAATAATTGCAACAAAAGTCACAAAATGAACTGTTTGCACTAGAAAATAACATGTCATCACCATTTCATTATTTTTTTCCACTATATATGTTCATTCCATAAAAAAAAATATTATTTAAGAAAACCAGATTATCATAACTTATATTTTTATCACACTAATATCTTATTGCTCACTTTATATATCATCCCAAAATTTGACATTTCATATCTAATGTCCCATGCTATGTGCTATAATTTCCATTCCAATTGTAACTAATACATACTAAATAGATAATCATATTACAACTCCAAATGTTTAATAAAATTGCCATTGTATATCTTGTGAATATTTAGTTTTGAGTTGAATATTCAAAGATTTTTAAAGAAGACAAGTAGTCAGTAGACATTATATTTTCAAGTACAAATTTGTATAGATTTGTCACCTTTAAGTTGATGGAAATTAATGTTCATTTGTAACTTGTAAATAAGTGATGTACTATGTGTTAAAATTTTGCCTTTAACTTTATTGGATTCCAAAATGTAGGACTGAGCAATTTGGTTCTTTGACCTATTTTTTTTTTATAAAAATTATTATTCTAAGGTTCTTTGACCTATTTCTTGGTTGCTAAGCATAACATGAATAGTTTAATGCACTTTATCTTCATACTAAAAGTCAGTAAACTTGGAGAAAAAAGAAGGAGATATGCAAGTGATTAATACAATATAAAATAAAGAGCATAAAGTAATGTATTATGGTTTTTTTCCTCTTTAAATTTCAACGAAGAAATAAATTATATGAATTTGATATTTGAACTTATTAAGTGATGATATGTGAAAGTCAAAATTTAATCGAGTTCACCTTAGTAAGAATGATATTGATTGCAATATTACTCTTATCAAATCCAATTACTATAAGCTTGAAGCACATAAGACGTTAGTTAGTATTTAAACGGTAAAATATGTACTTAGAATGTTTTTGACTCTTAATTACAAATTGATCAATAGTTATTTTTAAATCATTAATTTAATAAAAACTTCACAACTTAATTCATGAAGATTTCAAATTCAAATAAACATTCAGTTTAATAAATCAACATTTTTTGGATAACAAATTCAAATTTTGAAATAAAATCTAGTCCTCTTTTCCCTTTTTTTCCCTCAAAAAGCTATTCCTAGTCATATATCATCCCTTTATATACGTTTGAACATAAAAGTTTGTAGTGAAAAACATTCATATTTATTTATTTACACTAAATTAAATAAATTTATTTTTAATTTACTTAAATATTAAGAAAACAATTATTAAACTGGTTTGTTTCATAAAGTGGGGAAAACTTTCTAATCATTTCAAAACCCTACTCATCAACATGCTAGTTACCAAAAACATTTTCTCCATTCTAATTTTTTTTCAAACGATAAAATAATTTTATTAATATAAAATAAAGTTTACGGACTCTAATAAACATAAAACTAATAGATTAAATAAAAGAATTTAAGTGCATTACTAGAATTCACAAATGTACAAGTTGAATCTCCATATTCAAATCAATTCTAACAAATCCAGTTTATATATTTCCTTATCAAATTCTAACCTTATATAATTTATATACATAAAAGAAAACCAGGAACACTGTATTCATATTGTAAAATGAGCTATATATAATATCAATTTATAATAAGATCTTAACTTAGGTGAAAAATAAATATACTTACATTAAGGGAGTATTAAATTGATATAAGCTCTTTTGTAAAGTTCAATTTTTATATTTTTAATTATCAATTTAATATTCTACGTAAGTAGTAACTTTATTTCTTTTTACCGTAGGCTTTATTTGGTAAATGCTACAATTATAAAAAAAGTTACACTGTCACAGCCATGTCATTTATCTACCAGAAAAATATACGTGTGATATTTGTATGGATGAAAAATGCCAACTTTATATTTCACTGGTCTCTCTGAAAAAAGCTGAAAAAGCTTTTACTGTCACACTTTTTTCTTTTTATTGGGGTATAAATATTTTTTGCTTTTATATAACATTTTAAGTTTAATTTGTAATTATGTTTTTAAATTTGAGAAACAATATACAACCAACTTTTTGATTTATTTTGGAAGTTGTATTTAAATACGTTAGGTTTGAACATTATTACGTATACTTTTTTACGAAAAAAATAACTAAATATAACAATATCTTCAATTTTAACTTTATAAATTCTAAATAAAGGAAAAAATATTTAAAAATCTATCTTCAAGCTTGACATTCCCTTTGAAAGTTGAAGTTGAAATGAAATATTTAAAAATTAAAGTTGCATTAACATATGCATTCTACTTGGAAATTGAAACTCTGTTTTAATATATATTTTATCGATAATCTCTTTAATATATCTATTTTAACCATATAAAAGATTGAAGTTTCAAGCATATTTATATACTATAGTGTGTATATTAAAAACATTTCATGTCTGTTTGCTTAACATAAAAGCACACAGTTTGGAATCCCTTTTGAATTGAATTTATGCAAGCATATGCATATCTACCTAGCTACCTTTGATCTTTTTATCATATCTTTTTAGCTTATAATGAAGCTTGAAGTGGGGTTGAAATGTGCACACTTTATATGTTTGTAATTGAGGGTTGATATAATCAATCTATTTAGATTTAAATAGAGTATAATTTTATTTTATGTGAAAATTATATATGTGATCGGTCATTTTTTAAAAAGTTTCATGAATTTATCGTTTTGTCCTTTCCAATATTAATTTAGAGTCTTTTATGTTTGAGTTTGGAAGTTGATTTTTGCATTTTGAGTTAAAAGTTAAGAATTTGATAAGATTGTGCTTTTGAAAGATTAAGTTGCTTGAAAGTAATTTTGAGTCTTTTGGAGTTTCGAGCGTCAAAATAGAATTTCGTCGATTTCATCAGTCCTAAATTGTAAAATCTAATTGATGAGAGTTATTTGTTCCGGAGTCATTTGTGATTTTTTAAACAATGAAGAAAACAAAAAAAAAATCACAATTCAATGCTAAAAATCAGTGAAAATTTATAATAATGATATTCTGCGCGTTTGTGGCGACTTTTGTCACCGCATAATGTCTAGTTTTTTTGAAGTTGAATCCCCTAGGTTAATTTGAACCTAAGTGTAACGTTTAGGGTTTGAATCCCCTAGTTAGCGTTTACTTTTTTAGTTTTAATTTTTTTTTCAGTTTAGCTTTTTACTTCTTTTTTTTAAATATATAAAACATGTTAAAAGTGTGATTTTAAACTCAAAAGAATTTAAGGGTCTCATTCTTTGAAATTTTTTTTTGATTTATTTATACGTTTATATATTTATTTTTCTAACCTACTAAATAAAAATTATGTGTCCGCCATTAGCTATATATATACCATATACATTAGTTTTTCACAATTTCTAACAATATAAAATTTCCACTCTTACTATGAATTATGCCATTTTCACAATTTCTAACAATTTGTTGGTATAGGTGCGGCTGTTCACAGTTTATATCCTTAAATTTTGAGTGTGCATAACTAGACACTTATATTTGTATAAAGTTAAATAAGTAGACACACGAGTCATATGTGGTATAATGCACATAAGACATCACGTAGGACACAAATAGGATGTCACATAACACATATATATATCTTTTTATTCAATTTTATACAAATTTGAGTGTGTACTTGTCCATATTCAAAATTGGAGGAAATAAATATAAAATTAAAAAAAGTTAAAAAAACATATTTATGTATTATATCTATGAAATATGTGTATTTTTATTGGGCAACTTTCACATATAACAAACATAAAATTCATATTTGTATGTTACATAAAGTTTGCATAATTGTGTTCATATCAAACATATATATGTATAATTCGCTATACATATACAATTGTAGCGATTTGTACAAAACGAAGTGTATAAAATGAGAAAGAGAAAGAGACCTGGGCAGAGAATTGTATAAAATGAAGTGTATAAAATGAGAAAGAGAAAGAGACCTGGGCAGAGAATTGTATAAACGAAGTGTATAAAATGAATTGTATAATTATAAGTGTATAGGACGATTATATACAATTTGAATTTGTATAAAATGAGAAAGGCAAAAGAGACTTGGGTATCGAATATACAATTGAATCGAATTGTATAAAACAAACAAGAGAGAAATTATATATAATTTGAATTTGTATAAAATGAGAAAGAGGGAAAAGCAAAAGAGACTTGGGCAGGGGAGTACTTTTATTGTATAATTATAAATGTATAGGACAAAAATATATGTATTTATATGTGTATATATAATTTTCTTTCGCTTAAGAAATACAATTTATACAATTCTATGGTATAAAGCGAGAGAGGCGAGCCACAAGAAGCGAGCGAGAGAGGAAGAGTGGCGAGCGAGAATATGAGAAAGAGCGGAACTGACAAACAGTTTGCTATGAAAAACAAATAAATCAAACGGTAGTTATTATATTTATTTTATATTTATATATGGAGCAAAATTTTGTCAGGATGACTAATCAGGAGTGTCATCCCGTATGGACCTTATAGTGACTGTTCAAATTTAATCGAAACTCCATATAACCGTGAATTGTTGGTTGTTCGATTCTATGAGTAACATCTTCTTGGAGACATTCAATTTTTTCTGCCGGCTGTTTTTTTTTTACATGATTGTGCAAATTGGCACTGACCTCTTCTTTCTTTGTTTCTGTTCTGGTTGTCGACAAACTGTGCATTTTACTTTACTATTTAACATAAATAAATAGACAAAATATTTCAAATGATGGCAGCTGGAATAGCATGATCTCGTACATAAATATGCTTGTAAAATGTTTTAACTCATCCCACTAATAAAATATTGGAAAATTAAGGCATGGCAAATTTTATACATGTCCTGTGCTTAATTGTGTTATATCTCATATACTATCTTATACTAATGTATTTGGCACGGAATATTATTTAGTGCGAGAACTATTTTAATATAAATACTAACATTTAAATAATAAAAGGTGAAAAAACTTCGTCATATATTTATCTATAACTCATGTCACTGAAAAAAATATGACAAAATTAAGATACGATAAAATTTATACGTGTTCCCGACTTACGCATAAAGTCACCTACCCGAATCACGTGGCAATAGCCGAAAGTTTACATTTCCAATATGTATGATCCAAGTAACAGTAATTACAAGAGGGTAGACTGAAAGAAGAATTCGAAGAACATGGGAAACAATACAGAGGAAAAAGAATTTTTATTGAATCACTCACAAAATTCAACAAAGGGAGGTTTAAAAACCATTCCTTTCATCATAGGTATGTGTAAATTGTAACAATTTTGTCTTCTCACTTTACTCTTTGTTTGTAATTTTGTTTAATTGATTCATTGTGTTGCATTGTAGTGAATGAATCATGTGAGAGATTGGCAAGTTTTGGTTTGCAACCAAATATGATAATCTACATAACAAAATTTTACAACATTAATGCTGCTCATGCTTCAGTTTTGATTAATTTATGGTCAGCAGTTTCAAATGTATTGTCTATTTTGGGAGCTTTTATTTCTGATTCTTACATTGGAAGGTTTAGGGCTGTGGCTATTGGAACCATCTCTAGCCTAATAGTAAGTTTAATTTGCCCTGTTTTTTTAATTCTTGTAAAGATTAGAAACTTGACATATTCAAAACTCTCTTGTGTTATACAACTTTATTCTTTTGGCCTACAGGGAATGCTTGTTCTTTGGCTCACAACAATTTTTCCACAACTCAGGCCGTTACCCTGCGGTCAGTATCAACATGATTGTAATGGAACAACAGCAGCACAACTTGCTGCAATTTTGTGTTCTTTTGGGCTTATTTCCATTGGTGCTGGTCTTGTTAGACCTTGTTCCATAGCATTGGGTGCCGACCAATTGGAGAACAAAGAAAATCCAGATAACGAGAGACTTATGGATAGCTATTTCAATTGGTTCTATGCCAGTATCGGAGTTGCAATTGTTTTTGCAGTTACTGTAATTGTTTATATCCAAGACCATTTTGGTTGGCAAGTTGGGTTTGGTGTTCCTGCTTTGCTCATGGTTTTATCTGTTTCCGTTTTCTTGATTGGATCTCCTCATTATATCAAAGCAAAACCTAAAGGGAGTTTGTTCACTGGATTGTTTCAAGTAGCAGTCGCAGCCTTCAGAAAAAGACATATCAACGTTCAATTGAATTATAATGACGACTCCTACTATAAAACACCTGAATCAAAGCTCCTCGAACCATCCACGGACTTCAGGTATATGTGTCTCCATCTTTTCCTCAATGGTATAGACATCATCAATATCTATTCGTGATTCATTGTATATTATATTATAGGTGTTTGAATAGAGCTTGCATAATTGAAGATCCTAACATGGAGTTGAAACCTGATGGAAAAGCTTCAGATCCATGGAGTCTCTGCTCTGTGGAACAAGTCAAAATAATGAAGTGTTTTCTTACCGTTCTTCCCATGTGGTCCACTTGTATTATGCTTCTTGTATCGTTCAGTCAGCCACTTTCAATTTATCAACTACTGACCGTGGATAGACACATTACCCCTCAGTTTGAAATCCCAGCAGGATCATTTGGCATGATTACCGTTCTTTCTTTAACGATCTGGATGGCTTTTTATGATCGTGTTTTGGTGCCTTTACTGTCTAGGTATACTGGACTGCCGACTGGGATAAGCTCATTTTCCAGAATGGGGATTGGCTTATTTCTAGGCATTGTGGCTACGGTACTTTCAGCTATAACAGAAACCATACGACGCAATAAGGCAATCAATGCTGGATTTGAGGATGACCCGAATGCTATGTTAAACATGTCCTCTATGTGGTTTGTACCACAGTTGGCACTATACGGGGTGGCTGAGGCTCTGAATGTGATTGGACAGATCGAGTTCATATACACTCTATTTCCGAAAACCATGTCCAGCTTTGCAGCAGCTCTTTACACGTTTGGCCTTGCGCTTGCCAACTTCATTAACAGTTTCTTGGTGAGCGTGGTGAATAGTATTACCTCAGGTGGAGACAACACAAGCTGGCTCGCGACCAACATAAACAGAGGTCATCTAGATTACTACTGCTGGCTAATGACTTTCTTGTGTGTGATTAACTTCCTTTATTTTTTAGCCGTTTGTCGATTTACTGATCAGCATCACCATGATGGTAGAAGTAGTTTATTTCCTGAGGCAGAAGAGGAACACTCCATGAATAAGTGTTTCCATGGTGCTTAATTGTATCAATCAAGTGTGTACGCTTATATCTGAATCATTTGCATTTCTTGCGACTTTCCTTAACCTGAAATATTAGAAGAGTTAATATTAATATTACCGAAGATATTTTTAGGGATGAATATCAAAAAACATATCTAAACTATGCATTAAAAATGGCGTAAGTATAGGTAATAGTTCTTTAAATCATTAGGGAGGTTGTCATAAAGTTTTTTTCAGAACTTGTTAATGGATCATTAATTAAGGAGTTTGAAATATCTCACATTTGAAATATTTTAAAAATTATTTTAATTTTATTATTATTTTTTGTTGGGGATGGGGGCTTGTTTGGGGTATGGAAATTTTTTTAAAAAAATTATAATTCTTTTTTTGGATGCCGAGAGTCAAGTACAGGGTAACATAAGAAAAAATAGAATTGAAGGTTAGAGGTAGAGTTTTAAAAATGTTTTTTCTTAATTTTTGAAATAATTTTTTTTTAAAATTTTTTTTGAGAAAAACAAATGAATTTGGTAAAATATTTTTTAAAACATTTAAGTTTATCAAACATGAGATAATTGGATATTTTTCTGAAATGTTTTTCTTAATTTTTTAAAGGAAATTATTTTCTTTAAATTTGAGAAAAACAAGTGAATTTGGAAAAACATTTTAAATAAATCAAACATAAGATAATTGGACATTTCCCCCAAATGGTTTTACTTCATATCATTTTCGTAAATTCTATATTTATATAAAAAATTTAAAAAATTATATATATTAACTTGTGAATCCCGAAATAAATTGATTAGAAACTTCAAATTTTTAATCTTGGCTCCGTCTCTACTTGAATACACTCAAAGTTGAAAAAAATAAATATGAAATGAGATCAAATTAAAGGGTGAGTTTATATATAACTACGTAATAAAAGAAATTCGAAGAAAATGGAAAAGTTATGTTTCGAATTTGTGAATTGAGAATTTTTAAATTTTTGTAGGATATGTTTTTTGTCTTGCTATTGCCCTTTGCCTCTAAATCTTTTCAACAGTAAAATTCATCAAAATTTGTTGAATCTCAAAAAAAATTGTTTGATAAAAAATATTTTGAGTGCTAAATTTTGATGAAATGAACTATAACAACGTATTTGTGTTGAAATTCTAGATTCAAACATTGTTCAATTACTTAGGATGGAAGTATTTGCTATGAAAATTTGAAAACTCCATTAAAGTATATTTGAAAGTATCCTCATAAATGATTCAGACATATATAAACATAGTGTACACGATTGTTAAACACCATGGAAAAACTTATTCTCAGAGTGTTCCTCTTCTGCCTCAGGAAATAAGCTACTCCTACCATCATGTTTTTGCTTATCAGTAAACCGACAAACAGCTAGAAAATAGAGGAAGTTAATCACACATAAGAAAGTCATTAGCCAGCAGTAGTAATCTAGGTGACCTCTATTTATGTTGGTCGCGAGCCAGCTTGTGTTGCATCTGGCTGAGGTAATATTATCCACCACGCTCACCAAGAGACTACTAATTAAGTTGGAAAGCGCAAGGCCAAACGTGTAAAGAGCTGCTGCAAAGCTGGACATCGTTTTTGGAAATAGACTGTATATGAACTCAATCTGTCCAACCACATTCAGAGCCTCAGCCACCCCGTATAGTGCCAACTGTGGTACAAACCACATAGAGGACATGTTTAACACAGCATTTGGGTCATCCTCAAACCCTGCATTCATTGCCTTATTGCGTCGTATGGTTTCTGTTATAGCTGAAAGTACTGTAGCTACAATGCCCAGAAATAAGCCAATCCCCATTCTGGAAAATGGACTTATCCCAGTCGGCAGTCCAGTATACCTTGACAGTAAAGGAACCAATGCACGATCGTAAAAAGCCATCCAGATTGTCAAAGAAAGAACAGTAATCATGCCGAATGATCCTGCTGGGATTTCAAACCGAGGGGTAATGTGTCTATCCACGGTCAGTAGTTGATATATCGATAGTGGTTGACTGAACGATACAAGAAGCATAATACAGGTGGACCACATGGGAAGAACGGTAAGAAAACACTTCATTATTTTGACTTGTTCCACAGAGCAGAGACTCCATGGATCTGAAGCTTTTCCATCAGGTTTCAACTCCATGTTAGGATCTTCAATTATGCAAGCTCTATTCAAACACCTATAATATAATATACAATGAATCACGAATAGATATTGATGATGTCTATACCATTGAGGAAAAGATGGAGGCACGTATACCTGAAGTCAGTGGATGGTTCGAGGAGCTTTGATTCAGGTGCTTTATAGTAGGAGTCGTCATTATAATTCAATTGAACGTTGATATGTCTTTTTCTGAAGGCTGCGACTGCTACTTGAAACAATCCAGTGAACAAACTACCTTCAGGCTTTGCTTTGATATAATGAGGAGATCCAACCAAGAAAACGGAAACAGATAAAACCATGAGCAAAGCAGGGACACCAAACCCAACTTGCCAACCAAAATGATCTTGGATATAAACAATTACAGTAACTGCAAGAACAATTGAAACTCCGACACTTGCATAGAACCAACTGAAATAGCTATCCAGAAGTCTCTCATTATCTAGATTTTCTTTGTTACCCAATTGGTCTGCACCCAATGCAATGGAACAAGGTCTAACAAAACCAGCACCAATGGAAATAAGCCCAAAAGAACACAAAATTGCAGCAAGTTGTGCTGCTGTTGTTCCATTACAATCATGTTGATACTGACCGCAGGGTAACGGCCTGAGTTGTGGAAATATTGTTGTGAGCCAAAGAACAAGCATTCCCTGTAGGCCAAAAGAATAAAGTTGTATAACACAAGAGAGTTTTGAATATGTCAAGTTTCTAATCTTTACAAGAATTAAAAAAACAGGGCAAATTAAACTTACTATTAGGCTAGAGATGGTTCCAATAGCCACAGCCCTAAACCTTCCAATGTAAGAATCAGAAATAAAAGCTCCCAAAATAGACAATACATTTGAAACTGCTGACCATAAATTAATCAAAACTGAAGCATGAGCAGCATTAATGTTGTAAAATTTTGTTATGTAGATTATCATATTTGGTTGCAAACCAAAACTTGCCAATCTCTCACATGATTCATTCACTACAATACAACACAATGAATCAATTAAACAAATTACAAACAAAGAGTAAAGTGAGAAGACAAAATTGTTACAATTTACACATACCTATGATGAAAGGAATGGTTTTTAAACCTCCCTTTGTTGAATTTTGTGAGTGATTCAATAAAAACTCTTCTTCTTGTTCAGTGTTTTTGCCCATTTTTTTCCAAATATTTTGTTATTCAAATCAGAGTGACACAAAGAAAGATTTTTTGAGTATAAATCTCCCAACAGAAAAGATGCATAGTACATAAAGGAGTCTAAATGGAGTGACAAAAAGTGTATATAAATCAGACTAAAGTTTGATAGTGGAAGTTTCTTTCTTTCGTCCATTTCAAAAAAAATGAAATCCACCTCCCTACCCCATCTTTTTAAATTTCATGTTTTTACTTTCGGATAATGAACAAGTATCCCTCAACATATGTCTGAAATTTCAGAGATACACTTATATTATACTAAGGTTAAATTACGCCTAAACTTATTTTATTAATAATTTTCTACCTCGTTTTGGCCTACGTGACACTATCTTGTGGACCCAACGCTGGTTGACTTTTTTTTCAAGCTAGCGCCACGTAGGCCGAAAAGGCGTAAAAAATTACTTATAAAATAAGTTCAGGGGTAATAGGACTTTAGTATAGTATAAGTGTGTCTTTAAGATTTTGGACATAGGTTGAGGTGCATTATCCCTTTTACTTTTCATATTCAATACAACTCGATTAAAGGATAATGCAATGCGATTAAAGGATATATTGATTCAATTTATTATAAAATTTTAAAATTTATTTATTTTTTAAAATTTTCGTATCAAATCAAAATAGGTTAGTAAAATTGAAACCAAGAAAAGAGTTTTTCATATAATTTTTAATATCTAAAATTTAAATATTAAGTTAATTTAATTTAGTTTAATTTTAAAAATTAATCTAATTGACTCATATAAATTAAATATAACGGATAAAACTGGACAAAGGGATTACTTAATAAGAATATGTGTAGAGTTACTTTTCTAAGATAATAAAAATATACATTTAACATGCTTTTTCCGTATTGTCTTACTTTTTTCTAGAAAAACTAGTTATAAACATTTTTAAGACAACTAAATATAAGGTGTAACTTAAATTAATATGAAAATTATATAGCGTTTGTATGAAGTTAAGTATATTACTTCCTTTAGAAAATAATAATAGTAACTTCTTCTTCCTCTTTTAAGAAAGCAAAAGATATGAGATTTAGATTATGAGTACGAAAGATAATGGGATATTTATAGCAGTTTAAGTGTTTTACTTTTCTTTATAAAAAAATATTATTATTATTTTTTAAGAAAAAAAATTATTGGAAAATGGCATAAATACTTCTTATTTATGGTTACATTTTCTCCTCATTATTTTAGTTCATTTTACTTAGTTTTCGTTTATTTTGGTTATGAGTTTGTGTTGCTTCACGTTTCATTAAATATTGAACGAATTAATTTTAAAAAAATTCTATTTGATCCGAATAATCAATTAGATTATTTTTATTCACAATTTTATCAACTAAATATTTAGACTAATAAAATGCAATCTTTTAAATTTCTTTAACCGTTAATCAAGCCCATATGACAAGTTGATAGTCAAATTAAAACAAATGTGTGATTTCACACATAAAAGGAGTGTAAACATTGTATTTTAGACTAAAAATTGTTTAAAACAAATAGAACAGAATTAAAAGGAAGAATATAGTATATATTTAGTATAGAGAGATAGTGTTACTTAGGAACCAGTAAGTGACTGGACAAGAATTGTATAAAAACAGACTAAAGTTTAATATTGGAAGCTTCATAATAGTCCAAAGTTACCATCCATTATTAAAGTTTCTTTTTTCGTTCATATATATATATATATATATAGAAAAGGATTAAAAATATCTTTGAACTATCAGAATTGGCTTAAATATATCCGAAGTATATTTCGGCTCAAATATACTCTTACCGTCAAACTATAGGATTAAAAATACCCTTCTCACTAACAGAATCAATTAAATGTCATATGGTTGTCACATGGCATGCCACTTAGATGCCATGTGGATGTCATATGGCATGCCACATAAGTCAATAGAGTTCCACTCATGCCACGTAGACTAATAAACTTACCCCTAATTTCTCCCAATTTTTTCCATCTTCCTTAGAATTAAGAAACGATTTCACTGAAGAACATAGAACTCCTTTTCCTCAATTTCTCCATTTCCTTAGAACGATTTCACAAAATACAAAGTTCTAAGGGAAAGGGGTTCTATGTTCTTTAGTGAAATCGTGTCTAAATTCTAAGGGAATTAGAGAAAATTGGTGGAAATTAGGGGTACGTTTATTTTCTACGTGGCATGAGTGGAACTCTATTGGCTTATGTGACATCACATGGCATCCAAGTGGCGTTTAACATATCTTGTTAATGAGAAGGGTATTTTTGATCCTATAGTTTGAGGGAAAGGGTATATTTGAGCCGAAATATAGTTCAAGGATATATATGAGCTATTTCGAATAGTTCAAGTGTATTTTTGATCCTTTATATATATATATATATATATACACACACACACCCCACCGCCTAATCTAATTTTTTAATTTTAATTTTTCACTTATCATATTTAATATCACAAGATTAAAAAATATTTAATATATTTTTAATTTAAGATCATAAAACTCAAAATACTTAGAGCATGTTTAGAAAATCACCCTGATAATTGATTTGATGTAGTTGAGTGTAATTACATTGTCTATCTTGTTTAATTATGTAATTACCTGATCACCGGGTGATTGGATGTAATTGACTGTGCATAATCACCCTCTTCATAATAGTCTATATCATGATATCATATCTCATGACCAAATCGGTTTACTTATGAATGACAACATGTCATTTGTATCCAAACTTATTTTATTTTATTTAGAAAATAATTATAAGCCAATAAAAGATATAGGAATTATTTTAGTTTGTATAACTTTGTTTCGCCTCATTTAGTTTTTGAGTTTGTTAGTGGACGAAACAATGTACGGATCCTTTTATTTGATTTAGATTAACAATCAAAATTTTTAATTTTGAATCTATCAACTGAATATTTAAACTTATTAATATATAAATCTTTTAAAGCTCCTCTTGTTGTTGACTAAGCCTATGTGAAAATTTAGTAATCAAATTCGAACAACAAAGTAATTTCACACATAAAAAGAGTGTAAACATAAAATATTTGACTAACTAACTAAAACCAGAAAAAAAAGAAGATAAATATGAGATTTAAAGGAAATTTTTTTTAATATAAAGTGATAGCATTATTTTATTTAGTAGAAAATTATTTAGGGCAGTGATGTTATCAAACTTATAATTTTATCTTCAATGTAATATTAAAAAAAAAGGGAGAGAAATGGTCAAAGGGATAGAGATAAAAAGAAAAGGATGGAGTGAAAAAAGACAGAGAAATTAAAAATAAGGGACATGTAATTCATAAAGTATAATGTAAATTTGTTATGTGTCATTTTCATTGTTGTGATATAAAATATACGAATATAACAGAAATATTAAATGAAACAAAATATATTTTACTGTAAGTGGGAAAGCGTCTATTTGATAATTTTATATTGTGATATAAAATTATGAGTTAAAATTAATATTTAAACATAAAATTGTATGTTTATTTGATCTCATAGTGTTATCTCATAAGATGAATTTCAAATTCCGCCTTGATTATATAAGAAAGTTATGCATCGTTTTTTACTTTTACTAAGAAAATCATTATTGGCACAGATAATAAATGTCCACTTCAATTTCACACTTACATATCATTTGTGATGGTAACATATATTATATTTTGACTATAAAAATAATGTCAAAGTAACACATCAAAGTCCTACATGAGATGTTTAAAATAAATACAATTTAATTAATATTTTAAACAAAAAATAATATCGTTAATAAATTCCACTTATTGAATAACATTATAAAATATAAAAACCAAATTTTAGAATTTTTAAAACATAATTAATAATATTAATTTAATAAAATATACCTCTAATTAAATTTTTATATATAAAAGTTTATACGAGGTTAACTTAGGTTTGATAATATGAAATGGAGGAAGTATTACTTTGTCTTTAATTTTTGAATACATTATAACAAAATTAGTAATTACTATTACTTTTTGTAATAATATGAAAATATTTTTCTAAAAAATATCTTCTTCTAAAAATTTATACAGTATATGCTATTTTAGAACAATAAATAAAGAATGGTATCAAATAATTGATTTTATCAGAATTAATTTCAACATTAAATTGCTCTGAGCTTCTACAATGGTCTATCTAACAACATACAGTCCCATACTTTGGAATTTATATATTTATTTTGTTTGATATTATGTTAAGTAATATGTTTGGTTTTTTTTTTAAAGATATTTTATTTCATTAATTTTTAAAAATATTTCCATTTCAATTTATTTTTTCTACAATTTCAAGTAACATGTTAGCGGTGATTCATAATTTTAAAAAATCTTTATATTTAACTTGAATTACTTAAATCGTACGATGAATTAGTAATTCATTGGTTTAGTCCACTCAATCATTTCAATTAAATTTTGTATCCTCCAAATATCTTAATTCAATGAAACATTATTTTTTAAGTTTTTTTGAAAAAGAAACATCATATTTATTCTTTTCTCTATTTTAAAATATTGAAATTATTAAGATATTTTTCAAATTTCAAATTAATTTAATAATATATAATGACTATTTTCTTTCACAATTAATAAAAATAAAAAAAGATAAGTATAATATCAATCAATTAATAAAAGTAAAAAAAAGATAAATATAATATCAATCAATAAATAAATATATCATGTTACATTATCCGACATGTAATATTTTTTTACTAATATTAAAACATCACACTAATACTTACATCCCAAATTCATTAATAAATTATAAATAAAGGCATCTCTTTTAAGGCTTTAGCCTCTCCTTTCTGACCAAATTAATTTCTTTTTCTATTAATGATTTGTAAAGGAAATACTATAAATAAATCAATCTCTTATTCTACCTTCATTAATAAAAGTTAATGTCATAGATGGTGAAATCAAATAAATCTTATATTTTTTTTTGTTGTCTTTGAAAATGACAACATTAATTTTAAAAAAGAAAAGTAAGATAATAAAATATTTTTTTGTTTCATTTTATGTGATATTTTTTATTTTTTGAGAGTCAAATATTTTAATTTTGATCAGATATTCATATATAGAATTTTTAATTTTTTAAAAATAATTTTTTTATAAACTACTAAAGAATACTATAAATCACAATAATTAATAATTTAAAATATTAAAATATTCATAAAAAATTATAATAAAAAATAAATTTATTTGAAATGCGAAAAGTTTCGCTGAGCAAGTTGGAGACATGCCTAAGACTTTGACGAGTGTCAATCAGCACCCCTCTTGACAAAGGCTTCATTTTTAGCATGCATATACATTTATTTATCTCTCAAAAACTTCTCTCTTTCTTCCACTCTCTTTGGAGTTAACAAGGAAGAAAGAAAATGGGGAATAAACCAGAAGAAGAAGAGTTTTTACTAAATCACTCACAAAATTCAACAAAGGGTGGTGTAAAAACCATTCCTTTCATTATAGGTATATTTGTTTTCTTCTTTTGCTCTTTTCTTATTTCTTAGCTTGTTTCATTGTGTCACATAGTTTTTTTTTTTTTTTTTTTGTAGTGAATGAATCATGTGAGAGAGTAGCAAGTTTTGGTTTGCAACCAAACATGATACTCTATATAACAAAATTTTACAACATGGATGCTGCTCGTGCTTCAGTTTTGTTGAATTTATGGTCAGCACTTTCAAATGGATTGGCTATTTTTGGGGCTTTTATTTCTGATTCTTACATTGGAAGATTTAGGGCTATTGCTATTGGAACTATCTCCAGTCTAATTGTAAGTTCACTTGCACAATTTGTCGTGTTAAAATCGCAAATTTAAGATCTGATTGGGTATATGCAAACAACAATTAAATTATCACAACTTTAAGTTGTAGACTTAGTACTGTTTATTCCTTTTATCATCTCATCAGGGAATGATACTTCTTTGGCTCACTACAATATTTCCACAACTCAGGCCGTTACCCTGTGGTCAGTATCAACTTGATTGTAACGCAGCAACATCAACGCAACTTGCTGTAATTTTGTGTTCTTTTGGGCTTATTGCCATTGGTGCTGGTTTTGTTAGACCTTGTTCAGTAGCATTTGGTGCTGATCAATTAGAGAACAAACGAAATCCAGATAATGAGAGAGTTATGGATACCTATTTCAACTGGTTTTATGCTAGTGTAGGAATTTCAATCTCTGTTGCAATTACTGTAATTGTTTATATCCAAGTGCAGTTTGGTTGGCAAGTTGGGTTTGGTGTCCCTGCTTTGCTCATGGTTTTATCTGTTTCCGTTTATTTAATTGGATCTCCTCTTTATATAAAACCAAAATCTGAAGGGAGTTTGTTCACTGGATTATTTCAAGTAGCAGTCGCAGCCTTCAGAAAAAGACATATTAATGTTCAGTTGAATTATAATGACGACTGCTACTATAAAGCACCTGAATCAAAGCTCCTCGAACCATCCACTGACTTCAGGTATGTAGACATCTTCAATGTCCATTCGTGTGCTTACTATTATAGAATATTTGTTTTACTGACTTGTATTACATGAAATTGTCCAATGCATTTAGTTAAGCAAATGATTAGTGTGTTTAAGGGTCTTCGTTTACCCATCTCATACTCATTTTCGTTTGGCATTTATCGAAGGAAATGAAGAGTTCAAAATAGATACTTGAAGGGTGTGTATAGTAAAATTTTTCCATGTTTGGTTGGTTTGATTTTTCGAGAAAATATTTTTCTAGATAAACAAATAAAGAAAATGTCTTTCCTGATGGAGGTAAGGGAAAACAAGTTACACTTTGATTCATTCGTTCGTTGTATATTGTAGGTGTTTGAATAGAGCTTGCATAATTGAAGATCCTCACGTGGAGTTGAAACCTGATGGAAAAGCTTCAGATCCGTGGAGTCTCTGCTTTGTGGAACAAGTCGAAATAATGAAGTGTTTTCTTAGAGTTCTTCCCATGTGGTCCACCTGTATTATGCTTCTTGTGTCGTTCGGTCAGCCACTTTCGATATATCAACTATTGACCGTGGATAGACACATTACTCCTCAGTTTGAAATCCCAGCAGGATCATTCGGCATGATTACCGTTTTTTCTTTGACAATCTGGATGGCTTTTTACGATCGTGCAGTGGTTCCTTTACTGTCTAGGTATACTGGACTGTCGACTGGGATAAGTCCATTTTCCAGAATGGGGATTGGCTTATTTCTGGGCATTGTGGGTACGACACTTTCAGCTATAACAGAAACCATACGACGCAATAAGGCAATCAACGCAGGGTTTGAGGATGATCCGAACGCTGTGTTAAACATGTCCTCTATGTGGTTTGTACCACAGTTGGCACTATACGGGGTGGCTGAGGCTTTGAATGTGGTTGGACAGATCGAGTTTATATATAGTCTATTTCCAAAAACCATGTCCAGCTTTGCAGCAGCTCTTTACACGTTTGGCCTAGCGCTTGCCGGCTTAATTAACAGTCTCTTGGTGAGCGTGGTGGATAGTACTACCTCAGCTGGAGGCAACACAAGTTGGCTCGCCACAAACATAAACAGAGGTCATCTAGATTACTACTGCTGGCTAATAACTTTCTTATGTGTGATTAACTTCCTCTATTTTTTAGCCGTTTGTCGATTCACTGATCAGCATCACCATGATGGTAGGAGTAGCTTATTTCCTGATGCAGAAGAGGAACACTCTGAGAATAGGCGTTTTCATGGTGCGTAATGTGTACGCTATGTTTGTGTTTGAACATTTGCATGTATTGTAACTTCTCTTAAATCCTTGACCTAGAATAAATTGAGGGCTTCTGTCTTTAAGACAGAGAAGACGAGTGCCAAAAAACCTCACACATATGTCAATAAAATTTTTAGTTGATGAGTATTATTTTTCTTGATAGCTGTGTTAAGTTAGTTTAACAAGTAAAAATGAATGGATAGATTATGTAAATATCCATTTGTGTGGATTTATTTATTAAATATTTCTTAATTTTGTTTCTATTGTTATTTGTCATTTTTGACAAATCAAGAAGTACAAATTTCTTTTTTTGTTGTACATTCAATTTATTAACATTAAGTTAACCTCGTTGAAAGAGGTAACTTAAGTAAATATATTTGATTTATTAACATTAAGTTAACCTCGTTGAAAGAGGTAACTTAAAGTAAATATATTTGAGATTCTATAAATTAATAGAGTTAAAATGATAAACTCAATATATTAATCATTATTTTTTTAATCTGTATCATAATTCGAAAATGGACATGATGAAACTTGTCTATTCGCGTCAAGATAAATCTGTCCCAATCCAACAAAACAGAAAGAGCGGAAAACTTATAGCTGAAAATTGACTACACTCCACGTTTTAGACTCAATGGAGTCGTTTGATGCATGAATCTGAGGTCTCCTTAACCCGACATTCGTGAAAGTCACAAGAAACTAACATTGTGTCTAAAAACGGGTAAATCATGTTGGGGACCTCTGAAGATTCAACAAGACCTCACCTAGGTCTAAAATTATTCCCCGCATCTAGCAGAACTCTCAAATTTCCGATTCGAGCATCTGAACCCCAAACATTTACGAAAGCCAATTCCAAGGTTAAAAGCTAACAATCTCCAACTTAGGACCGTAAATCCTCAAAAGGACTTTGAATCTGAAATCGAAAACTCTCTTGGATCAATTTTCACATTACAGGATTGATTAATCGATATAATTCTATTATGACACTCGAAACTTCAAAAGACACGAAATCAACTTTTAAGCAACTTTAGCCTTTTAAATTCAAAAACATACATAAGTCACAACTTTTTACTCAAATTTTTTAAATCAATTCCAAAACTTATTCGGAAATGGCTCAGGGTTATCATCAAAATGAAGTTGTAGTTTTGTGAAAATTTCCAAAAATGATCGAAATTGTTGTTACAATACCAAACTTTATGGAAGATTTTTTACCCCTGTACTATTTAATCGAATATTTTAACGATATATGTGCCCATATGATCATGTTACTATTGATAATGATGCAATATTTATTATGTCCACGAGGACACATATATATCTTTAAAATACTCTATTAAATAGTGCAAAAATAAAATATCATATTCGATATTCAATATTATTACAATAATTTTAATTAAAATTCAAATATATTTTCAATCACTTTCTTATTTTAAACTATTAAAAAAAACCCTCCAACAATTCACTTATTTTTATCAAATTAATTATTTTTATATTTGTATCTTTCTTCTTCACTTCAAAAATATCGAAATATGTCAGCATAAGTTCAGATGTAGCACATGGATTACTTATTAAAGTAGTTGCATCTAGTAACGACACGTACAATTAAGCTTAAAAAATAGTATTGCCTATGTTATTATTTAATTTCACTATTTAGATTTTAGGTTTTTTAAGAAATTAAGTAAATTTGTTATGGTATTTTAACTTAATGTTCTTTAAAATTTAATTTTCAATTAATAATTTATTTTAATTAATTAATTTGATCAATAACTATATATTATTTATTCAGTTTTTCTATGTTAATTAAATATATATTTTATGAATAATATAATTTATGTATTAATTTTATGAAACAATTATAAATCAATTTTTAATAAACACGACACGTAAATAAAGAAGAATTGGAGTAATATTTTTACAATTTATTAGCCTCATTCTCTCACAGCTTGAAAATCCCCATTTTATTAAACCTTTGCTCTGCCCAACTCTGCCTCTCCTAACTTCAAGAATTACTTTGGAAGTATCAAATTTAAATTGAGTTAATGGGGTTGGTGTTTCTATTGTTTTTTTAAATTCTTTTTTGGGGTTGTTTTGCATCGATACGAAGTTTAATTGAGTTTAGATAATTTTTGCTAAGGTGGGACAGATCTTATGTATATATCTTTAATTAATTAAGATAAACTGTTTTAACATTATAAAAAATATAAAAAAAATTGAGTTTATAAATAAGTAGATCTTACAAATTAATGATATATTTTAAAACGATGTATGCCTAGACAATAATTTTTATAACTATATACTTCCTCTGTCCAGAAATATTTGTCATGTTGCGCGATCAAAAGTAAATTTAACTAATTTTCAAATGTAAATTAGATCACATTAATTTTATATTTTAAACAAAAGAATTAAATATCCTAAAAGCTATAGAAAAAGTATTATAAATTACAATTTTTTTATATTAATATGATAAATAAATACATCTTTAAAATTTTAGTCAAAAACTTTATAATTTAACAATAAAAATTTTATAATTTTGACTCTTGATATTAAGTTTTTCCTTTCATAAATATATCGATTTATAAAATGTCCAAGTCTAGGTCCCATCAATAAAACATGGCAAAATTGAGCAAAAAATGGTGTGCTTAAATTAAAATGGTGCATATCCCACCTAGCCCCTCTTATGGTCATATTTGAGTGAACTGAAGAGAAGAGGAAAAACAGAGAAACAGAGTTGTATAGAAAATGGACAAAGAAACACAATTAATTGGAGAAAATCCAAGAAAGGGTGGTCTCAGGACCATGCCTTTCATCATTGGTAATTCTTTTTTTTTTGTTCTTCAAATTGCTGGTATTCATTAGGTACTAATTTTTATTAATTTTTTTTAATTTTTTTGTAGTGAATGAATCATTTGAAAGAGTAGCAAGTTATGGTTTACAAGCAAATTTGATAATTTATTTGATGACATATTATAAAATGACTGCTGCTGCTGGTACTAGCATTCTTGGAATATGGACTGCACTCTCAAATGGACTAGCCATTGTTGGAGCCATTATTTCTGATTCTTACTGTGGTCGCTTTAAGGCTGTTGCATTTGGATCCATTTCAACCCTTATTGTGAGTTGCTATTCTCTGGACTCAAATTGCTTCGTTTAGTTAATTCTAATTTGTTTGTGCAATTTGTAACAAAAAAATAGTTTTTTTCACTTAATGTTAGAGTGAGATCCATTTTGATTCATTAATATATGACATAAATGAGCCAAACTTTTAACGAATGGCTTCAGCCAGTGATTTTCTTTACTTATTGTGAGCTGTGCCATTTCACAATTTCAACAAGAGGGTTTTTTCTTTTGATAGGGAATGATTATTCTATGGCTCACATCAATGATTCCACAACTCAAGTCTTTACCCTGCCCTCAGTTCCAACATGTTTGTAATGGAACAACAGCAGTCCAGCTTGCTGTTCTGTTTTCATCTTTCGGGTTTATGTCCGTTGGAGCTGGTTTTATTAGACCTTGTTCTATAATGTTTGGTGCTGATCAATTGGAAAAAAAAGGGAAACCCGAGAACAAGAAGCTTGTTGATAGCTATTTCAACTGGTACTATGCTAGCATAGGGGTTTCAACTATTCTTGCAGTTACCACTGTCGTTTATATCCAAGAGCGTTTTGGTTGGAAAATTGGCCTTGGCATACCTGTTGTCCTCATGTTTTTGTCCGTCTCGATGTTCCTTATTGGTTCTCCTTGGTATATTAAAGTGAAAGCTAAAGAAAGCTTGCTCATAGGGTTGCTTCAAGCAGCTGTAGCAGCTTTTAAGAAAAGAAATACTCATCATGCATTGACTGATAGTGATAACTACTATCGTTCGCCACTTGAATCGGAAGTCTTGACACCGTCAAATGACTTCAGGTCAGTGCTTCCATCTTTTTATCAGTGGCATTTCTATTGTCAATATTACTCAATATCTATATGACAGTCAATTCAGTGGCATAATATTTTATTGTACGTTGTAGGTGCTTAAATAAAGCTTGCATGATTGAAGATCCTCAACGAGATTTGAATCCTGATGGATCAGCTTCAAATCCATGGAATCTCTGTAGTTTGGAACAAGTTGAATCATTGAAGGCTATTGTTAGAGTACTTCCTATGTGGTCGACTGGTTTTATGATCTATGTGACCATGAATCAATTCTCATTTTCCGTACTTCAAGCAAAGACCATGGATAGACATGTCATCCCTCAATTCGAATTACCAGCAGCATCATTCAGTGTGTTCTTGATTATTGCTTTAACAATCTGGGTAACTTTTTACGACCGTGTTTTGGTCCCTTTGCTATCTAAATATACTGGACGGCCAAGAGGGCTAAGTCCTGTTACCCGAATGGGAATTGGCTTATTAGTCTCGTGCATGTCTATGGCATTGTCTGCAATAACAGAAAGCATAAGACAAAAAAAGGCAATAGAGGAAGGGCATGAGGACGACCCACATGCTTTAGTGAACATGTCTGCTATGTGGCTCGTGCCACAGTATTTACTACTCGGAGTGGCTGAGGCAGCCCATGCAGTTGGACAGATTGAGTTCTTCTACTCTCTATTTCCCAAAAGCATGGCTAGCATCGCGTCAGCTATGTACACTATTGGAACTGCTGTGTCGAGTTTGTTTGGAAGTATTCTGGTGAGTGGTGTGGATTGGCTTACATCAACGGGAGGTAAAACGAGCTGGCTTTCTAGCAACATTAATAAGGGTCACTTGGATTACTATTTCTGGCTACTTGCTTTTTTGAGTTTGCTCAACTTTTTCTATTTTGTGATGGTCTGCCGGTTATATGAAACTGGGAATGATGGAAGCAGTAGGTTATCTCATGTGGCTGATGAGGAAGAATGCGACTATAGACTCTTATCTGAATCTTGATGATATGTTGTACTGCATCCTTGAATGATCCAACTACAACTAATTTAGGCAGTAGAGTGTTTTCATATATATTTTGAAGTATGTTGTGAATTTCCTCAGACAAAATTTTGGATATCAGATTGTCTTTTGTCGAATGTAGGCTTAAGAAAATGGTACTTGTTGGATTTTAAGCATCTTAATAGTATTTTAAAGTGCATAATTCCTAATGAGAAATGTCAAATTTATAGCTGCACGTTTGAAGCATATGTTGTGCAGCATTTGAGTTGTCATTTGATGACATTATATGCTCAATTACTTGTATTCGTAGTTGAATATGGTCATTAGTTGTTAGTAACTCAGGTAAACTATTAACTATGCATCTACTCAATTCAGTACCTCATTATCTTCCTATTTATTCTTTTCAGTTATCATTTTATTTTCAACAATAATTTGTTATATTTATGATATATTACGTCAATAGTATTAACTATTAAATTATCAAAGTAATAATTACACAAATTTCAATCACGTAATGACTTTCCAGACCCTTAAAAGACTTCATAAGAAAGATGGATGAATGTAAAGAAAGTGAAAAACTTAGGACGAACAACTACTTCCCTAGCCTCTTATATATAGTAGTAATAACGTACTAAAAAATAAAGATTTTTTTAAAAACATAAAAGAAACATTTCATTAAGGAAACAATCTTTTTTTTCTATGTCGTAATTTTTTCATATATTCCTTCGGTCGAACAATAGTTGTCCACTATACTATTTTGAAATGTTCAACAATACTTGTCCACTTTATGAAATCAATGAATACTTTTACGCTTATTTTCTAATTTATCCTTATCATTAATTATAGTTAATTTTTCAACACATGTTATTTATTATATTTAAATGGTAATATAGTAAAACTTATTTTTCTATTTATAATTTCTTAAGGGGTTTATCAAGTCGATAATGAACAACTATTGTTGGACAGAGTATCTTTTAAATATTTTGAATTGTCTATTATTGTGACTTATAGTACTTACATAGTTTACAAATACATAAATTTTCAGCCAAATTTAAACTGTTAGGCTCTTAAAAATTGAAATGTGTCAAATAAATTGAGATAGATGGATCGGAATAGTAATTCTGATAGTTTTTTGGGAATAAGTGTTGGGAGAAACAAATGCATGATAGTAAATAAGAATATTGTGATCTTTTTAAATGTAGCCATTATATGGAACAAATTATTATGGTTATTTCAGGCAAGGAGCATGGACCTGATCACCTGGGAATGTGGTTTATTGTTTCTACTCTTTCTCCCACTCATATTATAAAGCCATTGAAGTGCAAAAACAGAGAAACAAAGTGAAAAAATGGGCATAGAAACACAAGTTGAAGTGAAGCCAAGAAAGGGTGGTTTTAGAACTATGCCTTTCATCATTGGTAATTCCTTTTCTTTTGTTACTACTACTATTTTAGTTTAAGTACTAATTATTTCAATTTTTTTTTTTTGTAGTGAATGAATCATTTGAAAGGGTAGCAAGTTATGGTTTACAATTTAACATGCTAATGTATTTGATGACATATTATAATATGAGTGCTGCGACTGGTACTAGTATTCTTGCATTATGGGCTGCACTTTCAAATGGATTGGCTATTGTTGGTGCAATTATTGCGGATTATTATTGGGGTAGATTTAGAGCTGTTGCATTTGGATCCATATCCACTCTTATTGTGAGTTGTGAATTTCGTTTTTTGCTTTAGTTATGGATCCTTTAATTGTTATTGTATACAAAGTTCTAACATTTTTCTTGGACAGGGAATGATAATTCTATGGCTCACAGCAATGATTCCACAACTCAAGTCTTTACCCTGTTCTCATTTCCAACATGTTTGTAATGGACCAACAGCATTCCTATTTGCTGTTCTGTTTTCATCTCTTGTGTTTATGTCCGTCGGAGCTGGTTTTGTTAGACCTTGTTCTATAATATTTGGTGCTGATCAATTGGAAAATAAACAGAACCCCGAGAACGGGAGGATTCTTGATAGTTATTTCAATTGGTACTATGCTAGCTCAGGGATTTCAACTATTCTCGCAGTTACTATTATCGTTTATATTCAAGATCTTTATGGTTGGAAAGTTGGCTTTGGTGTCCCTGTTATCCTTATGTTTTTGTCTGTCTTAATGTTCCAAATTGGTTCTCCTCTTTATATAAAAGTGAAAGCTAAAGATACGGAAAACTTGGTCATAGGATTGTTTCAAGCACTTGTAGCAGCTTTTAGGAAAAGAAATACCCGTCTTTCATTGAGTGATTGTGATGAATACTATCGTTGGCCACTTGAATCAGAGGTCTTGACTCCATCAATGGACTTAAGGTCAGTGTCTCCATATTACTCGAACGCTATGCACTTTGTCTGAAACAATAAAATATGAGTTGAACTGTATCTATAATTTGTACATTGCAGGTGGTTAAATAGCGCTTGCATGATTGAAGATGCTGAAAGAGATTTGAATCCTGATGGATCAGCTTCAAATCCATGGAAACTCTGTAGTTTGGAACAAGTTGAATCACTCAAGGCTCTTCTTAGAGTACTTCCTATGTGGTCCACTGGTTTTGTGATCTTTGTGGACATGAATGTGTTTGCATTTTCCTTACTTCAAACAAAAACCATGGATAGACACATCTTCCCTCACTTTGAAGTACCAGCAGCATCATTCAGTGTGTTCTTGATTATTGCTTTGACAATCTGGATTGCTTTCTACGACCGTGTTTTGGTCCCTTTACTATCAAAATATACTGGACAGCCAAGAGGGCTAAGTCCTGTCACCAGAATGGGGATTGGCTTAATAGCCTCCAGTATGTCTATTGCATTATCAGCAATAACAGAAAGCATAAGACGACAAAGGGCAATAGAGGAAGGACATGAGGACGATCCAAATGCTTTAGTGAACATGTCTGCTATGTGGTTTGTGCCACAGTATGCACTACTCGGAGTGGCTGAGGCTGCCCATGCAGTTGGACAGATTGAGTTCTTGTATGCTCTATTACCGAAAAGCATGTCCAGCACTGCGTCAGCTATGTACACTGTTGGGACTGCTGTGTCGAGTTTGATTGGAAGTATTCTGGTGAGTAGTGTGGATTGGCTTTCATCAACGGGAGGTAAAACGAGCTGGCTTTCGAGCAACATTAACCAGGGTCACATTGATTACTTTTTCTGGCTACTTACATTTTTGAACTTGCTAAACTTGTTATATTTTTTGCTCATCTGCTGGTTTTATGAAGTTGGCAATAATGGGAGCAGTAATTCAGCTCATGTTGCTGAAGATAAAGAATGTGATTATAGACTCTTATCTGAATCATGATGATATGTTGGACTGCATTTTGAATGATACAACAACTACTAAATAAGTTAGACAATAAAATATTTTTATATGTTTAGACCTCTTCACATATTTTTTTGAAAGTATGTTGTGACTTTACTCAGACAAAAATGTTAAACATGCATTTTTGATACCTTAAAAAAAAAATAAGGTTGTCGGAGGCTACTCTGTCCTAAACTCTTACTCGTGCATTTATAAAAAATATTATATTTTTTTGACAACGCACCTCAAGATTTCACTAATTCATGAGTTTTTTATTTTTTACATTAAAATTTGTAGCAAACTAACTGGGACGTAGACAAAATTTGTTCTTTTCATCTCTTATCTCATAAATCAGATTCATAATTTGAAGCCCCAAATTTGCAAAGATGAAGCTTCATTTTTATGAGTGCTTCAATTCGAGTTTATCAAGTCTTGCACTCCAACAAGCCTTAGATTAGGACCAGGGCATTTATAGATATCAAAATTTCGTAGAATTTAACAAGATGAGTTCAATTTCAGATAAATTTTTAGATACTACTTTATACTAAATTTTAGTTAATGCATATATAAAGAATAATATGTGAAATATTTATAATGATCTTGATGTGACCGACCCTATAAACGCAAGAATAGTATTGTAACCACATTATATTTTTTTTTTTTACATTTTATGAGTGATTATAATTTATTTCTTAATCAAATTAAAATTTTATTGCAAACAACTATTTAAAATTTAAAATTGTGTTTAGCTATAAATACAAATTAGAGTTAGTTTTAATTTTTTTTGAATGATTTAATTGCAAAATGTAAAATTACTACTTTAACGCACATATCAAAATCTTAAATACGAAAATCTTACGTAATCTCTATTTTGCGGGCTTGTGGAGAGTGGTGGGGGTGGGGTGGGGCTCCTTGTCTTGTCAATTTTATCACCAATAAGTGTGGTTGGTTGAAAATGGTGCTTTCACTGTCAAATCAAAGATGACACGAGGTAAATGAGCTGTTTCCTCGTGGATGGCTACAATTTTGTTAGCATAATTAATCTCTAAATTACTTAATTGGTAAGAGATATAAATATAAGTTTAGCTCATTGAGAGAGTATGATTCTAAATAAAAAATATAAAGATCGAAGATTAGGATAAAAGAATAGTAGTAGATAGTAGTTCATTTTACATCTAGTCATATAATATAGATATCACGTATAAATTTTTTTTCCTCCGTTGTGTATTAATATTTGTCGTCACAGGTATTTTGTACATTGTTATTTTATTTTCTAAATCCTTTTTCTTTTTAACCTTTTTGCTTTTTTTAATGAATGATCTATCGAAATCAACTTCTTTATCTCTCGCAAAAGTAAAGATAATATTTAGATACATTCTATTCTTTCTATATATGCCTTTGTGGAATAAATTGTTGTTGTTAACCACTTAATTGATCTAAATATATCTATAAGAAAGTTTTAATATCATTAAATAGTTTATTCAAAGGATAATTCACTGATTTCATTCCTTCACCAATGTTTTCATCACTAGCCATTTTTCAACTATCGTTATTGTCATTCACTATTAACAATCATTTATAATTACTATCGTAACAACTTGGGAACAAAATGATAAATATCATCACCAAAAATCATAATTTTTTCCCCACTATCGCTATCAATCACTGTAAATTTATAGTCATAAATTATGAGTGGTTCCTTCTTCTTTAATTTATTTATCCTTAGTATATTTTTTTTGGGAGAACTCTAACCTTACGTTTCAATGATGACAAATAGAAGACCACACCACTGAAAAACTTTTTAAAATATTTTATGTATTCTTTGTTTAAGACTCGAAATTTAAAAGTCATTTTTTACTTTATTAAAATCAGTATAAACTAAAAAGATCAGACAAAAGAAAAAGAAAATTGGAGCATTCATTTTCCTGAATACGATAAGTATTTTGGATGTAATGAATATAAGACGAGGCATGTGGACCAGGATAATTTAATGTTTTATTACATAATATATTAATGTATTATTTAATTTAAACTTTCACTATCATTTATATTTCCAATTTTTTAACGTGTAAAATTTAGACACATCAATTTTATATAAAATGGAGAAAAGAGATAATGAAAAAGAGCCATATCTTGTGACTTTACTTGGAGAAAAATTGTGGACATGCATTTACTTCGTATCGGTCAACATTTTAAAGATTAGAGTTAGTGTTGTCTATGGATACAAATTAAAGTTACTTTTTATTTTTGCTAAAATTGATACGGAGCGAAAAAAAAAAGTGAAACTAACTTTCTAATATTTTTCTAATTCAAGTGACAAAAATGACTTTTTAACCATTTAATCTAAAAAAAATTAAAAATAAATGTATTTTAATGTTAGTCTATTAAGTTAAGTGACATATTTATCGCGGAACGTAAGGAAAGTCATAAGATACATAGAAAAATTATATGAAGATTGTAGAGGTGTTAACATACAAAAACACTTCATTATCTAACTTTATTAACTGTCAAGAATGCAGTACAACATATATCATCAAGATTCATGTAAGAGTCTATAATCACACTCTTCCTCATCAGCCACATGAGGTAATGCATCATTCCCAGTTTCATAAAACCGGCAGATGAAATGAAAATATAACAAGTTGAGCAAACTCAAAAAAGTAAGCAGCCAGAAATGGTAATCCAGGTGACCTTTATTAATGTTGCTAGAAAGCCAGCTTGTTTTACCTCCTGTTGATGTAAGCCAATCCTCACTACTCACAAGAAAACTTCCAATCAAACTCGACGCTGCATTCCCAACAGTGTCTATAGCAGACGCGATGCTTGCCATGCTTTTCGGTAATAGAGTGTAGAAGAACTCAATTTGTCCAACTCCATGTGTAGCCGTAGCTATACCGAGTAGTGCATACTGTGGCACGAACCACATAGCAGACATGTTTACTAAAGCATTTGGATCGTCCTCATGCCCTTCTGTGATTGCCCTTTTTCGTCTTATGCTTTCTGTTATTGCTGACAATGCCATTGACATACAAGAGACTGTTAACCCAATTCTCATTCGGGTAACAGGACTTAGCCCTCTTGGACTTCCAGTATATTTAGATAGCAAAGGGACCAAAAGACGATCATAGAAAATAATCCACATTGTTAAAGCGATAATCAGGAACACACTGAATGATGCTGCTGGTACTTCAAAGTGCGGCAAGATATGTCTATCCATTGTCTTTGTTTGAAGTACAGCAAATGCGAATACATTCATGTCCACAAACACCATTAAACCGGTTGACCACATAGGAATTATTCTAATAAGAGCCTTGAGTGATTCAACTCGTTCCACACTACACAGATTCCATGGATTTGAAGCTGATCCATCAGGATTCAAATCTCTTTCACGATCTTCAATCATACAAGCTCTATTTAAACACCTACATATATTCATCATACAATAAACTCTTATTCTAATGAAGTGCAATATAATAAAATTAGACATAAGATGGAGACACTGACCTGAAGTCCTTTGATGGCGTTAAGACCTCTGTTTCATATGGCGAATGATAGTAGTCATCGCAACCAGTCAATGAAAGACGGGTTTTTCTTTTTCTAAATGCTGCTACACATGCTTGGGACAATCCTACTAGCAAGTTGTTTGTATCAGTTTTCACTTTGATATAAAGAGGAGAACCGATTAGGAACGTTGAGATAGACAAAACCATGAGTAAAACAGGGACGCCAAAGCCAATTTGCCAACCATAACGATCTTGAATATAAATAATTGTGGTAACTGCAATCATAGTTGCAACCCCATTGCTAGCATAGTACCAATTGAAATATCTCTCAATAATCTTCTCATTCTCAGGGTTCCCTTTTTGTTCCAATTGATCAGCACCAAACATTATAGAACAAGGTCTAACAAAACCAGCTCCAATAGACGTAAACGCAAATGATGTAGACAGAACAGCAAGTTGGAATGCTGTTGGTCCATTACAAACATGTTGAAAATGTGAACAGGCGAAAGTCGTGAGTTGCGGTATCATTGATGTGAGCCAAAGAATAACCATTCCCTGTATAAGGAGAATGTTAAGCCATAACAGATATGGTGGTTTTAAAAAAACATGTTATTCCATTGAAATGGCACACAGAACTCACAATAAAAGTGAAGATGGTTCCATAGGCAACAGCATTATATCGACCCCAATAACAATCGGCAATAATCGCCCCAACAATAGCTAATCCACCTGAAAGTGCACCCCATAATCCAATAATACTAGTACCCGTAGCAGCACTCATGCTATAATATGTCATCAAATAAATTATCAGATTTGTTTGTGAACCATAACTTGCTATCCTTTCAAATGATTCATTCACTGAAAACAACAAATAAAAATTGAAATTAGAATCAACACATTGCAAAACAATTTAAAGTAAAAGAGTAGAGTGAGAGTAGTACAAATGATGAATGGCATGGTCCTAAGACCACCCTTTCTTGTGTTCACTTCATCTTGTATTTCAGTGCCCATTTTCAGTTTCGTTCTCTGTTTCCTCTTCAGTTTTTTTTTTCTTTGCTTTGATATATGATTAAAAGAGACAAAGGGAAAGAGAAGAGAATTAAACACAAAATTTTGATAAATTGTTTGATAATATTGAATGAGATTGACACGTGACAGAGGTAGAGTGGGGGCATATTATACGATTATAATTTGGATAACTGTTAAATTATCAATAATTTTTATTTTTATTTTTATTTTCTAAGTTGAATTTAAAAATTTATTCATCATAACAGTGTGTCTGGTTCATATAACAGCGGACAACCAAAAAAAATGTAACGTGTTGAGAAACAACTCTTTTAATTAAATGTTTAAACAAACAATATTTAATCATTCTATCGCTAATCAATTATTCAAGTGGGACCACAACGTGCAGTAGTGTGCACTGTGCAACTTTAATAATAAATAAATAAATGAATGAACATGTATCATGTGGAAATTTTTATTTTTTTTTAAAAAAAAAACTCAGTTTTACTTTTACATTTGATTGCTTGTGTCACATTCCTTGATTCCTTCTCCTTTTTTTTAAAATTAAAGTTGCATCTTGAAACAAATATAACAATATTATATAAATAGTGAAGATGGAGACTCAGGAAAAAATTGGAGATATAGTTATTTAAATGATGAAGATGTACACGGTGTAATAGCTTGTTTTTTTTTAAAAAAAAAAAAAAAATTCGTTGTTATAGACACAAAAAATTTGGATAATATTTTAGTTGATTTTTTTCTTTAAGAAAAAAGTCACAAATTCTTAAAAAGTGATGACAATCTTCATTTTTTCTGATGAAGTTGTTAAAGAAATTGACTCTTTTGTTGAAGAAATTGAATTATAATATAATCCAATAAAGTTTTGTAGAATTTTTTCGAATAGTTGTGTGGTGATGTTGGGTATAGAAGGTGGAGAAGTTATTCAAAGAGAAGAGTGAGGAAGAAGAAGAGAGAAACTATTTCCAAGAAGAAAAAAAGTTTCACGCGCGTAAAATTCGTGTAACACGTGTTATGTTATGATGAGTGAGCTAAAAGTATGAAAATAACATAGCAAAACATTATATGAAGTGTCTAAAATGAACATCACCTAGTTAAAGTATTTATGTAAAATTTTGAAAGTTTAAAGAGTTATAGATGGGTTTGACCATAATTGTAGCACCATTTGAATTTAATGACATAATTAATGTTAGTGATATTAAATTTAATGACATTTTAACGTTAATAATTTTAAATTTAATAACATAACTATTATCAATAAATATTTTTGTACTCTTTATTAATGCGTATACTTATTATTGATAAAGAAAAATATACATAAATATAATGGTTGAAGTTCAAAAAAATCAATATTTTGTAAACTAAGTACTCCTAGATCTTGAAATTCAACTTAAAAAAAAAGAAGAAGATATTTATCGTCAAGTGGGGGGCTAGAAATGGTGCTTTCAATGTCCAATAAAAAATGACACGAGTTAAATAATCTTTTTTGGCTTGTGATTGATATTGATTTGACACAGCTGGCTACAATTATTAACGTGCACAGTTATGATTATTTTATTTCGTATTTTTTATTTTAATTTACGTGATATTTGTTATTTTTTAAAATTAAATAATTGATTTTGATTGAAGTTACGTCACAATATAGATAATTTAAAATATATAAAAAATTTATAGTTAAAAAATAGATTTATTTGAATCTCAAAATTTATAATGCGTTTGACAGAGGATTACAGGGTAACTCTGTCACGTCTCGTTCTCAGTCAATATTTTGGAAGCAATAAATTTAAGGCCATAAACATGGTCCTGGGGTTTAGTGTTTTTTTCTCTCTCTCTTTTTGTGTCTGCTAATCATATATTAAAGCAAAGAAGAGAAGTGAAGAGGAAACAGAAAATAGCAGTGGAAATGGGCACAGAATCACAAGCTGAAATAAACACAAGAAAGGGTGGTCTTAGGACCATGCCATTCATCATTTGTACTACTCTCACTCTACTCTTTTACTTCAAATTGTTTTGCAATGTGTTAATTCTAATATCAATTTTTTGTTATTGTTGTTGCTATTGTTTTCAGTGAATGAATCATTTGAAAGGATAGCAAGTTATGGTTCACAAACAAACATGATAATTTATTTGATGACATATTATAACATGAGTGCTGCTACTGGCACTAGTATTATTGGTATATGGGGTGCACTTTCAAGTGGATTGGCTATTGTTGGGGCGATTATTGCTGATTGTTATTGGGGTCGATATAATGCTGTTGCCTATGGAACCATCTTCACTTTTATTGTGAGTTGTGCTAATTTAACAACATTTTTTTTAAAATTTGAACCAGCATATCTGTTATGGCTTAACATTCTTCTTGGACAGGGAATGGTTATTCTCTGGCTTACATCAATGATTCCGCAACTCACAACTTTGGCATGTTCTCATTTTCAACATGTTTGTAATGGACCAACAGCATTCCAGCTTGCTGTTCTGTTTACATCTTTTGTGTTTACGTCTATCGGAGCTGGTTTTGTTAGACCTTGTTCTATAATGTTTGGTGCTGATCAATTGGAACAAAAAGGCAACCCTGAAAACAAGAAGATTGTTGAGAGCTATTTCAATTGGTACTATGCTAGCACAGGGGTTGCAACTATGATTGCAGTTACCGTTATTATTTATATTCAAGATCGTTATGGTTGGCAAATTGGCTTTGGTATCCCTGTTATACTCATGGTTTTGTCTGTCTCAACGTTCCTAATCGGTTCTTCTCTTTATATCAAAGTGAAACCCGATACAAACAACTTGCTATTAGGATTGTTCCAAGCAGGTGCAGCTGCTTTTAGAAAAAGGAAAACCCCTCTTTCATTGACTGGTTGTGATGACTACTATCATTCGCCATATGAAACAGAGGTCTTAACGCCATCAAAAGACTTCAGGTCAGTGTCTCCGTCTTTTGTCTGAGTTTATTATATTACAAGTTCATTGGAATAAGACATTATTGTATGATGAACATATATATAGGTGCTTAAATAGAGCTTGTATGATTGAAGATCCTGAAAGAGATTTGAATGCTGATGGATCAGCTTCAAATCCATGGAATCTGTGTAGTGTGGAACGAGTTGAATCACTCAAGGCTCTTATTAGAATAATTCCTATGTGGTCAGCCGGTTTTATGATGTTTGTAGACATGAATGTATTCGCATTTTCTGTACTTCAAACAAAGACAATGGATAGACATATCTTGCCACACTTTGAAGTACCAGCAGCATCATTCAGCGTGTTCTTGATTATTGCTTTAACAATCTGGATTACTTTCTATGATCGTGTTTTGGTCCCTTTGCTATCAAAATATACTGGAAGGCCAAGAGGGCTAAGTCCTGTTACCCGAATGGGAATTGGGTTAACAGTCTCTTGTATGTCTATGGCATTGTCAGCAATAACAGAAAGCATAAGACGAAAAAGGGCAATCACAGAAGGGCATGAGGACGACCCAAATGCTTTAGTAAACATGTCTGCTATGTGGTTCGTGCCACAGTATGCACTACTCGGGATAGCTGAGGCTACCCATGGAGTTGGACAGATTGAATTCTTCTACACTCTATTACCGAAAAGCATGGCCAGCATCGCGTCAGCTATGTACACTGTTGGAACTGCTGTGTCGAGTTTGATTGGAAGTATTCTGGTGAGTAGTGAGGATTGGCTTACATCAAGGGGAGGTAAAACGAGCTGGCTTTCTAGCAACATTAATAAGGGTCACCTGGATTACCATTTCTGGTTGCTTGCTTTAATGAGTTTTCTCAACTTGTTATATTTTCTATGGGTCTGCCGGTTTTATGAGACTGGGAATGATGAATTACCTCATGTGGCTGATGAGGAAGAGTGTGATTATAGACTCTTACATGAATCTTGATGATATGTTGTACTGCATTCTTGACAGTTAATTAAGTTAGATAATAAAGTGTTCTTATATGTTAAGACCTTTACAATCTTCATATAGTTTCATACATTCTGGATGAGTATGTCTCTGAACTTAACTTGTATTGAGTTGATAACTTTGAGTGTGCATAACTAGATACTTAAATTTGTATAAAATTAAACAAGTAGACATATAAATGTGTTCAATTAGAACAAACCTAAGATAAGAGGTTAAAGTAAAAAACGCGAACAAAGTTAAGTGACAGTCAATGACTTAAGTCTATATAAAATCTAACAAGTAAGCACATACATCTTGTGTGACAATTCACATCTATATAATGTCCTACGTGTAATATGTTCTACATAATTATAATGGTTGAAGTTAGAAAAAATATATTCTATAAAGGCATAATACATAGATATGACTTTAAAGTTTGAACATGCACAAGTAGACACTTAAACTTGTATAAAATTAAGAAAATGAACACATTAATCCTAAATGACATCCTATGTGTATCATGTCATGTAGGATATTTGTATCTATTTTTTCAATTTAATAATAATTTAAGTGTCTACTTGTGTACATTTAAAACTGAAAAACAATTGTTTGTTGACGTTAAGTTAAAAATCGTGTTTATTTATTATGTGTTTTATGAACAAACATAGATTTTGAAATTTCTTAACTAAAAAAAAAAAGAAGATACTCATGGTCAAATGGGGGGGCTTGAAATGGTGCTTCCAATATCCGATAAAAAAAAATGACTCGAATTAAATAAGCTATTGCCTTGTGATTGATATTGAGTTGACATGGTTGGCTACAATTATTAATGTGCATTGTTATGATTGTTCTTATTTCACTATATTAAGTATTTTTTTATTTTAATTTATGTGATATTTTTAAATAATTTAGATTTGAGCGAAGTTTAGTATGAAAGTTTAATTTTTAAAAATAAAATTTACATATATGTATAATATGTAAACAATATTATATATAAGTCATAATATAAACAAATTAAATTATTTAAAAAATATATGAAAAAATTACGATTTAAAATAAACTTGCTTAAATCTCAAAATTCAAAACATGTCACACAAGTTAAGTCGGAGAAAAATATTGTTTTCATTTTAAGACCTTCGACATATTTAATATAATCAATCAAATAATTGAGAAAAGATAATATTAGTATAATTAATATCAAACATAACTAACTCCATGTCACTTTGTATTTTCCTCTTTTAGGTGAGACAAAACAAAACTAGACCATTTTTAAATTATTACATATTCATTGATAACATTAATTATTTATCAATTATCACATCTAAAATATTTCATTCGTTTCATTTTACTTGTTATAATAAAATTTGACATATTTATTAAGAAAATTCTATGCTTTCAGAATATTGAATGAGAATCCGTGATTCTTATTTAATATTTTGGTAGCAATAAATTTAAGGGTGATAAATGTGGGCATGGGTTTTAGTGTTTTTTTCTCTGTCTCTTTGTCTCTGTTAATCATATATTAGAGGCAAGAAGAGAAGTGAAGAGGAAACAGAGAACGAAACTGAAAATGGGCACAGAATCACAAGTTGAAGTGAACACAAGAAAGGGTGGTCTTAGAACCATGCCATTCATCATTAGTATTACTCTTACTCTTTCATTTTCTTTACTTGAATCGTTTTGCAATGTGTTAATTATAATTCCGTTTTTTCACTTGTTTGTTGTTTTCAGTGAATGAAGCATTTGAAATGATAGCAAGTTATGGTTCACAAACAAATCTGATAATTTATTTGATGACATATTATAACATGAGTGCTGCTACGGGTACTAGTATTATTGGTATATGGGGCGCATTTTCAAGTGGATTAGCTATTGTTGGGGCGATTATTGCTGATTGTTATTGGGGTCGATTTAATGCTGTTGCCTATGGAACCATCTTCACTTTTATTGTGAGTTTTCTGTGCCATTTCAATGGAATAACATGTTTTTTTAAAACCACCATATCTGTTATGGCTTAACATTCCTCTTCGACAGGGAATGGTTATTCTTTGGCTAACATCAATGATTCCGCAACTCACGACTTTGGCCTGTTCTCAGTTGCAACATGTTTGTAATGGACCAACAGCATTCCAGCTTGCTGTTCTGTTTTCATCTTTTGTGTTTACGTCTATCGGAGCTGGTTTTGTTAGACCTTGTTCCATAATGTTTGGTGCTGATCAATTGGAACAAAAAGGGAACCCTAAGAATGAGAAGATTATTGAAAGCTATTTCAATTGGTACTATGCTAGCACAGGTGTTTCAACTATGATTGCAGTTACTGTAATTATTTATATTCAAGATCGTTACGGTTGGCAAGTTGGCTTTGGTGTCCCTGTTATACTCATGGTTTTGTCTATCTCAACGTTCCTAATCGGTTCTCCTCTTTATATCAAAGTGAAAACTGATACAAACAACTTGCTAGTAGGATTGTCCCAAGCATGTGTAGCAGCATTTAGAAAAAGAAAAACCCCTCTTTCATTGACTGATTGTGATGACTACTACCATTCGCCATATGAAACAGAGGTCTTAACGCCATCAAAAGACTTCAGGTCAGTGTCTCCGTCTTATGTCTAATTTTTATTATATTGCACTTCATTAGAATAAGAGTTTATTGTATGATGAATATATGTAGGTGTTTAAATAGAGCTTGTATGATTGAAGATCCTGAAAGAGATTTGAATCCTGATGGATCAGTTTCGGATCCTTGGAATCTATGTAGTGTGGAACGAGTTGAATCACTCAAGGCTCTTATTAGAATACTTCCTATGTGGTCTACTGGTTTTATGATGTTTGTAGACATGAATGTATTTGCATTTGCTGTACTTCAAACAAAAACCATGGATAGACATATCTTCCCGCACTTTGAAGTACCAGCAGCATCATTCAGTGTGTTCTTGATTATTGCTTTAACAATCTGGATTACTTTCTACGATCGTGTTTTGGTCCCTTTGCTATCAAAATATACTGGAAGGCCAAGAGGGCTAAGTCCTGTTACCCGAATGGGAATTGGGTTAACAGTCTCTTGTATGTCTATGGCATTGTCAGCAATAACAGAAAGCATAAGACGAAAAAGGGCAATAGCGGAAGGGCATGAAGACGATCCAAATGCTTTAGTAAACATGTCTGCTATGTGGTTCGTGCCACAGTATGCACTACTCGGAATAGCTGAGGCTACCCATGGAGTTGGACAGATTGAGTTTTTCTACACTCTATTACCGAAAAGCATGGCAAGCATCGCGTCAGCTATGTACACCGTTGGGACTGCTGTGTCGAGTTTGACTGGAAGTATTCTGGTGAGTAGTGAAGATTGGCTTACATCAAGGGGAGGTAAAACGAGCTGGCTTTCGAGCAACATTAATAAGGGTCACCTGGATTACCATTTCTGGGTGCTTGCTTCTATGAGTTTTCTCAACCTGCTATATTTTCTAGTTGTCTGCCGGTTTTATGATACTGGGAAGGATGAGATGAGTAGATCACCTCATGTGGCTGATGAGAAAGAATGCGATTATAGACTCTTACATGAATCTTGATGATATATTGTATTGCATCCTTGAATGATCCAACAACTACTAATTGAGTTGGACAATAAAGTTTTTCATATGTTAAGACCTCTACAATCTTCATCTATACATATATTTTTTTATGTATCTTGTGACTTTACTTAGACAAAAATGTGATAAATATGCTCCTTAAACTTGACTTTAGAAACATACATTAGTAGACACACAACACATATAGTATTCCACGTAAAATACTAATAGTAAAAGTACTTATTTATACAAATTAAAATCGGAATGCATAAATATCAGCTAAGACTAAGTTCAAGAATACGTTCTTTCGATGTCCAGTAGTAACTGATAAATGAGGTCAACTACTGAAATGCCAGGAAATCATAAAGGCCTAGTTGGGTCTGACCAAGAGTTAGCATATGGATGGAACTGACATTGTGGAATGGAGCTCACTTTATGATAGGACCATATCACTATTAAATCTCTTTTAATAGTGTATGGTTCTATTATAGAATTGGACATCTCCATAAAGTAGCATGTCAAAATCAAATTAATGTATCTTTCTATTAAAAAATAATGATATAAATAAATATAATTTGTAATATAAATAGTATGAATAAGTTAAACTTTTAATAATAAAATAAATGAGCATCTCATCATAATTTAAATCAAAATATTTTAATTAAAAATCGATTCGTAATATAATAATTTGAAAAACCAAATCGAAATTTGAGGAGCCTATGCATTTGTCGGATCAAAATGATATTATACACTTCAATATAATATAATATTACTCCTAGTATTAAAATATCACAAATTTTAACGTGATCCTTTCTGTCATGGCAGATTTGTTTTCTTTCTATTTGTCTAGTACAATACACAGATATAATAAAATGTCAATATTATAATCACAAATTTCAATGTGATTCAAAGTGTCTGTTTACCGTATAATTTTTAACTAAAGGAATCAATTAAACCCTTTTTATCACATGTGACTGTTTTTAAAAATATTCATTTATGATAATAGACTATTTAGTTTGACGATTTTGATTTTGTTTTATTTTTAATGGATTAATAAATAACCTGATGTATGTCATTTGAGATACAAAGATCTTGAATTAATGTTTAGCTTCATATTTTTATATCTAACTTTTTTAAATATTTATTTTTTTTACAAGATTTTGATGTTTGCTATTTAGCAAGATATGATATGTTATTTATTACATGTGGATGATTTATTCGATTTGTCAACTTATTTCTAAATAATTTTTAAAGGATTTGATTGTGTGAAATCTTAACGATTTAATCGATAATCAAATTGATGATGATATAAATTGATATTTCAATAATTCTATAACAAATAAATAGATAATTGATAAATCAAATTAGTAAACTTCAAAATCAAAGTGGACCAATTGATACATAGCCAAACTCTCAATCAATAATGATAATTGTCATCATTATGTCATGGTCAAAAATGATGACCACACTTTGGTTTGATAAATAAAGGTAGCCAATGTCACCAACTCCACAAAGAGCTCCTCTTTCATCACTCTAGAGAAAATCAAAGAACTAAAGCATACAATGAGTACTACTTTAAAGGTATTGATGTTCCCATTTTTGGCTTATGGACACATATCTCCATATCTAAACGTAGCTAAGAAGCTTGCGGACAGAGGATTCTTGATTTACTTGTGTTCAACACCGATAAATCTCAAATCCACCATCAACAAAATCCCCGAAAAGTATGCTGATTCGATTCAGCTTATCGAACTTCACTTACCAGAATTACCCGAACTTCCTCCTCATTACCATACCACCAATGGTCTCCCACCCAATCTCAATCACATCCTTCGTAGAGCCCTGAAAATGTCGAAACCAAACTTCTCGAAAATCATGCAAAATCTGAAACCTGATTTGTTGATTTACGACATATTGCAGCAATGGGCTGAAGATGTGGCTACTGAACTAAACATTCCAGCAGTTAAGCTTTTGACTTCGGGTGTTGCTGTGTTTTCGTATTTTTTCAACTTAACGAAGAAACCAGAGGTTGAATTCCCTTACCCTGCTATTTATCTCAGGAAAATTGAGCTAGTTAGATGGTGTGAAACGTTGTCAAAACATAACAAAGAGGGAGAAGAACATGATGATGGTTTAGCTTATGGAAATATGCAAATCATGTTGATGAGTACTTCTAAAATTTTAGAAGCCAAATATATTGATTATTGCATTGAACTGACAAATTGGAAAGTTGTTCCAGTTGGTTCACTAGTTCAAGATTCAATCACTAATGACGCGGCGGACGATGACATGGAGTTAATAGATTGGCTAGGAACAAAAGATGAGAATTCAACTGTTTTCGTCTCCTTTGGGAGTGAGTATTTCTTGTCAAAAGAAGATGTGGAAGAAGTAGCTTTCGGGTTGGAGTTAAGTAATGTTAATTTCATATGGGTTGTAAGATTTCCGAAAGGTGAAGAGAAAAATCTTGAAGATGTATTACCAAAAGGTTTTTTTGAAAGAATTGGAGAGAGGGGAAGAGTTTTGGACAAATTTGCACCACAACCAAGAATTCTAAATCATCCGAGTACGGGAGGATTTATAAGTCATTGTGGTTGGAATTCAGCGATGGAAAGTATAGATTTTGGGGTACCTATAGTTGCCATGCCTATGCAACTTGATCAACCAATGAATGCTAGGTTGATAGTAGAATTGGGAGTCGCAGTTGAGATTGTTAGAGATGATGATGGAAAAATTTACAGAGGAGAAATCGCGGAAACTCTTAAAGGTGTCATAACGGGGGAAATTGGGGAAATTTTGAGGGCTAAAGTAAGAGATATAAGCAAGAATTTAAAAGCTATAAAAGATGAAGAGATGGATGTTGCTGCTCAAGAGCTGATTCAACTTTGTAGGAATAGTAATAAGTGAATCATATGATTCAATTAACAAAGTAATATTGTATTTTGTCACTATATTTGTTCAACTTTATATATGTTTAAATATTGTATTTTGTCATTGAACTTATCGTAAATATAATAAAGAAAAATAGATTTCTCCCAACACAAAAGTTGAACAAAAAGCGTTTAGTTTGTGAAAAAACTCTTTATTTTCTAGTGATTTGAAGTAGACTTTGGTTCAACGCTTTTGGTAGTAAGATCAACAACTAATCTTTTTTTTTTTTTTGGATGGGGAAGTGGAAATGGGGAGAAGATTACGATGATGTGGGAAATTGAATCCTCACCGATAAGATGGAAATTCAGATAACCAACGAATTAAGCAATTAAGATTCATAGATCAAATGGTTAATCAAGTTAATATTGTTTGATATAGCATGGGGTGACCTGCTCACAGCCCAATATTTTAAAATGACTGACAAGCCTCATCTACCTTGCCCATTCTGCCTCTCCATGTGCCATATGGATGATTGGACTCGTGATAGTGGAGATATATATGAGTCGTTTTTATATAGTTCTTTGTCATTATTAACTATCACCATTAACAATTTTCAACAAACTTCTTCCTCAATTTCAATTTATTTAGAAAAATATCAATATAATTTGTTCATCTTAAAAATTAAGTCAGCAAAAATGTTTATAATGAAACAGACACTACCCTTGAACTGATTGATTTGGTCTTATATTAAAATGTCGATTTCAACTACTACACACTTCAACATGTGGATTCCTTTCCTCTTTAAGATGTTCACACCTAACAAATAATTTCATTTGAGTCTATTTTAATATTATAAGATAAAAAATGTAATAATATATTCTAGATATATTATCGAAATATATTTTAATATAATATGGAAATCTGGACCATTCATTTTACTGAATTTAGATCATCGAATTTAAAGCAAGGAAGGTGTACATATATCAGTTGAAGAAACTGAAAAGGAAAAAAAAGTGTTAGTAAAAATGGAGAGTGAAAGAGAATTATTATTTGTTGAAGAAAACCCAAGAAAGGGTGGTCTTAGAACAATACCATTTATCATTGGTAACACTTTTTTTTTTTGTTTTTTTTTTTGTTTAGATTGTTTAAGTACTAATTATTTCAAAATTTGTTTCAGTGAATGAATCATTTGAAAGGGTTGCAAGTTTTGGTTTACAATCGAAAATGATAATCTATTTGATGACATATTATAACATGAGTGCTGCAACTGGAACTAGTATTCTTGGACTATGGAATGCACTTTCAAATGGATTGGCTCTTTTTGGAGCAATTATTGCTGATTTTTACTTGGGTCGGTATAGGGCTGTTGCCTATGGATCCATCTCCACTCTTATTGTAAGTATTTTGATGTATTCAATCTGTTAATATCTTAGTTTGTCAGTCCACTTTGATTTTTAACTCAAAAGTATGGACAGGGAATGATAATTCTATGGCTCACAGCGATGATTCCACAACTCAAGTCTTTATCTTGCTCTGAGATCCATCACGTTTGTAATGGACCAACAACACTCCAACTTGCTGTTCTGTTTTCGTCTTTAGGGTTTATGTCAATTGGAGCTGGTTTTGTTAGACCTTGTTCTATAATATTTGGTGCTGATCAATTGGAAAATAAAAAGAACCCCGAGAACCAAAGGATTCTTGAAAGCTATTTCAATTGGTACTATGCTAGCTCAGGGGTTTCAACGATTCTCGCAGTTACTCTTATCGTTTATATTCAAGATCTTTATGGTTGGAAAGTTGGCTTTGGTGTCCCTGCTATCCTTATGTTTTTGTCCGTCTTAACGTTCCAAATCGGTTCTCCTCTTTATATCAAAGTGAAAGCTAAAACTACTGAAAACTTGGTTATAGGATTGTTTCAAACAGCTGTAGCAGCTTTTAGGAAAAGAAATACCCGTCTTTCATCGACTAACTATGATGAATTGTATCGTTGGCCACTTGAATCAGAGGTCTTGCCTCCATCAAAGGACTTTAGGTCAGTGACACCTTTTTCCATTGCTATATGATATTGCAGTTCACTTTAATACGTTTTTATTGTATGCTATAGGTGTTTAAATAGAGCTTGCATAATTGAAGATCCTCAACGAGATTTGAATCCCGATGGATCAGCTTCAAATCCATGGAATCTGTGTAGTGTGGAACAAGTTGAATCACTCAAAGCTCTTATTAAAGCACTTCCTATGTGGTCTACCTGTTTCATGATTTTCGTGGATATGAATATATTTTCATTTTCCTTGCTTCAAACCAAGACGATGGATAGACACATCTTCCCTCACTTACAAGTACCAGCAGCATCATTCAGTGTGTTTATGATTACTGCTTTAACAATCTGGATTGCTTTCTACGACCGTGTTTTGATCCCTTTGCTATCAAAATATACTGGACAGCCTAGAGGGCTAAGTCCTGTTACCAGAATGGGGATTGGGTTAATAGCTTCCGGTATGTCTATTGCATTGTCAGCAATAACAGAAAGCATAAGACGACAAAGGGCAATAGAGGAAGGACATGAGGACGATCCAAATGCTTTAGTGAACATGTCTGCTATGTGGTTCGTGCCACAGTATGCACTACTCGGAGTAGCTGAGGCTACCCATGGAGTCGGACAGGTTGAGTTTTTCTACGCTTTATTTCCCAAAAGCATGTCCAGCATTGCCTCATCTATGTACACTGTTGGGACTGCTGTGTCGAGTTTGCTTGGAAGTATTCTGGTGAGTAGTGTGGATTGGCTTTCATCAACGGGAGGTAAAACGAGCTGGCTTTCGAGCAACATTAACCAGGGTCACATTGATTACTTTTTCTGGTTGCTTTCTTTCTTCAGTTTTCTAAACTTCTTATATTTTCTGCTTGTCTGTCGATTTTATGAATCTCTCAATGATGGGAGGAGTAGGTCATCTCATGTGGCAAAAGAGAAAGAATGTGATTATAGACTCTTGCATGAATCTTGATGTTATATGTTGGAGTGCATTGTTAAATGATGCAATTAGTACTAATTATTTTATTATTAATAAATAGTGTGACCACAGTTCTATTCTTTTCTTGATTTTTCTTTCTGAATTTTTGTTTATCTCCATACAAAAAGGATTTCGTGGATCTTCTCTAATTATTTGAGTAAACTACATTGGAATATGTAATGTAAGTACATTGGAATCATAATACTAATTAATAATATGTAATGGGAGTATGTAACGGAAGTACATTGGAATAATAACTAATACTTCGTCTGTCCACTTTTATTTGTCATGTTGCTCTTTTCGAAAATTATTTTACATCTTAAAATATTAATTAAAATTCTTATAATTTAACTCAAAATAAAAATCATGACAAACAACAGTAGACCGGGTATATAATTAATAGTAAATCTCATTTACTACCAACTCTTAATAAATAATAAACCTAAGTGGGAATTAATAATTCCAAATTTACAATTAATTGAATTGATCTAATTTAATTTGAAAAGCAAACTTGATCACTTCATGTGATAATCCTTTTTGGATCCTTATAATTGTTTAAAGTTGTGTTCAATTTAATTTGCTATTGCCACTGCTCTTGTCTTTGATGGTTCCAGCCTTACCAATTGGCTTGCTATGGCTTATGCATTTTTGGAAGAAAAAAAAAAGGTCTTTTCGACTTCGAATACCTAAATATATTCTCTTATTTAGACATGAATGATATATAGTTTAGAATAGTAGTCTCCGAGAATTTCAAATGAAATTGCACTCGTCTTAGCTTGTATGCCTGATAAAATTTTGATATTTATAGATATACAGTTCATCAATTCACAACTATCGTTATCACTCATCATTATTAACCATCACTATCTACAATCATCATCATAACACCTCCCAATCCTAATAATAATTGTCATTATTATATATCACCACGAATCGTAATTATTCTCTACCTTCATTAGCTATTATATTAACCACATTTACAATTATTAGCATTACAACTTTCAATCACTAATAACTATTATTATTATTATTATTATTATTATTATTAGTCATGGTAAAAAAAATAAAAAATTATTCTTCACCAATTACTTCTCCACTCTAACTATGAGTTATATCATTTTCACAATTTCAACAATAATGTAGTAGGTGGCTGCTCATAGTTTTATAACCCTCCTCTGTGGCTGGCTAGAAATAAAAAATGACACGAGTTGAATGAGCAATTTCCTTGTGGATGGGTCCCACAATTATTAACTACAAGTAGTATGATATTTTCTTATAAATTTAGTATGATAGTAATTACATCATATTTAATACAATATTTTCTATAGTAAGTTATTTGAATATATCGTTTTTGTGACTATAAATCATTTCATTAAGCGTAAAATTGATATTTAAAAGTTAAATTGTTACAAAATATAAAAGATATAATATAAATATTTCATTTAACTTGACTTCTGTAGATATATATTTTCTCTAATTTCAAGTGTGTAAAATTAAATATTTAAATTTATATATAATTAAATAAATAAACACACTTATCTTACGTTGCGTCCTGACAATAGTATGTCTTGTGTGACGTTGTATCCTATGTGTATCAAATATTCCGCAAGATTCTATATTATTTATCCATTTTAAAATGAACGAAAAATTAAGTCAGCAAAATGTATATGATTCGGTCTTAAAATGAAATCTTTACTCGTCATAACAAATCTCAACATGTGGGAACCTTTTTTCTTTAAGTTGATGATCACAGCAAACACCAATTTTATATCAGTCCATTTTTTTTTTAAAAAAAAAATGTAATTTTTGTACATCTTTTTAATTCCAATTTCTCACAATAAAATATTTAAAATTATAGAATTAAAAAAAAATATTTTTATTTATTTTCATGTGTTGATGAAAGAAAAATGAATGGAGAGAATATGAAGTGTTCTTTTGCGCTTTTAGTAAAAAAGAACAATTCTCCCCCATTAATAGTGGAAAGATGAATTTTGACATTCGTTAAAATCTTAGCTATTGACTCTGTTGGCCTAACGGTCAAAACGGTTAATTTACAAGGTCAAATGAAATTCGAAGCAGGTAAATTTTCAATTTTCGCCGATTTTCGTGTGCTTATAGTCTATGAATATTTGGTGATTCAGAATTCCGAATTTTATCGAGATTTTTCATGGACGTCGGTTAAGACTTTAACTATGGACCCAATTGTCTCTGACGATCAAAACAAGTCCTTTTCAAGGTCAAACGAGCTCCAAAGAAGGTAAACTCCCACTTTACCGATTTTCGTGTGTTGCTGTCCATGGATTTAAGCTAATCAGGGATTCCCATGTCATTTTTTTCGAAATTTTTTCATGGACATCGGTTAAGACCTTAGCTATGGACTCAGTTGACCTTAACGACCAAAACAACCCATTGCGTCTATTTTCGTGTGCTATAGTTCACCACTTTTTTTGGTGATCCAGAATTTTGACGTCATTTTTTTTCAAAAATATTCATGGTCATTTGTAAAGACCTAAGCTATGGACTTAGTTAGCCCTGATGACCAAAACGGCTCATTTTCAAGGTCAAACTTGCCCCTGAGCAGGCAATACTCATTTTTGTGTGTTATAGTCTATGAATTTTGGTGAATCGAAATTTCGACGTATTTTTGTCAAAAATTTTCATGGACGTCCGTTAAGGCCTTAGCTATGGACGCAGTTGACCCTGACAGGAAAAGCGACTCATTTTCAAGGTCAAACGAGCCTTGGAGAAAGTAAACCCCCTATTTTGTCGATTATTGTGTGCTATAGTCCATGATTTTTTGGTGATCTAAAATTTCGATGTCATTTTTTCTAAAAAAAAATTTATGCACGTCCGTTAAGATCTTAGTTATTGACCCAGTTGTCCCTGACGGCCAAAACGATCCATTTTCAAGTTCAAATGAACCCCGGAGCATGTAAACTCCCTATTTTGCTGATTTCCATTTGCTATAATTCACCATCTCTTTTGGTAATCTAGTATTCTGACGTCATTTTTTTGAAAACTTTAATAGACATCCATTAAGACCTTTATATATGGACCTAGTTGGCCATGATGGTCAAAACAGTCAATTTTCAAGGTCAAATAAGCCGAGGAGCAGGTAAACCTCCCGTTTTGTAGATTTTTGTGTGCTATATATGTTCATCATCTTTTTTGGTGATCCATAATTTTGACGTTAATTTTTCCAATGGAAGTCCGTTAAGATCTTATTTATGGACCCAATTGACCCTGACGGTCAAAACGATCCATTTTCAAGATCAAACGAGTCCCAAAGCAGGTAAAACCTTATTTTGCTGATTTTTGTGTGTTATAGTTCACCATCTTTTTTGGCAATCTGAAATTCCGATGTCTTTATTTTTGAGATCTTTCATGGACTTTTGTTAAGACCTTAACTATGTACTAGTTGACCCTGACATCCAAAATGACCCATTTTTCAAGTCAAACGAGCCTCAGAGCAAGTAAACCCTCTATTTTGCCAATTTTTGTGTGTTATATAGTCCATGATTTTTTGGTGACTCAGAATTTCGACGTCAGTTTTGCCAAAATTTTTCATAGACGTTCGATAAGACCTTAGTTATGGACCTAATTGGCCCTGACGGCAAAAAAAATGACCCATTTTCAAGGTTAAACAAGCTCCAGAGCAGTTAAATCCTCAACTTTATTGATTTTCGTACACTATATAATTCATGAATTTTTGCTGATTAAGAATTTCGACGTCATTTTTATCAAATTTTTTCATGGACGTTTGTTATGACCTTAGTTATGGACCTAGTTGGCCCAAACGGTCAATTTTCAAGGTTAAACAAGCCCTGGAGCAGGTAAATCTCTATGTTGCCAATTGTCGTATGCTATAATTCACCATATATTTTGGCGATTCGAAAGTCCGACGTCATTTTTATCAAAACTTTTCATGGTCATGTGTAAAAAACTTAGCTATGGACTAAGTTAGCCCTGATGACCAAAACGACCTATTTTTAAGGTCAAACGAGCCCCGGAGCAGGTAAACCGCCCTTTTATCAATTTTTATGTGCTATACTCCATGAATTTTCGATGATCTGGAATTTCGACGTCATTTTTGCTAAATTTTTTCATGGAGGTCTGTTAGGTACTTAACTATGAACCTAGTTGGCTCAAATTCCAAAATGACCAACTTTCAAGGTCAAGCAAGCCCCAGAGAAGGTAAATCCCCCATTTTATCGATTTTTGTGTGCTATAGTTCATTATTTTTGGTGGTTCGAAATTTTGATGTCATTTTTTTTAAAAAAAATTTCATGGACATTCGTAAAGACCTTTATTATGGACCCAATTGACTCTGACGACCAAAACGACCCATTTTAAAGGTCAAACAAGCCCGAAGCAAGTAAACCCTCCATTTTGCTCATTTTCATGTGTTATAGTTCACCATCCTTTTTGATGATTTGGAATTTCAACGTCAGTTTTTTTGAAAATTTTCATGGACGTTTGTTGAGACCTTAGTTATGGATCGACTTGGCCTTGACGGCCAAAACCATTCAAACAAGTCTCGGAGCAGGTAAACCCCCATTTTACCGATTTAAGTGTGCTATAGTTCACCATCTTTTTTGGCTAGTTGGGTCACCTGATTGTACATATTTCTTTGTTTTAATAAAATGGCACTGAGGTTTTCGATTTTAAAAAAAGCCTTTTGAGACAAAGGATATGATTTTTGAAAGTTCTGAAGCTGCCAAAAAGTCTATTGAGGAGATGATAAGAGAATATGGTAGTGGATCCTATGTTGGTGTTGAGACTTCACTGGAAATTGAAAGTGTTTCTCTAGAAAATATAATTATTGAGAAGCTAAGGGAAAGAGGGAGTTCAGGAAATCAACAAGGAGATAATTTTCATAGATCGTTCGATAACAGAAAATCTTTATCATTTGAAGAAGCAAGAGGAGTCCAAAAGAAACTGCCGAGATTTTCATCAAGGTGTGGCTCAAATCTTCATTTGAGCTCCTCCACGACAAGTGTGCGGTAGTTTTTTTAAAAAAACACTTTTTAAGGAGGAGTGTGAAAAATTAAAGTTGATTTTTTTAAGTACAAAAGAATATATTAGATTTTAGTAGAACTTTTTAGAATTTTGTAGAGTAAATATTTTTTAGATTTATATTTAAGAAATAATCTAGATGTTCTAGATAATTAGATATGTATAGTAAAGCATCCAGATTCTTGTTATACTGTCAGAATGTAAGAATATCTAGATATTTCTTGTAGATGCATCTAGAATAATTTCTAGAAGCAACCCTATACAAGTATATATACAGGTACCAAACCCAAGAACAACTCAAATCAATTAGTCTTCTTCCATAATTTTTTTTAATCCTAAATACACATTCTCCATTCCAGCTTCCTCTGTTTTAGTTGAATCTCCGATCTTAGTTAACGATTTTGAGTTAGAAGATGAGTTCTCTGATTATACTTTTCTTCTACTATGAACTACTCTTTTCGCTTTAAGTTATCTATCTTTCGTCGAATATTAAACGAAAGAGCAATGTGAAGAGGAAAAACAGAGAGAGTTAAAATGAGGACAGAAATTAGACAAGTAGAAGAGCAGCCAAGAAAGGGTGGTCTTAGAACTATGCCTTTCATCATTGGTAATTCTTTTTTTTGTTGTTGTTTAGATTGTTTGCATGTGTTAAGTACTAATTAATTATTATATTTTTAATGTTTTTGTTCTAGTGAATGAATCATTTGAGATGATAGCAACATATGGATTACAAACAAATATGTTAATTTATTTGATGACATTTTATAACATGAGTGCTGCCACTGCTACTACCATTCTTGGACTATGGGCTGCACTTTCAAATGGAATGGCTATTGTTGGGGCAATTGTTGCTGATTCTTACTGCGGTCGGTTTAGAGCTGTTGCCTTTGGATCCATCTCAACTCTTATTGTGAGTAATTTGTCACATTTTCACAATTTCAACTGATTGCTTTACGTTAAATTTGTATCAAGTTGAACAAATTAAATTTGTATCAAGTTGAACAAATAGACAGCTGATCCTATCTTCGACAGGGAATGATTGTTCTTTGGCTCACAACTATGATTCCAGAACTCACGTCTTTATCCTGCTCTCACTTCCAACATGTTTGTAATGGAACAACACCAATCCAACTTGCTGTTCTGTTTTCGTCTTTTGGGTTTATGTCAATTGGAGCTGGTTTTGTTAGACCTTGTTCTATAATATTTGGTGCTGATCAATTGGAAGATAAAAAGAACCCCGAGAATCAGAGGCGTATTGCAAGCTATTTCAACTGGTACTATGTTAGCACAGGAATTTCAACTATGCTTGCAGTTACTGTAATTATTTATATTCAAGATCGTTATGGTTGGCAAATCGGCTTTGGTATCCCTATTATCCTTATGTTTTTGTCTGTCCTAATGTTCCAACTCGGTTCTCCTCTTTATATCAAAGTGAAAGCTAAAGAAACCGAAAACTTGATCATAGGATTGTTCCAAGCAGCAGTAGCAGCTTTTAGTAAAAGAAATAATACCCGTCTTCCATTGACTGGTTGTGATGAATACTATCGTTGGCCACTTGAATCAAACGCCTCGACTCCATCAATGGACTTCAGGTAAGTGTCTCCATCTGTTCATCAATGAAACTTCTACTGTCAATATTACTCGAATGCTATGCACTTTCTATATGAGTTGAAGATTTCATTGTACGTTATAGGTGGTTAAATAGAGCTTGCATGATTGAAGATCCTGAAAGAGATTTGAATGCTGATGGATCAGCTTCAAATCCATGGGATCTGTGTAGTGTGGAGCGAGTTGAATCACTCAAGGCTCTTATTAGAATACTTCCTATGTGGTCTACTGGTTTTATGATGTCAGTGGACATGGGTGTATTCTCATTTTCCATACTTCAAACAAAGACCATGGATAGACACATGTTCCCTCATTTTGAAATACCAGCAGCATCATTCACTATGTTCTTGCTTATCGCTTTAACAATCTGGATTATTTTCTACGATCGCATTTTGGTCCCTTTGTTATCAAAATATACTGGAAGGTCAAGAGGGCTAAGTCCTGTGACCCGAATGAGGATTGGGTTAGTAGTGTCTTGTATGTCTATGGCATTGTCAGCAATAACAGAACGAATAAGACGACAAAAGGCAATAGAGGAAGGGCATGAGGACGAACCAAATGCTTTAGTAAACATGTCTGCTATGTGGTTCGTGCCACAGTATGCACTACTCGGAATGGCTGAGGCTGCACATACCGTTTGGACAGATTGAGTTCTTCTACTCTTTACTACCCAAAAGCATGTCCAGCTTCGCGTCAGCTATGCACACTGTTGGGAGTGCTGTATCTAGTTTGATTGGAAGTATTATGGTGAGTAGTGTGGATTGGCTTTCATCAACCGGGGGTAAAACAAGCTGGCTTTCGAACAACATTAATAAAGGTCACCTGGATTACCATTTCTGGGTGCTTGCTTCTATGAGTTTTCTAAACCTGTTACATTTTCTAGTCGTCTGCCGGTTTTATGAAACTGGGAATGATGAGATCAATAGATCACCTCATGTAGCTGATGATAGAGAATGTGACTATAGACTCTTACATGAATCTTGATGATATGTTGTACTGCATTCATGAATAAATGTAACTTGTACTGATTAACTTAGCCACAAGTATATGTTCAATTTCATCTCATTAACCAAAATAACCACAAATTTTCTCTTAGACATATTCTCAAACACCTTATATTCATCTCTACAAAAATATAATCTTTAATCAAATTTCGATCAAAGTCGTGAACTTCAAGTTCAGCCACATGCAAATCCAGAGAAACGCACAATTAATTCAACTCAAAATCAAGGAGAAAGATGCAAGTACCAATGTCTGGCAGAAATAAAAGGAACTGACCTTGGGTTTTGATGTGTTTCTGTACTGATACTTCATCGGTGAAGTAGAAAGAGATTGCAGAGAGCTTTGAATAAGAAGCGACACATGTTTTTCATTGAAGGTAAAATGACACGTACAACTTTGATGATAATATATATAGAAGAAACAAAATTAAATTATCCTTCCGTCTCAATTTATACGAGATAGTTAAAAATATAAATTATTAATTTAATCCCTTATATTTTTTAAAACACGTGTTTGCTTGATTGACTAAATCATATGACTCTTAATAAAAAGCCGGGAGATTACCTTTATTTCATCTTAGGACAGAATAGAGTTGTAGAGAAAATGGAGAGAGAGACAGAATTAGCTGAAGAGAAGACAAGAAAGGGTGGTCTTAGAACCATGCCTTTCATAATCTGTACTCTACTAGAACTTTGCTTTCATATTTTGTTCTTTAAATTGTTTGCATGCATTAAGTATTTATGTAATTATTTCAATTTTTGTTTTTTTCTTTCCAGTGAATGAATCATTTGAGAGAATAGCAAGTTATGGTTTAGTGATGAACATGATAATTTATTTGATGGCATATTATAATATGAGTGCTGCTACTGGTACTAGTATTCTTGCATTATGGGCTGCACTTTCAAATGGATTGGCCATTGTTGGTGCAATTGTTGCTGATTCTTACTGCGGTCGATTTAAAGCTGTTGCCTTTGGATCCATCTCCACTCTTATTGTGAGTAATTTGTCACATTTTTCACTTTTGCTATGCTGCTAGTTCCTGAATTTTTAGTTAAATTCGTCTATAAAACATTCTTCTTCAACAGGGAATGATTATACTATGGCTCACAGCTATGATTCCGCAACTCAAGTCTTTACCTTGCTCTCACTTCCAACATGTTTGTAATGGAACAACAACAATCCAGCTTGCTGTTCTATTTTCATCTTTTGTGTTTATGTCAATTGGAACTGGTTTTGTTAGACCTTGTTCTATAATATTTGGTGCTGATCAATTGGGGGAAAAAGAGAACCACGAGAACCAGAGGGTTCTCGATAGTTATTTTAATTGGTACTATGCTAGCACGGGGATTTCAACTATTCTTGCAGTTACAGTTATCGTTTATATTCAAGATCGTTATGGTTGGAAAGTTGGCTTTGGTATTCCTGTTATCCTAATGTTTTTGTCTGTCTCAATGTTCCTAATCGGTTCTCCTCTTTATGTCAAAGTGAAAGCTAAAGAAAACTTGCTCATAGGATTGCTTCAAGCAATTGTAGCAGTTTTTAGGAAAAGAAATACTCGTCTTACATTGACTGATTGTGATAACTACTATCATTCGCCACTTGAATCCGAGATCTTGACCCCATCAAATGACTTCAGGTCTGTCAATATTCCTTGAATGCTATGCACTTCGCCTGAAACAATATTATATGTTAAGCAATGAACTGTATCTGTAATTTCTTTGCGATTACTCTTTTCATCTTTTTTCAGTTGCTATATGATATTGCAGTTCATTGGCATGTGATTTATTGTGTGTGTTATAGGTGTTTGAATAGAGCTTGTGTGATTGAAGATCCTCGAAAAGATTTGAATCCTGATGGATCAGCTTCGAATCCATGGTCTCTTTGTAGTGTGGAACAAGTTGAATTACTGAAGGCTCTTATTAGAGTACTTCCTATGTGGTCCACTGGTTTTATGATTTTTGTGGCTTTAAGTCAATTTTCATCCGTACTTCAAGCAAAGACCATGGATAGACATATCTTCCCTCACTTTGAAATACCAGCAGCATCATTCAGTGTATTCATGATTATTGCTTTAACAATCTGGATTACCTTCTATGATCGTGTTTTGGTCCCTTTGCTATCAAAATATACTGGACAGCCAAGAGGGCTAAGTCCTGTCATCCGAATGGGTATTGGCTTAATAGTCACCTGTATGTCTATGGCGTTGTCAGCAATAACAGAAAGCATAAGACGACAATTGGCAATAGAGGAAGGACATGAGGACGACCCAAGTGCGTTAGTGAACATGTCTGCTATGTGGCTCGTACCACAGTATGCACTACTCGGAGTGGCTGAGGGTTCCCATTCTGTTGGACAGATTGAGTTCTTCTACTCTCTGTTACCCAAAAGCATGTCCAGCATGGCATCAGCTATGTACACTGTTGGGACTGCTGTGTCGAGTTTGGTTGTAAGTATTCTGGTGAGTGGTGTGGATTGGCTTTCATCAACTGGAGGCAAAACTAGCTGGCTTTCGAGCAACATTAATAGGGGTCACCTAGATTACTATTTCTGGCTACTTACTTTTTTGAGTTTGCTCAACTTCTTCTATTTTCTGCTCATCTGCCGGTTATATGAACCTGACAATGATGGGAGCATTAGGCTATCTGATGAGACAGAAGAAACGTTGATGCTTTTACCTGAATCTTGATGATATATTGTACTGTCTTGCTGAATAATATACTATTATGCTAGCTTAGGTTTCTGTATATGTTTAGATTTCTACATTTCGTTTGACGGAAATTTGTATTATGTTTTGTTATGCCAAATGAAGGCTGGTGGAAATGGTATCAGTTTGTGGAAAGTTGCTTCTTCATCCTTATAATTGTTGGGTTATGGGTCTTTTTTCCCTTCCTATGTGGATAAATAAAAGTCCAATTTGGACTAACCCATTTTTGTCCATAAGTCCATTCTTATGAAGCAAATATAAGCCTATTTTAGGTCTTATTTTCAGATTTTTTAGAGAGTTTTTCAGCAGCCAAAAGAGAGAAAAAAGAGAGAAATTCGCAGTAAAAAATCCAGCCATAACAACCAACTTCAAATTGCGATTCCCGCTTCGTTTCTTGTCCGATTGAGCTGGTTTTTGGAAAGCATATTATCTTCATCTCAATCTTTGATTAGGAACTGACAGAGTTGGATTTGGTGGTCTGAAGCTTCAGTTTTGTTGTCGTGAACAGTAGCTGCGAAATTGGTGATTTTGCTCCTTTAATTCTCTAGATTTGGTGCAATCTTATTTTGTTGTTGCTCGTTGTTTGACACTTTGTTTTGTGGCCAATTTTGGAGAACAATATTGTAACTCTTGGTGATTATAGTGGAGCTTTTGGTCCCGTGGTTTTTTACTCTTCACATCAAAGGGTTTTCCACGTAAATCTTGGTGTCTTGTGTGATTGGTTTATTATTGTCTTGTTATATTTGTTTGATTGAATTACTTGCTGCCTTACTATCATATTGCTTGTGGTTGTTTGTCTTCTCTTGGTTCAAATCGAAAAGGGAAAGTATAGACTTGGGTATTTATCCGCTGTTATCCTGTCAGGCATTCTTTGTTAGTGCCTTGTCTTTCCCAACAAAGTGGTATCAGAGCATTGGTTATTGTTGATTGTCGTTTTGAATGATGGAGACAAATATGAGCAAAATAGTGTGTTTAACTGGTAGTAACTATCATATTTGGAAAGGCAAGATGAAAGATCTTCTATTTGTCAAGAAGATGCATTTACCTGTGTTTGCTTCTAATAAGCCTTAGTCTTTGAATGATGATGAATGGGAATTTGATGAATGGGAATTTGAGCATCTGCAGGTTTGTGGCTATATTAGACAATGGGTTGAAGATAATGTTAGAAATCATATTGTGAATGAGACACATGCCAAAAGTTTGTGGGACAAGCTCGAGACACTTTATGCTTCGAAGACTGGCAACAACAAGTTGTTCCTATTGAAACAATTAATGAATATCAGGTATAAAGAGGGCACTCCTATTTCTGATCATATTAATGATTTTCAGGGTGTTCTTGACCAGCTGTCCGGAATGGGTGTAAAGTTTGATGATGAGATACAGGGACTTTGGCTTCTTAATACTCTGCCAGACTCTTGGGAAACTCTTCGAGTTTCTTTAACTAATTCTGCTCCCAGTGGTGTTGTAACCATGGAATATACTAAGAGTGGTGTCTTGAATGAAGAAATGAGAAGAAGATCTCAAGCCTCATCTTCTTCAGCTTCACACTCCGATATTTTGGTTACTGAAGATAGAGGGAGAAACAAGTCCAGAGGGAGAAACAAGTCCAGGTAAAAGTAGAAGCAAGTCAAAGTCTAAATACAAGAATACTACATGTGACTATTGCCACAAGAATGGGCATATCATGAAATATTGTTACAAGCACAAGAGAGATATGAGACAACAAAAGAGAGAAGGCGATAATGAAAATCGTGTTGCTGTTGTTGCTAATAATGATCTTCTTGTTTCTTGTAATGAAAATGCCATTAATCTTGTTCGTGATGAGTCTAGCTGGTTTGTGGATTCTGGTGCTACTTCTCATGTCACGCCAAAGAAGGAATTATTTTCTTCTTATACTCCAGGTAATTTTGGAACGTTGAAAATGGGCAATAATCATGAAGTTGAAGTTATTGGCATTGGGACAGTTTGTTTGGAAAGTAACAATGGTTCCAAACTAGTTCTTAATAATGTCAAGCATGCTCCAGATGTTCGCTTGAATTTGATTTCTGTGGGATATCTTGATGATGAGGGTTATGTTAATACACTTGGTGCTGGCCAGTGGAAGCTTACTAGAGGTTTGATGGTTGTGGCCCGTGGTGACAAGTTGTCTAACTTGTATGTATTTCAGGGCTCCATGTCCAGAGACTCAGTAAATTTGGTGGAGAATGATACTTCATCAGAGTTATGGCATAGAAGGCTGAGTCATATGAGTGAGAAGAGGATTGATAGTTTGGCTAAGAAAAATTTGCTTTCTGGAGTGAAACAAGCAAAGTTGAAGAAATGTGTTCATTGCTTAGCCGGTAAACAGAAAAGAGTTTCTTTTCAGAGTCATCCGCCTTCAAGAAAGCTCGATTTGCTGGAGTTGGTACATTCTGATTTGTGTGGTCCTTTTAAGGTAAGATCTCATGGTGGTGCACTTTACTTTGTGACTTTTATTGATGATCATTCTCGCAAACTCTGGATATTTCCTTTGAAGTCCAAGGATCAAGTACTTGATGTGTTCAAGGATTTTCAGGCCTTGGTTGAAAGACAAACAGGAAAGACATTGAAATGCATCCGCTCAGATAACGGTGGTGAGTATATTGGTCCTTTTGATAGATATTGCAGAGAGCAGGGTATTAGGCATCAGAAAACTCCTCCAAAGACTCCTCAGTTAAATGGTTTAGCGGAGAGGATGAACAGAACTCTAGTTGAGAGGGTTAGATGTATGCTTTCAGATGCTAAGCTGTCAGATTCCTTTTGGGCAGAAGCACTTAATACTGCTGCTTATGTTATCAATTTATCTCCTGCTGTTGCTTTAGATGGTGATGTCCCTGACAGAGTTTGGACTGGTAAGAATGTTTCTTATGATCATCTTAGAGTCTTTGGGTGTAAAGCCTTTGTACATGTTCCTAAGGATGAAAGGTCAAAGTTGGATGTTAAAACTAGGCAGTGTATCTTCATTGGTTATGGTCAAGATGAATTTGGCTATCGTTTCTATGATCCTGTTGAGAAGAAACTTGTTAGAAGCCGTGATGTTGTGTTCTTTGAAGACCAAACAATTGAAGATTTTGACAAAGCTGACAAGGCTGATTTTCAGACTAGTGAGAGCTTAGTTGATGTTGATCCAGTTCCTTTGACTATTGCACCGGAAGAAAATCTTCATAATGATGAAAATCAAGTTGATAATGAAGATGGTGATCATGTTCAGAATGACCGACATGATGTTGTTGATGCTCCAGTGCAAGATGATGTGGTTGTCCAACAACCAATTATAGATGCTCCAGAGAGTTCTCTCAGACGATCTAGTAGAGAGAGAATTCCTTCATCTCGTTATTCTCCCAATGAGTATGTACTCTTGACTGATGGGGGAGAACCTGAGAGTCTTGATGAGGCTATGGAAAGTGAAGAAAAAGAAAGGTGGTTTGATGCTATGGAAGATGAGATTAAATCCTTGCATGATAATCATACCTTTGATTTGGTTAAGTTACCTAAAGACAGAAAAGATTTGAAAAACAGGTGGGTTTTTCGGGTGAAACATGAAGATGGTAATCCAGTTCCACGGTACAATGCTAGATTAGTTGTCAAGGGATTTAATCAGAAAAAAAGGAGTTGATTTTGATGAGATATTCTCTCCAGTTGTAAAGATGTCATCCATTCGTGTGGTTCTAGGCTTGGCTGCAAGTCTAGATTTAGAGGTTGAACAAATGGATGTTAAAATTGCTTTCCTCCATGGTGACTTAGATGAAGAAATTTATATGGAGCAACCGGAAGGTTTTGAAGTCAAGGGTAAAGAGAATTATGTTTGCAAATTGAAGAAGAGCTTGTATGGTTTGAAACAAGCTCCCAGGCAGTGGTACAGGAAGTTTGGTTCTTTTATGAGTCAGCAGGGCTTCAAGAAGACTTCTTCAGACCATTGTGTTTTTGTGCAAAAGTTCTCTGATGGTGACTTTATTATTGTGTTGCTTTATGTTGATGACATGCTTGTTGTTGGTCATAATACTTGCAGGATTCAGAAGTTGAAGCAAGAGTTGAGTAAGTCTTTTGCTATGAAAGACTTAGGACCAGCAAGGCAGATTCTTGGCATGCAGATTGTCCGTGATAGAAAGGCCAAGAAATTGGTATTATCACAAGAGAAGTACATTCAGAAAGTACTTCGCAGATTCAACATAGATAAAACTAAGGTTGTCAGTACACCTTTAGCTATGCACTTCAAATTGAGCACGAAACAGTGTCCTTCTAGTGATGATGAGAAGGAAGATATGAAGAAAGTTCCTTATGCTTCAGCTGTTGGTAGTTTGATGTATGCGATGGTTTGTACAAGACCGGATATTGCTCACGCTGTTGGAGTTGTTAGCCGTTTTCTTTCTAATCCGGGAAGAGAACATTGGAATGCTGTGAAGTGGGTTATGAGATATCTCTGTGGCACTTCTAGTCTGAGTTTGTGTTTTGGTACAGGGAAGCCTATTCTTTGTGGTTATACTGATTCAGACATGGCTGGTGATGTTGATACTCGCAAGTCTACTTCAGGGTACTTGGTTACTTTTGCAGGGGGAGCTGTGTCTTGGCAATCTAGGTTGCAAAAATGTGTTGCTCTATCTACTACAGAAGCTGAGCTTATTGCTATCGTTGAAGTTTGTAAAGAATTGCTTTGGATGAAGAGATTCTTGGGGGAACTTGGTTGTGCTCAAGAGAGGTATGTGCTTTATTGTGACAGTCAAAGTGCTATACATCTTGGCAAGAATTCTACGTTCCATGGTCGGTCTAAACACATTGATGTGAGATATCATTGGATTCGAGATGTGTTGGATTCTAAGTTGCTTGAGCTTGAAAAGATTCATACAAATGACAATGGTTCCGATATGATGACTAAAACTTTGCCAAGAGGGAAGTTTGAAGATTGTTGCATGGTCGCCGGGATGGCGGTCTCCTCCACATAGTCGTGAGGGGGAGAATTATTGGGTTATGGGTCTTTTTTCCCTTCCTATGTGGATAAATAAAAGCCCAATTTGGACTAACCCATTTTTGTCCATAAGCCCATTCTTATGAGGCAAATATAAGCCTATTTTAGGTCTTATTTTCAGATTTTTCAGAGAGAGTTTTTCAGCAGCCAAAAGAGAGAAAAAAGAGAGAAATTCGCAGTAAAAAATCCAGCCATAACAACCAACTTCAAATTGTGATTCCCGCTTCGTTTCTTGTCCGATTGAGCTGATTTTTGGACAGCATATTATCTTCATCTCAATCTTTGATTAGGAACTGACAGAGTTGGATTTGGTGGTCTGCAGCTTCAGTTTTGCTGTCGTGAACAGTAGCTGCGAAATTGGTGATTTTGCTCCTTTAATTCTCTAGATTTGGTGCAATCTTATTTTGTTGTTGCTCGTTGTTTGGCACTTTGTTTTGTGGCCAATTTTGGAGAACAATATTGTAACTCTTGGTGATTATAGTGGAGCTTTTGGTCCCGTGGTTTTTTACTCTTCACATCGAAGGGCTTTCCACGTAAATCTTGGTGTCTTGTGTGATTGGTTTATTATTGTCTTGTTATATTTGTTTGATTGAATTACTTGCTGCCTTACTATCATATTGCTTGTGGTTGTTTGTCTTCTCTTGGTTCAAATCGAAAAGGGAAAGTATAGACTTGGGTATTTATCCGTTGTTATCCTGTCAGACATTCTTTGTTAGTGTCTTGTCTATCCCAACAATAATATGGTGATGAGAATGGCAAAGTAAAATTTTTATTAGAGTTATGTAATGCATCACAAACGCCAAAGAACTATGCCACATTATCCTCTTCTATACCATAATTATATTCCATTCATAATTTGGCACAGACTTTAAAAAGTAAATAGGTTATTGAATTTGATGTATTGTCTTAAATTAAAGATATAAAATCTAATGGTTTTAAATTTGTCGCGTGAAAAAGTATGAAAGGTAGAAAATGTATCAAAGTTACAAGGGTGAAAGCAACTTGACCAGATGAAGACAAACCTTAGCTTCTTCCCCATCACTCAGATTTCAAACAAACAAATTGTAACTCTACAAAAAGACTTAAACTAATTTATAAAAATTTATAATACACTCATTTTTTGACTTTCTACATATATTAAGGCACAAATTATTCCCCTATTGCCACATCCAAACTTTCAGTTCAGCCACTCCCTTCTTCTTCTTCAATGGCTGCTGCAATTTCTTTATCATTTTCTTTAGACCCTCAAACTCAACACAATTACCATCATCGTTTTCACCATAATACTAGCTTCAATTCACATAAAGCTTCAATCTTTACCCCAAAATATACATTCCCTTTTGTAATCTCATCAAAATCACACACTTCAAATCTGATTATCCCACTTTCAACATCCCAATCTTCTTCATCTTCTTCCTCAACATCTCCATCATCAGTCTTCCAAACCCCACTTCAAACAGGTAGATTTCTCACAAATCAAGAACTTGAAAAGCTTGAATCTTTAGGGAAATATAGGTATTTTCAAGAATTGGAATCTGGATCATTGTGGGTTCGTGTGATGAGGGAAGAAGAAATGGATGTTACTGTTTGGTTGTTGGCTGAGTCTTTTTCTGATTCTATGTTGATGCCTAAAGGGTATGTGAAATTCATGGCATATTTAGTGAAGCAGTATATGATTGAGAGAAGAGCACTAATGCCTTATACTGCTACACTTCTTGGATTCTATAGAGAAAATGGAGAAGATGCAGATTTGCAATTGGCTGGAACTGTGGAAGTGTGTTTTGACAAAAGGGGTGCTAATGCTAATTCTCCCACACCTACACCTCCCAAGAACTCTCCATACATTTGCAATATGACAGTAGATAAGCTGCTTAGGAGGTATCGTTTAACTGCTCTCTCCGTTTCATGTATATTACTTTTTTTTTAGTCTGTTCAAAAGAATGTCTCTTTCCCCTTTTTTAGTCACCTCACACGTTAAACAACAAGATTCAAAATTTCTCGAAACTTTCATAAAATCCGTGCCAAGTCAAGAGTAAAGAAAGAAATTGAAATAGAGGGAGTACTTGTTTCTTGTGTTAATTCCCAATTGATATAGTATCAGTTCTCTATCTCAATCAACATATTGATGATGGGGAAAATTAGTTAATCAAGTTGAGGTAAGGTATAACGCCGAATCTGACTCTGGTGTACTATTCAACTAATTGGTTGTGGTTGACTTGTTATATGTGCTTTTTTTTTTTGGTGTGTGTGTGTCTGTATATATGTGTAATTAACTTGTCAAATATATGCCTTGAGAGTGCAGAAGTGATTTTCAAGAGTCTACATGGATTCGCAAGAGATCATTCTCTGGCTGTATATGTCCTCCTTCCCAATGTCTTTTTCTGTTTGAACTTTTGACATACTTGCATAGGAAAAGTTGATGAATGTAATGTCATTCTTATTGGAAGAGTATATGGATGATGGACTAGTATTGAGTTCCGATATTTGTTATTATCATTTTCCAGAAGGGGCATAGGTTGGCATCTGTTGAAAGCAAGCGAGGAACTAATTTCTCAAATGAGTTCTTCTAGAGAGGTTTACTTGCACTGTCGAATGATTGATACTGCTCCACTCAACATGTATAGAAAAGCTGGATATACCATTGTTGAGACAGACAACATTTTTATCTTGTTGGCATTGCAGCGACGGAAGCACTTGATGTGGAAAGTCCTTCCAGATTCAGAAAGCCTTTCTGAAGTTGATGAATGCACTTCTTCAGTAGACACGTGAACATGTAAACATAGACAAGTTTTGAGGTACATTATTTTCCATGGTCAAGCCCTTTTTCATTCTTTAGGATCTATCTGTAGTCTATTGTACTGTGTTGTTTGTACATGTACATAATCAAACTTGATTTAGCTTTTTGTTTTCCTTTTTATAACCTGAATTGGAGCTGAAACTTATATTAAACTTTACTATTGTATTTGTGATGAACTCATGAATCATTACTCCTTAATCTTCAATAATTTGAACAAGAATGCGTCTGTTTTTACACCGGGGTGATAGCTGTCTTCAGCTTTGTGTGTGTGTATGTAGTATCATCAGAGGTTAACTTTTCCAGGGAATATAACAAACTTAAATATATCTGTTTTGAAAGCAAAGCAGCCAAGTGAAGTCTTAGTTTTCATTCTTTGATATGCGAGGATGAAACATCATAAGAAGTGGCAAATATATGTGTACATAGTCAAATCTCTGCACTAACGTGTAATCTTTGATACGTCCTTGTTTTTCTCAGACTCGTCCAGGCTATTATTAAATTATTAAGAAAATTTGAGATCTTTCGGTTGAATCTGGGTTGTGTTCTTTTATTACTTTGACAACTTACTATATCCTACCATTCTCATTGCTCTTTCCAATGTACACTTGAAACTTTTAGCTGATATTTCAACTTCTGAATTTGAAGAATGCTTCTTGGTGCATGTTGATAAGATTTTGTGTCATCCATGTCAATCTGAGAAGGTCTCAGATCATTCTGAACGTATGCATAGTCATGTTTAGCCCTTTCGCATTTGTGTGGAGGATCAGCTGAAGTTCTTTGATGCAGTCTACCATTAAGGGTCTTTCGCTACTGTCGGTTCTCACACAGCGAGATGCTAGGTTAGCAAACATGGTGATAGACTCCATTGTGTATGAGTTCCTGCTAATCTCAGGGTCAATCACCTTACGCAGCTTCTTCTTATCATTCAAAATATGTCTCACCTGCGGTATCATCAAAGAAGTGGATGTCAACTAGTGAAAAGATTTCCAAAGATATTTCATTTTTTGAACACTTCTCCTATATGATGCTTTTTTCGTCATTACCTGTAGTACTAAATTCTGATCACTTGGTCCAAGGGTGAGGTCCACAGCCCTGCGTCCGGTTAAAAGCTCCAACATAACAACACCAAATGCATAAACATCACTTTGTAAAGTGAGTTTTCCAGTCTGTTCGAAAATAATATTAGCAAGGTTTTTCTGAAAGAAATGTTAATGAAGAATAACTTTTCTCTTCTATCTATACAATATTTATATCACAAGAATAAAGGATGAGGTAAGAAATTTCTTGACAGTCATTCACATGTATGTTTGCAACAGAATTCAAGTAAAACTAGTCGTAATTCCTTCTAGCAGGTAGAACGTTAATATTATTTGTTTTGAAAGAAGAAAGAAAAGGCTGACCTATGCATATCTGTGTGTATTTACGGCAGGAAGTAGAGGAAGGGCGTTGAACATTATTTAAATTGACATTTAGCATCAGCATATATGATTACTGCTTTTGTGTAGTAACACTTTGGATAGTTTTTTTTCTCTTTATACTCTCTTCATCATTCTTGTGTTATGGCTTTGTTTCACTTGTTTCCTTTTTTCTTTGCTCACATTATTTGTTTGTCGTAATGAACTAAATAACAATATGATATCCAAATTAATAGAAACTTCAGACTTAGATTTGATATGCAAGCAACTCACCAGTGTATATTCAGGGTCAAAATAGCCGAAAGTACCAAGTACCCTAGATGTCACACATGATTGTTGCCCTTCTGGCATCAACTTTGCTAGTCCAAAATCTGATATCTGTGCAGCAGAAGAGTATTGATTATCTAGTAGGATGTGTTTCATGAGAAGGAAAACATTTCCGCTGCATGAGTATTGATTATCTATTAGGGTGTGCTTGGTATGAAGGGAAACATTTCCGAATTTTTTCCTTCATACCACACACACCCTTAGTTCTATGAAGAGATCCCCTCCTATAAAAAGATATGAAGAAAATTAGAATATATGAAATGTTGGAGTACCTTTGCATCATAATTAGTGTTCAAAAGAATATTGGTGGATTTGAAGTCCCTATGAATTATAGGAATTCCAACAGCTGAACTTGAATGCAGATATGCAAGTCCTCTTGCTGCCCCAAGAGCTACCTTTAGCCTTAAGGGCCAATCCATTTTCACTTCTGCAATCCCTGCAATTTCAGTGAGACATAGTTAGGCATCAAAAGGTAAGAGTGTTCGAATCAGGAAACTTCAGCTCGTAAACCAACCATTTAAATGATCTTGAAGGTTCCCCTTGTGCATGTACTCATAGACTAGAAATCTGTGCTTTCCATCTGCACAATAGCCTATTAGTGATACCAGATTAGGATGATCCAGTCTGCTCAGAATATCGACTTCCACACGAAACTCACGCTCGCCTTCTGCTTCCTTGAATGAAGGTAGATCCATTTTCTTTATTGCTACAATCTATCAATTGGCAAAACAATCAAAGTCTATATTAGTTGATCTGCTTTCTCAAGTTTCCAGTGTTACAGTAGATGAAAATAAACGACCAATCTGAAACTCTCTCCCTTAACTTGTTTGTCTTACCTCTCCAGACCGCAGTGTACCCTTATAAACTCGACCAAATCCTCCTTTTCCAAGTAGATTGTCATCACTAAAAGAATTTGTTGCCTCCTCCATTTCTCTGAGTGTGAAGACTGATGATCCATGGCGTCTTTTTGCTGCAGGTGGATTCTGGTCTTCGATTTGCCAATATTCTACAGGTTTATATATCCCTGAAAACAATCATGTTGAACTTTATAACATGCAGAAGCTATATGCAACTCTGTGAAGTAATATGATGCAGCACAGGCAATCACAATAGCGTGATAAACATTGCTGCTCTATTAAGAAGATGAAGGATAATGAAGAGGCTGGAAACATACAAGGATTTAGCATATCCTCAGACTTGCTTCTCCTACGTTTGTTCCACGCTGACACCAAACCAAAAGGCATGATAACTGTTCTTTCTATTGATTCAGATGCTTTCTTGTGTGTTCAATGATGTATTACATTTGATAAGACAGTAAACATTGATGGAGAAAAGGATACAAGTTTCTAAGCTGTAGAGAAATTAATGAGAAGAAAACAAAACAACTCGAAAACTACTGAATAATTATGCATTAAAACAGAAAACCAGCTGAAGGAGAAAGAAGAATGAAAAAATAGATATAGAAGTATATTGGAAAGAGGAGATGGATAGAGTTGTATGAGAATCCTGTTGGAGTATGTACAAAGCAAGTGAGAAGTTTAGCTTATGACAAGTACTTGACATTTTAACAGCTTGTTTGGATGGTTGTTATTACCTATTGTATTCTGTTTTTCTGTTTAGTTTTAATATAACGTTTGTTTTAACTGTTACTCTGAATCGTTTTTTTTCTCCAATTTGTTTGTCTTTACTTACTATTTTAAAATTCTATTTTATCCTTAAGTTCTTTCCTGTCATGTAGCAACGGAAAACGGTCTGGTCTGGTCGCTCCAAACATTGTATTTGTTAAAATAATACAGTACGATAGGCTATAGAACAATACGTAACAACCATCCAAACAATGTAAGCACTGTTATCACTCAACAACTTAAGGCTCATCACTTGAAGGGTAAGAAAAAGCAAGAGATGGAACAATAAGTTGCTTACCTTCAAATGATCAAGTGGGGTGAGGTGGGTGGGTGTGCCTTGAAAAGGAAATAGGAGCTGCAATTTAAACATAAAATTCTCTTTAATTTGCAAAATGCTCTTGTTGGGATGTCATTTTCTTGGATTTCTATAATTTTTTTGCCTGAAAATTCTGGTTTTTACTGTTCTATTGATGTAACACTTAGTGTTCATAAATCCATATTTTGTATTGTTGGTATATTTTTCTTCTTATAGTTATGGCTGGTGAAATATTAGTATGTGTTGAAGGTATGAAATGAAAATATTACATACAAAAAAGTTGCAAACTTTGGAATGCTTGGTATATTCTTTTTATTTATTTATTCAGTTTTAGTTTTATGTACTTAGAATCGATAAAGGTTGTCTCAGTTGTAAAATTCGAAACATTAATTCTAACTTAATTTTGCAAGACTTGATACATCAAATTCTCCCTAAACTATTCAAATTTGTTAGTTTAAAATCGTGACCTCGTAGTTACATTACAATAAGTCAATAACTTTACTAGTTATACAAAGATAATCTTGAAAATGAAAAACTCTACCAAAGATTTTCTTCAAGTTAAATGCACAATCTTCCAGAAACCTTAGAAAAGATAACTTAGAAGGTTCTTCTGGGGTCGCGATAATATTGAAAATGATAGAGACTACATCGTCGTCAATAATGCTAGTGTGAGGTAACAAGTAAGTAGTGAAATACGTGTAAATTGATCTGAACATCATCACTATTGAAAAACAGAAGTCATGGTCTTCAAGAAACCTGAGAAAAGTGAACCTTCTTGAGTACTAAAGGGGTGGGACTTAACTTTCATGCTCATGCATGTGACAAAAAGGTGCCACAAACTCTATGCTTTTAGTTAATTCTCAAAATGACCTAACGAGTCATTACATTAACAATGCTATGACTCAAATTGTAAAACTTTGGTATCACATTAATGCAAATACTTGGCCCAAACACATTACTGAACTTGAAGCTTAAACCAAGGCTCATAGATAGGGACTGCACTTCATAGGTCGTTACATCAACAATTATTATGACACCTAACGTAACTTAACAAACCTTTCTCCTGTCAACCAAATCATCCAATCAGAATAACGTAAATTCGCAATTACTCCACATGAAACACATTTAACAAGATTTAAGGAAGAGATTATGCCTAAGCATCAACATTCTTCTTGAAAAGCTCTTATCTTGAAATGTAGAAAAATGATTTCAATGGAAAAAACTGTTTATAACAAACAAATGCACAGTTTGCCATAGGAATATAGAGTGTAACTTTTACAAGTTAGTTACCAAAAGAAATGAAAAATCGATCTTGATTTAACGAGGTGCCTTCTTCTTCCCTGCAATTGCTACTTTCTTGCCCTTCAAAGTACGGCAATTGTTCTTTGTTCGTTGTCCTCTGCAAGGCAATCCTTGGATGTGCCTTACTCCTCTATAGCACTGAATCTCCTTCAACCTCCTAATGGCAAGAGCATTGAATCTCCTCTGATGCCAACACCACAAGTATGTAATCAATTTTCCCGTTTCAAATAGGAAGCCGAAGCATCAATCAAACAAACAACCTTATACACAAGAATCTCAATCAACATTGCCAATTGCTAAACAAGCTATCGATTTCTTCTGAAATACATTTCCATAAGAACTGTTTAATTTGGGATAAGGCTGTGATGCATATAGAAGCCATGATCCTACATACCCACCTAACAATAACTCCCCTTGTTTCGATTTGTTTGTCCGGATTTGACTTGACACAAAGTTTAAGAAAGTAAAGAAGATTTTTCGATCTTCTGGTTTTAATCTCAAGATATGTAGAATGCAGTTTCAGCTCAAATATGGTTCTTTCCATGTAAAAGTTGGACCAAAGATTGGTTTAAGATATTGTTTTTTTGGTTCAATTCCTATCTTGAGACAAAATGAATTAAATTTCTTAGAACCCCAAATGGCATTAAGTTAAACTATAGAGCTAAAATAAACAGCAACCACAGCAAAGTTACATGAACTAGATATCGAAATCAAATTACCTAAGCATATAAGTTTCAATAAGGATATGCACATTGGAACGAAAACAAATGAGTACAAATTAGAGCAATGAAACTCACAAGGTCTCCTTCAATCATGTACTTAGAGACTTCTTCACGAAGAGTGATAAGTTCCTCTTCCGACATGTCTTTCATCACTTTGTTCTCCATTTGAAGGTCTACCAGAATCTGGCGTGCAGTGGTGCGGCCAATTCCATGAATGTATTGCAAAGAGAACTCAACTCTTTTGTTGTTTGGAACTTCCACTCCTCCCACACGCACACACTTTATAACCAAACCTGCAGTCTACACAAAACTCATTTCAGTTCAAACTCAAAATCATGGAAAATTTAGCAAAACCCAATTTAATTCCAACTCAAAAAAGTCCAAAAATATGAAAAATAAGCAAACCTCAATTCAATCCCACCTCAAAAAAACGGAAACTTTAGCAAAAAAAACTCATGTTGGGTTACTGAGAAAATTTCGAAAAATCCAAAAACTCATTCCAATTCCTACTCAGGTAAAAAAAAAAGTAATCTTTAGCAAAACCCATGTTTGGTTACTGAGAAAATTGCGAGAAAAAAAAAGACAAACCCCATTCCAATTCCTACACGAAAAAGGTCAAAAAATGTAAACTTCAGCAAACTCCATGTTTGATTACTGCAAATTTCAAGAGAAGGGAGTGAAGTGTACCTTTGGAAAAGATGTGGGAGTAGAAAAAGAGAGGGAACTGTGCTTGGAGATGGAAGATGTGTTGCAGATAAGGGAAAGAGAAGGAAGTACAGGAGTTGCTAGTGTTTGCGCCATTGTTGAAAATCTTGATTGATGAAGAAATTGAAGAAGGAAGAAGATAGAGCCTTTTGCTGGTCTATTTTTCTTATCCTATTGGGGAAAATTGGATAGGGAATGGAGTTCTTCTTTTCGACCTGGTTTGCTAATATGGAGCCCCGGTTGTTCTTTTTTTTTTTTTTTTAAATTTTATTTTATTAATATGGTATTCGGGCTAGTTTTCATGCACTCGACTAAATTCACCGATGTCTATCATACTGTCACCTCCCAATAAGGATGTGGAAAAATCGAATCGATCAATAAACCTATTAAAAAAATGTTATTGGGTTATTGAATTATTGAGTTAATGGATTTTTAACGGATCTATAAAGGGTTTTTGATTAGGTATCAATTTTTAGTATTTGGTTATTGGATGAATCGATAACTCATTAAGACGATAGTAATTTATTACTATGCACTTTATAAATATTATTAATAATTTAACATAACTAGACATTATATCAGTACTCTACACATTTTACACGTCACATTACTTCTATTTTACATCTGAAATTTCATATTATGTTTTGGTTGTAACATGTAATTGTAGCCTTCGTATTACATCTAATTGAAATGAAGAAAATATTAGCTTTACAAAGAAATCTCTACATTTCATTTCTGATATCGCTCTTTTTATCTAAGGCCTAACCTAAATTTGGGGCGATAGAAATGCGAGTTGAAAATAAATTTACATGATCACTTACCAATTGAATAAAAAGAAAATTGATCTTTTAAAATTTTGTAGGCATAAAAATAAAGATCTCTCATGGGCAACAATAAAAAATTCTTATAAACAACATAAGATTAGAAGTGGTTATAAAATAATAAAGCAAGAACAAGAAGAATATTTTAGAGAAAATTAGAGAGAACCTATTTTTAAAGTAAAGAATTTTATAAATTTTAATACTCCATTAATTTAGTAATTTTAATATTATAAGATTATAACTAATAAATTTCATGACTTACTAATCCTATAAATTACATCTTAATGGGTACTTCAAACGATTCTTATGAGTTGTGAGTAATTTACTTTATAAATTCCTAAAAATAAAACACCTTCCAATTGCAAAATCCTACGAATTTGCTAGCAATAACTAATAACTGTTTATGCGGCATTATAAATAGCAACTTAATTGCCACCCATTGAAAAAATTAAAATTTATCCATATTAGATGTTTATCGCAAATAAATAAATGCATAATATGTATATGTATTGAAACATACACAATAATTTTAATTTATGATTAATTAACATGTATTTCTACTTTATTAAATCATTAAATTTAATTTATTTTTAAATATAAATTGTGGCGTAATGATGAAATTGTGTCACCCTTAATCAGATGTTTCACGTTTAAAATCTTAGGTATGAGGAAAGTTTTGCTGGGAGTGCCACTCTTGAATGAGTCCACAATGCGCCGCGATCAGAATTTGTCGGGGCTCTAATTAATTGCAAGTTCAAGCCCTAGGTATCAAGAAAATTTTGTTAGGAACGTCACTCTTGAATAAGTCCGCAGTGCGTGATCCGAATTTAGTTTGAGCTCTAACTGCAGGTTCGAGCCCTAGTTAAGAAGAATACTTTGTTAGGAGCGTCACTCTTGAATGAGGCCGCAGTGCGTGATCTGAATTTAGTCTGGCCTCCAATTGTAGGTTCAAGCCCTAGGTATGAAGAAAATTTTGTTGGGAGCACTACTTTTGTATGAAGAAAATTTTGTTGGGAGCACTACTTTTGAATGAACAAAATAGTGCGTGATCCAAAATATACGATATAGAGACCATGTTTAATGCATTTTATTCTCCAACTACTTCTCATACAACTTCACCGTAAATGAATTTAACATTCAACTACATTCGTATGTTTGTAATTAACAACACAATATAGGTAGTAGAAAGTAGCTAGAATTTTACAAATAATTAATGTTCACCTAGAGGTCACTACTTACTATATATATAACTAATTCTTCAAGTATTTTCACTTCATATCACATCAAACAATATTGTAATCTCTCAATTTAAAAAAAATGTCATCCAATTTAGGAAAAATTGATGTTGAAGTTGAGGTGAAAAGTCCAGTTGACAAATTTTGGAATGGCATTAGGGACTCAATAAATTTGTTCCCCAAGGCTTCACCTAATGAATACAAGAGCATTGAAGTTGTTGAAGGTGATGGCAAGTCTGTTGGTTCTGTTCTATTGATCAAATATACTGAAGGTAATGTTCATGCATTGTTTCCTCATGTTTTAATTAATTTACGTGTCGTAACAGATAACTTATTTATTTTACAGATTTCAAATTCTCATTTTTTATGGATGGTTTGTCGGTTACTTGATCACTATACTACAAAAAAAATGGTCATTAGCAATAAAAACTAATCCAAAAAAACGTATTTTCTAATTTAATATCAAAAGACTTAAATTTTCTATATCTAAATTCACTATTAAATATTAGAAGTAACGAATCTCAAAATTCTGACTATGCCACATAGATTATAAAAGTTTAGAAGTACAAATCTCAAAATTCTTTGAATTCAGACTGTGCCACGTAATCTGAATTCACATAGTGACATGTTAAGTATATATAGTGTGACAAACCTGGATTGTAGTGCACTGGTGGAAGTGTTTCACTGTTAACCAGAGGTCTCATGTTCGAGCCCTGTGGATGAAGAAAATCTTGTTGGGAGTGTCACACCCGAACGGACTCTGCAGTGAGCGATCCAGAATTAGTCGGAGCTCCAATTCGGCCTCCGAACATCGATTGGAAAACCAAAAAAAAGTATATATACTCTGTTCTTTTGTTCTATTTTTCATTTTATTTTATAATTTCATTGTTTTTTTTTCATACAGGGTTTCCATTGGTGACATTCTCAAAAGAGAAAATAGAGTCAATTGATGAGGCAAATAAAACATTGGTTTATTCAGTTATTGATGGTGAAACCTTGAAATACTACAAGAGTTTCAAAGGCACCCTAACTGTGATTCCAAAGGGAAATGGAAGTTTGGTTAAGTGGTGTTGTGAATTTGAAAGGGCAAATGATGAAATTCCTGAGCCACAAATCATTAAAGAATTTGCTGTCAAGAATTTCAAGAATCTTGATGCTTATCTCATTGGGGCATAAAAAGACCTTATGACATATATGCTATGTGATAGAAATTAATAATCTTCACATAGTATATAGTTTTTAATGAATAAAATTACGTGCAGGTATGTGAGTAGCTACTTTACTTTTCTAGTCATGTAAGTGTAATAAAAACTTGAATAAATAAAACTATAATGGGGTTAAGACCTTATTACTATGTACTCCTTTCGTCTCTATGTTTATTTTTACTTGTCATGTTTTGCTTTTTGAGAGTCAAACTATATGAATTTTGATCAATATTTAAAATGTAGTTTTTTCATCATGTTAATATGATAAAGATTGACAAATTAAGATTGTGATTGAGTAATAAGTACTCCTTTCATCCTTAATCAAAGGTCTCAACTCAAAGTCTCTCCGAGTACAAAGTCACCGTTGTTAGGAACTACTTTACTCCCAACATGAGTATCGAATACCAGATAAAACACAAAATGATATGAAAAAGATCGTAACTTGTAGTAATTTTTTTTTTATAGTTTTCATCCGAATACTAATATAAAGATTAACAATGGATGAGCTTTTTTAAAAATTTATAATGCGTCATTTCTTACTTTTTAGTGAAAGTGACTTCATAATCTTAATTATTTCTCGAAGCGAATAATTATTAATTTCAACTCTTACATCTAAGTGTGGTTGTGACGTTGAATTTGCACCTAATCTCAACCATACAAAAGTAAAGATTTTTCTTACAAAACAAACGATATGTATGGAGGGGTCATGCAAAGCAAAATATCATAATTGATTTTTTCCGACATATATAGCTAGAAATGATCTCTTATAATCACTTACAAACTAAATAGACGAAAACAATATTTTTCAGATATTATATGTGTAAAAATGAAGATTTCTAATAAAAATTCACCGAAAGTCAGGACCAAATTAATGTGCCAACAACTTATAGGTCATCAAAAGGTTACGTTTGGAGAAAAATATAACGCAATCTTATATATACCATCACAAACTCGTATTATCGATATCTCATCAAAATCAATGCACACTATTTACAAATGGGATGAAATTAATCAACATACACCAAATTTCTCAATCACACATATCAACAAGAGCGTACGTAACCTCTATAGCTACCTAGAGAAACAATCAATATAATGTTGAACAACAATTTCATTGTTCAACTTGCATTGGAAGGTTTGAAAAAAATACTTCCCTCCAACACATATATACAACAAATATTAAAATTCCTAGCAAACACTTAACATTTATCTTCATCATCTTATTAAATTTCCATCTTTTATTAGACTTTTGAATCTCCTTCGACTTCTTCGTCTCCGTCTTCTCCTCTTTCTTCCAAAAGTGGAACTTTCTCATCACTAGTTGTTGGTAATATCCTACCCTTAATGTTTTTACTTGTTTCATCATCTTTGAGTTGTCCCCATAGTGTAGTGAAATAACCCATTCCACATATAATTGCACTCAACATACTACAAAATATTCATCAATACAATTATGTTACGCAATCAGATCACTTAAAAAATAATAACTCAAGATATAACATGTATACTGATACTGTAAAGACTATTTATTCTTACTTATATATTGTCAGTGTATATAATTTAACGGAAAAAAATCGATAAAATTTATATACTTGCCTTCCATAGTGAAAAGTATCAGCAAAAAGTAAACATCCACAAGCACTAGCTGTTGGAATTCCCACTGGCTTGAAAAATAGAGGAAAAGAAGATCCTTTCAAACGCATGCACCACATTTGAACATTGCTACGTATTAAACTCCCAAAAATTGCCTATTTTTTAAGAACAAAAAAAAATAAAAATTGCATGTTAATAACTTAATATAGTTTGACCATAGTTATAATTGATGAATTGACTATAGAAAATTATAAATTTGTGCACTTTATTAAATTTACCGTTAAAACTATAACAAGAAGCTCCATGTTAAGCTCAAGTTTCCAAGCATTTAGATCTTTTTCCATAACCAAAGCAAATATTGCTGATTGTATAGTTCCAAAAAAAGTATATAGAAACACTAATTTCATCACATGTGGGTACTTTTTAATAGTTCCAACCTGACCCCCAAAAAAAAAAAGCATAAGTAAATAAACTAAGGAAAAAAGACAAAAATATCTCCGAACGATCGTAAATGATATACAGATACCCTCCGTTATACTTTGGGACATTTGTACCCCTGCCATCCAAAACTAGAGCATATACACCCTTTATACTAACGGACATACACGTGTCGTAATCTTATACACCGATCCTATATTTATTGAGCCACGTGTCTGTATTTAGTCGTCTGTTAGAGTGAAGGACATATATGCTCTAGTTTTTGGACGACGGGACACAAATGTCCCAGAAGTATGACGAGAATAATTGCATACCATTTACGATAGTTCGGGATATATTTGGTATGAAAGGGGGTGATTACAAGTTACGATTATAAATACTTTGGTCAACTAGTTTATAGAATATATATAAAGTATATAAGTTATGTATATGGGATGTAATATTTTAGACTTTCAGTCATATTAATAAACTAGTTGGTCGAACAGTATATATTACCTGAATAATATTCCATATACAAAGAGCTAATGAAGCTGAAGCAAACAAGAAGCAACCAAGAACCCAATTCTCATGTGTTGAAGTGAAAACAAGGAGGTGTGGGTTGGCTAGGTGAAGAAAAGTTGGGGTATATTGCTTCACCACTCCACCTTTGTAATAAGTCATTAAAATGCCACCAATTATTGATATCAGGGTTCCAATTATTCTTGCTTGGCTTCCTTGGCTCTTCACATCAATTCTTATTTTTCTAAATAAATAATAATTAAAATTGAATTAGAATAGTGATTGATAATGATAACCAAATATAGATGTTCGTGAAAATAAATATTTATACGATCAGATCACTTAGAAGATACTAGCAAATAGTTTTACTAATCACACTATAACTTTTAATGATATCAGAGCAGATAAAATCCTTAAATCGAATTTCAACGCCATTCATATTAAAAAGATCGTTATACAATCACCGATATTAAAAAAAAAATTCCACATAATTGATTTATGAAAAGAAAATTAAGCCTAAACGTGAAATAGTGACATACTTCAACAGCGACCCATTCAAATATTTAGAAAATATATATGTAACTTTTCATTGGAAGGAATTGTTTGACTGATTTTTACAAGCAAAAGTAGTGGCACGTAGGTAGTAGGTCCATCTCTGTACAAACCAAATATATCAATTTAATCCTAACCTCTAAATATATATATATATATTATTTTTTAATATTAATTTATATAACATAATTTAATTAGATAAAAAAAGTTACAATTTTTTCTTAATATTGTATGAACTTTTAGAAATTATGGTATTGATCAAATTAATTATATTTATATTATGATAATTAAATATATATAACTAAAAATAATATTTTTTTTGAAACGAAAAATAATGTGTTTTTTCTTATGGTGTGTATGGCCCCCATATATGTAGTTGGATCCAAGTGTATTTGACTCTTGGCCACCATTTAATTTACAGATTCATCAACACATAATTCTTGAATCTAATTGATATAAATTTAAACTTAGATGTCCCACTTCTAACATCCTCCACAAGTTCTCTCTCTTTCTACATCACTTTAATTAATTTGTCAATTTTTTTTCATCAAGTTGCAAGAAATTAAAGAACCACTAGAAAAAAAGAAAAAAAATTATATGAGCTAGCAAATCTTTTTCTTTTATGTAAGGCACCATAGCATATAGTTTTCAAGATTCAAGATTCCAATCAATAAAAATCATATAATATAATATAATGAAATAATTAACCTGAGAAATATAGCAAGAATAAAAGTTAAAGCTGGGACCATGTTGGCCATGCCACAGGCTACAATTGGTGAACTGTAACTTAGTCCAGCAAATGCAAGGTTCTGAGCTATTGTAACCCTGCAATCACACCATCATAAAATCAAATATCGTTAAAATCGTCGTATGTGTCTTGATTTATATGACATATTTATATTAACTTTAGTATGTCATGTATATTCTTCATCCATCACCTGATGTGATGTATATTCAGGGGCTAATATTGACGATCCGACTAATTTGGTATCATAATGAACAATAAATCTTAATTTTAACGATCAATTCAACACGATTATTTTAGGATAGGATTAATATAATATTATCCAAGGAAACATTGGACTCCATTTATCATGGATGTCTAAGATTTGTTTAAATTCTATTTTTTAGAGAGAAAAAAAACTTTTTTTCTTCTTAAAACTATGCATCTTTCTATAATGTATTAAACTAAGCTCAGTCTTTGATTTGTGAGTATAAATATGTGTGCGTGGCACGATTTATAGAACCACTAAAATTTCAAATAAAAAGTAAAATAATTATAGAAATCCATTAGTTCAAAAGTACAATTTTTGTCTTTCTATTAGTTCTTATGAAAATATGATTTACCAAGCTTGAAATTTTATTTTTCTTATAATATTTTTCTCTTAATTAAAAGTAAAGAAGTGAGAAAGAGCTGAAGATTTATCCAAAATAACAGATGAATATCTCGATAAAATTTATATACATCTTATATGTGTACATTCTCTCTGAATCTTACTAGAAACAATACTGAATATGATATATCGCATGTAGTAGTGATAAGAGAGAAAGAAGAACTAACCCTACTAAACCAAGGATAAATACACGAATAAGTATTGGGAAAGTAAACAATGAAGCTTGTATCCTGCAACAAATGAAAAAATAATAATAATTAAACATCAAGAACATATTATATATCTTATTCTCTAATAGAAAAACAAGATATTCATCTAATATTCTAATTTTTTGAAGAAGAAAAAGTCTTACTTGTCTCTTCTATGATAGAAATATGAAGAAGGAAGAAGAATTATTGAGCTAAGTGCATTTGTATAAACAACAAAAACATAAGAACTCATCCCTAATCTTGACATGGATGTACTTGCCATTATAGTCAAGAAAATTGTGCACATTTCTATTATCACCATGGCTATGCATGGCAAAATATCTTGTGCTATAGCCATAATAATATTATCTCTTATCAAATAATCCTCTTTTCTTCTTTTGTATTTGTGTATATTATGTGCTTTAGCTAGGCTAATTTAGTGAATATTGTCTCTCATTTATGAAGAAAAGGCAATGAGAGTTTTTGAATATACAAAAACATAACAAGTTAACCTTTCATATAAAGGTCAAGCTACTTTAGAGGGAATGAGCAACTCGAGTAGTGACCCAAACGATGGAAACAACATTTAATAATGAAATATTAATAATAATAATAATAATAATAAGCTGACGAGGGAACTCCCAACCGCTATCCTTTGAATGTGCACACGGTAAACTTCAATCCAGTAATTCAATGTAATACTTTGTATGTTTCAATTTATGTGCCTTTTTGTGGATTTTTCGAGATTTAAACAAGTCTATCTTTGACCTTAAATTTTTCATATATCTTTTAATTATTTGAATTGTTATTTATTGTAACTTATAGTACTTTTTAGGTAGTTTACAAATATATATAAATTTCATTTAAAGAAAATGAAGATTCCACACACAAATTTCTGATCAAACTTAAACGGGTTGATTCTCGAAAAGCAAAAAATATCATGTAAATTGAAACAAAGATAGTAATAATATATCATCCAACCCGTATAGAAAAGGTAAAAATACGCGCTAGATTGGTTTGTGCAATGAGCTAAGACGCAAAAATATGAAAGATCACCTGCTCAACTAATTCGGTCATCTCGATAATATATAAGATATTAATAATAATACTATAGCCTCTTATTCCTAGGTGGATTTTTCTTACACGTATGAAACCATAGTCATTATGTCCAAAATAAGTTAAAAGTTGTTTAGATTAATATATGGACCTACAAGTATGTTTTTGTGGTTCAAATTAATCATGGTCCTACAAGATATTTTTTTGAAAATCCATTAGGTCTCTTCAATTACACCTAACGATTCCAACATAATTCTTTATTCCAAATTACTTTTTTCACCTAGAAAAAAAAAGGATGATTGTCTTAGTAATAATATTTTACTAAAAATATCTTAGATATATTAATTTATAATCCACTTGCCCAAGAAAATTTTTCTCAAAATTTGTTTGATATATTATATAAAATCATAATAAAAAAATAAAATCTTATAAATTAAAACAGAAATAAATAAAACTTAATAAAAATTAGATCGAACCATAAAATTCGTTATTTAAACCATATTAGTTCGACTCATTTCACTCCAAATAACATTTCAAAGGACAGATTAAATCACTCAATTTTCACCCGTACATTTGATAATATATACATAAAAAAAAATTAAGATTGCGTCCTTCTGTCAACAATCTATTTTAAGATGATATCATTAAGGCATAAGAATCCAAGATTAACACATACTAATTGGCTGGTAATGATACTTTATGTAATAAATAAATTAGAAGAATTTAAGACATCAGCAATTCAAGTTATATATTTTATTTGTGTTTAAACTGTAGTACGTAAGCAATAAAATGGGAAGAAATAAAAAGACAAAACTTTCAATTATATTATTAGTAAAAAAAAAAACGTCATTAGACCATGTTTTTATTTTGTTTTGGAAAATAAAATAGGTGAGAGGCTTTTGTCCTCTTTGGATCAACTGCTCTTCTTATACTTATCACAATGTTTGTTTGTCCACAACCTTATTTTAGACGTCTTACATTTTGATCGGGCGGAATTTGATAAGGTTAATAATTCGTAGTTTTAATAGAAAATTATATTATTTTTATATGATTAAATTTTTTTTTTTTTTGTGTATGTTTACATATTCATATTTAAACCTCTTTAATAAAAATTTTGAATTTTTCGTTGATTCTAGCGGTGCATTTAATTAGTTTAGTTGTTACACATGTTTGGATAATTAAAAGATTAATTAATTGCGTCACATATATTAATAAATACTAATGGATATTTTTAATGTCCATTTTCAAAGCTTACTAAAAGTTGTTGGATTAAAATAACTAAAAAAATATTTGTTATATGATATGATATTATCCGCTTAAAATCAAATTTGTGATTTTCTCCAAAAAGCCCCGTATCATTAAGATATGTAACATTTTATTAACAACACGTAATTTTAGCCGGCATGATTTAATTTTATCAAAATATATTCTAAAATGAAAGCATCGAAAAATTGTGAGATGCCTATATATGACTTTAGCTTATAATTAAATAACCTGATTATCTCTAGTTATTAACAATTGCTATTTCTAAATTAGCTTAGCACTCTTTGATTATTAATTAAAATTAAAAATAAGTTCAACAAATATAAGAAATCCTTTACGTTAAAAGGCATCATTACTATTAATGCAACCTTTCTTGTATTCGTAAAGGCATTTTGGGCACCTATAGTCAATTAGAGTGTGTAATGTATAATTAATAAAATATAATTTAGTATATAGTATTTTATTTCATTTTAATTAAGTAGGAAGCTGTCAGTGTAATAAAATGGTGTGAAGGTTGAATACAATTGGTCAATTGGATTAACCAATTGATTAAAGACTAATTTCAGTTTTACAAAATTTTATACTTATTAATTTTTCCTTTTACTTACACCTCTTTCCTTTTTCTTTTTTTTTTCGGTTTTGGGGCGGAAAACATGATTGAGATAGTTTGAGCGTGAGTAGGTAGAGGAGGTGAGTTGAAGCCTTAGTGAGGAGGTTCGAGAGGATGGTTGTAAAGGGCGGCACACAGAGGGGTAGATATAGATCGAAAAAGTATTTTGGGGAGGTGATTAGACACGAAATGTCACAACTTCATATTACCAAAGACATTACTCTAGATAGGAAAGATTGGAGGCCGCGTATTAGGCTAGAAGGATTGTAATCGTAGTGCTAATCATACCTTGTACTTCTTGTGATTTATTCTATTCTCGATTATCACACTATTTTGATATTTATTAGTATTCCTTTCTTGTAAACTTTGCACCGTGTTTCTTATTAATGACTATGTTTTCTTCATTATTCCTCTTACTCTACTTGATACATATACTTGAGCCAAGAGTCTTTCAAAAATAACCGCTCTATCTTCATGAGATAAGGTTTGCATACACTTTATTCTCTTCAGATCCTACTTAGTGAAATTTCACCAAACATGTTATCGTCGTAGAATATATACTAAGTAAATTTCATAACACAAATACAAAAATTTGACATTACTTTTGTTATTGAATATTTTTCTATTTATTGGGAAAAAATTATTACTCTTTGGACGATTTGCTCTAATATTTCCCACAAAGACCAAGCCTCTATAGCTGGACCACATTTAAATGGTATAAACGTGCCTAAGCTAAATATAAAATAGGGCCAGTTATACATTTGACCAATCAACAGAAAATAATTACATTCACTAGCTAAATATATGATACATTATCTTGTACTAAAATATATGTATATTATACATAAATATTCAATATATATATACACATACAAATCATGTTTGAAAATCTTTGCAAAGCATAGTATCACAAAGCTGACCAGAATAATAATAATATATATATATATATATATATATATATATATATATACACACACTGATAAAATGAGTGACAAAACCAAGTCATAAGTTTATCTGCTCTGCATTTGCAACAATACTGAGCAGGTGTCTGAATGTTTCAACAATTTTATACACACTTCATTTGGTTGTGGCTTCCATGTCTACAACTTCCACAATATGCATTGTCAACTTGCTATGACTTCTTCCATTCTGCAGGCAGGCAAGAGCTAATAGTCAGTCCCACCGGCATCAAACACAAAAAAAAGAAAAACAAAGTCTACGCATTGGACATGCCTCAGATAGTCCACCGAGTACCTGGTACCTCCAACCAACGCAGTTATGCAAATAGATATTAAGCAAAAACGGAAAAGTTTAAATGACACGTTATGTGATGTTGATAGAAAGAAAATGACGCGAGGATAAGTCATGATTGACATGAAAAGGGAGGATACAACCATATAAAGTGCCTCCTCCAGCACAGAGGCGTCAAGCATTTCACATTGAGTTATCTAATTTACGTTTTATGTGTAAAGAATGAGATATTTTATATATTTAGTAATGTATGACTTTGAAAAAACAATGCAAAGTCGGGCCAGAGTTAATAGTCACACAGGCATCAACCAAATAAGCATCGTCATGCATAGAGAGTGTTATAGAGAACAAAAGACTTTTGTTGACATTTCAGGAGATAATATTATAAAGAAAATGACATGTGAACAAGTCATGATCATACTTCCATTGACATGAAAAAAGGGTTACCGTCATTTAAAGTGCCTCCTCCTGCAAAGAGGCGTTGAACATTTAAGTGAGTTGTCTAATTTTCTATTTAGAGGCAACAAATAAGCTATCTTATATTCAGACATGTTTGACTTTCTAACAATCGATGCTTCTTTGAGTGATGTCAAAAGACAAGCTCTATAAATTCTATGAAAGAAACCTCTTGTGAGTTCAATTCAGATTATTAAAAGATAAAGTCAAGGACAACTGCATTTTGAAAGATCAACTACATGTTACGTCAGTATGTAGATTCAGTTCATAATCGAAAATACTCAAATGTATATATCGCAAACAATGCCACCTTAATAAATGCATTCTTTGTCTCCAGAGATAAAGAATTTGTGGTATCTATCATTCATTTATTTTCAGAAAGAACGTGCTTCTATTTATCTTCTTCATCGCAAGTAATGTAAATCATTATTCTTATAATTAGCTCAATTGTAAGTTTCATCAAGATATATATATAAGAATAATTCTTTACATTACACTTAATCATAAGTTTCATCAAGATAAAAGATTTATGAGCTGCATATTCTTTTTGATTACTAATAGTCGTCCGCTTAAAACTGTTTTAGTTTTGTTCAAAAATATATCATTCAGCTCTTAAGTAATTTGTGATCCATTTGGTAAAAGCACAGCTTTTTCAATTACTTGATGTTCCCCCTTCACTAACAGAACATATCCTTGAAATAAAAGAAGATAAGGACATGCCACACATTGATTAAGAACAAAGGTTTGAAACGATCAATTGTGCTAGGAAAAAAAATCAAGGGTTTAATTAAAAAAGTACAATGTTTTCAATGAAATCATAAAGTAATTCCTCGGGATTGGTCGGCACATTGGACACCACAGGTCATCTATACCAAGTCTAATTCAGCACCGTGGGCCAAATGACCTTTTCTATTCAACTCATCTTTTGAAATCTTATCCTTATGACCTGTAGATTGTATAATACTAAAAATGAGCCGCCCACTTACACAATGGATTTGAAGTCAATAGAATCTGTATCTGGAAGTGTTTACGCAGAAAAATTCAACACGGCTTAAAATGACGAGATTCGATTATGGTGGATGTCAGTTCTAAAGGACTGGGTTTAGCTACCGCTTACATGCTACAAGCTGCCAAAACCAAAACAGAGCAGTAACGGATATACTAGGAAAATGCTTCTAACAAAAAATTGGAATTTGTAACTGGACTAGAACTATCTCCAGATTTAGATCATAAATTCTCATTGTTGCTATTACAAACTCTACTGTTTTTGTGTTCTAAACTGAATTCTCAAAGGACTAGATTCTACAGTCGAGTTAGGCAAATATTAAGAGTGATGAAAATTTGGTACAACCCAATTCAACTCCCACCTCCCTTGAGTCGTCAAGGTGCACCTAAACTAACACTATATATTGGTTATTTACTGGAATCTTGGCGAGTACAAGCTAAAAACAGAATACATTCACCAAATATTCCACTGTTTGAGTATTTCTTATAGTTCATGTGGAGTATGCTCTATCAAGTATCAGAGCCTACTCAAAATGTGAAGGTCTGTCTACAGCTTTATACAAAGAAAACAGATGCAAAAGGAGTAATAGGCACAACCCCGTAAACCACACCCTGAACAGCCCAAACTTTATCATTTTCTCCATCTCCTATAGATTGAAAAAATTGCATGGACAAAAGAAACAACAGTCTTGGGCTCGGTATAAGTTATAAAGGCCTTGGAGATTAGGCATACATTTTACCATCTTTCAAAGTGAAGCACACTGTAGTAAGATACTCACTCCAGTAACTTGAGATATGTTAAGAGTGGGTCCGTATCCTACATTGATTGGGGAATGGACTGGTGCTTTGCTTATATGGACTTGGAAAATCATCTCCCTCATACTAACTTTTGGGGTTGAGTTAGGCCTAGGTACAATATCTTTACATGGTATGACAGGTTCATCTCTGTTTGGGTTCCCAGCCCACGCTTCAATTGAACCTAAGAGTGAATGAGGGTGTAAGAATGGGTAGTAATCCCACATTGGTTGGGGAATGGACCGGCGGTTTGTTGGACAATCCTCCCCTCATGAGTTGCTTTTGGGGTTGAGTTACGCTCAAGTGTCATATTTTTACATAGATACAACACATAAGATATGCAGAAATTGTGTTCCCTACTGCCTTAAAAATGTTAGCTGCTAAAACGAAGACATACCTATAATTTATGCTTAAATTTTTGTCTCTGCATCCTTTATTTCCAAAAGTGGGGCCTTTGAATTGATATTTCTTGTGAGCTTGTCTTCATCCACCATGTCTTCTTTTGTTTTTCCCCACATAACAGCGTAAAAGCCAACAACAATTACAATTGACCCAACCAAGCTGTACTCAATAAGGTGATGATTAGGCAAATGCAAACAACAGTACTTGACAACACTTGTGAGAGAGAGAAAAGAGTTCATGATAAACTTTTTTTTTCAATTTGGATTGCTGCCAATTGACAAATTTTTAAGATTGTAAATGAAATATAAACATACCTTCCAAGGTAGAAAATATCTCCTAAGAAGATTATACCCAATGCAGCAGCAATTACAATTCCAAGAGGATGGAACATAGCAACAAAGAGAGGTCCCTTTCTACGAATGCACCAAAACATCACACTAACTTGAAATGCTGAGCCAAATATTCCCTAAGGAAAGCAAAATACATGTCAAATGTTTGAGATATGCTGATCAATGCAACTGATATACCCCTAATGCTGGGCAAATATAAGAAAAAATACATTCATTGTTCTCTATTGACATTTGACAATACTCAAAAGATTATAGTTTTCTTATAATTACTGATAAGCCCAGACTTCTTCTTAGTAAAACAAAGAAATGTGTTTAGTTACGAGTGGGGCATCAAAAATGAAGAGTCCGCGCAACATAGAACGTAAGTACCCTTAGAACAAATGGTCTTAAGCATATCATGATATTTCTATGGCTATGAACATATCATTGAGAATAAAATGAAACGTTTAAAGCTAAAAGAATCTTCAAACATAGAAAGATGTCATGCTTCTTGGAACAAACAAAAAAAGAAGAAAGAAATGTCATATAAAGGAACAGTTACATAGAGACAAAATATATTCCAACCACAGTCAATATTATAGTTCAATGTAGTTTGTCAATTGAAAGGTGTGTTTGTTCAGAAGGCACATTACATCAAGATGTTTTCACAGTACAAGCAATTAGTCAGCAAAAGATTTAGGTCCCCCCTCTTTCACTTTTAAGAAGATTCATGAAGAAAGAAACTTTTCAAAAAGTTAGAAGTATTTATTTACTTATTGATCACTTAGCGAATATCTTCTTCTCCTCCCTTTCCTATCATTACATGCTAACTGAATGTCCAACACATACCTCCTGACCTGAACATTCTTAGAACAGCCACTAAAATCAGTCCATATCAGCCTCATTATGGACCAGCTTATCCCTCTCTATCTTTGTTTTGTTTCTAACTCTTAAGAGATTCATGCTTTAGAACAAAATCCGTGCTCTAGTGTAGTAACTAATCTGATCCCACCTTTGCATAACACTCTTAACTGAGATTAAGTAAGAGCAGAAACATATAAAAGTACCGTACCTTAGTTTGCAATTGATAAAGTCTAGGTCTAATAGGACCAAATTGAGCTAAGTTCAGATCAGGGGATTGGGTGGAGGAAAAAGTACAATTAGCTAGAATTTACTTCTGATACCAAGCAGGTGGAGACCTAGAATCAGGTTAAGTAATTCCGTACAGAGCCTTACAAATGCTTCGTCTACGTATATCTTAGCATGGTCACAAACTCACTATATGAGCAAACAGAACGTAAATGCACGCAGTTTACCTACTTACTGAGTATAGAACAGCGAACAATCTTGTACCAGGTTGTAGCAACCAAGCATTTGAGTTATTGTCCATAAACAGAGAGACAGTTACTGATAGAATGGATGCAAAGAAGCAGTAAAAGAAGACCACAATCAGCTCAACTGGATATTTCTTAAGGACGGAAGCCTGTAAAAGAAAAATATATCAGTTGTAGTGCTGATTCTCAACTAATAAAAAGATTCACTTTCAAGGAGTTATTCTCACACCTGTACAATTAAATATAACGAAGACACTACACAATCCACTACAAGATATAGTCCTCCAATTATCCAGTCAGTTTCCTGGAAATGAAGATAATTTTGAGGCTTCGAGGAGGAAGTCAACAAAATTTGTGGTCCCTTGTAAAGAGTGGCGGTGAATGCGCCGGCAATTGAGACGATGGTTCCAATGGATTTAATCAGGGTACTTGTACTTCGACAATCTAATTTCTCCATCCTAAAATAAAGCAAAACAAAAGTGTACATGTGTTACTTTTCCAGTCTCTTGTGATCAAAGAAACCATCTTTATATTCTTTCTTAACCTTCCATGGTTCCTGAGTTTCCCGAGAATCTCCCCATTACATTTTTTTTGTTCATGCATGCTCTATAATTGGATAGAAATGAAGAATTCAATTGAATTTGAAAACAAATATACTAGCGATTGAAACCAAAGAAACAATCACACTACTAACTGCAACATTTGTGACATCGAAACATAACTACACCAAGTAGAAAAAACATATTACGACAACTCCAGTTCAGAGGAAATCTGTTTAACGATATGCTTGAAATCGAATAAACTCGCTTACTCAATACTTTTTATGTTCCAATTTATATGACATTATTCTCTCTTTAGTCTATTCCAAATAGAATGACATATTTTTATATTTGAAAACTATTTAACTTAGACTTCTCACTTTATCCTAAATGATTAACTAGCTATGAAATGTCACATTATGTTTACGAGTATTCATAAACTCCATTCTACCCTAAAATCAACAACAGCAAAAGTGAGAAGAGGGGCAAAAGAAACCTGAAAATGACGGCAAGTATGAAAGTAAAACCTGGGATGAGGTTGAGCATTGCTGAGGCAAACGAAGCAGAAGTATAATTAATCCCAGTATATCCAGTTAGCTGAGCTGAACAACTACAAAAACACGAAAAACTGCTGATTCAATAAACAGCAAAAAAAATCACAAATAATCCAATTGAAAGATGAAAAAATCACATACCCAAGAACACCCAGCAAGAAAAACTCAGAAATGAGTGAGAAATTGAGTGGCGGACGAGTTGATCTACACAATCAATCAAATCAATTAAAGATGGTATCTTTTTTGTGGGTTTTTCGAATTGAAGCGAAAAAGGTACCTGTAGAAGAAGAAAGAAGGGAGGAGAATAAGTGCTGCAAGAGTGTTGGAGTAGAAGACGAAGGTGAAATTGGTCATTCCGGCGGACATGGCTTTTTTGCCAACTATCATTAAACCAACTTGTGCGAATTGGGTTGACGCCATTCCTATATATGGCAAAGCTTCCTTCATCTTCACCTTCATCTCCATCGCCGCCATTTTTGAGTGTCTTGTTTCTGAACTTGAACTTCACCAGTGGAAAAAATTAGTTGGTTGTTAGGATTCTGAGGCCCCAAAATGATTGCTATCTCTTTTTATTTTTATCTTTTTCTTTCCTAATGTTAGTCCCATCTTTCGTTAATAACAGATATTAGATAACCATGTCTATCACCATTAAGATAGATGAAAAGAATCGTTAGTGACTATTGACTACTATATCTATAATCTCATGATTCATAACGAACTTTATTAACCGCTAGTTCACACCTTTCGATTATGATATCTCCTTGCTTCTGCTATTTTCCTTCGTTCATTAGTAGTATGGTTTGAAACTCGAGAGATAATGGTCGATTTCTTTACTCTTTTAAACTTGAACATGAGGTTTTTCTTTGCCACAAGATTTGAAGTTGTGACTTCGCTAATCCACACATCACGTATTGTGTTTTTTATCATCAGACCTAAGCCTCGGATTAATTTATAGTGTAATTTTGAAAGTATGAACATGATTAAACTAAAATCTATTTGCTACATTTGAGGTATGAAATCTTTTGAAGAAAAATGAAAGCTTTTATCCTTTAAATGAATTGATCTTTAATTTTTATCTTTCAAATAGATTACTCTATAATTTTTGCCCTTTACGAATAAAATGGGTACTTAGTGGGACATAAGTTCTTTACAAACTAAGTTATGCTCGAACATCACCTATATATCATAACATGAAAATATAAACTTATGTTACACGGAAAATTATTGATTAAAACAAGGTAGGAACAAAATGAATATTCAAGAGATACAATGTAGTTGTTCATAAACATGTCAACCCAAAAGAACTTTCACTAAGCCCACTAGCAAAGTGTTAGCCCTTTAAAAGATCATCTCATATGTTAAACCTCAGGATCATCATCATTTTTGTCTTGTAAAAATGGAATCTTGTTGTTGTTTGATCTCAAGTTCTTCTCTTTCTTTGTCCATTCTTTACTTTGTCCCCACATTACTGAATAAAATCCAATCACAATGATGATTGATCCCACCAAACTACAAAACAAATAAAAAAAATATTCTGAATCCCAATCTCTTAACTTATATACAGTAGAGACTCGTAAAATATAAAAAAACAAATATAAATAGAAAGTAAATGAACCTTAAACATGTATGATTTACCTTCCCACATGAATAATTTCACCCATAAATATGCTAGCAGCCATAGCAATAACAATGCCTAATGGATGAAACATAACAACAAAGAGAGGTCCTTTTCTCCTCACACACCATGAACCTATACAAACTTGGAATACATTTCCAAATAAACCCTGCATTATTTCAAAGTATAACGCGTCATAAAAACCTTCAAATATCGAACTTATCAAGTTTAAATCATGAATCCGTCTTTCAGATATATTAAACTTATACGTATCGACTTAGTTACCGAGTATACGACGGCCATTAATCTGCTGTGAGGGCTTAAACTCCAAGAATTCAAATCTCTTTCAACAATCAAAGAGAAAACAGCACATAATATTGTAACACAGCAGCTATAAAACAACATTAAAATCAACTCTGCTGGATATTTCTTAAGGACAAATGCCTGCAAACACATGAAACAGAGGAAAAACAGATCATGATTGATGAAAAATAGTTTCCAATTTACGTGATACGGTTGGAATTTCGAGAGTCAATCAAGTTTCTTTCACTAAAATAATTTAAGTTGTTGATTTTGTGATTTATGATACCTAAAGCTTATGTCTGAATTAACGGACAAAGTTTAAACGTTTGAATATCGAAATTCTAACCGTGTCACGTAAAATGAGACAGAGAGACAGTAATTTGTTGACAATTGTAATTACCTGTGAAATGATAAATAGAGAAGCAATTATAGAGCAAATCATAGTGAGTAAACCTCCAATGGCCCAAGCAGAAGGGGTTGTTAATATTGTATTTAAAGGATTAATTCCAAAAACTTGAGGGCCTTTATATAAAGTTGCAACAAATGCACCTATTATTGCTACCAAAGTTCCAATAGTTTTAGCCATTGTGCTCAAACTTTTGTATTCAAAAGTTTCCATCCTGATTTTAAAGAAAAATAAAAAATTAGTGAAGACAAAAGTTGAATATATATTTAGATACAATTTTGACACCTCCTTTCCTTTTTAGTTGTCATATTTTTTCTTTTCGAAATTTAATTTAGCTAACTTTTCAAGCTAAATTCGAAAACATTAAATTTTCAATAACTATATGAAAAGAACTATCAGTTATATTTTTTTAAATTATCTATCAGTATGATGAAAAAGATGCATTTTAAATTGAGTATAACGCATAAAAATGTCCTTTTTAACTTAGCATCGGCATGCATCTATGCTCTCCAACTTTGAATGTGCACAAACGAACACTTAAACTATCCAAAAGTTAAACAAGAACACATATGCGTCCTACGTGACATATCACAAGTAGGAGGAACAATTGCTACATAGAATGCCACATAGGACACGTGTATTCACTTGTTCAACTTTTGCATAGTTTAACAGTTATTTGTGCAACTCAAAGTTGGAGGGTATATATGCCAGTTGAGGCAAGTTAAAGCCTAAAGGGCATATTTATGTACTATACATATCTTCTGATTCTATTAAAAAAAATACTGACAAGTAAAAAAGAAGGAAAGGAATAATATATGTTCAAAAGAAATTAAAGGTGATTTAATATTAAACCTGAGAATGACAGCAAGAATGAAAGTGAATCCTGGACATAATTGCAGTATTGCTGTGGAAAGTAATGGAGAGGAATATTGAAGTCCAAGTAATCCAAGCACTTGCATCAAAAAACTATATAATTGCACTGTTATTAGTCATTTTTTTCTCTAAAATTGATTGCTAAATTGAGCCACGAATTTACATTTACATACCCCAATATGCCAAGCAAGAAAAATCCATAGAGAAAAGTAGGCCAAAGAGGTGGAATAGCTGACCTGCATTTCAGAAAAAAAAAGTATATATACATAAAATATCTAGTTTTACGGTGAGACCAAGAACTCACATGCCTCGTATTTTGCATATGAATTCACTCATATGCTCAAATGGTAAGCATGCTTCACATCCAATTCTAAGAATACGGATTCGAATCATCAAAGAAAGCAGAGTTTATATCACAAAAAATCACTCAACTATAAAAATTTATCTCACAAAGTCATAAACTTTATTTTGTATCAATAAAATCACTTAATTTTATGATTTTTATTTTCTATATGTATGAGTTTCAGTCATACGCAATAGAGACACATTGAAATTGGCTAAAATTTCATAATTTAGTATGTATAAGTTACAGTCTTACACCATATATAGAGACACATTAAAATTGGCTAAAATTTCATATTATTTTGGTCAAGAAAATAATAATTTTATTTTTCAAATTTCAACAATCAAATCCACTCCAGATAAGCTAGTATTTGAACATAAATTTCATATATCAAAAAGAGCACACTTCAATTCATAATTTTTTCAAAAATCAACAAAACTATTTAAAATCATTTTGATTTTTTAAAAAAAATTTAAGTTCAAACCTGAGATAATACGTTAAAAGCAAAAATCAGGTCTTTTCATTATCAACATATAGTTACAAATCAAATCAACTATGATCATTGTTTCTTCCGTCACTCAAATCAAATCAAATCAAATCAAATCATGAATCGACTTACGTACCTATGGAGGAAGAATGAAATTGGAATAAGAAGTAGGGTTGAAAAAGCACTTGAATAGAAAGTGTAAGTGAAAGTAGTCATCCCAGTTGACATAGCCCCTTTAGCTACCACAGCTAATCCAACTTGTGCTAATTGCTGAACAATCATAGCTATAAATGGAACCACTCCACTCATTTCCATCTCTTTTGAATCGAAATTTCTTTTAATCAATTAAAATAAATTTATGAATTTGAAACTTTTTCGATTTTCATATCAAAGATATATTTACAAAGTTGTTCTAAAAACCAATGGACATGTTTGAATTTTTCTGAACGTGAATCTAAATTAATGAGATTCCTCGAAGTAATCAAATTGTATTAAAAGGAACATATATCGATTCATAACAATATTTTAATTGTCTATTTTTAGAACACTAATATATTCTTGATTTGTCTTTTTGTCAGTATTTATTGAAATTAACAATGGATCTACAATATATTTTAAATTTTATTATGATTAGTTTCTTTATTTTACTTATTTCTAACGTACCAGCATGGGTGGTATTCCTTTATTTTAATTTATACTGAATGAACATAGTGGGTGGGTGGTGTTTATCACTTGCACTAATATATTCATTTAAGAAAAAGCTATTGTATTTTTTTTTTTAAATGTGGTTTGTTATATGGATATAAAAATTATTGAGTTTTTAAATTATATAGACATCCTATTGAAACAATAATTGGTTAAATAATATTTTACAATCTACAAAACATAGTTAGGTAGTGTTATTAGAAGTATGTCCAGAGGTCATATTATGCTCAGTTATTTCTCAAGGTTATGATATACTATTTTGTTTCATTTTAGTTTGTCATGTTTTTTTACACGTTTTCCCGAGAAAATTAGTAACTTGGTTAAATGATTTTTATATATTTATTTTTATCGATATAATACATGAGTATAAATTTAAAACACTATCTTTACAACTAACATACAATTATTTCTTTCCTCGAAATGAATTGATTCAGTATTTGTGTTGTTTAATGAAAGATAATAAATATCACATAAAATTAATTGAGGCGCACACGAGCTGACTCAAACACCGTATTTATGCCTCATTTTGCAGCAGAGGGACATTATTTTCAGCAAGTGTTTCTAAGTTGTTCCCCTCATAGTATTTTTCTTGAGTTTTTCCCCACATCACAGCATAAAACCCAATCACTGTGGTCACTGATCCCACCAAACTGCAAACAAATGTCTATATTAGTACACATATCATATCTTAAATGTTTATTTTACCCCTAGATTCATTTCATTTTACGTAACATATCGATAATTTTTTATTGAATATAGAAACTTTTAAAATGATTAGAATATTAATATTAAAACATGCCGTGAAGTTTAACGTATTGAAAACACTCCTGAATGAACTTGGTGTGGTTCATACCGAACTATTAACAGCCTTTAAAAAATCTCTCTACTTGACTAATTGAATATAAAAACACTCTCGATTTGCCTTGAGAAATGATCTCAAACTCTTATAGGAACGTGAGACTTCAAATAAAACGCCGAGAGAAATGTTGAAAACACCTTTAAACTTGTCAAGAATTTAGAGGCATGTTTTACCAATATGACAAGATAAGAAGTTTATTTATTTAAGTTCAATTAGTAAAGTGAAGGAATGTTTTTCAGACAGACAATATTTCAAAGATGAAAACTAATAATTCACACCAAATTTAGAGGTATTTTAAATACTTATCTCAAATTTATAATAGTTAATAATACATACCTTCCTAAGTAGAAAGCATCTCTAAAGCAAAAGGTACCAATGAGGATAGCAAAAACAATGGCAAAGGGCTTAAACATTGAAACAAAGAGAGGATCTGTCTTCTTGAGGCACCATGTTGTCATACAACTCCTAAATGCTATACCAATTATACCCTGAATGAACAAATTCTAATGTAAGTTAATTGTCTTAAATAAAGTATAATTATAATAACATATATCAAATAACAACTTAAAATATTTTGACAATTTTTCTCATAAATCAATACATGTACTTCAAATCAACCCAATCTATTAGATGAATTTGACTTAATATAAGTGAGTCATTAACACATCCAATCATAAAATAACATAGACTAGTCATATTTTCGTGAACTAATTTAACTTTTTTATAGATTCGAGTCAAAAAGAAAATGAATGTGTGTTTAGTTGTTAGTATTACCGAGTAGAGAATAGCAATGAGACGAATGTCTAGATATATGATCCAAGCATTTGTATTTCTCTCCACCACTAGGGATATTAATGTAGATATGATGGTCACAAAGAAGCAATACAAACACACTATCACCATCTCTTCTTGGTATATCTTAAGAATTGAAGCCTAAAAAACAAAAAATTAAAAAAAAAAATATCATAGTTAATTAATCACACACGGCCAAAAGTCATTTTCTGATGTTTCGTTGATAAAATATGCATTTTTAAAAGTCATCAAAAGTCATTTCCTAGTGTTTCGTTGACAAAAATACATTTTTAAAAGTAAAAAATTATTTTCGTCGTACCAAACAGACAGACCTGAATAATGTACCATAGTGAAGTGGACATAGACTCACAAGCAAGTATAACTCCTCCAAGGATCCAATTTTGTTGAGATGAGAAAGTAGAAGTTAAGTGTTGGTTAATGATTGGAGGGCCCTTATAAAATGTCAAAACAAATGCACCTCCAATTGAAACAAATGTCCCAAAGGCTTTGGCATAGCTACTCCAACTTTTCCAATTGATCACTTCCATCCTATATGAAAGTGGCAATAAATCAACATATCTAATTCACTTACTCCATAGAATAATTACAGTGGAACTTACTATAGTTCAATAATTTATTAAAAGTACATGTTGTTAGAAAAATAATAAGAAATACAATTAAAGAAGAATATGGTTTTGAGGCGTGAAGAATCACTTTTTTTAAAGAGATATTGTATAGGGAAAAACACAAGCAATTTCCTTCGGGTTATATAAAACCCTGATATATATACCTTTAGATTTTTCTTAGGCTACTTTTAGAAAATTCTTATTTATAGAACTTAAGAAATGACTTTTCATAATAATCGCGTTTTTTTCCTCAAACATATGTGTGTTTAAACTTGACAAATTAAGCCAAGAGGGAGAAATACCTGAAAGTAATGGCAAGGATGAAAGTAAAACCTGGAATAAGATTGAGCATTGCTGTGGCAAGTGTTGGAGAGCTATAACTTATACCAACATAATCACATATTTGCCCAAAACACCTATTGTTCAACACATCAAACAACCATTCTTCCTTTTAAGAAATTAATTACTACTCTCGTTATTTCAGTATATGTGATGTAGTTTGACTTGACACTGACATAGATAGTTGTATGATTATATTATTTTATTAAGAATAAAATAAACATATTAAAATTAAACAATTTACTGAATATAGAAAATGAGTCATAAATTTGCACAAAAAATACTAATTTTAGTCTTAAAATAGAACAACTTTTTTAACTTAAATAGAACTTATATGATAAGTCATTAAAAAACATTTGATCTACTTAATAGTATTCCTCCCTTTTTTTTTTGGTTATGTATAGTTTTGTAATTTATAATATTTTTTTGTATAGTTTTTGAATATCTGAAATTTTATTTTAAATTTTTTTATTAATGTAATTTAATTTACTTTTCAAAATTAATTAAAATTAACTCTCGAAAAAAAGAAATATAAAAACTAAAAAAGGACGGAGGGAATAATACCAATTACCCATTTAAAGCGAGCATCAAGATTCTCCAAATAGCAGAGAAGGTCAATGGATGACTCCTTGATCTACAAATTAAAAAAAAAAAGAAATAAAAAGGAAAATTAGTCATGGTAAAAGGCTTAGTCCGATCACGTTAAATTCTTGTGTTATTTTTCTTCTTATATATGTTTTGTAAGTGATTATATGTTAATTAATCCACAATCTTTACTCAACAACTTTGATATATTTTTTTATAAGTCCAAAACAATAATGATGTTCCAACAACAATATAGAGCTACAATTTGACTTGAGCAACTATGATCCATGTATTTATATTAAAAAATCACTTAACCTATACTATATATAATTGATCAAGAACTTAATAAGCTATTTTTTAAAAATTTATAATCCTGACTCTGCCTTTACTCCGATCAATAGATGAAGAATTGAAGAATAATGAAGATGAAAGAGAATTAAGAACCTTGTTATAAAGATGAAGATGGAAGGAGGAAAAAGTATGAGAGTAGCAACAGCATTTGAGTAGACAACAATGATGAAGCTACTAAGTCCTTTAGACATGGCTATTTTGCTAATTATCATACTTGTAACTATGGCTATTATTGTAATAACCATTCCTACACTAGGCATCAACATCTGCTTCCATGATGATCCTTTCATTTTTCTTAATTTTGTTGGAGATGATTTAGCAAGATTTTTCCCCACCCTTTTTTGCCTTTTTGTGTATTTTTTATAATCAAGATATTGTTTTAATTAATTATTTTAGCCCCACATTGATAGAACCTTTTTATTTATTTATTGTCAAGTTGAAGTTTGACTATTGGTATTTGCAAATATAGTTTTTTTTTTTTTTGAGAAGTAACTTACTAATGTTATTCACAAAAAATAAAATTATCAAGTGCAATTTATATTAGAAACAACTACTTATATCTTTGTTTTTCCACTTTAAATACTATTCTCTTCGTCCAATAATAGTTGTCCAGTATATTGTTTTGATATGTCTAACAATACTCGTTCACTTTATGAAATCAATGAATAATTTTGCATTTAGTACCTTATTTACCCGTATCATTAGTTATAGTCATTTTTCATTCATATTTTTCAAGACATTGTATTTATTATATTTGAAGAGTGATAAGATAAAATTATCATTTTATTTATAATTTTTAAAAAATGTGTGCAAAATTAATAATTTACTAGTATTATTGAACAGAGGAAGTATTTCTATTCATTTTAATCAAATATTATTCAAGGAGTTAATTAGATAAGAGTTCATAAAACTATATAATAGTGGGAAAAAAATAAAAGAAAATTATTGGTGAGACAGGTGAGTATTTTATATATTCATTTCACTAGAAAATAAAGTAATATGATTAAAATAAGATTGTTGACACAGTTTGGTTTAAGGCTTTAATCATTGATGAGGAAGAAAATTATTGAACTAAACATGCTTAATTAAAGACGAAAGCAATTTGCTAAACCATCAAGGCCTATCTTCTGTGAAGTTATATCGTTATATTTAGAACTCAAAATTGATATTAAACATAATTCTTTTTTATGTCAAAAATAATTTTTTTAATGTTATATTTTTATTAGTTTATGTGTCAAAAATGATTTTCTTTTTCTAATTTGATATTATCACATATACTCATATAATATCTCATTTCATTGTAACTGTAAATAATAATAACATATCGAATATCTGTAATCATTCAAATAAAATTGAAGGGAATGATATGTACGCATTCGCTTACCAGTTACACTAATCTCTTAGAAATAAAAATAAATACGATTTAAATATAAAAAAAACACTCATGCATTATTATCACTTTGCCTATGTAGTAGAGATACTCTTGTAGAATCCTTGGTTATGTCTTCAACACACATTTCCTCTTTAGATTTTCCCCACATCACACTATAGAACCCCAAAGCTATGATCATTCCACCAATTATACTGCAAAAAAAAAAAATTAAAAATAATCATAGAGAAATTAGCCATTTTATAATTAATTAAAGATTAAAAGAAGGAATGGAGTAATTAATTTAATTACTAACTTTCCAACATGAAGAACATCACCAAGAAAAATGACCCCCATTATGACTGCAACTATCATTCCAAGTGGCTTTATCATTACAACAAAAACAGGTCCTTTCTTCTTCAATGCCCAAATAAAAACTAAACTTCTAAGAACAATCATCAAAATTGCCTGCAATTAAAAAAAAGGTAAAAAACTTACATAAATCTCACTAGTTTAGGAGGTGATTACTTACACACACCTTAGCTTGTAATATTACGTATCATATCAGATTTTGGTGTATTCAAATACGTTGAGATATGTCTCGTTACATGCATTTTGAGATACATGAAATCAAAATTATGTGTAATACAATAATATATGATAATGAAGTATGTCTAGTTATAATTTTTTCAAAAAAATATGATTAGTGGCTAACTGTGTCAACTTTCACCTCGCTGGCAAGAGTTTGATTGCTTATCATATAGTTATTTCCTTTTCTCCAACCCTGATATTCTTGTAACACTCGATATTTCATATATCTATGTTAATCTAACTATATTAATAAATATCAAACGCGAATAAATTAAATTATTTTGTTGTATACTTACAGCATAACAAACAGTAATCAACTCTAAATCTGGTTTAAGTCTCCAAGAACTCAAATTTTGTTCAGCAATTAATCCAACCACACCTGAAATAATTGTTACTAATCCACAAGTAACTGTGGTCACCACAAATTCTTCTGGATAATCATTTATAGTCCATGCCTGATCATACAATAAAACAATATAATTTCAGCGCGAATATTTTTATTAGCTTAATTATATTTTCAACGAATACTATATATATATATATATATACCTGGACTATGTACAAGATTGCAAGTAGCAAATTAGCAGTAGCAAGGAGAAATCCTCCAAGGATCCAATTTGATTTTGTACTGATTTGAAGTTGATGAAAATTATTAAGGGGTGTAATTGATTGATTTGAAAAAATTGGAGGGCCTATATAAAAAGTCATAAGCAATGCCCCAATTATTAATATTATTGTCCCAATAAACTTTGCCAGGCTGCTTTTCAACTTTAATCCCAACTTTTCCATCCTGTTAAAAAAATCAAAGCAATATATCATCATAGAAGAATATAGCATATATATACAAAAAGAAAAAGGTTAGAGAATTTTCCATTTTAGTTACTTGCATTGACAAATATATTGTTAGTTTGTAACAAACAGGAAAATAACGTGATTTTAGGTAATTTATTGAAATTTTATTAATATATGAGTTGATTATTTAGATACTCGCTAATTTGAAATATTATGAATTTTCTTATCAGATTTTGATGTGTTTAAATTTGCATGTATCTAAGATATATAGATAAATCTCGCTCATCTCCCTTGCCTTCATCCCATCTCGCTCGGTACTCTCTTGTCCTACTCACATATTTGGTATCTCAAATACATGTGTATATGGTGTGATTCACATGTATTTGAGATACATAAACAAATCTCACTCATCTTCCTCCCATCTCGCTTGTCACTCTCCTATTCTACTCACATATTTCGTAATCCAAATACGTGTGAATCACACTAAATACATGTGTATCTAGTGCATGTGATTCACATGTATCTGAATTACGTAGACAAATCTTATTCACTTTCCTCTTATTTTCGTTTGCTTCTCTCTCTGTTTCAATATATATGATAATAAAAAATATGTATATAAATGTATTTGACTTGAAATTTGATACATCGAAAAGAATCAAACTAATAATAAATAAGATTATGCTAATAATATGTATAACTTACCCTGCAATTACAGCAATTAGGAAAGTAAAAGCTGGAATAACATCTGTCATTGCTGAGGCCAGAATTGGATTACTATACCCTATCCCAAAGTACCACAATATTTGGACTGAGCAGCTAAAAAAAAAATTAAATCCATAATTATAAAGTGTAATAACCAACAATAACATGAAAAAAAATAATTAAAAAATTAATAATTCCATGATCAAGTACCTGAGAAAAGCAATAAGAATCATCCTAGAGAATATAGAAAAATTGAGTTTTCTGCAAGGCCTCATTCTGTTGTACAAAAATGTTATTAAAATTACAAACCAAAATAAATTCATAGTCGAAGTCAGGATTCAAATCTTATAACGAGTTTTGAATTCTAATCTTTTCTGTAATACAAATCAATGAACTTTTAATAGAAGTACAAAATTTAAATCGAAACTACTGAATTCGATTGATCTAATAATAAATAATGAATACTCTAGGTAACTTCATCCTTGATTATAATAAAATTATACCTAACTAGTATTTTACTATAGATTTTGAAAATTTATTGTTTGACTATGAAGTTTGATCAATTTTTAATTCTGACCATCAAATCTTTTAACAAAACTTCAAATCAAATGTTATCCAAGTAAAACTTTGATTTTTTAAATTTCAAATTTCAACTTTAAAATCTATCACAGTTAAATCAAATCATAATAGATTGTGGAGAAACTAATTACCTATGATATATGAAAGTAGAAGGTACAAGGAAGAACAAAGCCAATGCATTGGCATAGAAAATGAAGACAAAATTGCTCATTCCTCTAGTAGTAGCAGCTTTATTGAGTGTGTTTAAACCAACTTCTATGCATTCTATTATAACCAAAATTGTTATTATCACCACATTTGAGCTCCACATTTTTTCCTTGAACTAAAAAAGAATTGTACAAAATAATTAATTACTTGGAAAGACCCCCAATATTTATGTATATATAGCTTTTAAGAGAATCATATTGTGTGAATCTAACCTCCCACCTACCCCACAATACAGGGGCAATTTTGTCCAAACTTTGTATTTACATTGTAACGTATCATATATTCAATGTAATCTCACAAATCATATTTAGTGTAGGAAAATACTATCTTTATGAATAGAAAAATCGATACTATATATTCTTGCACGTCTGAAGAATTTTTTTTTTGTATATACATGAAAAAAATATCAGAATATTTAATCATAACAAAACTGATTGAAATATTAAACCAATTTAGGAGTATTTATTAATTTCAAATTCTAGATGGTCTTGATTGATAATATTGGTGCTCTATCACTCAATCGAACATACTTGTGGACTATTGAGTTATTTTTTTTAAAAAAATAAAATATGCACATTGCCTATGTCATTTTATTTGATGATATTTAATTAGATGATATGGAGTTGGCCAAAGAAAAGAGTTTTAAAAAAATTAACACATTTTAAAAGTGACCAGTAAAGTTATCATATTAAAAATACTTTTACGATTATAAGAACATTTTATTAAAATAAAACCAAAAATATAAAGTTAAAAGAGGTTTTTATATAGTACTCCATATGTATTTGAGTGGTATCAAATGATACGGAAAATTATATTGTGTATATATACATAGTTAGGTCAAAATATTCTTTTATGCATATATATTAGTGAAAATTCTGACTTCATCATTGACCCTATGATCATAACTTTATTGTTGTTCTTTCTAAAAAATAATTGAGAATACAAAAAAAATCAAAATAGGAGATTATTACAAGATGAGAAACTGAATCTTTATCAACAAAATCAAAATTCAAATACTTAATCAATTAAGTTACTAAAATTCTCCGTGTATATGTAAGTGCATATGATACCATATCCCACTAAATAAGTACCTAGATAAAATTCGATATCATTGTTTGCCTTTTGCCCTTTCAAAAATTGTTTAAAGAATCCTCATTATTTTTATTAAAAATAATAATAATAATTTAAGCCCTTCCTAATATCACGCACTAAACGGGAATGTCACAGTTTTTTGGTTTATTCTAATTAAAAAAACTTTAGTTGGCTAAATTATTCTTTTATGGTATTTTGAAATGTATTGCATGTGTGAGAATATCACTAAAATAAAATATTGGCTTGTTCAGTCAAATTAAGCTATCGGATATCAATTATAATAATATGTTCAGAACGTGTAGTTATTTGTATTACCTAATCTATTAGGTCAATTTAGACCTTATATATAAATCTAATTTTCGAATCGATTAAATTAGATGAATCAAGATGAATTGAGTAAATAAAATAAGTGGATCATCAACATATTCAAATCCAAGAGAATTGGGTGAATCATAATTTTACGAACGGATTTTATCACCCACTAATTGATGGTTATTTTCAAATAAAGAAGCCGTAAGAATAAATTTTGCAAGTATAAGACATACATATAAAAGAATTATGTAGATAAAACTTAAACTTATTGAAGTTCCTCACATATTAAAAAAACTTTTACCTAATATTTTTTTAATTTTCTAATTAATATTTTCGAATTCCATCACTAGAAAAGGGCAAGATTATGAAAAGGAGATTATACTAGTCATTTTTTCCGCATCTCAACAACATAAAACACTTCTATAGGTAAATAAAAAAAAATATCACTTTTTAGGATTTTGAAATTTAAATAATATCTTATCAATAATTATAATTTATTGTATTTTTTAAGATAATTTTCAAATATGTAAAAAAAAAATTAAATAAATTAAAGATACATATACAAATTAACTGTGAAAATTAAACTGTTTAACTTTTGAATTCAAACTATACAACATAAAGAAAATATTAAACTATGTTTAAAAAATTCTTTTTAAAAAAAAATTAGCTATAAGTAGCGTGTATTCAAAGCAACAAGTTGAAATAGACTTAAAGAGCCTATTTGAGTTGGTTTTAAAATTGATCAAATTTATTTTTAAGCTTTTGAGAGTGTTTAACAAAGTTAAAAATAACTTAAAAATTTAAAAATAGATAATTCCTACTTTTCATTTTTAACTTAGGAAAATTACTACTAAAATATAACTTTCAACAAAATTATTTTCTTTAAAAAAAATTAAACCAATCTGCCTATTATTAAGTTTTAGTATTATTTTTTTTTATTGAATGAGAATATCACATACATTAAGTAGAATTATTTAACTTAATCATTAATTAGAAAACTAATTCTAACCCGTAGATATCGTATCACCTACAAAAACTCATAACCATATTATTATTAGTGGTTGTTTTTGTTTCAAAGAGTCTATAATTCCGTTCTAATTCTGTATTTATAACCAAATCGTACCAATAGTATTATTGCATTTACTGCTAAACAACACTATACTAGTAAATAAGAATATTCAAATTCCTAAAGTTTTGTTTCGTTTAATTATTTGTTATAACCATTATGGGCAAAGTCAAGATCGGAATCAATGGTGATTTTTTATTTCATATTGTTATCTGGATTTGTTAATGTCAATATTTTTTTAATTTTTTTTTTTTTGTATACATAGGTTTTGGAAGAATTGGTAGATTGGTGGCTAGAGTGGCATTACAGAGTGATGACATTGAACTTGTTGCTGTCAATGACCCCTTCATCACTACTGAATACATGGTTACTTCAATTTCCTTTTTAACTCTATTGTATTTATAATTATCTGGTGTTTGAAATTTACTGATCAGACTAATCCTTTATATTGATTCATTGTTCATCCTATTATTTATAAAGTTTAGTTGTCATGACTAGGCAATGTTCCATATTTATCACCATCTAGAGGGTCGGAAGTAGGTTCAATTAAACCCCTTATTTTCAACATAAACCAGAGATGTATATATATAAAAAATAGTATAAAAATCATGAGAAGTAATTATTAATATCAAATTTTGAGATATATTTTAAAAGAACTTATGTATTTAAATTCATGACGTTTAAATATTGGATCGGCCTCTAGTGTGATTTGTACACCCTTTCCTTGCAATGAACGTTCCATATTCTTAGATCCATACTAACAGAATCATGAATTTTATATCACGTTTACAGTATTATTGCATCTAGTCTATAAAAAATAATCTCTTATAACCACTTACAAATTGAATTTAAGAAAATGATCTTTATTGATTAGTCGCGTCAAGTGTGGTATATATAGTTCCTATATTGATCGATCTCATTGTTTCATGTGCAAGAGTTTTGTTTGTAGACTTAAACTATACTATTATATAGCAATTTCATGTTTCTCATTCGATAGGAGAATGTGGATCTCTTCTTAGTAAGGACAACCTGAGATATATATCTCGCGCTCATTGAGTCTGATTTGAATTTCGTGTTTCATAGACCTATATGTTCAAATATGATACCGTTCATGGCCAATGGAAGAAACACGAGCTTAAAGTTAAGGATGACAAAACTCTTCTCTTTGGCGATAAACCTGTCAAAGTATTTGGTGCTAGGTAACTACATGCATTTCCAACATTATTTGAACATTCGCGTTCTTCTTCCTTTTGTTCTTACCTTTATTGGTGTAACAAACAGAAACCCCGAAGAAATTCCATGGGGTGAGGCTGGAGCAGACTATGTCGTTGAGTCCACTGGTGTTTTCACTGATAAAGACAAAGCTGCCGCTCACTTGAAGGTATTCATACTTCATTTTCATATGTTACAATGTACTAACGCGTATAATTTTATGATGTTCCATTCTATTATTTTTCGTTAGGGTGGTGCAAAGAGAGTTGTTATTTCAGCCCCTAGCAAGGACGCGCCCATGTTTGTTATGGGCGTAAATGAGAAGGAATACAAAGCAGATATCAACATTGTGTCTAACGCTAGTTGCACTACTAACTGTCTTGCTCCATTGGCTAAGGTTGTTTTTTTAACTCTGTTTGATATTGAATCTTGTCATTTTAGTTGAAATCCAGCGTTAATCGTATCCAATTTGAATTATCACAGGTTATCAATGACAAATTTGGTATCGTTGAGGGACTTATGACCACGGTCCATTCTATTACTGGTAAGCTAAGGTCCTGATGTTCCTAGTTATGTTTCATCTGTTTTAACCTTATTGATCGAGAATACGTTATATAGCAACACAAAAGACAGTTGATGGTCCTTCGATGAAAGACTGGAGAGGTGGACGTGCTGCTGCTCATAACATCATCCCTAGTAGTACCGGAGCTGCCAAGGTATCAACAACCTGTTATTCCCAAATCTATTTTTTGGATTTTTCATATCATCTGTTAACGCGATCTAAGCTCCAAAAGGCGTTAGTATAATTTCCTCTGTTTCTTATGTTTCTATATACTTGATAATGTAGGCTGTTGGCAAAGTTCTACCAGCATTGAATGGGAAGTTAACTGGTATGGCTTTTCGCGTTCCAACTGTTGATGTTTCAGTGGTTGATCTAACCGCGAGGATTCAGAAATCAGCTACCTATGATGAGATCAAAGCAGCTCTCAAGTACGAATACTGTTGAGATTTCGCTTATTGAAGAGATTTTTTAAGTTAGATTTACTCTGTGTGAACAGTTTTTATCCTTGTACAGGGCTGAGTCTCAGGGAAACATGAAGGGGATTCTTGGCTACACCGAAGATGATGTAGTTTCATCTGATTTCATCGGTGATTGCAGGTGAGAATCATAATTGACGTCTAATAGACATAGATAAACACAATGGGTTCAATTGAACTCACTGTGTGTAGCTCTAGCTCGGACAAAGAGCAGAACACTCTGGATTCTGGATTCGTCTCTGTTTAACATTTTGATATGTTGTTTGTGTTAGGTCAAGCATCTTTGATGCCAAGGCTGGTATTGCTCTCAATGGGAACTTTGTTAAGGTTGTCTCGTGGTATGACAACGAATGGGGATACAGGTAAAACTTTTATCGAACTATCTACACATGAAAAACAAATCTAAAATGTATATAAGATAACTCATTTTGAATACTGACTCTAGCTTCTGAATTCGTCTACTAGCATTATAATATCGATCTAACAACATAGTATATATTTTTTGTGGTTGCAGTAACCGTGTTATCGACTTGATTCGTCACATGTCAACTGTTGTATAAACAGTTAAACTTTCTATGAATGGTTAGAGTTCAGCAAAGAAGCATTGAAGAATCAGTGCATTATATCCCCTTTTGTTATTTTTTGAGTTTTATTAGTAAGCTTCTGAGAATTTTTCATGAGGATTTTTTTTTATATATATATTATAGTTCAGTAGAAACAATAAATAAGACGAAATGAGTGAATTCTACTCATATTTTTTTGTTAGAAAGGTGCAATTTTGGTACACTAAGATATATTCTTTTGTGTAAATCGAATTTTCAATTGACAATTTCTCATTTTCATCTTCGCAACACATCTAACCAGCTCGCATGGTTCATCGATGAAATCGAATGGGAACTTTGTTAAGATTTTTCATACAACATTATACAAAATTTGATACATCTTTTCAATGTGGGCTCATCACAAGATATATATACACCGGATATATGTATCAAGTGTGATTCACATATATTTGGGATATTAGATACATAGAATAGCAGTGAGCGAGATGGGAAGGAGGTGACCAAGATTTATTATGTTCCCAAATATGTAACTTCACTTTGATATAATGTATCTATAGCAAATTACACCTAATTTTGGTCCCATGTATCGAGATACGTATATCTAGAGGTAGTTGCACATATCTGGATATATCAAAATATGATAAAATACATAATATTGCAAAGTAAAGTCTATCTAAATAATTAGCTCCTAAACTAATAAAATTTATATAAATTTTCGTAAAAAATGAAATATAATTAAAATAGCCCAACTCAAAAATAGAAACCAAACTTAATGGGCCAATTTTAAGTGCTCGATATAGATAAATATATATATTCTTCACCATGTGATTATAAGATACTTATGATCTTATAATTATTAAATTTTACAAATATAGATGGTTTGTTAGATTTCAATTGCAATGTCCTAATATATTTATTAACCAAAAAAACAACTTTCTGCATAACTGAAAAGTCGATATTCCTTAATAATTTTTTTATTAAAAAAGAAATTTGTTTTATAATTTTGAATGTGAAAAGGTACAAAAATACCTTCGAAAATCCACCAGAAATAATTACACGGTTAAATTAAGGGGGGGAAAAAATAGGGGACATGTAAAATTCCACCAACTTGCTGCTCCACTCTTACTTAAAAAGTATTTTTCCTTTCCCATATTTATTATTATTTTTACATATTTAAAAAAAATACGAAGTTAGTTCAACTTTTCTTCTTTAGGACTAACAAAAGAAAATTTTCGTAAATAATTGTTATTTCTATTAATATACAACAAAAATAATAATAGTACAATGTATTCGGTGTAGTCTCTAACAAAGTGATATCTACAGATAATAACAGAGTCAAGATTTTACTAAGAGAGTTTGAAATATGAAAAGTTAGCACACATAGAGGAAAAGGGAGTCTAATATGTACTATAGATACGTGTAAGATTTATTTAAGCATACATAAATATTATAATTTTTCGCTGAAGAGAATCTTGATGAACCCCTTTAGCCGTTAGCTCCACCCTGGTCTAGGAATAATTGCAGAGTGTTCGCACTGCACGTCTATTTTATCTCTACAATAAAAAATAAAAAAATTATTTTCGATAAACAGACTGATTATAATAATTGGGGTTTGAGGGGGGGTGGGGGGTGGGGGAGATACATGAGGGAAGATCCACCACTCTTTTTGGAGGGGTCCTTGTTAAGCATATAAGCAAAAGAAGAGACAGAGAGAGACTAGTCGAAGTCATCCATTGGCTTCATTTTCCTTCTTAGAGTTATTGTTTACGACGGTTTTAAATATACACGATAAAGTAATTAGTATATATATATATATATATATGATAAATGTAGTTATATTTTTATTTATATAAAAAATAGTCAAAAGTCATAGAAAATATACCGTGAATATATATTATGATACACTAAAAATTTTTAATATAGCGCATATATATATATAAATTATATACACTGACTATACATTATAATATACTCAAAAAGTTAAATATAGCTTACATGTATATTAGCTATAAACCGACTAATTATTGGCTATATATTATGATACATTCAATAAGTTTGGATATAAATTATGCAAGTTGATCTAGATTATCCTAACTATTTGTTTATATTCGCAAGCGAAATAATACAAATGAACAAAAATATACAATTGTAATTTTTATATCAGATAAAATTATAGCTACAAAACACAATTATAGAAACTATAGTTATAAAGTCGTATTATTAAAAAAATACATAAAAGAACCCCCGAACTTGGTCGAATAGGGGGTGTTTTAATCACATCAAAGATGTTAATGGGAGTATTTAAACGCCCGTGTAGTTTAAGTACTAAAGTAAGTTATCAAACCAAGTTAAAGTTTCTTTTTTTATGTATTTTCTCGTATTATTACTATTATATTTGTTATTTCTAGAATTTTCTTTTTTAAAAAAAAGAACTACGAAGAGAAAAAAAGAAAAAGGAACAAAAAGGACCTCAAAAACTTTTCTATAACCTATTTATCATAAATCAAGATTTTCGACTACTTTAACATACAGTACAATTATGTATCTAATATAATATAGGGAAAATTATATATAATAGCAAACTAATAACCTAAAATAAATGGAATAGCTAGGGTTTGATTTAATTGTGCTCCATAGCAAACGTTAGCTAAAATTTGCCAGCGTCTCTCTCCCAAAAATCTCGCTCGCCACTCTCCATTCTCGCTCGCCTCTCTTGCTTTATACACAGAAGTGTATAATTCTGTCTCTGTTTTGTATAAAGCGAGAGAAAATTGTATATACACATGCAAAAATGTATATCTTCGTGTTATACACTTAATTATACAATTTACAAACATTTTACTTCAAATATTACAGAGAAAAAGGCCAACGAATTATACAATTGCAATGAAATGCAATTTTCTCTAGCTTTATACAACAGAAGTGTATATATTGTGTTTTTGTTTTTGTATAAAGCGAGAAAAACATATATCTTCTTGCTATACACTTATAATTATGCAATATACATACATTTTAATTCGATTCAACTGTATGCAAAAGCAAATTATACAATTGCAGCGAAATAGGCCATCGAATTATACAATTGTATATGTATAGTGAATTATACAGTTTTATGTTTGCTATGGAGCGCACTTATGCAAACTTTGCTATAGCATACAAATATGAATTTTTTATTTGCTATATGTGAGAGTTGTCTTATAATATATAGCCTGCATTTTTTTTTATCTCAATCACGAACAAATGTGTACTAGCTACACCATTTTTACCTTGTAATGTTATTATACTACTTTACTATATCATAACTTATTAATTTAAATATTTATGCTGCTTATGTGTCCCATGCCTCAAATTTATTCGGGAGTAAAACTTTAGAATTATAGTATTTGAGTTTGGATTTGGTATGAGATGTTAGTACCATTTGATATTTTCAGAATATCAAATTATTTATTTAATGAAGGTCATATATCAATATATACAATATTTTTATGCAATGTCAAATTTTTTAATATTAAATTTAATTATAAAATATTAATTGTTCAACTAAAAATGTATTGAGTTGTTTTTTAAAAACCATTCTATTATCCCTCGACTAATATTGATTTTTTTTAATCATATCATTCTTAACGTTAGTAAGAAAAAGTACATGATATTATGTTCAACGTATGTATATTCTCAGTTAAGATGCATATAAACTGACTCAATCACCATTTTAATCAAAAAAAAAAAAAAAGTTAGAAACAAATGATAAATTCGAACTTTATTTATATATATATTTAAAGGTTAGTCATACACATATTCCACACCAAAAAAGCTAAGTTTCGATATGTGCATGCATTTGGAATTATCTTTTTACATATTGTTAGTTATCCAAATTGTGATATATAACTAACAATGTTTGAACAGACTCAAGGTCTAAAGAAATGTTAGGAGTGGAACTAATGGGCCACTACAAATGGATCACTTTTGAATATATGGCCTAACTCTAACCACCTCACATAAAATTATCTTACGAGAAAAATAACACAAATTTCATTAGTTTGGAAATATATTTTTCTTTATCTGTGTTTCCAATGTCATGAATCTTATTAGAATTTAAACTTTATACACATATATTCGGCATGTCCATATACTTGTATCTCAAATATATATGATCAAATTAAGTTAGTTTGTTTTAGATATACTATATCCAAGTAGTTCATATGTATCTAACTCTCTCACTCGCGTGTCTTCTATCTCATTCACTACTCTCCTTATGTATTTGTATTTCAAAATTCATATGGTATCTATCTAATGTGATTTATGATCACATGTATCTAGATAAATAGACTATCTCACTCGCCTCTCCCCCCTTCTTATCTTGCTCGTCTCTCTTCCTATTTTAATGTATATGGTAGTAAAAATATATGTATATACGTGTTTCTGACTTGAAATTTCGTATAAAATTATTATTAGTAAGATAATATGTAATTATTTAAAACTATAGAGAAAATTAGTAAATATGGTAGTTATTTGTGTAATTAGGCTAATATGATAGGAATCTTTTGTATATGATTATTTCTAACCTACTACATGAAAATTGATTAGATTCCTCCTTAATTTAAGCAACTATAATTCAATTAGAAGTTCATTTTTTCTTTTTCAAATAATTTAGAAAGTGAAAAGATGCAAATTATCCTATAAAAACATGTGGAAATCAAAATGCACTATACAAATTGATGAACATATATATATAGTCCCGCTGCCCATGTGCATTCCCTTCTGTAAAGAGTTTATATATATAAATAATAAATAAATAAAGTACATTAATTAATTGGCAATGAAAAGACAACGTATTTTGGGACAATATATACATTAACACTTAGAATATTATGGGAAAGTCTAGACATTTCATGGTTGGTAGTTGGGGGAAAATATACAACAACATTGTCCCATTAGTGTATTTCTATGGTCTTTTCAGACATCATTCAAATGCCACCTTTGTCCCTTATTATAATCATATCAAAGTTGATTAGATACATGAAGTTTATATAAATAGCTAATAACTAAGCATATAACATAATAGAGCAATTTATCATTAAACTTAATCCATCAAAAAATAAAATAAAATTGTGAGTTGTGTTTACTATTGAGTTCGAATCGACTTAGGTAATGTTTCATTAAAACTCATCTTAGTTCAATATTATAAAAATAATAATTTCATGTTACGACTGATCAATCATATGAGTGACACGTATTGTCCGTTTATGGCCCAGAAGACTTTAGGTATTTATCCCTTGGGCTACATCATCATCAAGTACAATAATATGTGCATAGTGTGAACTTGTGTAATATATATCATATAAAACTCTTTGATTTACTTGTGCACCTCTTCTTAGCTTGCCCGCGTACAGAAAGTCTGTCAGTTCTACTCTATATATAACCCACCCTTCATCCTCTTTAAAAACTCGACGTCCTTGCTGAGGTTTGCCCGGTCATGAATGAATGTCTGACTCTAATTACCCTAATTAACCCCCCACCCCACCCCCCAACAAACAAAAAACAAATTAAAGAAGAAACATATGTTCTTTAAATAATTTATCTTGGTTGGAAGAGGAGACACTTTATGTAAGATTGCTCCAATGTCTTTGTCAATTGGATGTGCCCACATATCTGAGTCATGTCTTCAATCACAGCTAATCTTAGATGCCTATTCTATCTTTCTATGATTGTGAGAGTCACTTTCAACATTCTGTTGCCTAAAGAAATTTGCATCATCAACAAACCCCACTCCCTATCACTTAAAGTCTTTCAATTATTTATAGCCCCTAGCTCTTACAAAGCAAACATCAACAAGTACTACCTAAGTCCTAATTAAATTTTTTTTTTTCCAATAATCATTTGGATTGACTTGTCAATTGTCATTATCTTAGGGTTTTATATTAATTTAATCTTTGTCTCCAATTAGGACAAAGAGCACCATAACCTCTCTTTTAAGAGACATTGATTGCACAATTAAGAGAGAATAATTGTGCACAAAAAGCAAAGCAATCTAGGGTCTAATTAACCCAATAATGATACCATAATAGCCAATATAATTCATTTCCCCACCTACTTAGTACTTAGGCCTATCATCATGTGAATTTGAACTTGGAAATAACATTATTAAAAAGTTTATACAATGTGCGGATTAAGATCATCACTAGTGCTTCCACTTATTATGAAAAGATCCTTCTTAATTCTATGACCCCCTATGGCACTAAATATATAAACGAGAAAAATATAAAAACTATAAATAAGATACAAGCTAAGATAAATGGAATGAATTTAAATTAAATTAAGCGAATATTATAGCATGTGTTGACCTAGCTCCAATGATATCTTCGGTAATTTCATGATCTAGACAGACTCAACACAAAAGACATTGAGAGAGGATCGATCCTGAATTATCCGTGTGAATAACCATCTTCGAAACCAAGTAAGTCATCCCAAAGAACAAACTTCTAACTCATGGTAAATGACTAATTGTATTCCTACAAGGTGAATCATGATACAATTTGCTTCCAATGTAATATCGTTGCCCTAGTTATTTTCCACGTCTCTTGTCTATTTTTACTCGATACAATTATTCCTAAGTGTATATCTTTAAGTTTATCGATATTCATACTTACACACTTTATTCACTACGCATACTTATCTATATTCACTATTCATACTCACGCACATTTCTCTTATATATGTATAACCCCACAAAAACAAAATTGAATAATGATAAGGTACAATAGTTGTTAGAAATACTTATAAACTTTATTGAGAAAGAATTAATTAAAGAAGAACCACAAAAACATAAAGAAAAATTGCTACTTGATTAAACAATGATATTTTTTTTTTCCTTTGAACTTTTGAATATAGTGAAAGAATAAAACCAGGACAGAGATTACACATGATATGCTTATATATGAGTATTGGGTAATTTAAATTCAATATTCTCACATTTTTAAAAAGAAAGAAATACTTATAGGTAAACTATAATTAATACCTCGTAATAAATTAATCAAGAATTTCAATTGAATCTATCTTTACCTTAGTCGATGCTCGATATAATGAAAGAATTTTAAATGTATTTATGCATGCTAGCACACACATAGAGGAGAGGATTATACAAAAATTAAATCTTTATCAATAAAATTAAAGTTTAGAATTTAAATAATCATCCAACTGAACTATCACAATTTTCTACTCTTTAGTAGAATATGAGAAAATAATCAAGTTGTGGACATGGGAGCAAAGTAGAGAAATGTTTATGGGCCAAAGATTTTGATGGTTCCTCTTATATTTGCTAATAACATAATATAATAAAAACATATTTTTTAATTTGACATGTAATATTATATAAAAACTAGGCATAACATAATATATAAAAACATATTTTTTAATTTGGTCACGATTGATATTGATGCACTTTGATATTACATCGCGCATAAGTAGATCTTTAAATTTATATAGAGTTAAACAAGAAAACACAAATCCTATATAACATAATGTATCTAGATGTAGGACACAAATTGTCATATAAAACTCCACATATGATATGTGTTTACTTGTTTAATAATACTTAAATTTAAATATCTACATACGTACATCCAAAATTATATTAGCAGACATAACTGTTAGTTGAGGTCAAATTAAACAATATATCTACGTGTGATGTGTGTACTAATTAATTACCCACCCCACCCCAAACGCAAACCCAAAAAAAGGAGGGGTTACAATAGTGATTAGACTTGCTATCAATCATTAATTTTTCCTTTTCCTTTTCCTTTTTCACACTCTTTATATATATTATCTTATTTTTCTATGTACACCTAAATTTTCATGACCAACAATGCCCATCACGTGAAGTCTTTGGATTTTTCTTTGGTAGAGGAACTACTTATATTATTATAATAAAATGCCTAATGGGCAGTGATTGAACAAAATTTTGCACCATTTACCTAATTGTAAGATGGAAAAAATTTCAATATGAAGTGAGTTGAGAGATCGTTTTTGCTTGAAAAAAAAAACTAATGTTTACATAAAATAGGTCCTCCTAGATTCCTCAAAGGTACTTCAAAATAAACATCAACTTATTGGATGAAATTATAACTCTTTATAATTCTAGTATTCTACCACCCTGAGTTCAAATTTGTGTACAATCGAATCGCGACGATAAATTAATGGCATAATACATAAACATTACTCAAATTTGTTCTAATCTTGTAAAGTATTAAGATACTTTATGTCGTTTTTACTGTGTCTAACTTACAAAATAATCATCTAAAAATCTCAAAAATTTATGTTTCATATCAGGGTCAGAGAGTATCGGATGTGTGTGAGGACGAGTTGGAGTGTTCCGTTGCTTGATTAAATTGAGGTGTATATATCTCGATGGCCACCGTTAATGTTGGAGTATTTACTTGTCAGCTAAGACTAGATAATTAAGTGTATATTTATGCTGACTCTCTTCAAACACACAAGATAGAGATAAAATTTACGTACATTTCACTCTCTCCTAACTTAATTTGTATAACTACACTGAATATTTGTGTACAAAAATATTGTGTATTATAGTAAAACAACTTATTTGGTACTTTAGTCCTTGCATAGGTTAGTTTGGCCACAGTGATGATTATACAGTTGGATGAATTAAAGAGCCTTTTGCATATAGACCTGCAGAAACCCTATATTATACCCTAAAAGTTACACTTTTTTTTGCTTTTCCGTTGGTCGTTACATATTCACATCGAAGTCTAATTAAACTTGAATTTTCATTGGAAATCACACACTGTAAGGTAAAAAACACTCCCTCATAAAGGTAATCCATATCTAGAAGAATTCAAACATAAAACGTATGATTATATATACATAAAAAGTACTTATCACTCCATTAAAACGTCAATACGAAGTGTTGTGTTTGTAATTTAAATAAGGATCTTCATCATCTCCCACTTTGCAGGTACCCTACAACTTTATTTTTTTTCAAAAAAATATTGGGTGAGAGCTAGCTAATAGACTGATGATTTGAAAATATATACTATATGGTATCCAGCTATATTTTGCACTGTCCTATAATATTTCTTCTCACATAACCAGTTGCCTTCCACTTAATTTCCCAAACTACACATTTGACTTGTGCAAACAAATGACATGATGTTATTCCATACAAAAGCCTGACCTACAAACTACAAAGTCACCACTTCTATCAAATGTGTCATACTGGAGTTCAATTTTTTTAGATTTAATCGTAAATTTAGACATAAAATCTATATAAAAAAAAACTATTTTCATATAATCATAAGTTATATTTCATTCATCTCAATGTACGTGATCTATTTTTTCTTTTTAGTCGATCTACAAAAGAATGATAGTTTACAAAAATTTATATGAACTTTTTTAGATGATACAAATTTACAAAGTCTTTATTTCTTCTCTTAAGTTATGTATTCAATCAAGTATATACATTCACGTAAATTACGACTGAGGGCGAGAATAATAAATTAGTTTGATTTTCAAAATTCGAAAAGAGTGATTCTCCAGCTTGTTTCTTTTGAATTTTCCTATGTATATGTTGGGTGCTCACAGCTAAGCTAGAGATACTATCTTTATCCCATCAAGGTGTAATCTATTTGATGTTTGACTCTATTGCTTTACTATCCTAATAGCTAAAAAGAAGAAAATGATATATAGTACCATGCAACATGCAGCATCTCCAGCTTTTTCATCTTTAAAGCAAAGTTGACCCCCTAATAAATTATACGTTGAACGTATATGTTGTTGGTAGTATAATTTTTGAACGAAGAAATATCAATTGATATCTAAGACGATGAATGTAAGTAGCATGTTATAATGGACTAGATTAATCTAATGGTGTTTCTTTTCAAATAAAAGTTTTTCGTTGTCACGCACTTAAAGTTGTAACATCGTGTGAAATGTGTAATATGTCAACTCATGACTCACATGTGCCGTTTCATTGATGACAAACTTTGACCAAGTAGTTTTCTAGGTCTTAATTATATAATTTTCTTAGAGTTTTCGAAATTATCATGTGTGTTAGATTTTGGTCCTCGAATTTTATGTATGTATTTGGTGTATTTAAATATACGTGTTTCGGATGTTTGACTCATTTCTCTTAGATCGCTCATCTTTTTCCTTCTATGCTTGCGTCTCTCCTTATGTATATGTAGTGGGATTTGTATGTTTTTAATATATACTAACATTCTCGCTCACTTCCCTTCTATCTTGCTCGCTTCTCTCTCTCTATGGGGTATATCTTATAGCAAAAATAAATATATAAATTTGACTTGTAATCTGATATAAAATTATTAATTAACGCATTAATATTTAATTATTTCAAAGTATATAGATAAATAGTAAATATGATAAAATGTTGTTGTAATTAGGAAGTAGTTGGCTTCCAATTTAAATTTCTTTTACCACTAGTATACATAATGTTATTTGTGGTTCACATGTCTTATAAGTTATATTGAAAAAATTGACTAAATAGACAAAGACTAGTTCATTACGAATTCATTAATTAAAATGAGCTATATATTGATAGTAGATTTAAAATTCATAAATTTAAAATTGTGATTCTGCTCCAACATGAATGTGGTGAAAACACCTGTCGATAGAAAATACACTTCTTTTCGGAATTAAATTCTGAAAAATATTATTGACCATAAAATTCAAAAATTCAACTTGAATAAGTTCCACAATTTTCATGAATTTGGAAAATAATGAACATGTGTTTTCACTTATACTATTCCAAATTACTCACAAAAAATCAAACAAGTTCAATCTTTATATTTTCACGAATTCAAAAAATAATAAATTAAAAAGGAGTTTTGTTATATTTTTTCATTTCAATTACATTACTCAGAAAAAATCAAAAATAACTTCAATTTTCAAATATTAATTTTTCACTTTGAGAACAAAAACTATTCTTTTTTAAATAAATTTTATAATAAAACATGATCAAACGTCTGTCGATATATAAAAGGACTGCATTGCATTAATATCCCATGCACGTTTGCATGGTGGATATATGAAGAACTACATTATATTATATATTTCTGATTATGGAAGGTCCAAAGAATCACAAGATCATATTGGAAATTGTAAAAACCTTAGAATTCTTATTTTTAATTAACTAAAATAGATGATGTTCTATCAATTCAAGAATCACTGAAATTTATAACATTTGACCTGTAAGTGCTTGGTGGCTACTTTTTTTTTAAAATAAAAAAAATTCTATATATCATACTATAATATAAACTTTATTTTCTTTGTCAATCATGATTAATAATATTCATTTACTAGTAAAGTAAACGTTTCCAATTAATTAATTAATTAATTAAAATAATGATTTACTTTCATCATGTCAAACATTCCGAATCCTATGCCAAGAAAAAAAGCAAAATTTAATATTAAGATTTTGCTTCCTTTGTGCAGTGCACTATAAGATATTCTGTTATATTGTCTCATAATTAAATTAATAATATTATCATTCTTTCTTCTCAACATCATCGATAAGAATCGTCGTAAAGTGATAATTATTTTGTCATTTTTAATCAGAAGTCTTCAATATAGAATAGCAGTCTTTGTAAGCGTTTACCCTTCAATGAGAGATCTTCTTTTTCTGCGAATTCAAATTTACGTAAACTCTAATTTATATATCAAACGTCAAAAAAAAAATTCTCAATATCAAATACTTTTATAGTTACTTGTACCATAAGTACAATTCAAATAATAATAATAATTAAAAAATCACCTTTCCCAAAATAAAATTTAGAATTACTAAAATTAAATTATGTGACAATGGAGTATATATATATATATATATATAAAATTTAATTTCCTTAGTTGTAGAAGTAAGCTTTTGAGGTCACTACTTTTTTAGATACTAAAATGGTGAAAGATTTTTTTATTTTTTTATTTAAAATTTATTTTGTTTATAGTTTATTTTTTATTTTTTAAAAAAGAGACATAAAACATTGGGAAGGATGGGAATAGCAGAGATTCCACTTTCCTTAATATGGAGGAAAGGGATGGGGCATTCCACTCTATGTTTGTTTATATATATCTTAGACCAAATTATTCTCTCTCCTATATCATAACTAAAATAATAATATTATTCGTATAATTTTTAAATATCTAAATTTAATCATAAAGAAATTAATCAATTAATCTAATACTACAACATATACCATAACGAGAATTGGTTTGATTGGTGGATAAAATAAATAAAGATATTAACTGAAAATTAATTTTATTTCACTTTTTATAATTATTCTACTATTTATATTAAAATTAAGTAATTTGTTCACTCTAGGCGATCATGAATAGCTTATTTTAGCCTTGTCATTAATGGGGTCGAGAATAAAACAATCTTCGAACTAAATAATACTTTTCTCATCTTAATATACATAGCATTTTATATTTTATTTTTCATCATAAAATATCTTTTATATAATTTGAATTATCATTTAATTGTGATTGAAAATATTTATAATATAATTTTCAATTATATAAATGATATTTTCAAAAAGCTTAAAATTTTTTTTATTGAAATTTACGATCAAACTTAGATTGATTAACTGTTTGAAATTTAAAATAGGAAATACAAACTAGGACAAAAAGAGTAGTTATCACCAAAATGTAAAATAAAAATAATTATATTCCATAGTACTTTTGTTTTTAAAGAGGAAATCAAATATCAATTCTCTTGACAAGTGTGTCAATACAGAAGAAACAGTATTTTTTTTTAATTAATGTTTTTGTGTAAAAGAGAATTCAAAAAAATAAAAATAAAAATAGCCCCAGAAGAGTAGAGAGCCATCACTAACACCATCACTATCCATCAATAAATACAATTTCTTTTAACCCAAACAAATACTCTCTTCCTTTCATCACTCTCTCAGAAATCTTGTCCCCAATACAATTTACTTAAATTTCGATTAATTTTACTAGATATTTGTTACTTTTTAGCAACAATAAATATCAGATAACTCTATTTATCACGATTAAAATATGTGAAAAGACTTATGTAATAATCTTATAATTTGATGGCTTAAATATATCATGCAAATGTTAAAATAAAAATAAAAAATTATAAGATAAATTAATTAAAAGGAAAAAGTAAGAAGTTCATATTTCAATTTTATGTACATTCATGCACAAGCAACACAAAATTATACGCACCCTTTATAAAATAGAAATTAAATTTAGAAAGTGCCAAGAGAAAATTTAATGTAAATGTACGTCTCTATCATGAAAAGGATGGTCAAAAAACTTTTATTATACTTATGTAGTAATCATTTATTGATTAAAAAAAAGACTTAAGGTACGTACTCCTAGGAGAAAAAAAAAATATGCTTGTTAGAGTTCGATCAAAAATTTGAAAAATTTATAATATATTTTTTAATTTTAAAACAAATGAATTTTTTTAATTAAAAAAATATTAAAATTAAAAAAATAAAAATATTAAAAAAAACATATTTATTTTATTATTTCGGCGAAAAGGATTTTTCTAATAGAGCAATACAAATATTGTGAATTAAATACAAATCGTTTTCGTTTTGAATTTATGGCAGGTTGAATATTTTATATTTCTAAGTCCACTAATTATTATCTTTTGCATATTCTAATAGTATGGCTGCAGGTTGAATATTTTGTATAAAAGTTAAATTCTCTAGTTTTGTCTTCAAGGAATTTATCAATTCTTGAAGAGGTTAACTAATTAATCTTGACCTCCAAAAAATAGTGAAAACCCTTTTTTAATAAAATAATTAAAAATGATGGTTTAAAAATACACTTAAATATTCCTAAATCATCATATATATGAATTATCGTCAAATATTTATTGAAATATATTTCAACTATCAATTTTGTTCACTTTTTTCTCTATAGCGTTATGTATTTATACGAGATAAACATACTGTCAATTGTATTGATATTCAATCACATTTTCCTTATACACACACTTTAAAAAAAATCATAAATCAGAAAGTACTGTATTTCACTAATTTATCATTTTACTATTTTCAACGTATATATTATTTGCTTTTTGATATAATTAGTTTAAAGACAAAAAATAAATAAATAACTCATTAAATATTATTAATTGGTAACTATTTTGAGATAGACATTTTTAGTAATATTGACAACTAATATAATTAGAGGGAATCGTTAAAATACAACTATTTCGAAAATGTTATTTTTTTTTAAAATGTATCCTTTTATTTCCAATACTATTTCTACTCATATTGTTTTATAATAGTACTATTACTTAATTTCTGAATTGAAGGGTCAGGGAAAAGACTTGTCAAATTTTACTCTCACGTAATTGTCAGCTTGGTAGAAATTGAAAGCAACTTATGATATAACAAAGTACAATAAAAATAATATTTCTAGAAGCTACATGTCACATGTATATGTTTTAAAAAAAATGTTATTTGATTCGTACGCGTTCAATAAAATATGAATAATAAGCATCGTTCACAAATTCATAGTAAAATAAAATAAAATAATGAAAAAATCAAGTTTACTAAATTTATATTGTATTCTTCGAAAATAATTTGAACGATTTACTTTCCTTTTTTCTAAACCCTCTAATAATGAAGAAACTAGAATGGAAGTAGAGTTAGGATAATATATTTGATCTAGTTCATATATAATTTTTTTTGTCACATTTATAAATAGATATAATATATATACGTACATTTTGTATTTTATGTGAGAGTGATGTGTGAAGTGTTAGGTATAAAACTATATAGTACAGTACTGTTATGTCTTATAACAATTATGTATATGTAATTAATAATAACTGCAAAACCGTTTCGAGTGTTCATTTTTTTGAGTTATTGTACGTACAATAATAATAATAATAACAATAACAATAACATTCACTTCTGTCAAATTTAATGAATTCTGTAGGTATTAACCATGGTATAAAATCATAGATGGTATTTTTTTCGTTTCAAATTAATTATCATGTTTCAGTTTTTGAGAGTTGATTGAATTAATTGATTAAGTTAAATTAAATTAGATTAATTTATTATTTTATCATATAAAATTTAGATATTTGAAAATTAATTATAAATATTTTCTCTTATCAATTTGATGAAAAATATTGATCTTATATAAGTCAGATACTTAGAAAACAAAACATGACGACTAATGTAGTGTTTAGTTTAGTGTTGTTGGTTATTAAGGTTTTCGAAGGAAAGATGTTTGATAATATAATCTTAATTAATCATAATGTATTTGTTTGAGTATTATTTTATCACTCATTACTTTCATTCCCTTTATTTAATTAATAAGTAGTAATTATTGTAAAAATAATTCAAGTATAAAATAACGATTGTGTGTGTTTGTTAACAACAGTAAAATAAATCGTAGTTGAAAAGCTGCCACAAGTCCACTTTGTCTCTCTTGAAAACAAAAAATTATTTACCTATCCCATTTACTTTACAAAGTTTTATTTCACGAATTATCATATAATAGTGATATTTTATATTGATTATGTTCTCTTTCATTTAACGCATTTTATTTTTATGCTCACTTCTTATTGTACTCATCCTTATCGTTTCATACCCGAATAGGTTATCGGAGTTAAATAATTTTTTAAAATATTTTTAATATCAACTAATTTATTCAGGCGAGACATCTTATGATATCATGATGTGCTCATTTCTATGACCCTTCCTTTAATTATGTTGGGCTCTCAATACTTACGAGTGATAAAAAAAAAAGAAAAAAAAATGAAGCATAATTAGTGAACAAGTATAAGCTTCATTGATTTATTAACAACTTCTTCCAAATTAATTATCTCCTCTAATTGGGTTCAATCTCTCCATATAAATAATCCCCGATCGATATTCAACACTAATTAATCTCTAAAGAAAAAAAGAAACAATAGATTTCTTCTTCTTCTTTTCCAAAATACATAACTTCTTAAAAGAAATTCATTTTTGACAAAATAATTAATATTTGAAACAAAAAGTAACGTATCGATACAATTTCAAAATCGTAAGATAAACAATTCTAAAATTACAAAAAATAAATAAATTAATATCATGTCAGTATCTATACATATATATATAAACATGCATGTGTCTTTGTATTATTGTATTTAGATTTGTACATAAAATTTGTTGGCCCCTTCTGTGTTTTTGGACCACAAAAAATAGAGAAAAGATGAAATTATGTATGGAGTTATAAATGCAATGAACAGTATTCTCATAAAGAAAAATAAGATTGGAATTGGTCAAAGAAAACAGAAGCATTCATGACACACATATGTCACGAGACTATTGGATTTTTATTCAACTTATTTCTATCTATATATATACATACATCTTTTTAGTACCCAATGTATATCAATTCTTGGTATTATTAGGGTCATTATGTTTCAAAATATTTTTACTCCAACGATTCGGTTTATTATATTAAAAATAACATCATCTATCGCATAATTTTAGACGAGGTCGATTCGATTTTCATTGTGTAGCTCTTCAATTGCTGGTAGAGTGCGAGCTTTTGTTGTGGAATTTTATATAAATTTCAGAGAGCTAATTACATTTTATATCTACTTCTTTTTAAATTACAAGTATTTTTTGAATTTGGTGGAATTCACATACGTCACAAAACGGTCTTTGTATACATCGTTTAATGCCCCAATACATCACTCAACGTTTGTGTAGATTCTGATATATCGCGTTAAATGATGTATCTAAGAATAAGAAAGAGTAAGAATTTTTATAATTTTTTTCAAATGGTAAAGATTCTTTAAAAGTATAATAAAATAAGTTGTATATTTAAGTAATTTTTTAAAATAATATTAATTTTGTTTATCACATAAATAAATACTTGTCCATCATATCAAATAAATCGTAAATATATTGGTAGAAATTAATATACATCTATTGCCTAGCTCTTTTATTTCCTTTATTGTGGAAATTGAATAAGTTTGTTAGGCTGTTCACTTAGACTTTTACTTGGATTTGAGTTTTGACTTATTTAGGTAAATAAATGCACAAGCTTCATCGTGTTAGGTTTCTTGGCATATTGGACATGTATTTCTCTTTTCAAAATTAACTCTACGATAATTTTTATATTATCAGATCATTTATTACAAAACAAAAGTTAACAAATAACGAATATCTTTCATATATCAAATAACAAAAAATTCAATAGTGACTATATTTGAAAATTTTAAAATAGATAAAAGTTATTTCACAACAAGGTAACTTGGAAGAGATCTTGCCTCAAATGCACTCTTTAACATGGATGATAATGAAATGGTTTATGAGAACGGTTAATCTGGTAGTAAAATACCTTTTTACTTGACTTATTTAATTTAAATATTCAAATCTTACAATACGAGTAAAATATACTCTAAGCGTGTTTTAGATACTTTTCTCGGTTTTTATTAAGGTCTCATACTCCTACATACAAGAGTTTGAACTTGCTATGTCATGTGATAGATCAGAAATAAATCTAAGTTTAGTTAGTCAAGTAAATACACATTTTTAATGCTGTCAATAATTCGAAATTGAAACTATTAATTTCTGCTAAATTCAAAAATATTTTCAATAATTCTCTTGTTTTATTAGGATAGAAAAACAGTTGTGCATCACATGCTCAATTTGAAATTGTGTTACACATGAACAAGTGTGTTGCTATTTTATTTGGTTCTTTACTTTGACATTCAAACTCCATAACGTTTAGGATTTTTGGCAATGTGATTGTTGACTTCAATTGCCTAATATGTGACAACTTGAGCAAATTTTAAATGTTGATTGAGACCAATTTCTATTAATAGAGGTAAAATTAAATATTTCAAAATTATCAGGTATAGAAGAATATTATTAAATTTAGGTGTGAAAAATCAGCCTACAAATTACAATTCATTCAATTTATTTAGATTTTGGGAAATTTAATAATTTACTTGTTTTATTAACAGGGTCATTTGTACTCTTGACTTAAAGATAAATAACTTTTTTACGGAGCATAAATTTATATTTTCATATCATAATATTTCATAAGTAATCTTGTGTGTCCTTAAAGAATGTATGTTTCGCTAGGTCTAAGGTTTATTTTGAAGGGCAAAAATTAAAGATCAAATCATTTGAAGGACAAAAATAAACAATCAATTCATGTAAACGGCAAATCATGCAATTACACCTATAAGAAATTGAGTAAATATTTTTTAAAAAGATTTTTTTCTTTGATAGTTTATACAGTCATGATATAAAAAAAAGTCTTACTTAAACAAATTATAATTAAAAAAAAAATCATAATTTAGAATTTAGTAAGAATCGAATGAGTTAGGTTATAACTCGATTTTTAGCTCATTTCACCTCAATTAATCTCAACGAATGACTTTTGAATGAATCAATAACAAGTTCACTTATTATCCGATCAACCCATTTTAACATATCCAAATTCAACCTAACATGTTGATTTAACACCCTAATTAAATCCTTTACTCATTTTTGGTTATAGGTGTGAATTCAATTTGTTTAAGTACATACTTTTAACAGTGATCATTCTAATCATCACATAATAATAATAATAATAACAACAACAACATATTGGATAAAAAACTAAAATAATAAAATATACGCAAATATTACAATCATCACATGTTATTCAAACTAAAAATCCGCCGTTGATATGAATATTGCCTCAAATTACATTATTTTAAAAACAATAAAAAGGAAACTTGACTATAGATTGGGTAGGTGCATTGCATTTTACTAAATTAGCAAAAATATTAAAGTATTCCAAAAAAATAAATAGTGATTGGGTTGAAATATTTAATTCAAATCTAAGTAGGAAGAATAGTAGAGAAAATGGACTAGCACTATAATTATTATTAAATTGGCTTCACGACATAGAGATCTTTATAGGCATTTTAATAATAATAATAATAGTTATTATATTAAGTTACTATACAAGAAAATATAATTTGATGACGTAAAATAACAAATTTAACTTAAGAATGGTGATAATATAGTATGAAGCAAAATAATATACGATAACGTATAGAAATATTTCAATAATATTATTAATATATATAAATTAAATTTTGAAATATACTAATAAATTATTAATAGCACTATGTCGAAATATACTCACATATACTTCTCTATCTTTATAAAAGTGACTAAAAAAATTTAAAGGTCTGATATATTTAAATTTTATAAACTTTAAATGCTCATTTTGTCTTAATTAACATTATAAAATTTCTTTTTTCGACCGTAAATATATATATGCCTACAAATAAATCATCTTAAATAGAGTATTGGAAACCGGGCAGGCAAAAGAGTGGGGCCTTCTGCACTTCATTTTGGTATAGTTTTTAAAAAAACAAAATTCTTTCTTACTAGTATTATCATGATTTTGTACGGAGATTTTGAATTTAAATTTTGAGTATATTTTTTTAATAAGGAGGCTTCCTCTTGAACAAGGTCTTATATGATGTAAATTTAAAATAATTAGAGCTCCAACACAAATGTTAAACATCAAATAAGAAATTATATATCTGTCTCAATTTATATTATATCCTTTCATTTTCAGTTCATCTAAATAAAATGTCAAGTTTTCTATAATTAAAAATAAATTATTTTTATGAATCTTCTTTATTCTTAAAATTTATGTCTTATAAAAATATCACGTAAACTGAAATGGAGGAACCGAGAGAAAAGAAATAAGGAAGAAGTATAAATGTGATGGATACTATTTTCTTTGGTGGTGGCCTTATATAAAGCAACTAAAGGATGTTATGTCCTTTGCTTCTTATTATAAAAAAAGAAAAAAAATATATTTCATATTCTTCTAAAAATAATGGAAGAACAACTAAATTCTTTAGCTATTACTCATCTTCTTCAACACTCTTTAAGAAGTTTATGTATTCATGAAAATTCTCAATGGGTTTATGCTGTCTTTTGGAGAATCTTGCCTAGAAATTACCCTCCTCCAAAGTAATTTAATCATATCGATATATCTGAAATTTACTGATTCAACTAATTCAGATTCACGCGCTGAATAATTTTTTATTTTTTTGTTAATTAGGTGGGATAATCAAGGTGGAGCATATGATAGGTCAAGAGGAAATAGAAGAAATTGGTAAATATTTTTTTTTTCATATCATATTTAATTATATCAAATTATATTCTTTTCTTTTATGGATTTTTTTTTAATTATAGGATTTTGGTATGGGAAGATGGTTTTTGCAATTTTGCAGCATCAACGGCTGAGATTAATGCAAATGAATGTCCAGGATCATCTTCTAATAATAATAATAATAATAATTATGGAGAATATCAACATTATCAAGGTCTTCAACCTGAACTTTTTTTCAAGATGTCACATGAAATTTACAACTATGGAGAAGGGTAATAAACTATGTAAAATTTTATTTTTCATCATGGTGTTGTTTTATTTTTTAAATATTTATATTTATATAATATAAATTTGTTTTTATAATAATTTTTTGCAGTATAATTGGAAAAGTGGCAGCAGATCATAGTCATAAATGGATCTATAAAGAACCAAATGAACAAGAAATTAATTTCTTGTCTGCATGGCATAACTCTGCTGATTCTGTAAGTCTTAATAATTACTTCATTATTTTTTGTTGAATAATTACGATAATAACAACATACTCGGTGAGATCGATCTCACAAATGAAGTCTGAGTAGAGCAGTGTATACAATTATACACAACTTTACTCATGTCTTGTGAAAATAGAAATGTTCTTTCTGATACATCCTCGTTTCAATACACGCAGCCCTATCCCGATAGAAAGGTTATTTCTGATACTCGAAATATAATGTTTTCTTATGCATTTTTTTTTTGTGTTTTTTCTTAAACAGCACCCTAGAACTTGGGAAGCTCAGTTTCGTTCTGGTATTAAGGTAATGTCTCTAAATTTAATTTTTATATTATGTCCTAAATAATTAACCATATGTATATATATTCCAAAACAATATATTATATATAAATTTTTTGAAAATGTATAATAAAAATTAAAATATTGTTGTATTTTTTCAGACTATAGCCTTGATTGCTGTGAGAGAAGGTGTCATTCAATTAGGAGCTGTTCATAAGGTATAATTATCTTTCATTCTCCTCACTCCAAAACCCTTAAAAAGACCAATCAACGAATTCGAGATTTTATGATTTGTGTATTGACAGTATAAAAAATAATTTATGTTTAATAACATGTGATTTTTGATATCAAGCTTGATATAGTAATTTGAAAATCAAAATAACATGTTATAATCGGTTTAAAATGCATTATTAGTTCAATGATTATTTGTGTTGTCAGTTTATATAAGTTAAAAATCATTATATAACATACTTGAAAGATTATTTATATGTTCTTTTTGTAATTATTTATTTTTTTGAAGTTTACTGGTTCGACTAATTCATGTAGGTCATTGAAGACCTAAGCTATGTGGTGTTACTAAGAAAGAAGTTTAGTTACATAGAAAGCATTCCGGGAGTGTTATTACCACATCCCTCTTCCTCAGCCTATCCTTTCAAGGTAGACGGATACGGGGCGTCACCAGACGCGTGGCATTTTCAGACTAATTTACCAACACCAACACCAACACCAACTGAGTTATACGAACATTTCAATCAACATCAACACATGAGGATCACGCCTTCAATGAGCAGCTTAGAAGCACTTCTTTCCAAGCTGCCTTCAGTCATTCCAGCAGATGTTGCTGCTGGAATGACAGGGGGTTCAATACCTACTACATATTGTCACGAGTACCAACAACAACCCCAATATAGACCTAATGTTGAAATATTGGGGTTAGAGAAAGTTGCAAAAGAAGAGTATGAGGACGAGGAGGAGGAGAAGGAGAATAATAATAACGAAGAGAAAACTCGAAATAATAATAATAGTAATGAGAGATTAGATCATAATGGTGGTGAGAGTAGTAGTTCAATGTCATCTTATAGTCAACATCATCATAATTATCATCATCAACATTATGGTTATCATCATGATTTGAATGTAAGTAGTAGTATGCCTAATAATGGATATTAAAAGGACATGATGGTAATTAATTAAGAGTATTGTTTTTTTTTTAATGTAATGTACTATTAATTTAGATTTGTGTTTAGGAAGAATTTGATCTTTTTTTCTTCTTCACATCTAACAAAGTAATAGTAGTTTCTTCCTTTTTTTTGTTTCACTCAGTGTTGTGAATTTTGGAAATATTCCCTTCCCTACTTACTTTCTTCTGTCTACTACTACTCTTTTTTTAACATCTCCACCTTTACCAAAGTCGAAATTATTATATTTTATCCCTCCCTGATGACTCGAACTCACAACATGTTTACCATCCGAACAATATTTGACACTTTGAATTGATTAATAATCATTAAAAAACGAAAAAAAGGAATCCTTGAACACTACGATGGGGAAAATAAGGAAAATGATTACTCTTTTTAAAAGAAAAAAAGTAAAAGAGAGTGTATACGTGAGTATAGTGGTAGGTAAAAGAGCATAAACCGTACACAAAGGGGACCATTGGAAAAAGATTTAATTGGAATTGAACCTTTTTTTGAAGGAGTTGATTGCATTACAATGGCAAAAAAGAGTTTCTATATGATATATGATCATATATAGTAAGGAAAATTGTGTATAATAGCAAACTAATAACCTAAATTAAATGGAATAGCTAGGATTTGATTTAATTGTGCTCCATAGTAAACATTAGCTAAAATTTGCCAGCGTCTCTCTCCCAAAAATCTCGCTCGCCTCTCTCGCCACTCTCCATTCTCGCTCGCCTCTCTCGCTTTATACACAGAAGTGTATAATTCTGTTTCTATTTTGTATAAAGCGAGAGAAAATTGTATATACACATGCAAAAATGTATATCTTCGTGTTATACACTTAATTATACAATTTACAAACATTTTACTTCAAATATTGCAGAGAAAAAAAAGCCAACGAATTATACAATTGCAGTAAAATACAATTTTTTATAGCTTTATACAACAGAAGTATATATATTGTGTTTCTGTTTTTGTATAAAGCGAGAAAAACATATATCTTCTTGCTATACACTTATAATTATGCAATATACATATATTTTAATTCGATTCAACTGTATGCAAAATAAATTATACAATTGTAGCGAAATAGGCCAGCGAATTATACAATTTAGACAACGAATTATACAATTTAGGCCTGCGAATTATACAATTGTATATGTATAGCAAATTATACAGTTTTATGTTTGCTATGGAGCGCAATTATGCAAAGTTTGTTATAGCATACAAATATGAATTTTTTGTTTGCTATATGTGAAAGTTGCCTTATATAGTATATAGTAGTAATAATCATTTCATATAAGAAAATGAAATAATGCAATGAAGTTTCAATTTATTGCCTCACCAAAGAACAAGAGAGACTCTTTGGGAAGAGTTTTAAGATTAATATGTCAAATATGAGGACTATATATGATCTTAAATCTTCTTTTTTCTGGAAAAAATGGCAGAGCAAGACATAATCAAGTACAAGGAAAACATCATTGCGCCGCTCAACATTTTCGGAGTACTGCTGATCAGTTTGAGGAAAACAAGTAAACTCTCAAATCAATACTTTGAACTGTTGATTACAACTGAGACAAATTACCATCCTGATAGTTGAGATTTACTGAATCTATATTAGCCTTGTCATACAAATGTGGCTATTGATTGCTGAAGAACCAAAAAAAAATCAACTTGTGTTGGCATGTATTACAATCTCACACAATGTAAGATAAAATTGAACCTTGATTGTGTACTACATCTCTTCAGTGGTATAATGCAAGAGAAACAATGACTCCTCTACTGAAATGACGCGACCAAATCTTTGAAGTGAGTGAGGAGGCCGTCAACTGTCATGACTTCATGATCAGACTTGCTTCTCACTCGAACGCTCACCTGTGACATCATTTACACATAAGGAAGATCGCATAGAAGCCCGGGGGAAGTCAAAAATATATTTCTTTTTTCAAACAATTCAATCAGTCTCAGTCGAAACACGCCAAGGAAAAGCAGAGAGTTGTCAAGCAAGGAGGCGAGCTGATTGACCACCAAAATGTGAAACGTATTAAATACTTTAAAGTTCTCTACAAGGTCCTTCATGTTCAATTTGCAATTACTTTCAATTGTGTAATGACTTCTGATGGGGGTGCGCATGCAGGCTTACACCTGCCTACCTTGTGAAGGTAGAGAGGTCGTTTTTGATAGACCATCGGCTCAAAGTAAAGCATTTTATTCAGTTACACATTATAAAAAGATGCATAGTAGTGCATGCTGGGGGATACAGAAATGTGAGTCGGTGAACAGTGCAGTTACCTGCCCACTACTGGCTTCAGCTTCTCCAACAACTAGAATATAGTTATATTGTGCCATTTGAGCTTCGCGTACCTGCATGTACATTAACATCCATAAACAAGCATTTCTTTCTAGCAGGCGAAGAAAATTTTTGGATTTGAGATTATATTGTATTGCTTAAGAGAAATTTATCAGATCTTCAAGCATATATAGCTTCAAAACTGAAAGCATCACGTTGATCCAATCTCAATACTGCATGCTTTCAGCAGTTCAAAGTACAGGATCCGACATACAAGAAAATTTCCATATTTAACTGTTACTCTGTGAGTTCAACGTCACTACTATTTTTTATTTTTCAGTCCACTAGTAAGCTTTTGTAAAGCCTTTCTGAAACCAGATGTAGCTTTAAAAAATCAGGAGAAGAGAAGTCTTTGCCAATCCTAAATATGCCACCAGTCCAGTCACAAAAGTAGGAACCATTATTGACTTTAGTTGATACATCAAAACAAGGACTTAAAAAACATAATGTCTGTTATTGGAAGGATTTGTCTTTTATGCCAAGTAAATCTCCAAATAAACTTAGCCTATGTCACACCCCGTAGTCCACGGATGTAGGTAGATCCACTTTAAAGAAGAGGAATTCATAAAATTGACCATCATTGAATTTGACAAACTCTGAAGAGCAGTATGACTATTTATCAGTTACAAATTATAAGATCACGTTGACCATCCTAATGATTTCAACAGCGCTTTGCACAGACTTGTGAACAAGACCAATGTCATAAACTTGCCAGGTTTTGTGGACTAGCTTTCACAATAGTGCCTTTATTTCCTTCTTATAGAGTAAACTGTCTCAACAAACAGGGAAAATCATTGTTACTTAGTCTTTAGGCCTAAATACCGCTGAGAACAAACAATAAGTTCATACAAAAATTGAACACTAACCTTTTTCTGGGTTGTAGAATTAACGATAAGTTCATATAAAAAAATTGCTAAATGACCTTGAACTAGTAAAAATCAGACATGCATTCAACCCGATAAACTACATTACACTAACCTTTTTCTGGATTGTAGAATCAACAATAAGTTCATACGAAAATTGCTAAATGACCTTGAACTAATGCGAACCAGACATGCATTCTACCTGATAAACTACATTACACTAACCTTTTTCTGGATTGTCCTGTCACTGGTATCAACATCAACATAATAACCAGCATCATGTATCCGCTCCCGGAGCTGAATGGAAGACAAACAAAAGGTTGACGCAATTTCATAATGGATGAACTACATTTCATAATGGATGAACTACAGAGGAAACAATAATTCATGAAAATTCTATTTGTTAGATGAAGTACGTTAACATAACTACCTCAAATGCATACGACAGAGATTTGTCGGAAACAGGGCAGACCATCGCTTGACGTGGACTAAGCCAGAAAGGCCATTTCCCCTTGAAATGCTCCAAGAGAATAGCGAACATGCGCTCAACTGATCCAAGTATAGCTCTATGTATCATAACTGGTCTCTCCCTCTTACTTTCATCTTCTGCTGAGTATGACAGGTTGAATCGTTGAGGAAGTTGGAAATCAAGCTGAAAAGGAAAGCATTCAGATGATTCAGATGATATTTCCAACTTGGTGTGAAAGCCCTTGCTAAGAGAGCATGCAGGTAAATGAAATTTCAAAGGTGAATGATCTTTTTCCTGGAAATGAACCAAAGAAAATAAGAGCAATCTCTAACCTGCAATGTTGCACACTGAAATTTCCTTTTCATTGCATCTGAAACAGTGATATCAATTTTTGGACCGTAAAATGCTCCATCTCCTTCGTTGATCTGATTGAATGGGATTCTTTTAGTACAAGGGAATATTAAAGCAATCACAAAAAGAAACAGACAAAAATAATGACACCATAGTGTGAGTACCTCATATTTCATACATAAGATAGAAAAATTGTGCCCCCCCCCAAGCCCCGCGTTTTCTCTGTTGTATAACCCAAGAAACTATTCCTTATGTCTCATTTTATAAGACGCTATTTGATTGCACAAGGAGTTCAGATATTACTTTATGTAGTAAAAGAGTAAATATAAGAAAATAAAAGTTCCTAGAACTAGTGAAACTCTGTAAACAAATCTATAGTAGATGGGATCAGTATTAAGTGGACCGACATATAAATTTGAATGGAGAGAATACAAAAGAAGCACGAAAAAAGGTGCAGAATCACAAGAAATGATGTCTAAACTTTTTTTTAAAAATGAAGTAAAGAAATTTCATTGATGGCATAAAAAAGATGCAGAATAATACAAAAGTTAGGAAGATTGAAAACTTTGTTAGCTCAATCACAAAAAAGACTAAACTAGTGCCAGGGACAAAACTCATTATCTCAACTTTTTACATTCCAAAAAATATTGATAACAAACCTCCCACGGCTTCCCAAACTCGTTCAATGCTTCTGCAAGAGCAGCTTCAGCCTTCTCCCAACTTTCCAAGTCCCCAAGATATTTTTCAGGCCTCTGCAAGTTAGAAATATGAGTGAGTGTATACACAGAGACAAATGAACTCACCATATGTGTAAAATATGGAAACATACATAAAATGCATCTTACATCAATAATATCACATAAGAAACAGCCCAATATCAGATTAATGGAAAATACAATTGCACTTGCACTTCACTTTCCAGACAAGTGCATAACAGCCAAGAATGTGAGAAAGGTGAAACCATCACATCTATCTCTAATGATTAACAATGATGAATCTAGGACCTATATTTAGCAGAAACAGCTTATCACAAATTTGATCAATGCTTCAAAAGACAGAAGTCGTACCGTTGATAACTTCAGGTTAAAAGTGAAACCAAATATCTCATACACATAGCTAATGAAATCTAAGACACCCTTGACTTCTTCCTTAATCTGCATTGTGAAGAATATAGGTCAAGCTAGTATTCTGATAACGTAGGTTTACAGCATAATTAATCTTAACCAACCTGTGACTCCCTGCAGAAGATGTGGGCATCATCCTGCAAAGTAATAGGGAAAAATCAAAGGTTGTCTTGCAACAGAGTCGGAAATAAGGTTTTCATAGGAACAGATTCTTCAGGAAGACACATGGCAAATTTCATGTATGAAACGAACTACTGCTGCTCCTTAAAAAACACTTGATCTTCTATAAAAGATAAAGGAAATAAAAAGATTACCTGCTGGAATCTCCTGACACGCGTTAAGCCAGTGAGTGCACCACTGGCTTCATTCCTGTGTAGAACTCCAAAGTCAGCCAGACGAAGTGGTAGCTCTGCATTGTTGAACTGTTGGTTAACCATTAAGGTGTTGCTTGCAGTTGTAACGACATCAACGAGAAAGACAGAAGTACTATAAAGACAACAAATAGTCACCATATAAATTATGGTGCAAAAGCTATAGGATGTTACTAATGGGTAATAATAGAACACTTTATGAAAGAAGAATATTACAAGTGGTATGTTGTACGTTTAAACAACTATCCTTTAAGATGAACAAAATTTCAATGAAATTTCACCCCTAAAGGTGCATTGAGATTCTTTGAAATTTGATAACCTGACTTAGCATGAGTATCAGACAAGCTAAAGTGCTTTGCAGTTACTAGTAGCATCAACACTTCACATGGTCAAGCATCCTCTACATTAGCATGATAACACCAGATTAGGCATGCTTAGTTTCAATAAGCTGCAGGCCAGAACAATAGTAAACCAAAACCATACAAGCAAAGCAAGAACGGCGAAAGGTAACTCTTGGGAAAGCTCACCCCTGTAAGAACGAACTCTGTGATCAAATATCAAACAATGACCTGGGCAATTCATTGGCTTCAGCCCAAATTCTTGTTTTTCAATCTGCAGCATGAAGAAGCAAGAAACGTATCACGAACTATGGCTAGAAAAATCTGATCATCAGAGTTAGCACTTCTTACAAGAAAACAAACTACAACTATGGCTAGAACCTAACCAATTTCAAGTAAACAATCCTCCAACAAATAGGAAGGGTTTAAAAAAAAACACAAATCTGGATTATTTGTCTGAACTAAGTAACTCAAAAAAAAAAAAAAAAAAAACTCAAACAAGTGAAGGTTTTTTTCTACTGTACAACCTGCGATTTTCTATCCTAATCCTTTTCATAAGTTATCCAAAGTAAATAGCCGGCAAGCAAATTTATTAGCACTGTAATACTATATTGCTCGGGACCCTCCAAAATTGTTGCCGCACCCGTGTGGGATTTTCCAAAATGCACTATTTTTAGAGTATCCGGCACACACCAGTCGACATATTTGAAGAGCCCGAGCAACAAAGCTGTAAGATATATGGAGACATACATGTCTCTTCAGTTATCAATTTAAGATTTGTAAGCACGTTAACAGAACTACTAAAGTTTGTATGGAACACTTAATGTAAAGGAATTGGAATTAATAGATAGATATTTGTAGTTAATTTATTATCCTTTTTTACCCTTAATTTAGGAAAATATTCTTTTTTTTTCTAATTATACTATTACTCACCGATGTTTGCTGAATTTACATTTCTCTGTCTTATAGCACCCAACTTGATCCATCATAATTTAAATGCAGAAAAACATCAAGAGTTTTTTCTGTGTTTATTCATACGACTTTTTCAAGTTCCAGAGGTAGGATCCATGCTCTAAAATCATTTTTCCCAAAAAACAAGGATGCCGCCTCTGGTATGACCTTTAGAAGATTAGCTTACTCCATCTACTTAATCAGAACCCAATTTTAGAGTTCTATGATACTCATAATTATACCTCACTCACTTGTATAAATATGGGTTGTACCCCTCTAACCAACATATTACTCCCTACTTCGAATATCTATATTCAGAAATTAGAGGTTTTAAAAAGAGTGGAAAACACATTGAGATGCACCATTATACCAAAGCAGCTAGTAGTGTACAAAAATCTACCTCAAACACAAACATGTTCTCCTTGTAATTTGCAGCATGACCAGAAGTCTCCCACAATTGCATGTTGTACATATTTGGACTCCAAACCTGCATAACTCACGTATCAATACAAGCACTCATAAACAGAACGACACATAAGTCTATAATAGTGTTTCATTCAACGTGTGCCCCCTTCTTTAAAACTAGTATGTATGTGCAAAGGTTTGTTCCCAACACTACCCACATGTCAGCATCCTTGCTACATTGGTCTAATCTAAGGATGTATTGTAAGTGAATAACTTAGGAACCACATGAGGATCTCGTCATTCAGAGGTCAGAATCAGTCCACTAACAATTAGGAGGGGACTATCCCTCTCAAATGAAATCAAGAAATAAATGCAATTTTAAAAAAGGAAACAGTTTCTGCAAATGTCAAGAGTGAACTCAGCCAGCCAACAGTCCGTGCAGTCCGAAACTAAACTTCCATTGTTCATGTCTGCATTTCAAACAATCCTTGTAACCAATAAAATAAGCACAAGTGAATTACCTCCTTGTAGCCTCTCTTCCAATACTGACTCTTTATGAATTCCAGCAGTTTGTTGCAAATACGAGCACCATGTGGAAGAAAGAAGCAACTTCCAGGGCTGAAATGCATAAATCTCATTTAAATATGGTGAAATATTTTTCACTGACATTGGTAACTACAAGAAATTTCAAGGTTTACCTTAATGGATGAAAAAAGAAAAGCTCCTGCTTCTTAGTCAGCTCTCTGTGATCGTATTTCTTTGCTTCCGCCAGCATATCTAGGTATACCTATGATAAAGATTTTTTCATTTAAAACTCCTCACAGGAAGCAGTTCTGTTACCCTTCTCTCTTTACTCACGACAGCACTAACACTCAACATCTTTTGCTTTTACTGATAGATCAAATATGTGTTCAATAATACATCAAACTAGAAATCAAATAACTTACAATATTATGTGAGCTACTCTTGATCTCTCTACTCAACTCTCTATGATAAAAGTTCTATGCTCACCAAAGTATGGATGAAATAAAATGGATTTCTTTAAATTCCTTAGATTGTTCTAAAATATTCACCTATTACTCTCGTTACATATAATCCAAAGAAAAAGGCATAATGCACTTGTTTTCCATGCTTAAAAGGACTTAAACACAAACAAGAAAAAGCATCAGAAAAGGGCAAAAACCCTGGTAAACAAAAAAGAAGAACAAATTCTGAAGACTTGGCGCAAAACATAACAATTACGAGTCACCGCAGGTGACATCTGATGCATTCGGTGGATTCCATACTGCAATATTGGGCACTTTAAAAAAGAGCAACCAATTGTTAAATATTATCACTCAAAAACAAGTTTGAGAGCCAAAATGTCTCACACTTAATTCCTCTTTTTTCTCCATGTATTTTCCTTTCCTTTATTCTTTTTCAAAAGGGAAAAAGATATGGAAGTATATGAAATCAAGTGGTCTACAGTTCCATAAAAAGTTTTTCAAAGTCACCTTCAACTGTTTCTGATCTGGAAAAGATATTCCATAAACTCTTTGCAAGCTTTCACGGTCCTTATCTCCTCTCCAATATGCTGATGAAGCCTAGATTCATTAGATTGATCAGAAAAAATCAAATCAACACACATAAGCTGAGTCTTTCTTCAATGAGAATATGCAGCACCTCACCTTTGTACAGGCTAGTGCTTTAACAAAAGATGTATTCGGTATATGGGGACCACGACAAAGATCAACCAACGGTCCACATCTGTATACTGTGATTGTTTTATCTTCAGGTAAATCCTTAATGATTTCAACCTGATTAGAAGAAGGGAAAATAAATTAAGATGTGAACTACCTTAAAAATGTTGCACACAGGAAAAGCCTGGGAGGATAAAGACTACAGATCGTAGCAATCCAACCTTAAACCTATTATCAGAGAACATATCAAGAGCTTGCTGCCGTGAAACTTCAATGCGTTCAAAAGGTTGTTTCTCCTGAAAAACAAGGCAAAGTTAGTTGCCTGTTGAATATAACGCAGAAAAATCAAACAAAATACTGCACCAACTGGAAGAGCGGCTCCTTAGCAATTGCTTCGAAGCAGAGAGGAGAAGATAAACTGTTGAGGTGCTCACTAGGTGATGATAAAGATCTCTAACAGCTCCTGTCAGTCTTATATCACTTATATCCTACAATTTTCTACAACATTATCATTGCATCCTTGATTAGGCATGTACGAAGGATCATAGAAGAAAAAAGATCCCGTTAAGGTGGGGGTACATTCAAGACCAATCCAAATAATTGACATAGCTGTGCCCACTGTCCACCACATGTATAGATAGTGGTCTTGCTTTGGTTAATATTCTAAAACTGGGTCGGGCAGATTACAATGACTATCATAACTAGGAGGGTGTTTCGATTGGCTTAAAAGTTGATTAAACCTACTTTAAAGTCAATTTTTGACTTTTGGAAGTGTTTGGCAAGTATAAAAATAACTTAAAATAAACAAAAAATGACTTGCAATAAGTTGAGATTAAAAATAACTTAAAATAAGTTAAAAACACAAAAGTAGGCTCCTCCTACTTTTTATTTTTCGACTTAAAAATCATTTAAGTTTGACTTTTTATTTTTGACTTAAAAGCTATTTTTCAAGGCCATCCAAATGGCTCTAAAGAGATTCTCTTAATTCAGCAATTAGGAAAGCCTGTTCTTACATGAATTTTTCATTTGAAAAGTGACAAGACAAGATGGTGTTCATTGACCTAGAGCGACGTCCTTTTTTGGGCAAGAAATTCTATACATGTTAAGGAAAGTGAGTCTCAAAGTATTGTTTCCGCACCACCTATGATCCCAAAACTCACCCTACTACCCTCACGAGCATAAATCATTCGAATCTCTTGAATATATTTTCCTTTTTTTCCAACTTCCTAACAATACAACAAGAAAACTTTAACTTTTTACAAGAGGAACGTGATACTCAACCATAAAAAGTTCAATTCCTTTTTAAGACAATCAAAAAGAGACTTCAAAAGTAAAAAAGAGAAAAAAACCACAAGTGAAAGATAAAATCAAAGTGGCAACAAGCATTTGCACTTTATGTAAATCAGATTGAAGGCAATTCTGACAGGTAAAAGAGTAATACCGAAACAGCTTTTGTTGCCTCCTCCTTTATCCGTTGAAAATGATCCTCATTTAATCCCAGATCACCATAAAAGGCATCATAATAGAACCCCTACAATGGAAGTTTAGACATGTCATTACAGGTTGGAAGCAATACGAACTGACGACAGAATAAGCTATAATGACATAGAGCCCTGCGACCAAACGGTGGTCCAGGAAGAGGGAGGGAGTGAACACTGTTAATCTAATTTTGTTTCATTCAGGGAATATTGCTTCCTAAGAAGTTGGTCCATCAGAAAATTTCAAGCTCAAATGATAGTACTGAAGTTAAAGCTTCATGGGCTTTTTTCCTTCTGATGGTTCTTTCATCTGGAAAATCAACACATGTTGTGGCTGCAGTGAAGGCAACAACAGAAGGCGGGATACAGAATTGTCCGAAGGTTCTGACCAGGATATCAACTATCAAATAAAGTGGTCAGGCAATAAATAGCAACTGAAGTTAATTATTTTTGTGAAACTACTTCAGTGCATGAGCTAGCTAGCTGGATGTTTTCAATTTAATCGATTCCCAACGAAGAAATTAATTACTTTTCCGAGCTAAAAGCCATGTAAGGAGAACAAAAAATGCATGCCACGACTTAGACCGCAGAACTATTTAGTCAACCAATCGACTACGTCGCAAAGCAATTGACTATATTTATCCTCCATATTCATCCATGCTCTCAAAAGAAACTTGAATATTTAATATATACCTCTCCTCTTGTTGTACACGGTCCAATGCACAATTTGCATCCAAATGTCCTTTCCAACGACTAAAATAACCACAAAAAGAACATAAACAAAAGTAAAAATGAGCATAGAAAATACTTCAGCAATAATAATTTCTGAAAATCACAACATGATGAAAAAAGAACCACAATGCAGTAGACAAAAGCTTGAAACCTCTCCAAGAATGTGAGCACTCGAGTGCCAAAATGTGTCGCGTCCCTCATCAGTTTCAAATTTAAAGATCTCTAGCTTACAATCGCCTTCCAACGGCCTCGACAAATCCCAAAGCACCCCATTCACCTTCGCAATCAACGCATTTGCAGCCAAGCTCTTCGATATCTCCTTTGCTATATCCAATGGAGTGGTATTCCATTTCTTTCCCTCCTTAATTGTCCCATCCACTAACTCAATCCTAATTTTATAGCATCATAACCCACATTCAAAATCTTAACTTAGAAGAAAATACATTAGTTAGACCCCAAAAAAATGACTTCTTTCTATATTAAGTAACAATTTAACTTTAAAGTTACCAACTTTAGCTTATTTCAGACTACAAAAGTCAAAAAGTCTTGCTTTTATTCTAAAAATTCATGTTCAATCAAACACATTCACATAAATTGGGAGCATCTGTTCCTTTTGTCAAAAAGAAATGTAGCTCAAATTACTAATATGCATTATAAATTCATACGTCGCCCCCAATTCCTATAAAAAAATGTTTGATAAATACGCAATTAAAATCAGTTAAAACGACTCTACTGATAATGTCATTCTTCTTCATTTTAAGACTATTTAAGTAAGAAAATAGAGTTTACTTGATAGGATCAGGGGAGAGCGCAAGTCGTTGAAGGCGTTGCTGATTCTGGATAGATTCGAAGAGTGCGATACGTTTAGGAATAACATTCTCTAGATAAGTTTCGTCTTTCGGGATTGATGCACTAGAATTAGCTTCGCAACTTTTCGCAGTCTTTCCCATTGGTGGCGTAGATGAGAAGCAGCGGCGGAGAATGGAAAAGTGCTTGCACGGCGGCGGAGGACGGCGGATGGATTGGGTGAAGAGGCGCCAACAGAGTGGTGAAGCCAGGAGCATATAGACTGAAAGTTGAAGAAGGGGTTATGTTTCAGGGTTTTTAATAGTAAAATGTTCATAACGACGTCGTAGGCATTAAAAAGTAATAGTAATATGAGTAAATGCCTTCTAAGTATTTTACGCGGTTCTTTGATGTAAAATTATATTATTTTACATGATTAAAATAATTTTTTAAATATATATATTAAAGGATAAACTTCCGATTATTTTGTGCGTCAATTTTTTTAGATTTTAAATATCTTATCGAAAATTTTAACTCCCGGGGAGGTCTAGGTTGTTCTTTTGATTTTTGGAACCTACTTTAAGTACTACTCCCAAGTGACTTTTCTTTTGTTGCCATCATTTAGTCATTTTGGAAAAAAAAGTTAAGAAATTACCCAAAATTTCTTTTTTTCAACTTCTTGCTGAAAAAGGGGTGTTTTTTCTTCTTACAAATCCAGCTCAAGATTTCATCTTTTTTTGCTTTATTGATTGATTGAGTAGTTTGGACTGAAGTTGAATTGCGGTTTCTTGTAAATGAAAAGAAAATGTGGGTCTAGTTGTTGTAGTACTCAATATATATGAGCTGGCTTTGTCTTTGTATGCCACCAGCAGAAGTGATGAAAATTAGTGTCTGATTCTTGAAAAGGTATGAGCAAAGTATTGTCTTTTTAGTTCCAAAAAATGCCTTGGGTTCAGTCTGAAATCAGGGAAAAATATGATCTTTTGAATCAAATTCATCTTCTGTCATCTCCTCAGAAAGACTCCTCTACCCCATCATCTTCATCTGGAAACAAAATTAGTCCAGCTGTTCTTTTTATCATAGTAATACTAGCTATCATATTCTTTATTTCTGGTGTTCTGCATTTGTTAGTTAGGTATTTGATGAAACATAGGTGGTCTTCTTCTTCATCTAATAGAGACCCTGAAATGTCTGATTCTGGTACCTATCAAAGGCAGTTACAACAGCTTTTTCATCTTCATGACTCAGGTTTAGATCAGGCTTTTATTGATGCTCTCCCTGTGTTTCTTTATAAAGAAATTGTGGGTCTGAAGGAGCCTTTTGATTGTGCTGTTTGTCTTTGTGAGTTTTCAGAACAAGATGAATTGAGGTTGCTCCCTTTATGTAGTCATGCCTTTCATATAAGTTGTATAGATACATGGTTGTTGTCAAATTCAACTTGCCCCCTTTGTAGAGGAATCCTTTTCACACCTGGTTTTTGTGCTGAAAATCCAATCTTTTGCTTTGATGATTCAATAAGAGAAGAATGTAGTAATGGTGGGGTTTCAGAACATGGAAGTGTTGTTGGTGTTGGTGTTTCTCCTAGTGTAAAACCACATGAGGATTTAGATAGTACTATTAGTTCAAGAAGGGTGTTTTCAGTAAGACTTGGCAAGTTCAAGAACACAAACAATAGTCTTGTTGAAAATGGGAAAAGGGAAATGGGAGAGACTAGTAACAGTAGTTTGGATTCAAGAAGGTGTTTTTCAATGGGGTCTTTTCAATATGTGGTGGATGATTCAGAATTGCAAGTGGCATTATGTCCCAATAGTGCTAAAAATCATGGTGTTGATGGTAGTGGTGGTCAGTTGATGAGGGGAATTGTGAAAGGGAAAAGTGGACACAATGGAAGTTCTGCAAATGATGGAGACAATTATGGCAAAAGGATTGGAAATAAAGGGGAGAGTTTTTCTGTTTCCAAGATTTGGCTTTGGTCTAAGAAGGATAAATTTCATAATTCTGCAGATAATGTAAGTTTGCCATGGACTGATGATCATAGAACTCAACCTGTTTGAAGATAGTTATACAAATCTTTTGCTTTTGTGTTTTTTGTCTTTCTTTTAATTGCCTTGTAGTTTGGTTAAATTAAAGTTTATATTTGATTATTCAGTTGCCAAAGTTCTTTTGGAGCTTTTACTTTTTCACTTTATTTCTCTTTATTGCTTTCTAGTAGTACACACTATTCTTTAAATGATGCTTCTTTCCAATTTCCACTTTTGTGGAAGAAGGATAACAACATGTTTCACTCTAACTTTTTTTTTTTTTCAATTCAAAATCCCATCAAATTCACCTAAGATTTGAGAAAGTTCTTTTTCCTACCAACTCTTGAAACTTCACAACAACATACTCGATGCGATTCCGCAACTGGAATCTAGAGAGAATAGTGTGTATGCAGACGTTGCCTCTAGACTTTTTAAACTCAAGGGACCACATGGGGTTGCTGAAAAGTTAAAACCTTTGAATAATGTACTACAATTCTCCTGCTAAGGCATTTTCAAACTCAAATGAATGCTGCAATCTCAAGAAAAAGAAACCTAGATCAACTCTTGGGACTCTTCCTTCATATTTTAATAATCTTGTTTGTGGCTCCCAAAAGATTCTCCACAATTTTCAAATCCAATTTGCCTCTATTATCCTTTTTTTGTCTCTTTTGAACTATATAGTGTTTAGTTAATTAATGCCACATGAATAATAAATTGCTGGCCATATCTGTATACTTAGGCTTACAGCTTACTATATTGTACTTCATTTAACAACTCTCTGAAAAAGTGAAGATGATACTATATTAATGTTCAAGCACCTATTTAAACAAAGTTGGAAGTATATGATTCTTGATCTTACTACAAATTCTTCTACACTCCTAAGTAGTCAATATGTAAAAACTCGAACAGGTGCATGCAAGCTGACTTGGACACAACAGTTGTGAAATATAGTAAAATAAAATTACGCGAAGCCGATATCTTAGCCTCCCCCTCTCTTCCACCAAAAAGAAAAGGAGTAGAAGGACCTACTAATGCTCAACAAGATGACAATTTCTGTCTTCCAACTGATTTCTTTTTCAGCAATGGGTTGGTAGTCCCACCAACTATTTTCATCTGCAAGGTCCACTGTGTGGAGTTTCTGATAATGGTGGGATCAGTGAAAAGTGGTGTGGGAGACTTTAGTGATGAAATGGATGTGTTTCCTAGTTGTGGGGACATTGAAATTTCACCCCTTGGTCATGTTGTTGCACTCAATTACAAGTAACTATGTAGGGTGTAGAACTAATGTAAGAAAATACATCTTAATTGTTTTGTTGACTATGTAGGGTCTGTCTTTACCTTCTTAGGGATTCGTTTGAACTTGAAACGCGTTATTTTTTCACGCGGGACGAAACTAGTTTCATTTCTAAGATCTTAGCAGACGTTCATGAAAAATTTCGGTCATTTTGTCTCGAAATTTTCTAAAAAAAAGTCCATGGACTATAGCACACAAAGAATTGGTATATTCTTCATTTGCCTGCTTCGGGGCTCGTTTGAGCTTGAAAATGTAAATTTTTTCCCCCGGGACAAGTTGGTTCCATGTCTAAGGTCTTAACGGACATCCATGAAAAATTTCGGCTATTTTATTTTGGAATTTCCGTATCAAAAAAATTAATGGGTTATAACACACAAAAATAAGTAAAATCTGTTTTTGCGTGCTTTTGAGCTTGTTTGAGCTTGAAATTGCATCATTTTACCCCGCGGGATGAACTAATTTCATTTTTAAGGTCTTACTAACGTCCATGAAAAATTTTTGGTCATCTTTTTGGGATTTTCGAATCAAAAGAAATCTATGGACTATAGCCTACGAAATTATTTTTGCCTGCTTTGGGGCTCGTTTGAACTTGAAAATGCACCATATTTCCGATGAACTGGTTCCACTTATAAGGACTTAATAGACGTCCATGAAAAATTTTAGTCATTTTTTTTTTGAATTTTTAGATCAAACAAATCAATGGGCTCTACCACACAAAAATCGATAAATTTGTCTTTGCCTGCTTTGGGCTTGCTTGAACTTGAAAATGCACAATTTTTCCCCGCGAGACGAATTGGTTCCCTTTCTAATGTCTTCATGGATGTTCATGAAAAATTTCGTCCATTTTGTTTAGCGATTTTCGGATAAAAAAAATTCATAGGCTATACCACACTAAAATCGGTAAAATATGTTTTTCCCTGCTTTGGGACTCGTTTGAACTTGAAAATGCACATTTTTTCTCCGCAGGACGAATTAGTTCCATTTCTAAGGTCTTAAGGGACGTTCATGGAAAATTTCGGCCATTTTGTTTCAAATTTTTTGAATCAAAACAAAATTCATGGATAGCATACGAAAATCGATAAAATCTTCATTTTGCCTGCTGTGGGCTTGTTTGAACTTGAAAATGCACCATTTTTCACCACATGACGAACTGGTTTCATTTCTTAGTTCTTAAATGACGTCCATAAAATATTTTGGTCTTTATTTCGATTTTCAAATAAAAAAAATTATGGGCTATAGCGCAAAAAAATTGATAAAACTTTGTTTGCATGCTTTGGGGTTTATTTTAACTTGAAAATACACAACTTTTCTTCGCGGACGAATTGGTTCTATTTATAAGGTCTTAACGGACGTCCATGATTTCGGTCATTTTGTTTTGGGATTTCTGAATAAAAAAAATCAGTGTGCTATAGCACACAAAAATCGATAAAATCTACCTTTGTCAGCTTTGGAGATCGTTTGAACTTAAAAATGCATCATTTCTCCCCTCGGGTTAAACTGGTTCAATTTCTAAGGTCTTAACAGACGTTCATGAAAAATTTCGATCATTTTGCTTTGGAATTTTCAGATCAGACTTACTAATGAAATAGTTCGTCTCACAAAAAACAAGCACATTTTCAAGTTTTAACAATCCCCAAAGCACGTGAACACAAATTTTATCGAATTTCGTGTACTATAATCCACAAATTTTTTGTGATCCAGAATTACCAAAACGAAATGCGCGAAAACTTTTTTTCCTTAAGACGTTGGCAATGCATCTTGTTCGTCCCGTGGAGAACACGGGTGCATTTTCAAGTTCAAAATGATTATCTAAGCATTCACTATACTCTTAGATATCCAAACGCCTTAAGAACATATTTGACTAATTTATTTAAAACAAAATAAGAGAAAATGACAAAATTTTAAGAAAATACATAAATAATCTTTTAGGAGCTAGTTAAAAATAGTGGAGAAAACAATAACATTATCAAATAATTCATAGAATTTATGAAATATTTCTTACATTGAAATATGACCATATTGTCTTCTCACTATCTAAATAAATTTGACCTATAAACGTATCGAGTTTATTGTAACTCTTCAATTTCTTCGCACAGTAAAAAAGAAAAAGATTTTTTTATATGTGTTTTTAGGGGAATTTGCAATGATATAATCAACTACGAAACTAAAGGGTTGGACTTTTAATTCTACATTACATAAATAATCTATGATATCAAATTAAATTTACTGTTTGATTAGATTATAGGAGAAAATGATAATTCATTTTGAAGTTTGAAACTTCCCACTTGTAATAATAAAATGACAATATATATATATATATATATAATGTACACTGGCGGCTATCTTTTTGTGAAGGTAGAAAGAGGCAAGCAAGTTGAGGAATTCCCCAAATACAGCCATTTGAAAACCAACTAGCACATCTTCTCAGAACAATTTAACAAAATGATTGCACTAGAAAGAGCTGAAGCTCCCTCACAGCAAATAACAGATAAAAGCTCTCACAAATCAAAATCTTTTAGGGTCATTCGAATTCACAACTCACGGGGAAAATTGTTGACTTGGCCTTCCTCTAATACATCCTTATTATTCACCTTATAAGCTATCCGTATGCGCATGACAAGGGATTTCTGGGAATGACGAAAAATATTAGAGAGCTGTCAATGTTCACCGGCTATTTTTATAGTCGGGTTCACAAAAGAGTGATCATGTAAAGAGCTAGAAGGTGCTCTAGTCATCAAATGGATAATTCACATACCTTGCCGTGCTGGCTGTTTGTGAGTTTCAACTTTTGCATGATTGATCCACTACTATTTGCAGGTAGCATATTACCACTTGCTGGATCCAAGTGCAATTGAAGAAACTGCACCAAACATGACGAAATAAGCATAGTTGAGAGCTGATGAACACGGTACATGACTTAAAATTAGATGGTTAGATCCCAGAAAATAATTACAAATGACAGTTAGTTGTTGAAGGAATAGGTAAGCAAAAATGAAAAATTACACTCTTAAACAACCCCAAAGAAGTGATTGTAATTTCCTAGAAAAGCACATAACCTATTACTAAAACTTCCAGCCTCAGAAGTCTCACTCATGAAGACATCACTTTGGAAAGATCGCTCTGCCCTCACCTGGGGTTAGATAATTTCATGAATTTCCGCTTGGATTGCAAGTACTAGTTTCTATTGAAAGATGAAAGAAAACTGACAGACCAAAAATGATTTTTACCCAAAAATAGAATAATCACAGACAGCGCAAGCTCGGGAAGTGCAATTAATCAGTTCATATTATAATACCAACTCTTCTTCCCAAATGAAAAGTAAAAAACAAAAAAGTACAATAACCTTTGGAACTGCAGCTTGGAAAATAAAGTTTGTGAGAACTTCTCCCGACTTGTTTGTAAAACTAGCTTCAATAAGTGTTGTCTGTGGGTTTTCAGGCTGCTTTGAGAAGTTGAATGTTAATTTTAACGAGCTGCTCTCAAATGCAACTATTGATGGATATGCAAGACCATTTCCTTCTGTAACTGAACAAAGAAAAACGTATCAACTTTGAAGAAGCATTATACTGTAACCAAGGTTAAAGCAAAGAAGGAGACTGCACCAGCAATTGGTGAGCTGGAAGGGAACCCATTCAATAAATCCAACATAGGAGAACTTCCAGCTGTAGTAGAAACTTGAACTGAAGGAGCAGAAGGTGAGGACAGTCTATCTAATAGATCCATCGGACTTTTAGTGTCAACATTGGAGGGTGACGCCTGAATTGTAGATGGGCTGCTATTAGCAGATGGTGTTCCAATTGACAGAAGATCCAGTAAAACATTGGTGCCACTCACTTGGGCCTGATTTGTACCTGAAATTCAAGGAACAGAATGAGAATAACTGCAAGTTTGTGTTTCACCTTTCCTCTCTCCCCCTTTCTTTCCTTTTTTACTGGTGACGGTCTTTGTAAAACAAGTTGGTGGGGTTGCCTAAATCTAGTTTTACAGTAGAATCAAAAATCTTAAAAGTTTAGATAGAACTTCAATATTCCCCCAACTTTAATCAAAGATATCATGCAGAACGCAGAGTTTTAAAGACAGTACAGTTCTGAAACACATGTCCTTCCACATCTTGGAATGTTCAATTAAGGAATTTAACTTATTGTGCTCTATATTCCACAATTCACTAGCAAAATTTTCTCACACAAAGAACAGTAAAATTCAGAGATTTTAATTACTGTGCTTCAGATCGACAATTTACTTAAAGAACATTTTCTCACACAATTCGACTTAATAAACATGTCTCATTAAATAAAATAAAAGGAATTAAGTTTTATAATGGCAATTCAAAGTTCGTGTCATCGCTTTGCTGCATCAAATGTTGATATCTTTGTCCTAATGATATTACATGACAATCACTTGCATGGACCATATTCATTATCTATCTTGCAAGGACAAAAACACTCTTCTAGTTCCCACAAACTCAACTAATCAATTTTATAAGAAATGGAGGCTCACATCCAGTGTCTTGTGTGATAAGAATGTCACCAAAACTTAAAGGTAAGGTTTTATGAAGTGGTTAATAGACAAACTATGTTGATGGGATGCAGTGTCGGCCGGTCAAGAACTCGCACATTCAAAAGATGAAAGTAGCGGAAAAGAGGATGTTCAGATGGATGTGTTGGCATACTAGGAGAGATATGGTTAGGAACGATGATATCGGAACAGCGTGGGAGTAGCTTCCATGCTGGACAAGATGAGGGAATCAAGATAGAGATGGTTGGCTATGGTGGGTCTGAGGATAGGTAGAGATAGGCCGAAAAAATATTGGAGAAAGGTGATTAGATGGGACATGACACACCTACAACTTACTGAGGACCTAACCCTACATAGGAGGATATGGGCAGCTCGGTGCACTAAGCTACCACTTTGTGTTGGGTCCAAAGAAAAGTCGCACCACCAAGGTCTATTATATGCAGTCTTATCTTGCATTTCTGCAAGAGGTTATTTCCACAGCTCGAACCCATAACCTCCTGGTCACATGACAACCTAGATAAGAGGCTATGGAGGTTGAGAATCAAGGTAGAACATTAGCAGGTAGTCGTGTTGATTCAAGTGACTCCAAAAAGGAGGAAAGAACAGAAAAAGCCATAGGTATTAAACTGTGGTTCTTGTTTGTACTAGGAATGGTCAAAGGATGCACATTTAACATTTAAAATAAGGTACAGGAGAAGATCTGAATATGAACAAAATCAGAACAATAAACGCAAACCTAGGAAGAACTCATGCAATGGAACATAGCAATACTAACCTGATTGTGAAGAAACTGGCACCAGATCAACACCAAGAAGATCCTGAAGAAAGTCTCCACCAGAAGAGCTAGGTGCAGGAACATCATCTGAACTAAGATCAAGTAAGTCAACAAGAGGGGCAGCACTGGGCTTGGCAACTCCATTTGGAAGATTAACTGACACTCCTTGAGATGTTGACACAGCTGCTGGTACAGAACCAGCTTTCCTTCCACTGTGGGTTGCTTCATCAAGAACTGGCATTCTTTCTACGAGTGAAGGCCTGAAAACAAACACACATAATCAGCAACTCCTATGACTGAGCTACACAAGAAGTAGGCATCGAAGAACCTTCAATATGAAATCAAACAAACCTGATATTCTGATGCCTTGCAATTATTGAGTTAAATTCAATAGCTCTCTGTTGCAGTTCAAGCACAAAACTCCCTTTGTATTGAACAATGATGTCATTTATCCGCCTACACCAAATCAGATATTCACACATTACTCATTATCCTGAAGAACTGGTTTAGCAGTTGTTTACTCTTGGAGAGGCCATTAGTATGTCATCTTAAAAAAAAGGATTTTAGCAGGTAAAATGGAACAGTGGGACACGTGAGACAGTGGGAGGACAAATAGTGGGCTGTGCATAGATTTTATTTATTTATAGAGGTATGCCCAACTTGGTGGCATGTCCCATAATGGAAAGAATTTTCCATAAAATGCAACAAGACAGAAAAAACTTGAGAGACAACGTGCAAAACAAATATCAAACTAAACAATGTGTGGTTACTTTGGCAGTAGTTTACTAGCTGTGTTTAAGTAACTGTAAGCACATGGGACAGAAAAATCAAGACATCCTATACAGAATGAAAAAGAGCACATACTGTGAACAAGTTGGAAAGCGACTTGACAGCTTTAGCAAAGCAATCAAACACATCGCCCGAGTAGTGAGATCAAATGAATGGCTCTTAAAGGAAGTCTCCAAAACATCCACAGCATCAGATTCTGTTACCTGCTCCAAAGAACTATATCAGAGAACCTAGAAATAGACAGTTCCAATCTAGAAATAATTTAAAATGATGACGTGCATGCGTCGATCTCAAATAACCTTCAGGGTTTTTTTAAAATGGGATAGAGAAAAGGAGCAGATTGGATAGTGAGGACTCACGAAGCTGACCCCAACTAACATGAGAAAGATTATTAGAATTTATGTGCTATAGTTTATAAAAGAATTAAAAATGCTGAACTTTGTGGAATTTGTAAACTCCCGAAGAAACAACTTAAACAATGTTTGGTTGATTGCCTGTTCATTTTTCTTCCTTTTTCTTTTTTTGAGTGAGGGATCAGTAGGAGATGGAAGCTGTGTATAATACTCTATTGTTTAATTTCATAACTGACAAATTCATTGTTTCCAACTTCAGTGCTTGGTAGAAATACCAGACTTGGTTCACCAATCATGAATTATATTCGTGACAGGTGCCTAGCACACATCTCAGGTTGTACCACCTTAACCAATTGAACTAGAAGTCTACAGGCAGAAACTTGTATAATACATGGAACATTCTTTTACACCAAGTACTATAATCAATTCAATCCAATTTGGAAACTCTGCCACTACCCTACATGGTCCTTGTCAATGGTAGATGGAGAATTGTGCTCTAGAGATAGAAAAAGTAGTGAGACACTTCATCTAGAGTATGCTGTAAAATAAATAAGAGGACCAAGTAATATGATGCAGAATCATTTAGGCAAAAAGTGTGATGCAAATAAATATCAAGATTAGTAGAAGAGTAACTGTTCAAAAGCATGAACTCACGGTCAAGGGTTCTTCAATATCAAGCCTTCCAGCATTGTTTACTAACATGTCACCATATTCTCCAATGCACCAAATCGCAACTCGAACCAGCGTTTCCTAACAAGAAAAAATTACCAAATTGTAGCACAAAGGGGGCGAAGGAACTAGGAGATCAAGGTAATTCTTGAAGTACCTGTTCCCCTGCTGCTTGCACTGATCTGTATAGAGAACGTACTGCATAACCATGGAGGTTGGAAGCATTTGTAATCACCACGATTAGAGAATGCCACGCCTCATCCTTCACATCATTTCCAGCCTATTGCAACAGTAGACAAATCAGTACTCTTTAAGAAAGAACAAAAGGAAGAACACACCCCTAACATCTTGAGCTTTTAGATGAGGGCCCACACTATTCAAAGTGGTATTCGAGTATCGGAGTAAGCATGGGTCTAAGTTTGAGTCTAGCTCACTGCCACCTATGTTAAAGATTTTTCCAAGTGCTTAAACCAAGAAAAAGATTTGTCCCCTCACATAAGTTGGTGACTTACAAATTTCTAAAAGATAACTTATGTTCATGAATTAACAGAAAGACCATATGGCCTACAAAGAGTCTCAAACTCAAACAGAAAGGTCACTAAAAGGTCAGCCCGAATGCACTAAGCTCCCGCTATGAGCGGGTTCCGGGAAGGGCTGGACCACAAGGGTCTATTGTACGCAGTCTTACTCTACATTTATGCAATAGGTTGTCCACATAGTACAAAGAAGTATATCAGTTTGTACATACCTCAGAGAGAACCTTGAGCATCTGATCAATGTACCAAATTTTCTCAGGTGAGAACCTAGAGCACCACATAAGCAGTTGTAAGTAGGAGATGCATTTGAAGATGTCTTGGAAGAGAATAAACAATGCAGTTGTTTTGGAAAGTTATTGAGTCATATTACAAACATATGAACCCTACTGCCCCTGGGGACACAACCAGAGAAATCAAGAGTAACAAAACTATGAAAAGAACAGATGAATGAACAGAAAACACATATCCTCAGTAATATTAAAAAGCAAAAGCATTTTGCAAATTCAAAGAATCAAAATCATAGTTCTCATAAACATTTTCAGTATTACTTACTTCTCCACAATGGAACAGATTTTTGCAGTGAGATCTCCCCTAAACTCCGGATCACTTGCTTCTAGATATTCTATTAACTCCTTCGTCATAGGCTTCACATTGCTTTCGTTTACTAAGAGATACACAAGTTCAACGGCTCTTTTACGAATTGATGGATCGGAATCCTGAAAATTAAAAAAGCCACAGGTTTCTGTATGTCCAAAACGCTAGTTTAAAAAAAAAGTTGCATAATCTCACATGTAGAAATGACATTATCGATCTGTGAAGCACATGAGATACATGTTCTAGCTAGTCGGGGTGTGTTTTAAGATTCGACTGAGATATATTGGACTGGAGATTAAAGGGAAAGAAGGATAAGGATGAAGAAGTGGAAAGATTATGAGGAAAAAAGAATGTAAAGGTCAAATACCTTCACACATTCCAAAATTGTTGTCCGATGCCTCTGCACTGCTTGACTATCTACAGCTAAAGCTTTCATTAACATGTTCAGTGCAACATATCTGAAATAATTGGACCCAACTAGGATTAGAAAAGAACCCATGCTAACAAGACAAATAGCAATAAAAATCATCCAATATATCTAACTGTGCAATATCATTTAGAGAAGTGGAAGATTAAAAAGACATCCTATTCTGTAGCCTCGAAAGGAACAGGCGGCTGTAGTCAGTGTGTGGTGCAGACTCAGAGGCATGCCAAAGATCTGTCACAGGCTAAATTCTATGGAGATACGCATTTTCTCATTTTTTTAAAAATGACACATGTATATCACACCAAACAGGGGTGCCCTAAGACAATGAAAGAATTCCTGACCACCAATTAACACATAGAACACTATAGTACAAACCTTGTAGTTTGAAGGCACACAACAACTGGAGGCAAAACATACACCACTTAATTGCAAAATACATACAAGATTAATATGGGTTGGCCACAGAACTGCCACATAGTGAATGCAGATAGCTTTTCCTGACAACTGAGTTTAGTTTCCATTACACAAATTTCTCAAGTGCATGACAACACTGGCCATCACACCAGGACCCAAATGACAAAATCACTCACATAAGATAACCCCAACATATTGTGGGGAAAATATGCAAAAAGAGAATGACCTGATATTGTTATCACGGTTGGATAAAAATCTTCCCAAAATGTTAATAGCAAGCACCCTCAAGCCACCATTATCTTCTACGCTCATGATAGCTGCAACACATTCATAAAGAATAGCATTGCCTGCATTTTTGTTTGATTCAGTTTTTGTTGCCACCTAGAAAAGATTACAGATTCGTTAGAGAAATATATATTTCATCATACATTATAAACTTCTGAAAGGTCGAGATATGACTAGAGGAAGAAAGAAAGAAAGAAAGATTAAAAGAAAGATTATAGACCCATTCAGACACATATCATGTCCTTGTGAATATTCTCACTTAGTTGCAAGCCTATAGAGAATTTCTCATTTTGTTGCATGTTTTTAATAAGAGCCTTTCTGAACTACATCAAGTCTCCTCAACAAGCAAGTGAGCAATTGATTCAAAATTTGAAGAGCTTCAACCAAAGAATTCAATTTTTTTCCAAAAATTGTTCTCAACCAAACACCAAAAATGGAAGTTCATCAGTTCTTGCAAAAGCTAAAAAAGTACTTTCCAGTCTTTGATTGGGTAACAGCTTTTGCAAAAAAAAAAATTTAACAGAAAATTCAAAACAAGTTCTCCAAAATGTTGAAGCAAACGCCAAATCAATTCCAATATTTGGAGCGAAGAATCACCTAAAGCCTTTGCTGTAACAAAGTTCCAAAAGAGGAGAAGCTATGCCCAACCTAGAGGGGAATAACTCTGCCATTTAACATTGGTCATGGTGGAATGCAAAAGAAAAACATAAGAGTCTAGATTTATGTCACTAAAAAGGACAATCCAAACTTGTAATACACAGTACACAAACTAACTGTACTTTCCCTTCGGTATTCATAGAATAATCTGTTAATAAAATTTCATCTATGCTAAGGAAAACCTCTCTGCCACACAAATATTTCTGTAAAGGCAAGATCGCCATGCACTACCAAAACATTGATAAAGATGACTGCCAGGAGACATTCAGAAAACTTAAAGACATAACAACTCGGTGATATGATATACATTAAGATGCAAAGAGGTGCAACAAACCTGAGCTAGAATATCATTCATAGTATCACTGGCATCGGCATCATCTTTCCCCAAGGAACGCAAGAGCCTAAGCAATCTTATTTGAAGGAAAGGATCTGTAATGCCAGAAATGTCATACTCAGGCGCATATGGACTGTTTGCGAGATCCCTCATAAGTTTGACTAAACCATCCGTGCATTTCTAGAAACACACATGAAAAAACATTATTGCCAACATCAAATAGAAGAAGTTTCTTTTCAATACCAAAATAGAAGATAAAGTTTTTGATGCTTGAAGTTATCAAAATTCAAATATCTGCTCCAGCATGTGTAGTTGAGCTCACACTAACTCTGTTTTGGTTAAAAGGAGGCTGGAAGAAGTACAATGTGGATGCTCTTTGATTACATACTTTGTCACTCACTTCCAATTGTTTGGTATGATAAGAGAGTTTTGTCCTTTCCAACCAGTCTATAAAATCTGGGAAAAGCTGACGCAGAAAGCTTGGATAAACTCCCCATCACCCCAACTTTAACCTCCCAAGAAACAAAGAATCTGTTCCTCATGCCTCCTCTTTTACTTTCCATCTTTCGTACCTTCTCTTACAATACGAAGAAACATAGTGCTTGTTATGGCCCAATTTTGCAGGTTTAGTTGTTTCTCATGTAAAACATCAAAAAATGTTTAGGTGCACTTCAGAAGGGCGGGAAACATCCTAATAACAAGGATTCTTTAGAAGTAGTGGAGGTGTAAATTCAACTTTCGTTTTATTGGTCACACAAAATCAAAATTTTTCCAAGCAAGAAAAGTGAAGTTTTCTTGGAAGCAGCAATTTGAGCTGTCAATACTTCCTCAGGCCCTCCAAAAATACTTAAGCAAGATACAAAAGTTAAAAGGGAAGGAATGTGATGGAGGGATTACCAAGGACAGATGAGTTCCCAAACCTTCACTCTAGTTGCAAATTAGAGAAGAAGAGAAATTAGAAAGAAAAAAAAATTATCACTTTTTTGCCATGAAATTTTTTTTCACTTTTTCCTGGAGTTGAACTCCGGAAATCACGTTTGGCCATAAATTCCAGAATCTCCCTTGAAGTTGAATTCCAGAATTTTCAAGAATTTAAAAAACAACAAAAAGGTGTTTTCACTTTTTTCACTCCAAATTACCCACAAAATGTCAAAGACAACTTCAAATTGTATTCATGGCCAAACACAATTAAATATCATCTTTTACTTTGAAACAAAAAACTTTTTCAAATTTCACAACGAAACATGGCCAAACTCTTAAACAACAAACTCATCATGTTTTTCCTTTTGAAATATTTTTGGGCAATGAAAGATATGGTCCTCCAACCCACTTTCTACTAGCTTTCCATTTTCCTGACCAAAACAAAGAAAATTTTCTAAAACTTCTTCTTCCGTTCTCCTTTCCCTTCATTTCTCTTATCTAGAGAAAGTGTTGGTCATGACACTCACATCAATTCACCACCTGCATGTAATATTCAGTGCCACCCTCCTTTTCAAAATAGAGCTCATGACCCGTGGGTTATGAGGCACACACCTTATCCTGTAGGATGTGTTTCAGGAAACTAGCTATACTTTTCAGTGGATATCTCTAATATCAACAGTCATATCTATACTCCAGATGGGGAAAGCATAATCAGAGTAAATGACCAGCTGTTTTACGCAATCATAATCCACAAGGGTTGTAAACCAGTCGCTCAATATTAAAAAATATACAAAATTCTTGATCTGCATCACATCACAAAGTTGAAAAAATAAAATGAGAATACCGTTCAGTTTCCTATTTTCACTAGTCCAAAATGAAAAAGGAGGGGGTTATCAATGCAACAGTATTCAGCGACACAAAAACATAATTAAGATATTCCTCTAGAAGTATCAACAGATAAAGCTATCAGTGTTTGACTAACCTTTCTGAAATGTTCAAGAGCCTCTGTACTAATTTTACATAGATCTATACAAAGCTGGACACCAGTAATGAGAACTCCATGGTGCTTCTCACTTAACAAGGAAGCTGCAGCGTGTATAAAATTTTCGGCAAGATCGGGGACCTTCTTTATAATTCTTATAGAGCAAAGTGCTGCCTACAGTAGACCAAAGTAGAGTGAATATAATGATAAGCAACCATTTGCAACTAAGCATAAAAGAAACATCAGATATCTACCGAGTAAAATACTCATGTCATGAGAAAAACTAAAAGACATTAAGTAGGTGTTTGGGCAATATTAATTTGAAGTTGAAAACAGAGTATTCGAAATTACAATTTGAAAAGAATATTTTGAACTGGTTTCACTGTTTTGTGTAAACAACAACATACACAATTAAGTGAATCTTTTCCAAAAGGAGACCCAGAAGAAAAAAAGAAGCAGAGTCAACGACAAGAATGAGGCCACAAGTATAGAGTTCACATGAAAACTTTAAATGAGCTGATCATGGAAAGAAACACATAGATGCAAAATGATACAAGGAGAAGAAATGCTAACAGCAATTCTTTTTTGGGGGGACAAGTCAAATAAATTTTTTGATAATGTTAAGTCAAATAATTTCATTAATAGAAGGTAACCACAAAGTCTGTAAGAAAAAGATACATGCTGTGTATGACTCGACCCAAGTCAACCATATTGTCTAGCTACCTATACAGTATAGTATACTCTCCTTACACCAAAAGTACAAACGTTAAGTTAAGGTGTTAATGCAGAAATCAGTATTTTGGAAAAAAAATCTAATCTTTCATTCCAATGCTGACAGAAACTGTTTAAAAAGAACGTGTTCCATAAGGTTTCATCAAGCAAAAAACGACTCTGAGTATTCAAATTTCCAGAGTTATACTCGATCAGGGAGTCAAATTTCTATTCAGTAAGTCATGCCAAAACATAATGAGTTGTGGTTAGGATAATCAGCTGCTACCATATCCAATTCCTAATATGTAATTTCTGCAATAGGATATTACAAATTTCACCAACTATGACACAAAGGTCAAGGGACTTAATTGTGAAGCCTGATCTGAAAATCTACTAAACCAGCCGCCCCTCATCCGAGAACAATGTCCTAACATTGAATTAGCCCCGCTTTCTTTGACACTATATCCCGAAATTCTCAAGCAACTTATCAGAGAATCATACACGCATCCCTTCTCGTATATGGAAAGATACTATCTCACTTCTCAAAGACGTCATGTTCAAGACTGAGCCAATCAGCAAGACCAAATTTTCCACACTAACCTACTCATTACTCAACATATTCTCTTTCCTGTTAATAAACCTCCATATCTACTGATGGACCTCGATTAAATATAGTTCTTCAAATGCATTCTTGTAGAAACAAGTTACTGTTGGCCAAAAATCCCATATGAATTCCAGTTTAAGTAATGGGAAAGAAATTTGATGATATAGACAATTTTCAAAAACTCTAGCCATTAGGAAGAGATATGAGACTTACCTTCTTTCGGATATTAGGATCTCTAAACTTTAGCAAACGTTCAACTTCTGGTGCAAGGTCACGAGCCATTTCTGCAGAACCAATATTCCCTAATGCACAAAGAGCAAGTCCAACGATATATTGATTGGTGTGGTTAAGATCTCTACTCAAAAGTTAAGGTATATGAGTATAACTGTGAACTTGATCTTTAAAATTCACAGAGCAACAGCAGCTATTACCTTTAAAAGTTTTATAAATCAAAGAGCAATATCCTAATCAACTCAAAGTGCTGTTGAGGTTAAAAAGAAAGAAAAAAAAGGACCTTGTCCAGTGATTCGTTCTCCATATATCCCTTATAATCTGGTTTGAATGCACATACAAAGAGACTTCTTTTAAAGAGGAAAAAAATGAAACACAAAACAAGGATACTGCTTTATAGAATTGGTAACCAACATAAGAACCTCTTGTCTTTCGTCAAGAAGCAACATTAGGCCAAGATATCCTATTCTTTTCTCTGGAAATCCTGGAGAAGCAATCAGCTTCAAGCATTCCATTTGACCAAAGTGTGTAGGATAACCCAGCATGTGAATGAACATCAGTTTTGCAAGATTACGATGTCTGTAGTCATGATCATTATCACTGATTGCAGCTCTGATAGCAGCACACTCTTTTCTTACTACAGCACGCTCCTCTGCTGCAGTTTTGCTAGCACGGATAGCCCGAATCATGTCCCTGCATGCGACCAATAAGTGCATATAAATTTCTATTATAAGCTCTTATTATCTCACTTTCAGTTAACCTTAATGAAATTTCCGACGGAGGAACTTGGGAACCACCCACATTTCTTTCTATGAGAGAAAACTGACTTTAAAAGAGAGCAGAAATTCAGATGGCATTGTCCTTGACAAACAACAACAACATATCCAATGAAATTCCACAAGTGGGGTCTGAGAGGGTAAAGTGTACGCAGACCTTACCACTACAAGTAGAGAGGTTGTTTCCGAAAGACCCTCGACTTGAGTACAGCAAATCAAAGTAAGTACGAAAAAAGGAAATTGACAGTGAAGAAACTATAGCCACTAATACAGAAACAACAACAACAAAATAGTGCAATAACAGAAACACCAAAAAAAACTGATGGTGATAGAAAGCAAAGCAAGATACTGCAAGAATAAAGTTAACACCATGACAGACACCAGTAAGCCCCTAAACCCTTTGGGAAGCAAGAGAACACTCCACTACCTACTAACCTTCTACCCTAATCCGCAACCTCCACAACTCCTATCTAAGGCATGTCCTCAGTAAGCTAAAGTTGTTCCATGTCCGGTTTAATAATCTCGTCCCAGTACTGTTTCGGTCTACCTCCTCGTGCCCACTATATCCAACTCTTGTACTCCTCATTGGAGTATCTGGCATCTCCTCTACACATGCCTTGTATACTCTCAAATGGGTTTCTTAGAAACAAAATATATCAAATTCCTCTAAGACAAAAAGAGTAATCAATGCAGTTCCCACCCTTCATCTTGTGAATGCTCTCTCTTTGATGAAATTAAGAAGTTTAAATGGCGCGTACTACCTCGCCCATCTACAAAGTTTTATCTTATGCAACATAAAGTACTAAAAACAAACAAATCTTCTGTTCTGGTAAAGATAAATTGCAAAGCACCATGTTGCTTCCAGGTATAAAGGTGTCACAAGTGCCACTCTTCTACATGAACCATAGCTATAATACAAGTAACGAATAAATACTTAATTTTGGACAATTTATCACCCAAAAAATAGCCACTCGTCGTTGTGGATGACTGTAGCACTAGCAGACATGGTTATGGTTTGGAGATGGAGTATCAAAGGTGGCAGCTTGAAGCAGACGCACTACTAAGTCCCTACATGAAGCAATATGGACCCAAAAAATGAAATCTCATTTGTAAACACATGGAAAAGTTCTTGACATGGACCCAAAATCTTGCCCTGGAAGCTGGAAAACTACTTAAAACCTGGGATCATGAAGGAATCTTTAATCCCAGAAGAAGAAAATCTTGTCACTCCATTTGAGCAAAGTACGGCAACAAGTGGAAGAAAAGAGCTGTTGAAGTCTTTGGCCGTACTGCTAACGTTTAGACAAGTGGTGGGAAGTTTTCAAAGAGAAACAGCTTAAGCTTGAGACCTCCAACATGGAAGTCCCAAGCTCAAACCACTGGGCCACCCCGAAGGGTACCAGCTCTATCTTTTAAACCCGGTGGCTATGAATGACCGGATGAATTCCACCACTATTTCGCCACCTTCGTCCGTTTTCCCCTGGTGGATATCACTTTTAACTTCATCATCTTCCAATCTATTCCCTTCTGTTGGTCCCATACTTGCACCATCTGAATTTGCTGTTGCATAAACATGAGCTGACTCACCCCGTTTTGGGTTTGACAAGACACTTCTATCTGGTCAGCATCTGGATACCTTAATCAGGACTGAAAAGAGCTGGAAGAAGGAACACAAAACTCGGTACAGCACAACAAGGAGACAAGTGGAGGCTGAACCGGATGGAGCAACAACTAGTGTTAAGGAAGATTAGAAAAGGAGGGAGGAAATGGAAGCAAAATATGAGGTGCTTACATGAAGAGGAGACGGCTTTTATTGGGAAGATATAGGGAGGAAATACAGACATCAAATCAATGCACTAGGGAGAGATAGTGAGCTAAGGCGGCAAAGTTAATGAAAGCTAGGAGTAGTAAGCAATTGAAGTTGTCTAAATGTATAGAACAAACAACAAACTGGATCCCATAGTCATGGCGGTGGGGTTGGAAATATTGTATCCAAAGATAAACATTAGATTAGGTCAGTTTTTAGTAACTACTGCTAGTATTGTTGTTAGCATGTTGTGTTATGGCAATCACGTTTTATAACTCAAGTTCTTATCTAAGACAAAATCTGCTTCTATAGTGAAAGAACAGTTATTTTTGGCTTCACTGTTTGTTTATTATATTTTTTTAATAATAATAAACTTTTTATATGACCAAACAGCACTAAGCTAGAGCGGAATCCATTGTATTTTGCAAGAAGTGAATAAAATCAACAAGTTTTACATGTAACAACGACACTGACTTTTTCTTATCAGCGCAAAAAAAACTAGCTTTAATTTTAAATCCTTCATAACCAAGATATTTCCCCAACATAACCCTTAACTGAGAGACACCACCAAAACCAGAAATATCCTTCATAAGGGAATCCATTGTATTTTGCAAGTGATTACTGAAATTGAAGAAAAACTCACATAAACCGCAACTACCCTCAATCCAAACTAGTGCATATAAGCTATTCTAAGTTATCTGAATTTTGTCGTTCTCTATGTTGTCTACTGAAACACAAATATGTAAAACAACCTCCTGGCCATAATCAAATGTCATGTGATTGTACCAACAGAGCTGAGCCTTAATCTCAATTTAGAAAGTGCTAACAAGAACTAGGGGCAGAGTCAGGTAGGACCGAGACGGTTCATTCGAACCCCCTTCGGAAGAAATTACTCTACTTATACATGCTTTAAAAAAATTATGTCTATATAGCATATGTAGAACATCCTTTGAATTTTTCGTGTGTTTTCTTCTTCATACTTTTTACCTCTTAGTGTACTGTGCCACGGACAACAACTACTATACTACTACTTGTAACCCTCAATCACTTATCGAGATAAATTGAATGCATCTCCAATCCACCCCTCCATTCCAAAATAGCAACAACTAAGTTGAACTCTCAAACTTAAGTCCATAACAAAAGCAAAGCAATGTTTTATATAAGATTTTAATTTTAAGCTTAAATACAAGTAAATCATCACTAGCTGATGTTTACCTATATGAATCCTCCATATCCGTTTCCCTCCATTGAAACCCGTTTCATTCCAATAATTAACAGCAACTTTTGACAAAATTCAGTAACAACAAATAATTCAGCAAAATATCAATGACCAAGCTTGATCCAATCAATTGGGGGTGTACTAACCTAAGACGTGTGCCGGATGAAAAGGGATTCATGATTGGTTCTGCTTTAAAACTGCGAGAAAGCTCGATCAGATCCAGCTGAACAGATTCTTCAAGTCTTCCCTCTCCAACTTGATCAACCCCACAAGCATAAAAAACCAAAAAAAAAGACTATTTAGGCTGCCATTAAAGCTGTAAAAAATTGTTTATAAAACATAAAAGGAAGAATTTGGATTGGAGAATGGGTAGAAATGAAAATTGAAGGATCTGAGAAGGAATCAGTGGGGTTCTTGGGAGAGGTTTGGATCTGGAAATGGAATGGAAAAGGAAGAAGAAGAAGAGGAGAGAGTGGAAAATATATACATGTGTAAAATAATTGTAAAATTAGTACTATAACATTATGTGTTTTTTTTTCAAAGAAAAGAATAACATTTTTTTAAAAAAAAATGAAGAACAAAAATATTAGTTATTTTAATTTCTATTTCATTAAATAATTTAATTCATGTTAATTTTACAATGTCTTTATTCTTGATTAGATATCAAATATTATATATAACATATATATGTTCACGGTTATCAAATAACTTCTTATCATATTTATTTTTCAAATTCTTCATAAAATATCGGAGTATATGATTAGGGGTGAAGACAATTTCAATTAAAAATATATCATTTCAATGTAAATGTGCGATCTGAGTTTGGATCAGATGTGCTCCTTTGAACACGGTGTGCTATCTAAGTTTGATTATAAATTTTAAAAAATATATAAATTTTTTAGGTGGTAAATTTCAAATAGGCAACTTACAATGTATGCAAAATAATGCTTAAACCATCCATTGGCAAAGCAAGCTTATTTAGATTGAAGCTCTTCGATTCAAAAATAGAATGTCCAAATCAAAATGTTCATATTCAATTTGAACAATATGAACACACACGATATGTATTTGCACGTAATATTTAATTATAATTAAAATTGAATATATTGATAACTTTTACAAATTGTCAATAAATTTAGGAATAATTTCAAAAAAAAATCTTCAATAGTATTAATCTCCTTTAATTTAGATATTACAATTATCTTTCTTATTTTAATTTTTTTTTTTTGTAATAACTCTTTAAATCAACTTATCACTCGTATAAATAGAATATAATGGACAAAAAAAATTTCTTGATATTACTTCTTTTTTTTCTAATTTAATGAGAACTATCAAATGTTTGTTGTAAATCAAGCTCAAAACAAATATCAAGATAAAGATAAGAAGACAAGAAATGTAGATGAAGAAAACAACTTTTGTTCTATTCAAGTTTGTTCTTCAAATGATGAATGATATCTCTATTTATAGGTGAAATATCATACTTAAGATAGAAAATCGTTGGACAATATCTATCTCTATATTTAGGATTTTCTATTTCATTTATCTATTTCATATTTTGACATATGTACTTTCAAGAATTTATCATATTTTCAATGAAACACCTCAACATCACTTTGAAAGGTTAATTGTACCATCACTTTATCATCTTTTCTTTTGACGGAGGATTAGTTAACTTATCAAGTTATTGAGTCGTAACAATCATAGGTCCAATGACCTTTCATACCACTTGGTTAATGAAATTTACGTTCACTTTTTGAAGGACTATTTAGAAAACCCATAGTGCTCTACATTTAGCCATAATGACAACTATTATAATTTCTCGTTTCTAATGTCCATACCACATTCACACAAGAGAATGGAGCAGATCAACAATGCAAAATTCATGACTTGCAGTCAAAATAATTACTTTGAGTTTGTTGTCATTATATCATCACTATTATGCATTAGGAGTTGAATCAAATTCTTAACCGTAAAAGCAGATTTGAGCCATAAAATTAGCAACAATTGAACCCAATATTTTGTAATATCTCGATGCATCAAGACATTAATATGATGCATCAAGACAATAAACTTGAATCCATTGTTTACACCCATTCAGCGACATACTAGTCAAACGTAATTTAAGATTTGTTGTTTTACTATATTAAAACAAGTAGATACATAGTTATTCACCAAGGTTCATACCACCTTGGAATTATCACACACAAGAAATCAATTAATTCTTACGGAAATCAAATGAACAATCCACTATTCAATGGATATGTAGCATATCTTACTCAATAAATTAAATAAAACTTTCATAATTATATTATTCAAATCAATGTATAATTCAAATCTAAATATAATAATATCAAAATCAATTATTCAAAAAATCTAAATTCGTCAAGCTCAACTATTTTTACCGATCCAACTATCATTCCAAAGCTTCGATCATTAAAAAAATAAAAGAGACATTAAACGTATTTCTAATCAAACTTTTCTACGAAAAAACCAATCGAAATAAAATAATTCTTTCTCTAAAATCAAAGCCAAAAACCACATCCAAACAAGTCCTTCAATGTCAACCAAGATAATTTGTAGGGTTAAAATATTTCAATACCTTTACTTCTAACAAATTTTGTACTAGTATTTATCACTATAATCACTTTTTTTTTCCTTTTAAAACAATCACTTTTGCCTTGGATTCCTTTGTTAAAGCTATATACCTAGTTGAAAATTAACCCTATTTCTGAAGCAAAGGAAAAAGAAGTTGTAATTTTTTCATCAAAATCTTTGATCTCATGGCTTCACTGATTTCTACTCTCTGTATCTTCTTCTTGTTAAATATAAGTCTTACCCCAGGTGAATTTTCTAATCTTTTTAAACTTTAGCTTAAAAAAAATAGTTAAAAATCTAAACTTTTTTTGACTGGTTTTACAGTTCTTGGTGAAGTGATCTTTGAAGATGGCTACTCAGTCAGCACAGTGATTGATGGCAACAAGATCAAAATTAACCCTTACTCCATCATCCCTGTATCTGGTGATACTCATTTCATCATTCTTGATTCTTCTGCCAGTACTTTTTACACATTATCATACAACAAAGACTCAGGTAAATGTGATCAAGATTGAATTTTTCTTCTTAACTCTTAAGGGTTGGTTTTCTGAAGTGGGGTTGCTGCAGATTTGAGTTTGTTCAGTTTTTTGGGGGTAAATGTGATAAAGATTTGAGTTTTATATGATTGTTTGGAGAAAGAGTTGATTTTATGATGTGGGGTTGGTGCAGAATTGAGTTATTTCAATCTTCTTGGGAATTTTGCAGATACTACTGTTACTAAGTTAACTGGTGATGGCATTGGCTACGCTGATGGTTCTCTGGATAAGGCTAGGTTCAACAAGCCTAAAAGCTTTGCTGTTGATTCAAAAGGGAATATTTATGTTGCTGATATGAAGAACATGCATGCAATTAGAAAGATTAGCAAGTCAGGTATGGAGATATAGTTGTGTTATTTTCTCATTTTGGTATTTTGTCTGGTTTTACTGGTTGTGTTTGATCTGACTTAAAATTGTTTTCTGTTAAAAATATTATACTGGAACTTATATCAGGGTTTGTGGTCGTGTTGTAAATTTAGTTGGAAGACTATAATAGTTGGAAAGTTGGAGTTCTAAGGCCTGGTGTTTAATGATACGTGTAAGCATGCAAACTGTGAAAATAACTTTGATATGTTTCGGGGAGCAAGTGAAAAATGGCATGCAAGTCAAAAACGTAGAAAAGCACCCACTGGACACTTTTCGATCTTGTAACTGGAAAATAGTCATTGTCATGGAGTTTTATGTGGAAAACGTAGAAATAGCGCTGAGTGACCACTTTTCGATCTTGTAACTGGAAAATAGTCATTTCATGGAGTTCCAGGTGAGAATATAGGAATAGGGCATACTGACCACATTTCCATCTTGTAATTGGGAAACAGTCACTGTCAGGAGTTGCAAGTTCCACAGGGAGTTTCACCCGTGGAATTTGAAGCTCCATGATAGTGGTTATATCACTTACAGTGGCTAAAAAGTGGTTATTTCTTTTGGGGCCTTCTCTTACTTTCCTCTGTTTGGGATTTGAATGTCAACGTTATGGTTGAATGTAAAAAGTTTAAACCGCTAAGCTATTCCTTGTCAAGGACATCATTTATATGTTTTTAGAAATTGGTGAGGCTATCAGATGCTGGGTTCATGTTTGATGAAGGTTAAGAATGACACTTTTTAGAAGAAAGGATGGGAAAATAAGAAGAGAACACCAAGCTTCATAGATGAATAAGTGGAAATGCTGGATTTCTAGCTTGAGTATTACTTGGAAACCAGACTTTGTCCATCCAACACAGCTTTCAAAGAAAATTGACTGGAATAGCTGCTTTCAAGCATCAAGAATTGATGATGTTCCATAGGGGCCTGCTAAATGGAACTGCCTGAACAAAGAAGATGGGCATGGAGCCAAGAGTTGTTAACTGTAATTAGTCTATGTTGGTGTTTGATGGTGTGATGTGTAATTAATTTGAACTTATGCTTCTCATGTTGGTTGATAGATATGCTGTACAATGTGGTGTATGAAGCATGTCTTCAAAAGTTCTATTTGGCAACTTCTCATGACTCTCTCATGTTTCTCTTCTTCAACATCCTTTTTCTTTCAAGAGGACGTTATAGCTTAGAGAGTGTTTCTCCTCATGGAAGATGATCTAGTGTGTTTGTCTTGCTTTGGGAAAAGGACCAAAGTTACCTTTCAACTATTAAAAAAAATTCAATCATCTTACTTTGAAGCCATTCATACCTTGTCGTTAGCAAATCATTTTCTATTTGCGCTTAAATTTTAACAGAGGTCCAAGGTGGATCAAGTGCAGACCACATGACAAATACTTTGGGGAAAGAAGTCCAAATTCACCCATCTACTGTTGAATATGGTTTTAAATTATCCTCTATGTACTTCATGTTGGAGCTCCCTTAGAGTCCAGGGAAAATCAGAGTCGATTTGCAGTTAACAAGGGTAATAAACAACATACCTAGTGAAATCCCAAGACATGGAGTCTGGGGAGGGTAGAGATTATGAATGACAAAATATACCAAAGGATCAAATTATAGTAGAGGGGCAGACCCTTTATTTTTTTGCTTATTTACCTAGGTAGTTGTTAAATGGTGTTTTTACATGGTAACTATAGTTTAAGCTACTTCAGCAATTTTTGTTTAAATATTATTGTCATCTTGGATTCTGAATGCAACTCCTTGATCAATGATGATATCAGGTGTTACTACAATAGCAGGAGGTTATTCAAAAACAGCAGGCCGTGCTGATGGACCTGGATTAAATGCCTCATTCTCGGATGATTATGAGCTTTCTTTTATTCCTAAAAGATGCGCTCTAATGATCTCTGACCATGGTAATAGATTAGTCCGCGAAATACAACTTAAAGCCGAGGATTGTTCAAGAGATTCTCATTCTGGTAATACATCCAATCATACATTGCTCATTCTTTTATTGTGTTTGTTCCCTTATTGTGATGTTGAGGTTGGAATTGCTAATCAGTTTCTGCAGTCTAAAAGCTTTTGAATTGTTTAGTACACAAAATCACTATGGATATTGAGTTTCCATAAACCTTTTGAAACCTCATCTCTTAGATGTTTCTCGCTTTGTGTTTCTGAATGCCAATCTTTCCCTTTACTTGAAATCAGATACTCTTTCACATTTCTAAAATCTTCTCAGATCTAAGAGCAGTTTCTACATGGCTCTTAACCGTGGGACTTCCCTGCTTGGTCTGCTTGATTATTGGGTTGGTTATTCGTCCTTACGTCATCCCAAATGTAAGTACACAATGGAGGTTGATTTTGAGTTCAGTTGAGATGACAAATGCTCACATATTCTCTAATGGAACTTTCTAGACAGGATTATGTCAGTCGTCTTCAGCACAACATGACATGGAAGCACTTCCTAATCAATCTGGAGAGACAAGTTCTGATGTTCTGCTTCGTCATCAGAAGCGTAATTGTTGATTCAAAAATCTATTCACTTTTAAGGCAGCTCGTATTGCTTAGTTTCTCTCATCTACGTTTAATGTTTAGTCCTAAAGTAGCAGTAGCACGCCAGACTTCTCGTAGACAACTAGCACCTCTCATAAATTTGCACGACTTTGAAAGCAAAGAATCACCAAACTCGCCAGTGGTAGCTAACAGTTTAGAAGATCTGATAACTTTTGATGGAAGTTTAGACAACTCTGAGCTGACTACTAATCAAGATGATGCGGTGAAGGGAAGTACCGATGTTTCTGGTGTAGATAGCATGATATTAGCTAACATAAAAGTGTTTGCAGAACAAGGGAATGCTTCTACAGGCCCTGAAGTTTCTAAGAGCATTTTGAGCTTAGGTAACCAAAAAAAGAAAGTAAATTAGTGAAGTCTAGTAGTAGTATTAATGTATTATTAACTTTTGCAAAGTGTTCTGAAAGTTGTCAAGTCTATCTGCTACAATGTTTATGTACATAGTATGGCAACTGGACAAGCAAATGACTCAGTTCCTTTTAAGTTACTATTTCTGTTGTGTCTCTTGTTTCAATAAAGTGATGCCTCGTATGAAAAAACTATTCCTCTTTGTTTCCATTTGATCTTTCTTATCTTTAGTTTTTGTAAGCTACAAATATAGTCTATTCAACTATTTCATAATCATTACGTCTCAGTTTTAAACTAGTTGGGGTTGACTATACTCGTGTACTTATTGACCATGAAATTTTCACTTTATAATGGAACTCCAATAAATACTTTTGGCCACAAAATCTCAAAATTCAAGTTAAAGTTGTTTCCTAGATTTCTTTTTTCAAGAATTCGAAAGCAACAAAAAGATGTTTTTACTTCAAATTGTTCATAGAAAGTTGAAAACAACTGTAATTTGTATTCATGATCAAATACAACTGCATACCAATACTCAAACATCATCTTTCTCTTTGAATTTTTTTTTCAAATTTTACGATAAAACATGAATAAAACATCATATTTATAAAAAAAAAAAATTATAAATATTTTTCTTTGTCCTTTAGATGAGGTGGGAAGTTATAAACCATGTCACTAGATCAAGTGATCCAATGCCAACAACCCAAATTAACTTAACTTGTGTGAAAAGTGGAATCCACTAAAAATGAGAAAAGAGACCAAATAATTATGCTTGCAATTTTTCAGAAAAAAAATCCTTGTTAATGATATTTACTTTATGAAACATTATAATAGATCTATTGTAATTCATTTGTCTTTCTCTAATGTTAACTATTCTTTACCGTTTGGTCACGTGCCCATGTGAGTGGTTGGTTCTCCTACTGTAACATCAGTATAGTTATATTATTATAATAACACAACAAATTAATTAAAAAATAACATCAACAAACATTCTTACTTTCACTAAGAAGTAATATATATTAAAAAAAACAATGATCATTAATGGCATATTTTTCTTTATATTGTGTATATTCATTTCCTCACTTAGCCCATACCACATTGTTCTGCCAGGCTTGGTTAAAGTAATACAACTTGTGCTCTCACAGGTATCATTTTTTACGCGAGATAAGGTGAGATATAAATTTTATCCTAGACTTAATCCTGAGGATATCTCACCTTATCGTATCCAATATGTTGAACTAGTCGGAATTATAATCCCAAGAAAATTTAGATGCCAAATGACTCCATATGGTTTCTGTGTTTTCCAGCTATCTGTGGTGGAACAGATTGTTTGGAGAAAAAAACTTGTCCTTTTTTTGGCTGTTTTTGTTGTCTTTGTCCTCATTTTGTCTTTTCTTGGACCCCATTAGAGGTTCAGGTTGTGTGCAAAGGACAAGCAATGGGAATAGATCTTTGTCTTGACATTAATATACAGCTTGGTATTCCAAAAGGCAATAGAAGCAATGGAATTCCTAGGGAATTGATACAAGGCAAAATTTATACCGTCAACCAAACGCAGATGATTGATATATAGAACAAATTTTTTTTACTAGTAATACTTTCACAGCATTCACTACAAACATTTTTGACAACTGGATAAACATTATAAGCTATTCTAACATGAGCTTCCACTCTCCAAAATTTGTACTATGATGGCTGTTAATGCATGATATATTTCTCATGTCTAAGCCATCACCAAGCAATTTAAAGAACCTTTGAAGTTTCTGTATATGAATAGATCAATAGCCTTGAGAATATCCAGCAGAGTTGAACCGAGAACGAGCATTATGTCGATCATAAACAGAATTTGCATGGTCCAAAGGCTTTATAATCATTGCCTCGCGTTGCCCTTGCTCTTGAATTGCTCCGAAAACTACCTCCTTTGTATTATCTGCGCTTTGCTCGTAGAATGTTTGAGGTCCAGATGAATGATATTGATGATGTTGTAGGTGCTTCTGAGTCTGCTGTTGGTGTTGTTGAAAGTCAGAACTCCATCCACCACCATAAAAAGCACGGCTTTGTTTCAGCTGTTGCATCTTTTCAGAATCTTTGGACATGAATGCATAGGTCTTTCGTGGAGTAGGAGTTCTGGGTTCAATGGATGGGGGTTCATCTTCTTTTGGTACTACAACGCTGTCCTGAACCGGCCATGTGTGCTGCTGATACTGCTGTTGCTGATATTGTTGTTGCTGATACTGCTGTTGCTGTTGATAGTGATGGTTCAAAGGCAACCTTCTGAACATTGGAAATACACCTCCTAAAATTTCCGAAACTGATGCTCCAGTACGCGTGATTAGATTTCCTAGAGATCCAAACATGCTTTCTTCTTGCTTCTCCACCTCACCTTCAGTTGGAATTAGGGGAGGCCTTACTGATGATTTCACTGGCTTCTCATAATTATCGGTGAAAATGAATGCGTTCTGATCCTTAAAGAAGACAGGAGAGAAAGGAGTGAATGAGTTTGTGTATGGAAAGGTGCAGAAGGTTATAAAATTAGACACAAAACAGGGTGCCATTTGGAAGTTGTAAAAAGTTTGTCCGATAGACATTTTACTTGCTAACAACCAATTGCCGCATAAACATGTGAGAACTATTTTCGTAAAACCTGTTACAGTAATCTCCAAGCAGGATACAAAAAGGTAAGCCTAGAAGCGGAAGAAAGGTCTTTAAGTTCGTTGTCTGACTTAAATCATGAAGAGTACCGAACTTGCTACTCACCTCTTCGGGGGATACCATGGTACCGACCCTTCGTTGTAGCAATGCTAGCATGTAACCAAAGAAACCAGCAGCCAAAAGCACAGCTATACCTATGACATAATCTTCTTATTCAATAACACCTTCTGCTGAAACACATTGTACATAGTAAGAGAACAAAGTTACTAACCTAGAGGAAAACCACTATCATACTGATAAGCACAGTCTTCGAAATGAAGTTGGATCTCCCGTATTGCTTTGTTTCCCCTGTCTATGACAAGCAGGGAACAACTGCTTCCCATAAAGACCACATCAAAATCATTAGAGAATTTTGCATCTTCACTTGGTCCATCAACATGCCCACCTCCACGGCTCCATTTACCACCAGCAATTGTCGTGACCGTTCCTGGAAAAGGAAATTTCACAGCTTAGAGTTGAGTATTCTAACTTTACAGACATTAGACCACACATTTTCCTCTTACAATTAAGAGATACCTAAAGGATATCAGCATTTAGATGACCAGAAGTTTGGAGTTTGTAAAGACATGCATACAGGTCACAAACTAGCAAAACAATGCTCATATATCTTAGCTAGGAACAAAGTTTAGCAAATCACCTGCATCACTTATCTTCCTAATTACCATGTTATCAGTATCTGCCACATAGATGTTCCCTCTGTCATCAACAGTTAGACCTTTCGGATGGTTCATTCTTGCCTCCCGCAATTTTCCGTCAACATGTCCAGAGTATCCATCAGCTGATCCAGCCACCAACCTAGGTCTAGTGTCTATAAAATATCCCAGTCAGACAAAAATTCACACTATAGAAGTCCGACAAAGAAACTTCTAGGGAAAACAATTAGAAACAAAACATCAAAAATTATTGGCAAGAAGTCAGATAAATAACAGAGCAAAAGCATTTGCAGCAGTCAGCAGACAAGAAGAATCAAACGGTAAAAGCAAAGCATCTTTCATAGAGTTGCTGCTAGTTGAACTCATTTTAATAGCCAACTTCAAAAAGCAGAGATCAGGTACCTGTGGAGAATCAAATCTTCAATATTGAACACAAATGCAAAATATTGATGTGGAAGCACCAAAATTCCACTGCAAACAGTCAGTGGACTACTCAAAAAGTGAAAATCACAAAGGATTCAGAAATGACAGTGTTATTAACAAGGACACAATGCACCAGCCACATGAAGCCAAAGTATGCAAACAATGAGCTAACATTCAGTACAATGTCTAGCTGAAATCATGTCAAAATTCTTATACTGCTCAAATAAGAGAAGCCAGCCTACTTATACACAGGCCACAGAAGACAAAAAAAATAAAACAAATCAACAGAAAATAGCTAAAAAGAAACACCCAAAGAACTTACATTGAGACAAAGATGAAGAGATCTTGTAAAGATTACTATTAGCAGAATCCAAAATGAGAAGTTCCCCACTAGACATAATCTCCACAGAATAAGGCTCAATCCCAAGTTTGCTTCCATCAAACACAGTCTCCACACTATATCCACTCTCAAATTTCATCATTGGACGCCCAGAAATCACTGCAAAACACCAATAATCATTTCATTTTACAACCCCATTTTCCGAAACCAAAAAAATTAAAAGGGCAAAATCAATGTGGGATTAAAACAAAGAACACCATCAAAGAGATCCATACCTGTTTTAGTATTAGCTTTGAGGGACCAAACCCATTTCATCAGCTTTGTAACAGCATTTGAAACAACCCCATTTACAATCTCTGGTTACCAAAACAAAAACACCATTAAAACAAGCAAAAGAACAACAGATCAAGAATGGCAGAATCTTCTAGAAAGAGTTAAAAACATGCAGAAAATTCAGAATGCAGACTCACTTGCAGGTGAAGGTGTAGCAGAAACAGAACAGAAAGCAGCAGAAAGAAACACAAAAATGAGTATCAAAGTTGCAAACTTCACAGCCATTGTTGAGTAAAAATCCAAGAAAATGGTGAGGGGGTTAACTATTGCATTGTGGGGTATGAAGTATGAAGCAAAAAAGTAAAGAAAACCCTAGCTCAGAAAAAATGAGCTGAGTGAGTGAGATAAAGGGGGTGTTTGTAAAAGAAGTGTGGAGGAGCAACAAAGAAAGAAGTGGCTTGGTGGGGTTTTTTTTTTTGGTTGTTGATCTTTAGTAGAAAAGTGTTGGGGTTTTTGAGAGTGTGAGGGAAAGTTGTGAATGAAAATAAAAAGATGAAAGAGACATTGGGGGTGGGTGGGGGTGGGGGGTGAAGGGGGAGAAAAGGGGGTGGGGGTAGGGGTAAGGGGGGAGAAAGGGGGTGAGGGTGGGGGGCAAAATCAAGAGAAAAAGAGGTTGTTGGGGTGGTGGGGTGGTAGGGGGTAGGTGATGGGACCTACAAATGACCATTGGGAAGAAAGAAGAGGAAAAGAGAGAATCATATGAATCTATTATTATATTTGTACAATCTTTTGTGTGTTGTTAATCTCTCATCATAAATCTTTGTTTTTTTTACTACTACTACAAATACCAAGGTCAAGCAAATTATCCATCTCCCTTCGTGTTAAAATAAGTGTAATTATTTTAAAATAAGTATTATTTTATAAGTTTATAATAAAAAAGTTATATTTCATTCATTTGAATTTTGAAATTTGAACAAGTCATATTTAATTATAATTTTTTTTAAAAAATATTTTAAATTATCAATTGTTGTGTGTTACATTAGTTTTCAAATATGAAGATTTTATTTTGAAAACTTAAGGTTTTACTTGACTTTTGAAATTCGAATTATGTCACTAAATTAGGACATGAGAAGTGATAAATAAGAATAATTTAATACATTATATATTGTGTTTGTTATTTTTTTTAATAAGCTAAGGCAATACTTATTTTCGTAGGTAAAACTTATTGTTTTTCATAATTGATTAATACTAGTAAATAATTAACTAGATAATAGTAATAGCCTTTAAGAGTTTATAAAATACAATTAGAATAATATCATTTTAAGTGATGAGATATATATCCTTTTAAGTTTTTCTCATTGATATTGATCAATTAAAATGAAATATCAAATAAGTGTTTGGGTATGTAATTTTGAATTGATTTCAAATTTCAAATTTTCTTAGGAAATGAAAACAAAATGGGATTTAATACGAATAGGACTATTGTAAACACGTTTGGAGAGTAGCACACCAATAGGCCAAATTTTATCCTGTGACTAAGGTCTTATTTGTTTATATATTTATGTAGGTTTCAATTTTATCATTAAAATTTTGATCTAAAATTTAATTGTTAAATGTATCTTTTTTTAATTTTATAATAATTGAATGAGTGTGAATGATTCAGATGTTTATGACAAAATCGTGATATTATCAAGATGTCTATTTAAGAATTTCTATCATAGTTTATCATAACTTTATCTATTTTTGCTTACCGTCCACAATAATCATTTCAGTCACAACTATTATTACTGTCAATTACCACCACCTATCCTTCATAACTACCACCCTCAGCCCAATCATAACTATCGTTAATCACCAAAATCAATTATTATCATCATTAGTTAGTGGACATGTTGGATCAAATTTGAACAGGTTATAATGGATTAAGTTAACAATAGAGTCAACACTCAATCCAACCCAACCCAAATTTGTTTGGGTCAAAATGTGTTAGATAATGAATTACATTACACGTCAAGACCCAACCAACTCAATGTTACCAAGCCTAATCGTTTTATTTATTCTTTTAAGTTATTTTAGTATCTAATAAAATCATTATTTTTCTTTATTACGGCCATATACAACCTATAAAATTGAGAAAAAAAAAGTTTTTCTAAGAATATCTCGACAAGATTTTTCATGAGTAAATTCAGGTTCCATATCAACCTATTTTTTAATGAGTTGAGCTAATGAATGAACAGGTCAATAACTCACCTAAATTTAAACGAATTAGACTAGTTGAATTTGGTTTTGCTACCCTTATCATTAACCATCATTTACAATCATCCCACGAACTATTATTATCTCCGCTTATCAGACATTTCCAATACAAATATAAGATATCAGATGAATTCTTTTTATATAAATTATATATAATTTAAACATGAAAAGAATTTATAAAGTTTTGATCCTATAGCCATTGACGACAAGAGAGAAGATTGGTGGGGGCTAGTGGTATTTGGGTGGTCCAATTTTGTCAATATAAACATTGATTGTATCTATAAAACTTCTTATTCTAAAACTATTCTCCCACTTGCTAAGACTATTGTAGCTATATACATAATATATATATATATATATATATTATTTTTTTAGATGTTATAATATAATTGAGAAAAAAATATGATAGAAAAAATAAATCCAAGAAAGCATCATATATACAGTATTTTCGTTTCTTAATCAATCATTTTCATTTCCACTCTATGGGCACATGCAAATGCAACTACCACTTATATCATACTAAAAATATATATTAATATAAAAAAAATCAATTTAAGTTTTTGTTGTGAATCCATTTTATACGAGGAGAGAATAATTTAGATTTAAATTTTAATTCGTCATAATTCACAAAAGATAAACTTTTTGTAATATAGAGAACGCTGATGAGCAAGAACTTCATTGATGCATAAGTTTGTTACTCAAACTAATAAATAGATGTAACTTTTACTGAAAATTTGAGTAAGAATATCACATTGTTCTTGAAAACTGACACAACTATTGAAGCAAAGGTATGTACATTTACAGCTAAATTATGTTCGTTTTTACTTTGAGTAATTTGAAATTTAATGTGCTTATAATGCTATTTTATGTTTTTATCAAGTACATAATATGTAATATACACTTTTCATCCTATGAAGATATGAATCTTTTTTTTTTTTTGCTAGATTGTTTGGTTACTAACATCCGCGGACCTTATTGGTGACATCAAATTCAAATGCCCTACTCTCTACCTTTTAAAATAACGTTTATAATATATAAATAATTTACTTTCTAATCAACAATTAAACGAACGCTAATTATACATAAAATTCGTGTGAGTGACATTAGTCACATTATCATTTAAATTATTGATGGATTTTCATTGGTTGGTGAATAGCATAGCTCAATTGCCAATTTATGTGTGCCCATTCACATCATTTTTCAAATCTGTTACGCTATTTTTTTTGTATACATCTTCATCATGTGATATTCTGATATCATTGTATCAATTATTTACCATCATTTTGGGGAGGAAATTAAAAAATATGCTATTAGTTTTAAATAATAACTTTTTTTTTTCTATTATTAGTGTTTTTTTTCTTCAAAAATCTTTTGACAAACGAGTGGAAAAAAAGATAGCGCATTACGACTTCACCAAAAAGCCATCGGATTGCATTATTATTTGGGATGATAATAATACAATGCGATAATTATTCGTTATTTTATTTCATTATATTTTATAATTCATGTGATCTCTAATCATATTTAGCTACGTGCGTTACTATCACACATTCTTCTTATTCATTACATGATGAATTCCTCTAATCTCTATATCAATTCTAGCTTATTTTTCTTTTCTTTTTGGGTGGTATTCTATCATTCTCAATGTTTTTTTTTCTTTTTTATTCGAAGGGCTATGACCATTTGTTATTTATGTGATATTATTTAATTTAATATAAAATATTTGAAACAATAAATTCATGATCTAAAACAAGTTTTAGATATTTCTATGACTATTAATTAAACTATTTGCAACAAATTTTAAATTGACAGAAAATAATTACAATTACAAAAAGAATATGAAAGAAACATATTTTTAGTAATAAACATTGAGAGTACAAAATTGTTTCCCTCTTTGATAAACATTAAAATGTATCCATAATTCAAGGGAGCGTATTTTTCAAACTCGGATGATTTTAATTGCTTTATGAATTTGAGATGCATCTTCAAAAGGAAATGAAATTTAGTATCCTTTATATAAACATGAATTAGAATTAAAAAATTGAGTAGCTTTCGAGAATTCAATTTGGTAATGAACAAACCTTATCTACACAAACATAAATATTTTAGAATTGAATTGTTACTAAATATAAAAATACTCTCGAACTAAAAAGAAAAAGTAAAATGGAATACATTAATGGTTAGAAGGTCAGCTAACTGATTGTTCGGTCCAACCCCAAAATGTTTGGCTATTTATTATAAAGAAGTTATGAGTAAATTCCACTTTAATTATTCCTACTTCATGGAATTCTTGTCCTCAAAAATTAATTGTATAAAACTATTTAAGACCATTAGATGTGGTTGACATAAGAAACAGAAAACTGCACACACTAAATTTTACAATGATCAGGATAATAGCATCTGAAATATTTACAGTAGTAAAGTAAAGCAGAACAATGGAAGTAATCGCATTTTCGATAACATGTTCCAGAAAAGTTTAGTACTATGTACATGTTCAAGCGAACTCATTTGAAACAAAAAGGCATCAAGCATTTTTTGTAGCATCCACTGAGGTAAAACTTAAACCAAACTGTGTCATTAAGCTAAACAGATAAATGTATCTATACAATGCAATGGTGTTTGTTAATCATTTCAGGGCAGCCATCATGACTACGGCAAAACTGTACTTTCAAGAAAAGTTTTTCCCCAATGATGAAATCTACAGAAAAAGCAGTCAACATTGACGGGAATGTCAAGACCCTGAATGCAGCATAACCTGGAAAACAGTCGGTTCCGAGTCCAGGCATGCATCAGATTTAAGTTAAGATTGATGTAAGGTAAAAGATAAACCCCAAAAAGTAGAATCATGTACATGCCCAATCAACTACTTAGCCTTCTCACAGAACAGAGTCGAATGCAACCTGGAAATGAGCAGTATGTCTTGGCTTTGGACAGGACGCATTACCAAGACCTTGAAGTAGTCTAAGGACATCAGCTGTATCATCAAGGTAGTACTTGGCTTTGCTTGGCTTTTGGCCGACAGTGCAGGCAAAGATATCTGGGGCAGCACTGACTGACGGACTGGATACACTGCTTAATATGCTCTCAAACATGTCCTCGTCTGATCTATCGTCTCCAATGCACATAATGAAATCAGGTGGAGTCCCACTATCTACCATCATTGAGAGGACCTTTTGTGCCACTAATCCTTTAGTCACACCCTGCAAATAAACACAATGTAAAAACTTTGAAGAGCATAATGCAAAATGCACATGTCTGTATCGGCGTGAGACACAACACAACACATGAGGGAGGGAGATCTTACTTGTGGCTTGACTTCGACAATATGTTGGCCCCTCTTAACAACTGCAGGTTCATTTGAAAGTACATTTTCCAAATGATCCAACAATTCCTTTGCCTGACAGGAGCCAAAGTCTGGGTCTGCATCCTGATGGTGCCACACCAAAGCACTCTCTTTAGGTTCAATATATGATCCATCAGTTGTTTCTGTGTAAAGTTTCATCACAGGTTCCACAATTGGTTTCCACTCAAGATCAGAAGCCAAACATTCCCAATCCGACATTTTACTACTCCTGCAACATTATAGAAACCGGTTAACATGAAGGTGTCCCAGGAAAACTTCAGAAGAAAAACTCCTAATGAGAAATTATAGGGCAACTGGGACAAAGGACCGTGTATGTTCACATAAAATATCCATTACCTTATGAAATACCCATGTTCAGCAGCTATTCCGAGCCTTGCACACGGTGCAAGCCATTCACTTAATGACTTTCTTCCTCTGCCACTAACAATATACACGGTGTTTTTAGGATCATTGCTTAAAGAATTCAACAGCGTAATAACTTCAGCACCTGGAGCTTTAACCAATGATGACTGAGGTACAACAGTGCCATCATAGTCCAAGAATATTGCCCTTCTCTGTGTTCTCCTATATGAGGAGACGATGTGATCAATAGACAGCTTTCTAAAATTCGGAGAAAGAGCAATAACTCTGAAGCCCAAGCCCAAGCCAATGCCCCAGCAACGCTTACTGTAATGATCTTTGCAAGCTCTTTCCAAATCCTGCATAAAGCTACGAGCCCAGTAAGCTACATCATGAGAGCTTACATAGCGGTAGTGCTTCTCATGACGAAGTTGTTTCTCGGAATCGGACATTGTAATGGCCACATTTAAAGCCTCAGCGACAGCTTCAATATCCCATGGATTTACCCTAATTGCTCCACTCAGAGATGGGGAACAACCAATAAATTCTGACACGACAAGCATGCTAGTTCTAGGAGAATCAGTTTTAATACCCATAGCATCATCCATACCAGGAGAACCTTGCCTGCAAACGATATACTTGTAAGGCACTAAATTCATCCCATCCCTTACAGCATTCACTAGGCAACATTCAGCAACAGCATAGTATGCAGTCTTCTCATAGCGAGGGACCGGACGATCAATCAAAATTACGGGCTCATAATTAGATCTACCGTAAATTTGGTTGATCCTTTCAGCAGTTGAATATGTCTCCCTCTTTGCTTCCTGAACATCTTTGCCCGAGCTACGAGCAGGATTTACTATTTGAACAAGAACAAGTTTCCCCTGCAAGCTCTGGTCCTGCTGTAGTAGGTACTCAAATGCCAGCAATTTCAGACTAATCCCTTTGAAGATGTCCATATCATCCACACCCAGAATTACCTTCTTCCCCTTGAACTGTTCTTGAACTTCTTTAGCTTTATCAAAAGTAGAAGACAAATTCATTACAGACTCTAGTCGACCCATATGTATGCCTACAGGAAGAATTTTAATGTAAACTGTACGACCAAAATAATCAAGTCCAATATGTCCTCGTTTAGATTCATAATCTAAACCCAACATTCGACTGCAGCATGACAGAAAGTGACGTGCATAATCGAAGGTATGAAAGCCAATTAGGTCGCAATTTAACAACCCTTTGAGAATTTCATCCCTAACAGGCAGAGTTCGGTAAATTTCTGACGAAGGAAATGGGCTATGAAGAAAGAAACCTAGCTTGACACGATGGTAGCGCTTCCTTAAAAATGTCGGTAGAACCATGAGGTGGTAATCTTGAATCCAGATATAATCATCATCGGGATTTACCACTTCCATAACCTTATCAGCGAAAACCTTATTTGCAGAGACATAAGCTTGCCACATCTGCCGGTCAAAACGATCTCCATGATCAGGACACATTGGAAGCATGTAGTGGAAAAGAGGCCAAAGTTGCTGCTTACAGAAGCCGTGATAAAACTTTTCCTGGATATCATGGGGTACAAAAGTAGGCACACACTTGAACTCCTCAAGAAGTCGCTGAGCAACTTCCTCCTGTTCACTCTGCTCCACATCAACCTTCAGAGAACCAACATAGACAACCTCAGTTTCAGGAGAAAACCCATCCTTCAATTGCAATAAAAGAGAATCCTTATCCAAACTGAATAACCACTTTTTAGCTGTTGTATCCCTTTGAGCATGCAAAGGCAGCATGTTTGCTACAACAATTTTTCGCTCTCGACATGAGGATGACATACCATCAGAATCACCATCTGCGATAATTCCAGGAACTGTCATCACACGTGGAAGACCTCTAGGTGTCTGAGGTATATCTAGTATATCTCCAGATGCCATGTCCAAAAGATTAGCACAAGATCTTGATGGCATGATTATAAAATAAAATTTGGTCTACGTTGTTAAACACGCACTGCCGGAATTTGAAATCTATGCTTGAAACTTTCAGCCCCAAAGCAATTGTGCAGTAACCTAAAGCACCAACAGGTAGAAAAGAGAAATCATTATTTTGCCAACAAGTTCATCATAAGTCGTGATTCCTAACATCATCAGTCATCACAAGACCAGACAATAGAACTATGAACTGGAGGTTGACCATATTAACAAGCATCAAACAAGGAATGGCAAAGAAACTTATAAGTGTCAAGAAATATTTAATCTCAAACTTAAAAAAGGGAAAATATTAGGGAGTTCATATAACTGTTACAACATTGCAATGATTCAATAATTCATCTCAATCACATAATAAGAATGACATGAAATGCAGCACCATGGAATTTGACAGAAGTAGGAGTTTTAAACGAAAATTTACAAGCTGGCAACTGATATATTATGGAAGCTACTAGTATTACCCAACTTAGCAGGGTGAAGGGTTGGTTACATTATAAGGTGGGATCCAATACATAAGAAGAGAAATGCACATTTCCCAATGTCATGGTCTAAGAACATGGCATTTATCATAATAACTGTAATATGGCTTTGATAGACTACGCCTGACTCAGTAGCAACAGCAGTTACTGTTGAGCTGTAATGAGCAGTAAACAAAAAACAGGTACCAATAAAAAGTTTAGTTCTAATTTCAACATGTTGAATAAGATCGGTGGATGGTTCATAACAAACCTAGGAATGATATGTTTGTAACAAACTCACATCCAAACCAAAACCTATTTGAAGGCGAGCGCACCAAATCATGCACTACTTCCAAGTTCTCCAATTAAAAGGATATTACATAAAGGCCAACCATTACTCCTTTTATCTCTCGGTGACTAACTAAATTGGTGTAGTAATACACATTCCGAAGATGCTTAAAAAGCTATTGCAGTTATTCACCATCTACTTTCTGAATGTAGCAATTACAGGTAAATGTGCTCATGGTGAATTGCATCTATCTTTTTCCTCTAAAAGGAAATTATTGGATATTCAATGCTCCTTCAAACAATAAAGGCACTTTTTATACTACTATTTGTCAAAGGCTCACTCAAGGCCTGAAGCGACACTCAAAACGTGTTGAGCTCTTTGCTTAATGTGCGCTTTAGTGTTGTCATCAACGTTACAAGGGGGCATACTTTTCCTTGACAATGAGCCTCTTCTCTAAACAATTGATATTTCACTTCATAGGAGAAAAAATTCAATTTCTTTGTTCATAAATTTGTCATTCATTTCATGCTTATAATTATTATCCTTTGACTAAACATATATATTTGTATTGTTTCTCCTTTTGAACCTTTTTTTATTAAAGCTCATGCTTTATGTGCGTTGTGCGCTTAAAACCCCTTCTGCACTGTTAATGCTGCTATATATCTCTCTATAGTATAGCAATTGCAGGTCTAAATTAAAATTTAAACAGCTTTGCCAATCAGCCATAAAATGAGTTCTAACATACCCGTCAGAACTCTTAATATTTGTTGTTTAATAATATGCTAGAGAAGAATCTAATTAAGTAGTACACTTATTGTCTAGTTCTTTGTCTGCAATTGTCATTTTACACACAAACCTCCAAATGAAACGACCCCTTAGGATTCTGTCTAATTAATCCCCCTAAAACAAATTATTGTCAAAGGCTCGTTCAAACCCTAACGTTAATAATGCAAAGCAGGCAAAATGTTTTGCTCTGCTGGGTGGGAGCTTAAGGCATGTGTCTCATCGCCAATGAATTTATTGTACAGAGCACACTAAACAATGAATATTTTACTTTATTGTAGTTCTTTAAAAGATATTGTCATTTATATATTTGTTATGTGTGCTTAGAAGTGTTATTCATAAACTACACAATATTTTTATTTTCTTACTTGCACCTGCATTGAAGCTTGTGCTTTTGGTTTAAAGCCCCCATGGACCTTGGACCTTAGTGCTTTGCACATTTTTCACCTTTGATAACACTACTACAGGATGCTAGAAGATTAACACTTGACCATCAAATCGGATATCCATAGAATCTAAACAACCTGTAAAAGACAACTATATCTCTAGAGAAATGGATCAAAATAAGATCCAGCCTTGTCATCAGTGTAATAAATATGGTGGTGAAGTCTGACCTTCCACAGTCAGCGGTAACATCTAAATTCAACTAAACAAACAGAAATTACAACCTAGTAAGAATTTTTTTTTAGAAAGTACAAACATAATAAAGTTCTGCAACAACCGATAGTTCAAAAAAGGGCATCAACTATCTAACCATTTATGGTGTCATGCGTAACATAATCACCAGAAACGTCAAGCAAGAAACTCAGAAGAACTTTGCCCCTATGCAATGAACTCGCATGTGACCTACTGAGTACTCATTCAAATAGCTTGCTCAATTTGGACCTCGCCTCTGCTAATGAGCTAAGTACATCTTGTGAGCACTAGATACAATAAGCAAACCAAACTTCTTCCATGTCCATTACCATATAAAAAGATCTTTGTGTGATCATTGTGGGGATAATTATCCCTACCGACACTTAGCTAAGAGCCTAAAAAGAAACTATATGCGTGGCTCCCCCCGATCCTTCACGGCATATTTATGATATTTTTCACCTTATGGATGTTCAAATTTAATGCTTTCAATTTTTAAGACACTCAATTTTATATTGATAGTGTGTGTAGGTTTGCGTGGTACACGTGCACAAGGAAACAAAAAACGTTGAGAACTTCAACGGCTACAAACAGTCCATTTACGTCACTCTGAAAACTTGGGAAAGTTTTCCAATTTGTTAACTTTCTTTTTAACTTTTTACTCAATGAAAAATGTGATGTCCACACACAATATTGAGCTAAAAGTTCCTCCCTCAAAACTAGCGGAACTTCTCTACAGAGAAATATTTGTCGTCTTCTGCTCATTAATGAATGACAATTCACATACTTGGTCATGCATGCCATGATCTCCAAGTAACACACCATATTACACCTCCCTGCGCAAACTCTGCATCTAGGTGCTTTCACGTTCCCGTTTTTCTTTCTTTCGCTCTCATTTAAGACATTACCTCAACAAACATTCAAATACATGACCATAACAGCTACACATCTAGATTTTTCTTCCAACATTTACTTCCACAGCTGTTAAATGAATCCATTTCCGAATTCATTATTTCTGCATCTCTTACGCCTTCGATATTAGCATATGAAATTACTGGTACAATTCTAATGTTTTCCAAATTCAGTAAATCTGATTTTAAAGGAACAGAAGTACCAACTTATGCTGACTTTATGCAAAACAACCATTTTATGCTGATTTCTTCATTTCCATAAACCATTTCAACTCCACCTTGAATTTTAAGTTATCATTCACAAAATCAATGATGAAACTGGTTCATATAAAGTAAAGAATCTTCCAATGAAATTTTTTTTCGATATTTTCTGTAAGATAAAGGTCAAAAATCCAGTTATTATATCAAGTCGAAATACAAGTACAACCATACAAACAAATGAAATAAGGATCTAAAAATTAAACTGAACCATTAAAAATTAAAAATTCTCACCTTAAAATTGTAAACCTCCAAAAAACTCCCAGCAATTTCCGATGAGATATAACAGCAAAATTTCCAAACAGAAAAATTCAAAACCACTGCAAAAATCAATCAAATTAAAAAACACATCAATCCCTACCGTTTCGATACCGAACAACATATACACCAATTTCCATATCAATAAACCTCCAAAACATGAAATTCCAGGAAAATTAAACAACATATCATAGAAACTGAGTTTCATATACTGACTGTACCTTAAAAGACAAATCCGGTGACTGAGAACACGGTGATGACGTCAGAATCCGACGAATTCAAAAATTATCACACACATGAAGAGAGAGAAAAAGTAACTGTGTGTGAGTGTGAAGTTTCAATGGAAGAAAATAGAGAGAGGAGATCAAAATGCAGAGAGAGAAGAAGAAGAAGAAAACAGGGAAATGGTACAAGTGTTGTTGCAATAAGTACTACTATTTCTATAAAATAGCGAAAAGCTTGACTTTGGGCTTTTGGGGAAGTGTCGTTTTACGTGTGAGAAGATAAAGTCGAACTTGGCTTAACCATGGTTAACTTATAAACTAACCATAGTTATAGTTTGTGATTTTGTACCTATATTTAATTTTCTAATCCTTACCTAATATTTAAGGATTAGTACTAACTACTAACCACCAAAAAAAATGTCAGTGTACCGGGTGAGGTTGTTTTTTCATATATCAAAAGTTTCGAGTTTAATTTCAATATAAAAAGGAATATTCAATGTGAATTTGAAGCATTGGGTGGAATATAAAAAGAATTAGTATTACATTTTATGTCTCATTTCATGTTTCATTTTTCTTTTGTTTAGTTTGTTTCAGAAAAAAAATCACTTTATTATAATTAAAAATAACTTAATTTTAATATGATGATTCACAATCACATAAATAATCACAAATCCTTTTTAAATATTTTTAAAAGTATTATGTCAAGTTAAACTATTTCACAAATAGAATTAAGGGAGTACTAATTTAGTATTGCTAACTTGTTCCATGCCTTTTTTTAAAAAAAATATATTAAGGTTTTGCCTTTTAAGATTTGTCATTTTTCTTTCCTTTGGTATGGTTGAGAAAGGAGAGGGTTGAGGGGATATATGGCTATTTTAAATGGAATTAGGTAAGATTTTTTACTAAAAATTATGTTAATTAGGAGTTGTTTTAAGAATATTCTTATTTTTTTAAAAGAAATATTTGTTATTTTATTTAAATTTGTATGGTGTTGAATCAACAAACGAAAGTAAGATTTTTTAAATTTATGAGCTCAGATAGTATTTATTTTTATATATACTAAATAAAGTTTTAAAAATCATATACGGTGTTTGAATCAAGCTATTGTATTAATCTGTTGAGTTAGTATTAATTAATGTGAATTGCTATTATATAGAACTTATTTAAGGAAAAAGTCTCCCTACAAAATATTCTTCATACTCGTAAACGCTAAACATCTAATTAAAGTCAAACTTTCTTGAATTTACCACAATAAAAATTTCACATTGTGATTAATCATATCAAAAAAATCTTAATATTTATTAAGTTAGCTCATTATAACAATATTGCAAAATGCTATCATGATATATAAGAACTAAATAATGATCAAGCATTATTGAAAAATCTTACTAAGATTTTTTGATTATATAATATGCATAAGGGGCTACACATATTTATCTCATTCAGTGCATAAAATACAAGTAAATATAAGTTCTTTTGTTAAAACTTTGGACCACAATTTTCTTTTTACCAAAATATAGTTAACAACCCCACTCAAACACATATAAGACAACTAGAGCCAAAGAGATACCACTAATAGATAAGAAAAATATTATAAAAAAAGAAAAACTAAAAATTAGCCCAAAAACTTTATGATTAGAATCTTCATATGGATTTATATAGTTTCTTTTTATTTTTAAAAAATTAATCAAATGGGATTTTAATCATCTTTTACCTTACAGAAAACAAGGTCAACAAAAAAGTTAAAGAAGCAATATTAGTAGTTTACCAATATCATGAGAAACTTCCACCACTAATTCTTGATATGTTTTAGGGATAGTTAGAACATAAAATATATCGTATTTTTAAAAAGAATCGTATTACATAAAATATAAGCAGTACACTAATTTTTATTTTCACGACTCAAATATGTGATATATAGATCATATAGAGATAATTTTACTATATAATTTACCTTTTAATTTTTATTTTATTTTTATAATAAACAATATTATCATGTGAATAGTGTAAAAGAAGCTTGCTAGTTGTTTATTGGAAATGGGTGTACTTCTTCTCTCTTAGCTTATTTTAATCAATAAGTTTAGGTCAAATGTGGATAAGCTATGACTAATTAATCTTTAATTTTCATATGCTTTTCTTGATAGACTACAACCAATGGGAAAAGTACAAAACAAGATATATTATTTTATATATATTTATTAATACAATATAAAGATTAATCAACATCTCAATCAAACACGATAAAGGAGATCCATTAATTACATGATCTTTGATTAGTAAAATGGCATCCTTAATTTACTTATGGGGACTACAATTATTAAAAGACACAATATAGTTTATATATGTGTAACTAAAAAGTCTAAAATACATATAAAATTATTTGATATTTTGTTGTTTTTTTAAACTCTAAATAAAATGAAATAAATCTTAAAAAAAAAATCTCATTAGATTTTATTTGAACTTGACGTTTGAATACGAAAATAAATAAATTCAACACTTGTTTAGAAATATGCTTAATGTGGGAGAAATTTGCACAAAATGTTAGCTTAATGTTCATAATATTATTAATAGTGTGGTTTGTTCAAAATTTTTTTTATTAATTGTTATAGCAGGAATATTGGAAACAAATACTCATATTATCTATAAAGTAATATTAATTTTTTATAGTTAACCTATTTTACCAGATAGATAGATAGATTCTTCCTCTTATCAATTTTAACAAATCAAAGAGATATATTATTTTCTTTCAATATTATTCTTTTCATTAAATTATCTATAAAGTAATATTAATGAAACTTCACAATTTTCAAAGTATAATTAATAAACATATAGTAAGTACTAAAAAGAAAATAGCAAGCGTCAAATAGAATTGAATGTACATAACCTTAAAAATTGGTTCTAAAAAGATATATACTATTATTATAAAAAAATAATTATTAATATTTTTTGCTTTCGTACAAAAAGTTTTAACTTAGGAATATTATGGACGTGCATTGCAATCTCTTAAAAGAATAAAATATAAAAATATAAGTCATGAAGAAGATAAGGGCATTATTTATTACTCCTTTCGTTTTAAAAAGAATAATCTAGTTTGATTTGGAATAAAGTATAGGAAAAGAAAGAAGATATTTTCATGTTGTGGTTATAAATTAAAATTACGTCAAATGTATCAAAATGCTCTTAAATCTTATGGTCTTATACATACCACGTGAAAAGTTAAAATTAAAATATTATAAAAAATTATTCTTTTTTAAATAAACTAAAAAAATATAATTATTATTCTTTAAACGAAGAAAGTACGAAAAAAAAGTAAAAACTACTATGGATAAGATTTTAATAAATGACAAGGAAAAAAAGAAGACAAAGCCCCAAATAATAAGCATAATAGGGGAAAGTGCATACACTAATAATTATGTGAAGAAAAGGTATGCAAAAATCAATTGAATTAAATGTCAATAACATAAATGCACCTTTATCCATTCGTGCATTTTGTTTATCAACTTTACTCATACTATTATTTTCACAACTTGGCATTACTTTACCAATATAGTTTAAATTTTCGTAAATTTAAATTTAGCAAAAAATATTTTTTTAAAATAATTTTTCGATACGAATCGAAGAGGTCCTTGTTTTGCTATGATCTAGAAGATACCAGGGCCCTTAAATTAAAATAAAATCTATGCAATAAGTTTCTCAATTAAAATCATATCCCATTTACATGAACAAGTATAATACTTATTAATATATGAAATTAATACACGTTGAAAGATGAAGGGAAAAAAATGCTGCTCATAATTTTTTTTTAAAATTATTATTATACCAACTTTAGGTTAAAAAATAGAGAATGCTAAGGTAGGCAGCCGACAACATAACCAAATTATTTATTATTATTATTATTATTATTTTGCTTAAATGATTAAAGTAACATTCAATAGGATTTATATCACACATACTCTACATTTTCTTAAATGTAGATTATCGGAATAATTTAACCTCATTATTTATTTTAGAGTATCAGTTGATATTTTGTTAAATAAAATTACTTACAAATGTAAGTATTTAAATTTTATCAGTGCTTTGAAGAAATATTAAACTTTTCTGAAAAATGGCAAGCAAAGCTAGATAACTACATTTAAATCGTACAAATTTATGATTATATGTAAAAAAAATTAATATTATATATTTAGTGATATGATATAAATATCGAGTACGTAAAAATTTTTACCGACGATAAAAAAAGCTATGCCACCTGCTAGCAGGTTGGCAACAACTGGATAATAAAATTTAATGTTTTTTCCGTACCCGACATTAGTCCCCCTTTCTTGACTTTTTTTTTAATTATTTCATCAAAAATTATGTAGATAATTATTAGGGTTAAAAAAGAATATAATTAAAAATAATTTCATAATTTGGCCAATGGACACTTCGAAAGGGTGCTATAAAGAAAGTGCTAATCTTGTCATCATAGACTAATTTTTACAATTGTGACTCATTTGCTTAGTATTATTTTATGAAAAATATTAATTTAATTTAATTTGTTGGAATAGTTTATATGTCTTTATCTTATAGGTTTTGTTAAACATGCTTCTTTAATAAGGTAAATATTTTAATTGTACATGAAATAAATAATTAAATAAGAATAACTTTTTTAAAAAATTGTGAATTAAATAACAAGTATGTGATAATGTCTACCAGAATTAATAAATCAAAAACTCATTCATACGCGCAAACAAATATACATTGACCAACATTTTAGAAAACGTAAAGTGTTGATTAAGAAATATTTTACTTCAATATTTTTTATTTTTTATTTTGCGCATAATAGTTATAAATAATCAAGTTACTGAATAAATTAATCGAGAAAAACTAACCTAAAAATATTGTTTATATTTTATAAACTTCAAAACAAAAAATAAATCTTTTAAGAAAAGTAACTTTGAACATGATAAAAGCAAACAAAGAATTCGTACATGGTCGGCATTTCAAACAAACTATATTGTATATTATGAAAAAATATTTGACAAAAAGAATAGATAATTTAATTAATTACTTAAAAGTGACAATTTTATGTGTATTATCCAGTAAATCTGCATTAGGTCGCTTTTCCTAATCATGAATATTTGTACCGACCCATATCCACAAGTAATAAAAAATTAAAAACCTATTTTATTAGAAATATCTTGATTTTTAATTTATAAATATTTACAACTTGTTTTTTAATAGATGGGCGTAAAATTTGGCAAATGGAAAAGGACAGTCAAAAGTAAAAAATCATAAAAAGTCGATAACTTAAAAATAAAGTTATTTCAAAGTTATAATATCCGAGATCATAACCTCAATTTTTATATAAGATATGAATTAAATATTAAATAGTTTTTATTTTGGACCGTCTCAATAAATGATAAGGTGGTAAAAATAAAGCAACATGAAAGGGAAAGTTTTACAAAAGAAACCGAATACGGATAATATTATATCAAACCGACGAAAAGGAATTAATTAACGCCGTGATGATCTGATAAATATTTTTTTTTAAAATTTAAGATTTTAAATTTGAATTTTTAGAAATATAAAATTATTTTTATTAAAAAATATTTTAATTAATAATATAATTTTATTAATAATTATTTAAATTTAATCGAACGTTAATACAAATATCGAAAAAATAAACAACAAAGGAAGTATATATGTGGGATTCACTCTTGCCATTTTCCTCGTCGCACCTTACGAACTTCGATTAAATAAATCCCTATTTGGGACCCACCATTTGCATGTTTATCCAATAAAAAAGCCCCACGTCATTACGAAAAGCTCCGCGTGCGTGCATGCTGTTCTAATTAGATTAGATATTTACCACTTCTTTCGTTTTGAGTGTTTCGAGGAAAATATGAGTTACCAAACACTACATTATGTTACGTTATGTCTCGTCTAATCTCGTTTTCAACTTGTTTCTATCTCTCTCGACTCCTACATGATCATATCATGATTGAAAAGTATTTTAATGTTTTAACTCAAGTATTGAATCTCTCATACACGATCTTAATCGCCTTTATGTAGTCCATCAGTATACCTCTATCCTTCAAACATTTCTAGATGACCTCTGTATGTATTATACTGAATGTTTTTTCTAGATCGATGAATATTATATATGTAAGTCTCTCTTCCTATCCTCGTATTGATCCAACGATATTGTCTTTACAAAATGTATGTCTTCTATAGTTGATCGTTCTTGCGTAAATTTGAATTGTTTTTTTAATATAGACACGCCCTCTCTCTTTCTCATTTCGTCTACACTTTCATAGGTTAAAATGTATAAATACTTAATTATTATTTTATAAAAACAGCGAAAATGATTTTTAAAAAGAACATATAAAATTCTTGCCTTACTCTTTTAAAAGATGAGACCAAATTCTATCCGATTTTGAAATGAATAGATTTGATTATTTGAATCCAATCAAAGAATGTATTACATTGGTCCTCTTTGACAAATAATGATATTTTAATTTTTGCAAATATTAGTTTGACCACCAATTTTTCAAATAATATTTAATTTTTGAAATACAAATAAAATATTAAAAGTCCATGTATACGAAGCATCCAAATGGAATATAACACATAGATTCTTTCACAAAATATCATCTTTTTTTCCATTTAAAAGTCATGTTAAAGCATAACTTTAATTTTCAATTCTAAAGTCCAACCTTTTTTTAAAAAAATATTATTATTGTTTGTGAACTTCAACTTTAAATATATATATTTTTTCACAATTTCAACTAAATATTGTTCATATGCTACTTTATTTGATTATATACACACAGATCAAGAAATAAAATTAGCCAGAACCCATGTGAATCCCATGTGCATGGATTCAAGTCCAATATTGATTATTGTGATCTATTTATTTCCCATTTAATTTGTCTGAAGTTTTCTATTCACAGAGGTGTCCAATTTTTTTTTAAATTCGAAATTTATATTGAAACTTTATTAAATTTATATTTATAGTTCTATTCAATTTATAGAGAAATTTTATTAAATTTATATTCATAATTGTATTTAAGGTATTGGATTCAGGGTTCAGATAGAAATCGAAAGAAATATATTTTAAATATTTTAAAGTTTTTTATTGTAATTTTTGGACGGTTGCTTACCAACAGACATCTAAGCGACTAATCAATACTATTTCTTGAGTTTGAATATTATTCTGTTTTTGGTGGATAGAGTTATTTGGTATTTATAATTTTATATTATTGGTATACGATGATTGAAAGATATAATGTATTTTATTTAAATTAGTTGAGTTGCACAAAAGTTAATACATGCACGGATAAAATAAATAAATTATTCACTTGAATTGTAAAATATTGATGAATTTATCTAACAAATATTTTACATAAATCTTATAGTATTAAGAGTTAATCATATTCTATTTCTATTTAAATTACAAAAGTTCTTAATATTGGTGGAATTCGGATATATCCAAAATCAGTGGCGAATGCACATTCAAGTGCATGGGTGCTTAAGCACCCATTACATTTGGAAACAACACTAATATGCTTTGTATGAATATGTGAATTGAGCATCCATTTTGGTACCAATTTCAAATTACAAATAGTTGAGCACACATAACTAAGAAATTCTGAATCCGCCACTGTCCAAAATGCCTCGATACATATGTCTCGATTTACACTTCCCTATACGTCTTAAGAATCACGTTATGATTTCGAATACATCACTCAATATTTTAATACATCGCATACTAGCGATTAATACATGTGTCTGATCGATACATTGTGTAACTAACTGATATGTCACGTAAAGTAATGTTTCGATACATCACATACGTTCTAATATATCATAAAGTGATGTATCTGATATATTCGACTTATACATCACATAACATATGAATTTTTATAATGATAAAAGAATTTCGGAGGATATAATAAATTAAATCATGTATTTATGTATTTTTTTTATCTTTTATGTAGAGGGGCCAAGTTTATCCAAAACAGAGCATAATTGAAGGCAGTTTGTGATAAGATAATGTATGGGCCGACGAGATTGGGCTTTGTATGGGGCCCACTTACTTGCATGGAATGTTTCAAACGTATAATTCAAGCAACCTATGAGAATTTCTTCTCTCTTTTTCCACGTTTTCTTTGTCATTTCTATGTCCCCTCTAAATTCATACAAATAAATATTTTGAGTCAAAAATTGCGTCTCAGACACAGAATCGTCTGAATCTAAATATATATCTAAATATTAATATATATATATATAGAGGATTGAATTTAAACACATATCTGAATGTTTAGATGTTTGCATTGACATTTGAGTTATATAAATAATTACAATTGTATGTTTTCTTAATATACAAATTTTGTCTTTATTTTAAAAATTAATAAACATAAAATTTTAAATAAAATACTAATTTGACCTAAAATACCATTTGCTTATCAGTTTAAAGTGACTTATTTTGTCTTTTGACATAAAATTTTAAAAAATTAAGAAGATTTTTTAATTTTGTGATCTTAAGGATATAGCAAATGGTACTAAAATGTCTTTTAATTTTGTGATTATAAACATAGATGAAAAGTTGAAATTGAAAAGTTGTTAAAAAAAGAAAGATATTCTTAGCATTTCATGAGTTGAAAAAGTAATGGACTAAAAAGAAAAGTATGTCAAACAAATGAGTATTATTTATAATGTAGTATTTTTAGAAAACAAAAGAAATTAATTTCATGCAGTAATATTATTATTGTTATTATATTTGCTATACTCCTAACTAAAAGTCTTCGGTTCGAGCCCCAAGTATGGAAAAATCGTTGGTAGAAAGTGTTTTCTTCCAAAAGAGGCCCTATACGACACAAATTCAAAATAATCGAGCTTCAATGTTGATGCTTGTGAGAAACAAAAAGATAATGATAACGTTGTTATATATCCTTGTGAATGAAACTTTGGGCTTCTGCCTTGTGTTACTTTGAGGTCTTATTGGCCCAGTTGATACTGGGTTTCTATATGGATTACTTCTATATTTTTCAAAAAAAAATAGTATAACTTACATAAATCACATAATATTAGGAACAAATTATATTTTATCCCTAATTTTATTCTAATTACAATAATCCCTTAAAATTTCTACTTTTCTGATACATAACTCACCTTCCGGATATATTAATTCTGATACAAGAAAAATCTGTTTGTTGAGCTAAAAAAGGGAACAAAATCTTTTCTGTTGCGCTTAAAATGGAAAAGACATGTAAAATTAATTATTCAATCCATAAATTACTCAATTAATTTATTTTCACTGATAATCAGTCTCTACCAAAGAAAAACAGCTTCAAAAAATTCAAATTTCAAATGTCTTCTTCCAAATTGTTAAAAATCTTTTATATTTCGATTCAAAATCATTGAAAAATTGAGTAGATACATTATGAATATCTCTATTTTATTGAGAGATTCAAGAATCTGAGAAAGAGAGATGAGTTGAATCAAACATTGTAGCTTGGAGATTGATGAGTCGAGAAAAATATGAAGATTCGATACATTACAGAGACGAGTGTTATTTTGTCCCTATACAATTGTCTAACGACACTATCAAAATATTTTTAGGTTCAAAATTCTACTCTGTGTTCATTGAAAATCCGTTCAATTTTGTGATCAATTTGAGTTTTGATTTTTTTGGGGGATATTTTTGCAGATTGATTTGGTCAGAAGTTATTATGATGTTCGTAATAATGTGGATCTAGTTTGTCCATGGAATATTTTCGTGGAGTATTTTGGAACATGGTAGATAATTAGCTGCTAGTGAAGAATTTATAGTCATGCTATGGATGTTGTTAAGTGGGTTACTTTTTATCTACTCAAAGCTCATTCTGAACCTTCTTCATCACGGGAGATGTTGTGTAGTTGATTTTTGATTGATCTCGAGATGTCGTTTAATCGATTTTTTGTGAATAGTTGTATCATTGGTTATTGTAATGTATTCGGTTATTAATTTTAGATTGACACAATTGTGTTATTAAGTATCAAATACCATTTTAGTTGCCAAAAGAACGAATATTTAGTTGTAATTTGTATTAATGTATCACTGTCATTAATATATATCAAATACGTTTGATACACAATTCGCCATTAATATGTATCTATATTGGTTGTCAATCTTAAACTTTTACTTCTTCCGGAGGTAGTAGAAAGTTACATCAATGAGTTGCATAATGAACTATCAAAATTAAAATATAAGGGTTAAAAAGATAAATATCATAATTTAATACATAATAAAGCAGTCAACATTGTCAATGTTATGTATCATATATCTATTATTGAAACTGATACATTGTGCTCTAATTATAGAACATTGTGATTTGTGTATCAAGATTATTATTGAACAATATACATAGCCTTCTAAATTGGATAAGACTGAACAAACATGAAAAATTGTAGATACATAACATACAACTGATTTGGTACTGTATATATAGCCTTTAAAACTTGAATAGGATTGAAGATACATTGTAGAATACGACACATATATATATGATAGACTCGGTAATGTTTATGTCTCAATTACATTTATATTGAGTAGGATAATTATACACAATAACGATATCAGAAAGTTGTAAATGAAATGGCTAAAAAAATATTTAAACGATAATTCAAGCACTAGAGAATTTTTTTGATGAAGAAATAGTTCTATCTCTTTAGGGACAAGTAATTATTAAACTAGAGAGAGGATAAATTTGAAATTCAAAAATTGGAGTGATGAAGATAATTGCTAATCTGTGGGAGTGATTTCAGGCGTGAAAATAGGAACAAAAATCTTTGGGTTAGAGAGTTGTAAGTTATGTATCTAGAAAAGGAGAGAAGGAAAGGAAAATAGGGATTTTTGTAATATTTTGAAATGGTAGAAAATTTTAGAAAATATGGAAACAAAAATTGTGTAGTTAAGTAATTTTTCCATAACTTATTTATGATAATAATTCAAATAAAATTACTATTCAATTTCGATTTTCTTATTAAATTAGACCAAGACCACCCTATTTTTGAAGCTGTTTTTCTTTGGTAGAGACTGATTATCAGTGAAAATAAATTAATTGAGTAATTTATGGATTGAATAGTTAATTTTACGTGTCTTTTCCATTTTAAGCGCAACAGAGAAGATTTTGTTCCCTTTTTTAGCTCAACAAACAGATTTTTCTTGTATCAGAATTAATGTATCCGGAAGGTGAGTTATGTATCAGAAAAGTAGAAATTTTAAGGGATTATTGTAATTAGAATAAAATTAGGGATAAAATGTAATTTGTTCCTAATATTATGTGATTTATGTAAGTTATACAAAAAAATAATTGATACCCAATATTAAATAAATACTAATTATGTTTTGGGCAAAATCTTGTTAAAATGAACTTCATGCAGAAAATATTAAAATTCAGTCATTTTATATATGAACTTGTTGCAAAAATATTTAAAATTGTACCATATATATGTCTAATCTTTATGCAAAATGACCAAAATTTAACTATATAACTGCAACAAAAATAACTTTTAGCAGCAATAAATATTGACAGTAATAAAGAATGTTAAAGTCTTTACCTACATTAGTTAAATACTGCCATTAGAACCAATATCGCTAAAAACTTTTGGTACCCATACAAAGAATGTTAATTGCCGCTAAAAATACATTACATAAATTTGATTTCTATTTTCCTCTATCTCCGGCTAGAAAAGAATGTATGCGTCAAACTTTGATGTCTCACTGGTTTAGATACGACGAGATAATCATCAAAGTTCGGGAGCGCCCAAATCAGCTATATATTTGACACGGGTTTGCCGTAATGCTAAAACTATGTGGTGATAGGTGATCTTTTCTCATATGTGTCAATGTTTCGTTGGATAGAGTTATACTATACATGTGTAGATGAGAGGTAACATATAGTCCATGAAATTAGTCGAGGTGTATACAAAGTGGTTGTTACTGACTTCTCTTTCTATTCATACAAAAACTACAAACACATGTACAACATTCATTATTTGTTCTTTTTTTCCTGTATACAAAACATCATACATTGTAAACCATTCCTACCTCTAAAGTAGAAGCATGGGGTACACTTAAAGTGTATGTAGGTGGTCTACTGTTCCTTCTCAGAAAGTCATAACCAAAATTTATAGCTATTTTCTTAAATAAGCTAGATCCTTGTTTGGCTCTAACATAGGAATGTCCCAATATGTAAGCTATACCTGCTTCCCTTGCTTCCATCAGTTCCCTCAACTCTTCTTGTGCACCTCTATCAATCTTGGGAGATTCTGGTATAACAAACCTCACCCTTTTCTTTGGCTTTGTTACGCGTGGAGATAGTATTTCTTTTCGTTCTGATGTTCCAACTAGTTCAGCACTAACATCTTCGTCCTCATGGAGTTGAACACCTGATAGATGAGTTGATGGGGTTCCAACGACAGTCAGGTCTTCAAAATCCTTTCTGAGATCTTCACCGTTAACATTCAATCCCATCTTTCCTGTTCTTATGAACTCAGCTATGCTACAGACAAGATCATTCTCAAATTCTGAGTCATCTTTATGAGCATCGCGGTAACCATACCTGACAATGCATCTGTAGATGCGATACTCTCTGGGACCAATGTGTCCAACGAGGAAACGCTCCTCGTGTTTAACATGAGGAACTGGGACAGATTTGACACAGAGGAAGACTAGGACCTGGTGGAATGCTGGAAGATTGGTAACAAAGTGTGAGAAGATTGCTGGGATTCCGGATACGAGCTCAGTGTGTATGAGGCCAATGCCACGAACTCTTACAATGCCTAGGCTGGGACCAAGACCGAGTAGCCACTCAACAGAAACCTTGTTTTGGACATCAAATTCGTACTTCTTTAAAGAGCCATAATGCCAAATGCACATTACTATCATGAAAGCAAAGGCCATCACAATAGGCACCCATGCTCCTTCCAAAAATTTAATCAGAGAAGCTGAGAAATACAAGGCCTCAATCGTCCCAAAGAATATCACAAAGCAAAGTGCAAGGAGGACACTCTTGCGCCAGCACAAAACAATCACCAATGACATCAAACAAGTCGTAACCAGCATGACAGTTATGACTGCCAAACCTGATACAAAGCAAAAAATGGGGATGTGGATTAGAAATGAATATCATTTAGCATTAAACATGAAAATTGGTCTACCACGGAGGAGGGAACAGATTCAATAAGTAATTTTGTTTTAGGACAGAACCAATCACAAAGAACATTATGACAGTTAACTTTATCAGTCAATTGATAGATTGATTATTTGGTGAAATCCAATAAAGGCACTTTAAGTTTAACACTCCATCCAGGAAGGTAAATGATTTCGAAAAATCAAATCTCCAGTTTCCCTTAATTCATATCATTACATCCATACCTGAAGCATTGCCCATCCTTTTGGTGTCTCTAAAGCCAATAGTAACAGCCAAGCATAGTAGCATTAAGGTCCAATTGATCTCTGGAATATAGATCTGTCCATGTATTTTTGATGACGTATTCACTATTTTGACTCTAGGAAAGCAACCCAGAGAGGAGCATTGTTTAATAATTGAAAAGGTTCCAGTGATTATGGCTTGGCTCCCTACCACAGCTGCAAGTATAGCAATCACTAGAACAGGCAACCGTAATATCTCTGAAACAACAAATTTGAGATGACCTTCATCAGCTGAATTTTCTTACTACCATTATGTTTCCCCCGTAAAAGCAACTAGGAATATACATACCTGGTACTGAAACATAAAAGCCAATACCATAGCTTTCACTTTCAATAATATGATGCTGTGAAAGATAAGCAGCTTGTCCCATATATGCGAGTATCAGTGATGGATAAACCATGAAGGTAAAAGCAATCTGCAATAGGGAAAATAGTCTCTTTATACATCTAACTCTGGTACAGATACACAACTTGACTATACGTAAACAATCAACTGGATTCAGCTTTTCTCTTTTTCTATAGAAAAAAAGAGAACCTTTAAAGAGATGTACCTTGAAACTATTCTTACTGACCATTAATTCATCGCATTATAATCACATCAGTAACATTAGCTCTCTGGAAAGAGGATTACTGTCAACAGTTGCATGCATATATGCTTGTATGGTATAACCGTCTCATTTAAAAGCTTCAATACTAGAGAGGGTTCATTGTTAATATTTATTTTAGGTCTTCAGAACATCCTTGTATGCGTGAGCCTATTACTATTTCTTAGGCCAGACATGTGAAAATACTTTTTGAGAAGTTGTGGTGAGACTTTCGAAATCAGAAACTCTTCAGGATGGATGTGTGACCATTAAACCTATTCAAGTATACAGAACAGGAAATAACATGAAAAATGAATATATACCTGTATTGATAACTGGGAAAAATGTCCTAGATCAGCAAACATTGCTTCTGAACCTGAAAGATATAGTTGTACATTTGATGATCATCGTACCAAAAGAACAGTAGTAGATAACTATTTTGGTTGAGGAAAATAATCAGAAAGCAATTGATAACTATATTTTACCTGTTATGCACAGGAGGATCCCTCCCAAGGACATCCAGCCTCCTCTTTGAGTTTTTTTCAGGAATTTATACATGTAATATGGAGACAGCGCTCGATACACATGACGGTCCCACGTTATTATATTATATACACCAATAGCACTGATACACATAAGCCATGTTATCACAACAGGTGCAAACAAAAATCCAACCCTGTGGGTGCCATAATGCTGAAGGGCAAACAAGGCTATCAGTATGACACAAGTAAGTGGAACTTCTACATCTGCAAATGACATATTTTAGAAAGATAGCATGTCATTTTGAGCATAGGGATCAAGAATTAAATAGTATTTTGAATGAACTACACAAATTTGAATAAAATAAAGAAATGGAAGCTAGAATATATCACTCAAATAGACATGTTCAAAAGGTCCTCACAATAAAATGTTAGACCCTTCTTATTCTAATGTCTTATGTTGCCTGTTTTCCTTTGTGTAAATGATTTCCCAACTTTGTTTTGTACATGTTATATTAAAGAGTCTCCAAATGGTAGGAAGAGAATTCTAGATGTTCTTTCATGATTAAGCAGGCTGAAAACCTATCGAGCTAGACATTTTAAGCTACAAAGATAATGAAACAATGTGAATAATCACTTTTGGCAAGATATTGGAACACTACCCGGGGGGTATTATGTTCCTTGTATCTCTCAAGGTCTGAGGATATTTCTCACTATACTTTGTCAGCATCAACGATTGTACCTAACTTATGAAAAAGATCTAGTTTCTCCTAAATTTATTGGCTGTCATTTGGAATCACAAAATCATTTATGTGGACTTGTGTTTGGAGAATATACAGAACAATAAAAGTAATAAACTAAAACCAAATACTTCTTGGCTAATAACTTTGCATTTACATCTATGGTTACATGTTTCAACTTTTATCGTTGATGTTGGATTAGGGGGAGTCATGCCTTCGAATCTTATTTGACTGGCTCCAGTCAGATGGAATTGGTAATCTATAGACACGTTAATTAGCATATGATAAGATCACGACGGGTTTCAAGAAGTTCGAAATCCATTTCTCATGAATTCAAAATGTGCACCATGGAAATAGTACTAGTGCTTTATAATCTTTAACTTCAAATTCTGTCGTTTTGAAAAAGGTCCAAAAACCACTTAATAAAGAGTACACAGACATTTTTATTTCTCTTATTTACCAGATTATCTGAAATTGTTTAAATTTGAACTTGAAGGTTCATCAAGTTTCCCCTTGGTGAAAAGCTATAGCGTAAAAAAGGCACAATCACTGTTAACCGTATAATTTTCTTCAAGGTTAAGCAGCTTAAGAAAAAACATATAGCATAATGGTCTCATAGAAAAAGATTAGATAATACTTACATTTGTGATGTTCTTTTCCAATAGCAAGTTCAATGCCAGATACTGCTGAGAAAACTGCACAAAAGTCCACAAAAAGTGAATGATGTCAGAAACTAACACACACCACAAATTTCAAACTTTTGGTCAACCAATCAACCATGTGATAATCCCAAGTCAGTTGAAGCCGGTTATATGAATCATCTATACCATTCCGTTCTATTCAGGTCCACTAAGGCAATATTTACATGTCTATCAGGGCATGATTCTCTAAATCCAACACTTATTCCTCCAAGGCTAAGTAGTTTAATCCTAAGTAGTCGAGAGCTATTTTGCCAAGTTTTGTAGAGAGAGTTGTCTCATGCCTCCAGGTAAAGATAAAACGAGAGTCAATTGCAAGGGTGAACTGCCACCATGAACCAAGTATCCGGAAGGTTGAGGATCGAGTTTCCTTTTCATTTCCAAGGGGTAGCTGGCAAAAATTATATGTCGAAAAGTGTAGGAACTAGAAAAAATAGTGCACTAGCAATAACAACATAGCCAGTCTAATCCAAAAGTGGGGTCTGCGGAGGCTGGCGTGTATGCAGTCTTATCCCTACTTTGTTAAGGTAGATAGGCTATTTCCGACAAACCACGGCTCAAGTAAAGAATATCAAAAGATAAGTCTGTAAAGAAAATTCCTTTCGTGGAAAAAAAACCATGTTGAAAACAAGAACAGTTAGCAACAACAAATAAATACAATAACTGAAGCAGGGGAACTAACATGTAATACTAAAATCGAAGAAAGCACAACAGCAATAAATGCAATAATATTTATGTCATCAATGCAATCACTTGGGATTTAATCTTTGGAGTTCGAATCGAGGCTTCGGAGCAGAATTGACTATTGTCATACCTGAAAGAGCAGGTGTAAGGATGCCATCTCCAATAACCATACAAGCTCCAATTAAAGCCAATACAAGAAGAAATCTCTGCAAAACTCTATGTCTCTCCAAAGTTGATTTAAGTGTGGCCCCAAAAGTAGTTGGAGCAGGACTAATAATATTATCTTTCTTATAACTTGATAAGTCTTCATCTGCTAACTGACAACTAGGCAATGAATTAACCTTAGCATGTCTACAAAGTAGTGAATACAAAGCAAAGGTTCCACCTTCACCATTGTCATCAGCTTTAAGCACAATGAACACATACTTCAAAAGAGGAACTAAAGTCAATGTCCAAAACACAAATGATAAAACCCCATAAATTTCTTCATTACTCTCTGAGTGTGTAATGTCTTCAGCAAAAGTACTCTTATACACATACAAAGGTGATGTACTCAAATCCCCATAAACAACTCCTAAACTCTGATAAGCCAATGTCAAGATTGTCTTCCATGATTCTTTCTGCAAACCCCACAATAAATTATCAAAACTGTGATCTTAAATTTCTAAAACATTAACTAAAAAACTAAACTTTTTAACACTTTACCTTAACACGATTCTGATTAACCCCTGTTTCCAGATCCATAGCAGGTGCTTTTTAAAACCATAAAGATACAATTTTTAATGAAATTTCAAGAATTTCAACCAATACCCATTAATCTTTACCTCAACACAAGAGCAAAACTCTCAAGACAATACAAGAAACAACACAACTACAAAGATTATTGGGAAATCAAGATTCATATAATGGAGAAAATGACAGTGGTAGCTGTAGTAGGAAGACAGTTGAGGGGGGTGGGGTGGGTGGAGGGGGGTTGGGGTGGATTACAATATGCTAAAATGCAGTTGAACAGCTCTTTGCCACAGAGATATTGCTCTAAGCAAATGACAGAGAAAGGTAAGAAAAAACTGGAATCTGAGCATAAGAGTAAGAGAATATTTTGGTCATCAACACTACAAATTTAGGAAGTTATTTTTTTTTTTAAAAAAAAACATATTATTTATTTATATAATTTTTATTTATTTTTTTGATTTGTGAGATAAATGAAAGGAAGAAAAGAAAGTTAAAAGATATTATCATTTTCAATTGGCCCAAGAGGAGAGTTGGAACTTGGAGATTTATGAGAGAGTTGGGGCTTATGATAGCTTGCATACTCTCCTCTCGTTTCGTATTTTCGAAATTTAAAAATGAAATAATATTTTAAAAAAATTTAATTTGAAATAAATTGTAAATGTGTAGATTTGTAACGTAGTTTATCAAGAAAAAAAAGTTTGATATTAAATTATTACTTTTTTCGATCTAAAATAAGAGTTGTTCCAAAATATAAAATGATAATTTACCAAATTAGAAAGGTGTTAATTCCTATTTCTAAATTTTTCATTGACATATTTCTAATCAATTATAATTATAGAAAGTTAATGATAATTATGTCTACCTAAGAAGGAAAAGAAAACCTAATTTTCTTTTTTCTAATTTTTTCCCATTGATATATTTCTAATCAATATAGAAAGTTAATGATAGTTATGTCTATCTAAAAGGGAAAAAAAATCATAATTAAGGATATTATATATGGTTAAAACTCCCCTTAATTTTTGGGAGTAATTAAGGGTTTGTTTGAAAATTATAATCTAATAATATAACTACACCAAATTCTAAATCTCTCATCAAAATTGAAAATTGTAATTATTCCTTCCCAATTATATTCAATGTCTATCCAATAAAATAATAACATTATTTTAGACATAAAATTACATCTAATTATATTTAAATTCAATTCTCATGTGGCTCTCTAAACAAGCCCCAAATGAATTCTCCATATGACTAAACCTAAAACATCAATTATTTTAGACATGAGAGAGTGTTAAATATAAAAATATATAGTTTTTTTAAAAAAATAGGGATAAATAAAATAATGTTACATAAATTAAAATAAAAGAATGTATCATATTTCCAATACTCATAGCCCATAAAAGCTTAGCAGTGATCCAACAATGTTACTATATATATATATATATATATATATATATATATATATATATATATATATATATTTGCTCTATATGGAGTATTTAACAAACAAATATTGTTAAAATATATAATGATATATAAAAAAAACCTTAAATTGAGAAGAGATTGAAAATCGATTGATGTTTATACTATGTATTCCACCATTTTTTAATTATTCTCAAAAAGTATAATTGATCCGGATCGTTTATTATGTTAAACATATTAAGATATGTAATTACTGTTAGGATCAAATCTACACACACTTGATGAATGAAGAACTTTCGAGAGAAAGAGATGATAGATCTAGAGAGAGAATGAGAGAAACCAATATTTCGTGGTAATACCCCGTCCGCATAAACATTAATATATGATAGTACATCAAATATTAATCAGACTCCAATAACTTAACAATTACATTTAATTATTCTATTCTTTACAAAAAAAAAATTAACTAAACACTTAATTCAAGCAATCATTAATCATTTAATAGAAAAGTATACCGTGCATATTATTATATTAATTATGATTTGAAAATCTATATTTATTTATGTAAAACAATAAAGAATAATATTTTAAAAAATTAGTAATTTTTATTTATTTATTGAAATGGACAAATTAAAAAAAATATGAAGGGATACAACATGACTTTCTAAATATAAACCTATCTATTCATTGAGTGAATCTTAGTGATTAATGGTATATAACTTTCTTTTTCATTCTTGAATTAAATGTTTGGTTTGAACTTATTCATCAAAACCTACTTAAAATTCACTACAAAAGACGTGTAGTTCTAATCTTTTATATTACTTGAAGTATTGGAAACTAAAACTTAATAATATAATATTTAAAACGTGGAAATGAAAAATAAGATATCAATTGTAACTTCACTTAAGTAACTAATAAATACGAAAAATATTTTTAGATGACATAATTATACGCTTTAATATGATATCGATTTATGTTATATCGAGTACGATTCTAAATTTTAAATATCACTACCACAGTTTAAAATAAAAATGGTACGCAATCTCCTTCCTAATTATATATTAAACTATGAAGAATTGGTTATACAATCTAATAATAACATTAATTATTTCCATGAAGTTTCTTTTAGAGAATAATAAAATTACATCACTAATCTATGAAAATGGACTCCATGATATATATATTATGCTATAAGAAATCACACCACGACAACCTTTTAATAGTGGTTTTTACATTATTTTTTATTTTCAAAACTATATGGTACTTACTAGGGACGTTCATATTTATTTTTTAAAGTTTATTAAATATTCTATTTTTCTTCTGACAAAAAAAAAGTAAGACTAGAGAATAAATTAAATTAAAATAATCTTGTGATTAGTGACAAATGACAATCTACCGACCACATATTATGTCTACAACTGTATTTTTGGTCTTTAAAATATGTGTTATTATTTAAAAATAGACATATGATGGGATAATTATGATTTACTCTAAATATTAATTCGTTCGACTAGTTTATAAAATATATTTACGAAATATATAGATGATACATATTTCATATATTAATACATATAGATTACTTATAATATATATGTTATATATATTTTCGTTAAATTGATTTAAATGATATATATCTGTAACTTTTCTTGATTAAATATCATATCTCGATCATAAAACATAATGGAAGAGCCTAATGAATGACCTAAGTTTAGATAATTAATAATTGAATATTCTAAATTTACTGTGGATCTTCAAGATTCATGATCTCAACATTACAAAAATAATAATACTATAATAAATAACTTGCATTATTGTTCATGGTCTTCACTATGTTCTATCCCCACGCTTGATTTTTTTTTAATTAATAAAATATAATAATAGGAATGTTTCTAGAAAAAACATTTAATTTTTTTTTTTTTGGCCATTTCTTTATCTTCTAAGACTAAACAAATTTTACCAATTCTTTTTTTCCAAAAAATGTTGATAATATTTATAATCACATTATATAAAAATTTATTTTATATCTAACTAAAATCTCCAAAAGTTGTAGGATTTCAACACCCCACAACTAATCTTGTGGGATACTTAACATTATTCCAAAACAACTTTTTTCCTATAATTATTGTTCAACAAAATATGGAAAAATGACTAATTTTTTAAGAAACAAAATTAAACAAGTTGATTGGGTAGATAAGAAGTTGAATTGGCATGAAGTTGACCAAACAAACAAGAAAAGTCTTATCATAAACACACACACACACGAGTCTTTGACTATACATTTATAATAATAATAATAAGAAATAAGATATGCTCTATATGTATGTTTTACCTAACTAGCTACTATACAATTTTATTTTATTTTGGTCTCCATCATGCAAAACAAAACTTCAGACCTATGATACTCCGTCCGTTTCAAAAAGAATGATTCTTTTCTTTTTTCGACAACAGTTAAAATTTTAACTTTCCACGTGACATGTTTGAGGGCACAAGATTAAAGGGCATTTGGTACATTTGATATAACTTTAATTTAGGACCACAATATTAAAAAGTCTTCTTTCTTTTATTAAACTCTGTTTCAAGTCAAACTAGGATGAAACGGAGGGAGTACTAAGAGTAGTCCGTTTTTATTTAGGTGAGATAAAGATATAATCTGTTGTTAATGAGTGATGAGATCCTAACTTACAGATAGCATAAAGATAATTTTATTTATATTTTAAAATATTTGTTCCTTAAAAGAGTAATTCCATCTCAATCGATAGGTCTAATTAATTTATTTTTCTCTTTTGTTGTATATGAATTTTGATGAATAGACACTAAGAAAGAAAATAAATAATACGACACGATGTCATTAAAGCAAATTAACTTAGATAGCTGTCAATGAAGTTGACATGAAAAATCTAAATAATTAAAAGATACCAAAAATCAAATCACATAATTTGTACATTAATCAAATTATAACTTTTGGAATAATTATTCAAAATGTAAAAAACTTGTTTACGTAATTATTTTTAAGTAAAATAGTGATATTTTTATATTAATTCACAAAGTTATGTCCAAATAAATCTAACATTAAATTAATGTCAAAATGTGATATTTTATACCCAAAATATTGAGAAAAATATTTTTGGGTCAAAGGAAGTCCTTTTACCCTTACAAAAATGAGGGGGGTGGGTGGTTATTTTCCATCATTTATCCTTTTTATGGCAAATTCTTTTATATAAATTTATTTTTTTAAAGAAAAACTCCCAAAATGGAATTTTATGGAAAAAGCAAAGAAAAAGAAATCTGGGATATATATAAAAAGAAAAAGTGAAAAAGATGAGTGAATTTGACAAAAGTACCCACTTACTTGAACCCAAACGTGCCACATCAGCTGAGTTTTGGTACGGTATTTAAAATTTTGGTTCGATAATTTTAATTTTAATTCTTAGAAATAATATATCACCATCACATTGAATTAGTTCGATATATTTATGATATAATGAATCAATAATCATAATAATTTATTCGACTTTAATATACATATATTTTTATCATAGAGAATTATGATTTCGAATTTCGAAGAAATGTTAACACCTAACACGTATAGAAATACTCAAAAGAAGTACAATCAATTTGATTTTTAATGAATTACAAAAAAAAAATATATTTTAATCAAAATAAATCAGTCAAAATTTCAACGTCATTGATTAGTGTTATAATAATACATAAATGAATTATAGATCTCTAAATACTTCTGATATTCAATATTTTAATACTTCAATGTTCACTTATAAATATCGAATACAAAAAAAAAATTAAAAACACATACAAATAACATCATATTAAAATTGCAATATAATATTTTGATACCAACCGTATCATGTTCATCCTTAACAAACATAGATACAATGAGGAGTATGGATTCTAAGTTCCAATCACTTTTTATAAAGAAAATATCGAGTTATAACTTTTTTAAAAATATCATTTGATATTTAGTAATTAAATCTAAATTCATATTGAAAAGTTCAAAAATAAAAAATAAGCGTTCTTTGATAAATACAACTTTATATGTATAATACTATATCGTACTATAGCTAGGTAATAAGTAAATACTTTACTCTATTGTAATTTTAATATTTATCACGTCAAATCTTATTATATTTCCACTATAGCCTTTATAATACGTGCAATGACTACTCTAGAAATGTTACACTACTTTTCATGGAGTTGTTGTATAATTATGTGCATTGCTTATCACTCCATTAATTCTTCCAAAAAAAGGTGTTTAATTATGACCATACATTTTTTACAAAACGTGATTTGTGCTCTTTAACTTTATGTCAAAAACTCAATTATGATGCAATCTTTTTTTTTCTATAATAAATAAAGCAAATAGGGATAGTGATTAAAATTGGACATCAACATTAGAAAATATAACTATATTCTCCATTTGATTTGATCTAAAAGAAGTCCTCACTGTACTAGTAGAAAATATGAAATTAGTTTCGAAATTTATAGGTAATTTTTATATTATTAAAAATTTCTTAGCTAAATAATTATTTTTTTAATAATTTATAGCTGAATGAGATTAGTACGAAGCTTTTGTTATTTAGCTATGATATTTTGCATGTCGCTAAGTTATAACTTATTTAATAGTATTGTTACTCGTAAATACTAATATGCCTTAATTTTAAAAAGGCAAAACGGCATAATTATCGCTAACTTTTTTTTTACTCGAAATTTTATATTATGATTGAAGATCAAATAAATTGGGTTTTCCTATTAAAAGAAACTCATATTAAGAGGTATATGCCCCCAAATAAAAGCGATATTATATTCATAATTCAAATACAAAATCTCTCAATAAAAATGATAAAATACTTACCACTTCATTCAAAATTCTTATTGGTTGGTTAGAGGTGAAACTTACCCGCTTTTAATATATACACAAAATACATGTGTGTCATGTGTTTAAATTTATGTTTATTTTACTTAATCTTAATTGATTAATATGTGTACGTTTTACTTTATTAATTATATAACCATAATTATTGTATTGAATTAGTGTATACACTAGGCGTGAATGTGTGAGTGAGTTAGTTACTTAATTACGATCTCTAATAAGAATTACTTTGAAATCACAAATTAGAAGTGAAATTCTATTATTTTAAAAGAATTTAAAATAATATTTATTATATATTTTAATTATAGCTTTAATTCAGTCAAACTCATCCTACTTGGACTCTTGCCTATTTATGACTAGACTAGAAGTATCAAGTAATGGTGGGTGGATAAATTCAAAGAATTGAATAAATGCACATAATCATTTTTTTTTCTCAATGAGTTATTATCATAATATAGTCTAAAACACGTATAATTTTTTTTTTCCAAATCTAATTTCAATGTCATTTCTTAGGAAAATAATAACAATATATGTTTGTGGTTAGGATCCTAACACATAGATTAAGTTTGAATTATTGAGTTTAGCTAGATAAACCAGAAATTTATGTTCAAAAATGACAAGACATAATTAGGTGAACTTACATTTATGTGATTAATCATAGAGGATTAGATGGAAAAATAGTTGATCATGATTATGAACGTCATTAATTATATTGGAATTGTTTGGTGATGATCGACCATGAATGTGTGTTGTTTATTAAATGGCTAAATTCTTACAATTAAAAAACAAACAGAAAAAATCATATGAATGATTCATTAATGACCAATGAATCTCCTAGTTACCATAGGATAATTCCTCCTATCGAGAACATTCCGCGAAAATTATTAGTTTCATTTTTATACTAGTGACAACCTTAAATACTCATTTATTTGATTAATTGAACTTAAATCACCCTCGATCGATTTTGCAACATGAGTAAAATATATTTCTAATCCTCTCAAGTTTAGGAGTGTTTTCAGTATTTCTCTTAATTTTTTATTAAAAGTCTAATGCGTTCCTACAAGAGTTTGATATCACTTGATATGTAATGTAATGACGAATGTATTTACGTTTAGTTAGTCAAGCAGACAAATATTCTCAAGGTTATTAATAATTTACATAAAGTTTACGAGTGTAACTAATATTTCTCTCTAATATTTATTATCTTCGATTCAGGTTATAGTACACATAGTAGCGAGGTCAAAAGTTTTATAGTTAATACTTTTTTTAAAAAGAAAAAATAAACTCGGAGGAAAACGTCGTATTTGAAAGGGAAAATACACAAGTACCTCCTCAATCTATATCCAAAATTTCGGAGACACACTTATACTATACTAAGGTCCTATTAACTTATTTTATAAGTAATTTTATATCCCTTTTCAACCTACGTGGCACTAATTTGAAAAAAAAATAACAAGCATTAGGCCTACAAGATAATGTTACGTAGACCAAAAAGGAATAGAAAATTATTAATAAAATAAGTTCACGGGTAATAGTTACTTAATATACTATAAGTGGTCCCTATATGAAATTAAGTTTGGAATAAGAGGTTAAGGTATAATTAACCTGCTTTTTGAAATTCAAATAATGGATAAATTTGATAAACTTATTTGAAACAATCTCCAAATATTTAAATTTCCTGAAAAGAAATATGTATGCTCTAAACAAAAGGAAATAGTTTCTCCATTAAATTAAAATATAGTAAATATTTAATTTTATGTGTACTTTTGTGGGTCTATTGGTAATAAAAGAATTTATTGGCCGACATTTCTTCTTGATTTGAACAATTTCTAAAAATATCTAGACAAAAATAAAAAATTGTTATTATATTTATTTATTCTTTTTTTAAACTTAATTTTACTACTAACAATTGTAGAAAAAAACTTTTTTTTTCTTTTTTCCAAAGTTGGAAACGTATTCCTACTTTTTCTTCTAAAAATTCTCACAAAAATAGTTGGTTCATACCAAACAATTTACTAATTAATTGTTTATAAAATTTTCTTCACTTCAGTTTGACTTACATTGTATTTGGGATGTTTACCAAATGCTTAATGTTGTCATATAATAGTTAATTAATTATTTATATTAATTAACTAGGATAAAAATTCAAATAACCAACCTATATCGAACTATGAAGATTCTTTATTTAACCTAGTTTATATTAAATTAAATATATTTTACATTATATTTAAATATTTTATTATTATCCAATAAACCAAACATCTAGCAATAGAAAATTCGTTTCATTTTGATATATTTATCTCGAAATTATTAATTATGAGATTGTTATGGTATGTAAAAATAAAATTGATTTAATTTATTTCAAAATCACAAGTTTTAGATTAATAAAAAATTTAACGAAATATCAAATAATAATCTCGTATTTTATCTCAAAATTACTATATATTTCTTATCTAACAGAATAAATTACTCGAATACAGCAATATTAAAATATTTGATATCGACCTACTTAATATAATCTTTAGAAAACCTCATGCTATTAAATATTGAAAAAAGGGAACGGTTCAAAATAAAAGAACATGGATCACACAAATCAAAATCAACACAAACAAACTACATGCTTAACACAACACACAAACACCATAACACGTTTTCATTAGGTATTTCAAAAGTTTGAATAAATATCCAAACTATATTGGTGTGTCTGATACGAAAAAAATATTTTTTCAATTTTTTTTTATATTTAATCGATTAAATCGTATCCTTATTTTAACTTTGACACACCTCATCTTTATTATCATCTTCGTTGTCCTATCCCCACCACCCTACACTCCTTAATTCACCTCACTATACCTTCACTACTGAAAAAACATTATTTTCAATTAAAATTGTCTACTAAAAAATGTTCAATGATTATTCTCATAAGTTTTTTTATGTATAAATTTTTTAGAATAAATTATTTTTTTTCAACATAATGAATACAAATAAATAAATTAAAAAGTAGTACTTATTTAACATAAAAATACATTTAAAAAAATATTTTCTTTCGTATTAAACCCACGCATAACAAGTAGTTGTCATTAAAGTGTTTTAGTTGCCGCCTAAGTAGGTTAACAATTAGGAACGTATTACATTGGCATACTAAACTATATATTATATAGTTAGGTAAAACGTCAAATATATCCATCAAATACCTAAAGTAATTATATTATATCATATCCAAGTAATTAAATAAGCCAAAATAAGTGAATATATAATAAGGTTGTCCTTAATTAGGGTGTCTAAAAACATTATAATATTGATCACCCACCTTTTCTTTCTTTTTTTCCTCCTTACTTTAAGAGATATATTTTGTCATTGTTTTCTTGTTTGGAATTCTATGTCCTATTAATAAAAAGAGGATTAGGTGAATTCTACATATAAAAATATTGAGGGTTTTGTTTTCAAGTTAGGGAAATGAATGAAAAATTATCTTTAATAAGGAACAATAAATCTTTAAAATAGACATTTCAATATGAATTTTAAAAAAATTAAATTCTAAAATAAATACACAACCTATTTTACTTGTCTTTTTCAATAAATAATTCACTTTTTTTTTATAATTGAATATAGGATAAAATTTGAAGTTACTCTTAAATAAATAATTTTATCAAGTTAATTATTTAACTTGAGTTGTAATTAAAAAAAAAACAAAAAATGTTTTGAGTTGAGTGGTTGAATTTTGACTGTTTCTTTAATTAGGAGTGATCTAGGCCTTTGATGGATTCACTCAAACCTAATAATTTTGATTTAATAAATATATGTGACATCATGAAATAGCATTATTCAACAAATATATTTTAAATGCTACTATATTGAATGAAATATGATAAGCTCTCTTTTTTGGAGTTATTTTGAAAATAATCATAATTACTGTTCTTTAAGTGCACGCTAAATAAATTTATCTATGCGTATTATATAATAGCTTGTAAATTATATAGGAGATATAAACTATACTAGATAAATCGTCACATGCGATTATCAAAGTTTTTTCTATTTGGAGATTGGACCCAAGTAGTCACTTCATTCCAACTAAGGCCACTCTAGTTATGCATACTCCATGATAAAGACTTTTAAGTCATGTACCTAAATTTTGACATTTGACATAAAGTTTTTTTTTTTTTACCTAATTATCTCTCTTTCTTCTTTCACTTTCACTTTTTTATGATTGAATTAGTGACTAAAATGGAAAAAAAAAGGGATTTATTTTATGCAAAAGAAGTTGACATCATTAAAGTCAATAATCAAAGTGGCTATTTACGTAAACTCAAGACATCCTCATCAATAGCTCCCACACGTGGAAGATTGTCTCAAATTGGGCCCTTTCACTAAATGGTCCAATTATTCATGACTTGGACCTCTCAATTTGTCTTTTTTTTTTATTGATTGGATTAGAGACTTGGACCCACTAATTCCTAGAAAATTCAATTTGTTTTTAGGACATGGATATATACATATACATATAAGTATATGCATATACAACAAGGATAAGTATTGGATTAGTTAGTTTCAACCATATTTGATCTTTTCTTAGAACACCCAACTTGAACAAGTGAAACTTGATGTAATGTCAAGAGTTTGTTTGATAGCAGATTAGAATTATGCAAGTATCGATTATATAAGTAATAGTAGTGTGAGTATTCGCTATGACGTTATTAGCTATTAATCTTTTACCATGCATAAGATAATACACCAATTCCTTCATAATTACTTTCTTCTTAACTAGATATTAGATGATGTATAACTTGTATAGAAATTAATACATAGACAAGTCACATCTTTATTAGCTATCAAACAACACTATTCTTTTATAATGTTTTTCTTTTCCATTAGATATCCGATATACATTTTGGGATTACGACTAATTTGAATAGGACTTATTAGAGAAAAAAACTTCTTAATAAAATATTTTTTACGTACAGGACTTAACACTTACAAACATCTAGTTAAAGGCGAAACTTTTGGTGGTATACTTTTACCTAATGACTCTTCTTTCTTTCTAGAGAGGAAATATATATAGTACATGGACAAATTCAAATTGTTGGCATCATGATATAAAATAGTCTAAATATAAAATACCAACATCCCAATCGCTTAAACTAAAAAATAGCCAATAAAGGTATAACACATCGTAGATAATGTACGTATATCAACTAGAAAAGTAAATAGTGAATCTGACTGTTTGGGGCGAAGGCCCCTCTCCCTAACTCTTACATATATTCAAATCTATTTAGTAGTTTCAAAGAATTTTCATTCTAGAAGAAGTTGAAGGGTCAAAAAACAAGAAGTGAAAAATGGTGCTGGTTCAAGAAATTTCTACTTATCAATGATTTCTTAGCCATTAATATCAATTTAGTGAGAGGGGGGACCAACTAAGCAAGTGTCAAATGAAAAGGATAGAAAATGTTTCTACTTGAGTATTTTGATACCTTAATGCTAATATATATAGGAACACTAGTGAAAGAAAATAAATATTGAAGGTCAATAATCATGTTGCTTTTTACATTTGGCATCTTCATTTTTGGACCACTCTAAATTATCATCATAAGATAACACCTTTCACACAATTCTCACCTTTTTTTTTTTTACTTTGGCAAGTGTTGATAACCACTCAAAGGTCATTTATTTTTAGAATGTAGATATATTACTTCTAGAAGTGTGAATTAGTAAATTATTTCCAATAATTGTATGTAACTAAAGTATTATTAATGCATTGAACAAACTTAAATAAAAGCATGAGAAAAAAGAGAAGCAAAAAAGAGTGAAAAAGAAAAAAAGCATTTTCTTTTCTTATGTAGCTCATATGTAACTTACTATTCTACTTTTGCCACTTGCATGTAACCAAATATTATCTTATTAAGAAGTAAAGCCCATTTGGGAACATACTAAAATCTAAAAGCCCATACAGAAGAACATACACATTTTTCTCTCAAGAAAAAATAAGATGGTTGATGAATATTCAAGTTGTAATAAGATTGAACCAACTTTATAAAGTTAAATTATCATTGGTAAAACTGTCTTTAACAACACAGGCTATGATTTCATAGTGCTAAATCAACCTAGTGTAATACTGGAATATATAGAACACCATTAAGTATCCCCTCTCGCACGAATAATGGAAAAAATACGAAGAGACCTCGAAAATAAAATATCAAAATTTGTAAAGGGATTACAAAAAAAAACATCAGCTAACAACAGGAGGATCTCTATACAGTCAAAAAGTTGCTCCAGCGTTAATTTGACTATGCCTACGCGATACTTCCCTGCTTTGGATATAGGCAGTCGGCATCCCAACATGCTTGAAGCAGATAGATTGAATATCAAAATTTCAGTAACTTATTCATCATCAGATGAATCTGAATCAGCTGGCATCCTTACATCGTCATCAACAGTTGTGTCCTGCACGAACATCAGGTAACATCGATCATTTGAGAAGAGGGAGATTGTCTTACCGCCTCCAGTAAGCATAAAGATCTAATAACTAGTATTATTAACTAATAAGGATAGTGAGTATTGCAAAAAAGTTCCGAATCTAGGGAACACTTTGTTATATACAAGGAGCTTCTCCTATTACAGTGTTTAATTCACAAGCATGGTGTCTGGTAAATTCAGAAAGTTAGGAGTAAGTTATCCTTACCGGATTCTTATCCCAGTCCTTTAATTTGGGATTAGTCAGCATGTAGGTATCACGTAGAGGAGCCCACGCGGGGCCTTCATCTTCCAAAGAATTGGATGCACCAGCCTGCATGAAATTAAACTACAGAATAAGGGAAAAAAGCAATAATCTGGTATGAAAATGACTGGCCTGCATAGGTGAAACTTGAAAATGTTCTTTTTTGGACAAGCGCTTGAAAAATATCGACTCAAAAAATGATTGGTAATTGTAAAAAAGCACCACAATATATCACATTATTTGATGTACCTTTCATTTAGGACCAACTCATTCAAGTATGAAGCAAATGTAACAACAGAAAAATAATATGAAATAAATATAGAACCAACTAGAGACAGCATGAAAATACTTTTTTCTGAATAGACCCATTTTTGCTCTTCCCGTCCCCCTCCACCCAACTCAAAAAACAAAAGAAAACGATCGTCCAAGACAAGATAACTATACGAAACAATGTTGTAAAATAATAAGAGAAAATTCCCAAAACGATCATCATAATTCTGAGAGGGAGAAAAGAGTTGACCTTTGATACAGTTGTTTGTGATGGTGCCTTGCCCAATTCAGAGAAAAAGACTTCTCTTCGTCGCTTCTTTATTACTATACATCAGAAAATAGAAGTTATTGTATTGGATACAGAATAACAGCTCTAAAGGTAAATTTTAACCAAACTAATCCCAATTGAATTATCAAGAATTTGTGATCCATTGCAGTTTTTAAAGACGAGAACTTGCAGTTGATCCCATCCTTACTTCTACCATGTGAACAGCAAAACGGCATGTACAGAGTTCTCAGTTCTTTTAAAAAAACAAAAACTTTTTATAAAGAAAATTGAGAACCGATCATATAATCCATGTATCAGTATTTTGCCCTTACCTTTCTCGTCCTTTGCCCTTGAGGGATTTAAACCTTTTTGAGCATGTTGTGCTTTGTTAACCTGTATCACATACACAAACAAAATTGAGCTAGCTGAAAGTAGCAAAAAACTTTTTTATAAAACAGAAGCATTGAGTTTGAATGTGTACTGCAACTTACAGCATTGAATAACTTGACAACTGATAGTACCATAGTGCCCCAAAAAAAATTAAGGACAAAGTTAGGTGGATCTAATAGAAAGGTTATTAATGCATTTACAAAACTAATTAAGTTCCCGACACAAGAAGAAGAAATTGATTACCTCCCTTTGTTGCAACTGCTATCAGAGACTTTTCATAGGTGTCCAAGAAATTAGCAGGTTTCTCATGTCCCTTCTCTCTTATCTTTTACACAAATGTCAAAGATTAGAACAAGTCCCAACAATACACTAACAAAAAACAGGAAACTTAGCAATTAAATGAAACCAGACAGGATTACCAAGTGCTTCTCCTTTTTTGCCTCCCCTTTAACCTTTCGTTCTACATCTTCTTCAGCAAGCTTCTCCGCAACAAGCTTCTTGTGTGCTGATAAGACAGGGCCCTGCAGGTTAGGTTCATCAAACCAACATATTTACCATTAATTTCTCCAAAACACTTCCTCTACGCAGTAAGTATGAGCTTGAGGAGCTTTTGAACTATAATTTCATTAGAATCTAGCTTACATGCTAGTAACTGAATAAATGCATTAAAAGGTGTATAAAGGGTCTCTTTTATCTGTGGAAACAAGTATCATTTTTCTTGCGAAAGAAGAACAAAATGTTTAATTTTCCTGCATAGCTATCTTGTTTTTTACTCCAAACATGCATAGTTTTGTCTCAAAACCAAACACTCATAGAAGAAAGATATCTCAAACACCAAGTCCAGATGTCCATTAAGGAACAAAACAAAATAAAATTATTTTGAAGTCCTATAACTTCGGGAAAAAAAGAGGATAACACGAAGCCAACCAACTAAAAAATGATGGAGAAAGCAGGTCATTTACCAGTATATCATCAGAAGCAGACTTCTTTAGAATCTTTTTGAACGCCAGTCTGAATGCGTTACAACCATCTATAAACTTTGTAATTCCAGGCTGAACTTCTCCATCTTCATCTTCAGATATCTCAATTTCCTCATTGAGATCCTCTTCTCCATCATCTGCCCATTCCTCATCAAAATCCTCCTCCTCTTTACGATATGACGTGGATTTGTCTCTACCATATGATGTGGGTTTCTCTTTACCATATGATTTTGGCTTGTCTTTACCATATGATTTGGGCTTGTCTTTACCATATGATGTACGTTTAGCTCTAGTTACAGGGGAAGGCTCCCCATCATTATCATCTTCATTATCAGAGTTATAGTCTCTAGCTCTCTTCTCAAAAAGCTTCTTCATTTTATTGTCTATTTTTACTCTTTTTTCACTAAATGGCGCACCCTTTTGCTTCTTCTTTCCCTTACCCCCTTTCTTCCTGAACTCCATCTTTCTTTTCCTAAAACATTTTGTAGCTTCCGAGACTGATTCTTCAGCCATAATGTTCTATCGTGTGTTTACACAGCTTAAGCTGCAGCATTAGAAGTTAGGTCAGCAGTAGAAAAAGGAAACACAGCACACAAACACAACTACAACCTAGATAAGCATAACCATAAATTACCAATAATAAGAATAGAGTTTAAAGTTTTGCAGCTACAGAATTAAAAGGTTCAAGGTTCAGAGTATACGGGATAGTGCCTTATACTATTCAGGCTTTGAAATAATCAAACTTCATTTGCACTTATGTATCTATACGTTCTCGTTTTGCAGAATCTAAATGCAGAATCAATACACACGAGCAAAAACAGATAAATACCGAATACATAAAACACAAAATAATAATATTGGATAACTTCACATAATCTCTAACTCAAATATGAGAAATTTATCAAGCATAGAACAAACAACATCAACAAGCAGAAACTGAATTCACGTCTTCAACAAGCAGAACTCTCAATTCAATTATAGTGTATATAGTTAATCTACAATTGTTTCTTCTCAAAAAAAAAACTAATAACGACGGAGCTTACCTAAAGACGAGGAAGACGGCCGAGCATCAGCAGGCGGCAACCGGCGGCGGAGACTCAGAGCAGTAGACGGCAGCTCTCAGTCTCGGCGGGTTGAGGGTTTTGGACCTAATGAAGGCGAAAGAGTAAAGTGGGCTGAATTGATGTAATATATTGGGCCTCACGTTGTATACACTTTACCGATTATACAATATAACTTACGTATACATAGAAAATACGGATTATATTATTTATAATACACTTACTAAATATAACTTCATTATACATGAAAAATACATAAACTTTTCAGTTTTTATCAACTCAAGAAGTCACCTCTAAAAGATCCAAATTTTAGATATGAAATTCTCTTAATATCTTATATTTTTTTTATTTATAACACTTAAACAATTTATAGCTGCGATATTTTAATTTTTTTAAGAAAATAAAAAGCGAAGAAGATGACGAGCAGTCGTTTAAGTGAAAATTTGTTCTGAAGATGTGTGACATTACGTAAAGACAAAAAGTTATACAATATATATTATGAAACAATACGTAACAACCATTCAAAGAGAGATAATTAGCAAAATATCGTTCGATCGTTTGTATCATTTAAAACATATCAGACTAAATCATCATTCAAGTTGATGATATTGAGTAATCTAACTAGACATTACAGAATAGTTGATTGATATGATATAGTTTGTGTTAAATTCTTGAATCATCAACATAGACATTTTTGTCTTGTAAAAGAAAGAGAATATGGTTGATCAAACCATGTATGTCATTCCAACTTGCATTATGTTCATGTGAGGTACTCTCATTGTTGCATTTCCTCCTCTACAATTCCTCCTAAGGAATGCATACATGTAATTTATAGTTAGTTTCTTGATGAACCATGAGTTTTTCTTCGCCCTGACGTCTCCATGTCCAAGCAAGTATGTAAATCCTGATTTACTAGCTTCGCGAAGTGCTGAAAGCTCGTATTCCAAACTAGGATCTTCATCTCCCGCTGCTGTGGTTGCTGGTGGTTCTGAGATACATGTTTCAATCTCTAATCTTTGATCGCGCATTAATGGTACTTTAAGCTCATCAGAGTTGTCCATGGGACTCACAACATTGTTGTCAAACTCAGGTTGAGATTGTTTATTGGTTTCTAAAGCAAGATCAAGTGCTTCATTCCTTAAAAACTTCTCAAGACTATCAACCAAAAGCTGTTCAAATAAGTGATGATCTTCTTTCCTCACATCTTTATAGCCATATCGAGCTACACAACGAAACATATGATACTCCTTAGGACAGAGTCTTCGGAACAAGAATCGTTCTTCTTGAGGAACAACAGGTACTGGGATATGCTTGATGCAGACAAAGACTATAACAGAGTGAATAGCTGGAAGGTCCAATAGAAACTGCGTAAAAATCGATGGAATGCCTTGAACTAGTTCATTATAGAGTAAGCCTATCCCTGGTACTCTTACTGTACCTAAACTACACCCAAGTTCATCCATGAAATCCAATGAGATTTTTTGCTTAACTTCACTTTGATATTTCAGTACACTTCCATAGTTCCATATGTACATCACACAGAGGAACAGAGAGGCGAAAACGAGTGGAAGCCAACCTCCTTCTAAGATCTTTGATAAAACAGCAGACATGTACACAACCTCCATTGTTCCAAATATTAAGGGGAAACACAAAGCCAAAATCAAATTTGTCTGCCATATCAGTACCATAACAATTGTAACCAAAGTCGTCGTAACCATCATGACACCGACCTCAGCTATACCTGCAATAGAAGATTCATAATCTCGGTATCATCAAGATAACAAGCATTTGAGTGTCGTTGTGTGAACTGAGAGACTAACCGTATGCGTTGGCTATACTTGTTGTGCTTCTAAATGCAGCAACCACAAGCATGCACATTATCATCAGGAACCAATTGATTACTGGAATGTAGATTTGCCCCATATGCTCTTTTGAGGTGTGAATAATCTTCACCCTCGGGAAGCATCCGAGAGCCATAGCTTGCTTAACACATGAAAATGAAGCAGATATCATAGCCTGACTGGCAATTATTGCAGCTATAGTTGCTATCACAAAAACTGGCCAGAAGAAAGTATCTGTTTGTTCAGATAAAAAAAACGAGTGTCAATAGAGCACTTGTTATAGAACGCGGAAAGTGAATATATAGAGCTCATTAACACGATTATTACTTGGGACTGAATCATAAAATATTCTGCCAGCTGATTGAGGGTATTTCATAAGAAAAGCAGCTTGGCCCAAGTAAGCTAACAGAAGGCAGGGGAACACCACGCTCGTGAAGGCAATCTGCACGAGACAACTTGCATCAGAAATGAAGCGTGTGCTGTTAGATATTATGTTAAGTCAAGTATATGAATGTGAAGGGACAATGGCAAAAACACCTGTATAGACAGCACAGAAAAATGACCTAAATCCGCAAACATTGCTTCTGCTCCTGCTCGTGTTGAATAATCGAGCATCATATTAGTATTCTACATCTCTCCACAGGTTTTTCAGATGAACAATAGGTTACGTACCTGTTATGCATAATACGCAACCACCAAGAGCTGACCATCCGTTGGTCGAGTTCTTCTTAAAGAACAGATAGATATAAGTTGGATTTACTGCCCTTACAACAGTTACATCAAACTTCAGCAGATTGTAAATTCCTATCGAACCCAGACAGAAGAACCACAATGCTAGAGCAGGAGCAAAAGTGAAACCAACTTTACTTGACCCAAATCTCTGTATGCTGAACAACCCGCCAAGGATGATAATTGAAATTATTACGAGAGCATCTGTATGCAACGATCAATCACATTAACGGTTTTTCTATGCAGAAGTTCCCAACAGTACTAATCAAAGCATTTCCATAGAACACAAACAAATCTTAGCTTCTTAGTAGTAAGTCATTTTGCGAGTAACTTTAAAGAGAAAGAAGCAAACTATACCTGTATTAAATCCCGGTATCCTACCCTCCAGTCCGCTAACAGCAGACATAACTGCCAAAATAGAAACGAATTTCAAACCAAACAACATAAACCATCCTGGTATCTCGTTTTGACTTGACATAGAGAAAGATACGTAGAATTCACCAAAATGTACGTTGATCTTATGGTCTTAAACATGTCTCGTAGAAAGTTAGAATTAAGACAGATAGATTGAAACAGAGGGAGTACCTGATATTGCTGGTGTCAAGATACCATCTCCAATTATCATTGATGTTCCCATCAGAACCAAAAGCAATAGAATCGTTTTCAACAACGATTTACGTTCCAATATCTCCTTTATATACACAGCTCTTTGTAGCTCTGGAGTAGGCAATCTGAGCTTAAAACTCGAGATACATTCATCAGCAGGCGTACGATTAGGAAGAAGATTGACATTTGCATACCTACAGATCAATGAATACAACGCAAATGTTCCTCCTACCACATTTAACAAAACAAACCATTACATCACAAGTTGAGAGAGAACAAAAGATAAACTTTTGAAAACTGCCTATGTATATATACCTTCACCATTGTCGTTGGCCTTAAGCACGATAAACACATACTTCATTAGAGGAATGAGCGCGATTGTGTATAACACAATCGACAATGCACCTAAGACATCAACTTCTGAAGTGATGTGAACCTTACTGAATACATCTGAGAAAACATATAAAGGACTTGTTCCCATATCACCATATACCACACCAAGTGTTTGAAATGCTAGAGAAAGAGTAGCTAAAAGAGGCACATCCTGTTTTTATACATGTAATAGAAATTAGTCCAAGAACGTAATCAGAAAATACAATACGATATATTATAAAACAATACGTAACAACCATACAAACAGAGTGTAAAAAATGTAACTAGAAAAGGTTGATAGTTCCACAAAACATGTACAATGAGTTACTTACAAACACCTTTTAAGCGATCTGATTGTATAAATATTTTTTACACTGTGAATACATATAACTTAAATTCTTGTTATCAAAAAGATAATTATTGTTCATAAAAGTTGATTACCAACTTGAATAGTGAGGATTATCTTCTATAACAACTTTAAATAAATTGATTATGCATTTTTTTCTATTGTTAGTATATATTAGTTAAATTTTCCCTCTTATTTTGAGTTCAAGATGCATTAATGTTGTTATTTAGTGGATTTTAACTTTATGGATTCGAAATCAGGAAATTCTACCACAAACTTACTTGATTTTATGATAGAAAAAATACTTATTTAGTGGATTCTTAATATAAATATTGAATGAACTCATAACTTACATAAAAATTCCACTCATGATGTTACTACTATTTGAGCTCTCCTCCAAAAATACATCTTTGCTACTATATAAATATTTACTCAATCAGATTTTGCGATAAACATGATTTTATAACATGATTAAACTCATATCAAACGATAAAAATTCTTTATGCTGTCGATTTACCTTTATATGTTGGCTACCACCATTCCCTCCTTTAATTTGCATAGATTCAACATCCAAAGAATCCACTCTTTTTGGCTTTTTAAGCCTTCTTCTAACAGATCCATAATTATTTTCTCTAATAATCTCTTCATTTTTATCATAAACTTCTTCTTGATTATCATTTACTTCACTACCATCAACCCATCTTAATGATCCACTACTTCCCCCTCCATTACTACCATTTCTTCTCAATAATAATCCTTCACTAACACTATTTTCTTCAATTTCTTCTTTACTACTCATAATTCTAACAACAACAATAACAAAATTAATTATTTTATTTAGTGTACTAAAGTAGTATTACTATTATTTTTGTTTTTGTATCCTAAAATCTAGTTCGTGTAACACGGAAAGTTTTATTTGTAACCTAAAACGTGTCATGTAATAATAACAGAACAAACGAATAATGTTTGACACTTTCTATCAACATCAAAATTATTAAATTTATTTTTGTTTCTTTTCTAGTTTGAGTAAAAATTCAACTTTACCCGTAAACCCCTTTTTTCTTTTTCTTTTTTTTTTTAGAATAAAATACAAAATTAATTTTGGTATTGTATTAGGCGAAATAAGATGAGATACAATTTATAGTAATCCCAAGTAATTTTGTATTTTTTTAAATAGAGATAGTGAACAAATACCTCTTCAATCTAAATCTCAGAGACATACTTGGGCCCAATGCTGATTAACTTTTTTTTTCAAGTTATTGTCACGTAGGTCGAAAAAGGGTAAAAAAAATTACTTATAAAATATGTTCAAGAGGTAATAGGACCTTAGTATAGTATAAATGTGTTTTTGAAATTTCGGACATAGATTGAAGATCTAGTTATGCATTTTACCTTTTAAATACTACAAATCAAAACCTTAAAGAAAAATGAATTTTAACATAACGTATTTTATTATAACTGATAACTTATTTCAACTAACTAATCCTACCATTCAATAAAAGGTAATTCTTTTCCTAATAGGAAATAAATTATAGTAAATACTATTTATAATCAATACTATAACCCAACAATCCATAAAATTAAACTAAACATGACGAAGAAACAAGAAAGGGAACTTGATGCTTCAAAACTTATTATTGAAAATTTAATTGGATTTGGAGGTGTTGGGGCAGTTTATAAAAGGCATTTACAACGAAAGACAAGTTGCAGGTATAATTAATTACTAATTTTTTATTTATGTTTATACATATACTTCCTAATTTGTTTTTTTTCACGTTTCTTGAAATATTATTATTAATCTGAATATAATTTTCTACGTTTTTCTTTAATATTATTGTTAGAGCGACTATAGTAAATCTTGAATATTATTATTTATTAGAATGAATATAGTAAAAATATATACAGATATTAGGGTTATATTTCTTGAATATTGTTGTTCATGTGAGTATAATTTATTATATTAGTGATTATGTTTCTAAAATATTGTAATTTTACTATTACATGCTTAAAAAGTAATATGTATTTATCGAAATTTTGGTAACTTTTACGGTATAAAATATTAATAAAATTTTAAAATGGTATATAAAATTTTATATTAACCAAAATGACAAAATTGCTGGAACAACAGCGGAGCAAATTGCAGAGATTTTGCAAATTTTTTAAATTTTTTTTTAAAAGATAGGCAGCGATTTTCTTTAATTTTTTTTTTTTAAAAAATCACATTATAACGATTTTACTTTTTCTAGCGATTTTGTCATTTTGGTTAATATAAAATTTTGTATTCCGTTTTAGAATTTTTGCTAATATTTTATAGACTTTATGCTCCAGACTCTAATTAATACACATATTTTTTGTTTAGTTAAAGTATTTGATTTGAGATATGGAAACAAGGATTCAATAGACAAAAGAAATCGATATTCGAGGCATTCAAACAAGAAATTTCTATTTGGTGCCATCTTCAAAACTCCAATATTGCTGAGGTATGTAATTAATTAATTTCTCTTTTTATTATGTTTATTTGCAAATTAGCTACAACATATTAATTTTGTGCATGCAATTTATTGGACTGCCGAGTCAAAAGGGTAAAAAAAATTGTCAAAAATTCCAAATGCGATGTCTATAGCTTTGGAATTTGCTTATGGGAAATCTATACTTGTTTTAGATCATTACCCTCAACAAATTTCAACTAGTAAAATTTCATATCAACTTTACAAGGTACTACTTTTACTTGCTCCATTTTTATTAATTATCAAATTCGATTTAGTAACTAGTTTTGTATGCAAATTTCAGTATCAAAGGCCTGAAATACCAAAATGTTGTCCAACTCTATAATGTAAAGTGAATGAAAATCATCAAGATAAACAAACTAGAATATTATATCAAAGATGAAATTATAATCCATCATTCAACCCCATTTGGCTTAAATAACCTAAAAACATTGTCTTTAATTTATAAAAAAAAAAAGAACTGCGATAACTATAGGGCGTAGTACAACTAACTCAGCACTCCTTCGAAATTATTTTCCTTTGGTTTCGATCACCCTCTTGGCGAATGATGGCAAACAGAATGATGCTTGGTGAATCTAGAGAAAAAGAAAAGAACAAATCAAAAGTTGAAGTGCTATTGTTAGATGTGAGTAACAAAGATTCAGTCCAAGAAATAGAATGACAGCATACCTCAGAGTTGTAAAACTTCAAAGGTTCAATGGACTTGGCAGGGGATTCATCGTCGATGGGGTTAATAGGGTTCTTGAAATCAACTGCAGGTCCCTCAGTAGAGCAGAGCATGAAACCAATCATGCCACTGGAAGAGTGATACAGTCGTCAACAGCAGCAGCAAAACAAGTGAAGTATTTCAAAGCAGGTTTGAAAAGGAAATATCTTTGAGTAATTGGTGTTTTTTTATCAAATTTGTTCATATCAACGGAACCTTATTGGATCAAATGATAAGAATAGAAGTTCACCTTGGATAAGTAGGAACAGTAGTCCATGCATAGTTGACAGAGCCTTTGAAGATCTGGCGGCAATTAGCAACAATTTCTTCAATGATGTGCATGTGAAGCCATATGCTCTCAGCCTGCGTAGATACAACCCCTCCAGGACGAAGAGCCTTTGCTATAGATTCAAAGAAAGGCTTTTCAAACAACTCTTGCGCTGGACCTGAAGTTGAAAGAGTGGAACTGTTAGGGAGCTGGATTTTTTCATGAAAAAGGTAGTACTCAAGCAATGACATGATAGATTACCGATAGGGTCAGATGAATCCACTATGACAGCATCGTAAGTTCCGGCAGGTACATTTTTCAAAAATGCAACTCCTGCAAAACAGCAGGAAAAAGGAAACACCAAGAACTTATATATGTTAGTAAGTGAACTAAAATGAGAATCAAACAGAAAGGTTGAGAAGATAACAAGAATCATTATTTGATCTTACCGTCACCAATGTGGAGATTCACACGTGGATCCTCATATCCTACAGCTACATCTGGGAAAAATTGTTTAGCAACCTGTCGGAAGAGAAGGAAGACTTAATTTCAACATCGCATTATGTTCTCCAAGAGCTTAAAGCTAGTAAGTTACAAATGAGATGTCCTTAACATGAAATACATGAATTAGCTCATCAAAACCTTGTAATAACAAGTAATACAGAGAAAGGATAAAATCTAGTAGCACTTCTGGACTAAGATCGAATATGCCATTAGACACTGCTAATACATGTAATTAGAAGACCAAATATGTACCATTTTTATGAATTAGCATCAACAAGTCTGCTTACCTCAACTACCATTTTGTCAATCTCACATATGTCGATCTGTTCGACAGAAGAGTGACGGGATACCTCACGCAGGACACCACCATCTCCTCCTCCAATAACCAGCACCTGAGGAAAGAAGAATCATCTTAAGTTGGCACATAAATAAAAGAAACAAACAGCACCAATAGCTTTTGGCCATTATACGACTGCAAATATCACTCTTCATACACAATTTCTGCAGAATGCAATTACATTAAGGCAGACAAACAAACAAACAATTTCAGCAGAATGCAATTACATTAAGGCAGACAAACAAACAAACAATTTCAGCAGAATGCGATTAGAAGGGGCAAATAAACAAACAATTTCTGCAGAATGTGATAAAAAGGGCAAACAAACAAACAAACAAATGAAGCTTGTAAGGATGAATTATACAAACAGAAAACAGATGTTGATAAAATTTCTAATCCATGGGCTTGATAAGCAATGTGTCATAAGACCTCAGGATATAACATCGAATGCTGTCAAAAAGCATATGAGATCTCAAGATTTAATACTTTCAAGTCATGGTAGTGTAACTGACCTTTTTAGGGTTGGGAATTGAACAAAGAGGAAGATGAGTGATCATCTCTTGATAAGCACATTCATCCCTCTCTGTAAGTTGGATCACACCATCCAAAACAAGCACCTTCCCATAAGTTGATGACTGCACCACAAAAATGAGCAAGCAGCACATAATAAAGCATTCAGCATCTTAAAAAAGAGAAGAAACTAAAACCTTAGTAGATCAACCAAATACCTGAAAAACCAAGACATTCTGGTAATCAGACTTCCCCTGAAACAATATCTTCTCAACCTTCAATGAGTGTGCTTCCCCTGCATAATTCGTTTCCTGTCAGTAACCTCTTCCCTTTTTGTTCACAACTAGTACTAGATTTCCAGAAAATAAAACTAGACCTCAATCCTGAAGTAGATAGGAGGCAAGTTTTCAAGTGCCAAATCTCACTTTGAGAATTTTACAGCAACCACCCGCTCACACACTTACCCCCACAAAAACAGAACATTTACAAAACTAAAAATCCAACATACAGAACAAAGCTGAAACCAATCGCCAACCATCACAACTTTGATACCCACAAGCATTCACGTATTCAACCCACCAAGAATCTCCCAAAAAGACAAACTTGGATACCCAAATAAGGAAAAAAACAAACTTTGATACCCACAAACATCATTAGAGTAATAAACCCCACTAAAATCAGAAAGCAAGAGCAACTCAATTCCTCAAAAGCAGAATTTTGGATACCCAAATAAGAAAAAATCCAAACTTTGATGCCCACAAACATCATTAGTGTAATAAACCCCAAAACCCCACCAAAACCAGAAAGCAAGAGCAACCCAATCCCTCAAAAGCAGAATTATGGATACCCAAATAAGCAAAAATCCAAACTTTGATACCCACAAACATCATTAGAGAAATAATCCCCCAAAATCCACCAAAACTAGAAACCAAGAGCAACCCAATAACCCAAAACTAGAATCTCAGATACCCAAATAAGAAAAAATCCAAACTTTGATACCCACAAACATCATTGCAGTAATAAACCCCAAAACCAGAACCTTAGATACCCAAATAACAAAAAAATCCAAACTTTGATACCCACAAACATCATTACAGTAATAAACCCCAAAACCAGAACCTTAGATACCCAAATAACAAAAAAATCCACACTTTTATTCCCACAAAACATCATTAGACTAATAAACCCCAAAACCAGATATGAATAACAACCCAATTCACCAAAAGCAGAATCTTAAATACCTAGATGCATAAAACCAAAGAAAACTTGAAACAAAAAACTATACAAGAGATTAGAACAAACCAGGCCAAAGGGGGCTAATCTCAGAGAACCATCCAGGTAAAACAGAAGAGATATAAGGAGATGACTCCTCTTTCTCACAACCATTGTTGCTGTTATTGGCTGCCTCCATCTCTGTTTCTGCTTCTTCCTCTCTTGGCCTCTTCACTGGCAATTCAGTTCCCTTCATAAAAGCAGCACACTCATCTGCCATAACTAAACCTTGTCTATTTATAGGCCACAATACAAAACAGGGTCTTGAATTAACCCTTTAACTCAGGTGGATACCTACAATTGTTACCGCAAATCTGAGGACTCTATTCAGACTCATTCACACTCTCTTTCTCTGTACAATGTATATAAGATAAAATAAAATAAGATAATAATAGTAACACAAAATCTATAACATTAAAAAAGATTATTAAAAAAAGGAAGAGAATCTTTTATTAAAGATTATTAATCCATTTTTGGAACATGATTTTCAAATGAAATATGGTGAAATTTTATATATTTATAACTATGAGCTATATAAAAATTTATGTTGTTTTTATCCAAATATTATTAGATGTTAATTTTGAGCGAAGAAAGTATTTATTTTTATGTTATTTAATAAATAAATATTTGTGATAATATTTTTTGAGATAGATATAATTTTATAAAAATCAATATAACATAATCCTTTAAAATGGTACGATCAATCTCTATACTATGGTGATCTTTTCTTTTAAAACTTATATAAAGAAAAAAATGTAAAATTTAAATTTATAGGTCAAGTTTTATATATTTTAAAAATAATTTTAACTTAAAATTTGAAACTTTTTTACTTTTTTAGAGAATTTAAAAATGATTTTTTTTTTTAGAAATTTCCCTAACTAAATGTGATTTTAAATTAGGACCTCAAATCCTAGCATCAAAGGTCTATTTAATTTTATATAGATCAAAGTATAAATAAAAATATATATATTAATAAGTGAATTTTACTTATTGGAGTTGGTAATTTATTTATTTATAAGCTTATGACTTTTATTTTATTTATTTAGTAAAATGATGGAAATACTTTAGTGATTATTGTAAAATGATGGGACGATCTACTCAATTAGGGTTTTTGTGTTTTTACTAAGTATCAGCTTTTGGTCAAAAAGATTGGGCCCACTAAACTCACCCCACAACCCCCCTTTGCAAAATAAAAAAAGAATATTTAATTTTTGTCAAAAGCATCTTTTTTTCGAGTATCAAAAAATTATTTTATTTTATTTGTCCTAATTTATACGACGATAGCTTTATTTCATATGAGATTTAAAAAAGAATGAAATTTCTTAAATGCTTTAAAAATAATAAGAAATCTTAATGATATCACAATAATATACATATATTCTTATAATATTATTGACTAATAAATAATTTATGAACAACAAACTTTAATTTATATATATATTATATACTAATTTAATATCAATTAAGCAGAATTATTAGCTTTAATAATATCAATACAGTATATGATACTAATTTAATATCAATTAAATAAAAATTGATAGCGTTAATGCATGGAAGGTATGGGCTGTAATTTTTTTAAGAATATGAAATTTCTTAAATCATTTTGGATATATGAATATATAATTATTTTGAGTTCTATAGCTCATTTATATAGTTTTTCCTTAAAATAAATCATAAATAGTTATTTTGGTGGAAAATCATTCGTCGAAGTTAAAGTAGACATTTTTAAATGAAATTCTTACTAAATATAAAAACATATCACTTATAAAGGATAGACTAATAAGAAAAGTGAATGATATAAATTAAAATGGAGGGAGGGACATATTTTATTATATTATTTTAGTATTCGATGTTTGGTATCATATTAAAATTTGACTATTTTAAATTTGTATTTTCTTAGCACCATTTGAAAGAAAACATTCCTTTTCAATAATTTTTTTATATTTAAAATTCGAACTTCAAATATTAATTAATTAAAAAGCAACTTTACCCACTATACGGTATCGTCTATACCACATCCTTTGTGATGGTGTAAAGATCTTATATCTTATAAGAAAACAAAAATAAAAAGATTGCATCTACTTTCTACCTACCCCTTCACGTTTTTCACAATCCCAAATTTTAGTACTTTATTCGTGGATGAACTCGTTAGGTGTGAATTACTTGTTTTATATTATTTAATTTAAAACAAGAAAATTTATATATAATAGCAAATTAATAATCTAAAATAAATAGAGTAGTCAGAGTTTGATTCAATTGTACTCCATAGCAAACGTTTGCAAAAAATTAACAGGCGCCTCTCTCCCAAATATCTCGCTCGTCACTCTCCTCCAATCGCTCGCTTCCTCACTTTTTATACAAAAATAAGTGTATAAAAATTGTTTCTAATTGTATAAAGCAGAGAAAAAATGTATAAATACATATATTTTTGTTCCCTTCTCTCCCCTCTTCCAGATCTCGCTTGCCACTCTCCCAAATCTCGCTCGCCATGCTCGCCTTTCTCACTTATTCAAACAGAAGCGAAATGTATAAATTGCGTTTCTGTTTGTATAAGCGTGAGAAAATTGTATATACACATGCAAATACAAACGTCCTATACACTTATAATTATACCAATAAAAATATTCCCCTGCTTAGTTTCTTTGTCTTTCTCTCTTTCTCGTTTTATACAATTTTCAAATTGTATCTAATTTTTCTCTTTCTCGTTTTATACAATTCGATTCAGTTGTATATTCCTTGTCAAGTCTCTTTTGTATTTCTCTCTTTCTCATTTTATTCAAATTCAAATTGTATATAATCATTCTATACACTTATAATAATACAATTCGTTTTATACAGTTCTCTGCCCAAGTGTCTTTCTCTTTCTTGTTTTAAAAACTTCGTTTATACAATTTGCTTCAACTGTATATGTATAGCGAATTATACAGTTTCTATGTTTGCTATGGAACGCAATTATGCAAACTTTGCTATAGCATACAAATATGAATTTTTTATTTGCTATATGTGAAAGTTGCACTTTAAAATATAATATATGTGTTTTATAATTTGATCTCATTTTATATTTGTGCATTTCAATTTTTGGAGTGTACAAATATATATTTAAATTAATATAAAGTCGAATAAATAAACACATAAATTCTACGTGACATAATACAATATAACATTACATATGATATAAATTACTATGTAGAATGTCATGTAGTATGACGTATTATTTTTTTCCATACAGGTTGACCACTCTTTTTGTTTGGATCTCAAGCTTCAAATATTTACTTAATTTTATTTTCTTAAAGATACTTTTGACGGTATATTTTGAAGTTAGAACTTAAATTTTAATTTTTTAAAATAGTAATTTTTAAAATTTAAAGTTATGTTCAGCTATGTATCTCAAAATATCTAAAATTATATAAGTAAAAGTGATCCCCAACCCCCCAAATCTAGTTTGAATCAATTTTTTGAACTTAAAACTTTTTAAACTTCATTCAATTTTTCAGTGATATAAATATATTTCTAAAATTTATGATTTAATGTTAATACAATTTGGGGGATTGGACCTTACCAAAATTGACAATGATTAGGTACATGATTCACATGGCATGGATTTTTATTTTAATTGTATTATCATGAGTTAAAATTATAAGGCTGCCAAATTATTAAATAGTCATTTGCTGTTTATTTATTTTATTTTTTAACTAAATTATGCATGTTTATAGTTTTGGATAAAAATTAATTCAAATTTATATTTTTTCACCTTGAAACGTAACCTCTTATTTTTAGCCTAAAAATTATCTCATGTATGATTCATGCAATAAAGAAGAAAAAAAAATAGGGAAATAAGGATTGTGTGAATTGAAATTTTGTTTCTTTCTTTTTATTACTATTTAAAAAAAAAAAAAGAAGAATTGTTTGAGATTAGATTTCTTTTTCTATTAATTAGAAGAACCTCTAAAAATTAAAGAAATTTTAAAATTGACTTTACCGTTAAATTCCAATCAAACCCCATAAGTAGTAATTATTAGCACTAAACAAAAAAAATTATTAGGAGTAAACATTAAACAATGATTATTCCAAATTAAAAAGAAAAACAATAGTCAATGATGCACATTTTCTTTTCTTTCTTTTTTTCTAATAAAGGGAAATAGCATTGCACGTTTGAAGGAATTTTATGGGCTTTTCATTACTTTTGCAATACTTCTAAAAGAATTTTTTACTTTTTGCATGCTACTAAAAGAAAGAAGAATTATTGACCGATGAATTTAATAATCAATAATAAAATTTATTACTTGTTAAATATATAGAGCGAAAAATCGACGAGTTATGTATTTTATATTTGCAGTGAATATTCTTGCTTTTGTTGTCAAAACGAATTGCTTCATAGGAAATAAAGGCTATGTTTCACAAATTAAATGTCAACTTTATTTGTTGATTTTCCTATGAAGAAAAAAAGTTTTTCTTGTTTTTGTTCATTTTTATTTTTTTTTATTTGTCGAGAAGCGTTAGATAAAACAATTTAAAAAGAAAGTTTCTTTACGTTGAAGTAATTACTTTGTAACTATTTCCCCTTTGTAAATTTGTAGTTTATCTTTTTTCTTTCAAAATAAAAATGGGCCGGGTTGAATCAAATCGAACCAATTTGATTCACATGGGTGATCCGCGACTCAAGAACTTACATTACTAATTTTATTTAGCAATGAGTTAGAGACAAGTTATCAAAAGAATTGTTTACCTCAAATGATTCCACAAAAATCAATACGTAAAAAGCAGTGAACTTCTTGTCAGAGGCTCAAGACTAAGCTAAACCATGATGTTGTATTACTAGGCCTCTTACTTCACTGTGAAAATCGTACTCCTATTTTTTAAGAAAAAGAAGATGATAATCTTCTCTACTCGATTCACAATTTAATCACACTAAATATATATAACCAAACTACGATCGAGAATTTCGCCTTTTAAAAATAACCAGGCCAAACCGAGTACAAAGTTGGTAGCTAACTGTTGTTTGTTTATTGTATAATTTCCTATAATGAGTAAGTTATGGTGGATTAGCCATGCTTGGACTAATTATTAACCCTTTATTTTTTGCTAATATCAATGCATTAGCCAATAATTTCAAATAAGCTTTAGACCACCTTTAAGCTTTATCAAGTACTTTTTGGATCCCAAAAATAGTAAATATAATATGTTTTACTTCATCATGGTGGTTGTTTTCTTATTAAGTGACCTAAACTCTATAGTAATTGAAAATATTGAGTACTAAATAATGATATACTTTTGAGAAGAAAAAAAAGAGCATATTCTATAAACAACTTAAGAGGGAAAATAAAAGAATTATTTTTAAACTTTTAAAACTTCAATTTTCGAATCAAATATTTAACAAAAAGAGATTGTGTTTATGGAATAGTTTCTATTCTATATGCTAAAAGTTGAATAATAAAAAGTAACCCCATTTATATGCAAGTATATATAAAACTATGCAATTGGTTCATTCTTGTTAAGAATATTCACTAAAGAAAAAAAAAGTGAAAAGAATTTAAAAGGAAATAAAGTATTTTTGAATCTCTTAGTCTTAAATCACAGATATGTATAGAATGTATCAAATATTATTTTTAAATATTTCATTTAGAAAATTTAAATTAAACAATTGTATAAAGAAATAAATCATTTTTAAAAAAAAAAAATAGACTAAACAAAAATAAATTGAGTACAAATTAAGGTTGGTTTAAATGAATGAAAGAACGTTCAATTATTTGTTTTTGGCTACAATACAATTTCAAGTGGTAGGTGAAGTTTCCATTTTATTGAGGAGAAAAATGTGTGCCAAATGCACTTATTATAAACCTAAAGCCACTATTTTTCAATATATTTTTATATTCCAAGCTTGATATTATAAATAGGTTTAATATATTAATATCACCTAGCAGTTGTTTATTCCTGAAAATAGGGGTGTACAAACAAAATCAATAAATAACATCAAATTATTAAATCGAGTCAAACTTAAAAATGATTTATGTATTAGTAACTATTACTAAATATTGCAACAAAAAAAGATATCAAGGTAGCATAAAATAAATATCATCAACTTAGATTATGATTATTTTTATTATAATTTATTAATTAATAATATTTGTTTGATGTTTCATTATGTGAGGATAAAATAAGTTTGAAGTTTGAATGCGTTAATTTTTGCCAGAGTAACTTTAAATCAAAGATTTGATTTAAATTTTTAAGCTTTTCAAACTTCAGATATTTGAGTATGCTCTAATAAACTTATTTAACTCTAACTCAAAGATCTAAAGATTTTAAATATTATATTCATTAAATGACTAAACTTTATTTTAAGTAGAAAATTGTAGAAGCAACTACAAATACGATTTTTATAAATAAAATTGTACGATTTCATTTTTATCCTACAAATGACTTGATCTTTGATTTTTTCCCTTTTTACGATCGAACTTATGCATAGTCGAAATTCTTTAGAGTGTAACTTCAAACTGTAAAGTCATATTATTTTTGTTAAATTGTTTTGGACTTAACAATTTGAATTTCAATATGTAAAGTTATATTATGTTCTAACTCTAAAATCACGTATGAACATAACTTAAAAGACAAACACGAAACAATTGACTTGAAACTTGATTTAAGATCCACAATGGAAATGTTTATCAACGGCCCAATTACAATTGATGTGAACTATCCAAGAGCCCATTAGACAAAAAGGGTTATTTTTTTTCCGTATAACCACTCAAAAACAATTTAATAACGCTCCATAACTATAGTTTGCTAATTACATTCGTAGCTATATGTTAGAGGGAGGAGAAAGGCTAGCGAGATTGGGAGAAGGAGGAGAGAGGGCAGAGAGTGGAGAAAGACGAGTTGTATGTGTATATCGATTAAGCAATTGTATATATATCTAACTGGTATACTTATGTATTTGTATATCTGGGGAGTGAGAAGAGAGGCGAGCAGATACGAAAGAGTGAAGAGTCGAGTTGTATATGTATATTAATTAAACAATTGTATATATGTAACTAGTATACATATATATTTGAATATCGAGCGAACGAAATTGGGAGAGTGACGAGAGAGCTAGGCGAGAGAGATAGTGAAGAGAGACGAATCGTATATGTATATCGATTAAACAATTGTACATATGTAACTGATATACATATATATTCCTGAAAAAGTATTTTATAAAACGTTTATGTAAATAAAAATATTTTAACAGTAATACCAGATATGCTTTAAATGAGACATAAATCATTGGTTAAACGTTACAATCCACCCAAACTAAAGCCTTAAAAGGGCAACAAAAATTGACCATGGAAGTTCACTATCCATTTTAGATACTTCCACTTTTATGATTATGAATAGAAAATACAAATTTTGGAGTTCCGTTTTAAACTCTTTTTCTCAATGTAATACTTGTCGAAATTATGAAGTTTTTTATTCCTATTGTGGATTAGTGCCTCAATAAAGTTTTCCGCTTAAATTTTCGAAACAGAAGAAAATAAAAGTATAGAAGGTACAACTTTTAGATCCATATTACTTTGAATCCCTTTGATTGATGAAATTTGTATAAATTTAACGAATTATCAAATACTAAACTATCTAATTATTGTGTTATATTACTGTTACTATGTATTTTTAACGACAATTCTAAAAACTATTTAAATATACAAATTAATAAAGAAATAAAATTTATTTAATACAAAATTGAATGTACTTACACAAATATGGGGAGACCCAAAATCCAAATTTTATAGGAGTAATAAATAAGAGATTTACTATATCATAATCTTTCCCTTTTATATTAGTTATATTCATTTTACCCTTTTACATTCCCTTAAATGCTCATAAATTAAAGATAAAATAATTTTTACTAATTCACCTCTTATTCACTTTTTAAATTTTTGAAATCTATAAATATGTTTAGGCTTGCAAAAAAAATAAAAAAATAATAGAGATAAAATGAAAAGCACTCTTTGACCAATATATCCCTACTTGCAATTGCATGCATTCTTTCTTTTTTAATTTTATAACAAGGATCAAATTGATTAATATTTTTAGTAATAAAAAATATATTTAGAATTTATATAAAAAGAAATTACGTAATAATTTAATATATTAAATGACAGTACTATTATTGGATAATTTGTTAATAAGTGATAAGACTTTACCACAGTATACGTGATACAACAAACTATTTATTTCATAAACTTTTCATTGTTTATATAAAGTTTGCTACTTTTTTTTCTCCTTGAAAACAGTGCTGTAATTTTCATCTCCAATAATGGCGGCTCGTGTATTTCTCTCTCGTTCTGTTCATCTGCTATCAAAGGGTATTTTTTTTTTTTACTTTTATGTTTCTCTGTTTAATGGATTTTGATTATTTTTGTTGAATTAATTATGGGGTTAAATTAATGAATTTCATGATCTTGTTAATAGAATTTCAAGATTTGGATAAAAAGTTTCAATCTTTTGTGTGTTTTAGCAATAATGTTGGAGCCCCTATATGTGTTTTTAGTGGTTTTGATTTCATGATGCTTAAAGATCTCATCTTTATACAATCAAAAACAAGAAACTTAGAAACATGTGTAGTAAAATTAAACTTTCCTCCCCACTCTATCACTAGGAGGATCGAGTATCAATAGTGTTCACACTTAGCTCGAGAGGTGTTCAACGACTTGACCGAGCCTCACTTCTGTTTTTTTTTCGTTAGGACTTGTTGGTGGTGGGAGGTAACATGTATTCTGTGGAATTAGTCAAGATGCGTAAAAGCTGGCTCGAACGGCATAATCATAAAAAATACATGTGTTTTAGTGGCATGAGTCTTGTTGTACATCTCCATCATGTTAAATTATCATGATTTTTCTTTGATGTAGGTTGTTGAAGAGTTGTAGTCTTTAAATGCAGAAAACTCATTAAAATGGTTGAATATATTGTATAGAGTTTAATGTCTTTTCAACAACCTTGTGCTTATGAACTATTCAAAAGTTGAATATGGATGAATATTCAAGAGTTTTAGTCCTGTTTCACTTTGACTATTCTTAATCTTTGAGGTAGAAATCTTATTGAAATGGTTGAATATTCTGAGATGAAATGTAGAGAACTATAATGAGAAAAACTATTTTGTGTAGGAAAAAGATCCCATCTTGGCAAAATAGCTGCTTATAAATACAGCACAGCGGCTGCTTTCGAGGAGCCCGTCAAGCCTACTGTCAATGTGGATCATACTAAACTTCTTATCAACGGGCAATTTGTTGATTCTGCATCAGGTAAATTTGTTAATCCATGTTAATCACCATAATGGATCTCAATTCTCTTCTTTATACTTCTATTTTGGCCCTTTTGTTGTACAATGGAGCTAATTCGTTGAACTTTTAGGAAAAACTTTCCCGACTCTCGACCCCAGGACAGGGGAGGTAATTGCACATATTGCTGAAGGTGATGCAGAAGATATTAATCGGGCAGTTGCTGCTGCTCGTAAGGCTTTCGATGAAGGACCATGGCCTAGGATGACTGCTTATGTATCTACTTTGTATCTCTTAGTGCATTCTTTTGCTATGTTAATGAATGTGCATGCGAGATTTCATCTACTCGTTAATGGTTCATAACTGCAGGAAAGGTCAAAGATATTGCTGCGCCTTGCTGATCTGATTGAAAAACATAACGATCAAATTGCAACGCTCGAGACTTGGGACACTGGGAAGCCTTATGCACAAGCTGCTAAGATTGAAGTACCAATGGTTGTACGTCTACTCCGTTATTATGCTGGTATGTTAGATAACCATATGAAGAGCGTAATTGTATTTCGCCACTTCTTTCATGTTGGTTGGCTCCTGAAAATGTTTTATGCACCTGATGTTCTCCTTTTAATTCTGCAGGCTGGGCAGATAAAATTCATGGTATGACCATTCCTGCCGATGGACCATATCATGTTCAAACGTTGCATGAACCGATCGGGGTTGCTGGTCAGATTATCCCATGGAATTTTCCTCTTCTCATGTTTTCTTGGAAGATTGGCCCTGCTTTAGCTTGTGGTAACACAATTGTGCTAAAGACGGCTGAGCAGACCCCATTATCTGCATTGTATGTAGCAAGTCTATTTCAGGAGGTACCGTTCAAGTTTCCTCTTTTATTTCCGACAAGAGTTGTTCCACACTGCAAGTACACAAAGTCTCATCTTATAGGCATCATATGAAAAGTGAAATCATCAGTTTCGACTTCTCAAATTTTATAAAAATAATCCATTACTTCTTATACTAAGTCACTAAAGTGTCATGAGTTTGTGGTGTTAATAATAATCACAAACTGAAGCATCTACTTGTTAATATGCCACAACTTATTTCTTTTTAATACATTTTTGTTGCCACTTGCTACATGTTTCCAGTGATACGGTATATCTCTAATACTCAGTTATTACTAACAGGCTGGCCTGCCTGAAGGTGTTCTGAATATAATTTCTGGTTATGGTGCCACAGCTGGTGCTTCTCTGTGTAGTCATATGGATGTGGATAAGGTAACTCTATCTACTTTTATTCCGTCTTTTAGTCTGTTCTGTGTGAAGATCTGTAGTTTGTGGCTCTTTGGCTTTTATTTCACCATATTGTGTCAATTTATTTGGTTTGACGGATTGCTAGAGACACCACAACTACTCTTAACCTCGTTCATATTCAAGCATTTAATTCATGTATTGGCATTTGTAGCCATTTTTTTCCAAATACTAGTTGTGCCAAATGAGCTAATATCCCTCACATTGATATTATTAGTATTATTTCAAAAAATTAGTATTATTTCAAAAACAACAGTGGAGAAATCTTGTCACTTGAAAAGACTAGTTTTCATATATCAATAAAGAAGGCAAGTTTCACACATATTATGCAGGAAATCTAGTGCATCTACAATAGTTGATCCCATTCCGTATGAAAACTCTGGTAGTATTTGATGCTTAGCGTTACTCTCATTCTTAACCAATTCTGGACTGTATTTATGGGATTATAGAGTTGGTAGCACTTGAATCTTTAGCCAGCCGTGCTATTATATGCAATTTATCAAAACTCTAAGTATTAGGATGGAAGACACGTCTGCACATATGTAGCTTATTCAAGTCTAACGAGTAGATAAGGCAACAGATGACTTGAATTATCTATTTATATCTATGTATAGTTGTACATATGGAAGTAGATACCAGTATATTGCACTGGATTGGACACTGATTCACTTATGTTCCAACAACAGCTTGCTTTTACTGGATCAACAGAAACCGGGAAAACCATACTTGAATTGGCTGCTAAGAGCAATCTTAAGCCTGTGACATTGGAACTTGGAGGGAAATCCCCTTTTATTGTTTGTGAGGATGCTGATATTGATACGGCCGTTGAACAAGCTCATTTTGCTCTCTTCTTTAATCAGGTAATGTTTACTATCTATACTTCTTCGTCGGGTGTTGGTCAGGTTCATGTTAGATACTAACACGGTAACACCTATGACATAAATTTTAAAGGGCCAATGTTGTTGTGCTGGTTCTCGGACCTATGTTCACGAGAAGGTCTATGATGAATTTCTGGAGAAGGCAAAGGCACGCGCCTTGAAACGAGTAGTTGGTGATCCGTTTAAATCAGGCACTGAGCAGGGTCCTCAGGTATTCATAATCTCCTAACGAATACTCTTCTTATCTGAAATGCTGGAAACCAATGTATTAAACCTGTATAATGAAAAAAAATAGCATATCTCCTTCCTTTTAAGTCTTCTCATAAGGTAACAATACCGAACCTGAGAGTTTCCTGTCACACAGATTGATTCAAAACAGTTCGATAAGATCATGAAGTACATTAGATCTGGTGTTGATAGTGGAGCTACTCTTGAAACTGGCGGTGAGCAATTTGGTAAAAAGGGATACTATATTAGGCCCACCGTCTTCTCTAATGTTAAGGTATATACATTTTCACTTTAATAGGCGTGCTTTTTAGTATCAACGTCCATAAATTGTCATAACTAACAAATTGTACAATTGTCAGGATGATATGCTGATTGCACAGGATGAGATTTTTGGTCCAGTACAGTCCATCTTAAAATTTAAGTATGTGAGAACGATCAAATATATATGTTAACAGTACATGGAGCTGTATTATCGACTTCTATTTATGGTATGTATTTGTTCATTACAGGGATCTTGATGAAGTGGTACGGAGAGCTAATAGTTCTCGGTATGGTCTAGCTGCTGGAGTATTTTCACAGAACATCGACACTGCAAACACGTTGGCACGAGCCTTGAGAGTTGGGACGGTATGGATTAATTGCTTTGATACGTTTGATGCTACAATTCCTTTTGGTGGCTATAAGATGAGTGGTCAGGGAAGAGAAAAGGGAGAATACGGTCTCAAAAATTACTTGCAAGTAAAGGCAGTTGTGACACCATTGAAGAATCCAGCATGGTTATAAACATAATCCTCTTAAAGCAATTTTTACAAATAAAACTAAATTATAGTGATATCAAGTTGCTCTAGTTCATGATGTTGATAACGATAAATGTTGATTTTCTTTCAAAACTTCTTTTATATACAAACTGCATTTGATGTCAATTGGCAACTAGTTTTATTACATTCACATTTCTCCTCTTATATTCACTCGTTGATCTGAAGTATAATGTAGAATTCAATAACACAAAAGCATATACAAATACAATACTGAACCTTGTGATTTGTGGTATACAGGGGACACCTTAGTAGAACAAAAGGTAATAGAATAAAAATATATTACAAGGATGATATTGGTGAGTTTGGTATTACGGAAAATATTTTCTTGGTTCGTATCAGTCATGATGGTTTGATCTTGTTTTTGCTATTCTTGACAAAAGAAACAATAGAGTGACCAATTTTCTCACCCATCATGGTGGAAACATGTTTTTTCTCTTTAGGAATTACACTTCCTTTCTTTGGAGTGAATGGAAATACGCCATTTTTGCTTTCTCCGATTTTCTCTGCTTTTCCCTTCCCTTTGCTTTCCTTATCTGCCATCTTTCTTTTGCTCTCTTCTTGTTTTTCTTGCTTTGTTTGCTATGTGAATTGTGCGTCTCTAACCAACAGGGTAAAGAAGGCTTCTTATAGGCCTAAGAATCCAATTCTCATACTAGTTCTTGTGTGTCTATGTGTTTGTGTATTTGTGTTTGTGTGTTGTGTAGTTTGTGTGTGTTTCAAACTAGTCAGCATGAGTTGAAGCAAAGATCATCTTGTGAATTATATGCATTTGTGTGTGGTTTAACTTTAGTCAGCATGAGTTGAAGCAAAGATTATATTGTGGTTTATGTGCATTTTTGTTAGTTTAAAATAGTCCACAAAAGATCATATTTTGTGTTGTGTGGTTTTTCTATTGTTGTTGATAGTAGTGTGTATGTGTATTGTGATAGCTAGTCAACGCGAGCTCAAGCAAACATTATATATTGTGTTGTATGCCTTTTGGGAAAATGAAAAAGGACCAAAATAACTAAGAACTAATTATATGAGTTATTAAATGAGCAATTCATAGAGAACTGGCTTCGAGGCTTAGGTATAAAGAAAATTTTGTCGGAAGTGTCACCCCAAATGGTCTACGTGGAAGTCACTTATATTTGTTTTATATCAATAAAATCACTCAAATTAGTAATTTTTTTTTATCAACAAAGTGATTGATAGCTAATTAAAAAAAAACAAAAAAACTAAAGAAACAATTACATAAATCTCCCCTCAAGTTTAATTATTAATCCCTCTGTTTCTATTTATATGTCACAATTTTAGATTTCACGTCGCTTTAAAAACTATGTAAGTTTACCATTGCACCCTTATTTAGTATTTTCTTGAAATCAAGTTTTAATAAATGAACATAAATTAGTTTATTTTGATTAATTTAATTTCAGGGCTAATAACTCTCAACGGTAAAATAAGAAAAATAGTGTCATTTATTTATTGATTTTGTGAAATAACAAATATAGTATTTATGATTATCTATTTTTAGTAAGAGAATGATAGGAATGAGGGTGTATTTTTTTTTTTATAAAAAAACTTAATGCTTACATATCTTATTTTTTATAATTAAGTTCTAACCTAATTATTTATTAATATAAGAAAATATAATGTAACTAATTTTGTCAATCTATTGTGTGGGGGTGTACATGACCACACTTACGCGTTGTATGAGTGTGGAATCTTGTCAATAATCAATATTACTAATTTTAGTAACTTTCGCAATATAAATTTATCAATTACGCAATTAAAAAAATAATTATATAATTTCCATCTATTATCCATGAGATAATAATAATAATAATAATTAAAGTCTGCTTATATACGTCACTTGTGAGATCTTGTAATTATTATTGTTATTGTTGTTCTTTTTGTCTAACTATTTTTTCAATCGTCATTTTAACATTTTCTTTTTACGTTTCAATATTTATGTTCAACTAATTAACTCTATCGTACGAATTGAGATTAAAAAATTAACTTTATTGCACAAGTGAAAACAAAATGGTGAAATTAAAAATTCACAAAAGCATATGCAAACAAAATACTTGAAACATTATGATATTACAAGGGACCTCCTATACAACCTTAGTATAACAAACGATAGTACAAAAAAAAAATGAGACATATTACATGTGTGATGTTTAGAAAGATTAGTGTTACTCGTGGATTTGGTATGACGGAAAATATTATTTTTTTTCGTATCGTTAAGTATCATGATGGTTGATTTTGTTTTTGCTATTCTTGACAAGGGAAACAATTTTCTCACCCATCATTGTGGAAACATGTTTTCTCTCTTTAGGAATTACACTTCCTTTTTTGGGAGTGAATGGAAATACACCATTTTTGTTTTCTTCTATTTTCTCTGCTTTTCCCTTTCCTTTGCCTTCCTTATCTGCCATCTTTCTTCTTGCTCTCTTGTTGTTGTTGTTGCTTTGTTTGTTATGTGAATTGTGTGTCTCTAATCAACAAGGAAAAGGGGCTTTTTATAGGCCTAAGAAACCAATTCTCCTACATAATTTTGATAGTAATTTCTTGTGTGTCTATGGTGTTATGTGTATTTGTGTGTGTTTTAAACTAGTCAGGATGAGTTTGAAACAAAGATCTTGTTGTGAATTATGTGCATTTTTGTGAGTTTAAACTAGTCAACCTAAACTCTAACAAAGATCATATTTTGTGTGTGTGTATTGTATATTGTTTTTTATTATTGTGTAGGTGTGTTTATAGCTAAGTCAACGTGAGATTAAGCAAACATTATATATTGTGTTGTGTGCCTTTTGGAGAAAAGAAAAAGAAACCTTACAACTATTTAAAATTGGTCAAATTATACACTAAATTATGTTTTGGGGTTTAAATGCACTAGTTGTTACATGTTTTACTCAAAGATATTCTTTAGCTTCTTGTGGTTATTTCAAAAGATATAGCCTCACTAACTAAATACTCGTAAATATTTAAGTGAGAAATATTCAATCTTGCCTGTTAGAAAATGTTTTTATCAATTTTTAATACGAATCAAGTTGAAAAGAGAAGTCAAAAGTGTCAACTGCAAGTTAGTATCGTCTGAGTAAAAAAGAAGTAGCCCACCAAACAAAAATAAGGTTCGAACTGTCATACGCCGACTTTGCATAGATCCTCCATTCTTTTGTCCAAATTAGTCAACGTCTTTTGCAATGTTGAAATCCTGCTCTCCACAGAATACAACTTAGTAACAAGTCTTTTCGAGATAAAAGTGTTAGTTGTTATTGTATATCCTAAGAGAATCGAATAGTTGAAAGGTGTGAAGTGACGCCAAAAACATTTTTTTCTTTTGAAATTTTCTCTGAAATGAAATCAGATTCAAAATTAAAATTAACAGTTAATAATTCGCTTCGAGAACTGACCAAAGCATTTAAAATACACTTGTGTATATTTTCCCTAGAACCACTAGAAAAAAAAAGTAATTTCAGGATTTTTATCACTTCTAATATTTTTACGTAATATTTTATTTAAAAATTTAATTTCAAGTGGATTCTAATTTGACTTTATAATTCAAACTATGTAATATCACGTGAATCGATAATTCTTTTTTATTTTTTACCCCAACTTCCTAACAACACCAAAAAAACAACATTTTAAAATTTATATTTTTATTTTTAATTTATTATTATTGTTTTATCTTATAATTTTTAGATTTTAAATATAAAAATTGTATTTACTTGCTTCAAAATGCGTGTGATTACGTGTTTGTCCAACTCAACTATGTTAATGTTACATAAGCTCGATCAATGCTCAAAGGAGTTTAAAAATAAATTTTTATCATGTTTAACAATTTATTTCGCAAAATAACGAGTATAAGGGTTTAACTAACAAACAAGTATAAGAGTCTCTCGGTTATTCCGTCTTAATTCAAATTTAACGAGTTGCCCCTAAGTCCTAACCACAAGGGCCCAAAAGCTTTAATGAGTACATCAACCATTGGGCCTATTTACTCCATGAGCCCAAAAGCTTTAATGAGTACATCAACCATTGGGCCTATTTACTCCATGAGCCCAAATAAGGAACCCTAATTCTCATAATACATAAGCTATTTTTTCCCTCCATAGCTAAAACCTCAAAGAAATTTTCGAGTTTGGCCATCAGACTAAGCAAAATAATCAAAGCAGGAGAAATGCAGGCGGCACCGGCGACAGTGGAGTCCGTGCAATGTTTCGGGCGGAAGAAGACGGCGGTGGCGGTGACACACTGCAAGCGTGGTCGTGGTTTGATCAAAATCAACGGAGTTCCTATCGAGCTTGTTCAGCCGGAGATTCTCCGGTACAAAGCTTTCGAGCCAATCCTCCTTCTAGGTCGTCAACGATTCGCCGGAGTTGACATGAGAATCCGAGTCAAAGGAGGAGGTCATACTTCTCAGATCTACGCTATCCGTCAGTCAATTGCAAAGGCTCTTGTTGCTTTCTACCAGAAGTACGTTGATGAGCAGACGAAGAAGGAGATTAAGGATATTCTGATTCGATACGATAGGACTTTGCTTGTTGCTGATCCTAGACGTTGTGAGCCTAAGAAGTTTGGTGGTCGTGGTGCTCGTTCTAGGTTCCAGAAATCTTACCGTTAAATTTACGGTATATGTTCTATTGCTATTGGTGCTCTGCAATTTTGAGTATGGTTTCGATTTTAGGGATTATTATTATTATCTATTCACCATTAAAGCTATCTGAGTAAGCTTTGGATTTTGATGAACCGTAATGTAGTTGTTTTACGGTGGAATGATTTTATGTTATGTATGCATTGAAATATGTTTTTCCAATGCATAATATAAACTTATGCTATACAGTGTTGTTGCTTGAACCTGTTGATTTCTGCTGAATAACCTTAACATGATTTTCGAAAAAGAATACATTTTTTTATTCTCTTTAGCTCCCCTAAGTTGCCATCCTTGTACATATTAGTTCGAGATGGAATAGCCTTATTTGCCTTGAAAAAATGGTTTCTAGTAGTGGTGTGACACCTGAATAGAGTTGAACAGTATATATGATTCATAGAGAAACCTAACTTACGAGGGGACAGGATGTCGTTTCTTGTGTTCTTGTACATTACTTGTCTGCTCTTGCTCTACATTTGTCATATACATGTTTGTGGTGCTTCGGTTCTTCAGGTGATGAAAAGGTTCCTTGTTCATTGTATGACTTGTTTATAAAAATGCTTCTTTGACATAGAAGCAGTGCATTTTTTTGATTCGAAACACAGACATAGTAGAAAAGGTCAGAACTAAAATACTCTTTCCCTGCTCCTGGCGGAGTTTGATATATGTACCAATGTATAAACATTATACACAGACAAATATAGGATGGTTGCACCTATTAGATAACAAATCATTTGTTCCAACCTTTCGCTGGCATGCCTTAACTAGGTGGTCAAGGCCATGTCTCCACACCATCTTTGGTTCTGGAGAATAGTTGGCTCATTGCCATGACCTCACTTGCATGAGCAACATTATTAGTTGTTTGGCTATTAGGTGGTTCTAATTTCCTACTATACTCAGGAAGTTTGTTCTGTTTTATCTTAGCAGTCTCAAATTTATCTGCATTTTTATGTCTTTCGCATTTGAAATGGAATTCTATTTGTTGCTTCTTTTGAAGTGAAGAAGGCCACCTCTTTTTCCTGAACTCGGATTCAATCCACATCCCTTGCTTGAACCTTCTACGCCTAACTCAATTCAATAAGATTTCCTTGTCAAGTGAATCCATTTATGTGATTGGATGTTCACATCACAATAGTAGTAATGAAAGGCCTTCAAGTCCGCGGGGTGCCATAACATCTATTACTTCCCCAACTCTGAATACCGTTGCGTGAGGGTCTATTAAACCATATGAGTTGTGTTTGCAGTCCCATCTAAGATGGTGAAGACTCAGATCTGTGTTGCTGCAATGCATCATATTTTCATTGCCAAAAGCACTATGGTTGAAGTAGGCATCATAACAAATAGGGATGATGTTATACCAGCCTTTGATATTTCCCATTACAAAAAAAATATTTGTTTGGTATGTGTGATGGGATTAGCAATGATATTCGATGAGAATATTTTATCTCACTTATTTTATGGGTCAATAATTCCAGTATTTTAGTTCAATTAGTGTGATGAAATAATTTTGAGATTATTTCAGCCTCAAGAGGCTAGAGAATGACATAAACAGATCCTCTTTATGATTTCCTTTACTACATATTAAATAAAGAGAATTTGGTGGAAACAAATGTACTGAAACTTAAATGTTTATTTATATATGCCCATTATATAGTACATAATATTTGGAGAATGCAATCAAGTTCAATTATTGCACAATTTAGCATCTTTAGACTTTATCAATTTGATTAGCAAACTCGAAAATATAAAGAGAAAAAGAAATTATTTCATTTGAATACCTCCAAGTAAGATTCTTGAACATGTTAGGAACTCAGACCAATAAGTTTTTACATCATAGAATGAATTTAGTCAAACAGATGTTCCTCCATAAGGGAAGAGTCGTTCTTGCTAATGCGAGATACTGTGTCCACCAGACTGTCATATTCCGTCTATTCAGAAGTGCATTCTGGTGGTAGAACTTTGTATCTCTTAGTATCTTGACAGTATGAGTAAAACATATGTTTTCTCCTAGCCCAATCCAATCCTTTCATCTGTTGTGATGATAACTTCATAAATCCTTCTCCATCAACAGGGTCCAAACTTGAAGTACTACTTCTCTTAGAACATGTATTTTGTTGTTGTTTTACACAACCTTCTAATTCAATACCTTTGATTGTTGTTATAAAAGGTGCATAATTATAGTTTACAGGGTATTTTCCTCCATGTGTTGCCCATTCTGATCCATCCCATATTGTCAATATAGTTGACATTGGCTTTGATGGGTAAACTGAAGAGATTGCTGTGTTGTGAACCACTTCTCTTACTGGTACATTGTCCACGAGAAATCTGTTGAAATTTACAATAAAATTGTCAACTTTTGAAACCAAGTAGATAAAAGTATACATAGTTTCCAAACATAATGGGGTGTAGCTTAGTTGGAGAGATGTCAATCCTTCGAAATGGACTCGGTTAATAAATAAGCAGGCCAATAATCAGTTCAAACTTAAGCGAATTATGATATCATTACTTTGTCTTGAAAATCAGACAAATAAATTGAAACAAACGGACTTACACTATGTGATGATTATTCCAAAGGATGGTATAATCATGAAAATCCAAAGTTGGATCAAACCATAGGTAGAATTTTTCTTCTCTTCCAGTGTGAACACTTCCATTTCCATAAAGATTTGTCTGTAAAACCCAATCCCTTCTCTTCTCATGTCCAAGCAATTCAAAGTCTATTTCATCATGGTTGTGTGGAAACACATCTGAGTTTGACATCTGAAAATTGAAAAAAAAAATTATACTTAACGAGATAATTATAGCCACAAAAACTTTGTTCTTACATCACAAATTTCAAAAGTCGTACTTTGAATACGGACATACGAAGTACTAATTACCAGGCATGCATGAAGTAAGTTGAAAACCAGGATATCTTATGTTCAAAACAGTTCATCAAAGGCAAAAAAAAAAAAAAGGTTTCCCAATATGTCCACGCCTTGATAGACAGAGTTACACAAAATATTCTTCGTATACATATGAATTAATCCAGACACCACGATTATTATTAAGGATAAAATAGAAACTTACATAAAAGGCAACAACAACTCCTGATGTAAAATGAGCAGGCAATTTTAGTGCAGCATTAAAGAAACCATAGTAATATTTCTCTTTAGAGATTAGTCCAGAACCTGTGGAGTGACGAAATAAAAAATGTTATTAATACTCTAAGTTATAAACTAAGCCAAAAAAAAAACATGTATGAAATTGTTGTAGTGTACCTGAAGATTTATCTAAAATAATTTCAGCACTTGACCCATTATTTGTAATATGAATATTAGAACCTCCATAAAACACATTATAACTCTGATTAACCGATAATCGACTAAAATGATCAGTTAATTTTTCGATTTCTGGAGGTTTGTACACTGGACCTCGACATGAAACAACAATAATCATGCATAAAATCAAGAATGCTGATAATATAAATTTTCTATCATGAAGGAAAAATTCCATTTTTTATTTTATTATTTGTAATAATGAGAATGTGTGGGGCAAAATTGGGCTATTTATGGAGTGAAAAAAATAGAGATGAAAAAAAACATTGTGCTTAGTTGTAGCAAGCTGTATGTAATTGTCTTATAAAGAATCTAATTAAATAATATTAATAGATTTGTGGACACTGATTAGAAAGCTCATGTGCTATAGAGAAAGAAATGTTTTTGGAAAGACCTTTTTTCCTTTATTTCAATATTCGATATTTGTTTCACTAAATTTTAAAAAAAAATTATATTGAAGGGTTAAATAATCCGTCATACAGATAATGTCATGTTTACTAATTGATTCAGTAAAATTTTTAATTAAGAATGAAAAATTTATTATTGTTATTTGTGTTGGGGGACCAATTTGAGTTCAAGTAGGAGCCATGCTACAACAAAAGTTGCTGACTTTTATTGATTGTTAGGTAAAAGCAATAATGAATACTATATATTTATTGACATATTCATGTACTATTTTATTAGGGTTTTTTTTTTCTTATTTTTTTGAATTGAGATTGGACTGATTGACTAATGGGGTCATGAATTTGGATCAATATTCTTTGATGCTAGATTAAAAGTTAATATATTTAATGTGCCTGTATTCCATATATTTATTGGGCGGAGTTAAAATTTTTATAAGGGTGTTTAGTAATAGTACGTGTGAGATTTTCAAACACGTGAACACTATTTCATTTTAAACATTTAAAATTATTAGGCTATATTATAAGTGTGTTCAAATTATGTTATTTAATCATTTGGTGTATTATTACGATATTTTTTTTCTAATGAAACCTTGACAACCATTAAGCTACGCCTCTACAGTCACGTTTGTAGGTGGAGCCACCGTAGGCGAGTTATGTGATTTATTGGCGGAGTTAAAAATTTCATAAAGGATGTCCAATAATAAGACTTGTGAAATTTTCAAACATGTGAACACTACCTCATTCCAAACATCTAAAATCACCAGGCTATAACAACTTGTTGTGTTATAAGAGTGTCCAAAAGATGTTATTTAATTATTTGTGTATCATTTTACTTATATATATGGTATTTTTTTCTAACGAAACCTTGACAACCATTAAGCTACGCCACTACAGTCACGTTTGTAGGTGGAGCCACCGTAGGCGAGTTATGTGATTTATTCGCGGAGTTAAAAACTTCATAAAGGGTGTCCAGTAATAACACTTGTAAGATTTTCAAACATGTGAATACTGCCTCATTCCAAACATCTAAAATCATCAGGCTATAACAACTTATTGTGTTAAGAATGTCCAAAACATGTTATTTAATCATTTCGTGTATCATTTTACTTATATATACGATGTTTTTTTCTAACGAAACCACTACAGTCACGTCCATAGGTGCAGCCACCGTAAGCAAGCTATGTGATTTATTATGAACGTTTACTTAATTTCACACATTTTTAACATAATTTAAAAAAATTATATATCTTTCGTCAAATTTCAAACTACGCCGCTACAAAATTTTGTTAGGAAATGGACGAAGAACAATTGGAGATGAAATTATAGATTTGCGTAATACATTCTGCTGCTGCTTTTTGTCTGTGTTTCAATCAACAGCTGTTAATTGACATAAACGCGTCCAACTTGATCCAACAAACTCTTTATTCTTTATTATTATTGCATTATTTCTTATGTATAATTATCTTTTTGTAATTATTATTATTTTATTAAAATTGTCATTTTGATTAATAGTAGAATTTATAAAAAGAGATTTAATATAAAATAAATTAAGATTGATCAAAGTTCACTTTCTTAGAGCTATTATTTATGACGTCTTCGTTTATTTTTTTTATAGGCTTAAAAAAATTGAATCGTCGCTCTTAAAATGAAACGTTAGCTTAGTTGAAAGAAAAAAGTTATTTTTATAACACGTGGGATATGTTTTGATACTTTGACTAAAGTGATCAATTGGAGTAGATGGACTTGCAGTTTTAAATTTCATATAAGTGTTAGCAATGAAGAAATTAAACTATTAAAAGATAAAATATTAAATTTGATGTAAGTAATTCTTGTGTATTTATTTGTTCATTATTAATGGATCATTATAATGTGTTAGGACCGAAAATAAGCAGGTGTAAACGCGGAAGCTAGCAATACAAATTTCGAAAGACCACGAGTAAGAAGACAACGAGAAATATATCAAAAGACACAAAGATTTAACGTGGTTCGGTCAATCGACCTACTTAATCCACTATAAATATGAGAGTACAAAATACAAAGAGAAACAACCTCAACCAATTCACTCAGAATACATGGGAGGTTCACACAAGTGATAACATATCAAGCTTGTGACCCACAAATTCTCCCTCTAACCAAAACTCTCAAAGCCCTTAAGACTACATTGTGAATGCTGATTAAGTTAGAAGGAACATGCCTCTATTTATAGAAACCTAAACCTTTTCCTACCAAAAAAAAGGATTAGTCAATTCAAAACCTTTTCCTAAAAGAAAAACCTATTTATGGTAAGAAATCTAGGGCAAATGAAACCCAACATAATGTTTGAGCTAATTATTGGACTAGTTACTACTTAATTAAATTGAATTATTTGATGTAATTAAGGAGTTGAAGAAAGATTTTGTAGGAATGATGAGATTGTAAAAAGATTTTATGAGATTTTTGGAAAAGAAATGCTTGCATTGAGGGAATAATTAATAATACACTTACAAATTAGTATTATTAAGAGTATAAGCCATGAACATGTATTTATAATACAAAAATTATAATCTCACAAATAAAATTAAAAGATGATTAAATGTGTTATGAAAATTTGAAGATTCATGCCTTATTTGTGGATGAAATTGAGTGGTTTTGTTCCATTGAACTCGTGTTAATTTGAAAATAATTTGTTTAAGAAATAGTAATTTATTGATGTTTGAAGTTTTAGGTCGAATTTAATTACCGTTTAAAGATAGAGAAATCTCAATCATTTTATTACAATTCATATCGATAAAAAAACAAGTAAACCCCCATTTGTTCATTCTTCTAATTCTAAATAGACATTAGTTGCAACAGGATCGTGCTAAACTTATTAAGATATAAAAATTGTAACTTGTAATTTTATTAAAAATATTTAGTTTGTATCTTTTTTTTTATGGCGTCATCAATTTAATGTAGTGATTGTTTAATTATGTATTGATTGATAAGTATTATAATTGTTAAAGTTCTAAAGTCACATAGTTAGATAGTTATCTTAAAAAATTATTCATGAGAAAGCAAGTTTAATTAGCAAAGGATTAGCAAGCATCACAGGAACAAGTTTAGTACGTAAAATAACTATCAAATATGTTAATTATTTGAGAATAAAATCTTTAAATTTCAAGATAAAGTGAAAAAAAATTTAATTAGTCTTATTATTTAAAATCAGTGGATTTAAATTAATTATGATACAAATAAAGTCAATTCAAGAACTTAGATAAAAGTTATCTAGATTCCTAATTCAAAAAAATCAAAAAGATTAATTACCTTTTTTAATTTACTTTAATAAAATCACAATTATTAAGCTAAAGACTAATATTATATCTTAAAATATCGTGTTAAAAAATTAATATTACACATCTTAAAATATCATGCCTATGAGATCGTAACTTATAAGATAAATTCAATATCATCACACAAAAACGTATAAAGAAGAAAAAGATCTCAAATAATAATATTGATCATATCTTTTGAAGATAACAAGATTATCCCTATTTATCAAGAAAATCTATCTCAAATAACATAAGTCTCAAATCTTACTTTTATGAAAATAATAATAAAATAGAAAAAAGAATTGACTTTGTTTACTCCAAAATCACATGTCCTATTTGAGCAACATTTTGGGCTTGATTCTTCAGCACTTTGGCATTCATATCAGGCCCGAAATCAACTTTTTTTTTGCTCATTTGGGCCTCAATGTGGCATACAAAATCAGCTTTATGGGCTACTTATTGGGGTTTCATTAGGCCCAATCTTCTCCTTAGCTTAATAGCTTCAAGTTGGACACTTCTTTTGTGATAAATATCTTTTTGATTTTCTATTAAAACCCATTACCTTTAATGGATGGATATCATTGTGAATGCTATCAGATGGGGTAGAGCACGTTTATCTTAAGATAAGTTTTATAGAGTGACAATTAGATTAATTTTGTCGTATAAGGTAGAATGTTGATTATTAAAAGACTTATGTTCAGAAGTGAAGATGTTAAAGTTGATGTACGAACATACTAGAAGTGATAAGATTAGGAATGAGAATATCCGAGTCAAGGTAGGTGTGACTTTCATTGTAAACTGAAATGATTTGAGAATGTGAAGAGGAGATGCATAAATATTGTCACACTAAGGAGGTGCAAGAGGTTGGATGCAGTGGAAATGATCGAGGAGAGGTTGGAGTACGTCAAAAGAAAATTAATTAGAGATGATTAGACATGACATGACACAATTTTAGTTTACCGAAGACATGAACTTAGATAAGAGAATGTAGATGTCACAAATTAGGGTAGAAGATTAGTTAGTAGTGGACTGTTATATATCTTGATTTTTGTATGGGTTTAGTCTTAGTGATGTATATCGTAGTATTAGTCTCGGTGTCTTGCTTTTGATGATCTATCATCATATGTTGTTTATGATGTTTCAAATATTGCACTATTTTTTTGTTGTAACTGTATTCTTATTAGTTTCTACGTTTTTCTTTACTGTGACTTTACATTGTCATACATACTTTAATGTCCTAAAAAACAAGTTCTCTACCTCCACAAGATAGAAGTAAAGTTTACATACACTTTAACTTCCGCAAATCTTACTTATAAAATTATACTAAACATGTCATCATATATTTCTATAATATTAATAAATTAATTGATCGAACAATATATCAACGGAGCTTATAATTTTAGCATAACACCTCGAAGATGAAGTCGGAATGTACGTTCCTAACACATCACATGATAACATTAAACGAAGCCTCCTCCAACTTCGATGCATTATTATACATTTTTCATATATAAACTATAGTACACTTATATTTTTTTTAAAAAAAAATTAATAAATTATAGTACACTTATATTTTTAAAAATTAATATACATTTGAGTGATTCAATGCTGGCGGTGCCTCTTATCTGTCCTAGTAATTGCTGACTTGTTTTTATTCCCATACCTCTATTAAATTTTATAACATGCATAATGCCAACTTATATAATAATAATCCTTCAGAATCTAAATTTAAACAAAAAAAAAATGTTTCAAGATCAAATTTTAAGTCATTGACCTTTCAAGCACTTAAGAGTGTTGTCTAATCTATGAATAAACTTTGAATAAAATCCTAGAATGATATTTTTTAATTTGTTCAAATTTAAGTAAGTTTAAGAAAATGGTCCAAATTAGCTTTTGTACTTTGTGAAAAAAGGTTTTACTTTGCTCTCTATTAGAAGATTGATTAATTTCTATTTTCGTTATATTAATTTTAACTCAAAAAATTTTAAATTTAACGTTAAGAGAATATCAGATAAGTATTCATTTATATTTTTGTTGTGATATTTGATTTGTTAGCAACTCAAGCAAATTCAAATTAAAATTATAACGCTATGAAATTAAATAAGCCAAACTTCTAACATAGTACAAAATTAGATCTTTCTGCAAAATATAAAGGTAAATTTGAACCTTTATTTTTATAGCATAGAATCACAATATATTAATTGGACAATAATCAACCTCCACAATCTACACCAATAAATATCTCTCGTCAAGTCACTTTCATTCTTTCTTCCTTTTTAAATGTGTTTGTTAATATTCGTTTCTTCGTCTCATATTAGCTATTTTATCATACTATAAATAGTTATCATAAATGTAAACAAGTTTGTAAAGGATAAAGTAATAAAACTAATTTTCTCTCCAATAATTTCTTAAAAACGTGCAAAGGAAATATAGAGAACTTATATCAAGGGTCAGCGTGTAGACTCGACCAAACCTAATAAATTTTGCTCAAATAATATATTTTAAATTAATAATAAATTTTAGAACCATCACCCTGTACTACCAATTAATTTGCATGTCAGTAATGTCATTAGTACGTTTATTACAAAGTGTCGGCTACGTCCCTTCACGTACTCTTATTAAATTATTTTATGAAAGTCTCCACGAACTCTCCTTTACAAAATATAAAAGTCAACTTTCCGTTTGTCATAAATTCAAATCGTTCGATCACTAATTACCACTTATTATCTAACACGTGTCCCCATGCATTTTTTTCAACTAACAAACTATATATATATAGTGCCAACTACTTTAACAATATCACACTCAAATTAAATCTACCAAAAGTCTGTTCACATAAGTCCATACACACATTTTTTCCCCTTTCGTTCATATATACTTTAGATTTGATCTTTGTATTCTCTTGATATTTTTTTCTTACATCAATGATCAACAAATCTAACGAATTTATTCGCCGGATTTTGAATTTTCCGGCTATTCGTCCAAGTGAAACAGTGTGTTTGTCTAGCCTTGTTGCATCTTTGATTCAACTAGGCCAAACAATATGTGAATTCAAGTCAAGAACTTTTTATACAAATAAGAAGAATGTTAGAAATTCGATTCGTTTAATTGAGGACATTCTCATTGTTCTTAAAGAAATCCCAAATGGGGCTTCAAGATTTGCTAGTTCAAGCATTGTGAGCTTATCTGAGATTCATTTTATCTTCCAGAAGTTTCATTTCTTGTTGAATGATTGTAGCAGAGAAGATTCAAGAATATGGATTTTAGCGAAATCTGAGGATGTTTCTTGCCAGTTTAAGATGCTAGCAAGAGCTGTTGCTGTGGCACTTGATGTTCTTCCTTTAGAGGAAATGGATGTTTCTGTGGAGGGTAGAGAAGTGGTTGAGTTTGTGAGGAATCAAGCTGTTAAGTTGAAGTTTGAAGTCGAAATGGATGATGGGAGAATGCAATTGAATGTTTTGAAGATTTTGGATCTACTTGAAGATGGAATTGTTCCGGAATCATGTGATCTGAAAAGGGTTCTTGATTATTTAGGAATTAAACGTTGGAGCGCGTGTAATAGAGAAGTTAAGTTCTTGGATAATGAGATGTTGTTGGAGGGGAATACTGAGGAGAAGAGAGATATGGGGATCCTTAGTAGCTTAATGGGGTTCATGATATACTGCAGGGGAACTCTGTTTGAAGTATTGGATAATGGAGCAAGTAGACAAATCAATGGAGGCAGTACTAATGTAGATCAAGTTATCAGGTTCTTAAATCTTGATGATTTCAGGTGTCCAATTACACTTGAAATCATGAGTGATCCAGTGACAATAGCCTCAGGTCACACGTATGATCGGTCTTCGATTCTGAAATGGTTCAGAGCTGGAAATTCAACTTGTCCAAAGACTGGTGAGAGATTAACAAGTATTGATTTGGTTCCTAATTTGGCTTTGAAGGTTTTAATCAAACAGTATTTCTCCGCGAATGGTATTCCATTTGTGGAGACTGGTACGAGAAATCGTGATGCTGTAAGATTTGTTGGTTCAAGTACTGTGGCTAATGAGCAGGCTATGAAGTTGCTTGCAAGTTTTCTAGTAGGCAGGCTGGTTGCTGGAACAATGGAACAGCAAAATAAGGCTGCTTTCGAGATTCGTTTGCTCACCAAAACAAGTATTTTTAACAGGTCTTGTTTGGTGGAAGCTGGTGCAATCCCACCTCTTCTGAATCTTGTTACTTCAAGGGATTCCTCTTGTCAAGAGAATGTGATGGCTACTCTACTGAACCTCTCAAAGAACTCTAAATGCAAAAGTACAATTGTTGGAAATGGAGGTTTGTTCTTAATACTTGATGTGTTGAAAGGAGGGCTAAAGATGGAGGCTCGACAGCACGCAGCTGGTACATTATTCTACCTTACATCAGTAGAAGAGTACCGTAAAATGATGGGAGATAATCCGGAGTTCATTCCATCACTTCTGGAGTTGCTAAGAAATGGCACTGACAGAGGAAAAAAGAATGCCTTGGTCACCATTTTTGGCCTCTTAATGCGCCCCGAAAACCACTGGAGAGTGATTGCTGCTGGATTAGTCCCCTTGGTGGTTAATCTGTTGAAATCTTTCGAAAGGGAAGATCTCATTACAGATTCCTTAGCAGTTTTATCAACGCTTTCTGAAAGGCTAGACGGAGCAATGGCTGTTCTTTATGCTGGAGCTTTGCCTATTATCGTCAATGTTCTAAGTTCTTGCAATTCAAGGGCATCAAAAGAGTACTGTGTCTCGTTGTTGCTGGCTTTGTGTATCAATGGTGGAGCAGATGCAGTTCCTGTTTTAGTAAAGAACTCATCTCTCATGGGACCGTTATATTCCCTCCTGGCTGAAGGCAACTCAAAAGCAAGCAAGAAAGCTAGTACACTCATCAGAATCTTGCACGAGTACAACGAGAAGACCTCATCTGGCTTGATCACTCCAGTTTTTATAGAGGATCAATTCATTAATGTGTGGTAATTATTTACAAGGATCCAACATGTATATATACACCATTGTGTAGGATGCTTTAGTGTCATTTTCCTTTACTGGTGATATCAGCTCAAGTTTTTAAGAGCTAGTCACTACACTGCTGCAGCTTCTGTTTTTTGAATGAAGCTTTGTATAGTTTTACTTATATCTCTGTACTTTCTGATGTTAATGTGAATTGTTGTGAATGTAAACATCAATACGTTGTAATCCTCGACTAAATAAGAAGCATTATCTTATCTGAATCAGTTGGTACAAATGTACAATCAGTATACTTGTTTTATCTTTGATTGTTCAGTTTCATCCTCTGGTAGACACCTAAATTGAGATCAAAATGTGTGTAAGAAGAAAACTTAAGTAAGTACAATCTTGGGCAGAGGCAGATCTTCAGCGAGTTCAATGGGAACCATTGACTATAAATTCTAGATTCGCCTTTGAGTTCTCGGGTAGGATGAAATGAAAGTTAATTGTATATGAGAATGTGCACTAAGGATCTACTGACTCAACTCTTGTTGATAAATCGAGAGCCTCTTCGAGTTTAACCACCACCTGTTCCATGGATGGTCTTTGCTGCTTAAGCCCTATGCTAGTCAAAGCTAGCTTTAGAACAAGTTCAAATGCCTTCATTGAGAACTTCCCCTCTAGTTTTGGATCAGCAAATTCTTTGATGTTCCCACCTTTAGTCAAGTTTCTCGCCTATCGTTCAAAAGGACGTGTTAAAGAAAAACTTGAAGTGAATGCAAGAAAATGGAGGATTTAGTATGTTTACCATTTTACTTAGAGGCATTGGATTCTTCAAATCCAAGTTGATAACCCTTTGTCCAGATAGAAGTTGTAGCAATACTATCCCAAAGCTATAGACATCACCATAAGAATTAACGTGACGGTTCTTTTGATACTCAGGATCAACATAACCATAGGTTCCTCTCACTTCTGAGCTAGCATATGAGTGTCCAATGCTAATAATTTTGGACAAACCAAAGTCTGAGAGTTTGGCTTCAAAGCTAGCAGATAGAAGAATGTTTGCTGGCTGCAAAATTTCACCGAAAAGAGGAAACATAACTGAGTTTTTCTTTTTGGAAAACAGAAGACAGATTATGGATGTAAAATTAGATTTCACCTTGATATCCCGATGAACAATCGATCCTTGAGGATACGAGTGGAGAAAGAGGAGACCACGAGCACAATCAAGTGCAATTTCTAGTCTTCGTTTCCACGAGAGGTATTTACTTTTACCTGCTCATCAGTGGTGTCGAAATCAGGGCACTATACAATTTAGATCAACAAAGATCAGAGAAATGTTCGAAGAGCATAAACATACCAAATAGCCATTCGGAAAGATTTCCATTGTGGCATAGCTCATAAACTAGAAAACATTCATTTGGTGCATCATAGTGGCCTAGCAGGGATACGAGGTTCGGATGTTTGATATGAGAGAGGCTTGTAACTTCTCTAACAAATGTTTCCATCTGTTCATCCTTAATTATGTGCTTAATAGCCACATGTTGTCTACCTGCTAAAATGCCTTTGTATACTTTTCCTGTAAAACATGATCATATCTGATGTATGCATGTTACTAATATGAACTCAACCACTACAATGTTCGATCGTGACTTACCAGCTATGCCTTGACCTATGAAGTTGGACATGCTGAGATTGTCAGTCGCGGAGTAAATCTCTTTAAGTGATAGTCTACGATAGCTTGATTCTTCAGAGTAAGATTCATCTGATATCATCAACACGAAGCAGAATTAGGATAAGCTAAAACATTCGGAACAATGATTGTTATGTGTAGAGGGCTTACTATATCTTTCACTTGATGGTTTAACTTCAGCCTTCCTTTTCACATAAATCCACAACGCAACGATTACTACTAACACCATCCCCACTACACCCCCAATTAGAATCGAAAGATCTGCATGTTTAACCAATGCTTAACAATAAACACTCTTTTGTCCTGAAACTCAGCAATATCAGTAATTTTTATGTATATGGATTTCAAGACTTACCAGTTTTAAACTTAGAACTACGTATCGTTTCATTTCCACTCTCATCTGCAGACGATTCTGCACAGTATAATGATCAATCAAGATCATAGTTAAACTTCAAAACTTGGAAGAAAAAAACTTAAATATGTTTATAACAGGAATTGAAGTAAACTTACCTAAAGGGAGAGAGTTGTCTCCTAGGCAATGAAAGATCTTGTCAATCCAACTCACATCAGCAACTCTTTCACTTGTTAAGAAAATCAGCATACTAAATCTACAAATGTCATCTTCAAGTTTCATCGAATCATTTTTCGACGTGTAAGTTATTTCTCTCCATGTCTTCAAACACTTATTGCATCCCTTAGTAAGTCCTCCTCCTGAATCCATTAGCCTACAATCATCTCTCAGACTATTCAATCTGCTTCCTAGCTCGTTCAGAACATCGATCTCTGAATAATCCGAACAGCCTCCTGCACCACTAGTCAACTTCTCAATGCCACAGCTAAATATATCAGTACTATTGTGATTCATCAAAGTTAAACAGTCCATCTGTTGTGTGGAATTGAGAAAGATAAGTCTTGTTTGGTTAGTCCAACGCGCCAATGCTCGTAAATATCTGTTGAAAGGCGATCCACAACAAGGGTGAGTTAAGAAACCATCCCAATTGTTGTCTAAAGTTGTACATGACTCCCTTGATGATGATGAAGAAGAAGAAATGTTAAAATCCAGGACACATTTGTTGAAACTAGTACTATTTGTTTGAGAAAAAACTAAGTCAAATGATATGGAGAAAACCATGATTAATACTTGTGCTTTGAAGCAATTCATTTTCATGAAATGCTAAAGGGTAGTCAAGTATATAAGTTTTTTCTTCATATAAGAAAAAGAAGAAGAAGTCAAGTACATGAAAGAGTAATAAAGAGAAGGCATTTGGCTAAAGAGTGTACTTTTCTTGTTTCCCATTGTAGGGTATAACATTGTTTAACAGCGGAATATATCGACAACCTCTTAAATTTTATTTAGACATTTAAATTACAGTCTGTTTCAACTGAGCATCTAAATACATAATAAAGCGTTCTTATTAGAACATTCCATTTAAATTCTGGAAAAAAAAACTTTTACGCGTTTAAGAGTTTATGAAGTAAATAAAATGAAACACTAATTATATATGCCCGATTATAAACTATCAAAATTTGAATGTCAAAAAATGAAATAAACTAACAAATTTAAGAGATTGTTGATGTGTTTCGCGCTTTCTAATCGATCATATATTTGACGTAAGCAAAAAAAAAGCTCATATAAAATCTAAGATATTCTGCTAATTTAACATTTGTAGATTAGTAACTTAAGTAAGATATCATAAAAGACAAATGCCGGATATATCAACATTATATTAAAAAAATATAAAAAGATTGATGTCACCTTTGTGTTATAGTGTTTGGTTGACGAAAGACTCTATCTTACACAAATACAAAATATCAATTGTTTTATCAACTAATTAGCCTAGATAATTAGAATGAGGGGTGTTCACAGAAAATCAAAAAAATTTAAAGATTAAGTTAAATCGACATAACAAAATTAAGGATCGATATTTTTGTTAGCCAGGAGCAAAAGATCGGCGGACCAACAACGAAATACATAGCTAATTTCAATATTTATAAATTTTTAATAATATATATTACGTTCGATATATTTCATATTTGCGATAGATCAATTAAATTATAAGCCTCAAAACTATTTAAATGGAGGGCAAACAAGTGTTGGGCTTTATTCGATGGGCTGGTGACTGTACTAATTACTGCATAGTGGAAAGTTAAGTTGGTCAATTTAATTAATCTCATAATTTGGAAAAAGACTCATTATTTAGTCCATACATTATATTTCAATGGTTCTCCATTAATTAAAAAAATGACATAAATAATTGTCCACCAAAATAACAGTCAACAAATGATATATTTTGTATATTAATATCAATGTACAACTTTAATTTGATACAAATTGTATATTTAAGTAGCGAATATAACTATTTTTAGTCGATCGATAAAATGCGTAGCTAGGTTATATTGACTCTCCACCTCATAAACTAGTATGTTGGATTGTTACTATATTTGGTCTATAACATAGAAGTTCTAGTTATATTTTACATGGATGTGTTAATCATGACACACAAGTTACATTATACATATGATATACAAATGATATATTGTACATGTCATATGTATATATTTTCCTTTTGATAGTTTGATGAACTTGTATTCTTCGAAAAAACTTTAATTTTAACTCTTCTAATATGCATGCATTGTCTCATTCTTCTTTATTCTTCCTCAAGTTAAGTGGCTTATCTAATTAGCTACGAACTTTATTGTTAGTCCATTGTTTTATTCTAATAATTAATAATAATGTATTGCTAATTCATCGCTAAATAGGTTTAGTGACGAATTTTATTGTTTGGCAACAAAATTTATTTAGTTACTAAATCATTTTTTTTTTGTAGTATACATGGTGCAAATAAGATTATGCTAAAAAAAAATAAATTCAGCTAAGTTAATCGATAGACCGTATTAATTACTACAACATTTTCCATGACAATGTGCTGTTTTTGGGCCTTTTGGCAAGCCCGCAAGACTTCTAAAAGTTTGATTCATATATACTATCTTAAATAAGTTTGGATATATTAGAACTTTCATAATTGACTAATGTTAGGGTTAATAAAAATTTTATAGACATAATTTGGATATTTATCATTCGTAGCAAGAGGAGAAAGGCAAGAATTATTAGAGGAGAGGGGATAGAGGCCAACAAGATTCGCGAGAGATACTAAATACATTTATATCAACAAATACAGGATATATACATGTTGATACAAGTTGTATTCAATGTATACATTCTGTATCACTTGTGTTCATGATTCGCGATACAAAAATATAACTTGTACTCGATTCATACATTCTGATACAATTATATCACTTATATTCATTTGTGATATAGAAACACGTATTGTATCACTAACATTCATTAACTTTTGTATCACTTGTAGTCTTTTACGATTGTATTTGATACATACATACATACTTATACACTTATATCACTTTATATAGAGATGCAAGTGGTAGAAGGGAGCGAGAAAACGAGAGATGCAAGCGGAAGAGGGTGAGCGAGGCTATAGAGAGATGTTAGAAAAAAGTGAAGTATAGTTATAGAAAAGCATTCTTTTAGGCAGAATACATAAATGTGTCATTTAGTCATGTTTTAGTTATCACCTTCAATTTTGAGAGTACGCAAGAAGACTTAAACTTGTATAAATTAAACAAATTGAGACATACATTCTATGTGACGTCCTACATAAATATTTTAGATTTTACATGGTGTGAGACATGTACTATACCATTTGTGCATTATGCCTAAAAAATCATTTAATAAAACTAGACTAAATTTCAATTGTAATTTGAAATCTCAAATTTTCATGAAAATGATATTTCAAATTTTAAGTCGTAATTTCAAAATTTAAAAATATAAAACTTGATTCATAAATTTTGATTTTACGAATAAAGATTCATTATTTTAAATTTTAGAAATAAAAATATCCATACTTGACACAAATAGATTATCATATCACGTGGAAAGGTTATATTAAAGAATAGTTAGTTACTATTATTGTTAATTTTTTTAGACAAAATAAATCTTTATAAAATTATGCTTTTCAAAGTTTCTAATAACATGTAAATGTAAACATCTATTTTTAAAGAACATGAACATATACAATCTATTAATGTGTTGGCTTATGATATTGTGATATCATGCTTATAGATTTGCTTGTTTAATAAAACTGTATAAGGAAAAATTATATAGTTTCATGATTTGTAGAATTCTTGTATTTATGTGGAAAAAAACACAACTTAAGATATCTCAATTTGCATATCCAAACAAGATTTCAACTTCAAATCATTCTAATATCGAATCACTAATTTGACATGATGTTCAAACGAATCCAAAATATTATCTAAATTGTATGTATAACTCTCAAAATTCGAAATATGTCACATAAATTGAGACGGGAGAAAGTACATAAATAACTAATACTTATATAATCAATACATTTATAACTCTAATCAACAACCAAACAACCTCTTAAAATTAGATAAAATACTCAATAATGTTAAATTCCTAAATTAATACACCATTTATTCCAATTCACTTGTCTTACTTTCTCTTTTAGATTATTTAATAAAAATATTTTTTTTCTTTTTTAGCTACTCTTCAATTTCTGTTTTCATTCAACATATTTAAGATCAAAAAAATTAAATATATTGATAAATTTTAAATTCAAAATCATAATATTCATTTTTTCTCGAATTCAGTGCTAATTTAAAACAAGCCAAATACATTGAAACGAAAAAAGTAATTATGCTAATTTATTTTTAAGTTTTAGAAACGACATAAGGATATTGAAATCGGATTAAATAATAATTATCATAATTTTATTTATAAATTTCAAAAAACGACAATTAAAACGGACCGAACATAGTATTGTGTTAGGACAAAGGTATAGCGCACGAGGAGCGTGGTAAAGAGTCACGAGGAAGAGACACAAAGCACTCTTCCTACGTGCTGTGGGCTCCACTTTACCCATTTATGCTGTCATTTTCACGCTTCCTCTTCCCCTATTTGGACCCCCTTTTTGTATCATTTTACTATTTTGACCCTTGATTTTCTATTATTATTAAAATATATTTTATTATTTTATATAAATCGTACGTTATTTAAATAGAAAATTTATTGTCAAATTCAAATATAATCAATAGATGTATCAATCATGCTATTTTATTGTTTTTTATATTAATAAATTTTTGAACTATGAACATTAGGCATCATTTATTTTTTATTTTAATGAATTCGTTATGTGTTTTTTTGTAAGAGAGAATTGAGGATGATATAAGAGTTGATATGATGATTAATATTTTTTTTACTATATGAATAACTCAGAAATGCCATTTAAATTAGTTTTCGTATCATGAATGAAATCAAAATATTACTTTTATAAGATATGATAAGTTAGATAATATTGTAAAAAATGTAATGATAAAAAAGAATATTTGATGAAAGATCATTTAATTCTATCAAAGATTATTTAATATTGATATCGTTATAATGATAATTCTTTTTCCTTTTTGTCACATTACAATATGACTTATAACTTAGGAGAAGTAGTATTTATAAAATTGGTCGAAATTATGAGTAATTATAAAATGTGCACGTCTCAATTGGATTAATAATTTATATTTCGTTTATATTACGATAAAATTGCTCTTAATTAAAAAAGAAATATAGCTCATTTAATTCACTGACATACTAATTTCTGCTATTTAAATTTATGTGAATCGTCTACATATATACATATTATATATATATATATATATAACACATATATATGTGTGTGTGTGTATAACTATAATTTGATAAAATATTATGATTCAATTGTAATATTTTCTAAAAGTTGTATAATCTTTTAACTAATCACTAAAGGTACTAACTAAATTAATGTTCAATATTAATTTACCACATAAATTATTTGGAGTCAATTGGAAAAATAATATCATTCATTTAAAGATATATATGATGATTTAACTTTTTTATGTTAAAAAATAACATGACTATATTATATTTACTAGTTGTGTCATTAATAGAAAAATTGAATAGCTAAGCTACGTGAGTAATATTATAAAAATATAAAAATATACAACATAACCATTTTAATATATAGATACAACATTATGAACTCAACTTTGTCAATTGATTAGCAATAGCCATTAGTATATACTTTCTTCTCTTTTTTCTTCCACATATTATTTCTAATATTAGTAATAATAATAAAATATTTTTTCCGTTCGTTAAAAAGGGGAAGTTAGGAACAAATTAATTTCATTATTTTTTTATTTTAATTTATTTAATATAAAATTAAACCAAACACCAAAATTCAAATTTTATTCACCAATTAACCCCAACCCTCATATTTACTGTGTTATTTAATTACACAATGTCTTTTTAAATTACGTATAATAAGTTGATTTGACTTTATATTTGGAACTATCTATTTACTCTTAAGTACAAAATAAATGAAATATGCCTAATTTCATGGTTAAGTTTCGCCATATTTACATAGTGATTTATCATGTAAGACTATCATTAATGTTTAACAACCACAAATAAAAAAAAAAAACTTTTTATTACTAGTAGATTTCATAATTCTATTATTCATAACAATAACCCATATTCAAAAACGAAAATATATTTAACAAAAGTGTACAATAATTTTTTATAATTCAAAATAACAAAATAAACACCACATATTTGACTAAATATGTTATCTAAACCCAAAGATTTTCTACCAAACACCAAGAATTAAGTTATTCATAACTAATCCCCAAATACAAAAGAAAAGGGTAAAATTATTAATTTATTTTGGATAATTAAAAGAATTATCTTTTAAAAAAATAAAATTAAATTAGAAAAGGGTAGTTTGGTCATTTTCCTCCAAAGTACTATACCATCTTCAAGCGAGACCCCTCTTTTCTGCGTTTTCGAGAAAACCCAAACCCACAAACCCACTGTTTGCTATCTATCGCCTCTCTTTACTTCGCTGCTTCTCCTTCTTCGTTCATCTTTTTGGCGTTTGTTTTCGAACAAGTACAAAATTCTTCTTAAATCCTACCTGTAATCTTCCCTTCCTTCCAAATTTGTCTTTTTCTCACCCCATCATCAATTTACGTTACGAAAAAAACTCTCTTCTTTCTCACTTTTCGATTCATATAATCCACTCGGTGATCTTTTACAACCCAATTCTTTGCTAAAATCACAGAAAAACCCCAAACCCCAACACCCTTTTGGGTATATATACAACCCAACTCTTTAGGCATATAATGCTTGTTGATGTCTTTGAGAAAAAAAATTACTTTGAGAAAAAATTATACTTGTTCAAGAAATGGATTGTTCTTCAAATTTGAACCGGGCTTTGTCATTTCACATCGATCTTAACGAAACTCCTCTTCCTTCACCGAGAGAAATTGAAAGGGGTTTGTTTATAGAACACCCAGAATCTTCCAGGGCCAAGTCGGTGCTCACTCCTCCCAGTCAAACCAATGTTCGGGTTTGTTCTTCTTGTGAGATTGGGTCTAGTTGGAGGAAGGATGAGCAGAAAGAGGAGTGGAAATGCTTCAAGTGTGTGCTAAGTGGACGCCGTCGTAGCAGTGATGACGGCAGCAGCGGTGCTGGTGGCAGAGGTGGAGCAGGAGGGAGTGAAGTAGTCGAGCTTGATATGAATTCATCGCCGCCGCTTGATATGAATGTTTCTCCGCCAAGGGAACCGGAAGGGGAAGGGCTGTTTCAGTTTGTTGATTTGAATGAGGATTTGCCCGTTGCAGGACGAGAATTGGAGCAAAACCATGGAGCCAAGTATGAATTTTACTTCTTTATTTATCCTTTCTTTTACATTTAAAGTAAAATCTGGATTATTTTAGCAATGCATGTTCTATATATGTTCAAAAAGGTTCAAACTTTGTTTGTTTGAGTTGTGTATTTCTTGATGTTAGACTGTAATTTTTATTGTATGTGATTAGATCTTTTGTCTATATGTAAATGTAATTGTGTGGTATCCTGATTGCTAGAATGGTTGTAGTCTTTGGACATCGGTTGCGTGAGCTTCATTCCCTTGAATTTGTGGCTACAATAGATTTAAATTTATTTATTTTTGGATGAAAACGGAAACTTGCAGCCGCTACCCTTTGCGTGTGCACAGGGTAGAACTCCCGCTCTATGCAATAGCTCGCAAACCACATAGGAGAGGTAACCCGCACTAGGCGAGCCCGGTGTGACGAGATTAATCCAGAAGGCAAAACCCCTTGTTTTCACTGGCAAAGGGTTTCAAACTTGAGACCTCCTGTATGGAAGTCCCAAGCCCAAACCACTAGGCCGAAGGGTACAATAGACGAACCATTGAAAAAACTAGCTAAGAAAGCTACTAAAACTTAAGTAGTACTACAACTGAAAAGTGCTCAAAGAAAAGCATATCAGAGCAGATTGAAAAAAGTGCTTCTCCTTGAGCACTTTTCAGTTATACTAATACTTTAGTTTTAGTATTTTCTTAGCTAGTTTTGTCAATGGTTTGTCTAATGTGTCCTTCAGAAACAGGGGACGTGACTTGTCTCGGCGATTCCTCTGTCACAGTCCCTACTCTCTGAATATTCTTTGATAAGGAGTCCCCTATTGTATGTAAACTGTCATATTTTTTTACTAGCTGATGGTGTCACCTTGACCAAAAAAAACTTCGAGAGTGTAAACAGTTACTTGATTGTCAATGTATCAACTTCTTCCTAGATGCAGGCGGGATGCTCTATCAGAGCTTTGATATGAAACCAATTTGGTGTGCCTTCAACATAAATTGTAAGGTCCTTGCTGACACCTCTCGTCTTCTAGATACCATCATAGTCCCTTTGTCCCACTTTATGTTGTGGTATTTGATTGGACTGGGAGTTTAAGTGGTTAATTCAACTTGATATTATACATCAGTGGTTAGGGGAATAAAATGTATACAACCACTATGCATCAGTCTTAAACAGGCAGGGACCGCTGTCCTCATTGACCATTTTGTACTGCATTTAACACTTTTATCTGGCCAATATTATAGTGTAAATTTCAGTAGTTATGTGAATTTTAGTTCTTTAAAATTATAGAAGTCTTATAGAGTGATCAATTAACAGAATGGTGCAAATGTCTTGAGAAATGAAGATTTAGGAATTTGGATATTTAGTCCCAAAATGCAGATCTTCTTTTCTCTCACACCCACTAATTTTTTTAAGGTTCTCCTTACCTATATGTATGAGGTTCGCGTTCCGATACTCACAAAGCTAGTGAGAGAGTCCAATAAAACTAGGTGAAATTTCTCTTGGATGTCAATGCTACCAGAGGCATCTACTCTCGATCCGAAATAAGGAATTATCACTTTCTAGGGAAGCCATGCACTTTAGAGAAGTGTGCGCTTGCAAAAATGTTGTGCAAAGTGGGTGAAAAGTTCGAGTCTTTTAATCTCAAGTTTGAGGAGTTGGATTAATATCAACGATTGTATAATAGGTGGCAAAGATTAACTATTTAGTTGGTATTTGATTATTATATTGCTATCATATATGGTTGGCAATTTTTAATTTTTGGTAAATCGGTGTCTTTCACTTCAAAAAAGCCTGTGCTTTGTTTCTCATTTTTTCTGCTTCAAGCCCGATGGACCTTGTCTCTTCTTTGTGTTAGCTTTTAAACACACTGTTGGATGGTAACAAAGAAAGAAACTCAACCATTCGTAGAATGTAAATAGTAATGTTAATGATTAATCAAGGGGGATATGGATGAGAATAGGGAGTTCGAAACCTTCTTTTGGTATAAGAGAGTGAAGCTTTAAAACTTGATCACCAATGTGTGCTTATTAAATTGTTATGGACGTACAACAAAGAGGAAAACGTGATGCGCAAAGAAGTAATTTAATTGAAGTATGGTGAACATGTCCTTGTTGTACCAAAAATTTAATTCTTCATCTTTTATCCTTGATGACATGTTTTTAGAGCATGCCCATGGAACATTTCTAGAAAAGGTGAATGTACATCTTATTTGCATTGCGACAATTGTAAAACATTATCAAATATATTTTGGTGCGAGCTGAGTAGTGTGCCAATTCAAAGGAAAGAGCAATAGATAGAAACAACCAACCAACAAAAAGGGGTTCCTATGTAACTAGTCATCCATAATATCAAATCTATAATTTTCTCTATCTCTGGGCTAGTCATAGTGATCCTACTATTCAACTACTTCGACCATTTCTGAGTACCTCATATCTTTTTCGAGGCGTTCGAAGATACAATCATTTTTTATGATTTCTCTTTTACTGTTCTTTTCAATGGATTTCAAAGATAAAAATGCTTTGTTGATTAGCCCATAAATTGACCTTGGTAAATCCATTAACTCTATTGGATTATTTCTTCTAGCCAAGCATATAAGTACATTACATTTTGCTCTCGCTGAGGAAATTGTGTGAAAACAATCTCAAGTTATATGTAGGTGGCAAGGATGGAGGAACTATAGATGCTTTGAGGTGTTCGTTATCATTAGTTGTCGCACCCTAGGGTGTGATCTAGTGGTTAATAGATTGAGTTAAATAATCATGAGGTCTCATGTTCAAATCTTGGCGATGTAAATAGTTGGTCATTTCCTATCATTTGTCCAAGCATTGATGGACAATGTTACTTGGGTTTGCGATAGTGGGAGGTAGTAGACATCCCATGAAATTAATCATGGAGCGCAAAAGGTGGATCGAACACCAAAATTATGAAAAAGGAACTTTCATCATTAGCAACCTAAATAACTTGGAGATTGGTTGCATGTAAGAAGTAGAGTGTGTATCATGAAGTTCAAGGTTGAAGATAAGTGGGAAGAGAGAGCCTAAGATTTGTACCTAAGGGTGTGGCCTAGTGGTAAATGAAGTGGTTCGAGCACCATGAGGTCGGAGGTTCAAATCTTATAGCAGAGGCAAAATACTAGGTGGTTTCTTCTTATCTATTTTAGCCTTGGTGGACAAAGTTACCTGGTGGGAGGCGAGAGGTATCGTGGAATTAGTCTAGGTACACACGAGCTAACCTAGACACGCTTAAAAATAAGGATTAGGAACGTAGCAACTAATACAATGTCAAAGGGAAAAAGCCTGTTGCATATACACTATGTTTTAAATATCAATTAGTAGTTTAGCAATTGGGGTGTCCAATACGAAATATTGTTAAAAAACAATTTAATTTATGTTTGCAAAAACAACATTTATAAATTAATTTAATGGATTAGACCGAATAAACCAATTGATGGTCATAATGATCTTGCATGTATTAACCATTTCTTTATTTTTCGATCGCCTGTAAGGAGCAGAAGAAAGATCTTGGTGTTTCTTCAACAATTTCTCATCTCCACTAGAGCAATTCACTGAAGGCAGAATGCAGTCCCAAGAAGAGAAGCTCAAAATGCTTTCCCTGGAATGGGAACTTTGGAACTTGGCCAAGGCAGATCCTTGAAGATATTTTCTTTGGTAGTTAAGTGAATGCGATATTGGTAGTTCTGCTTATGGATATTTGTCCCATTCTTGTTGCTGCTTCGAGAAAAATCATGCCTTCACTGGAGAAAAGTGACCTTAACTCTAAATTTTAGCTTTATCTTTGATCATATAATGATATAATGATGATCTAGGATAAAATATCTTTAGTAGGACTTGACAACATTTTGGGTTGTTAGGAGATCTTCCGTTCACTTGGTAGTAAATCTTGACTATCTCAATTTCTCTCCATGGAAATCTCCATCTTCCATTTCCATTTACATGAGAATTCTTGTTGTATCTTCTCTTGTTATTCCTATTCCTTTTTGGTCAATTGTCTTTATTTGGTTGAGAATAAAATTCTAATGATTCATGATACTGTCCTTTTTTCATTGATGTCCAAAAAGTCGCATGGATAATATTTTTTAACTTTGGATTGTTGAAACATTTGATTTATATGCAACTAGTAGTTATTTTTGATCTTCAACAAAGAAAGCCAAAAGAGGGAAGAAATCGTTGCAAGTAATAGTGAGCTCGGATTCAAGAAAGGCATTCTTTATTGGAAGATTCTAGAAATGTTAGCACAAAAGTTCCCAGTCTCGTATTTACTTAAGATTTTATTTGTTATAGGCTTGATTACATTTCTTCTTTGGCAGAGAAAATCTTGGACCGATGCTCTTTTATTCTCATAAAAAGCAAGTTGTTTATTGGAAATATCGTAGGGGCATGTATCTTGAACATGAAAAAAATGTGAGAAGAGAATATTGAGTTGCTTTATTTCCCACATGAGACCACTACTCCTTTCGCCTAAGGTGTAAAACCAATAGCCCAATGTTAGGGGGGTAGTTCAACTTCATACTTCTTTTGCGTATATGGTTTAACGTAAAGAGGTTGTATTTCTTTGAGTTATGTTTATGAGTATAGGAATGCGAAAGACCATTTTTCACAAGAACTGGTCCTATAATATTACACGATAGTACACAACTTATTCCTCTTTTGTGCGCATAATTATATGGAAATAATCTTGAGGATAAAAATGGACTTTATAGTTTACCTTTGTGGGTACTTAATTGATTTTGTCACTAGTTAAATAAGGTTAAATTATCTAAAATTTGAATCACTAGTAGACCAATCAATATAGAGACATGATATATCTTACATACCTATGTTGCTCAGGCTCTTCAAAAAACACCACCGGATGTGTGTCGGATCTTCCAAAAGTAATGCATTTTTAGGATCCTTGTATGCAACAACTTCGAAGAGCCTAAGCAACATAGCTTCCAAATTTTGTCGGTACATGGACTACTCTATAGTTTGAAGGGCTTGCCAACTTTGATTGTCGTAGAGAGTTACCGCTTTAAGATTGATGATCCAGGAAATGCAAATTTTGTATGCGCATATTTATTATGGCTAGCCGATGAGAATTAAACTAGTTTAGTGCTGAATTGAATAGGCGCAATATAGGAATGTAAATTTTATGTCAACTAGTTAGTTCAATGTTCAATTTAAGATGGGTTAGCAATAGATGTGCTTCCTACTCTCTAGTATCCGTTCTTGTTTTGTGTTGTCCACACTTGTGTACACCTATTTTCGGATGTTTTGGATCAAAAATTTCTCAAAATTCATTTCAGTAAGTTTATTACCGTTAGTGGTATGCCTTGGCCCTGTGTTAGCAGACAAGGCGACATGTCTTCAGCCAGGAAAAAAGTAATGCAACTTTTTTGCTGATACTCGTTAATATTACTCAAAAGTCTCATGGTAAAATATGGTATCTACTTCTATAATATAGTCAAAAGTATTGTTACCTCCTCCTTTAATTCATTTCTATATAAGTCTAATAAATGTCTCTTACGTAACACTGGGATTAAAGCGATTGCGAATTGGCTCGATTTGAACGTAGTAATTGTTAGTGGGTGCAGAGGCAAATGTGTATCCTTATATATGGTGTTGGAAATATCCACCTCTTTAGCTAGTTTTAGGGATTGAATTAGGCCCAAGGTTCTAGTCCTTAACATGGTATCAAAGTCGAGGCCAACCAAGTCTTGTTTAGCTCGATGTTGGACCCCCATCATATATTGCCCACACGCTAGGTGTCCAGTCCTAGGAGTGAGGGGAGTGTAAGGTCCCTCATCGGTGTTGTGAGAGGCAAATTTGTATCCTTAAATGGTCTTGGACGATCCTTACCTCTTAATTGATTTTTGGGGTTTAGTTAGGTCCAAGGCCCATTTCCCTGAAAATAATGTCTTGATTTTTTGAAAGGCCTTCAAGATGTTTCTTTTTGTAATACTTTTTTTCTTTTACATCAAAAAATTATACGTTAATGAGACGTTGTTGTGGTGTTCAGTCGATTTACTTGGTAACGTATATAGAAGGGTTGCGAAAGAAATGCAGCGCCCTGCCAGCTGCTGCCTTTCAAAATCAGTTTGGCATTGTAGGTCCTTTTTTTTTGGTTTCTCGTCATTCTTTTGAGATGGAATTCTTTCTTTTCCATTCCATAAATTTTTTTTCTTACTTTTCCCTTCTCAAACTGAAGAGTTTCTTTCTTTTCCACCCTTTTTGCAAATTAACGATGAACTTTTTCTGGCTAGTTTATAGGGAGCAATCATGCATTTGAGCGTCTTATTGTGGAACATAGATCTTATAGATTTATCTACTTATTCTGTTTCAAAAAACATTTAATTGTGAAACATGTATGCCAACTTATTTTTTTAAGTGTAGCATTATGTAATATGAAAATGATGCGTCCAAATCATATAGCTCCCTGTGTGCCTTGAGCTCGCGGCCGACTTAAATGTGAGTCCACATAGACATACATCACGACAAGTGTTGGTTGAAGCTCAACTTTGTTGATGTCGTGGCTACATTTTATCGCACGTCTGGACTTCTAAACGTTTTTGTGCTTAGGCACTCTAACCCTGACTCCATGTCAGGGTTTAAAGCATATTAATAAGCATAGGAAAGAAACTTATAAGGATTCCCCTAGTAACAACGAGCACTAAGTGAACTGAGAAAACCTTAGCCTTAGAATCGGGTGACTCTGTATTCGGAGAAGTGTCCTCAATGGCGGATCTAGCCATTTTTCTTGGAAGAGGGTGCTAGAAAGGGTGAGAGCCCCGTTGTGATCAAACCCTGTCACACTATGATGTGCTATATACAAGTCGAGCTGTTTGGGAATGCAACCCAAATCGAGCTTTGAATCTGAATGTGGCATTCCACTCATGCCCATGCCTGGTTAAATTTTTTTTTAATGACAAGGAAAACCCACCGCCGCTACCCATTGAGTGGCACATGGTAAAACCCCTGTCCTATGCGATAGCTTGAAAAAAAACATAGGAGAGGTAAACGCGCTAGGTGCGACGAGCTCGACCCATGGCAAGGGATTTCGAACTTGAGACCTCCAACATGGAAGTTCCAATCCCAAATCACCGGGCCACCCCAAACGGTATGCCTGGTTACATCATTTAGCACTTTTATGACTTCCTCCTTTGATATTTTGTTCAATTTACTCCAGCTACTCTTATTGCAAGCCCTTGATCCAATTGATCAATTGAATTCCAAAATGCATCTAGAATTGTTGTTTCATGCAATACATGGTTTTGTTGCTTCCATAGTTTTCTGAGTTTTACCATGCATCCATACGTTATTTTAATCTCAATGTATTTGGTGTAGTGCTATACGTTTTATATTTGTAATGTCTCCCGATAACTTTGAGCTAGGTTCAAGGTTGTTATTCGTTGTTGTGATGGTGGACAAGCTATAGTACATAATTTGTCCCATTTTTCCGTAGTCTTCTTTTTTGCTAATAAAATCTTATTTGCCATAGATCATGATAACTCTTGTTGTAGAAGGTATTCTATTTACTGTCGTTGTACAATGAGATTTGTATTGTTGGGGGCTTCAAATTGGGGGTTCAAATTCTTAAGTCAAAGTCATCATTCACCTAGGAGAATGGAATGGACCCTGCTTTGACCCTTTCGAAGATGAATCTCTTATGAAGAATTGCTTATCAAAAAAATAATTTTCATATGAAAGAATAGATATAAAGCACTTGAGTAGCCAATATAAGAAAGATATCTTAGATTTTAGTAACATGAGACAAAATCTGAGACTCATGCTTTATGTCATGCTTATCAAAAAAACGAGCGAGCTGTGTTTCCGGGTTTGATATCTTAAATCCTTGTCTTCCCTACTTTTATTTTTGTTTTTTGTGTGGTGGTGGTGGGTTTTTCCAACTTGTTGTTTGTTTTGCTTGCTTGATGGCTAAATGCAATTGGTATGACATGCAAGTGCCTCTTCTGGAACATGAGTAAAATGAAGCGAATCTGTCCTGTGCATCTTTCTTGATATATATACGTCCTTTATTATCATGTTTCACTGAAACTCATTCCATTTATTGGCGAGTAACTTTTTTGTTGTGATTTCAGTTGAATTCCTCCTCTTTGTTTCCGGATGTGCAAAAATACTGTTAGTTCATTTGCTTATAGATGTGAAGTTTTCATCAAATACTCTTCTTGGACAATTTCGAAATATGACTTTGTTATGATTAAAAAGAACATACGACGAAGTAAAGGTTCCTCAGTATGTTATTGTAGTATCTATAATATTAACATTTCCAAGATTTTCTGTATGGAGGGAAATGCAGGTCCGCTCTTTTATTCTTACTACCAAGAGGCTCAGTTGTGTTCTTAGCTAAGTTGTGCGGACTCTTCCCTTTTGATGCCGCACCCGTGTTATACCCGTTGATATTTTCGAAGAGTTCGAGCAACATATAGGTTCATAGAGAATATTGATTTTTTCTGCACGGATATTTTTGCCGAAGCACTAAAAAGTAATATCTTCCTTGATGCTACTCCTTCTGTCCTCTTCTCCCCTTTAATGACCTGGCTGCATATGGAAGTAATTTTTAAAGTGTTTTTGCATTAGTCTTCCCATCCTAAATCTAAGTGGATTCATTGGGTATTTAGATATTAGTGTGATTTGTCTTTCATAATATTGAAATGCGGTAGAGAAGGTTTATTCAAGGGCAAATTATGTAAAATTTCTGCCCGTAAGCTTTACTTACCAATTTAATCCCAATTTACAAAATTTACCTATTTGGCCTATTTTTCCCATAAAATGTCTGCGTCTTCTTCTTCTGCGTTCTTTTTGTCCTCCTCCTCCTTCGTCGTCTTCATCCTTCTTCTATGTCTATTTTCTTCTTATTTGATAGATAGAAAAACTTAAATAGATGTTTCCGATCACCAACTGCAATCTCCTTTAGTAAATATTTGCTTCGACCCATGGCTCGATTTCATCAAGATATAGATGTTCATACCAATTACTGGTTTGCAGCTGGTGGGGTTCTTGATTTTGCTTCACTTTTCATCTTTAGGGGTACTAACAGCGGGATCAAAAAGGGCAGATTCAAAGTTTGAAAGCTTGCTTGATTTAGAAATTTGACGTATCGCAAACGTGAATATTTCGAGCAAAGTATATATCAAAAGGCTCGAAACACCGAGAGAATTTCATATCTAAGATTGGAACTACTTAGAAGTGATTTTGAGTTGATCGAGATTGAATATTCCGTGTATACTTCATGTATAGTGAGTGTATATTCCATTTATAATTAAGCTACATTCAACTTGTGGCGTGTAATCATAATGCATGTTCAGTTTGGTTTAGCTATATTGTATAGTCAGTGTATACTTTCTACGACTTTTTTTGGTAACACACGTGAAATATTACTATAACACACAAAAAGAAGAATACAACCCAATGAGCCTCTAGAATTCCTTGACCACCTTCTAGGAAGGTTATCTATGACTTTTGATAAGCTATATTTTTAGTCACTGTATACTTTTTATGACTTTCGACTATTTTTATTTAATAAAAACATGGCTATATTTGTTGTTAACTAATTACTATATTGTATATATTTAAAACTATCCCTTATTTAATGCTTTGGATTCATTTTTTCCTGGACGACCTACTTTAGGAGTATTGGGACATTATAATTGACATTATGCATATTGCTGGTGTTCACAGGGTTCAAGCTATGAAAAGTCCCTGTTCTACTGGCCATTCCTTCAATGCCCCAACAAGCTCTTTTTTGGCATATAGGGAGAACGGATTTAAAATTCAGAAGGCCTCCTCACTTACGGGGGATATACATAAGTCACAATTGGAGGACATGGTACTCCATAGACCTCATTCTGACAAGATAAACCGAAGCATAACTGATCCAGTAGTGATGTATGATTTAAGAAATCGTGCAGGTCATTTTACTGCAAAAAAATATGTTCACCAAGATGCATGTGAAGTTTATCTTCAAGATCTTAAAGAATATATTGCTCGGATGAACGGTAAAGTACAGATTGGCTGGCATGTGGATTTTGAGTATTGTGACCAAAGATGCCAGACTTATGCAGTATATGTTGGACCAGATGGAAGTCGCTTTGAGTCGCTTGATGATGTTGCCCGACATATGGGGTTGCACCACTCCATGGAGGTTGAGAATGGAGGTAACAACTTTACTTCATTTAGTGAGGGATTGCCAAATATCACAGGAAGTAAAGAAGCTTTTGGTTCTGCTAAAACCCACAAGCCTGGACAGAGTTGGAGTTCTCCTGGTAGAAGCTTATTCCATAATGGTGGCTCTATCTTCAAGTGTACATATCCAAGCGTATGTTTTATCTGTTATCAATATTTGGTTTATACTGCCATGCTAGCTTTTGCATTTCTAATCTCCTCATGGCCCGAAAATCTGGTATTTTATTCTTTCTTAATTACTTGCAATGTTACTGACTAACTTTGACTGTTTTTTCAGGATGGCTTTCCAGTTGAATATCAGGACTTCGTTCTTGTTTCAGCTGGAAATGTTGACCCGCGGCCATTTTATCACAGTAGCAGTGAGATATGGCCTGTGGGTTACTTGTCTAGCTGGCATGATAGAATTACAGGATCTCTTTTTGCTTGTGAGGTTGCAGATGGAGGTGATGCTGGCCCCGTTTTCAAGGTCAAGAGGTACCCATGCATCCTGCATTCTGTCCCAACTGGTTCGACAGTCCTTTTAAAATTTAAATCTGATTCTCATATTGGCGAAGATAATGTGGAAAATGGTAATTCTGCAACTTCTACGCTGGTTGATGAGGAGAGTATTTCTATCCAGCTGATGCTGGAAGAGTGCAACCCACCAGATCTGATAAGTGACTCTCATACTGCTGAAAATATGCAGAAGGCATTTTGTGGAAAATTCGGAAATATTGGGGAAGGGGATAGTATAGGGGAGTTCGCTGTGGAAGGAAGATCACCATCATCTGTGTGGGAAATGGTTTCCCAGACTCTTCTGCAAGCATGCATTGATGCTTATAAGAAAAAGGGTGTCATCCAATTCTGCTGTACTCATGATGTATATAAAATGGACAAACAAGAGTCAAGTGAAGTTGGTTCATTGACCAAATTCTCTTACTTAGGTGCCCCTCCCAATTTTCCAAGATTAGTGCAGAGCAATTCCGAGTTAAAAAGTACTTGTGAAATGTTAGTGAAGTGGTTAGAGCAAAACCGAATTGGACTTGATGTAGATTTTGTGCAAGAAATTATTGAACAGCTTCCTGGTGTATCTGCGTGCTCAAATTATAAAATTGTTACCAAGAGAAAACACAAGACAACTCTGCAAACAGTTGGAAATGGGTTCCTGCAGGCTAAAAGAAAGAATCATATGCAGGATGAGAGGGAAGCTATTGAATCTTTAAGAATTTCTGGAACACTCAGAAAGTATCTGGACAATGCTGACGTCAGGCGTCCCTGTTCTTCGGGAAAGCCGTTGAGCACAAAGATTCCTGCATTTTTGATAGGCGACACCCTCCAGGTATCTTCTAACTTTCGAGTTTGTTGTCTAGAAAGGAATTAGATGTTGTTCCCACATGCTTACTTTTTTTTTTTTTTGAATATCTTTTCAATTTTATTTTATCAAATGTGTTTAGGTTTGGGAATTCCTGTTGAGGTTTTCTGAGGTCTTGGGGCTAAAAGTTCCATTTTTGTTTGAAGAAATTGAGGAGGAATTAGTTAGTCGATGGATAGACAAAACAAGTTCCATGGAAATGCCCGCAATTGAGATTCAGGATGTCAGAGAAATCACCCTAGCAAGAGGTGGAATAGACTCTCTGTCTGGTCGATTTGGTTTCAATCAAAATAGCCGATATGCTGGTGTGCTTTTGACAAAGATTCATGGTCTGCTGCTCAAAGCTCTTGTCACTGAGCTGCTCTCTAAAGTTGCTGTCTATGTAGATTCGAATATTGGTACAGGAGGGTCCAAATCTAGGAGAGGCAGGAAAAAAGACCCCGAAAGTTTAGCTACAGTTAGGAAAAGTCAACTTGATATGCTTCCGATAAATCAAGTTACATGGCCTGAGATTGCTCGAAGATACATGCTAGCATTGTTAGCCATGGATGTCAACATGGAGTCAGCCGAAATTGCTTGCAAAGAAAGCGGTCGAGTATTTCATTGCCTACAAGGCGATGGTGGGCCAATTTGTGGCGCTCTTTCGGGAGTTGCTGCATTAGAGGCTGATGCGATGGTAAGATCGATTCATATATCTTTGTGATTGCACATGTTTCCTATCTTGATTTGAGGCTGATAGATGCAAGTACCTTTTTGTCGGTTTTTACCTTGTTTTCATCTTGTCATCAAAGTATTCTGTCTTCCATCGCAATACGTGTTGATACTATGTCGTGTTTTGCCAAAATCTTTAACTGACTTATAATAAGATCTCAAGGCTCATAATTTTAAAAATTATCAGAATTTCAAGATGTCATGAATTTTAAATATGCAAATGAACTTCCATTTTGTGAGGTGCAAAATCTGACCTAACTTTTCAAGTGTTCATGGTGTCAGTTTTTTGTGTTGTGAAGGACTCAAAATAATTCTACTTCTTAAAAAAATAGAAACAACATCCTAACTTGGAAACTTAATGAGAAATACAACTAACTACCAGTTTTAGATTTGAAAATTTGAAAGTAATTAAAAAGCAGGGTCAGAGTCAGAGAGGAACCTGTTTGGCTCACTAGATACTAATGCAGTAAAACAAGGGATGAAAGTGGTAGTTGATTATTTAGTTTTAAAAAAGCAGTAGTTGATTATTATGCATTATGAACATGCGAATATGGCAGAAACACCTACCATTTCATGTGCATTTCTATTATACTCCGCATAAACTTATGCAGGGTTCAGTTATGTAGGATTAAGTTATTCATGTAGTAGTTATTCCAGCTTCTACTCCGCATAAACTAATACATAGATTCCCTCTTAACGTATACATGTATTGGTTATTGGAATTATAAGCGTGTAACGAGATGTCGTACTTGATGTTCTAAATTTTATGCACAAAAACTAGAATGTTGCCAAACATGGTATTAGTTATGTTTGTTTCAATACATGAACAACTTACTTTTTAACCAGCAACCAAATGACCCCTTAGTATTCTTATATATGGTTTATTTGAGATATTTATTTTGGACGTGCCACCTTTTCATATCCGTATTTCTTTATCTCATACAGTGACACTTTTAAAGAGACCTTTCAAAGTTATTTTCTTAAAAACTCTCCTCTTTCACCTTGTCTGTAGAGTTGGATTGTACAGTCAACTTAATAGTTCAAGCTTCTTGCCAATGTTCAATTGATGTGTTTGTTCTTTTCATACCTGCTTTGTGCTTCATACCCTACTTGAAGAGTGCCCATTTTCTAGCCCATCTAGCTGTTGGTAAATGTAGACATAGTGTTGTCTTCTCAATATGCTTGATTCTCCTGTTATTAGAGGTTTGTCCAAATTAAAACATTCTGAAGCACGTGATTTCAGCTTCTTGCAGAGGCTACAAAGCAAATATTTGGATCACTGAACAGTGGAAACATTTTTGTTTCTGTTGATGAGAAGGAGTCTGATGCCAAAGGAGCTAGTGCTGAGAATGGGCAAGTCCCAGAGTGGGCCAAGGCGCTGGAGCCTGTTCGGAAGCTACCTACAAATGTGGGGGCTCGAATTAGAAAATGTGTCAATATGGCTTTGGAGAAAGACCCACCAGAATGGGCCAGGAAAGCATTAATGCATTCAATAAGCAAAGAGGTGTACAAAGGAAACGCCTCTGGACCAACGAAGGTGCAGCATGATGAATATCTTATACACACACACACACACACACATATATGTATATTAATATGTCAGCTTTGTTAAACGACTAACCTTTAATCAAACATTAACTGAATGCAGAGAGCAGTAATTTCCCTCCTGGCGGAAGTTAACCGGGGAACTACTTCACCCAAACCTGAGAAGGAAGAAAAGGTAAAGAGTCCCAGCACTGTATCTGATTTAATCATGAAACAGTGTCGGATTATACTACGACGAGCTGTTAAAGAAGACAAAAATAAAGTCTTCTGCAATCTCTCGGGAAGAACAGTTCTGAGCCCTAATGACAATGACAATGAGGGGCTTCTTGGGCATCCGGCAATGGTGTCTCGGCCTTTAGACTTCAGGACCATTGATGTGAAGTTGGCTGCTGGATCCTACGGGGGATCACATGAATCTTTCATTGATGAAGTGCGGGAGGTAATGCTTTTAACATGTATATATGGTTCTATAAATACATTACAAAGACCCAACTCTGGTTTCTTAAATAAGATTGCATTTGCAGTATAAAATATTGTTGTTGTTGCCCACAGCTATGTTTTTTTGGGCACATTTTCATTCTCGTCCTGTTCTTTTAACTTCAGTATGATTTAATGGCAAGAAAAGATCAATGTTGCTTATTCTTTGCTTTTAGGTTTGGCATAATATACGAACCGCATACTGCAATAAGTCCAATTTGCTCGAGTTAGCTGGATCATTGTTGCAGAAATTTGAGGAAGATTATGAAAAAGAGGTTTGTTGGTCTTCTAGCTGTTCAATCCTATTGTTTTAAGCAGGAGTGAATTGATTTGCCTTGGAACTTGTATATGTTTGTTTCCTTTTTTTAAGAGTGTAGTAGCGGTAGCATACTAACAGTACTTCCCTTCTAGATAAGCATATAACGTTTGTTTTCATTTAGATACAAACTGAAATGATATGGGTGAAGGTTATTCAATTCTATAGGAATCCACTCTAAAAGTTACTCTTCTTTTATCGTAAGTATCTGATGCAGTTGGCATATGTCATGTAATTCGATTCTTCAGTTTAGGACTGGAATCCACTCTAAAATCTAGTCTTCTTTTATCATAAAAATTTGATGTAGCTAGCAGATGTCATGATGGTTCAGTTTTGAAAGGAAAGGCAGTTGAGCTTCTGTCCGTGATTGGTTGACCTCTTTTTTTTTTTTTCCTTTAAACAATTGGGAAACCCATTATACAATCCGTATACCAAAGAACCTACACATGGTTATCAAGAAAAGATATCCCATGCCCTCTATTACCACTAGGGACCTCATGAGAATGAGATAGGTTAACCTCCTCTCTTAAAGAGAAAATGAAGAAAACCAAGTGTTTGTTATTTCACTATGTCAACTACGGTTATTTGCACCTCGAAACCGTGGCCTGGTATTGCTCTTGGTTTGCTGCATCTGAAAAGTTGAATTATTCCTTATCTTATCATTTTTATATCCTAGCATGAATAATTAGTCAAGTTTTCATGAGACCACAACTATAGTTTACGAGAATATGAGCTTAGATAGGAGGGTATGGAGGTCACTGAATAAGGTAGTAGGTTAGTAGGTAGTTGACAGTTGTCTTGCTTCTGACAGGATTAGCCTTGTTGGTAGTCTGGGCCTCTGGGGCACTTTGTCTGTTATAGTGATAGTGTTATTCATGTAGTTTCTTGTTTTTGTCATCTTTTACTTTCTGTTGTTTATTATGCTTAGGCGATTGCTTCATGACATCTGTTAGTTGTCATGTTTCCTTCAAATTTCGTTTCTCCTTTCTTTTGCTTCTTGAGCCGAGAGTCCTTCAGAAACAACCTCTCTACCTCCACGAGGTAGGGGTAAGGTCTGCCTGCTGCCTGCGTACACTCTATCCTCCCAAGACCATACTTTGTCGGATTTACGGGATATGTTTTTGTTGTTGATCAGAGGTGCAATAAGATTAGCAGCATGATATTGGTACATTCACCTTTTTGTGCTTGGATTTAAAACCTATAGAATATGAGATTGTTCATGGAGGAAACTTGATTTTGAAAGTTATCCAATTCGCTCAGTTCAGTTTTTTCAGTAACTTATTATTTTGGTTCAGCAGTTGAACCTTGATCAATTTTATTAGTGATTCAATTTCTTTGGTTCAACCATTGTCATTGTTGTTTAACTATGATTTGGCTTGGTCATGTATTCTCAGGTTCTTCCCCTAGTCCAGATAATTGAGTGTTCAAACGACAGCAATTTAAGTAGTGAAGTTGCAAAAGATAGAGATGGTCTCCTAGCTCATGTGAATGAGAGCTCACTTCCTAAAGCCCCTTGGGAGGAAGGACTTTGTAAAGTATGTAGTATGGATAAAGATGACGTCAATGTTCTTCTTTGTGATAAATGCGATTCGGAGTACCATACGTATTGCCTAGATCCTCCGCTTGTTAAAGTTCCTATTGGGCCGTGGTATTGCCCAGATTGTGAAGCTAAGATATCACGGTCCCAGAATGCTTCTTCTGGTTCTCATACTATTCGTCAATGCGTTAAGAGGAGGTTGCGCAGAAAACTAACACACAAGTTTATGGAAAAACTTTCTCAATTAACAAGGACCATGGAGTTGAAGGAATATTGGGAGATTCCACTGGAGGATGTGAGTTCTTTTAGCTTTCTTCTGTGTTTTTATGTTGACATAGTCTATGTTAGCCTGTTTGTCTGTTTCACTTGTCTTCCTTTTGGTTTCTGAAATGTCTTCCAAGTTTAGTTGACTCGTTGATTATATTGGTAATGGCGGGAACTTTTCTTAAAGTAATTACTGGAGTTTGTCTTCAAGTGTCTCAAGACAGTTGAAATGTCACACATTAAACTAGTATAACATGAGAAATATGCATGGAATTATCACACTAGTGTTAAAGGATTTGTAGATATTTAAAATTCACACATCATAGAAAAGGTATGGAGTTGTCTACATAAGTCCAGTCCTCTCTGGAGCTTGCTCACTTATCATGCTTTCACTGCTCGACTTGAATGTGTAGCAGGCTGACGGTAGGCTTCACCCAAAAGATATCAGGCATTAAAATGTGTCTCTTGCTTTTTGGGAACAGTGTCTCTGGCACAAAGCAAGTTGAGCTAATTTTTGCAAAGATGTGATGGCATCCATTTGAGAGGTCTGAAGTTTTAAAAACTTTGGGTAAAAATCTTGTTGCACAATGACCTCACAATAATACTTTGGACAACTTTTAGGGCCTCCCTCAAACAATTTCAGGAACATTGTTCCTCTGATATTCTAGTATGCTCGAGCTTCATCTGATGTATGCTGGCGCTCCTCATGCATTCAGATTTTGGGTTTTTGGGGAGGGTGGGCTACAATATAAATGATATCCACATTCCAGTTTTGTTCCGAGTTGCTTTTGTTTCTTCCTTAGCCTTTCCTGATCTTCTTTGCCGACTGAGCTTTATGCGGTATATGCATGTTTAATATTTCAATTTATGTGCAATTCTTGTGTACAAATTTCTTTGTATGGTGAGAACTGTGCGGCATGCAGAAATATGTTAAATTCTATGATTTTGTAGTTGGATACAACATAAAAGTAGAACATGAATTATGTACAGCTTTTCCTAACCTAATTTGATATGTACAATTTCTTTCTCGATGGTGCAGAGAATTTTCCTTCTTAAATTCTTGTGTGGTGAGATGTTGAGTTCAGCCATTCTTCGTGATCACATTGACCGAAGCGCCTCTCTGTCTGCTGAATTGCAGCAGAAACTGCGTAGCCTTGGTGCTGAACTGAAGCTTCTAAAGCATAAGAAGGAAATTTTAACTGCAAAACTGAAGAATGATGCTCGGAGCAGTGGAGACGCAGGGTCAGACACATCTCTATGGTCCAATGACTGTAAACTGAAGGTGCAGGGGCCTGACAGTGGCAGCCATAACTCATCAATCTCCGGTGGTTGCAGACAGTTGGATGATGGCACTCAACACAATAAGTGTAATGATTTCAACAAGCAATCCTGCTTGTACACTTCAAAAATCATTCAGGATAAAACTTGTGCAAGTGGCACCAATCATATTAGAAACTCTCCTGATCCAATCAACCATTTACAGCATCAACAGTTGTTGAAGGAGAATGCTAGGTCTCTGAATACTTCATCCCATGCAAAATGTGGTACTGAAGAAACTAATTTGCAAAACGACTTGTTCATGTCTACTACCGTCCAACAAGAAACTGACCAAATTCCTGGCAATCGTTTGGAGTCTGCACAAAGTAGTTCGAAAAGTATAATGCTGTTTGCTACTCATATTGTGTCTGCCACTACTTGTTTAGGTTCCGTCAGCAACCCTTTGGAGGAAGCATTACTTTTTGAGATGTCTGCTATAAAGAAAGAGATTCGTGCTTTAGAGGACTCAATTGCTGCCAAAGAATTGGATCTTCAGGAGGTTTCTGTTAGGAAGGAATACATGGGACAGGATTCTGAGGGCAGACTCTACTGGACGTTTGGCAGGTCCACTTCTTCAAGATTAGTAGCTTATGCAAGTACAAGTACACAGCCGGAGTCATCTGGACATTTGTGGTCATATGGTGTGGAAAGTTCAAGACGAAGTGGTGTTTTAGATTCATCTGCTCCTTGGGAGAATATGGGCCTGCCTAATCTTGAGCAGTGGACATCTTATCAATCTGATGTTGATACTGAAATACTCATTAGATGGCTAAAAGAGCATGACCCGAGAGAGAGAGAATTGAAGGAGTCTATTTTGCAGTGGCGGGATACTAGAAAAATGATATACTACTATTTGGAAAGTCATGGCCATGACACGGTAGGACTGAACACTTCAATTCCCTCTGAGGATTCTGGTTCCTGTTTCAATTCTGATTCTCTCGTCACCAGAGCCGTTACTGCAATTAAAAAGATGGTTAGTGGGTGCTCAACAGAAGAGGAAACGGGAATCTGCACGAATCTTGGTGTCAAAGTTAGAGTTTCTTTTGATGGTGAATTATACAGGTGCGAGTGTCTAGAACCATTATGGCCGTCTAGACCTCATTGTCTGTCATGCCACCAAACATTTTCCGATGCTAAGGAACGTCAGAAGCATGCAAATGAAAAGTGCAGGATCGATTCTTCCATTCAGCGGGATGGGGAAACAAGTGAACAACCTGTGAAGTGTAAAAGGAAAGCGAATAATGAAATTCTGCAGGATAATTCATTGAGCACTATTGACTGTAGGAGGGACAAGCATGGTAATGCACCAGCTTCTGCTGAAAATCAAACCAAACAGGAATGTCCATTTAAGTTGGAGGAGATCAAAGCACAGTTCATCACTCAGAGTTCACTCAAGGAGCTGGTGAACGAGATAGGACTCATTGGGTGTAATGGTACCCCGTCATTTGTTCCAGGCACATCTCCATATCTATGTGATTCTGCCCTTGGACTGCTCTCCCAAAGGGAAGATGAGGTATGTGGAGGAAATTCTACAGATCTGTTATCTTCAGAGCACCAACTTCGGAATGGGGTCAAATTTTCTTGCATTAATAACTCCGACAAGCCAAATTGTACTGGAAATGGTTTAGCTGGGGCTGGACCAGTGTTTGGGAGACTAAAATCTGCAACCAAGAGGGGAAGAGACAAGTTTTCTTCTACCAAGGATAAAATCCTTGAATTTGGGGTTAATATGTACTTTGTTATTCCGGAATCCTCGCTACATCCTGTAGCAGGTCGGGCTTCTGTGATTTTACGGTGTCTTAAAATCAACCTGCTTGACATAGATGCGGCTTTACCTGAAGAAGCTTTGAGAGTGTCAAGGTTACAACCAGAGAGAAGACGTGTATGGCGTGCCTTTGTAAAATCTGCAGCTACAATTTATGAGGTAAAGGTTTTGCTCTTTTTACTAGACTATGCATGGCCATTTCGAGTTTAGTGGTTGTTGTATTGTGAGAGACCTTAGGAGTCATTTGGTTGGTTTGCTTGGGAGATTTAATTTCCGCATAAAATCTTGAACTGACCATAAAATTCTGCATTAGTATAATGTTGAATTCCTGCTTTTCTTTCCTTCTTCTAAACAATACCTTCACAAGTTATGCGGAATCTGCGTATTAGTTTATGCTGGACAAAATGGAATAAGTTTGAGGTATTAGTATTGCATGGATTGAAAACAAATGATAAAACTAACCCTTGTAATAGTAGACAAACTTTTATTAGGAAGTAAACACACATTGTTTATTGAACAGTATATACTATATTTTTAATACAGTAAACTGAACGTATACTTTGCATAATTTGTCTATAAACTACATGACCCCTTACTGTTCTGTGATATCTTGTTCTTGTCAAAGATATCACCCTTTAGTTCCAACTCTCCACTAGTTGAACTTGCTCAACATTTTCAGGAAAAAAAAGAGTTTGTGCAATAGTATATGCATGTTTTTTCCCATCCCCCCTCCTCCTTCTCCCCCCTCCCTCCCCATGAAGGATGCTCTTGTGTTCAAATGTTTTCTTGAGTTGAGAGTCTTTTGAAATTTATGGAAGGCTTCTGCACTAGTTCATAAGGATGATTTTGCAGCTGTGTGCATTATGCATATGCAATATTTATTTCAGAATATTCGGCAGAGGAATATTCAACTCTATCCCTACTGCCTTTCTTAGGCTAAGGGCTTTGGTTAAATTCACCGACAAAGGTGGGATGTGGGGTGTGTGGTAGGCATGTCACTAGTTCAGATTCTCTGGTACTTAAAGGAGAAGGGTGGAGAGGAGGGGGTATATTATACACTGAAATTCAAAGCAGAATTTCTGTTTTCCTTCTTTAGGTCCTAAAACTCTGATACTTAAATTTTGCTCATTCATCTCCTTCAGATGGTCCAAGCCACAATTATTTTAGAGGACGCAATCAAAACCGAATATTTGAAAAATGATTGGTGGTATTGGTCATCACCTTCAGCTGCAGCAAGAAACTCAACGCTCTCAGCCCTCGCCCTCCGTGTGTATGCCTTGGACTCTGCTATTTTGTATGATAAACTTTCAAGTCAAGATGCCTCAGAGACAGATTGCAAGGAAGAGAGGGAACCTCCTCGTAATTCTGTCCCCACAAACACAGCCAGTCCTTCAAAGAAAAAGCCGCTTGACCCGGAACCTGCTGAAAGTTCAAGACCCAAGGGCTGCAGGACAAGTAAGAGGAGAAAAGATTCAGGCAACAGCTAAAACAGGAAACAGGCTTCAGGTTTGCAGATCATCATTATCTGCAGTTTTTTTCAAGGAATGTACTGTACTCTTATGTATACCAGCCAGGCCAATGGTTGAAATTCTTTAAGCATAAAGGAAGGTTTGCAACATCCTATCCTATAAACTTCAGGGAGCAGACTCTGCACCAACTCTATCTATTGTTTGGAGAATCGAAAGACGCTGTTTTGCTCTATGACTTGGTAGAAGTGGCAGACTTTGTTCCAGCATATGGCCTCTCTTTTTGAGTTTACATACAACAAAAAGGCCTTAATATGCCGATAAGATTGTGGCATTTGGGGTTTTATATATACAGATTTGGTTAGGAGGCAGGCGTATTAGTTTAAACAGCTGTTGTACATAGTAAAGCAAGTTTGAACAGTTAATGTCATCTCATGTATATAAGTTTTTATATAGACTAGCTTTGCTGTTCGTCAGATTACCTTCCTGATAAATGAAAAGGCTGTACGTCTTCTCATGTCCTACTATCAGAAGACGTTCGTTTAAACGCCCTCTGAGGGTCACATTGTGCGCGTCTAGATATAGCTTATTACCTGTATGGTGTGGCTACGTACGTTTGACAGGAAGTGTTACAAGTAGCAAAGAAAATTTAACCTTAAATTATCGATTACTTGTACCCAGCCTTTTTTTTTTCTTCAAGAAATTACTTATTTGATAGCGCTTCTTCTCAGGGCAATTTAATTTTAGTGTAAGTCGCAACAATAGTTATAAGGTCTATGTACATATTACGTGCTCCAGAATCCACTTGTTTAATTACATTGAATATGTCCTTATCGTTGCAGTAATAATATCTAATGTACATATTGGATATGTTCTTATCGTTACAGTATTTCTTCTTCAAGCTTTAATCGAATATTTCACCTAAAATCAATTTTAAACTTAACGGATCCCCCTTGAAATGGCCGTGCTTCAAGTTAAATATGGATCGCAGCAAGATGCAAAATAGCCCAGTAGGTGCAATACACCTTAATGAAATTAATAAATAAATATGATTGATATGTTTTATATAGATCGATCTGATTTGATGAGTTAAATAGAGTATATTTTTGTAACGTTATTTAATATAAATATATGATCTATGATATTTTTTTAATAATAGAATGATTTAAATTGTTTGATTAATATGATAAGATCCTTAATTAGGTTTTGGAGATTTGATATCATTGTGAAGATTGTGTCAACGAGAAAGTGATAAAATACATTAATTTTACGACTGATTACTGAACTTATTTTTGTAATATTGAGAATTAAAATTGAGGAGGACACAGTGGTACATATTTTTGGTTGAACTTTTTTCACGGACGTCTGTTAAGACGTTAGTAATTGAGTCAGTTGTTCTGACGGGCAAATCGTTCTATTTTCAAGTTCAAACGAGTTCCAAAGTAGGTAAATTTTCATTTCGACAAAATGGATATAAGCAATAGATATAGATCGTTCGCAGGGATAATGAGCGCATTTTTAAGTTCAAACGAGGCCAAAGAAAGTAAACACAGATTTTACCGATTTTATGTGTGCTATAGTCTTTGAAATTTTTTTCATCCAGATTTTCTTAACAAAATGGCCAAATTTTTCATAGAGGTCCATTAAGACTTTAGCAATGGATCTAGTTCGTCCCGCAAGGAAAACAAGCGCGTTTTCAAGTTCAAATGAGCTTGATAGTAGGTGAGCAAAAATTTTATCTATTTTCGCGTGCTATAGTCCATGAAATTTTTGTGACCTAGAATTTCCGAAACGAAATGGCCGAAATTTTCATGAAGGTTTGCTAAGACCTTAGCGATGGATCTAGTTTGCCCCGCCAAAAAATAGGTGCATTTTCAAGGTAAAACGAGCCCAAAGAGGGAATACACAAATTTTGCCAATTTTCTTGTGCTATAGTCCATGGAATTTTTTTGACCCAGAATTCCCACAATGAAATGGCCGAATTTTTTGCATGGAGCTCAGTAAAAACCTTCGAAATAGATCTAGTTCATTCCGCGGGGAAAACGAGCACATTTTAAAGTTCAAACGAGCCCCGAAGAAGGTAAACACAAATCTTAACAATTTTCGTGTGCTATAGTCCATGAAATTTTTATGACTAGGATTTTTTAAATTAAAAAGGCCGAAATTTTCTATGGAGGTCCGTTAAGACATAAGCAATGGATCTAGTTTATCTCGCGAAAAAAATGGGCGCATTTTCAAAATTAAATGAGCCCAATTCATGTAAACATAGATTTTGCTAATATTTATGTGTTATAGTCCATGAAATTTTTGTTACCTGTAATATTCGAAACGAGATAATCAAAATTTTTCATGGATGTACATTTATACCTTAACAATGAATCTAGTTCATCCGACAAGAAAAACAAGCGCATTTTCAAGTTTTAACGGACCCCAAAGCTGGTAAATGTAGTTTTTGCCTATTTCTGTGAGCTATAATCCATGAAATTTTTGTGTCACAGAATTTCCAAACAAAATGGCTGGAGTATTTCATGAAGGTCCATAAAGACCTTATAAAGAGACCTAGTTCATCCCGCATGGAAAACAAACACATTTTCAAGTTCAAACGAGGTCAAAGCAAGTAAACACATATTTTACCGATTTTTGTGCTATAGTCTATATAATTTTTCTCATCCATATTTTCTTAACAAAATGGCAAAATTTTTTCATTGAGGTCCATTAAGACTTTAGCAATGGATCAAGTTCATCCCGCAAGGAAAACAAGCGCGTTTTCAAGTTCAAATGAGCTTGATAGTAGGTAAGCAAAAATTTTATCGATTTTCGTGTGCTATAGTCAATAAAATTTTTGTGACCTAGAATTTCCGAAACGAAATGGCCGAAATTTTTTCATGGAGGTTTTTTAAGACCTTAGCGATGGATCTAGTTTGCCCCGCGGAAAAAATAGGTGCATTTTCAAAGTAAAACGAGCCCAAAGAGGGAAAACACAAATTTTGCCAATTTTCTTGTGCTATAGTCCATGGAATTTTTGTGACCCAGAATTCCCAGAATAAAATGGTCGAATTTTTTTCATGGAGTTCCGTAAAAACATTCTAAATAGATCTATTTCATTCCGCGGGGAAAACGAGCACATTTTAAAGTTCAAACGAGCCCCGAAGAAGGTAAACACAATTTTTAACAATTTTCGTGTGCTATAGTCCATGAAATTCTTGTGACTAGAATTTTTTAAAATAAAAAAATCAAAATTTTCTATGGAGGTCCGTTAGACATAAGCAATGGATCTAGTTTAGCTCGCGAAAAAAAATGGGCGCATTTTCAAGTTTAAATGTGCCCAATTCAGGTAAACATAGATTTTGCTAATATTTATGTGTTATAGTCCATGAAATTTTGTTACCTGTAATATCCGAAACAAGATAACCAAAATTTTCATGGATTTAAATCTAGACCTTAACAATGAATCTAGTTTATCCGACAAGAAAAACAAGCGTATTTTCAAGTTCAAACGGGCCCAAAGCTGGTAAATGTAGTTTTTGCCTTTTTTTGTGAGCTATAGTCTATGAAATTTTTGTGTCATAGAATTTTCAAAAACGGCTGAAATATTTCATGAAGGTCCATAAAGACCTTATAAATAGACCTAGTTCGTCCCGCATGGAAAACAAACACTTTTTTAAGTTCAAACGAGGCCAAAGCAAGTAAACACATATTTTACCGATTTTTGTGCTATAGTCTATCAAATTTTTCTCATCCATATTTTCTTAACAAAATGACAAAATTTTTTCATAGAGGTCCATTAGGACTTTAGCAATGGATCAAGTTCACCCCGCAAGGAAAACAAGCGCGTTTTCTAGTTCAAATGAGCTTGATAGTAGGTAAGCAAAATTTTTATCGATTTTCGTGTGCTATAGTCAATAAAATTTGTGACCTAGAATTTCCGAAACGAAGTGGCAGGAAATTTTTTAATGGAGGTTTGTTAAGACCTTAGCGATGGATCTAGTTTGCCCTGCGGAAAAAATAGGTGCATTTTCAAGGTAAAACGAGCCCAAAGAGGGAAAACACAAATTTTGCCAATTTTCTTGTGCTATAGTCCATGAAATTTTTTTGACCCAGAATTCCCAGAATGAAATGGTCGAATTTTGTTCATGGAGTTCCGTAAAAACCTTCGAAATAGATCTAGTTCATTCCGCAGGGAAAACGAGCACATTTTAAAGTTCGAACAAGCCCCGAAGAAGGTAAACACAAATCTTAAAAGTTTTCGTGTGCTATAGTCTATGAAATTTTTGTGACTAGGATTTTTTAAAATAAAAAGGCCGAAATTTTCTATGGAGGTCCGTTAATACATAAGCAATGGATCTAGTTTATCTTGCGAAAAAATGGGCGCATTTTCAAGTTTAAATGAGCCCAATTTAGGTAAACATAGATTTTGCTAATATTATTGTGTTATAGTCTATGAAATTTTTGTTACCTGTAATATCTGCAACGAGATAATCAAAATTTTTCATGGATATACATTTATACCTTAACAATGAATCTAGTTCATACGACAAGAAAAACAAGCGCATTTTTAAGTTCAAATGGGCCCCAAAGCTAGTAAATGTACTTTTTTTCCTATTTTTGTTTGCTATAGTTCATGAAATTTTTGTGTCACAGAATTTCCAAACAAAATGGCTGGAGTATTTCATGAAGGTCCATAAAGACCTTATAAATAGACATAGTTCGTCCCGCATGGAAAACAAACACATTTTCAAGTTCAAACGAAGCCAAAGCAAGTAAACACATATTTTATCGATTTTATGTGCTATAGTCTATGAAATTTTCCTAATCCAGATTTTCTTAACAAAATGGCCAAATTTTTTCATAGAGGTCCATTAAGACTTTAGCAATGGATCTAGTTCGTCCAGCAAGGAAAACAAGCGTGTTTTTAAGTTCAAATGAGCTTGATAGTAGGTAAGCAAAAATTTTATCGATTTTCGTGTGTTATAGTCAATGAAATTTTTGTGACCTAGAATTTCCGAAACGAAATGGCCAAAATTTTCATGGAGGTTTTTTAAGACCTTAGCGATGGATCTAGTTTGCCCCGCGGAAAAAATAGGTGCATTTTCAAGGTAAAACAAGCCCAAAGAGGGAAAAATACAAATTTATCCAATTTTCTTGTGCTATAGTCCATGAAATTTTTTTGACCCAGAATTCCCAAAATGAAATGGTCGAATTTTTTTCATGGAGTTCCGTAAAAACCTTCGAAATAGATCTAGTTCATTCCGCAGGGAAAACGAGCACATTTTAAAGTTCGAACGAGCCCCGAAGAAGGTAAACACAAAGTTTAACAGTATTTGTGTGCTATAGTCTATGAAATTTTTGTGACTAGGATTTTTTAAAATAAAAAGGCCAAAATTTTCTATGGAGGTCCGTTAATACATAAGCAATGGACCTAGTTTATCTCGCGAAAAAAATGGGCGCATTTTCAAGTTTAAATGAGCCCAATTCAGGTAAACATAGATTTTGCTAATATTTGTGTTATAGTCTATGAAATTTTTGTTACCTGTAATATCTGAAACGAGATAATCAAAATTTTTCATGGATATACATTTATACCTTAACAATGAACCTAGTTCATACGACAAGAAAAACAAGCGCATTTTCAAGTTCAAACGGGCTCCAAACCTGGTAAATGTAGTTTTTGCCTATTTTTGTGAGCTATAGTTCATGAAATTTTTGTGTCACAGAATTTCCAAACAAAATGGCTGGAGTATTTCATGAAGGTCCATAAAAACCTTATAAATAGACCTAGTTCGTCCCGTATGGAAAACAAACACATTTTCAAGTTCAAACGAGGCCAAAGCAAGTAAACACAGATTTTACTGATTTTTGTGTGCTATAGTCTATGAAAATTTTTCTCATCCAGATTTTCTTAACAAAATGGCCAAAATTTTTCATAGATGTCCATTAAGACTTTAGCAATGGATCAAGTTCATCCTGCAAGAAAAACAAGCGCGTTTTCAAGTTCAAATGAGCTTGATAGTAGGTAAGCAAAAATTTTATCGATTTTCGTGTGCTATAGTCAATGAAATTTTTGTGACCTAGAATTTCCAAAGCGAAATGGCCGAAATTTTAATGAAGGTTTGTTAAGATCTTAGCGATGGATCTAGTTTGCCCCGCAGAAAAAATAGGTGCATTTTCAAGGTAAAACGAGTCCAAAGAGGGAAAACACAAATTTATCCAATTTTCTTGTGCTATAGTCCATGAAATTTTTTTGACCCAGAATTTCCAGAATGAAATAGCCGAATTTTTTTCATGGAGCTCAGTAAAAACCTTCGAAATAGATCTAGTTCATTCCGCGGAGAAAACGAGCACATTTTAAAGTTCAAACGAGCCCCGAAGAAGGTAAACACAAATTTTAATAATTTTCGTGTGCTATAGTCCATGAAATTTTTGTGACGAAAATTTTTTAAAATAAAAAGGCCAAAATTTTCTATAGAGGTCCGTTATGACATAAGCAATGGATCTAGTTTATCTCGCGAAAAAAATAGGCGCATTTTTAAGTTTAAATGAGCCCAATTCAGGTAAACATAGATTTTGCTAATATTTATGTGTTATAGTGCATGAAATTTTTGTTACCTGTAATATCCGAAACGAGATAACCAAAATTTTTCATGGATGTACATTTAGACCTTAACAATGAATCTAGTTCATCCGACAAGAAAAACAAGCGCATTTTCAAGTTCAAACGGGCCCCAAAGCTGGTAAATGTAGTTTTTGCCTATCTTTGTGAGCTATAGTCCATGAAATTTCTGTGTCACAGAATTTCCAAACAAAATGGCTGAAATATTTCATGAAGGTCCATAAAGACCTTATAAATAGACCTAGTTCGTCCCGCATGGAAAACAAACACATTTTCAAGTTCAAACGAAGCCAAAGCAAGTAAACACATATATTACCAATTTTTTTGTGCTATAGTCTATGAAATTTTTTCTCATCCAGATTTTCTTAACAAAATGGCCAAAAATTTTCATAGATGTCCATTAAGACTTTAGCAATAGATCAAGTTCATCCCGCAAGGAAAACAAGCGCGGTTTCAAGTTCAAATGAGCTTGATAGTAGGTAAGCAAAATTTTTATCGATTTTCGTATGCTATAGTTAATATAATTTTTGTGACCTAGAATTTTCAAAACAAAATGGCCAAAATTTTCATGGAGTTTTGTTAAGATCTTAGAGATGGATCTAGTTTGCCCCGCAGAAAAAATAGGTGCATTTTCAAGGTAAAACGAGTCCAAAGAGGGAAAACACAAATTTTGCCAATTTTCTTGTGTTATAGTTCATGGAATTTATTTGACCCAGAATTCCCAAAATGAAATGGCCAAATTTTTTTCATGGAGTTCCGTACAAACCTTTGAAATAGATCTAGTTCATTCCGCGGAGAAAACGAGCATATTTTAAAGTTCAAACAAGCCCCGAAGAAGGTAAACACAAATCTTAACAATTTTCGTGTGCTATAGTCAATGAAGTTTTTGTGACTAGGACTTTTTAAAATAAAAAGGCCGAAATTTTCTATGGAGGTCCGTTAAGACATAAGCAATGGATCTAGTTTATCTCGCGAAAAAAATGGGCGCATTTTCAAGTTTAAATGAGCCCAATTCAGGTAAACATAAATTTTGCTAATATTTATGTGTTATAGTCCATGAAATTTTTGTTACCTGTAATATTTGAAATGAGATAATCAAAATTTTTCATGGATGTACATTTATACCTTAACAATGAATCTAGTTCATCCGACAAAAAAAACAAGCACATTTTCAAGTTCAAACGGGCTCCAAAGCTGGTAAATGTAGTTTTTGCCTATTTTTGTGAGCTATAGTCCATGAAATTTTTGTGTCAAAGAATTTCCAAACAAAATGGCTAAAATATTTAATGAAGGTCCATAAAGACCTTAGAAATAGACCTAGTTCGTACCGCATGGAAAACAAACACATTTTCAAGTTCAAACGAGGCCAAAGCAAGTAAATACAGATTTTACCAATTTTTGTGTGCTATAGGCTATGAAATTTTTCTCATCCAGATTTTCTTAACTAAATGGCCAAATTTTTTCATAGAGGTGCATTAAGAGTTTAGCAATGGATCTAGTTCGTCCAGCAAGGAAAACAAGCGCGTTTTCAAGTTCAAATGAGCTTGATAGTAGTTATGCAAAAATTTTATCGATTTTCGTGTGTTATAGTTCATGAAATGTTTGTGACCTAGAATTTCCAAAACGAAATGGCCAAAATTTTCATGGAGGTTCGTTAAGACCTTAGCGATGGATCTAGTTTGCCCCACGGAAAAAATAGGTGCATTTTCAAGGTAAAACGAGCTCAAAGAGGGAAAACACAAATTTATCCAATTTTCTTGTGCTATAGTCCATGAAATTTTTTGTGACCCAGAATGAAATGGCCGAATTTTTTTATGGAGTTCCGTAAAAACCTTCGAAATAGATCTAGTTCATTACGCGGGGAAAACGAGCACATTTTAAAGTTCAAACGAGCCCCGAAGAAGGTAAACACAAATTTTAACAATTTTCGTGTGCTATAGTCCATGAAATTTTTATGACTAGGATTTTATAAAATAAAAAGGCTAAAATTTTCTATGGAGGTCCGTTATGACATAAGCAATGGATCTAGTTTATCTCGCGAAAAAAATAGACGCATTTTCAAGTTTAAATGAGCCCAATTCATGTAAACATAGATTTTGCTAATATTTATGTGTTATAGTCCATGAAATTTTTGTTACTTGTAATATCCGAAACGAGATAACCAAAATTTTTCATGGATGTACATTTAGACCTTAACAATGAATCTAGAAACAAGCGCATTTTCAAGTTCAAACGGGCCCCAAAGCTTGTAAATGTAGTTTTTGCCTATCTTTGTGAGCTATAGTCCATGAAATTTTTGTGACACAGAATTTCCAAACAAAATGGCTGAAATATTTCATGAAGGTCCATAAAGACCTTAACAATAGACCTAGTTCGTCCCGCATGAAAAACAAACACATTTTCAAGTCCAAACGAGGTCAAAGCAAGTAAACACAGATTTTACTGATTTTTGTGTGCTATAGGCTATGAAATTTTTCTCATCAAGATTTTCTTAACAAAATGGCCAAAATTTTTCATAGAGGCCCATTAAGACTTTAGCAATGGATCTAGTTCGTCCAGCAAGGAAAACAAGCGCGTTTTCAAGTTCAAATGAGCTTGATAGTAGGTAAGCAAAATTTTTATCGATTTTCGTGTGTTATAGTCCATGAAATTTTTGTGACCTAGAATTTCCAAAATGAAATTGCCAAAATTTTCATGGAGGTTTGTTAAGACGTTAGCGATGGATCTAGTTTGCCCCGCGGAAAAAATAGGTGCATTTTCAAGGTAAAACGAGCCCAAATAGGGAAATCACAAATTTATCCAATTTTCTTGTGCTATAGTCCATGGAATTTTTTTGACCCAGAATTCCCAGAATGAAATGGCCGAATTTTTTTCATGGAGTTCCGTAAAAACCTTCGAAATAGATCTAGTTCATTCCGCGGGGAAAACGTGCACATTTTAAAGTTCAAACGAGCCCCGAAGAAGGTAAACACAAATTTTAATAATTTTCGTGTGCTATAGTCCATGAAATTTTTGTGACTAAAATTTTTTAAAATAAAAAGGCCAAAACTTTCTATAGAGGTCCGTTATGACATAAGCAATGGATCTAGTTTATCTCGCGAAAAAAATAGGCGCATTTTTAAGTTTAAATGAGCCCAATTCAGGTAAACATAGATTTTGCTAATATTTATGTGTTATAGTCCATGAAATTTTTGTTACCTGTAATATCCGAAACTAGATAACCAAAATTTTTCATGGATGTACATTTAGACCTTAACAATGAATCTAGTTCATCCGACAAGAAAAACAAGCGCATTTTCAAGTTCAAACGGGCCCCAAAGCTGGTAAATGTAGTTTTTGCCTATCTTTGTGAGCTATAGTCCATGAAATTTCTGTGTCACAGAATTTCCAAACAAAATGGCTGAAATATTTCATGAAGGTCCATAAAGACCTTAAAAATAGACCTAGTTCGTCCCACATGGAAAACAAACACATTTTCACGTTCAAACGAGGCCAAAGCAAGTAAACACAGATTTTACTGATTTTTGTGTGCTATAAGCTATGCAATTTTTCTCATCCATATTTTCTTAACAAAATGGCCAAAAATTTTCATAGAGGTCCATTAAGACTTTAGCAATGGATCTAGTTCGTCCATCAAGGAAAATACGCGCGTTTTCAAGTTCAAATGAGCTTGATAGTAGGTACGCAAAAATTTTGTCGATTTTCGTATGTTATAGTCCATGAAATTTTTGTTACCTAGAATTTCTTAAACGAAATGGCCAAAATTTTCATGGAGGTTTGTTAAGACCTTAGCAATGGATCTAGTTTGCCCCGCGAAAAAAATAGGTGCATTTTCAAGGTAAAACGAGCCAAAGAGGGAAAACACAAATTTATCCAATTTTCTTGTGCTATAGTCCATGGAATTTTTTTGACCTAGAATTCCCAGAATGAAATGGCCGGATTTTTTTCATGGAGTTCCGTAAAAACCTTCGAAATAGATCTAGTTCATTCCGCGGGGAAAACGAGCACATTTTAAAGTTCAAACGAGCCTCGAAGAAGGTAACACAAATTTTAACAATTTTCGTGTGCTATAGTCCATGAAGTTTTTGTGACTAGGATTTTTTAAAATAAAAAGGCCGAAATTTTCTATGGAGGTCCTTTAAGGCATAAGCAATGGATCTAGTTTATCTCGCGAAAAAAATGGGCGCATTTTAAAGTTTAAATGAGCCCAATTCAGGTAAACATATATTTTGCTAATATTTATGTGTTATAGTCAATGAAATTTTTGTTACCTCTAATATTCGAAATGAGATAATCAAAATTTTTCATGGATGTACATTTAAACCTTAACAATGAATCTAGTTCATCCGACACGAAAAACAAACGCATTTTCAAGTTCAAACGGGCTCCAAAGCTGGTAAATGTAGTTTTTACCTATTTTTGTGAGTTATAGTTCATGAAATTTTTGTGTCACAGAATTTCCAAAAAAAATGGCTGAAATATTTCATGAAGGTCCATAAATACCTTAGAAATAGACCTAGTTCGTCCCGCATGGAAAACAAACACATTTTCAAATTCAAACGAGGCCAAAGCAAGTAAACACAGATTTTACTGATTTTTGTGTGCTATAGGCTATGAAATTTTTCTCATCCAGATTTTCTTAATAAAATGGCCAAAATTTTTCATAGAGGTCCATTACGACTTTAGCAATGGATCTAGTTCGTCCAGAAAGGAAAACAAGCGCGTTTTCAAGTTCAAATGAGCTTAATAGTAGGTAAGCAAAAATTTTATCGATTTTCGTGTGTTATAGTCCATGAAATTTTTGTGACCTAGAATTTTCAAAACGAAATGGCCAAAATTTTCATGGAAGTTTGTTAAGACCTTAGCGATGGATCTAGTTTGCCCCGCGGAAAAAATAGGTGCATTTTCAAGATAAAACGAGTCCAAAGAGGGAAAACACAAATTTATCCAATTTTCTTGTGCTATAGTCCAAGAAATTTTTGTGACCCAGAATTCTCAGAATGAAATGACCGAATTTTTTTCATGGAGTTCCGTAAAAACCTTCGAAATAGATCTAGTTCATTCCGCGAGGAAAACGAGCACATTTTAAAGTTCAAACGAGCCCCAAAGAAGGTAAACACAAATTTTAAAAATTTTCGTGTGCTATAGTCCATGAAATTTTTGTGACTAGGATTTTTTAAAATAAAAAGCCCAAAATTTTCTATGGAGGTCCGTTATGACATAAGCAATGGATCTAGTTTATCTCGCAAAAAAAATTGGCGCATTTTCAAGTTTAAATGAGCCCAATTCAGGTAAACATAGATTTTGCTAATATTTATGTGTTATAGTCCATGAAATTTTTTGTTACCTGTAATATCCGAAACGAGATAACAAAAATTTTTCATGAATGTATATTTATACCTTTGCAATGAATCTAGTTCATCCGACAAGAAAAACAAGCGCATTTTCAAGTTCAAACGGGCCCCAAAGCTGGTAAATGTAGTTTTTGCCTATCTTTGTGAGCTATAGTCCATGAAATTTTTGTGTCACAGAATTTCCAAATAAAATGGCTGAAATATTTCATGAAGGTTCATAAAGACCTTAGCAATAGACCTAATTCGTCCCGCATGGAAAACAAATACATTTTCAAGTTCAAACGAGACCAAAGCAAGTAAACACAGATTTTACCGATTTTTGTGTGCTATAGGCTATGAAATTTTTCTCATCCAGATTTTCTTAACAAAATGGCCAAAAATTTTCATAGAGGTCCATTTAGCCTTTAGCAATGGATCTAGTTCGTCCAGCAAGGAAAACAAGCGCGTTTTCAAGTTCAAATGAGCTTGATAGTAGGTAAGCAAAAATTTTATCGATTTTCGTGTGTTATAGTCTATGAAATTTTTGTGACCTAGAATTTCCGAAACGAAATGGCCGAAATTTTCATGGAGGTTTGTTAAGACCTTAGCGATGGATCTAGTTTGCCCCGTGGAAAAAATAGGTGCATTTTCAAGGTAAAACGAGCCCAAAGAGGGAAATCACAAATTTATCCAATTTTCTTGTGCTATAGTCCATGGAATTTTTTCGATCCAGAATTCCCAGAGTGAAATGGCAGAATTTTTTTCATGGAGTTCCGTAAAAACCTTCGAAATAGATCTAGTTCATTACGCGGGGAAAACGAGCACATTTTAAAGTTCAAACGAGCTCTGAAGAAGGTAAACACAAATTTTAACAATTTTCGTGTGCTATAGTCAATGAAATTTTTGTGACTATGATTTTTTAAAATAAAAAGGCCAAAATTTTCTATGGAGGTCCGTTTAGACATAAGCAATGGATCTAGTTTATCTCGCGGAAAAAATGGGCGCATTTTCAAGTTTAAATGAGTCCAATTGAGGTAAACCTAGATTTTGCTAATATTTATGTGTTATAGTCTATGAAATTTTTGTTACCTGTAATATCCGAAACGAGATAATCAAAATTTTTCATGGATGTACATTTACACCTTAACAATGAACTAGTTCATCCGACAAGAAAAACAAGCGCATTTTCAAGTTCAAACGAGCCCCAAGCTGGTAAATGTAGTTTTTGCCTATTTTTGTCAGTTATAGTTCATGAAATTTTTGTGTCACAGAATTACCAAACAAAATGGCTGGAGTATTTCATGAAGGTCCATAAAGACCTTATAAATAGACCTAGTTCGTCCCGCATGGAAAACAAACACATTTTCAAGTTCAAATGAAGCCAAAGCAAGTAAACACAGATTTTACCGATTTTTGTGTGCTATAGTCTATGAAATTTTTCTCATCCAGATTTTTTTAACAAAATGGCCAAAAAATTTCATAGATGTCCATTAAGACCTTAGCAATGGATCTAGTTTTTCCCGCAAGAAAAATGGAAGCATTTTCAAGTTCAAATGAGCCTCGATGCAGGTAAACATAAATTTTGCCAATTTTGTGTACTGTAGTCCATGGAATGTTTGTGATTCGGAATTCTATAAATGAAATGGCCGAAGTTTTTCATGAAAGTATGTCAAAACCTTAGCAATGAATCTAGTTCGTTCCGCGAGAAAAAAGAACACTTTTGTAAGTTCAAACGAGTCTCAAAGCAAGTTAATGCAGATTTTGTAGATTGTTGTGTGTATAATCAATGGAATTTGTGACCCGGAATTCTCAAAATAAAATTAGCAGATATTTTTAATGGAGTTCCTTTAAGACCTTAGCAATGGACACTTTTGTAAGTTCAAACGAATCTCAAAGCAGGTAAATGCAGATTTTGTCAATTTTTGTGTGCTATGTTCCATGAAATTTTTGTGACCCAGAATTTTCGAAACGAAATGGCCAAAATTTTTCAGACATCTGTTAAGACCATAACAATGGATCTAGTTCGTTCGGAGGGAAATGCAGATGCATTTTCAAGTTCAAACGAGCCCCAAAGTAGGTAAATGCAGATTTTGCTGATTTGGTGTGCTACAATCCATGGATTTTGACCCGAAATTTCCAAAACGAAATGACTGAAATTCTTCATGAACGTCCATTAAGACCTTAGGAATTGACTAAGTTCGTCCCCCGGAGAAAATGAATACATTTTCAAGTTAAAACAAGCTCTAAAGCAGGTAAAACACAGATTTTGTCAATTTTCATCTATGAAATTTTTGTGACGCTGAATTCCCGAAAGTAAATGGTCAAAAATTTTCATAGATGCCTGTTCAGACCTTAACAATGGATCTAATTCGTCTCGCGAGGAAAACAAACACATTTACAAGTTCAAACGAACCAAAAACACATAATACAGATTTTATCGAATATCGTGTGTTATAGTCCATGAATTTTTATTTCCTGGAACGAAATAACCAAAATTTTTCATGAAGGTCCGTTAAGACCATAGGAATGGATCTCGTTCCTTTCGCGAGGAAATCGGGCGCGTTTGCAAGTTCAAACGAACCCCAAAAGGTAAATGCAAATTTTATCTACTTTCAATTTTCGTGTGCTAATTATTAGCTTACGTCTTGACGGACGTTGACAAAAAATGATTTGTCCATGCTTCGGAATTCATTCGACCTTGAAAATGAATTGTTTTAACCGTTAGAGCTAACTTGCTCCATAGCTAACGTCTTAACGGACGTCCACGATAAATTTGAGCTTAACATCAAAATTCTAAATCACCAAAAATTCAAACTATAGTACAAAACATGTTAGATTACCATCCCATAAGATATCTTTGTTGATTCCATCTCTGCGTACCAAAGACTAAACTTAAAGATACCGTAGATGCGGATTAAAGGGATATATGTAGTGGCTTTTAATTTAGGTTCTTTTTTTTAAAATGGGTTACGACTTTGCACAAGTACATACAAAAACGAGACTATGTTGCATCAAGAAGCACATACAGCAATGATCTTTTTCCATCTCATTGTAAAGAAAACATTTACATGAAAGGTATGAGTTTTTTGAACTCAGGCAGTACTAATAATGGAAGGGAAAGACCAAAAGATGTTGATCTGCAGAGACCACCCAAGTTTTATTACCATGCCAAATGTACTAGGTCCAGCTTTTGCTTTTGAAAGAAAATGGTCGATATGAACTTCTCCAACCAACGGAAGTTCCCCACGAGGTTATCTGTCAATCTTCCTACATTTCGAGAGAAACCTTCCTAGGCAGAGTATATTGAGATTCTAGAATCTCATGTAAATTTCTAGGGTATATGAGTAACTACAATATCTACTATTGTCCCAACATCAGGAATGCTGGTAATAAGCAGTTGCTCCATTGATGCCTGATCTGCTTAAAGGATTGATTGTCAACAGAGCAGCAGTTATTTACGGATGGATGGTAGGTGACCAAGAAACACTTTTGTATTATCTGGGTGTGTTGTTGCAAAAAAAGGTGACCAAGAAACACTTCGGGGTTATCTGGGTATGTTGTTGCAAAAAAAGGTGACCAAGAAACACTATTTGTCACTTGGATTCTTGAATTTTTCCTCAAGTATGTCGCGAATTATCCGCCTCATACGAGATGCTTCTTCAGGTTTAAACCACTTTCTTCCGAACTGAAAATGGATCAATACATCACTAACAAAGAAATTGATGCATTATCAGATCCGAAAAGATAGAAGATTCTATATAGGGAAAGGAATTAATACCATTGTCAGATCCTTCTTTTTAAGTCTTTCATGAACTTCAGCAATGAATCGTTCCATAAAGAATAGCACAAAGAGTCCACAATCATAATCATTTCCTTGTTGTGGGACCTGTAATAGAAGTGCAGCAGAAGGAGGTCACCATGAAGGAATGATAATTAAGCATTTACAAGTTTGCTTTATTTCTACTGCAGAAAGTTCTTAGGAAGAATTTGATGAACTGAACCAATATTTCCTACTCTCCTCCCTTTGACCTTGTATGTGTTCAGAAGATATCAGAGAGTCTGTATCTGAAGATGGATTCAGGATCCCCTTTGAGACAACCAAAAAGAGAAGGGGGGAAAGGGGGAATGCAGACAAACAGAGATCTAAAAAATAACCATGATGTCTCATGTTCAAATCCTAGAGGCATAACTATAGGTGATTTCTTTCCTATCTATCCGAGCCTTGGTAGAGAGTTACCCGGCTATGAGAGGGTAGCATGTATCCTGGGAATTAATCAAGTCCGCACAAGCTGGCCCGTACGCCATGGTTATAGAAAAAAAGAAAACAAATATTTATCTGAGCTAATCGAGCAGAAACTTTAGCTAGTCACTAAGACAACCTAAACACGTAAAACTACAGTTCACTCCGATGAAATACAACCCACTTACAATTTGTAGAAACCACTCTTTTCCAAACATTACTGCTTTAAAATGGGGTATGCATTAGGTGTTGTTGAATAAGTTTAATCTACCAACTAGAACGATAACATAGTGCTTTTAAGTGCAGTGTCGGAAAATATGATAAGTTCGAGTCGAATATACTCATTGCTGAAGCTCTGGAAAATACATAACAAACGAATCATTTTATGAAACATAGAGATTTCTTAGAGATGATATCCAGCTCTGCAGCTGAACACCCATAATGCAATGAATCAGAAAACAGAATTCAACCAAAGAACAAACTCACATCCCACATGATGCCGAACCAATTTCATTACCTTGTAAGTTATTGACTACATATATACAAGCAAGAAACATCTCACAAGAATGCTTAAACACTGAAAGAGGCGAGGAATTACTCTAAAACTCTTATCAGTTATCATCAATTCTTTGTGGAAGATTTTCCCATATTTTCTGAAAGCAAAATTTAATTAGGGAATATTCACATCCCACATTGATGCCAATTCAATCCATTACCTTACAAGTTAAAGACTACACATATAAGCATAAAAAATTTCACAAGAATGCTTAAAACTAAGAGACAAGAAATTTAACTGAGGAATACCGGAATAATGTAATCGTCGATTCTTTGTGGAAGATTTTCCCATATTTTGTCATCAAAAGGATAATCTGCCACTACTCCTTGTCTCAAGAATTTCCATTCTTCTATCAAAAATCTGGTTCCAAATTAAAACTTTGAATGAAAATGAAACTCACACGTGAAGAAGCTTTCCATTTCAGAAATGATATTCCATGGGTCATATTAGACTTATACACATGATCATTTTATACAAGAAGTTGAGGATATTTTTTCATAAAGGGTGGATATCTTTCCACAGAATATTTTCTTGGAAAAAAAGTGAGTTGCTTACTTATTTTCTAGTGTTTGGTGGAGTATTAATATGTAAGCTAGCAAAACATCATGAGGGTGGGACGGGGTGGGGAATGGGGGTGCGGGGGTGGAATGCTCAAGGAGATGGAGGGTTGGGGACGTTAGGCGGGTGGGAAGGAGACAATGAATTTAGAAGTTACTTATGTTACATATTTTCCCTACTTCCATTAGGAAAGTCATTTTTCCCCATTTTTAAGAGGCTTATTTTCCTAGAGAAAATATTTTCTAAAATATTTCGACCATCAAACATAAGAAATCGGAAACATTTTCCTCCATACCAAACATACCTATAAATAATAATTTGTAATGTTGGAAAACCTCCCCATATATATGTGGTGTACAAAACGTGGAGAACTAAGGGCACACACCAACTGCCAGACGTTATTGAAACTAAAACAATGGCTTTTCATTACAGATGGGTTAGTTTGATCTTGAAACCACTAGTATCATTTTATCTTGGTTTTCTTTAAAATTTGCCCATACACACACCCCAATAATTGTGGTTCCTAACAATACAATAGTAAATAATTAAGTAATAACTCATGTAGCACGACATCCATGACCATTTAACAGCCAATGAGAGGTAATCTTACTTTTTCATAGTACCAAAAAGAGAGCTGCTGCTATGGAGCCTCAATGAATCCAAGTGAAGAATGATTGGGCCCAATTGGTCTTCTTTATCTGGTATGCAAATTATCACCAAGCTCCAGTGATGACTGCAGAGGAGAAGAACCAACATAAGGGCATGAACAGAAAGCTCAAGGAAACATAAGTGTAAAAGAAAAAATACCTATTGTAGACGAGTCCAAATGGTCGAGAGGGGGAAGGAGAGGAGGAGGGGGGGGAGGGGGGGTGGACAAACCACAGACTGTTAAATAAATACTCTGATCTGCTTAGTTACTTAGGGAAATGCAAAAACACACCAGTAAGAGTGCAATCCAGTTATGGTTTAGAGATGTAGAGTGTACCCAGACCTTACCCCTACCCTCAAGCAGGTAGAGAGGTTGTTTCCAACTTAGAGAAACACAAACAGTAAAAAATAAATACGTCCCAACATATGACCCATATCGACAAACATCGTCTGACCAAAATAATTTAGTTTTATAAATTGATAAACTGCAAACAAGGCCAAAATAAAAGCTCTACGGACCAATACTGAATCTAATGAATCAAGGAAGTAGCAAAATCAACCTAGAAAACTTACCTTTCATGTATGGGGAGAAATATATACGCTTTCTCAAATATATTCACACCCTTCCACCACCGTCTTAATTTGACAAATAAAGCTTCCTTCTCATTCTGCTGTTGAAAATTAAGAAATCAAAAACTATTCAAATTTACCTAATATTAGATAGATGTAAGATAGAAATATAGAAGTTAAGATGGATGTGCTAAATAAAAATGGTTACATCCAACAAAGAGTGCAAATAATGAAAAATAAGAGGTCCCTTAAGCTGATATAGTCAAATCCTATGTAAACCTGTAGATGCACCAATTTGATGATTGAACATGATAAAGGGAACAGTGTCATCAGTCATGAGACTTCAGCGCACTTGATTGTGGAATGCCCCTTCACCAAACATATCTGGAATAAGGTCCTAGTTGAATACAAAGAGGAATTTTCCACTGTGACAATTGGGGAACAATATCATAATTGGGGCATTGGCTATGCTAAGGGGAGAACTCAGAAGGCAGTGGCGTTCAAGCTGTTTGTTTCTGAAGAGGTATATGCTATTTGAATGGAGAGAAACTTGAGAAATTTTGAGAAAAGATTCAGTGATGGAGGTAGCCTATGTGTCAAATGTCAGAGCCCCTCTTGGGATAAATCAGCTGCTTACTAGCTACACTTTTTGATGTATTTACATAGCACTGTACAGGTTTATTCCCTGTTGTTTTTGCTGTGAGATAGCAAACTGTGTTCAGTTTCCTATAATTTCGTAAAGAATGTTCTTGGTGATTAATACATGGACAGTTTCCAAAAAATAGAAATACACGTGCAATGGCATTCTAGAGTGCTTCCAAGCATATGTTTATTGTATGCAATAAAATATCTATAATTACAAATACTATATAACAAACTCACCGAAAGTCTTTTGTCTTGCAAGTTCAAGAAATACTCCACTACTTCGAATTCAATTTTTGCATCAATATAATATTTATTTTTTCATTAGATGGGTGCTGTGTCTACATTGACATCAATTGATATTTACATGTAATTATTGATTATATACACTTTCTTATTAATAAATGCGAATTCATGTGCAACGCACATACACTAAAACTAGTTTTACAAATAAAGCAAATGAAAATACAACTCCATATCTGTCCCACAATTAAAAACCATTATTGAGACCAAGTTCTTTCAGTTTCTTCTATTTCTATAGGTTCTACCAAGATTCACAAACCAGCTAGTTAAGTTCACAGTAAATAATTTGCAGATAAGAATGAATACCTTGCTGAAAACAGCCTCTTTGAGCTTGCTGTAAAAATATGTATTAAAGAAGTGATAATCACACCTTTCTCCATCTGCGGGAGATTTTTTCTGCTGGAGATGCCTATGCAAGAGGAGAAGGCAATTAGGTTTTACCAGATTGAAAATGTGATTGTCAAGCTATCTCTATCCTCTGCTAGGATGACTTATAAAAAGCACCAATGTCTAACTTAGGTTACTAAAACAGAGCCATATCCTTACACAAACTCTAACAGTATATCACATAGGCAAAAAGGTTCAACTTTCACAACCCAAAGATATCAAGCTACCATGATCAACTTTTTGACAAGTACCAAGCTGACATGGTCATTGAAACGTCAATAATGCGGATATTATCTGAGTGAATATTTCACGACTCCAACCAACTGAAGAAACATAGGTAGTCAATGTGAAGCCACAAACATCACTAGTAGGAAGAATTCATAAAAAATTTTAAATTCATGTGCAATTAATAGTGTTTAATCACTAGAATGAAAACATTGTCATTCTCTGTCCACAGAAAATTGGCATTGATCAAATTTTCAAAATGTTGCATACGTGAATAGGACCGGGGATTAAAAAGTTCCAAGAGAACATAATTTAAAATTTAGCCACTTGCGTGATATTAAAATGATCTTATAGACTGAAAACTGAAACAATGATAATAATAGATCTGATCAAGTTCCATGTATTTAAAAAAGTTATAAACAGTTTAATGCCATAAATAAAGTTTAATTCAATAAAGTCAGACAGAGGACCCAATCTAAAAGCAGCAGCTACAAGGTAAGCTTGTCATCTATTATTGTTTAGTAGGTACTCTTAGGGGTTGTTTCATGCAAGGACTAGTTATGCATGGATTATAATGCAGCAGTAAAAAAAAATACAGGAATTGTTGAGCAGTAATAATGAAAATATGGTTATATAATATTACAAATCATTCCACATGGATTGCCTTCTGACTAAGGGTTGTATTGCTAATATTTGTACTCTTCTTTCACGTCTTACCACATATGAATAAGTAAATATATTGCCACATAAGTTGTGCCAGTATTAGCACTGCATAGATGAACAAACCATGGATTACATTGGTTATGGAGAGTTTCCATACAGGAAACAAAACATTGAATTAGTTATGCAGGGATAAAATAAATGCAGAATTGCAGACTTTATGACAGGGCTATTTTTTCTTAGGGGGTCAACCAAACAACTCCTTAGTTTGTAGAACAATTCACAGGCATGAGTGGCAAACGCATCTGATCCAAATATCTAGGGAGGACCAGGAAATGCAGAAGTATGTGATATAACACAAGTTATATCAGAAGTAAAGTTTGTTATGTGTAAGACTCTTATGTTTTGTTTCCTGTATGGAAACTCTGCATAACCTTAGCTGGTCCTTTACACCAGCTAAGGTTCGTGTTTTATATATGTGGAGATATAGCCCGAGACTGAAGAAGCACGAAGCACTTGAATAAACACCTTAAAAATAGTTTTTTTTGGTATTTTGTGACTGACAGCTAGATGTGCTTACTTCAACGCAAGAAATATAATTTCTAATCAATTCCGTAACTACTGGATCAGAATATCTTTCACTTACCGAATGTAGAAATTCATTATAGTAGAGGACAGATATGCTTCAGGAGCAAGAGATTCCATATCTGAGTAATAGATTTCGACTGCTTCAGGATCATCCCTAATTAATGTAAAAGATGGAACATAAAGCACAATCAATAACAAAGAAAGACGGTGCCTGGTTCCTATATGTAACATGTTGACAAAAACGTTCTCATTCAGGACAAACCTTGAAGGAAAGTATATCTTGGTTGCCTTTGTGCTGAAAGAGGTACAAAGGAGTCAATAATTGCCACCAGAACCAAAGTTAGGTGCCTATGTTTCAGATGAAAAGATAAATACATCATTTCAGTACCTCTCGACCACATGATGTGCTTGCTGTCTTGGTTCAACAACATCAGGTTCCTCCTCATCCAGTAGAACAACAGCCTCATCCTAAGGAAATAGAGAATCTCATAATCAGACCTAGTATTAGGATAAAATACAAGAGTGGTACACTTTTAACCTCTATATGTGTGATCCATAACTAGGATAGAAATTACACATAATAAAGGGGGAAGCAACAACAATTCATAAAGCCCAGCAGGAATCCTAGAATATCTACAATGAGTACTAAAAATAGAACCAAGTAGGAGATATTTGGACGAAGTTCTAATAAGCTAATCAATCCACATGTAACCAATGCTACTATCTATCCCCACAGACAAAAAGAGAAAATAAAAGAGGCAGTGGTGATGGTTGTTTCTTCTGACATAGAAAAAGTAGCCATTGGCATCAGTACACACTTGACCCATTGGTCAAACCTAGCAATTATGTTAAACCCTAGTCCAAACAAAGGAACAACAAACCCCTCAAATTTTCTATTCAATGAAAAATCCATGTAAGAAAGCGAAAGAAGGAGAGAGATATGAGAGAAACCTTACATTTGCATGCCTCAAAGTACAGACAGAATGGGCTTGAGAAGGTTTCCACCTGACAAAATAGAGAAATCCATAACCAAACATATATTTCTTTCATTCCTTAATTTCATTACAAATGTCCAGCAACAGGATGCAAGTTAAACTAAAGGCAGGCAACTGATGCAAATGAATGGACAGTACAACTCAAATTCATGGCTCATTTGCATGTAGATGGATTTACATTAGGTTGAACATATAACGATGCAATCTTCCTACTTTTTACCCAAACAAAGTCACAAAGGCAAGTATTGGGTAAATAAGTGCTATTTTAGATCAAAAAACAAAAGGATTTTTAGTGTTTTTTTGCAGGAAAAGTTGAGTTTCTCCATCAAAGGAGAAGAAGAAGAAGAAAAAACAACTGGATCGCGAAAATGTCATCAACAAAACTACACATTATTCCATAGCAGATGGTTAAAAATTCAATAAGGACCATAATAATGTGGTGAAGATCCTCCTTCTGATCAGATTTTAGTTCAATTTTGGGGAAGGGATTATACACATCTTCACCAATCAAACGCTCCAGATGTTTTCAATTGGAAACTGAAAACGCTCCAGATTCTCATTACCTTATCCTCTATTTTTTTAGTCACAGCTACAGATATGGAATCTGAAAGGGAAACTCAGCTTTATGTTCATTCTGATGTGACTGGCCAACTTTGGCAAATCTTTCTAAACAAGGTCAGGCTCTTAGATGGGTGTACCCTAAAACCAAAACCCAATTGTTTGTTAACAATGTTGCTCTCTAAGGAAAAGAAATAGAAAACCAAAGTTATGGTGGAATACCATACTTGCATATATTTGGTGGACTGTATAGAAGGAAAGAGATGCCATATGTTTTTTTGGGATAACGTACAACGAAATGCCATATGTTTGCTATCCAGCAAATCAAGTCCAAGTGTAAGCTTTTATGTCTTTTTTTGGTGTAAATGAGGAAGAATCAATATTTAGCGTCTTAGAATCCCTAAAAGATTAGAATGGAATTTTATTTGGGTTTTCGTTCACTTGTATATATATATTTCAGCACTTTCTTAGAGCCGCTGTTTTTATAATATTTCCTACTTGTCAGCAAGAAAAGGAAACAATTTTATGTACCTAAGCGATAAAGCGTTCCCAATGCCACGAACTGTTACCCCATTTACAATCACATTTTTTTAAAAATTATTTGCTTATAACTGTGCCGTTCAAGCCAACTTTTGCGCACCTCGACTAATTCCACGTGATATGTCACCTTATACCAATAGCAGGTAATTTTATCCACCAAGACTGGGACAAATGGGAAGAATTACCTAGTGTTTTTTGACTTTGCCAGGAATCGCACTTGAAGACCTCATGGATCTCAACTACTTCATTGACCACTAGGCCACACCCTTGGGTGCCATTCACAATCACATTACTACAACACTCCCTATAATATATAATCCACCTTTGTCTTGGACATGAAAACAAACAGAACAAACCAAACTCTCAAAATTTTGGCCCTTTGACGTTTCAATTCTAATTCCCGAGTAATATCTTTGAAGTAGGAGCACGTTCCAAAAGTCAATCTTGGAACTAGAAGGAGCATTGTGCAGAAAGATTGACTGATTGAAGAATATAAGCAGAAAAATGGTTGGGAGGATCAAAGAGACAATGTTAATTGAATGATCTTTTGTTGCTTCCCTAGTTCCTTGACCATAAATTTTAAAGAGACTAATACACTTCATTATAAAAGAAGCCTTGGTTGTTCAGTGTGTATCTAAAAAATTTCATCTTAGAAATATCCTTTTTTTATGGTAAAATGCACACCAATTATAGTTAACACTTTTAGATGCAATAATAATCAAGAAAATAACAGCAATGGCTACATACTCCAGCAGTATCAAGAAAACAACAACAATAAGTAACATAGAATAAAACATTCTGTGAAGTTAAGTAAAATAACAATGGAGACAAGAATTTCACATACTCTTTCCTGACACGGCTAGAGAAACTTTCTTCAGAATAACGAGGAGAAGAAGTAGAAATATCTCTCGTCTTTCCATTAGCATAAAATTCTCGATCATCTATATATAGAGGGGACTTAAAAGGTGCTTCTCGTGCAGACAATTCTGTCTTACATCTTCTTCTTGGAGAAAACTTTTTGGTTAATATCCTTTTGCGGCCACACGTATTCAGAGCATGTAATTCATTTTGGAAACCATTGGGTGCCTTAGAGTTAGCCTGCTAATCAACAAGTAAAAGCAACATTAGATATATATATATATATATATATATATGGGTTTTTCGTTTGGATTGCAGTAAGTACAAAACAACATTAACTATTTTCATCAGAATCTTATTTTTTAAGTAAAAATATACTTTTTCTTCTAGCTTTTTCGAAAAGCACACAGCAAAAGCAGATTGCGAGCGTGGTGCTGATTGTGCAGACCGCTGCCCTAGGTCATTAGCTGCACCTACAAAATTTTCTCCACCATTAGTTTCCTTTCATACAATATTTTGTAAAGAAACTCAAATCTTTTACTCATCTAACTTCCATGTAGCTGCACATATACGTTGTACATAAAACAAGAGTGAACAGTGGGTAAAATCAGCACTAAAGACCTCCAAGGTGAACAGTGAGTACACTTTGAGTGCTAGAAACTCGTTTATATATTTATGTTTTCCCAAGTAATGAACATCCTTTAGTTGGTAGAAGAACTTGTGACAACAGAAAAGCTTAACGCTTTCCTTTTTTTGGGATAAATGAAAAGATTAATATAGTCACCCCCTACCCTCCACACACAAAGAAAAAAAGACTTACCAATAGAACTAGAGTGATGCCTCCCCAATAAGGCACATCCATCTGTTCCCTGTCAAAAATAGTGTAAGAAAATAATGTCCAATTACATAAACCAATGGACAAATGCTTGTTCAAGGAAACACACTTTCCAAATAAGAATTTTGTGCCATTTCTACGGTTATGCATCCATTTATCAAGTATTATCTACAATTGTCATGGTTGACAGCATCATTATGATTATGCATCAAAACCACAAAAATCATTGGGAAAAAAAGTATTTTCAATTCATGTGAATTTTCACAAGTGTCTTGAAAGCCTTTCTCAAATGATGACACTAATTGTGCAATTCTAAAATGCTGCCATATAGTTGTGAGATACTAATATGCAGATTTTGCTTATCAATCCATACCAGAGTAACATAAACCCCACATTTGCTATGAAAATGTGGTTCAACATAGCCCACAACCAGGTTAAATAGCATACTGCAGGAAATATTTTTTAATTAAATGGGTCTTGATCAAACAAACCAAATAAAGAAAACATTTAATAAAATATGGTATGCTAGTAACATTTATGGTGCCTAAATGTCTAAACCGGTAGCGATTATACTTGAGGAACAAAGGAATTATTCAGTGATTTTATTGTCCTAAACTAAAGAAAAAGTAATTTCGGTAGAGAATTTCCTAAACTAGAGTGAACTTTTGAGGAATTAACTCCACTTCAAATTAAGCACCTTTTTAAGAAAATAAACACCTTATGCTCCTAGAAGCTTCGCCAAATAGGCTATTACTTAAGTTAATAGTTATTCATTGCCTTCCTCGAAATTCCACAAGGTGGAGTCAATACATGAATCGAATATATTTACCAAAACATTTTTGCACTAGTTCTCAAGCAAAAGTTGATTTAGAAATTAGTTCATATTTCAATGGTATTTCTTTCCTATATTTCAAATACTTTGTATAATGCACAATAAATTATTGAGGGTTAAATTTAATGATTTCAGTACGAGATCATTACCAGTAACTTTTTTAGAGAATGTTAATAAATTCCAAAAATCCATTTCGCGTTCTGTAGGCACTACAGACTCAGCAGCACCCTTATAGGGTTTCAAAATTCTTCTGAATTCTTCAAACATATACAAAATCCAGAGATGTTCAAGCAACAATACTACTACAATAACAACTAAATTACAATAAATAACTAATTGAACTCGACAGTATGAATACTCTACATCCATTTTGCTCGAAATTTAATTAAGAACCTCACCTTATCGGAGTTTAGCAATTTTCTCCTCTCAAATTCAGCCTCGTACTTTTTTATTGTTGTTTTCAGTTTCTCGCCCCCGTCAACTAATCTAGGGCCTTTGGTGCTCAACAAACTTTTGAACCTGTTAATTTTTTCAGTCAGTTCATCAATCCTTAGGTTTGAAAACTCGTCATTTTGCTCTTCCCCGTCGTCTATGCTAATCATCGGAGTTGCTTTAGTAGCGACCACCAACTCGGCCGGAGGCTTGTCGTCTATTAGCGTACTCCAATCAATAACTAACCGTGCCATTTAGAATTTCATTCAACTACAGCAACATCGAGAGATCAAAAACGAAAATTCCACTCCAAAAGAGAGCAAGACGAAAGGAAAAGCTTCGACTCTGAGAGTAAAAGAGAGCTATAACATCGATGCTGCTGCTAAACCAAGAATACTAGACCGTAACCTACCCCAAAACACTGCATTGGGGAATCGATGATGAACAAAGATGAAGCTAAAGGTGGCAAATGGGCTGTTTTATGTATATTTGGACGGATTAAAATGGGCTGAGTTATTTTTGTAATTTTAAAGTATATATTATAAATAATTATATTTGTATCTATTATATTTGTATATTGTATTAATTATATTTGATATTATAGATCAAATGTTTGTGATATAATGAATACAATATGTATTTTCTTTTTTTAATTTTGTTTGCCTTTTTTCAGAATGATATATAGCTAGCTATAATATTTTTTGATATAATTGTATTCAATTTGATACGAATCAATTGTATATTCATAATACAATGAAGATAATATTTATACAATTTCTCTCACCTCTTACTTCTATCTCCTAGTTTCGCTCATTTCTCTTTTGTCCTGACAACATAGTTGCAATTTGTAAGTAAATAAATTATATCTTTAATTTATAATTATGCTTGAACTATAATTATTGTATCTTTTCAAATCAAATACGATTAACGCACTAAAGAACTCTTCTTAAGCTTTATTAAGTCTCTAATTGCACTAAAGGAAACAACATTGATAGGTATTTTGGACGTCGTTGTTTTCAACACCTTGAAGATTAGGCATAATTTAATGAATTGGATCAACACATTAGTCTGCATATATATTTTAAAAGATAGCTCTATTGTACGATTGAGAGTATGAAAGAAGAATTTTTTTCGCTCATATATAAAATGGTATTTTCATAATCATAAACGAGATTCGACTAAAATAACTTGATAGACTTCAGATGACATTTCAAATGTTTATACAAAATCGTTATTTTTAATCGTGATTTGAAGTACTATTTCTCATTCAAAAATCTTGATAATCAACAAATACATCAAAAATATCATTAGAGCTAGTTTCTCCAATATTAAAACAAGAAAAATAATTCAAAAATAAATAAATCTTGGAACGATTATGAAAATTACTAGTTCAAAAGGAAAAAAATTGATGTTTGATTGAGAAAGGAGAGAAAGAATGTTTTTCGTACGCTGATAGCTAAGTGTCTTCTATAAATCTTATTCGTTTACAACTTTTCAAACTCATTAAGAGATTTTTCAAAATAAAAAATAATTTTATTGATTCACAACTAACAATCAAATGTACTTAATTACTGAACGTGAATAATTAAGATTTATAACTCCATTAAATGCAAACAAATGAGACATTAGAACAAGATATTTTATCGAAAATTATAAAATATATATAACACATATTCATACAATCAATACTTTCTTTCAGTAATTCTAGGGCTCACTCCCAAACCCACAATCTTCGGCTACCAATTTCCACATCCATGGCGGATTCAGCTCCTTCGCCGGAAAATTCCGCCGTCGCAAATTCACAACCACTGACAGAATCTGACAACAAAACCTCGCAATCAGATCCATCTCCGGCACCGTCGTTATCTTCACCTCTGCCACCACCTCCGCCGTTGATCCAGCCTTACTCCGGTACACCTCCGTCGTTTCGTCCGGCGACGCCACCAGCACCACTACCTGGTGTTGGTGTAGCTCCTATGTTCTCGCCTCTTCCTAACCCTAACTTGCAGCAGCAAACATTGAATTTTCCGAATCCTTCGGTTCAGCCTCCCGGAGTGAATTCTGTGCCGCCGTCGATGATTCCAGCACCTACAGCTGGTGCTGGAGCTGTCCAGATGGGTTCGGCGCCGCAAATTATGCCACCTTATGCTATGCCTGGACAGATGGTGAGACCATACGCTCCTATGCCTAACGGTTACCATGCTATGCCTCAACCTGCTCCACAGGGCGCCATGATTCATCCCGGTGGGTTTTTGTTTCTTTCTTATATGTACTGACAACTTGGGTATTTAGCAATTGATAGCTGAAATGATAGATTGTGCAGTGTATTATACACTTGTGTTGTTGTGATATCAAAAGGCGAAGTCTTTGTCGATTAATCTCTTAGGATAGTTACTTCAGATTTGTGGATTGTCAGCTCTAGATGCTGCAGTACTGGGATCTTAATAATAGCTTTGACTAAGTTTATTATTTAGAAATTATTCTGTTGAGACTGAACCACTACAAAATGTTATACATAAGTATGCTTGTTAAGGCTCTAGAAGAATCACTGAACTCTTATTTCTGATTACCATTTGAACCTCGCATTACTTAATAGTATATACGTTATAGATATAATTAGAGTATCAATGGCTAGCGTACTTCTGTCTTGTTGCTTTATTCTGTTGATATTGGGAGGGGAATATTATGGATGAGAGGAGTTTGCCATAGAATTGTATTAAAAATGGATAAGGGGTAACGATGACGGGATGTTTTCTCCTACAGTTTCTTGAATGGTTTCGGTGAGAAAGGTGGGAAGGCTTCATATTGCTGTTCATTAGAGACTACTGAGTACTCCAACTGCTTTTTTGGTATGAGCACGTTTGCTTGTTTTTGTTTTTATTTTCATTTATCATTACAAGGTCATTTGCTTTCGAGCACATCTATTTTCTGTGAAGTACCAAAAGTGGATCTTTCTCACCATGGACATATAATTTTCTATGTTATGTAATGTCTGAATATGCGTGTACTACAGTAGATTTACTTTTAGTAGTAAGGGTACTACCCCTTTGTTGGGATCTTGATTCTTGAAATGCTGGCAGCAGACCTTGTTAACAACTGAATGCAAGTAGCCTATACACCAAGGTATCACAATCTTTTCATTTTACCTGCTTGTGTTGTCCTTCCGGCTATTTTTCTGCTGTACATGATGATGTTAATGTTTGACATGTGGAAAGATTGTCTTAAAATACTTTATCATGCTATCAATTGCATTACTGATGATGAGACGCTGGAAGTCTCATCTTAATGTATTCAAACCTTGCAAATCATTCTTGGAATTTGGACAGTTAGATCAGATTTCTTTGCAAGTGGATGCATAAGGTAAGCCCTATTCACATGTTAGTGATTTATGAAATAGACGTTATTATCTTGATCCTTCAGGTTATCTGTTCAGCTCGTGAGTGTTCTCATGCCTATGGTGCCATCTCATAATGCTTGTAATGTTTGGTAATAACATTTGTTCAGCCTTACAGTTTTCTTTTGTGAATGAGACGTAGGTGTTGAGTGGTAGACTTGTCTCTGCTTTGTAAGCTTGGCCTAATAAATATTCCTAGACTCCTTTGTCCATTTATGCAGGAATTCCGCGTTATGCATCACCGTACACACAGATGGCTCGACCAGTTTTTCCTCCACGCCCACTTGGTGCAGTTGGCATTATTCCTCCCTTGATGCGCCCTCCAATCCCTATGATGCGTCCTCCAATCATTCCTCCTGTTGCCAGGCCAGCTGCCATCCCAAGCATTACTCAAACAGAGAAACCACAAACAACAGTTTATGTTGGCAAGATATCGTCCACTGCAGAAAATGATTTTATGCTTTCTCTTTTGCAGGTGAGTGAATCTAACATTTCAGCAATTTCTCCAATTACTTTTTGAAGGGTGGAACTTAATTCTTTGTGTTGCTCACTTGTTTGTGCTCCAAAGCTCTAAATTTAACTGACCTTTCTGCTGTAATGTTTGCAAAGCTCTGCGGGCCTGTTAGGAGTTGGAAGCGTGCTCAAGATCCGACTAATGGATCACTTAAAGGTTTTGGGTTTTGTGAGTTTGAGTCTGCTGAGGGGGTTCTCCGTGCATTAAGATTGCTCAACAAATTAAACATCGATGGGCAGGAGCTAATGGTATGATCCTGTCTTTTCCTCCTTTCTCTCTCGATCCCCACCCACCCACTCAATTTTTTTTCTTATCTAGAAAATACACACGGCCAACTGTCCAAAATAAATAAATTTTGTTCTATGTCTGCATATTTTAGGACTATTATTGTGCAGCATGAAGATCTCAGTGACAAATTAATTATGATACCTTATTTTTCCATCTGATAATGTGTGACTGTGCAGCTCATCTGTCTACTAAATATTTACAGTATCTTCCCCCAGTGTTTTGAAATATGAACATTTTGTTTTGTCTGCATGCATATTTCGACCAAATCATGTTGTAGGTGCTCTCCTTCAAGTCATGTTACATCCCCAACTTACTAAAGGGTAGTGAATTTCAACTATTAAACTTAGTTAGACTTGGTATCATTGCAGTTAAATGTCAATCAAGCAACTCGCGATTTCCTTGAACGGTATGTTGAAAAGAAAGCAGAGAACTCAAAGAAACCCAAAGAATCTGAAAGTGAAGGCACTGAGAAAGAAGGAGAAAGTGCATTAGGTGGGGAGACAAATGAAAATCCAAAGACGACCGCTGAACCTCCTGAGTCTAGTACAGAAGAATCAAAGCAAGATAGTGGTGATAAAGGGAACAAAGAAAATCTTGATGCTGCTAACTTTGGTCTGGTCACTGACGAAGATAGGCAAGCTGACAAAGAGGCCTTGGAGAAGCTCAAGGATATGATCGAGGAAAGGCTGAAGAATAAACCATTACCACCTCCACCTCCACCTCCACAAGCACCTAAAGATGGTTCTGATAACTCATATACGGAAGACCTCAAAGATGGAGAACCAGGTAGAGATACAGCAAAAAATGGTTAGTTTCTTGGACCAATAGGAAGCCTATCTTTCCTTTATTTGTTTCGGATATTTTTCTTTTGTTGATGCTTTACTGACAGTTTGATTATGATTTTGGAAACACTGCAGAAGAAAAAAATGATGATGTCAACGAAAGTAAAACTTCAAGTGAGCATGACAAGGCCGAGATTAGCTCACCGGACCATCGTAGGCATGATAGGAGAAGCAGGGATAGGGAGAGGGATTTGAAGAGGGAAAAGGAAAGGGAACTCGAAAGGTATGAGAGAGAACGTGAACAAGAACGAGCCAAGAGAGAGAAGGAGAGAGAGTACAAGACCCGCGAAGATGACCGTAGGTACAAGTCCCGTGAAAAAGAGTGGGAAACAAGAGAAAGGGAGAGGGAACATTGGCGAAAAAGAGAGAGAGAAAGGGAGAAAGAAAGGGCTCAGGAACGGAAATGGGATATAGTGGAACAAGAACGTGAATGTGAAGATGGTTATAGGAAAAGAAAACACAGGACTAGTGACGAGGAGAGGAAAAGACGGCAGAGAGAGAAGGAAGATGACTTGGCTGACAGGTTTAAAGAAGAAGAAGAGATTGCTGAGGCTAAGAGAAGAGCAGACGAGGAACATCAGAAAAAAGAACAGGAGGAGGCATTGAAAATCCTTTCTGGTCATCTAGCCAATGGACGTGAAAAAGTTATTTCATATGAGGAAAACAATCTTGATAGCCAAGATAAGAATATCGAGACAGCTCATTTTAATTTAAGCCAGGGTAACTATTTTAGTTTATTCTTCTTAAGATTTATTATTATGGATTCTGCTCTTATCTTTTTATTTGACATTTGATGTTGAAAAATAACAGGTGAAGGAGTTGCACAAAATGGGACTGATGAAGAATCCGTGCGTGCAGTTACTGCAACATCAGACATGAGGCATAATAGCAATGCCCCTACAAAAAGGTTAGAATTTGGCCTCTCAGGGTCAGGAAAAAGAGCTGCTGTCCCTTCTTTCTTCAATGCGGATGAGGATGAGGATACTCAAAAAGAAAAGAAAATGAGGCCATTGGTTCCAATTGACTACTCAGCTGACGAACATATGGTCCAACCTTCCATCTCTGTAGCATCGCCGACTATGGCTGCAGAATTTGCAAAGCGAATTTCAAATGTCAATGCTAAAGAAGAGAGGCCTGATATAGAGAAGGAGAGACACAGAAGAACTCATGACAGATCCAGCCAGAGGGATCGGGACAGGCATGACGAGGAGACTAACCGAACCAGGGATGACGGTAGAAACCTTGATCATGGCAGAGTTCGGGAAACTAGACCTGATAAGGTTAAGACACCTGATAATCAGAAGCTTTTAGATGCAAAGCAATTGATTGACATGATTCCAAAGACCAAAGATGAGTTGTTCTCTTATGAGATAAACTGGGCTACTTATGACAAGGTGAGAAATGATCTGTCAGTTTCATTCTCTTGCTTTAGTACATGAGATGGTTTCATTAATTTATATGTTTTATTTTTAGAGTTATATGCTATCTGGTACTTGCAAATTCTAGCGAACACAGCTATGCATTTTCATATTGATGTGTTCCTGCAATTAACATAAAGCAGAGTGGGATGAGATGTGAGAGATAGCATACCCACTAAGTTTCTAGGATTTGGAGGGCTTTTATTACTATTGTGATTGATTTTTAGCCTAATGTCAGCCAAACATTTGATATTGGTTTTGGCCCCCGATATAGCCGGTCTTTCTTTCCAATCACACATTTCCTTTGAGCGCAGTAATAGTAAGAGCAACATGATGGTTCCTTTTAAATTGTTTTTACAAGAAACACAACTGATGAATGAGTTTCGGGTCTTCTATTGTTGGTTTATTGGAGCTGTGAATGTTTATAGTTTATATCTGCTTTGCTTTTCACAGAATGCATTACATGAAAGGATGAGACCGTGGATCAGTAAGAAGATCACTGATTTCCTTGGTGAGGAGGAGCCGACGCTGGTAGACTACATCGTCTCCAGCACTCAAGAACATGTCAAGGCAACTGAGATGCTGGAGAGGCTCCAAAGTATATTAGATGAAGAAGCTGAAATGTTTGTTCTGAAGATGTGGAGGATGCTTATATTTGAAATCAAGAAAGTTGAGACAGGTCTGGCTTTAAGGCCCAAATCCTAATTTCAGTTGTGTTCTCACCTGTAACTTGAAAGCATATTCATTAACTCTTGCTACTCTATCAAATCATTGTAGAATTGTTTTCTTTCAAGCTTAAAAATGACAAATAGTTTAGGTCAAAAGTTATCTTGTGATTCTCTTAATTCATTCCAGCTTCAAGGTTGCTTTGCTTTCCATGTTTGTGCTGTTTTCTCTTACATATCAGAAATATCCCACCTTTTTTACTGGAGGTAATTTTTGAGAAGCAAAGGCCCCATATTTGTGGGATCACAACAGGGTATGTTGTTGTGAAGGGCTTAATAGTTTTCTTTTTATATTTGGAATTTTTAACTGTTTCCAGCAGTATTAGATGGGAATGAACGTGATCTTAAATCTTCATTTCTCAAATGAGAACCGTTTCACATTTAAATAGAATTGTTATCCTTATAAAATGAACGAAGCCACTAAGTATTTTGGTACGGAGCAAAATACTTATTTTTTTCATGTTCTATTTGTGTCAAAATTTGAAGGCATTTTTTGGAACATAAATTTCTCAGAATGAGGAGAAGACTGATACATTGACGCAAATTTAAGAACGTCTTCCATCGTGTAACCGTACCAACATATGCATCTTTTATTTTTAGTCTAATTTTTTTTACAAAAGCATTTTTTATTTTATATCACAAAATTCAAAATTCTTTTTTATCTTTCGCCTAATTGTCTCTCTATTTCGACTTTTCGAGTGCCCTATAAAACTCGGAAGGCTCTTGCAAAAACACTTCCTTGTTAGTACCAATAAACATGCTTGGTATGACAGAAAAATGCTTTCCACAAAAATGAATTTTCTATTGTTTAATAGCTAAATAAGACTGAGAATCTATAATTCACAAAATATACACCTGGCTCGTAGAAGCAGGATATATAGAATTTAATTACCATTGTACTTCAAGCGTCTCTTTTTTTCAGTAATTGCATGCACTTGCGTTTTCTCTCCATAAGTCTTCGTCTGAAAATTCTCAAATGCATTGGTAACAGCATCTACCTGTAACACGTTTGCCAAAATTACCAAAGCATATATAGTCTCTTCATAAATATATATTTATTTAAATTCTAAGAGAAGTGTGCTCGAGGCAAAAGAGAAGCAGGCAGTTTAAAGGAGAATAAAGGACTATCGGTTTGGTTGCAACTCACTGACCAGTTTAGGATCTCTGGCATAAACTCTAACGATCAAATCCTGGTAACAAGTAGGCAATAACTGACTAACGCAATCTTCCTTTATATGAAATTTCTCAAAACTATCATAATCCTGTAAACAATAGGACATTAGAGAAGCCGGCGGAAAATTGAAACATGTGCACCCAAAAAGTATTTGCCATATAAGGTTGACATTTGACAACATTTATAGCCGAAAGAGAGATTGAACTGATGTTTGAGATAAGAACTTCCAGAGCTAATCAATGTTTGAGAACCACAAGGAAAATTAATTTCTATGCTGTACAGTCTTTTCCATTTTAACTGAAATACATCACTGTTTTCAATAGTTCAGTATAGATGAACAAAATCACTGGAGAATCTAAGACAACTATAATTGACAGTTGCAAAAGAGATAATACAACTAGCATGAAGAGTACCATTTATATTAAAAGGTTAATTTCTAACTATAGGTGGAATTGTCGAAGAGCATTCTCACTAACACTTGTTGGCCAAATTAACCAAAATTTGCATCTTTGTAGCTTCAAGCAAAGAAGACAATTAGTCCTAAAACAAATTTATGTTTGTCTAGTTTTGTGTAAGTTTCTTGAAAGTAAACAAGACGAAGCAAATTATAATACCTGGAAGAAGCTGACCCTGCATGACAATGGACCACATGAACAGAAGAAAAGAAAAGGCTTTAGTCATCACACGAGCATGAGATCATCAGAACAATAACACGAGAAGAAAAGAAAGGTACCTTTCCAATGGATTATTCCTTCCATTAGCCAAATCAATTTTGATATTCGTAACAATAACATCTTCCTCATTCAAATGAGCATCAGAATTCTGAATAAAAAAATTACTCTGTGAGGGAGTGATCATCACTATCAGGTAAACAAAAGAGGATATTAGAGTTATCTGAAGGACCTGGGAACAAATTATGTCTTGAGCCGTTACATTTTTGAAGTACTCCAGATTCTCCTTGGACACAGTAAACTCATTACAGTACTGTCAGAATATTGATGCAAAAATATTTTAGCCATTTTGTCCTTGCTGTAAACAACTTGGTAATTGATGTCATTCAACTTATAAAGAACGAGTTTAATAGAATAGCATAGGAGTTCAGTACATGTTAAAAGATAATATGAACAGTTCCGTAAAATAAGATCCTTAGAACATATATATATATATATAATAGAAACAACTTGAAGCTGTATATGTTTTTCTATGGAATTACAACTCTGGATATCTGGCTATATAATGGATACCTGGTATATGTCCCTCCTTCGAATTCGACGAATCAGATTTCTGGATTCCTCTAGATCTTGGTGGGTAGAAGCTTCAATTGTTTTGACAATTGTATCATCTAACTGTACATTGTTCAGTATTAATTAACTGATGCTTTAAAGTTCATACAGGCATGGTATTTTGGTTTGTATCAATGATATAGATTATCTAACCATCCAGTACTTTGCTGGTTCATCAATGTATGAATCAATTTCAAGATGGTCATTTGCTTTTATCAAAGCATCCACGACCATGAATTCTATTGCCTAAAATTTATAAGATAGAAAAAGAAGACAAACAAGCTCACAGTGAGTTTTAAGTAGTAATAAGTGGAAACATTTTGAAACAAGGAACAAAGGTAGGTGAAATTCTTTGAACCTTCACTTTTGGATGCGTATAGACTGTACGATGCAAATCAGCACGAGTGGAAAATAGCTTGTGGATCGTAAGATCTAAACAAAATCATCAAATGCAAAGTGAGAACTTTTCCTACATCTGGAAGATGTTAATTTCTCATGTAAAATAATAGCTTCAAGAATACTAACATTCCTTTGCCCTGTAACATATTTCATTGTCTATAACACGCATTGTTTCCATTAGCCTGCAAATAACAAAAAATGTAGTATTGGCTTTTCCAATGTTAGTAACAATTCTGGGACAATTTTTTCAGTAATAAAAAGAAAGAAGGATCAAATTTAGTATGAAAATCATGCCTCTGGAACTGAAAATTGCACCTAAGACCACAAGCTCTGGTGTCACGCTCTATGTAATCAAATCTGCAAAAAGATTGGTTCATCAAATGCAGCTGCAAGCACATAATTTAAGTTGCATCTGAAGAAAGTAAGGAAAAGGGAATTTACTTGTCAACATCTATTCCGTTCCGTCCATTAGCAACAATATCATACAAGAACTGCTTCTCTTTTGAGCTCTGTATAACAGCAAGTAATGAAGCAACAGAATTCAGTATGTGTCAGATCTTAGCTTTTTTAACATCTTAACACATCAACTCAAATCCTCCCATAAAAATGCTTACCACTGATTTACCTGCCTCAGAAGCAACTATCATTTCCTGAGTAGAAAAGAGGAGAGATTTAATACCACTCAGAGGAAAGCCAAAGGAATCTAAAACAAAGCTCCAAAACAAACTGAAAATAAAGCTCATGATAATGAACGTGAAAGGTTTTCAATCTTACATTATATAATTCTGAAAGCATGAGGTACAGCTCAAGAAAATAACATTCCAAATGCATACTAAATTATGCAGACAGACAAACTTAGGGCAACTAATACTAGTCTGCTGAGATTGCATCTTTAGAGGGAGGGAATGTTTGATTTAAGGATGCAAAAAGGCATCATAAATAACATGAGTTATTTTCATACGACCTTTACTTTCTTCAAAGTGCCAGAATCAATATCAATGCTATTCTCATCAACAATGTAGTCTATCATCTTCAAAGACATATCCTCATGGGACCTGAAATTTTTCCATTCAGGAAGTATTAGAAAAATAGACTCAAATAAGGAAATTCTTAAACAAAATATGTTGCTCAATGTTTGGAAAGGTACATAAATAGCTTTGTTTTAGTGATGGGATTCTTTTGAAGCCACAAATACTGCAAATATTTCTGTTGGGGAAATAAGGATATAACCCATGAATAGTGATTGTTATGGTAATGTCATACAGACTCTTTCAGTGGTGGACTAATTTTGGATGAAGAGGACAAACGAGTACTTTCACTTAAAATGGACGAAAGCGGCAGAGATAGGTAGAAAAAAGCCTACACAATCATGCATTGATGCCCAATAAGAACAAGAATTTTAGGAATATACTTATAGAGCCAAGCAGCCCAAATATCTCTATAAGGGAAGCATCCAATCCTCCAGTTCTGATGGATGAAAAGGAAAGAGTTTTTATTAACAATTACCATTTAATGCCGCTGCGAACCCGAGGAAGAATTTCACGCTCAAACAAGTGACTGAATGGCCCATGACCCACATCATGTAGTAATCCTAGATGAACTCAAGTAAGAACAATGGACAGATACTGTTGAGAAAATGAAACTTAGCTGGTATGTTTGACTCACCAGCAAGTTTCACGGTCTGTACATCAAAAGATTCAATACCAAGCTCCTGTCCCTACAACCACAGCACATCCATCAAAACATTTTATCAAATATAGGGCCAAGATATTAGGATATATTCCTACTTGATAGGTCTTAAGTCTATGTACAGCGTCACTGGCCAGCCAATAGACCCCTAGGGAATGCTCAAACCGAGAGTGCACAGCCCCAGGATAAACCATGTATCCAAGACCTAGGACAGAAATTGAGTTTGAGTCAATATTACAAGTTTAAATCCCAAATGCTGGCAAAGCACCGGAAAAGAGCATATACTTTCTGAAAAAGTTCTAATCCAGATTATTTGTATCTGACATGAAACACCAAGAAACAGAAAAGTTTCTGCCTTTACAAGTGTACTGGCTCTAATACAGTTCAATTAGAAGTATATTTGTTCCTGCTACAGGACCAAATTGCTAGCAATAACTTTAATTGATGATACACAAGAACCTCACAGTACTCCTTTTCTAAAAGAAGATTAGTACGGAAAAGACAACTTGCAGTTATGATCTAAAAAATTGATTGCTTTAAGCATTAATCAATGTGCATATATAGATGATTGAGATAAGATATGATGAAGTCTAGTTGTTGATGCCTAAGGAGTTTAAAGTGAAAATGACCACCTGCACCATATGTAGAAATCTTGTTTCTCATTTTAGTTTTATCCTCTTTAATTTTTTATTTTTTTTGAAGAATATGTTGTTGCGAAACTTTGAGCAAGTTGACGATAAAATAACAAAGTCAGGGATCAAGCTAGTAGTCCAGATGGCCACATCATAAGCCGATAAAATGGCCATGAGAGTAAAGTTAAATGGAACTATGTGCAGCTATTCAGAAAACTATTACTGGACTTCTCTAATATGGAAGGACATCAAAGCAGATACATCCACCTGCAACTTGTTCAACAGCTGCTGAAACTAAATATGTGCTTGTGCCATTACACAGCCAAATTTATCCTGCAAGCCTTAAATATATCCATTTGCAAAGCCTCGAATATTTATTTTCACCAGTAACCCTAAAATCTTTATCCTAAACATTAAAAAGTTTGTTTAAACAACAGCTTCACATGTACACACATTCACCTGATCATTAAGGGAAACTTGATCAGAAATAAAGGATATGCGTACCTAGCTGCTTCAATTCACGAAGCCTGTAACATACACAAGAAAACACAATTGGAATTATTTCCAGCCAATCAAAAATGTCTGGAGCAGAAAAGAAACAATTTACAAACAAATTAAGCTTGCCTCTGAAACTGTTCAGTGTCGATGAAATTCAGAGCTTGCTGCAATCGAAGGGAGGAACTGTTGTTAAATACAGTATAAATATAGAAAATATGATATCTTCACTAAGTGCTGATATTATAGAAAACATATATCGTACATGCCGTATATAAACTCTGTTTTGACTTAAAAAATCTTTTTCACTAGAATCAAACGTTAAACAATGAATGATGAATTTAGTGAAGGAAATCTGTTGCTCTACGAAAATTTACCTATCTACTTAGTAAGTAATATGTCCCAATTTACATGCTTTGATTTCAAAATTTAAACAAATTTATTTTTTATCATAATTTTTTCATATATCATTTAAGTATTTTGAATCGTCAATCATTAATACTTAATATACTTTTTACATAATTTTCATATATATAATCTTATTTCAAAAATTAAACTATCGAAATTCGAAGAGTGTTACGCTTAAATAACTCAAGACAGATGAATAGGTGCTATGCTACTTTAAAAGAAGAGAATCAACAAAATTACAAGAGTAAACAAATCACACAAGGTTTTGAAAGAAGTCAAAACCTTTTATAGGCCCAAATAGACTTGACTAGCAACTATTGAGAGAAAGTGCATCACTATTCCCACTACACAAATATTTGCGTACACGCATAGCATACAACCAACATGTATAAGCCACCGAACTTTTCCTTTTTCTCATACCGCATGACGTCGCATCTCTTTTTTAAATTTTTTATGCTGTATTTATATGAGGTTTCCGGTCAGGAATAGAAAAGCACTTCAAATTATCAATCGAACTTCACCAGAAAAGCCAAAAAAAAACGTGACATAATTTGAAAAAGACGAAGATGAACGCCGAGTTCAGAAATAACGTATAGCATTATAGCAGAGTACAAGTCATACGTGGTGGAATTTCACCACTCGAAAAGGAAAAATAATTTTAAGTTATCAAATCAACTTCTTCGATTCAAACGAAAAGCAGAACCGAAATAAGAGTGAGTGAGTAACTGTGCTGAAAAACAAACACGTACTCCGATTTTGATAAGAACAGCGACACGCGAAATAATAAAGTATACGCTACGAAACCTCACTACCGGACACGAGAGAGAAATGCAAATAATAAAGTAATATTATGCTAAAAAGGCAAACACGAACACTGAGTTAAACGATTAAAACGTGCAAAACAGAACAAGGGAATCAGAAATTTCACACTCAAACTGGAAAAACTAAATACGAATCACCGAACTTATCTCTTCATTTCATATTCAAAAGCAGTAGAAATAAACTCAAAATTTCTCAAAAGCAAAAAAAAGGAACTCCGATTTTGATAAGAATCAAAGCATGCAAAGCATAACAAAAAAAAACGAATAAGAAACCGTACCTTATCGAGATAGATGTTGCCATGAACATTATCATGAATATGCTTATAGTACCGCCGTGTGTCGAACGGAGCCTCGCCGGAGTCGCACATTGGTAAGAGTTTGCTGTTGCTACAATCTCCCATTGGTAACTGTTCAAGAGAAGTTCGCCTGCACCTGCTCTGTTACTTGCTTTAAATAGGGGAAAAAAGATGAAGAGAGGAGATGGAAAGGCGTCAGGTACAGGAATTTGCAGTGAGTGGTCAAGTCACGGTGATACGCAAAATAAAATAAGTTTCTTACTGTACGCGCAGTGAAGGTGCGTGTTATAACACAACCTAAAATAATTACTTTCTGCCTCAAAAATAATTGTCACGTTTCACTTTTTAATTAATTATTTATAAATCGATAAATAGTAAAACATGACAAGTAATTTGAGATGAGGGCACACTCACATACTTAAATTTTTATTAACAGAACTTAAATACATCTTCTATTTGTCACGTGACATAATGAGTTGTCTCATGTGACTCTTAATAAAAAACAAAGAGAAACTATTAAAAACACTCCTATATTTGACGAGAATTTAGGATATATTTCATTCAAGTTATAAAATCAAGGATCTATTTAAAGTTTAGCTAGTCAAATATAAAATATTTTTAAAATGATCTAAGAAAAGATCTAACAATTTGCATTAATGTAAAGATATTTTAAATGATCCTCTTTTTTCTTTATTATGTTATATTTTTTGTTTTCAATTTAAATGCCAGCAAAAGAGGGTTGTTCTATGAAAATATTATTAATTTGTGAATCGCATGCCAACTTAGGAGACCTTTCCATATTTATAACTCTTGCAACTTTTTGTTCGTATAACGGTGTTTTTTATATAATAATATATAATAATTCGATAAAAATAAATTTATAAGCCATATGGAACACACTACGTAAAATTACCGTAGATAATAATGTGGACATTTAGTCTATCTAAGAGTAACTTTATGCCCAAATAACTAAGTTGAACACACTATAACAAACATTTTTGCCCAAACAACTAGTTCATAAATAGCCTAATACAATCAAAGAGAAATTAACGAATTGTTTGCTTGATATTAAGCGAAGTAAAAATTATATTAACGTCTCATTCGTTTGTTAAAAGAATAAACAAATGACGGTTTTAATTGTGATGTCAATTCAAATTAATTGAGCAAGAGGGTAGTTGAAGAGAGTTAATTACTAAGCAATTAAAATAAAAAAGAAGTAAAAACTTATTTAATATCCATTTGATTGATGGAGTGATATTGGACTAAAATAAAGCTAATGCCTAGTGTTGATATTTGTGTCAAACCACAAGTTATATCTCATTAAGCAATACCAACTATAGTTATAGTTGAACCCAACTAGTTCGATCAGGATTAGGATTTTTCATATCTAAGACTCAAATTCGAGATCTCAAATTTAAAAAAATATCATTACAAGTTAAAAATTCATCTCGTAAATTGATGGTGATTGTTTTATAGCTACCGAGTAAGAGGTACAACGATAATATGGTGAATTGACAAACGTGTTGAGGAGGCGATTGACAATGAAAATTTTTCACTTTTTTTCCGAATTTCATAATGAAACATGGCCAAATTCTCAGGACGCCTAATGAAGATCTGAGTTGAAGAAGAAAGAAATCTTAAAAAGTACTGCATAAACTATCTAACCTGAACAAGATCAGTGATTGATTCATGAGCATACAACTTTGAAGTTTGAAACTGTGAGACATTTTGGACAAAACCAGGATGAACATGCTTGAAAAAAGAGCACACGAAATCACGCGGCAGCTTCCAGTACTGCTTGAAATTGGGAAGGCACGCGAAGCACGGGAGCTTGGATTTCACCTGGTTTACCTAACTGACCACAGGCAGCCATTTGATCATCTCCTCTACTCCATCGAAAAAGCACCACACATCCTGCTTCAGCAAGAATGTCTCTGAACTCGATTATCTTCTCTCTTGTAGTTGGTTTGAAGAAGGATCCAGAATGAGGGTTAAAAGTGATCAGGTTAATCTTGCATGGAATGCCCTGGACTAGATCGATTAGTCTCTTTGCATCCTCAACACTGCAAATAAAATTTCAACAATGAGAATTTACACGATATAGAAAACAAAGACATATATATTCTGCTTAATTGAGCAAGCCAACTGATTCTGTAAAACTCATATCTAGAGGGGAAAAGCAAGGGCTATGCAAGTAGATAAAAAAACTACATTAACTATCCACCAAAATCATCAGAGTAAAACATCATCACAGTCATTCTCCATGAAGCCGGAAGGAGGGGTTAATCAGTGAAGAAACTGCATTCATTGGCGTATACGGCAAATAGATACATGACTGTGCAAAGTGATAGAGGAATTGCAACAAACAACAACAATTGCACTACAAATCCCAAGCAAGTTGGGAAAGGGTTACCACGGCTCTTTTGTTCTGTGCAATGGGTTGAACCAGTGGATCATGGAGGGGAACCAGAAGCCGGAGGAAGTTTAGTGTGATTGGACATGCACATTAGACATGCACCATGGAATCGCAAAATGTAGGGTTACTATGGTAGAGTTGGTACAATTATGCTGCAAGTCAGCCCATGCTTTTCATTATCTTTTTCTTAAAAAAAGGCCTTCTCAGCATTTATTTTTAGTATATTTACAGTTTCCTCTATATATACATTTCAAGTTTCTTCCATGTTTTCCTAAATAATCATCTAGTTTCTACTCTTATTAGCTTCATCAAGAATTCATTTCTAGATGTCTAGAAACACATGAGTAATGCTCTTTCTGAACATACTTGTCATGCACAAAAATGACGACATTATCTTGCAAAAATCACATTGGTACAACACATGGTAGAAAAGTTGAAAGGATTAGAAGTAACGCTATAGACCAGATTTTGCAGGAGTAGAGCAGTAAATGCAACCTTTTGGTTTTTGCTTTCAACTTAAAAGGTAAATAGAACAACTTAACTGCTATGGCACCGATTAACTCTACCAACCACAAAGCCATTACTCTTCCTCTCTCCAGGGATAGAATTTTGTTAGACTGAACAGTATGAATAAATTTATAACAATGGCATAGCTTTACAAAAAAGGAAAGTTGTAGAAATGAGAAAAGCCCCAATTGTGCTTATGTATGACTGTCGGTGTATTTTGATACTTATTTATATAGCCATGGACAAATAGTCCTTTATCTTTGCAAAAGAGGGTAACTTTTTATCACATCCAACGGAACACATCCAAACAAACAGCACACTCATCATATTAATGGAAGGGTGCTGAATAGTAAAACGATGAAGATATCAATCATCTTGCTGGTTTTCCCACTTGAAAGAAAACATGAGAAACACTTGGTAAAATCAAAAGGCCTCCTGTCTGCTCCCCCACCCCCACCCAATCTCTATCTCTCTAATTTCTTTGAGTCACTTTTCATATGTAAAATTCTCGGAGAACTCCAGCAAAAAAACAATTTTCTTTTCCATCTCTGAAATCAGAACATCATTTATTCATTTTCCTACATATTTACACTCATTCCAAAAATAATCATGAAAGAACAAAAAATTAAAGAGAGGCAGAAGAAAGAAAGCATCATTTAGTATGAAACCACCCACTCACAGCTATCTCCCCGTATTATTCTACAAGCATTTTCTTTCTACAGCTTATCTTTAGTCAAAATCGGATATAAAAGCATTCAAATTCTCGGTATGTGGATATATTTGGGAGCCTTGGTTTAGATGGATTTTCAGTTTGAATTTTGAGGCTCCTGATGGATAAACTGGTTACCAAAGAAACAACAATGGTGAGTATTTGGACACCAAACTAAAGCAGAAACTAGAGCATGTCTCAGTAGAAAGCTTGAAGATGAATAGGCTTTTTGTCTGTGTCTATTTGTTTAGTTCCCCTGGGATCTGTTAAGTTCTTTTATATTTCAGTTAGTTTAAGTGTGTTCCGTTTGATGGGAGTACGGGACCATAGGTGACACTCTTTTTTACAAATATAAAGGACTATTTGTGTTCAAGAAATACACTGGGGACTAAAATAAATACTATTGAAGAAAAAACAAGGTATATACCTATCATTAACTCCGGCAAGCATTACATACTCGAACAGAACTTTGTATTTATGTTTTGATTGAAGCTCCTCTCTTAGTGTTCCAAGAAGCAAGTTCAAGTTAAATTTGCGGTTAATTGGCATGATCCAACTTCTGACCTGCAATATTTCACAAGTGTGAATCAAATTATGACGCTATTTGTTTCTTCATTGTCGTCCCAAGAATTGAGTTGCTCAAGGGAAATACCTCATCAGTTGTAGCATTCAAACTGACTGCCAAAGCACAATTGGACTCGCGAAGAAACCGCTTAAGCTGGGGCACAAGCCCACTAGTAGAAACGGTGACCTTTCGAGGACTAAAATGAAGCCCTTGTTCATCTACCAATATGTCTGCAGCTTTCAAGACATTCTCAATGTTGTGAAGCGGTTCTCCCATTCCCTGGAGTGAGTTATTTGTCAAGATTTGCTAATAGCAAATACTGATTGCTTAGTATAACAGAAAAAGATAAGGAAGAAGGGACAAAGGGTCTTTGTTCTAATTCCTCATTAATATAGAGCCAAAGTCTCAGACAGGATTTCATAATATTATAGCTGTTAAGTGTGGAAGAGAAAGACCAACTCCAGTCAACCATGACGCCTGATTAAATAACAGGGAGAAGCATGAATAATGGCCCTAGGAGAAGGTCACAAGGAAGACAGAATTCAGCAATACTAGCAAAGCGGGCTAGATTTGGTAAATTAGCAAAGCTGCTCACATTGCATCAAGCGAGGGTATTCACCACACCATAAGTTAATTATTGGTTAATACTGTATGTATACACAAAAATAAATTACATGTTCAGTTCAGGAAATCACTTCAAGCATACACATACCATAAACACAACGTTGCTAATTGGTCCAACTTCACTGGATAACAAGCGTCGAGCTAAAACAGCCTGCTCAACTATCTCAGAAGTGGATAAGTTTCTCTTCAGACCCATTCTGCATAGTAGATTCATGTACTTAAACAAAGGGAACCAATTCAAGAACTGTAAATTGGAAAAATAAACAAAAGGTTAAAAGGCTGCTAGAGCTTTACCTGCCGGTATAGCAAAACTGGCAATTCATGGCACAACCTACTTGACTAGATATACAGACAGTGTTCCTGCCCCGCTCACAAGGTATCAGAACAGTTTCTATTACCAGACCATCTTCCAACTTGAATAACATCTGTAAGATCCTGTGAGTGCTATTTATTAAGTGATGAATCAAAAACAAAACAGATGGCACTCAACATTCTACATATTGCACAAGCTATGTACCTTTTTAGTTCCATCAGACGCTGTCAGAATATCTTTCAAGTTTAACGTCTTAAATTCAGCATGTTCACCCAACATTTTCCTGAAATCCTTATTCAAACCTGGGAAGATAATGTATCGTTGATGATTCAATCAGCTGTAACTACCATCACATTACAAAGTGCACATAAAGGAAGATCCAAACAAAAATTCAGAACCCTTCTCTTTCCATAAGCAATAAACTCAATCAACACTTTCGACACAGAAACTTTGACAGCAAGAGTATATGTATGCAAAAAAAAAAAATAAACCTTCTAATTCCTCACTGCATTGAGCCCAAATATTATCCCCATACAGACGTTTCCATAACATCAGAGCCTGAGCAGGCCTATAACCATATGACTGAACCCATTTCTGTTAAACAAGAAAGCAGAGCGAGTTTTAGTAACTATGGTAGGCCATTGAACATTAAAATCAAACACAAATATCAAAATTGATCTCAAATTCCAATACAAGATTATAGTTTAAGCCAAGAACAAGATAAACCATTCTCAATCTTGGAACTTTCCTTAAAAGTCTACAAGGTTAACTTAAAGTACAGGGAAGGAACAATCTAAGTACGAATACCATGGCACAAAGCTTAATCACATGAATCCGAAACAACTTTGAACCTTTATGCAAGAAAAACAAACATGGACTAAATCCTATCAAAATTGCAGCTTTCCTCAAATTTCAACAAAGTTAATAATACAAAACAGGTACAACCCAAATTCGCATACCATCAAACACACTTTTGCTCATGTCCGATTAGCTGAGGCTAGTACCCTCTTCAAGTATGTATTATTTCTGGGATAATAAGAGTTTCTTTGAATGTCTATCTCTTTTTCTCTCCATGCCAAGAAATTTTTTCACCTCACCCAAAACATTCATCTCAAAACTTCTTTCTTACTTGAGTCTTCAACTTCTCAATTTCCTCTTGACTTTTGGAAGCTATCAACATACAAAGAAAGATATATAAAGGATTCATCTACTTTCTGAATCTTCACTCTAATTCACCTAGAATCTTGTCAAATTTAACAACAAAAACTATACCAAAGCGGAAGGGACCGTACAAAAGCTAAAAGTAGCTATCCTATAGTAGTCGGGCTAACCAAAACCTCACGACAACATATCATTAGCCTTAATCTCAAGAACACAAACTAAGTTTGAATCTTTAACCAGAAAACAAGACTAAATCACTAATTAACTATCAAGATTGCATCTTTCCTCAAATATCAACTCAATCAACCAAAATATACAGCACAACAGCCGAAATTCAGTTACCAAGTGAACGAGCTTAATCTCAAAAACACAAAAAAAACAATACTAAACCTTAAATCAGCATCAAGATTTCAACTTTACTCAATTTGATACTAATCTAACTAAGACACACAGCCAACAACTTAAATACACATACCTCAAGATCAGTATATCTCATCCCTTTCAAAACCACTTTTGAATCCTTCAATGGATACCCATTTCGGCCACTACCTCCTACCATACACAACCAAACAAAACAGAATCAAGAACAAAGGAGAGAAGAACCTCTCAGCAGATAAAGTAAAGGGTACTTACCAGAATCAACAGAAAGGTTGGTTTGAGGTGTAGAAGAATGTTGAGCTGCTGTAACTAAACGATAATGAGGAGTGGTGAAGATAAGAGATGTTCTTGAAGGAAGCAGCTTTAGAAAAGATTTGGTTTTAAATGGAAAATTTGTGTAATTTGAGAAGGGAAAAGTTGTTCCAAGCAAAGCACAGTTGCTGCTGCTGCCGCCGGAGAAACGAATTCGCCTCATCCTCAAACACACACCAAACGGTCTTCTCCAGCTGCGCTACACAGATTTTGTTAACTGCAATCAGGGTCTTAAAGGAGTGAAATTATATTGGTTCTTTAAAATAATGAAGATAATGAACAAACAACATGCGTTTGTAGTCCAACGGTTAGGATAATTGCCTTCCAAGCAATAGACCCGGGTTCGACTCCCGGCAGACGCACATTTTCTTTTACGTACATGGTTCGATGAACGGTACTCTCGAAGATTTATGTTTGTGATGATTCTATGTTAGTGAGGTGCATGGTTCGATGAATGGTACACTCGAAAATTTATGTTTGTGATGATTCTATGTTAGTGAGGTGCATGTTCAATGAACGGTACACTCGAAGATTTATGTTTGTGATGATTCTATGTTAGTGAGGTGCATGTTCATGAACGGTACACTCGAAGATTTGTGTTTGTGATGATTCCATGTTAGTGAGGTGTAGTGATATAAATGAAACTCCCGGTAAACACACTTTTCTTCTTTTTCTTTACGAACATAGTTCGATGAATGATAGACTCGTAGATTTATGTTTGTGATGATTCATGTTAATGAGGTGTAGTGATACAAATGAAGCTTTTTGTATGGTTCGATGAATGGTATACTCGTGTTATGGTACACTCGAAGATTTATGTTTGTGATGATTCCATGTCAGCGAGGTGTAATAATATAAATGAAACTCCCGAGAAACGCACATTTTTCTTTTTAGGAATATGGTTCGATGAATGGTACACTCGAAGATTTATGTTTGTGATGATTCCAGATTAGTGAGGTGCAATGATATAAATGAAGCTTTTTATTTGCTCACACGTAGAAAATTTCAGTATTGGGGACCCCTTGTGCTTTGTCTCAAATTATGTGAATTTGCTTCGTTCATAAAATTTTACATAGATTTCCAATTGCATCGAACAAGTGTGTGATATTTAAAAAAGATGCACTAGACTCAACATCTTTTAAAACAAATTTGTCAATATAAGGTGAACAATTTCTTGAAAATTCACGAGGCACATAATAGAAGTAAGTATATCTATATTGGTGATTATTAGCTAAGATTGTGTAGTCCCACTTGGAGGGTCTGGTGTACAGGGGCGGTTTCCAGTAGACCCTCGATTAAAAGGACACTTAGGATTCTCCATGTTACAGAAAACCTTCTTCTATAGCAATAACTTGTGTGAATAAGTAAGTAAACAAATTAACTTGTAATCATACCAGATGACAGAAAGGGGTAAATTAAACATGAGTCTCCACAAACTTATCAAAGAATGATTGATACAAATACAATAAATCTGAGTATCTTAACAGAAGGAATACTGCTTTTCTCAGGGATTCTTGACCTTGATCCTCAACTTTCTAGCAATTTGTCCTGCTTTAGGATGAATAGCACGTTTATTCGAATCAAACTGTTCCACCTCTACCCAATTGATCACTTTAAGCAAGAGTGATTGAGGGACTTTGCTTGAAGAGTCTGATGCTACTTTTCCTTTAGCCTTTTTCAGCCCTTTCTCCAGCGCCTTTTCAAGAAAATCCATAAACCAACTTCCTGATTCACTCTCAATCTGTTTTCCCAATTTGATTGTATTGGAGATGCTGCTGCTTATCGAAGTAGAAGCAGGTTTCTTGTTCTCGTCGTTCTCATTTATGCTAGTGTTTAATACTCCTTTTATTGCCTTTGATGTTGATCTCAAATGCTTTCCAAGAATTGACTTTTGATCACTCCTTTCAGGAAAGACTGCAATGGATTTGTAAAGTGCAGCTCTCCTCTTCGATGCATTTGATTCACTGTCTCGTGATTCTTCCAATGAATTCTGCACTAGTTCGTGTAGAATAGGGGCAACGCCATTCTCTTGTTCAGCTTTTGGAGTTTGTGACGTTTCGCTTGAAGCTGTTGCTGATTGAATGGATACCATTTCTGCCACAGCTTGCACAAGTTGTTCATGAAACTCAATAAATTGATCAAAACAGGCTGTTGGTGCATCAGGTTTCGCAGCTCTACTCAAGTTCGAAAACACCCTTCAAAAGCCATAGTGATAGATAGATATCAGATTCAGGTAAGCAAAGAACATACAACAACAACAACAACTAACACAAATAACAGAAAGTTCCATACTTTAGAGACCGCACGAGATTTTCTGTAGCTGATGCATCCCTTAGTGCTTGAAGAGCAATTCTCTGTGCATTTTCCCTTTGTTGTACAGCTTCCTAATGAACATCACAAAAGACTTGTTTAGCTAAGACTAATGTTCTAACAAAAGGCAAGATTTGTCCATATAATAAACAAAACACGTGTCGAAGATGTTACCTTTCCCAACATACTAAGTTTTCCAGGCAGATTTGCAGTCAGACTGGTGTTGTCATGAGGTAGAGAATCAATAGGCTGGGATTGTTGTTCTAGAGACGATTTTTTAGAATTGGAGAGTCTTTGAGAGTCTCTGCCTACTGTTGGTGAAGCTGCCATTCGTGCACTCCGTAAACTAGGTGGTGGGGTTGAACTTTTCTTCTCCTGTGTCTACACAAAAATGGAGAATCAAATTGCAACATGTTAATATAGGCCTTAAAACACATTGACTATACATGAAGGGGAAAATGTACCTACAGCTGAGTTTAAAGGTGAATTGACAATTCTTTGTTCTCGATCGCGATCTGTTACACTTTTGCTCCTTGGAAATTTCATCATGCTAGGGGTAGCACAACTTTTTCTCACCATAGAAGGACTTTCCCCTTTAGCTTCCATCAATTTAGATAACAACGCGCCACCGGCTGATGACCTTACCATCCCACCACTAGCTCCTCCATCTTTGGAGAATTTCCCCCGAATAAGAGGTGACATTGGAATAATTCGCGCAAATTTGACAGCACTAGACCTCTCTTTTATCGGTGTACATTGATCGAAATCAATAGGAACTGGCTTCAAAACTTGAGGAGAAGAAGCAACAGCTTCAACCCCATTTTGGCCTGTTCCCCAAGAACCCCTTCTAGGAGCTGACTGACTCTGATTGAATTTTCGTTCAACTTTCTCTCCTTTTCCTCTCAACCCCATTAATGGTTCTGGAGTTCCCACAAGAGGGTGCCTCCCAGGAAGAGGCTTAGCACCTTTAACAACAGGAACAGGCGAACCGGGCTCTAATCTATCGACATAAATGAACTGTCCTAGCTGCATTTTATTACTTAAAACCAAATCATCTTGCTCATCTGGAAGACTTACATAAATGGAATGCGAAGAATCCGATACCTTGATGAAAAATCCATGCTTTGGCCATAAATTCTTCTCATCAAGATCTGCAGGAACAATATCAGTAACCTGCAAAAGTGAACTCCTATGTTCACTTGTAGGTTTCACCCCTGATTTCATCCCATTTAATAACTTCAACAAAATCCCAGGTGCTAATGCTGCCATAATCTTGAAATTAAGACCTTTTTTAGATATTAAATTGAGTCAAGATTAATACTTGAAATTCCTCAACAACCCCAAATCTTGAAATTTCAGAAATTATAAAAAGATAACACCTTTTTTTTTTCAGAATTTTCAAGAAAATAACGAATCAACAAAGCTGAATAAAGTGATTCAATATCAAAACATAAAATTCCTCAACAACCCCACTTCTTGAAAATTAAGAAATTACAGAAAAGTAAGATCTTTTTTTTCAGAATTTTCAACAAATCAAGAAAGTTGAGTGGAGTGAGTCAACAAAAGCTCTTAAAAACAAAGAAGAAATTGACCATTTCAGAGTGATATTTTTCTGTATGGTTCAGTTGATAAGGTGAAGAAGAAGAAGAAAGGGTTTGAAGGCTAACGGTAAACTAGAGAAAGACGAAAGGGTTTGGGTCCCATAAATGAATTTTTTTAAAAAAATTGTGAGTTTTGGTACGTTGAGGTATGTAACGGTCATATGTAGTGAGTGAGTCTTATCAATTATTTTTGGCTTTCTATCTTTTTTTGAATCTTATAGAGGAATTATTAAACATAATATACTCGTGTAACTTTTTTGCTTTTTGTGGTTACAATTAATAGGATATTACTCCATGTCTTTTTTCGTTTTTGCATTTATTTTATTCCTTAAAAGAGCCTATTTGGTAATGTGAGATTCGGTAAAATTTATTCATATTCGATATTTAGTATTAATTCGATATTATAGTATACATGTTTTGTGTTAACGCGTTAAGTATCCCACTTGGGAAGTACGTTTGCAAGAATGAAACTCAAAGGAATTGATGGGGTCCCCCACAAGCAGTGGAGCATGTGGTTTAATTCGATGCAAAGCGAAGAATATTATCGGGGCTTGACATGTCACGAATCCTCTTGAAAGAGATGGGTGCACAGGTGCACTCCGATATCAAATTGTTAAGTGTAATATATAAGTTTTGAGTATACAATAACAATAATAAATTTAATGAAATCTCACGAGATAATGAAGAAAAGAGTGTATGTAAGTTTTTCGTACCGCTGCCTCAAACTCAAGGTAGAGATATTTGTGAAATACCTTTAGTTTATATCAATGATTAAAAGAAAACATGACTATTAATAGTAAAATAATGCACATCATATACGTAGATGGTTAGCAACAATAACAATAAGATGCGAGGACTTAAATGTAATAAACCACAAATGACATATTTTTTAGATTACTTAGTTTATCCACTAAAATATTTCTAACAAACAAAAGTAAACTTGTCATAATTAAATTGCCAATTGTGGAGTGATTCATCAATTAAATGTTGATTAATCCTAACAAGCTCCACCACAACAATATTCTTTGGCTCTCAAAGAATATGAATTCCAATGGTTAACTACTTGCTTAACGAAGGATTTAAGTGCTAAATAAAAAGCAAAAAATGCAATAATTCTAATTTTCTTTGCTGCTTACTTAAACTAAAAACTAAAAATAATCAATTCTTTGCCAACAAAAAAAAGTAAAAAGTAAGTTTTCTTCTTTATCCAAAGGGGAAAATAAAAGATTAACCAATACTTCAATCATTTCAATGACATTTTTATTTTTTAAAAAAACAATATATTTTTTTATCGAAGAATTTTTTTGATATAAATTGAAACTTACACATACTAAATATCAAACTAAAAAGTAAATAAAATTATAAATCAGCATAAAACAAACCAAATCTATGTGTGGATTTGATATGACAGTTATGCTGGCACGAAGTACATTTTGTTCTTAGTTGAGATCAAGTAAGACATCCTTAATTATTATTATTTTTCATATGTCAATTAACAAAAAAAAATAAATTAAATTTCTTTGTTTATTGGGAGTGCATTAAGAAATATTCCCTATACTTTGCTGACTTTTCTAACAATATTTTATTTAAAACATTTAATATTTGGTTGTACACGAATTATTCCATATCATTTAAAAATTCATTCTTATAAAATTACCGACAAAAATTCAATTCTTTGGATATTTTGAAATTTATTAAATTACGATCACTATCAATGAATATTAGTAAAATGAAGGATTTTGGATATGAAAGTGGCTTCCCTTTACTAAACTACATGTTTTTGTTCCATTCAAAGTTTAGTTTGTCTTAAACACAATGATCATCTTTAAACAAACTAACTTTTTTATCCATTAGTATAATTAAAAAGACAATAGAAAATTTAAGTCAAAGCTTCAATGTAGACTCATGTACTAGGCGGAAAAGAAAAAGAAAAAAGAAACTTAGATCAGACTAATGAAAAGAAGTTAATCAAGATGTCATGACTCAAGAACAAGAAAAATTGAAATCATACGAAAGGAAAGACACATAATACCTTGTGACAAATTACTTATACATGATCGTTGGAATACTTTATAGCTGAGCACGCGGCAAATCCACGTCGATGGAGTGACAAGTGGTGGTTGAAACTCAACTCTGTCGCGGGCTACAACCCTTACTACTTCATAGTAGTTGCATAATAGGCTTGTTAATTACATGTGGGCTTGTAGTTGTTTTCATCACCCTAGACCCAAGATTATCACTAGGGTTTTGCTAGCTAGGTCCCTCCTAAGGGCTCAAATTGTTAAAATTTTAGGCTCTTCAATTTGTTCTCAAGTAAAGGTCTCCTCAATTAGCATAATACATTGATCATTCCTATCTCAATTATTAACTTCATTTAATTTCTAAAATTAATTTTAGTTATTCATTTATTAATTATAATTAGAAATTGATGATTTGCCTTGCTTTCGTCAATATTGGTCAACTAAAAATATAAGGGAATAATGTTGTTTAATCGCCTATCAAAAATAATAGTTAGGAATGTATAATTTTTGTATATTATTGTATGATATACATCATATTTACATCTTTTACGATCTAGTTTATATTTGACTAGCAAATATTACTATTTTGACCATCTGGCTAAATATATAACTCGCACAAAAAAAAAAGTAAAAAAGTATCGAAATTTGAACAATTTGAACGCTAAACTGAAAGTTTTCAAATTATAATAATCCAATTTTTTTAGAAATCGCAGATAGATTGCTCATTCCCTCGATACATAGCAGACAATAAAGAACTTATATATCAAATACATAGTTGTATATCAAATACGTAACTAAACCAGATTCATATTGATTTAAGTTTGAAACAATTGGAGCTATGTATCAACAATAACATCTGTACCAGATGCATAATACACAAACAAAGTTGTAATGTATCTGATAGAGGTAAAATGATGCATCTAGATGTTAAGAATGATAGAGAAGGAAAAGGGGTATTTTTGTGAAATTCAAATGGTAGAAATTTTTAGATATTATGTTATCTTAAATCGTGTAATTACGTAATTTTCTTAATACTCCCTCCATTACAAATTAATTGAATTGTTGAGATGTTAGAAAAGAAGATTAAGACATACATTAGACATAATAAATTTTTCGTTTTTGCCCTTATTAATTATCGGCAAATGTATAATTAATGGTTGGGCCTTCACATCTTTGGGCTATAAAGGCCCAAATGATCATTTCTCAATTCCAGAATGGATTGGACTGAGAGAGTGCACTATAGATTGCAGTGAGAGCATGGGCTAGTCATTTTTAGTCATGTAATTGAGATATATGGGTCAAGTGGTCTTTTTGTATTAACCTATCCCTCGACCAAACAAGCCAAATTGAATCACATGATCTGAATTCCCATTAGTCACATCAAGGATAAAACAAGAAAAAGAAGACAAGTTATCCACATTAACCAATCATGCTTTTATTATCTCTAACCAAACACATTCACCACCATAAATCATTGTTATACTGGTACAATTTTGGAATATAGTATTACTTGGATTATTCCACAATAGTTGTATAAAATAGAAACTATATTTCAAAAAAGAATGATGGGCCAAATAATTACAAGGGACATGAAGTATATTCGAAATAGTCGTGATCTTGATACGGAACTAGAAAGACTAACTAGGATAAATGAACTATCATAAGAATTGGTATAAAACATTTCTCAAGTCATTTTTAACTTTGTCACACACTAAAACACTTTTAAAAAGTTATGTTTATATTTGTCACACACTTTCAAAGATAAAATATTGACTTAAAAATTTACCAATTTGAAGTCAATCAAAACACCCTATGACCCACGTGATCTGAATACCTAATAGTCACATCTAAGGGTCTAAAACAAGAAAAAGAATACAAGAAAAAGAAGACAAGTTATCCTCTTTAACCAATCATGCATTTACCTCTTTAACCAAACACATTCACCGGTCACCACCATAAAATATTATACTAGTACAATTTTGGACTATAGAATTACTTGGATTATGCTAGAATAGTTATAAAATGGAAACTACATTTCAAAAAGAATAATGCTGCAAAATTCAAGGAACATGTAGTATTCTATTTTTATATGTAGACATTGTTCACAATGATGGAGCTACTATAATTTTTATTAAAAAGTATCCAAATATAAAGTATTATGTTCACTAAGAAGTTGAGGAGTATAGAGATAAGTTTTCTGACAGATAAATTACTAGAGAGAAATTTGATGTCGCTTGAAGTATACGCTTCCGATGAATTGTTCCTTTATTTGTTTTTACTATACAATACCTTCGATGTGTAAAAAATGTGTTATCATTCTTATAAGATTTTAAACAATCTTCATCCTATGAATTAGTTAGTTCGAGAGTTTAATTAGGTTGAAATTTCAATTTTTTCACATGATACTCTTAATAGAGTTGGACCATTCATTTCATTCTAAATACCAAACCCTGAAAATAGCAATTGTCATAAATTGAATTTATTGTTTCGTAGAGTATGCTCAATATATATTTCTTAATATTGTCAAATCGAACTTCAACTTCAATTATAAAATAAAGCTTACATATTATGTTAAAATTATTCAAAAACTACTTGAAGTTGATACAAAATAATTAATTTTTTTTAAAATAGCTATTGGGCCACAAATGATGGACCATGACTTGTCCAATGTGATTATAATGTACTAATGTAGTAAGGACCACCTAACATTTGCCACATATCATTTAAGAGAGAAAATGACAATAATGTTCCTTATTTTTGGTAATTAATTTTAAATAGTCCCTTTAAATATTAAATTTTTTATAATTTGATTTGACTACGTAATTACCTCGAGCAATCAAATATTACGTTTGTATATCAGTCATTCATTATATTAATATTTTATAATAACTGAATGATTTTCTTTAGAATTTTTTTATATATGAAATAACACCTCATTATAATAGTCATGAAACTTTCAAATATGTATAACACTATAAAAAATATTTGACTCTGCGTTACTGTAATTATATTACAATAAGTAAATAGGCCTTTGAAATTACCATCGTAGTAATTACAGTAAGTTCATTATAAGTCTAATAAATAATTAAAAAACAAAAAGAGGTCAAGATGCATTAAAATTGGACAATGATAATTTGAACAAGAACCGTAATTGATCCGACCCGAATATGAAAGTTGGAAGATCCATTTTAATCAGCAACTGCCCAATTCATATCATTTTCAAAGATCCAATGACAAACCTCAATCTTTCCGGGTCCCGACCCGAGTGCCGTAAAAGCTCCATGATTCGCTCCCCATGCTGACGTGTCCACATGACAAATGGCAACACCATGATTAATCTTAGCCTTTGAATTCGGATCCAATATATCCGCTTCATAAACCCGAACCTTTGGAACCGAATGACAATAATAAACCAAATACGGAAACAAACTCTGATGACAAGATACCGATTTCGTTACTTTCCCATCGTTGGTTCTTTTCACCGATCCAATTAAAATATCTCCCTTTGACCCTTTTATATTCTCAGTTGTTCGTAGGACAACGTTTTGACCTAACACCGAGGTGGAAAAGTCAATCATGTCCTCAATTGAGCTGACGCACTTCTTTGTTTCACCGGTACTCGGAGATCTTTCACACTCAAGTAACGCATCGTCAATCATCTTCTCCATCTGAGAATCATTTCCCGCATGGAATATTTTCTTTAAATCACCGATCTTCGATGTGGAAAATGGTAATTTCGACGATATCACTCTAGGCAAAAAAGATCTTTTTGGCATTTTGTCTTGAATATCAGGCATCGGCATTATAGTTCCAATTTTCAACATTTTTTCCCTAAAAAATTTACCTGGCTCAACCATCCATTTATTATTTTTACCCATCAAAGAAGATGAAATTGTTGTATTTTTGTAATCAGCAAATGTTGGAATTGATCTTCCATACTCATTAAAAGTTGAGTTGACACCATAAGTCTCAAATCCAATAGTTTGTGCATCAGTAATTTTAGAACCATATTTACTAAAATCATCAGATCCTTCACCAAATGACTGACCATAATTCTGAAAATGTGCTCTACCACTATTCGGATCATCCACGTATGATACAAAATTATCATGTCCCACGTTAGATTTATCTCGATAATTTATAAACGTTTCAAAAGGAGCATTACCTGATAAACCATAACTCTTGAAGGTATTTTTCGGGACATTTGCATTAGATCCATACGAATTGAAAGTGTAACCTCCACCATTTTCCGATTCACCATAGTTAGTAAATGTTGAGCCTATTACGTTGGAGTTATTAGCGTAACTGGTAAAGTCGCTGTCTGCTCCATTAGCGTTTCTTGCGTAGCTTGTGAAAGATTGGGTCCCTGAATTTGTATCTTTCGAATAGCTCGTAAACGATTGCTTCCTACCAACTCCCTCAGTTGAGTAAGTTGTGAATCGTAGATTAGGTACATTGACGTTGGCCCCGTAGATTTTGAATTGGCCAACGCCAAAAGCAGCAAGGCCTGCGAAGCAGAGATAGATTCAGGATTTAAAATTTACGAGTTTTAAATTTTTTAAATCTGAACTGACCTGTGCCATAAGTGTTGAAGCTTTGATCAATTACATTGCCATTTGGTGCGTAAGTAGAAAATATATCATCATGGCCAGCGCCACCGCGGCTATATTGCCGGAAAGAATTAACAGGGAGGTTATCATTTTCGGCGTATTTTTTGAAACTATCAAATCCACGAGGCAATTTATTGCCATAATTGGTGAAATTTTTGCTCATATATGAAGAAAATTGGGTATCTTGGCCATGTTTATCTAAACTTGTTGAAATATCAGGAAAACAGAGCAGATTTGCAGAGGAGCAAAATGATTGAATTTCATTTGACAGAGATTCTTGATCCCCTGTTGCTAGCTTTGAGTATTTTGCAAATTGTGCAGCATTTAATGGTGAAGCTTTGTTCAGAAGAAACCATGGTTTGGGTAATTTATTTGAAATTCGTTTGTTCCAGTAACGAATTGAATAAGCTTTTGGTGTAAAAGGGTTTACAGAGTCGCCGGAGTTTTCTCTGTTTCCGGCCACAATCACCTGAATAACATACAAAATGTGTTAAAAAGAGCATTGTAATTTATAAGTACGAAACAAGTAATACAAACGCACGTCAATTATTAATTTCATTCATTAATTATTAACAGCCTTAAATATGTTTTGCTAATTGATTGACTCAACTTAAATACACTTTCGATCAAGTTTGGAACGTTATAAACATTTCTCTCGATTTTATTTAAAGAGTTTCATGTTTCTATTAAAGTTTTTTGAAATCATTTGTTATTTCAAGTAGCAAATCGAGGGCGTATCTAAGTTAATTAGTCATAAGATGAGTATCTTTAAAGGTTGTTGATAGTTCGATGATGTAATTAATATTTTGTGTTAAGTTCGAGGGTGTTATCATTTTTTTCAACTTTATGAAATTTTCTCTATGTTTTTAAATAAGTGATGTTCTTAACTTGCACATACTCTTTTTGTTTTTTTATGTGTTATCTTTCTAGATTTCACTCGCATTAGAAACTAAGTAAGTTTACAATCTTATCCTATCTTAATTCTTTTTTGAAGTCAACTTTTCAATAAATGATATCATTTATTTTTAATTGTTTGTTGAGATTTCTTTTCTAAAAATTAAATTTTATAGAGTAATGCAATAAAGAGTATTTATATAAAATGATAAGCATTGTGAATCAATTACTTATAATAAGAATGACATATACGGAGGGAGTACTTCATAACTCATTTTAAAAATAAAGAGTGTTCTTACCAACTTATCGTTAATAAATATCTTTAAAAAGACGCAATCATTAGGTAATTTCCTCATTATGTTAAACTTTCTATATTTAAAGGGAAGTAATATTAAAAGAAGATTAATAATATTAAAAAAAGTAAATTTAACTTTAGTTTATAAAGAAATGAGTAGTAATCTAACTTGGGAAAGTGAAAAGACAAAATAACTTAAACTAACATGACAAACTTACACTGAAAAGTAGGAAAATAGAGAGAAGCAAAGTGTTTATATGCATTTCTTTGTGAAGATTTTAATTATTTCTTTTTTGAGAATGTTGTGTTTGTGGGATATAATTTCTTGTTAGAAGTATATAGATATGTATAGTAGTAGATATGATTATAATGATGATGATAAATGACAATGGAGGTACTGATGAAGATTGGCATTGTCATGCCATACAGCTAATAGAATGATCTACTTCACACACTTATGTTGACTGGTTCTAGAATTCTTGACTTCAAATATTTAAATCACGTAATATATAATTGTATTTTTTAATTTAAACTTAATTGATATTTATAATTTATAATTTGATATATATAAAATTGAACCAAGTTAAAACGAATGAAAGTATGTGTTATTGTCAATTGGATAATTTTAGTTTGGATCCCTTCTTCTAGGTGTTATGTGCCATTTAGATCCATCCTATTCAGTGCCTTGGGCGGCCAATAAGGATTACAGTAGAGTGGTTATTGACAAGAATTTTTTTATTTTTAATTAGAATTTTTGGTTTTGAGTTTTTTTAGATATAAAATTAGATTTATCAGAAAGTGTTTTACGAAATATTGAATAAAAAATAAAATTAAAAAATTGCCTACCATGAGATTTTAAATTTGTTTAAAGGCATTTTTAATTATAGTTTTTTAGGTCTCTAAGTTGCAACAAAAAAATGTATATTATTTTGATATGAAATAATGGGCGAAAATTTCACTAAATCGTACAAATTCTGATTTCTTGAAGCGGAGGACGGTTTGTTTGGTTCGAAAATAAATTATTACAAGATTAATTATTTAAAATTAATATGATATGATCTTATTTTTAATGTGGAATAAAAACAATTTATTTCGTAATTATATAATAATAAATATTAAGTAAAATTAGTTATTTTTTTATCTGTCGTATCAAACGAATGGACATAATAATGTTTGTATATACATCAGTTGTCCACTTAAGTTTGGTCATTTTTGACTACTCAGTCGCATTTCGTTTTCAGTATCATTCATTCTTCCTATCTTCTTCTCATTAGTGCAGAAGCAGGCCCTGCAACTGAGGCCAGGGAGATTTTTCTTCCTATGGATGTAAGAGAAGACGGAAATTGAATGGATTAAAATGAGTTGAGTTGATAAATTGAAGTGTTAAAAAATGGATTATAAGTTAATGATCATGGGTGAAAATGGATTGTTGTCCAAATAGCTCATATAAAAATCATTTCGGAATTTTATGTAATCTTATCGTATTAAGAAGCTAATTATATTTTATTGCTATTCTTTTTTAAATTATAATTTTTTAAAAAAAATTTGATGGAATCCAGATACATTCCAAAATAGTTGATATCGAATACATTATGTAAGTAATGTATCGGATCAATACATCGTGTAAAGCGATAAACCGGAGAGAGTATAATTTTTCATAATTTCTTTAAATGATAATTTTTTTTAGAGAATATAATAAAATAAATTGTGTATTCAGGTAGTATGTAACCATCATTTAATGCTCTGCGTGTTGAAAGTTTGGGGGTGTATTCATAAAACTCCTATTTTGAAATATATTTTTTTTCTTTTACTATCTAAATTTATGTGATATAAAATATTTTAAAACTGTGGTTAATAAGAGTACACAGACTTTTTGCCAAGTAAACAAAATATAACATAATCAATTTATTGATAATATCATTAAATATCGATCAAATTAAAGAATATGTAAATCTTTTCTAGATGAACTAAAGAAGTGAAGTTGTAAAGAGTAAATCCCCTTATAAGAAGGTGTCTAAGATTTTGTTATTTTCATCTTCTTTGATTTTATGGATTTGATAATTTGATTTATTAGTGTGTGCACATTTAATTACAAGGTAGTTGTGTGTTCAATTTTTTCTTTTATTGGAAGTAATGAATATTGTGCAGGCAGTCATACCTCTTACACTGGTTTATTTAATGTTGAAATTGACCAGTACTCTTTCTGATTCAATATTATTAAATGTTATTTTACCATGTGATATATCAAAAATTACTTTTTCAAAATATCGGCTTTGAAGAAGTTATTTTCTGATATTTAGTTACGTATTGTTATTGTTATTTTCTGATTCAAAATTATTAAATGTTATTGTAAATGTGTTATCTTGAAAATTTAATTTTCATCACTGGCGTTAAAAAAAAAAACTCTCATCCAACATGTTAGATGAATTATTTTTCATAAAAAGCGAGATTTCACACACTTTATTATGAATTTGAGGAATCGAAATCAGAAATATGTTAATTTAGGATAGAAAATCATGTTTGCAATAAAGTTTTACGCCACTATAATGAAAGCTAAAGTCTGGAATAATTTGACAATTCTAAATTACTTTTAAGGGCAAGTTAGATAAAGTCATAAACTATAGAATAACAATTTTACATCCAAATAACGGAAGTTATAGATTACTATTATTGGAAGAAAATTGGAGGAGAAAGAATTAGATAACCAAAAGGAAGAGGTAAAAAAGAAAAGCAGGCAAAAAGAGACCTATCATATTTATGTCACAAAGTTAACTTTTTTTTATCCACTTTGTGCTTTTATAGATAACAAGAATGTACCTCTTGAGACGTAATGAAATCAGATGTCTCGAGTTTAAGCATGTGTAGCGTATAGTTATTTGTTTTAAAAAGCGTTTTAATCGTAATGTATTTATTGTTAATTTATTTTTCTCTTTTGTATAGCAAATAAAAGCACAAATCATCTGGCAATAACTACATTACCTTGCTCAAATATGAGTCAACAATAAAATGATTACATAACAAATAGTGTAAATTGATAGCCATTCATACTTAATGAAGGCAAAGAGAAACTTACACGAAAATTACTCAAAATATAAATTAAGACTATAATAATAATAATTACTATAAAAGTCAAACCAGTGGTACCTTTTTTCTTCTTCTTGTAACACACCCGGTTCGACCCGAATTAGAAATTTTGCATATTATTTCATTTCTTTTTTTTTTCTCAATCAGCAATTGCCCAAGTCATATCATTCTCAAAGATCCAATGACAAACTTCTATTTTCCCGGGTCCCGACCCGAGTGCGACAAACGCTCCGTGACTCGGTCCCCATGAAGATGTATCCACGTGGCAAATCGCGACACCATGATTGATCTTAACCTTTGAATTCGGGTCCAAAATATCCGCTTCGTAGACCCGGACTTTAGGAACCGAATGACAGTAATACAGTAAGTAAGGGTACAGCGTTTGATGACATGATACTGATTTAGTAACTTTTCCACCGTTGATTCCTTTGACTGATCCAATCATGATATTCCCATTTGATCCTTTTGTATCCTCAGTCGTTCGAACGACGACGTTTCGACCCAACACTGATGTTGCGAAATCAATCATATCTTCAGCTGAATTAACACATCGTTTCGTCTCACCGGCGCTCGGTGCTCTTTCACACTCACTCAATGCATCGCCGATCATCTTCTCCACCTGAGACTCATCACCGGCGTGGAAGATTTTCTTCAGCTCAGCAATTTTTGAAGTAGAAAATGGTAATTTGGAAGCAATCACCCGGGGCAAAAAGGACCTTTTAGGCATCTTATCCTTTATATCTGGCATAGGCATGATTGTACCACTCTTCAACATCTTCTCCCGGAAAAACTTTCCGGGCTCAACCCACCGGTTATTCACCTTTTTACCACCGTTGACCTCCATCAACGATGCTAAAACTTGGGAAGTTTTGTTGTGGTAATTGGAAAATGTAGCAGTATCTTTGACATAATCTTTGAAAGTGTTGTTAACTCCGTAAGTTTTGAAATTGATATGTGGGTCATTACCCCCTTTGCCGTAAGTAGTGAATACATCAGTACCTTCATTGAATGATTGACCATAGTTGGTGAAATTCGCTTCACCGCCATTTGCATCCTTAACATAGGTAGTGAATGTGTCATCTCCAACATTCGATTGATCTCTGTAACTATTAAAAGTTTCAGATGGACCATTACCTCCAGCACCATAGTTGGTGAAATGATTTTCAGGAACATTGCCGTTGAAACCATAAGATGTGAATTTTTGGTCTCCCCCATTTGCTGTCTGACCATAATTTGTAAATGTTGAGCCGATAACATTTGTGTCATTTCCATAGCTGACGAATTCACCATTAGCACCATTCCCATTTTTGCCGTAACTTTTGAAATACTGGTCACCAGCATTGGCTTCTTGTGAGTATATTGTGAATTTCTGTACACCTCCTGTTCCTTGATCGGAATAGGAAGTGAAATGCAGATTGGGGTCATTGGCATTCGCCGCGTAATTTGTGAATTTGCCTGAACCTCCAGCAGTACTTGTGCTATAGGAATTGAAACTTTGGTCAATAACATTGCCATCAGAGGCGTAATTGTCAAATTTATTGTCACGGGGAGAACCTCTACCATATCGCCTGAAAGAATTTACAGGGATGTTTTCTCCTTCAGAGTAGTTCTTGAAAGTGTTAACTCCAATTCCAGGTTCATTGGTTCCATAATTGGTAAAGTTTTTGTCACTGTAAGTGGCAAAATGGATATCTCCACTGTGTTTTTCAAGACTTGGTGACAGATCTGGTGCACACATGAGATTTGCTGAAGAGCAAAAGGTATGGAGCTGTGTGGTGAGTGCATTTTGATCAGCAACAAGTTTAGTGTAAGTTGCATATTGTGCAGCATTCAATGGAGATGCCTTGTTCAGAAGAAACCATGGCTTTGGTAAGTCATTTGAGATTTGTTTCTTCCAGTACCTAATCAGATAACCTTTGGGTGTAAATGGGTTACCAGATTCACCATCTCCACCTACAACAACCTGCATTGACACCAAAACTGCATAAAGTTACAATCTTTGTAACAAAATCAAGATTTACTTCATATGACACCTAACCCCATGAGTACAATCTTTAGATAAAATCAAAGTTACTTTATTTGACACTTAGTAAGGTACATAAAAGCTACAATTATTATGACAAAAATCAAGAATACTTAATGGGTACATATAAAGGTACAATCTTTGTACAAGAAGTTGAAATAGATGAGTTGAAGATTGTTACTTACATTGAAAGATGGTAGTGAGAACAGAAGAAGAAGTAAGATGCAGGGAGGAAGATGAATTTTAGTGTGCATTTCTTTGGTGTGAAACAGAGATGAAGAGAGAGAAGGTGAAGAGTAGAATGTTGGTAGGGAGGTTTGGTTGGAGGCACATAATTTATAGTAGAAGGTTCTAAAAGAGTATAGTAGAAAATAGAGAAGATGATGGAGTGTGGGGTTAGTTCTTTGCCCCTTTCAGGTTTAAACACTGTTTATCACTACTTAGTCCGAACCTAAATTTAAATCGCGAATTATAAAGTCCATTTGAAAGTAACACTCTCAATAAAATTAGCAGATGAGCATAAGATCTCTGATTAAGGTGAAACAAATACTATTTTCTACTTCAATAGTGTAAGCAGAGAGCTTTTGCTTTGTTTATATCTGCTTTCTGATGTGGACCACTCATATTTTTTTAAAAAAATTACTCCAAGTTGTTTGTTCTATAATTTGGCTTGACATTTTAGCCCCTCAAAGTAAAGATTTCAAATTTCAATTCATATTTTTACATTTATAAGAGAGAAAAAATCTCTAGGAATGAGTAATATTAAAAATGAGAAAGTTTTGAAGAGAGGACATTAGCATTTTGGGAACTCCAAAACATTAATGAACCTCTTTGAGAGTATTCATTGAGACAAGCAAAGGCTTAAAAAGAGGACTACCCTAAACATTAGGGCATTACAACATTGGGAACCAACCCACCCCACACCAAGAACCAAGCCCCTTACCTTGCAATAAAAGCATCGTTACTTCTTTTTTTTTTCTTTTTCTATTATATTTCATTCGATTCACTTTTACTTGTTTACTTAAATTTTGTATGATTTTTGAGAAATAATAATTAATGTTCATGTTTTAATATGTTAAAAGTTATAAGTGAACATAAATTGTATTTTCTTAAAGTATTTGACGAATAAAAATGAATAAGGAAAATTATAGTATAATTGTTTTTTTATGTTACAAGATTATGAAAAGATGTACAATTGTAAGTCTCCTTAAAATGTGGAATATGTAGGGTTTGTTTGGCATGGAGTACTTTTTTAATTTTTTCTATATTAAATTCTTCTTTAAAAAAACAAAACAAAGAAATGATCTTTGTATTGAAAAATAAGATTCATAAGTGATATTTCAAATTCATTATTTCCTTCCACCACCAATCCCCCACACCCCCCTCATAATCTTTTACTTAATTGTCAAACATCAAGAAAAGTTAAAGAAATTCGTATTTCAAAATAAGCAACCGCGAAACTCACTGAATATTATTGCACCAAATACACCCCTAAAGTTTTATAAAATATGACATGTTAATATGATATAATAGATAACAATAACATAATCACGTAAAAAAAATTTATACCAACGATATATATAACTTAAATACACGTTAAGTTCTTATTTCGGAGGTGGTAAAAGGGTATATGTTATTTGTTTGGGGGGGGGGGGGGTTGAGGCTAAATTTAGTGACAGATAAGGCATAGAAGCCGCGTAAAATATGAACATTTGGTGGTACCTTTTTTTGGTTTCAAAAATGAATTGTGAACAACGCGTTATTTATTTTGTTTTTGTTTTATGTAATGAATTTTTTATGCAACTTTTTGTGATACTCAAACACTCTTCAAAATAGTAATACTCTCATGTGTGCCATTATTTTAATTATTGCTCTCTTTTTATCTCTCATATAAAACTTTTTTATTTTATTTTAAGTGAAAGATGATAAAACTTTCATTTGTACCTCATAGTCAGAGACAAAAGCCCGTGACAATGGCAAAATCTGTAATATGTCCTACTCTTTAAGGACTTTATTGGTAATACCTTTTTCACTTATCTTTCTAGTGGCCACTAAATTCTTGAAACTAGATTGTTTTTTTTTTTTAAAAAGAATTCCTTTCATAGAATTTATTTGACGTATTTTAATTTGATATAAATTGAAGTTTAAAAAATCAAATGAATTTTTTTAAATTTAGGAGGTGGTCATCTACATAAGTAGCCCGAGATCAATCTCCCTCATTGCGTGATGAGTCAAGTCGGTAGCATATAATTTGTTTAGGTTTGCATACTCCGAAAACATAAGCAGAGTATTTATTTGAAAGATAGAGATGTAGCAGCTGGATTATTTTGAATTTCAAAAAAAAAAAATTAAATATATACCAAATGTATTAAAATATTTTTAAGTTATTGAGTATTAAACTTATTATGAAAAGTTTTAAAAAGTTACTAAGAAACATTGCTTTTAATGAATTAAAAAAAAGTAAGTGAAGCAATTTAACTAAGGAAGCAACTATTTCAAAAATAATTGTGTAGTGTATGTGTAATTATTAGGAATAATATACATGTGGACCTTTTTTTTCCAGCGAGGATAATAATTGATACTATATACTAATTTAATTTAATTTAAGTTCGGCTAGTACGTCATCTAATGAAATGTTGATGTTTTTGTGACTTAAGAGCTCACTGAGGAATGGGGCCTTCCCATTAATACATTTTTTTAACTTTATTATTTTATTAAAATTAATTGTGATTGAGGAATTAATTAGAAAATTATGAGTATAGTGCTATCTTAACGCTATTCAAACTTTTTTTTTTAAATGAATTTTTCTCTCTCTTTTGTTTTTTGGAGTGTTAAAAAATTAATGTTGTACAATTATTCACTAATATAATGCTTCTAAAGAGATATCAACAACAAAAAGACAATTATCAATGCTCATTCTTAATTATGATAATATTGTTTATAAGCAACTAATAATTGCATAACAATGTATAATTAACATTTGAAAATTATTGATTTAATTACGATGATGATGCAAAAGATTATTGAATTATTCTCACGGTAATTTATACCCAAGATCCTTATTGCAAGAATCAAGGAAGTCTTGAAGTAGAAATAACGGAAATATTATTATAAATTTTACTCAATTAATTGGTCGAATTTTTTTAACGCAGTTATATTTAGATAACATCGAATTTATATATATATATATATATATATATATATATATATATATATATATTATATAAGATTATATATCTGTTAAAAGTTTGACTCATATGTTTTCACAATTATAATTTTAACAAAGTATAATGCATGTTAGGTTTTCTGTTTAGTTGATTACGTTTGATTAATTAATTCGTAAATTACTGCTTAGTAATTTGTTTAATTAACTTTATTTAAGAATATCTCATGCAATAATATAAGACTGTTATTTTTAAAACGTTATATGAGAAAAGACTAGTCAACTGAGTTTTTAGTAATTATGATTATAGTATAAAGTTTAAAGTACCGCATTGCATCTTTTAACTAAGTAAGAGTTTAAATTAATTATAACTGGATTTGAACTAATCTAAATCCTAGTAGGCGAGTATTCATCAATCATCATGATCTTCGTGAATAAAAAAACAACTTTTTTACGATAAAGTCACAATCTTATCTATATATAATTTTATGAATATCAAATTATCATCAAACTTTAGATTAGACGGAACACATGTAGCTTATTGTTTTTCATACTTGATTTTGCTTTATTTAATTTTGAAGTTTTAGAAAATACACTTTGTTTTTACAAGATAGGTAAGACTGTACACATAATATCTTCTTTACACTTATCAAATTTACATAAAATATTACCCCTTCGTTTCACAAAGAATGATCTAGTTTGACTTGACACGGAGTTTAAAAAAATAAAGAAGATTTTTTATTATGTGGTCCTAAATTAAAGTTATGGTAAATGTATAAAATCGCTCTTTAATTTTATGATCTTAAACATGTCAAGTAGAAAGTTGTTACTAAAAACAGAAAGAGATCATTTAAAAAAAAAATAAACTGAAAAGAAAAGACAGTTATTCTATTTGAAACAGAGGGAGTATAATTATTGTGTTATCAAATTTTAGTAAGTGAGAAATTAAGTTTTTAGTTTTATAGTGAAAATTTTAAATAATTAGGTTTCTAATGTTATTAAGAAATTTGGTGTCTCTCTTTGCCGTTTTATTAACGTTAAATTTTAAAAAAAAATTCTTCGTTTGGGTCAATATAGGAATCAGCACGATGATTGAAGGTTCATGATATTGTCAGCTTCTAATTATGATTTTAAAAAAGTCGTCAATTATTTTTTTTTCTGTTTTTCTTCTTCTTAAATCTCTGCATTTTATGCTTTTTTGTCCTTAATTATTAATCTTCTTTTATTATTCACCATATCCTGTTTTTATGTAATTTAATTTATTCACTTTTCTTTTTCCAAAACTTTTTCTTTTTTATTTCTTCTATCCAATAGTAGGAAAATCGAATAAAGAGTTATATGTCAGGCATTATTCTATCGTTACCACCTTTTTTTTTTCGTTTTTTGCCTTTTAAATATATTAACAGCTTCAATTACGTAGGTGCAATTTTTATTCAATTAGACAATATTTTTACAAAATATATAGTTTTTATATTAACTGAATTCGAACATTAGATAAAGTTATTTAGTGACGTGCAAGGAATAATCGTCTTGTTATAAGTAAAAAATAAGTTTTAACAATTTTAATTTTTATATCAAGTGAATTTGAATATTAAATAACGCTATTTAGTAAAATGCAAGGAATAATCATCTTGTTATAATTAAAAATAAGTTTTACCAACTATCAAATCTACAAACTTCCTAGCTAGTAGAAACCATTTTTTTTAAAAAAAAAAAAATAATTACATCTTATAAATATAATTTGTTTGTATTAAGAGTTGAGACAAAAACTAGATAGAAATCACCTCAAAATACTGTTGAGACACCAAAGGTTTGTCAATTTCTTCTGATGAGTTAATTGTTTTCTTTCTACTTGCCAACTACTAGGATGTTTTACGTGGAACTGCCTTTTCATGTTACGTTATATTATTCGTTTTTTATAATTATATTTTATTATAAATATCAAAAAAATATTCAGATAAATGACATCATAAAAAATAATATTTTGTTATAGCTGTTAAATAATTATCTAAACAAATGACATCATTTTAAGGTTTTGGTACTATTAATTTTTTTATTTGTCCTATTTCTTTTTTTTGTTTGTTTATTTAAGAAAAGAAATATCTTTTTATTTTTTCGACGATTTTTTAGTTTCAACTTTCTACTGGCTAAGAATATTAGAATATTTTACGTGGAACTACTCTGGCATGTCACACTATATTATGTGTTTTTTATAATAATAATAATAGGCAATATCTAAATAAATGACATCTTTATAAAAGTGTTTGATGGTTTTAAGTTTTAAGTAAAATTATTCCTTTTTCCTTTGAATTTACTTCTCCTTAATTTCTTTTTACTCAATTTAAGAAAAATGTGTCTTCTTTTAACAATTTTTTAATTTTAATTCTTTACATGTTTAATTAAAAGATATTTTAATACATTTGACATATCTTTACTTTAAAATTAAAATATTTATTTTTGTAATTTTTTAAATAAACATTGTAATTAAGATAAATAGGACAAATAAATTAAAAACGAATAAAGAATATTAAACTTTTTCGTCTTCAGTCCTTAAAATGGTATCAATACTTTAGTCTTTACCACTTTAATTTGTTTGTTTTCTAACAAGTCCACTTTTTTCTTTCCACTATTGTTACCTGTTGTTAAGTTCACAAAACTCCTTTGAATATTTCACTAAATATACAAAAATAATTGAGACTTCTTTTTAGTGTTCAAATTTGGGTTTATTTTTTATGCAGTTCTGTATATTACAGAGAGCCAAAAAAAGTACCAATAATGGTTATTTTTGTCATTTAATTTGTAGCCATATGTATTGCCTCCATCACTACTTCTGCAAAGTTTGCACATGCTAACTGTGAAATATTTTTGGTAAAAATATTAAATTTCAAGAACAGTGGGGTTGATCATGATGATTTCAGAATTGGTACAAATGTGGGGATCTATCTAAATATTTTAGTTGATAGTAATGATTTGAGGTTGTTATAGAAATTAATACATTTTAAGGATATGTCAGATACGAAGAAAAATATTTTTCATGATAAATAATTTTTAAGAAAATAGATGACTTTTTTAAATTTATTTTCTAGTGTTAAACTTAACTATACTACTTGTGGAATTGCTTTAATGATGATTGGGTTATTTTTCATATGATAATAATAGATTTAAAAGCTGGCCACAAATATCATGTTACTACTATTAAAACCATTATATATCCAAATTGAAATAAAAGGCAATAGAAAAATCTTTCCCTTTAAAGTTAATATGTAATTTATCCACTCAATTTGTTAATTTGATTTTTTCTTTAATTTATATTTGATATCTATTTTAAAATTCAAATAATTTGGGTATACGTTGAAAAGATTCATATTTAGCGCACAATGTTTGTTACAAAATCAATTTTATATTTAAATTTAAAATTAAATTAAAAATGATTTTTTATCTATATATTACAATATATATCGATACTAAAGTTTTTATGTGATGTATGATACATTAAAATTAAAAGGCTTCATATGTATATATATTTTTAATATTTAAAATATATGCATTTATATCTCCCGAAATGTCTGGAAGAAATACAGCTAGAATAAACAAATGAATTAATAATTATTCATCCACGTATTGATTTGTACATAGTTTTTAATTTTCTCTTTATATTATTGAACTCGACAATAGTCAAAACATTAGATATTGAAAATACAATTATGTCATGATACACCACGTGAATAATGGATTAATTAATTACTATAATACACAAGTTACCTTTGTTAATATGTTAAAAAAATTGTTTAATCTAAAATCTTTGTCAGGTTTATCCATGAGCTTGACACCAAATGATCTATATAGATGGTGATATAATTCTATTCTTAATGAAAAGTTTTATGTTTAAATCCAATTGTAAATACTTTGAAAAAATATAGCTTGACGTTAATCATGACAAACAAGAAGCATTTTTTTAATTTAATAATTTAGCAAATATTTTTTCGATTGTTTAATTTAAGGGATAAAAATTATAATTTTGGTATCATATTTAAAATTAACTTAATTATTTTATGTTTAGTGGGACTTTTTTATTTTGAGATTAGTTATTTAATTAATTATATTATGTTAATAATCAAATGGGACAATAATATAATCCTGTTATCAAATACCAAAATGACTAAACTCAAATACATATTTTATATTATGGAATATCTTATTTTAGTCCAATAAACCAAATATCTACAAATATAAATTCACTCAAAAATTTCTTGAATCTTATACACATAGTTAGCGGACACCAAAAAATAAAGGTGTCCATTTACAAAAATTAAAGGCAAAGGTTTGAAAACCACCCTTCTAAAAGTGACATTTCATAAAATTTGATTCTACATGAAATTAATATATTATTTGGTGGATCCAAATTATAAAAAATCATACACCCCATACTTCTTAAGATGGGTTAGGTAATAATTACTAGAGACAGAAATCTTTAATCGGAAAAGAGATAAAAATGCTTTTAACCTATAAATTATTCAGAAATATTTTCATTTCATCTTTTAGTTTAAAAATATTTTTAATATTTTTTTAAGATTTAAAATTATCTTTTTTTATGACCGGCTAACATTAACAGAATCTTGATGATTCACTTTTTTTTTTTTTTAAAAATAGACTAATGATATTACATAAATTAGTGTGAGGCACTTAATTTAAATCCTTTTGCCAATTTTTAAATTTTCAAATATAAATACGTGAAACTTGTGTGTGGTGGCCAAATAGTTGAATAAATTAAATATGCTGACTTGGCTAGATAGAGACTTGTTGATTAAAAAAAAAATCCCACATATGTAAATGATGCATCACAAAAGCTTTAGTATTTAGTAAATATTGTGGTTGAGTGATAAATATTTAATTATTATCAATTAAAGATTTTGATAGTATATATTTTACTCCTAGTGTGGATACCTTCTTTGTTCGTATTAATCGAGTGCCTAATATAGTAAAAAAAATAAAAAGGTAGTTTTCTGTTGCAATTATTTCCTATCCCTTTTTAGCCTACGTGGCACTAGTTTGAAAAAAAAAAGTCAATCTTCGTTGGGCCCACAAGATAGTGCCACGTAGGTCGAAAAGGGGTAAAAAATTATTAATAAATTAAGTTCAGGGGGCTAATAGGACCTTAGTATAGTATAAGTGTGTCTCTGAGAGGGGTACTTGGACATTATCCCTAAAATATATATCATTAACATAACAGGAAAAGATTGATTTATTACAAAAATACGTCAATTCTAAATAATAAAATTGAGTATATATTAAATTACTATCCCTTAAAATTATTATAACTACGATAGACGTTTACTCTTTATCCGATTTTCTTTTAAATAGAATACATAAAGTAAGAAAATACATAAAGATAGGACATGGTGAATAATAAAAGAAGAATAAAAAGGAAAAAAAAAAGCATCAAAATGCAGAGATAAAAGGAAAAATAAAATAAAATTTGTCGACTTTTTTTTTTTCTAGTAAAAAGAAGCTGACAGAATCGTCATGCTATAAATATTATTATATGTTATCTAATAATATCAGATAATTGTGGATTGTTTTTATTAGCTTATGACCTTCTTGTTAATTATGTTCCCTTCATATGAATCAGGACACTACACCAAAAGTCCATTAATATTTTTTAGCAGCAAATCAATTGACAATATTATTTTTAAGTGTAGTTAAATATATTCTTCGAGGTAATTAATAACTTTTTATAAGTGTATTTAAAACTTATAGTAATATTAACTTTAATAACAATTAACTAATATTGATATAAAATTTAATTTTTTTTAATATATATATATTTATTGTTACTAAAAACTATTTTTATTATAGTGTGATATATATATATTAGCCTCTTGTTGCTTCTATAAATAACTTTAGAACAATTAGCTAGATAAAATAAATTGTATTGTTACTTTTACTATTGTCGTCAAAATAATTAAATTAGATGAGATTAGATGAAACAATATTTTGTAGTTGAACTCATAAAATTTAACCTTGGATTCCACATCCTATCTTATATTTACATTATAACATAAATATTTTCCCCTTAAAGGTCACCCTAAAATTTTATTTGAAAATATGCTTTTCAACTAGGAGTAAAGGGAGAGTGTCGGTTAGATTTGATCGAATTCAATAATTTTAACTTTTATGTATACTTTAATTGATTTAAAATTTATAAATTTCAAATTTCAATCCTATTATGCGTCGAATGAAAAAATCAGCTCATGGATTTTAAGAACTTTTTTTTTAGTAAGAACTCAAATAACATATTGCATTTAATAATTATATGTGGAATGAAGAAAAGTATGGGGTCCAAAAACTGACATGAATCCACCAACACAAGATTAAATTATGTCCATTTTTATGTATATCATTTAAGTATATATTCACCCACTTTGTAAAAATGATGATTCCAGCAATGAAAGCAAAAATGAACCACCAACAAACATTTTATAGACATTAATCATCTTTGGCGCAATAACTCCCATCTCGTACTAAGTACTAATTATATACTATTATTTCTTTAGGTCTTATTATTGGAAAAATGATGCATTTATTGAAAATTTTGATTCATTGGATGAAATCGATCTATCAAACAACTTAAAGTTTTTGAATGAAATGATCACATGCTTTAACATAACATAAAAGTAGGTAGGAGATTATTAATTCAAGCCTTTACTGTCTGAAGAGAGAAATATTTGAGAAGTTTACAAATGTTAGTTAGGTGGCTAAAATTATTTTTGTGTGTCTAGTCGTAATCCTTTGTCGCGTTTGCTAAATCGATATTACAAGAAGATCGTATTGTGGATTCGAATTCTATTTTATCCGAAGTAGAAATGAAACATGTGAACAAAATTGTGTGAGAGTTGTGCTAGTGTATTCAATGTATAACGAGTGTATACTAATTGTATACCTGGTTATATCTAAATTATATAGTGATTATACTGACTAAATTCTATAAAAGGAAAAATTATCTTATTGGACATACATACCTACAATATATACTAATTTTAGTACTTTCGAATAATTATGTGTCTTATCAACACCACCAATTAAAAATTTTCTATCATATACTAAGGAAATTAATACACCTAGATACTTGTAATTTTGATACAAGATATATTAAAATTGGGAAAGAAGCGAGCTAGATAAAGACGATGAACAAGATGGGGAAGAATATAGTTCCAAATATATGTGAATCAGACTGTACATACCAAATACATGTATATTGTATGTATAAAGTGTGATTCGCATATATTTGTATGTTTCTCCTGTCACACACATGTATCTAAGATACCAGATACATAGGAGAGTGGCGATTAGATGAGAGGGAACTGAATGATATTTATCTATGTACCCAAATACATGCGAATCTACTTAGATACAATATCTAGAATAAATTACACCTAATTTCAACCTCGTGTATCCCAAGATGGATGGATGTATTCGAGACGTATCTGGTCACACCAAGTATGATAAGATTCAAAATATTGCAAACTAGAGTATATATAAATAGTTAACTGAACTAATGAGATTTACGAAAATTTTCATAATTTTTTTTTTAAAAGATCTGTGATTATTTCTCAAATGGGCCCATGAAAAAAGACTTAACGTGAGGAGCGTGTTGACAATTGATACATATTTGGAATAATATATTTGAGCCAATTAATGTGTGATTTCTCTATCTTTTAGATGGAGATAGCCACATTGGTCGTTAATCCAACACAAAGAAGGACCAATAATGACCGTCAAAGATTACGATAGAATGGATAGAATTTTCCATTCTAAATTAAAATTTTTTAATGAGCATGATAAAATATGTTTCCCTTTAAAAACAATATATTATATAATCAAAATTTTAATATAGATATCAAGGATCGACTTAGTTTCTTTTTTCCCTTAAAAGAGAGTACTGATTGAGTTGAGACCATCCATAATGGCTAGACATAAGTGGGAGTGACAGCAATATTTAATTTGAAAGACATATCAATTGTACTCCAAATTATTTAGTAAGTCCAACAAACCACTCCATATCATTATATATATATATATATATATATATATATATATATATATATATATATATATATATAATATATATTCCAAATTTAATGGACAAAAATCTATTTAAAAATAACAACTACTATAGTACTAGAGCAATGCACATGAATTATTTTCTTTGGGATCTATAGCTCTCTCTTACCATTATTTTTCATGTGCATATACCTAATATTCAAAGACAAATGAACATGATATTTTCCTTTTATTCCAATAGCTAGTTATAAAAGTTACAATTAAAGTCTACTCTTATAATACATAGTGGAAAATGAAGTGTCTACTAACTATATATTGGGAATATGTCTCATCTAAGCCAAGCTGGTCACATGCTAGCTACTCATAGACTTAAGTGATCAACTGTACTTTTCATAACAAAAAAAATTCATTATAAGTAGTTAGCCATTAAAATTGAAATTTCCTCAGACGTGAAACTCAACATCACAAAAGACAAATCAATATATTGTAAGATGTGTGTCTTGATATAGTCGAACTTCAATGTGAGAAAATTTGATCATCTAACGATGGATTTAAAGAATATAATATAATTTAAGTAACAATCAAAATAAATCATGAATAACTACTTATTTGAGACGAAGAGGCATATTATATCGTAACATGTAAAAATGCATGTACAGTGTATATATTCAATTGCCCTCATGTTAAATGTTTTCCTTTGTATTTGCTAATCCCTACTTTGTATCAAAGTGATTCAATTTAGAGGACTAGTAGTATTATTAGAAATAGAAACAGGAAAAGGCAATTAATTGTGTCTTGGCATATTGATAAGAGGAGCACACATTAGTCTATAGTTATTTGCAATAAATTAACTAATTATTTTTAGCATCAATAAATAAACATATTATATTACTAAAAAGTGTTAAAGTCTTTAACTGTAGTTAAGTATCATTAGATCTAATATCGCTAAAGACTTTAGGGACATATACAAAGAATGCTAATTGCAGCTAAAAATAAATATTTAACGTCAATTCAGCTATTATTGCTTATTATTACTGCTAAAGATCATAAAGTAGTGACGGTCGTAGCAGTTGTAAAAATCCTCACAATCATTTTGATAAATTTTCTACGTATTTTTCTATTTTCCCTTTCCTTTAACTACTGTATATCGTTTATGCTTTGCGGAGATAAGTGATACAATTTTTGAGAAGATCGAATTGACAATTACTTAGTTAGTACAAAAGAAACAAAAAAGAAATCGATTACTTTTGTATCACTTGTATCAAAAAGGAAAAACAAATAAAGAGTGCAAGAATATGGGGGAATTCTAAAAAGGAAATGAGATAAAAATATGGCGATTGAAAATTAAGATTGTTTATTGTGATTATATTATATGACCTTGATGGCGGTTAGTTCAAAGGTCTATTTTTTTTTATAGTATTGTTTCTTTCGATTAATCAATTTTTTATGATTTAGCTCATTATTTCGTTATAAGTGAAAAAAAAAACAATTAGAAAAGATTTTTTTTTTTGTGTGTATCAACTTGTATGAAAAGAAAAAATAAAGGAAAGGTTAGAATACTGGGAAATGCTAAAAAAGGAAAGGAGATTAAGAAATAACGTTGACAATTAAATGATTAAAACATTATGACCTTGATGGTGGTTAGTTCAAAGGTCTATTTTTATAAAGTATTGTTTCTTTCAATTATTAATTAATCAATTTTGTATGATAAGATTTTGATAAGTGCAAAAGAAACAACAGAAGAGAAATAGTTTATTGTCTTTAAGTATCAACTCGAATGAAAAGGAAAAACAAAGAAAGATCGTCGGATAAAATGTTACTCGTTTAACAAAATAATATATTTTTTGTTTTGTTTAGAAAAGTGATTTTTTTAATATTCAGACAATATTTTAATTTCAATTTTTCACATTACATATTTAACGTCATAAAATTAAAGGACAATTTTATACATTTGACATGACTTTATTTTAGAATTTATAATAAATTCTTCTATTTTCTTTAAATTTAAGATTGTTGCATTTATTAAGTTTTATATTGACTTTTGTGCTTAATGTTACAATTTAGTTATGTTTGAATGATATCAATACAATTAGTTGAGGTGCGTATATAGTGTAATTATTTAATAGGATATAAATGAAAATGAATATATACTTAAAATAATTTTATTGTTATGACATATTTGTTTGATTTATCTAGAAAATATGAACTAACTCGACTTGACCGATCACATTATGAATTCCGTGTAAGCTAGTTTAATAGATTGAACCGGACCATACCAATAGCTCTACTGAGTTAAATTCCGCCAATCTACAGCAAATATATTAACCTTATGATTCGATATCTTTATATTAAATTATGTTGCTTTCTATCGAGAACAGATAGTAATGGCACTTCTCCACATTACTAAATATACACTAAACACGAGTGACATACAAATAATATATCATTGTATACTATGTGTATATATCTTGTATCTCTTGTTTAAGTTACTTATATATATCATGTGTGTATCATCATATATATGATATACATGTGATACACCTTGTGTATGTTTGACGTGTGTTTACTTTACGTCATGTGTATGTATTCATAAAAAAGTTTTTTTTTTTAAAAAAAATTGGTGATCAATTGAAAACTAAGTAATCTTATTATAATCTATACATTATAGCGCTATTTATGAGAATTTTCCTTATTCAAATTTGGAAGTGAATTTCCGTTTATTAGAAACATCATTTTCCACCCAATCAAATTCAGGAAAAACAAGTTTCTTTCATAAAATATTTTCCGAAGATTTTTTTAGTGAAACAGAAAATAGAAAAACAATTTCCTCCGCAGTCCGCACACTAGAAATGCAATTTTATTTTTCATTAATTATACATTTAACGATCTTTTACTTTTTCTTAGTTTCCATCATTCCGTTTGCTTTTGCTGGTAATAATTGAACTAGGAATGTAATATGGTAAGTTTCTTTACTATTTAGAGATGTAATATAAAAGGTGAAGTCACCATCAACATATTGTAGGATCCAACTAAAAATGTGAAGGGTCCTAAGATCATTTATTGATGCTCATAACAAACGACATGAAATTAGAAATATGAAAAAAAAATTACTTTTTTTTTAATGGAAGGAAAAACGAAAGGAAGGGTAATGAAAGCAACAAATTAACAACTAAGTGCACTATATTTATTTGTGTGATATCGAATCGTAAATATCAGTTAGGAGGCTTACGATTTTTTTTTGTTTGGAAAGTTTCACAATTTACAATTGTATAGTACTTTTGACTTACCTTATGCAACGATACTCTTGAATTGCTTAAATCTTTCATCTCTAGCTCGCCTCTCGCCTCTCGTCCCTCGTCCTCTTTATATTTATGTATCACATTTTAATTTTAAGTACCATATTATACATGTGTTTGATACATAGGTATATTTGTGTATCTATGTTTTATACTCTTTTATACCAACGCGTTATATATTTCATAGAATATATTTATCAATTTTTACTACTATATATGTATTATATGCACATGTACATCTATGTACATGTGTTTTGGTTGATAATTGATACATATGTGTATATGTCTACCAGTGTTTCACTTATGTATCAAAATCTACAAAAAAAAATATACTGAGAGAGGCCAATAAAGATTTTATATTAAAAATTTAAAATATCACTAAGTTTCATAATTTTTTGAAAGTATCAATAGGTCGTACGTCATCACCATAATCTATTTATAAAATCTTTTTACTTAATATTCAAATATGTTACTCTCTTTGTTTCATCGTATGTGACACTAAAAAATATCGAGAGTCAACCAAATTTTGTATATGTCTTCTACATTTTGAAGTTATTATAATTGTGATTTATTATACTTTTTACCTCATTTTTCAAGTAATTGTATAGTGCTTTCTTTGTGGCACAATTTAAATACAAAGTTGGATAGCCATTTTTATACGTGCCTGTGTAGTTTGTTTTCTTATGCTTATCTAAGTGTTGATAGGAATATAGTGATTCTTTGAGTTACCAAATACTTTGCAACAAGAAATCATCTCAAGAGCATGTGATTAATCAAGAAACCAAAGCACTACGTGTTTTCTGTCTTAATTTATGTGTTACTTTCTTTTATTCATTCTAAAAAATAATACTATATCGATTTTGAAAAAAATGATCTGCATCATTTTTTTTTAAACGAAGAGAGTATGAATTTTTTATTTTTAGAAATAACCTCACTTTAAAATTCATCTTCTACCCTTAGTAAGCTGATTTACAATCACAAGTCTTTAAATGTTTTAGAACATAAGTTTCAGAAATCTTTTTTTTTCCAAACGAAGCGATATAAATCAAAACGGAGGGAGTAATAATTATCGATCGATGGTTTTAAAACTAGAACATAACTAACCCACCACTCCATCTTCTCTACCTTGTACTATAAATTGTGTGCCTCCAACCAAACATCCACACCAACCTTTTACTATTCATCCCATCTCTCTCTATTTCACACAAAAGAAATGCATAACAAAATTCTTGTTTCTTCCTACATCTTACTTGTTCTTTTGTTCTCACTATCATCTTTCAATGTAAGTAACAATCTTTTAACTTTTATGCTCAACATTTATGTTTCTTCAAGTAATCTTGATTGTCATAAATATTCTGAAAAACTTTATATACATACTCATGGGGTGTCAAATGATGGCTCATGGGGTGTCAAATGAAGTAATTCTTATATGTTATATACTTCTTTTCATGTATTTGTTTACCATACTAACAATAAAATTTTCACTACATTCACTACATATTATCCAAGTTGATTGAGATTATATACCAATCAATATTAAAATATGCACTTTATTTATAATTTCTGAATATAAAGTTCTTTATAGACAAGTGAAAATACACGGAGTAGATTGTTACAATGAAGTAATCCTGATTAGAATGTAAAAATTTATATTTGAGTTTTACTCATTTGATTTCGAATGTAAAAATTTATATAGTTAACCAACTAAGGCTATTAGAATTTCTCTTCGTAGATTGTTGTGGCTAAAGATGGAGATGAATCTGGGAACCCGTTTACGCCAAAAGGTTATGTGATTAGATACTGGAATAAACATGTGTCGAATGACTTACCAAAGCCATGGTTTCTTCTGAACAAGGCATCTCCATTGAATGCTGCACAATATGCAACTTACACTAAACTTGTTGCTGATCAAAATGCACTCTCTACACACCTCCAATCCTTTTGCTCTTCAGCAAATCTCATGTGCGCGCCTGATCTGTTACCAAGTCTCGAAAAACACACTGGAGATATCCATTTTACTACTTACGGCAACAAAAACTTCACCAATTATGGTACCAACGAACCTGGAATCGGAGTTAACACCTTCAAAAACTATTCTGAAGATGCATCTGTAAATTCTTTCAGACGTTACGGTAGAGGTTCTCCCCGTGATAATAAATTTGATAATTACGCCCCTGATGGCAATGTAATTGACCAAAGTTTCAATTCCTATAGCACAAATACTCCAGGGGGTTCTGGCCAATTCACTAATTACGCCCCGAATACCAATGTCCCTGATCTACGTTTCACTGCCTATTCCGATCAAGGAACAGGCGGGGAACAAGAATTTAAAACTTATTTAGAACAGGGGAATTCTGGTGGCCAGTCTTTCAAAAGCTATGGCAAAAATGGAAATGGTGCTGATAGTAAATTCACCAGCTATGGGAACGAAACTAATGTTGCAGCCTCAACATTTAAAAACTATGGTCAAAATGCAAATGGGGAGAATCAAAATTTTACATCTTATAGTACTAATGGCAATAATCCTCAAAACAATTTCAAAAACTACGGCGTTGGAGGTAATGGTCCATCTGAGACTTTTACTAACTACAGAGATGAATCGAATGTTGGTGATGACAAGTTTAGTAACTATGTTAAGGATGCAAATGCTGGTGAAGCTAATTTCACCAATTATGGTCAATCGTTCAATGAAGGTACCGATGTATTCATTACTTACGGAAAAGGGGGTAATGACCCACATATCAATTTCAAAACTTACGGAGTTAATAACACATTCAAAGATTATGTCAAAGATACAGCTACATTTTCCAATTACCACAACAAAACTTCGCAGGATTTAGCTTCGTTGAGTGAGGTTAACGGTGGCAAAAAGGTGAATAACAGGTGGATTGAGCCCGGGAAGTTTTTCCGTGAGAAGATGTTGAAGAGTGGTACAATCATGCCTATGCCAGATATAAAGGATAAGATGCCTAAAAGGTCCTTTTTGCCCCGGGCGATTGCTGCGAAATTGCCTTTTTCTACGTCAAAGATTGATGAGCTGAAGAAAATTTTCCATGCGGCCAATGATTCACAGGTGGCAAAGATGATTGGCGATGCGCTGAGTGAGTGTGAAAGAGCACCGAGCCCTGGGGAGACGAAACAATGTGTTAATTCAGCTGAAGATATGATTGATTTCGCAACATCAGTGTTGGGTCGTAATGTGGTGGTTCGAACAACTGAGAATACAAATGGATCAAAGGGGAACATCATGATTGGATCAATAAAAGGAATCAATGGTGGAAAAGTTACCAAATCAGTATCATGTCATCAAACGCTGTACCCTTCCTTATTGTATTACTGTCATTCGGTTCCTAAAGTCCGAGTCTACGAAGCGGATATTTTGGACCCGAATTCAAAGGCTAAGATCAACCATGGTGTTGCGATTTGCCACGTGGATACTTCTTCATGGGGACCGAGGCACGGAGCCTTCATTGCACTCGGGTCAGGACCCGGGAAAATAGAGGTTTGTCACTGGATCTTTGAGAATGACATGACTTGGGCAACTGCAGATTAAGCCTGGGGAAAAACGGGATTTTAATAAATATTTACATTTTCTTGTTTGGGTTTTAACCGAATGTATTAAAACTGTCGATTTACATTTGTTATGTAATCTCTCTATATTTGGACAAAGTAATATCCTCCCCTAAGTAACTATGTTCACTTTTATTTGTCCATGAAGGAGAAATAATAAACTGTATGCATATTTATTATAATGAATTCACAGGTATTTCGAATAGTATGAATATTTTATTATAATGAATTCACAGGTATTTCGAATATACTGTCTCTCTCTTATATGGCTATATCACTCACTTCTGTTATCTCTCATTCGCTCGCCTCTCTCCCTATTTATCTATGTTTTAGAACATTTATGGTATTTAGTTACACAGAATCTATATGTTATTTGGAATACACTAGATACACAAAATATATTTGTAGGAATACAGATAGTTAATGTGATTCACATATATTTAAGATACATTGACTCTCTCTCCCCCTCCTATATCTCGTTTGCTCTTTTTAAAGGCGACATCGGATGGTATTAGCGGCAACTAGAGTTGCCACTAAAACATATTATTAGTGGCAACTTTGGATGTTATTAGCGGCACCTAGTGTAGCCACTAATATAAAACATATTATTGTGGCGACTTGAATGGTATTAGCGGCACCTAGTATAGCCACTAAAACAAATTATTTGTGGCGATTTTTTACGGTATTAGCAGCAACTATTGTGCCACAAAAACATATTATTTGTGGCAACTTGAATGCTATTCGCGGCGACTAGTAATGATTATTTGTGGCGATTTGAATGCTATTAACGGCGACTGGTAATGCCGCTAAAACATTATATTTGTGGCGACTTTTTACGGTATTAGTAGCGACTAAAGTTGCCAATAAAGATATTATTAGTGGCGACTAAGGTTACAGCTAATACATGAGCTATTTTTATGGTATTACCGGCGACTAGTGTTGCCACAAAAGATATTATTAGTGGCGACTTTGAATTGTATTAGCGGCGACAAGTGTTGCAGCTAAAACATGATATTTGTGGCGACTTTTTATGGAATTAGCAGCAACTAGTATTGCCACTAAAAGATATTATTAGCGGCGACTTTTTATGGAATTAGCAGCAACTAGTATTGCCACTAAAAGATATTTCGTGGCGATGTTGAATTGTATTAGCGGCGACAAGTGTTGTCGCTAAAACATGATATTTGTGGCGACTTTTTATGGAATTAGCAGCAACTAGTATTGCCACTAAAAGATTATTAGTGGCGACTTTGAATTGTATTAGCGGCGACAAGTGTTGCCGCTAAAACATGATATTTGTGGCGACTTTTTATGGAATTAGCAGCAACTAGTATTGCCAGATATTATTAGTGGCGACTTTGAATGGTACTAGCGACGACTAATGTTGCCACTAAACATATTATTAGTGGCCACTATAACATATTATTTGAGGCGACTTTTAATGGTATTAGCGGCAACTAAAGTTGCTACTAAAGGACATTAAAGTGGTGACTTATGTTGCCTCTACATATTAATAGTGGCGACTTTGAAAGGTGCGGCAACTAGCGCTGCTACTAAAAACATATTATGAGTGGCGACTTTGAATGGTATTAGCGGCGACTAGTGTTGCCGCTAAAACATGATATTTGTGGCGACTTTTTAGCAGCAATTATTGTTGCCAACTAGCGTTGCTACTAAAACGTATTATTAGTGGCGACTTTAAATTGTGTTAGCAGCGACTAGTATTGCCACTAAAACTATTATTAGTGGTGACTTTGATAGGTATTAGCAGCAACTAGCGTTGCCAATAAAACTTATTATTTTTTTAAATTTTTTTGTCAAATCAAACGACGTCCGAATAATTGATTATAAATAAAGTAAAAATTACTAGTAGATGGTGTTTAAACTTCAAAGTGCAAGAACAAAACTAACCCCACCATATACTCCATCATCTTCTATACCTTGCACTATAAATTTGTGCCTCCAAACCAATCACCACACCAACATTTTACTCTTCACTTCCTCTCTCTCTCTCTGTTAAACACTAAAGAAATGCATACCAAAATTCTTCTTCCTTCCTGCATCTTACTTCTTCTTTTGTTCACACTATCATCTTTGGATGTAAGTAACAATCTTTAACTCTTATGCTCATAAATACTTTTTGTTAATTTTGTCTTAAATATTTTCGTTTTTCCTTACAGGAAAATAATTCTTTTTCTTGTTTATCCTTAACATTAACTAACTACTTATGAAAAAAACATTTGTAAATGCATTGAAACTAAGGACCAATTAATATAGGCATTTCAATGAAATACTCATTTTATTCATTATTTCTTAAATGGAGTGCAAAGTTTACCGCTAATAAAAGTAAAAGTGAATGAAGGAAAGTATGATTGTAACTTGATGAAACCCCATGGGGGTGTATCTATGGTAGTCACTACACTAAAATGATCTTTAGTGATAATAACTTACTTGTCGCTAAAAATGTAGTTTAAGTTGCGATTCAGACTCTTTGTAAATGTCCCTAAAGCCTATAGTGATATTGAATCAAATGAGAAATAACTAATGTTAGTAAAAACTTGAGTACTCTTTGTTAATGTGAAGAACTATTGCTGCTAAAAAAGTTGTTTTTATGGTAGTGAGTTCAAGAAAACACAAAATGAGACCAACATAGCTTCAAGAAACTGTCTCTTAAAATTTGACGGGACTTTTCACTTAAACACGTCAAGTAAATCTTATACATTTCAATCAAACGTACTAGACCTCTGTTGTGTCATTTTGATTTGACAGTGTTAACGTTAGAATATACTCAATCGAATATATGATGAAACTGGGGTGGTGTCAATGCAGGTTGTTGTGGCTAAAGATGGAGATGAATCTGGGAACCCGTTTACGCCAAAAGGTTATCTGATTAGATACTGGAATAAACATGTCTCAAATGACTTACCAAAGCCATGGTTTCTTCTGAACAAGGCATCTCCATTGAATGCTGCACAATATGCAACTTACACTAAACTTGTTGCTGATCAAAATGCATTCACTACACACCTCCAATCCTTTTGCTCTTCAGCAAATCTCATGTGTGCGCTTGATTTGTTACCAAGTCTTGAAAAACACAAAGGAGATGTCCATTTTGTCTCTTACGGTGACAAGAACTTTACCAATTACGGTACCAAAGAATCTGGTCTCGGATTCAACTCTTTCAAGAACTATACAGAGGAAGAAAATTTCCCTGTGAATTCTTTCAGGCGCTACGGTAGAGATTCTCCTCATGATAATCAATTTGACAACTATGGTGCCCCTGGTGGCAATACGCCTGTCCAAAGTTTCAACAGCTATAGCACAAATACTCCAGGGGGGTCTGGTCAATTCACCAATTACGCCCCGGGGTCCAATGTCCCTGATTTGCATTTCACTTCCTATTCCGACCACGGAACAGGAGGGGAACAGGACTTCAAATCCTACGGAAACGATGGAAATGCTGGTCAACAATCTTTCAAAAGCTATGGAAAAGATGGGAATGGGGCGGATAGTCAATTCACTACTTATGGAAACAATACTAATGTTGATGGCTCAGACTTTACAAATTATGGTGAGGCAGCAAATGGGGAGAACCAAAATTTCACATCTTATGGTTTCAACGGCAATAATCCGGCAAGCAGTTTCAACAACTACGGCGTTGGAGGTAATGGTCCATCTGAGGCTTTTAATAGTTACAGAGATCAATCGAATGTTGGAGATGACACGTTCACAACCTATGTTAAGGATGCAAATGGCGGTGAAGCGAATTTCACCAACTATGGTCAATCATTCAATGAAGGTACTGATGTATTCACTACTTACGGAAAAGGGGGTAATGACCCACATATCAATTTCAAAACTTACGGAGTTAACAACACTTTCAAAGATTATGTCAAAGATACTGCTACATTTTCCAATTACCACAACAAAACTTCGCAGGATTTAGCTTCGTTGAGTGAGGTTAACGGTGGCAAAAAGGTGAATAACAGGTGGATTGAGCCCGGGAAGTTTTTCCGGGAGAAGATGTTGAAGAGTGGTACAATCATGCCTATGCCAGATATAAAGGATAAGATGCCTAAAAGGTCCTTTTTGCCCCGGGCGATTGCTGCGAAATTACCTTTTTCTACTTCAAAGATTGATGAGCTGAAGAAAATTTTCCATGCGGCCAATGATTCACAGGTGGCAAAGATGATTGGCGATGCGCTGAGTGAGTGTGAAAGAGCACCGAGCCCTGGGGAGACGAAACAATGTGTTAATTCAGCTGAAGATATGATTGATTTCGCAACATCAGTGTTGGGTCGTAATGTGGTGGTTCGAACAACTGAGAATACAAATGGATCAAAGGGGAATATCATGATTGGATCAATAAAAGGAATCAATGGTGGAAAAGTTACCAAATCAGTATCATGTCATCAAACGCTGTACCCTTCCTTATTGTATTACTGTCATTCGGTTCCTAAAGTCCGAGTCTACGAAGCGGATATTTTGGACCCGAATTCAAAGGCTAAGATCAACCATGGTGTTGCGATTTGCCACGTGGATACTTCTTCATGGGGACCGAGGCACGGAGCCTTCGTTGCACTCGGGTCAGGACCCGGGAAAATAGAGGTTTGTCACTGGATCTTTGAGAATGACATGACTTGGGCAACTGCTGATTGAGACAATTGCTGATCTTAACGGTGTGTTACAATATGCGGAAAATATAAGTTTGAATGGCTATTAGTTTATGTATTGTCTATTGTTTGTCTCTCTGTACGTATGAAGGACGTACTCTCTATGTTTACTTTTATTTATTGCACTTTTGTTAAGAAGTAATAAATAAAACGCATATTTTATTATAATATTTATATTAATTTCTGTATAATTTCAATGAGCTTGAGAAAATCTCCAAGAATGCAAAAGAATAATCTAAGTGTTTCGAGAGAAGACAATTAAGGGCAAACCATGAAAATAAAACCAAAAGAGAAAGATGGACTATCTCTATGAAAAGCTTAAACGAAAAATCAAGTTTAAGCTAAGATTAGCAGCATTTGTTTTGTCCCTTGATGGCACTATATGCTCCCCTTTCTCATATTAATTATAGTAGAGAATTTGGTTATTAGTTGTTAGTGACTTTTGTAACCTCTTACCTGTATTCACCTATAATTATTCTACCTAATTATTTTTGTAACCTTTAGAACTATCTTTTAATCTTCCTATTAATTACAAGTAAGAATTTCCCACTTATAAATAGTTATGGCTTACTTTGTTGTGATGATATGAAATGTACAAGAAAATACAGAGCAAAAAGGATGAGGAGTACAATATTGAATTTACTGTACCAAAAGAGAAAGTCGAGATAAAGAAAAATATTGCTACAAGTCTTCAAGTATTTTACTATGATCAGTAATTATATATTGAAGGAAGTTAAAATGTTTTTTGGTGGAGCTTTGAACTTTTTGATTGATTCGGAGTTATTTGAGTCATACGACGTCATTAGATTGTTATATTCTGAAGAAAACAAGTCAAGAAATATAATGAAACGTAGTATAAATTATACATCAACATACTTGAACCTAGCTCTTTAGATAGAGTAAAATGTTTGTGTCTTAGTCTGAATATATTTTTTATTTATTTAGTTTAATTATTAATTCCTACATCATGGTTATTTACCAAACCTCACATAAAATTAAACTTCTAATTAAATAGGATTTATCAATGATGACATTTATATTACGTGTATATATACAACACATTTGCCATATAATAATATATTTAAATTATTTTCATCTTGCCATCAACGTAACCTTTTTCCTGTTTTTTCTTTTCATCATTACATGTGCTTTTAATTTGCTAATAATAATGGAAAAGAGGTGGAGGCACTATCAACATTGAATTTAATAAGCTCCCACCAATAGACAATATATAAGGAATTAGGGTCCTACGATCATCTTAGAGTGTTTCTTTATCGATTAAAAAAATGTGTCATATAGAAATATAATTATATATAAATAAACATAAAAAGATTCAATTGCTTTTGTATCATAAATTAAATCAAAAGGAAAGAAATAAAGTAAGAAAGTGGAAAAATGCTAAAAATATGTTTGATGATTATTATAGTTTGAACGTCTATTTTTGACATATAATTGATCACTGGACGTTCAAAAGCATCTTAATTGATTGACCTACCAAATATTTTCATGATTCACTTGAAATGTTCACAAATATAGAAAACATTATAGACACAATTAATTAGGAAATATCCCATATTTTTGCAAATTATGACGCATTTGCTTGACAATTCTATTATGATCACCTATTAAACCTTATGTACATACAAGTTACTTCTAATTAATTAGGATTTATGGATTATAATTATGTGTGACATAACCCTTTTTCCCTTTTTGTTTGTCGTAATACAAAAATATGTCTTTAACTTAGCTTCAATTGACATCTATGTCCTTCAATTTTGGGTGTGTACAAGTACACTTAAACTTATTATAAAATTGAACAAATACATGTCATAATACATATAGGATAGCACGTAGAACACAAAATTCTTATGTAGGATGCCTGTAGCACGAATATGGTGTTTATTTGTTCAATTTTATCCAAATTTAAGTTTCTACTTGTGTAAACCCAAAATTAAAGATTATAATTATCACTTGAAGGTAAACTAAGAGTCTTATTTATATATTATTGTCTTATTTTCTCCATCATTACATGTGCTTTCGTTAATAATAATGGGGCAAGGGATATCATAATAATCCTAAACATGGAAGAAGAAAAAGGAAAAGGTGGAGGAACTATCAACATCGAACTCTATAGACTCCAACCAATAGATAATAATTAAGAATTAGGGTCCTACAGTCATTTTGAAATGTTTCTTATTCGTTAAATAAAAAGATGCAAAAAAACGTTTGAATTAATATGAAAGGTAAAAAAAGAAAAAAAATACTCTTCAATTCACAGAATATCATAGCTACGAAAATAAAGCATCCTAATTAAGCTTGAACATTTGTTCCTCTTGTATGTATTAATATATATCTTCATTGGACGTCTTTTTCCATCAAATTCAAGAAAAAATAAGTGAATTACTTAGATATATTTTTTATTTTGATGTGTATAGCTATATTTAGATAGGTCAAAATACATGTATCTCGAGATTCATGAGGTTAAAATTAGGTGTAATTTATTCTAGATATATTGTGTTCAAGTGAATTCGCATGTATCTGGATATATAACAAATTAAATTTCGCTCACCTCTCTCCATTTCGCTCGCCACTCTCCAATGAATTTGATATCCCAGATACATGTGAGTTATAATAGATACATACATATATATGTATGATGTACCTAGTGTAGTATGATTTAATTTGCATGTATCTGGGATACCTAACATATGTGGTTCACCTCTCTTCTCATCTCGCTAGTCTATCACCCTATATTACCGTATCTGATAGCAAAAGTACATATCTCTAAGTGTATGTTCATCAATATATGACGAAAAACTTTTAATTAGTGGTAAAATATACAATATATTGAAAATATAGATAATATTAATATATTTTCAAAAAAAAAAATCCTTGACAAATCGATTTTCAAGATTTTAGTACAACCAGCAAATAAGGGAAAATAGGATAAAGAATTGCTTGAAAATATTTTTTAATTATATAATGCAATCCCTTGAATTTTCATGGACATACTCAAAATATTAAACAGTAATATATGTTTTTAATTCTATGACACAATACACAAAGAAATAAAATATGTTTTATAGGGAAAAAGGTCAATCAAGCTCTTAAATTATGTGAAAAAAATAATGGTCCAATAATTTTGATTTAAATTCTACACTTATTATAAAAGTAACTTATAGAAGTGCTCGATTAAACTTCTAATGGAATAAGTGAGTGGTAAATTATTATTGCAATCACTAATTACCAAAGGTGTTGATATAGTAGAAGGTAGGGATTTAGAAAAAGTTTAATAATTTTGGTTTAAATTTTACATTTATCTTATAAAATTGATATAATACATAAATATGCTCTTTAACTTGGTTTTAAATCATATTTATACACTTCAACTTTGGATGTGCGCAAGTAGACACTTAAACTTGTATAAAGTTGAACAAACAAACACACGTCTTACATGTCATCCTACATGACATTTTTTGTCCTGCGTGGTGTCCTGTGTGTATTGTGTCATGTAGGACTCATGTGGTTATTTATTTAAAAGTTGATTAGTTAAAGTGTCTGTCTGTGCATTATGAAATGTTGGAGGTCAAAGTTAAAATTTGAAGTCAAGTTTAGGATCCAATATATGTGTTATGTCTATAAAATTATTAATTTATAATTGAATTCTTTGCTTATTATTACGTATTTAATACATTTGCATGACACATGCAATATATTTTAGTTCCATCTCACTTTTAACAAAAAAAAAGATCTTCTTTTAATTTTCATCGTTACAATTTACATGTTTTTATTATTGAAACATAGGATATGATTTGATTTCTGTTAGCCATGAAAAAAAAAAGTGGATCTACTATCAACATCGAATTCAATAGGTTTAAAACAAAAAAGATAATTATTAAGTAATTGTCCCTGCAATCACTTACATATGTTTGACAGTTTATCATTATACATTTGCACCGACAACTTTTTCTATATATTCAAGACTCAAATTTTAATATCTTTAATTAAAAATAAAAAAATATTTATCACTTTACGATAATTTTGAATTTCTTTTTTGTTATTTCTTCTCATTCCGCGTGAAATCAATTTATGAAATTGATAGTAAATTTTCCAAGAATGTAAATTAGATTTTAAGAAGAAATTAAAGACAATCAATCAATTATCTTTGCCAGTAATTAAATAAACAGATTATTTATCAACGTCTTTCCATGTAATCACATAATTATATTTAACCGCGTTAGAATTAATGGATGTAGTTCCATGGTTCATAATTAAATATATTTCAAGTTCTAAGTCATAAGAAAAAATTAAAAGTAGAATGATAATTGATAAGCATGTATCCACCTTAAAAGACATAGTATGTGCCACAAATTTAAATATAGCAATTTTCTATATCATATGATTAAAAAAAAAATAATTGCATCGCAGATAAATTTGTCCAAGTATGCGTTCACACAATTACGTGTTGACCTTTTTTTCTTTTATGTGCTCTTTTGTCAATTTTTCTTATAAATTTTCGTCATTCCATCAATCATATTTTAATTTGAAGCTTTCAATTTTTTAATTCTTAGGGAAAATACCCAAGTACCCCTCAATCTATGCCAGAAATTCCAGAGACACACTTATACTATACTAAGGTCCTATTACCCCTGCACTTATTTTATATGTAATTTTGTGCCCCTTTTTAGCATACGTGGCACTAGTTCAAAAAAAAAGTCAACCGTCGTTGGGCCCACAAGATAGTGCCACGTAAGCTAAAAAGGGGTAAAAAATTATTAATAAAATAAGTTCAAGGGGGTAATAGAACCTTAGTATAGTATAAGTGTGTCTCTGAGATTTTGGGCATAGGTTGAGGGGGTACTTGGGCATTATCCCTAGCTAATTCTTATAATAAAATCCATTATATTTGAAATTAAGGATTCAAAAATTTAACAAGTATCTTTTTCTTTAAAAAAATAAATGTAGTACTATTTCACATGTATACAAGTTAATTATACTCCATATTAAAAATATTGTGTTTGATTGAATTCGATTCTTATATATTTACTTTCGTCACTGAGAATAATTTGAAGCACGAAGTCCTGACTATGTATTCATATAAGGAAAAAAGAATTGATCACATCTAATTTATCATACGAAACCTCAAAATTTTATATATATAGCAAAAAGAATATATTTATAACAACTTAAACTCAAACTCGTAACCTCGTTATCACATATAATATTAATTCTTTATCTTTGTGTGAAAACTACTTGTAAAAAGCATTTTTAATGAATTTTGAAAAACTTTGAAGGACAAAGTGTGGACCGGAATGCTTGTTGGCGTGCATCAATTTTTTCTTTTTCTTTTTTTATCTTTTCACTATTAATAGCTTTAATAATATACCTAAGTCGAAATGAATTAAACATTTTTATGATTTCACGTAAAAGGTCCAAATTTTAATCATAGAAAAAAAATAATTCGAGTGATCCATTATATTGTTAGATTTCAATGATGAATGGGAAGTTGCTTTAGAAAAAGCTGCTTCAACTTTCAATATAAGATTATGAGATTCCTTAAGATTCAAATAATTGAAATTTAGGCTATATAAAATTATTGTATTTTCTAATTTATTAACCTCAAAGTGGATTATAAACTGGATAAAATGTTATAGGGCATTATAGTAATAATCATAACAATTAAAAAAGATGAAAGAAAATAGTTAATTGTAATATTTATTTTTATTTAATTATGAATATAGTAATTTGATGTTAACTAAACCAACCATATATGTGTGGTACATAAAACTTAATGTTTATGGTAGACCACAAATGACCAAAAACAAGAAAAGGAGGTTATTATCAATTCTAAAAATAAACAATTGCTAAGGACTTTAACCACGTAAAAAAACCAAACAAGATGAAAATGTGCAGTAAACCTAATATTATTCTTTATTATCAAGATGGATTTTGGAAAAAATGGCTACATTATCATGCTTATCCTCAATTTATTTGGAATAATCATATCAATTCCAATAATAATTATCCCATTCATAACAGTTAACAAATTTTGTCGTGAAACATCAATGTCCATGTTTTTAATTGCTGGAATTATGATATTAACATGGTCATTGGTAGGTTTAGCCAGTTCAATATGTTGTTGGAAAATTGGTTTTAGAGAATTTGTTTATATGAGGTCACAAGTTTTTATATTATTTATAGTAGTTCTTTTGGGGACAATGGCATGGTGGCAATCAAGAACAGATTCACGTATGTATACATATTATGATTGGCAAACTTTCAAGAATTGTATGGTCAAGAAACAAATTTGTCAAAGAAATTTAGGACATGGATGGGATAGATTTTCTCCATTTGCTTCTACTACCCTTCAGGTATATATATACACGATTTTTTTTTTCTATTCTGATATTCATCGTAGAATGAAGAAAGTTCTTGACTATAAATGCTTTTATTAGTCGATAAATGTATTTAACATGAATTGAATTAATTGGATAAGTGAATTATGAATATGAAATGATTTGGACAAGAAAAAAAGATATACATAATCAATCATCATTTGATAGTCATATAAGAAAAGGAATTTGGGTGGATAGTATTAAATTTGAATTGATTAAAATAAGATTAAATAAATAAATAGATGAGTCATAAATCTACTCACTTAAACTTCGCATAGCCAATGTGGGTTGTGTCAAAAGTCTAAGATCCATTATGATTCCCCCTCCTCTCTTTTTTTAGACATGATTCTCAATTTTTCAAATTAATATAGTACTAATTAAAGTTCTTTCAAATTGATTTCTCAAAAAAAAAAAATCAATCTCAAAAATGTAATTTTATTTGCTTGCATTTAGGTTTAGATCTTGACTCATTTTAACCTGATATTTGAATGAATAATTTTCAATTCGACCTTTTCAATCAAATTAATAACCTAGTTAAAACTCAACTTATTAAAATTTGAACGGATTAAGCTGATAAATAAATTACTCCACTTCATTTGCCACCTCTAATTGCAACATGCACCTAAATAATATAGTTGTGCACCATTTCATTCAACTATGTGTATATTATTTATCATTCAATCATCAATAACTTAACATAATAAATTTCTAGATCGATTTTTTTTAATTTCAGGACGCTTGTTGCAAGTATCCCAAGATATGTAACAGTAGTGATAACAATAAATCCAAAAACGAGAACACAAACTCGCAAGACCCTTTAATTTGGATGGATACAGGCGATGGTTTCCTGGTGACTAGCAATCAAAACAAGTCAACAGAAACTATTGAAGATTGTCATCAATGGAGTAGTGATCCCAACAAGCTTTGTTTCGAGTGCGATGTATGCAAAAAGGGCTATTTGTTTAAACAAGATCAAAATTGGGCTGCTGCATTGTCAATTTGTGTTATTAATAGTGTTGTGCTCCTTTCATTTTCTTGTTATTTTTATAGTAAGAATTTTGAGGAACCTGGTGGTGGGGAAAAATCAAATAGTAGCAAAGTTCATCCTAGTAGTGTATAGGAATATATGTATGTAACAACTTATAGAGATGTTACATAAGTGTATCATATGTATATTTAAGTTTAAATTTGTTGTTTCGTCTAGGGAAAATATGTAGTTAGAAGATATTGAAGCTTTGTAGGGGTTATATGTTGACACTTTGTAGTTTACTATAAAATTTATTTATATTGATAACGTATACTAATGTAGTGCAATTTAATCATCTCTCTCAAGAGTATTGACTCCCATATTAATTATTTGAAGCCCTATGTCATTATCTATATTTATGGTTCGATAGTCGATACGTTAGGTTTTCTCTTTGTTACAATAGGATGTGCTCGTGCCCTTGTATTTGAGGGGTTGGGTGGTCATTTCGTAATTATATCAATTTAGATATAGAAAAAATTCATAAAAAAGCTATAATAATAAACAAGAAATCATCGTAAGAAAACAAGAAATTAGCTACTCATAAATTTTCCTAGCTAAACAACAAAAATCACAGGTAATTTCATTGAGCGATAGATTAACATAAAATCTAATTAGCTAGGAGCTATTTAGCGACAGATTAGCTAGAGATTACGGATAAATTCTTTAGCTAATTACATGTTTTCCAAAATGATTAAATCGAAGAGAAAAAAAACACAATATTCATGAAAATAAGATGACTATGTTGAAGTGTTTTCCTTTTCTTCCTCAATTTTTATGCCCTTAACACCATCATCAATAACATTATTATTATCATCATCATTATCATCATCGTCAAATTCTTCGAGAAGAGATCCATTCCTTTGTAGCTCTTTGATTCTCTTGTATTCATCATAATGACCTCTTCTATGCTCTATGAAATTCCTTTTCCTCTCCGATTCGTCGGAATCTTCATCAGCATGATCCATAACAACAACGTCATTATCATTATTCTTACGAGGATCATCAGATCTACTTTTACTTGAACACGATGCCATGTCATCATCCACTTCATCGCTACGATTGTTATATTCCTCAAAATTATCATTATCATCAATTTTAGGGCGATGATATGGTGTCTTTGGCTCGGTGATCTTCATTCTCACCGGTTTATTCGCTTCAATTTCCTCCAATTTTTCTTCATCCCATATAACGCCCATCTTAGCGTACAAATACAAATGAATCTAAATAGAACAAAACGAATATAAATGATTTATGTAATCAAATATATTATCGACTACCTAGTTTAATGTATTGTTTGGGAATATATCCCAATTGATTCTCAAATCGAAGAAAGAAAATGAGGAATGATGAGTTAAAAATTGTATATATTAATAAGAGAAGAATAGGAGAAATGTTCAAACAAGTTGAAATTTCATAGAGTAATAAATTTGCTACTAATATAAATTGTTTGGACATAAACATGACACGTACCCATAATTTCATAGTTGTTAGGAAAAATATTAAAAAATTCACGGGATTGGGATAAAGTCTTCATTTGCATATATTATCACTATACCTACTCTATGTTAATAATTGGTTTCTGTATTTCCTTTTTTTCATGTGACACCTTTAATGGAAATTAATATATATAGATATATATATATATTGTTATATGAGATGTTGAAGTAGAAGAGTCATGTTTATCATGGATTAGATGTCTCATGTCTAGTAGATATTAAATGAGCTAAAATATATCGGTCAAGTCGTGAGTCTTGGCTTCGTTTCTCTTTTCTAAAGAGATATTTTATAATCAATGGTGAAATCAGAAATTTTATTTGATATACCTCGGACAAAAAGAGTAGCAAGCTTTACGCGACATCATACTATTGCTCTAAAATGGAATATTTACTCTATGAATCGTAAGCTGAGTTTAATATTAGTACTCTAACGTCTGGCCCTCAAAAATTTCTCGATTATTAAAAAAAAAAAGTTATGATAAGCACCAGATAAAGTAAGTTCTATGGTGGCTACACAATCCTTCCAAATAAATAAACAAGCAAGTTGTACACTACTGTTTATTGCAGCTACATACCTTGCTATCTACAAAAACTTCCACTACAAAAAAAAGAAGAGAACTTTCTGACTTAACAAAACAAGTAGTTTTTACTTTAACTGATGAAGGGACATTAGCATATCCCTAAAGAACCAAACTTACTTATACTCTCTGCAAACGGGACATTATCATAGCGATGGGCTGTCTTGAGTTACTGTTCAACAACAGTCACTTGTTCAAACTCGATAAGAGACAGATTACTGTCTTCCTTGACAGAGAAACTAGCAGGTTCGGTAACTTCAATACGTCCCCACCTGTCCACTGCAAGCCTCATTGATCCCTTGAACATATCTATTTTTGCATTGCGCAGAATTACAGTAGCACCTTCTTTCATCATGTCGACTGAAAGAGAAAGTACTCGAGTTAACAGAAGGATAAGATAATGAGAACAGCCTGATATCTGATAGAAGCATGTTCAAGAAAGATTCAAGATGCATGAAAGCCTCATTTCTTCATAATCAATCACCAAAATAATTCAAAATACCCGATTTGCCAAAATGAAGAGAGTACATGAATACTAATCACCAAAATGACGAAGTTTATGAATCCTAATCACGGCCATCACATAAAGGTTACAGCTCACAAAAAATAAAAGAGATTGCAGATTTGGCCAAGCAAATCAGTAAAGCTGAATCTGAAACCAGCGTAAAGACAGATATGTCTGGCTAAATATCTGATTTCACGATTCTCCTTTCTTGAAATAGTTAATATGATGCTTGCATGTAGCAGAAAAAATAGGAAATCTGTTTCTTGTGAGAAGACAGGGCTCAGGTTTACTGAACTCTGAAAGACATAGGATGAACACAAGTTTGGCTTAAATTGCACTGCTAACTGTACAGAAGAAACTAGGTGAATGATATTTGCATGCAGTTACAATTGATACAATTCTACATCCCAGTAAAGACGTGTAGCATAATACCAATAAGTGAATAATATCTTACACACAATCACCTGCAAAATTATGTATGCCTAATTGAAGGTGTGCCTTTCATTCAGTGTAGCCTAAAGCAAAAAAGCGCAAAAAAAACTCTAAGATCCGTTGGGGGCATTAAGAGCAAATAAAGTGTGGGCTTTAATGAAAAAAGGCGGAAAGGCAGAAGAATGACATGTTGAATGCCAACTGACTGCCTCTATTCATTCACATCCCACTCAGTAAAACTCTCAACGCAATAGTGCAAAATGAGCTTTTTTAGATCATAAAAGGAATGTAGGTAGTGAGGTTGAACAAATAAGTGAAGTATGTCTCAATTACTTAAAGCCTCACAACAAGTTTGGAAGTTAAATCAGTCCAAAAAAGAATCAAACTTCATTGTTCTTCCTTTTCCCCCTTCAACAGCATTAACACATCAAGCTCACAGATTAATGTAAGATCAAGACCACCAAAACACATACTAAGAGTCTAAGATCACCAAAACACATACCATCAGCCCCTTGGTCAGTCAATTATCATTAAAGATGCAGTCTTTACTGCCATTATACCCTTGTAATACAGACTAATCTCAAACTATAATCGCAGCAAATTAGAATGACTCCACGATATCACCACAATATCAACTCCCTTTCTCAGTTGATTAACGTTAAATATACAGTCTTTACTACCATTATACCCTTATAACCCTTTTTAAAAAAATTGGGGGTAGTTACAGGGAAAAGGGGGAGGGAATTACAAGATGGGGAATCAAGTCCCCACAAGGAAAAATTTCAGGCAATCAACCAATTGAGTTACTAAGATTCTCATACCCCGTGTTGCTCGGACTCTCTAAAAATATTGCCACGACCACGTCGGATCCTTCAAAAGAGCACTACTTTTGGAGTATCCGACACACATTTTTTGAAGTGTCCAAGCAACATATGCTATACCCTTATAACCACGATTAATCTAAAAATCCATCTAGTCAACCAACTGAGCTACTAGGATTCCCCTAAACCCTTATAATCAATATTAATCCCAAAACAGATATCACAGCAAGTTAGAATGGATACAAGAAATACACACCACTGTGAGCCCCTTGAAAATGTTACTACTACAAATCCGGATTCTCTCTTTTTATGGATAGATACTGAATGCTAAATTGAAACCAAAGACAATACCTTGATCATTTCTAGCAGTGAAAATGATCATCCCTGTCTCATCACCAACCAAGCATTCAGCCAATCGCATCTGACGGCCTTGATTTCCCCTTGGCACTACCATCTTTGTATTAACCACCTTCACAGTAAGATTTAGCCCAGTAGCCGTTGGCCTAAGCTGATCAACCTTAGTGAAAACTGGTTGTTGCTTCTTTGGTTCACCCATTTTTTATTTTAAACCTAACAAAATCCAAAAAGATCAAATCTTTACACATACCCAAATCAATAAATTGAAAAATAAACTCAAACACATTCATAAACCACAACAAATCTTTGATCAATACACCACCATAGAAAGCTACAGACTAACAGAAAACATAAAAATTCTTGAATTTAATATATTGAATAGTAATAATTTTGAAGATTTAGTTTTTGATTTACCTGAATTGAAGAGAAAAATTGAGATCTGAGTATTCTTCTGGAGATTCAGATTGGAAGTAGGAAAACAGAATGGGGCTTTGGTTTTGACGAGAGAACTAAATATCATTTTCCACCCCATGAAATTATTAAAAGTTGTAATATGCCCCCCTAAAGAAATTAATTGTTACTTCGTTTGAAAAGAGCTTGTAGCTTCTTCTTCTTCTTTTTTTTAATAGATAAGATGATATATTATAATTTAATTATAGACGAAAATAAATGTAACTGGTCGAGCATGGCTCCTTTTAGTAATGTTTGGGGTCGTGTATTTAGGATAAAATTTTAGTGTCTCTGACTTTTGATCTCTCTCAGACTCTCACTACCGGTAAGACCTTCGATTTTATTTATATAAAAAATAATAATTTGATTTGATTGATTCCATTAAAAGAATAGAATCATTGACACTTGTAGGAGCCACCCTTAACTTGTGTGAATATCTTATTCATTATCATTTTATAAATAAAAAATACAACACAAGTGTTGTGGGGTAAGTTCACGTACTTGCTAATTTAGGAATTAGGATTAGGTAAATATAGTCTATCATTTATTTTTGCTCCATGAGTCTTAACTCAAACCATTTCCCAATTTTCTTTAAAGAGATGGCTCAAAAAATACAAAACAAAGGGACCTACTATTACCAAATTCATTTTCAATTAGTATAATAGATAGAATATGATAAAGAGTACCCATGATTATTTGTCTATATCACAAGTTAGGAATAATCACTTATTTAAATTATTTAAAAAAAGATAAGAGTACAACTAAGCAAATAGCAAGCTATACATATTGAAATTCTTGCAACAATCAACGTGAATTGTCAATTTCATGTGCTTTTCATAATATAATAATTGTATAATAACATCTTTATAGCCATGGTTTATCTTAGTCAACGTGTCTTATCTCAAAACTATTTCCAGTTTTTTGGGAATTCTTATAAAAGACTAATCCTCCACCTAGCTAAGAGTTGTCACATTTTATCTCAAGTTCTAAAAGATAAAGGGTAGACCTTCTTTTTCTTCCTTTTGTTTTTGGGAGTTGAGAGTCGTTTTCATCAATAATAGAGGAGGGTGAAGACATCAAAAAAATGTTCGAATCTTGTTTATCGAAATATTATATTATATTTTTAATTAGAGAAAACACTTTTATTATAATAACTATGTTTCACTCTCAAATTATGATAACTATTCTATTCAAATAAGAGATGGAGCTTAATTAGATCAAATACGAATTAGGTATTCAGTTAAATTGTTCAGTAACTACGATTCAGATTCTATATTTATTTTTTAAAAATCTGCAAAATATAGACAAATGATTAGCTTAAAACCTTAGAAATCATAAAGTCATAAATTTCAAATTTTGATTCGACGGACCAGCGAAAATGCTTGTGTGTAGTTTATTTTATTATTGTAAGTAAGTGGTGAAGCCACAAACCCTTTGGTCAGAATTTGATAAGTAGGATTGACCAATGCTGAGTAAGATGATGAAAATGTGGCCCAAAAATGGTTCTATAAGTTTGCTATCTCTAACTTTTAAAATAAATGGTGTGCCAAACGTAGAAGTTATCCAAAGCTCTACTCTCTTTCATTCTTTATTTTTGTCTCTATTCTTATCCTTTTTTGTGGTTTTCATTTGATGGACAACTTTTATTTTTTGTGGTTTACTCTTATCACTTTTGCCTTATTGGCTTTGTTTTTAATGATAATTTTGCTATTATAAGGGCAAATATAACATTTCTCTACTCCTTGATGATACTTCTCAAGTCTTGAATTCTACATATAAGGTACACTTTCTCTTTTTTATATGTACTAAAAGAACATCAAATTTTGAATAATCTGATTACTTAAAAGATATCTATGCATGTATCACTTTTATATCTTGAATAATCATGTCATGTCATTTAGCTTTCATATTCAGATAGTAATTCATATTCTTAGGCAAAGGCAAAGTAGTTGCATATACTAATGGAATCCTAGGAGTTTTAGATCAAACAAATTTGTTATCTTTTTTGGTGTGTGGAGTATAATGTGGGGTATTGCATATTATTATTATTATTATTATTATTATTATATATTATGTATGATATTGTTAACCAACGTATATGATAAGTGGCTGAATTATATTCCAGGAATATTATTGAGGATTAATTCTTAGTAATTATGGCTGGAAAATTAAGGAAATGCATGCTAATGTGTTGTTCAAGAAAGTCTTTCAATCAGGTTAGTTCTATATATTTAATTGTCTTTATTTTGAGTCAAATGAAGATGGTAAATGTATAATAACACCCTTATAGTTCCGATAATAATATACGTAATGTAATCTCACGGGTAGGTGCATCTACCTTGTGAGGTTAAAATTTCTGAAAGCAACTATTTGAGAATTTACGAGTAATACTAAAATACTATAAAGGTAAATTCATAAAATAAACCTCCCTCTCTGCCACAAAATATTCTAGGTTTATTTTTGCTTTTGAGATTCAAAAAATTCACGTTAAATGATTTATAGTATAAGCGAAAAATATACAATAAATCGAGGTTGAAAGGATAATGTAGAATGAGTGTTAAGACAAGAAGGGCTATTCGAATGGTAAGCACTCCTCATTTCCAATCCGAAGGTGGTGAGTTACGTGCAAAATTCAAAACCCAAAAATGACTACTTTTATTAGTTATAGAAATTGAAAAGTGACTATGTGTGATTTTTTAGTGAATTATTTTTCGACTCTTAATTTTCTTTTGTCAAGTCTTTCTCATTTGGGCCCTCTTATCATAATGTTCATAGTTTGGATACTAGCCACATTGTTCGATTCTATCTATTCACCATATAATGAAGGTCAATAATGAGGAAAAAAAAAACTTGCAAATTTTAGATTGAATTATGATATAAATTATAAAATAAGATTTATACCTTTTGGATATTTTCGTTTTAATTCTTCATTTTGTTGAAATTTTCCTGCGTAAAAGACTTCAAAATTTAATAACAAAAAACCAAGGGAAAATAGGTGTATACGTACTTTTACACGTTATAGTTTTCCATCAGAATAGTTATAGACAATGTAAAAACATATATATTTTATGTATAACTACTGTATATTTTTATATATAATACAGGTTAGCGACCGTAAAACGGCCTTTTTTTAAAGTTGTTACTTCAATCCAATCAACAAGCCCAAACTTCTTTAATGGACCACATTTTTTATCATTTTAAATGCAACTTTTATAGGTCCAATGGCCCAACAAGCCCAAAACATAAAAGTTTGTTAGATGGCTCCAACCCAAACCCCCCACCCACCACCTTTTTTTTTTTAAAGGAAATTTCACTTAATAATTTTAAATAAGTGATTTTAAACTTTTATCATAAAATATCAAATTCAAAAGTAGTATTCATTTTTGAAAAAAAAATTGTCAAATTTAATATTATGTTCTCGTGGTCCTAGAGTAAAAGTTTAAGATAACTTAGGCCTCATTTGTTTGCATTTAATGTGTTCTGAATCTTAATTATTCAGATTAAGGCCATTAAGTGCATTTAATTTATAAGATTGTTTTTGTAATTATATTTTTTTTCGGGAGCAAGGATTGTCCACTTAAATGGTAGTTGTGTTAAGTCATTATGAAAATTAAATTCATAATACTGCAATATAAAAAATAGTATCTCTTCAAATTTATGTGAAAGCGTTTGATAATCATAAAAAGAAATACAGATTTATTCAACTTGTGATTAAAAAATATCATCCAATTATAAAATTATATCATTAAAATTAAAAATTATTTTAAATTCACAAACATATAAGATCATTTCAGGGGTTTCTAACCAAAAAAAAAAGTTAGGGCTGGAAAATTCAAGCCAAACCTATATGATTCATTTAACTTGTTCAAATTTAAATATATGGACATTATTGTAAACGAATTAAATTTTGGTATAATTCATCTTAATTCATTATAAAAGTTAGCACAAAGTCAGTTCATATTCAATTCTTGTGCTATCCAACACTACCGGAAGTGTTAAATGACCAAAGAATTTGGCCAGAAAATTTTAAAAAATTATAATATTTTTTAATTTGAAAATAAATTCTTTTTTTTTTTTACTTTTTCGTCTGTATTAAAGTTAAAAGAGCAAAAATATTTAAAAAGATAAAATAAATCTCATTCTCATCAAATTCTGACCAAATTTTCTGACCTAAAAGATTTTTTCGATAATTTAATTCGATCACAAACCAATAAATAAGGGTGTCACGTCACAAACCATTTGTGGTGATGAAAGTTATATAAAATGGTAAGGTTGAAAATTTAGAAAATGGCCTTTTCGACTTTCTTAAGAGCATTTTCTTATAGTTCTCTTCAACCTTTCCAATTTCAAAAGAATATTTTGGGATATTGAATGCTTTTGTTTTGGAATTTAGTCATATATACATTGATAGGATAAGGATTACGTACAAAGTTATTAGTCTTTCTGTTTCAAAATAATTCCATATTTGGATACAAACAAATAGTAACTAACTAAATTTTCATCATTTTTCTAAGAGAAGTCATTAAATTTGCATTTGAATTTTTTGAATTGGTTATACTTTATCTATTATTTTCTTTACAAAAAAAAAAAGTGAGTGAATTTTTATTCTTATTGACTTGTCACAAAAGTTTTTCAATATGTGTACTTGGTTTTCTTTTTATTTTAATAATGATGAAAAGATTAAATTGTCCTCAGAAGTATGTAAAACAATTTAGATTTGTTAATAAAATTCGTCGTCAAGATTAAAATATTAAGTTCATTGATTTTTTTCTTTTAATATTTTGGTGTGAATTTCTAATATAGTTACTGACAATTAATGAAAATAGTGATTGATGGAGTTACTATGAAAGTGAAAATTCAAGTTGATGGTGTAGTTGACCATTATTTGTGTGCCATTTAGGTTGATTAAGAAAGGAAAAATGTATAAGTATCGATTTAACTTATGTTCGAAATTTCAGAAACACATTTATACTATACGAATGTCCTATACTCCTTTGAACTTATTTTAAATAATTTTTTACCCCTTTTTAGAGGGTTATAATTCTCACATAGATAAAAAAAAAGTTCTTATAAAAAAATAATATAATGGAAAGCTAGCTTTAGTTGTTTGTGAATAAGAAAAAAAATTAATCCCTTTGTTTAATATTAATATTCGTTTACTATTGACTTTATATATTTATTTTAATATTATCTTTTTATTTTTGATTTGACATACATATCAAGAAAATTACAATAACATAATAAATTTAATATTTTATTATTATTAATTAATATCTCAAAATAATTTAACGAACAATTATTATTAAATGAAATGAGTAGTTGATCTCAATAACAAGAAAGATAGAATCCCAAAATTTGGATCATTTCCCAAAATTGAAGAATAAATTTAACTATTTTCTCAAACATCGATAAAACTTAGCCTTAATTATCATTGAAGAATGGTCAAATATTGGTTGTGATTGGTCTCATATTGTTTTTTTTTTTCTTCATATTTTATTCATTCAAACTTTATTTGTGAGATGGTTATGATAGTAAATTCATCTTTAATAAGTCGAAAAAGATGAATCAATTTAGAAATAATGGACTTTTTCCAATAAAATCGGATCTTGAAATTAAAAGAGTTTATTTATAATGTGAAGAAGAAAAGTTCATTTTATTATTTAATTAAATGTATAGGATGTAATGAGTAACACTAAATTATTTAAAAACATAAAAAATTAATGAAATGTTGAGTCCAAAAGCCAAAAATAGAATGTGGTGGCACTCCATGGTTGACTTAGCCACCGGCAAGCCAGGAAGGCCACATTACACGTACTACCCCTTCACCTAAAACCTTATAATAAATTAATATTTAATAATCATAATCCTATTTTTGACTTAGTTATATATATAATTAGAAGACAAAGTAGGATTCTATTATGTCCACTAAACTATTGTGCCTTCGTGCCCCCTGATCGGGTTAACACTATTTGAAGTCGTTTGATGTGAAATATAAATTAGAATATCTAATCGAAGGTATTAAATCATAGTAACTGAGAATTGAGCGAATCTTAAAACTCAATTAAATTTAAGCATTTTCCACACCTTTGAGATAGCGGTAGGACAAACGAAAAATATTAGATAGGAAACATATTTTTAAATTGTTTGAACTTATATTGAAAGTGAGTAATATCACCAATGAGGCCGTTACAATAATACAATTTTTATACTCTATGTAATCAACAATAATTGTTCAGTATTGACTTGAATACCTCTTAAGAAATAATAAATAATAGGGATAACATTTATATTATCCTTTGAACTTATTAAATTAAATGTTTTGAAAAAACGTGTTAGATAATAAATAATACTTAATAACAAGGATGAAATTGGCACAAATTGTTGAACAATTATTTTCAATATAATGGATTTAAAAATTTTGTTTTATCTTTGATGAAATGATTCATAAAAACACAAATATTTATGATTTAATTTAGATCACAAATTTGGAAAGTGTTTCTTTCCTTTTTATACTTGGTGTACAGTGAAAGTCAAAGTCATCACATCCTCAGTTTCATTTTAGGAGTTTAATTAATTTTTAAAGTTAAATTAAATTATATTAATTTAATATTTTAATATAAAAATTTAAACATTTAAAAATTATATTAATATGACTCAAAATATATTTTAATCAAAATCCATATAATTTGACAAAAAATAAGAAGTGTGATATTAATTTATAAATTGTAATAATTGAAAATGAAAAACTATTTTAATTGATTAACATAGCAAGTGAAATCAATGGCCCATTCCTCCATAACAAATGGGTGACGTTCCATCCATTAAGGCGTTGAATATTCATAAAATTAAAATTTCAATATAATTAAAGAAAATTTTTTCCAAATTTCAATTTAGATATATAAAATATTTATCCATACCCAAATCTCTTTTCTATAAATACTCCTTGTAATAGTCCTTCACAACACAAAGAACGTGAGTTTATTTACTCTTTTTTAAGCGTTTTATTCATCCTCCTCTTTCTCCCTTAGCTTCATCATCAACGAAAATGACTTTATTTTCTACCAGTCGAGAGGTATATTCAAAATCTCATAAATCATTTGTTTTCTTCGTAATTTCACCTCTTTATTCTGATTCAATACTCTCCAATTCAAATTGAATTTCACTCAATTTTCGCATATACGATCGTTGAATTATCAAAACAAGTTAATCACGATCGTTTTATTTTTTTTTTTGACTTGCAGGTTACGAAAATGGCGGAAGATTCATACGAAGACGCCATTGCAGGACTGAAAAAGCTTCTCAGGTATAGAAAGCAGACTTTTCCATTTTTTGTCCTTTTCCATCAGGACTTTCTGTATCTTTCATAACGTAATTACTGTGATGAATTCTGTCCTGATCCGTAATTTCACGGTTTCCGATAAAAACGGAAAGTGATTTCATCCTCCAATCCTCTAACTGTTTGTCTGTCTACATTACACTGGGTCCCACACGGAGTGAGTAATTTAATATTTGTTTTTTTTTAATTATTGTTTTTTTGTGGTTGGTAGTGAAAAGAATGAGCTGGAAGATACAGCTGCGGCGAAGATAAGGCAGTTGACGGCGGAGCTGGAAGGCGCCGACGGGAAAAAGTCCGACCCGGACGAGAAGATCCGATCCGGATTCGCTCATTTCAAGGCGGAGAAATATGAGTAAGTTAAAATTAGGAAATTGTACTTTACCGTAAATAAATTCTGTCCTATAAAAGTTACGTCCGAACCTTTGTGGCATCAAATATTGCATCATACTCGAATATGCTGCCAGTTTTTTTTTTCAAAAAAAAATTAAATTAAAAATATTATAATAAATTTAATTATTTCTAAACAAATAATAAATGAAGAAGTTAAATCGATATTTAAAAAGAAATCGAGAGGATATTGAGTTTGACTTTATTCAAAATTAATTATATATTTTCCATTATTGAATGTGAAAAGTTGACTCCCACCGTGTGAAAATATTACTCAATTGAATTGTTAATAGTGATTAGATATTACTTGGTACTCTCCTTAAATTTATTTTTATTTGTCACTTAAATCTAAAATATAAAAAATAAAATGGTGGGTCACTTAATTATCCTGTAGATATGTCTCTCTTTCAGAGCTTTCATTAATGTTGATAGAATTTATGTCATTTTATAATAGTAGTACAAGAAGGTATTAATGATTTTATTCTAACTTCACTTTTAAGGTTTAAACTATTCTAACAAGGTCATATTGTACTTTGGAAAAGAAAATTATATGTAATTTAATAACTAATGATATTAAACACATGTCTTAGTATTAGTACATATTAAAAGTCATTAATTTATAAACAAATAAAAATAAACAATATCAGATATCAGAAAACATCTTGATAGTTCTAAAAATGAAATGAAAGCTATGGAAAATAATTATTTGATATGAGTGATTGCCAAGTGTTCAACTTGTGTCTAGAAAATAGTGGAATCTTGATCATTGAAGGTCTACCCTTGTATTATATGCCCACTATATTTCTTGTATAAAATTATGGTCCTACATTGATGAGGAAAAGACTTTCAAATTAATGGAGTATAATATGGCACGTCTTGGACTACATAAAAGGTTAGCTAAAAAGATTTGTGAGAACAAGTTGTTTTCGATAGAGAATTTTAAGTTTATTTCCAACTAATGCTTGAAAGTAAAAGCATATTTAAAAATTCACTAAGAAAATTTAAGAATCCTACACTTAAATGATTAGAGGAATGATATATCACCTAATTCTCTTATTCGTGGGGTTAATTATTTATCTAGTCTAAAAGCTAAGGAATATTAATAATTTGAAAAGCTTCTTTGCATAGTTTTAGTAAATATTTACGCCAAAAATAATTATGTTAAACATCTTTAAATTCTTAACCTTGATTTTTGTACTTTTATTTTATAGGAAAAATCCGGAGTTGTTTGGACAACTTGCCAAAGGTCAAAGCCCTAAGGTAAATCATAATATTCGTTCATTTTTATTTATCGATTTTAAATTTTACATATTTTTCAAGAAATAGTAATAATTAACATGAATATTTATTCACAATTTAAAATATTATATAACAATTTAAATAAAAGTGAACATAGTTAATCATGGCCTTGGTTTGTTAATCTAGTTATTTCCTATGATCAAAAGCTTATAGAAAAAATTATCCTTTAACGATGATTTCTCACCTTATAAAGAATTATATATATATATTATTTTTTGTCTTTTTCCTCCAATCAAAGCTCTCAAGAATAATAATTATTCTCTCCTGCATATATACTCTTAGGCGTTATTCCCTATTATATCCCAAACTATTATAATGTAAATCAACATCATACTTGCCGTCCAAAATGTGAATTTTGTTCCTAAATATTGAACTTAGTTATTTTTTTTTGGGAATGCAAAACAATGGTAATGACGTTTAAGGCACGTTAATGAGTACTTATGTATAATTTGTGATTAAATTACGTGCAGTTCTTGGTTTTTGCTTGCTCTGATTCTCGAGTTTGCCCATCACACATCCTCAATTTCCAACCAGGAGAAGCTTTTGTTGTCCGTAACATCGCCAATATGGTCCCACCTTACGATCAGGTAAATTACTGATGATCTGCTTACATGACGTTTTTTTCGAGTTAAAAAGTCTAAAAAGACAAATAGTGTACCATGCTGGAGACTTAATGAACAAGAATTAAAAAAAAATTGAAAAGAAAAGAAAGTAAAAGATCAAAATAATGATGTGGATATTTATGGCATAAAGTTTAGATTAATATTCTTAGTTGAATTGCAGATACTTTAACCCATATTTATTATTTATCCTCTACTTTTTCCACGTTATTCTTAATTTAAACTCTAATTTTGTTGTTAACTATACATTACAGACAAAATATTCTGGAGTGGGTGCAGCAGTCGAATATGCAGTTGTCCACTTGAAGGTCAGTCATTTTTATGACAATTTGAAATTTATTTTTATATCTCTACTTAATTAATATTTTAATTAATAATTAATAAAGGTAGCTCATTTTATCCTAATTAATTATGAGGTCAAGAACAAAGTACATGTCTTTTAGCCTGTTATTTTATGGTCCAATATTGGTCCAAAGATACCTAATTTAATTAAAGATATTCCTTTCTTACTTAACTTCTCCTCATATTTATATAAAAAATTGAAAATGTCAACTTGTTATGACATTGACCTTTTTATAATTATCTAAAATTAAGAAAGAAAAATTTGACATTTTTTAAATTGCCGAGCCTAATTTACCATCTCCTCAGTTTTGCTCAATAATATTTATATTAATCATTACTTCGAACACGAGTCATTCTATCTTTTGATTTAGCAGAACGATGATCACGTTTAATCGAGGATATTGTAATACCCTAAACTTCTCCTAATTTAGAAACATTTTCAAACTTTCTAAATATTATTTTGTGTAACTTTTCAGAGACAATATTTCTATTAACTTCAGTCCAACAGGATCTACTTGTCTGATTTGGTCTGTACCTCAAATTGCACCCCATGTGCATGTTAGAAACCAAAAACATGTAAATTAGATTAGCTCAAGACTTCAGCCTTAAGTATAGGGATTAGTACAAATCATTTAAAATTTTGATAATCTTTAATTTAATTGCCCATACTTGTCCTTTTTCCTATATATTTGGAGTTGTAAATGAAGCAAATGCAAATCAAAATACACATTTTAGTTACTTCATTAGTTCTTAACTTAACTTAAGCCTTAAGAAAGTAGGGATTAGTAAAATCATTTTTTTTTAAAAAATAATTACCTGTATTTTCCCTTTTTTCTCCTATTTATTTGGAGTTGTGAATTTAAAAATGAATAAAATTTGTACAATTATAGGTGGAGAATATTTTGGTGATTGGGCACAGCTGTTGTGGAGGTATTAAAGGACTTATGTCTATTCCTGATGATGGGTCCACTAAAAGGTTGGGTTTTTATTAATTTTTAATTAATTAAACAACTATATAATGATTGATAATGAAAGTGGACTTATCAATAAGTGAATAGTCACCCTTATAAAGTTGTTGATAAATAAAAGATGATCAGTCCACTTGACTTTTTTTTTATAAAAAAAATCTACTCATCAATCTTTTTTTTTACTTTATTTGTTTATAAATTGTACTCTCTTTTGTCCCTTTTATCTGTCATGTAGTTCTTATACACATACTTAAAAAAAAAAGAGAGAAGATTTTTCTCCATTTATGTGATATTTTTTATCTTTTCAAATGTTAAATTTGATTAATTTAATTTTTTTTGTTAAAATCTGTATATTCAAAAGCTATATAAAAGTATTATGATCGATTAAGTTTTATGTAATATGAATATCGAAAAATGAAATTATATTTAAAGGTCTTCTTATACTTTGAGTACATTAAAAATGCAGTGATTTCATTGAGGAATGGGTGAAAATCTGCTCAACAGCCAAGGCAAAGGTAAAGGCAGAATTCTGTGATTTGGATCACAGTGAACAATGCACCAAATTGGAGAAGGTAATTACTTAATTAATTCATGTGATACAATTTTTTTTCTATAGATATTTGTCGCAAGAAAATAATAAATATTTTTCTATATTCAAAAAGTAATTTAACTTTAATTTTCTCATTTTACTCTCACTGAAAAGCTGGTCCAAACCAGTTCTTGGGTGACATTTCACTTTACAACTTTAACTTTTTTCTAAAAAAAAATGCACGTTCAGACACAACTTTACAAAACTTATAGATTTGCGAGTTTCAAAAACATCTCTTAAACTTTGTGTTCAGTCAAAATGCGAAAAAACATAAATGTGATGTTACTTATTTTTTTGGTATATGATGTTGAGCAGGAAGCTGTGAATGTATCACTAGGGAACTTATTGACATATCCATTTGTGAGAGAAGCTGTGGTGAAGAAAAACATTGCACTAAAAGGTGGACACTATGATTTTGAGAATGGATCCTTTGAGCTTTGGAATATTGACTTCAAACTTACTCCTTCTGTTGCACTCTAAATATGTTGCAAAATTTTCATATAACCAATTGTAATTGTGTTTCAAGTTTTTCTTCTTCTTTACTTGATTTGCATTTTGATGTAAATGTATTACTGAACAACAGTGTGGTGTGTCATCACATAAATAATGTTAAAATGGCTGTTTTCAGCTTTTAGCTTAATGTAATCTACTTGTGTTTTTTTTTCACAACCTTCCTTTTTTGATGAGCCAAATATCTTACTCATACTTGTTTGATTCTACTTTCAAAAGTGAAGGCACCTGATTCCTTTAATCAGCATAGACCTATTAGTTTTAAATATTTAGAATAATAAAGAAAACACAATCTTCAACAAAACAGAAACAATGAAAAGAAGAAAATCGAGTTCGTTGAATGAAAAGTTAAACATGTTCTTTGTCTTGGTCTCAACTGATATCTATGTCCTTCAACTTTAGAGTGCACAAGTAAAAACTTCAACTTGTATAAAACTGAACAAGTAGACACACATCCTATGTGGCATGATACATATATGACGTCACATAGGACACAACTTGGCTACACAAGACGCCACCTAGAACACATATGTCTACTTGTTCAACTTTAAAGAAGTTAAAATGCTTATTGGTGCACACCTAAAGCTGGATGACATAGTTGCAAGCTGAAGCCAAGTTAAATGACACATTTATGTATTATCTCAATCCTAAAGGTTGGATTAACAATTAGTTCATGAAAACATGTTTCATTTTTTTAAAATTCAATTTGCTATGGATTCAAAAGTTGGTAAAACCATGTCTAAGAAAGAGTGAACACAAAAATCCTCCTAAGTAATTATTTGTGTGTCCAACATGATCAACATAGATACATCTTATTTTCATCAACCACATGCCACAATAGGCTTTGAGGAACAAAAACTTCTCCTTTTCCCTAAATGTATTAGAAATTGTACAAAATAAGAGCTAACTTTCAAGGAATGGGATGAATAACAACTTTCCCAGTGGCTCTTCCAGTTTCAAGATAAGAGAAAGCATCCACAACCTTATCAAATGAGAATGGTCCCTTTGGATCTATCACTGGTTTCACCTTCCCACTTTCCAAGTATGGGTTCAGTTTCTTCAACATCTCTCCATTTGATGTCACCACAAATCTAAAACCTGGTGGAGTTACTGCCCCTGTTAGCACTACCACACTCCCACCTTCCTTCACTACCTTCACCGCCTTTTCACCCTGACCTGTAGTCAGTACCAAGAGGAGGAGATAGTTGTTAGTAGAAGCAGATCCAAAATCTAATTAAAATCGATGGAAGATTCTTAGCGCTGAAAACATTGTAGAAGAATTAACCTAAATAGCAGCCCTCTCAACAGCTTAAACTAAAGATAACCGTCAGATGTATAATCTGTATATAACCATTTATAATCAGTACATAATTTATGTAGACCGGCTAGAGAAAGTACATAATGAATTGGGCGGGCTATTTATGTAAAGATCCCAACATTGTACTTATGAAATGATGAGTTCAGAATTTATCAAGGAAATTTTGCAATTGTAGTTTTTGATCATCAATTGATTCAAAATATGCAGTTTTAATCTTTATACTCGTGAATGTTCACTATTATTAACTGTTAAACTATTTAGTTACCTATGTGTTATGTTAAATTTGTACGTGCCTGACAATGCGTTTACAAGAACGGAAATTTTCAAAGTTGAAACTAATTTCTTACCAACTGAATCATAAACAACATCAAACTTGTCAGGCAGATCTTCAAAATTCTCCTTAGTGTAGTCAATAGCTAAATCAGCTCCTAAGCTTTTCAGGAGTTCCAACTTCCCTGTGCTAGAGGTAGCTGCTACTTTAGAAGCACCAAATACATGTTTAGCAAGCTGCATAACAGAAAAAACACGACACATCAGCTTCTATTTTTAGCAGCAGGGGCACATGAAAATATAAAAGGATTGAACATGCAGAAAAGATAGCTAAAGCTACCCAGCCTACGAGATCGTTTACACAAAAATAGGGTAAGAGGCTATTATGTTTATCTTTAAAAACGCCCAATGGATATTGAATCCATATGATGTAATGAGCGAGGTGAAGAAGACGCGTGACTGCTAATTCAGGGGAGTAAATGATGAAGACTGAAAAAATGATTTAATTTGACATTGTCCTCAAATATTCCTACTGAAAGCCATGTCCGTATGTTATCTTTGTAGACGCTAGCACCAGAATATTTAATCTGTTGTAGCGGACAACCTGCCTTATCTTTTGAGTTACTAATCTCACTCTTATGGACGGTTACTCATAGTTATCATTAGGTGACCTGAACACTTCTCTAGAAATCATGCTTTTCTAAAACTGAAAGAATACCTTTAAATGAGACTTATTGAAATGTTCATACCTGGATTACTAGGGATCCAACACCGCCAGCACCTCCCAAAACAAGAATGGATTTGCCAGAAGAAAATCCAGCTTTCTCAAGACCTTCATAAGCAGTCTCAATAGCTAGAGGAAGAGCAGCAGCCTCCGCAAAACTAAGATTCTTGGGTTTCAAAGCAACTAGTTTCTCTTCAACAGCAGTGTACTCAGCTAAGGATCCAAATTGCTTTGGTCCATCTAATGCTTTCTCATGTATATCTCCATATACTTCATCCCCTTCTTTTAATCCCTTTACCTGACTACCAACTTTCACTACCACACCAGCAACATCATAACCTGGCACAGTCTACACAGAAAGAAAATATATGTTTTAGTCCACATATACAGAAATATTATGTGATTTTCTCCTATTTCCTGTTAACTTGTATTGTCACAGAAGGTACACTTTTATTTACTTAATTATAACTTCAACGAGGCCCCAAACTTGTGAGGCTGATTCTTTTCCATGGTCCAAACACACATGGAAATTCTATGTCAACATGTTAAAATTGTGTGGTTATCTCATCTAAAAACTCAAAATGTTAGAAAAATCATAATTTTATTCAACCATTTACATCTTCAACAATTGCAGAATGTTGAGATACATATAATTAAGTAAATAACTATATGTTGTTTCTAACAACTTAAGCTTTTAGATTAGATGTCATACACTTCAACATGGTATCACAACAAGCACAAGTCCTGAGTTCGGTTCTCATTGCCACCCATTATCATAAATAATATCCACGTGCTTGACTCATGAAATGAATCGAACCCCCACACGAGGGGCATGTTCCAATAAAGAATTAAGTAAATGAATGTGTGTTCCCTCTAACAACATAAACTTTTAGAAGAAACGTCACACATAAACACAAGATAGTACAGATAGTCTCTAATTTAATATTGGCCATCGATGAGGGTCACAGAAATCTAAACACTAGTAGTGACCACTGTAGTCATTAACTGAAATAAACACGAAAAATAGTTGAACGTCCTCTGTGCTGAAATCCAAGGAGAAAAGCTGCACTAACACTATAACACAAGTGATAAGAAATGCAAATTTACAATTCAAAAATGGAATTCAAGCCTAACTCAAAGATAACAAGAAAAGGGTGCCTAAACTTACTGGAAGTGGAGAATCAGTGGCCTTAAATTTTCCGAGCCGTCGTTTAAAATCAACAGGGTTAAGAGCAGCAGCAACAATCTTAATCAAGACTTGATCTTCCTTAATGTCAGGAACTGCAACATTGGACTCCAACTTCAAAACATCAACACTTCCATAATCAGTATAACTCCAAGCTTTCATTTCAGAAGGAATAGAAATGCTTGTGGATGTTTCAGCAGCTGCTGCTTGAGAACTAGCAGAGACTCTAAGTGGCAAAACAGTGGAAAAATTGCTTCTTTGAATAAAAGTTTCAGCTTTTTTGCTACCCTTTACTCTAAGAACAGAAATAGAAGAAAATGGAGAGTGAAGAGAAGAGAAAGAAGAGGGTGGATGAAGGGGTTTGAGTTGAAGAGTAGTGGAAGATAACAGAGCTTCCATTGTTCTTCTTTCTTTCCAGCTGGTTTTTTTACCCCTCACTCAGTATTTTCCTCAAACAATTTATGTGCATGATAGATAAGATGAAATGATTGATTTTGGCTTCTATTTTCTTTTTTTTGGGTAGAATTCATTTTCAGCCATCCATTTGTTAGTAAAATAGTGATTTGGAATATCTTGTCCTCATAATTTTCCCTGTTTTTGATGAGGCCATAAGGAAATTAATAGCCACAAACTAAAAAGAGCATTCAAGACACAAAATACTAACATGAGTTGTGGTGAAACGTAGAACTACTTTAAGAAACTCTAGTTCAAGCTAAGAATATGAAGAAAATTTTATACTTTTGAAATGGTCACTCTAGTGTAAATCCGAATTAGTCAAAACTCTAATATGGACTTTGACACCGAGTGTGAATACAAAATAAGAACAACATAATGGGCCTGATGATAACTTTTATTTATTTATTTAAGTATTTGTGAAGTTCTAATGTGTTGGAGATTAATGACAATGGATTTCAAATATAGGATTTGCAATTTTTTAAGCAACTTTTGTTTGTTATATTTATCCCTGACACTTTCTTTTGAAATCGTTAAATCTATGTTGGTTGAATTTTTTAAAAATGTCAAGCGTGTGTATAGATCGTCCAAAAATAATGCTTTTTTGGAGGATCCGACACATAGGGCCCTCTGCTTTCTTTATCTAGTACGACTTTAGTCCATCTAGCACTCTCCAGTCATCTTGTGGAGAAAACAAAAACAAAATGTAGTTATCATGTTGGCTCTCGTTGTTCTACTACTTGGCTTCAAGCCTTCCCGATCGTGCGCATAGTAGCGGGAGCTATAGTGCACCAGACTGCCCCTCTTTTGGCTTTAAGAGAAGCTTGGTAGCTTCATAACCTGTCAAGGAGGTGGCTTTGCCTATCCATAAGGGCAGTAGTATTGACGATCGATTTTACCCTCCATGTTCTCACTGTGAGATGGAAATAAGAGAGGACAACTGAAGAACAATAACATATCCAGTGAAATTCCACAGGTGAGGTCTGGAGAGGACAGATTGTAGCAAACCTTATCCCTACCTTCTGGAGGTAGAGAGGCTGTTTCCAAATGAATCCTCGACTTCTGTACATGGCCAAAAATTTGTGATCGGCCCGAAGAGCCACTCCTACCATACATAGTTGCATAATGAAGATGATCTAACAACTTTTTATTTGAAGGTCAGACATAAGAATGATACAAATTACACACAAATCACTATTTTAATCACAAGATTAACTAGAGGTCATGTATGAGGTTAAAGTGGATCTATCATGTTACTAAAAGGAGCTTGGTTTTTCATCAAACATTTGCTTTCAGTTCATTTCTTCCTGTTTTGGAGCACATTTTGGATGGAGCCCATAATCACAACGTTTGCAGAAGAAAGCCCACCCGTACCCCATCTCCTTGCACCCACTGCAGAGATACACTTGCTGATGTATCAATGCAAGTTCATGCTCATTGTGACTTTCATTTCTGTCTTTCTTGGGCCAACCTGTTGTATTTTTGTCGAGTTGTTGCTGCAAATTCTTTATATGTTCTTCTGTGAAGGGATAGGCTCCTGAGCCGTGCGTCTCTAATAGCTGCCTTACTTGTGTATTCACAGTGAAGCCACTAGGACTAATTGCTATGGCCACTGGAATGCCTACAATGTTGAATCTGCGCGACAGAAATGATCTCCTTTCATCGTCGAAAGGAAGTGCCAACCAGGGCATACTTGAAAAGAAGTTAGTAAAGGAAGACTCATCTTGATCACTAGAGATGAAAATCACTTCAAAATTTTCATCTTTCTTCTTGATTTCTTGGTATGCAGTTTCGAGTTTGGGTTGAAATTCTCGACTTGGGAGACTCCAACTTGCTGCAAAATACAGTACAATGTTGTTCCCTACTAGTTTGTGTACAGGAACCTGAACAAGTACAATGAAAAATAACATGATTAGCAAACACTAACTTCATCAATCCCTTTGAATTGAATTCGCAGTTTCATTCACTTATTTCAACCGACTAAACTTACCTTTAAACCGCCATTTGAAATGACAAAATCTCGATCTGCAGTAACAAGAATGGACTCTAATGTTTGTGCTTCTAGTTTTTTCTTTTTTAAATTAGCCAAAGTAGCAAGCTTTTCTTGTGTGAAAGGAAATGCTTCGTCACCATATTCTTCGACAAATTTAACTGCATTTTGCTGCAGAGTCTTCCCATCTGGACTTAATACGACAAGCTGTGGTAGGAGTTTATGCTCAAAGTACTGAACAAGTCTCTCACAGTTCTTGTCTTTGAAAGGTAAAGCCAACCATGGCATTGCTTCAAAGCTTTCTTTAAAATCCTCATATTTTTCATCCAGAGAAATCAGCACAATTTCAAAGTTGTTTCCTTTATGCTTTTCGTATACCTCTGCTAGCTTCAAGGTGAAATTCTTGCCCCCTCTATGAGTACTAGTTCCGAAATATAGGCAAACTGTTTTCCCTTCAAGCTCAGACACGGAAATCTGTAAACAAGCATGTCGAAAATAAGCACAAAAACTACAATGCATAGAAATGATCAACTCAAGGACATTACCTTGTTCTCTTCATTCGAGATTAAGAAATCGCGTGATCCATAGACCAGAAGAGATCTCAAAGACTGATTTTCTTTAGCCTTCTCTTCTTCCAGCCTCAAGTAATTAATTCTTTCTGATGTAAATGGATAGGCTTCAGGACCAAAGTGCTTGATATATTTAACGCCATCGCTGCTCAAAACTTTGCCTGTCCCGTCAAGAATCACAAGATGTGGAATTGTCCTTACTTTGAACAACTGCTTTAAGTTCTTTCTAGCCTCAACATCAGAAAATGGAACAGCAAGCCATAGCATTTTCTCAAAGTATTCATTAAACGATTCGTCATCTTTATCAGATGAAATGAACACTATTTCAAAATCACCTTTAGGATACAGACTCTCATAAGCTTCCACCAACTTTGGTGTAAACTGGCGACATGGACCACACCATAAACCAGAGAAATACAAGCCCACAATCTTTCCTGTTATGCTGCTCAATGTAACCTACAAACAAGCATAAGATCAGTGTTCCAGTTTGTTTTTGCTCAATCTTTCTTGTTCTTGGATAAGATTATAGAGGAAGTATATACAGTCAAACCTCGTTACAACAGCTTAGAAAAGGTTAATTTAGAAACAATTGAAGGGATAGTGCCATAGTATACATATACCTGTTCGCCGTTTGTACTTATTAGAAAGTCTCTCTCCTTTGAAGACAGTACAACTGTGAGATCATTCGCCATAGCCATAAGTTACTGATTCCTATCTCTCTCTCAAAACTGTACAATACTCAACATGTCCATTTGACATGTTCTGTTTTTATTCTCTCTTAAAGGAAACTTATCAGGGACAACGAGCACTTGCCAGTCAATTTCATCTGAAGGTTCAACCTGGCCGGCCCTGTCACAAATACATATTAAATTGGATTAGAAGTATTATCTGCCTAGACTAAACTTTGAAGGGCATTTTGTTACAATATTATATAATCAAAATAGACTATACAATAGTGACAAATGAAATGGAATATTATTATTTATTAGAATGGACAGTGGCATCTTGATTCCTCCACTGACCAAGATTCCTCATATATGCTGCTTTGTCTTTGGCCTGCCGGCTTCTCCAAATAACATTATTAAATTTCTCTTTGTTTCTGTTATCTTTTATGAGTGTGTTACTGATACAAATGATTTTTTCATCAATTAATCATATAGTAATATTTTCATGTACAGATTATCTTATCATCTGAAGGAGAAAAGTAACCTGTTAAACTTTAAAAGAACTAATTGATGCAAATTCTTATAAGCTTTTCCAGTTCAGGTAAGTGAACGTCATTTTCATGCCAATCGTCTTTACTTGACATCAGAGCCAAGTCCATCCTCGTTTGGGCTCCAGGTTCATGCTCCAATTGGGCGTGGGTGTGAAGGAGGGTGTTAGAGTGGGTTGAAGTCTTACATTGGTTGGGAAACGGACTACTGATCTACTTATATGAACTTGAGCAACTCTCTCTCATGAGCTAACGTTTGACGTTATTGATTACTATTATACAATGTATATGTGCCTTATGTTATAAAAAAAAAACATAGTCATAAAACAAGTTTTAGAAGCCATCAGCCATAATTATAAATTATGCTTTGAAACAAACTCCATCATCACAACACATCCTTCATTTGTTGTTTTTTTGTCTTTGTGTTGCTCTGTGTGATCTTCGTCAGGCCTCAGGATCCATGTTGTTATCCTTTTCTTCTCAAGTACATTTCGGGTGCGGATCAAAGTTACACTCCTCGCAATGGAATGACCATATCTATCCTGTTGGTATGCAATGAACTTTGAAAAACGTGACTTGAGGATTGCTTCCTTTCATTGCTAAACTGAAGAGCTAACCATGGCATTGGTCACTCGCTGTAGATAAGAGACAGATTAAAGCATCAACGCAGAGAGCTTGTCATGCTAGTTATGTCATAGAACTCAAAGCATCATGAATAACATGTATAGAAAGGGTATCATCGCGATCTCAAAGTTCTCTCTGTGTCTTCAGCTTGTCATACATCTCAATCAGCTTCTATTCAAATGATTCACATTCTTTGAAAGAGGTCACTGAAAAATACAGGCCTACAATCTTGCATTCAAGTTAAGCAAAGGAACTCACTATCTAAGAAAACTGGAACAGAAAGTTAATGAGGTTCTATGATATTTGATAATCATAGAACTTCATGCTATTTGACAAAGGTTACCAAACAAAATTATCAATAGAGATGTGTCTTTTCCTGAAACGTCCAGGAAAAGAAGTACTGCAAGAAAATTCGAACACGAACAACATCTTAGAGTGAAACAATCAAAGGTTTCCAGAACCAAGCATCCATAACATTTGGAATGCCGTAAGGATAAAATGATAACATTCTTCACCAGAAATTCTAAAATATAAAAAGCTTATCATAGTGAAACCAACACACTCCGATGGAGCAGATAATCTTAACATTGAGAAATGAAAATGTTGAAATCCGATTTAGCAAATCAATATCATTATCTTTCACAAATAGCTTGACTCATAGAGACGATAAACATGGAGATAGACAGTACCATCAGGATCAAATACAGGTCCAACGTTTAATAAAACTAGTATTGCATAGAAGTGACAAGATTTTAGGATAGAAGTGTCTCACAAAGAACAATTTCAAAACCCACAAATATGCTGCTCAGCAAATGCCTCATAGTCAACAAGACATAATGACAAATTAACCTTTGAAACAAACTTCACCATCACAAATCCATCCCTCATTTGTTTTCTGTTCCTCTTTGCCTTGATCCTTTTGATCTTCCTCGATATCCATGTTGCTTTCCTTTTCCTCTTCTAGAGCATAATTTGGGTGCATATGATCCTTTTGATCTTCCTCGATATCCATGTTGCTTTCCTTTTCCTCTTCTAGAGCACATTTTGGGTGCATATCAAAGTCACATTCTTCACAATAGAATGACCATATCTGTCCCAGCTCCTCGCATACATCACAATTGTAAGCAGAACGCTTAGAAAGCAGAAGTTCATGCTCGTGAAGTTTGTGCATAATTTTCTCAGGCCACCCCTTTGCCATTTCTGCAGTTTCTGCTTCAATCTCCTCCATACGCTCCTCGGTGAATGGAAAAGCCTTAGCACCATGACACATGATCAAACTTCTGGCGTCAGTTGTAACAGTCTTGCCTGATGGCCCTACAGCAACCAATGTTGGTATGCCACGAACTTTGAATAGGCGACTCAAATATGTCTTCCTCTCATCACCAAACGGAAGAGCCAGCCATGGCATTGTAGCAAAATACTCATCAAATGAGGCTTGATCTTGGTCGCTAGATAAGAATATCACTTCCAATGGACCATTTTTGGATTTTATCGTCTCATATGCCTCTTTAAGCTGTGGTGTAAAAGCACGGCATGGAGGACACCAATGTGCTGAGAAGTAAAGGAGAATAGTCTTCCCTACGAGGTCAGACACGAGGATCTACAAAGAGAAATTTTGGTTACTAGTTGAAGTTAGGGATAAGAGTAAATATCAACAGAAAGGTCAGTCATGTTAATCATAGTATAGTAATCAAAGCATGATTGATGACGAAAGATTGAACGAAAACAAAATATAACCAAAAATGTGATGTTTGTGTCCCTACCTTTTCACCATCTTTTCCAATGACGAAATCACGATCTCTAGTAACCAAAATCGACTCCAACGTTTGTGCTTCCAGTTTAGCTTTCTGTATCTGCTCAAGTTCAGCAAACTTCTCGTGGCTAAAAGGATATGCCAGGATACCATGCTCCTCGACGGCTTCAGCAACATTAGAATGAAGAGTCTTCCCATCTGTTCCAATGATGACTAGGGTAGGAAGGGTAGAGAGCTCAAAGTACCTGGCCAGCTTCTTGCAGGTCTTGTCTTTTAAGGGAAGTGAAAACCAAGGCATTCTCGAAAACTCTTTCTTAAAAGATTCATCATCATCTTCATCGTCAAGAGGAATCATGACAATCTCAAAGTTTTCTCCCTGAGACTTCAACTTGTCATACATCTCGATCAGCTTCCCAGTAAAGGATTCACATTCTTCAAAAGAAGCCATTGACATATATAGGCCTATAATCTTGCCTTCAAGCTCAGCAACAGGTACCTGATAATTATCAAGACACAGCAAAAAAGTAATGAGGGAAACTTTTATTAATAAACAAGAGTATGAAATGAAGGAGAGAAGAGCAGCATCTTGAATCAACCTTCCTTCCATCAGCCGCAATTACGTAGTTTCTTGACTGTGACTCCAAGATAGATTTCAAAGACTGTTCTCTTTTAGCGGTTTCTTCTTGCTCTTTAAGTTCGTTTAGCCGTTCTTGAGTGAATGGGTAGCCCTCCACCCCATGCTCAACAATGATTTCAACCCCGCTATTTGTCACTACCTTCCCACTAGCATCAAGGATCACTAAGTGGGGTATTCCCCTAACAGCAAACAATTCATTCAAACGTTTACGTGTTTCAGAATCAGAGAATGGGACAGCGAGCCAAGGCATTTTAGAAAAGTACTCCTTAAAAGATTCATCATCCATATCAGCAGTAAGGAAAACAACTTCAAAGTCTCCTTTTGGTAGGAGAGCATTGTACGCCTCTACCAAATTTGGGGTGAAATGTTTGCACGGACCACACCATGATGCTGAAAAGTAGAAACCAATTTTTTTCTCCTTTAAAGTATCAAGCTTAACCTGAGAATTAAACGTTTGTGAAAAACATGCCACAAATGAAATTATCTGTTAATCAGAGCTAGCTATAATTTCCAAAATTCATCTTGTTCCTTTCCTAACATATCTGTCTATACCAGTAAAACTAAAAAGTCAGGCACACGGAAAACAATGCATATACACCTCACTTTCTTATGTTCAAATACCTTATAACTACAAACATATTATGATATTTGAAATGATAGGCAAAGCTATTTTCAGACCGCCTGGTCCTACAACTTTGTTCGAAACAAGCAAGTAATTATTTGGTTTTTTCAATCAAAACAGAATGAAACATCCATAAAAGAATAAAAGCACAACAAAATAATGTTTTTGGTTTCGAATCAAGCCAATTCTGAACCACTTAAAAATTAAGAAACCAAGATCAACCAAACTTACTTCCACAATTTCTCGCTAAATCTTGAATATTGCATATATGTTACATTTTCTTTTAATTGTTACATATTTAATGTGTCCCTATTATCATGTTCTTATGTTCCCTCTATAAGTCATTTCATCTTGTTTCATTAAAACAGTAAAATTACTCTTTTAAATGTTACAAACTTATGGATATTGTTGTAAGCATTTCCAAAGCATAGGTGGAGTAAATAATGCAGATAGATTTGCAAAGTAACGGGTTATAAATCATAATCATGCCTTTCTGAATAACAAACCAGTACAAACACAATTGAGTTTGAAGAACTTTGTATTAAAAAGTAATCATCCTTCCCACCCGTTTTAGCCTTGGTGGATAGAGTGATCTGGTACATGTTGCTGGTGGAAGGTGTCAGATATTCCATGGAATTAAAAATTAGCCCCGATACCACGGTAAAAAAAAATGATCATCCTTCAAATTTTCACAACTTTTTGAGGCTGTTCTCAAAAAACTGTCCAAGGCCTAGATCAATCTTATAAGAACATTTCTTAGATAACTTTAAGAAGTCCACAAGTCTTACTAGGTGGAATAGATGCGAGCACACCCTCTACCCTTAATCAGAGGTCTCTGAGAATCGAAGAAACTAAGATAGTGACTAGTGAGTGCTTGCTCATTAAGTGAGATCACCAACACCGTACAAAGCCGAATTAGTTATTTTGAAACTTCAAAACATCTTTTCATCCCCTTAAGGGAGAATTAGAAACTCCATATTATACCGACATCTCTTTTTGCTTCTTAGATCCTCTCCTGTCATAAATCATATCATTTCTACTTTTGTTTTGTCACAAGTCATATCATTTTTACTTTTTGAGAAAATCGATTTTCAGTATCTACATAACACACGACAATCGAGCCTAAAATTTCACTAAATAATCAAATTATGAAGAAATAAATATAAGAAGTTAAAAGCAGAGTTTAACATCCGCTATTTATATTGTTGAATGCCTTGAATCGGACCCGCTACAAACAGAAAGGACGGGGGTCTTGCTGCCCGGTCAGCGAGTCGGGGGGTCTAGGGGGGCGACGCGCCCCCTGGCCTGGGGGTCCGGGGGGTGGAGACGCCCCCGGCCCGACGGTATACAATGTTGTTGTATTGGGCCCTTAATTTTCTGTTGATTCTGTATGTTGGGCCCAAGCCTGTTAGGGCGTAGCTTAGCACTATATATAGACGCTATGGGAAACCCTATTCTGTAATTCTGTTTTTGCCTCTCCATAATAAAACTGCTCCCCCTCTTCCCGTGGACGTAGCCAATTTATTGGTGAACCACGTAAATCTGTTGTCTTGTTTTTCGCGTTTATATTTTCTCGTATTATCTCAAATTCCGCACAACAAATTGGTATCAGAGCCTCTCGGTTAATCGGTGTTCTTGGAGAATTCGAGATGTCTGCTTTGAACGTGAAAATCGACAAATTCACAGGGAGGAACAGTTTCAGTTTATGGCAGATCAAGATGCGGGCCTTGTTGAAACAGCAAGGCTTCTGGGCGCCGTTGTCGAAAGACAAGAACGCCGTCGTTACTCCTGAGATGGCGATTCTGGAGGAAAAGGCGCACTCGACGATCATGCTGTGTCTCGCGGATGACGTCATCACGGAGGTCTCGGATGAAGAGACTGCTGCTGGTCTGTGGTTGAAGCTGGAGAGTTTGTACATGACAAAATCTCTAACCAACAAGCTGCTTCTGAAACAACGTCTATTCGGTTTACGAATGGCTGAAGGTACACAACTCAGGGAACACTTAGAGCAATTGAATACTTTGTTATTAGAATTGCGTAATATCGATGTGAAGATCGAGGATGAAGATGCTGCCCTGATTCTGTTAGTATCTCTCCCAATGTCGTTTGAGAATTTTGTTCAATCGTTCATTGTTGGGAAAGATACTGTGTCACTGGAAGAAGTCAGATCGGCCCTTCATAGCAGGGAATTACGGCATAAGGCTAACGGCACAAGTACGGACATACAGCCTTCCGGTCTGCTCACCAGTAGCGGAAAGGGAAGGAAAAACGGCGGAAAGAAAAATAAGCCGATGTCGAAGGGTGCAAAGCCGGATGATGTTTGTAATTACTGCAAGGAGAAGGGACATTGGAAATTTGATTGTCCGAAGAAGAAGAAGCAATCGGAAAAACAATCAGTGTCTGCTGCTGTTGCTGAAGAAGACACCAATTCTGAAGAAGATATTGCCCTAGTCGCGGATGAGCACACTCATCATTCAGATGTGTGGGTTCTCGATTCTGGGGCATCCTATCACATCTGTCCTAGGAGAGAGTGGTTCACGACTTATGAGTAGGTAGACGGAGGCAGCATCTCGATGGCCAACAGTTCTGTCTGCAAGGTGGTTGGGACAGGCTCGATCAAGATAAGGACACATGACGGTAGCTTCTGCACATTGAACGAGGTCAGGCACGTTCCATTGATGACGAAAAATCTGATATCTCTCAGTCTTTTGGACAGCAAGGGATTCAGCTGGTCGGGAAAAGATGGAGTCTTGCGGGTCTGGAAGGGTTCAAATTTGATTCTGAAAGGTGTCATGCGTGGTACTTTGTATTTTCTACAAGGTTCCACGGTTACAGGTTCAGCCCATGTTGCATCGTCAGAATTTCACCAGAAGGATATGACTAAGTTATGGCACATGAGACTTGGTCATATGGGTGAAAGAGGGATGCAAATTCTGTCAAAGGAGGATTTACTTGCTGGTCATAAGGTTAAGAGCCTAGAGTTTTGTGAACATTGTGTTTTTGGAAAACTACATCGCAACAAGTTTCCAAAGGCCATTCATAGAACAAAAGGCACACTTGATTATATCCATTCTGATTGCTGGGGTCCATGCCGTGTTGAGTCTTTGGGAGGCTGCAGATTTTTTGTGTCCATTATTGATGACTACTCAAGGATGACTTGGGTGTACATGATGAAGCATAAAAGTGAAGCCTTCCAGAAGTTCAAGGAGTGGAAAATTTTGATGGAAAATCAAACAGGGAAGAAGATCAAGAGGTTGCGAACTGATAATGGGCTGGAATTCTGTTGGTCTGAATTTGATCAATTCTGTAAGGATGAAGGGATTGCTCGACATCGTACAGTCAGAAATACACCACAGCAGAACGGTGTAGCTGAGCGGATGAATCAAACACTTCTAGAGAGAGCAAGGTGCATGCTCTCTAATGCTGGGCTAGATAGAAGATTCTGGGCAGAAGCGGTTAGTACAGCTTGCTACTTGATTAACCGCGGACCACATACAGGCATACAGTGCAAGACACCTATGGAGATGTGGTCAGGAAAAGCTGCTGATTATTCAAATCTGAAAGCTTTTGGTTGTACGGCTTACTATCACGTTAGTGAAGGTAAGTTAGAACCAAGAGCTAAAAAGGGAGTATTTGTGGGCTACGGAGATGGAGTGAAAGGTTTCAGAATCTGGTCTCCAGCAGAAAAGAGGGTTATTGTGAGCAGGAACGTTGTCTTTGATGAAAGTTCTCTGCTTAGAACCATTGTGAAGCCTACAACTACGTCAGAAACTGGGAGTCTTGACAAACAGGTGGAGTTTCAAGTCATTCAGAACGAGAGCGATTTAAAGGAACCTGAAGAGGAGGATCAAGAGCCACAGACAGAAACTGATATTCCAGAATCTATGCCATCAGATATCCATCAGAGTATAGCTCAAGATCGGCCAAGGAGGGTTGGAGTTCGGCCACCTACGAGGTATGGTTTTGAGGACATGGTGGGTTATGCACTGCAGGTTGCTGAAGAGGTAGATACATCTGAGCCGTCTACTTACAAAGAAGCCATTTTAAGTTCTGATTCTGAAAAATGGTTTGCCGCTATGGGAGATGAGATGGAGTCCCTACACAAGAATCAAACATGGGATCTGGTCATACAGCCTTCGAGGAGAAAGATTATTACTTGCAAATGGGTTTTCAAGAAGAAGGAAGGGATATCACCAGCAGAAGGAGTCAAGTATAAAGCCAGGGTTGTTGCCAGAGGTTTCAACCAAAGAGAGGGAGTGGACTACAATGAGATCTTCTCACCAGTGGTCAGACATACTTCCATCCGAGTGTTACTAGCGATAGTTGCACATCAGAATCTGGAGCTTGAACAACTTGATGTGAAGACAGCGTTTCTACATGGAGAGTTGGAGGAAGAGATATACATGACTCAGCCGGATGGTTTCCAAGTTCCAGGGAAGGAAAATCACGTCTGCAAGTTGAAGAAGTCCTTATATGGACTTAAGCAGTCTCCAAGGCAGTGGTATAAAAGGTTTGACAGCTATATGGTGAAGTTAGGCTATACTCGGAGCTCATATGACTGTTGTGTCTACTACAATAGGCTCAATGATGATTCATTCATCTATCTGGTGCTTTATGTAGATGATATGTTGATAGCTGCAAAGAAGAAGTATGACATTCAGAAGCTGAAGGGTTTACTTAGTGCTGAGTTTGAGATGAAGGATCTGGGAGCCGCTCGGAAGATTTTAGGGATGGAGATCATTAGAGACAGAGAGAGAAGGAAACTTTTCTTGTCACAGAGAAGCTACATTCAGAAGGTCTTAGCGAGGTTTGGCATGTCTTCATCTAAGCCCATTGATACCCCCAGTGCTGCCAATATCCATCTCACTGCCATGTTTGCTCCACAGTCAGAAGAAGAGAAGGAGTATATGTCACGAGTCCCTTATGCCAGTGCCGTAGGAAGTTTGATGTATGCTATGGTCTTTACAAGGCCAGATTTAGCACATGCAGTCAGTGTAGTGAGCAGATTCATGGGACAACCAGGGAGAGAACATTGGCAGGCTGTGAAGAGAATTTTCCGGTACCTTAGAGGTACATCTGACGTTGGTCTCATTTATGGAGGTGATACTCAGTGCTTGGTTACTGGCTATTCTGATTCAGACTATGCTGGAGATGTTGACATAAGAAGATCGATGACTGGCTATGTGTTTACCCTTGGAGGATCTGTCGTCAGTTGGAAGGCAACTTTGCAACCTACAGTGACTTTGTCTACTACGGAAGCGGAGTACATGGCCTTGACAGAGGCTGCAAAAGAAGGGATTTGGTTGAAAGGGCTGGTTAGTGATCTTGGTCTGCATCATGATCAGGCTACGGTGTATTGTGACAGTTTGAGCGCAATTTGTCTAGCCAAGGATCAAGTCCATCATGAGAGAACCAAGCATATTGACGTAAGGTATCATTTTCTGAGAAGTGAGAAGAGAATCAAGGTGAAGAAAGTAGGAACTGCTGATAATCCTGCTGATATGTTCACAAAGCCGGTTCCACAGAGCAAGTTTCAACACTGTTTGGACTTGCTCAACATCAGAAGCTGTTAATTGCCCTGCGGGGCAACTCTGAGGAAGAGGGGGAGGCCTGGCACTATCATAGTGCGTCTGAAGAATCTGTTCGGAGAATTCAAGTCAAAGTGGAGATTTGTTGAATGCCTTGAATCGGACCCGCTACAAACAGAAAGGACGGGGGTCTTGTTGCCCGGTCAGCGAGTCGGGGGGTCCAGGGGGGCGACGCGCCCCCTGGCCTGGGGGTCCGGGGGGGCGGAGACGCCCCCGGCCCGACGGTATACAATGTTGTTGTATTGGGCCCTTAGTTTTCTGTTGATTCTGTATGTTGGGCCCAAGCCTGTTAGGGCGTAGCTTAGCACTATATATAGACGCTATGGGAAACCCTATTCTGTAATTCTGTTTTTGCCTCTCCATAATAAAACTGCTCCCTCTCTTCCCGTGGACGTAGCCAATTTATTGGTGAACCACGTAAATCTGTTATCTTGTTTTTCGCGTTTATATTTTCTCGTATTATCTCAAATTCCGCACAACATATATAATTAAAAAAATATTTAAACAGTATAATTTTCCGTGCTAAATCGTGTGCTCTACCTAGCTCCGCCCCCAATATACGAATACATAAACCAAAAGAATAACAAGAAACTACATCGAAATTCTCCAAATTATCATTTATCAACATCAGGTACTACAAATTACTTCACTATAAGAGAAACAAAGAATTTATGTAACAATTGATACCTTGTCACCATTGTTGCGAATAAGAAAGTCACGATCTGAAGAACCAAGTAGATTGATCACATCATGACAATTTTCCCCTGCCATTGTCTCTTTGTGTTTTTTTTTTTGATGTTAATAACAAAGTTTTGTAGTGAAAAAAATTAAAGACTTTAACATGGTTATATAGGTGGGAAAAAAAGAAAAAGAAGAAGAAAAAGAAAAAGAAAAAAAATAAATTTCGAAGAAAAGATGGAGAAAATTATAAAAAAAAAATGGTCCTTTATGTTGATTGGGTCAATTATTTGTACTGTGTAGCATTGAACAATTTGGGGTTATTTGGTAGGTGCCATTAAATTTTGCGATTTAATTTTAGGACATTAAATAGAAAAAAAGAAGCGAAAACAACACACCAAATCATGCAATACTTATTACTTAAGAAAAAAACAAAAAAATGGCAGAAACTACTAAGTTATTTGATACACATTTAATGGAGATTAAAAGCATTAACTTTTGATAAGTGAAAGGATCAAAATATTCTAACTTTTAATTTAAAAAAGATTTTAAATAATATTCTCAAACATATGATACCATCTTTCTTAGTCATATCTTTATTAGGCTTCTAACTTAGTCATTAAGAAAAAATAAATTTGAGTCAATGTTCAGACTTTGTATTTTTTATGGTCCTTATATTTTTTCTTAATAAGCAAGATATTAGTGGGAACAACAAAGACGACTTGGAAGTGGACTAGCTCACAAAAAATAAATTTGAGTCAATATTCAGACTTGTATTTTTTGTGGTCCTTATATTTTTACTTTGTTGTTTAATATCTTATATTTATTGTGAGCGTTTGGACTTAGTTGAAGTTACATCCTATAAAGTTTATTAAAAGAAAAAAAAAAATATCATACCAAAGTATCAATGAATTCTTTAGAAATCGATAAAATCAACCAAATTAAACCGACTTTCATTTTTTCTAAATTAGATTGTAGTTATTGATATAAATTCATAATTATACACTATTAGTTATGACTTTTTAAAATTTTATTTCAGATATAGTTTTTGATACTTATAGGGTCCTAACTAATTTGATTTGCCTCGCATAAAGAATTATTAAAGGAGAAATTAAACACTCCCTTTACCAAAATATTTTGTTTTTAGTTGCTACAAAATAGAAAAGGTCTATTCACCTTTTCAACACTTTTGTGGAATTTACAAATTGTGCAAATTGAGATGTTAATTAGGTCGGTGATGGGATGTTAGGGAGATGTCTTATTCAAATTGTCATATGCTTTGCTTGCATCCTTTAATTTTGTTTTCTTTAATTTGATGGTATCACTATCACATACGTATGTGAACACTTGGCTTAATAAGGAAAAATAATAACAATATTGAAGCTACTAATTTTCTAAATATTTATTGTTTTGTCAATTCGATATAGTAAGCATCGATTACATTCTAAATATAATAATTTACAATTTGCACTTCTAATTTTTTTTGTGACTTACACGTTAACATATTAGTTTGAATGTTTTTCACTCTAATTTCCTTAGCTTTTGCAAATTTTTCTTTTGAATTACCAACTTGTTGGAGGAAATAATTGTCTGACCAAAATGAAAGAGATTTATCTTCAAAAGATTACTGTCTTTTGTTGAGATTAAAACATAAAAAGATGTAGAAACGATGTATGATTGTTCCTTTAAATGGAAAATAAACTTTAGATGTTATAATTGCGATGAGAACCGCACCACACTATAGCTTTTAGGCACTCTAGGGGCAGGGGAAGGGGAAAACAAGGTGAAGTAGCCAAACGATTGAGCTAGTAAGATTCCTCACATTTTTGAACCATTTATATACGACGTCTCGTCCTATGAATGATAGCCTTTGAAGGCCACCAGGAACTTGAAGTTGGCGCCCACACCCCAAGCAATCCTGACCTTTCGCCCCTCTCTTTACAGTCGTGGCTTTCACTCCTCGTTAATTAGGATAGGTACCTCACTTCACATATGAAATTATTCATGGTCCAGGTTTAGTTATTTCAAAGTTACAATAACATTTGTTCAAGAACCCTCAATTGGATGACGTTGGTTGAGCTACAAGATCACTCAACAAACAGTTACTCCTAGAATCTCTTGAAAATTGTTTGATACTATGGGATATGAAATGTGAGATTGCTATGGTTTTTGAGTCTGGAGTATCTCCACTTGAATGAACGTAATTTCGAAATAAATGTGCTTCATCACTTCAATGTAATACATTTTTTCCCAGCATTGAGTCATCCTGAATTCAATCACATTGTTCCTAATTCTTGGCTGCACGAAAAGGTAAAATGTCGACAAGGCTTTCCTTTCATGATCATTGTGGAAAATATCTTTGCGTATCTGGAATGTATCTTGATGAATTGGATGTAGTCTTGTGTTTTGTTTGCTTCATAAGATGCTTTCCATAATATATTGAAATTGAAGTTCTCAATCATTTGGATCTTTCCTTTTTCTTTCTGATTTTCATACTTTTAATCCTCATAAAGTTAAGAGAGATCGGTTTTTAGTTATTTTTGGTTACAGGTTCGGATGAACCCAATAGCTTTTGTCGAACCTTTAAAATTTACATAGTTTGTATGTCATGAAAGGAAAAAATCAACTAAATATTGCTGTTCGATGTGAATCTTTGTAATCAATTATTCATATTGCTTTCCTTCTTGCCTCTCATCTGTGTATTATTTAGTTTTCCTGTTATGAAAATGTAACTTAGCATAAACTCTAGCTTTAAATCTACAAAATCTGTTACTATTTGTGGTACTGTGAATTAACGTCCCGAAGAAGCATCCAAAGAGTTATAAAATACAAAGTAGCGAGACTAGCAAGTTGCATTCTCACTCATCCATCTCTAGTCGATTTGTTTCATTCAAATATGAGTTCCAGTAGCAATAAAGGAGTTGAAAAGCCTGGTAATGAATCAGCAAAGCAGAAAACTACCTCCGAAACATATGGGGTTGATGAGGTAAATGTAGGTGTTGGAGATTTAAGCGTCAAATCTGATCAAAATGATGGATTCCTCAGAAGCGGTGCAGGGAAGAAGCAATGGATTCCTCAAAATCCCACTTCAAAATCTTGGTGTCAACCAGATGTTGTTCAGAAATTGGGATTGCGTAGCAATGTTGGATCATCCAGTTCCCCTGTTTCTGATGATATGATGTTATGGGCCGTGAATCTGATAGGGAGGATGATGAATTAGATTTACCAGATGATGACAGCGATAAATATGAATTTCTGAGTGGTGATGATTTATATGATCACTCAGATATGAAAGAAATGAGTTTTGAGGAGCGCAAGAAAAGTCGTTGGTTTAAGAAGTTTTTTCAATGTCTCGACAAGTTGACTATTACTACGATTAATGATCCTGAACGACAGTGGCACTGCCCTGCCTGCAAAGGTGATCCAGGTGGAATTATGTGGTTTAAAGGGTTGCAATCATTGGTGCTCCACACAAAAACGAAAGGTGGATCAAAATTACATAGAGAGCTCGCTCAACTTTTGGAGGAGGAGCTGCGTCTGAGAGGAACTACTGTGGTTCCTGCGAGTGAGGTGTATGGCCAATGGGATGGTGTTGAATCTGAAGATAAGAAAATATTGTGGCCACCGATGGTGATTATCATGAACACGGCTCTTGCGAAAGATGACAATGAAAAGCGGATTGGAATGGGAAATCAGGAGCTACGCGATTTTTTCAGCTCTTGCACTCTTATCAACTCTGTTCGACATTCATATGGTCCACAAGGCCATCGTGGCATCAGTGTATTGATCTTTGAGGCCACTGCTATGGGATACATACAGGCTCAGGTTCTCTGTTAACAGTTTTCTGTAAAAGGAAGAGATAAGGATGCGTGGGAACGCAATCCAGCTCGCCTTTATCCCGGGGGAATACGTAAGCTTTATGGTTACATGACAGAGGTAAAAGACATGGAAGAGGTAATTGCAATTGAGAAGAGATTGGACCTCGAACTGGCTAAGCTTGTGGAGAAGTACTCACCAAAGCAATCTAAGCAGGTTTAGAGTACAGTCAGCATTAAATTTCTTATCATGTGCTATGCTGATGCTAAAGAAATAATTCTAGTACCTATATTAAAATTTATCAATTAATATATGCCTTGAACTTATGATGTTTTATTTGTTTTTGGGTTTTGAAATCTGTATATCACCTTATTATGATCACTTAACGTGTGGCTTTTCTCGACAATCGAAGGATTTTGCAGTATATCTTTGCTAGTTCCTTTCTGTTACTATGAGAATTTCACTAGATATCTTGCTTCTAGCACATCGAATAATATTTTATTTCTCTTAGAAATATTTACATACAAATTTAGATATTTGCTTCAACGTGAATTGTGGTGCCTTAGTGTAGTATTCTGAAATGCGAAGTTGACAGTTTTTGTGAGAATTTGAATGAATGGGGACGGTTTTTATAGGAGTGGAACTATAAATTGTCGAGAAGGGAGAAAAAGTTCAAGGGAAATGGCTGAATTACACCGTAAGTAATATATATACTCCTTCGGTCCCAAAATAAGAGTCACTTAACAAAAAAAAAAAAATTAGTCCCAAAATAAGTTTCATCATAGGAATTCATGATAAAATTAGCATGTTTTTTCATCTTTACTCTAGTATTAAAGAACTATTATACCTTCAATTTGTTATTTTCATTAATGGGAATGAAATGAGCTAAAGTAACTATTATTTTGGAACGGAAGAAGTAGGAGTAAATAGTAATGTCGTTTCTGGTCAATCCCCATCTACCCAACTGTGAAAGCCTATTAACTTCTTCTCGTACACAACGCCGTGTTGCCACGCGTCGCCCTTTCACTTAAATATTTTATCTATAAATATGGCACTTACTACTTGCCAATAGCCATATACAGAGATAGATATATATGTAGAGAGAGAGAGATGGATGATGGTAATCTTGTTGGTTCAGGAGATGGAGGATTTCATAGCTATTGCAGATCCCCGCAACGAACCTCTGCCCGTTCCCCTTCGCCTGGTATGCTTCCTAGCTTCTGTTTTACTTTTATAAATGCATTCTCCTTCCGATGGAACATCCGTGAAACTTTGTATTTGCTTTATATATATTTGATTTTGATATGCTTTCTCGAGCCGAGTGTCTATATTAAGAACAATCTCTCTAGCTTCACAAGGTAGGGGTAAGGCTACACGCGCACCACTCTTCTATAGAATTTAAGTATTGTTCTTTGACCCACTAATTTTCGCCCATTCTTGTTAATTTTTCGTTATCTCTTTTAGCTCTATTGAATGTGTGTGTGTGTGTATATATATATATATATATATATATATCATGAGTTGATCTGGTAAAAATGGAGAGCTGCAACTTGTATACGTTTCTTAGCTTGCTGTATCATCTTCTTTAATTAGCTAGGGACTATATATGCATATCTTTTCCATATGTATATATTTGCAAAGCTAGTTGTTTGTATATCAAAGATCAATGGATCGATTAATGGTAAAGGTGATCAACACGACCATTTCATGTTTTCTCTTGGAACTGTAAAGACAAAATGGAAACAAGTGGCATACATGCAGACTTTTTAACCTATAATATGTCCTCTCTACCCTTTTTTTTTACGCGTGTCTCCCGTCCAAAAAGAATAATAAAAAAAGAGAACGAGAAACATACCGTCTAAAGCTAGCAAGTTTGAAAACCAGCTAGGTGTATTGCATAGCTTTAATTTTGGCTTAAAATTTGCCTAAATATCCGAGGAGATCTTTCTATATATATACTCTCCGCTTTTGCAATGAAATTGAAATACATTTAAGAAGTTGATTGAAATGTAGCTAGAATTTCTTTATCCATAGTTCAAGAAGCATAGCATAGAAATTTATGAACAAATATAGGTATGAAAACAGTGGGTAGATTAGTGTCCGTTACAATAAAATTTTGTCGTATTCCTATATCAGAGGTAATTTTGGATGTATACAAGGGTCAGTTGAAGATCGGACAAACTAAGATAGATGATGAGAACATTATTTGAAGCGATATATGTCACATTAATTAGTCTGTATTCACACCAGCCATATCTTTTGTTGAAATAATATTTGCTTTTGGTGTTTACATGAATATTTTCTAAAATTCATAGTGCTGTCTTACACTAGTACTATTGTCATTTCCATCTAATAATTAGTGAAAGATATATATATGTGTGTGCGATTATTTTTGTAATTTCTTCACTACTTGAAAAGTTAATTAATAAAAACTGTGATTTTGATGGAAGTAGACTGATGATATATGTAATACTTCTTTTTCATTTCACTCTGATGCTTTGTTGTTGTGTGAAATTAAGATATGGAGATGAGCCTGGAACTGCCTGCTCATCTCGAGCAGACAATTGCTGCCAATGTAGAACATTCTGAACGTACCATTCGGGAGCATGACCGATTCATGCCAATAACAAACGTGATCAGAATCATGCGCAAAATCCTTCCTCCCAATGTCCAGATATCCGATGGCTTCAAGTTGATGATCCAAGAATGTGTCTCTGAGTTCATAGGCTTCATAACAGGCGAAGCCAACAATTGTTGCCAGCTTGATCAGCGCAAGACCATCACCGCTGAAGACCTGCTTCGCGCCTTGGACAGGTTTGGTTATGATGACTACGTTGAAACCTTGGCTTTGTACTTGCATCGTTATCGTGAGTATGATGGTGGTTGTGGATCCACGAGAAGAGCTCGTTTGTTGTTAAGGAGTTCAATGGTTAATCCAGCTTCAGGCTGCAACCTCACATCCTATCAGGGGGATGCATCAAATGGAAGCACTTCTCAAGGGGATGCTGTGGATATTGAAGTTCAGTCTCCTGCGAAAGAAACTAAGGAGTGATCAGTTTTCTGCTGAAGGAATTAAGATGTTGTTGAGACTTCAACAACAATGAAGAAACTAGACTATCTTTTCTCTGTAACCTAATTTGCGACCTATTGACAATCTAGGATTGTTCTTATTAATTTCCAAAGTTTTGGAATGTTTCTTTTGAACTAAGTGAGCCAAACTCGTGGCTCTTTCAATTGTCTGTTTGTGTAGTTTGCTACCCGTCTATTTTCAGTATTCGGTTGATGGATTGCTTGTGACTATCCTGATAGTATCTAATGGAAGCTTTTGAAACTTCAACTCTCATGATTGCTGTGTCTTTTAATCTCATGATCATCTTTCCCTTCCGTCTTTTCGTACCATTTAAAGAATCAAGTTTTCCAGTCTCATGTCTCCAAGTATTTCAGAAATATATCGGAACAGAGTGTTTTCAGATTTTTCAACAAATCATATAGTGAACTGTCCATTATTGGCAACGAAAAGAGAATATACATCTCGATACATTACATATGACCATTTTGTTAAAATTATTTTTATAGTCCGTACATATTGGTAAGTATCCCTATTTAAGAAAGTATCCTTTTCTGAAAATACTATCAGCTGTTGGCAAGTATTATTCGGTCGAGGCTGGAAAACATGTATATTATTGTTGTAATATACTAAGCTAAATACAGAGAGTAGAATGTATACATCATTTTATTTAAATGTCTTCATATCTCTCCAAAACTGGTGAAAGAACAGCCATATATGTAGGCTTAAAAATCACTAAAAGATGGTCCATAGAACCTAAGCAATATACATACATGAATGTAAGTAGTTCATGTATTGAGAATATGAACAAAATCACTAATTCAATGAATTTATATTTATAACAATGAATAAGTGACTATTGGTTTTCTGCCTTCTACTGCTACTAACAAAGCAACTATTTATAGCTCTTCAATCAAAATAGATTTATCAAATATAAAATATTTCAGAGAAGAAGTATGAGTCTACGCGAGGTAGCTAGTGATTTAACGAAATCAACAGTTATTGGCGATTTACCAAATGACATACTGCATAGAATACTAGAGAAACTGCCCATCAAAGATACCGTAGTAACAAGCATCTTATCAAAGCAATGGCTACATGTATGGTCCACACTGCCACATTTTGTGTTTGATCACCTGTTCTTTGATCATGTTGGGGCTTCTGCTGCAAGCATAATCCGTAAAATTCTAATGCAACATACTGAAAGTATTCAGGGGTTCCATCTTATATCGAAGTCACACACACTTTTACAGTCAGATGTGGATCAATTCATCATGTTTGTCTCGAATCATGGTGTAGAGAAGTTCACTCTAGATATGGCCACTGATTGGAAATATGTGTTGCCTCATAGCATATTCACTTGTTCAACGTTGACAGATTTGAAGCTATCGAGGTGTATGCTTAAGCTGCCTGTTCCTGATGCCCAATTCCCCAATCTTGTTAGCCTTCAGTTGAAACTTTTTTCAATTGAACGTCCTGTTGGATCAAATAACGCAACTCTTATTCTGCCAATGCTTGAGACATTGGAGTTAATGTGCTGTTTTAATGTTCATTCCGTTAATTTGGTTTGTCCAAAACTTGTGAACTTGTCTATCCTTACCAGCTATACAATTACGTTTCAGTGTTTTGATGTGAAATCATTGTTCGGAAGAATCAAGCACCTTTGCTTGGATGGCTCATCCCTAAAGGCGAGAAAATTAATCAATACCTTGCAGTTTTTTAAAATAAAAATTGTTATCCTAAGCAATCGAATCTCAAATATTTTTTTTTGTTTTTTCAGGAGTTAGCATTAGTTCCTGCGACAGATACGCTTGATGTATCACTAAACTTGCAAAGCCTGAAAATTTCTGACTTGAAGATTAATGTGAAGTGTTTTTCCAGTCTATTTTACCTACTGAGGAATTGTGGTATGCTTGTTGAACTCGACTTAGATTTACTTGAGAAGGTAAGACACATATCGTGAATAACAAATGTTGTGTCCGAGCTACATAGGCTCAAAAACTGTAGATTTAAGTCCATCATGCTTAAATATTGTTTGCCGGAAAATTATACTGTGAAATAGGTTAAGTATAACTTTGTATACATAATTGAATCTTGCACACCCTTGGTAAAATTTCGTGTATGATTGCATTATATAGATTATATGCAACCTTCATTTTCCTTATTAATGGAGTTGTATTTAGTGCCTCTGTTAAATATTGAACAACTTCAGCGATATTTTTTGAGTTCTCTACTAGGTATAGTTGTATGTTAATGTTATCTGTATTGACTGATTTTGTTCTATATTACTGTTTCTTTTAGGTTGATGTGACACGAAATCACTCATCAGAACTGTTCTATTACTTGAAGTCACATGACCAAGTGATCAGTGAAGCTCTTCAGACCATTCAAAAAGTGACGTTAAGGAAATTCCAAGGGACAGCTATTGAAATGTACTTGGTAGAAGTTATCCTTGTTAATTCTCCAAATCTCAAGAGGATGAGCCTCAAAAAACTGGAAGAAAACTAGTAACGCCACCTGCTGTATTGAATCGTTTGAAGGAACTTGTACACTATGGTCGATCTGATCATTACCAATAGCAGAAATCAAGTACATTTAGGACTGATTCATGAAGTGGCATTTATTTCATATTTAAATTGAATATTGAATATAATCTGCATATCTGTTGGGAGTCTTTGCATAATTTCACCCCTTTTTTACGCTTGTAATCCTATCAATTTGTGAAATTAGATATCGTTCATGATCAAATTGGACATTAAACTTAATTCAACCCCAAAAGATTTATGAGCTGAGCATTCTCTAAGATCATACAAGGAGACGAAGTCTAAATCCACAACCGATGTGGACTTTAGTTGTTCATCAGAGTATTATCTGATGTATTTATTTATATCTTCCAAACGAGTTGATAAACTTTTTTCCCCAAGAGCAATAGCAATAACTACTCCACTTCAATCTTAAACAATAGTAATTGAAATAATTAAAATGACTTGTTTACTTAAGAAATGAACAAGTAAATAGGAACAAAAGGAGTATATTGTAACTTATTCTACTGAAATATTAAATTTTCGATCATTAGTTTGCTCAAATTTTTATCATTTAAAACTATTTCGAGTCATTTGTTATCCAAAGTGTGTTTTGTTCTCGTAATCAATGTAATTTCTTGTAAGTTGTATGAGAGAGAACCGTCTCTGGAAAAAATTGAGAAATTAGGCATTCTTAAGGAAGTTGTAATTTCTTGACTCCGGATGCTCAATCCTTTTTTACTTGTTCACTTCCTCTGTTAACTTTTATTCGTCATGTTCCGCTTCTCCAGAATATAAAAACTTGGACCAACATTTTAATATGTATTTTTTCATCGTGTTAATATTAGTGGAATTGTAACTTAATGAAAAAAAATCATCTAGTCTTCGAACATAAAAATTTAAAATTCAAAATATTGAATTAATTTAGCATCCATATCTTGGTTCCAGCGTTGAGAAGTTCAACAAAATGTCCTTTGAAGAACTCAATAAAAGTGCCTATTGACTTTCTTTTCCTGATAATACTATTTATAGAGCTTCAATTCATGTTTCAACCAAAACAGAATTGTAAAATATTTCAGAGAAGAAGTATGAGTGAATTAGCCAGTAAGGCAAGGAAGTCTACCACTAGCGATGACTTACCAGATTGCATATTACATAACATACTAGAGTTTATGCCTATCCAGGATGCTGCAAGAACTAGCGTCTTATCGAAGAAATGGATACCTATTTGGTCCACGCTGCCATACCTTGTGTTCGGTCCCCTGTTTTTTCAGTATGTATCTAATATTGGTGCTTCTGCTGCAACCGTAATTCATAAGATTCTAATGCAACACACTGGAAATATAATGGGATTTCATCTTATCTCGAGTACGTGCAAACTAGCACAGTCAGATGTGGATCAATGCATCATTTTTGTCTCGGAGCATGGTATCCAGAAGCTCACTCTCGACATGGCAAACGATGAAAATTACTTGTTGCCTGATAGAATATTTACTTGTGCAACATTAACGCAATTGAAGCTCTCAAGGTGTGTCTTTAAGCTTCCAGGTGGTACCCAATATCCCAATCTTATTAGCCTTCAGTTAGAGCATTCTAAAATTGCTGATCATCGAGGATCAGAAGACACACTTAATTTGTCAATGCTTGAGAATTTGGAGTTAAGATTTTGTGTTGGTGTAGATTTTGTTAATTTGGTTTGTCCAAAACTTGACAACATGTCTATTGTTAGCAGCTATACAATTACATTTGAGTGTTCCAATGTAAACCCGATCTTTGCAAGGATTAAACATCTTTGCCTGAATGGAACATCCCTAGAGGTGACAAAATATTGTTTGTGCTTATGGTATTTTTGATTCCTAGTTGTTTTGGCATAATTTTACTTTTTCTGCCGATCTGTTGTTGCAGGAACTACAGACCGTTTATATGAAAGAAATGCTTCGCCGACCACTAAAACTGCAGAGCCTCAAAATTTTTGACTTCAAAATTTCAGTTGAAAGTATTTCATGCACGTTTTACCTACTTCGCAATTCTCCAAACCTTCATGAAATTGAAATAGATGAGGTTGTGAAGGTAAGACATTCCCTTCCTAACAAGAATTAGTTTTTATATCATATTTTTCAATATTTGAAATTTTTAAAGAACTTTTCATCTGTATTTTAGTCACACAAGTGTTGTGAAATATTTAGAACTGGAAATTTTGTAAGTTCTTTTTCTGTCGTAACAGTTTTTGTTTTAACCATGCTGCCTAAATTAAAAAGTATGTATCTTTGGGAATGTAGGTTGACTATTTTGTGTCTTTTTCTTCAGGTTGATGAGACATTGAAGGACTCGACGAAACTGTTATTTTATTTATCAATGGAAGAAGACCAGGTGAATGAAGCTCTGAAATTGATTCAGATAGTGAGGTTAAGGAAATTTAAGGGATCAAGTACTGAAATGTACTTAATAAGAGTCCTCATTTCTCATTCTAAAACACTTGAGAGGATGATTATTGAACAGTGCGATAACGGAAATGCCACAAGTTTTGAGGAACAATTGAGCGAACTGCTAAGCTGCATTACTCGAGCATCACCAAAATCAGTAGTGGTTAAGTACTCAAGGATGCATCGATCCTTGTTGTGTATTACGACTTTTATGGTATAAAATGCATTGATTTCATATTTAAATTTAAGTGGCATTAGTTCGAAAATACTTTCTTAAAGTGGCGAATCAGTTTCTTTCAACAGGGTTTTCTATGCTTCTTCAACTAGCTTTCTCTTGCTGCCTACTATCTAGCAACAAAGGAAGTTGATTTCTTCTACAAATTTTCCTTATTTTATGTTTATGATATTATCCCATTCATAGTCCGATTTGCTTTGGCATATGTAAGTTGTTCCATTGTGGAAGATTAAAGTTTAAATTCTATATTGGTAAATTTCACAAATGGTTACCCAACAACTATTATGTATTTGTACTAAAGTTAAATACGCAATTTTTGTCGGATGATGAAAATACTGTCATATATTAATGTTCACGCGGTTCAATCTCCGCGGTGAGGTACCAATTCTTATACATTAGGAAACTCTGAAGAAGTAATACGTCAAGAAAGTACTAATCAGTGTAAATTCTTATCCTCAATATTCCAGTATGTCTTGAATTGTAATCTTTCATAGGACGTACTATATGCTCAGACCCTGAGGTGCTACTTTTTAAGCTTTTGTTGGCCAAGTCTTCCGTGCTGGAGAGAATGCTAATTGCGCCCTTGACAGCCAATGATCATGCTAGCAAAACAATCACAATCCTCATTGTGCTAGACTTGTTTCGGCATGCATCAACTGAAGTAGAAATTGTTTATAATGCCTTAATATGGTGACTAATCTGTTTCATTATGATTTTGGTATTACAATGATAGGGGATCTGCGTATTCTTGACTGATCTATGAAATGAGACTTATGGCATGAAATAAGATATGGTTGTTTATTTGAACACAATGTTGTCGGTTACTTTGTGTTTTTCTCGTTCATCAATTTAACAGGAAGTAAAGCATTTGAATTGCTTCACCTGAATTCATGTTCAAGTCAAATTAAATTGTGTCAGCAAGTCGCTTCCAAAAAAGTCTGTTTACTTGGTGTTGGAAATGCATTTCGGCATGCACATCATCTAAAGCAGAAGTAGTCCTTAAATGTTTGAGTATGGTCTAGATATATTGTGGCTATCCTTCACGAGACTTGCCACATGATCGAACTAATATGTGGTTGTTTATTCGAAAATTATGCTTTGGTCAAGCCTTTTCTGAAGATTCTTATGTCTATGGAGATTTTGGCATGCATACTATAATACACAAAATGCAAATATCTGTTGCTGTTACGATACTTGTATCAAATTTTGTTGTGTGCCACTCGACAGTACTACCAATCAGTGTCTATATATTTGTCGACGTACAGTAAAACATACATATTAGTTTGAGGGGACTGCCTGAATTACGATTTTGAATTTCTTAATTCATGACTTTGTGGTTCCTTAACGTCTCATTTCTCTTGGTTGGCTAAGCCCTATGAAATCAAATGAAATCGGTTTCAGTTTCTTTTATAAACTCCTTACTTGTGGGCAGTTGAAACCAATTTCATACACTCATAGAAAAATTAAAATTCCACTGAGTATCAATGAAATATATTGAGTCAATCAAATTTATCTCCAAAGATAACTCAAATGGACTCTCGTGAAGCAAAGAATAACAAGTAGTAAGTGAACAGAGGAAATTCATCCTAATTTTATACTTATTACTCCCTCCGTCCAACAATAGTTGTCCATTATACTATTTTGAGATGTCAAACAATTACTTGTTCACTCTATAAAATGATATTGTATTTATTATATTCAAAGGGTGATACAATAAAATTACTCTTTTATTTATAGTTTCTTAAAAAATATGCAAAGTCAATAATGAACAAGTATTGTTGGACAGAGGGGGTATTAACTATAGTCATTTTTCCTGTACATTTCCTAAAGCATTAAATTTATTATATATTCAAAGAGTGATAAAATAAAATTGACATTTTATTCATTACTCATTAAGTGTGTCAGATAAATATTGGACAAGTAAGATGAACATCTTAATAGGTCAAATGAATTTTATGGAAATGAACAGACTTGGAAGTCCAACAAAAAGTCATTTGAAAAACTCAATAAAACATGATTTGTTAAATGAATTCAATGGAATGAACAGGCTTGAGAAGTTCGACAAAGAAGTCCTTTGAAGAACTCAATAAAAGTGCCTATTGGCTTTCTTTCTTATTTCACCACAGTGCAGTAATATCCCCAAACTGAGACAACTATTTATAGTTCAACTAAAACAGAATTGCAAAATATTTCAGAGAAGAAGTATGAGTGAGGTAACTGGAAATGCGAGAAAGTCTATAACTATCGGTGACTTACCAAATTGCATACTGCATACAATACTAGAGTTTGTGCCCATCCAAGATGCTGCAAAAACTAGTGTCTTGTCGAAGAAATGGATGCATATATGGTCCACACTGCCACACATTGTGCTTGATCACCTCTTTTTTCATTATGTATCGAAAAGTGGTGCTTCTGCTTCAAGCATAATAAGCAAAATTCTCTTGCAACACACTGGAGTTATTATGGGATTACATCTTATCTCGAGTACGTGCAAACTAGCACAGTCAGATGTGGATCAATGCATCATTTTTGTCTTGGAGCATGGTATCCAGAAGCTCACTCTCGACATGGCAAACGATGAAAATTACTTGTTGCCTGATAAAATATTTACTTGTGCAACATTGACACATTTGAAGCTGTCAAGGTGTTTCTTTGAGCTTCTAGATGGTACCCAATTTCCCAATCTTATTAGCCTTAAGCTAGAGCATTCTAAAATTGCCGGTCATCGAGGATTAGAAATTAATCTTTATCTGCCAATGCTTGAAACTTTGGAGTTGAGATTTTGTGTTGATGTTGATTCTGTTTATTTGGTTTGTCCAAAACTTGACAACATGTCTATAGTTAGTAGCTATACAGTTACATTTAGATGTTTTAATAGGAACCCAATATTTGCAAGGATTAAGCACCTATGCTTGGATGGCTCATCCCTAAAGGTGAGAAAATGACTGACTTGCTTTCTTTCTTATTTGAAATATGAAGTACTAACTATTTACTCTAATAATGTTTTTGGTGCCTCTCAGAACTTAGGGTCGCTTTCTGTTCCAGATATGCTTGATGTATCACTAAACTTGCAAAGCCTGAGAATTTGTGACATCAAGATTTCTATTAAACGTATTTCTTGTGCACTATGCCTATTGCGGAATTCACCTAACCTTGTTGAACTTGACATAGATGAAGTTGTGAAGGTTAGACATACAACACATTGATATGTGGATTGCCATGGGTTTGAACCTTGTGCCACTGGCACTCTTGAATTTCTTTTTCATAAAATGTGTGTCTATATATATAAGCTTTACAAATTTTTGAAAGATTGACTACATTGTATAATATGATATTTTCCTCAGGTTAATGAGACAATATGTTACGCGGATGAACTGCTTGATTACTTGTCTGAGGCAGTAAATGAAGTGAGTAAAGCTCTACGGATGATTCGAACAGTGAGGTTAAGGAAATTTAAAGGGACATCTACTGAAATGTACTTGATAAAAGTGTTGCTTGCTCATTCTCCAAAACTTGAGAGGATGATTATTGAACAGTACAAGAGAAGTAATGTCACATATAGTTATCAACATTTGAATGAACTCTTAAGCTACTGTCGAGCATCACCAAATGCAGAAATCAAGTACACTTAGACTGTTTTTGGTCAAGTGTGTTCGTTTCATATTTAAACTTAATAGTGACATCTGTAGATATAGGTTTATCGTACTTCGAGAGTTGTGCTCATATTTTCTTCAGTGAATTTTACTAGTCAATAAATTTTGATCACTTGTATATGTTTTCTGATGATGATTTAATTTCCATAGCCGTATATGATACCAAATGATTATTCATAAAAAGAACTTTGTTACTAAAATACAAGGTAAAAGTCTCCAAAATAGGCAAGTTTATCGGAAATTTGAATCCTTTAAGGTTGAAGCATCACTGCTATTGTTTGACCTGCTCAGATTGCTTTGTAGAGAACTTCTCCATCAGTTTTGCCAATTCTAATTTGAATTCCTTCTCAAGTATAATCGTCTCTTTGCCAATTAAATTTTACTCTACTACATTTAATATATGTATAACGCCAGGAAGTTCCACATTGGGGTAAAATGTTTCCTAATAAAGGCGACTATGTACTTAAGATAGACTCGAACTTGAGACATTTCATGATAAAAGAATACTTAGTACTCAGTCACAAACCTTGGTCGTGATCAAATAATGTGTGGGAGTGAACATACTTTAGAAATTTCACAAGAAGTCTTTTGAAGAACTTGAGAAAAGTGCCTGTTGGTTTTATTCCCATTTAAGTATTAACTGTTAATTTCGATTACTGGTACTACAAATGCAACTATTTATTGACCCCTCACCACTCAATACATGTAATCAAATAGAATTTTAAAATTAAAATATTTCAGAGAAGAAGTATGAGTCGATGCAAGGTAGCTAGTGGTTCGAAAATGCCTATCATTATTGGCGACTTACCAAAATGATTCCTACACAGAATATTAGAGAATGTGCCCATTCAAGATACTGCAAGAACTAGCCTCTTATCAAAGCCTTGGGTAGAGATATGGTTCACTCTGCCGAACCTTGTGTTTGATCGCCACTTTTTCCAGTATGCATCAAATGAACAGGCTTCCCCTGCAAGCATAATTCCTGGATGATTGCCTCATTTTTACATTCGCCCAATATATCATCAACTTCATACGCAGCAGAATATCATAAAGTCCATTAATACTGTTGGAAAATATATGTTGCCTAATAGATTGTTTACTTGTGGGATGTTGACATATTTGAAGCTATCGAGGTGCATCTTTAACCTGCCTGGTGGTAGTCGATTCCCCAATATTATATGCCTTCACTTAGAACGTTCTAAATTTTTCCGTCGTCAAGGATCAGAAGACATGAGGCTTAATCTGCCAATGCTAGAGACTTTGAAGTGTAGATATTGCACTGGTGTTGATTGTATTAATATGGTTTCTCCTGAAATTGAGAATTTATTTCTCCATATTAGCTATACGGTTACACTTTCCTGTTTTAATGTGAACCCAATCTTTACACGGATTAAGCACCTCTGCTTGAATGGAAAATCCCTAGAGGTGACAAAATTACCTTTTTGTTTCTGTGTTTTTGATTCCTAGATGTTTTAACGGAGTAACTAACACTCCTTAGTTTTGTTTTTTCCAGAAACTAGGGTCGTTTCGTGTACCAGAGAAGCTCAATCAACCATTAAACCTGCAAAGCCTGAAAATTTGTAATTTTAAGATTTCTTTCTTGTGCATTTTGCCTGCTTAGGAATTCTCCTAACCTCTATGAACTTGATATAGACGAGGTTGTTAAGGTAAGACACATAGTAATAAGCATCGGTTTATGTACTATACTATTGAGTCAACTAAGTATATAATCCGTCTTGGTTTTAGAACAATGTTTAATTTGTAGTTATAATATTAAATATTGGTAGACTGACGTGCTGCTATTTGAGTCTTTTTTTTCTTCAGAAAGCAGAATTATTATCTTACCTGTCTATGGAACAAGATTGTATGAATGAAGCTCTGAGAATGGTACGAATAGTAAGGTTACGAAAATTCAAGGCATCAAGTACTGAAATATACTTGAGAAGTGTCATCATTTCTCATCCACCAATTGAACGGAGCAAGAAATGAAGTACCACAAGCCTTAAGGAACATTTGAGGGATCTGCTATTTGCTAAGCTGCATTCCTCAATCATCAACCAAATCAGCAGAGATTAAATATTTACAACCTGTTTTCCCCAGATCAAAGAGTTAATTATTTTAACGCCTAGGTTTGTGACAATTTAGGACAAGACTGAAGCTTCAATACCAAATGTGGCTGAAATTATCTGTTTTCAACTTTTGGTTGTCAAGTTCATGAGTGCATATATAGCCATTTTGTTAAGTTCGATCATATTCAGTCTTTGCCAACTCTTATAATACATGGCTCTAACTTGTGATTTGATACATGATGTTCAAACTTTTAGAATCATATATATTCTTATATAAATATCCATTTTTTCCCAATTTTTAATGTAATAAACTAGTAAATTTATATATATATATATATATATATATATATATATATATATATATATATAAATTTGTGCCTTACATTATTATTTTGGGATGATTTTAGACACCTCCGCTTAGATTCAGTTTCATAATACGTATCTCTGTTATGGTTTACAATATAATGTTTTACCTTCCTTATGGCTAGCTTCAAGCCTCTTCTCACATATTTAGGTTTGTTTGACAGAGTGTCAATTACTGGTACTAAATAAGATGTATTTTTTATCCTTTCGATTTGGTGTATGTTGAAATTTATGTGTCCACTAGTCACGGTAAGACTAGGTGCTTAACACAAACGACTTAACGAGGAAACCTCGTTACTCAAGGGAATAAAACAACATTCCGTCTCACAGGATTTTCGAACTGTTTTTACTAATCTTCACATGTAAAAGTAAAATACGATTTACAACACACACGAGATTAGCCTCCTAATCTCTATACTGAGTAATACACCTATCACTCATTGAGCCAAAGCATGTCTGCATTGCCCATTATACTAACCCAACTTATTAATATAGACTTTTAATTGAGGCTTGTTTGAACTTGAAAATGCATAACTTTTTCCCGCGGGACGAGCTGGTTCCAATTATAAGTCCATGAAAAATATCGGCCATTTGGTTTCGGTACTTCTGGATGAAAAAAAAATTAGCAAACGGAAAATTGATAAAATCTTCCTTTACATGCTTTGGGACTCGCTTGAACTTGAAAATGCACCACTTTTCGCCTCTGGACGCACTTGTTCAATTTCTAAAGTCTTAACGGACAGCCATGAAAAATTTTGTAATTTTGTTTCGAGGTTTTCGAATAAAAAATCCATGAAATATAGCACACGAAAATCGATAAAATCTACCTTTAGCTAATTTGGGGCACGTTTGAACTTGAAAATGCACCATTATTCCCCGCGCGACAATCTGGTTCCATTTCTAAAGTCTTAACGGACGTCCATGATAAATTTTTGCTAGTTTGTTTTGAGATTTTAGGATGAAAAAAAATCCATAGGCTATTTATACACGAAAATCCGTAAAATCTGTCTTTGCCTTCTTTTGTGCTCGTTTGAACTTGAAAGTGCACCAATTTTCCCGCGGGATGAACCGGTTCCACTTCTAAGGTCTTAACGGACGTCCATGAAAATTTTTGGCCATTTTGTTTCTGGATTTTTGAATAAAAAAATTTCATGGGTTATAGCACACGAAAATTGGTAAAATCTGTCTTTGCCTGCTTTGGAGATCATTTGAACTTGAAAATGCACCATTTTTCTTGCAGGACAAACTGGTTCCATTTCTAAGGTCTTAACGGACGTTCATGGAAAATTTTGGCCATTTTGTTTTGGGATTTCCGAATTAAAAAAAGTCCATGGACAAAAGCACACGAAAATTGATATAATCTGTCTTTGTCTACTTTGGGCTCGTCTGAACTTGAAAATGCACCATGTTTTCCCTGCGGGACAAACTCGTTCCATTTCTAAGGTCTTAACGGATGTCCATGAAATATTTCGGCCATTTTGTTTTGGGATTTCTAGATTAAAAAATTACATGGACTATGGTACGCGAAAAATCGATAAAATCTGCCTTTGTCTGCTTTGGGGCTCGTTTGAACATGAAAATGCATCATTTTATCGTGCGGGACGAACTGGTTTCATTTCTAAGGTCTTAACAGACGTCCATTAAAAATTTCAGCCATTTTGTAACTGAATTTCAGGATTAAAAAAAATCATGGGTTATAGCACAGGAAAATCTATAAAATATGTCTTTACCTGCTTTGGGACTCATTTGAACATGAAAATGCAAAATTTTTCCTACAGACGAACTAGTTCCATTTCTAAAGTCTTAACGGACGTCCATGAAATTTTTTGGCAATTTTGTGTCGGAATTTCTGGAAAAAAAAATATTTCATGGTCTATTGCACACAAAAATTAGTAAAATCTGGCTTTGCCTACTTTAGGGCTCGTTTGCACTTGAAAATACACCATGATTTCCCCCTGGACGAATTGGTTCCATTTCTAACGTCTTAACGGACGTCCATGAAAAATATCGGTAATTTTATTTTGGGATTTTCCGGAACAAAATTTCATGGGTTATAGCACATGAAAATTGATAAATCTGCTTTTGCCTGCTTTGGGGTTCGTTTGAACTAGAAAATGCACCATTTTTTCCCGCGGGACGAACTATTTTCATTTCTAAGGTCTTAACGGACGTCCATGGAAGATTGCGGCCATTTTGTTTTAGGATTTATGGATAAAAAAATCTATGGTCTATAGCACATGAAAATCAGTAAAATTTGTCTTTACCTTATTTGGAGCTCGTTTGAACTTGAAAATGCACCGTCTTCCCCCGCGGGGACGAACTTGTTCCATTTGTATGGTCTTGACGGACGTACATGAAAAATTTCGATCATTTTGTTTTTGGATTTCCGGATAAAAAATCATTTGGCTATATCACACGAAAATTGGTAAAATCTGCCTTTGCCTGCTTTAGAGCTCGTTTGAACTTGAAAATGCAACATTGTTTCACGCTCGATGAATTGGTTTCTTTTTTAATGTCTTAATGGACGTCCATGAAAAATTTAGGCCATTTTGTTTTTGAATTTTCAGATAAAAAAATTCTATGGGCTATTGGACATGAAAATCGGTGAAATTTGTCTTTGCCTGCTATATGGAAAAATTGATCAGGTTCTTAACCGTCTATTTTTTTTATTGTTCTTATTTAATTTAGTGGCTTTCTTGTTTTGTACTTTTTAGTTTACAAGCTCACTAGATGGATTCTATTTTTTGAATTTTTTTTAGGTCAGTCAATATGACGAGGATTGTCCAGCTCTGCCATGTCTTGAAATGGAAGGTTTCTCAGGTGTGATGATTTAGTGTCACCTCAAGGAAGTTAAGTTAAAAGGTTTTCTAGTCACAAAGGTCGGGATGCAGCTTATCAAGTTGTTTTTTAGGCAAGTCACCTGTTTTGGTTCGAATGCTGATTAAGGCTTATATATATAATGATAATCTAGGGCAATTATCTAAGTCTCATTCCAAAACAAACAGTTTCCTTGCTTTAGTAAATGCATTTTGCCGTTCATCACCTAAAGCACAAGTAGTATTTGATATTACGCAGAATTCAAATTGTCGCTTATCTTTGTACGAATGATAATTAAGGCCTATATAAATAGTTTGGTTGCTGCAGTAAATGATTTCTGCGTGCATCACCTAAAGTAGAAGTAGTCTTTGAGATCGAGTATGGTATTACTACTAGCTCTATGTTATTTACTTGAATAACAATTTTCTTTTGTTATTCATTCTGTTTTTCATTCCATAATGTGTTGCAGTATACTGATGCAAATTTCTGTTTCAATTGAACTTTTGTTACTCATTCTCTTTTTATAAATTCCTTATTTATGGGCAGTGGAAAACACTTTCATATGAGGCGATACGTCTCAATTAGAAGAATCAACATTCATTACAGAGCTGGCGTTTCTCTTTGTATGGAAATGGAGAAACTGCTTGAATGCCTAGTCTTATCCATCACTTGTTATTTCTTATTTGTTGTTTGTCTTTCAACGTGTCATGAGTTTGAATCGGTGTATCTTTTAGAAAGGCCAACTACAGTAACAGACCACAATGATAGTAAATTCCCTTATAATATGAACTGCAATACATTGTTGTATGCATAGAGTAGTGTTTGCTGAGTGTCAAAGGACGTAATCTATGGCTGCAGTTATTCGTTTCAAATTTATCGTCACGAAAAGGATTCCAAGAAAAGCACATACCAGTAACAATACAGCGTATGACTGAAGCAGCAATACTACAATCTGTAGCTGCAGTTATTTGTTTTCAACTTTTCTTAGTCAAGTTTCCTTGTTCAGCTAAAATCAAGGTCAGGATAAAAAATGTCACGATGAATTGTAGCCAAAATCCAAGAACCCAATCTCCTTTTGCATTCCTGAAGACTCCAACAATATCTCCCAGTGCAATGTTTAAGTTGACTGCTCTATCAATATTCAACATGTAGTACTAGTTATTTGCAAGAGGCTTCCATTTTACATAACTTGGGCACAAGGTCCATTTCTTTTTGCGTCACACTGCTAGATATCTAAAATTCATGGCATGTTGGTAGATAAATAATTTCTAAATCAACATGAATAAGCTTATTTTAAAAAATAAAATAAAATATGGTTCAAGCTTTCCAGATTAAGCAGAGAGCATAGGAAACTATTATGTAAATAGGAACATGATTGTTAGCATGAATGGAGTTGTTACTCGTACTATTGAGCCTTCTAGGCTACTAAACGTACCGTTGGATCATCGGATGATTGACTTAAACTGTTAATGAGAGAAGCAATGCTCAATTCAGACCATATATCATGCAATAAAAAGGATATATTTGACAGATCTCAATTAGTAGTTTGAAATCAATAATATGAGAGGGTGTACATATCAGGTTGAATACATGGATCATTCCAAAAAGTTGATTGTATACACCTTCTGTACACATTTATTTTCAGATAACTGATCATTGATTTTGCAATGTGAATGCATTTATTGGGGAACAAACAGGATTGGGAAATTCAACAAAAAAGTCTTTTCAAGAACTCAAATACAGTGCCCATTGGCTTTCTTTCAACTTTAAAACTGTTCGCTGCTACTAGCAAGACAACTATTTATAGACCCCACAATTCATGTTGAAGCAAATAACAAATTTTGTAAGTAAAATATTTCAGAGAAAAATTAAGTATGAGTCCACGTACTAGAAGCAAGTCAGCTAGAGATCTGACCAAGTCTATTATTTCTGAATTACCGATTGGTGCACTACATAGAATACTAGAACTTATGCCCATCAAATATGCTGCAAGATCTAGCATCTTATCAAAACATTGGAGACAGTTATGGTCTACACAGCCTAATCTTGTGTTCGATCCTATGTTTTTTCAGCATGTATCTAATACTGAGGATTCTGCTGCAAGCATAATTCATAAAATTCTCATGAAACATACTGGAGATATTCTGGGATTCCATCTCATCTCCGATGCAGACACTTTAACACAGTCCGATGTGGATAAATTCATCATTTTTGCCTCGAATCATGGTATCCAAAAGCTCACTCTAGAAATGGCCAATGATGAAAAATATGTGTTACCTGATAGCATATTTACTTGTGCAACGTTGACACATTTGAAGCTCTCAATGTGCACCTTTAATCTTCCGGATGGTACCCGATTTCCCAATCTTATTAGCCTTCAGTTAGAACATTCTAAAATTGCCGGTCATCGAGGATTCGAAAACAAACTTAATTTGCCAATTCTCGAGACTTTGGAGTTGAGATTTTGTGTTGATGTTCATTCTGTTTCTTTGGTTTGTCCAAAACTTGAGAACTTGTCTATCATTAGCAGCTATACAATTACATTTCGATGTTTTTTTCTGAACCCAATCTTTAGTATCATTAAGCACCTCTGCTTGAATGGAACTTCCCTGGAGGTAAGATAATAACGATACTTTGTTTTTTATTCATAGATGCTCTTACTAACACTCAATTAACATCTACTTTTTTTTGTCATTGGTTGTTTCAGAAACTTCGCTCGGCGTATGTGGAAGACAAGCTTCGCCAACCACTAAAATTGCAAAGCCTGAAAATATGTAACTTTAAGATTTCAGTTGAAAGTATTGCTTGTGCAGTTTGCCTGCTTAGGAGTTCTCCCAACCTTTACAAAATCGAAATAGACAAAGTTGCTAAGGTAAAACATATCATGCCTAATAAGGACAGTTCTATGTATACACATCTTTGTATATATATTTGAAATCTTAAGAACTTCTGGTAATGTATATTGACTATCATGACACTTTTTCTTCAGGTTGATGAGACATTGAATCAGAAAAGGGAACTGTTATCTTACTTATCAATGAAAAAAAAATGTGTGGATGAAGCTCTGAGATTGATTCAAACATTGAGGTTGCGGAAATTCAAGGGATCAAGAATTGAAATGTGCTTAATAAGAGTCATATTTTCTCATTCTCCAAACCTAGAGAGGATGATCATTGAACAGTGCGGGGAATTAGGAAATACTACAAACTATAAGGAAAAATTGAGGGAACAGTTACGCTCCATTACTCGAGCATCACCAAAAGCGATAGTCGTATTTGCTTTGTCATAGTTAAACTGAATTGGAAGTTGATCATTTGTTCTACAAAATGTACTTAATTTTTATATGTTTGATATTGTCCCTTTAATAGTTGTATTTGCTTTGTCATATGTAAGATGTTCCATTGTGGATGATAAAAGTTTGTATTCAATATTGCTAAATTGCGCAAATGTTGGAAGCCATAAAGTTAAAAGTTGAAATACCATTTTACATCCACACCAAATTAAAATATTAAAAATATATACTTAATTAATTTGTATGTTTTGAATGGTGCTTACATGATTAACAGAATGAGGAGGTGTGCTTCTTTGAATTTGCTAAACAAGCCTGAAGTGGTACATTCTTTTATTCTTTTCATCAATTTCTTAAAGAGGTGAAGGGACTATTTCTACTAGATAAGTGGCAACTTCCTAGCATAAGGAGAAAAGATATGACAACTGTAAATTTTTTTTGTTAGTTGAACCAGTGTATTTTGCTTATAGTATGAAAGTCTATGTCATCTTAGTTTTTCTATAGATTGTTTAGTTTATCCTCGTTGTTCTCTATAAGAGTTTAGGTCCATGTACCCCTCTGCTTTTGTAACTCTGTGGATATTATAGACATGGTAGGGGTCAAGCCTAACCCCCCACACCGTTAAAGTGATGACTTAAAAATAAAAAAAAAACAATCAACAACTGTAGTATACTAAATATAGACAGGCAGCAAAGTGTACAAATTAAACAGCCAATTAAGAGGGCCACCATTTGGCTCGCTTAGTTCGAAGGAACATTCCTAAACTTCACAAAGAACTATACTTGATTGTCAATAGTTCTCAAATTATGTAACAGAGAAAGATAGTCTACTTTTTTCACTAATCTTGAAGTTTCAGGTAAGGCTCAATTCCTTCGGCAGATCAGAAACTGATCACTCCTCACTCTTTTCCGCAGGAGACTTAACGTCACCATCCACAGCAGCCACTGCACACGCATGAGAAGTGCTTCCACTTGATGCATCCCCCTGCCTATAACTGTTGTCTATTGGTGGTGGATACACATAATAACCATTGTGATTAGCCATTGAAAAATTAGGAGGCAGGTGATTGGGCATGAGGCTGTAGCCTGAAGATGGATTAACCGTTGGGCGCTTCAACGGAAAATGATCTACTCTCAGGGATCCACGCTCACCACCATCAAGCTCACGATAACGCTGCAAGTACAAAGTCAAGGGTTCAACGTAATCATCAAAACCAAGTGAGTTCATGGCCCAAAGCAAGTCTTCAGCGGTGATTGTCTTGCGCTTCTCAAGCTTGCAACGATCGTTAGCTTCGCCTGTTACAAAGCTTATGAACTCAGAGACACATTCTTGGATGACCAGTTTGGATTCATCAGCTATCTTGGCATTGGGAGGAAGGATCTTGCGCATGTTTCTGACCACGTTGGCTATTGGCATAAATCGGTCTTGCTCCCGGATGGTGCATTCAGAATCTTCTTCACTGGCAGCAATTTCCTGGTTGAGATGAGAAGGCAGTTCCACGCTTCTCTCCATATCTTAATTTCACACAAGAACAAAGCATCAGAGTGAAATGGAAAAGAATAGTAGTATATATATAATCAAAATATTCATCTAACTTCATCACAACTAGCTATGCTTTTGTAGTCCAAATGTCCAATTAAACATTATTAAATCACATTTACTACTACTTAACTTTTCAAGTACTGAAGCATTACAGAACTAATGGAGCGCGTATATATATTTTTCACTAATTATTAGCTGGATACGAGAGTAGTACTACTGAAAGACGGCACTATGAATTGTGGATAATGTTCATGTGAACACCAAAAGCACATTATTTCAACAAAAGAGATGGCTGGTGTGAATACAGACTAATTAAAGTAACACAAAATGCTTCATGTATAATTTTAGTCATCTATCTTATTTTGTCTGATCTTCAACTAACTCTGGCATTTATCAAACCATCCAAAATTCTCTTCTGTACAAAAGACTTTTTATTTTACCATCAATGTGATATAGGAATAAGACAAAATTGTATTGTAACGGACACTACACTACCCACTGTTTTTTTATAAACCATATTTGTATTCTTAGTTGTTCTTAAAGTTATATACACCGCTTCTTGATCTTTGGATGAAGAAATGACAGCTAGATTTTAATTAACTTCTTAAAATGCCTATTTGTTCTGATGATAAATTTGTTGTGTATTTTAATTTTATGGCAGAAATAGAGAGCAATAAAAATAAAACTTGTCTAATTTATGGAATACAACTTGCTGGTTTTCAAACTTGCTAGCTTTAGACAATTTCTTTCTCACTCTCTTGTTATCAATTGCTTTCCACTTGTTCCCCTATTGCCTTAAAAGTTCCAAAATGAAAACAAAAATGGCTGTGTCGATCACCATTACCATGAATTGATCTATTGATCTTTGATATACAAACAACTAGCTTTGAAAATACATAAATGGAAAAACAAATGCATATAACTTCCCTAGATAATTAAAGACGGATGTTTTGTAGATGAAAATACAACAAGCTAAGAAATGTATACAAGTTGCAGCTCTCCATTTAAAGAAGATAATGAAAAATTTAGAAGAATAAATGAAAATTATTACCTCTCCTGAAAAAAAAAATGGATCCTTTTTGCTATCTTTTTGGGGGCTAGTACTGTGTGTGCTTCAACATTTATAAAGCTTCACAAATTTTTGATATATAATTTCACAGGTGGTGTGTGAAAGAGTTATGTGTATGCAATTTGTAGCTCTACCTTGTGAAGGCAGAGAAGAGAGACTTTTCTTAATAGAGGCTCGGCTCGAGTAAGCATTCAAAACCAAATATACAAAAACAGATGCAAAGTTTCATGAATGTTCCATGGAAAAGGAGAATGCATTTGTAAAAGTAAAAGAGAAGTTAGGTAGCATACCAGAGGAAGGGGAACGAGCAAGGGTTGGTTGCGGGGATCTGCGATAGTTATAAAATCCTCCATTTCCTGAACCAACATTATTATTATTAGCCATCTCTCTTTATCTCTCTATACAGATATGTATCTCTCACTAAATATATAAAGGAAGTGTCACTTGGCAAGTGATATTTATAGCTACTTTAAGAGAATTGGGGGGTAGGGGGGGGGGGGAGACATAGCAGTAGGGTGTAATGAATGAGGTGAAGGTATTCGCCCTGATATATAGGCTTTCACAGTTGGACAAATGAGCAATGACCAAAACGACATAGGCATATACTACTACTTCCTCCACCCTAAAATAAGTATAAGTTTAGCTCATTTAGCATCCATTAAGGAAAATAATAAATAGAAGGTATAGTTTATTATGTTACCATTATTTATTAGATGATTTTTTAGAATTGAATACTATTAAGGAGTAGTTCTTTAATACGAGAGTGTATACAATTTTTTTTTTGAATTCCTACGATATCTTGGGAAAAAATATTTTTGGCTAAGCGATACTTATTTTGGGATAGAGGGAGTATATATGTGTTACTTAGCGTTTAATTTTCAGCCATTCGGCTATTCAAAACCCCAAAACAATTAAAACCCCGAATATGTCAGAATAGCAACTTTGTAACCATTTGTGAAATTTACCAACATAATGCAAACTTTTTCACCCACAACAGAACATCTACATATGACAAAGAAGATCTTCCTATAAATGGGACAACATCAAACACATAAATAAGTAAATTTTGTGGCAACCTCCAATTCAGTTTAAATATGACATCAGCACACTTGAAAAAGAAGTCGTATGTAATACGCAACTGCGAAAACAGGTTGTAAATGCAGCTTAGCAGTTCCCTCAAATTTTCCTTAATTTGTCGCGCTGTTCAATAATCATCCTCACAAGTTTTGGAGAATGAGAAAAGAGGACTCTTATTAAGTACATTCCAGTACTTGGTCCCTTGAATTTCCGCAACCTCACAAATCTCATAGCTTCATTCACACGGTCCTTTTCCATTGTTAAGTAAGATAACAGTTCCGTTCTCTGACTCAATGTCTCATCAATCTGAAGACAAAGTCTCTTAATAGTCGACCTGCATTACCAAAGTTAAAGATATTAAGTGTAACAATAGAACTGTCCTTATTAGGTATGGTATGTCTTACCTTTGCAACCTCATCTATTTCATTTTCGTTAAAATTAGGAGAAGTCATTAGCAGGCAAACTACGCAAGAAAATAATTTTAACAGAAATCATAAATTCACAAATTTTAAGGCAGTTTTAGTGACTGGTGAGACCTGTCTGGCACATCAACCGACCAATGTTTCTGAAAAAAAAGATGTCAAAAAAAATGAAATTATGGAGTGTTGGTTACAACAGCTACGAAAATAAAACAAGGCAACCTAATTTTCTTGCCTCTAGAGATGTTCCCTTCAAGCAAAGATGCTTAATGATTCTAAAGATTGGGTTGACATTAAAACACTCAAATGTAATTCTACAGCAGCCAAGGATAGACAAGTTCTCAATTATTGGAGAAACCAAATAATGGAATCAATATCAACACAAAAATCTCAACTCCAAAGTCTCGAGCATTAACTGATTAACTGTTCTTTTAATCCTACAGTACAGACTATTACAGAATCCTCTAACTGAAGACTAACATGATTGGGGAATCGAGTACCAAAAGACAACTTAAATATACACCTCGATAGCTTCAAATACGTCAATGTTTCACGAGTAAATGTTCTACCAGGCAATACATATTTTTCATCATTGTCCATATCTAGATTAAGCTTCTAGATACCATGATTGGAGACGAAACTGTCTATTCCAGAGAGAATTTTATGAGTTATGCTAGCAGCAGAATCCTCGGTATAAGATACGTACTAAAAAAATGGGGGATCAAACACAAGATTAGGTTGTGCAGACCATAATAGCCTCCAATGTTTTGATAGGATTCTAGCTCTTGCAGCGTATTTGATAGGCATTAGCTCTAGAGCTCTATGTAGTATGTCAGTTGGTAATTCAGAAACAATAGATAAGGGTCAACTATATGATCCGTCACTAAATCTTTTTTCTTTGATCTTCGAAATTTGGGGATCGTCACTACATTTCACTGACTATGAAAAGTTGAAAACAAATAATTGCAGCCATAAGATTGTAGTAAATCTGCTTTCGTCATATCCTACATTGTTACAGTGATGTGCTTTTTAAACGTCAATAAGTTTGAATAAATAAAGGGTATAATGTTACTGGACTTATGTAGAAGTTGGTAATAGACCCTCTAATATAGTTATTAACAGTAAGCCTGTGTGCACCTGCGTTAATTCTTTAAAAGAGTTGATCGGGATGAAGGACCAGTCGTATATGCTCTTCACTCGTGGAAGATCAAGAAATAGGATCCATCTCTATTACCAACATTTTAGAATTCATATTCATAAGTTGACAATGGATAGGAGAAGCACTAACTCAACTCTACAGGTCAAAGCAATATCATACATCTTGGTGCTATACCGACCTTTTAATAATTCATATTCTCAAGTTGACAACAAATATGAGCAACAAAAACTCAAGTCTGCAGGTCAAAGCAATAACATCCATCTCGGAGATATAACGACTTTTCAGAATTCATATTTTCATGATATAGCAACTCTTGAAAAACTCGCTCCATCAGGGCCGGTCACATAAACAACGTTAGTACAACCATCACTACCAGACTCAACCTCAAACTCAGCTATATGTCGCCATCAAATAGGCTACGGAAACACTTAGATCAGATACCAGACTAGTGAATGAAGAGATTGCCACTAAGCCACTTGACAGTTTCCTTAGCCCTTTGTCCACTCTCACCCGCTATTCTCATCACTAACAAACAGAAACCCTAAAACCCCATTGTGTGTTCCCTTTGGAAAGTCACCGTCACAAGAAACTAATTTGTTATAGCCATTGCTCATTTTACTTATATTAGATTGTTTTCTTGTAACGATGATTATTCCAAAGGAAACACACAAAGGGTCTTTAGAGTTTCCATTTTTAATGAGAATGGCGGGTGAGATTGGACAGAGGCTAAGGGAACCATCAAGTGGCTTAGTGACAATCTCTTCCTTCACTAGTCTGGTATCAGATCTAAGTGTTTCCGCTGCCATTTTGATGGTGACATATAGTTGAGTTTGAGGTTGAGTCTGGTAGCGATGGCCGTACTAAGGTTGTTGATGTGACCGGCCCTGATGGAGTGAGTTTCTTAGGAGTTGCTACAACATGAGAATGTGAATTTTAGTAGGTCGGTATATCACCAAGATTCATGTTATTCCCTTACCTGCAGACTTGAGTTGCTGCTACTCATATCTCCAGTCAACTTGAGAATATGAATTATGAAAGCCCGCTATATCACGAATTATGATGGAATATAATAGCTTTGACCTGCAGACTTGAGTCAGAGTTGCTCCTATATATTGTCAACTTAAGAATATGAAGGTTGGTACCGAGATGGATGATTTTCTTGATTTTACACTGGTGGAGAGTTATATGATTGATTCCTCACCCCAATCAATTCTTCAAACGAATTGATTCTGGTGCATATATGCTAAATGTTAATATCTATATTATAGCATCTGCTACAAACTGCCACATTAGTCCAGTGACCAATATACTCTATTTAAATGCACATATATGACAGGATTCTTATCTACTCCAGTATCAATAGATCGTAACTAATCCTCATTCCCCAGCCTTGTGTATTTCTTGAAGGAGTGCACTTACCTTCAATTGTGTGTACACTCTGAAACAACACTTACTAGTAGGCATCACCGTCCTCGGCTATCAAAGATCATCATCTTCCTTAGCTATGGAACATTACTGAATTTCTATCACCAGACTATGCCAAGTGGAATAGCTAGTGTAGTATCAGTACAAACAACACATACTAGTAGGCATCATTGGTCGACCCGAACCTACTACATAATAGAAGTAGACATTCAAAAGGGAACATACAATATGAAAGTCACAACATCCCAAGTCCCTATCCACATGCTCTCACCATCCTAGGTATAATACCCATAAACTAGTACACTTTGAACTCAACCTTCTACCTCATACCACTGTCAACTCTAATATTTAAGCGTTCGACCCTCTTGTCATTCTATGGCTTCCCAAGTCTACATATTAGGTCACTATAATGTCAAATCATAGTCTAACCCTTCTATCACAAGTATTTAAATATTATATCAGCCAATACATATTTTTAATCATTGGCCATATCTAGATTGAGCTCTAAATACCATGATTTGAGACGAAAAATGTCTATCCCAGAGAGAATTTTATGAACAATGCTAGTAGTAGAATCCTCAGTATAAGATACGTACTTAAAAAAACAGGGGATCAAACACAAGATTAGGTTCTGTAGACCATAACAACCTCCAATGTTATGATAAGATTCTAGCTCTTGCAGCATATTTGATGGGCATTAGCTCTCGGACTCTATGTAGTATGTCAGTTGGTAATTCAGAAACAATAGATAAGGGTCAACTATATGATCCGTCACTAAATTTTTTTCTTTGATCTTCAAAATTTGGGGATCGTCACTACATTTCACTGACTATGAAAAGTTGAAAACAAATAATTGCAGCCATAAGATTGTAGTAAATCTGCTTTCGTCATATCCTACATTATTACAGTGATGTGCTTTTTAAACGTCAATGAGTTTGAATAAATAAAGGGTATAATGTTACTGGACTTATGTAGAAGTTGGTAATAGACCCTCTAATATAGTTATTAACAGTAAGCCTGTGTGCACCTGCGTTAATTCTTTAAAAGAGTTGATCGGGATGAAGGACCAGTCGTATATGCTCTTCACTGGTGGAAGATCAAGAAATAGGATCCATCTCTATTACCAACATTTTAGAATTCATATTCATAAGTTGACAATGGATAGGAGAAGCACTAACTCAACTCTACAGGTCAAAGCAATATCATACATCTTGGTGCTATACCGACCTTTTAATAATTCATATTCTCAAGTTGACAACAAATATGAGCAGCAAAAACTCAAGTCTGCAGGTCAAAGCAATAACATCCATCCTCGTGATATAACAACTTTTCAGAATTCATATTTTCATGATATAGCAACTCTTGAAAAACTCGCTCCATCAGGGCCGGTCACATAAATAACCTTAGTACAACCATCACTACCAGACTCAACCTCAAACTCAGCTATATGTCGCCATCAAATAGGCTATGGAAACACTTAGATCTGATACCAGACTAGTGAATGAAGAGATTGCCACTAAGACACTTGATAGTTTCCTTAGCTTGTCCACTCTCACCCGCCATTCTCATCACTAACAAACAGAAACCCTAAAACCCCATTGTGTGTTCTCTTTGGAAAGTCACCGTCACAAGAAACTAATTTGATATAGCCATTGCTCATTTTACTTATATTAGATTGTTTACTTGTAACGATGATTATTCCAAAGGAAACACACAAAGGGTCTTTAGAGTTTCCATTTTTAATGAGAATGGCGGGTGAGACTGGACAGAGGCTAAGGGAACCGTCAAGTGGCTTAGTGACAATCTCTTCCTTCACTATTCTGGTATCAGATCTAAGTGTTTCCGTTGCCATTTTGATGGTGACATATAGTTGAGTTTGAGGTTGAGTCTGGTAGCGATGGCCGTACTAAGGTTGTTGATGTGACCGGCCCTGATGGAGCGAGTTTCTTAGGAGTTGCCACAACATGACAATGTGAATTCTAGAAGGTCGGTATATCACCGAGATGGATATTATTGCCTTACCTGCAGACTTGAGTTGTTGCTGCTGTCAACTTGAGAATATGAATTATGAAAGCCTGCTGTATCACGAATTACGATGGATGATAATTGCTTTGACCTGCAGACTTGAGTCAGAGTTGCTCCTATCTATTGTCAACTTTAGAATATGGATTATTAAAGGTCGATACGGGATAGATGCTTTTCTTGATCTTACACAGGCGGAGAGAATATATGACTGATTCCTCATCCCAATCAATTCTTCTAACAAATTAATTCTGGTGCAAATATGTTTAATGTTAATATCTATATTAGAGCATCTGTTACAAACTGCTACATCAGTCTAGTGACCAATATACTCTTTATTTAAATGCACTTATGTGACAGGATTCTTAACTACTCCGGTATCACTAGCTCACAACTACTCCTCATTCTCCAGCCTTGTGTAGTTCTTGAAGGAGTGCACTTACCTTCAATTGTATGTACACTCTGAAACAACACTTACTAGTTGACATCATCCTTCTCAGCCATCAAAGATCATTATCTTCCTTAGCTATGGAACATAACTGAATTCCTATCACCAGACTATGCCAAGTGACATAACAAGAGTAGTATCAGTACAAACAATGCATACTAGTAGGCATTAACGGTCGACCCGAACCTACTACATAATAGAAGTACACATTCCGAAGGGAACAGTTCATGAAACTAGCACCTTAGACAAACTCATCCATCTCGACTCACATCCCCATTATTATATAAGTTCTAAAAATACTAGGCAACCATAACCAGTCCCAACACTTAAACCATGCATTAGACCCTTGTCATTTGCCTAACTTAACAACCACCACATTTTAATAAACCGACAACATCATGATAAATATAACCACAATTTACAAACACCTAAATAATTCAGTCCCCATAAACTCAATCCAGTGGTTAAAACAATTATAATCACAAGTATAACATAGTTCAGACTCCTATTCCACACCTTGAATTCATATGCACGATCTGCAATACCATAAACGCATGCCAATCACATGTAACAACAATCACAAATACATAGACTCTCAGTCACAACATCTTGAAATCGACCAATACCTGGAATCATTTAATGCATGAAACATGTCACATTTGAGCACAAATGCAAATACATGGTCCTCCCATGGAACCATAACACATATTTGGTCGTCTCTGTGATAACCCATTTTAACTTGCGTTAAATAGTGTACAACATATTGGTGATTCCTAAATTAATTAACTTAAGGAAGTACCACCTAATTATTTTTAAGGTAAATTAGGACAACTAAATATTTAGCTAACGTAATGCTAAAATTGAATCCAACTAAATGGTCTACTTAATTTATGTGATTCTAGGTAAGGGTTCTTGTTATCATAAAGAAGAAATTAAGCATCCTTTAAGATTCGTTAAAAATGATTACTGACCAAACTAAGGTTAATTATTAAAACTATAAATTGAGTTCTAGGAAATTAATCAAAGAATTACGTTGGAAAAACACGTCAATCTTAAAAAATAAAGACTTAAAAGAAGATCTGTTGCAACTAAAAATAAAGAATCATTGCTATAGAACTCTTATTTTTGTTTCGAAAGAAATCCAAGTAGCAAAAACATGAGTACGACCAACTCCTAGATAATTTAACTTGGACATTGCCATATCTGAAGAAAATTTCAAATGATCTTCGCATGAAAGAGATAAAAGCGACCTTTTAAGAAAATGATTTCAAACTCTATTTAAAATGTTCACAAGTCAAGTTATATACAATTAGATTTAAAAACGACTCAAAAAGAAACTAAGACAGATAAGCTAATATAATCTTCAAAAATATTCACTGAAATAATACTAATTACCCCCCTCTAAAGGCCAGTGTCTTAGATGGATAAGATAATATAAGGTAAACAAAAATCACGTGAGAAAAAAATGATTAATTTACCTTAAAGCGAGCTAACAATGATCAGGTCGCTCCTTCTTCTCCCTTATTTTTTATTGCTTCATCAACTCAGATGCTTTTCAAGAGGGGATGAACTGAATGAGGAGATAGACGCGGATTCCAAATGTAGCAACAATATAGATTCTCACAAAGAGACTTCTCGTGGCAGCAACAGTCTTTTATAAAGACTATTTTCTCCTGTTCATGCAAATAAAGAGAGTAAGAAGAGATAACTAATACAATTTAACTTTATACAATGTCAAGTAAATAAAAAATAGAGACAAATAAAATCATTCGACGAATACACTTTCCAAAACATTAAATGCTGAACGAGAGACACGTCTTGCAACTGACTACTTTGAACAGAACTCAAAATTGATTTAGATTATAACATCTTTCTTAAGCATACGACAAACTCAAATCTCATCATATTTAAGGTATAACTTCCTAAAGGTTAAAGTGAAAACTTAAGCATGATCCTTCAAATTTTATATATGCCATTACTTCAAACATAGAAGAAACTTATACATATAACTCCAATACACTGAGGAAAGGAAACCCTTTTATTTTCAAGCTTTATTTCTATATTAATTTTTTTCCATCTGAGCGCCTATTTATTCTTTTTTTAGGGTGTATAAAACCTCTCTGATTGAGGCATCTATCTTATTCCGTTGACGCAATTGGAAGATCAAGATTTCTTCCTGCCGCTCAATTGAGATCAAATCTGGCTTTAGCAAGAACAACTGTAATTAAATAAAAAATGGAAAGACTTCACTTCAACTCAATAAATGACGTCAACTCCGTAAGTGGTTAGGCAAAATATATCACCGAAAGGAGAGGTGATAAGGAAGCCTAGCCATTTCACCTACCTGAGTAATAAAGTGGAAACTCCCCTCATAATCGATTAAAAGGAAAGCCACATAGTCCACATCTTTCAGTACTGCATCACATTTATCGGGGTTGAATCCCATTTCTTGAGCAATCGTCTTCGCTCGTTGGTAAAACGCCTTGATGCATGTGGCTAGTTTGTTGGGGGTGTTCACCTTTCACATTCCCAAGTCGTTGGAGAAGGTGGGGTTGCGGCTGCATTGGATCTTGAATAGCCTAAAAGAGGAGAAGGTAGGGTTGCGGCTGCGTTGGATCTTGAATAGCCTAAAAGAGGAGAAGGTAGGGTTGCGGCTGCATTGGATCTTGAATAGCCTGAAAGAGGAGAAGGTAGGGTTGCAGCAGCATTGGATCTTGAATAGCCTGAAAGAGGAGAAGGTAGGGTTGCGGCTGCATTGGATCTTGAATAGCCTGAAAGAGGAGAAGGTAGGGTTGCGGCTGCATTGGATCTTGAATAGCCTGAAAGAGGAGAAGGTAGGGTTGCGGCTGCATTGGATCTTGAATAGCCTGAAAGAGGAGAAGGTAGGGTTGCGGCTGCATTGGATCTTGAATAGCCTAAAAGAGGAGAAGGTAGGGTTGCGGCTGCATTGGATCTTGAATAGCCTAAAAGAGGAGAAGATAGGGTTGCGGCTACATTGGGTCTTGAAACCCTATAGATATAAAATGGGGGGGGGGGGTATTTAAGGTATTTTCACGAAGTTATGTGAATTAAAGTTTTGGGCTTGAGTTAGTTGATTTGGGCTCATTTTGAGAGTATAATAATGGATTGTTGATGTGTTAAGAGATTCAATTGGACGTAAGATATGAGCTAGTTTTTTTATTGATAGTCTTTTACTTCTTTAAACTATTTTTTTGATCTTCTAATTTAATAACTAGAGTAATATATGACTAATACATAAAAATAAAGTACTAACATTTCAATTTTTTGTTAATGATATAAAAAAAAATATATATTGATGTATATCTAATTTGATAATACAGTAAAAAGTTTAAAAGATAGCTTTGTTATTATTATTTATGCAAAAAAATGTAGCGACGATAACAACAATAACACCAACAACAACAACGGCAACGACAACAACGATGACAACAATAAAATGACAACAACAACAAAAACAACACAACTACCAACAATAGAAGCAGCAGCAACAACATCACTACCATCACCAACAACAAGTGGTAAAGTGTATGTGTTGATAAATTTGCAAGGACTCAGACTTTTCAACTTTTCCAAGGTTCTTCTATGACTGCCCTCCTATGAACCATGAAACGCTCGTACAACATGCACCAACAACTCTTCCGTATTTTTCCTTTCCAACTCAACTTACCAACTTTCGAGGTGTTAAAATAACTCATTTGAAAAGAATTTTTAATTTGGCCCTATTTAATCTTAATTTCAACTCAAACTCTTTATTTATATTGGGTTAATATATATTCCCATATTAAGTATGAATTATAATCTATTTTATATGGATTTATCTATGCATATGTATCTTATTTTTTAATAACTTGAGTTGAAATTCAAATACTGGTTATAAAAATAAATAGCAATATGTTAAAAATATTGAGATTAAGCGGGTCAAATTAGATGGTCATTACCTAATTAATTTTTTAGCCCATTTGAGCTTAAAGTAAATTTGGGCAGGTCATGACCCAATCCAATTTCTAGCACTCATTTGTGTGTATCCCGCTGTTGCGGTTGCGCTATAGCGATCTGTTTCCTGCTATAACGGCCTCAACTTTTCAGCACAGATAGTCTTTGGTAAAACGGTCACAACTTTTTTGTCTGGACACCAAATGAAGCACAGTTGACGACGGTGAAAAAAAGACTCATAGACCAGACCTTTAATTTGACAGTTGATGGAACATCTTATTCATTATAGACTGAGAGATATATATGGTCTTTTGAAGTTTACCTTAGTTTAAACTTAAGCATGAAACTAAACACTTTCAACTTAACTTTGTGATAGGGGCATTGTACGGCCTTAATTCATAACTAATGCACTCCCATATTAAGGAATTGTTTCCAACATTGTGACGAATCAGATTCGTATATCTTCATCGTAGATATTTTCAGTAACGACAGAATAGGTAATTACATTAACAAAACAATATATATATATATATATATATATATAGGTCAGGAAATAGTATGTACTTAAAGGTTTGTTTTACTTCATGAATATTGAGTAGGCGTTTTGTCCAAATGGGAAATTCTATGCAATTATTTCTTACCTATTGTGAAAACAACACAAAAACTCGTTAAAAATGAAACAACACCTACAATGCTCAAAGAAAACTAGGAAAATAAGAAGTATAATTTTGCGAGATAAACCACTCACGTGTCACTGTCACACAAAATGAAAAGACAATAAAATGTATTTTTGGGGAAAAATCATATAATCGATGGATAAGGCGTAGCTTTTACAAAGAAGACCACTGATAAACTGTAGTAGTCTACTTACGATCTATTCTACAACTTATAAAGGTTACAAGGCATATGAAAAGGCTGAAAACTATAGTTTTACTGAAAGTTTTTAAAAGGGATCATAATTAAAGCTCAATTAATTTTGTGGAAGATGAAAATGATCCAACTTAGTAGAACATATTTTTGGAAGGAGGGTAAAAAAGTCAATAAACTTTTGATGTGAATAATTATATTTTAACTTTTGATTTTGTGGCTTCTTATAATATGACATTTACTATTATATAAAATTTATATAGATCTAACTACTCTACTTGATAATAAGGTACGTAGTACCTTTATTTTGTTGCGTCCTACCAAGTTTGTCTCTTGAGTCCATGTAACTTAAAGAAATTAGGCAAGAATAAAGTAATATTAAATAGTTTTAAAAAATTCACAAGTGAAAAGTTTCATTACACTTTTATTTCAAATATAAATAACCAAAAAAAAATAAAATAATGAGTAATGAATTGGTACTATAAATATAAGCTTTATTGTGAATGGTTTTTTATGTTTTTGTACATTGAAATTTTATGAAACTCTCTTGTTTGGTTAGCATGAGGGCCATGACAAAACAATGCAAACTATATATTTAAAAATTCAATGTCATTTCCACAATATTGTGTGATCCCTTTTGTCTATTTTACCTTTTAAAGAAAATAAAACAAACCTAAATTCATGTATTGAAGCTTATTCAAATTGACTTGGAGAAACAAATGAACTTTCCTTCCTTTTGTAACCACAAATGTTTCCTCAAGTGATATAACTATCAATTAAAGTATCTTTCCAATTAACTACTTTGTGATACAAGCATAAAATAAAGAGTGAAGATCAATGTGCAACACACGTTTCACGAAAATTAATTCAATATTAGAAGTGAAACGCCCCAAGTAAAATGTTGAAAAGGATGATTTTGCTGTGTTCTGTTTTTGCAAACTTGAGATGGCAAAATAGTCTGTCCTAGCAAAGCGTTCATCTTGCTAACAGTTGCGCTGTGTAATATAATGTAATATAGATTAGGCTTGTTGCAACTCTATTAGTCCATTTGATGCTTGAGTCCTTTTTCACTACATATACACAAGAATGGAAAACTTGGTGTTTGATTGCTTTCAAGGATTTTGCATCACAATTTACATGCAATCATCAACTGAATATTCAAAATAGACAGGTAGAGAAATATTCAAACAGCCAATTGGAGGGGCCACCGTTTGGCTCATTTAGTTCGAAAGATGCATTACTAAACTTGGCAAATTTAAAACTATCCTAGATTGCCAATAGGTCGCAAATTAGAAAACAGAGAAAAGATAGTCTAATTACTTAATACAAAAGACACATTTTTCACTTAGATAGTCTAATTACTTAATACAAAAGACACATTTTTCACTTAGATAGTCTAATTACTTAATACAAAAGACACATTTTTCACTTAGTTCCTTCAGCAGAGTAACTGATCACTCCTTACCCTCCTCCGCAGGAGACTCAATGTCACTATCCACTGAAGCCACTGCACACTGAGAAGTGCTTCCATTTGATGCATCCCCCTGCATATCATTGTTATCCATTGGCGGTGGAGACACAAAGTAACCATGGTCATGAGCCATTTGTTGCTTCACCAACAAAGTCTCCCCTCTCAGGGATTCACTCTCACCACCATCAAACTCACGATATTGATTCAAGTACAAAGTCAAGGGTTCAATGTAGTCATCAAAACCAACCTTGCTCATGGCCCAAAGAATGTCTTCAGGGGTGACGGTCTTGCGCTGCTCACTCTGGCAACGATCGTTAGCTTCCAATGTTGTGAAGCTTATGAACTCAGAGACACATTCTTGTATGGTCTGTTTGGAGCCATCGGATATTTTGGCATGGGAAGGAAGGATCCTGCGCATGATTCTGACCACGTTTGCTATTGGCATGAATTGGTCTTGCTCTCGAGTGATGCATTCAGTAATTGCCTGGTTGAGATGAGCAGGCATTCCCATGCTTCTCTCCATATCTTAGTTCCACACAACAAGATCAGAGTGAAATGAAAAAGAAGTGTAGAATATATACATGTATCATCAAATATTGGTCTAATTTCATCACAACTAGCTAGGCTTTTGTAGTCTAATTAAACATTATTAAATCACATTTGCTATCGACTAACTTTTCAAGTGTTGAAGCAATTACAGAACAAATGGCATGCGTATACACATGTTTCACTAATATTTAGCTGGATATGAGAGTAATACTACTGTAAGACGGCACTATGAAATGTGGACAATATTTACATAAACACCAAAAGCATATATTATTTCGACAAAAGAGTTACATACTAATTAAAGTAATATAAAACGCTTTATATATAGTTTTCAGCATCTATCTTATGTTGTCTGATCTTCAACTAACTCTGGCATTTATCGAACCATCCAAATTCGCCCCTGATCAAAAGCCTTTTTACTGTACCATCAATGTGATATAGGAATTCGACAAAATTGCATCGTAACGGACACTACACTACCTACTGTTTTCATATAATCTATATAGAACTAGCTGTTCTTAAAGTTATATCCAATGCCGCTTAATCTTTGGATAAAGAAATTCTTGTTAGATTTTAATTAACTTCTTAAAATGCCTATATGTTCTGATGATAAATTGTGTTCTGTATTTTAATTTTATGGCAAAAGCAGAGAGTAATAAAAATTAAATTTGTCTAATTTGTGTAATACAACTTGCTGGTTTTCAAACTTGCTAGCTTTAGTCGGTTACTTTCAAATAAAACCTGGTTTTCTCTTAAAAGTTCCAAAAGAAAACAAGAAACGTGTCGATCACCATTACCATGAATTGATCTATTGATCTTTGATAAATAACTAGCTCTGTAGATTTATATATGGAAAAAATTATGCATATATAGTCCCTAGATAATTAAAGTCGGGTGTATAGTAGATGAAGATACACCAAGCTAAGAAACGTACAAAAGTTGGAGCTCTTCATCTAAAGAAAATAACGAAAAATTCAGAAGAATGACTGAAGATTATAAGATCTCCTAAAATTTCACAAGTGTTGTCGGAAAGAGTGATTTAGAAAATAATGAAAAGTTCAGAAGAATGACTGAAAATTATAAGATCTCCTAAAATTTCACAAGTGTTGTCGAAAAGAGTGATCTGTATGAACTGTGCCCCTACCTTGTGAAGGTAGAGAAACTGATGCTAGGCTCGAGTAAGTAAATCAAAATTAAATATATTAAACAAAAACAAAGTTTCATGAATGTTCCATGGAGAAGGAAAATGCATTTGCAAAAGTAAAAGAGAAGCTAGGTAGCATACCAGAGGAAGGGGAACGGGCAGGGGTTGGTTGTGGGGATCTGCGATAGCTATGAAATCCTCCATTTCCTGAACCAACATGATTACCATTAGTCATCTCTCTTTCTCTCTCTCTACAAATATGTATCTCTCTCTAAATATATGAAGTAAGTGGCTCTTGGCAAGTGATATTTATAGCCGACTTTAAGAGAAAGGGGGGACACATAGCAGCAGGAAGTAGTGAACGAGGTGTTGGTATTCGCCCGGATAAATAGGCTTTCAAGATGGACAGATGAGCATTAACCAAAAACGACATTACTATATACCACTACTTCTTCCATCCCAAGTGTTACTTTAGCTCATTTGACGTCAATTAAGGAAAATAATAAATTGAAGTATAATTTATTACGTTACCTTTAATTATTTGATGTTTTTTGATGAGCAATATTAAAAAGTACTTCTTTAATACAAGAGTATACTTGGAAAAACATACTAGTTTTAGTCCTGAATTCCTACAATATTTTGGGAAAATTTATTTTGGTTAAAGTGCCACTTATTTTCGGGCAGAAGGAGTATACGTTACTTATTATTTAATTTTCAACCATTTGGCCATTACCCTTTTACGTTTCTTATTTCTCAACAATTTATAGTTCCAATCCTATTCAAACCGGCCCCATTCATTCAAATTCAAAAAAAAGTTATTTCGAGTGACACGTTATCCAGAGTATGTAGATTTACCCACGTCAGTTGTGGATAGTGATGACAAATGGGCGAATTGGTTCTAGTTTGGGAGGATTGAAGATAGATTGGATCGAGACTTGGATATCTTTGTATGAGGGGAAAAGGGTCTGATATACCCCTCAACTTTGTCATTTGGAGCTGATATATCCCTCGTTATAAAAGTGGCTCATATATGCCCTTACCGTTATACAAACGGCTCACATATACCCCTGCCGTTATAAAATGGCTCACATATACCCTTCATTTAACGGAAGTTAAAAAATTAGTTTTAAATTTATATTTATTATTTCTAATTTTTTTAAAAAAATTATTTAGGGGTATATATGATTCTTCTATCAAAGTACAAGGTATATTTTAATTTTTTTCATACATAAATTATTTTTTGACTTCTTTTGTTATAATTATTTGAATTTCTTATTCTTATTTTGTTTTTTCTTTCATTCCTTCATTTAAAGAATAAAAAATTAAACTATTTTTTTTTGTGTGTATTGTAATTTAATTTCGTATTCGAAGAAAAATTTTGGTCATCTACAATAAGTTTTACAAGAATATTAGTGAAACATAAATAAATTTGATTATCAAAATATAATTATAAATTAGTCATTGAAACAAAAAAAATTCAAAAAATATATATTTGACGAGGATTAAATTTACTCATATGAGATTATATTTTTTAGAAAAAAAATAATAAAAATTTAGATTAAAATTATTATTTTTTTCATTTCCGTTAGAGGAAAAGGGTATATGTGAGCCATTTATTTACAAGTAGGGGTATATATGAGCCACTTTCATAACAAGGGTATATCAGCTCTAAATGACAAAGTTGAAGGGTATATCGGACCCTTTTCCCTTGTATGAGCTTGGAGAATCCTTGACTCATCAATTTCCTTTTGAAGTTAAGTTCACCCTTCTTCTTTTTAAAATTACTTTATAATTGTAGGTAATTCGATCACAAGTGCTATTTGATTTCACAAATTATAAGTGAAATTAACTCACTAGTATTAATCAATGTACCAAGTTGATGTAACGAGATTTTAGTTGATTTAAGTATAGTAAGAAAGGAATAGCAACAATATACTGCAGAATCCTTCTTACCAAGAAAAACCACACATTTAAGTGATCATAAAACCCCTGAAAATGTCTGAATAGCAACTTTATAACCATTTATGAAATTTAGCAATATTGAATGCAAACTTTCATCATCCACAATGGAATATCGTACATATGAAAAACCAAATCCATCTATAAATGGAACAAAAACGAACACAACATAATAAATTTTGTATAGCAACTCCGGATCAGTTTAAATATGACATCAACACACTTAGAAAATGAAGTTGCACGTAATACGCCACTGGGAAAACAGGTTGTACATGCAGCTTAGCAGTTCCCTTTTTCCTTAAAGTTTGTGGCATTGCTTAATTTCTCGCACTGTTCAAAGATCATTCTCTAAGGTTTTGGAGAATGAGTAAAGAGGGCTCTTATTTAGTACATTTCAGTACTTGATCCCTTGAATATTTTAACCTCACTGTATCAATCTCAGAGCATCATTCACACGGTCTTTATCCATTGAAAAGTAAGAAAACAGTTCCGTGTTCTGACTCAATGTTTCATCAATCTGAAGAAAAAGTTTCTTAATAGTCGAACTACATATCCAACAGTTTGTATCATTATCAAAACAGAGGTTCAACAACAAGATGTTGAATGGCACTCCAATAGAGGAAATATATCAAGTGTTCATTATTTGGACATGTTTCCATATTAGGAATGTCAAAGGTAAACTTGGTAATTGGTCCTGTAAGAAGAGCAAAGAGGTGACAGAGACTGATATTAATTCCTCTGTTGTTTTCCAAAGTGTTTGATCAAATATGCTCAATTAGAAATATCATAATCAAGACAAGTAGCACTTGTTCATTTTATTTAGCACTTCCACCACACACAAACATACACATAGACATACACTTAAACATACACATACACTTAAACATACACATACACTTACACTTACACTTACACTTACACTTACACATACACACATATAAGTAAACAGCCAATTGAAGGGGACCCAATTGGCTAACTTAGTTCGATTCCTAAACTTTCTTTATTGCTTATAAAGCTTCAACAACAGCTTAATACCTTCAATATATTGAGAAATTGATCACTCCTTATCCTCCTCCATAGGTGACTCAACGTCAGTATCCACTGAAGCCCCTGCACACTGAGAAGTGCTTGCCCTCCCCTGCATGTCACCATTTCCCATTGGTGGTGGATACACAAAGTGGTGATGAGCCATAGGAAAATTAGAGGGAACGTTATAGGATGTGATATTAGAGCTTGAAGCTGTATCAACCATTGGACGCTTCAACAAAGACTCCCTCGTAAGGGATCCACACTCGCCTCCATCATCCTCACTATTTGGAGGAAAGTTGTAAGGCAAGGGTTCAATGTAGTCATCAAACCCAAACTTGTTAATGACCCAATCCATGTCTTCCACAGTGATTGTGTTCCGCTGCTCACGCTGGCAATGCGCGTTGGCTTCATATGTTACAAAGCATATGAACTCAGACATACAATGGTAAATGGTCCGCTTGGCGTCATCGGATATCTTGACATGGGAAGGATGGGTGCTCTGCATGATTCTGGCCACGTTTGGAATGACTTGGTCTTGCTCCTGACTAATGATTTCAACAACTTCCTGGTTGAGATGTGCAGGCAGTTCCAGGCTCATCTCCGTATCTTAATTTCACACAACAAAAAAGCACCAGAGTGAAATTAAAAGAAGTGTGGTCTATATCATCAAAATATTTGTCTAATTTCATCACATATAGCTACGCTTTTATCGTCTAATGAATCATTATTAAGTAACATTTGCTATTACCTACCCAAGTATTGAAGAAATTACAAAATGGCATATACAGAAATATATGTTTCACTAATTATTAGCTGGATATGAGAAGCATACTGTAAGACGGCACTATTAATTTTAGACATTTCTCATGTGAACACCAAAAACATATATCATATATTATTATAAGCATGAAGCTCAAAACTTAAAAGTTGAATTACCATTTTGTCCCTCTAATAAATTAAAACTTATATAATTTATATATAATATTTTGCCCTTTTACTAAATTAAGATTTAATTTATTATTTAATTAAATATAAATATTTTAATTACACAATGATATATATATATCTATTTAATTTTCATAAGTATTTAAAGTTAGGAAGAAAGTTTAAATTTATTCAGTCAATAACTTTTAATTAGAAAAACAATGATAAGATTCCTAAAGTCTTTCTATTACTCCTATTTATTCATGCATCACTTAATTACTGAAGTTGAAAGGTTTTTTCAGTTTTAAATTTTGAAGGCACTACTTAACTTACATTAATTACAATGAATATTGTAAATGAAAAGATCACTCTTTTGAACTTTCGTATGTTACTTCACTCTTTTTAATTAACTTGAATTATTTTCATCTTCCACATATTATTGAAATGTATAAATATTTAACACATAGAGAAAGAAAATAACAACAGAAATCAAGAACACTCAAAAGCACAAGAATTCATATTCTAACCCTTTTTTCGAAAATTTTCTTGGTCTTCTCTATTGCATGAAACTATATGATGACACAGTATGGTTCTAATACATTTGAGAATACAAACTGAGAAAAGTAAACATATAACGCTTCACATTTAGTTTTCATCATTTATCTTACTTTGTCTAATCTTCAACTAACTCTCGCATATATCCAAACTTGCCTCGGATCAGAAGGCTTTTTCTATTATTATAATCGTGATATAGGAATAAGATAAAATTTTCTTGTAACGGACAATTTAGGCAATTTATATGCCATAATTAAAGCCTCTAATTTATGTAATATAGCTAGCTGATTTTCAAACTTGCTAACGTTAGACGGTTTGTTTCTTCCTCTCTCTTTTTAATACTCTTTTTAGAGGAGAGACACGCGTAAAAAACGGTAGAGAGGACATACACAAGATTGCATGCATATTGCCACTTGTTTCCATTTTTTTCTTTTAAGTTCCAAAAGAAAACCAGAAATGCCGTGTCGATCACCACTACCATGAGTTGATCTTCATCTTTGATATACAAATAGCTAGCTTTGAATCTTCATCTTTGATATACAAACAGCTAGCTTTGCAAATATATGTATGGGAAAAAATGCATATATGGTCCCTAGCTAAGTACAGACGAACATAGAGCAAGCCAAGAAATCTACACGAGTGCAGCTCTCCATTTTTATGATCTTCCAAGACTCAACAGAGCTAAAGAAGAAAATGAAAAATTCAGAGGAATTAATAAAATTAACTTTCGTGAAAGAAACTGTGTGCGCTTCAGCATATACAAAGCTTCATGAATATTCAACAACAACGAGGACATGCCTAGTAATCAGTATATATAATTCCATAAATAGAATCTGAAAGTGCGATGTGTACATAGCCTTTCCCCTACTTACCTTGTGAGATTGATTTTAATAGAAACGCTCGGCTTTAGTAAGCCTATCAAATATAAAAAATCATATGAACATTCCAACCATACATATATATAGAGAGAGAGAGAAAGAAATCACTTTTAAATAGTAAAAGAGAAGAGAGGTAGCATACCAGGGGAAGGGGGATCTGCAGGAGTTGGTTGTGGAGATCTGCCATAGCTATGAAATCCTCCATTTCCTGAACCACCAAGATGATTACCATTATCCATCTTACTCTCTCTCTTTCTCTCTACAATTATCTTTCTCTCTCTTTATATAGTAGGTGTTCTTGGATAGTAATGTCCGCATATATATAAGAGAAGGGGGGATATGTGGCTAACTGGACGGAGTGAACCAGAAAAAGGTATTCGCGGAGATAAATATGATTTCACAGTTGGGAAAATGAGTATTGTCTAGAAATGACATAATTATATACTACTACTTCCTCTGTCCCAAAATAAGTGCTATTTTAGCTCATTTCTCATCCATTAAGGAATAAAATAAATTGAAGTTGTAGTTTTCTAAGTTTTCTCTCTATTTATATGATGAATTTGAAATTTGAGCACTATTTAGAAGTAGTGGCTCTTTGAGATAAGAATATATGTAGTTGAATTCTTCCAACGACACTTGTTTTGGGACAATTTTTTGTGCTAAAGTGACATAACTAACAGAATTCACATCAGAAAACTTTGATTTCACTAGAAGAGCTGTAACTACCTCATATGATAGTGAATTGGTCTGATTCTTTTTCGTGAATGTTTATGGACCTACTCGTTTAATCAAGACTCAATTTCGTGCTTATTTGCTTAGTAAAATATTATTTTTGCTCAATAAATAATTATTTCATATTCCGCAATAAAAGTTCAATCTTGACGTAGCTAAAATACACAAAATTTTACTGTTGATCAGTCCTATAATTCATGCTCAAACTTTCAGAAGTTTCGTAATAATATTCCATTTTTAAAACTAATAATCAAACTTTTAGTTAACCCAATTTGCTGAAACAATGTCAAAACATCCAAAAAGCTTAAAAGCTCCCCAGAACTCATCTGGAACCTCCCAAACACAAACCAAATATGCTATTAGTGTGAAAATGATATTTCGAACTAAATGAAATCATCAAAACACCCAAACAAGTTTACCTTAACCCAATGTTTTTTTCTCAAAATTAACCTTAACTTAAGAATTTCCAAATTTCAAATAAGGACATGAAATTCATTCAAGTATAATATATATCACCCACCGGGCTTAGTGGAATCATCAAAACTTAAAAATGACCATTCTAACCTCAAAAAATTGCTAAAGTTTGGCCTTTAACTTTTTCCGCTTCTCGTCTAATGGCTCAAAATCAAACCAAAAGCCTTGGGACCCAAACCAAAAGTACATCTAGACCAAAAAACATATTATGGAGTTAACGGAACTGTCGGAATTTTACTCCGAGCTTGCTATCACCAAAGTTGACTTTCGTCAACTCTCTTATGCTTTCAACTTTCAAAACACAAAACCCATTTCAAAACTCATCTAATACCTCAGAACCTGAAAAATAGTCCTACTAACCCGAAGTCACATACCGGAGCTGATGAAACTGACAAAATTCCATTTTGATACTCCAAATGTTGATTGTAGTCAACCATTTCAAATTTAAAACCTTCAAAACCCATTTCTTTTTTCAAAACTCCCAACTTTTCACTCTGGTTCAAAAAATGACTAATTGCAATTTTCAGGGTAAAATGGTAATTTTCTAGAAATTTTCAAATATGACGTTTAGGGTCATTACACTTGCAACACAATACAAGTGGAAAATCTTCCACAGGTGAAGAAGACAGGGTATATTAGCTTAAAAAAGTTTTCTATGGTCTTAAACAAGCTCCAAAAGCTTAGTACAGTAGGCTGTATTCATTTGACATAATACATAAATATAACCTCTAACTTGACTTCAGCGGACAACTATGCTTAGACAGCCACATAGGACTCAAGGTTTCTGCGAAAGTCTAAATGAGCCTACTATGTTCTTCAAAGCCCAAATTTGATGGGATGTGGATTGTGATATCAGTTTATGTTGATTATCTGATGATAACTCTTGCGGTTCAAGAAGTTAAAAGATTTTGAGATATCTGATCCAGAAGCGAAGAATTTTCTCCTCGGTATGGAGATTTCTCAATTTTGTGAAGGATTTTTCTTGTCCCAAAAGATGTATGCCTCAAATCTGCTTAAAAGAATCAAGCTTGGCAAGTGCGAATCTTTTGCAACACCAATTCTTGTGAATGAAAAATTGATGAAGGATGACGGTGAAGAGCGGAAGATCCAATAGTTTATTGAATCTTATTGGAAACCTATTGTATCTGACAACTTCTAGGATAGACAATGTTTGATGTCAGATTGTTATCGTAATATATGCAAAGTCCAAGCAATAAGCATTTTGGAGCCGCTAAAAGGGTGTTAAGGTACATCAGAGGGAAAATTGAAAATAGAATTAGGTATAGAAGTGTGGAGAATGAAAATCTCTTTGGCTACTTAGATAGTTATTGGGGTGGATGTTTGGATGATTACAAAAGCACATTCCCTTACTTTTTTTTGCTCGGTTCATCATTTTTTCTTAGAGTACAAAGAAGCAAGATATTGTAGCTCAATATACAACAAAAATTGAATATGCTACAAATCTAGGAATTTGGTTGAGAAAGATCTCGTCTGAAAAATAGAAGGCAGTTTGTATTGGTTACCAAACAGAGGTTTAACAAGAAGATGTTGAATGGCACTCCTATAGAGGAAATATATCAAGTGTTAGTTATTTGGACATTTTTCTAGATTATGAATAACAAGAGTAAACTTGGTAATTGGTCCTGTAAGAAGAGCAAAGAGATGGCAGAGACTGGTACCAATTCCTCTGTTGTTTTCTGAAAGTGTTTGATCAAATATGCTCAATTAGAAATATCATAATCGAGACAAGTAGCACTTGTTCATTTTATTTGGCACTTCCACAACACACAAACATACACACAGACATACACATACTCGTACACTTACACATACACTTACACACATAAGTAAACAGTCAATTGAGAGGGCCCCAATTGGCTAGCTTAGTTCGAAACATACATTCCTAAACTTCGCAAATTAAAAACTATTCCTAAACTTTATTTATTGCTTATAAAGCTTCAACAACAGCTTAATACATTCAATATATTGAGAAATTGATCACTCCTTATCCTCCTCCATAGGAGACTCAACGTCAGTATCCACTGAAGCCCCTGCACACTGAGAAGTGCTTGCCTCCCCCTGCATATCACCATTTCCCATTGGTGGTGGATACACAAAGTGGTGATGAGCCATAGGAAAATTAGGGGGAACGTTATAGGGTGTGATATTGGAGCTTGAAGCTGTATCAACCATTGGACGCTTCAACAAAGACTCCCTCATAAGGGATCCACACGCGCCTCCATCATCCTCACTGTTTGGAGGAAAGTAGTAAGGCAAGGGTTCAATGTAGTCATCAAACCCAAACTTGTTAATGACCCAATCCACGTCTTCCACAGTGATTGTGTTCCGCTGCTCACGCTGGCAATGCGCGTTGGCTTCGTATGTTACAAAGCATATGAACTCAGACATACAATGGTACATGGTCCGCTTGGCGTCATCGGATATCTTGACATGGGAAGGATGGGTGCTCTGCATGATTCTGGCCACGTTTGGAATGACTTGGTCTTGCTCCTGACTGATGATTTCAACAACTTCCTGGTTGAGATGTGCAGGCAGTTCCAGGCTCATCTCCGTATCTTAATTTCACACAACAAAAAGGCACCAGAGTGAAATTAAAAGAAGTGTGGTCTATATCATCAAAATATTTGTCTAATTTCATCACATCTAGCTACGCTTTTATCGTCTAATGAATCATTATTAAGTAACATTTGCTATTACCTACCCAAGTATTGAAGAAATTACAAAATGGCATATACAGAAATATATGTTTCACTAATTATTAGCTGGATATGAGAATCGTACTGTAAGACGGCACTATTACTTTTAGACATTTTTCATGTGAACACCAAAAACATGTATTATATAATCAGTGAGAATACAAACTGAGAAAAGTAAACATATAACGCTTCACATTTAGTTTTCATCGTTTATCTTACTTTGTCTAATCTTCAACTAACTCTCGCATATATCCAAACTTGCCTCGGATCAGAAGGATTTTTCTATTATTATAATCGTGATATAGGAATAAGATAAAATTTTCTTGTAACGGACAATTTAGGCAATTTATATGCCATAATTAAAGCCCCTAATTTATGTAATATAGCTAGCTGATTTTCAAACTTGCTAACGTTAGACGGTTTATTTCTTCCTCTCTCTTTTTAATACTCTTTTTAGAGGAGAGACACGCGTAAAAAACGGTAGAGAGGACATACACAAGATTGCATGCATATCGCCACTTGTTTCCATTTTTTTCTTTAAGTTCCAAAAGAAAACCAGAAATGCCGTGTCGATCACCACTACCATGAGTTGATCTTCATCTTTGATATACAAACAGCTAGCTTTGCAAATATATGTATGGGAAAAAATGCATATATGGTCCCTAGCTAATTACAGACGAACATGGAGCAAGCCAAGAAATCTACACGAGTGCAACTCTCCATTTTTATTATCTTCCAAGACTCAACAGAGCTAAAGAAGAAAATGAAAAATTCAGAGGAATTAATAAAATTAACTTTCGTGAAAAAAACTGTGCGCGCTTCAGCATATACAAAGCTTCATGAATATTCAACAACAACGAGGACATGCCCAGTAATCAGTATATATAATTTCATAAATAGAATCTGAAAGTGCGATGTGTATATAGCCTTTCCCCTACTTACCTTGTGAGATTGATTTTAATAGAAACGTTCGGCTTTAGTAAGCATATCAAATATAAAAAATCATATGAACATTCCAACCATACATATATATATAGAGAGAGAAAGAAATCACTTGTAAATAGTAAAAGAGAAGATAGGTAGCATACCAGGGGAAGGGGGATCTGCAGGGGTTGGTTGTGGAGATCTGCCATAGCTATGAAATCCTCCATTTCCTGAACCACCAACATGATTACCATTATCCATCTTACTCTCTCTCTCTATCTCTCTCTACAATTATCTTTCTCTCTCTTTGTATAGTAGGTGGTTCTTGGATAGTGATGTCCCCATATATATAGCAACAAAATATAAGAGAAGAGGGGATATGTGGCTAACAGGACGGAGTGAACCAGAAAAAGATATTCGCTGAGATAAATATGATTTCACAGTTGGGAAAATGAGTATTGTCTAGAAACGACATAATTATATACAACTACTTCCTCTGTTCCAAAATAAGTGCTATTTTCGCTCATCCATTAAGGAAAAAAATAAATTGAAGTTGTAGTTTTCTAAGTTTTCTCTATATTTATTTGATGTTTTTGAAAATTGAGCACTATTTAGAAGTAGTAGCTCTTTGATATAAGAATATATATAGTTGAATTTTTCCGACGACACATGTTATGGGACAATTTTTTGTGCTAAAGTGACATTACTAACAGTAATTAGTTTTGCCTTTAGTTAATACATTCTGCAATTGACAACTATGCCACAGGAATTACTCTATTCTGAGCTCTAGAGTCCCCAATATGCACAAACACCAAATAAAGACAGCATAAAATCTTTAATAGGTTGCATCAGAATTCACATCAGAAAACTTTGATTTCACTAGAAGAGCTGTAACTTCCCCATATGATAGCGAATCGCTCTGATTCTTTTTCGTACATGTTTACGGACCTACTCGTTTAATCAAGACTCAATTTCGTGCTTATTTGCTCAGTAAAATATTATTTTTGCTCAATGAATAATTATTTCATATTCCGCAATAGAAGTCCAATCTTGACGTAGCTAAAATAGACCAAATTTTACTGTTGATCAGTCCTGTAATTCATGCTCAAACTTTCAGAAGTTTCGTAATAATATTCCATTTTTAAAACTAATAATCAAACTTTTAGCTAACCCAATTTGCTGAAACAATGTCGAAGCATCCAAAAAGCTTAAAAGCTCACCAAAACTCATCTGGAACCTCCCAAACACAAACCAAATATGCTTTTAGAGTGAAAATGATATTTCGACCTAAATGAAATCATCAAAACACCCAAACAAGGTCACCTTAACCCGATGTTTGCCCAAAATCAACCTTAAGAATTTCCATATTTCAAATAAGGACATGAAATTCATTCATGTAGACAATATATCACCCACCGGGCTTAGTATAATCATCAAAACTTAAAACTAACCATTCTAACCTCAAAAATTTACTAAAGTTTGGCCTTCAACTTTTTCCACATCTCGTCTAACGGCTCAAAATCAAACCGAAAGCCTTGGGACCCAAACCAAAAGTACATCTAGACCAAAAAACATATTATGGAGTTAAACGGAACTGTCGGAATTTTACTCCGAGCTTGCTATCACCAAAGTTGACTTTCGTCAACTCTCTTATGCTTTCAACTTTCAAAACAAAACCCATTTCAAAACTCATCTAAATACCTCAGAACCTGAGCAATAGTCCTACTAACCCAAAGTCACATTCCAGAGCTGATGAAACTGACAAAATTCCATTTCAATACTCCAAATGTTGATTAAAGTCAACTATTTCAAATTTAAAACCTTCAAAACCCATTTCTTTTTTCAAAACTCCCAACTTTTCACTCTGGTTCAAAAAATGACTAATTGCAATTTTCAGGGTAAAATGGTAATTTTCTAGAAAATTCCAAATATGACGTTTAGGGTCATTACACTTGCAACACAATACAAGTGGAAAATCTTCCACAGGTGAAGAAGACAGGGTATATTAGCTTTAAAAAGTTTTCTATGATCTTAAACAAGCTCCAAAAGCTTGGTATACTAGGTTGTATTCATTTGACATAATACATAAACATGACCTCTAACTTGACTTCAGCGGACAACTATGCTTAGACAGCCACATAGGACTCAAGGTTTCTGCAAAAGTCAAAATGAGCCTACTATGTTCTTCAAAGCGCAAATTTGATGGGATGTGGACTGTGATATCAGTTTATGTTGATTATCTGATGATAACTCTTGCGGTTCAAGAAGTTAAAAGATTTTGAGATATCTGATCCCGAAGAGAAGAAGTTTCTCCTCGGAATGGAGATTTCTCAATTTTGTGAAGAAATTTTCTTGTCCCAAAAGATGTATGCCTCGAATCTGCTTAAAAGAATCAAGCTTGGCAAGTGCGATTCTTTTGCAACACCAGTTTTTGTGAATGAAAAATTGATGAAGGATGACGGTGAAGAGCGGAAGATCCAATAATTTATTGAATCTTATTGGAAACCTATTGTATCTGACAACTTCTAGGATAGACATAATGTTTGATGTCAGTTTGTTATTCTAATATATGCAAAGTCCCAGCAATAAGCATTTCGGAGACGCTAAAAGGGTGTTAAGGTACATCAGAGGGAAAATTGAAAATAGAATTAGGTATAGAAGTGTGGAGAATGAAAATCTCTTTGGCTACTTTGATAGTTATTGGGGTGGATGTTTGGATGATTACAAAAGCACATTCCCTTACTTTTTTTTGCTCGGTTCATCATTTTTTCTTAGAGTACAAAAAAGCAAGATATTGTAGCTCAATATACAGCAAAAACTTAATATGCAACAAATCTAGGAATTTGGTTGAGAAAGATGTAGTCTGAAAAGTAGAAGGCAGTTTGTATTGGAAATCAAACAGAGGTTTAACAAGAAGATGTTGAATGAAAATCCTATAGAGGAAATATATCAAGTGGTCATTATTTGGACATGTTTCCAGATTATGAATAACAAGAGTAAACTTGGTAATTGATCCGGTAAGAAGAGCAAATAGATGGCAGAGACTGGTATCAATTCCTCTGTTGTTTTCCGAAAGTGTTTGATCAAATATGCTCAATTAGAAATATCATAATCAGGACAAGTAGCACTTGTTCATTTTATTTAGCACTTCCACCACACACAAACATACACATACACATACACATACTCATACACTTACACATACACATACACATACACATACACTTACACACATAAGTAAACAGCCAATTGAAGGAGCCCCAATTGGCTAGCTTAGTTCGAAACATACATTCCTTAACTTCGCAAATTAAAAACTATTCCTAAACTTTATTTATTGCTTATAAAGCTTCAACAACAGCTTAATAACTTCAATAGATCGATAAATTGTTCACTCCTTATCCTCCTCCATAGGAGACTCAACGTCAGTATCCACTGAAACCCCTGCATACTGAGAAGTGCTTGCCTCCCCCTGCATATCACCATTTCCCATTGGTGGTGGATACACAAAGTGGTGATGAGCCATAGGAAAATTAGGAGGAACGCTATAGGGTGTGATATTGGAGCTTGAAGCTGTATCAACCATTGGACACTTCAACAAAGACTCCCTTGTAAGAGATCCACACTCGCCACCATCATCCTCACTATTTGGAGGAAAGTAGTAAGGCAAGGGTTCAATGTAGTCATCAAACCCAAACTTGTTAATGACCCAATCCACGTCTTCAACAGTGATTGTGTTCCGCTGCTCACGCTGGCAATGCGTGTTGGCTTCGTATGTTACAAAGCATATGAACTCAGACATACAATGGTACATGGTCCGTTTGGCGTCATCGGATATCTTGACATGGGAAGGATGGGTGCTATGCATGATTCTGGCCACGTTTGGTATGACTTCGTCTTGCTCCTGACTGATGATTTCATCAACTTCCTGGTTGAGATGTGCAGGCAGTTCCAGGCTCATCTCCACATCTTAATTTCATACAACAAAAAAGCACCAGAGTGAAATTAAAAGAAGTGTGGTCTATATCATCAAAATATTTGTCTAATTTCATCACATCTATACCTTTTATCGTCTAATGAATCATTATTAAGTAACATTTGCTATTACCTACCCAAGTATTGAAGAAATTACAAAACGGCACACATAAATATATAGTTCACTAATTATTAGCTGGATATGAGAGTCGTACTGTAAGACGGCACTATGAATTTTGGACATTATTAATGTGAACTCCAAAAACATATATTATATAATCAGTGTGAATAAAGACCGAGAAAAGTAACATATAAAACACTTCATATTTAGTTTTCAGCATCTATCTTACTTTGTCTAATCTTCAACGACTAACTCTCGCATATATCCAAACTTGCCTCGAATCAGAAGGCTTTTTCTTTTACCATAACCGTGAAATCGGAATAAGATACAATTTTCATGTAACTGACAATTTAGGCAATTTTTATGTCATAATTAAAGCCTTTAATTTATGTAATATAGCTAACTGATTTTCAAACTTGCTAGCGTTAGACGGTTTGTTTCTTCCTCTCTCTTTTTAATATTTTTTTTAGAGGTGAGTCACGCGTAAAAAGCGGTGGAGAGGACATAAACAAGATTGCATGCATGCCACTTGTTTCCATTTTTTTCTTTCAAGTTCCAAAAGAAAACCAGAAATGCCGTGTCGATCACCATTACCATGAATTGATCTTCATCTTTGATAGCTTTGCAAATATATGTATGGGAAAAAATGCAAATATGGTCCCTAGCTAATTAAAGACGGACATAGAGCAAGCCAAGAAATGTACATGAGCTGCAGCTCTCCTTTTTTATTATCTTCCAAACTCAACAGAGCTGAAGAAGAAGATGAAAAATTCAGAGGAATTAATAAAAATTATTAACTAGCAGCCCAAATTAACTGTGTGCACAAAGCTTCATGAATATTCAACAACAACGAGGATGTGTCCAGTAATCAGTATATATAATTCCCTAAATAAATCTGGAAGTGCGATATGTACATAGCCTTTCCCCTACTTACCTTGTGAGATTGATTTTAATAGAAACGCTCGGCTTCAGTAAGCATATCAAATATAAAAAATCATATGAACATTCCAACCATACATATATATATAGAGAGAGAGAGAGAAATCACTTGTAAATAGTAAAAGAGAAGATAGGTAACATACCAGAGGAAGGGGGATCTGCAGGGGTTGGTTGTGGAGATCTGCGATAGCTATGAAATCCTCCATTTCCTGAACCACCATCCATCTCTTTCTCTCTCTAATATTTCCTTTCTCTCTCTCTATTTGTATAGTGTGTAGCTATTGGCAATACTAAGTGCTGATATATATAGCTACAAAGTTTAAGAGATAGGGGGACATGTGGCACCAGGGCGGAGTGAACGAGACGAAGGTATTCACTATTTGGAAAACGAGCATTGACCGGAGACGACATACTATATACTATTACTTTCTTTGTTCCAAAATAAGTGTTACTTTAGCTCATTTCTCGCCTATTGAGGAAAATAATAGCTTGAAGGTATAGTTTACTAAGTTACCTCTATTTATTACATGTTTTTTTTATAATTGAGCTCTATTAAGAATTGATAGCTCTTTAATATAAGAGTACAATTGAATTTCTCAAACTTATTTGTTGCTGAAGTGACACATATTTTGGAATGAAGGGAATTCATATCAATTATAGTTTAATTAAGCTTTTGGGTCATCTCCCTTTAAGTTTTCTCGTTTTTCAACAATTTATAGTTCTAATCCTATTTAAAGTATCCCCATTCATTCAAAACCCTGTTAATGTTGTACATTTTGATTAAAAATTCACCTTAAAATACACAATTTATCAAACTTTAACTTTACCTTCGAAAACCCCAAATTTTCAAGCTTATAAGCGATTAATATGATAGAAACTAATTAATAAATCAACAAAATTTATGCCAAAATCAATTTACTCATAACATAAACATCCTAATTATAATTTTTTTCATCAAAATCAATGAAACCCAAATTCTTCTCTAAGAAATTCACAGATGAGGAAAGAAAATAAGATCAAAAAATCATGAAAGAATGCTAAAATGAGGATCGAATACTAACTCTTATATTAGATCGAGAAGAATGCCACAAAAATCACTCCATTCTAAGCTCTAGAACTTTCAATATGCTCAAAATACCAAAAATGAAATGCTAAAAGCTTTTGAGATGTGTGATCTAGGAGAGAATAAGTTTTTCCTAGGAATGGAGATTCCTCAATTTTTTGAAGTAATTTTCTTTTTCCAAAAGAGGTATGCCTTGAACGGTACAAAATTGTTCAAGCTTGACAAGCGCAAACCTGTTGCAACTCTACTTGATGTGAATAAAAGAAAATGATGAAGGATGATGGCGAAGAAAGGGCAGATCCAATACTTCATAGAAGTCTTATTGGAAGGATATTGTATCTGAATGCTTCTAGGCTAGACATAATGTTTGATGTCAATTTGTTATTTAGATATATGAAAAGTTCCAACACTAAGCATTTTGGAGCTGTTAAAAGGGTGTTAAGGTGCAATAGAGGGGGAATTGATTATGGAATTCGGTATAGAAGTGTGGAGAATGGAGACCTTCTTGGATACTCGGATAGTTAATGGAGTGGACTCATTTAGGTTTGGTTCAGAATTTTCTTGGAGCACAAAGAAACAAGGTATTGCAGCTAAATCTTCAGCTGAAGCCAGCTATGTGGCTGCCTGATATGATACAAATCAAGGGATCTTGTTTGAATGACAAATATCAAGTCCTCTGTTGTTTCTTAAAATTGTTTGATCAAGTTTGAAGCGTGGAAGTCTATATCTCCATTCTTTCTATATGATGCTTGTCCTCACAATATCATGTAAAGGCAACTTCGTTAGAATGTCATTGATCTCACTATCGAAAAGGTTGCTATGTACATCTGGGGAGGTTTAGGTTGTGTTTTTTCATTTGAAGGCATAAATTAAATGATTGGCAACAAGAATCTGCACAAAATGAATAATAAAACAGCAAGGAATATAACTACCGGGATATTCAAGAAGTGAAACAGAGGGAAGAGAATAAAAAAAGTGAAACAGAATGTTGATATGACCAATTTTTTCATAGCACAAGGGCAAATATAACATACACATACACAAACACATACAAACATAAGTAAATAGCCACCATTCGCCTCACTTAGTTCGGAAAACACATTCCTAAACTTTGCAAATTAAGAACTATCCTAGATTAGGTAACATAGAAAAGATAGTCTAATTTCTTCATTGCTCATGAAGCTTGAACAACTTAACACCTTCAGTAGAGAAATTGATCACTTCTTACCATCCTCCATAGGAAACTCAACATCATCATCCATTGCACACTGAGAAGTGCTTCCAATTTGATGCATCCCCCTGAATATCACCATTCCCCATTGGTGGTGGATACGCCAAGCGGTGATGAGCCATAGGAAAATTAGGATGCTGGTGATAGGGCGTGATGTTGCAGCTTGAAGTTGAATTAACCATTGGACGCTTCAACAAAGACTCCAGGGATCCACACTCGCCACCATCATCCTCACCATAACGAGGAAAGTACAAAGGCAAGGGTTCAATGTAGTCATCAAAACCAAACTTGTTAATGCACGTCTTTATCAGTGATTGTGTTCCACTGCTCACGCTTGCAATGAGCGTTGGCTTCATATGTTACAAAGCATATGAACTCAGAGATACAATGGTACATGGTCCGTTTGGCATCGTCGGATATCTTGACATGGGGACAATGGGTGCTATGCATGATTCTGGCCACGTTTGGTATGACTTGATCTTGCTCCAGAAAGATGATTTCAACAACTTCCTGGTTGAGATGTGCAGGCAGTTCCAGGCTCATCTCCATATCTTAATTTCACACAACAAAAAAGCATCAGAGTGAAATTAAAAAAAAGTGTGGTCTATATCATCAAAATGTTCGTCTAATTTCATCACAACTAGCTATGTTTTTATTGTCTAATTAAACATTATGAAGTCACATTTTCTATTACTTACCCAAGTATTGAACAAATTACGAAGTTAATAGCACGCAAATATATGTCTCACTAATTATTAGCTGGATATGAGAGTCGTACTGTAAGACGGCACTATGAATTTTGGACAATATTCATGTGAACACCAAAGGCACATATTATTCAATACGATACGTGTGAATACACACTGAGTAAAGTAACATAAAACGCTTCACATTTAGTTTTCAGACTCTATCGTATTTTGTCTACTCTTCAACTAACTCTCGCATATATCCAAACTTTCCTCTGATCAAAAGGCTTTTCTTTTACCATAACCTTGATATAGGAATAAGATGAATTTAATTGTAACGGATACTACCCTGCTCACTGTTTTCATATTCTTTATCTGTAGTACCAGTTGTTCTTAATGTTATATGCTATCCTTCTTCAACTTTGGATAACTAAGTACTTTCTAGATTTTGATTAACTTCTTAAAATGCTTATTTGTTCTGATTTTTAATTTTATGGCTAAAGCAGATAGTAAAATAAATAAATTTACTCAAGTTAATTAGCTGAAACTTCTATATAAATACAGGAAGATCTCCTCAAATTGTAACAGACAATATAGGCAATTTTTATGCCATAATCAAAGCCTTTAATAAATGAAAGGGATCCCTAAATGAAATATAGCTAGCTGATTTTCAAATTTGCTAACGCTAGACTAGACGGCTTGTTTTTTTCGCTCTCTTTTTAATATTCTTTTTAGAGGAGAGACACGCGTAAAAAGCGGTAGAGAGGACATCCACAAGATTGCATGTATGCCACTTGTTTCCATTTTTTCTTTGAAGTTCCAAAAGAGAACCAGAAATGCCGTGTCGATCACTATTACCATGAATTGATCAATTGATCTTCCATCTTTGATATACAAACAGCTAGCTTTGCAAATATATATATGGAAGAAAATGCATATATGGTCCATAGCTAATTAAAGACGGACGTAGAGCAAGCCAACAAATGTACACAAGTTGCAGCTCTCCATTTTTATTTCTTCCAAGGCTCAACAGAGATAAAGAAGAAAATGAAAAATTTCGAGGAATTAATGAAAATTAGTAGCTAGCAGCCCAAACTAACTGTGTGCACAAAGCTTCATGAATATTCAACAACAACAAGGACATGCCCAGTAATCAGTATATATAATTCCATAAATAGAATCTGAAAGTACGATGTGTACATAGCCTTTCCCCTACCTTGTGAGATAGATTTTAATAGAAACGCTCAGCTTTAGCTACGAAATTCTCCATTTCCTGAACCACCAACATGGTTACTATTATCCATCTCTCTCTCTACAAACATCTCCCTCTCTCTCTATGTATATAGTATGTGGCTATTGGCTAGTAACATGTCCCCATATATATAGCCACAAAATTTAAGAGAAAGGGGATACGTGGAACCAAGGCGGAGTGAACGAAAAAAAGGTATTCACTAGGATAAATATGATTTCACTATTGGGAAAATGAGCATTGACCGGAAACGACATAACTATATATTACTACTTCCTTTATCCAAAATAAGTATCTCTTTAGCTCATATTCATACTTATTAAGAAAAAGAACAAAATTGAAGTACAGTTTACTGTGTTAGCTCTATTTATTACATGTTTTTTTATAATTGAAAAAGCATACTAATTTTGGTCTAGAATTCCTACAAAGACACTTGTTTTAAAACAGTTTTTTTTTTGCTCGAGTGGCACTTATTTTGGGGGCGAAAGGAGTATTAATATTTAAAAAATTAGTATGCATGTTTCGACTATACTTTTATATTAAAGAGCTACTACTTTTAAAATAGTGCTCAACTATGAAAAAGAACCATCTACATAAACAACTTAGTGAACTATACCTTCAATTTTTTATTTTCTTTAATGGGCGTGAAATGAGATAAACTGATAGTTATTTTTGGACAGAAGAAGTATTAGGATATAGTTATAATTCGTTTCCGGTCAATACTTCTTTTCCCAATCATATCTACCCCAGTGAACAACTTCTTTTCGCTTACTCCGCCCTGGTGCCACGTGTCCTCCCTTGCTCTTAAATTTTGTAGCAACATACATGGACACTTATTACTTGTCAAGAACCACATACTATATATATATGTGTGTGTATAGAGAGATTAAGAGAGATTTGTAGAGAGAGTGAGATGGATAATTGTAAACATAGGAGGAAATGCACCCAAGAAGCTGGTGAATGCCATGTTATTGTTGCTCAGCTCACTCACCTTGAAGAACTGAAGAAAAAACTTATGTCTGTGCCATCACAGAATTTCTTTTTGTCATTCATATGACATAATAGAAAAGACTTAGACACATATCATTATATATTATTTAAAGTGGAAGCTTCTAACCTCGGTTAGATTATCATTTGTTATACCTCATTTTAACCATGTCAAAATAATGTACAACATATTAGTGATTGCTAAACTAATTAAATGACTAAATGAGTCGCCACCTAATTATTTATGGCAAATTACGACACCTGAAATTGATTAAAGACATTGTCTAAAAGTTAAACTTCATTTTTTAAGGTCTACTAAACATAAAATTCTAAGTAAGAATTCAACTAATCTAAAACAAAGGTATTAAGAATCCTTTAAGATTCATTAAAAATGGTTAACCGGCCAAACTTAATTAATTAAGTGTCAAAAAATGTGAAAGCTAAATGTCAAGTAACTTTAAATTCATTGATTGAAAAACAATTCTTTATGAAAAATTGTCTTATTGAAAAGGTGTGGAAGTAAAATATTTTGTAAACACTAAACTAGTTTATTGGATAACAAATGATGACTTGAATCCATTTGAATGTAATAAGAGACAGGAATATTATCAAAATTTGAAGCATTGGAAGTAGTAAAAGAAGATCTACTGAACTTAACTAAATTTAGAGGGAAAAGTTCAAGACTTGAATAAATTCAAGAACTGACAAGTTAAAGAATAAATTTTATAATAAAATATGTAAAGCTAAACTAAAAAAAAGAGTTGGGAAGTAAACGTTGTGGTTTATTTTTGACAAAAGTATTTGAAAGGAAAGTGAGCAACTACAAGAAAATTTTGACGAGGAACATTTCTAACTTAACTATGTTGATTTCTCAAGTTTAAAATAATAAAGGTCTTCTTTTATGCAATAAAACGAAGTATTCGTGGTTCGTGTATGAGGTCAAAGAAAATTCGTATTTATCAGGGAACACACAACATAGATAAAAACATTAATCACATCAACACAAGTAAAATAAAACAGAGAAAAATGAGGTAATTAATATTTAGGACAAAGTAAGTAGTAGTATATATATAGTTGTGTCGCTTCAGGTCAATACTCACCTATCCCCGTGCATACCTTTATCTTGTTCACTCCGCGCTGGTCCCACATGTCCCCCGCTCTTAAATTTTGTAGCAATATATATGGACACTAATTACTTGACAAGAACCATATACTATACTTAGAAGTGTGATGTGTATAGTATGCGGCTCTTGGAAAGTAATAAGTTCCTAATAAAAAATTTAAGAGAAAGGGGGGACATGTGGCACTAGGACGGAGTGAACAAGAAGAAGGTATTCAACAGGATAAATATATATAATTTCACAAATGGAAAAATGAGCATTGACTGAAAACAACATAACTACATATTACTACTTCTTCCGTTCCAAAATAGTATCATTTTAGCTCATTTCACACTCAATAAGGAAAATAATGAATTGAAGGGATAGTTCACTAAGCGTCCGTTATTTATTAGATTTTTTATATATATATAATTGAGCACTATTAAGAAGTAGCAGTTCTTTAATGCTAGATCTCATAGCCATCAAATATGCTGCAAGAGCTAACATCTTATAAAAAATTGGATGCAGTTACGGTCTACACAACCTAACATGTGCTTGATCCTTGAGTTTTTTTCAGTATGTATCTAACATTGAGGATTCTGCTTCTAACATAATCCGTAAAATTCTCATGAAACAAAGTGGACCTATATATACTGGGATTTCATCTTATCTCCAAGACAGATACTTAAGCACACTCAGATCATTCAACAATTAACAGTTCCGTAGGATCAATTAACACTACTCTTACTATGCCAATACTTGAGACTTTGGAGTTGAAATATTGTGGTGATGTTAATCTTGTTGATATTGTTTCTCCAAGGGTTGTGAACTTTAAGTGCTCTTATGTGAACCCAATATTTGATAGGATTAAGCACCTTTGCTTGTGAACTATCTGGTAGAATTTTTGACTTTAAGATTTCTGCTAGTGCACTTTGCATATTGTGTGGTATGTGTGTGTTGTGTATAGTATATATATCAGAACTTCATTGGGATTTCTGACGTCTTCATAATCTTCAACAAAATATAAAATAGTGAAATTTGACGGGGGAGGGGTCGAGTCTTGGTTTGTGGAAGATTAGAATGAGATTGTCCTTGGTGTTACAAGGGTTATGGAAAGCAATTGAGGAGGCTTGTTTGAGCGGGTAGGGGGTCGGGGTCTAGTCTTAGTTTGTGGAAGATTAGAATGAAATAGTTGTATAACACAAGTGCAATAGTGAGGCATACCGAGATACTTGCACTTGACCTCACCTAAGACTCGAGACCCAAATATTAATAAGAAATTTCACTCCGAATCACAATATAACATTTCTAGTACTTCGATACAATTTAAGTGGTTCCTTATCGGACCTAAACTCCTAGATCTAGGTTCATTTTTAAAGCACATTTCCCCTTTCTTTTCCCATTTCACTTCCATTCCTCTATTTTAGATCAAGCACCCATAATTTATTTGATGAAAAAATTAATCACACACAGTAATAAACAGATATATATATATATATATAAAACCAAAAAAAATAAAAAAAAATGGGATGCTTTTATACAACTTACAAGTGAAACTTTGCAACTCTCTTAAAACACCTTTTTTCTTTTAGGGCTTAAATTTGATGGAAGACCACCCTCCTGCAACTAATATAACAAATAAATTTTTCTTTTAGGGGATTGCACAAAAATTATATAAGAAAAACTCAAATTAGAGTAAAGCTCACCTTGTTAAAGCAATCCAAAGATAAAACTATGTTGATTAATGGAAGTTCACAAGAATGGACGGTTTTATTTTTATAAATAAAGTTTACTACTGACTAGCTTAGGCTTTTCTTACATATTAAGAAAAGAAATTACGTAATTGATGAATTAATTGGTATTTGTTGGAACACAACTACTTTTTTTTACTTAACAAGGTTGTTCAATTTTGTCTATATCACATCAAAAGTTGTCTTATTAAAATTGGCTGATAAATATGATGTGTCATTTTATTTTAGTCCACATGAACTTATCTCCTCAATCCATTAATAATTCAAAAAAATAGGAGTATATAAATTCTTTTTGAACTTGATAGTCAAACTTATTTTAGCACTTTGATCGTACATATATTTATTTTACCCTAAACATTTTTTAAGTGAATTAAATATCATTCTATTTTACACATACTTCATGTCATTGATATATTTTATTTTTTTAATAATTTGTTCATGATTGTTCTAATTTCTTATTTTATGTATTTATATATAATTTTTAACTAGACATACAAAAATTAAAGACTAAAGTGTTCATTTTGAACTTCATAATGCATTGATAGAGATTTATATGAGCAACGTAATAATCTTGAAAGTTGAATATTCATATAATGTTTATGTAGTTGTATTTCGTTAATGAATTAACTTTTATTTGAATTGTCCTTTAATATGTATGTTATATATTATTTTCTTGCAATTTATGTTACTTAAAAATTTAGAATAAAATATAATTTAGAGTAAAAAAATGTTACTGGTAGTTTTATCAAGAACATTATTACATTGACATTTATATGACTTATTAAACATTGCTAAGTATGATCCCAAATTATAGCAATGATCTAATTCATTTACATAAATTTACTGAGTTTTATTTATAAAATGTATGTGGCAACGAGCTAATTTGTGGTGAAGTGGTTTGTTTGTTGCTATTTTTTAGGAGTCAAATTAGTTATTTATTTCCTAGTCTTTAGGCCACAGGAGAATTAGTGGAGTAAGTTTAGATTAGAATAATTAGGAGTAATAAACGGATTATATTAGTAGTTAGTTTTATCTATTTAAGAGAGCACTTCCACTTGTTTCTATCAATGTCACTAGAAGAGAGATGTAATCCTCTGATAGATGAGTGATATTTCATTCATAAATAGCCTCCTACTTTGATTTTTGACTTGCTTCTATTTGGTGCCTATACACATTTTATCATACATTCTTGAGTTTCATATCACAGAGTATGGAAAATGTTAATCAGAACCAAAACAATCTGCGCAGATGTTAATCAGAACCAAAACAATCTGCGCAGTTACTGATTCATCCAGAAGATGAACAAATATTCATTTCTTTTTCTCTTTTCTCAGTAACATATCCATCATATCACAAAGTATCCGAAATGTGAATCAGAACAAAAACAATCACCATGATTATTGCTTCACCCAAAAAGTGAAAAAATATTCATGTCCTTTTCTCTTTTCTCGGCAACATATCCATCGTATCACAAAGTATGTGAAATGTTAATCATAACTAAAAAATCACCGCGGTTACTACTTGATCCAAAAGGTGAACAAATATTCATTTCTTTTTCTCTTTTCTCAGCAACATATCCATCATATCACAAAGTATCCGAAATGTGAATCAGAACAAAACAATCACCATGATTACTGCTTCACCCAAAAAGTGAAAAAATATTCATGTCCTTTTCTCTTTTCTCGGCAACATATACATCGTATCACAAAGTATTTGAAATGTTAATCATAACTAAAAAATCACCGCGGTTACTACTTGATACAAAAGGTGAACAAATATTCATTTCTTTTTCTCTTTTCTCAAATATATCCATCATATCACAAAGTATCCGAAATGTTAATCAGAACAAAAACAATCACCATGATTACTAAAGGTGAAAAAATATTTATGTCCTTTTCTCTTTTCTCAGTAACGTATCCACAGTATCACAAAGTATGTGAAATGTTAAGCAGAACAAAAACAATCACCATGATTACTGCTTCATCCAAAAGGTGAAAAAATATTCATGTCCTTTTCTCTTTTCTCAGTAACATATCCACAGTATCACAAAGTATGTGAAATGTTAAGTAGAACTAAAACAATCACCATGATTATTGCATCATCCAAAAGGTGAAAAAATATTCATGTGCTTTTCTCTTTTCTCAGCAACATATCCACCGTATCACAAAGTATGTGAAATGTTAATCAGCACCAAAACAATTACCATGATTACTGCTTCATCCAAAAGGTGAAAAAATATTCATGTGCTTTTCTCTTTTCTCAGCAACATATCCACCGTATCACAAAGTATGTGAAATGTTAAGCAGAACTAAAACAATCACCATGATTACTGCTTCATCCAAAAGGTGAAAAAATATTCATGTCCTTTTCTCTTTTCTCAGCAACATATCCACCGTATCACAAAGTATGTGAAATGTTAAGCAGAACTAAAACAATCACCATGATTACTGCTTCATCCAAAAGGTGAAAAAATATTCATGTCCTTTTCTCTTTTCTCGACAACATATCCACCGTATCACAAAGTATGTGAAATGTTAATCAGAACTAAAACATCACCGCGGTTACTGCTTGATCCAAAAGGTGAACAAATATTCATGTCCTTATCTCTTTTCTTTGCAATATATCGATGGTATCACAAAGTATGTGAAATGTTAATCAGAACCAAAATAACATTCAACTTGGGTATGATCAAGTGCGAGTTGATGAAGTTGGTAGTAGACCAAAGAGATATGAGCCACAATAGTGGAACTAGAAAGAATACTTGCTTTTCAAAGACATGTGAACAAATATTCAGGTCCTTTTCTCTCTTCTCAACAATATATCTACCATATCACAAAGTATGTGGAATGTTTATCAGACCGAGACCACATTCAACTTGGGTATGATCAAGTGCGAGTTGATGAAGTTGATAGTAGACCAAAGAGATATGAGCCACGACAGTGGAACTAGAAAGAATACCTCTGTTTTTGAAAGACATGTGAACAAATACTCATGTCCTTTTCTCATTTCTCAACAACATATCTACAATATCACAAAGTATGTGGAATGTTTATCAGACCGAGACAACATTCAACTTGGGTATGATCAAGTGTGAGTTGATGAAGTTGATAGTAGACCAAAGAGATATGAGCAACGATAGTGGAACTAGAAAGAATACCTCTATTTTTTATAGACATGTGAACAAATATTCATGTACTTTGCTCTTTTTTCAGCAACATATCTACCATATCACAAAGTATGTGGAATGTTTATCAGACCAAGACAACATTCAACTTGGTTATGATCAAGTGCGATTTGATGAAGTTGATAGTAGGCCAAAGAGATATGAGCCACGACGGTGGAACTAGAAAGAATACCTCTGTTTTTTATAGACATGTGAACAAATATTCATGTTCGTTTCTCTTTTCTCAGCAACATACCTACCATATCACAAAGTATGTGGAATGTTTATCAGACCGAGGCAACATTAAACTTGGGTATGATCAAGTGCGAGTTGATGAAGTTGATAGTAGACCAAAGAGATATGATCCACGACGGTGGAACTAGAAAGAATACCTCTGTTTTTGAAAGACATTTGAACAAATATTCATGTCCTTTTCTCTTTTCTCAGCAACATATCTACCATATCACAAAGTATGTGGAATGTTTATCAGACCGAGACAACATTCAACTTTGGTATGATCAAGTGCGAGTTGATGAAGTTGATAGTAGGACCAAAGAGATATGAGCTACAACGGTAGAACAAGAAAGAATACATCTGTTTTTTATAGACATGTGAACAAATATTCATATCCTTTTCTCTTTTCTCAACAACATATCTACCATATCACAAAGTATGTGGAATATTTATCAGACCGAGACAATATTCAACTTGGGTATGATCAAGTGCGAGTTGATGAAGTTGATAGTAGACCAAAGAGATATGAGCTACAACGGTAGAACAAGAAAGAATACCTCTGTTTTTTATAGACATGTGAACAAATATTCATGTCCTTTTCTCTTTTCTCAACAACATATCTACCATATCACAAAGTATGTGGAATGTTTATCAGACCGAGACAACATTCAACTTGGGTATGATCAAGTGCGAGTTGATGAAGTTGATAGTAGACCAAAGAGATATGAGCCACGATAGTGGAACTAGAAAGAATACCTCTGTTTTTGATAGGCATGTGAACAAATATTAATGTCCTTTGCTCTTTTTTCAGCAACATATCTACCATATCACAAAGTATGTGGAATGTTTATCAGTCCGAGACAACATTCAACTTGGGTATGATCAAGTGCGAGTTTATGAAGTTGATAGTAGACGAAAGAGATATGAGCCACGACGGTGAAACTAGAAAGAATACCATTGTTTTTGATAGACATGTGAACAAATATTCATGTCCTAATCTCTTTTTTCAACAACATATCTACCATATCACAAAGTATGTGGAATGTTTATCAGACCAAGACAACATTCAACTTGGGTATGGTCAAGTGCGAGTTGATGAAGTTGATAGTAGACCAAAGAGATATGAGCCACGACAGTGGAACTAGAAAAAACCTCTGTTTTTTAAAGACATGTCAACAAATATTCATGTCCGTTTCTCTTTTGTCAACAATATATCTACCATATCACAAGGTATGTGGAATGTTTATCAGACCGAGACAACATTCAACTTGGGCATGATCAAGTGCGAGTTGATGAAGTTGATAGTAGACCAAAGAGATATGAGCCACGACAGTGGAACTAGAAAGAATACCTCTGTTTTTGATAGACATGTGAACAAATATTCATGTCCTTTTCTCTTTTCTCAACAACATATCTACCATATCACAAAGTATGTGGAATGTTTATCAGACCGAGACAACATTCAACTTTGGTATGATCAAGTGCGAGTTGATGAAGTTGATAGTAGACCAAAGAGATATGAGCTACAACGGTATAACAAGAAAGAATACCTCTGTTTTTGATAGACATGTGAACAAATATTCATGTCCTTTTCTCTTTTCTCAACAACATATCTACCATATCACAAAGTATGTGGAATGTTTATCAGACCAAGACAACATTCAACTTGGGTATGATCAAGTGCGAGTTGATGAAGTTGATAGTAGACCAAAGAGATATGAGCCACGATAGTGGAACTAGAAAGAATACCTCTGTTTTTTATAGACATGTGAACAAATATTCATGTCCTTTGCTCTTTTTACAGCAACATATCTACCATATCACAAAGTTGTGGAATGTTTATCAGACCGAGACAACACTCAGCTTGGGTTTGATCAAGTGCGAGTTGATGAAGTTTATAGTAGACCAAAGAGATATGAGCCACGATATTGTAACTAGAAAGAGTACCTTTGTTGTTTAAAGATATGTGAATAAATATTCATGTCTTTTTTCTCTTTTCTCAGCAAAATATCGATGGTACCACAAAGTATGTGAATGTTAATCAGAACCAAAACAACATTTAGCTTGGGTATGATCAAGTGCGAGTTGATGAAGTTGATAATAAACCAAATAGGTATGAGCCAAGACTGTGGCAGTTGAAAGGATACCTCTTTTTTTGAAAGACACAATGTGCGACGATAAAAGAGGAACCATAAAAGATCAGTGTCCCAGTTCTGTGTTAGCCTGATGGGATTTGTGTGCTCATAAGTGTGATGGATTGACTGTTCAGAAGAAATCACAGCATATTTGTGAGGTAAACATGCCTCCTTCACCAAGTTTTTGCATGACTTCCATGAATTTGGCATGAAGATCCACCGTCCATTTTGTGCATGCCCCTTCACCTAACGGTCTTATTAATAGCATTGTTGTGCCTTTTTTCTTCGTTAATCTCATTTGTTATTTGTATACCTCTCTACGAACTTACAAAAGCAACAAAATCCATCTCAAATTTCATTCTTATACACAACACATATCCCAACAAACTACTGGAATCCCAAATACAGGCCACAAGCAGTAATTGGAATATTTAGTATCAATCTCAAACTCTCACATGGTAGTTCAAAAGATCGAGAGAGGATTTTCTCACAATAAGATGCTAGCATAGATGCAAAACATGGAATTATTAGCCTCTTGTTTTGATTTTTTACTTCCTGAGTTTTCTTGTAGATTGAAACATTTAATTACTTTATAGACAATGGAAATCATTTCAATGTGGATATGAAAAGACACAAACTACGCGTACAAGAGGAAAAATAAAGTTCCATACAACTAGCAAGAGGAAGAAGAGTCAATCTCAAGAAAAATGTTTTTTCTTTGGAAACAGAATAATTCATCTATCATTTATCCCGGGGAAGCAACATGTTCAAGTGTTTGGTGAATGTCTCAGCTTTCTTGAAGTCCTGAGTTAGATAAAAGACAAGACTAACTAAAGATATAGTGATTCTTTTATTTAGATAAATTTTTCCGTCTCATGCGTATTATGATTAGTGAGGTTAGATTGACGCCTTCCATTGCACTGTTTTACTCATTTTATCAATATTTGAAATCAGTCTTACTCATGTGTTCTCATTATAACATACACTTTGCTTGGCGGTAGCCGGTATGCATTCCTCTTTTGGTTGCAATTTGTTGGATGCAGAGCAAGGTGTTTAGTATTCTCATATTATACATACAAATTCAGCATAATGCCGGTTGTATTATTCTTTGTTGAACCAATAACTAATACACTAGAGTTATCATTCTGTTAAAATTCATCACATGAAAGATAAAATGGATTTGTCCATCTTAACCAACTCCCAAATAAATTGCAGCAAACTTAATACCATAGTTATGAACATGTATGAAATGAATCGTAGACATTTAACATTGAATACTGAAATTGAGATTTACACAGATGCAAGAACAGTAAAGGAAGTTAGGAACTTTGTATTAGTATTTGTTATCTTTCTGATGTTTATATAAAAGAACTATTATATATGAATTTGGTTTTATTAGTGAATCATCGAGGCTGAAAGAACTCAAAACTATCCACAACATGATAAAGAGGAAATAAGTCAGGTACAAAACAATATTAATAACAGGTGGAAACACATCGCTTATTCAATATCTATATATCATACACATATTCTCAATCTGTAAGCAAACAAATCACTAAAATCAGTTGCAGAATACTATAATTGATACCACCAGTAGTCCAACTAATACAGCCTTCTTGTTCTTTCCAACTGCTTCAGCTGATAAAACTCCTTAAAAACTGTAAAGAAAATTGGAAGAATTAATCTTGTAATTGAGGAGTGGTTAAAACAAAAGTATAGTCATTCTTCCATGGCACACTAATACTATTTATTGTTGCTTATTCTTTTACTCCTAGTGCGTATTAAGTGAATTTAATATAAGAAGCTAATTAATTTGGGGTGTGGGACTAAAACGTATCCATGATCTGCGTGAGTCGAGAGCAACTATTAGCACATTTAGACTTCAGTTTTAATCGACCACATACCTGATAATCAGTTCGAGACAAAGTACAAGAGCATTGTTGATCTACTTGTGGATGGAGACCTGGAAATCAGAATTTCCTATCTCATCAACTTGCATATTCTTGATCTCCAAGGCTGACTCAGCGAGTGATTCTTCCTTACATGACTTTATCGCAATGGACTTTAGAGACGTCATGTATCCAAAGCAAGAAGGGATCATCCTAAGATATTGACATCTTCTTAACACCAAATGCTCAAGGTATGGGAAAGCATCATCCGAAACATCCCATACAGAAAAAGAAAGATCTTGCAGTTTCAAGAATTTGAGGTGAGGGAAATGCTCATCGGTCACTTTCCATACTTGGGAACTAATGGAAACGTTTAGCAGTTTGAGTACCACAAGTCGGGGGAGGATTGCAACCTGATCAAGTCGATATACGCAACCATTGGATAGTGTTAATTTCTTGAGATTTGGTGGCAAGTTCAGCTCAGTGACCCATGTCCCCGAACGACCCCAAGAAAACTTGAGCATTTCAAGATTGTTAAATGCAGGGAAAAAGCCATGACATGACAAAACTTCACATCTCAGTTTTTGAAGATTTGGTGTATTTGCAAAGATCCTGTCTGCATCCTCCACACAAGAAAACCATGTAGAGGAAAGAGTTCTCAGTCCATCCATTTCTCGGTGAGCATTGTTTATATTGAAAATAGCACGGTTGTATACATGCAAATGTTGCAACTTGACCATCTTCCAAATGGTGTCTGGTAAAGTTACTCGTCCTCCAAGTCCTTTAATTATTAAAGTTTCAAGGTTCCAAAGATTGTCCGAGAATGTCAATGAAGAATCTTCAGCAACTTTAACAGCAACATATCTCAAGCAGGTTAAAGCTTCTGGGAAAGAATCAATTACAGTAAATTCTAAATCTAGCACCCACAGGAACTTGAAACTGTTAAAAGTGTGTGATGCATAGCGTATTGAAGATAATCCAATTTTTCTTCCCTTCATCAAGTGGAAAGATTGTACTTCTGAATAAATCGAACTCCATTCTGCAAGATTATCAACTTGAAATTGAAGGCATACGCGTCGTTGAATGCTATGCTTCTGATAGGAAGTAGAAGAAAGATTCATATTAGCATTGTCCCTGTTAATAGAGAAATTAATATGATCAGAATACATTTAGAAAAAAAAAATTGATTCAACAAATTAAAATTTTAGATTGTATTACCCGTCTATGCATTGTAGAAAGTTCTCCACCTTGGCTTTCTTTTTACAAAACTCAAGCAACAAGTCATGAATGCGACATGTCTTGGTCTTACCATCGGAACTTTTCTTGGAAACCATCACAAGGTTTCTTCCTATAAGGTTCTTTAAGTAATTTTCTGCTATATCTTCGGAAAGCTTCTCTGTATGAGTTCTTACCAAACCTTCTGCTGTCCACAACCATGTTAACTTTGATACCTTTATCTCTTCATCTTCCGAAAGTACTCCAAAATACAAAAAGCAAGGTTTCAAATGAAATGGTAAATCTTGGTAACTAAGATTTATTATATCCTCTGACTTAGCCTGGATATGTGGACCTAAATTTATTGCAACTTGTTCCCAACAATGTTCCTCCTTCTCCATCGTTTCGAGAATACCTGCTACCAGGACAACTGAAAGAGGTAGCCCACCACACTTTTGTGCTATCTTTTGGCCAACATCTTCTAAGACTACAGGGCAACATTTTTCATTGAACACTTTATTCTTCAATAGCATCCAACTTTCTTCTAGAGTAAATTTTCGAAGAAAATGAGGATCACTAACGAGTTTAGCATGGTAGGCAACATGATCATGGCGAGTTGTCAGGATAAGTCTACTTCCATTATTGGCATCATAGAAGCATGGCATTAGTTCATCACATGCAGTAGTTTCCCAGACATCATCAATGAGGATAAGGTACCTCTGACCAAATAGAAGTTTACGCAACTTATCTGCTAATTCATTCTCTGGTAGTTTATCACTGATAACTATATCCTTCTTAACACTCCGAAGAATGGTTAGTAACAAGTCTTTACGTGTATATACTTGAGATACACAACATTGTGCACGGACATCAAAATGAGATACAACAAACTGATCAAGAAATAGCTTGTTAGCGAGAGTTGTCTTACCCAATCCGGCCATTCCAACAATTGAGATAAGATCCAATTCTGATGATCCTCTGATTAGCTTCCCCTTTAGTGTTTGCACTACCTCATCAAAACCCACCATTTCTTCTCTTGTACTTGTAATCCGAGCAAGTTGTGACGTATGAGCACTGACAACATCTGTGGTAGTATGCAATACCAAGTCAGCAACTTTCTTTTCATCACGATTCTTCATTACCTCCTTCATGAGTAGTGTAATCTCCTCTATGATGTCTCCAATCCAGAGAACAAGGCACCACTGAGGGATTTCATTATTTATGCAGCTGACAACCAAATGATACACCTCATATGCTATAGCAATCGCCTGCATTGAAAAATACTGGAACGATCCATTGTGATGCTTCTGAAAGTGCTCCAATTGCTGCTGAATTGTCCAAAGTTGGCTCTTTATAGAAGAAAGTGAGTCTGAATAGAGGATTAGATACTCCTTCAGGTGGTCTAAAATGATATCAATAGATCCCAGTCCATCAATCTTAGGTAATTTGGAGTGAAATGACTTCCGAGTGATGAGGTAGATCAGTGCTTGTATACTCGGAATATCGCCTGAGAAATCAAGAACTGGTACTTGATTTGGATCCCCAACAGCCGTGGCTTCCTTCTCCTCCACGCTGTCATACAACGAGTAAACTAGAATCCCTGCATCAATAATTGCGGTATCAAGATCATTAAAGGCCTCTCTTGGTAGATTGATGAGATTGTCTCTCAAGAATTTGAGCATTGGCATTTGATCCTTGAAAATAACGGGTAGCACTTTCAAACGGTGTACGAGAGTCTCCACAAAGCCATATTTATAATCAGAAACATGCTCAGCTTCGATATTAGGATAGGATCCTGATTTTAGAGCTTGCAGGACATCAACATATATCTTGCGGACACATGGTTGAATAGGCTGAATCCTCTTCTGAAAGTCGGAAAATGAAGCATTCATTTTAGCTGAAGCCAAGTTTTTTTCTTTCCAATGGTTTGGTAAATTCAACCAAGCAATCATTGCTGCATGACCAGCCATAACTAAAACATGAGTCAAGAAAGTATGTTGGCTTTGAAGATCCGATTCATCCGAGCATATTCTATCTGAAATAAAGTAGACAAAATTTCTCAATAACTTTAACTCCTTTACAACCTCTTCCATTGGCTGTTTGCTTGAGTGAGGAACTAATTCAATATAAGGATGACAAATCTCTGATAAACCACTGAGATTCCTTACAACGGTATCAATGAATTTCTTTGCAAATTCAGGAGTAGCAACAATGGAGGAAAGTGGTAGTGCAGATGCTTCAGGGAAGGAGTATTTATCTCTGATTTCCAACTTCGTCTCACAAAAGTGTTCTTCCAACTGAAAGAACACGGATGCAACATCACCGGGATAGTTGATTCTTTTGACTTCAACTTCAGTATAAGAAAAGACGTCTTGAACTTTCTGTGTAGCATACCAACATAGAGTTGTGAAGCTCTGCAAACTGAGAAACATATCTAGGAATTTGAGATTCATATAAATGATCTCAATTAGATTCTTCGGTTCTTTATTTCTCGGGAGGCTGGAATCCCATTCATTGGCAAGATTTTCTAAATAAGAGAGGTCATAATCTTTCCCTATAGACAAATATTCATATGAAGAAGTAGAAGACATCAACTCTTTTTTTACAAGTTTCTGATCACACTTAGAAATTGTAACAATCTATGTCTAGACAGTTTTTCGAAATAATATTACAGATAAGGTGAAAAATATCTATGGCCAAACACACACCTATTCAATGTTGATTGCTACACTTTGAAAACATTCATAATTTCTTGGCAGGTATTGGGGTCTTAATTCTGGTGGTTAATAAGGATAGTTAATGTGGGTTGGTGTTGTTGATAAGACTCTTAAATGGGAGTAGTTCTTGTGGAGTCAAGTGTGCAACATTTTCTTAGGGATGTTGATGTAACAATACTTAGGCCATATACCAACAAGGGACGTACTAGTGGAGTGAGATGTACTCCTTCATCCTTAACCAGATGTTTCGGGTTCGAGTCAGTTGCCTTTGTTAGGAGGCGTGTTGGGAAAGACAAGGCACTAACAAAGAATGTCTGACAGGATAACAGCGGAAGAATACCCAAGTCTATACTTTCCCTTCTCGATTTGAACCAAGAGAAGACAAACAACCACAAGCAATATAATAGTAAGGCAGCAAGTAATTCAACCAAACAAATATAACAAGACAATAATAAACCAATCACACAAGACGCCAAGATTTACATGGAAAACCCTTCGATGTGAAGAGTAAAAAAACCACGGGACCAAAAGCTCCACTATAATCACCAAGAGTTACAATATTGTTCTCCAAAATTGGCCACAAAACAAGTGCCAAACAATGAGCAACAACAAAATAAGATTGCACCAAATCTAGAGAATTAAAGGAGCAAAATCACTAATTTCGCAGCTACTGTTCACGACAGCAAAACTGAAGCTGCAGGCCACCAAATCCAACTCTGTCAGTTCCTAATCAAAGATTGAGATGAATATAATATGTTGTCCAAAAATCAGCTCAATCGGACAAGAAACGAAGCGGGAATCGCAATTTAAAGTTGGCTGTTTGGGCTGAACTTCGACTGCGAAAAACTGCTCTTTTTCTCTCTTTTTGGCTGCTGAAAAAACTCTCTGTATGTCTGAAAATAAGACCCTAAATAGGTTTATATTTGCCTCATAAGAATGGGCCTATGGGCAAAAATGGGTTGGTCCAAATTGAATTTTTATTTATCCACATAGGAAGGGAAAAAAGACCCATAACCCAACAAGGCGGTGTCCCCCAAATGTGAGATTTTCCGATGCGAATCTGCATTTAGTCTGATTCTAATGTGATTAACGAAAACCGGATGAAAACAAAAAAAAACTAGGCGACAGTGCTTGATGTAAATGTTTTCATGCCTCAGTCAGCATAAATATTTCATTATCAGGAGTTCCTTATGCCAATACAGGAACAACTTCATCGACAGAGGATGGTCAGATCGAAGAATATTTTCTGTTGCCACCAGTTGAAGTCAATAACGGGTGAATTTCCCAGATTTTTCTGCCATATAGACTGTTGAATGCCATAGAGAATCAAGGTGAAGAAAGTAGGAACTGCTGATAATCCTGCTGATATGTTCACAAAGCCGGTTCCACAGAGCAAGTTTCAACACTGTTTGGACTTGCTCAACATCAGAAGCTGTTAATTGCCCTGCTGGGCAACTCTGAGGAAGAGGGGGAGGCCTGGCACTATCATAGTGCGTCTGAAGAATCTGTTCGGAGAATTCAAGTCAAGGTGGAGATTTGTTGAATGCCTTGAATCGGACCCACTACAAACAGAAAGGACGGGGGTCTCGCTGCCCGGTCAGCGAGTCGGGGGGTCCAGGGGGGCGACGCGCCCCCTGGCCTGGGGGTCCGGTGGGGCGGAGACGCCCCCGGCCCGACGGTATACAATGTTGTTGTATTGGGCCCTTAATTTTCTGTCAATTCTGTATGTTGGGCCCAAGCCTGTTAGGGCGTAGCTTAGCACTATATATATATAGACTCTATGGCAAACCCTATTTTGTAATTCTGTTTTTGCCTCTCCATAATAAAACTGCTCCCTCTCTTCCCATGGACGTAGCCAATTTATTGGTGAACCATGTAAATCTGTTGTCTTGTTTTTCGCGTTTATATATTTTCTCGAATTATCTCAAATTTCGCACAACAAATTGGTATCAGAGCCTCTCGGTTAATCGGTGTTCTTGGAGAATTCGAGATGTCTGCTTTGAACGTGAAAATCGACAAATTCACAGGGAGGAACAGTTTCAGTTTATGGCAGATCAAGATGCGGGCTTTGTTGAAACAGCAAGGCTTCTGGGCGCCGTTGTCGAAAGACAAGAACGCCGTCATTACTCCTGAGATGGCGATTCTGGAGGAAAAGGCGCACTCGACGATCATGCTGTGTCTCGCGGATGACGTCATCACGGAGGTCTCGGATGAAGAGACTGCTGCTGGTCTGTGGTTGAAGCTGGAGAGTTTGTACATGACAAAATCTCTAACCAACAAGCTGCTTCTGAAACAACGTCTATTCGGTTTACGAATGGCTGAAGGTACACAACTCAGGGAACACTTAGAGCAATTGAATACTTTGTTATTAGAATTGCGTAATATCGATGTGAAGATCGAGGATGAAGATGCTTCCCTGATTCTGTTAGTATCTCTCCCAATGTCGTTTGAGAATTTTGTTCAATCGTTCATTGTTGAGAAAGATACTGTGTCACTGGAAGAAGTCAGATCGGCCCTTCATAGCAGGGAATTACGGCATAAGGCTAACGGCACAAGTACGGACATACAGCCTTCCGGTCTGTTCACCAGTAGCGGAAAGGGAAGAAAAAACGGCGGAAAGAAAAATAAGCCGATGTCGAAGGGTGCAAAGTCGGATGATGTTTGTAATTACTGCAAGGAGAAGGGACATTGGAAATTTGATTGTCCGAAGAAGAAGAAGCAATCGGAAAAACAATCAGTGTTTGTTGTTGTTGCTGAAGAAGACACCAATTCTGAAGAAGATATTGCCCTAGTTGCGGATGAGCACACTCATCATTCAGATGTGTGGGTTCTCGATTCTGGGGCATCCTATCACATCTGTCCTAGGAGAGAGTGGTTCACGACTTATGAGCAGGTAGACGGAGGCAGCATCTCGATGGCCAACAGTTCTGTCTGCAAGGTGGTTGGGACAGGCTCGATCAAGATAAGGACACATGACGGTAGCTTCTGCACATTGAACGAGGTCAGGCACGTTCCATTGATGACGAAAAATCTGATATCTCTCAGTCTTTTGGACAGCAAGGGATTCAGCTGGTCGGGAAAAGATGGAGTCTTGCGGGTTTGGAAGGGTTCAAATTTGATTTTGAAAGGTGTCATGCGTGGTACTTTGTATTTTCTACAAGGTTCCACGGTTACAGGTTCAGCCCATGTTGCATCGTCAGAATTTCACCAGAAGAATATGACTAAGTTATGGCACATGAGACTTGGTCATATGGGTGAAAGAGGGATGCAAATTCTGTCAAAGGAGGATTTTCTTGCTGGTCATAAGGTTAAGAGCCTAGAGTTTTGTGAACATTGTGTTTTTGGAAAACTACATCGCAACAAGTTTCCAAAGGCCATTCATAGAACAAAAGGCACACTTGATTATATCCATTCTGATTGCTGGGGTCCATGCCGTGTTGAGTCTTTGGGAGGCTGCAGATTTTTTGTGTCCATTATTGATGACTACTCAAGGATGACTTGGGTGTACATGATGAAGCATAAAAGTAAAGCTTTCCAGAAGTTCAAGCAGTGGAAAATTTTGATGGAAAATCAAACAGGGAAGAAGATCAAGAGGTTGCGAACTGATAATGGGCTGGAATTCTGTTGGTCTGAATTTGATCAATTCTGTAAGGATGAAGGGATTGCTCGACATCGTACAATCAGAAATACACCACAGCAGAACGGTGTAGCTGAGCGGATGAATCAAACACTTCTGGAGAGAGCAAGGTGCATGCTCTCTAATGCTGGGCTAGATAGAAGATTCTGGGCAGAAGCGGTTAGTACAGCTTGCTACTTGATTAACCGCGGACCACATACAGGCATTCAGTGCAAGACACCTATGGAGATGTGGTTAGGAAAAGCTGCTGATTATTCAAATCTGAAAGCTTTTGGTTGTACGGCTTACTATCACGTCAGTGAAGGTAAGTTAGAACCAAGAGCTAAAAAGGGAGTATTTGTGGGCTACAGAGATGGAGTGAAAGGTTTTAGAATCTGGTCTCCAGCAGAAAAGAGGGTTATTATGAGCAGGAACGTTGTCTTTGATGAAAGTTCTCTGCTTAGAACCATTGTGAAGCCTACAACTACGTCAGAAACTGGGAGTCTTGACAAACAGGTGGAGTTTCAAGTCAATCAGAACGAGAGCGATTTAAAGGAACCTGAAGAGGAGGATCAAGAGCCACAGACAGAAACTGATATTCCAGAATCTATGCCATCAGATATCCATCAGAGTATAGCTCAAGATCGGCCAAGGAGGGTTGGAGTTCGGCCACCTACGAGGTATGGTTTTGAGGACATGGTGGGTTATGCACTGCAGGTTGCTGTAGAGGTAGATACATCTGAGCCGTCTACTTATAAAGAAGCCATTTTAAGTCCTGATTCTGAAAAATGGTTTGCTGCTATGGGAGATGAGATGGAGTCCCTACACAAGAATCAGACAAGGGATCTGGTCATACAGCCTTCGGGAAGAAAGATTATTACTTGCAAATGGGTTTTCAAGAAGAAGGAAGGGATATCATCAGCAGAAGGAGTCAAGTATAAAGCCAGGGTTGTTGCCAGAGGTTTCAACCAAAGAGAGGGAGTGGACTACAATGAGATCTTCTCACCAGTGGTCAGACATACTTCCATTCGAGTGTTACTAGTGATAGTTACACATCAGAATCTAGAGCTTGAACAACTTGATGTGAAGACAGCGTTTCTACATGGAGAGTTGGAGGAAGAGATATACATGACTCAACCAGATGGTTTCCAAGTTCCAGGGAAGGAAAATCACGTCTGCAAGTTGAAGAAGTCCTTATATGGACTTAAGCAGTCTCCAAGGCAGTGGTACAAAAGGTTTGACAGCTATATGGCGAAGTTGGGCTATACTCGGAGCTCATATGATTGTTGTGTCTACTACAATAGGCTCAAGGATGATTCGTTCATCTATCTGGTGCTTTATGTAGACGATATGCTGATAGCTGCAAAGAAGAAGTATGACATTCAGAAGCTGAGGGGTTTACTTAGTGCTGAGTTTGAGATGAAGGATCTGGGAGCTGCTCGGAAGATTCTAGGGATGGAGATCATTAGAGACAGAGAGAGAAGGAAACTTTTCTTGTCACAGAGAAGCTACATTCAGAAGGTCTTGGCGAGGTTTGGCATGTCTTCATCTAAGCCTATTGATACCCCCAGTGCTGCCAATATCCACCTCACTGCCATGTTCGCTCCACAGTCAGAAGAACAGAAGGAGTATATGTCACGAGTCCCTTATGCCAGTGCCGTAGGAAGTTTGATGTATGTTATGGTCTGTACAAGGCCAGATTTAGCACATGCAGTCAGTGTAGTGAGCAGATTCATGGGACAACCAGGGAGAGAACATTGGCAGGCTGTGAAGAGAATTTTCCGATACCTTAGAGGTACATCTGACGTTGGTCTCATTTATGGAGGTGATACTCAGTGCTTGGTTACTGGCTATTCTGATTCAGACTATGCTGGAGATGTTGACACAAGAAGATCGATGACTGGCTATGTGTTTACCCTTGGAGGATCTGTCGTCAGTTGGAAGGCAACTTTGCAACCTACAGTGACTTTGTCTACTACGGAAGCGGAGTACATGGCCTTGACAGAGGCTGCAAAAGAAGGGATTTGGTTGAAAGGGCTGGTTAGTGATCTTGGTCTGCATCATGATCAGGCCATGGTGTATTGTGACAATTAGAGCGCAATTTGTATAGCCAAGGATCAAGTCCATCATGAGAGAACCAAGCATATTGACGTAAGGTATCATTTTCTGAGAAGTGAGAAGAGAATCAAGGTGAAGAAAGTAGGAACTGCTGATAATCCTGCTGATATGTTCACAAAGCCGATTCCACAGAGCAAGTTTCAACACTGTTTGGACTTGCTCAACATCAGAAGCTGTTAATTGCCCTGCGGGGCAACTCTGAGGAAGAGGGGGAGGCCTGGCACTATCATAGTGCGTCTGAAGAATCTGTTCGGAGAATTCAAGTCAAGGTGGAGATTTGTTGAATGCCTTGAATCGGACCCGCTACAAACAGAAAGGACGGGGGTCTCGCTGCCCGGTCAGCGAGTCGGGGAGTCCAGGGGGGCGACGCGCCCCCTGGCCTGGGGGTCCGGTGGGGCGGAGACGCCCCCGGCCCGACGGTATACAATGTTGTTGTATTGGGCCCTTAATTTTCTGTCAATTCTGTATGTTGGGCCCAAGCCTGTTAGGGCGTAGCTTAGCACTATATATATATAGACTCTATGGCAAACCCTATTTTGTAATTCTGTTTTTGCCTCTCCATAATAAAACTGCTCCCTCTCTTCCCGTGGACGTAGCCAATTTATTGGTGAACCACGTAAATCTGTTGTCTTGTTTTTCGCGTTTATATATTTTCTCGTATTATCTCAAATTTCGCACAACATAGACATTGCTGGAGCAACCGTTGCTCCCAATGTTTGAAAACAGCAGTACCATTAATAAGACCGTTAGGCGAAGGACATGCACAAAATGGACGGGGGATCTTCATGGAAGCCGTGCAACAACTTGGTGAATGTATTAGAATTGAGGAGATTGCCAATCCACCTACCGAGGTGATAGTATCCAAGTAATGCTCAACTCGAGAAATTGAAAAACACAACTATAAAATGTATGAGTACATTAAAGTATGAAACATATTAAAATGATGTCCACTGTTATAAGTGTCATTATGGTTGTCTGTCATTTTTCCATTAAAATGATCAAGTTCAAGATTTTAGATCAAATCATTCAACCTTGCAAAGAAATCATTTGGTGTGTAGTGAATGTGGTTAAGTATACTTCTTGAAGTGGTTCGTTGAAAAATAACTTGACTATTATACAAGATTTCATCTCTCCTGTGGAACTGCTATTTTTTACTACGTATTTTGCTACTTTAATCATCTTTTAAAACGTGGAAGTTCTTGACTGATCATCACATACAACATATTTAATCTAACCACCACTCAATTAATAGAACTTGCCTTTAAGTTTACGCGACTCATCCTTATCACATGATAATAGTAAGGATTTCATCCTATAAGAAGAAAAAAAACTTGTTCTCGTTTTGACATAAGAAAAAAAAGCCCTTTTTAGTTTTGGACTCTAATTTATTTATAGTTGAGCCTCCGTCGATTTCAATATAACTGTGTTCAAACATAACATTTGACCCTTAATTAATGTTAAAAGATACGTGTTCTATGAGAATAAAATCCCCTATGTATAATGTGTATGTATACTATGAGAATATGTGTATAATATGTCTGCATTTTCTCCATTAAAATACTCAAATGTTCATCATGAATATTCACAAATATGTGTATAATACTTTAGAGAAATTATTAATCAACCAAATATTATTAGTGAGGTTTTATCGTATGAGCGCAAAATTAACAGTCCTCCTCATTATTATTATAGAGGGAAAAAATAATTTTTCGCTAAGTTTTATTTCTTTCTTTTCTCATCTTTTAAGGCTTAACATCTTCTTGTTTTTTTTATAAAAAAAAAAAACAGTATGAACATCCCTTGATTTGGTTCTTTATAAAAGTAAAAGACATAGAATTACTAGGAGCGTTTGAAGAATGTTAATTCATATATTTTCTTCTTTTATTTTCGAAATATACTTTAACTTCAATATGTATCAACAAAAACATTTTCTATATATTCCTCTTTTGAACATGGTTCTTGCTCTTTCATAAATGATTTGAAAAAAAAATTACAAGGCTGGTAAACTTGAAAAAAGGATGCTATGAAGAGTGAAAAAGGCTGTATGTTTCTTTCTCTTTTTTTTTTTGCTGTCTTCATTTTATCTAATTTTTATCTCTCTTATCTCCTTTTTGACCAATTCTTTTAAAAATAAATAAATAAAAATGCCCAAGGTTTTACCAAGGATTGTTTTGTTGAAAAAATACTTGTACTTTTAATATTTAGGTATGAGCTAAAGCTAAGCTGATATAAGGTTACCAACATGGGTTGTGACGTAGTGATGAAACTGTTCATCTTTAATTAAAATTTACGAATTTAAACTTCGAATATAAAAAAAATCTTGTTAATCCTTTGGAAAGAGGTGAGGTGGACAAAAGGTTTAATTTAATGAAGTGATTAATGATTTAACAACCATAATTAGTGATTTAATCATTGGAAGACAAAGGAACCCTACTCCAACTCTATCAAGATCATATCCTATAATTACTTTCCCAAAAGCCAAGGTATAAAGAAAAGAATCAAAGCAAAGAGTACTGTCCTAAATTACTCCCACCACTATATATATTTCTTTTTTCTCCATTTTTGCAAATTGAAAAAAAAAATCTACTTTAATTTATGTTGGTGGATTCATACCTACTTTTCCACATTTCACATTATGATGATTATTTTCTGCTTTTTATGCCACCAATGCTTATAACAAATATGACCACCTTCACTTTTATTCTCAAAATCATTAATATAAGATTGAAGACCAGATCATAAATAGTATACGGCGATTATTAACACATATCCTCCTCGATTTCAGCAACTTTGTTCTAATCTCAACTTCGTTTATTTTACATGTTCATTCGATATATTTTTAAAAATAATAATAATTGATATAGATATTTTATTATAATATTCTTATTAATTGATATTGAATTTTTTTAGAAATAAATCAGAAGTGAGTAATTGATATTAAGGATAAAACATATTTTCTCTTGATATACTAATTAAAGGAGAAGAAAAAGTGAAGATATATTTTTAATATGATGAATAAGTAAATCTCTTGATATACTAATTAAAAGAGAAGAAAAAGTGAAGATATAATTTTAAAATGATGAACAAGTAAAAGTGAACCGATAAAATACCATAATAATTATTTTATTTCAAATTATCTTTCTTTAAAATAATCTTTTCAAATTATTTGTCATTTAGAAGTTTAAAACAAAACTAATTATATATTTTTCCCATTGTATCCTTAAAAGTACTTTCTTCCTTCCATTTTTATTTGTCTGAGTATACAAACATAATTGTCCCAATTTTATTTTGTATTTATTTATCTTTATTATATGTACTATTTAGGGAAAAAACTCAAGTACCCCCAACCTATGCCCGAAATTCCAGAGACACACTTATACTATATTAAGGTCCTATTACCCCCTGAACTTATTTTATATGTAATTTTCTACCCCTTTTTAGCCTACGTGGCACTAGTTCGGAAAAAAAAGTCAACCATCGTTGTGCCCACAAGATAGTGTCACGTAAGCTAAAAAGGGGTAAAAAATTATTAATAAAATAAGTTCAGGGAGTAATAGGACCTTAGTATAGTATAAGTGTGTCTCTAAGATTTCGGGCATAGGTTGAGGGGTACTTAGGCATTATCCCTATTATTTATTCTCCAACATTTAAAAATTATAGTAATCAATAGAGATGATATTCTTACCAAAAAAATAATATTTTAAAATTATTCTTTTATTTATTATTTTGTAAGCAGCTAAGTCAAGCATAAACAAACAAAAATAAATGAAAAGAATAATTATTTTTAAAGAATATAAACAGCTTATATTGGAAAAGAGATCATATCTTAGGAATAAATAAAACTAAAAATAAGACAATCAAATTTATTTTAATTATTATAATATATTTTTAAAGGGGTGCGTGAAAGATGAAACGAAAATTTGAGCCAAAGGGAGTACAAAATATAATCTCTTGTTTTCGACACAAATCCCAATTAGATATCATTTTGCTTTTCCCCGTCCAAGTTATTTGACACAACTAAAGTTATACTTTAATTCATTATTTCCTATTATTTTGAGTACGTTTTCACACTTGTAGTATACATGTTTATTTACACTATCAATTGAGTTTACCCAAAATATATATAGCATGTAATTTTATTGTATATTATTAAGTCCAATATGATTAGGTATAAAGTAGAGTAATAATATGAAAAACATTTATTTATGCCATAATCATATTAATTATAACTTTAACTCCAAAGTTTTAAGGAACATGATGTAACGTGTGTTTAACCTTTCAGAAAAGGTGACAATGATGCTACACTTGTATACTTAGACCACTGTTGAAAAGTAGAAGATTGATGTACATTCATCATTCAGCATGTTGAAAATTTTTGAGACATCCAAAATAATTAGATGTGGGGAAAAAATGAAAGGAATTATCATGAAAATCAATGATAACAATAATAACTAACACGCATCAATAGGAGTTCTGATGGATTACTTCACTTTAAATTAGAGATTTTAAATTTCAAGTTTTATATAATTTAAGTGAAACTCTTATATATGTACTCCTAACATCGAGTGGAAAATCAAAATAAAAAAACCCATACTCATGTTTAAGCTTCTTTTCTCAGTTTTAGTAATAATGTTGATAGTAAATTTGGCTCATACCGTTTATATGTGTAAAGCAATGTATCGTTTTTCATATATCAATTTATATAACACAAATTGAATATGAAAAGTTAAATTTCTTAGTTTTGATTATAAATTTGCCTACAAGGTTTGAGTAGCTGAAGTGTGAATACCATCACGACTTAAATCGTGACATATCTTAAATTCATAAAATTCAAATTTCTAATTTTACGATTTTCGTTCAAATCATGAGAAGTTTATAATCTCACGATTAGTGTGTTAATCAACCTAGCAATATTGAAAAAGTACAATAAAATATATAACTAAACAAATTCAAGCATGTAAGGTTCTATACTGACTAAACTGACATAGCAGGATATTGATAGCAATCTCTCCTGCATCATAAGACATAATGCAGTATAATAAAACAATAAAATGTTTGATAAAAGAATAAAATAAAAACAATAAAGTGAAAGTAGCTGAATCATGTTGGAATAAGAGAGTAATTTTCATGGGGCCAAGTGAAAAATTCAACAAATTAGTGAAGTATTCAAAGGAATGAAAGCCAAAATGTTGCTTTCTCTAATAACAAAGCAAAAACAAAATTAAAATATACACCCTTCCTTCTTGCAGTAAAGGACAACAAGAATATCTTTAGTTGTCTCTCTTTAATAAAGAAAAAGTATCACTTTTTTTTTAATTCAAAAATCCCCTCAAACAAAACCAAGAATATATCTAACCCATTGGAATGCAATCATCCCACATGTATGATTTTTAATATACCTTCCGTTCCATTTTATATGAGTTACTTTGATTTAATACAAAATTTAGAAAAAAATAAAGGTTTTTGAAATTTATGACTTAACAAATCACTTCATAATTAAAGATAAAATGGATAGTTTAAAGTTAATTTGTTACTTAAGGTAAAAATGCGTCATTCTTGTTTAAACGAACTAAAAAGAAAGTAAGTCATATAAAATAAAACGGAGCGAGTAGTTGTTTCTCCTAAGTCTCTTAGTTCCCTTGTTTCACTCAAGAAACAAACTTTTTATATATATTGAAATATTCCCATATGTATTGTCTTAGCTAATAGCAATTGTTCTCCATCTCCCATTTGCTTCTCCAACATCTTCCTTTGGTTTCACTCAAAGAACACCAACCTTAGTCTTTAGTCGAACTACTGAACTCAATCACTTGTTATTTACTCTACAATTTTCTATCAAGGCTCGTCCTACGTCCTACCTACCCTAACATAATCGTCACGACCCAAAATTATCAAGAAAATGGATCAATTGCAACCACAACAACCAGTTCAAGTTTATCCTAACAATCCAAACAATTTCCCTAACCAACCAAACAATATGCCAATGACTCAATCCTCTTCTTCTCATAACTCATCCAATGGTTCATTTGTGAGTGTTTTTGTTGTCCTAGCTATTGTTTTTGTCATATCTGTTATTGCTTGTGTTGTGGGACGTTTATGTAGCAAGAAAAGCAATGGAGCTAATAAGGTGAAGAAAAGTAGTCATGGTCAACCACAAAAACAAAAAGAGGGAAAACATAATAATAATAATAAGCACAATGAGTTTCACAATAAAAGAGGAGGAGGGGATATAGAATTTGGATTTGATAAGAAAATTGCAAGTTCTAAAGTGGCTGCAGCACATGGAGATAATCATTATAAGGGGTCTAAGCCTCATAAGAATACTAATGGAGGAGTTAGATTTTCTGATAATCATATTGATTTCAAGCTTGGTCCATGAAAACTAGTTGTGTTCATAGAGGAACTCTCTCTATGTACTAATTACTTTGGTAGTAGTTTTAATTTTATTTTGTTAAATTTTTAAGTTTTTATTAACATGGAGGAAGGGGATAGAAAGGTAAAGGGATCGAGAATCGCAGATCGATTGTGTGAAAAACTTTCATCGATATCACCAGACTATATGCTATAAGGGTGATTACTCCTTTGTGTTTTTCTTTGTTGGTTAATTGTAGCTTTGGGCCTGCTTTTTATTTTATTTCTGTGCTTATGCCTAATGCAACATGATTGCTGTGATTGGGATTGTCAAAGTGTAGTATTTTCAGTTTATCATCAATTGGAATATATGGTTGGGTGGTTCAAGAAAATCCAGAGTTAGTTTTTTTTTTCCATTTCATTTGTTACTCTATGCCTAATCTCAGTGTCTCCAAAATGATCAATATTTACTGTATGCATATTTTGCAAACTAGATGGTCTAAAGGTATTAGACTTGCATTAAATATAACATTCGTCCATCTAGTTTTACAAACATGACCGAAGTATACATTATCTATATACTTTGGCTGTATATGCTATGTATAGTATGTATATATTATATATTTTTACACTAAAGTATACAAAGATAGTGTACATATTTTTTTAACTAGATGATCAAAGGCATTAATTCGACTGTAATCTTCTCAAATATTTATTTATATTTGTTATGTTCAAGTTAAATTTTTAGTTACTTGAGAACTTCAAAATTTGTCCTCGAAAATGATCAAACGAATAGACATTTTGAAACATCTAAGTTATATGATTTATTAGGTTCACAATATATATGATATATTTAAGAAAAAAAAGCATTTTTTATATTTTTAAAGCTCAAACACCCAGCCTTTAATAAGAAAAAAAAAGTCACCTATTCCGATAATTCTTTTGAATTTTGATGGTCAATTGGTCATGCATCTTCTATTGGAGATGCACATACTTTCAAATCTTAGGCACCAAATAGTCTCATTAGAATTATTTTGAATCTTTATATCAAAATACAAAGTTACGTCTTGAATAATAAATAATAATCAGGACAATAATCTAATTTCTTATATTCGTCATTATTAAACAAATTTTTTTACTTATTTATTCATATAAAAAATAAATCAAGCCTAAGAATGTATTGTTTATTCATATAAAAAAAAAACCAATCTAATTTCTTTCTTTTGTTGTTTATATACTTGGGGAAATTAGAGAAAATAACCATTTGGTCATCTTACATTTTTACTACTCAACTTCACCTGATTATCAATTTATTATCTCATATAATTTTATTAACCCTTGATCCCCACCCCTTTTCCCTCTTTCATGCGACTCTTTTAGGGTTCAATTTCTTCTTTGATATCTTTTATTATATATTATTACCCTTTTTTTTTATTTTAGTAAAATTTAACTACGAATTTAATTTGTCCATGAAGAAATTTAAAGAATACTTATTATGTTTTTTCATCTTTTTTTTGTTCATTTGATAATAAATTATATCTCTAGCTTATTTCTTTTGATTGTGTAATACCTATTTTCTCTCTCACAAAATAATTATTTTTATTATATTGTAAAAAGAAGAAAAAGGAAATATAAAGGTGTAAACTGTAAAAGATTAAAGAGGCTATGGTGAAAGGTAAAAATTGAAACATAAATTAGGGTGCAAAATGTAAAGAACCCGAAATACTCTTACGTAAGAAAAAAAAGGGAAAAATTGAAAGCGCCTGAAATCGGAGTGCCACCGGGAATCATAACAACGTTTCCGGTTCAAGCAGTTTGAGAAATCAGTTGCCGGAGAACGAACGGAGAGATTCATCGGAACCCTATACCGAAACAGTGAGTTTCCGGATCCACTCCTTATTAATGACGATTCACTACTTGTCTCAAAACGGTGACAGTATCTCTAGACTACAGTTGATAACTTATATTTCTGTCTTTCATATGATTTGAGCATAAAAAGCTTCATTTTTTCTTTGTGAACTATGCGTTCGCTCATTGCACTTCGTGGAAAATCAAATAATTCTAGCTCCATTTTGACTTGTGTAGATATGATGTCGAAATTCGTCGATGGTTTAGTATGTGGAGATTAAAAAGTGGAAGATGTTACATTGTATTTAAGTAGTGATAACAGTCATGAATTGCCTCAAAATATATGCTGTTGCTCTTCATTGATAAATTTGAATTCGTGTATTGTGAATTGGATGAAAAACTTGATATTGAGTGGAAGTCTCTGACTTTTTTCTTCGTAGTGTTAGACAATGGAACTGTTATGAACAAACTGTCAGGTTGTCTTTCTTGGGACACTTTGGAACTGTTTTGGTTTGATGGTTTCCATGGGCTGTACTGAAATATGATACGGAGATATTGAGAGAGGAAAGAAGGAGGAAATTGATTATGTTTTTGTATCAGTAGGAAAGCAGAGAATGAATCTCATTAACCTGAATGAAAATGAATATAAACAGTATAAGCTTATATTGTAGCTACACTAACCGACTTACTTGCTAATGCACGTAACCAACTAATGCTTTTTAACTACTCAATAACAAACTAACCAAATAATTAGTTACAGGCTGAACTTATTAAGTGACTCCACTGTTCTCTGGCTACAAGTTAGATCTGTAGATTTATAGGTACGTTCAATTAGAATCTTGATAGGTGGAATTCCTTCTTACTAAAAGGCATTCTTACATTATGATTACAAATAAAACAATTTATTTATGTACTCCCTCCATTCATTTTTAGCTGTCACGTGCAGCCTATTAATGCAAGGGTGAGGGGAATTTATTCCCTTGCCATATACCTTACAAGGTGTGCGGTACATAATGCCTTATAAGGCGTGGTACAAGGTGCCGTGATCCTCACGCCTTACAATAAAAGTTAAATGTCTTCCATTAATTTTTATTGTAAGGTATGGTGTCCCTCACGCGGCTACTCCTTTGGTTTCTTTTCATTTCTGTTGCCCTTCTGGAAATTTTGATTAAAAAAGGGTTGCCCTTTAGGCTCCGGACTCCTATTAAATCCTTTCATGACTATTGTGAGCAGAAAAGATGAGAGAGGATCCCCGTGTCTGAGACCCCTTTCAGAAAGAAAAAAAAACTTACATGTTCTCCATTCTCCAAAATAGAGATCTTGATAGTTTTGATACAAAAACTAACTAATTTCAGCCACCTCTCTCCAATTTACATGATTTCAATTAGCACAAATGATTAGTTGCTCATCATATCTTAGTCCGAGTCTCTTTACAGTCTGGGGAGATGGAATTCTTGTCTGTCATGCAATATAATAGAAAAAGTGAGAGAACTTCAAAACATTGTGTATTGACATATATGCTCACAACCTAGAGAAGTGTGAACCGTTATCATCTTTCATAAAGTCTGATCAATGTATATTTTCATTCATGTGCTTTAGTTTACTTTCATGATATTATTCCTTTTTCACGAAAATTGTCCAACTGTTTCTCTGATGGGTTAAATCTCTGTTGCATTAGGAGCCAAGTCATGCACCACTATACTAATTATGAAATGGTAGAGAATATCCACTTTCAGATTTAGCAAGGCAAAGCTAATGTATTATGAGTTCTGACCTTCAACATAATAACCTGTTCGATTATCTGATTTGCATAGATATGAAGGATATTATCTATGATGGTAAGATAAGGAGGAAGTTTTGTGTGGTACTATGGTTGAAGTTTGCTTTGGTTCAAGACATATAATCTCTCCTAAGTGTTTATGGACATTCTATCTCGTCTTCTAAGTGATTATGGTTACTCTATCTCTTCTCCTGAGTGTTTGTGGACATCCTTTGTTTTCTTTCACCTCATATTTTGGTCAAAGTACTGGTCATGTTTGAACAGATTCATTTTTTTTTTTTGTGAAATCATGCAATTCTATTGAAGTCGTACTAACAAAGTAGTGAAGTACTGATATATTTGAACAGAATGAAGAAAAATATTCACTTGTTTTTTTTCCTTCCTATATTTCCTTATTGTATCTAATTCTTGTGTACTATGTATAGATTTGCAGTGGCACCATGGCTAAATCCGGAGCAGATGAGAAGATTCTCAGCTACAACGATGTCGTTCTTCGGCGATCAGATTTGGACATTCTCAATGGTCCTTATTATCTCAATGACCGCATCATTGAGTTCTATTTTAGCTATCTCAGCTCACTCTTTCCATCTGACGACATATTACTGGTACCACCTTCTATTGCTTTCTGGATTAAAGAGTGTCCTGATCCTGAAAGCCTGAAGGATTTCATGGAACCACTTCATCTTTCTCGAAGGAAGTTGATTCTCTTACCTATAAACGATAATTCTGACGTGTGCATGGCTGAAGGTGGGAGTCATTGGAGCTTACTGGTTTTTGATAGAAACTCCAATGTATTTGTACATCATGACAGCAGTTCCGGGTGCATGAATGAGTATCATGCCAAACAAGTATACAAGGCTACTCTTCCCTATACATCATCCAATGCCACTTATAAAGAGTGTCCAAACATGCCAAAGCAAGTTAATGGTTATGATTGTGGCGTGTATGTCTTAGCTATTGCAAGAGTCATCTGTCAGTGGTATGCAAGCAGTGGAACTCAAGATGCAGATACTCTGTGGTTCTCCCATTTAGAACAGGTCAGTCCAAGTTCTGTTTCTGCGATGCGTAATGATATTCTGGTGCTAATAAAAGGTCTGATGGCTTCACCCAAGACTGTGGCGTAATGCTGAATGATGTGAGTGAAAACCGTGCGACAAGTTAAAAATTCAGCAGAGATCCAAAAAACGAGGTGAGGTTGAAATTCCAGCAGTGACAAATGTGAAGTTTGGTAGTTAGTTATCTCACAATTTTGTTGGAATTCAGGAAAGATTTGCTATTTCAAAAGAAAGCTAATGGGAAAAACTAGGAATATAGTATCTCCATTTTAATATAATAATATATTCATTGTTGAAAAGACAAAGTGGTGTAATCTATAGTAGATGAGACATCCTTGGTTTTGATCAAGCCTTGGTGCACCTTCTCCCTAATAAAGTGTCAATCTATCTCTATTTGCTTTGTTTGTTCATGAAATACAGGATTTCCAATGATTTTGATGTCTGCATTGCTGTCACAATAAACTAAAACTGCCCCTGTATCTTGATGTCAAGTTCTTTGATCAAATTTTTAACCCAAACAACATGTTGTCTTGTAGTGAAACATGTTATATATTAATCTTAAAACAGAACACACATGATGTTTCTCTCAAAATAAAAGTTTTAAGGTAAACATTTACATACATAAAGAGACAAAATACTGTATGATTGATGATCAAGAATTCCTACTTGAATTCAAACAATTCATATACAAACTGATTCAATCAAAAACTCTACTTAAAAGAAAAGGAAACAATAGCAAATACTACAAATCATTCCCAAGAATTGAACAACTTGTAAAATCACACTCTAAAGCTTGATCATCTTCATTAGGATACTGTCATCCAACTCATGATTATCATCAAAAACAAATACGCGCATACGAACGTATACGATGGTTTTTTATGATCTATTTCTCTATGTTGCTTCCTGTCCTGTTCCTGTTCTTGTTCTTGTTGTATAAGTTTCATCATCTCTTTGTAAAATTTCCAAGTAATCAAGATATGTATAACTTGAAAAAATATAGATGGAAGAAAAAATATTATCCTATCTAACCAAAAATGATGCCATGTCCTATGTGTGACATGTAAAGTAGGAATTGCCCATGCTACAACAATTATGCCAACCATTGTGGCTTTTCTTGCTTGTACATCTTTTATTTCTTCCATTTCCTCTACTTGCATATTATCACCAATTTTTTCCATTTTTTTTTTTGTAGGTTGATAATATAATGCCCTCTTTTCCCTCTTGTGAGTTTTCTTTTTTCAATTTCTTTATGGAGGGGGAAGGGAGTGAGGGCAAGAAGCAAGGAGGATGGGAGTTTTGTTTTTGATGTTGATGGAAATGAAAACTAAATTTGATAAAGAGAAAAAAAGATTTTTGATGGGGCTAAAAGAGATTGTTTTGGATGGTCAAGAGATAAATTCTCTCGTTCATTATTAGTTTTAATGTGATGGATAAGATGAAATTTCTCAATTTCTCTATTTTTAGTTTGTTAGATAACTTATTACTTGTTCCTCTTTATATATTTTTATTTATGTCTTTCTCATTTTGCTTTTAGAATTCAAATTTAAAAAAATGGTAGTGCTAACCATTAACTTCTTTATTTGGCATTAAAAAAATAAAACTTGAGGTACCTAATTAGGGTTAGGTGGGTTTTTCTAGAAGGTGTGAGAATTGCTTTAATCGATAAATCGAAAAAAAAATATTATTGAGTTATTGGGTTGTTAGTTTTTCAATTGTATGATTTTGGTTAATGCTTAAATCTATATCCCAACAAAATTATATCAAAATTACAATTTTACTCTTAATTATATTATAGTGACTTTAACATTCTACCAACTCTATTTTTTAAATTTTAGTATTACTTCAAGAGATCGAGATATAAACGATCTACTTTAATGCAAAATATTTTAACATTTTAAATAAATAATTGACAATTTCACCTTTTGATTATTTTTTTCCAATGTGGATATTATTCTCAGCATCAAATTGACAATTCTTACAATTTGATTTGAACACATGCAAATGGTACTATACATACGTTCTAAACAAGCACAGTTGTATAACTTACTGACCTTACAAATTCCCAATGATTCTTTCCAATAAAAGTTAAAAATGTGTAACAAAATATATAAAAACTAGAAACTAGAAAGAGAGAGAAAGTAAAACTTTGTACTATCTTCAAAAGAGAAGAATAATAGTAGAAAAAAATGGCATCTTTTATGTACAAATTATCAAGTACAAAAACAAACACACCTACTTTTTTTTATTCTTACTCCCCCTATGGCTTTTTCTAGCAAAAACATATTTGTGTTAGCTCTATTAGTCCCTAAATGTCCATTGTTAAGAGACAAAAATAGAATAAAATTAAAGTTACTTCAATTATTTGATTATATAAATAATCAAGATATATGTAACTTGAAAAGGACATGAATATGCCTTTTTTTTCCGAAAAAAAATAACATAGATGAGACATCAAACTTTTAACGGATGACATAGATAAAAAAAATTCAAAGTTCGAGTTAATATTTGAGCTTGTTTCCTAAATTATTTGATTATAGAGTTGACAAAATTTATATTTTAAGAGCAATTCACACCGTTTCAATTATTTGAAAAGGACAGAGTAATTTCATGACTTTGTTATAGTAATGCCTAAAATTAATAGGGATGTTTTAAGTGTCGATATCTTGTAGCTAGAGAATGAGACTACTTATTAGTTAATCAAAAGTCTCAACTTCGAGTGTTGAATATTAGAAAATCCCTAATAGAGAGTGTTTCGACCAAGTTAACACTATCCGACACGAGTCTAAATTAATCGAAACTATTTTTCAGTTGAAAATATTCTAAAAATGAGAATGCAACTGTGGAACTCTTAAGAGTCTTCGGTCAAACATTTACCCAAGGTACTATTCTGTCTATATGTTACAGAGAGGGTCCATCAGAAGCCTCTGACAAAGATTGTTGTGCTGATTATTGGATAGTGGATACCCCATCTCACATAAAAGAAAAAAAATTGGTTATAACTGTCGTTTGCTTAAGTAGAGAAAGCCATATTCCTGACTTGTCTTGTTTTTAGTATTCAAATTTCATGAAAATAACTCTGACTTACTATATTACTCATGGAAAAAGCATTAGAATGGTTAAGACCACTTGTTGATTCCAAAAATTGGGAATATTGTGTTGTTTGGAAGTTTGGTGATGACCCTTCAAGGTAAAAGTTTGATTTGTCATACTCGAGATGAGGGTCTTTTGGAAACAACTTATGTATCTTCACGAGTATTCACTTGTGGGATTTATGTTGGTTACAATTCATGATATCTAAAATGCATAGAGTTGTTTCTGGCTCTGTCCATTCTTGAAAATTGAAACCTTTTGTCCATATGGTGTTTGAGTGTTTGTGTGTGTGACTTATTATGTGTTTGTGGTGTTTAGGTTTATAGAATGGATGGGGTGTTGCTGTTCTGGTGCAAATGGAGTTGATGTCAATGTTAAGAGAGAAAATGGAGGGAAACAGACATTTAGTTCTCTGTGTAGAGATATTCAAGTGCAGCATCCTATTAGAACAAAGGCTTGTGAGGCTTTAGCTCATTTTCCTCATTCTATTTCTCTTTATTCAGGGTATGTTTCTGTTTCCCCTTTTTCGTAGATGTTGTGTTTTTGCTTTATCTAAAACAGTAGGTCTGCGTACACACCACTTGTGGGACTATATTGTGTATGTTGTTGTTGTACTCGAATTCGATTTATTTAAACATATATACTATAAGAAGGCATGACTTGGAGATGTGCGAAAACAGGATTCAGGCAGAGGTTGTAACATCAAATGAACCAAAGTGGATTAATCATGCTGAGATTTCCAATTCAAATTTGTCACATGTTAGTAAAACTCTGAAAGTTGAAGTCTTTACTGAGCTCTCAAGATTAATCTGAGAGATGTTTTAAATTGAATTCTTCAACTCGTTGCAGGAATTAAAGGGTACCCTCGTATTGATCCCCGTTGCTGGTGGATTGGTTGAGCTTTACAATTCAAAGATGGTAACAATCATTCTCTATTCGATTTTAAGTTGATGTGATATGTGAGATAATGTAGTTCTCTTTCTGATAATGTTAGATGAGTTGTTTTGTTAAAGTAGTAAATTGGCCATCAGTATGCACTAAAGTGAAAAACTTAACCATCTACTTTACATTAATTTGCATTGAACAGATATATAAAGATCAAAAGACGATTAATTTCATCATCAATCGGTTCAAACTTGGTTCAGAAGAAGCCAATAGTTCCGTAGCACAGAAAGAAGATCAAGTTCTTGATTTCTTTCCCTATGAGAAATCAAACTTCTGTGCTCCTCTCCTGCAATATGCCACAAGTTTTCCTTCAAGTGCACCTCATATTTCTCAAGTATCTGAGTCTAGTGCTAATCCCAGCATTCAAGGATCATCGACCGGTTCCATCCCTTCAAATGAACTTACATTGTGTCATTCACCTCCTGACCATTTATCGCGAAATGTACCATTAAGTCAATCTACTGAAGGGTATTTTGAGCACACAGAGCTTCAGTGCAGTGGAAACTTATCAAGAATGGAAGACACTATTTTTCCTTGGAAACAAGAAAACTATATAGTTGCAGGAGATATGTTCAGTATGGGTAAGAAAAGGCAAAAAGGACCTTATCAGTCGAAGAATCTTGTCACGGAGAGAAAACGAAGGAACAGAATCAAAGACGGTCTTTTTACACTTCGAGCTTTAGTTCCCAACATCACTAAGGTTGCTAATAAAGTTACTCATCTTATATTTTACGTCTATATCTCGTTCAAGGTTTTGATACTATCCTTGCTTGATTTCTTTCAGATGGACAAAGTCGCAATACTAGGAGACTCGATTGACTATATAAATGAACTGCAAGAAAAAGTGAAGTTATACAAAATTGAGCTCAACAAAATAGAAGCGGAAGTTACCAACAATGAGAGTACTCCTGAAATGGTCCTATCAGACATGACTGAAATGTCCAAAGTTACCGGACAAACAAATGAGAAAACACAAATTTCAGTTAATACAACTGATAGGACGAGAATGGAGGTGCTGGACGTTGCTTGGTTTCTTTCTGTTTCTTTCTATTGCTTTACAGGTGCCTTAGAGTCTCCTTGATATTTGGCATTGCAGGTGGAAGTGAATCAAATTGGTGCAAGAGAGTTCTTGTTGAAGGTCTCTGGATCACGTAAACCTGGTGGATTTACGCAGTTGATGGAGGCCATGAATTACTTAGGACTTGAGCTAGTAAATGTGAGTTGTACCACGTCTGGAGGGGAGATCGTGAGCGTTTACATAGTAGAGGTAAATTTCAATCTTTTCTTATGCTATAGTCTGTGTTAATATTTCAAAAACGTTGTTGTACTCATGTCATGTCGGATCCTCCAAAAAAATAAAAATAACATAACATTTGGAGGATCCAACATGAATGTTTTCCATGCTTTTTGACATCTACTTGCTTCTTGCAGGCAAATGTAGACAGATTTATTGATGCACAGAAACTGAGATCTTCACTAATTGAGCTAACAAGTTGAACACATATATCTTTTCTTGAGTCATATATTAACATTTTAGTTTGTCAATCATTTGACTTAGTTATTAGCTACTTAGCTTGCAGAGACCAATCAATTGACTATGTATAAAGATAGTGACTGATCTCAACTTGTTGTCAACTTATAAAATCTAGGATTTATGAGTCTTCGGTTGTCCAAAGAATCTCATGTTAATTTTAATCAATATTTTCACCTACCTTCACACTTAACCATCATTATTAATACGCCCTGTTCTAATTTATGTAACAATATTTGTTATGTTTACCAAATTGTCCCTTATTAAGTTAACTTTTCTTAATAATTAAGTGTTAAAGTCAGGCAAGGCAGTTAGGCTTCTAGTCAAATAAAAACCATCCAAAAGAAGACAAAGTTCTTGTTTGACAATTAAATTTCTTTTGACATTTAGGAAGACTTGATAACGTAAACTTAAACTAAACTTACTTTCGAAGTAATAAGCATGATTATTGAAAAGGATTAATTGTTCACGGGTAAGAAGTTGCATGCACATGATATTTTACGCTAAATTAAAAAGTGTGTTTATAAATTGAATAAAATACAAATACATACACAAGGAATATATCCCCTTTAATATAAATATATAATAATTTTTACATTATTATTATAAAGGAGTTGATCCCAAGGAATATAATAGCAACTTCTGATCCAGAACAATCATTCATCTCGTTTTTACTTGCGTTATCAAATACATTTAATCGTAACTAACTCAAATCTAACGAGTTAAACTGAAATTCATATTTTTGATTTTGTACATAAATTTAATTAAATTGTTTTCTCGATAAATAACTTCATCACTAAAATAGTTAATCTGTATTATAAGATATTTCAAACAATAACTTTGTAGAATTTTATAAGAAACAACGAACTTCAAAGTATATTTTCAAATTCAAATGAATCCCAAAGGAGATAAAGGCATATTTTATCGATTATTTTGTGATATAATTCATGATTTTTTTTAATCCAGAAATTCCGAAAAGAATGGTCGGAATTTTTCATGGACGTCCGTAACGACCTTTTTAATGGAACCAATTTGTCCCGACGGAAAATGATGCATTTTCAAGTTCAAACGAGTCCCAAAGCAAGCGAAGTCAGATTTTAGCAATTTTTGTGTGCTGCCTATGAATCTTTTTAGCCGGAAATCCCAAGACAAAATGACTGAAATTTTTTCATGGACGTCCGTAGGACCTTGAAAATGGAACCAATTCATCCCGCGAGGAAAAATGATGCATTATCAAGTTCAAACGAGCTTCAAAGCAGGCAAGAGCAAATTTTACTAATTTTCGTGTGTTATACTCCATGAATTTTTTTGATCTAGAAATCCCTAAACAAATTGGCCGAATATTTTCATGGACGTTCGCTAAGACCTTAGAAATTGAACCAGTTCATCCCAGGGAAAAAATGGTGCATTTTCAAGTTAAAACGAGCCCAAAGTACACAAAGGTAGATTTACTAATGTTCGTGTTCTATTGTCCATGAATTTGTTTTATCCAAAAATCCTGAAACAAAATGACGGAAATTTTTCATGTACGTTACTTAATACCTTAGAAATAGAACAAGTTCATCCCGCGGGAAAAAATGGTTATTTTCAAGTTTAAACGAGACTCAAAGAAGATAGAGGCATATTTTATCGATTTTCGTGTGTTATAGCCAATGATTTTTTTTATCCAGAGATTTCGAAATAAAATGATCGAAAATTTTCATGAACACCCGTTAAGACCTTAGAAATGAAACCAGTTCGTCTCGTGGGGGAAAATAATGCATGTTCAAGTTCAAACGAGCCCCAAAGCAGACAAAGATAAAATTTATCGATTTTCATGTGTTATAACCCATGGATAATTTTTTATTCGAAAATTTCGAAACAAAATGACTGAAATTTTCCATGGACATCTGTTAAGACCTTAAAAATGGAATCAGTTCGTCCCGCAGGAAAATTGGTGCATTTTGAAGTTCAAATGAGCTCCAAAGTAGGCAAAGACAGATTTTACCAATTTTCGTGTGTTATAAATTATGTATTTTTTTTATCAGGAAATCAAAAAACATAATGGCCAAATTTTTTTCATGGATGTCCGTTAAGACCTTAGAAATGGAACCAGTTCGTACCGCGGGAAAAAATGGTGCATTTTCAATTTCAAACGAGCCCCAAATTAGGCAAAGACAAATTTTACCAATTTTTATGTGCTATAGCCAATGAATTTTTTTATATTCAAAAATCCCTATATAAAATGGCCAAAATTTTTCATGGACGTCCGTTAAAACCTTATAAATGGAAACAGTTCGTTCCGCGGAGAAAAATGGTTCATTTTCAAGTTCAAACAAGCCCCAAAGTAGGCAAAGGTAGATTTATCAATTTTTGTGTGCTATAATTTGTGGATTTTTTTTCCGAAAATCACGAAATAAATGGACAAAATTTTTCATGGACGTCTGTTAAGACTTTAGAAATGGAATCAGTTTGTATCGAAAGGAAAAATGGTGCAATTTAAAGTTCAAATGAGCCCCAAAGTAGGCAAAGACATTTTTTTATCGATTTTTATGTACTATATAGACCGTGGATTTTATTTATCCAGAATTCACGGAATAAAATGACAGAAGTTTTTCATGGACGTCCGTTAAGATATTAGAAATGGAATCAGTTAAGAAAGCATGAAAAGACAGATTTTAACAATTTTCATGTGCTATAGCCAATGGTTTTTTTTCGAACCAAAAATCTCGAAACAAAATGAACGATATATTTCGTGGAAGTCTGTTAAAACCTTAGAAATGGAACCAGTTCGTAACACGGAGAAAAGTGGTGCATTTTAAAGATCAAACAAGCCTCAATACTGTCAAAGACATATTTTATCGATTTTCGTGAGCTATAATCCATAAATATTTTAATCCAAAAATCTCAAAACAAAACAATCGAATTTTTTCATTAAAGTCAGTTAAGAGCTTCAAAATTAAAAAAGTTTGTTCCGCGAGAAAAAATGGTGCATTTTCACGTTCAGACGAGCCCAAAAGTAGATAAAGAAAATTACCGATCTTCATTTGCCTTAACCCATGATTTTTTTATACGGAAATTTCAAAACTAAATAGCCAAATTTTTTTGTGGACGTCTATTAAGACCTTAGAAATGGAATCTGTTCATCCCGCAAGGAAAAATCATGCATTATCAAGTTCAAATGAGTCATAAAGCATGCAAAGATAGATTTTATCAATTTTTGTGTGCTATAACCCATGAATTTATTTTTATTGCGAAATCTTGAAACAAAATGGCCGAAAGTTTTCACGGACGTCATTAGAGAACTTAGAAATGAAACCAGTTCGTCCCACGGGGAAAAATTGCATTTCAAAGTTCAAACGAACCACAAAGTAGTCAAAGAAAGATTTTTTAAATTTTTGTATGCTATAGCCTATGAATTTTTTTTATCCGAAAATCTTGAAGCAAAATTGTTGAAATTTTTTATGGATGTCTGTTAATACCTTAGAAATGGAACGAGTTCGTCCCGCGAGGAAAAATGAAATATTTTTCAAGTTCAAACAAGCCCCCAAGTAGGCAAGACAATTTTTTTTATTTTCATTTGCTATAATCCATGGAGTTTTTTTATTTGAAAATTTTCAAACAAAATGACTGAAATTTTTCATAGATGTTCGCTTAGATATTAGAAATGTAACCAGTTCGTTATGCGGGAAAAAGTTGTGAATTTTGAAGTTCAAACGAACTCCAAAAAGTAGAAAAATACAGATTTTACTAATTTTCGTGGGCTATAACCTATTACTTTTTTATCTAGAAATTTCAAAATAAAATAACTAAAATTTTTAATGGACGTCCATTAAGACCTTAAAAATAGAAAAAGTTCATCCTGCGATGAAAAGTGATGCATATTTATGTTCAAACGAGCATCAAAGCATGGAGAAGCAGATTTTAACGATTTTTGTGTTCTATAGCCCATGATTTTTAAAACCAGAAATGTCAAAACAAGATTGATATTTTTCATTGACGTCAATTAAGACCTTAGAAATGAAACCAGTTCGTTATGAGGAAGAGAATGTTGCATTTTAAAGTTCAAACGAGCCCCAATACAAGCAAAGACATGTTTTATCGATTTTCGTATGCTATAGCCAATGATTTTTTTGATTCGGGAATTCCAAAACAAAATGGCCTAATTTTTTCATGAATGTCAGTTAAGATCTTAGAAATAAAAAAAGTTTTTCCCGCAGAAAAAATTGATGCATTTTCAAGTTTAAAATGAGTCTCAACGTAGGCAAAGAAAATTACCGATTTTGATTTTTTATAACCCATTGATTTTTTTATCTGGAAATCCCAAAACTAAATAGTTGAAATTTTTCATGGACGTACATTGAGACCTTAAAAATGGATCCAGTTCATCCCGCAGAGAAAAATCGATTTCAAACAAGTCATAAAGCATGCAAAGGTAGATTTTACCAATTTTCGTGTGTTATAGCCCATAAATTTATTTTGATCGTGAAATCTTGTAACAAAATAGCCAATTTTTTTCATGTACATCATTTGAGTACTTAGAAATGGAAACAATTTATCGTGGGGAAGAAATGGCATTTTAAAGTTCAAACAAACCCAAAAGTAGGAAAAGACAAATTTATCGATTTTAGTGTGATATAATTCATAGGTTTTTTTAATCCGAAAATGCCAAAACAAAATGACTTAAATTTTTCATGGACGTCTTTTAAGACCTTAGAAATGGAACCAATTTTCCCCGCAGCTAAAAATGGTGCATTTTCAAGTTTAAACGAGCCCCAAAGCAAGCAAAGGCGGAGTTTACAATTTTTCATGTGTTATAGTCATGAATTTTTTTATTTGGAAATCCCAAAACAAAATGACCGTAAATTTTCATGGACGTTTCTTAACACCTTAGAAATGGAACCAGTTCATACCGCACGAAAAATGGTGTAATTTTAAAGTTCAAACGATCCCCAAAGTTGACAAAGATTGATTTTCAATTTTTCATGTGCTATATCCAATGAATTTTTTTATTTGGAAATCCTAAAACAATATGGTCGTACATTTTCATCAAGTTCTTTAAGACCTTAGAAATGTAATCAGTTTACCCCATACGGAAAAATTGTGCATTTTCAAGTTTAAACGAGCCACAAAGCATTCAAAGGAAAATTTTTTCGATTTTCGTGTGTTATAGCCTATAAATTTTTTTAATCCAAAAATTTATAACAAAATGGCCAAGATATTATGTGGACATTCATTAAGACCTTAGAAATGGAACCAGTTCGTCCTAGGGATAAAAATGATGCATTTTCAAGTTCAAACGAGCCCAAAGCAGGCAAAGACATATTTTTTCAATTTTTATATGCTATAATACATGAATTTTTTTTATTCAAGTATTCCAAAACAAAATTGTTAAAAAATTTTATGGGTGTCTGTTAAGACATTAGAAATTGAACCAGTTCGTCATGGAGGAAAACATGGTGCATTTTTAAGTTCAAACGAACCCCAATGTAGGCAAATGCAAATTTTACTAATATTTGTGTGCTATAATCCATTGATTTTTTATACGGAAATACTGAAACAAAATAACCAAAAATTTTCATGGACGTCCATTAAGACCTTAAAAAAGAAAAAAGTTCGTCTCATGAAAAAAAGTGGTGTATATTCAAGTTCAAAACGAGTCTCAAAATATGCAAAAGCAAATTTTAACGATTTTCGTGTGCTATAGCCCATGAATTTTTTAAAAATAAAAAATTCCAAAATAAAATGGCCGATATTTTTTTATGAAAGTACGTTAAGAATTTAGAAATGTTTCAAGTTCGTCATGCGGAAAAAATGGTGCATTTTAAAGTTCAAACGAGCCCCAATGCACGTAAAGATATATCTTATCGATTTTCATGTGCTATATCCCAAGTTTTTTTTAATCTCAAAAACCCAAAACTAAATAGCTGAATTTTTTCGTGGACGTCCGTTAAGACCTTAGCAACACTTAGAAAAAATCACAATTTTTCAAAAAATTCATAATCTTTTCGATAAATCGCACCCCTTCAAAAAAACCTAACCTTTCAAAAAAGACACTAACTCCTAAAGAAATCCCAAACTCTGATTTTCTCTATTGATACTTTTTAAAACCAAACAATTATAATTATAGTTATCTATATTATACGTACTAGTTACTTGCTAACACGTAACTATTGAATTAATTCACAGGTTTCGTATCATGTGAACACGGAAAACGAACAATGTCGAGAAATTATAATTTGAAAAGTCAATTGGACAATCGAATAATATACTCCTAGCAAAATTAAAAACATGAAATTAAGAATTTAATTCGATTTTTCTCTTCCTTAACACAGACACATTCCTCTCTTTCCAGAAATACAAGTATTAAAAGTAAATAAAATCCTCCACTTCTTTTTATTATAAATTATTTCTTTACAACAAAAGTTGACAAAAACTTCTAAATCTGAGGTCAGATTTTTCTCCTTTTTCTCTCTCTTCTTTGTCTCCTTTTCTTACCTTTTTTGGCTTTCTTTTAAGTCTTGTAATAAATGGAATTATAACACTTTCTTAGAGCCTAAGTTTCTCCAACTATTTATCTATTGTCTTACTTACTTTTTAGATGAATCAATTTGGAGATCATAATGATCAAGTTTCCATGACAATAGATGATGAAAAAATGTTACTCTCTTTCGATTCCCAAGTCGAGTCTCCTAGTTCAACATATCATGATTCCTTGAGGTCAGAAGCGAATTCAAAATTTCGTTTCGTTAATTTCACTTGTACATTATCATCTGATACTCGATATTATAAATAATATTTTGATTCGATTATATCAGGTCGTTCAAGAAAAATGGGATGATCGAATTAGAGGAACGTAACAAAGAACATGATTTAATCAAGGCAGGTTTTCTTAGTGGAATGGGGCAATTAGGAAAGGAAGTTGAAGTTGTGGCTATACATAAGAATTCATGTTCAACTATATTAGGGCAAGCGAGGTTAGAAAGTTTTCGTATTTATTCCGAAGCAATGCGGAAGAAATGTGGTGGAAATGCTAATATTAAATATGCTTGGTTTGGTTCTTCCAAAGATGAAATTTGTAACATAATTTCACATGGATTTTCTACAATTACTGAACCAAAATCAGGAGAATGTTTTGGTATGGGTGTTCATCTTTATCCTGCAAATATCCATGGGTAAGCAATGATACATATATGTATAGTACTCTATTTCAATATATGTCACAGTTTTAATTTGTATTTTTTTTGGTGTTGAAGGGTATTATCGGCATTGGAAGATGAGAATGGATTAAGGCATATGTTACTTTGTAGAGTAATATTAGGAAATACAGAAATAATTGAGGCTTCATCCAAACAATTTCAGCCAACTTGTCAAGATTTTGACTCTGGGGTTGACAATTATCTGGCTCCTAAAACATACATTATTTGGCCTTCTTATATGAATTCTCATATTTTACCAAATTTTCTAGTAAGTTTTAGCTGTACTCCAAGTTACTTATTAGGTAAGCAATTCAATATTTATGACTTTGTTTTATATCATGTTAAGTAATTTGGGGCTGATTTGAATATAAATTATGCAGATATCAAATATTGCATAATTCTCTAACTAATCATGTATCAAATGATAGATCCCACATTTAATTAGTATATGAGAATATTCAAGAATGTAATATTATTATTTTGTTTATTTTTTAGGTGCTTCTTCGAAAATCAAGAAGGTTTCTCCAAAATCGAATTCTCGTATAAAGTTTCATGATTTATTGCGTGTGCTTTCCAAATATTTACATCCATCGAGAATGGTTTTGATCTCAAAATACTATGAAGATTTTCAGGTGAATTTTTTTTCTTAATTATCTAATTTTGTGTGATAAAATTTTTAATTTATTATTATTCTATGTGATTAATTATGTGATAATGTTTTAATGTATAGAAAAATAAGATCACAAAATTAGTACTCGTTCGAAAATTGAGGCGAATAGCTGGAGATACATCGTTAAGAGCTGTCATGAAATTGTATCCAAATACTACTATTTAAGGTACAGCTTCCTACCTATATATTATTTATAAACAACTTGGTGCATTTAATTAATGGGCCTTTAAACAACCATTTAAATAATTTTTCTTATTTTTATTTTTTCGAGATATTGTACGTTCGATTGCTTTTCTAATTTGATGATTTATATAATGTTTAGTTGTGAATCAGAGAAAAGAGCTTGTAAATTCCGTGAGAACGAAGGTGATTAAGTTGCTAGCGATATGATGATGACGGAGTTTATCAAAGTGTGAAAAGAAAATTTTCCCTTTGTTTTTCGACTACAACAAGTTTTTTATTTATGAAGTTGTATAGTATTTAAGTGATGTACCAATTGTATTAAACGAATAATATTATTTAATATTGAATTGTGATGTGACTTATTTGAGAACATACATTAGCTCATATTTTTATTGCTTAAAAATATTTAACATCTAGCTAGTTTCTTAATGCAATTTACTCGATAATAAAATTTGTATGAAATAAACAAAAATAAATTACATGTTGAATTTTGACGAAGGTTCATAAAAGGAACAAAAATGTTGGGAGGCCACGTTAAATGTTATAAAAGGAACAAAAAAGTCATCCTTTTCGATCCTTAACTTGACCAAAGACCATTTTGATAAGGTAATAATATTATGAATAAGTATTTTCTGAAAGTTCAATAGCATATATTGAGCCTTTCTCCCTAATAATATTAATACATATTTTTGTCAAGATGAATTCTCATTTTTTCACTAGAGTGACCAGGAACGATTCCTAGAATATCAACTATCGTCTATCCACGTATAACATTCTATCAACTATGACCTTTTTAAAACTCAAATTAGGTGTTGAATTGAACAAGTCAAAAAAAATGTATGAGAAAGATTAAATGTCCGCTGAACTTTGATAGACTGTCATATATAAATCTAATTAGGTTTTTTAAACTAAAAAAAAAAAAGTAAAATATACTCCTAACTTTAAAAAATAGTATCCATACTCTATATTATACTTTAAAGTTGTATATACTCTTACCGTCATATTTTTTAGCCGTATATATCTAAGCATGTGTTACATCTCATTTTTATTTGACTCGTGAAAATAAAAATAATTTAGATATTGACTCAACTAAAAATATTTTTTTAAAAAAACAGTGGTTGGGAAAAGAGAAAATAGAGAATGGAATAACAAGGTGTAAAATTGACTCCTCGTTGCTATTAAAATTTTTGACGTAAATAAAAATATGAAATATCAATACAACACACACAAAAAATATGAAAAACAGGGGTAAAAATGTAATTGAATTAGTCAAAATCAAATCATCGAAGACCTCACCTGCAAATTAACCGGTTAGAGAACGGCCACGCCGCAACTAAATTTGAATTAAATTGATTTTTCACTTCCTTAAACAGCCATATTTAAAATTCAAAAAACCATTTTTATCCTGACATATGTTATTTTTTTTTAAAAAAAGATAGAATAGATTTTCTATTTTTGGTCACCCTATCTAAAAGAAAATGCATTGTGTTTTTCTTATAGATTTTAAAAATTAACATCTTATAATAGTAAATAATTATCATACTCGAATCATTTTTATGATTTATTATAACGTATTAACTTTTTGGAGGAAGACTTTTATCATTTTTTTATATTAATATTTAAAATATAATATCGACATTTTTCTTAGTCAATAAAGACATTTTCCTTTTAGATTCATTTCCTAACAGTTCCATTAAATATGGAATTGCGTGGTTGATTACTAGCCTTTGCTACAAAAAAACAAATATAAATATCAATACATCACATCACAAAATTAAATGACTCAAAAAAAAATTATCTATGAAACAAAGGGTAGAAATGTAATTTGAAATGGTCTAAAATCAAATCATGAAGACCTCAACTACAAATTAACTGGTTTGAGAACGGCCACGCCCCATTCCTCTCTTCCACTCTTTTGTTGTCCTTTTTTTTCTTTTTTGGCGTTTGATATCTTTAAATTAATTTGATAAATATAGAATATCTAATATAATTTTATATTTACTATACAAAAATCTAAAATTTGTGATTAAAAGAAGAGCAGTGTTATTCATTGTACACAAATAATAAAATTAATGTTGACGAAATCTTAAGTTAGATATTTCACGAGGTTAGATATTTCTCCCTCTTCTCACCTTGTTTTTATTTTATTTTCTCATGTCTCATAAGTCATAATATATGTCCATTTCATAACACATTCTTATAGCCTAAGTCTCTCCAACTATTAATATAAATTCACTCTTATAATATCATATTGCTTGCTCTTAAAGATGGATCAACTTGGAAATGATGATCAAGTTTCCATGACAATAGAGAACCATGAAATGTTGTTCTCTTCTGATTCCGAAGTCGAGTCTCCTAGTCCAAGGACAAATTATCATTTCAGGTCAGAAGTGAATTCAGAATTTTAGTTTCTTTTTCAAGTTATTTTTCACGTATGTTACATTTGTTAGTACTGATTTAGGTCGTTGAAGAGCAATGAAGTAATGAAACTGGAAGAAGGTGACCAAGATCATGATTTGATTAAGGCAGGTTTTCTTAGTGGAATGGGACAATTGGGAAATGAAATTGAAGTTGTGGCTGTACATAAAAATTCATGTTCCACTATATTAGGGCAAGCGAGGTCAGAAAGTTTTCGTATTTATTCCGAAGCAATGCGGAAAAAATGTAGTGGAGATGCTAATATTAAATATGCTTGGTTTGGTTCTTCCAAAGATGAAATTTGTAATATTATTTCACATGGATTTTCAACAATTATGGAACCTAATTATGGGGATTGTTTTGGCAATGGTGTCCATCTTTATCCTGCAAATATCGATGGGTAAGAAATTAATCATTTTAGTAACTTATTGTTTCTTTGTTTCATCTTTCTATTTTTGAAAATTAATTATATATGTAACGACATTATTGTCATAATATCTGTCAAAATTAACATGTGTCATATTTCTTGAACATAACAACAGATCACACACCGCCACATAATATATAAATTGGGAAAAGTCAAACGTCCCTTTACATATCTTAAATAATTAGTGTTATACTTTTAATTTTAGTATGCCATTTTGCTTTCGCTTCAAATATGCCAATACTATTTACAATTCCTTTTTAAGTTCACTAGAAAATTCATGTTAAATATCAAATTTAGCTAATTTTATATTTTTTGACAGACTTATCGAAGAAATTCAAATGTAATTTCTAGAGAAGAAAATGATGATAAAATAAATGGGGTTAAACTAGTGGTTTTTAAAAAATGGTATATTTAATTGAATTGTGTGATTTTAAGCTTGAAGTGTATATATGATAAGTTATAATAAAAATGGTATATTTTAAACTAAAATATAACGATGTATATATTTAAACTATTTTCAACAACAGTGATATGATATATTTGATGTATATAAAATGAAACAAATATATCAAGAGTCCTGGACAAGTCATTGTTAACTCTTAAGTATCGAATTAGACATTTGATTACTTCAAATGTTTGAGATTAATTAATTAATTTCTTTGACTTTTTTGTTGGATTGAAGGGTATTTTCGGCAGTGGAAGATGAGAATGGATTAAGACATATGTTACTTTGCAGAGTAATATTAGGAAATACAGAAGTAATTGAGGCTTCATCCAAACAATTTCAACCAACTTGTCAAGATTTTGACTCCGGAGTTGACAATTATTTGGCTCCTAAAACATACATTATTTGGCCTTCTAATATGAATTCTCATATTTTACCAAATTTTCTAGTGAGTTTCAAGGGTCCATTATCATTAGGTAAGCAATTTAAGATGCATAATTTGGTTATTTTAAAATTATTATGCTGATGTAGACATTTAAGCTATTTATTTCTATTACCATTCATTTTTAGATATTATTTTTTCAATTTATTTTTATATTCTTTTATCTTCTAAAAAAAGAATAAAATCGATATAATATGATATATATAAAATATATCTTTATTGTTTTAACTTTTACTTGTCACATTGAAATTTGAATCTATTGAGAAAATTATTGTTGATGTGACTATAATATTATACTATCCCTTATGAATCGATGTTTAGTTCTAGGTCTTGAATTCTTTTTTGAAAATAAGCAACTAATGTCAAAGATAAAACATGAAAATAAATAATTGTCTTTCCTTTCCTTGTTGTGTTAAAGTTAAGAATCTATTTTGAAATAGTAGACAAGTAAAAGCGAACATATACAAAATTATATATTTTCTCTTTTACATGTTCCTTAAGAAATCATTGATAAGAAGGATAGCTTGCTAATTTATTCTTATAAAGCTTTTTTGGAACATCACAAACGTGTTTACACTATCAAAAAAGAATCAATTGTAACGATAAAACATGAAAATTTTAATTTATTTTATTTTGATTTTGTAAATAAACAAATAATTTAGGACAACAACTTATATATTCGAAAATAAATATAATTATTTTTAACGTACAGAGTTTCCTATTTTTCTAGGTACCTCTTTGAAAATCAAGATTCCATTGAAGCCTACACCACGTATAAAATTTTCAAATCTATTGCGTGTGCTTTCCAATTTTTTACATCCTTCAAGAATGGTTTTGATCACAAAGAAATATGAAGATTTTCAGGTACATATTTTTATTGTTTTTTTAAAAAAAATTGTGATTATAAAATTTATTACTGTAAAGTATAACAAGTATTTGATTACTGATTATATGAATTCTATAATTTATAGAAAAACAAGATCTCAAAAATGATATTTGTTCAGAAGTTGAGGCAAATAGCTGGAGATACATCACTACTTAAGAGTTGTCATGATATTGTATCCAAACATTAAGGTAGAGCAAGGGGTCTGACTCTGTATTTTCCTTATTTTTTTTTATTTAACTATTACTATTGTAATATTGTAAACTCTGTGATAACTATAGTCTATAGAGTATTTAGTTGAGCAAGTTAATTGATTATGGCAAACAACATAAATATCATTATTTAAGAATCTAATTATGTGTCTTTTCATAAATTTTGAAATTACAATTTGTGTCATATTTTGTCATACATGTATCTATGCTACATGCGGTTAAATTAAAAATAGGCATAATTTATTTCAGTTTTTAAGTAAATTCAAATGTATATGACTCTCTTCTTCGCCTCTCTCCTATTTTGCTCACTTCTCTCCCTATGTATTTGAAATGTATCTAATATTTTGAATACATGTATCGAATATGATTATCATGTATTTGGGATTCAAAACTTTTGCTCGCTCACCTTCCTCCTCGCTTGCTCCAATTCCTCCTATCTTCCTCGCCGTTGTCCCTATACATTTGTATATCAAAGTATATCTGATAGAAATAACATATGTATCGAGGTGTATTTGATTCGAAAAATTGATATGAATTTATTAAATAGTAAGACGGTATGTGATTATTTCAAACTATATGGAGAATTTATAAATGTGGTAGGAATATTAGTGTAATTAGATATTGGGAAACTTACATAAATATACTAAAATAAAAAAATATTTACCATTTATAGCAATAATATATTTTTTTCACTTGATCACTTTTAATTCATTTTTAATACAAGTTTAATACATATTACAAATAACAATTTATTATTCATATATAATACAAATTTTAATAATGGATAATACATTTATCGCACATTTTAATACACTTATAATACAATATGTCAAATTTTTACCAAACAAACATAATATATTTCAAAAAACAATTATAATTCATATATATTGCATACATAATTCACTTTTAATTCATATTGTAGATTTGACATGGCATTGTTATAAATGGTAATAAATAAAAAGTATTGCTAAAATCAGTAATTATTTATTAAAATGTACTAATTTATGTAATTTTTCCTTAGATATTTTCCTATTTTTTTCTTTTGTAATAGATAATGAATGGGCCCTTGAAGCTAATTGGGCCTTAATCCAAACAAGGGGAGTAGAATGCACTTAATATTTTAATTTTAATATTAAAATGCATAAACATTAACAATTTTGATTAATTAATATGTATATTACTTCATTAAATTACTCATGATAAGCTGTACTAATTTGATGTAAATACCCGGTATAGATAAGTTTTTACCATTATTGAAGATTGATTAAATAGAATCTATAGTTACTTGTATACATGATTTTGTGTGTATATATATATATATATATATAAAGCAGACAGAATAACAAGTACATATGTGTGCATAGATGCTAGCTCATGAGCAATTATATATAGAAATTATAGACAACTGAACATTTCTCATCTGAAACTAAATCTCATGGATTGGCTTATTAGTTTGTGTACAATGTATTTTGCTTATTTCTTAACATGTGAACAAGTGACAGATTTACATGTGAGAGATATTTTTTTTAATTTAATTGTTGTATGTTTAATTATTAAATTGATTTATGGTTCGTTAGTAATATTCAAAAAGAGGAAATTACAAGCTTAATAAGAAAAGAAAAAAAAAGTGTGTTCGTAAACCTCTAGATAGGAGATCGATAGGTTATATTAATAATTAATAATAAAAATAACACTACACACACATTTAAGATGTTAAATATCAAGTTATAAACAAACTTTTTAATAATAAACTACTTATAGCATATTATTATCAAGTTATAGCATATAAAAAAAAAATATTATTCTGATTAATTTTTTAAAATAATGATTAACTTATTTAAATAATTACATTTATTATTCAATTACCTTATTTAAGCCAATGTAGTTAATTAAATTTATTATTTTAAGTTACTTTTTTTAAACAAAACTCTTAATTAATGTAATTTAAATTAAATATTATATAGTTACCTTTTTTAAGATAACTACAAAATAGGGATTTTATCAATATCTAAAACACTTACAGTTTTATTTTTAAAAATGTAAAATGTTATCTAAAAAAAAAAAATTATATTCCCCAAATTTTTGTTCTTCCCCAAATCCTTTCAAAATCATTACCTTTGCACGTCTATCAAAATTATTCACCAAATTTCGCACGCCTAAATTTTTATTTTCACCAAAATTTCGCTCAAAATCGCTTCTCTCTTAACAGTCTTCTTCACGAATTCTCAAATATTTGCATTCAAATCTTCATTTTTAGCACTCTAATCTTCAACTCTTGCGCTAAACAAACCGTACAATGTCGAAAAGAGGCAATGAAACACCGAAAAAAATAGAAGATTGAATGATGAAGCAAGCTCAGACGATTTTCATGCTCCATCTTTCGAAATTTTATCACAAACACAATCTCAACCTTCATCCGTTAAAGTTAAATCTAGATCAGGGAAATCAAAAATAGAAAAAAAAAACATCCAAAGGAAAACGAGAAGAAGGGAAAAGGGAAAGAAAAGAAAAAAGTAGATGAATCTGAGAAAAGGACGAAAGAAAGAGGAAAGAAGAGGAAAGGAAAAGAAATCGAGGACTCATCAGATTCTGAATCTGGTTTCGTAGAAGAGTTGATAAAATCAAAATCCAAAAAACTAAGAGCCTCAATTTACAAGAAGAAGAAGAAACAGTTAAACCCAAAAAAAAGTTCAAAGGTTAGTAAAAGTTAATTTTTTAAAACTTTCTTATGTTCTCTTATTTATATTTTCCGTTACTTTGGTATAAAATAGTTAATACATAATTTTTGTGTATATAAATAATGTATAAATTGTGTATGATTCACTGTATGAAATTACAGATTTCTTCACATTACAATATCAATTGCTGAAACATGTATTTTTTATGTATGATTCACTGTATGAATTGTGTATGATTCACTGTATATATAAAATGTGTATGAATTGTGTATAAATTTTTTTGTATCAAGTTTTTTTATACAATTTTTTTTTCAATTTATATACAGTGATTGTGGTTTATACACATCTCTATTCGCCGAATACATGAGCAATGGTGTTTTTGATATATCACATATTGATATTGATTCAAAATATCATCGTCAAAGATATGCTACATTACTTTGGAATTATGGAAAATCAAAGAATGATGAAGGCGCAATCAGTGAAAGTGAAGTTACAAGCACAGTTGCTAGCAAGAAGGGTGGACCTCGAACTCATAAAGAACAAATTATGGACACCACCAATTATCCTACTCCAAAATTCCGTATCAGGAAGTAGAAATCTTCATGGCACAATGTACATTTTTTTGAATGAATTGTTTTTTTTTTAACTTATGAACAATTTATGTATTTTCTCAATTTTTTATTATGACTACTGATGGTTTTATATAAATTATTACTGGTTATTACTAAATGTGTCTCACTTTAACATATATGAACACTGTATGAATCATTTATGAAAATTATATGAATTATGAATGTCATATTAAAATTTGATATATAGTACATAGTAATGTTAAATTATTCCATAAATTTGTTTTGCATGAATACTATACACTTTCAAATACAAACAGAAACAGATATTAATTATATTACTGGTATAAATAATGTATGAAAAATGTATGAATTATATCATACAATTATACATTAATAAATGTGTATCACCTTCTTGCATACATTATTCATACCAGTAATATACATACAATTTGTTTCTGTTTGTATGTATATTACAGGTATGAATAATGTATGAAAACTGTATGAATTATAACATATTATAATTTAATATGTATAACATAAACATACATTATTTTCTTATATACAAGTATTGAATTTATATAAATGTATAAATCTTGTATGTAGTCTCCATTATGAATGCAATAACTGAATAAATGTTATATGATTATATGAATTATTATTGTTAAAATTTGTTAATATATGAACAGTTGTATATACAATGTATGACATTTGTATGAAAAGTAATATTATTCAATAAAAAATATTTTATAACAATGTAAATCCTCAAAAACACAGATTTAACAGTACGACATCATTGTTTTTGTACAGGATAATTTGAACAAGTCTTCCTATTGTGTCCAACCTGATGGCATCTATTGCATGTGTTTTTTGTCCTCTTGAATTTCACATCTGCGAACCCCTTCCACCGTTCAAGTTTGGGTCTTTCTGCTGCTCTTTTTGGACCAGGCGACATCAATTTAGGATCTGAAATATAACTTGGTATATCCCATGTACTCTCGCACGGGATAGGCTCGACAGGAATGACATAAGCATCTTTGAAATTCTTGAGACTATAAAAAGCAGAACAGAAATCTGCTTCATGTAACTTCTTGTACTGAAGAACAGCAATTGCATGACCACACGGTATCTCATAATGTTGAAATCTTCCGCAACTACACATCCTTGTTTTCAAATTTACTATGTATTTCTTTGCTCCTTCAGCTACAGCATGCAGATCAACAGTTGAAGGTATCACCTGTGAAAAAAAATAATTTATACATGCTGCAGATTAGTATGAATTAAAAATACAATACAGTGAAACACATACCCTCATATTGCACGACAAAGTAATACTTTTCTGTAGATAAATATCACATTTTTTTGTCAGATTAGATGTAGTCTTATCAGCCTCCTCATTATGCTTGTGAATCCACCTCTGAATTAAAATTACATTTAGTGCATCCCATAATAAAATTATAAATTTATTCATACATAATTAATACACACTTCATACACAATTTATATACAAGTCACTGTTTAACACACACTTCATACACTTTGTACAAAAATAATACACACTTCATACACAATTACTACACTGTTTATACACTATTGTAATTTAATACACAATTAATACATTGTTTATTACACACTTAATACCATTTTATACAAAATTAATACACAAATCATACACAATTTATACACTTTCATACTCAATTTATCCAATTTAATAAAAAAAAATATACAATTAATTCAAAATTTATACAGAAGTCATATATATATATATATATATATTACAAATCAATAGCAGCTACGTACAACTATAAAAATTGACTTTCATATATATTGTTCATACACTATTTATATACATTAAAATACAAAACGTATACATTATTAATACAAAATTCAGATATTGTTCTACTGTTTCAAAAACAAAAAATTTGCAAATTGATCAAAAACTGTAAACTTTTTAATTTTAACCAGTAATCACATTTAACATCATTCTTCGTTTTAATTACACATGAAAATACATTTAATATTAGAAAATATTTATTAGTGGAAACACTGAATAAATGTATCACAAAAAAATATATATCAATTGAACATATGCAATATAACATGGGAAAAAAAATACGACACATTAATAAAATATTAGAAAAAACTAACCTGATGAATTTCATTTGCCACCATGTTTAATTAAAATTGACACAAATTTCTCTATCAAATCAAATCTAAACTTTTTCAACCTTCAATTTTAATTGTTTTTCCAAAAAAAAGAACGATAAAATATGACAGAATTCGAATATATGAATATAGTTAAATTTCTGGGGGGGGGGGGGGGGGATGATACAAGTTTATGGAAAGAAGATAACAGAATACAATTTTTTAAGGATAAAAAATCAAAACTAATTATCATTAAAAACGGATTGAGATAATTAAGATGCATATCTATAATTAATATATTTTAAAATCCCTTAAAAGGTGCACATTTTGTTATCAGTTAAAAAACATTAACTACATTCACGGAAATTATCCAATTTTAATTAATCATTTTTTTTTCCGTCCTAATTTTACAGAATAAATATTAACAATATTTTAATTTAAATAAATGCTATAAGTTGATATATTAAATGTTATAGAATGAAAATCAAAATCTTATGCCATAACTTGAGAATATGACTACATAATATGCTATATACCTAATTTAACTCAATTGTATTATCTTGTTAATTATCATCATAACTCTAGATAGGAGGTCACATATATACGTTTAAAATATACTTTTAAATAGTGCAAGATGGTAAAAGGTCATTTTCAAAGTTTAAAATTATTATAACAACTTCAATTAAAATTCGAATATATTTCAGACACCCTTCTTTATTACTCGGCGAATACGTATATTTGTGTGTTGTTTGGGAGTAATAGTTTTGAACATTTTTCAAGATAAATATAACATAGAAGGGTAGAATAGTCCTTTCAGCTCAACACATTATTAAGCTACTATTATAAATGACTTATAACTATTATTACTTCAAGTATTATTTTTTAATAAGATTGAATATTAAAATTTCAAAGAATTCTCTCTTTGCAACAGTTTCCACTTTAGTGAACACCCCCACCATAAAGAGAATAATGGCATTGTTGTATTTAACATTAACTTCATAAGAAAATGAACAAATAATAATAATAATTAATAATCAAAGCATAATAAAAAAAAATTAACGAGGCTAAACATTATTATGGCTTAAGCATCTACTAATAATGAAAATAGAATCCAAAGTAGCTTTCAAGGAGGTCATTGTTTGAAAAATCAATGTAACCACCATCATAATTGTGGCGTTCTAATTAGTTTTGGATTATTGGATATGTTCGTTTATTTGTTTTCTAACATTTCTATAAATGACAAAATTAATGGTGTGTTTCTTAGTTAGCAAGAGATTATTAATTAGGGGACAATGAATAAAAGAATAAGTTTGAGAATATTTTATAACATGGAGCCGGTAACCTAAGTATTCCACTTAATTTTTTATTTCTTTTATTTGACGTTAGAAATTTAAAATAGACTAATTATATCTAATCGCTTATTATACAATTTTATTTGAAAATAATAATCTCAATATTATTTTCTTCGTTTCAAGACTAAAATTGATTAAATTTTTTAAAATGTATCTAGAATAAAAAAAAAATTATTTAAATAATTGGAAGAGATTCAACGGTCCATAATGGCAAAGTGTTTATAAATATTTTATCAGTAAATACCCATTTTCTGACTGGTCAATAAGTCAATGTCAAACTTGGGGTTCAGTGGCCATTATATTTGACTAGAGTAGCAAAAAATCACTCTTTTAGGCCCAGTACCATCCACCATTTTTTTAATATGATATATAATGATAGAATGAATGATATGTTATAGCTTTTAGATGTAGGATATTATTTTTATTAAAAAATATTTTATTTTTAATGTGAGATTTTCTATGGAAAATTTAAATTTTATTAAAATTAATATAAATTAATACCAAATACCAAGTGAAGTAACACAAAACCAATCTATACAAATAGGTAACTTAGCTTAAATCCATTTTTCTCACTACCAAAAAATTACTATTTTCCCACTAAATTTCCCATTAAAAAATGTGACTGAGTTGTTTTCATAGCTATTTCGATTGAATAGATCATATTGAAAAAAACATATGGTAATATCTTCATATTGAAAAATTAGGATGTAAATTTATTTGTCATCATGCATTTTCTTAAAGAATGGATTTGGTGAAAAATAAAACAAAAAAAAAAATCATGTTTTATAACATAAATATTTTATTGATTCGCGGTGAAAACTTGTGTTAATAGCTATGCTTGTTATTGCTTCTTTGATCAAAAGAGTAATGATGTTATTGTTTACCTAATTTAATTGACTATCTATGAGCCAAAAACTATTGAAGTTTCAGCAGCCTTTGGATTTGGCACTACTGCACTAGGTAATAATAAGTCTTCAAAGGTATTGAACTTTTGTTTATAGTAAAAAATTTTTATTAATTATATTTTTAGATGACTTTTATATACTGATTAATAATTTATAAGGAGAGAGTTAATGGATATTGAACAGACTTGAAAATGGAGAGAGTGAAGAAAAATTACTTCCCATTTTCTAGAGTTTCAGCTGAAATATTTTTTTATTTTCAAAATTAATCAATTAAGAAATTTGATTACATTCACATGAATTGGCTAAAACACTTAACTTTGCAATTGGATATTTTTCAAAGAAAAAAGAGTAGTGAGAATATATAATTTATTTTCTGTGATATTAGTTAGTTACATAATAGCCACAATTTAATACTACTACTACTAATAATATATATATATATATATATATATATTAAGTTTGGTAGGAAGGAAAATGTTTTTCACGAAGAAAATGTTTTTTTTGTCTTATTTATTTTGTGATGTTTGGTTAGTAAGAAGAAAATATTGTCTCAAGAGCATTTAGGTATTAATCTACACCAATACTACGATAACAGACCCAGACCCTCCACCGTTAACACCAACTATACCCTATACCAACCACAACTCGAGATCTGACTTCACCCCAACATCGTCCCAAGACATGACCTGAACCCTGACCATACCGTAACCCTAGCCATAGACTCGAAAACCAACCCTAGTAACAACCACAACCACGAACACGACCACAACCCAATGCCAACTCAGAACCTAACTTTAACCTTGATCTGGGCTTGAGATTAGAGACCTTTGACGTTGAGCCATGACCTAACCTTGACCCTAAATCAGGGTTGATCAAGTTTGAAGTTTGACTTATAGTCGGGAGTCGGGTCTTGGGTTGAAGAAAGGGTCGGGAGTCGAATTCTAGATAGAGATTCGGAGTTGACCCCTAGGTCAATATGAACCAGGTAGGGGTCAAGAGACAAGTCCCAACTTAGGGTTAAGAGTCAAGTCCCTAATCAGGTTTAGGATTCAAATCCTGGGACGGGAGCTAGAGTTATGTCTCAAGTCGGGGTCAATAGTCACGTCCCGAGTAAGGGTTGGGAGTTGGGTCCCAAATGGGTCATGTCTTGGGAGCCAGGTCAGGGCTAAGATTGTGGTTAGGGTGTGGTCTGGGGTCCTAAGCCAGGGTCAGGAGTTGAGTCCCAAATCGAGATAAGGAATCAGGTTAGGAAATGAGAGAGAAAGTTGGGTCACAGTTGGCTTCGGATTAAAATCAAGAGTCGGGTCGTAGTTTGTGGTCAAGAGTTTCGACCTCAAGTCCCAAGTCGTGTCCGTAGTAAGGGTTGGATGTTGAGTTTTCAGTTCCGAGTCAAGGTTGTGAATTAGTTTGCGACTTGGTGTTGAAAGTTTGGTCCAGGGTTTGCAAAGTTATTATTGTCATTAGTATTGTTTTTAATACAAATTGCTTAATAACTCATTCAATCCATTTTACTTTTGATATCTTCACACACCCTCTTTTAGAAATGTTAATGTGAAGATGAAGGTTGTTAGTCATTTTGTTAGTTAGTTAAATGTGTCAGAAAATTAGTTAGGAAGTTAGTTAGGAAGTTAGATGTTAGTTATAGTGTAGAATAAATGCTTTGTAATCTGTATATATACAAGTAGTTGCACAATGTAAAGGATATAGAATATGAAAATATAGAAAACACATTCTGCAGTTTTGCTTCTATTTCTTCTCCTTCTTTCTCGATTCTCCATAGCTGCAACCTCCATTGAAGAAGGTTGCAAGCTTTCTCAACATGGTATCAGAGCAGGGGATCTGTTAAGCCTCTCTCACTCGTTTTTCTTCTCTTTCTCTGTTCTTCTTCTGTATTCTGTTTGCTGTATTGAATCCCCCATCAATGGCGGAACGAATTGATCATAATCATCCCTTGTATGTACATCCATCAGACACTCCTAGAGCTGTTCTCATTTCTGTTCAGCTGAAAGGATCTGAAAATTATGACATATGGAAAAGGTCAATGACAATAGCATTACAGGCAAAGAGGAAGTTAGGCTTCATTACAGGTGCTTGCAAGAAGGATTCAGTACGTGAAGAACATCATGAAAACTGGGAGACTTGCAATGCACTGGTTCTTTCATGGATCATGAATACAGTCACACCTTCACTTCTTAGTGGAATTGTATATGCTTCGAATGCTTTTTTAGTATGGGAAGACTTGAAAGAAAGGTTTGATAAAGTCAATAGAATGAGGATCTATCAGTTGCATAAGGAGATCAATTCAATTAATCAAGGTACAAGCACTGTCTCTGAGTATTTTACAAAGCTGAAAGAACTATGTTTGAGTTTGATGCAGTAGTTCCTTCTCCTGATTGTGGTTGTGTTAGAGGTAAGGAGTATGTGGCACATCTTCAACAGCAACGGTTACTACAGTTTGTAGGAGGTTTAAATGATTCTTATGATCAAGCTAGGAGGCAGATTCTCATGAAATCTTCTGAGCCTTCTTTGAATCAAGCCTATGCTCTTGTTATTGAGGATGAATGTCAGAAAGGATCTAGCATAAACACTATGTCTCAATCGATTACTGGAGGTAATGATATCACTGCTTTATGGAGTGCTGGAGGGCCATCACAAAGCTATAAGAAATCACATAATGAACACTGGAATGAGAAGTGTGAATTTTGCAAAATTAAGGGTCATATCAAGGCAAACTGTTATAGACTCATTGGATATCCACCAAATTACAGAGGTAAGAAGAAAGAAGGTATTGCAGCAAATAGTTCTTCTATGGGTGAGGATTCATCTCACATCAAGGACAATTATGATCAGCATTTTGGTATTTCTTAGACTTGGAATCCATATGGTTATAATGGGAATAGAATGCCTCAATCTCCTTATGGTTATAATGAAAATGGACATGGATATACTGGTTATTCTCCACAATATATTCAAGGAGGTCAAGGACAAATGGGATAGCTGCTCACTCTGCAGGTAATATTAATTCTTTTCATGTTAGTAGTGAACATGACAGATGGATAGTAGATACAGGTGCCACAAACCATATGACTCCTAACTTAGGAATGTTACATGGAGATTATGAACAACAAGGTCAAAGTGTTCATTTGCCAAATGGCAGTAAAGTTAACATTTCTCATATAGGACAATGTCGATTGCCACAAGGAGTCATTCAAAATGTCCTACATGTTCCTGATTTTAAACTAAACCTGTTGTCAGTTCCCAAGATGACAAAGGAGTTGCAGTGTTGTATGGTTTTCTATCCTGACTTCTGTCTACTGCAAGATCTTCATACTGGGAAGGTGAGGGGGACTGGTAAAATAGAAGGAGGGCTGTATTTCTGGGATCATAAAGAGAAGACATGTGTTACTTCTGCAGCCTCAATAGGAACTCAAGCTGATCATGAGCTTTGGCATAGAAGGCTTGGTCATGTTCCAAGCAGAATACTTGAACAAATGTCTTTGGTTGATTCTAAAAACACTGTACTGTCATCTTGTCCTGTATGTCCTTTGGCAAAACAGACTAGACTTCCTTTTCAAAGAAGTGTAAGTAGGACAAATAATCCTTTTGATCTTATTCATGGAGATGTTTGGGGTCCTTACAGATTACCTACACATGATGGTAAAAGATTTTTTCTGACACTAGTTGATGATTGTAGTAGAATGACTTGGTTGTTTCTATTACACTTGAAAAGTGAAGTGAGTACTGTTATCCAAGATTTTTTGCATCTGATCAAGTCCCAGTTTAATGCATCTGTCAAGGTGTTTAGAAGTGACAATGGTACTGAATTCTTTAATGCACATTGTAGAGAAATTTTTAAAGCTGCTGGTATAATGCATCAAAGTTCATGTGTTCATACACCTCAACAAAATGGGGTAGTTGAGAGGCGACATAGGCAAATCCTAGAGGTTGCTAGAGCACTTCATTTTCAAGGTCATATACCTCTGAAGTTTCGGGGATTCTGTGTTCAAACTGCAGTATATCTTATCAATAGGATTCCTTCCACAGTCTTACATGGCAAGAGTCCTTTTGAAGTGTTCTTTGATAAAAGGCCCAATGTTCAACATTTGAGAGTCTTGGGGTGTCTTTGTTATGCAACTATAACTAGAGACTGTAGGGATAAGTTTGGTCCTAGAGCTGAACAGGCTGTTCATCTAGGCTATTCTAGCACACAAAAGGGCTATGTTTTGTACAGTCTTTCTCACAAACATTTCTTTGTTAGTCGAGATGTTACTTTCCATGAAAATATCTTTCATTTACAGTTACAAATTCTTCTTCTTCTTTATTTCCAAATGAAGCTGTTGTTCATACTGATGTTGTTGATGATTTCAATTGCCCAGTTTTAACCCCTATTGCAGAACCTATTACTACTCAGCCTTCTAGACACTCTAGTAGGGTAGTCAAACCTCCATCTTGGCTCCAAGATTTTGTTCATGCTCCTCTTCCTTCACACAATGTGTCTAGTTCCTCTTGTCAGTATCCTTTGTCTACTTATATGTCCTATGCCAATATTGCTATCCCTCATTATCACTCCATATGTGCTTACTCTTCCATCAAAGAGCCTACATCTTATGCTGAGGCTACATGTCATCCAGAGTGGGTACTTGCCATGCAACAAGAACTTCAGGCACTTGCAAACAACCATACATGGTGTCTTGTTGATTTACCTTCTTATAAGAGAGCTATTGGTTGCAAATGGGTGTATAAGGTGAAGTATAATGCTCTTGGAGAGGTTGAAAGATACAAGGCTCGACTTGTTGCTAAAGGTTACACACAAGAAGAGGGTTTGGACTATCAGGAAACCTTTTCTCCAGTGATTAAAATGGTCACAGTTAGAGTTGTCCTGTCTTTGGCTGCTATGAATGGTTGGAAACTTCATCAAATGGATGTGTTCAATGCATTTCTCCAAGGTGATCTAGAGGAAGATGTTTACATGCTTCAACCTCCTGGTTTTTCCAGTAAGGGGGAGTCAGCCAAAGTTTGTAAGATACAAAAGTCTCTCTATGGCCTTAAACAGGCATCCAGGCAATGGAACTTTAAGCTTTCAGAGGCCTTACTTAACTCTGGTTTTTCACAAAGCCATCATAATTACTCCCTATTTACCAAAGTTGAGGGATCTGATACTGTTCTAGTCCTTGTTTATGTGGATGATCTCTTGATCACAGGTTCTTCTTCCACTCTCATTTTGGACACTAAGAACCTGCTCAACCAACATTTCAAGATCAAGGATCTGGGGGAGATGAAGTACTTCCTTGGTCTTCAAATTGCCAGAAGTAGCACAGGTATTTCAGTTTGTCAAAGAAAGTTTTGCCTTGATTTGGTTTCAGATCTAGGACTCACAGGCTCAAAACCTGCCAGCACTCCATTAGAAGCAAATCACAAGCTTACCAGTGTGCTATATGATGAGAGTGTAGCTGCTAGCTCAGGAAAACCATTGAATGATGAGTTCTTAAAGGACCCTACTAGTTATCAAAAACTAATTGGGAAGTTACTTTATCTTACAATGACAAGACCTGACATTAGTTATGCAATACAAAACCTCAGCCAATTCATGCATTCGCCTAAGAAGTCACACATGGAAGCTGCATTAAGAGTGGTTAGATATTTGAAGAATGCACCTGGCTTAGGAATCATCTTGTCATCAGAAATTTCACATGCACTGAATGTTTATTGTGATGCTGATTGGGCTACTTGTCCCATGACAAGGAAATCAATTAGTGGCTTTGTTGTTAAACTAGGAGGTTCATTGATATCCTGGAAATCCAAGAAGCAAAATACCATATCGAGAAGCTCTGCAGAAGCAGAATACAGGAGCATGGCAAGTGCTACAGCAGAGGTGGTTTGGTTGGTTGGTTTGTTTGCAGAACTGAATTGGAAGTTAACATTGCCAGTGAAGCTGTTTTGTGATAGTAAGGCAGCCATACAAATAGCAGCCAATCCCATATATCATGAAAGAACGAAACACATTGAAATTGATTGTCACTTTATTAGAGAAAAGATACAAAAGGGAATTATACAAACAGAACATGTAAGAACAGACCATCAATTGGCAGATATTTTGACAAAAGGCCTTGGACTCACACAACATGATTTCTTGCTATCCAAGCTTGGAGTATTCAACTTGTTTCATACGACTAAGCTTGAGAGGGGGTGTGAAGATGAAGGTTGTTAGTCATTTTGTTAGTTAGTTAAATGTGTCAGAAAATTAATTAGGAAGTTAGTTAGGAAGTTAGATGTTAGTTACAGTGTAGAATAAATGCTTTGTAATCTGTATATATACAAGTAGTTGCACAATGTAAAGGATATAGAATATGAAAATATAGAAAACACATTCTGCAGTTTTGCTTCTATTTCTTCTCCTTCTTTCTCGATTCTCCATAGCTGCAACCTCCATTGAAGAAGGTTGCAAGCTTTCTCAACAGTTAACTAAAAGATAAATTACTAAATTTCTAATAACATAGTAATTAGAGGACTTTCTAAATCTACATTGGCCAATTCGTATTCACAAAGTATATGGTTGTTACACCAACAAAGTCCATCGTTGTTGGTGAATACAATTTCGACTTTTGCCCTTTTTCTTGACAAAAAAAAAAAGACTTCCCAAAGAAGTCAAGCTTTAATTAGTTAGCTCATTGACAAATGACTACCCACATTCTATTTTATTGTTTGTTTGTAACTGCTTTTTATTACATTACATATATATTTGGAATAAAAAATAAATGGAGATAGATATGCCGTGATGAAGAAGCACATTAACATATATATATATATATATACACCTCAAAAATAAATACAAAAAAATTGGAACTTGGTTATAGTGACATGAGGCAATACGTGTATTATTATTTAGATAGGTAAGGAATGATGTGTGAGTCCCAAACTACTTGTTTGATACGCCAAAGTTTAGATATTATTATTTGTAACATTTATCCTCTTTACTAATGACATCACCTATTTATAAGATGTATGGTTCATATGATTCTAGTTTGTATTATGTGATTTCATATAATAGAATTTTAATAGGGGAAAAAAATCATATTCTCCATTTTAACTTTCTTTATCAAACAAAATTTAATATTTGAAACCATAATCTATTCAAAAGAATCAATAAATTATTTTCTAAGTGATAGTATTATTTAGATGAGACCTTCACGAATAACATACAAATCGGAAAAGGCCTAGGCATTTTGCCATCACAATAAGGTACCAAAAGAAAACAATATTTTGGGTGCGAAAGATTTGGCTATTTTTCAGAATCTTAACGATGTAATTGACAATACACTCACCTCTTTAATATATATTTATATGTGATAGATTAATTCATTCATTATATCATTGATCACATCAACAATTTTGATCCCGATGTTATTGTTTATAATAAATTTTAAAGTGATAAAAAATTAAATTGCAAATATAATAATAAATAAAGTATGAAGAAATATAATTCTATTCATGAGAATTTGTGAGTACAAATTTGTTGATCTTGATCCACAAATTTGTGGAATTTGACATGTTTTTTAAGGGAATATAACATCCTTTATATAGACATGAATTAGGATTTAAGGTTTAGTGTTAAGTATACTCCAATAATCTTAATTAAAATTAAACATACTTTGTGGAGTCCCAACTAAAATTGAACACGTCTTGTAATCATAAAAATCTAGATATTAAAAAACTATACGAAAAGTACTATAAATGCAATATTTTTACATATCAATATGATGAAAAAATATATCATAAAATATTAATATTTTTTTTAAAGTTTAACTATAAAAAGAAAAACTATAACAATTAAAAACGAACAGGGATATTATTTAACAAAATTAGAAGTGCACGATACATTTGAAAAATCAAAAGTATATAGGGTGTATATATACCAAATATGAGGGGAGATTTTTTTTTTTTGGGAAGGTTAGCGAAATTTCATATATTTGAAGCTAATATATCTTGTGTTATAAAAGTTTTTTAATTATAAAATTTTGAATGCATTTTTTAATTGTGTAATACATTGCAAATGATACATTATTTAATTTAATAAAAAAAATATATTTAAAAGAGTGTATTCGAGAGGGATGTGATATTTTTATAATTTTTAAAAAATTTTAGGGACTAAGATATTTTAAGTGGTATATTTACGTAATTTTCCCTCCTTTTCCCCTCTCAAATCTATAATCTTAATATTATTATTTTTTGAATAAAACTAATAATATTAATACACCTTTTCATATGATTAAGTGCAAATCTCTACCTAATCACGGCAAGTCACCTAATATATAATATAATACTTAATAACCCTTTTCTTCTAGAAACAACAACGACTCCCCACACAATTACGAAATATACTCTTCTATGCGCACGATTGGACCATACAATAGTATTTTTGTCAATATCTCCTTTCTTTTCTTACCATAATACCATTCCATCGTTTTAAATTTTTTGTTCCACTTTTTAACAATTTTTAAATTTAATATATAACATGTTTAAAATAGATTTTTATCTTAAAATGATAAAATTAAAAGTATAATGATCTTTTCTAAATAAATTGTGTCAAAATTTCAATTTATTTAAATCTTAAATAAGATGATTTGGAGGCTATTGAGTAGAAAATTATATAACTACGTTCAGTGGATTCAAGTTTAGTAGGAGCTCGTTAGCTTTGTGTCTCTTGTAATATTAGTCATACACATTTTCTATTGCTTCATTTCTCTGAATGTTTTATACTGTTTTTCTTATTAATTAATTATTTTTCTCACGATTATAATTTTTTTATTTATTTATATTTTAATTTGCTACGTTTAAAAATGTTGAGAATCTTTCAAAATATGTTTTTGTCCCAAAAATAATAATGTGTGAAATTGAACATGTGTTTTGATTGATATAAAAATGTCAAAAAAGTCATATTCTCCACCGGCCCTCCCCTTTGTTGGTACCTCGAAACAAATAAAGACACATTTTCCCTAGCGTTAACGCGGAAACACCTTTTTTATTTATTCCTTTTTTCTATATATATCATCCTTATTTACTATTTCCTTTCACCTTCTATACTTTTTCCTTTTTCCACAAACTTAATTTTTTATTAAAAAGTATAATTTAAAATGTGATAATATATATTTAAGTTTATAAATAATCTCACTAATTATAAAAACAATATGTCTATATTTTTGAGTTTCATAAATTATTTGACTATCGAAGGGTCTTTGGTCAAGATGAACATTGACTACTAATGACGTATCAAGTTTGATCCATAATATTATTTTTATTTTAATTTATTTATTCATTTTTATTATATTTTAAAAGATTATCTATTACCTTCTAGATTTAATTCTAAAAAGTGTATACTTTTCATTAAAAATAAAATAAAAAATTAAATACATCAAGGGAGTATTATCTTTTGATAGGTTTGAAAAATATCGTATATTTTTTAACTTTATATTTTGGTCAAATCAAATGTTGCTCTATAATATAAAACGAAGCAACTATTCAAACCTCAACTATTATTTATTAAAAAATGAATGGTGTAATTATTATCTAAAAAGTTGATTGATTTTTTTCCCTTTGAGTATGATCTAGTCAAGTATAATATCTACATATTTTTTGTTATAATAATAATAAACATTATATAATATTTTAATTTTCAAATTTGGAAGCTATTAGGAAAGTAGTAGTAGTATTTATTTATATATAACATGAATAAACCAAACTTGGTACTACTACCAACCACCCAATATATAGATAGCCTCATTTATTTCAAACCCCCAATCCTCATCCTTCTTAAAAACTATATACTAAAAATATAAATATTCCTTCAAATTTTCAAAATTCTCTCTTTCTAATTTTCTTCAAAAATATATTATATTCAGATTTCTACAGTAAAATCAAATTTTGGGTTTTGGTTTTTTGAAGAAAATGGATTCTGAAACGTTAACAGATTCGTATAATGAAGAAATGATGGGAACATTAACCGGAGATTTTACAGAGCAGTTGAGTATGAAAGAACAGATAATCGAAGAAGATTATGAGGATGACGAGGAAGAGGAGGTTGAAGATGAAGAAGAAGAGTTCTCTTTCGCGTGTGGGATAGACGCGCCGCCGATAGCCGCGGATGAGGTGTTTTACAATGGTCAAATTCGACCTCTGTTTCCATTGTTTAATCAGAGTCTTCTTTTATCTGACGAAGAATTGGAAGCTTTGAAGGAACAATTACCGATCAGGCCACCGGTGAAGAAGATATTTATACAAACGGAAGACAACCCAATTCCGGCGAGTTCAAATTCGTTAACGGAGAGTGAAGAAATCGTCGGACCCTTTTGTGAATGGTCAAAAAATAAAGCAATTGAAGCAACATCGGACAATCCTGAGGTTTGTAAAAAGAGTAATTCAACCGGATTTTCAAAGTTATGGAGATTTAAAGACTTTCTTCACCGGAGTAACAGTGACGGAAGAGATACCTTTGTATTCTTAAACCCAACAACTCCGGCAGCGAAAGTAGAGGAAAAAATTGTTCGGACAGATGAAACGACAACGTCGGAGAAGAAAAAGAAGGAGATCTCCGGCGAAGTGAAAGTCATCGGAAAAGTAACGAAGAAGATGAAGAAGGTTGTGAAGAAGAGTGAAGGGGTTTTAGCTCATGAAGCTTATATGAAGAGTAAAGCTAAAGCTGAAGATCGCCGGCGATCGTATCTTCCTTATCGGCCGGAGCTCGTCGGATTTTTCACAAATGTGAACGGTGGATTAACGAAGAATGTGCACCCATTCTAAGTCAATTTTTTTAAATTTAATTAATTTTAATATTATAGTAATGTAATTTGCTTAGTCAATAATTAGATTTGCTTGATTTAGATCATGGCCTAAGGGATTATGAGGTATAAGTTGGCCTTTTTTCCCCTTGTATGATATGTAAAATCTTTAATTCATCATATAATTATGTACTTAGAGAATCCGATCTTTAGAAAACTTTTTCTATTTTTACGAGAAAATAATAATATTGTATATTTATATTTTTTTTAATTTTTATTAATAGGATTATATTGAATATGTTATTTGTTTTATTTTGCTATTACACCCTTTAATTGATGGCTGTTAATATTGAGTTATCACTACACTATATGACTTTATTCAATATACACAATTTCATTTTTCATTTATTTGCCTTTTGGTCTAGTTTTGTATTAGTTGTTCGTTGGGTAACATATACTAATACCAAGTGCACAAAAGTTATTATTAATGAAAGTGGGTATAAACAAAGAAATAAGAAAGGAAATATGTTTTCTTATCGCCTAAATTGAAAATTAAATTATTAAAAATTATTAATCGATAATAAATATTTTATTAATTTGGTTATAGACCTATATATGCTCAAGCACATAATAACATTAACAACAATAATAACATATTAATGTAATTGTATAAATGAAAATACGAAGAAAATATTATTTTTGATAAACACCTAGCTAAAAAAAATAAAACTAAAAGCAAGTTCAAAAAAATAAAGTGAAGAAACTATGACAAAGAAGTTTGAAAAAAGGTACAAAAACTACAAAATTATATGATAATTGATATACAAGAAATGATAAGTAGTAACAAAAATTGAAGTAAAAGAGAACTACAAGAGTAAACTACGACAAGACTACACTCTACTATATATTAACCTTTTATCCTAATTCGTGTCATACATAACTTTCTATTTAAGGTCATATAATCCATAAGTTGAAACCGCGACATCACCTATCTCATTATCTTTCACTAATACTTTTCCGACCTACCTCTACCTCTCATAAAATCATACTGTAACACATTGAACTTCCAAAATTTGGTTAATTTAAATTGTTTCACGTATGAAATTAGACCAAACTCAATGAATTTGATTTTGCCAAGTTTAAAGGTTAAATCTTTAGTGTGGAAAGAATATTGTATGTGAATTGAAGTCGTTAGAAACATCTAACACATGGTTGGTTGAAAGCTTCTCTATCAATTAAATTTTTGTATAAATTTATATTAGGCTCAACTTTAAACAAACATGTTTTTTTAAATATGAAGAGTTATATGGACCATAATATATAAATTAATGGTCTTCTCGTTTATTTTTCAACACATCTAACCATTTGTCATTCTAAATTTGAATCAAGAAGTTATAGTATTTTAGTGAAATTCTGTCAAACAATCACAGTCGAACTGAATTATAAATCTAAACCAAATGAAGATTGTTCCAAGTGAATTTACGATTCATTTCACGATTTGTATATCAGGTAAACGATATATATATCACATCTATATTTGGATTTTTTTTCCAGGTTTTATAAAAAAAAAACGTTATTTTAAATTTATATTCTAACTTTCACTTTTTGGTATACCCCTACAACCTCCAAGAGCTATTTTTTATCCTAAGAAAATGTAGGTTAAGTATTTTCCATAGTATTACAACATAAATTCAAGAATTTTTACGATATTTAAACATTCATCCTCCTATGTCTACTGGAATCATGAACTCAATTCTAAGGTTCAGACTTGATTTTGAGCAAGATCTACCACATGTCAAAAGGGATTATAATGTCTCACAAATCAAGGTAATCATATTCTCATGATTTTGTAAGTAATTCTAACGTATGATTATGTATCCTAACCAATAATTTATGCTCAAAAATCTATAATATTATTTGGGACTTTCCAGCGGAGATACAAATTTAATCAGACTTTATTGTATGTATAGAATACTGAATGAAAATAATAATAACTATGTTCTTAAACTATGTTTCCGCTTCTATCTAGACTAGATATATACTCATGGTCTTGCCATGTTATGAGTATGCTTCGGATGCCCGTCAGACCTGGGGTCTAGGATATAGGAGTGATATATTCATAATCGACCTCTTACACCTTCTCACTAGAATATCAACACATCTTCATATATTCAAATCATTTCAATCTTATTCTCATATTTTGTCCTTTACGTGAGTCAGTCTAACCTTATCTTCGTTATCATAACCTTTTTGATAAAAGAAATCCTTCTTTCTTAAATTTTATATTGAATCAAATTATGTCCAAGAAAAAAAGTGAGAAAGGAGTGTTGTACAAAACTGACCAAATTGATCATGATGACAATAATTTTGAAAAAAAGCTCATGCCAACCATGTCCTTGTCTAAAGCAAGTTTTGGGAATTTAATGTTTTTTTGGGTCTCATCACATCACACGAGCATTCTATGAAGTATCCTCCAACTTCCATCAGAAAAATTTTAACATGTAAAAGCACATGGGGCTGCTCATTACTATTCAAAAAACAAAGATATTATTCTTAACAAATAAATAATACTTTCAAAAAATTATAGGAGTAGAAAATATTAAAAGGACCATCGATGGAATCTAAAGTAGTTGCATTATAAGGACGGATATATTTATGTCGCTTTTACTTGTTATACTTTTACTTAGTATATTCAGTATTAATATAAATATTTTATCAAATTATTTCACATTATATAACGTTTTCAAGATGATTTAAAAAATAAATGTTTAACGTCGTAGATAAAATATGAAAAAAATATTTTTTTTTACTTGATATGTCAAAAGTGACAAATAAAAATATACAATGGAGGTATATGAATAAATAAATGATAGCTTTATTAATTTATGCCTTAAGAATTTTTGTCGAAACTTTGCAAATTTGTATAAAATTTCAATAAAGAATTAATTAAAAAAAAATATGAATTCTGTCTTGATATTTAAAAGTGACATATAATTAGACTGACAATCAATACGAGATAGTGAAAATAAAACTCTTAGGTTTCGTTAACTTCGTTAGATACTAAAGATAAGAAATAAATAATTTGAAAATAATTTTAGATTAATTTGTTCATGTATAATTAGATAAAATTACGAAATTTTATTTCGAAATTAATATTATTTTTATTTATATTAATTTACAAAATAACTTATTCTCGGAACATAGGGATGGGGGCATTTATATAGGGATATTAATTGGGCATACATGCTTGAGCCGACCATGCATGGTGAACAAAAATTAATTAGAACATCCGACAAAGCATTTATTAAGGTTTATTTTGGCTGCTAAAATATTTAGTTCAAGTTTGGAAGAAAAATTAAAAGTTGAGGTTAGAAAGGGATTTTCGAAAAATGAAAATTATTTGGATTTTGGGAGTGAAAATTTGAAAAAATATTCCTCAAAACTTAATTTTCAAATTCTCTAATAATTTCAAGTTTAAAGTTGAAATAATATTCTCTCAAAACTTAATTTTCAAATTTCATATTCTCTAGTAACTTTTAAGTTTAAAATTGAAATAATAAAATAAAATTAGAAAACAAACATTTAATTTTCAATATTATTTTAAAATATTTGAAATAAAATATATTGCTAATGGTTGTTGGAAGACAAGGTGATGACATTTATTTGTTTGGACATAGGAATTGAAGCATCAAACTATCTGTACAATAGACTCTCAGAAATTTTAAAGAGTTGCCCTATTCAATAAGGTACAATAATTGTGATATTATTTTGATACGATTAAAATTTTGAGAGTTAATAAAAAATATAATTTATTTTAAAAACTAATTAATTATTATAAAATAATATTCAAAATGCTTATAACTTGTATGTCGAAATTTATAATTGAAATTTTAAAAATTTAAAATAAATTAAAACAGAAAAAAGGAGATTTCGAAGGAGGTGAGATAAAAAAGAAGTTGCAGTATAAGTCCCTATGGAAGTTGCAGTGATCATTAATGGCACTCATGTTTTGTAGGTGTGTGTGTCTACATAAATTACTGCTCCTTTTAAAATGAGACCGTAAAAGTCAAATGAATAAGTTGCAAATCTGCTATCACGATTCCCCTTTGAACATGTTGCCAATCATGCCCATACAAATGTACTTATCCAGACGTTTTACGCTGTACGAGATATCTTAAATTTTATGATAAGAAGAAAATAAAAGTAAAAGTCTAAATTATTTTGCAAGTAAATTTTAGTAGATAACCTATAACATATTTCAAAAATATTATGATTTTATATGAAAAAAATATTAATAACTAATATTGAAAAAAAAGAAGCAAAAGATGTTTAAAAATAAAAATTAATCGCTCTATACTTACTTTTTTACATTCAGGATTCTACGTTTTTATGCTTAGAGCTTACGCACTATGGATCTACATTTTCAATTTGTAGCTCGAAGCGTTTTTCGTACGCTCCCCCCAAAAAAAGTTTTTGAAAACATTGAGTAATAATATATAATCTCTTTTGGTAGTTGATTTGTAGGTGAATTACACAAATACTAAGTTTTTATAAACAATATCATGTTGAATAGTATGTAGTTGGTTAGAAAATAAGATACTCATGTACAAAATTAATATGTTTGATTTGAAATTAGAAATGTGCATAATTAAAACAAGTATAAGTTAAAAAGTATTCAATATATATTTTGTATAGAACAAAAAGTGGAATTAACTAAACTCTATGTATTGACCTCTCATTCAGAACCTTCATTGGTCTTCTATAGCTACTATCTTTAAACAAAAATGTCAAAGGGATATCAAATCAACAAGAGTCGAGTAACAAGAAACGGTGGGAGTAGTTGTACAAGATTCATGGAGAATGTTTGTGATCCAAGAAGAGAAGACATGAAACAAGAGGTGCTGAACTAGTGTTAATAACATTTCTCACTTCATCACATGTCAAGGTTCTACAAATCTATTGCAGGACAAATACATATACATATAAATCTGAAATTTTGTTGCTTACTTAACTAGGAATAGAAACAACAGATTCTTTTGACATCCTCGTTAATTTTTGTACATATGCTAGTTGTTTCATAGGTCAACACCTTTTGACCTCATCATAAATTTTAAATGAGCTACTAACTCGCAATCTACAGTCTGTGGCGCCATTTTCATTTTCCTGCACATGCGTAGAGTTATGAATCCTATCGACTATGCAACTTGAACTCCTCTTGGCGGCTTGTTGCTCAACTAACTGAGGGGGCATGGAATCTGTACTTCCATCTTTGTAGTTCATGAAAGCTCCTAGGGCTCCAAGAAATCCCTCATGCCGCAAGAACATTGCTTTGGCCTCACCCTTCGACCTGCACGTAGTGCATTCTGTTAACTTGAATTCAGGAGAAATTACCTAGAGGAGTCAACAGTGATAAATTGTGAAACCATGTTTCAGAACTAGCTAGTGAGGTGAGTGCTCTTTCTTTTTTTAGAATAGTACTCATAGCTAGTGAGAACTATTTATCCCTTGCGTTAAAAGAGTGTGCCAATCGATTAATATATCGTACGAATTTCACACTAATTCATCACTAAAGAAACTAATGTTATTCAAAAGATCTCCTTTTGTAAGGATGGTGTCCAGACCAGCTTGTGCATACCTCACTACTTCCCACTAGCATGGGTGCCGGGTAGCTCTACTAACCAAGGCTTATATTCAGAAGAAAAATTATGGGAGCTATGATTGTAAGTAACTTGGTAATAAGGAAAATACCAATTATCTGACAATAAGTGGATATAGCAATTACCAGAAATCAACTGCAACGGAGATTGTGTCCATTGTATAAGCATGGTCGCGGATGAAGAATCCTCCCAAAAAGATCCGCTTGAGCCCAAAACGAAGAGCATTCAAGTATGCAATCTAACAAAGCAAAACCAATAGAAGAAAAAAAGTCAGCAACAATAAGAAAATGACTTCTTAACAATTTTAACAAATAAATTATAGCAAAAGAATGGAAGGAGAGGCCCTATATTTCTTCCATTTCGTGAGCGCTGGTTGCAAAGTCATACTTCTCAAGTTATTCAGGTGTTCATGTTTGCCATTCTTGTTCAGTCAAAGCATCACTTCGGAACAGAATATCTAACATACTAAACCATAGACCAACTTGGTGCCACTTATATAAAAATCAATTCATTTAATGAAGACTACTATAATGAAATGTTTCAAATAGGAAATGTAAATTCATTCAGGAACCAAAGTAGCAGATTCATGTCTATAACACCACCGGACAGTTTCTAGCAATGAAAAGACTAAAGACTAATGCAGAAGTTGTATTAGGTTTTAGTATCTTCCAACATATGATGTCATTTTAACAACAATATCCCATGTTACAATCAAATGTCCAAGAATATACAGAGTTACTGTCAGCATGAAATGAAAACGTGCAATACGAGGTATCCAATTAGTATCCGGTGGATTATCTATCTGCTCTTCTCCTGAGTTTTCTTTCAATCCCTCTTTGTATCCTTGTGAGAGGAGAGTAGTATGCAAAACAAATCTAATCGGAACAGTATTATTCATCATATGGAGAGAAATGAAATATTCTCAGTTAGGAAAGGCTACAGATACTGCTGAGAGAAACATCTTGACCCGCATAATTACCTGTCCGATGTTATTTGAGATCATCCTTAAGAGGGACCGGGCAATGTCTTCTGGTTTGTAGTCTTCGAGCTCTTTGTTTTCTGAGATCGCCTTACCGAAGCTAGACGCTATGGCTGTTGATGCAAGGCCAATCTGTCATAAATCACTAAATTCTTAATCACCCTGAATATGAAGATTTAGAAAAACTGAAAATATGGGAACTCGATTTGCAAAATTCATCAACTCCTATTATGATAGATTTCAATTACTCGGCCAACTTCCAACAGCAGAAACATAGGTACAATAGGGAACTGCTTGGTGGAGTTAATGAGTTCATCTATAACAACTGACAACTAAAAGGATTTGCTAATGGGGTATGGATAACCTCTAAGTATAATGGAGGGAGGATGAAATTAAGACATTTTGTATAGTAGAGGAATATTTTAGAGCCTTTTCCCTAATTTTAATGACTTTTCTCCAAATTCTCACCAACTAAAGGGGCGATGCATATCTCAAGCAATAGAAGAGAATTAGTCCCAATTTCGGTCTGGCATTGTTTGCAGCACCTTTTCAAAGTGAACATCATGACTGGGAACATTTCTTTCTGGGTCCTGGTGTCGACAAGGAATTGCGAAAATTTAGACAATTGGAAACAAGTTTGTGACCCCATCCATACTTTTGGGATGAAATGAGAATTTCTGTACACAAGAGGCCCAGTAAGTGTTTAGAGAATTAGCAAGACAAAATAAGACAAACAAATCCACTCAGGGGGGGTGCAATTTATCGATTCAGAGAAGGTAACACAAGAAGACATGAACTTGTAAATTGTAACAAGCTAGCCTTAAAATTCTCCTGCATAAAGGTCTTGCATTGGCAGAGCACATCCGGAGAAAAACAGAAAGTAGATTGGAGGAATGTGAACAAAAGGGAGATGCAGAAAGAAGAGAAAAAAAGGTTTAAGAGGGCGGTTGACTCAACTTATCATTTCTTTAATATTCACAATTCCAAGTGATGAAAGGCACAAGCAAAGTTCACTCTACTAGTGTCATCCCCTTTTTGCTTATGATCAAAAATGAATTTACTTTCACCTATCTTGATAAGAGAACCTTTACAGCCAAAACATAGTGGATTGAGGATGTGATGGGACACAAATTGGGAGTTGGGAAAGAAATTGCTCAACTTGGACTAAAGTTTGGACTTTGTAGACCATTTCCATTATTCATTTAGACTTTCTATATCCAAGATGTGACATAGTGGACCTGAGATAGTTTAAACTACAACAGATCCAAAAGAAAGAAAAGGTGTAAAAGAGCATAAAGAAAAACAAAGTACACATCAAAGTTTATACCTTTGAATAGTCCAATCCCCCGTAAATATCTCCAACGAGCATGTCTATCACTCTGTTATTTCCCAGATGGCTCAGTTCCAGCAACTCATCAAAACTGTAATAACGAACACATAAGAAAATTCAGCAGAAAGAGAAAACAATTAATGATATTGAAAATCGTTACTTATAATTGAAATGAAAGTAACCTTTGGCATTTAGTCAAAAGTTTCCCTAGTCCCAAGAAAGTGCCACCACCGACGCTAGTTCCACTAACTCTCTGAAATTTCCCATCTCCATCTACCTAAAAGGAATAAAAATAAAATATTGATATAACAAACAGCGAGTCAGCTATGAAGTACTAAAAATCACGGTGGCGTATGCAGAATTATTTGTGAGCAGTGTCAGCATTTAAAGAAGCGAAAAATGAACAAATCGAAGACCTATATTACTAGAACAGTTTTGATCGAGTTTTTAGTTCTAAAAAAATGTGTTAATGAAAACATCATCAGAAATATAATTCAAAGGAAATATTTTCCTCATTAACACATGAAAAATAACATAGTGGTTGTAGGTATTAACTTTTTGAATTTATAGATTGGATGCTAACACTATGCAGAAGATTAACTGCTTGTCCTGCACGAGATAATATAAGCAATAAGAATGCACCCACACGTTGAAAACAGTGAGAAGAAAGCTGTATGTTAGAAAATAGCACAACAGTATGAAGCTTATGGAATTTCATCTAAATCATGCGTGAAATAGGATAAGGAGAGCTTTGGTCAACTCCTTGCAGGTCCTAACCCTTGAAGATCAGTGTGAACAAGTGTTCACATCGAATTGAAGGAATCTAGGCTGTGAAGCTTACCTTTATCATGCTAACCCCAGACCCAATGTTGACAAGGAGGTAGGGATATAAATCATTCTGATCTATCTGCACATACTCCTTTTGACCTCCAATATATGTATAAACTTCATGATTGGCAGCCTGCTCAGAGAAAAAGAGAGGAATGGGGTCAAACAAACCTCTTTCTTTTAAAAATAAAATAAAATATTTTGTACTGAAATTAGAAAAGAGCACGAAATTTATCCAGTTGAGAAGGGTTTCTGTTGCCAATGTGGTCTTAGCCTCACTAGTTAGGCTTGAATCCTGGAGACTTCTTGGTCTCGTGGAAAAGAGTAAAAAAATTAACAGATTTTCTGGCCTTAAAAAGAGTACTTCATTTACCAGAAATTATCGAAATGTACCATACCAAGAAAGGGAAAATTACTCCATATGTTACTTCTACTCAATTCAGCTAAATACTGGACGGAGGAGAGAAAAGAGAAACCACTTCCATGGGAAATGTGCCTTTATCAATCTTTTACCGATCTTGAGGGTGCAGCATTCAATCAAGAAAGTAACACATAATCATGATAAATTAATAAAACAATAAACCCAGTAAATTAGGCTATACACACACAATCATTTCCCTAAGCAAGAATCTAATTTAGAGAAAACACATATGTATTCCTGAGACCACAAATACCTTCCAGGTACTTATTCAGTTTAAGCAAACCAAGCTGAAGATTGGCGGACAAAAGAAATATAAATTATTTTAAAAGGATTTCATGTGCCTGGACTTCAATATCTGAAGAAAATAGTACAAACCAAATACTGCTTTCTGCTATAAAAGAAAACCCACCTTAAGCAGAAAATTTGCTCCGGTAACAAGAGACTCCATTTCCTCTACCTTGTCCAGAGTTAGGCCAAGTTTTTCTTTGAATAGATCGGCAAACTTGAAAGCTCCACCACCTGTTGCCTGTTCAAGCATAAAACTCATCAAAAGGTTCCATGGGTCATATAAATTTAGCATTTCACCATATAAATTAGTTACAAATATTATGAGGAAAAATTCTACTACAGCTCTTCGGTGACCATGGGTGCTTTGACCCCCAAAAAGATATACTCCAGCCATTGGCAGAGGACATCTACAAGACCTGATAATGTGTTTTCAGAAAATTGTACTACATGCAAAGGTTTCTGTGCAATGCTTTAGCTCTAAGCTTGAAATCTTTTATGAATACTGTCTCTAGTGTATTTAGAACGTTTTACCGATCACACACTAATGCATACACTATTAACTCCGGCACATTAGTCTAATTACAATTCATTGAATTGTGGACATTCCAATTAAAAGTTGAACTACAGAGTACATTTTATTTATTTATTTCAGGTCATTACCACGTCCCCATGTAGCCTCTTCCTTCTTCTTTTGGGTTAGCAAAGCATGCGCATTATTTTGTTAATCTGCGTGAGACTCAAATTGAAGAACTCTACTTACTACCATATCAATTGACCTAAAGCACCTTATCTTACAGTTTAAATTATAAGAGAGAGCACTTATTTATTTATTTTGTTATGCATTTATTTATTCTAGAAGGAGAAATGCATACACTACTTATTCCACTTTATAAAAACTTAATTTTCAAGAAGTATTAAACTTTGAAAGTACAAACAACAAGAAGACTGCAGTGTGTAGCTTCCTCAGTACTTATCATTGAGTAGCTTCTCCAGCAAACCAGAATTGATCTGCTGGACTTCTAGGAGCTTGTTTCATCCCGCAATGGATACAAATATTGTTTCTTTCTGATGAAGTTTTTTAGGATATAAATTCCTCAAAAAACTATGTCTTGAGGAAAACCTCCTATAATCACCTAATTGAGCAAAGAAAAAGAAAAAGAGGTGGGAAACAGAACCAACATCTTTTGAAATAACTCCTTTACCTTAATCTTGATCTTGTCAACAGCGTGAGAATGATGACATTGAGCACCTGTAACATTGTAATATGTAAGATTTAGGAAGGTCATGATATAATACAACTTATTCAAAAGAAGTACAACAAACTGTGAGTATAAACTTTAATTAAACTGAGCATATGATTCCTACGGTGACCAGAGTACCTAAAAGCTTAACTGAAACTACATATAAACCATATTTCTGTCCGTACTAGACTGTTTGTACACTTTAAATACGCCAAGGTAATGAAAAAGGTGCTATTCTGTACACTTCACTTGCAAGAATTCAAATTCTTTCAATCATCCACACTTTAAAGTTTGTACAGATGTTTCTTGTGCCACGTTAACTTAGTGATAATTTAATATTGTTCTTCCACTATCACTAATAAAATATTTAAGTAAATTAACATCTTAAAGTCTATGCTAGTGTTAAAGCAACCGCTCAAGTGTAGATCCAGCTGATCTGTTTTCTTTTTCTTTCCAATTTCCTGCAACTCCTGAATTCTCTCACTGCTACTTACGAGCAAGAGTTTATTTCATGTCCTCTCTATTCTAGCTTTTTGACCATTGAGAGGCCATCTTTGTTCTCATTCTCTTAACTCTACTACACCTGGAGAAGAGCTATACTAGGAAAAGAATCCTTTCCCTGTGCCTCTATTACTTCACTTTGTAAAGATGAATAACCGGACAGAAAGAAACACAAATGAGCAGACATAAGATAAAAAATTTAAAACTCCGTGGCTAAAATTGAAAATTTTGTTCATGTGTATACTGTGAATTATGAGCTGCATTACAAAATCTGGGTGAACTAAATAAAAAAGGAAATCCGTTTCTTTTTTAAAAACAAAAGAAAGAGTGACAATCAGGATCAAGCTCAGCCACACATGTACATATTCCAAATGATGCTGACAGCTCCAATGAGTTAGATTTGCGTATAATCAAAGGTGAAACAATAAATTCTTCTTCACTTATCAAAATATATTAAGTTCATGTTCATAATCAAGCTCCCTAAATGTTTACCTAGCTGCCAGTTCATAACCAATTAAGTCAGCATAGGAAAAACAATTACATCTAAGGTGTAAGCACCACAAAGAATACCTACCGCATTTTTGAAGTTTCTTGGAAGACAAAAACTTTATGCAGTCCTCAATCTTGCTAGTCTCGAATTTAATGAAATAAAGCCTGCCACTGAGAATGTGATGGTTAAGGTCTCCATTGGGAACTTCCTGTCTTTCTTTTGATAACGTTGGTGCCTCATCATTTGTGCTGCACTTACTGTTGGTTGAAAAGTATACAATCTTGATGAGGGAGCCTGCAAAAGAAAAGTTCCTTTCATTTAGCATTTTTCCTATTTTGGTCCTCAAAATATTCTTTAATAGGTAGTTAGTAGGAGGATCTTTAAAGCTAGCCAAGTTGCATAAAGCTTCTTTAATATCTGACTGTGTACATAGGAGATGCTTATCAATATATTGTAAAACAGTTAATTTCTGTTCCACTTATGAAAAAATTAGTGAGATTCTATATCCCTTTATGGAACGGAAGGACTTCCAAATTCCAAAGTAGGGCAGGAAATGACAATTTTAAACTAAGACAGAAGTTCTGTTGCAAAGAAAAACAAGAATTTTCACTAAGACGCATTCAGATGTATCTTGAGGTCATAAACCATCTATCTAAAAGTTGATAATCTACAAAAATGCTTAAGTTAAGTAGCACAGAAGAAACTGGTTGACTTCTGGAGATCACTCTCAGTTGATGATATTTCTGTGTTTTCAAAGAGTGGTTTCAGCTAGATTAGACTTTGAACAACTACCAATTCCAACAAGAGTCTTTTTGTTAATTTTGACCAGTCAATTCCAACAATTGTTATTCCAAACTAGGGAATCATTTCTTCAAGATTGATACGTTCCGATTGTCGACAATCTCATATAAATGGTTTTAATCCAGTCTTCTTTTACACTTGTCCAACCACGTTTACCACTTCCTGTTGGATATGCCCATGTTTTGCCATTCAAATGTCCGCCTCTTCGCTCAAGACTCCCTCTTATTTAAGATTAAAATGAACAACTTCAACCTTTCGAGCTCAGAGAAAAAAACATGATACAATGATATATCACTACATAGGATTGCGAAATGAAAAAAGGAAGTTGGATCATCACTCAATTAAGTAGAACTAGTGAACTAGTGCAATACAGCCATATATGAATATCATTTTTTCCACATTTTCATTTCTATGAATCAATTACTCCGCCATCTCATTCATCCCCCTTTAACCCTCATTGAAACCTATATTGCTCAGACTCTCCAAAAAAGAAAATCCACACCCGTGTCGTATACTCCAAAAATGCACTACTCCATCCAACACTAACCCAATAATATTTTTGAAGAGTTGGAGCAACACATATTGAAACATGTAGTCCAGTATAAACCATCAAGCACATAGCAATTCCAGAAGTTTCTAAATTTCTCTTTCTTAGTTCCTCAGTTAACATAACTGAATTATGAGTCTCAATACAAAAAAAAAGATCTTTTCTTTTTCTTTTTCCTTAAACTCTATCGTCAAACTAATAAGAAACAGAAAACAAACAACTCTCCAAAATCACATTAAAATTAAAAATGCACGTTTCACTTTAACAAATAAGAATCTCAAGATCTCACACACCAACAAAAAAAAAACCCCAGAAATGTACGATTCGAACAAAAAATTACCTCCAATGTCGATAGACAAATGTGAAATTTCATCAGCAGAAGTGGAATCACTCTTTTCTAATTTCCCATCAATTCCCTTCACCTCCATATCGGATCCTCCTCCACTTCTTCTTCAAATTGAACACTCAATTAAGTGGAAAAATAGAATTTTCTAACTGTCATGAATAAACAAAATCACGATCGGCGAAGAATATATAGAATTTTGTTCAAAAAAGAGCTACTGAGTACTTCATTAGTCATGGGGTTTGCAGGCCACCTAATTCATCTGAACAAACTAAAAAAAAAAAACAGGTATTTTTCTCTTTGGATTTGACCAATTACAAATTTACAATTAAGTAATTAATTAAGATAGGCGTGCTATTTATTTTTTTTAATCCTCGATGACTCGCAATTTGTATAATTTTTGTATGTGTTTAATGGCTAAATTCTCATTATGTAATAGCTTGTAAATTGCATTAGATAAGTCTTATACGACATGCTCGATTGAAAACAAAAAAATCAATTTTAAATTATTCATATAAATAATCATCCTTTAAATCAACTGACTCATCCTGAATTATTCAAGTGTGCTATTATTAGTGCTATAATAACGATGGATTGATAGTGGGTTTAAGCTAATTTTTGTTAGTTAATGGTGCATTAAATTACCCCAGATGGTCAGACAAGGCGGCCGAATTTTATTAATCGGTGTATATTAAACTAATTGAGGAAATGTGATATAGTAATTAAGATCAATCAACAATTGCATGAAATGTTTCTTCACAAAACAAAAAACCAAAGAACAGTTAAATAATAAGTTGTAAAAGTCCATATAGTCAATTAAAATTAATTTAATTATGAATAAATAAAAGTATAACTCAAATTTTGTTGCACTTTCCAGTTCTGTATATTCGTCTCACACTTTTACCTTTCACAATATTTATCTAAATTATATATAAATAATTTTAACATTTTTTATATATCTTAAAATAAAATAAAAACTCTTTTATTTTTTTAAACACACCAACCAATCAAATTACATACATCCAATTATATAAAAACATTTAAAATGGGGAGACGTAGTGCCTCATCTCACTTTATTTTACATAAATAGAATAGATAATAATACCAAACTTTTCTTTTACAGAAACGTATCAAAATGAAGTTTCTTGGTTTCTTTTGTTTTTTTTTGTTTAGGACATCTAAATAATCTAATTAATTTGTTTATAACTCAAGCAGATATGTTAGCCGTGTTGGGAAGTTCATCAAACATATTGCAATAATTTATAGATCTTAAACCCTTACTACAACTATTAAGAGTCTCACATCAGCCATTCAAGAGATGAATCATCTCTTTATTATGATTTGAGCAATCCTCACTTCTTGAATTAATTTTTGGGATTAAGTTAAGACGTTCGAGATCTATTTTTTTCCATGCATGGTATATATCAAATCAGGACTCATTTTGATTTTAATTTTCGATATTGAGCCTCCATATACAACCGTGAGTGTGTGGTAAAGGCGAAGGGGTACTGAAGATAGAGTCTCACATATCAGACTTTTAAGATATGAGTGACGATCTCCTTAAATATATATAATTTGGATAATAACTAGTTTTTGCAATTAATTTTAAACCCAAGATTCATTTCTTTGTGATAACATTTGTTACACTAACATTAATTAATTAATACATAGAAATTAAATAGATAGAGACTAGCATTTTTCTTGTAGTCAACTATAGTATACAATTTGCTTTGTTTCAAGAAAGACAAATCCTCATCATATACCTCATTTCCTATATATATACTTTGATATATGTGAAAGAGATAGGAATAGGCCTTATAAATGAGATGAAAGTTACTGTTTAAACAAAACAAGCATGAGCCCAGTCTAGCCAGCCCATCAACCCCATGGGAAACCTGAAAAAATTACTAAAACTTACTAACTTGAATCATTTAAATCAACAATCAATGTGTGCTGTGGATACATGAGAAGGGAAAAAACATAGTCAAACACAGCTCTTCATATATATATATATATATATATATATATTGAAATGTTGTTTTCCGATTAATAACAACCTCTATTCAATACTTGCAGTAATTAAAAATAAGTCATATACATGAATGATAATGTTTTTAGGTTGGTTATAAGTATATATATATACATGACATTAAACGTATCAATACAATTTGTGGCTTAAAATCAAATCTTAGTAAAAAGAGTTTTTATTCTGGAGATATTAAATTCTAGTGATATTAATCTTAGCAGGTGCATGTATGTTGACGTTATTTCTATCTTTATAATAGTCATGGAGTAGCTGAAAAGGCTGTTTCATATCGACCCTCGTCTCAAGTAAATTATTTGTCAAACATATTACTTGTTTCTCTATGTATAAATAACTCAATTCCATTCTAGATTCCTCTCTCACTCCACTTTATAAAAGACAGTAAAAACCAAGAAAGAGATTGAGAAGATCAAGAGGAAAAGATGTCAACATTGAATAACCATTTGTTTGAACTCCAAGACACAATATGCTATGTGCAATGTGGCTATTGTACTACAATATTACTTGTAAAATTCAAATTTATTCATTAATTTAAGTTACTAGTAAACTCATATAATTACTTCTTAATATCATCTCAATTTAAAAAATGCAGGTTAGTGTGCCATGCAGCAGCTTGTGCAACAAAGTAGTAACAGTGAGATGTGGGCATTGCACTACTCTCCTCTCTCTCAACTTGATTAAACCTTCTCTTCATCTCTTTGCTTCCTTCGACCAAACTCATCAGGTTAACTTCTATACTCTAACAATATAATTTATTTTTATATTATTAAGTCAGTTAAAGATAACTATACATAATTAATGTCTTACCTGAAAGAAAAATAAGATAGCTTACCTATTACAACATATCAAAAATTTGAGTACGTATAAATAGATATATTATCGGCGTATATAAGCTAAATTCTTCTTTCTGTACTTTCAACGGCCAAAGCCACCAGAAGTTGACAAGGATGAAACTGATGATGCTAATAAGAAGAATTCAAACTCAGATGAAGAAGATCAATTGGAGAATAATGTTCTTCCACTTAATCAAGTCGTCAATAAACGTAAAGTTTCGTTCTTCGTTCCGATAGAACAAAGTTTCCTTTTGCACCTATTTATACTTATTTAGTGATCAGCCTAACAATTTCTTTGATTCCACTCGGTCTTCCTAGCTAGAAAAAAAATTTGTAATTATTTATTTATTATGTATGTTACTTGTAATAATTATAAGGACATACATGTCTAATTAATCATACTACATTTTTTTTTTCAGCTCCAGAGAAGAGACAGAGAGCTCCTTCGGCTTATAATTGCTTTATCAAGTACATTTTCAGTTTAATAATTATCCTAATTAATTATCATAAACTATCGTAACTATTATAGACTAATAATTATATTATGTTATGTTAAAAATTATTTGACAATATTTAATTTATTATTTTTACAGAGAAGAGATCAAGAGGCTGAAGACCCTATACCCCAACATGACTCACAAGCAAGCTTTCAGTACAGCAGCAAAAAATGTAAGATATACTTTTATTGATTTACCCTTAATAAATATCTTGAAAAAGATAATAGCTCCTAAATATGTTATTGGTTATATGAAATACCATAAAATGCAACTAATTTTTGAATAATTAATTGATTTTTATTTCAGTGGGCCCACTTTCCACCAAGTCAACATAGAGGAGGCTGTAGTCTTGGAGAGAGGAAAATGGCAAAGGTATATACACCCATGGTTAAATGAAATTGGCAATTGAAATTTTTTGCATAATGATTGAAGAAACCTAAGTGATAATCCAAAAATGGACAAACAGAAGTACATTTCATATACTAATGTTTTAACTTTTGAACATTCACATGAAACTAGCTAATTGTATAGCTAAAAAGCTTCTACCAAATATTTTGTATTATTATAACATAAAATTACCGTAAATTATTATGAAATATGTGCGTCATCACTAATTCTTTATTTTCTAGGGAGTAATAAAATTATGACATGTTCTACGCTAAAAAATAATTTCTTGATATTAAAACATGATGACAATAATTTTAATTGGATTGAATAGCTGCCCCAACTACCATACATATCAAAGTATTAGTAATAATATTTCCCTTAATTGGTATCAACGGATTCATTGATGTCTGTTAAAATTAAACCTTTTATATATAGGTTTCTGCTGCAAGAAACTCCATGGTCCCAAGAGATAGCAACGGTTTGATTCCTTGAATGAAAGGCGACTCCGTTTCATGAGTGAAGAGATCTTAATGAACTCGAAATTGAAGAACTGAAGTATGTGATATTTTCTTGCTATTAGTACTGTTGGTTTCAATTTCTATTTGTGTTAAAGATGCTATTGTCAATTAATAGGGTCATTGAAGTTTATGTTTGCAACTTTTCGAAGTTTGAAAGTAGTGACATATATATAATAATAATTTATGTATTTGATGCATTACAATATATATATATATACATAAAAAAATTAACCAAATAATATTTGATGAATCTTTTTATTTTAATTGTTTAGATTAACTTAAATGCAATACTTCAGAATATGCCCATAAATAATTGGAAATATTCAAATATATCCCTAAATAATATAAAATGTCCAAATATACACCAGCAAACTCAAATAAATTAGAGGCATTTCTAATTAATTCCATTTTGCGTATAATAATATATACATTTGCGATTAATGATCAGTCATGTCACAATTCTCTAAACGTGCAAAAAAATAATCATGTGCCTCAACACCCGTCAATTCTAATCTATAATCAGTCTCTTAAATTAAATTAGTCAAAATATTTTATTTAGATATTTAAATGAAGTCATGTTATAATAGACCTCAACTATCCTAATTAAGAGGTCAGTTAGACACTTTTAGTTTGATTCAAATTTTGAAAAACAAAAATACTGTTTTTTTTTGTCGTGTCAATTAGATAGTTAAGAGAATCACAAAAATTATGTCAATTTCTTTAATAATATGCATCAATCTTAAATAAAAAATATCTGAATTTTACTATTTATTGAGGCCAATATAAAATCATTAAAAAAATCACAATTTTTATTTTATTAACTTAACTACCTACTACTAATTAATAAACGACTATATATATACTAATTTTGAATTGAAAATGTTCAATTGAAAAATTTTATTAGAAATTGAAGTGTTCAATTAGCACCATACTTATACTAGTAAATTTATGAATTGGTTATGCATTATCCCTTCTTATATTGGAACTCATATACATTCTTAAAGTACGATTTTGAGCTCCAAAACATACAAAGATTTGTTTGATATATATATAAATATGTATATATGCAATATATTCAGAATCTAGTAAATAAAAAAGATTATGATTCAAAACGCATAAATATATTACATCCTGGCTAGAAATTTTGTTCTTCATTCTTCAATTACTGCCAATAATATAGTTTCCTTCTCCCAAATCTTGGTTCTCTTTGAAAGCCTAACAAATTAAAAATGTTAACATAATAATTAATACTATATAGTTAATTATTTAATGTTAATTAAGCAATTCATAATACAAATTAATTACCTAAGGAGGGTAATGGTGTTGATATGTTTGTGAAATATGCTTGAAAGAAGTCCTTGTTCTCCTTTATAAGCTCTCTCCACACTGCAAAATTTAAATTAACATCAAAGAATATATATGTTGGTCATAATCCAACCATAAACAAATAAAAAAATCCTAAAGAAAATAAATACGTTGTATTCAGAGACGAAGATAAAATTTCTAACTTATTATTAGCTTCTTAATCTTATTATATACTATAGTTAATCAATAATGACCTGTTAGTGTTACGAGTGGGCGGATTCTGGCATGTATAGCTAGTGTCTTAATGCATTCATCTCTATCCATCCCAACCACTAAGCACCTCTCGATCATATTTTGTACCTGCCATAGTAATATAATTAGTATAAGCTAAGATTAGAAAAATCATGCAAATGAGTATATTGATTCTCATATTTAAAAAGTAGGGTGGATCATGTATACAGATAAAATAACTCGTTAATCCTAAAAAAATAAATCTATCAGACTAAAATTCTGGGTTCGATTCTGCTTTCGAAATGCACATACCATTCTAATGTAAGTATGAGGGTTGCAACACAAACAAGGAAAATGGTAGTACTCCTGGTTTTGTTGATACATATTTTAGTAACTTTTGAAGGAAATGGACAAAACAAATAGGATAATATTTTATTTTACTCAAGAAGAAGAGGAAAATAGATAAATAATAATATTGTACACACAAGTGGGAAAAAGTGCATAAAATAGAAAGATATTTAGAGGGGACTATATATAAAGAGAGTGTATTATATTGTTATCCACAAGGGATCTAAGTGAAGGGCCAAAATAGCATATGAAATCCAAACAACACATCAAATCTCATCTTTTAATAGATAAGAGAAAATAAATTCTAAAATATATATATATATATATATATATATATATATTTTTATTTTTTGAAGAGATGAAGTTTTGATTAAAACAACATGTTCGTGGCTTAGGCTATTGCCACTTAAATTCCATTCATGTTGATACCTATTTTCTACTTCTTTTGGACCCATCAATTTACATGCAACGGTCCCCGCATCCTCATCATCACCAAAAGATTTGCATTAGTCAGTAATTTTAATATATACGAAGAATTATTTTTTAAAAAAGTATATAGCTACACCATTGTTGAGAATATCTGTATAAAAAAAATTAAAAGTATATTTTATCATACAAGGTTGTCAAATCTCATTTTTTATTATTATATTTTTGTTTTCAAAATGCAAGATTTTACTGGTTATAATGATTTTTTGTTTAACGACCTTAATCATCGGGAACTGCGTGTAAGTTGGTGGTAATCAAGTTTATATTTTCAAATTCCATAAAACAATTATTAGCTCTCCACCACCCTTAATTTCCTCAAATATTTTTTCCTTCACCAATGTTGTTGCAACAACAAACGCATTAATTAGCTTTAATTTGTTGTTGCAACAACAATAGGCTTTGGATTATATAGGAATCAAAATAAGAAATTAAGAAACAGTATTTCTTCATCCCAAATTGTTCTTTTAATTTAATTATTTCAAGAACCAATTTTAAATTTATTTTTAAAAAAAGAAAATGGAAGCATCAAGAATTCCTTCAAATCCATCGTATGAAAGATTACCAACGTCGTTCTACACTTCAACCCCAGCAGAGACAAATAACCCTAATTGGGGGGACCCAAATAACTCCTTGGAATTCGAACACCTAAGTGCATCGCAAAAAATTGGATCGGTCATGTTTGTTGGTACCATGGTATTTGTTCTCATCGTAGGCCTTTTTGCGATGATAGATTTTAGTACGTCAAGAACCGTTAGTTTCTCTAACTCACAAATCATCGGTATGCACGGAGTCCATTTACAATCAATGTCCATTTCAAACTTACAATCCACGGTAAATTCAACGTTTGTAGCTGGATGTAATGTCATGTTCAACATTACAAACAAACGTGATGTTGAATATTTTTACGATAAAGGTGTGATATGGGTAATTTTCGATGAGAAAATTATGTGGACGTTACAAACGAAGGAATTTTATCAAGCGATAGGAGAGACAACATTGGTTAATGCATCGGCAAGTCCTGCAAAATTAGAGACAGATTTATATGTACCAAGAGCACTTGCAAGTGATAGAAAATTACATGAATGGGAAATGTTTAAGGTGAGATTTGATATATATTATAGAGGTGGTGTAGGAAGAAATGGATTTAATTTGGGTGGATTAAAGTATGATTGTGATGTTAATATGACTTTTGTTGATGAGACTACACTTGTTGGTGGACCAAGTAAATGTATTGGTAGTGTAGAGGATGTAACTAGTTGTGACAATTTGTTTTCCTGTTCTAATAATAATTAAAAAAAAAAAAGTGCAAAAAGATGCATGTATAAGATAGCTCATGATTTTTGATTTAAAAAATGGACAAAATGTTTGTTTGTTTTTTTACTTTGTATGTACATGGGTTTAGTTTTGAGATTTTTTATAATTATATAGTTTGTTATTAGAGAATTGAGTTTTTAAGTTTGTTTGATTGTCAAATTGATGGCCGTTATGTTTCTTGTATCATTTTGAATAAGACTTTGCTTAGAGAATATTGTACATATGAATTGGATAAATTAAAGTTAGTTGGATTAAATCTTTTATAATGTTATGTTTTAAAATTTGTTGTTTGGTATGAAGTTTGACTAAATTTTAATTCAAGATGGGAAGTTCCTATTTAAAAGTAAAACGCTTCCTAACAAAGGTGACTCAAATCGAAAATCTCTGATTAAGAATGAATGAGTATTCATCACTCCACCACGATACTTTGTTGTTACCTTCAAGTCTTCAACTTATGAAATTTTTTAAATCTGCTCTATTTATTTGAGAGGATGTTTATATAGAGTAAAATTTCAAATCACCACTTTCATGTGAAATGACTATACATCTAGCACTAAAAATGTTATCTAGCAGCATGTGTCTAAGTTCTTATACCGAATTTGAAACTAATTATTAAAGCGCACATTAACGTAAAACAAGCTAGCTCGAGACTGATTGTTGATTTCTCCAAAAATCATTATGAGGGCACCACAATTATTAGAGGGCTTGTCTCAAAAAAGAGTTCCATCAAGCTGTTTGGATATGAAGTAGGATATCCAATTATCATGTAACTTAATTTGATATGTTTTATAAATTCATCGTAAGAAAAAAATACAGTGTATATTAACCTTCCAATATTGAAATTTGATTTATAGTGTAGGACAAATAATTAGACATCAATATAGAATCTTTCTTTTCAAATTTGTACAAATACCATGCATCAAATGATTGAAAGTGCAAGAAAAATTTTCTCACTCTTAATTTCTACATTATTTAATATAAATATATTATATCTGTTTTTTTGATAGTTATTATTAATTGATTGATTAATATGATAGGTCCTTGATTAAATCATATAAAGATATGATCATTGAATCAACTTATTGGATTATTATCTTAATAAGTTTAATTTATCATAAATTGTCGATATTTATTTTATTATGATGTCGTGCGTCTATGACCTTAAAATGTAGTTTTAAAGATATTGAATATGAATAAATGCTTGTGGAATTGTTTAGCAGCATAAAATACAAACAATATCATCAATATTTTTGGAGAACTTGCACCAAATAATCTCATATGAATATAAAGACTTCAAATTTAATTTTGAGTTGGATTTGAGAAGTCCAATAAGGACTTATGCATAACACAAATTTCTCATTAAGAATGAGATACGCGTTTTTATTTTTAATAAATTTTCCAATAAGAAAATTGTATTGTAGTCTAGTTTTAGGATTAGACTACATACAATTTTATATCATATATGAAGTATTGTTTAGTATTAATTTATTTTTTAATTTTTTTAATTCATTTTTAGAAGAATGTCCTTTCTATCTTTTCCTTTGATATTTTTTTAGTTTCAATTTTGCACTTAATAGGTATAAAATTATAAAATTTAAGACTATTTAGATTTATTCAAACATATTTTTAATTTAAAGTCATAAAATTCAGAACTATTACTAAGTAAAAATTGCATGGATATTATACAATCTTTTGTTTCTTTAAAATAGAATAGTTTTTATCTATTTATTCTCTCAATTTTATTTTTATTTGTTCATATTTGATTTAATCTCTTAATAAATAGATAATTAATAAAATTATTTCTTATCTTATTTTATTTTAAATATATAATAAATTTAAAATTTCTAAAAATAGGTTGAGTAAATAATATTAAGTATAAAATTAATATTTAAATATATTTAAATTTTTTTAAAATTACTTAAATAAAATAAATACTCATCTAGTAATAATAATATAATATAATACTTGATAAATTTGTAGAGACGAAGGGCCCGTTTGGATGGGTTTAATAAAAGCAGCTTTAAAAAAGTATTTTTAAAAGTGCTGAAATTTATTTTTAAAATAAGCAGTTATGCGTTTGGATAAAAGTGCTAAAGTTGTTATGTCAAACGTGAAAAGGGAAAAATGAAAGAAAGAAATGTAAGGGTTATATGAGTAATTTAGAGATTGTATAAAAATATTAAGGGCAAAAAGATAAAATTGTGGTCAACTTAAAACAGCTTATAAGCTAAAAAAGAAAAGCACCCCTACCCCAGCTTTTAACTTTTGGCTTAAAATAATTTTTTTTAAACTTAAAATAAGTTATTTTGAATATTGTCTAACAGCTAAATAAGTCAAAAATCAACTTTTAAATCAGTTTGACCAGCTTTTAAGCCGAGCCAAACGGGCTCGAAGTCAACTAGGCATGGTTACATTACCCGCCAAATTTAACCCGCCAAAAGACCTGGGACCCGCATAATGCACACACACCGCCCACTTTGCCTACCGGCAAATGCTGTTACCAAAATACCCCTCTTAAGAAATATACTAGTTTCTTTTATTTAATTAATTAAAATGAATAAATAGGAGAACCACACATAAATGTAAGATTAGTGATGCTTGATTCTCATAAGTGAGATTAAATTCTTAAACATGCCAATTTTTGTACACTTTAATATCATTAAAGATATATTATAATCTGATCAGAATTCAAGATATGCTATGAGGTGAGTATATCTTTTATGTTAATTTTAATGGAAAACTGTATAGTTTTAAATTGGAAAATTGTATAATTTTAAATTATTTTTCTTTTATTATTTGAAAAATAAATAAATAGATCGTTTTAAATAATTATATATAGCAACATCACAATTAAATATAAGTTTGGGATGATAAATTGTTTGTGATTTGTAGGCACACCATATTTAATTTTTCTTAGCCATCTACTTTTAGTTTGTGTGAATATTCTTCTCAAGAATAAAAATTTCTTTTATCTAGTCATAATCCTAAATGGTAATTATTTAAGTTAAACTATCAACTTTACATCATAAGATCCAAAGATTAAAATGTTTGAATCACTTTTTTTGAGTAATTATATTTTTTATCCGTTGAATATATTTAAAATATTTAACTTTTAATTCATTTAATTATATGGTATACGTCCTTTATATAGAAAATATGTTCATATTAAGATTATACCATCTCAAATATAGAATAATAATATAAATTTAATATAACAAATGAACAATTAAATGATAAAACATTTGACGAAATTTGTAACCTTCCCTAGTAAAGGAATCAAAATTGCAAATTCAAGCAATTGAAAGTTAAAAAATGTACTTAGTAAGACATCATAACCAAATAAAACAAGAATTTACTAATACTTAATTAGTAAGTGATAAAAAAAATGCTAGTATTAATCCTTTCTCTTAAGGGGCATTAATGTAAAAAAGCAAAACATCCCATCTTCATTAGTGATTATATTTTTGTAAAAAGAGAATCAAGAAAGGATCATGTTGGTGGGAAAACCAAAGAATATATATATATAATAAATATGAAGAAAAAAAATCAAAATGTTTTGAGAAGAAAAGTCCTGCAAAATCCAGAAGGGAGAGCGTGATTCCAGCCATTTTTGCTTTTACAATCCTTCAATATCTTGTTTTGTGGGTCCCACCCCCCACCCCCAACAACATTTTTGTCACTATTCTTTTTTCAATTTTCATCTTTCTGCAGTTTCTTGTATGTAAGCATTCCCAAGATTGGATTTTTTTTGAAGAAAAATTGTGGGGTTTTGGTTTGACTTGCATAGGGATTTGCAGGATCAAGATGGGTTCATTTTGTTGAAGAAGTTCAAGTTAAAAAAGCTATCTTTACACCCCTTTTTAAGTTATTGGTTTTGGGTAAGCTTTATTTTTTAGTATTTGTTATTGCAGATTCAGATTCAGATGAAAAGCTTTATCCTTTGCTCGTGTTAGTATATAGTTCTAGGAAGATCAAGATTTGGTATGTAATTTGTGTTGTGGAGTTCTATATATCAGATTGATTGAATTTAGGAGTCAAAATCCCATTTTTTTTGTTTTATGGAATGGATTTCTTAGACTTTATTGTTTGATCAAAGTATTTTCTAGTTTCCTAAGTTTCTAGATGTATTGTAGATTTAGAGATAGTGTTTCCTCTTTGTGTGTTTAAGTTGGTCTGTTGTCTCTATGCTTTTACAGATTTGCAGGCTTATCTTTGCTTGAACTTTGGGAGAACTTCCTATGGTGACTTTACAATTGAAATTTGTATACCACATTGCATTTGTTATATTAATTTTTAAGTGTGGAGGAGTGACCTTCTAAATTTGTAGAGATAATGGAGTAGTTTTGTTTGGAACCAGAAAAAAGGTTGCTCGTTTCGACCAATCGTGTCCTGAAATTAGTAGCTTTGCCTAGACAAAGGAAAGATGGTATTTTTCTTTTCAACAATGGAAAGAAAAGGGCGGGCGGTGTGGGGGGTTGGATGTAGTAAGCTTTCCATCCAAGTTTGTTTTGGAATCCTTAGGTTTATTATGGTATTGTTATTTCCTTGCATTCGAGGTTCCATCAGAAAAATGATTGGTTTGATTTTGGATTTTGAACACCGCAACATTGTTTTCAGATTGTGTATCATTTTTATATAAAATGAAATACATAGATATTCTGGCAGATATGGATGGATTAGAAGGGGGTTTGGTTCTTCATCACCAGGAGGAGATGAATGGAGATTTGTATACAGTGAGTCTTATGGATCTAAATCTTGTAAAGGGTGAAGTGGAACTTTAAAGCTTCACACAGTTGTTTTTTCAAAGCAATAAAAGAGGAAACATCACAACTACTATGGTGGATGCACTTGTCGATCTGTCTTTGTGGTTAGTAGAAAATGATCAGAGCACATTATCGCGAGCCGTGAGGTGGCTTAAGATGACTCCTTTAATTTTTTAAGATAATATTTCTCAAACAACTTTATTTCTACAATTAGCCATGCATTTCAGTTTAAATAGAGAGTATGATGAGTAAATGTGGTTACTAAACTTTGATTGGTGTTAAATGACCTTTTTATTGCTTATATCCATGTCTTTTGATTATTGCTGTTGACCTTTGATCCAATAATTCTGGGTTTAAAAGGTGTATATCGTGTCCTTAATCTGCAGGTGAACTTGCTCAGTATCTGAGTAGATTTTCCTTGGAAAATGTATAGAGGCAATGGCAATGGCACTAACACTCAACTTCCAATTTTCGTGGATGCGAATGGTTTCCAGTATCCTCCTAGTGCACCAAATCAACTTCAATTATTCGGAAGCTGTGAGTTTCTCTTCTATTAACATATGTAAATTGGATTGTGAGCTGTTCAGTATTTGTATATCATTCTCAACAGCATGGCAAGTATATGTATCTGTTTTTTTTTTTTCGCTTTTCAATCTATTGAACACTTGCTGCTATATCTTTATTTGTTCACGAAGATGCTTCTAGCTGTAAAGCTCTGTAAAATTATTGTAAATGGGTTTTGAACATTGTTTATTGTTATCGATTCTATGAACTTTCTGAATCACTATAGCTATTGTGAACCTTCAATGGGCATACCAAGTTGCAGGTGTACAGTTAATAGTGGCCGACCAAATTTGATAGAACAGCATTGAATTTTGTTTCAGAATTCTTCTCTTATTTCCAGTGTTGCAGTTTAGCTACCTCTTGCTAAGCCTGTAGTCTAGATTTCGCTTACTATTAGGGGTCTTTCATGTACTTATCAGTACAAAAAGATGACGAAAATTTGAAACATATAAGCTAAGGGAACCTCAAATGCTCTTATATATTTATCAGCATTTCATGTTTTTTTTTAAAAAATTGAGTGACTTCATCTGTATTAACTATTTGGTAAGTCTTATCTTGTCTTTCTACTACTGATGCTGCAATTCTGACATTTCTCATGGGATCTTTTTAATCTTTTCGAAAAGGTCTCATGAACACCTTTTTGGTGTCTTTTAGAAGTGTATCTCAAGTTCTTCTTGGTATTTGTACTAAACCTTGGGTTGTGGTCATGAACACATTTCTCTTAGTTTTATCTTACAGCCATTATTGTGCTGTAATGTTGTATTTGTACTAACAAGCCTTGGGTTGTGCTCGGTAAGTCAAGATTTACAGGAAAGGCCAAAGGTATTAGCAGGCATATCTCAGCTATTCAATGTTTTAAGCAGGGTGGGTAAAAATGCGGGAAGAGGAACTGAAAATAGAGTTGAGTTTGTTGGGAAGTCTATGCCTTAAATATAGCTTTAGCCTAACTTCAATAATATGGTTTATGAATTGGAGTTAAAAGTTGCCCTGTATTAACTGACATAGCAAATACTGGAACATTTTGTGTACTATAAAAAAAATTGAGGAGCATACCAAGTTACCAACTCTTATTAGAAGAGGTAAACTTCATTATTATATTTTCACACCTAAGTTTATGCTCGAGGATATCAATAGTCTTTGGGATCTTGCAACAAAATTCTAGAGGCAAAGGCATCACTCAATTTCTAGTTTGATGTTTCCGTGAATTTGTTCTCGGCATGGTAGTCTTTCTTCACCACTAGTAAACTCATACTGATATGTAGTTTGCTATATAGAAGAAGTATTTACTATTTACAATGTGCTCTTTCTTTTGCTACAGTGCCACTTGGATCCTCTGCTGATCCTGTAAATTATTTTGTAAATGAGCATGCTACGCCTATGATTCGGCATAATCGAGGAAGCGAAGCAGGTGTTTCCAGGCAGCAAAAGCTTCAATTTTCCTTGAATCATAATTTGGTTCATGATGACACTGAACGGCCAGCAAATGTTCCTGCCCAAAATCCTGTATCTACTGGTTTAAAGCTATCATATGATGACGATGAACCCAACTCTTCTCTCTCTTCTGCAAGTGGAAGTATCAATGCATCAGCATCAGTTATAATGTCCCTTGGTGACAACATTAAAACAGAAATGGAACGCCAGAAGAAGGAATTTGATCAGTATCTTAAGACTCAGGTATGGTACAGCATTTTCCTAACATCTGATATAATTTGCTTAACCGAAATGAAAGGATATATGTTTTGATACACATGTTTTGTACTCACAGTGGAACTTGGTAATATTGTCTACCTGCTTCCCACAGTCTGTAAGGACTTGAGCTAGATGAATTTGTTCTCCAACATAGCGGCTGCGGGTTTCCTTGTCATCCAAAAAAATAAAAGAATGTACCTAAATGTCCTTTAATCTTGTGGTGTTAACCATGCTGGGTGGAAAGTAGACATTAAAGAGTTGTCAAAAAAGAAAGTAAGACAAACAAATTAAAACGAAAAGCCGAAAGAGTACCAAGTTTGAGGGGCCATCTATGTGTTTTGGCCTACCATTCTCCTGAAGGCTGAAACTTTGAGCCTAGATTACACCTTGTTTGTATTAATTATAAGTAAAGACATATCGACATCTATTAGAAAGAAGTTACAAGATATGTGCAAGCAGTAAGAAATTAACATAATTTGGTGTTATTTTTAGAATTGGTTGGACGCCACCTATGATACTGTGGTCTTATTAAATAAGAAGAACCAATATGCAGTATCTTTGTAGAAAGACATTGTAAAAATGTGTGGATGATTAAGGAATTAACAAGGCCTGTAACCCAAGTTAATTTAATGTTGTTAATTTTTTACCTTTTTTACAGGAAGAAACTTGGGCTAGAGGTGTTAGAGACATAAAGCAGAGACATATGGCTTCGTTACTGAGTGCAGTCGAGAAGAATGTTGGCACTAAGTTGCAAGAGAAGGATATTGAGTTAGAGAACATAAATCAGAAGAACAGAGAACTAGTTGAACGGATGAAGCAAGTTACAGCTGAGGCGCAAAATTGGTGTTACAGAGCCAAGTGTAACGAATCTTTAGTCAACACTTTAAAAACGAACCTTCAGCAAGCGATGCAATCTGCTGAACAAGGAAAAGAAGGGATGGGAGACAATGAGCTAGATGATGCTGCATCCTACATTGATCGAAACAATAGGCTCAGCAATATTCCTAGTGGTTCTGGTAAGTGTGCATCGACGAAAAAAGGCATTATCTGCAAGGTATGCAAATTAAAGGAGGTATGCATCTTATTGATGCCTTGTAGACACTTGTGTTTGTGTAAAGATTGTGAAGGATTAGTTAGTGTATGTCCTATCTGCCAGTTGATGACAACTGCTAGTGTTGAAGTGTTCTTGTCTTGAAATATGAACAGAAATAAGACTAAGGCACAAGAAATAATCTCATACACATTTTAGATAATTGTTGTGGATTTAATGTACAGAAGCAACTTCTTTAACTATCATACTTATTCTTGATGCTTCATTTGGCCTTAAATTTGTTTTCTTATCAATATTTGATTTGCTCTAGACAGCCATGGATCATATTTTGTTTGATATTAATCCTCAGAAATAAGTAGCAACTTCTATCCACTTAAAAAATTATAAATCTTAGTTTAAAAATTTATATTTATATTTTGTTCTGATTAATTGCATATATTATGGGATAACATGCTTTGTTTGAATGGTAAGAAGTAATTATCAATGTTGCTTAACAAACATTTGGTGTCTTGAAAGATGTTTATGTTTACCAAAAATTATTTCACACTTGGCATGTTATCAAATTGTTATTGCAATATTATTTTTCATAATCTCAACGACTTTACAACAATAATAAAAAAAAGAACAGAAAGAGCAATAAAAAAAAACTCGACTATTTTATATTCATACGCATAATTTAAATTCGAAAACTCTTAATTGAAAAAGGAGCAATGGCGCATCAATTTTTTTTTGTAGTCTTCTAATAACATTGTGTAACTTTTGCAGTCATTTATTATTAATATTTCTAATCTAACAGAAATGCATGTGCATTGTTTTTGCATTTATCCAATGCATCTCAACACGTTCTTTGCTTGTTTATTAATTAACTATTTCAATGATCTCTGCTTAAATTAAATTAATCATGAGCTTGCCTTTGTTGCCGGTTCATGGAATCCATATCTATAAAATAATGATAAGAAACTAAATATAATAAAGAATTGTATAAGCAATAAAACAGAACTCATGATGATTAGCAGCTGTCACGGGGATTAGAAAATGTATCACAATAAGAAAATACTACTGTATATATAATGGAGTAAAACGAAAGATATGACGATCTATATGGGATACACATATTCAAAATAGACCCCTAACATTTCAGATGAAATTAATGGTGAACAATAATTGTTTAAAACAATAGTTACGATAATTTAGTAGTGTATGTTTATTTAGTCACGTAATTACCTTTTTTATAGGCAATCAAACCCTCAAATAAATAAGAACAGTAGATTACTTACATATTAACCCTTTTGGAGCAGTCCAAATTAATTACCAGACGAACTCTAGATATTATTGTTAATTAAAAATGTTGTATTATTGTTAATCAAATAACTAAAAAAGATACTTTTATTATTAGTCAAATAAATCTTTCTAAAGCCCATAATATTCCTGGGATAACAAGAAAAAACGTATAAAATCACCTAATTTCTAATTGGCCTCCTAAAAAAAAGATCTCAAGAGAAAACCATCCACTTTACCACAATACTTTGTGATAACATTACTAATACTTTTAATACACATTTGATTATTTTACATATATTAAGGTGATTCTTCTAATAAAATAGAGGTCTCTTCACTGATCCTTACTTCAACTCGAAAGAAAAATGACTAATTTTTCATCTTATTTAAATTATATCGTCTTAAATTATTTTATGATAAAAGAAATTACTTCTTGTATTTTAAATAAAAACAATCATTAATATCATAATGATGTTTTTGTAGCTACACAAAATGGAACACAAAATCAAATAGGTGATCATTCTTAAAAGGAAAGAAGAAAAAAGGAATCTTGGATAAAGAAAAGAGGAAGGAAGAGACGCCATTATGAATCGTGATCGAGTGATAAAATGTATCATCATTAATTAAAAATTTTAAATTTAAATTATGAGTACAGTAAAAATAAGTTAAAGTCTTTGAATTAAATTCATATAAAGAAATATTAAGTCGATGCTGCTCATCGAGTAGTGGGAAAAGAGGAAAAAAAAGATGGCATATGAGTCCAATGAATCACCGTCCAACATCGTGTCCCCACTGGACACTCCCTACGAAGAGCTGTGAGAGAGAAAAGTAAAAAAAACAAATGAGTAGTAGCTAAATTCTTCTGTATATATATACAGCTGACGCCAACTTTGTTCTCTCTGGCCTTTCTCTTCCATTTTCATAATCCCAAGGATCAAAGAACTTCATTTAGGTAAATCTCATCTCTCTAGTTTTGGAAATTCTGGACCTTTGGGTTTTGTTATGAAGTTGATTCTTTTTTAAAAGTTGTGATCTTTTGTGTTATCATATTTTCTTCAGTAGTTGCTTTTGCCTTTTATATCTCTATGATCTTTATTTTTCAATTCGGATAGTTCTTTTTGTTTTTATTGTATACGAGTGCAACGTTGGAAATTATGAACCTTTATGTGTTGTTATGAAGTGGATTCTTTGTTTAAAGTTTTGATCTTTGTTCAATAGGATTATCATCTGATGGTGTTTGATTTTAGCAGTTATCTTTGCCTCTATGCTCGTGATTTTACTTGAATTGCAAAATTTTCTAGTCGGTGGTGGTCTTTTTGTTTTTATGTTTTGAACCTTTCTTTTTGAAGATTCTGTGTAGTTATAAAATTGAGGATAGGGAAGGGGAAATGGAAGAAGGTGGATAATCGAATTTTCACGAACAAGGTGAAAGTTCATGTAGATTATGAATATTCACTTCTTAATCTGCTTCCAAAGTATGGATTGATGGGTATTTTGTTTAGGGGTTGACTTTGCCTTTAGACTTGTACGTTACTCCTGGTTTTTTATTGAATTGTGAATGTGTAATGAATCACCTTGTCTAGATAAGCAAGCTTTAGATCAGAGGTGGAGTCAAGATTTAAATTTTATGGATTCAAGCTCAAAGGGCATTGGACCTATTATATTTTTAAAGTTATGGGTTCATATCTTGAATTTTAGTAAATTTATGCTCCGCATTGAAAGTATATCTCCAAGGTTTAGTTTTTGATTTCCATTGGAACTGAAAGATGGGTTGGTCTTGGTAGCAAAAGATGGTCCTCGGTAAATCAAGGGGGGGTTACGAATAAAAAGGTGAATACAAGTTTAATCATGTAGCTATCATGGTTTTGTCTTTTTACCTTTTTGTCAATTGTTTGTTTAAGCACTAAGAATTTTTTTTAACTTTTGCTTGGTTTGTTGAATTGAAATGTTGCGATGTTGCCTTGCTCATTTTGATTGTTTATCAAAATCCAAGAGGTAATATACCTGGCACAACTCCTCAGTAATTGCTTTGCCCAGTTTTTACTAATGTACTTGTCATGTATGCTGAAATGTCAATTGTTATCTTTTGAATACTTTGAATGTTTAATCAAGATTACCATTTCAAAAATGTGTGATGAATATTAAAGACGGTGTTGTAAGTGGCATGAGCTGGTAACTAATTGTGGAAGCTATCAATTATTAGGATTCCTATTCGTATTTTGCACGAGGAAATGGGATCGGAGGGGCCAAAATCTGTGACCATTCATGTCACGGGGTTCAAGAAATTTCACGGTGTAGCTCAGAATCCTACGGAGACGGCAGTTAGCAACTTGAAATATTATGTTGAAAAGAAAGGATTACCTGCTGGTGTGACCTTGGGTAGCTGTACTGTTCTTGAAACAGCTGGAGAGGGTGGACTTCCAACATTGTTGAAGGTTATAGAGGCGTCCTCTGCTAGTAACAGTTCAAATAATGGACAAGTCATATGGGTTAGTTCTGCTAAGACAAATATTCTCCTTTAACTAATTTGTGTGGATTCATGTTTGCTCTTTAAACTGTCTTGTGCAGCAAATTGCCGGAATAATATGCGAATTATGCACATTTATGTTACATGAATAGCTAGATGTGTGGTTCTTCTTTTTCTGATTGTTTCTTTTTTATTTACTTCCTCTGATTTTTTGATACTTTGATGGGTAAATGTATTGTAGTGAGCTAATGATCATACTCCTATAGTCCAACAGAGACAGAAACACACCAACTGATTTCTTCCCATGTGTTACCTGGTACCTATTGCTGGTGGGAGGTAGCAGGTATTCCGTGGAATTAGTCGAGGTGTGCGCAAGCTGGACTGGACACCATGGTTATAAAGATCATACTCCTATAGTGCCAGATTGAGAGCTTTTTGTCCCGTCCTGGTTGCAGCCCAGAGCATTCTTCAGCTAGTCTAATATCAAACTCCACATATGCCAATATAAAATGAATAGAGTACTATGATAGGGTACATGCCTACAGGGGGAAAAGACATAATGAACTCAATAATCATCCGCATTAATTTTTCTGAGAGACTGATATGAGTTGGTAATTAGCTGCAAAACCATTTCTTAGGGGAAGTTGATTGGAGGAGTGTCCATTTTCTTTTGTTGACCCTTATGGATGAACTTGACTACAAAAACACATGCATCAGACTGTTCAAACTATGTCCTAACTTGTGGCTATCAAGTTTGGAGGTTGTAGATTGGATAAATGAAAGATGAGCTATCTATCCTTGTGAAAGACCAAATTTATAGGCGATACTAAAACCCAATATTATTAGCAAAAAATTTTTCCAAGTTATACCATTTTTGTTGAACTTTTAGTCTCCCAGTTTGGGATTCCCAAAGGGTAACTAGTTAGGACTATAACCATCTCATACAAAATAGTAAAACATACAAAACTGATGCCAATTTGTGGCCACGAGACTAGCAATTGAGTATTTGGATTGGGAGTGCATGACTGAAGAAAAGAAAAGGCTAAAACATGACCAATGTTGCCCCTTGTGTTTGTATCTAATTGCATTTTTCTCAATAGTTAGTTAGCTGCCAATCTATGTGGGCTGTCAGGATAAATAGCCATTACCTGGAATTTTAGCATGCCAACTTAAATCCAAAGAAGTATGGCAGTACATATCAGGTCTTTCGTATGCAAACAACAGGAGGAGATACTCTATGCGTCAGTGTTTGTGAAGACACTTGAATAGATTTCTCTTTGGAAATTCTAGCGATATAGCTACTTACATAGATAAATATTGAAAGGTTTTGAGGTCGATGATTATAGATGTAGAACACAGTTTATCCTACTTAAGTCTTGTTTGGCAGCCTTGCATTCTGTGGGTGCTCCTGTTCTCCTTCACTCTCTCACACACACACACACACTTGGAATGCTTGAAGAAAAATAAAATGTGCTGCTGATATAGAAGTCCTGTGTTATCTGTTCAGCTTCACCTTGGGGTAAACAGTGGAGCAACAAAGTTTGCAATTGAGAGGCTGGCAGTTAATGAAGCCACATTTCGTTGTGCAGATGAGCTTGGTTGGCAACCTCAGGTAAGGTGTTTCATCTGTTCACCGAGATGAGCTAACCTGATATTTTGTTGTGCTAATATTCTTATTGATTATCCACAGCGAGTGCCTATTGTTCCAGAAGATGGAGGAATAAATCAAATAAGAAAGGTCTCTTCTATGATACTGAATCTGCTCATGTATACTAGATGAAGAAGTAGAGTGCTTTTTTTAATCTTTTGTTTACTAATCAGTTAAGTTCTTTGTCTCCGTTTTCCTTGTGTCGTAATCTATTTTTTTCTTGGTTGTTGAAGACATGTTGCCCTACCGAGTCAATCCTGGAGTTGTTAAAGAAGAAAGGGTTTGATGTGACGTTGTCGGACGATGCAGGTCGTTTTGTGTGCAATTATGTGTACTATCATTCTCTCCGATTTGCAGAGGAAAAAGGTCACAAGTGTCTGTTTGTCCATGTTCCTACCTTCCATAGAGTTCATCAAGAGAAACAAATGGAATTTGTTGCTGCTCTGCTGGAGGCTATTGCATCAACTTGTTGAATATCAGTACAGTTGGCTCCAAATGGAATTCTTAGTTTCAAAACTTTATGTTGTTTAATTATGTAATTCTCATTTACTTGTAAATAGATTCCCCATGTCCAATGAACATCTTGTTCACGTTTCCTTGAAACTCCGTTGATTTATAATTGAAGTGGCTTTTAAGCAAAATTGATTCTAATTCATATATATATTTTACTTGATTATACTTTTTGCTTGGAATGGCAATGGGGCAGGTTGAAATAATCTAAAATAATGCGGGTTTTAAGCTTAAATTTCCTGTCATTCTCAAAAAAAATTCTAAACTTATATGAAGCTTCCCCTAAAATTAGTGATTTCAAATGGTGATGAAGCATTTTTTTGAATTCTAAACATAAGACAGTCCTCATACTCCGAAAAGAAAATCTTGTTATTGTTAGATATAACTTATTAATATAAAATTGTTTTTTTTCTTTTTTTTTTTTTGCTGTTTTTTCTTCTTGATTACCAATTTTAAGCATTTCTTTCTATGTTGAATTATGCAATTTTCATAATTTGATTTACTATTGTGAGTTTCCATTTGGTTCATAAATAGCATTGAGAAATGACCGTTTAAAGTCAAATTTTAATTCTGAAATTAATTCCTGCAATAAAGTGATGTATGACTTTTATTAAAATATAATTATTATTTAATATTTTATTAATTCATTTTTTTTAAATAATAACACTTCATCTGCTAAACTCCATTTTAGAATTCCATATGATTATTTATTTTAACATTTTATTAATTAGTTTTTAAAAATATTTAATTTTACTGAAGGATTTATAATCAAACTTTGAAGTTAAAGATCTTCCCATTTATAATAATAATAATATATGATAATGATGATATACCTAATCAAACAGCAATTACATATATTCGACCATTGTATTACACAGCCATTACAAAAAGCCCTAAGGAAACACAAAATGCTTTCAACATGATATTCATAACCACACTGACATGAGAAGTAAAAAAAACTAGATAAAACTCCGCCTGCATCCAGGATCAACCCACAATAACAAATCTGCATCACTTTAAGCCTGTAAAAAGAGGTTGAGAAAATTAGAGGCAACGACAGCACATATTCCAACAACACAGCTTTGTTATATTACCTTGTTAGCAATGTTGTTAGAAAGCCAATCAAGTCCCTCATAAAGCCCCTCGCCAGAAGTTGCACAAGTGCTCTGGATGTACCTGATACAGAAAAAAACCAACTTAGAAACTCCTCAAAAGTAAGCAAATCATTCTCACAAGCACTAGCAAAGTGCCTACCAGTGACGCTGCCTGAGGGAGTGCAGTCCAAGCTTATCAGTTATTTCAGCAGCATTCATTGCGTTAGGAAGATCTTGTTTGTTAGCAAATACTAGAAGCACAGCATCCCGAAGTTCATCCTGGGCCACACAAAAATAAATAAGTCCACAGGTCACTCCAGAAAGTTTAATTGAAAGATCCCTAAGTTTATCTTGCACTTGCCATCTAATAAATAATGATAAATGGATGTGGCTACAAAATCACAACATAGAGAATAATGGCAGGTATGATCTGTAAGTAGCAAAGTAGGTGGTTTTCTCATAGATTGCTACCTTCCCTACTGCCCCTGGCCTACTTTGCTGTGTTCTTATACAACATGCAATGTAGTGATGCAAGTACAGTGAAAAAATTCAACTATTCAGAATGACCTCTAGGCTCTAGATATATTACCAACTTATTAATGCTGAAACTGAAATACTAGAAGGAAACAAGTTGATAAATCAGTTCAACTTATATTAGTCCATTATTTGTTGAACAAAAAAATGATGTTTCAGGAAAATTTTGTCATCTACAATCGAGCATCTCTACTTGAACCCAAAATAAGCACATACATTCAAAGCTATACAGCTCAAATGTTTAAGATGCTACCTCTGGACACAATAGTAGCCCTGCATAAAGTGTGGAGAAGGATCATTACCTCGTTCAACATCCTATGCAATTCATCTCTTGCTTCTACAACACGGTCTCTATCATTGCTATCAACCACAAAAATGAGACCCTGAGTGTTCTGGAAGTAGTGCCTCCACAATGGACGGATCTGCCAAAAGTGAATAAATGAAGTTAGAACTACCAGATAATTGTTCAAAAGCTTCATTCCATGCGGAGTGGTCAGCCTTATTTTCGGCAAATGTAGTATATATACACAAGGGCCAGACCAATGCAGAACATACAGCCTTAGGGGGAAAAAGGTTATACCTTGTCCTGACCTCCGACATCCCAAACAGTGAAGCTGATGTTCTTGTACTCAACAGTCTCCACATTGAAACCTGAAAATTGTCGATTATTAATAATAGCTCACTGAAGCAGTAAGGTATTATTCGCATATCAGTGAACATTTTCCAAAAGCTGACAAGACTCTCTTGGAACAAATTAGCTTTTCAATAGTCACCAAGAAAATACAGTGATATAGCAAATGCCATTAGCTAATAATAAGTATCATATAAATTATCATACAGAACATTATAATTTGCATGACAAACAGTCACAGATAAACCTTGAGAAGTTTAAGACCACCACTTTGCTAAGCTTACTCACAGTAAAGAACCAAAGCAGGGAGAGACAGACAGTAGGAGGGACAGGATATAACCAAATAAGCATTTGCAGCAACCGACACCAGGAAGAAGGATTTATAATACTGCCTACCACCATTCACATTCTTTATTTATCAAAATAACAAGTAGGTAATCTTTTGAGTGATGAAATGCACATAGCGCAAGGACAGGGCAGTTCAAGTGAAAAGCTTGCTCCACCTCCAGCGGCAGTTGGGGGTTCAAGTCATCACAAGAAAGTGGGGACCCTAGGGAGAGGGATCGAGGGTGGGTAGATGTGGTTTACCAATAAAAAAAAGAAACTGTACAACATAAGTCAACCCTCACCATAAAGGTCTGGCACTAATACATATCATGCAACATACCAAACAAACACAACCAGAGACCAAGTCAAAATAATAAAGTATAAATGCTATGCCTAATCAGTGCATATTGGGAGGGAACAGGCAAAAGGCATGTTTCATGCCTTACAACCAAATTGTAAATGCAGAGATCATTATGGCAAGAACTTTGCTGCTGTATGCAACAATCTACATACCAATGGTAGGAATAGTAGTCACGATCTCTCCCAGCTTCAACTTGTACAATATGGTGGTCTTACCAGCTGCATCAAGACCAACCATTAGAATGCGCATTTCCTTCTTGGCGAAAAGCCGACTGAAGAGCTTGGTGAATGTGAGCCCCATCACGCTTCCTTGATGATGATCCCTACACCACAAAATTACACGATTAAATCATACAGCTGAAATCCATAATTGCCTTCAAAATTCAGATCCATATGCTGATTCATACCAAGTTGCAGCTATTCTAACATGGATCTGAATGACAAAGCAAAACGATCACATTGACTAGCTAAATCAACTTTTTAAAGCTAAAATTCAAAATTTTCATGATACAAACCACTATACATTACAATTTTCACAGAGATCGAAGCAGTACAATGTCTCTCAGCTAAAGAAACACAAAGAGAACACCAAAAAGGAAAGAAGGAACACATCTGCAGCTACCAACCGCTTAATCTGAGATACATAACCTCAAATCAAATGTAGCAAAACATCTCCACAAAATTGAATTTCAACATGACATTGAATAAATTCTGGCATAAAATCAACTGGAGACATTCTCAAATCCACACAAAACAATTCTCTATATACGGAAGCAGTACAACAACTCATTCTTCAGATCATAGCATAAAAACACAAATTTACACACAAAAAAACGCATCAGCCGCTACAAATCCATAAATCTAATAAGGAAAACCACAAATCACACAGATACCAGCCGCGCACCGTAAATGCAGCTAAAAATCCTCCACAGAAGCTGAATTTCAACATTAATCAAGCACAAAACACATCCTAGCCTAAAATCAACCTCAAATCCATACAAAAAACTATTTCAATAGAGAAAATTCTCGAAAATGTTACTATAGATGCATGAAATTGAAGAGAAAAATGAACGAAAATATAAAGATATACCTGAAAAGAGCTTTTAGAATGAGGGATCTATTGAGAGAGAAACCTGAGATTAACGCTGAAATATGTAAAGAGCGTAAAATTGATGCAATAAATAAAGGAAATGAGATCTTTTTAATGTTACCAAAATGGCATTACGGGGTTCATTAAATTACGAGAATGCCACTCGATTCCAATGGTGGGTGCGTTTTCCTTTTCCACCGTCGGTTCTGTTTCATATACGTTGGCCAATGCAATCAGATGCTGCCACGTATATTTCTTTAATTTCTGGTAAATTAGGGGTATTATTAATTTTATTAATTACGATTTTATGTTTAGTGTTAATTTTCTTTACTAAAATTATATATGTATATTTAATATGTAACTAATTTTAAAATGACTTTGATATGTAAATATTACTTATGACAATCTAAACTCTTTGATTATAGAAATGTTAATGAGATATGTAGACTATTACTTTTTTGTGTAGTTCGTTTACTTTGTAATTTACTAAATTGAAGGTGAATTTCTTTTTCAGCTAATGATTAAAATAATTATAAGTATATATCAATAAGGGTTATCGTGATGTGAGTACTCTTTCACCCTTAACTAAGAGGTTCTGGATTCGAGTTCCCTTATGGAGTCGTCTTTATTAAGGATTGTTTTACCTAGTGTGAAATTTTCTGGCGTTAATTTAAATTTAATTAAGCTCTAATTTGGACATTGACACCGAATAAAAAACTAAAAATAATAATTAGTATATAATAGTGTTTAAACAAAGAAACCAATGTTACTAAGCAAATGGAAACTAGGAAAGGAAAATGTCAGTGAAGCCTTATTCAACTTCCTTTGCTACAAAGGTTTTGAATCAATCGACATCATTCGTAATTTTTTATATGTTAAAATAAAACATAATAAAATAAAGAAGCACCTCACCTTAAGAAAGGAAAAATAAATTGGCGAGAGTTGTGATGAGATGAATATGATTTTTGAGAGTTTTCCGGTATACTATAAGATTCAGGCAGTCACATTGACAAGTGGTACAACTTTTATTCTCAAATCCGAAGCTTCTATGGAGAAGTACTAAACTTTTCAACTCTTCATGTTGAATTACAGTTGGACCAAAAAGAAAAGTCAAATAACAACAACATTATTACAGTTACAACACATACCCTTTAATCCCGAGCAAGTTGAAGTTGACTATATGAATTTATGGACAAAATTTTATTATTTTGATATAAATGAATGCACAACCAACAACAACGACACTCAAGGTAGCCTGGGAAACTTAGAGAAATCTGGTCGTCTACGTTCGTTGTATGCATTTTTGCCTTCATTGCCTTCTTCAGTTCCATAAAATAGAAGAGTGGCATCTCCTCCAAGGCCCTGACATAATTTTAAAGAAAGAGAAATGTTTGTATCATAACTAATTTGCTCAAACTCGTGATGGAGTTCAGGTCCTCTAATATGAGAACATTTTGGAGTATAATGGGAAACTGAAATGTACCTGAAGTCCAGCATGTCCATCATCAACTGCATTCAGAGCTGATTTTAGCACTCGTATCGCTGTAGGACTATTTCTTAAGATCTCTCTGCACCACTTTATTGTTTCTGCTTCCAACTTATCTACCTAAAAGATGAAACAACACATTACATTAGAAACATTTCATATAGCTGAGGGATTAAAACCGTTTCCTAAGGTTAACTAATGAGCATTCTTGTAAACCAGAAAGTATATGAAATTGGAATGCTAATTTTTTTCTTGATTCTATTTGGTTGTTACACGAACATTAGCTCTTATAGGGAAGTAGAGTGAGTCGATATACTCACTGGAACAACAGTATTCACAAGTCCCATTTTCTCTGCTTCAGAAGCTGTGTAGAACCTTGTTAAAAACCACATTTCACGAGCTTTCTTTGGTCCAACCTGTTCAGTCAGCAGAAGATTGAACCAATATATTCGGAGATTTATAGTACTTAATTATAAATCAGATGTACATTGCTTGTTTTTACACCAATATTTGATCAACAAGTTCAATTAAACATGAAAAGAGAACCACAAATGAGTTTCTATTTTAACGAAAAGAAACAAGACAAGACACTCACCAGACGGGACATAATTGAACTTCCATAACCAGCATCGAAACTTCCTACCTGCAATTTGCAAAAGAATCAGATTTCATGAATCCTTGTATGGCATCAAATTTAACTTTTACTCAGATTCTTTGTCCAGACACAAAGGAACAAGAATAATTGTATAGTCAAGAAGGCTATAGAATAAGAACAATAATAGACTATGTAAATAAGATGAGATATTCGATCAACATAGAACATCACTTTATTCCGTAACAGTACCTAAAGACATGCTCTACAGGTACTTGAAATATATGCTCATTTACTAATATACTAATAAAAACGTTGTTTTTGAGTACACGTGTAAAAAGATGTCACTGATGAAAGCACCTTTGGGCCAGTCTGACCAAATATAGCATTGTCTGCTGCAATCGTTAGATCGCAAACCATATGTAAAATGTGTCCTCCACCAACAGCGTAACCTGCAACCTTAGTTGCAACAAAAGGAAAAGAGATATTTCAGATAATTGAATTACGTGATATACTGGGATGCCTACTTAAAGCACTTAACAAAAGGAAGAAAAGAGTCTTACCATTGCAATTACTGGTTTTGGTAGACGACGAATTTGCACCTATGTATAAAAGAAGAAGAACAAGGTAAAGTTAATGAGTACACCAAACTATAGCTAAGAACTAGACACATCAAAATGTTATATCAGTTTGAAGGAACTACCTATCTTAAGGCAAAAAGTCGTCTGAAACGACTTCAAAGAACATGACAGATTACTCTACGTACCTGTAAATCTAAAACATTAAGGCGACCAAAACTTTCAAAATCAGCATAACCATCCTTACTTCTCAATGCCTGATCACCACCACTACAAAACGCCTTTGTACCCTGCATCAAGTCATACTTGAGAACAATGCATGCAATACAGCCAAATGATACAATCTACTGAAGTTAACTCACTATACAAAGATATCTAGAAACCATCTCCACAAGAGCTCAGTTCTAATCTACAACAAATTCCAACTACATTTATACTCCTACGACATCTCATTTTTCTTAGAGATACTCTTCAATGGAACAGGACCAATACGAGCTCAATAACAAGCTGGTTCGGTGTTAGTACAAAAGGAAAGGCGTGCATTAAAATTCAGTCATTCAATTCCTTCATCAAGTATTAAGACATGGTGCTTTAAGTGAATATTTGCTAGTAAGAGAAACTTATAACATGGCCTAATGTTCACAACACCTACATTGAATTCCATAACTTCTCTACTTTGTACATGATCTGATATTTCTGTTGGGAACTTACCTTCCCTGTGAGGATGATGACTCCCACTGAACCATCATCCCTGGCATCATTAAATGCGCGGATAAGCTCCTTGATGGTGTGAGGTCGGAAAGCATTTCTTCTATCCGGTCTATTGATGGTTATCTGCAAGAGGAAAGAAAACAATATGACTTAAAACTAAAGCTCCAGATTTCCAGCTTCTGAGTTCCTGACATTATTAATTCAGGTCACCTGTAAGTACTAACAGCAAGAAAGAAGCTTCAAACCGTGTTACTAGTAGCTGCTAAGCAAGAACCTAAGGTTGCTGATAATCATTGAGAAACGCGTGTGCTTTAATCATATTTGATTTTTCCTTCTACAGTCACTGGCATTGCAAGTCATTGGAATTTTTTTTAAAGGGTCATCGATCTAATGCAATATGCTTTACATATAGCAGAGAAATACAGTATCATCTACCATTTAGCAATTTGTTATCCATTATCATGTTATAAATGCAAACATTCATCCTTGAAGTCTTTGTTATAGGCAAATTGTGATTCATCACATAAACTCCATGGAGCTCAAGACATGGTTTTTTCACTAGACTAAACTCAAGCTTTGAGTAACGGCCAGGCATCTAAAAGTAATACTCCCTTTGTTCCAACAACATTTACGTTTTAGTTTGTTCAAAAAAGAATGACAACTTTCTAAATTTAAAAACAATTTAGCTTAAACTTCCTCTTTTACCACTAATGAGAAACTTAAATAGCCACTCAATTATTATGAAGTGTTAAGTCAACAAGTTTCCAAAAGTCTTTCTTCCTTTCTCAAAGTCTCTTCAAATTCAAACAAGGCCACAAAAATTGGAACAATGAAGCACATGAATTAGAACAGAGGTACTACTAAGTTGGAATTTTTTTTGAAGAATTCCACATAAGAGGGTAAAGAATTGTAAGAAGAAAACCTTAGCAATGGGTTCACCAACAGCTTTCTCATATATGATATCAGTGAAGTCCTTGCCAGATTCATCATCAGAAGGAATAAGTCTCCAAACAGGTTCATGATTTGGGACTTCACCATGAATTTTATGGTAATTATCATTCATAGAAGAAGAGCTACAATTGGAAAAGCCAATTGAAGAAAAAACATTTTGAGCTAAAGGGATTGGCAATAAATGATTTGCAACTGATGCCACTCTTCTCCTCATAGTGTTAAGATCCTCCTCTATCATTCTTGGTAATTTGAAAAAATGTTGTTATTTTTCAAAGAGAGTAATTTTGTGTTTGTGTTATGGAGTGACAATAATATGTGATATCTTGATGTGTGTGTTTTTGATTTATTTGGATAAGATGAGATAAGATGGATGCCATATTATGAGGTTTTGACATTGGGACTTATGGAGCCAAAAAGATGCTAGAAATCATATGTGTATTTACTTTATTTGTCTGAGTTTGATAACAGGGATGTCAATAGAGCGGGGCAGGATAGGGCGGCACAAGCCTTCACCTATTAATATTTTGGCCTGCCCTACCCTACCCCATTACAGTAACTATGCAATTTAAGGTAGGGTAATACAGTGCTTAACCTGGGAAAAAATTAAAACCTCAAGCTTGAAGATATACTTTTTCGATAAAAGAATCTAAATTAGTGTCTATACATTACACACCGAGTATATGTTGATTACACATGAATTATGCAGGAAAATATTGATTAACTCTATTGAGAAAATATGATTATAGAAGTTGATTATTTGTTCATGGTTAACTAATACATTTTTAAAATAATTGTTAAAAACAATAACAAGCAAATCATCCAACATAGTTAGGTGACTCAGCAAGTTTCTTTTCATCCCTACGCCCTTTTATCTTAGCTTCTTCACTTCCGTTGTTTCTTCTTTTAAACTAGTTTGTATTATTTTTGCTTGAGCCGAAGGTCTATTTGAAACAACCTCTCTACCTTGTAGTCACGCTACCTTCCTCCGATCCAACTTGTGGAATTACACTGTGTATGCTGTTGTTTCACACGAAGCAATACTTAAAAAAATAAGACCTGAGAATTTTTGTCCATGAACAAAATAGGCCATTTGTTATACAAGTGATAAAATTGACAAAGTAACAAGTTCAAATAGAACTGAATGTGAGAATTACTTAGTCTTAAGTGTGGAGACTGGGAAACTTGTTGTTCATCTCTACATTTTTTGACATTATCTTCTTTTTTGTTAGTTTTACTTAGATTAAGTCCTAAAATAGTTCATGTAAATTCTAAACCAGAAAAAAGAGAAGTTAAAAATATGCACAGACATTGAGTATGCCGCAATTTCTAGCTTTTGAAGATATACTGTAAAGAAGTCGAGGCTTATGGCAGAACGGTTATATTTGAATTGTGGATGCATATACTATGGTTTCTCAGTTTGAAGAGGAAGATAACATTGCTGGAGAATTGCAGAGGACAGTTTATATTTTGGTTTACTTTAGTACTCCAGCAACACACATGTAAAAAGTGAAAACCAACTAAAAAGAATGGGATATGGTTTATTGATTGATTATTTCACCACTCTACTATAAATACATGTAGTTTGTAGCATCAAGGATATTATTGATCATTTCAATTACGGATTTTTTGTCGTGAGAAGTTATAGTCGTAAAGACAGTATGTTTTATATCCTTTCATTTCTCAGTAATTTCTTCTTCATGTTATATGCATCTGATAAAATAGAGGAATGAAGCCAAAGTACTAGTTTTAATGGCTTTAAGATGTACTCAAACAATTAGCTTTTTGTTGCAAAAGCAACTTGTTGTCTTTGTTAGATTTTCTCCTGTTTTCGTATATCCTTATGCATTTCCAATAGAGTACTGTATTCGATAATTCCATGCGAAGTGGTCAGTTGCTGATGTCGATTTTTGGAAATGTTGGCGTGGTCCACAGATTACACAATTTTAGCACTCATTATAAACAGAATAAGTTCCATTCCGTTTCATTCGTTGACATAGGAACCTTGGATCTTTTTTGTTTTATGAAAATAAAGTAATGTCAGCTATCACCTTTTCCAAGTGACAAAAGGGTACTCATACTGATTATAAGATTTGTTCTGTCTTGCAGAGACTAGACATACAGAAAGTTCCATATGTTGCAGCTGCTTAAGACTTCATAATTTCAATCTCATGTGTTCTACTTAAATGTAAACAGAGTGGAAGTAGTTATTCAATATTTAATTACCCGAAGAAAGTGATGATTTTACGCTATTTGGAGTCTGCTCCAATAATTATGTGCAAGATGATGCACCTTATATGGTTTGAGTTTGTTACTTTACTACTTCAATCCATGATACCTGTGTGTATGTGTGTTTTATGTAACTTGAGGGAGTTGGGGTTTTAATTAACTGCTAGATTTTGTCTGTTTGCAGCTCCGCTGGTTTATGAATTCATAAAGCGAGTTATAGGGATCAATCACTGGCTTTTAAATGGAAGGCATATGCATATGGATTTCAGTTATCTTGTTGAAGATATATGTGTATGTGAATATGACCACTTCTAGTTTCTGCATAGAGTACGCAGCTTATCCGTTAATGTCTATGGTGGTATGTTAAAAGTTCTGAAAACATAGCGGAGTGTCCACCAATGTGTCTTCGATACAATATCATGAGTAGCAACTCCTTGTGTTTTCAATCATTATTCGTAGGTTAGTAATTCTGTTGGTGTCAGTGTAGCAGAACAAGTTAACAGTTTTACCAGAAGGAAGTATCTTCTCATACCTTACTATAGAAATCCACTCAATACCACATACAGTAATTTTACTAAAAGAGAAAAAACAAAATTCTATACTCTTATGCATTAAGAATATGCAATCATTCTATATATGGTGTAATAGGGGTCAGCAAAAGTATGCCGGCCTCACAAATGAAGACACCAAAAATATATAATTATAGATAATAATAATAATAATCTTACTATACTAGCATTGATCATGATCTGCTTGAATCTTGTTGCTCGTTGGTTTTCCGACTTGTAAGCATTCAATTGGAGGTTGAGTAGGAGTATATAACTCCCCGAACGTCTGCCAACAGAATGGATCATACATGTGGTAACGCTCCTGTATTGGCTTTAGTTGGATATTCATCATGGTCACGTCTTGACAAGGCATACTGTCACTACATGCTAGATGCACCGGTTTTACTGTATATGTTCCTTTAATTCCTGCGTAGTTGATATCTGATAAAGCCACTGCAGCTGTCTGGTTTTTGCATTTGCTCTTGTCACAATAGAACTGATCAATTACAATCGGTAGCTGAACTTCGTTCATTTGAATGTTTGAGAAAAACACTCCTTGTACTGACCCTGACCCGCCCTGCATAGTAGTATAATCAAATGTTAATATTCGTTGTTAGATACATTTGAACTCAAAATGTCGTTATGAGAAAACCACACCTGCCATGTCTTAATCCTGACACCGTTCATCGTGTTCTTCATAATAATATCTTTGACAGTAATATTTGAAACACAAGCCTTCGTATTGTCTTTCCCTAGTGATCCAATGCTGATTCCATGTCCTGGTCCACAATTTATGTTGTGGACATACACATTGGTGCATCCAGTTTGTATCGAGACACAGTCATCTCCTATACAAGTTAAATAAACGTCGATGAGTTTTTTTTTGCATATACTAGCATTTTAAATTGAAGGACATAATATGTGCTTGGCTCTTTTGATGTTCAAATTGTTTATTCTATCATAAAGTTACTATCATATTTTGAGTAACAGGACTGAAATATTAAATGTGTGGGGAAAAAAGTCTATCTCTACATTGAATTTACTCTTTTACTATATAGACAAGATGAGTTTTTGGAGGGAGGGTCTTGAAGCTTGTGGTGCAAAAATTATACATTAAAGATAGGTTGTTGCTACGTGTCGAAGTGTTAGTGGTCACACATTGAAGAATGTGGTCCTTATTATCAATGTGGACAATATTTTGGCATATTGTTCTCTCTGTTATCAGTTATGTTTGTTGTAAAAGAATTCATTGAGTATAGTAATTACCACAAGCAATGTTGGAACTTCGAATTAACGCGTCCTTGGAGTTCTGTAAATGGATTCCATCTGTATTAGGACTATCTCCCGGAGATGAGACAGTGAAATTGTTTACTAATACCCCTATGCAGTTGTCGAATTTGAGATGACATTGTTGGCTATTTTGAATTGTGATGCCTGTTACAGTAACATTGAAACTCCCATAGAATCGTAGAGCCTGCATTTCAGTGTTTCGTTTAGTATATAGTGAACAACATAATGCCCAAACTTGAAAAACACCAAGTGTTTGAAACTGTGCTTACTGTTGGCTTAATGCTTGGCATTTTCCCACTAAGTGAGCTATTTATCTGTCAAACAAAAGAGTATAAGAAAGGATAATAAATTGAATTTAGATATTCATAATTGATAGAGAGATTTGTAATTACAGGAGTAAGAGGATGTCTCAATAATGTCTTGTTTAAGGGGATGATCAGTTTCAATTCATCGTCTAGAGGATCATCATACGGTGTATCTTGCCACCAAACAGAACCTCTTCCATCAATCACCCCGCTTCCTTTGACTGTAATTCCTACCAATTTGGTAAATTCAAGCCATTGCATAATACCTGAACCCCAAGATTTTGCATCTGTTGGAGCAATTATTGTTCCATCAAGCTGCAAAACAGAACATATAACATATTCATCAAAACAGTCTTTAAGACTAGTCCGCAACTTTAAGACTGGTTCGTTTCTTGAATTCTTCCTGATGTGTATGAAACTCGTATCAGTATTATGATTCGGAATCATGTAATTCTTCATGACAGAGTGTTCAAACTCATTCAGACACATATATGTCAAAGGCAGAGTAAAAATGTACACCAAGTAACATTGGCTCATACATTCAATCAATATTTTCGAGTACTGACCTGAAATACAATGTTGTGTTGACAGTATGGACCTGAGAATGAAATTGGTCCTACAAGGAATACATATTTCGATGGAACGATCATCGTTGAATCTTCCACTTTACAAGCAGCTGCCCATGCAGCTTGAAATGCCTGTTAGATTTCAAGATTTCATGGTTAGTTGAATAGAAATATGCATTTTAGGTGATCAGTATGCTACTATCAAAACAGCCTCTAACAGAATGCAAGGTATAATAGGCCTTTCCCGGAACCTTGCACATAGCGGGAGCTTTGGTGCACTGGTCTCGCCCTTTTTTATGTTATCAAAATTTTCATAAACATATTCAGTTGTAAGTTAAAAGTGGGAGCCACCACATTTCTCTCTATGACTCTGCCTGCAATTCTGTCTTATCTAATGTATTATTAAGTTCTCCTTATTTCAAAAATATATATTGTTGTACTCCCAAAGTCAAGTTTATTAATAATAATAATACAACAATAAAATTGTCACAACTCACATTTACCTAACTTTTTGTCCTGTAAACATGAAATTATCAATGTGAATTTCTTCAACTTTTTTCATCAACTAATGTCTATGAACTGACATTTTGGAAATTCAGAGTGTGGTACAGAGTCAATTGACAAACTTCTGAGTGAATTACATGTATTGTCACTGAATTTCAACGTTGCACTACTTGTTCAACAAAGTTACTCATTCTAATAACGAATAGTGAAAAATTATTCATTGAAAACATGAGTTTACCTTAGTATCATCGGTCTTGCCATCTCCAACAGCACCAAAATTTGTTACATCAAATAGGTTAGTCGAAGGTACATTGTCGTAGCCTTTGGTTGGCGGACTAATTGGTGGTGGAGACGCGTATTTTGGCTTCGGTTTGCCACCACTTTTATGGTGGTTATTACTACCATGATTCTTCCCCTTCTTCTTGTACAAAGAAACAGAGGATGTTGTACCATGTTGTCTCCAATGTTTACCTCTTCTTGCATTACAAAACTCAACATTTAACGATGACCATACCAGAAATGTAACCATGAACATAAACGTAACGCTCCGAAAGCTTAATCTTCCCATAATTTTATTTTTTTTTTGGAAGAGAGAAACAATGGAGGATTTTTATTTTTTTTTTTACTTGGACAACAGAGGAGGTATCTGGTGGTTTATATAGGAAAGAACATGTAAATGTAAATAGTACATGCATAAACCAAAAAAAAAGAAATTTGTTTTAATAATATTTTATATACTATATGTTAGGCATTTATGTCATTTATTCTTGGTCCCCTATTTTAATTAATAAACTTCTTTTTCTTGATGTGATTTTTGTTTGGCTGAAAAAAAATTGTTACCCTTTAGTATCCATCATCTTTGGCATATGAGTTGAAAAAAAAAAACAAAAACAAAACAGTTGGTTGGTTTCAACTGTCATGCAAATAAGGGAAATTTAATTTTACATAATTATGCAATAAAATAAGTTTTTATACGCATGACGTAATTAAAATATTAAAAATGATTTTTAACGGTAATTGACTAATGATAATAACCTAGTTATCGCTAAATATATATTTTTAGAGGCAATTATTAGTGAAATTTTTTTTAAATATTACTAAAGCTTATAGTGAAATCGAATTTAATGATAATTAACTAATATCCGTGAAAATTAAAGTATCATTTGTTAATGCTTATATATATTGCCACAAAAAATGATGTTTATTATAATGACACTACAGATTTTAACTATTGTGAATTCAATGGTATTTACTCAATTCTTGTTAAATTTTATTATACCAATAAATAGAAAATCTATTGCTACTAAATACCTCTTTTGCTGGCGAAATTATTTTCGTTTACATGTTTAAGCAAGGAAATTTCTGCTTTATTTTATGCGTGTGTCTTTTCAAATTATTAGAAAATAATTATAGGAATAGTATTGTTGGATTAAATTTAGTAGTTAGTAGGAATTATATGCTATTATTATTTTTGCTAAATTTTTTGATTATAAAAGCCAAAAAGAGGGCACGTGGTTGGGTGTATAAGTGGTCAAGACCACTGATTATAACAGCTCTTTTATGATCACATGCAACCTTCACGGGCTTAAGTTTTTTGTACCTTTAATTTTCTCTTCCCCTCCTGCAATTTCCATTTCAAATGAATTACTTCTATCGAATCATTATATTTTTATTCCCTCATACTATACTATAGACTTCAATCAGTAGAAAAAATGAACAGATTTAATATATAAGCATATATATATATAGATGCAAAGTGCGTGCAAGAAGTGAGTTCAGCGATTTGTAATTACTAATTTAAATTTTGGATATTTGATTAATTATCAGGAAGGAAAAGTACATGAATTCCTCCAATGTATAGTTTGGCAAGTGCAATCGTACTCTTATTTGTTTGATTTTGTTACTGTTTTTTTTCCCAGTTTGTTTTAATTAAACTCTCATCTTACTATGATCTTATAATAGTTACGATTAATTAAAAAAAATTATAATTGTTTCATATGGAAAAACTAGAAAAGCTTCGTACTATTTCAGTAAAAAAATCTGATTCTCATCATATATTTTCTCCACGGAACTGATTCAATGAAAAATAAATAAAAGTATTGTGTCTTATGACATATATTTTTCACTGATTTGTTGTGAAAAAAAAATGTTTATTTCTAGTAGTTGTGAATATAAATATCAAAACGTGTTTAAAATAATGATTTTCGAGGATGTTTTTTAAAAAAAAATTATTCTAAATTAAAATTTTATCATATAAAATGAAACGGAACGATGTAATCAACGAAAGAATGGGGTGGGGGAGGGGGAATAGAAACATAACGCCCATGGTTTTGTACTAAGGTAGGTTTTATTTTTATTTATTTAAATATATGTGAATAAGTAGTTGCATGAGGTTTATGTACAGTATACTACTAAAATATGCATACACAAAGCCAAGTGTCCAAACTGACAATAATTTAGTCCACATAACATCAATGTACGTAACAAAAAGGATCACATGCTTTAGCTGTTTATGGAATGGTGGGTTTAGAATAAAGTTTTTATATTATTTATAAAAAAAAAAATGTAGATAAAAAATTTGTGGGGGCTGTGGTAGGGCACTCTGGAATTCATGAATGTCACAATAGAATGTAGGTATTTTTTCTTTTTTGCACTTTTTATGTGAACAGAAATTGATCTGATTGTGACCAAAGAATTTTTACCAACATCATCATATGGGTAGTTTTTGAGCTTTCAATGACATTAAATTCTTTCTTTTCTCTCTTTTTGTTGATTGTCCAACTAAACTTTTTCTTTACTTTTTCAATACCTTTTTATGAATTTTAGTTCTTATTCAAAAAAAAAAAATACCAATACTTGTGACCTTGACACTATTCTCCCTTTTAGATTTTTATAGGGTCAAAAATTTGAATTTTCGAATCACATTATTGCATCATATTTATTACTATATTAAATTAAAAGATTCTAGATCTCTTCTTTCTAGTTTCAACAATTTACATCTATACACTAGAATATTTTCCCCACTTTTTGCACACTAAAATTTTCTTAACGGAAATTTAATTGAATCCCTTCGTAGCCTATACAATATAAGTATAGATTCATAATTTGAAGAAGAAAAAAAATATGCGAGTAAAATATTTAGAGTCGAATTTACGCTAATTAAGAAAATATTTTATATTGTCAGTATATAAAATATTCATAAATATTGTTTGTATATGTATGTTTCTATCTTCTTCTATTTCAATTTACATGACTCACTTTTATTTTTAGTCAATTTCAAAAAAAATGATAACATATTTTTATATTTAGTAATAATTTAACTTTGTCCTTAATGAATGATTTATAGTCAGTCACACAAATACTTACTTATAACTTATTTTAGACCATAAATTCTAACCTTTCATTTTTTTTATAAAAAAACATTGTGTCAAGTCAAATTAAGTCGAAAAAAAAAGTATATATCTTTTTTTTTTTCATATATATGTGAAGGTATCAAGAAGTTGTATGTCTACATCACCCTACCTGTTAAGCTAAGACATACAGATAGACAGTATTTTGGAACCACAATTCATTTTTTCCACCCAACAAGTTTTGTCTTTTGCACTTTGACCTCTCTTATCTCTATTTTAATTTGTATCTCTTTCTTACACATATATTGTATTGTTTGACACTTGTATTTCATGTGACTTTTGATTTGTTCCAAAGTTTATATTATATGATACTTTAGAAGAAGAAGTTGAAGGATTTACTAGTTTGTTTTCAAATTCATTCTTACTATTTGAATTGGTGGAGTATCTATTAAAATAATGTCTAGATAGTTTAGAGAAGTAAGAAATAATGTTTCAAAGTGTATTGTCACATTTTACATCAAATGGTTGAAGAGACTTACTTTTTTTCCTCGAATTTATATTATGCTAGATAATGTAGAAATTTATTGGTCTATTATTAATGGTAAAATAAAAATTATCCATTGAAATACGTACAAGACTTTACTTACGGCCTTATTAATCCTAATAGATATCATTTTAATTTTAAGGTTAAACATAGACTAATTCATGATAACAACCCCTTTAATTTTAAGGTTAATTAATGCAAAATAATCCTAATTTTATAAAATTGATAATCTATCCGCAGGTAAAATTTAAAAAGAATAGAGAGATTGTTTTCATAAAATTTTTGATTCAAATATAATAAATTTAAGAAAAAATGATCTTATACACCTTAATACGAGACCTTTTACCTAAATACAATAAGGAATTATTATAAAAAATCTCCATGAATTTTACAGGTAAATGCACGTGACGGTACATCCATTCAAAATGCCCTTTTGTAATCAATAATAATTTCATCCCATTTATGGGGCCATGATTTTTGCCTGTTTCCATATATTTGAAGATTTATGTAAAGCTCCTCTGACACGAATTAATTAATTAATTAATACTTAAATTGAAGTCATTTAATGTCCCTCTAATTTCTTCACGTAATATATAACTGTGGAAATCCACCTGTATTAACGTCCAAATGACACAGTATTTCAATTTGTACTAAAAACAATCAATAATTAATTTTCAAAACAGCTGTTCTTTCTAATAGTAATAAAGAAAATATTATATCACATGTATATAATCTTTTCCAGCATTGCAGGACGGTATGTCGAGCATGATTACCGTATTGAATTATTATATCGAAATTCAAAATTTTGATATCATTATTTTAATAATATATATATCAAAGTATATAGTTACATATATATTTATAAATATTATGAAAATACTAATAAATATATAAACTACTAGTATATTAGTACAAAACTACTCTAACTTGATTAAAATGTATTTTTCTATAATTGTTTAACAAAAGAAATTACTTAATTAGTTGCTCTAAGACGTTATTCTTTTTTATATATAAAAAATCAAAGTTGTAATTTTTTATTACGTGAGTATGTAAAATTATTATTGTTAATTTATCATCTCGCAAGTATCAAATCGTATCAATTTAATTTGATATAAATAATATTTTACGAAAACCAATAATGTACCATATGGTTTTCCTTTGATCTGTCTTGAGTCTTGATGATGATTACTCTCACATTGTCACTTTCTAAAAGTCTCAATTGAAATGTATAATACAAAGGCAATTTTTCATATACTCCTTTCCTTTCATTTTATCTTATTTGATTAGAAATAAAGTTAAATCTTCTTTCTTGGGAACTTGTGATAGAAAGAAGATCATAAACAATTGTCATGAAGAAAAACAAAAAAAAAATTGAGATTCATTTGAACTCAATAATTTCGATAGAAAATACAAATTATGCGTCTAAAAATTACAATAAAAACAAATTTAAATTTATATGTAAGAGTACAATAAGTTTAAATATAATAATTTATAAAATTTAAATTCTGAATCAGTTTGGTAGGACATTAGGAAAAGCAAAGAAGAAATATGATGAGTAGGGTAGGTAGTAGGATCTTCGTCTTTTAGTGGAAGTTATGCTCGTGAACTTATTTGATACCTCCCGTGAACTCAGCAAAACATTATACTATATTTTTTTAATTTTTTTTTAGTATATGATTGGTTTTAATAAATTGCCAGCTTTCTTTTCTCTTTTAGGCTTTTATATAATGCAACTTTGACATTTGGAGGCCAACCATGGTGCCTTATCCTATCATTATTAGCACCCAAATAATTATGATTCAAATCGTAACATTTACATCGCCTAGTTTATTATTTCTCAATTTTGTTATACGTCAACCATTTTCAAGAATAATTTGCATGATTTATAATTTATACGTTTGTGTTATACAATTAATTAGTTATAAACACTAAATTCTTCCATCATCAAACTACATCATGCTTAAAGATACTATTTTATACATCTTAAAAGATACCAACTATAATATATATTTTTATAATATATAACCAAGTCCTAATTTTGCTGAATAATTTGTACGGATGTTTTTCCTTGTATGAGTGATGACACCAACGGAATACCTTCATTCTTGTCTGCCAGGTCAATTTAATTTATTGTCTTTTTATTTAATAAATAATTTACATAATATACTATTAGCAATATGATGATTATTATATATTTAATTTATTTTTTAAATCTATGTTTTACAAATGTTAAATCTTGGGAATGCTACATTACATAAATTAATAATGAGTTGTTGTTTCATACACTTGCCTACTTTTTTTTATCGTATTGAATTTAATAGTCTTAATTAATTAGATTCTCAATTTAGGTGTTTTAATTTATTTTATTTTTTTGCCACTAACAGCTAAACACTATATAATGAAACAGAAATTCGTTAGGGAACATTATTTTCTTTAAATCTGAATCTATGCTAATTAAAGTTAATGCATGTGACTAAAAGTTAATCAATAGTTATACTTGAAAAGGATGGATGCAAAAGGTTAAAAGTAAAAACATCAAAGTTGTAATTTTATATACGTTTATTTATGCATGTACGATTAACAAAGATACTGAAAAGTACGTATATTATTTTTGGTGGTACATAGATAAGAAATAACTTAATAAATGTTGTATTTCTAACTCTTTGACCTTTCTGTTTGTATGAAAAAAATTATGAACAAACTAGTAGATTCTATTAATTTTCTACTCTCTTTGTTCTAAATTCTAATGTTTGATAACTTTTTGAGTTTCCATATTCAAGTTAAATCACGAGTAAAAAATCTTAGTATATATGAAGTGTTTTTTTCTTAAGTCTTTAGGCAATATAAATTTAAATGTTTTTTCTCGCAAATAGATTATTCTTGGGTCAACAAATTGGTCCAAGTCAACTTTAAAAATACTCAAATATTGATATTTATAAGATGTTTAACCATGTTTTATTATGAAATAAAAAAATAGTTTTAATTTTAGAAGTAAAAAATAATTTTTTGAAATGGAGTTATAGTTAGCCATGAAACAAAATTGAATTATTTTAATTTATTGCAAGTAATTTGAAGTAAGAAAACAAAATGAAAAAAATAATAATTATTTTTTGCACATCTAAAGAATAAAATAATCAAAACTGCTCAAAATATACTTTAGATTTATCCCTCAGTATAAAGAATTATTTTGTCAATTTCCTAATACTTATTGTGTGGTTTCTACTATTAAATTTTATCAAACTTTGAACTTAGTATCGAAATGGATGGTACAAAATTTTTATTTGACCCTCATCAATGAAAAAGTATCCAAAAAATTGAAGAAAAGGAAATAGATAAAAGAAAAAATTAGAGTCTTGATGACTTATATAACTTACTCCTAAGTTAGAATAATTTTTAAAACTAATTTAACTTAATACTTAATATGAGCTAATCCAAATAAGCTTTTAGCACTTCTTCTTGCATCCTAATGTAGGGCAACAGTATATATATAGCAATTTACAATTTTGAGATGGTAGTTAAATTAATCTTTAGCAATAAAAGGAAAGATATATATATATAAATTACTAATTATCATATTTTTGTTTTTTTTCCTCTTTTTCTCCTAGCCATATACACTGGATCAGATCGAATGGAAATTTTCTTTTGTCTTTATTGTAATTAATATTGTTATTTACTGGGAGTACTATTTTCTTCTTTTGCAAAACTGTTAAAATTACATGTCTAGATAAGTGATTGATATTTTATCAATGAGTAAATATAATTACTTTAAAAAAACTAATTATGATTGTTGATCATATTTTTAGACTTTAAAAAATGACTAAATAATTGTATTGGTCACTGATTATTACAATCAACTATAATTCTTTTTATTTATATTTAAATTCAAATTCACGCTAGCAAATCTCCTTATTAATAATTACGACTACACATGCAAATCACAATGCTAAACTCACATGTATTAAAGGGAGTAAATTTGTCCAACCAAAGTTAGAATTACCATGTGAAAAGCATTGCATTGGAAAAGTGGAACCATACAAATCAACTTCTTATAATTACTAACAATATATAATCGTATAAATATTTATAACTTACTTTACATTAAGTATTTCATCATTTTTTTTATTTTTAAATTTATACCCAATCAAAAACAATTTTTATAAATTTATATATATATATATATGATGGGATCTGTAATCTACACTAACTCCGTCCGAACATTAAAGACTTTGTTCACGGATCATCATAGAACTTTGTAAATTGAGACACAAAAGTATAAAAGAGAAGCAGAAAATGAGGGTATATATCTATCTGCTGTCCTATCTTAACCTTCCAATGGAAATGATTCATTAGCTTGTTTGACATGTGAAACTTTTAGTTTGTTTTTATTCAAGAATTTAAAACATAAATTTATAAAAAAATAGAGTTTTAGAACTGACTTAAATAAAAGAAATTTTCAAATAAAAACAGTTAAATTTAAATAATTCTTAAGTCGAAAAAAAAAAATTATTATAGGGGGAGATTTTCTTCTGTTTTTTAACTTATTTTAGAAATACTGTGATATATTGTAGCAATAATCAGAGAACACGGGCATTCACGGATTTGTCAAGTTTTGGCTATGTAGACCCCTTTTTAAAATAAGACTCATCAAAAAAGTCCAAAAAAGGTAACATATTTATGTTGAAAATAAAACCAAATTTTGTTTGTTGAGGCACAAGGTCAATATAAGAGAAAAAAACAAGCACATGATACTATAATAAAATTCATAATCTAGCTAGACATGTAGCACACCTACACTGTCATGTTCATAGCCACTTACATTAGCTAAGGTCCCCAAGAGCCACACAAATTATAATGGTAACTTGCTAACTTACGTTTTCGTGTATCTATACACATGTTATAATAATATTCTCTATTTTTTATTGTGTATACTACAATCTATAATATAAAATAGTTGAGGTGTGCACACATATTCTATTATGGTATTTTTCTACTATGTTACTTTCTTTTGTGTTGAAATACTTGTGGTCCTTTTTTTTTTTTTTAAAAAAAAAAGCATATACTAGTTATACTTATCATATTCAAATTTATCGGAATGACAAAGAATTTGAATTGTTGGAAACTATATTAAAAGAGCTTTCATTTGATATATGGTTCATTGATTAATTCATTATATATTAAGAGATATAATCGCTCAAAAGTTAGAGCACGGGTGTCTAAAGACCTTTTCATCCCTTAAAAGCAATTTCAATTTATTTCAAACTACTTCTCCCCCTCTACTAAATATCCCTATGGGCCTTCCAAACCTAAAATTTAGATACCACATACATTTACTATGGGGCCTTACAAAATCAATGAATAGTTCCACCTAATAAAAGGTACAACGACAATAATGAATTAAGTGAAATTTTATAAATTGCATAGAGTGTATTTCAAACATGATCATTATCTCTCTTAAGTAGAGAGATTGTTTCTAAAAATTATAAATTCAGTGAAATCCCGTATATATTGCATGACACTGTATGATCAACAATAAGGTGCAGCCACCTAATTAAACTCAGTAAACCACAAAGGTAGCATTACAAAATTAATCAATAGTTTTATATATGGTTGGATTGGCTTTTAATACAAGTTTGCAATTAATAAATGAATAGCTACCAAGAGAGACAATAAAAGGGATTGCTTTGTCATGACAAATATAAGAAAAGTGTACACAATTATGGCCATTTCTTATCTTGTGTTATATATGTACATGAAGGGACCATCAAGAATCAATAGAATTGTCATTTGCTTCAACAACACTCAGTTGGTTACCTTTTACTTTGTGATTTTTCAAGTTAGCATATTAGAACATTTTTCTGCTCATTAAAAATAAGTAGCTAAAAATAAGGATCTTGATTCCCCATATTGGGTGATAAAAGTCCATATCAAAAAAGGTTATTGCTTGCCTAAGAAGGCTCCAACACAGTTAATTATTATTCTTATCCATGAGCAATTATATTTCTGACCTATTGTATTTATAGATTAGGGACTCATTTGCTTGTAACTAATAGAGGTTTAATCTTAAGTCATTAAGTACATTCAGATGGAGTTGATTCTGAATACATCTTAATGATTAAGATGTTAAATAAAGTTTTAATCTCATCGGCCAGTTTGGAAAGTCATCCTTTAGTGTAGTTGGGTGTAATTACATTGTCTGACATACTTAATTTGTCGTGTAACTATTTGATCAGTAGATAATTGAGTGTAATTTGCAATCAGAATTATTGTTGTCAGTTATCAACCATACACAATTACCACTGACAACCAACACCACTAGCAATCATTGTTGTCAGTTATCTCCATCATTATAATTATATTCATTGTCACTGTCATAGTGATCGCGGCCGCTATCTTGACCACCACAACACTAAATCTAGAACAATTACTTGCAGGTCATACCACTGCTATGACCAATCCCTATCTTCACCCTATGGGAGAAGTTAGGTTTTATTTCACTAACACATTAGACCATGAAGGCGAGACAACTGATGTTTTGCCTAAATAGGTATATACTAATATTATTTGAGACAAATTTGGAAATAGAATTGCCCCATATAGTTAAGGAGTATATGACCCTAAGTATTTTTATGTGTATATTTTTATTATTATATATACACACACGTACACATAAAAATAATAGTAATAATTTCTAGTTGCCTTTTTTTAAAATTTATTTTACATCATTCTTATTTTTATATGACATAAAAGTGTTATTTATTTGAAATACATTACATTGTATATTATTATAAAAAATTAATTTAGTGATATAAAGGTTTAAGTCGTTTAATTTAAAGTTTTAAAATATTTTTGAGAAAAAAAGTAGGGTACTTTTGCTTCTTTTTTTCTGCATAAATTTTGATCATTTTTTATAATTTTCAATATTATTTAGATGAAAATAAAATTATAAAATTCATTATTAAATTTTTTGGGGGAGCCATTCGTACTTTCCTAGAGCGAACATTTTACAAGTATTATTATAAATGAATTTACTGTAAATTTTTTATTTAATGAGAAAAATAACTTGTTCGTTATTTTTTTGGTTAGTATGGTGACAGATTAAGATGAGAGAGAGATATTTTATAGGTTGAATACATATGAGAAATTTAAGGAGTAAACTCTTATTTTTACTCAATTATAAAAGATATTTTTGGGATATGAAATAGTTCATAATTTTTAAATTACCTTCAAAATTTTCTACTGTGTGTAAAATCTTAAAACTTGATACGTATTTGTGCTACTTTTTAAAAAGAGACAAAACATAAATGATAGCTTAAAAAGTGACATTTACACAAGTCAGCCTCTTGTAATAGGCCTATTCGGTGAATCTAAATTGGGCCTCAGAATGGGCTTCTAACATTATTGTACATTGGTATTAGTATTTTAAACGTAGATCGAATCGAAAATCGAATCAAAATCGGAAAAAAAATTGGATCAGGGATTGGCCAGATCCTCATGAATCTCTAGACACGTGATTTACTCCTAAATTAGTATGTTTCAGATATATTTCGATTTTAAATGCACAGAAGTAGATGTACATATTTTGCATGTATTTAAATATGCCAAATACATGTATGTTGTGACAAATATATGATTTATTAACTTAAGTGAAGACATGTAACTAGACACTAAACTAGTGGATTGATGTTGTTTACTCAAAATAATTTAATAAAATAGTATATAATTGTGTATACATCATTTTCAATAATACATATCAAATCAGTTTTTTTGAAAAATGCAGAAGTATTAAAAATCTAAACATCAAAACCACCAACTATAGATCAGCAGCCATCCACTTGAGTTGAAGTGAATAAACAACATAAGACTTCCATTTTTGTCATTTGAAATTTAAAAAAGTAAAAAAGAGAACACTACAAGAAACTAATGTTATAATAAATAAAACAAAGATGGCTAAGCTAACATACTGTGAAGAACGTGAACTTTGCAGCCTATCCAGAAATTGTAATAAAAAAAGTCAATAAAATACTAAAGAATCATATATATATATATATATATATATGGGGTATAATTTTGACTTAGTTAGCTTAAGCTGAGACTTGAGAGTATCATTTTGACTGGCATTCTGGGAAGACTAATTATTTATTTTCTGTTTCAATTTATATCATTAAATCTAAAATTTGTGAGTTAAATGACATTGATGGAACAAATTTTTAATAATGACATATATGAATTTTTTTTCAAAATCTACTAACATATTTGAGTTTTTTTCTTAAAATAATTTAAATTATAAAAAAATAAATAGGGTCATATCAGTGGAGTGGAGTGATGAATATATATATATATATATTATACTATATTATATTATAGAAGTCATACTTCACAAGCTCCCAACAATTCCTTTAAGCTTTAGCAGACACATGAGTATTGACTCTTCCAATCTAAAATGGTTGAGAAATAGTAATGTTTAATAAAACGATTAAACAAAATAGAAAATTAAGAAGTTTTTTGATATTTCATTCGGAATCTATTTTGGCGAGATGGATCAATTAGAAATGAGTGAAAATTCATATTCTAAAAATAAATTTTATTTATAGTAGTATTAGTTTTAAATAAATTATCAAAAAGCACGATATAGCAAATAAAGAATCATTTGGTATAAGAGTGATACTTTCTGTGTTAAATTTTTTGTTATTTTTACTTTCTAGAGATACTTTGTTATGAATATAACTAAGATGGAGAACTCATGTGATAAGATATCAAATTACATTTGAGATCTCGAAAAGATGTTTATGTATAAAAGGGAAATATTCAATTAGCTAGGTTTATGGAACTTGTCTCTTACTTCTTAGTTGCTTAGATTAATTTCGAACCTCCCTACCTTCTTACTTTTAATTTCTACTTCTTCCTCTTAAGGATTTGTTACCAGTTTGAAGTCATTAAGATGATAAAGTCTTATAATTAATCGTGTGATTTTTTAGATTTTTATTTGACATCCTCTGCTAGATATGTCTACAACGGCTAAATGATAAAATATTTTAAAATTACTGACACATATATATTGAATGAATTAAATATAAATATGTATATCAAGAAATTAAAAATGTATACAACTATAAAAGAATATTATATTTAGCGTGCCACGTTAAGCAAACTTCATTAATTTGGTGTTTTTGGCAGCCTACCACTTCTGGCAATTTCTCGCCTAAGCCTAATTTTTTTTGGTTACAATGCCATTAAATTTGATAGCCACAAACACTATGAGAATAGTTTAATTATAATTAGATAGAATTCATGTACGACCTCTATTTTAAAAACTTTATTTGAGATTCGTTAAAAATTTCACTTGGATTTAATATATTTAAAATAAATTATATTTAAATTTGACCTCATGTATTCAAGATAAATATATTCAAAGGTAAAATCATGATCTAAAGACTTCGGGTGCATCAATATTATCTTGAATAAATTTGCGAATGGTTTATCTGGATGCACTATTTATTATATTCTAATTTATGCAAGTTTCTCAAGATATATATACATATATATACATGACTTTTTTAAAATTAACAAGTGTACGTGCACCCCTATAGGGGGATTCGCCTCTATATTTATCTAAACATATTTGAAGACATGAAAATCTAATAAAATACATAATATTACAAATTAAAACTTGTCAAAATAATATAAAATTTATGTACGTTTCTTTATACAAATCTTTTCAACCGTTTGTTGTAAAAACAAAGAGAAGTATATCATTTTGTTTCTTTTTACTCGTGTATATTCCATCTTTTAGACTCCGACCCCCATCTGTTCAAAGTGTCACACTTATAATATTAAAATAAAATAAAATAAAATAAGACAATCTACTAACAAAATCAGACATGGCTGCCTAGAGATGACATAACTCCAGTTTTTGGACCGTTACACAAAAAGACATAACTCCACAATTTTTACGCCATCAATATATATACCTTTTGGTGACTTAATACTATAAAAGAGTATTTACACATTAGCATACAAAGATAAAATTAATGTTTTTTTATTATATATAGTATCATTAAATTATAATAGCATGTTAGTTATCATTTTTAATTAATATGATACTTATAAATAATTTCCTATTAGTTATAATTTTTAATTACCAAATTATCAATTGATACTTATAATTTTTTTTAACCTATAATTACTAAATAAAAGCATAATTATATAAATATTTGAAGTTCTAAGAAATGGTTATACTTATTTTCTCCTATAGGGAGTGGGTCAGTGGCTAAAGCCAATATGGTGTGATTGGAAAAAATGTCTTCTGACCAAATAAATTTATTTTAAATATAAGAAAAATGATTTTTATGATAAACTACGAAAAAACAAATTACATAGATGACATTTTAAATATATTGTCTTACCCCGATCCACCCAACTCTCGAATCACCGATCTCTATTCTATCCCCCTTTCATAGCATTAGCTAGATAACATAAATGCTTTTGAAGTAATATATTCTTGATCACCTATCAACGGTGGAAAATATCCTCCAATGTACCAAACATACCAAGGGGTAGTTCAGTTGAAAATATGTTATTTCAAGATTAATTAATCATCCAAATAGGTTAGCTCACTATATATGTATGATATAAATTGTGGAATAAATAATCTAAAAATTATCTAATATCGCTAACGAAACAAAAGATAAAATATCTTATGTTTTATGTCAAAATTATTATATTTTATATCTCACGTCAAATAACTTATTTTACCGGTTGGTTGGTCCACATTGGCGTGCAGGCATTTTTTTTGTGCTGTTATTTGTCCGCTGTCCATTAGACTTACCAACAACTAATTCCCGCTAACAAACCATCTTATTTTTTTTTTTACAATTCCTTATTTTTTCATTTGTCTATTATTTGTTGAACTTATTATATAAATAGATAGAGGTATTAGAGTTCCCAAGATTGTCAGTGTGTGCGTGTCTCGTTTTTAACGTTAAAGATCTCAACTTTGTTACTATCATATTGATCTGTGAAACTAGATTTGATTTGGATTTTCAGATCTGTCACTGAGATTTGAAATTTTCTCCTGTTTTTGTTAAAGAAAAAAAAATGGCCAGGAAGAAGATCAGAGAGTATGATTCAAAGAGATTGTTGAAAGAGCATTTCAAGAGACTTGGAGGTTATGATTTGGCTATCAAATCTGCACAGGTAATCTTTTTTGTTAATTTACAAATGTTGAACAAATCTTTATGTCTGATAGATAGTGATACTCTGCCCTTCCATTTAGCGGGATTTCATTCGGATCAAATCTTTAATGTTTAGTTTAATTTGAGTGGTTTTTTATTTCAAAATGTTTAGATAAAATGGGAAGAAGAAGAAAGTTCTGTTTTTTTTAAATTGATTGTGAAATGTTGGAATGTTTTAGGTAGAATTTACATTAAAAATTAGGCCACCTACTTGAATCCATATGATGCATATGAGTTTTTATTTTTAATTTTAAAAGCAAACTCAATCTAGAAATGTTGATTTTGACTCTGGTTTGTAAAATCCTTTCTGCATTTATTTTGAAGTAATGGTTGCTACCTCTACATTTGAGATCTATTTTTGATTAGTGGATCAAAGCACATGACATTAGTGACCTTAAACTTCTTATTAAGCCTATTCTTTTGAGATGTAAAGTTTTTAATAAGTAAACACTTTGGTTGGGGAATAGACCGACAATTTGCTTATATGAGCCTGAGCAATCCTCCTCTCATGATCTAACATGGTATCAGAGCCATGTCGACTTGGACAATCTTCTCCCTATAATATAGTCGATCCATGTGAGGGTACTCCCTAATATGTCACACTTCTAGTAATTCTCTCCTTTTATATGAAAAAATTAACCTTTTCTACAAATAGTACTTACTCAACTATAAACTTATTATTGCTAAAAGTAAATAAATGAAGCCCCTCAAATTTGGGGGGCTAAGATACCCTTGCCTTTTGTTTAACTCTTCAGAACCTCCCATATAGTGGGGCAGAACAGGTAGGTCAGCTACAATGCTAAAACTTAAAGAGAGTGCCTAATAATGAAGTTTGCTACTTGATAATCCTAACATTCTTTAGACTCAAGTTATTAATTCTCTTAGAAAATACTCCTAATAATGAAAAAAGACAAATATCATCAACCACTTGTGTATCTTCCTAAAATATTTGATGGTATTTGTCCCTTCTTTTGTGGCTTAGGTGACAGAGTCTACTGACATCAATGAGCTAGCAGAGAAGGAGCCTTGGCTCAACTCAACAAAGTTGGTTGTAAAGCCTGATATGTTGTTTGGCAAGCGTGGAAAGAGTGGACTAGTCGCCTTGAATCTTGATCTTGCTCAAGTTGCTACTTTTGTGAAGGAGCGTCTTGGCAAAGAGGTTGTTCAGATATTCATTTACCTTGTCCCTTTTGATTAAAACCAAGCGTATTGTTTGTTTTATGTGGACTATTAACACATAGTGTCCTTGTCTCGGATCATTTGCTCATGTTTGTTTTGGACTATTAACACATAGTGTCCTTGTCTCGGATCATTTGCTCATGTTTGTTTTCACATTGGCAGGTGGAGATGGGCGGATGCAAAGGTCCCATCACAACCTTCATTGTTGAGCCATTCATCCCCCACAATGAAGAGTTTTATCTTAATATTGTCTCGGATAGGCTTGGTTGCAGCGTAAGCTTTTCTGAATGCGGAGGAATTGACATCGAAGAGAACTGGGACAAGGTATGTGACTAAATTCAAAAGTAGGCATGTGAAGTCCAAATCTGTTATAGTATTAATATCTCAATCTAACATATAGTCCTTTTTATCCAGGTTAAGACCATCTCTGTGCCGACTGGGACTTCTTTTACATCAGAGATATGTGCTCCACTTGTAGCCACTCTACCATTGGAGGTAAATATTTGAAAGAACAGGAAGAAGAAATAATACTGCAAGAATAGTCTGTCTACTTTTTACTCATTCATGCAATTGATATCTCAATTTTAATTTGAAATTTTACTTGTATGTTACAGATTAAGGGTGTCATTGAGGAGTTCCTCAAAGTGATTTACGCTCTATTTCAAGGTATCTACGAGATAATTGGTCATCGCTAGATCTTTAAGACCTTTTTGTATTTTTGTGTAACCATCTCAACATTTCTTTCTATCAGATCTCGACTTCACTTTCCTAGAGATGAACCCTTTCGCATTGGTTGAAGGGAAGCCTTATCCTCTCGATATGAGGGGAGAGCTTGATGACACTGCTGCTTTCAAGAACTTCAAAAAGTAAATCAGCTGCTCCAACATCTGAATATACTCTTATTACTCGCTTCCTAAGCTATATTGGCTAAAAGTGAAATCAACTTTTGGTAATCGACTCATCATAGACTAAGAATATGCTTTTCATCCTGCAGGTGGGGAAATATTGAATTTCCATTGCCATTTGGAAGGGTTATGAGTGCTACAGAGAGCTTCATTCACGGGCTTGATGAAAAGGTATATCTTGAGCACAATAATTAAGTGTTGAGAGGCAAAAAAAAATTCTTCAGCTTTAGATTGCAAATTATCTGTCAATGACTACATCATATGCTAAAATGTTCAAGTCGATTTATTGCAGACAAGTGCATCTTTGAAGTTCACAGTCTTGAACCCCAAGGGGCGAATTTGGACTATGGTTGCTGGTGGAGGAGCTAGTGTCATTTATGCCGATACTGTACATATCTATCCTTGGAAAATACTACCTCCTTTGATTATATATTCTATTGTCTAAACTTGCCATTTTACCTTAACAGGTAGGTGATCTTGGATATGCTTCTGAGCTTGGGAACTATGCAGAGTACAGTGGTGCTCCCAATGAAGAAGAGGTCTTGCAGTATGCTAGAGTTGTAATTGATGTAAGGATAAACTGGTTACATAAAACATTTTATTGACACACAGAAAAAAGAAAAAAAAAACTCATTACATTATGTTATGCCACATTCTCCGTTTATGCACCCTGAAAGGAATTGGAGAAGGATACTGACCCTAATCCCATATTGCAGTGTGCCACTGCAAACCCTGATGGTCGTAAGAGAGCCCTTGTGATTGGTGGTGGAATAGCCAATTTCACTGATGTTGCTGCTACATTTAGTGGTATTATTCGAGCTCTTAAGGAGAAGGTATGGTGTAGTGTAACACAATTGGCTGCTCTTGCCCTGATGTTGAGGTTTCCTTACTGAACATTTGTTATTGCAGGAGTCAAAACTTAAAGCTGCAAGAATGCATATCTATGTTAGAAGAGGAGGTCCAAACTACCAAAAAGGTCTTGCAAAAATGAGGTCTCTTGGTGAGGAAATTGGCATCCCAATTGAGGTATGTGCTAGTAGTGTCAACTACTGATAAAAGATTGACTATTTTCCCCGCTAACATCAAATGAGTTGTAATTTTTGTTGAAGGTTTATGGACCTGAGGAAACCATGACTGGCATCTGCAAACAGGCTATTGAGTGCATCAGTGCAGCTGCATAAATTAACCAAGTTGAAACTTTTTAGTCTCTGTCTTTTTTGCTTTGTGTTAGTGTGTTATTTGATTTGTATGTTTTGACATTTCACATAAATGGGCAATGAACAATAATGAATTTTAGTTTTTCAATTTCAACAATCATTATACTACCAGATGAAAGAAAGAGATATTCATTAATTACATAAAGATATGTTAATGGATCTTCTATCCTTATCTCTACATTCCAAAACAAAAACCTAACTACGTACATATATATATGTTAGTGTATATATATACATACACTAACATATCTATACAGTTGCCTTTAATTACTGAATATTGTTGTTGGCTACTCCAACACCATGTATACTTGCTCACCTTTTTTGTATCATTAATTTTGTGACTCGCAGATTCATTTCTTCAATAGTTATCGCCGAGGTTGTTTGGATGTAGTTTATTTTTAAAAATTAATTAATTAATGTTTGACTGCATCTTTGGAGCTTCACATATATTTGTATATATAAAAAATATGTCTATATTGCATGAAAAATTAGAGACATATTTGGATTAAGTGATTTGGTGTGTACCAAACAAAAAATATATTGTTTTTGACAATATAGGGTGAGTAGGGCCTTCACATTAGTTGGTGAGATGTGACATTTGTCAAAAATATATTATTCCATTACTAGCCTAAAACAAGAAGCAAGGAGCACTACCAAATAAACAAGATTAGGAACTTGACCATACATATAAATAAAAAATACAAAAATGTAGAGATAATATGAAAAATGACATAACTTAATTACAATTAGGAGGTCAGCTTCCTAGTCTATTGCTTCAATTGCATTATTGTGCATTGGAAAAACCATATTAGAACGAGTATATATATATATATATATATATATATTAGAATTTTGATCCAATTTCATTTCGACGAAACTTTAACGTCATTTTATAGCATTTACTTAATTGAAATCATCCTCATAATATGTTTTTGTAATTTTATAAATGTAAGATTCCAATGCCAAAGAAGTGTAAAATTAGTACAAAAGAAAATTTTAATTGTTAGTAATAATTAAAGCAAAAGGAAGATAGACGATAGTGAGATTTACTTAAGAGCTTCGTCGTTAGTAAAATAAATTAATTTAAAGATGCCTAATGATGTTATCTTTGAAAATGACTTGGACAAATGGCAACTTCTTGGTGGTGTTCATTTTTTAAATGTTTTTTGGTGGTGTCCATTAAATTTAACTTTTGCACTAAATAGTTGATAACCTTTCTTTCTTTTTAAGTGTGGTAGTTATAACCATAAACTTTAAACTTATGAGTAATGTTCAATTGATCCTCCACAAAAGCTATTTTTTGATGTTGATATGTGACCTTTTTGTCAACTATACAACTTTAATTAGGTGAATAAACGACATAGTTGGACCAAACCAAAAAATTATGTGAAATGAAATGGTTTTAAAAAGCTTATAATGTATTGAAATAGCATAATATATAAATATGTCATTTAATTTGACTTTATTTTATATTTGTGTTTTCTTATTTTTTTGGTGCGCATAAGTAGACACTTAAATTTGTATAAAATTGAACAAGTAAAACACATGAGCCCTATATGACAAATTTAAATTTTTAATTGTGCATACTCAAAATTAAAGAATATAAATATTATGTAAAGTCAAGTTAAAAAGATAAATTTATATGTTATAATGTGTGAATCACAATTCATAATGCACTTCGCCTAGAAATGGTGAGACAGGTTGAAAAGGCTATGCGAGGTTATTTGAAGGCAAAACAGATAGGTTAAAGGCAATGTGGAGCGGACAAGTTAAATAATAAAATAACTAATTATGAAAAAAAATGAATGACTATTTTGAATAATAAATGATAGTTAAATTATTTTAAAAATATACAAATATCTAAATCTCCTAATCCACTCATATTTGTGTTTGGTTAGGTCTACTGCACTAATTATCAAAGAAAATTCTATTATTAAGATTTGAATTAACTTATATTTTTATTTTTTTAAATTAAAAATAAAATGATCTTAATCGTGTCTATTCCACCTTAGTGAAGAAGAAAAAGAAGAGAGTTTTTCGATATTATTGATTAGATTAAATTTCAATCATTAATAATTATTGAGAGTAACTTTTTTTACTCAAAATAAAGACTTAAAGTATATTTATTTATAAAATTACATCACGTACATTTGATTAAATTGTATTTTGGGCTCCACTTTGTTTGCAAGAGAGCACATACTCCAAATTGTATTAATTATTATTGAATGACAAAACGGCAGAAGGCTATATAGTACCCTCAAACACTTGTGGCTCAAAATAGGTTTCCTTGATATTATGAATTAATGAAGATGGCAGAACTTTTTTCACGTTTAAAACATCACACATTTTTTTAAAATAATGTCAATAATAGTTGTCTAATATTATTTATCTAGCTTGAAAAAATAAGATATAATTTATTTTTTTACGTCTATTTTATCATGTGACTATTCAATACTTTTCTCTATTTCATGTTAATTGAATTTTAGAAGCAATGTTATTAAGAAAAACATCTAAGGACATAATTTAAATCATACTTTGCACTATAAATAAGGTAATTTTTCCTCAAGAAATCAAACATCATCAAATGAAAGGGTAAACATGGGAAAGAAATCATCCGTCTTAAATGTTTGAATGATTTAATTATTTTGAACAATGATAAAAATAAAAAATATATGTTTTAAAGCATTAAATTTAATGATAATGTTAAATTACCAGAAATTTTAAAAGTCCATAATATTCTTTTTATTTAAAATAAACTGATTTTTTTCAATTAAAAGACATTAAAATTAAAAGGTAAAATATCACAATGTGAAATGTGATATTTTACTGATCGCCAAAAAAATCTTTTTTTGATTTAATATATTCAAGGGCTAATGTATTAAAAGTTTTTCTTGATATGTGTGTCAAGTCAATAATCGACCATTGTTATTGGACAAAAGAGTAATAATATTTTTTTGATTTATTTATCAATATAAACAAGTAAATTGTAAAAATATATATTAATTCCTTCGATCATTTTTACTTATAAAAAAAAAACAGTGTTATTTGATCAATATATTTCTCGTTAATTATTTAACCTTCACGAGCGTTCCTTTAAAATAATTAATATTATTTTTTTTAATTATCTAATTAACAAACTATTTTGGAACAAATACTTTTAATAACTGTCAAAATAGGATATAAGAATAGGTAAAATAAAGCAAAAACATATATATAGTATAATTTTTGTGGTGCACCTCTTCGCCTTATCCTCAGTAAATCTTAAACCTTATCCCATGTGATTTTGTGAGTAAAATTGTCCCTCCATTTCAATTTGCCGCATCACTTTCATCGTTCAGTATTTATTGATCTGACTTCTAAATTATAGTAGATCTTTTTTACATGGTACCATGATACTGTTCATGAAAAAAAGAAAGAAAATATATTTGTTTTGTAATGAGAGGGATTGAGGTGTGGGGGCGCGAAGCCTCGAGGATGATAAGAGTGAGTTATTCAAATGGTAAATTTTAAAGGCGTTGAAAAATATAATAAATATAAATTTTGTTATTCAATATTAATCAATATTCAAAGGATAATATAACAATATCATCTATATTATTTATCGTTTTTCAAGTTGTGTGTTAAGTCAATATTGAGTAACATTAATTTTTTAATCTATTAAAAAATTTATATAAATATACAACTTAATTTACCATATATTTTACAACAAATACAATATCCTATTTTCCAAAATATGTCTTTAATGATAAATCGTAAAAAATATTAAAAATTAAAGCCAAACATTACGAATATTGAGTCATACAATGAGACATGAAAAATAATTAAGATATAATTCTGAAACAATAATAAACCAAGACTCAGAACATTCTAGCCTCCAACGAAAAAGAATCTACAATTTTATGAAATTCGTCCCAATAACAACATATGACATTAAAATAGTACATCTGAAATCAACATTCAATTTAAATTATTTTCTTGAAAATAAAAATGATAAATTATGAATTAAAAGGAAAATTTGGTGGCGCCTCCGTTTACGAAGGACTCATTGGCCTTGGACGAAATATTCTGCTGCTCACGACCATTCATCACAAACTAGTCTACCACTAAAAGTCATATGCCACCAACTTTTCGGTCTTTGATTTATATGATAGGATTTTTAAGATATTAATTTAATTATACTCTATTTTTATAATTTCAAACAGGAAAAGTTGACCTGGCTCATTGTTGTTGGTGAGTCAAATATTACAACTACAAAGACATGTATCATTTCTACGAACCTAAAAATTCCTATGGGCTCTCACCAACTCTTATCCAATATAAATAACATACCAAAACCCTATTCTCTTCACAAAAAAAACATAAAATGGCAATTATTCTTGAGGATGAAGCTCCTATTCATGGAGATGTATTGGAAACGATTCTTTCACACGTGCCACTTGTCGACTTAGTTCCTTCTTCGTGCGTTTCAAAATCATGGAATCGAGCTGTTGCTTCTTCTCTGAAATGCTTCAACAAGCCGAAGCCGTGGTTAATTATCCACACTCAATGCACCCGCTCACCTTATGACATTTCGGTACGTGGCTACGACCCTCGCTCGAATGTTTGGGTCGACATGTCTCGACCATCCATTAAGTATATCTCTGCACTCCGATCATCTCATTCCAATTTACTCTACATGCTTTCTCCATCGAAGCTATCCTTCTCCCACGACGTCATGAATCTCACGTGGCATCACGTCGATGCACCGCGCGTGTGGAGAACCGATCCTATTGTGGGTTATGTAGGTGGCTCCATCGTTATAGCCGGTGGCACGTGCGATTTTGAAGATGATCCATTAGCTGTGGAAATTTACAATAACGAAACCAACACTTGGGAAACGTCTGAATCAATGCCCGCCATACTCAAAGACTCAGCGGCATCTACGTGGCTGTCAATCGCTGCCACCGGCGATAAACTCGTCGTTGCAGAGAAATTCACCGGAGTTACTTACTGTTTCCATCCGAAAACGAAGAATTGGTCAGGTCCGTATGAGTTAAAGCCGGATCCACGTATTTTTCACTCAATTATCGGGTTCGCAAACAATCGATTGATCCTGATTGGGATGATCGGAGAGTCCGAAAATGTGGCCGGAGTTAAAATTTGGAAAGTGAATACGGAGAATTTTGAGTGTGAGGAATTGGGGGAAATGCCGGCGGCCTTGATTCAGAAGGTTAAGAGTGAAACCTATGGAGTTTCTTCAATCAGTGTTTGCTTAGCTGGCAATTATGCGTACATGAGCAAGTCGTCGGAGATGGCGGAGGAGATAGTAGGTTGTGAGTTCGGAAACGACGGCGAATTACGGTGGTGGAGCATGAAAAACGACGCTGCCGGCGACGGGAATAGATCGCAGAGAGTGGTGTTTAGTTGTTCTGTTATTGGGTTAGGTGATTTGCAACGAGCTATGCTATCGGAAAATCGGAAATTTACTGTGTTGTGAAAAATAAAATTAATGCATGGACAAAACTAAGTGTTATTTTTTTAATTTGAAAAATGTTGGTACAAAGTACCAACTATTGTTGATTATTAATTACTAAATTAAAAAGGAGTGTTTGACCATTTGGTTAAGTTACCAACAATGAACCACTTTTTTCTAAATTGTAATTATTTGATATTAATTATGATTTAATACCGGATTGATTTGAAGTTAAGATTTTATATAGAAGTAATTTGAATTAAAATTATTTTTGATATTTCTTTATTAAAAAGGATTCTGAAATATTTGTTTGTTAAGTAATAAATTTTCTAGGATAACTTTTAAAAGGGTCTATGCATATGTTTGGTTTATTTATATATATAAATGACAAAATATCTTAAAAGGTTATAAATAAACAAAGAAATTGCACAAGTTGGAGATTTAGCTTACCAAAGGAACAATAATTTTACTCATGAGATGAATCCAATTTATGGGGAAAGTAAATATAAATAAAATAGATTCTATAATTTTGTTTATTTTTGGATTTATTATGAAGCACTATAAAAATAATTGAATTAATCATGTCAAATTTAATTTTTTAATTTAGTTGAATGATTTTTAAAAATAAAAATATTAAATTAAGTGATTTTATTGATACAAGATAAAATTTAATTACTTTATTTGATAACTTTTTAACGTTTAATGACCTTTTTAAGATATCAAGTCAATTTATTGGTATCAATTATGCACAACATAATATGTATAACACTATAGATATAGTTCTTATATTATATGCAACTGTTTGAATTTTGCATACACGTCTTTAGATACATATAGTGATTAATTGTAGAGTGGTAAACATGATTAAATATACAATATTATTTTTGCCATGTGAATATGTATATGCAAATACAACAATAACAAAACTTAAAGCAAATTGCACGCATGTTTATGTTTGGTGTATCAACTTAAATTGCGTATTGCTGAACATTAAGAGCACCACATATTCTTTATTTTTTAAAAAAAACAAAACCAATATTATCTGAAAAATATGTATACATTCATGTGTATCATAAATTATGAAATATTTCTGACAAAGTTCATCTTAGTCCCTTTTAGTTTGGTATAAGACCACTCATGATCAAATTGTCGATTTGCTCACCAAATTATTGTCAAAATCTCGTTTCTTAGTTTAAAATCCAAGTTAAAGAAATATATTAGTATAAATTGTGTATCTTTAAAAAAAAACACTAGTATATTATACATTTAATGTTTACATATTATACTGAAGAAAAATGATAGTGTTGGTGGATATTGACACAAATGAATAATATTTGTGTGGAGCTAGGTGGGGTGGGGGTTTGTATCTATCATGTATTAATACATTACGTATCATATTAATATTTTTCGAACTTCAAGGTATTGAATTATAATATTTTGAAGTAGGTTTTAGATTTTCCAATATGAAAACTAAAGTCTATATCAAACGGATATATTTGGAAAAACTTGAAAACAATGAAATATCATTAGTACTGCAAAATGAGTTTGTAATATTTGTTGTAGTTTTGTAGTAAACTATGTGTTAGATTGTTGAAATCCGAAGAACAAATTGTATTTTCTGAGCAAAAAATGGAAGGTGAGGTTTATTGTCATGTATAACTGTGTGTATCCACGAGTATATAAGTGTATATCCACTTCTATATCTACAAATTACAAGTTCATATATATATATATATATATATATATATGCAAGTTTATGTGTGATATACACTAATATATATGGCACAAATTGTTATACACATATCGTAGGTGTTGTTATTACTAATATAATAATGACATACACGAGGATATACATGTTATTGCATGAAATTCTTTAAACTCGTAAGATTGTGTAATAATAATTAAATTTACAACTCATATTTTATCGCCTAAAATTGCCATTATAAAAATCATAAAGTTGAAATCATAACTTTACTTATGCCTCTTCCGATGTTAAGCTAAACTACTGGTATTTTCTTGTTATTTTTAGTTGTCACGGTTTTTTTTTTTAGCATCAAATAATATGAACTTTGATAAATATTTTAAGATGTATTTTTTTTATTATATTAATTTTTTCTATTTTCTTTTTTATAATTTATAGAACTTTTCTATGATTTTTGAATATATAGACTTTAAATTTAAAATTATCAAATAAATATAATCTAATTTAATTTAAAAATTAATCAAATTAACTATTATAAACCAACCTCCACTCAATGTGTATGAGGATGTCACACAACTAGTCATTGGGCCGAGAAAAAGCCACGTAACAGGAAGGCCTTTGCAAAGGCTGATTCAGGACCTAGGCTCAATTAACAATTTGCTAATAGAATGAATTTAAAAGTTGTTTACGCAAATTGTTGAGAAAAATATTTAATTCTTTTATTCCTTTCTTTGAGTCCTACTTCTCATCTCCTTTCTTCTATTCCATGCTCTTTAATTTTTTTTTTTATTTCTTAAGTTGTTTGTGTTTGAAGTATGTTGGTCTAGTTATTGAGTTTGTTACATTAACTCTAAAAAGAAATAACAACAAATGTCAAGAAAGTAATACAAATATTATAATGTATTCGAAGAGTCTATCTGAGACTTTTTAACACTTGTTAAATTTATTATGTAACATGACAATTAAAAAAGATCGGAGAATATAAAAAAGGTAGACTTGATCATTTATATTTCTTTTTATGAAACTAATACTCTATATTAAATAAAAGGTTTAAGAAAATCAGTGCTGAGCAAGTGATTAGAGAGAATATTCGGTCTTCCCAAAGCGACAAAAATACCCTTGAGCTTTGGGTTTTACAAACGTAAATAAATTAATGCATTGTAAAAGGTGCAAAATTAGTATTTATTATGAACAATGAGTATATTATTTCATTGGAAATGATTATACCAAAGTAATCTTGTGACCCTTTTAAGCATTCACAATTCCAATATGAATCATTTTTAAATTTTTTGTGTTTCGACCTTATTATTATTATTATTATTATTTCATTATGATTTTTGTAGAACTTAGTTGTATTTGTACGAAAGAAAGTATTTTTTGTTTAACTAGTTAAAATATTTTTAAAAACTAATTTTTGAAGAACATATATTTCTTGAGAACAAAATTATTTTTAATGAGAGGAGGTAAAACAGCATGCCTAAATGACATATTAATTTAATTATATGCTCCCAACTTCTAAACACCCCACCCACCCCATCTACACTCCCTCACTAACTAAAACTTATATATAAATAAATAAATTTGTAAAAATATATTCTATATACTAACTAAAACTCCTAAGCAAAAAAAAAAACAAAAAACAAAAAAAAAACTAAAACTTCGAAATAAAATGTAAAAGTCACTTATTTAATAATTTTTTTGAAATTGTATTTAGGAAAGTATCATAATATTTTATACATAACTTCGAGTTGCGGTTTCAAAAATTTCTACACTTTTTTGGAGTCGTTAACTTGAGCTTGGACAGTATAATATGGGGCCAACATTAATGAACAAATAATTGGGATGGATCTAACTCAAACATCATACAATATTGTGTGAAGATGATATAATTGGGATGGATCTAACTCAAACATCATACAATATTGTGTGAAGATGATATAATTGGGATGGATCTAACTCAAACATCATACAATATAGTGTGAAAATGAATAACTCAACCCAAAAAATAATTCAAACAAGTGAATTTGCGTGAATCCGCCAAATTTCTATAAGAAAATGAAATTTTTTAGCATAAGTAAGTCAAATAACAACAATTTTTCATTTAGACTACTAATCGATTAATTTTATTTCATCTTTACAATTCTTAGTTATATAAATTATATAGTTTGAGATAGACAACTGCCAAAATGCATCCAGTTTTTTTTTTTTTAAAAAAAGTAGATGGTTTTTTTTACTACGTAGTACTTTGTATTCATTAACTTTTAAAGCTGTCCACATCTCTGTCTGAGAGTTTCTGGCCTTAAGAAGTTTGGCATGTTTGTATTTTTCTGGTTAATAAAGAAAAGAGTGACGAGACATAATAATAATAGAGGGAGATAATGATAACGATATTGAAAAGGGAAAACTTTTTTAGTAACTTTTAAGTTAAAATTCACCAAGAAGAATTTATGGGGGTCAGTTACTAACACATTCCTAGATCTCACGGTTTCCAGAATTCCAGGCTTTTTTCGTCATTCTGTTGTTTCTTTTTAAGCTTTCTCGATAAAAATTCTATCTTTATTACCTTTTAAGCTCTAAATGTTGCCAATTTTAGCATAATTGAGTAAAAGAAAGAAACTTGGCATTTGAGTTTTTTCTAGTTCTTGAAAGTGCTAATTGTGTAAAGACTGAAACTTTTTCATTTGGGTGCTCGAGGTTTGCAATCTTGAAATGAACTATTTGTGTAAATACTGGAACTTTGTCATTTGGGTGTTTGAGCTTTTTCCAGTTTCTTGAAAGAGCTAGTTGAGTAAAGACTGAAACTTTATCATCTATGTGTTTGAAATTTTCAATCTTGAAATGAGCAAGTTTATCAGGTTCTTGTGAAGGGATATTTGAAAATGGATAAAAGGGCATTTATTTCAATGGTAAATGATGGGGTTTTGTTAAAAAAATTACTTTGTTGAGTAGGTGAAATCTGTAATGGAAAGAATGTTGCATCTGTTTTGGAATGTGGTACTGCTACTGTTTTGTACATTGATAGAGAGTTCTTCTGCTACACTTTCTCCTGCTGGTGTTAATTATGAAGGTTAGCTTCTTTCTTGAAATTTATCAGTTGTACTGAAATTTTCATATTATCAAATTAGGCAAAAAGTAGAAGAACTAGTTAAATCCTCTGCATCAGGGGTGCAAGGGTTTCATCTGAATCCACTTCGACAAAAAATTGACCTGGTGTATTTAAGATTAAGATTATTTTTATCTATGTATAATAGACATTGAATCCCCTTGTATTCGTCGTGTGTTTACTTCTTTATATTTTGTACCCCTTACTCCTTTGCAATGTGTACGAGTATGTGATCTATCTTTTTTCTATACAATTGCCTCTCCTTACATTGAATCTTTGATGTAATGACAAACTGAAAAGTGAAAACAGTGGAACTAATCTAATATAATGACTCTTTTTCCTTATAATAATGTGCAGTTGTTGCTTTGACGGAAATTAAGAAGGCCTTACATGACCCCTATAATGTTCTGGACAATTGGGATGTGACTTCTGTAGACCCTTGCAGTTGGAGAATGGTCACTTGTTCCTTGGAGGGCTATGTGTCTGCTCTGTAAGTTGTTTAGATGAAAAAATATTTTTGTAGAAACTTAGTTGGCTCATGAAAAGGCTTGATTTTAATCCAGTAACTTTATCACTGAATGTTTTCTCCTGAATCAGAGCACTACCTAGTCAAAGTCTATCTGGCACCTTATCGCCTGGAATTGGCAATCTTACTAACTTGCAATATGTGTAAGTTCTTGACTATATACATCTCTTAGTTGCTAGCGTCACTTCTTATATGATTTTCCTAGTGTTATTAAGCCATGTTCTCGCAAACTGTTCTTGATTCATGTAGATTGTTGCAAAACAATGCCATTTCTGGTCATATTCCTGATGTGATTGGGAAGTTACAAAAGCTTCAGACACTTGATCTTTCCAACAATAAATTTGAAGGCGAAATACCCACTTCCTTCGAAGACCTGAAGAATTTGAATTATTTGTGAGTTCATAAATTTACACTTATTATTATTCATTTTCAAGAGACCTCTTATAACAGATTAAAACTGACTGCAACCATATATTTCACTCTCTCAAAGATTGTATACATCATGTATTGACTTAGCTGATCATTGCTTGCAGGGATGTCTCTTATAATAATCTAAGTGGTACCCTTCCTAAACTATCAGCACGAGCTTTCAAGTGAGTTGGTTTTTCCTATTGCCATAATACTCAGTTATTTCACTTTCAAGTAGTTATTATTAATATTATTGAAGTTAAACTATTGATGTACCTGTAGATCTCGATACATAGTTGACAAAAGTCCATTAGTTAAAATACAATGACAAATGTTTCTGGGTGAACTGCTACTTGAAAAGTATTTCATTAGTATTCCACGCTATAGTGACATTGACTTCTTCTTCATGGCTTTCAGAGTGCTGGGGAATCCTTTAATTTGTGGTCAAGGTTCTGAGAATAACTGTTCAGCAATCTATCCAGAGCCACTGTCCTTCCCACCTGATAGTCTGGCAGGTACATATAAGATTTTCGTGATCAAGTCCCTTCCCTTTGCAGCTGAAAATGGAAAACTGTTATAACATATTATACATACTGAGGAAGTTATGCTATTTGTGTTGTTGAAAATGTGTTGCATCTCTTATTTTTGATATCACAGATCAATCTGGTGCTGCACGCAAGAGCCGTCGCGTGGTTGTTGCGTTTGTTGCAAGTTTTGGTGCTGCTTTCTTGGTCATAATAGCCCTGGCTTTGCTTCTTTGGTGGCGCTACAGACATAATCAACAGATCTTCTTTGATGTCAATGGTAAGTTGATTTACTTCTCCCCCCTCTTCTATATGATAATTTGAGCTTTTATTAGTTCTGCATGTCTAATTCTTTTCCTGCCACAGATATATAAGTTGAGCCAAGTGAGCTTTTCATTATTGTCTGAGTGATTGGTGTTAGGTCTCATGTGAATATTTTTTAAGCTAGGATGTAATAGAGTCACCTGCTTGTGGTTTGAATCTTTATTTTAATCTCTATAAAGATTTTTGTCATTGTTGATTTTAAATTCATTTTTAGTTTTAGAGAGGACATGAGTGATCAAGTAATAGGTATTGGGGATAAATTCTGTGTTTACCATATTCAATAAACCTGTTGAATATGAAGAACTTTTGAGCCGCGTCAGTTAGAAAATTATGCCCTTTTGCATACTCAGTAGTTCTGGTCAATTTTCCTAGTAAGGACTCATAAAAGTTGTTTGAATTTTGTTGTTATCGGGGCAAGTCCTGATCCAGTACAGGCTAACTTAAACTTTTAGTTCCAAACATTAACAGAATAATTTGTTAATCACATATCTGAATGGTCACACTTGCATTTTCTTGTGAAAGTTGAAGTAAATATTTCTGTAAAAGGAAGATGGCGTTGTGTTCACTCTCTCCGGCCACCATGCCTGATGAATTGCCTTGCCACATTTATTGCGTTGAAAGTTACTCTTGATAATCTTTTACTTTGTTTGTCTGATTCATATATGTGGATCAGTTTTGGGACCTTTTTGCCTTTACTCTTTCTAATCATTTGCCATCACTTGTTACTACAAAAACCACTACTATTATTTTCTCCCTGTCTCACTTTTTCAAAAGATATTCTTCATCTGTCTCTAGCTATTCCTCAAAGCTGTATCTGAGTAGCGACTTCTCAAATGCAGATCATTGTTATCCAGAGGTATGCTTGGGTCACCTGAAAAGGTACACCCTTAAGGAACTACGGACTGCCACTGACCATTTCAGCTCAAAACGTATTTTGGGAAAGGGAGGATTTGGGGTTGTGTATAAGGCCAGCTTAAACAATGGTACTGTTGTGGCCGTCAAAAGATTGAATGACTATAATGCTGTTGGTGGTGAAAATCAATTTCAGACGGAAGTAGAGTTGATTAGTTTGGCTGTCCATCGAAATCTTCTCCATCTGCTGGGGTTTTGTTCAGCTGAAAGTGAACGGCTTCTTGTTTACCCCTATATGCCAAATGGAAGTGTAGCATCACGATTAAAAGGTTACTTCTTGCCTCCATGTGTTAATACATAATAATCACTATTGATTTCAGATAATGAGTCCAACATTTCCATTTATAAAAGTTAAATATCCTCACATGGTGTTTGTTTGTTACTACTCCATTCATTCATTTTGTTTGACAGATAATTGATAGGATACAGAGTTTAAAATTTTAATTTCACTCATTTATTACATTGGAGTAGGAGAATTTTTTTAAATAGTGGTTATTATACTTGTTGAAGAAAGCATCATATAAATTTTAGAGTGAGGATAGTTAAATGAATTTGAGTTCTTAAAGTTGTAAAAGGTGTACAGACCAATATAATTCTAGAATGGTGCCAAATTTTGAAGCATGTCTAATTTAAAAGTAGTCATTTAGTGAATAGTTCCTACTTCCCAATTTATTGCCATTAAACATGATAGCGAGTGTTCTGAAGACCAGCAACCGCTGTCATAGATGAATTGAGGCCATAAGATTCTGGTTAAGTACTAGCTTAGATGTTACGACCCACCCTTACCTCAGTTCCATCCTTGAGCCCGCGGTGGTATGCTCACCTTCACATACTCTGTACTTCTGTAGTTATCTGATAGGACATTATCAGTTTGCTGCTGGCTGAAACCATTGTGGTATGTTTCTGCATGTTCGTAAGCCAAGCAAACTCCTTTTGCTTTTCTGGAACTTCATCAGCTACTTTTTAATAGTTTCCAACTCACTGAATTTTATATTGGCTTGATTGAAAATGCATTGTGGTTTCTAAATTTGCAGATAGCATAAATGGTAAACCAGTTTTAGACTGGTCAAGGCGGAAGAAGATAGCACAAGGTACAGCGAGAGGGCTAGTTTACTTGCATGAGCAGTGTGATCCGAAAATTATCCATCGTGATGTCAAAGCAGCAAACATTCTGTTGGATGAAGAATTTGAGGCAGTAGTTGGTGATTTTGGATTGGCAAAGCTCTTGGATCACTGCGATTCTCATGTGACAACTGCTGTTAGGGGCACCATTGGCCACATTGCTCCAGAATATTTGTCTACTGGCCAATCGTCTGAAAAAACTGACGTTTTTGGGTTTGGAATCTTGCTACTTGAGCTGATTACAGGTCAGAAAGCTATGGACTTTGGTCGAGGGGCCAACCAGAAAGGTGTTGTTATGCTTGATTGGGTGCGTCTCTTTCTCTTTCTGTGGATGTTGTAGTGAGTACTTTTTGAAATATGTAGAGTTGTGCATCTCTCTCTTTCTCATAGCTGTTTCCTTTTCAGTTATAAGGAGTTGTTGGTTGAAATAGCTAGTGCCTAGTGGTGTGTACATGTAGTTTACAAGGCTCGTTTTACTGATATGCAGGTGAGAAAGCTGCATCAAGAGGATAAATTGAACCTTATGGTAGATAGCAATTTGAGAAATAGTTTTGAGCGTATTGAGCTAGAAGAGATGGTTAAAGTTGCCCTTTTATGTACCCATTTCAACCCTTGTCATCGCCCAAAAATGTCTGAAGCACTAAGGATGTTAGAAGGCGATGGATTGGCTGAACAATGGGCGGCATCACAAAATCTGGAGACTCGTAGAAAGCGAGCTTTTGAACCTACTCCACAAACGTATTCCGACTACGTCCAAGACTCTTCACTAGTTGAACCAATGGAACTTTCTGGACCTAGATGACATCCACTTTGAAGTGAAAAGTATTTCATTGCTGTTCAATGTGTAGTATGTATTCTTTTTCTTATTCTCTAAAAGAAAAGGGAATAAGTCATGCATGTGTAAGCTGACTTCATATATGATATTATATATCCCTTCTTCTTTCAATTTTTAAAATGATAGGGCATGTAATTATGATTTCAGTACTCCTTTTTATATGAAAGATTTGAGATTAGTGGAGATATTTTATTGGTTAATTAATGTAACCTTTATATAACCTATAGTAAATAGCTGTAGTTTTTATGCAGTTGTAAGGCATTTGATATTATAGCAATACACTTATTATCAAAGCTCCAACACTTAATACTACTTTCTGTACTCATTTTATTACCTATATTTCCAAACACATTGGACTGTTAATAAACCAAATCCAACAAGTTAAATTAAATTAAATATACATATCTTTGACCTCAAACAAATTCAACCATACCGTCCTATACTTGCTGAGTTTAAATTTTTTGCAATGACATCAGACGAAAGGGACATAATTATTTAATTAACTAGTTCTCGAACACGTGCACCGCACGCATATTTTATACCATTTTAAATTACACGAGTACACAATCAACTATGAACCAAAGTGCTCCAAGCATAGTCCATGTCCACATTTCTAAGTTCAAATCTGCAAAGACATTCACAGATCAACTTGTATCTGAATTTGAATTTTATTGCTAACAGAAGCTTTTCATAAATAGATATTATACTAAAAGAAATGAATATGCTGCTAGCTTAGCAATAATACAAAAAGTGTTGGTCAGTATTTATAGCTAAATCAATTATATTGGAATAGATTTATCTGAAGTAAGACTTTTTGGAGGAGAAATCTAATCAAAATAGGCAAATGAAATAATTGGACAAACCCACCTTATAATACACTTTATAGAGTATTTAACGAATGTTAAAAGATTGATCAGAATAAATATTATTGAGAATATTAAACTATGTACAGTACAACCAATAAAACAAATAAATTTTATATATTAAAATATGAATGAAAATATAAAAAGAAGTTGCAAGAAAAGACAGAGGTAGGATAAATGTGACATTGTTTTCTTCTTCTTTCTACTTGAATTTTCTGCACTAGAGCCTAGGGTCAATCTCTATACCTCTCAGAACTGGATGCTAACCCTATATTTATCTGAGTCTTATGCTAAAAAGATCTAAGCGGCCTGCCTGCTAACCAAAGCGACTCCTTGTTGGTGGTTGATAGGTGTTGGTCCGATTCACCTATGTCAGTTCGAACTTGGTGGGTCGTTCGTTCGTGTCGAGAATCTCTCTCGTTACTCAGAGTTGATCCGATGCGTCATAGATAGAATGGAGTGGGCTATACGCCGACCCACGTTAAAAGCTTTCTTCTCTTATGAGATTTTGGTTCCAGAAGGTATAGCTCTCGCCTCAGCTTTTTCTTTGAAATCGGAGACTGTTCCAATTTCCTTCTGAGATAGGCAAGCGGAGGGAGAACTAGACGTATCTTGCTAGGCAAAGACAGGTTAGAATGGATAGCTCGCGGGTGGGATTGACGGGATAGATCACTATTGCAGAAGGAGGTAGAACCGGGGGAAGAATTATGGCCGTAGGTTTGCATACACTCTACACTCTACGGATTCGATGGCTGTTGTTGTTATTCCTAAAACTCAAAGTATTTATATATTACTCAGGAAATAGAATAAAAATTCTGCCCCCCTATTACGCAAGTGTGCAGAAACTAAGCTACAAATAAAGAACCTGTTTTGTATAAGTATTTAGTTCAAACAGTTATAATTGTGAAGTGCAGAATAGTAATGGACACAAAATTTAATGTGAAAAATCATTTGGCTCAGAAGGTGTAAAATCAGGATGTATCCAGTAAGATTTAACATGAAAAAACACCTATCCACCTGGCTCAAAAGGTGTAAAAATCGTCAAGTACACAGTAGGATTTAACTTGAAAAATCAATCGGCTTTACAAGTGTAAAAACCGCAACCTAAATCAAGGATTCACTGCTTAGCGGGTAATGGAATCAGTAAAATTAATGAATGTATGAAATATGTTGGTGTCAAGCTCTAAGTCAAGTTGATATTGATGATTCCATTTAATGCAGGATTTGTTAACAATTAGAGGGAACTGAAATAAGGAGATGGCCATGGAGTGTGGCAAAGTGATAGGCGCCATGAACTTTGTGAGGGACGTCCAACATTTTGATATGTCGACGTTTCATCAACTGGAGGATGCTAGAAATAATCTAGAACATGCAGCTGGATTTCTGAGAAAACTGGAGAAGAGATCCCCGGAGAATACGATATCAACATATCTTAGGCCCCTATTTCTAGAAGCTCTTGATGGTTTGTCTGCAATATCTTCTCACATGAAGGATCAAGGCCAGAAGAGTGACATCGTTGAAAGGATTTCGAAGGTGCTGAAAATAATCAAATTGAAGAACATTGCTGAGCGAATCAAAGCTTCAAAACCATCAAGATCATCTAGCCAAGTCACTCTGGAGATGGTGGAGTTTGTCAAATCTTTGCTTGTTTCTGTTCATCATGCACTGTTCTTTATTAGTGCAGATGCTCATGTGTCTGTTCTTGTCAAGAAGCTGTGGATATACGAGGCTTCTTCACGTTTATTGCAAAGCAGTGCATTGAGCATGAGAGTATGAAGGATTTCTTCACCCATGCTGAGGATGTAGCTTACACTGCAGCATACCTATGTTTCTTAGGCTTGAACGGCACTATGGATACTGATATCTCTAAATTTCTGAAAAGGATAAGTCCTTTTAGCCCTGATGTGAGGCAGATTTATCTGAGTGTCTTGATGGGGTTAAATTCATTCAGATCAGAGACTACAATGAATGCCAAATATATGTTTGATTTTGTTAGTGCCCTCCGTAATGATCTGGAAGAGCTACTAAGCAATGTTCATCAAAGTCCGTGCATTCGTCTCCAACAAGGACTTTCACACCTTTCTAGATTTCTCTGGGACATAAAATCAGATCCATTTCCACTTGGAGAATTGATTTCTCTTCAATCACAGATGCAAGCTGTGGCCATTGAGGCAGCGATTGCAATCTACACCTCATATGATGAGAAAGTGAAAATGAAGACTACTGAAACAGACCATTTGCCTTTTATTTTGCAACTGAAGTTAAATCATGTCAAGGTAGAAGTCTCCCTGATTAAGCTACTGAAAAGTAAACCCACTGTAATAGCTCCTCTAAAAGATCTGATTGATTGTGTTCGGGAAGAGCTGATATTCATGAATTTTTTTTTCATGGATGCATTTGAGCAGTGCAAAGAGCAAACTAACGTCACTGAATTTTTCAATCTTATTCAATCTGTAACTAGCCAAGCATGGTTGGTCATTTATTCTCTTTATCGTGACATAAAGAAAGAAGGCTTAGCCAGGGAAATTAGTTGGTCACATTTTCAGTTGCTTCTTAAGTTCAGGTTTATTAGGGCAGTGATTGGACAGATATGTCCCAGAATTTCTGTGTCATCAATACTGGACCATCCCACAATAAATCTGTTGAACTTTCTTCCTCTCAACTTTAAGGTCCTTGATTCTTATTTCAGCATGCTAAAATCATCAACGATAGATTCTTCCGATAGCCCGATGATGGATTTGGTTTTGATGGGGTTTCATGAATATATTCTTGACAACCTGCAACTGAAGAATGAAACCAGTTTGACATTTACTAATACAAATGAGGTTAAAAAGTTTTACTATGGATTGTTGCTCCTGGTAACATATCTTTTTGATCCTCTAGTTCAGTGTAGTGGATTTGGAACTATCGAAATTGAGGCTGCTGGTGATAGTAACAGAAATAGAAGGGTCAGTCTTGTTCTTCAGTATTTGACTGTAGCTTTAAAGCTTATTGAGCCTGAGGAAACCTTGATGGATATGCTAACCAAGGCCACATTGAAAGCTCCAATACTGGATATGGTTGAAAGTGCTCATGAAGAGCTTATTTTCCTCAGAGCTTTTCTAATGGATGTTCTCAGGCAACAGATGAAGCTTAACAAATATCATCATCTCTTGAGGAATGTTGAGGAGACTGCCAACAAGTTAGCACAACTCAGTCGTTTTCGTAATGAAAGATTCATGGACGAAAACAGCACCTGGGAAGTGTGTCTTATATTGTCTGATTTCCTATATGATATTAAGTTTATCAAGGTAGAAATTAGAAAGGTATGCATTCAGGTCTTGGATGCATCACTTATGACTTTGCCAGATATCAAAGGCCTTTTAAACTTTTTATCAAACCGCCTGGACACAGTGCTTGACTGTGATGCTGGTTCGATTGCTTTTCTGATGAATCGAAGTAGAGTTCTCAAAGAGAAACTTATGTACTTGGGACACTTTCTTGCAGATGTTGTACAACACTACAATATGCATCAAGGACTCAAAGACCTCATGAAACATGTTCTAGATACCAAGTATGTCTGTTTATTGTCTGTTGGGGATTATAAATCTGCTTGGTATTACATGTTATCTCTCTCCGATATGAAGCAATTGCTTAAGTTTGTTGAGACAGAGGTCAAAACAATTATTCCTAAAGCTCCAGAGTCATCAAGTTATAGCTTCCCCAAGACAAATGGATTAGGATTTCTTCAATTTTTTCTAGGAAACTTGGAGGAGCTGTTATGTTCTAAGCTCGATTCCGTTATTGACTGGAAGGATCAGATTGGATCAGTCAAGGAAGGCATACTGTGTCTAAGAGATCATTTCGCTGAGAACTTTGATGAGCTAGATGAAGTTTATGGTTTTATATTGAAGGTCACTGAAATGGCATATAAAGCAGAGTTTGTCATTGACTCCTGCTTAGTCAGTTCTCATCCACTCTGGTACAAATCTCATCGAATGTCTGAAGTTCTTAAGAATATCAAGCTTTTAAATAAAGCTGTTACTGAGACTTATGAAAGAAAGGAGATAGATGTGATAGTGAACAAAGTTGCAAAGACCTCCATGAATCCTGTGGCATCCTTATTAGCTTATACGCCAAGAGAAAATGAAGAAATGGAGGGCTTTCACGAGGCAATGGATAAAATTAAGAGGCAACTACTTCGAAGATCTTCTCAGCTAGATATTATCTCCATAGTTGGTATGCCTGGAATCGGCAAGACCTTTCTGGCTGAGAAGATTTACAATAATCTCATAGTTACCCCTCACTTTGATGTTCACGCTAAGTGTCGTGTGACTCAACTATATTCATGGAAAGAGTTGTTGCTTACCATCTTGAATGATGTTCTTGATCCCGCTGATCGCACTGGAAAAGAAGATGGTGAATTAGCTACTGAGCTGCGTCAAGTTTTGTTAACCAAGAGATTCTTAATTCTCGTTGATGATGTGTGGGATAAAACAGTCTGGGACCATTTATATATGTGCTTCAGAGATGCTAAGAATGGTAGTAGAATTATTCTAACTACCCGGCTGAGTGACATTGCCAATTATGCTAAATGTAAGAGTGAACCCCATCATCTTCGTTTATTCAGAGATGATGAGAGTTGGACATTATTACAAGAAGAGGTGTTTCAAGGGGAGAGCTGTCCAACTGAACTTGTAGATGTGGGATTTCGAATAGCAAAAAGTTGTGGAGGATTGCCACTTTCCATTGTATTAGTTGGTGGTGTTCTAAAAGAGAAAGAGAAGAAAGAAGATTTGTGGAAAGAAGTAGAAGAAAGTTTAGGTTCCAAAAATATTGGTAGCTTGCAAAAGAGTATGTCTTTAATTGGATTCAGTTATAAGAATTTACCGCATCATCTGAAGCCTTGTTTCCTCTATTTTGGAGGATTTTTTAAGGGGAAGGATATTCATGTCTCAAAATTGACTCGGTTGTGGCAAGCAGAAGGGTTTGTACAAGCAAATAAGGAAAAAAGAACAGATACCGCACACGATTTCTTGGAAGATCTTATTAGTAGAAATCTAGTAATGGTCATGAAGGAGAGACCTAATGATAAGGTGAAAAGTTGTCGCATTCATGATCTCTTGCACAATTTCTGCCTAGAAAAGTCCAAGCAAGAAAACTTCCTTAACCAAATGAACAGGTACTGAGAGAATTATACTGATTTCGTTGTGTTATGCTTCTCATTGTCACTTATTTTTGTTTATGTTCCTTCTTTTTTTCTGATTTAGGGGAGAAGATATGCTTCCTGAAAAACCTCAAGACTACCGATTGTTCATCCATTCTTACCAAGATGAGATTGATTCGTGGCGTCCATGTGGCTCAAATGTCCGTTCTTTACAATTCAAAGTGGCAGACCCGGATAGCTTGTTATGGCCTCGTGATATCTCCTTCATCTTTGACAGCTTCAAACTTGTTAAAGTGTTGGATTTGGAATCGTTCAACATAGGTGGCACTTTTCCTAGTGAAGTAGAGTCATTAATTCATTTGAGGTACTTTGCTGTTCAAACATATGCAAATTCAATTCCTTCGTTTATAGCTAAGCTTCGGAATCTTGAAACTTTTGTGGTAAGAGGATTGGGAGGAGAGGTGATAATACCTTCTTCTATTCTAAAGATGGTCAAATTGAGGCATTTACTTGTAAAAAATCGTGCTTCATTTAGTTTGCAAGGAAACATGGGTGAATCATTTTCTAACTCTCAATTAGATTATTTGGAAACCTTTTCCACTCCACGCCTCTCTTATGGTCAAGATGCAGAGATGATTTTGACAAAGATGCCAAATTTGAGAAAGTTGAATTGTATATTTTTGGAGACATTTAGTTATTTAGAGAAATTGAAGGGAAGGTGTGTTCGTTTTCCCACATTAGAGTTTCTAAGTCACCTTGAATCCCTAAAGTTGGTTTCCAACTGCTATCCATCTAAGCTTCCTCATGTGTTCAATTTCCCCTCAAAACTAAGGGAATTGACTTTGTCTAAGTTTCGCTTACCCTGGTACGAAATTTCTATCGTTGGAGAACTGCCTAACTTGGAGATCCTAAGGTTGCTTTCCAGAGCCTTCGAAGGGAATGAATGGGAAGTGAATGATTCAGAATTTCGTGTACTCAAATACTTAAATTTGGACAACATCAACATTTCACAGTGGTCCCTCTCTAATGATGCTTTTCCTAAGCTTGAACATTTGGTTTTAACCAAGTGTAAGCAGCTTGAGGAAATCCCTTCTCATTTTGGTGATGCCGTAACTCTGAAAAGCATTGAAGTAAACAGGTGTGGCCGGTCTGTTTCCAATTCAGCCTTGGAAATTCAAACTGCGCAACATGAAGACATGGCAAATGATGCTTTCACAGTTACAATACAGCCTCCAGATTGGGCTAGAAAACCATTTGCTTGACTCGTTTCTGGTACACTCTTGCGATATTCACCTAATTACATTTCGATTTCTCTAAATTTTAATATGCGTATTTTCTAATGTTATACTTGTAACTAAAGAGGCTATATGCTATATACTTGAATCTGTGTGCTAAAACTGAACTTTTTTGAAGATGGGTCAGTTCCTTTTTTCTCATAATTGGGAATAGTACTGCTGTCCAGTTTTTGAAGTGTTTGATATACCATTCAATATCTATTTCTTGAAGATATGTGACTGAAGTTTCTATTATTCATCTCTAAATAAAAGCTAGTAGAGGGATGCAAAGAAATCATTTTCTGTTGGGTTTCGTATATTTTGATGATTGACAAAGTAATGGAATAACTTCATGAAATAGGTAGATGATACATGTTTTAGCATACAGAGTCCAACTTGACTTTATCTCTGAATAAAAGGAGTCTTGAGTAGAAAAGATCACGAGTTATAATACTACACACACATGAGCCTAACTGAACCTCAAAAGCTAGCTCATGAGGGGAGGTTTGTCCAAGTCTATCTAAAGAGACCAAATTCCCATCCCTCTACCGATATGAGACTTCTTAACTGTACAACACATATCCAGGACAGGAGTCCAAAGACGTATAGACTTAAGTATCCAAAGCAACAAAAGAGTCAGAGTTCTTAGAAGATGGGAAGCACGGCTAAGAGCTATAAATATATAAGGTTTTCCACAAAGGAGACTCACAATCTGAACAATATTTTTCAAATTGCTATCTACCATAACATTCAATTTCTCCTCTTGATGCAGCTTTCTCACCTGCATATCATTAAACGAGAGAGAGTTGAAGTATGCGAGCCTTGTAAACTACATGTACACACCACTAGCTAGCAATATTCCATATAGTCTAACAATCAAACATTAAAATAAAATATTTTATTTTAATGTTTGATTGTTAGACTGGTCAAGGCGGAAGAAGATAGCACAAGGTACAGCGAGAGGGCTAGTTTACTTGCATGAGCAGTGTGATCCCAAAATTATCCATCGTGATGTCAAAGCAGCATACATTCTGTTGGATGAAGAATTTGAGGCAGTAGTTGGTGATTTTGGATTGGCAAAGCTCTTGGATCACTGCGATTCTCATGTGACAACTGCTGTTAGGGGCACCATTGGCCACATTGCTCCAGAATATTTGTCTACTGGCCAATCGTCTGAAAAAACTGACGTTTTTGGGTTTGGAATCTTGCTACTTGAGCTGATTACAGGTCAGAAAGCTATGGACTTTGGTCGAGGGGCCAACCAGAAAGGTGTTGTTATGCTTGATTGGGTGCGTCTCTTTCTCTTTCTGTGGATGTTGTAGTGAGTACTTTTTGAAATATGTAGAGTTGTGCATCTCTCTCTTTCTCATAGCTGTTTCCTTTTCAGTTATAAGGAGTTGTTGGTTGAAATAGCTAGTGCCTAGTGGTGTGTATATTATGACATTTCAATTGAGTCGTAACTTTATGATATGTATTTACAGAAAAACAATATGTGTTGATGTGAATGCAAGCGAATAATCAAGAAAAAATATGAATCAAGTAAGTACCTACCTACTTTTTTTCCTTTCATATGAAAAGACTTAAATACCAAGAAACTCATTGTTTATTTGAGCTGAGTTTTTTCTTCACAGTGAATTAAAATTATTAATCATTAAGTGATAGTCAATTAGGCTTTAACTAGTTATGTCACATGATGAGTCAAATCTTGAAAATATATTTTTCTAGTTTTTGATCTCAAAATATTCATTTTTTTTTTAACTTAGACTTCATTTTTTTAGAGTACTATCATACTTATTTTACTAATCTCGCAATTTTCGATTGATTATTTGACTAATTACTATAACTATGATATTATAGCAATTTTCGATTGTTATGCGTTGATCGTAATTCGATTTGAGAACTTCTTTTACAAAATTCTTTATCAAGTCATCGCCAACAATCAACTTAAGCTATAGAAAAATAGAATTATACATTTACCGAATTCACTAAAAAAATGAGCATCTACCAATGAAACATCACTAGAGAAAACTCAACAAAAACAATTTTTTTCATTTAAAATGAAAAAGGCGCGAAAAATAATCGTTAGCGCAAAAATCTCAAAAAGAAAAAAAGCATAACAATTAACATTGAGAAAAAATTTGATTGATTCGTAACAAAATCAAGTGGTTAATTGAAGAAGAATAGAAAAAAACTTGCTAAAAATGACGAATATATTAAAAAAGACAAAAGAGAAATGTGTATATATATACATTCTGTTGGTGAAGAATGATTAAAAAAACCCTTTATTACCGACCAAAAAAAGGTGATATATATATATATTATAAGAGTAGTAAATACTATAACTTGCGGCAAGAAGAGAGGTTTCGATAAGGCAAAGAATGAAGCTTTCGATGAAATTTTTGGTCGCCAAAATGATATCTGAAGGTCGTCATCGACGCCCAAAACAGAGGAGGCTGAGAAGGCGTACTGAAATTTCTAGGGAAGATTCCATGGGGTGTTTGCCAGAAGAACTGATCCTAGCTATTCTTGTAAGGGTTCCAGTTAAATACCTCTTACAGTTCAAATGTGTTTCCAAAAATTGGTTTAATTTGATATCTAGCCCTGAATTTGTGAAAACTCATCTTGATTTTTCTGCTAACGATTACACCCGCCATATGTCTCTGTTACAATATAATGCACTATCGACGGAGATTAAATATTGTTATGTTACTTGTTTATTTCATGAACCTGTTATTGAGGCGCTTGATTTGTATTGTCCCATGAAAAATACACCTCAAAGTGTTCAAATTTCGGGTTCTGTTAATGGTTTGGTTTGTCTTTCTGATGGGTTTGGTAGGTTGGTGCTATGGAATCCATCAATTAGAAAGTTCAAGAATGTGTTTGGATTTCTGCCTACAAAGATGGGTTCCGCCTGGTTCAAGAGTGGTTTTGGATATGATGAGGTCCATGATGACTATAAGGTAGTGGGTATTTTTAGTAACATGGTTAAGGCCTATTTTGAGGCTGTCATATATAGTTTAAAAAGGGATTCTTGCACAACACTTGAAGATTTTAAACCTGGGGTGACTTACTGTGGTGATGCTAAATTTGTGCATCGTAAACTTCATTGGATTACTTATCGTAGACGTGGTTGGGGCATCTCGTGTATTGATTTGGTTGAAGAGAAATGGGGAAAGTTGGAGCTGCCTAGCTGCAAAGAAGAACAAGAATTGAAGCTTGGAGTGTTGCAAGGTGATCTTTCGTTCCTCTCTAGTAATGATGAGAGAAATCACTCTGATGTGTGGGTAATGAAGGAATATGGAGTTAAAGCATCTTGGACAAAACTGTATACCATCAGGTATCCCGAGAACTATAAGCTAGTGACGCCCCTTTTCACGTATAGTAAAGGTAAAATTCTACTCGCGTTTAAATCATCTTTGGCGATATATGATCCAAAGAACGACTCTATCACATATCCAACGGTTACTAATGTTGAGCTTACTGACTCTATCACACATGCAACGTATAATATTGACGTTACTAGTTATTACAGCATTGTTGAGGCAGAAATCTGCATTGAAAGCCTAGTTTGTCCGGATTTACCAAACAAATATTGAAAGATGTCAGAGCTCCTGTCGTAATAGTTAACAACTTGTAAGTATTCTTTCGCTGCATTTTTCACGTGTTTTAATATTAAGCTTATTTTTTCGTTTATAGTAGACTAACTTTAGAATGTTGCCCAAGATGTTCAAAATGAATACACCAGATATTCCTACTTAAATTGAGTTATCAATTCTAATCTTGGAATGTCACTCAAATATTCAAAATAAATATTTCCATGTATTCCTACCAACTCCAAAATATATATGACTTCTACCAAGGTGTTAATCACTTCAAGCCTGAAATTAGGAGCTAAGAAGCATTGCAGAAGATGGAGCAATTCTATCCTAGCAGTAAGACTTAAACATAAAACCTGCAACCAGCCTTGCCGCGCATCAATTTAAAATAAATTTACCCGCCCCGCAGTGCACAGCCTTACTTTAAACCTGCCCGCATACATAAGCGGACCCACATGCACCCGACAACTTTTTTTTTTTTAATTATATCATATATATATGTATAGATGGTCTATAAAACGATAGTATATTTGATTGAGCAATCTTATAACCAAAAGTCGTCTGAGTGCACTTGGTCGAAGTTTCCCCTTCGGACTGAAACAACGCGAGTTCAAATCTCGCGAAAGGTTCTATTAATTGCCTTTTTGCCACCTCATCTGACCCACCTCCTTTCTTAATCACCCCTTTTTGCCATCTCATCTGACACCATTCCTTTCTTTATTGAAATTAAAGACAAATAAAAGCCCTAGCACAATTCTAAATAAAACATAAGACTGCTAGAATATCTACGAACTTACAACTTACAAGTATTCTTCAATCTTCATACATAAATGAAGTCCTACTCCTAATATCTTTGCATAAATTGACAAGTTCTTCTTTTTAAGCGTACTTATATTTGTCCTATGAAAGAAGGGGTGTGATTCCCCTATCAGAAATGTGGTGTTTATTTATAAGTTTATATTTTATAGTCTTGTGAAAAGAGGAGTGTGATTCTTCCATTATATATTGTTTTTGTTGTTCTAAAATATTCTTAATAAAAAGTAGATTGTTTTTCTCTATTTTTTTTTTTAACTATAATGTTCAGTATTTGTTAAACTGGAATAAAATATAAAGTCACTATTAAAATTCATTGGGGCCTCAAAATTATGGAGGCCTAAACAGACGCTTTGAGAACCTTACCCTTGAGTCGCTGCTAGCCTTACCCTTGAGCCACTTTTGGTGCCCCCTATCTTCAAATCTCGGGTTTGCCTCTGCCCGCATAGGCTTAAACCTGCCCTGCCCTGTCCGGCCCCACCGCATTGCCATCCCTAGAAGGTAGATGTTATCATCATTTAAAGTTTAACAAAAACTTCCTACTTTCGTAAGAATTACTCATTTTTCAAAAGTTTGAATCATTTTGTGAGCATAGGCACAGTTGGAAGTGTTGATTTGCAGTGTCCAACACACTATAAAACTAACTTATTTCCCCTTTACAAATAGGAAGATCAATTTCTTTTTCTTTTTTCAACCTATATGCAGGTGAATTAATTTTTTCATTTTCTCTGACCTTCGTCGCTTCCATTTATTCAACTGCCTATAAAACATTGCTCACTTTTAGATGTTGGCAGCAACGTTAGCTCTTCCCTCTTAATTTTAAATTCTAAGCTTTTTATTTTAAAAATCTTGTTTCGGGGTCAGGATATCCTATTCTTTGCGTGATCTGTTACTCTCAAACTAAATCTCAATTTGATGTAACCAAAAGCACTCAACATTTACCAACCTTTAGGGGCTTAATATGGTATTTAGCTCTTAAATTTTGCCTCGTCAATAAGGAGAACAACTTATAGCTGCTGTAAGGCCCAAAACCGAATTCATATTCAACACCATCGTAGTACCTTAATTTCCCCTTCAACTACATCTTTTCTGGCAGGCTCAAAGATTTCTTCTTTATCATTTTCATCTGTATTCGGTGTACCTCTCAAATTATCAAAATAGGTTAAGTTGCCTATTTACAACGACGATTGAGGCCAAATAATTTCATCACATCTAAAACATGTTGCTCGGACACTCCAAAAATGATGCCCCACCCGTGTCGGATCCTTCAAAAATACACTATTTTGGGGGGATTGGACACGCACCCGTCGACATGTTTGAAAAGTCCGAGCAACATAGCTTTTTCGTGCAAATGTTGAATCATACAACATTTTGAATTGCTCAGATTTTGCTACTGAAGTTGCATTGAAGCTAGTCGACTTTGCTGTCGTCTGCAATGGTGAATAAGTGTTACGCCTTCTACTCTAGCTCTTGAGTCACGTGTTTCAAGTATGTGTGCGACTCGAGGATAATTGAGTCTGACCCAACTGATTTATTGCTTGAACTTCCTCTACTTTATCCAAATTTAAAACCCTGAAGTTGCTGCAAAACAGAATTTTGATCCTTCCCCTTTTAGCCATCGCCTTTATCTCCCTTAATGTTTCAGCCCATTCAAAAAACACTCTAGATAACTTTAGATCAGACACCTCCTCCTTCCTCTTTCATAGATACCGACACCTTTCCAAAATCTTCATGAAACGGAGTGTATCCGGCTCTTCTTCTTTCACTTTAGCATTGAGTTGAGAAACTGAGTTGAAGGAGAAAACAATTTTAGGAAGCGTGTAGCTGCTATAATCTTCTTCACTGCTATAAAAAAAATATTGAGGCCTCTCTCTTAAATATCGCTTTAAGTCCCCCAATATTGTTGAGTCGGCCCTGATTGATACTTCTGGTGTCATCGTCGACTACTTAAGAACTTTGTCTTCAGAGATCCAGAACTAGTAGAGACACCTTTGTTTGCTCGATTCCTTTTACGAGAACGTCTGGGAGAAGTGACCTCCTCTTCTTCATCTTCATCATCGGTGTTAATTGTTATACCAAATGACCTGATACGTTGAGGAATGTGAACATTGAAGTAATAGTTGACGATGCTTTGCCTATTCTTGGAAGGAAAACATGTTAATGCTGGTTTCATTAAGTGTTTGCCTTTCTACAGACACGTCTTAGCGAGGGACCTGAACTTCTTTTGGTCCTTAGTGTTCCACAACTATGAAACTTCTCCTCCCATTTCATCAAACTTCCAGACATTGAAGGCTGTCTCTAGTTCAGACTTCAACTTCACTTACTGCTGTATTCTATAATCTGAAACTTACATCATTCTTTTTCCCCTTTACAGATAAGAAGATTAGTTTCTATTTCTTTTTCAACCTACTGCTATACTCGCGAGTTAACTTTCTGTCCTGTCGATAAAACATTGCTCACTTCTAGATGTAGGCAGCAACATTATCTCTTCCGTCTCAATTTTAAACTAGAAGCTTTTAGTTTTTGAAAAAGGGGTCAGGATATCCTATTCTTTTTGTGATGTAACCAAAGGCACACAACACAACTCACATATTCTTTTACATGTATATTTCTTTGGTTATCATGTCTCCATAAGGAAACCAACCTGTAGGAGTTTCAACTGATATTTCGCACACTAATAAGAACAACTTATACTCATATATATTGTTGATGATTGCAGGTTGTTGTAGAATCATACATGTGTTCAGGGGAACATATATACTTGCTACTCATGGTTTAGCAACTACATAGGAGAAGCAAATGCAAGCTTTCGACCAAATGGTCTACTTTACCTCAATTCACCATTTTGAACCTTATACAAAAGATTTTTCCGTACTGTGATGTGAAGTAAGATTATATCATTGCAGGTTGTAAAAACTCTATGATGCTACTTAATTTTGTTGAAAGAAGCAAGAAACGCTCGTAAATTGAACTTGTTAGTTGGAACACAATCATACAAGTTTATGCTCTCGTTTTTTGTTTTTGTTCTTAAGTTTCTGCTTGGTGTAACTATACACAATTAGATATTTGATAACTTTGCTCTACAATATCTACCGTTCGTGATGTAGGTCTCGAGTAAATTTGAACATGTATTCACTCATCTACCGACTAATCTAATTTTTGAACTTGAAATTTCAATTAAATTATATTTTAATATTTATTAGGTGTTTAATAGGATGTGCCTTTGGATAAATAAAAAGTTTTGGCAAATATGAGGATTTAGTTTTCCAAATATCTAGAATTACTCCATATGTTCATGTTACTCCTCCGTCATTTTTTACTTGGATTTAGTTTAAAATTATAAACATTTTCTTACAAGAATTCTATGAGAAGTTTTGGCAAACGAGGCGTTGCCATGAAAATCAAATACTCTAATTAGTCTTATTTGATGTGGCAAGTGTCACGAACTTTATTACAAGTTGAAACAATTAATTTTATAATGTTTTTATTTTTAATAAAATAATTTACAATTATCTAAATAAAAGTTTATTTCAGACAATGCTTCTACATTTTTTCAAGTATTGTCCACAGTCAAACAATGTCACATATAACAGAAAGAGAAAAGTATCATTCATTTAATTTTGCTTGAAGGTATTTTTTTTATTAAAAAAAATATGATTTTGATGAACTACTACTCCCTCTATTGTTAACTAAATTTGTAAGATTGCACATATATATTCAACAAATATATTTAAAGACATAATTTTTATTATTATATATTTTTCATGATATTATAAAATAACCTAAAAAATCTAAAACTTCAATAAATAAATAAAAAGTAATTCAATTATTATTTTGAACAATAAAAAAAATCAAATAATATAAAATAAAAGAGTAATAAAATCGTCAAAACTTAACTATAATATAATATACTTTGTCTTTAAAATCTCAAATAAGTACTCTATATATATATAGTAATAGATTAGATCTCAAAAAAATAATGTAATTGAAGTCCCCCACAGTCCACCACGAGTCCTTCCTTAGAAGAGATCTACAAAAAAAAACTTTTTCTTTTTTGCCTCTTCCACATTGTAATTGCCAAAAGAACAAACTTTGTTCATAAAAATTGGTGTATATTACAAAGAAAATCATTGATTTTTTTGTTTTCCATTGATGAGGTTTTGAGATTTAGAATGGACTTGACGAAACTGCCATTTTCTGATTCTTCTCCAAGAAGAAAGGTAGTTGTTTCTGGCTTTGGTTTGGGTGTTGCTGCTTCTTTAACTTTTGTTTGTATTCTATTGTTGAAGTATTCATCAAAATCTCCATTTTTAATCCCTGTTTTTAGTTACAGTGATAATAATAATAATAACAACAGTAATAGTACCCTCATTTCTTGGCCTTTCGCTTTCTCTAATGCTAGTGTTAGTTTGAGTTCCAAAGCTTCACACAGTGGAAACTTTAGTACCAATAAAATTGATGAAAGTGGGATATTTTCCAATTTTGGGGAAATTTTAGGAAATCCCCATGTCTCTGAAAAGGTAAAAAATGAAAGCTTTCTTGTTCAAGAATCAGGGAATGGAACTGTTTTGAGTATCCAAGATTCCACAAACTATAATGTGACCTCAACTTATATTGAGGATGTTGTGGGATTAAGTGGTGGTGATAGAAAAAAAGTTGCAGTGGGTGAGGGTAAAGGGAGTTTGCCTGTGGAGAAGAATGCTGTGTTGTTTAAAAGTGATGGAGAATCATTGATTAGACGCCACAGGGATTTTTATGGGGATTGTGATGTATATGATGGTGAATGGGTTAGAGATGACACGAAGCCGTATTATCCTCCGGGTTCTTGCCCTATGATTGATAGGGATTTTGATTGTCACCTTAATAAGAGGCCAGATGATGAGTATATCAAGTGGAGATGGCAACCATATGCATGTGACATACCGAGGTACGAGTACTAATACTCCTACTCACAATGTTTGAAATTTGACTATGAATTACAATTTAGTCTTTGGTAACACCCTCAATGCATAAAGTGATATTTACTTTTGGATTGAACTTAAGAACAAATGTTCTGGAACTACCTTGTAAGACAGAACATAGAAATCTATATTCCGATGCTGCCCCAAAAAGTACAATGTATTTTCTAATAAGTTAATCCAGTATGTTGCAATTGCTTGTAAATTTCTTAGGGTGTTAGTTTTTGACTATATCTTGTGTGAAAGTTTGAGTGCACACCTATGAACTGCAAGCAGCCAAACTTGACGTCGTTTTAAATGTGTTTCTTTACTGACATTATTCACATCGCCAATGAAATTTATTAGATTTACATAGTCTATGTTGCATATTTAGTTATATTGGTCGATTTAACTGATTTACACCTCACACACTAGCCTCAATGCAACTGATTTTCTGGAGAGATTGAGAGGGCAAAAGCTTGTTTTTGTGGGGGACTCATTGAATAGGAACATGTGGGAGTCCCTTGTTTGCATTCTTCGCCACAGTATCCGAGACAAAAGGCGAGTTTATGAGATATCAGGAAGGCATGAATTCAAAAAGAAGGGCTTCTATGCATTCAGATTTGAGGCAAGCTATTTAACCTCTTTTTTCCGTGACCTGAGAATTGCTAATATCCTTCTCATCTTATCATGCTGTGATTTGGTTGCAGGATTATAACTGTTCTGTGGATTTTGTTAGCTCTCCATTTCTTGTCAGACAATCAACTTTTAAAGGGAAAAATGGTTCTTTCGAGACGCTAAGATTGGATTTGATGGACAAGACGACTTCAATGTATAGTGATGCTGATATTGTAATTTTCAACACTGGTCATTGGTGGACTCATGAGAAAACCTCCAGAGGGTTAGCACTTTACTTCTTTCACTAAAAGCTGGATCTTGCATGTCATTGGTAGTTGAAATTTATGAACTTGTGCTCTTGGTGGATTATAGGGAAGACTACTACCAGGAAGGTAATCATGTGCATGGAAGGCTCAAGGTTTTAGAGGCGTATAAGAGAGCGATTTCCACTTGGGCAAGGTGGGTGGATCAGAACTTTGACGGAAGCAGAAGTCAAGTTATTTTTAGAGGATATTCGGTCACACACTTCAGGTACAATTCTTTGTTACATGTTACTTATGCTACAACTCTGAAGGGGATGTCATGATTAAGGACCTCTGGGAAAGTGAATGTATGTCCTGTTTTCTGTTAGGCTTGTTTTGTGAATGTATAAAGGGATGTGCTGTTTAGTGAGATGGTCAAGTTGGTCGCTCACTGCAAACTTGCACGTAATGAATATACAGAAGAATAAACACTTTAATTTTATCAAATATATGTTGATTCCTTCAGAAAGTAGATAACTATGGGATTCTTTTATTCACATTACATGTACTCAGCAATAGTGATGTTAAAATAATCTCTCACGTTAGTAAGTTTGTGTATTGAAGAAGGGATTATTATTTATTTTTTTTATGCAGGGGAGGTCCATGGAACTCAGGGGGGCAGTGCCATAAAGAAAGGGAACCAATATTCAACAAGTCTTATTTAGCAAAATACCCTTCAAAAATGAAAGTGCTACATCACGTCCTTCATAATATGACTACCCCTGTCATTTATATGAACATTAGTAGGCTTACAGACTATCGTAAAGATGGTCATCCATCGATATACAGAAAGGAGTACAAGAGAGTAGAAGAAGCAATACACTCTCAGGATTGCAGTCATTGGTGCTTACCAGGTGTACCCGACACTTGGAACGAGTTGTTATATGCGTCTCTCCTGAAAACCAGAAAAGGCTCTTGGAACAACTGAACTTTTTCTTTATTGCTCATTCTTGTCAATGCAAAAAAGAAGCTGGGGATGTTCGTGTGTATTAGATAGATCAGTATTGGAGATGAGAATATTGAGCTAATCACACTATTTTTCATTATCTAACAATGTGATATCTTGTATTTAAGTAACAATCAAAGCATAAACACAAAATTTATACTCATGATATTCAAGTTATATATATTCCAACATAGGACTAGAGAAGGAATGTACTACAATCTTACCAAAATCCATTAGAACATACACACTTGCATGTAACCTTACACAAGAGTGGATATCATATAATAATATACTTAAAGGGTACAACATTAAGTTGAAAGCCAAGAAAGACTCCAAAACGGAGTCCACAATTGCCGTTTTGTGACTTGCCGGTTTGCCATCCTTTTGCCATATATCCACACATAATTTGGCTAAGTATGAGCAAACTTGAAATTGTATAGGGAGGAATTATGTTTGCTCGGACTCTCCAGAGATGTTGTTATAATCACGTTGAATTTGGAGAATCCAACATGTATTTGTCGATATTTTTGAACAAATTCGAGCAACATAACTGCCCTGCAGTTTAAAACTCCTCCACTCCAACTTGCCTATCTTTTCTAAGACCCGTGGATTGCTTCATCCCACTGCATTTTTTTTTTCTCTCACTTAATAATGTATAGGTTTCAAGAAGGGAAACTGAATAGTGTTATTTTCTTTAATTGTATCCAATAGGCTCTTGAGACAAAGCTAGTGGTAAGTTAGCCCATAGATTGTGGCCTTAAATAGAAGAACTCAACAAATCATTACATCATAAACCACTACTATATGTATTATGCTTTACCTTTTTCTTTTTCACTATTGCTCCCCACACAAATCTCTTTATATTTCACATCAAGTGTTTGGTGATTCACAAAATCCTTTTTTTAATGAAAATCTGGAAAAAGTATAAATACACAAACTAATTAAAGAGAATGTAACATTTACTATATATAAAAATATTAAATAATATAATTTTTTGTCTAAGCTGGCTAATAGCACTTAAATTCTTTGAGAGCGAAATTAGAAATTCATCCTAAGTTAGGCATGTGCCTATTTTTGTGTGGAAAATGAATAAAACGTAGACAAATATTAAATTCATAATTCATAATTTAAAAAATGCAATATCCTCAGTCTTAGAATCAGTGGTGAAGATCTATCGAGTTCGTTTTAAGTACGCTCAAGATTTAATATATATGGTTATAAAAATAACTTTTTAAACTGTATAAAATATATATACATTTTTAATAAAGGTCATTCAAATATCTATTCTTCAAGCTATTTGAATAGTGAGCAGCCATTAAAGCTTAGTGGAATCAATAAAATAATATGAATGACTAGCTAGCTTGTAAGTTTACTATATTCTTGCCAAATGGTGCATTACTTTAGTCCTTTTTTTTTCTCTTTACTAGTGAATCGACTCACTCATCCACCATCTTCCCCTTTATAACTCCATGTATGTATCAACTCAGTATTTCACTAATTAATCCCATAATACTTGTCGGCCAATTACAAAAAAACAAAAAGAAAAAAAATAGTATTTTTTCTCTTTTCATTCATTAATAATTGGCTGGCTACGTGAACAGAGGCAAATCCACATTTTATTTACACACTTGAACTAAGCCTTGTTATAATTGAACACTCCAATTCTTAATAATTAAATAATTTTGACATATACAAATGTCAAAGAAAAAATTGTGTGTGTTTTCAATTATCTATTACATAGTTTATCAAAAATCATTATAAAATTATTTTTAAAAAAAAGTTTCAAATTTATTATCTCCTCTCTACGCGCTCTGAATATTCCAACGTCCATCTCATTACAACTCCTCCCTATGGGCGAAATCTAACTTTCAGATTTATTATCCTCTCTCACTCTTTTTTCATTTTTAATGAGCAATGGGCTTTATCTTGTTTCATTCCCTTTTTAATGAGCTATTGGGCTGTTGGGACTTGGGCATGCAATTGACACAAATTTTAGGTTTAACAAATATTAAAAAAAAATTATATTATATGATATAGTTATGATTTTTATAATTACGTTTTATATCAAATTTTATATTTGCTTATGAAGTTATTAATTTGTATATGCAAGTATCCTTTCTAATTATATAAGTATATATTTGAAATATGTTTACAAAAAGAAATTGATTTAGCAGTAAGTTGTATAAGTATATGTTATTTTGTTGTGATCTTTAATCGTATATGTATGTGTGTATTACATGTATTTAGAAAGTGAAAAGCTAACTTCCTAGAATGAGAAAAAGGAGATAAAAAGAGAAAGAACTCTATTTTAAAATCGTTTGACAAATAATAAGAGAAATAAAATAGTAATAATAAAATAATAATTTTTTTCTTTAAAAAAACAAAGGATCAATCATATGTGTTTAAAGAAAAATAAGGGAATAAAAATATATTTTTAAATTTTAAATATAACACATCAGTTGAAACAACAACAATACTTAATAGTTAGATTTTTTTTCTAAAAAAAAATTGCTCTAATATAAATATTAGTCTAGAATATTATGTAAACATTTTTCTATTTGTTGGAATGAAAATATTCTAATTCTCTCTCATTTGATGCAGTCAATACTAGTTTAAAGTCCTAATTTAATTCCATATTTATTTTTTTTATTGATTTTCAATATTAATACACTCTTCAGGTAAAAAAAATTTAAAAAGAAAATCATAATATGTGCACGAAAACATTGCAACATTAGCAAAATACAAGAAAGAGCAATACTCTAAAGAGTCTTTTCTAATTTTCTCTTATAAGCACAACAAATGGAGGAATAATTTGAAGATAAGATAATTAAATAGGCAATAATTAGTATGCAATAACTATGAAAGTAAGTTTGACTATTCCAGATGTTTCTTGACCAAATTATAGTGTGCTTAAGCAACCAATGAACCATAACTATAGTCACCAAAAGGCAAAACCAATCCTCAAAAAGAAGATTAGCATTTTCAAAATGTTATGCTTTCTTTAGACAAATTATTGTAGAAGTTAAAATTAAATAAAAAGGGGTAACATTTATTCCTCTTATCATTAGAAGTCATCATAGCATCTTATATTAATAAAAGTTACATAATTAGCTAATAGCAAAATTAGTTTGTGGCAATACACCAACTATTTTTCTCCACAAAAGAAGTTGAAATACGAGGGATTTGATAGCGGGTTAGACTAATGTATATATTAGTAATATATATTGGTTATAAGGAAATGTCACTTATTTTATCGTAATTCTAAAATAATAATACATATATTATCTCATAACTTATACATGCGGAATTCTAAATTGCAAATTGAATACCATAACAATTTTATACATGAGTACCTAATCATCTTCTAACAAGCTATCAAACGTGATATTACTTATAAATAATTTATAAAACATGCATAACTCATTTTCAAACGAACTTGCCAGCAAAAAATATTTTATATAATTACTTTTTATTTGTTGGGATACTTTCAATCTTGATAAAAAGGTTCTTCCCATAAGAGCCCAATAAAAGAAGTCAAAACGCAACTTTTTAATGTCACAGAATGTGGAACGTGGCTTAATGATATTCGTATTTTGTGCATTTTAAATTAGTGAAATAATTAGTAAATAAACTTACCCTAATAAAGAGAAAAGAAAAAAAAAGGTTTCATTGTTTGAAGGCATCCGTTGATGATGACTTTTACTTAATTTGAAGAGAGCCACGAAGGTTTTGACTTAATATTTCAACTTTAAAGGATGACAATAAATCAATAATTAATCACTTACTTTTCCCTTAATGCTCATTCCATTGATATGGGGATTTGCTTGGTTGACTAATTAATCAGAATTTAATTTGTATTAGTGCTTCACTTTAGACTAATCATTTTTAATAACATTGTTACTCAATGGACCATTCGATCGGTTTTTGATCGATTAATGCTAAGCCATTTTTGAGCTGAGGCAAATCTAGAAGAGAACCTATAGATTCATAAAAATTCACTAGTTTTATCTCATAATTATTAATTATTGAGAAATATTTTATTGTAAAATTTAATTATTAATATATGTTAACTGAGAGGAATCAATCAAAGACGACTTTTCTCACGAGATATGATATGAAGGATTTGACTTTTTTGTCATGCCCCAAAGTTAATACACGAATCATTAACTTTTAGTTTTGAATCTGTCTATTTAAAATTAACATGTTTTCTATCAAAGACTACTCAATTTTTAAATTTCGACCTCACTTAATAAGTCTTATTTTAACTATTCAACACAAAGTTAAGTAAACACAAAACTAGTAATTATTTACATGGTATCTCACGTGTAGATATATTCTGATATCATATGTTTTAAAATTAATTAGTATTTCAATGGTCCAAATCAAATTAAATAGGTGTAGTTTAAAAGTCCCACTTAGGAAAAATATTCTATAAATAACCAAGCTAAAAACACATAAGCAAAAATCAAATTTGATCAGTTTTTAGTACCTAATTCTTTCATTATAATTTCCCTATTAAAACTCTAGGGGATTAGAGACATTTTCTTTTATAAATACATATCTCAAAGGTCAGTTTTGTTCCTTGCCTTTTTTAATTATGCAATAGCTGTATGATTTTTAACAATATTTCTTCTTCCTTTTTTAATTCTCTTTTTTGTTTAGTTGCAGCATGTTAACTTATAACTTCAAGGTGGTGTGATATCTGCTTTTATGAATTGCTTTTTCATAAAAAAGATAAATTCTGGTACGTGACTTCGACATGCATCTTTTTGTCTTGTGTTGACACCATTTCCTGTCATTCAAATTAATTAGAATCCGTTTGGATTATTTTTTTAAAAAAAAAGTACTTCTTAAGTTGAAAAGAAAACGTAAATTAAAATGACATTTATGTTTTAAATTAAAAAATAAAAAGAAAAGGAGATTTACTTTTAGTTTTTGATTTATTTTAAGTCAATATAAATTTATTCTAAGTTATTTTTGATTTTGTAAATTTGACAAATTTTTAAGTTAATTCTAGCACTACCTTAAAAGTGATGTATTATATGCGATCTCCGTATTAAGTTACTATAACATATGGCACTTGCATATGCATGTACACAATGAGAATTAGTTTTGTTAATTTTTATTGCTAGTTAAGGTGAGTGGACTATATATTTAGTTTTACAAATATATTAAGGAATTTTCAGAATCCGGTAGAAGGTTCAAGTTTCAACATGCTTCTAGTGTTCCTATTATTCTTTTTAATATGTTTCAAAAGGATTGATATTAATTTATTACGAATATAAGTAGAAGCGTGTTAAAATAAAGTATTCATGCATTTCAATATTTTATTATAGTAAAGGGAAATTTTAGGATTAGATTTAACCATCGTTCATTATCAAGAAAAATATTTTTGTGAGAATAATTAAATTCATATGCTATTGAGAATATTGATATCGATGCGATTGTACTCATTGATACAAATTGCACTTCTTAATATACTTGACGCAATTGTTTTCATTGGTACAACTGCGATATTTGTTATAAATTATATTTTTTAATACACTTGATAGAATTTTACATGTTCATACACTTGATACATAGTGTATATACAATTTGCATTTGTTGGTACACTTGATACAATTAGTATTGGTCATAAAACACAACGAATACAATATGTATTCGGCCTCTTTCTCGCTTCCCGTCCTCCTATTTCTCAAACTTCGCTTGTCTCTCTCTCCCTTTTTCATCGCCTCTTTAATTTCTACTTTAAACACGTAACTTTGAATCATAAAATTTAAATAACTTTAGTTATAAATCTATAATAAAGCTCCAACTATGTCCATTATTGCAAGTTGATCTTAATAAAGAGGAAGTTGGACCGTCGTATAAAGTTATATCATGTAAAGAGGAAGATCATACTCAAGCTTGAAAATAAGTAATTTTAAATTTTTTATTCGATTTTTCTGAAAGAGGTAAAATTAAATTAAAAAAAAATTAAAAATAAAGTTTGAAGGTTTATTCATTTAACAAACATAGTCAAAAAAAAGTTCAAAAACATCCATTTCTAAGATCATTCTTATAAATCAATTGTTAAAGATATAAAAAGTCAATACAATTTATTTATTTATTATACAAAATGGACAAATTTTACCCTTCGTTATGCTAACTATACCATAATACATACCCTTGAAGTTACGTGAATAGTTAAATTATAGCCTTCTTTGAGGGTGTCAAATGTTCTTAATATTTTAATCTACGTGACATCTTAACGCTCCAAACTAACATAATTATCAAATTTTTACCTTTTGCCCCATTATAGTAATATCAAAATTAAACTGAAATTGTATTGCAAGAAACAAAATAATTTCAGTACCCTTTGGATTCCATTAAATTGTTTGGGTATGCCAAAACCAATCCAATGGCTCTTGTAAGTAGGTGATGGAGTATTTATTTTAGCAGCTTTAAATGACAAATATTAATCAAATCAAATCAATCAATCAATCACAAGTATTTATCTTTGCTTTACTCTGGAAAAGTCCTGCAAATTTTGCAGCAAAAAATTGTTGCTCTACTTAGAGAATGTATGATAGTAATATTGTTCTAATAATACCACTAGTGTTTCAAATTTCGATCTTACCATGTGGCGGAGTGGGCGAGGCTATGGTCTCATTAGAATTTTGAATATTTGAATATGAAAAAAATTCTCAATAAAGATTTTTTTTTAAAAATTGTCTTACCTGACATAAATTTAAAATGTACAAACTCTGATATAAATATCAATAGTCATATTAAAAAAACAATAAGAAAAATAAATTTTATTCTAAAGAAATCTAGGATTGTTCAAAATTAAATCAAATTGATAAGTTAACCACAAAATTGAATTATTGATATTTGATTATTGTATTAATGGTTGATGAACGGATTAAAATTATATAGCTAATGATTCATTAGTGTGAGGACGAATTATTCAATTCCTTATTAGGTAAACTATTAACCTATTGAAAAGGTATCGTACTTGTATTTTTACCATAGTCAATAAATATTTTTGTGCATGCACCGCTCAAAATTTAAATTTTCATAGATTTTTCTCTGTGATTTACAATTACAAATCACCAACTTAAAGTAGATCTAAAAAGGTCTGTTTTGTTTCATTGGAGATGAATATATTGGTGAGTAAGTGAAAGAATGGAGTACGAAATGATTGACCTAATCCATTCTCGGATAATTAAGACTTTAATTTTAACTTTCATATTTTTCGCTAAATATATGCATCACAGAATTATACATACTGCGGTTTGAGGTAATTCAAAAGCATCTAACTTTACGAATTTTTATGTATCAATATTATGCAAAGCGAAAAAAAAGAGAGAACAAGAATAAAAAAAATTATATATTTATATTTGCATGCAAAGTAGTTGTGGAAATTCTTGTGAAAAAAAAAAGATTAAAAAGAACATTCTTATCTAAATTCCAGCGTCAAGTAGGGCTTTCCATTTGTAGCAAATTTATACGACGGAAGAATTCGAATTTTTATGAGAAGCAAACCTAACAAAGGTAAAAAGAAAAGAAAATAATGTGACTTTATCTTCTACCATTTCCAAGTAATTGGATGGTTTAAGTTAAATCTAAAATTTGAGTGAGTTTGTAAAATAGGCTTAAAATGAAAGAAATAAAAATCAAATATACAATTCCCAGTTTCACGTTTGTCTTCTTCCAAAATTCAGATTCATCCAAAAATAAAACGGCAGACATTTACCAAATATATTCAAACGCACCACTTCTATAAATTTATGGCAATAACATGTATATCTTTATGTATATTACTGTATACCAATATATTTTAGTATCTACTCAACTTATTTGGATAACCACACGTGGCGGTGACATGCTGCTTCACCCTTGTGGGCGGTGTGGTTTCATTTGTCTATTTTTTTCTTCCCTTTTAATTATTTATTTTATTTTTTATATATATTTAAAAATAAACATAAAAACGTGATAAATTATAATAATTAATAATTTAAAATATTTTTTAAAAAAATAAAATTTAAAATATAATAGATATTGAGTCCGTGCTACCACGGACATTTATGTCTAGTTACAATTATAATAGACAATACATGTGGCATATGTATATCACACTATCTATCAATGTATGCAAATATATACATGAGATATACATAAAGATATACACAAATATCGAACCATCATAAGCACCAAATCTTTTCCAAATGTGCTCTTCAAATTTCTAAACATAAAATATTGGATTTCTACATTCCTATAAGTTTCCAATTGTGCCAATTTGAGCCACATAGATTTTCTAGTCGATCAAAGCTGTTAGATGAATTAGACTGAGTTGGATTTTAACTAAGCCAGAGGGATATAAACTCTCAAATTTGAGTTACATTTTTTAAGTGTGATGTTTTTTTAAATCTTTTGTCTGAACGTAAAATATTTTAGATATTAAGTTCCTCCTACTCCACCCAAAAAGTATATTACTAGATTGGGATGGTTATATCCTTTAAATTGAATACATTTATTATGCTTAAAAAAAGCTAAAAGACAAGAAATTACCATTAACTAATCAAAGCAAACAGTCTTCCAGGAAAGTGACATATACATACCATAAATCTTCATTCACTTATCTCTTTTAATTAAATATTAGGATTACCTAATGTTTTCCATTTTAGGTCTCAAGACTAAACTGCTGTATTGTCCAAATTAAGCAAAAGAAGGATAAAATGGGAATCAATCCTGTTGGCCATTATAAAACAGTCAAAATCATTATTGCGATTATTTAATTTTCAAGAATAATCTCTATCTTTTTTACTAGGGTATACATGATATGATCTCAATTTTATATATATACACACACATATATCGGTAAAGAAAAACAATAGAAAATATTGTAGAGACATATTGACCGAATCAGAGGTAGCTTCTGCCACGATCCAAAAATGGATGGTGGATGTGAGGACTTGTCTATTTTCATCAAGACAAATCATTTTTAACCCAACGAAACGATAAGAATGCTAAAAGATACATCAAGACCAAGATAACGCAAAAAGTTTATTTTTTCTATTAACACTTCAAAATTTGATTGTCACGTATACAAACCACTAATATAAAAACATAATTCAAAAGATAAATACAAGTCTCAATGTTTTTGTTTCTCAAGTAGAATAAAACATAAAATAGAGGAATAAGAGAGTCCGTCGGGATGACAAGCAACTGCCACTCAAAAATCTTGACAAGCCACAAAATCAGAAGAAGGAGAAGGCAAAAGGAGAAGGAAAAAGAGATCACACAGGTCCGAACTCGAAATCTACACATGTGTAAGAGTAAGGAGTGAGTACCAACAACAAATACCCATCAAACAACCTAATAAACAAGCTGACGTAGCTAGAATCAAATACTCCTTTTCATCCCAACTCAACCTCCTCAAACTACAACCCGCCCAAAATCAGCTCTTGAAACTTTTTAAAAATGACTGATCGGGTCATTACAACATCAAAATTTTAATTATATCAATCCTGATATCAAGAGACACGTGAATTAAAACTAAAATTGAAAAGAATGAGATATATGTTATAAAATTGAAGATTTGTTATTTATTTGTGAAATTAATATGTGTAAAATTAGGTGTTAGGCCTAACTCACACTCAAAAAGCTAATTCAAAGGAGGGAGGATTGCACAAGCCTTATAAGGAGTCCACCCATCTAATTAAGGAGTCCACCCATCTAATTAACCACTATTGTTGGACTTTTGTCATTCTTTAACACTCCACCTCACGCCCAGTGCTTAATATCTGGTGCGTGGACAATTTTGATTTTAGGGACCCCAACATCGGGTGAGACGGGTCATTTTAGGAACCCCAACATCGGGTGAGATGAGTCCTGCTCTGTTACAATGTGAAATTAGGTCTTACGCCCAACTCGTACCCCAAAAGCTAGCTCAAAGAGAGGAAGATTGTCCAAACCTTATAAGGAGTCCACCCATCTCACTAACCATCGATGTGGGACCTTTGTCATTCTTTAACAATATGAATAATATTTGATTGAATTTTTATCCTTATTGATTTGGTTGAAGAAAATTGAACGAAAATCATTACTTTATTTGAGTAATTTTATTGCCTATTGAGTCTTGAATATTTGAGTGAATTCGAATGATTAAAATTATTGATATTGGTATTAGAAGATCGGATGTAAAAATATAGAATTGATTTGACTATTTTTGAAGCAAAAATTGTTATAATTCATCAAAATTTTAAGGTCAAATCCTAAAAATCTATTTAAATTTATAACAATGTGAATTTTATCCCTCAGCCTCTTATCCGTTTGAATTTGGCAAACTCTATAGAGAATATAAAACTAATTAATCCTCTACATTAAAAAGAAAGGAAAAGTCTACAAAATTAACCATTTTGGGACAATATTCATCTAATTTGAAGGACTAATCTTTTTAGTTACAAATAGATGTAACCCTTTTTAATCCCTTGATTAATAATTAGATAATTAATAAAGTTTTTATTCATACATGTAGCTCTAAAGTACTTTGATTCTCTTCTCATGCATATATTCCATAATCGTAACATTACATTATTTTTAGTTTTAATTAATTAACATTAATAGTTTAATTGCTATTAAATACATTTTCTTTAATAATATTAGTACTTTTTGTAAATGTCTCTAAAATCTATAATTTTCTGTTAATATGTTATATGTATATTTATTTCGTTAAAAATTATTTTTGTTACAATATAACGTTATCTAAGGTTCTCTTTTTACTATTCCACAAAGTTATTCCTATAAATATCACAATCTGAATTGTCTGATCAACCATCATTTTCTCCTCTTTATAGGAGACTATTGCCAATAATTTTAGTTCTTTAAATATATTTTTCAACTTTTTATGTTTCAATTTTTTGTATTCCAACCTTTTAATATTCGAACGTTTCTTTTCAAACTTATGGTATACTGATCTCTTCTATCCTCCTTATTTCTTACTTAAATGGAAAAATTAAATAATAAAATATTTGCAACTTTAGAAGATTAGAGGAGATGTTTTTTCCAGTTCCACCAATATAACTCATATAGTTATTTAATTATATGATAAGGTGATAAATAAGAGTAATTGTATCTCTCTTTTTTCTTTTTAATCGATACATGCTATGTTAAATCGTGTTATTCGTTCTTTGTTTTTTTATTTGTTGTTGAACTTTTTCAAGATGTGTGAATGAAGAATGAAATATTGTGATTTTTCAGAAACATTGTGATTTTTTTTGAGAGATTGTGACCTTCGGAAGGGATTTAACTTTTTTGAAGGGGTATGACTTCTTGAAAAGATTGTGACTTTTTCTATACGACACAATAAATATATGTTTACACTATCTTTTGTTGTTTAAAATAGAGAGATTTCTTCTAACTTTTCAACAACGAATTTCATGAACTTCTTTTTTAATTTGTCAAATATAAATTCTAGTGATTTTTAATATAATTGAGTGATTTGTGCACATTATAATTTTAAGTATTGATATACCGGTTAGTAAAATATCTATTAGACTAAGGAAGTGTTTGGATAGCCTCCTTTTTAATTTTTGTTTTTACCTAAAAGTAAAAAAGCTATTTACTCTTAACTTTTTTTTTTTATAAATATTACTATTTTTAAGTCCTAAAGCACTATATGTCTTTACCAAAATAAGTCCATTCAGGCATCCTCACAGGCATTATGAGCCCCTCATTAAATATCAAATACAAAATGTCAGTCCTATCTTATACGAATTAATTTGACCTAATATAAAGGTTATGAACATTTTTTTTTTTAAAAATAAATAATAAGTATATAAATTTATCTTTTTTCTTTTGACTAATTAAGAAGAATAAATTCTAAAAAATTAAATAAAATTCGCGATTCTTTCATGATACAGGATTTTTTGATTAACTAAAAAAATAAATCATATAAAATTAAATAAGACTCGCGATTTTTTCGTAATACAGTTTTTTTTTAAAGTCAAACATGAACATGAATACGTGGATCTGATGGGAGGATACTCTAATTATTGGTTATATTGATTAAAGAGGTGGATAGACAAGGAGGGCATTTTCGCCATTAAAAAAGATGGCTTTGACTCTGCGAAGACTACATTTATGAAAACGAAATCAACAGGAAAAAAGCAATTGATCCAAAATTTGGATAGTACTTATATAGTTAGTTTGACTTAACATAAAGTTTAAAATAATTTTTTTAAAAAAAAATAATTATAATCTAAAATAAGTGATGCATGTTTGTTTGTGTGATTATAAATTATTTTAATTGAAAATAAAATAAATATTTTAATATTAAATTATTATTAAATATATTAAACTTAATGAAAAAATAAATAATATAAATGGAGACGGAGGAAATATATATTATACCTGGAAAAGGCACTAAGAATGGCCATCTTATCTCATGAACCTATTGGCTATAATTCTTTACAAATTGCACCATCTTTACTTGTTCCCCTCTTTCTCGATTTGAGTTATATGCAAATTTTCTTCTCAATTATATATTTATTCATTTTCATAACTATTAATATTCAACATAACCTATGTACACTCGAAAATTTTGTAACAAAAAATGTGAACTGAATGATTTGCCCAATTATTTTGAGTCAATTTTTTTGAGCTAAAATGACAATTACGATGAAACGGTGAGAGTAATTTTTAGAAGTCTTCACAGGTTGAAGAGTGTACTCACTGGAACAAGAAGCTTCAAGTAGAAAAGGTCAACTCGTGTTGATAAATCCACTAAAATAAATTAGTAATATTTTTTATTGAAGTTTATTACTAAATAAATGCACCATGATGATTTTCACACAATATTATAAATTAATGAGAAAAAAAATTAATACTAGTATCATATTGATTCATGATTGAAAAAACCTCTATTTTAACCATATGATTGGATAGAGGAAACTGCTTAACGACTCCGTAGATAAAGTTTTAAGTTATGTTTGGGCATTAACTTAATTAGAAGGAAAAATGAGATTGTGAAACTTCAACAATATTAGTAATTGAAAAGTAATACTTCAATTAAAAATACTCTTTAAACCAGTATTTTGATATTTTATCAGTTATTTTAAATAATGAAGTTCAGATCATCATTAGTAAATATTTCCAGTAAAAAGGATGCGGCGTATTGAATTAGATATATGAGGTTGCTCTTTTTTTTTTTTTAATTATAAGTCTCAAATTAAAATTTTAAGTATAGAAAAATCTTCAATAAAGAGCACTTTCTTCTAACGAGAACCTACCCAGTGAATCCAAAATGGTCAGGCGATCTACACAATGAATTTGAAAGAGTTAGGTTTTGATATAAGCATTTTACATCGGATATAAAATTAAAAAAAAATGAATTTTACCTTATTATTAATTTATTAAAAATTACAATTACATATTTTGCCCCATCTGAGCCCACTTTATATTTTTGGGTGTAAAATTTCTAGGAACAATTGGGGATCGTTTAATAGCGGAATAGAGCTATGTATGTATAGTTAATATGAGTATTAGTTATACATACATTATAATTATGCATAATTTAGATATACACATATTAGTTATGCAGAATTTAATCATATATATATTAATTACGTATGTATTATTTGTGCCGTGTTTATCAATATAGTTCTTATTTAGAATATTTTAATATCTTATTTATATAAATAGATTTATTCATTTAGTCGATGATATAAAAATTTATTTGTAAGATTTTTATGCTTATAAAAAATATATATCCGAACAAAATTTCAAACTTCAAATTGATGAACGAGAGTATATACTACTATTGCATTTTTAACCCAATAAAACAATCCGCAAGCATCTACAAAAATGAAAAAATAAAAATCACTAAATAATATTTATTATTATTTAATTAGCACACTATAAAATATAAATCTAGGTATAAAATAAATATTCTATATCTACCATTATATAGTTATTACAAGCGTGTTTAAACCAACTAAATGTTAGATTCTTTTATTTTATCTCTAAGTAATGGGACCTCTCTTCCTCTTCACCTTCCCTTCTTTTCCCCTCTTCTCCTTTAGTTCTCTCCCTTTTTAAAAAAGAAAAAAGAAAAAAGAAAAACACAACACCCACTTGAAATATCAAACAAATTCCTGATTTGATTATTTTGTATTTTTTTTAGATATATGGATGATGAAATAATGTATGGTTTTAATTCCACAAGAGATGATTATGCCGATAAAGCTTTGATGTCACCGGAGAATTTGATGATGCAAACTGAGTACAACAATTTCCACAACTATACCAACTCCTCCATCATGTTTGGATCCGATCCTATTCAATTATCATCGGAACAAACGCTTCAAAATAATATTTATCGTGGAAATTGTTGTGGAGGCAGTGGAAGTGGTGGTGATAACAATAATAATAATGATGAAGATGGTTCAAATATTATCAAGGCTAAAATCCTCTCACATCCTTATTATCCTAAATTACTCAACGCTTATATTGATTGCCAAAAGGTTGGTTAACTATGGTATTATGATTCCTTATTTATGAACATTATATATACTAGCTAGAAAGAATTATTGGATTTTCTTAACCTAAATTTTTATATATATATATATATATAATATAACTTGGAAATTTTGTTTTTCCAGGTTGGAGCACCAGCGGGTATAGTAAATCTGCTAGAAGAGATAAGGCAACAAAATGATTTTCGTAAACCAAACGCTACTTGTTTATGTATAGGAGCTGATCCTGAACTTGATGAGTTTATGGTTAGTTACTAGCTCTTTTATTTCTGTTTGTAGAATTTATTGTTGGACTTTCTTTGGAAAGTTAAGTTGAATTAAAATTATCTAGTGTGAATAGTTTGTTTGACCATACCATATGCTTGTTCAATCAAATAGGAAACGTATTGTGATATATTGTTGAAGTATAAGTCCGATCTGTCTAGGCCTTTTGATGAAGCAACAACCTTCCTCAACAAGATTGAAATGCAATTAGGTAATCTTTGCAAAGGTTAGTCAAACATTTTATCGTAATCTCTTTCTCGATCATGTTGTTTGTATTGATATTAGTGTAATGAAATATTGTTGTATGGAGTAGTATTAGAGTAGAAAATTTGTGTTATAGAACATGGCTCATTTTCCACAGAGCGAAAAACAGATTCTAACTGTCATAGTGGTTTTTCTACATGAGAACATCATCCTTTTTCTTCTTCAATCAAAATATCCATGAGAATATGACAATACTTTTCTCTGGTTGAGAACCTCTTTTCCTTCAATTCTTCTCTCATATGAGTAGAGACTACAAGAATTGAACATACGTCTATTATAGGTAATTCTCGCTCTCACTAATATTGTCATCGGAGGTAAAATCATTTTAAGGAAACGAACTACTAAAATTCACATGTGTGTTTGGAAATAATAATGGAGCATAGAGCTACAAAAAATATAACCAAAAGTTGTCAGAGATGAAAATAATGATCAAGTGTTTCTTGCCTCTGTGTATTCAAGCCGTGACTGATTATATAATTTTGGAAAATTTTGCTTGTTTTGTGGAAAATAATTCATTGATAGTAGCAAAAAAACTATGTAATTTTTTGCCCTCCTTGAGGGTTAGATGTTTTTTTTTGAGTGCCACTGGGACCTTTGATATCCTAGTTTTACTCATATTGTTTTTGTGGTGCTTCACTTGCCTTTTGTTTTGTTGTCAGAATTTCTTTTTTTCATTTAAAACCACTTTAGCTCAGAGATTCTGATTTTGACATATCACAATTGAGGTGACATGGCTATAGTAGCTCTTTCAATAAACAGTGACGTATGTCCTCTATACTCTATATCTACCCTATTACTAGATCATTGCTCATGTTTTATATATAGGAAAGGTGATCATTATATACTCCCTCTCTCTCCCCTCAGAAGAATGATCTAATTTGAATTTACATAAAATTTTAATAATTTTAATCTTGTAATTTTAAACACGTTACGTGGACAACTGAAATTAAGATGATCTAATATCATGCAAGTTTACTGTACATTTATATCTATTTGTTTTTGGTAATTTGATGATGATTGCACAAGAAGGACAAGTTTATCACTTAGTTATTGTTAAGTGGTACATATTTTCAGCTAATTCATAAAGGTTAAGTCGATTATTTTGATGTAAATCGATCATTTCTTTGGCCAATACTTAAATGTCTGAATCCAAGATATAATCAAATAGCAAACTAGTTCCTATCAAATTGTGGAGATGAAAATAGGGTTCATAATTCTTGTACTTGGACTACTGTTGTAGCTGGAGCTGGCTCACGCGTATGATTAGACATAGATGATTGATGGTAGTACAAATTTTGAGTTTTCAACTTGGATATATATTTTCAATACAAAGATATATACTTACTTCATTTTGTTTTAGGTCACTATTGTAGCATTATTTTACATTCATCTTTTAGGTTATATCTCATTTGGTCACTTAGTTACGAATTTTCTACTTCAGAAAGTCATTTTCTTTGTTGAAGATAATTGATATTAGGAAGAAATGTGAGTCTTTGAAATAATAATTGATTATTAGATGAGTAATTATCTGAAAAACAACTCGACTCTTAAGCTCATATAATGTTGTTTGGATCCTTCAATATGTTTTTTGGTGCTACATTTTTTTATTTGGGAAGATCTACTGTAGTTTTAATAAATTTTTTGAAAGATTCAAACAACATAACTCATAAATTAGATTCAAGTACAGTATGTCAACAAAGACCATATGTTTGAGTAGAGTCTATAATAGTTGGATGTATGTATATATATTCTCAGATAGAATGTGGCTTGCATGTGGAACCACAATTAATTGGTCTTTCCAACGCCTTCATCCTATTTATTTTTCAAGTTCCAATATTATAGTGCTATGTGTTCTTGCCAGACACATTGGGAATTGTTTGATGTCTCATTGGTGTTCACTTAAAAGTGATTATATAATCTTCTTCATTTACCTAATGATTTATCTCCATCTTACAATAATGTATAATCGAGAAATATATACCTTAACTCTATATTAATAGATTTTAAATCTAAGAATCGATGGCCTGGCAGTTTTTTTTTTTTTTTTAAAGTAAGTTATACATGCTAAGTACAATTGGAACTTATTGTTTATAATGTTTGCTTTAATTTGATCTAATCTAATAATTAATTGCTTAGATTAAAGTATTAAACTAAATATATAGGATACAAAGTTGTGTTATTTTATGCTTTCTCCACGTATTAGAAGCTGTCATTGTCCAAATAGTTTAATTAATTTGAGAGGCAAATGGTATAATTTGATCTGTATAAGGCAGGCAGCAGCCTTACAGTCTAAAAAATTGACGAGGAGATTATAAAAGGGTTGTTAATAATAATGAATGGGTAAATATATTCTTTGTGTTTGACAAACTATATAAGTAATATTTATTTTTAGTTTCAAAGTACAGATTAACTTTTTAATGATACAGAGAGTAATTTATTAATCTAGCCTCGTGTGCCTTTTGTTTTAATTTCAATAAAAAGATTATTTTTAGTTTAGTAAGTTCAAAGTGATCAACTGCATATGTTCACGTGCTTAGATTGCATTAAACTGATAAACTGCTGGATGCTGTTTTCCCTATTGTGTTGTACTTGTGGCTTTCTTTTTTTAATGTTCAAAAGTTTATGCATGCTTGCCTGTTATATTAATATTATGCTTGAGATGTAAGCTAAATTAATACATATATTTGTGTCATTGGCATAGTAGATAATTAATTATATAGCCATTCTCGTAATTGCGGAGTAGTAATTATCGTAGTGGTTGTTAGTAGTACTAGACCTTACTTTGATCAGTAGTAATTATGTGAGGCTCGGTGAGAAAACGTTGATTGTTTAAGAATATTACCACTACCAAATTTTGTTTTAGTTTGCAAAATGAAGTTTCAACTTCTTAACAACAAGCATGAACCCTTACACAATTCTTGTGTATTTAGGTTCTTGCATTGAGATTCATTTAAGTTGATAATATGCATTGGAAAGACTTCTTCAGTCCGTTTGAATTGACTTTTTAACTTATTTTTATCATTTAAGCTTAAAATGATATGTGTTTACATGCATTTTCTTCTCCAAGTCGAAGTAAAAGTTGGTTCTGAGGTACACCTTTGGAGTAATCCGTTTTCAATATGATGTATTCACATTATTTAAGTTGACATAGGTTGTTCTCTCCCTTTAAACGAAATAGAAAGTGAGACCGTATATGCATCATCATCTCTAGATTTTATGCAAAATTATACCGAATATGTCGTTTGATTTGAATATAGTCCAAGAGTATTTGTCAAACTATACGATAATGTATACTCTTGTTTGAATATAGTGTAATAATAAATATAGGAGTAGTAAAGAAGGTTGAATTATTAAAGAAAGAAATAAATGAATGAAGGGACATTTATCTTATTTTATTATATAGAGTGTATTATATATAATGGGACATTGAATAAAAAGGGTAGGACCCAAAAACAATTAATGGGAGAGAAAGCCAGCCCGTGTAGAGCGGGTGGTCGATATATCACATGGACTCCCGTGCTTTACGCTGCCAATTCTAACTCTTTTCTTTTGTTTCTTCCCTTTTTATTCAACAACTACTATTATCCAACAATTCTTTTTTTTAAAAAAAATAAAAATTAGATTGAACACGTAAGTTTAGATAATAAATAAACAAACTAATCAAATATTGTTACATAATGATGTATTATTCTGATACTCTAGGAGCAAAGTGCCACACAAAGGATTACAGTGAAACAAAGTGATCAAGCTTCTAAATCCATATATATATAGAGAGAGAGAATTCAAGTGGATATTGAACATTGGATTGGATGAGAAATTAAAAATAATATACATTTTTATCTTTTCTTTTTTGATTTCTCTCGAAACTGAAAACCCACTGAGAGTGATAGTGTTTGCAGGGTGATGGTAGTCAAATCTTGGTAGGCCACTCTGGTGGGTTCAGTCCAGTCATGGCTCTTTGTGCTCCCCAATGTCTCTTTTCCAATATATTTTTTGATTTTAATTTCTGCTCCTTTCCTCTCATTTTATGTGAAGTAATTTGATTTGATATAAAGTTTAAGTAAAAAAGCAAAAAATTTATAATTTAAAATAAATAATAACATTTTAAAATTAAATTGTTTGTGTCCTTTTTTGGGATGGGCTAAAAAGAAGGATAAGTTAAATAAATGTTTTATCTTAATTTAACATAAATTTATAAAAAGCAGTATGAAGAGTTGTTAAATAATTTTTCTGTGACGGATTTAACTAATAGAATAAATTAATTTTAATAAAAAGAGTACTTTTCTTTTCATTAAAGAGGGTTTTTACCATATAAATATGCGCCTGATAAAATAGCAATCGAGAAATACGTAGCTGTCTTATATCAATCGGTCTAGTACGTAAATTGTCCATATTATATAATTTGTGTCAGTAACAAAAATATTTGATTTTAATTCTAAAAACATGTGCTTTTAAAATAAAATATTTAATAAGATTATGTAATATTTTTATATATTAATTAAACTTGTATATATAATAGACAGAGACATAAATATTTTTTTTTACTGTCTGAGTTAAATACTGTCATATAATAAAACTAGTGTATACACGTGTTTCCTTGCAGCCTTCCAAGTTCCACTACATTTTTAATACAACAGATCGATCCGCTTTTATTACAAAGGTTATTAGTTATATTATCTTTGATGATGTTGGTAGCTTGTTAAGAGAAATATTAATGTGTATGATTAATATTTTGTTTGGTAGTTGGTGAGGACTATGTAGAAAATTAATTTTATAGTGTTTGGTTTGTAATTTAGAAAATGGATAACTACGAATGCTACCTTATATAACTACTACACTGCTTAATGAATTCATGCATTAAATTAAACGATACATAGATTTCCTTATGTATTACTGATATCATAATAATTTGTGTAGTTTGAAGGTGCACATAGTTGTTCCAAATTCTTGATCCGATCTGTTACTTTTTCCTTTTGTGGGTAATTTGTTAGCATTCAGGTGGATCGATTTTTTCTAGGCATAATACATATATTGGACGTTAAATTTGGCTTCAAATTTTTTACTTTGACCACCTACTTTCATAATGCACAAACAGACACTTTAACTATCTACATAACACAACACACGTACGACACCACGTCGGACAAAAAATGACATATAGGACATGTGTGCCTGTTTGTTCAACTTTATACGAGTTTAAGTGTCTACTTGTGCACATCCAAAGTTGAAGGACATAAATGTGATTCGAAGTCAAGTTAAAAAGCATATTTATATATTATGTCTTTCTTCTGACAAGCTTTTAAGTTTGCATTGATATTATCTTTAATATTAAGATGTCAAAAATGTTAGTGCAGATGATGATGAGGAGGAGGAGGAAGAGTTAAGTTGTGGTGATGCATCATCATCAATGAGAAGAAGTGAGGATAATGAACTGAAAGATAGGCTGTTACGTAAGTTTGGAAGTCATTTAAGTAGTCTCAAGTTGGAATTTTCAAAGAAAAAGAAGAAAGGGAAGCTACCAAAAGAGGCAAGGCAAATGTTACTTGCATGGTGGGATGATCACTTTAGATGGCCTTATCCTACGGTTAGTATCTCTCTGTTTTAGTTAATTAATTATAACGTGACATGAAATATAATGTTACCTTGTGTTGAATTAAATAGGAGGCTGATAAGAATTCACTAGCAGAATCAACAGGACTTGATCCAAAGCAGATCAACAATTGGTTTATAAATCAAAGGAAGAGACATTGGAAACCATCTGAGAATATGCAATTAGCTGTTATGGATAATCTAAGTGCTCAATTCTTCTCATCAGATGTTGATTGAGTTTCGAATACTGCTCTCATCATTTCTCTTTTTATTATATAAATTGTATATTTTTCAATTCTTCTCGATCTAGCTAACTATCAAAATTAATGATAAATAAATAATAGTGACAGTTGCTTAATTGTAAAGGTTTACTTTTTGTTATACAAATTTAGAGAGGAGAATGAACAAGAAAGACTATCCTAGTAAAGATCCAAAAAACTATGGATATATATATATATATATATATGTATTTAATTAAATTTTACAACTGAAGAAAAACATTCTAATGTAATATCAGTCCAATATGTATGTATGAAATGTCTGATTATTTTTTAAGTTTGTACGCAAAAACAAAATCTTATTATGATATAGTTACTTGAAAAGAACAGTCTACAGGTTTGCCATTGAACTCAGACAATCAAGTTATGTATAGTGCAAAGAGGTAATGTCATGCGTCTTGTGAATAATGAAATGTCCACTTGGCTTTGATGAATAGTTAGTATCCAGTTCATCTAGCAGAGAAAACAAGCGCATTTTCAAGTTCAAACGAGCATAAAGAAGGTACATATATATCATGAAAAGTCATGATCCAGACTTTTCAAAACGAAATGATCAAAATTTTTTCATGAATGTGGGTTAAGACCTCGATAATGTATTTGATTCGTCCCGCAAAAAACCATTTTAAAGTTCAAATGCGCCTGAAAGCAAGTTTTTTTCCAATTTTCCAAATAGAAACTTGTACGTACTTGTTCATAACTAATGGTTTTAGACATCGAATTTAAAAATCAAAAGATTTGGTGGAAGCCCACCCATATCAAGAGGATGTTGATGCTAGCCGGGGAAGTCAAATTAACAACCCTTGTTCATAAAGAGAATCAGGTCACCTGAGTTGTTTCTAAAATTAAATTCGATGTAATTCATCCAGCACTAGGTGTTATTAGACTCCTTATAATTTCCAACTACACACTTAATTAACATTTCACTAAGATAACTTTACTCGATCGAGGTTATTCATTTACCACTAAGTGCGTTATAGCAATTCTTAAAGATGAAATTATCTAATGTATCAGTATCAAATATCCCAATGCAGTTCTGTTAACAACTTGTTAATTTTGAATACGATGTGCTGATTAATATTGTTAAAGAATGACAAAAGTCCCACATCGGTGATTAATGAGATGGGTGGACTCTTTATAAGGCTTGGGTAATCCTCCCTCTTTTGAGCTAGCTTTTGGGGTGTGAGTTAGGCCTAAGACCTAATTTCACATGGTATGAGAGCAGGACAGGACTCATCGGTGATTAATGAGATGAGTGAACTTTATAATCAGAAAAGGAATTGAAATTTCTTATATTTCTTATATCGTTTTGCTTTACTTCGTCTCCCTGTTTTCTCTTCCTTCTCTGGTTTATATTTGTCTCGGATCTGAGTTGTACTTGTTTTTGAACAAATTTTCATTTTTAAAATCATATCTAGAAATAGATATTTCAATGAAAATTACTGGCCAAATCATATCCTTTAAATCGCTTTTTATGCAAAGAAAATTAAGATATTTCGATGATGCTTCAAGTTTTCTATATCTTAAATTAAGAAAACTGATGATTTTTTATACTCCTTTTCGAGTTTATATAGAGTTTTTGTAACCCCGATAGTGAACTACTTAAGTGTATGATTTATAAATTATAACAAAAAAGGTAACATAATAATTACATGAAAGGGGGAAACAAAAGGAGCGCGATCGCTTTTTTCCTCATTTGGTTGTTCATGTTAACAATTTTGCTTTGTGAAATAGTTTGAAATTTAAGTTGACATAAACTAAATACGGAGTCATGAACCAATTTATCTTACCACGAAAAGTGATGCTCCCAAGTAACTAAGGAAATAGACTTATAAAATATTGTTGAACAACAACAGATGTTAGGAGAAACTAATGAAAATTCAATCCCTGTTAAGTAGAAAGAGAACTGATAATCAATAATAATGCATTAGGGTAGAAATCAGAAAGACATATAGGTTGATCTCGATACCTTAGCGATGCTAATCGAGCGAAAAAGCTTAGAAAACTGAAAAAGAATATATTTCTAAGCACGTCTCACGTTTAGGTACTGTTATGAGAATCTAACTAGCCTGAAGAATGCATCTTTCAATAAATAGAGTTGGTGTTATTTTCAACTAACTACGTACAAATTTCAATATATATCTCAATAATAATATGACCAAAAATGTTCACAAGGATAAGAAAAAGCAACAATTAGATATATTCAAAAACAAAATGAAACAAGTCATGTCGAAGATGTTACTTTCATACAGAGATGAAGCCAAATAGTACTTCTACTTTAAAATTAATTAATAAAGAAACTCAGAATGCGTTGAGATACATAGCAAAACGACTAGTTGAACCACAATAATAATAATAATAATACTATGAAGCAGAAATGAGGAGGTGGAAGTGAAGTAATGATACCAAGAAAGACATGGCAAAATCTTCAAGTAGGTAAGCAGAGAATGAATGAAGTTCGGCTGGCTGGGTACTTTATATAGAGAGGAGGAAGCAAAAACGGATAGAAAATTGAAAGTACAATTCTCCAACGTTCTTTTTGATGGGATTTTTTGGTACAAGACAACGTTACGCTCTATTCTATTCTTGTTGAGTCCAAACCGATATATTTCAATATTTTTATTTTCTTCTTTATAAAGGTTTGTCTTGAATTGATTAAAGTGTTTTAACTTTATATTACATGTAAATAACTGCTCTATGTTGTATATGGAGAGGCATTTTTAAATTTTTATGTAAATAACTGCTCTATGTTAGTGTTCTCATTTTATTTTTTAAGAAAAATGGTAAAACATCTTGGATAAAAACTTACAGATGTAACTAGATCAAACATCACATAACTGTGGCACATCTATTGAAAACAAATATATTGGTTTGGTTTGTTACATACATACAAACTGTGTATATATTGTTGATACATTGCAAATAACAAACACTTGTTCAACCTCTAGATTCAAGACCAGGCTGAGTTCAACATTCGCGGTGCGCTCATCTCCTGTTTCTTCAAACTTGTCTGAGCCAGAATCCCCCACATTATGAAAAAATGAATCTATAGACAACACAAAAGACTGGGGTTGATAAGATCAACAAATTATGGTTTCCAAGCAGCTGGCGGAGGTGGTGGAGTAGGGAACATGGGTGGTACTGCAGAGAATATCGTGTTCTTGTCAATTCCAACACTTTTATCTCCAGATAGAGCTACGAGGGCTGCAACCAACCCAGCATTTCCGGCAAGTGTTGGCTCGGTATAATTGTAATTAGTACGAACATCATGGAAACCATCATTCTTGTCTGGTCCAGCAACCATGGCACCAACAAGAATATTGGGATTAGGCTTAGATGAATCCCTCCATTTCCACCCTCCTTTACAATTATACTTGACCTTGTTTTTAGGAACTGATGCACCTCGATGGTGGACACGTTTTGGATAGTGATTGCCAAAGCCAACAACATAACTCATTTTCCTGGGGTTCTTGCCAAGGATATAGTCAATCTAAATGTCAAAGAAGAACAACCAAGTTAATGCCACAAATGGTTTTAACATTCGATAATAACAACATTCATCAAGTATTGGAATAATTTTTTCACAACTATTGGGAATTTCATTTTACCTGAGTCTGTGCAAATTCACGTAGGACATCGGTGGAGTAGAAATTAGGTCCACAATACCATCCAGGGGTGTCGGCTGCTGCAAGGTAGTCACTATACAAGGTAGCCAGGAAGGCAGCATTGACTACATACTGAAGTGGCTGAGGCCTTCCATGGTTTAATTCTATCAGCCCACCTGCAAACACCCAACGGTTTATATTTGACTTCCCACAAACTCCACAAAAACATCTTATATGCTAACTAGATTACCTTTCGTTCGATTAAATGAAGTGAAGAATGGCAAGAATGAGCACATGACTATGCTTGTCTGGTTATGAAACGTACTCAAAATTTCTTCATAAGGATATCCAGGGCTCAAAAACAATCTCAAACGGCTTAGAAGCACCTAGCAACAAAGAATGAAAAGCATTGGTTCAATACAATATTGATCTCTCATACAAAATGACAAGCATTGTTTTAGTATAAATAAAGGGTGGGTATATGTTCTTACTTGTGCTCCAAAGAGCTTATTATCCCAGCTGAACACGCCATAATCAGGACCTCCCCAGAAAGCACCAGCGTGTTTGGCGATACCAGGAGTCGTAGCAAGCTGAAGATATGAAGTATTTCCTGTAGCATAATATAGCCAGGATGCACCCCACACAAACTCATCCCAATAACTAGTCGAATTGTAGAAAATTGAAGCTTCATTTCCGCTACTGTATCTACCACGTTGTTCCCTGGCAAACTTGAACAGAGTTCTAGCACCATGGACAAGCTTTTGTGAGTACACTTTGTTGTCCTTAAATACAATGGAAGCAGAAGCCAGTGCAGCAGCCATCTCGGCAGCAAGATCCGAGCAACTGTGACATTCAGTTACAGGCCGTGGATAATCAATGTCTTCTGGACGCACCCAACAATAGTGATCATTGGGATCTGGTCCTCCTGAGGTATCCCCTATCCCCACCTATATATAACAGAGCACAAATGAGATAGTTGATTTCGTATTTGAAAATGCCAAACGCGTATATAAAATGTTAACTCAACAAAAAATGAATGAGATTTACTTGTGAAACGAGTCGATCAATGGTATCAGCTGAGGAATTGAATGTTTTCAAGAGATAATCAGTTCCCCACTTGATAACATCCTTGATATGAGTGAGCTCTCCAGCAGCTTCATATTTTGCAGGATACTCAATCACACTCCAACTCAAGACAGTTAAAGCAAAAGATTGAGGGAAATTAAACTTGATGGCATCTCCTGCATCATAATAACCCCCAACCAAATTCTTAAAGGTAGTGGAACCATCGGATTTCCCATCCTGTAGAGCTGAACTCCCCCTCCATGATACATTATTATGCTTAGGAAGTTTCCCAGCTGTCAAAAAATCAAAGACAAAATCAAAAACAAATCATGTACATTTATTTGGGAGGAAAAAAAAAACTTACAGCGCTGTGCATTGAAGAACATGATAGCTTTACGAAGAGCTAAAGTGTAGTTATCTGGTGGAGGATTATGGTGTCGGTGCTTAGGTACAGTTTTAACAATAAGAGTAACAAATCCAGCAATAAGTGCAGCTGCAATAATGCATCCGAGAGTCCATTTGAATACTTTTCTACTAACAATAATACAACCCAGATCTACATATTTCTTCTTCTTTTGCTCTGTAGGACCTAATAACCAACTTTGCTGCGTTTCATCTAAATTTCGTGACAAAGCTGCTTTATCAAAATCCTGCAAGTTCCTGCTCCGATCATCATCAGTTGCTGAATCTGTTGCATTAATTTCTAATGCACCTCCCCATGGATCCCTCCCATACATACTGAGTTGATGATTGTTTGAGCTCCTAGTACAGTAGTGAAGGGAGAGAGGAAGAGGAAAGAGAAATAGATTCAAATGGGCAATAATGATCAAGTATATGAAGGTGGAAGGAGTTGAAGGCACCGACACCGACACTACTAGACAAACATCGCTCACCCTCTTTGATGCTTCTTTGCTTCCTACTTTAATTGGAGTGTAAAATTGGCCTATTTACATAGAATAGATTCCCTTCATTCACCAACAAACAACAGTCATCTTTCACTTGTGAAAAAATTACAAACTTACTCCAATCATACTATTTTGATCTAAGTTTCATTTAGATTCATTTTTCTTTAATCTTCATACATTTTTCAAGAAAATGGATTTTATTTATATGATTTCATCTGATTCAGCTGCCACGTGGATGAAAATTAAGTTGTGTTCAAATACTTGGTCTAGTAAACTTTAGAGTGTTGTGATAAAAATAATTAAGAAAAAAAATAAATACATAATAGTTCAAATATAAAACTTGCAAAGAACATGATAGTCAAATGACATTGTCTTATTTAGTAAATGATACATTTTTAAATTTAAAAGTAATTTTTATTTTATAAATATTAAATAAATCTAAATTTCAAAAAAGAAAATTGATCACATAAATATAATATTTACGATTTTAAAAATATTCTTATAATTTCATTTTGCGTCTAATTAAATTAAGCTATATAAATTGAAATCAATTCGATTGAATAACTATTCATTGTTAAATGATTAATACAGTACATATGTATAACAGAGTATATACTTTTTACTTTTCAAAATCAACATTAGTGGATCCCGCTATAAATAATGTGTATTATCATGACTTCATCACTTATTCTAAATTAAATTTAAAAACTTATGTTTAACTAAGAGATTCACCAACATATTTATCATATACTCTTTGATTAAATTATTATTTTTCTTATTCTTATTACTTCACATTTTAGTCAATTTAAACTATATTTTCTTTATATTTTTGCTCAATCAATCGAGCGTTATTTCACCCTTCTTTCTTAATCTACACATTCACGCCCTCAATATATACCTTTCTAGAGAGAGTCATCCTAAATATATGATATGATATATCTGCTAATCACATGATCTCGTATTGAAAAATATATTAAATTTGACATTTTTAAAAATAATATAATTTCAACAGATATATTAATCAAACTATATACTGTCCAACTATTGGTAAGGAGAGGGGCTAAAATGGAAATTTACAGGTGAACTAGCAGACACACTTTTTTTTTTTTTTTTGCATTATTAGTTTAAGTGCAACTTGTTCCACCGACAGTACAGGCACTATATAATTCATTGCTTCAAAATGTAATATACTACCTTAACAGCTTGTTTGGAGGTGTGTTACCTATTATTATTAATAAAATTATTATATTTATTAAAATAATACAATATAATATAAAGCCTAAAGAATATAAAGGGAAATGCGAAAGAAACATTAGAAAGGACAATGTTTGGGGTGTACGAAAAATACAATTATACCCTCACTGTTGAGGCTTGATTAAATTAACATAAACTTTTGAACGATTAAATTAACATAAATACCTCATAGATTTTAATAATGCCGTCGTCATCATTGATGTTATTATCTTTTTCTTTACCATATAAAATTGTGGAATAACACATACCGCACTCTTTTATTAATAAAATAAACTAAAAGAGGACACAAAGAAAAGAAAAGAAAATGATGTCTTACTTTTTAATAATTAAAAAAAATGATGTTAAAATATTTATCTTTTATATAGACATTCATTATGATTAATTAATATACTTTATCACCTTAATATATCGCTTAACCATAATAAAATCATATTAATTGGATGAATAAACCAAATATGAGTAATTTTTTCTTCATTAGGAATCCATTTCATATGCATGCACTTATTTTTAGTATGATATACTCCACACCTAATGGTGGTTGGTTATGGGATTTTTTAAAGTTAATCACATGGAGGATTGTTCCTTTATTATTAACTATTAGTATTATTAATAGCCATAAGGGTCTTATCGAAGAAAGGTAGATGGTGTTCCATCACCTCAATACCTACGTGGGAAATAGACATCTTAAGTTCCTTTGAGAAATATATATGGTAGACATGAAAAGAAGTATACTTTTAGACATGAAAAAAAGTATACTTTTAAAAATTTTGTTTATGATATTTATATCAAATTAATACATTAAATTATTGATATTGATTTTGATAAATTAGAGTGTTCTCTTGTAAATATGAATAGTATAGTGATAATGATTTATATTTTTGAATATATTTTTCCATTTAATTCTTAAAATTTTTGGAATAAACCCTATTCTCGACAATCATGGTTAGGAATATAGAAGTTTGATTTTTGAAAAGTGGACTAAACTCAATGAATAGTGTTAGCCGGATTCGGAATTAGCACTTCTCAGATCAGGCTAGGCCTCTCCAGCTGAGTTGGGCGCCGGGGCCTTGGATGCGCTAGCGATTGGCACATAGGGGAATGGTTGCCCGGGTTTCTCGGTCTGGTATCCTGCACCTCGCGTTCATGATATCTACATTCAACTGTGCCCCGAAGACACGGTCGAAGCACGCTCAAGAAAAAAAAGATTTTATGTTATATTTAATAATTTTTTAAATATATATATTAATTTTTAAAAATTTACTTTATGATATATGTTATAATAATTTTTAAAGACACAACAGACATTTAAAATTATCATAACACAACAAATATTTATATCTTAGATAAAATCTTATTGATTTTAGTTTTGAAAACATTTTCAATTGACCCATTGTTACCCAAACAATCAAAGATAGTAAAAACATTTATCATTTTTAGTTGTATAATATTTCATATTACTTTTAGTTACAAAAATAAGTTTAAATTATCTGAATCTGGTCTTTGAATGATCTCTGCATTGAACGTGGCTCGCAGAGGAATAAGAAGATAAATATTCTCCTTTGCATCACATCCACCTTTTGTATAACAGAAAAATACAAATTAAACATCAATCAATGAATGACGAAGCCATCTTTCTTTTTACACTGAACCATTTTCATGATCAACATAAACTATATACGGGCGATAGTATTATTATGTCCAACAATGATATAATAATGTGTATCTACTTAACAATGTGCAAGCACAAAGAACATCCGTTTGAGGCATCATCTGGGGTAGAATGAGCTGTGAGAAATGTTTGCAATTGAAGCTGAATCATCATGGCTATCCACAAGCTCCATACTATTCTCATCTATAAACGGAGGATTAGTTGGTGCAGGTAACTCTTCTTCCTTCTTCACTAGCATCTGCAATGCCTTGGACATAGACGGTCTTAATCCCGCAACCTCCTGTGTGCACAAAAGTCCTACATGTACCACTCTTACAACCTCCTTTTTTACATTGCTTGTGTGATAGTTGTGCAACATTAGATTTGGATCAAACAGTTCCTCTACTCTTGCATGCTGAAAATGCTGCCACGTCTGTCCTTGTTTCATCCACAAAAATAGTTAAATCAATCACTGACCAAAAAACATTCTTCTTCTCTGCTGCAATTGTATCAAAGTGGTTCACAACTTACAATGGAAATTAAACTGTCACAGTATTCTGTGTTTTTGCTTCTGTTATTCTGCCTTCCGGTAACAATCTCCAATAAAAGAACACCAAAGCTGTAAACATCTGCCTTCTCAGTTAACTGGCCGTGAGCTAAGTATTCTGGTGCCATATAACCTCTGCACGTTATGAGATTTTAACACATCACAAACATAAGTTTTGAGCTATGATTTAAATGGTGAAAGTAAAGAAAGAATCACTAACAAAGTCCCAGCAATAGCAGTGCTTATGTGACTCTTGTCTTCTTGGAAAGACCTGGCCAACCCAAAATCAGCAATTTTCGCTCTGAGCCTCGAATCCAACAGGATATTGCTGGCTTTTATATCTCTATGAATAATCCTCGTTCTATTGTTCTCGTGGAGGTACACCAAACCTTCTGCAGTCCCTATAATGATGTCAAATCTTTTCTCCCAGTTCAATGTTTTGCCTTTGGTAGAGTCTGCCAATTTCAACATACAAGGTGAATTCATGCCAGTAAGAATCGAGTGTGTAAAATGTCACAAAGTCTTCTACATACCAAAGATAAAACGATCAAGACTCTGGTTCGGGAGGAACTCATATACAAGAAGGCTTTCAGGTCCAGAACAGCTGCATCCTAATAACCTTACTAGATTTTTGTGCTCAACACTGCTAATAATATTGACTTCGTTGTAAAAATCTGCAGCTCTGTGTTTGTTGTTGAAGAACAGCCTTTTGACGGCTATCTCTCTCCCGTCTTGTAGAACTCCCTACAATATAATAATTTTATTATAGACTTACATACACTGAAAACATAATAGTTGGTTAACGAGCTAAGCATTTTCAGCTCACTACGTACCTTATAAACTGTGCCAAATCCACCTTGCCCGAGCTTGTTCGCCTCATCAAAAGATGCAGTGGCTTTCTCAAGAGTTGAGTACTTGAAGTTCAGGCTGCTGTCGTTAAGGGTCTTCACTAACTTCTCCACATCATTGGAACCTGAAAATCTCAAACTCCTTAGTTGCTTTAAGAGACATTCAAAGCTAAAGCCTTTAGCTGAAATATCACCAAAGCATTTTACCTTTTCTCTTCTTCTCTATTTGTTTGTTCTTCCACATATAAAAGGCGATGATAGCTCCCAGTACGAAGACGACCACAGCGCTAACAACAGCAATTACAATCACTACCACTGAAAATCCGTCAATATATCAGCTACATGGTTTAGATAACAGTTTCGGTGATTGACTTAAAGGAAAAAGGAAGAAGACAAAGTAAAAATTACCATTTGGTGATGAGTCTTCACTGGTAGCAATAGCATTAAGAAAATTAACATCTGAGTACCTCAGGAAGCATCCAGTGTACAACGCTCGTCCTTCTGACCATGGTAAGCACCCCATCATTGAGGCAGATGCATTTTGCAAACAAGCTCGGCACGAGTTAGCACTCAGTGTTCTCCAGCAATCAACTAGGACATAAGCTGTCTCGTTCGTGGCCCCAGGCACTGCCAATTCAGCACGGGCATAGCCATTATTTTTTGGTGCATTAGCTACTGCCTGCTGAACAGCCTGCCTAGCTGTTTGTTGGAACAAAGAATTCTTTCTGGTTCTATTTCCACAAACATGTGTGTCTTCAGGTCCTAAATACTGGTGATCAAACGTGTAATTCTCAGCTCGCATAAAGCATCCATCTAGGTAAATTCGACCTCCATTGAAAGGAAAACATTGAGGAAGGACAGTTCGAGCTTCAGCATAGCATAGGACACAGTCAAGTAAAGAAAGATCACCATAACATTGTGCTATTCCATAGTTAGCATCCGGTCCACTCCCGGTGAGTGCAATTCCATAGCCTTGAGTTCTCATTTGATCACTTATTGTTTCCATTGTGGCAACAAAATTCGGGACAAAAGCTGTTGCATTATGCTCTGGTTGCGTACTACATATGATCTGGACCGTCTGAGATCTTGGTTCTGCCTCTGATACATTTGGTACAAGTAAAATCGACAGAAAGACACATAGCCTAAATGCAACTAATGTCACTGTTTTCTCCATTGCGCAACTGCAAGATCTAATAAGTGAAATCAATCAAATATAAGAACATCAAATCGCTACATTCAAAAACATTATTGAACTATTGTATAATATATGGAAAAATAATGAGGTAGCTTCATTTTCATAACCAAAATGTTGTCAACAAAGTCAAAAATGGGAACCAGAAATGTTCATGGTTGAATGCTGAAACTACTGCAGCATCCTATATTAGACTAAGATTAGATTTGTACACACGGAAAATGTAAAAAAATATTAGGAACTCTTTGACTTTGTAATAGAGCTGATATATCATTGCATATATTTATTCTTTTGGTTAACAAACTCATATTAGTTAAATAAATAATCTAAAATTGTTTTTTATTTTGATGAGTATATAACTATAAAGTTAAACTTATCAATTTGAAAAGTATATAGTAGTATATAAAATAGGGGAGAGTTGAGAATTGTGTTACATCTAGAAACAGAAAAAAGGTCAACATTGATGATTATACCAAAAAACCAACTAACATTGATTTTAACACGTAAAAAGTAAATCACAGCTTGGCTCAAGCCAGATAATATACTTAATAACAATAATAATTAAAAAGACTAAACTGCCCCCAATTGACCAATTTTCACAACTTTACTCAAAAATTCATCTTAATAATATTAGAAGAAATTAAGATATAGTAATTGCATCAAAAAAATTACTAAATCCTCAGAGTTGAACTGAATACAGAGAATTCTCAATTTGAGCAATTCCTCAGGGAAAAACTCATAACAGAAAAAAGTGAAAGCAAAAAACAAGTTAAAACTCAATAATCTTACCTTTCGTTGGCGAAAAATCGATTTGTTGACGGTAGAAAATTATATTGCAGATGCTGTATGAGCTCTGATAAAGAACAGAGGACAGTGACAAATACGGAGAAAAAAAGTGAGTATAAATAAATGAATGTATAATTGGATGAGGAAATATTAAATGAGAAATGAGTTTTAAGGAGAAGAAGTGGATATTTCTCAATTTAAATTAAATATGAGGAGCTAATGGAAGACTCTTTGAAATAACGCGCTTCTTCTAAGCCAGATATCGGAATCCATTTTATGATTGATGAATAGTAAAATCAAATCTTACTATTTTAATCTGTTAAAAAAAATGTTGTATATTTATATTTAAAAAATAATTTAGTTTTAAATCTTTTTTTTTTTTTGATAAAATTATTTACAATCATATAATATTTAAAGAATATCTTTAACTATAAATTTAATTTTTTTTACATAAATATTATACCAAATGAAATACTATTACGTGAAATGTAACGAAGTAAGCGCGCGCATATATATATATATATATACACACACACGAGGGGTTTGGGGATCGCATTTGACGTCTGGGTTAAATATGTGAATATTAAGCATCTTTTTTAATTAAAAACTTAATTTTATACGCTAAAAATATAAATTATATTTACACAATTATAAACAAATTTAACTTATTTTATGTAGCTATTTGCCTTCTGTTTCAAGATACTAATTTTTTTTAGAAGGATAGTTGCTTTTGATTATTAATACTAGTATTATATGAAACAATTTATATCCATGAAGATCTTTAAAAAATTATCATCAATTAATTTAAATAAAATTTGACTTCAGAGTTTTTCTGATCAAAATTGTCGAATGGAATTATGAAAATTAACTACGCATAAATATTAACTTATAAAATTATTAAATATAGAAGCAAAAACTAATGTTGTAATTTAATTTATAAACATGACAAATTTTTTTTTTAAAAAAAAGAGTTGCACGCCCTATTATTGTATTTCAAGCTCTAATAGTTCGTTATGATTTTGTCACTCCTAATTATTTCTGACACAACAAGGTAAATTATTTTCTTAAAAATGAAGAGATTATATGTTTAATTCCATGGTCTAAAATAATTTAATACTATAAACACAAAACTATCATGGTAAATTGCAATTTGTTTATGTTTATGGGTTCTTTTATTGGACTATTATTATATTGGTAGGTTAATTGCAAAGATTACTACTTGTCAATTTTCATCTAGTGTATCCTATGGTTTTCTTAAAATTCGAAAAATGTGATGTTTAATCTTTCACATTTTCTTTTACAATTAATAATGACTTATGTGTCCTGAAACTTAATTCTATATATAATAAAATTAATTGTTGACACTTTATTGTCATCCATTTAATCTGTTTAGCCCCACCATTTAATTTTACCTACTTGTCTCCAACAGATGATGTAGACTTCCAGCTTCATCTAAGTACATCTTCACCAACAATGAGAAAACATCTTGGAATGTCTGGTTTGCTACTTAGTGAACATGACATTTAGCTAAAAAAAAATGTGAAGAGTAAGATAGAACAAAATTGTATAGGGGAATATATTTGGTTAAGAGACTGGGTAGACTAAATATGCAATACTACTGAAATCTATCCAAGGTAAAAATTCTGAGAGATTGACTCCAAAAAGAGGTGTTACCACATAAGATAGGATTAGATATTACGATCATCATAATGTGGAAGAAAAAACACAAAGAATATATAAGAATTTCATAGGAATCAGGTGTGCAGGTAAGCTCGTATCGATCTAAGAAAGTGCAAGAATATTAGTAAATGCCATCGACGATTTTGACACATGACATGTGAATTGACTTAGTATTCTAGGGATATTGTAGAACTTTCCCATGGGCTACAACTTTCTTATTATAATCTTTAAGTAGTTGATCTTTCTCATTGTAAGGATATTTTGATTTTCAAAATTAAAATACAATAATAATATGTATTTTTGTTGATCACCAAATATATTTTTATTTGTCTTAGTTTTATTTGCATCTTTATACGATGTTATTCTCAAAGTCGGGACCTAGAGTGACTCACTTGCAAAATTGACTCTTTTACTCTTTAACTTTGACCTCTATGACTTCAATTGTATAGATTTTAGGGTAAACAAAAAACTATCACCTTTTTAGACACAAAATTTTAGTTATTCTAGAAATTTATCATTCGTATTTATTATGACTTCTTTTCTAGTTGACACAAATTGGGGACGTGTGCAGAAATGACCTTATCTGGGGTCACTCTTTAAATTTTGTCCCTTTTTAGTTTAGTGGTTAGATCTGTAGAGAAAGAAACTCATCCAACTGTTTCTAAATGCCAAATTTAGCTCACTGGTTTAACAACTAACCGTATTCAAATAGTTGCTCCAAACAAAAGGCCACCATGTGCAAATAATGTTATTGAAGTGAAATTTGCTACCATTGCACAAATTTAAACTCTAATTTATTGCGCTTCCACTATTATTACAACTATTATTATCAGGAGCAAAGCCGTATAGAATTGAAAGATTTATTTAAATTTTCTTTTGCAGAAAAAATGATATTGTTTAAATATAATTAAAAGTTTTTTATGTAGAGGAATAATAAATATTTTTTAACTTCTTCATTTGTTTATTTATTCATACCACGAAGTTTGGACGTCTTTAGTGAAAGTGTTTTATATTATTTATTGTAATCATTATTAATCAGGGGCAAAGCCAGATAAGATCAAAAAATTCATTTGAATTCTCTTCGGCAGAAAATGAAACTATTATTACAATTATTAATCAGGGGCGGCATTTGGTAGGATCAAGGGGTTAATTATTAATCAGGGGTGGCATTAGGTAGGATCAAGGAATTAATTTGAGTTCTCTTTTGCAAAAATTAACATTATTTAAACATGATTAAAATTGTATTTTATGTATATAATAGATGAATATTTTTTTACTTCTTTTTTTTTATATTTATTTCTATCTTAAATTCCTAAGTGAAAATCTTAATTCCGTGTCACTGAATCAAATGCAACCTTAATTGGAAATCTGGAACATCTATTTTGGCATTTAACAAAGACTTGTTGACTGACTTTGTTGTTTGTTTAATTCAATCTTCCATAATTCAAGCATGAACTAGTGTTATAATCATAGAGTGCTTTCTTATTTTATGTCACACTTGTACGTTTTATAATATTTCTTTTACACAACTTGTGTGATACTTAGCTGTAGGTTTAGCCAATATAAATCAATATGAGTTAAGTAAAATGAAACGAATGTAAAAATATTTTTCATTCAAACAATTATTTTGTCGATGCCCACTATCTCTAACGTAACACTATTCAAGTCAACCATGTTAACATTTTCAAAGTCGACCACCTTTTTTCAAAGTCTTCCACCTCCATGCTTGTTTGGAGAGTTTTTTTTTTTTTTTTATAATAACATTCTCTTGTCCTAGATAGTATTCAACATTTGCAATGAAATGGTACATAAAAGTCTATGTTTTGGCATATCTAGAAAAGAAAACAGTCGACCAAAATTGATATTGAAACTTGACTACTGATTACTTTATTAAGGAAGGTTTAATTTTTTTTTTTGATGAAGTATTGATTGATTCTTAATTAGAAATGCAATGTGAAAAAAACCTTAACCACTCTTTGATGTATACTACTGTTATGATTCAGTCCATCAAATCGTGTGATCACCTACTCTAATATTTACGTAGAAAAATTATTATTACTCAATCTAAAATTAGAAATGCGAAAGTAAATAAAGCATAAGAAATCTCTTTAATAGTTTAAAATGACCATAAAAAATCAAGTCCAAGAAACATCTTTTAACAATGAAAATCCTCCGGTCTAAACAAATACAAGAGCTTAGGGTTTAGGGAATATGACACAACTTCCATGTAAGAGCAAAGGCAAAGTTGTTAGAGATCATTATCGTCTTCACCTAAGAAACATCACTAATCATTCAACCAGACTATACCAAAGGACATATGACAAGAATTTTCTTCTTTTAGAGAGTAAGATCAAGTAAATTTTCCATTTTTATACCGATATTTTTATGAATATCATCTTAACACGTCTCAAACTTCATAAATTTTCTACAGTTTCCGTGACCAAATATTTTTCCAAAAATTTGAAACAAAGTTTGACCTCCCTCGTAAGGAGCTACCCCAAATTGTTCAATAATATTATCATATAATGTGCAAGTACACTAATCTTTAATATAAGACTAAGAATGGAATAGCGTAAGATAATTCACAGGACAAATCCAATAGACTTCATGTACTAGATTCCTCCTAGATCAATGTTAGATGATACAAAAAATGTTGACTCTGTCTTTATTGTAATACTTCAAACAATTGGCATTAGTTACTAACTTCTTTAATATAAAACAGCTGTCGAGAGGAAGTATATTACTCCCTCCTTTAATTTTTATTCGTCACCTATTTTACAATAAATTTTTCATTTTTATTTATGGCTTTTGACATATCTAAGTAAAAAATTTATTATTTTTATATTTTAACCTCAATATTAAATACTTAATAAAATATTTATATAATCAACAATTATTCTTTTCATAGATATGTTGAATAGATTAAATTGTCACAAATTGACCATCTATAACTTGGTTGATGTGAAAAGGGAAAAGTCTACTTTCTCCGCTTCACGAATGAAAATAAAGTCATAGAAACACATTCTCCTTTTGCTGACATCTAAAACTGAAAAATCATATTTTATGAGTGCTCTATGATCGTGTAAACTAGTCAATTTTGGTAAAATTAAAATATATATTTCCTTTATTTCAAATTATATAGTTCATTATAATTTGAGTACGAGATTAAAATAATATTTATCGAAAATGAACAATAAAATTACACGATCAATTTACTTTTATAAATATTATTGAACAATTTGGGGCAGGTCCCTTGTTGAACAGATATAATATAGTTTGTCATTATACACTTGTTTTTTTTTTAACTATAAGTACATTCTAATTTTAAAAGTTGTGTGAAATTTCTCCGAACATACTTCGCCTTTGACTAATGAATAGGGGCTTTTAGGGTCTATTTCCAAAGGATATTATCCTAATTATAATATATAATACTATTACATATGCTAAAAATTTAATTAATTTCTTATCGACTCGAACAAGACCACAGGTAGTAGATTCCTTTTGAGTCAATGTACACATAACAATGCAACCACTAGCAATTAAATTCCACCAAGGTCAATGGCTTTTATAAAATAATAAAATAAACTACCAAGTGTTTGCTACAATAATACAACTCTTACCACTTTATAGTTAGGTCCATAAAGGGAATTTTGATTTTGAATCACTCAAATAATTCCATTCGCATGTGGTCACAAACAAAAAAAAAATTCCTAGAAATCAAACTGCACATTTTTTGGAATTTAAAATGGCATAATCAGTTCAATTGCAAGTAATTATACATGATAAGATTGTATTAGTAAATAGTAACTCAGATCATAAGTCAACGGTAATAACATGTTAAACTATACCTATAATTTTAAAAGTTCTTTACAGTGTGAGCTGTCAGCGTAGATGTAATTGTAATGTGTAGTTTCACCAATGCCTGTGACTTCTAAGACAAGATGATGACAATTGTGAAGCATAATCTTTGATGAAAATTACTAATTACTCAAAACTCGAAAATTGAAAATGGAAAACAGTAGATATAGTTAATTAATTGCAACTGCTGCAGAGTTTTTTACATTAGAGAAATGAAATAGATTATGACTGGGATATTCACAAAAGGAAGTTGACTATATCAGTAAAAAAGAAAAAATGAAAGTGGAGGAGAGTGAGTAGTGAGTAGTAGTTAATCACAGAAAAAAACTTGAACAAAATCAAATACCAATTCCAGATGATCAACTTTTAGTTTATCTAGGCTCTATCCAACTCTCCGTCAATTTATTCCCAGAAGATTGTGTCGAGGAGCTTGGTTGGCCGAAAAATCTTTTCCCATGCAGATTAAATGGACTAAATTCTGAACTACCAGAATTGAGGAATGGTGGCTGTGTTGGCTGAGGAATTTCATGGTTCTCGCTGAGCATTTTCACGACACTTGACATAGAGGGTCGTAGTTCTGCTGATGCTTGTACACAAACAAGACCTACTTGAAGCAGTTTAGATGCCTCCTCTTTATTGAAGTTACCTTCTAATAAAGGGTCAACTGCTTCATTAGATTTTCCCATCCCATACAAGTTCCACAACTGGAAACCACAATGACATGAGTTAAGTAAATACTATTAATGTCCGTTAAGGAAAGAAAAAGTAGTACCTGTTGCAGAAGAGAGTTAGTGTTCTTGAAAACGTAATTGTTCTTCTTTCCACACACGACTTCAACAACAAGAACGCCAAAACTATAGACATCAGCTTTTTCAGTCAGTATGCCACGTACAACGTACTCTGGAGCCATGTAACCGCTGCAATGCCAAAACCAGCACTTTCTTAGTATATTGATTAAAGAAAAAGTAAGGGAAAAGGTATTGAACTTACAGAGTGCCAGCAATAGCTGTGCTAATATGGCTCCTGTCTTCAGGAAATAACCTGGCTAGACCAAAATCAGCTATTTTTGCCGTGAAATCTTCATCTAGAAGAACATTGCTCAACTTTATGTCTCGGTGGATGATCCTTAATTTCGATTCTTCATGAAGATAGGCCAATCCCTCAGCAGTACCCAATACAATTTTGTATCTTTGACTCCATGTAAGTGGCTGAAGGTTCTTTGTGTCTGATTCAGTGCAGAACAAAGACATTTACATAACGAGATAAGACTACAATTTAACATTTCATAAATTAAGGTGGATTGGATACTTACCAAAGACGTAATCCGCAAGACTATGATTGGGCACATACTCATACACTAGAAGACTTTCCGGCCCTGTAATGCTGCAACCCAATAGCTTTACCAAGTTTTTGTGATGAATGCCGCTAATCAAATTGACCTCATTAAAGAAATGATCAACCCACTGCCTCGTATTGAAGAAGAGCCTCTTTATAGCAACAACCTGCCCATCTGGCAAGATCCCCTATTTCATGTATAAACACGACTTATCGTCAGGCAAATCTCATTAGTATAAGAAAAATGAATATAATGTTCAAAGAGAATTACCTTGTAAACAGAACCAGAACCTCCTTGTCCCAATTTATTCGAGTTGTTAAAGTAATTTGCTGCCTTCTCAAGAGTTTCATAGGAAATATTCAGTTTTGATTTATTAACCGTTCTAATGAGAGCTCCTAGCTGCTTCTTCTCTACATCATCACAGCAAATTCAATTCAAATTGCCATTTGATCAATCAGACTTAAATGAGATTTCTTGTTTCAGAAAGAATGAAAATGATTTGACTTAGAAATTAGTACCTCTCTTTTGTTTCAGAATCTTCCTCCGCACAAAGAATGAAACAGCCGATACAAATAGCAAGAAAGCAGAAATACCCAGAGTTGTTGCAAGAATAACAGCCAAACGATTCGATCCTCCTGATAATTAATCAAAATACGACAACATGAATGACATAATTTTGTTAAACATTGGCCAAATACATAAAATTGATTCCTAAACTTGTTGGGGTTTTGTATCTCAACTATGTTAGTTTCCTATTGAATCACCCATAATTTGTTCCTTTTCAACACCGTTGGTTGATGTGGAACCAGTTTTTGTGAGGGGTATTGATAGAGGATGCATATATTGTTCCTTAGTCCAACTAATAGTGAAAATGTTTGAGAATAATTGTGTCATTTGAACACATTAGATAACAAAATAGAATCAAAATCATACAGACACAATTGAAGGCATTTACAATAGAAAAGTCAATCAAAATCAGTCAAATTATGGGTGGTTCAATGATTTAATAGGAAAATGACGTAGTTGAGGTATCTGAGGGGGAAAACCCAACAAGTTTAGAAAATTTGTTCATGAGTTCGGCCTTAAACATTCTATTTTATCACGGCTTTTAAAAGATTCATTGTCTGCATTTGCATGAATGCTGATTTCACTCTTCATTCATGTATTTATAAGGGAACCATTTCAACTTATCAGATAACAAAAAGAAACATCATCACAAGTAATGAGATAGTTATTAAATCCTGGAATGGAACTAAAATTCAAGAAATACAAACAGATAACAAGAGCAACTTTTCAAGAAATATTGAAGTCACCTGGATTTCCAACCGCCCTTTTTCAAATCATTTCCAAATGATAAAGTAGTTATCTTTTTTTAAAAAAAGAAAATATATATATTTGGGCAGAACAAGTTGAACTTTTTCTTGCTCTACTTCCAATAGTTATAGGCTTATAGCAAGTATCATTGCAAATCATACAAACACAAAAAATTAAACATTTAAAATCATTGGATAAGATTGAAGTAACTCATGAAAGCAAGAAACATCGCAAGCATATGTTATATAAGATGTTATAACATTGAGTCTAACGCTACTCCAAAAAAGCTATTTCATACATTGAAGAAAGAAGATACCTCCATTTCCAGCAGGTGGAGTATCAGTAGCAGAATTATTAAAGAACCTCTGAGTAGAATACCTAACATAACAACCAGTATTCAACACCCTTCCTTCTTCCTTAGGAGCACAAGAACCAATCTTCAAAACTGCATCAGAAAGACACCTTTGACAAGCACTTCCATTCACAAATTCCCAACATTGAGCTAAACCATAAACACTCAAATTCCCACTACTCACAACTGCAGTCAAAAACCCATCATTCCTCAAGCCTCCAAACTCCAAATCTCTCACCAATTTTCCAACATTATCACTAAACAAACTCTGATTCCCAGCAAAACTCTTGTTCCCACAGATGGTCCTATCAACAGAACTCAAACTTTCATTAAAAAATCTATAATAATCATACCTTAAGAAACACCCGTCATAATATAATCTCCCACCAGTAACTAATCTTTGGAAAGGTAAGCATCGTAGGATTTGAGTTTTGCACTGAGCAAAACAGAGATTACAATCTGTTTGTGATAAGTCCTTCATACATTCACCAAACGCATAAACTGTATTATTCCCTGTTCCATTAATTACTGCTCCAAATTTCTCTCGCCCCACTAATGGCGTAATGGAATCCATGGCTTCTAGAAAACTTTCTACATAAACTTGTCGATCGGATTGTGCAGCTGTTCTGTTTGAACAAATTAGAGCTGCTTCTGTTGCTCTTGGATCACAAATGGAAACATTTATCAACGAAAATAATGTAAATACAAAAAAACATTTTGATGAAAACCCCATTAATGAAGGAATTACGCTAAGAGAATTGAAATCTATGACATAATTTAGAGCTACAACTTGCACCTGAAAAATGGAAGTTTACTCTTTTTTTTTTTTTTTGTTCAAGTTTGATAGTATGGTGGCTGGGGTCCATGAGCCATCGATGCTGACAAGTTGGGAAACTTTTTAATTTAATAACATCTTGGTATTTATCTTGTTGACTTTGAAAAATTGAAAGCTACACCTTGTGATCTTCTATAAAATTTATGAATAAATTTCATTTAAATACTTAGCTACTCGTTTCAGGTAAAGTGCTTCTAAATTGTGTTAAGTTTATGACGTAAGGTTAAATAAAAGGGTAGCTGTGTTTCGTGTCAAATCTGATTTGCTTAATATTATGCATTCAACTTTAATACACATATTCTATGTTCTTTTTAGAACCATTTGCTTCCTTTTTTAATATTTCAAACTATTGAAAAAGTTGACACAGTTTTTTCAACAATATATTGATGTATGTCTCAGTTTGGAATTGGGGCATGCATGACATTAACATTAAAGCATCTTAAATAAATAAATAAATAAAATTGGAAACATGTAAATAAAATAAGTATCGATGTGGTGTGTATAAATGGTCCCTTTTGCTATGGCCAATCATTAATTTTTTTTTTTTTGTTGAAACTTCAAAGCCCAATGCAATTGCAACGATAAGAGTCCACTTGGTCCATACTGGAATTTGGGTTCAGGCCCAAAATTGTTAACGCATTAAATGGAATTAATAATTTTTATTTTTAAAAAATAATACTAGCAAATTTTAGTTAAAGAGTAAAGAGAGGGATAATTTTTATGTTAAAACTTCAGTTTTATTTTATATATTTAATATTTCGATTTTTGAACACATATAAAAGTATTAATCATCTTTGTCCCCTCCTTTAAACATGATTGCTTACAAGTCAATCTTTTCTATGATGCCATAAGGGGGAAGAAAAGAGTTTAGTGTTGATAGCAATTAAGTGAAATTTAGTTTCATAGTTTTGCAATCTGTTTTGGTGCAAGGCCTGTTGAAATTTAGTGAGTTAAAAGGATAAATGTTGTTGTGGACAAGGTTCTCTATTTTTTTCCATGATTATTAGTAAGGACGAAACGTCACCGACCTTACCAATAAGACAATAGTTTTGTTATTGCAGGCCAGTAAAACTTTTAGAATAATGATTTCAAGTGTTAATAATTAAATTATAGACTTAATATTTGTACATACTTTAGAATATTTTTAATACAAATATGTAATTTGAAGCAAAAGTTATTGAGTTGGTCTAATATGTATATGAACTTCTAGTTCCATTTTAGATATTAAGTGAGACTTCAATTAGGATAAAAATAAACAATTTGGAAAATAGAATAACCGCTTGCTTTACAACAACATTAATAAGTTTGTTTTTTCTATGGGGGAGGAAAGGCACTTTTACGAATTAAAAATTGGTCATTTATTAGTGGATAATGAATAGATTAATCTCAATTATAGTGAGTGAGAATCTTGGTACAACAGTTTGGTACTCTTTGCTAATGATAATGTTTCAAAAGTTATCCAAAACTCAAGCTTGTACTACTACTACTAATAATAATAGTATTAGTTAATAATATAATCATTCCTTTTATTTTTATGGTCATGATATTCGAATTAATTTTTACATTTTATGATTAATTTTACAAAATATTTATTACATTTCATCAATAATATATATCAAATAACTTTGTCTATCAAATTTATCTCCTTTAAGTTTGTTTTAATATGACCATTCTTTTTATTAGTTTAGTTTATTAATTAATTTCCACTATGTTACGCTGACCCTAATAATGGACAACCTTATATGTTCACACTTTGCATTAATATTTAAGACATAGACAGCTAAAAAATTTATCAATGACAAGGAGACACGAGGAAAAGAAGCTGCAATTAAAATTGATATTAAATAATTTCTAAATTATCAGGCCTAACTAATAATTGGGCACTCATAGAGACAAATTATTGTGTCTCACAAAAAAATATATGAATATATTTATTATGTGTATATTACTTTATCAACATTTTTAAAAATTAATAGCCTCAATATAATATAGTACAGACTTTTAGCTGAAAGTGAAGCTTTTCTAATTTTGGAGAAAGAAACGATCATAAAGGGGAAAAAGTTGAAGGTTTAGTTTATACACTGATCCAAGAAACTTTGAGTTGGTTCTCACTTAAATTGCTTAAAAAGAAAAGTGTTTGGGCTTATAAAAATGGGTAATAGCAATTAGCAAAAGTATGGGGGTTTAAAAAATAATTCTCATTTCGAGAACAGTTAAAAATCAAATCATAACTAATAAGACAATCGTCAGATTAGTTCATTGGCTTATTGGTATTGGGTTATCAAATTAACGGTTGGTGAACGAATTAAAATTTTATAGTTAACAGTTTATCCGTACGGAGACAGATTACTCAATTTTCTTATTGGATAAATTGTTAAGCCATTAAGAATTATCATTACCGTAAATATATTTGTTGAGTAAATACATATGTACATGCACCCTCATAATTTAGACTTTCGTACGTGTCTCATTGTAATTTACTATTACTAAATTACCAACTTAAGTAGAGCTAGAAAAATTATTTTGTTTGATGGGAGATCAATATATTAGTGAGTGAAAGTGAAAGAAAGGAGCTTGAAACGGTGGAGTCAATACACCTTCCGTTAATTTCTAATTTGATACCAAGCTAATTGGTAACATATTGATTGGCTAGTAGATTAGTATAATTAGATTTTGATATTCAATAATCCAAACTGTTAAGTATAATTATCCATGTGATCTGTCCACAGGTACTTATGTAAAACTAGGTACTCTCTTTTGTTAAATTTAATTATACCTAGTTTGTTAAAAAAAATAATGACACTTTTAAAAAAAAATTGACAGTAATTTTAGTTAAATTTTTAATTTCATACTTGATTGTATGGGGATAAAATTAGGTTTAGCAAATAGAGTTTGACCACACGATAGTATCTTCATTCATGCGTTGGTTTAAAACTTGGTATCAATGTCATGGGTGGCATGTGGACCTTTGAGCGAGTAGCCTTTAGTGATCAAAATTCACTAAAACTCCATAAATCACTTGGCCATTATATTGGAGTATTCATTCACATATATATGACAGGATAACCTTTTATTGTTGGTAATCATGAGGCTTGTTTGTGCCCTTTAAATAAAGGACATCCAATATAATCTTCACTTGTAATCCATAAATCAAATAACTCCATCGATTATCAAACTTTGATAACACAAGCTATTTAAATTTTTATCATTGTGTTTTACTCAAAATCTTATTCTTAATAACATAATTTGCTTGTTTTTTTTTTCATGAATTCATTCTTGCTCAAACCTAAATTGAAAAGAGCTTGATATACCTTAATTCACTTGTCATTACTTTTATTCAGATTCTTATTTTTGACACAATTTATTTTTTCTTGTAAAAATTAAATGAGGGAATGCTCGATCTTAATTCACTAATCATTATCCTTTATTTTTACAAATTTGACTATCATTGCAAACACAAAGAATTTCCAGCAAGCACCAATCAAATAATTAATTAATTAGCATGAATTAAAACATAATGATTATTGATTTATTAGGTACCATGGAACCCCTCTAAGCAAGTGAATATGGTCGGTGCGTAGTGAAATGATGAATAAAGAAGTTTTGTGAAAAAGTGAACCTTTAGACTGTATTGTTTATGTTTTGTTAAGAGCCACAAACTTTACACAATAGTGACATCTATTTAATAATCCATATTATGTACTTGGAATGGTTCTTCAGAGTATAATAAGGGGGGTGTCTATATATAGTGTCAATAACCACCTCAATTTCATCACTTGCAAATTTCAATATATGTTTCAAATGAAGAAGAATTATAGGCACACTTGCTTTATATTTCTTCTACTTATTTTTGCCACCACAATATCAGTTGATGCAAGGAAACACTACCATACCAAAAAGAGCAAAATACACCACAAACATAAGAAAAATAATGGAGGTGCACCAAATTGTTCAAGCTCTCCATTTCCATCTCATGGTTTTTACCCAACAAATGGATCTCCCATTTTTAATATCTTGTCCTTTGGAGCCAAAGGTGATGGAGTTTCTGATGATACCAAGGTAAATAAAAGCTAATTACAACTTCTTTTATATACTCCTTAATTGACTAGTACACAAAGGCGGATATATGATTAATGAATTTTCGACCATATATTTATAAAAAAGATAAAAATTTATATTATTTTAAAAGTGCAATAGATTTCAATGATCGAATACAAGGGATAAACCAACCTAAGTTTAAATTTTTCATCCAACTTTGCTATATATGAATTATACATATATTCCACATCTACCATCTATTTTCAATTTAAATGGTCAAGTGAACGAATATTTGAGTTAATTCTTCTTTTATATATATATATATGTTTAAAATATAAATCCAATTCAATCTTATAATATATTTCTTGTTTTTAATTAGTTCAAACTACTCATGGAGTAAATGTTCAATATTGTAGGCACTTGAAACAGCATGGGAAGCAGCTTGCAAAGTCCAAGGGGCTACTCTAGAGATTCCTTCAGAATTTCAATTCTTAATCAATCCCATTACACTTCAAGGACCATGCATGCCAAACTTTGTTTTTCAGGTATATAATTTTATATACTCCGTCAGTCAATTTATGTGGCATAGTTAAAATTTCGATAATATACATATCTCTTTTTAATATTTTAAATTGTAAATATTATGACTTTTATAATACTAATTCACACCGATAAATTAAAGACTCTAACATACTTTATTAATTTGTGCATATTAGCATCGTTCAAAGTTATTTTTGTAATAACATATGCTACATAAATTGAGACCGATGAAATAATATACTCTCTCTAACACCCATGCCCTAAAAGATTTCCTGGTCACTTGACAAAAAGTATATTCTCTGTCTGTTAAAAGTTCCTTTTTAATGATTTAATAGTTAGAATTGTGTTACATTTCTGATCATGAGTGGAATGTAAACAGATAGACGGAATTATTTTGGGTCCTCCAAAAGTAGGATCCTGGCCTAAATCCAGCTTGTTTCAGTGGTTGAATTTGAAGTGGATGCACAACTTTACCATCCAAGGTACTGGCACCCTTGATGGCCAAGGCTATAACTGGTGGAAACTTTCTCAAATTGACTTTTTTCAGGTTTGTACATTTCTACCACTTACAATATTACTCTAACTTTATTTTTAAAAAAATGTATATGTTGTGTGTGTGTGAGTGGGCGAGTAAAATCACCATTAGAGTCGGTGCAAACAATTCTCTTTTTCCCTTTAGTTTAGGGAAACAAAAGATCAATTTTTAGTTTTAATTTGTATGTAATAAAAATGTACAGTAATTTTTTTAAATTTATTATCAATATGTAGTTTATCTGGTGGAATTTATTCTTTTTAAATGACTTAGTTACATACAAAAATATTTTGTATTATTGATATATGAAAGTTAAAACGCGAAAATATAACATATGAAGAAAGATGCCTTGCGTGTTTTACTTCCTTGTGTAAATTTAAGTTGAAGGTTAATAAGTATCGTGATAGAATGGTAATTATACTCATTTATTTTTAATTAGATTGATTTCTTGGGTTCGAGCCATATTATATTTTTAATTATCTTTGTTAAAGAGTGATTAACCTTTTAATAAGAGATTTTCTTACGTGAATTCAAATTAAAGAGGTAAACTCTATCCACGTATGTAGTATCATTAAATTAGACCATTTTTGCATGTTAATAATCATATTCTTAATTCATTTCTTATTTATTTTACAGGTGATGAAGAAATCTAAAAACATTCCTGATATGAAACCAACTGTAAGTAAAATATGACGATCAGTAACTAATTAATTAATTCATTACAAATATATATATTATTATTAATATTCATATACGTGACTAGTGATGATTTCTTTTTAAAAATTTTTTTTGACAGGTTTTACGATTTTATGGTAGCTATAATGTGACAATACGTGATGTCAAAATTATAAACAGTCCTCAATGTCACCTTAAATTTGACAATTCTAAAGGGGTGAAAATCAACAATGTTACAATTTCTGCCCCAGAAAGTAGCCCAAACACGGATGGAATTCACCTCCAAAACACACAAGATGTTGAGATCCATCACTCAAATATTGGAACAGGTAAATTTTCTTTCATTTTATATGACATTTAAAAAAATGATATTTTTTGATATATCGGATCTTTTTTTAATTGTTATGCAACTAGGTTGTATACCTGGTGATGATTTATTAATAATAATAGATTTTTAAAAGAATATTTTAAATAAAATTTCACATTTTAATTTTTTCTTTTATCATATTTACTTATTTATATTTGATTTATCAGACTCTGAGAGAAATAATGAATGGACTTCAAGTGAAAAAACTATTATTAATATGACCGAATAAGAATCAACTTGTTACTTCTCGAATGATTGTTTTACCATCCTAACAAATAGAAATAAAGGGATAGAATTTTTTTATTTTTTTTTATAAAAAAAAAAACAAGAAGGCCAAGAAAGTAGAGTAGACTTGATATAGTTGCTACCATGTGCACTTCACATTTCAAGAATATTTCTAACTAATGGTCCCATTTTCATCCTCAGCTTTCAACTGATAAATTAACTGTCACTAAAACTAACTTTTTGTCACTAGTATATTAGATAATTTATGTACTCCAATTGTATCAATATATAAATACCTAACAAGTGGGAAAATTAACACCTAACTTTTATCCTTGGGTACACCACTAGTTAAAGTGATTAAATTACTCATGCAATCCAATGTTGTTGTCCACTATAGTAAAAATGAGATTATATATATGATTCTCTAATCTCAGAATTCTTCTAATTTTAATTAACTATTTACCAGGAGATGACTGCATATCAATTCAAACTGGTTGCTCCAATATACATGTCCATCACATGAATTGTGGTCCTGGACATGGCATAAGGTATTACTCGCACATTTGATGATATTAGTGTTAAAGAATGACAAAAAGTTTCATAATGAATGGGTGGACTTGGGCAATTCTCCTCCCTTTGAACTAGCTTTTGGGGCGTGAGTTATACCTAAGACCTAATTTTATAATTAGCTTAATTAATGACAAGTGATTATACATATCGAAAACAAATAATATTTATAATTATATTTTATTTTCATATTTTGATTATCACAGCCTAGGAGGACTAGGAAAAGATAAAAGTATTGCGTGCGTTTCAGACATCATTGTTGACAATGTGAACTTGCAAAGCACTATGTATGGTGCAAGGATTAAGACATGGCAGGTAGGTGTTAATTATATATAACAAAACTTTATCACATTAGTAATATTAATTAATTTAAATTGCTGTTTTGTAGGGTGGTGTTGGATCAGTTAAGAACATATCATTTACAAACATTCAAGTATCAAATGTTAAGGTACCAATCATGATAGACCAATATTATTGTGACAAACATGTGTGCAAGAATCAAACAGGAGCAGTAGCAATATCCAACGTACAATTCAATCAAATCATTGGAACTTATTCAACCAAACCAATTCATCTAGCTTGCAGTAATTCAATTCCATGTACAGACGTTGATTTAATTGATATTCAATTAAAACCATCGACGAATTATCGAGGAATTAATCAACTTGCTGGATTGTGTTGGAATTCTTACGGAAAATCACAAGCACCACTTCTTCCTTCGAGTATGGATTATTGTGTTAGAAGGGGAAGTGGATTTGTTAGAGGAATTTCAAGATCTCATGAACATGTTTGTTTGTGAATTTCTTTTTATATATAATTTCTAGGTACTATTGTAATTAATTTGTTTTTAAATTTTCTATGGTTCGTTTCGTCCTTCCCCTTATGTTTTTAATGGTGGAAGACACAAGTTTCTAGCTAGTTTAGAACTAAATATGAAGTTTTCTTTCCTTCTTTTTTAGATGAATTTTATATTCACCATTCTCCTTGTTTTTGGCTCTCATTAATTTCTTTTTTTTTCTTTTATAATTATCTGGCTTTTTACCTTGTTTTGTTTCACCCTTTAGAACATCCATCTCATTTTCTTTTACTTTTCACCTAACATTTGTGACTTCAAATCTAAACTTAATAAAAAGGACAAAAGAGTCATAAATAATACTTCTATTAGCTTATACTTTCATCACTTTTATTCGATCATTACCATTTTAGATTTCACGTCTTTAAGAAATTAAATAAGTTTATCATTGTATCATTATCTAGTGTTCTCTTAAAGTTAAATTTTCAATAAATGAACATGAATTAATTAATTTGATCACTAAAAATGCATTAATTACTTATTTTTCTATATTAGTCAAATTCATATTTTCAAGGCTAATAACTTCTGATGGTAAAATAAAAAGATTAATGTTATTTATGTATTAATTTAGTGAAATGACAAATATATCAAAAAAAAAATTAATAAGAATGATATATAAATAAAAACGAAAGGAGTAATTAACTTTTTAGAGCTTACGGGTCTATTCAACTATTTCATTCATTGCCTAACTTATTTGTGTTGTTACATGGCTAGTACTCAGGTGAATATATATATTTAATCTAAAAATTGCTTGTGATTTGGAAATACACTATTCTCTTGCTCATCTTGTATTCTTATAAAAAAAAATCATGTTGATTTGATTTGATATAATTTGATTTTCTTTTAAAAAGAAAATAACATTTGATTAAGTTGTAGTAAAACTAAATCGGATACCAAATTGAATTAAATAGATAAGTTATAATATACACACACTTTATTATTTTCTTTCTTACAAAAAAAAAATTTATGGAGGTGATTTGATATGATATAATTTGGATATTAGAAAAAAGATAGAAAATAACATTTGACTAAGTTGTATTAAAACTAAACCGGATACAAAATTGAATTAAATAGATAAGTTATAATATACACACATTTTATTGATAAAATATAGGATTTCTTTATTAATGTCTCTGCTTCATATCGAGTGTGTTTATAAACATTATCCATGATGTAAAGGTGCTTTACATTTTCCTTGATGAGAATTCGGTTATAAAATTTTATGAGGAATGATTAAAAAAATAAAACCAGTTTTAGTATGATTTATTGGATCTGCGCTGACGTTGCTAACTTTTCCAGCCAACTAACAGGAAGCACTCATTATTAATTTTCATAATTATATTAAGTAAGTACTTTCGTAGTATTTCTTATAACTTAATTATATTATTAGCAGAGGGCATAGTTTATTTTGTGGTTGAAAAATAAAGGTGGCAGGAGTTGCCAAATCAGAAATCCACTTAATATGTACCCCTATTTATGGGTCTATTGAATTAAAATAAGAATTAGTACCAGCACTTGCAAATTGTGCTTTATACTCTAGCTAGAACCAGGAATTTATATATGTTCCAAAATCCAAATTAAACTATATTGAGTACTATATAGTAACATAAGCCTTTCACTAAAATATAGTGTTAAAGACCTCTCTCTATATCAACGACAAATTCAAATTCAATCTGTAGGTATTATAGATTTGCCAAGGTTTAATTGTACATATGTTAATTGGTTTATACCGTGAAAAAGCCGTAAATATATATATATATATATATATATATATATATATATATATATATATATATATATTTTAAAAACAAGGGATTTTAATTTGATTATAGAGATCTTTCCTCGAATAAATGAGTAGATCTATTATTTACTTTTTCTTTAGTTGGTATATATAAAAAAATCTTATATCTCATTATATACATAGTATATATCTGACGGTTATTTTTAATTTAATTAATTTTATTTAGGAACTTTGTATAAAATTCTAATTATAGCTATCTTTGGTAATCTTTTAAATTACAGTTATATATTATAGACATAATAATAATAATAATTAAAAATAAAGGCCAATATCTTTATTCGCGAAGTTGAAATTTTTACTAATAAAAGAAATCTTAAAATCTGTCATGATCACTTGTGCTTAATTAATTACTAATGAGAGTTAATATAGTATTTTAAGATTATTATTAGTTAGTTCCACCAAAGGTAATCGAAGTTAAACACTTCGACAAGCAATCAAAATCGAAATAAGAGTTGGTGTGATATGTCTTGATTGGGTGATATTGAATTTTATTAGAAACATAACGTCTAAGGCGAGCTTAAATAATATTAACTGTGAAGGTGTTTGAAGACATTTTAAAACAATTTTAACGATATTTCATATTGAAAACTCGGGACTGGTGACATCTCCCACTATATCCCAAGTATATCACATACATTGTAATTTGCTTATCACCAAATATATATGAATTTATCCATGAAAATTTCTCTGTGATATACACATGTCATATAATAAATAGTGTCGATGAGAATCGCATATACACACAATATACAATATATACATTATCTTAGATGAGTTTTCACTTTTCTCGATCTTTAGGGAACCGGGTTAGAGGGACATGGGGGCCTTTCATTTTCAAATTCTTTTTTTTTAAAAAAGAAAACATTGTATTATTTGAATATTTGTACACTAGCTAATGGATAAATATGTTGAATCATGAGTTGCTACATATGACATGAGACTTATTAAAGTTGAGGTCTCTATGAAAATATACTTACCTAATGGTGATGTGGGCACAAGTAGTATAATTTCACAGAAAATTGAAGTGACATTTATAATTAATGTATGCATGTACTCCCTTTCAACAAAACAAATGATCGTCAGTATTTCTAAACACCACTTCAAAGTGGGATAATATTGACTCCAAGAATATGGTGTAGGCACATGTGGCATGCAAAATCAAAGGGCTAGAATGTATAACAAAGACCAAAGTATATATAGTGGTACTGAACTTAATTCCTACCATACTAGAGGTAATTAATAAGAAGACACCAGTGTCTTTGTGTCCCTTAATATTCCTGTTAATTTGTTCATGAACAAATATGATAGGCTATCCAACAAATATAGTGTTGCTTTTTCTTCCACTGGATCGGTTAGTTGCGTGATGAGACTAACTACTTGACATTAGGTTTTATTAATTAAAAAATTAACTCGGTTAGATCTGCTAGTTTTACATGTCCAGTTCGTCAAGTTAAGGGTATATATGAAACATTCATTGGCTAACAGTAAGGGCTCATAGCTTAAACAATAGGAAATTAAATAGTAGAGGAGTTCATACTTCTTGAAGCAAATGATACAGAACATATATATACTCCCTCCCCCCTCCGTAACAAAATACACTATATATACACAAAAATAATTATATGTATATATATAAACAATGTAATATACCATCAAAAAGGATTTGGATGAAACCCTCGATCCTTACTAGCTCCTTCCTGCATGTGTATAGCCAAGGAGATTATCTACATCATTTATATTAGAGGTCTACCTAGATCCAAAATGTAGCTCATGGTTATGTTTTCTAGTAAAGAACACCTAGTTGTTATTGCCTGATCGATAGCCCGTATATACGTAGTGTATAGTTTTGTACCTATCTACTTAAGTGATTGATGCAAAAGTCAATTACCAAAAAAAGAGTTTTTTTTTTGTCACGTGAGGATGATTAAACTTCACTTATTGTAATAAGCAAAATAAAAAAATTTTATCCACAATAACAGTAAAATCACAAATTTATTTTGTTGTCGCATTTAAGAAACTTAGCTTACCTTCTACAAAAGAAAGCTGTTCGGAGGGTAAGCAATTCCACTTTCAACTTCAAGATTGTGAGTTTGAGTCACCATGAAAGCAAAGATAGGTGCTCTTGAGAAAAGGTTGAAAAAACAACTTAACTATATCCATCATAACAATGTTAAATTTGTTATTCTTACAATAATTTGTATTTATGAAGTTAATGAACAGAAACATAAACAAGATGAAGCAGAAAAAATTTAAAATTGAAGAATTAATTCGAGTCCACAGAAACTACTGTGTGTCCTTAAGAAATTTAATCCCCTCATTGTACACAAGGTTATGGATTAATTTCTCCCAAGATAAAACGGATTAAACCTGTTAAAGAAATAGCGGTACCTCAAACTTCTTTAACTTCAACGAATTGAAGAACAGCAACAAGTCACACAGACTCAGTCAATCGACACTTTGATTTTATTTTGAGAGAAAAAATAAATGCATAGAAAGAAAATTTTCAGTGTATGAAAAAATCAAAAATTGACTTCCTAAGGAACATGTCTGTTCAGTGAAATTTGTTCAGATCCATTTTATCCAGAAAGTTGTGTCTTTTGGAAAAAATAACAACTTTTTGAAAAAATGTGTCTGTTAGGAAAAACAACTACTTTTTGGAAAGTAACGACTTTTCGGAAAAATAACAACTTTTCGGAATGTTACCGTTACCCACAAATTTATAAGAGATAATATTAACAGGATTTATTTGATCTAACAAAAACTGATTAAATAAATTTTCCGAGCCGAGCGACGACGGCGTGAGAGGGCATCTTCTTATCTCTTTTAAGAAGTAATGGAAGTGTTTCCTTCTATAAGGACAACAATTTCTATTTCTTTTGCCGATATGGGAGAAATGACTTTTCATTTGCATTTTGCAAATGTCTTTTCACTTTCCCTCCAAAGTAGTTCCCTCACTTTTCATATTCTCTCTTTTCTTTTCCCATTCACACTTGTTAAAACCCACCAAAATTAACTAAACATTACTAAAGTAGTATCACATTAATAGATAACTATTGAGTAAAGTTTAGTGACATTACTATTATATCATGTAAAATTTGATAACTCTAGTGTAATAATGAATAAAATTTTCAATTATTGTATTGAGCCAGTTTAGTTTGTGTACGACTTTATTATCATGCATGGTGCAACAAATTCATACCACGGGTAAAATTAACACATCAATATATGAGGAACAATTTTACCACCACGCTAAACATAAGAAAATTGAGGGTATACCTCTTTTCTCTCATGATTTTTCTATTTTAGTGGCTCTTACGATGCGATCTTTACTCATATATGTACACAAATACAACATTGAAAAAAATAATTCTGTTTACATTTCTATTTTTTACATCCCAATTCCAGCCGGCCTGAGAAAGAAAACATATATTAATTTCTCTGAGCCTAAGGGAAAAAAAGACAAAAACAAAACGAAAGCCATGGCTTCACAAAAATTGAATTTTTGTTTATTATTAAGCATGGCTATTATTCTTGTGATAACAAGGAGCAGCGAGGCTAATGGCGCAGTTCCGACGAGCCCATATTGTAAGATTTGCACTATACCAATATTGTGCAATAATGTTGTCAACGGTGCAACTAATTGGAAGGAAGCAATGGTTAAGAGCATAAATGCATGTATGGAAAATGCGTACAGGTGCGGATGTCAAATAAGCAGGCTAAATTAAATAGATTCATCTAAAAGTTATTCGAGTTAGACTGAAATTACTTAAAAACTAGTCATAATGATTTATAGTGGATATATCCCTAGTCCTGTTTAATAAATGATGCCCTATTCATCGGTCAATTTTTTTTTAAAAAAAAATTACCTTTGCAACCTATTTTTTTTACCCGATCCAACAACAACAACAAAAAAAAACCCTCTTTTATATAATAAAACCTATTTTGTGACTTTAGAAGAGGGACTGAATTTTTCAGGTGTGAAGGGATAATTTTTTAAAGTCACAGGAATTAAAAGAATCAAAAATGATAAATTCGTGAATATATTTGCCCTACCTAATTTTTAAATTGATCATCAAAGCTAAGACATAATTTTTGTATGCAGGATTCAAAATGTGACGAGTAGCATTCTTCCACAAATCACAGGGGTTGCACCACAAACAAAGACATCAATTCAAGATACATGTAAAGAGGCTATGGATGGTGCAGTAAGTGATCTTCAAGAAGCTATGAAGGCACTAAACAAGAATGATCCTGGAACAATGCTCACAAATTTAGCCTCTTTACATACAGATTGTGCTGATGCATTGGATCAATTTGGGATCAAGTTTTTACCGTTAAATAAAGTTGTTGGCCGTTATCTTAAGCATATGTCAGTTGCTCTATCTGTTGCTCAGGCTCCACACTAAATTAATTATCTTTTTCTTTCTCGATCGAGTAATATAATATTTTACCAAAGGGATCGCATTGAAATTGTAACAAATGTAAGGTAGTTTCAAGATTATTGAAACTGCTTCATCTTCATAAATTTATAAATGAGTACTATTACTTTCTCTCTTTTGATTTGATTCAAGGGTCAAAATGTCTTTTTCACTCTTATATATTATCGTGTGCTAAAATTTTGGGACACCACGACTTACTCTCATTTAATGTCTGCCTATAGATCTGTAAAATTGATAGGCCATTTCTTCCTTTAATTTTGTTTTTTCTTTCCACAATTCTATCTTTTTGTCTTGGGTACTGTTTATTGGAAAAGTTTTCTTATATACGTTCCTTAATATTCACGCACTTTTTTTTTTGAATAAGATCAAGTTCAACATTTATTGGATTATTATACCTTTTTAAAAAAAAAATATAATAATAATTACATAGCCTATCTTATTAGGTTCAACCATGGTATATATAGTTGTTTAGAAGCCACAAATAATACCTCAATTCCATTTACTAAAGATTTTGTTGGTGTCATTTATATAACAAATATTGTTTCTAGTCTCTCTCTTCAAATTTGTAATTATTTTATTTAATTTTTTCGTACTAGATAATATAAAAAAAATTTATGCACTAAGAATTAAGAAAATCAATCATTGAAAATTAATTCAATTAGCCAGAGCTAAGAATAGAAGTCTCGTAATTTTTAATTACTTGTTTAATTTTATTAATTATAAAATGATTTTTTCTTTTTGATTTGTGAAAAAGTTCGAAGAAAATATCAAAGAAAAAGAAGAGGTTATAATGAAATTTCGACAAAACTCCAAAAATAACCATTCAAATTGCTCTAGTACGCGGGGCCCACGCCGGCTCCATCTCCCGCAATTCCATAACCAATCCTTCACCACCATAACTCATCTCAAAACTCATTTTCCCTATAATATAATATAATATAATATAATATCATATCATATCATATCATATCATATCAAATACTTTTCCTTTACGTTATTTCACTACCACTTTCCACTCTCCAATCTAAGCTGAATTTGAGGTAAATTTCTACTCTACTTTGATCTGACAACTCCAACATTTTTTTTATCTGAAAATTTGTCTTTCGATCGAATTTGGTGTTGATTTTCATGGTTTAATGTATATAAACCCTAAGCTTAATTTTTCAAATTCAAGCTCGTCTAATTGCAGCATAGCATATTTCGTTTGGTCATTTTTCTATTCGACACAAAAAACTAAACAAAAGTGGGGAAAATGTGATTGATCACCGATATACATTTAATTAGTATATTTCTGTATTGCTTTGAAGGAATTCTGGATTTGGTTGATTCCTTTTTAAAACTCACAAAAAATTTTGTTGCACTTTACAACAAGAAAACTGAAAAAATACTCATTTGATTATTCATGAACGGTCCATTGCTTTTGTATTGATTGATTTTGTATTTTATTAGCAGTGTGAGAAGATGAGTAATTCCTTAGGGAATAACTTGCTGTACCAGGGATTCCTAACCTCAACTGTATTGGAACATAAAAGTAGAATCACTCCTCCTTGTGTTGGAGGCAATTCTTTATTTCAACAGCAAGTGATCTCGAAATCACCTTTATCAACTGAGTTTCGAGGTAACAGGTTAAGAGTGCAGAAAAACAAAAAAATACCAATGGGAAAGAAGCGTGCTTTTTCTACTTATCCTCATGCTCTACTTACCACTGATACCTCTTCTGAGGTAAATGCCCAACCTACCTATATGACAAGATGTGATTTTTATCTAGTTACAATTCAATCAGCTCCTCAACTGGATAATGTTTTCTCATTTATTAGTACATAGTTATCCCGTTTCTTGAATGTTTTGGTCATCATTTACTGCATATAGGCAGTTCTCTTCCTCTTTCCGATTTCGTCTGCTTGATTGCTTAGAAACCGGCTACTTAGCTTGGTTACACTCTGCATAAATGCGGATGATTCCTATAAGATAACTTGAACTTATCTTGTCCCTTTTTCGTTTCTCTTAATATTTCATTCTTGCATTATATTTGTTGCTGGAGTGGGACTCTCCTTGAAGATCTGTTGCTATGACAGATCCTTGTAAGTTCTAATATGAAATCATAATTGAGAATAGATGTCTAATTTTTCCTTTCAGTACTATCATATCCAATAAAAATAAAACTAGAGTTCGACATAGGAAACAAATACTGAATAGTTTATGTACTATGGGAATGTATAATGAGGTGAAAACAAAAGACAGATGTCATTTATTGGTAAATATGGAGCACAAGACTTGTAACTCAGAATCTTTCTCAAAAGGAAAAAAAAGACTCATAACTCAGCATCCATGACGCCGTGCAAATATCTTTCTAATATTACCTATTTTAAATGTTTTAACAGCTAGCAGAAAAGTTCAGTTTAGAAGGGAATATTGAGCTACAGGTACATATGTGGGACACTACCTTTGCAAAACTAATTTTTTATTAATGACTTTCTTGTAAAAGAGTCAGCCTATATGTCTTATGCTGGCCATACAAATTTTCTTCTGCACTATAACAGGTTGATGTTAGGCCTCCCACTTCAGATGATGCGTCCTTCGTGGATTTTCAAGTTACAAATGGTAGTGATAAACTGTTTTTGCACTGGGGGGCAGTAAAGTTCGGGAAAGAGTAAGTTTAATTACAAATTGAACTGTCATCATTTTGAGAGACTTAAGCTTGTGATGACTAATCATCCTTATATTATTCTCTATATGATTATCTTAGAACATGGTCTCTTCCTAATGATTGTCCGGATGGAACCAAAGTGTACAAGAACAAAGCACTTAGGACTCCATTTGTTAAAGTAAGTTGGAATTGGTTTTGCTGCTCTCATACATGAATGGATTAAGTTATGATGCAAAATTGATGATTTTTGGTTGTTGAAATTTTACTCTTAGTCCGGCTCTAACTCCATCCTGAGACTGGAGATACTGGACACTGCTATCGAAGCTATTGAGTTTCTCATATATGATGAAGCCCGAGATAAATGGTAAATGAGTATCTTTGTGAAGGAACAGCATAGCATTATGGTTAAAGAGCTGCATGGATTTCACCTCTGTTTCTTCTTCAGGATAAAGAATAATGGTGGTAATTTTCGTGTCAAATTATCAAGAAAAGAGATACGAGGTCCAGATGTTTCAGTTCCTGAGGAGCTTGTACAGATCCAATCATATTTGAGGTGGGAAAGGAAGGGAAAACAGAATTACACTCCTGAGAAAGAGAAGGCAAGTAACTTATTCCTTTAGTCCCACACCTTTCTGGGGAAGTCATACTGCAAGTTGTTGGTAGCTAACATCACTGAGTTGATCATTTCAAATTCTCAAGCCTTTATTTTCTATTGACCGAGCATTTTGACATTGGCATATGTTGTAATTCTCAACCCTAGTTCAGGATTTCTATGGAACTTAGCTTGTCAACTATATTTCTGTGCATTCCTATCCATGAACACAAACAACCATTTAATCTTTGTTGATGTTATTTGCATGCTTTCTCAGAATATATCAACTGGTTGTTTGGTTCATGGATAGGAAGCCATAGGTGATAGGACTATTATTGCTCCCTGTTGCAGATACTGTTACTAAGGAGTCAAGGCATTGCTTTCTGATTTGCATTTTGCCCATGCTAAATACGGTGGGGTTGGTTTTAGGGAAAATTTTGTACAAGACTAGTGGTGGCTCAAGTTTACCATAAAATTGTTGTTTTAATTTTAAAAATTCTAGTCTTAGAGTCAACAATTAGGCTTTAAATTTTAATCAAGTACAATCAGTAAGCCAACTTTGACATGAAATCAAGTCTAAAGTCTATGAATGAGTATGACCAGTTCTTTTTTTTTTGTTTTCTTTTTTTAAGGTAAGAAAGGCTAGATTATTATCCAGTGTGGATGCATATAATTACAGAATGTGTAGTTAGTCTGTTAATAGCCAGGAAGTAGGAACCAGTAAAATAAAACAAAAAGTCTGTATCATCTATATAAGTAAACTACACCATAAAGCAGCAAGTTGTAAAGTAGATTATCTCAAATTGTTTGATGAATTTCTCCCAACATAAAGATATCCAATGTTTCTCTTCGTCCAGGTGACCAAAAAATATGAAGAGGTCTCATATTCCATATACTGATGTTGCTTCTTTTTCTTCCCTCCATTTCCAATTGAACAAGAATAGTTTCAGAGATTTTGCCATCACCCAAGACCCAAAATAGGGTCAATGACATGTATTGAGTTGCTAGAGCACAAAGCTAATGCAACAATAAAAACAAAACAATATACGAAAGAAGGCTAAAAACAAAATGAAAGAGACTGAGGCAGGTTGCCAGGAAGGTAACATGAGATGGGAGTGTGGGGATGGGGGCGAGAGGAGCAGTGTAGGACAAAAGGGAGATGCAACAGTAAGATAAGGAGTAGAACTACCGACTTATTCCAAGGGATACCACTATCCCTTCCCCTAAAGAATGACCAAATAAAAAAAGAGACTTTATTTAATCCCATTCTTAGAAGATTAGAAATAAGGTCCCCCCATGCTCTCTCGTTTGGGAACCAAGTGATGCTACCTTGTCAAAAGTGTGATGGTTGATATATCATAATTTGGAGAAAGTCTTGATTTTGCTTTAAGGAATGTTACGTTTGTTTTGAAGCTCAAAAGGGGGGGGGGGGGGGGGAGGGAGGTGAGGCTGAGTAGGACAAAAGGGAGATGCACCACTGAAATAAGGAGTAGAACCACCCATTTATTCCAAGGGATACCACTATCCCTTCCCCTAATGAATCACAGTGAAAAAAGCATGTTAATCCCATTCTTACACTATGTTTGGATCATTGTTATCCATTGAATTGTATTGTACTGTATTGTTACTATACCTACAATGTTTGTTTTGATTGTTACTTAAAATGTATTGTACTGTGTTAAATTCTTTTGAAAATGGTAACTTTGTCTATTCCTCAAAAGTCAGCACACTGATCAATATTTACAACATGTACTTCAAATTCTACTATCTTTAACTAAATTGAGTCTAGTACATCAATTAAGGAGATAGTATCACTTGAGTATAATTGATTACTCCAAAAATATAGTAGCATAAGACAATTTAGTTTGACTTTTTGCATACCATTCTCAACACTATCTAAAGCTCTAGAGTTCCTTTCCTTCCATATTGCCCACCATATGCTAGGTGGGACAATTCTCCATCTGTCTCTATTCTTGGATTCTTTCCTGCTTCCTCCCAACTCTGAATTGCTTCTGTGATCTTGGCAGGCATGGTCCATAACATACCCTTAAGGCTCAGGAATAACCTTTATAGTTGACTTGTCATCTTGCAGTGCAGAAAGAGATGGTTAACTGTCTCAGCAGTTTCCCCACAAAAGAAACATCTAGAACATAATGGTATCCCCCTTTTCTATAAGTTGTCTTGAGTCAGTACAACCTCCTTGGCTAACAACCAAACAAAACTTGCCACTTTGAGTGGAATTTTTGACTTCCAGATTCCTCTCCATGGCCAGTGACTTCGAGGCTAATTGATGTAGTTCAACCAGTTGTATGTACAACTCACCTTAAAGTTGCCCTTTCGATCGCCTTTCCACCACAAAATGTCCTGCTGACCTCCTTCCAGTCCATTAAATTGCCCAATGGTGTTGAAATATCTGCTACCCTTTGAATCTGTTAATCATTTAATTGTCTTCTAAAGATGAAGTTCCACCCCTGAGGAGTCCAGTGATCTACTATAGTCTTCTTTTGGAGATAGTATATATCAGGATACAAGGCCTCTAGCTTACCTACCTCATGCCAAACATCTTTCCAGAATTCTGTTTTCTCTCCATTCCTCACTTTGATCTGTGTGTTAGCCTTAAACTCGGACCACAGAGATCTAATTAGATCTCCATAGACTCACCCCATATGCTGTAGTCACTTCTTTGGTCATCCAATTATCTTCCTCGTCATATTTAGCTTTAATGACTTCCTTCCAATAGGTTTGCTCTCCATGGTTGAACTTCCATAACCATTTCATCATAAGGGCTTTGCTTTGATTCAGTAAATTCTTTATTCCGAGACCTCCATGCTTTTTTCCCACTATCACAATATCCCATTTAACCAAGGTGTAGCCTTTCCTCTCACTGTTTCCTTGCCAAAGAAATTTTCTTTTGATTTTATCCAACCTAGTGATTATACTTTTGGGAATTGGAAATACTGACATCTATAGGTTGGTAATGAATCAAGAACAGAACTAATCAAGGTCAACCTGCCACCCCTGGAGAGATATTGTGATTTCCATCTTGCTAACTGTATTGTTAAATTTCATTGTTACGTAACAATGAAAACCCCTATTTTATGGAACAACCAATTTGGTGTGTTCCCGTTGTTACTTAATTTCTTTTTTCAATTATATCTTTACATAATATTTCAAAGTACTATTTTACCCTTTACCTTAATTATTTAAATCTAGTCAAACTTCATACCCTAGAATAATTAAGGATATTTTAGTAAATTTATAAATTATAATACAGTATGATACGGTCAAACCAAACAACAAAAATGTTATTAAACAACAACAAACATTGTATGTACCATACAATACAGTACAATAGAGTACAATACAATACAATACATTATGAAACAATGGGTAACAATGATCCAAACAAAGTGTTAGGGGATCAGAAAGAAGTCACCCCGTACTCTGTCTCATTTTGGAACCAAAAGGACACTACCTTGTTAGGACTGTGATGGTTGATATACCATAGTTTGGTGAAAAGCTTAGCTTTGCTTAAAGGATTGCTACATTTTTTATTTCTCAATTATATTATTTTTAAGCTCTAAATTCTACTGAATTGCTACAAAATAAAGCTAATGCAACACTTACGAGAGAAGCTCAGTTGTGCTTAATTACACTCTATTTAGATGGTTGTTACGTATTGATTCATAATGTATCATATTGTATTGTGTTGTGTTATATTGTGTCGTATTGTATTGTTCTGATGAATACCACGTTTGGATAGATTATATCATTCTCCATCGTTATATAATGTCACATATTCATAATTTGAATGATAAATCTACAAGAAAAGTAGGATATGAGTAGTAGTTTTAGGGTATGGGTAGAGCTACTGTGAAAAAGTAGGGTAAATGATAAAATAGAATTATTAAATAATAAATAAGACAGAATGAGAAGAAAATATTAAGCTAACGGCGTGATCACACCAAATCATTCATTACATAAAATGGGTCTTTTCGTGGTTACCCAACAATACATTTAAACAATATAATACAATATAATTTAAGTAATAGTCAAAACAACATTGTATTTAAACTAACAAGTTAATACAATACAGTACAACGGGTAACAGCCATCCAAACAATGTGTAAAGGAATGTCATGTTTGTTGGTTCTCAATTGTCCTTTTCAGGCTCTAAATTCGAATCATGTTGCTGCTACTCAGATATATTCTTCCCTTATTTGGGATATCCTATCCTAATCCACTGAAGTTAGACACTTCTGTTATCTACTTAATTACTCATACTGTCTGTTGTGTATTTCAGGAGGAATATGAGGCTGCTCGAACTGAGCTACAGGAGGAAATAGCTCGTGGTGCTTCCATACAGGACATTCGAGCAAGGCTAACAAAAACTAATGATAAAAGTCAAAGCAAAGAAGAGCCTCCTCATGTCACAGAGAGTGATATACCTGATGACCTTGCCCAAGTACAAGCTTACATTAGGTGGGAGAAAGCAGGAAAGCCAAACTATCCTCCAGAAAGGCAAATTGTAAATGCTGAACCTTTCTTACAGTTTATGTAGTGTGTGTATATCTCCCGGAGTATAAAGCTGGGTATGCTGTCTTCTATAGATGTGAGACTTTGATCAAGCATTGTTTTATTAACAGGAAGAACTCGAAGAAGCAAGAAGAGAATTGCAACTTGAGCTTGAGAAAGGCATTACCCTTGATGAGTTGCGGAAAAAGATTACAAAAGGGGAGATAAAAACTAAGGTGGAAAAGCACCTGAAAAGAAGTTCTTTTGCCGTTGAAAGAATCCAAAGAAAGAAGAGAGACTTTGGGCAGCTTATTAATAAGTATCCTTCCAGTCCTGCAGTACAAGTACAGAAGGTCTTGGAAGAACCACCAGCCTTATCTAAAATTAAGTTGTATGCCAAGGAGAAGGAGGAGCAGGTTGATGATCCGATCCTAAATAAAAAGATCTTTAAGGTCGATGATGGGGAGCTACTGGTGAGTGCTAACTTATTTTTGACTGTAACCACTAATCTCAAAAGCTAGTTTGAATGCATATTCAGAATCTTCCATTGTCTCCACATTTTAAGGTACTGGTAGCGAAGTCCTCTGGGAAGACAAAAGTACATCTAGCTACAGATCTGAATCAGCCAATTACTCTTCACTGGGCATTATCCAGAAGTCCTGGAGAGTGGATGGTAAGAATAAAAAAATCGTGCACATGTTGCAATTGAAAAAAGCAAGGAAGCAAGATATAAAACCTTCCTATACCCTACCTATATAGAGTAATCAGTGACCATTTACATTTTCAGGTACCACCTTCAAGCATATTGCCTCCCGGGTCAATTGTTTTAGACAAGGCTGCCGAAACACCTTTTTCAGTCAGTTCTTCTGATGGTCTAACTTCTAAGGTGTGCTAAATGAATAACTCCTTTAGATTATATAAATGATTGTTTTAAAGATTCAAGGAGGGACAAAAAAAATTAAAACCTTGCTATCCAGTATATTGTGTAATCAATTACATTTTAAGAGACCACTTTCAAATATATTGACTTCTGGGTCGGATACATTAGACAAGGGTGCAGAAATCCCCATTTCAGACAGTTCTTCTGATGTTATAACTTCTATGTTATAACATATAAGTAGTTCCTTAGATGATATCAACTGTTTGACTGTGGACAAAACATTGTATTACACTCATGGTTTATTCTACATAATCAATTTTTCAGGTACAATCTTTGGATATAGTAATTGAAGATGGCAATTTTGTGGGGATGCCATTTGTTCTTTTTTCTGGTGAAAAATGGATTAAAAACCAAGGGTCGGATTTCTATGTTGACTTCAGTGCTGCATCCAAATTAGCACTCAAGGTTTCTATGCTTCTTAATCTCTTAGACATCACTTGTATACATTTGGATTCGCGTTTTGGTGTTCTCTTGGCTTGTTATCTGTTTCGTTGCTTTTGAAATGGAGTATGACAATTCTTCTCCCATTAGGCTGCTGGGGATGGCAGTGGAACTGCAAAGTCTTTACTGGATAAAATAGCAGATATGGAAAGTGAGGCTCAGAAGTCATTTATGCACCGGTGAGCAGATCTCTTTTTTGGCTCCCATCTCTGACTTGAGCCTCTTTACTTTTTCTGTGTGTCAGTTTCAAGCTGTTGCTTTCATGTTATTGAGAATTTCTTGGATTCAGCCCATACAGATGGGCTGCAGTAGATTAATGATCTGGGTAAGATAGTCTAGTTATGATGACACCTATAGATATTGGGATTTGAAAAGTCGGAATGGGTATAGAGCATTCACAACCCCAACTAATATGGGATTGAGGCGTAGTTCATTGATTGATTGAGAGTTCGCCTAAATTCCTGCTTTACCTTTGAATATAAGTGCGCACTAATAGTTCCCACTTTGGCATTTCTTGTCAATATTTAGTATACATGTTTAACTTCTTTGCATAATAGAACCTAGTATTGGCAAAGATAATGAGGAAATCAGTTTATAATTTGGAAGCCTGCATTGTGTTTTTTTTCTTTCAAATGCATGGTTTCTAATTTGGTTGCCAAAAGATGTGCCGAGTTTTAGCATCACGTCATATTTTACTTTCAACAGGTTTAATATTGCGGCTGACTTGATGGAAGACGCCACTAGTGCTGGTGAACTTGGTTTTGCTGGAATTCTTGTATGGATGAGGTTCATGGCTACAAGGCAGCTGATATGGAACAAAAACTATAACGTGAAACCACGGTACATCTCTTTCTTATATTTACAACTATATATACCTTTTTGATCCTTGAACTTCAGGTTCGTTTCCTCCATTATAATGCCAACATAATGAAGTATGAGTCTCGAATTCTTCGATTAATCTTGTCCTTTGTCTTCAAGTTGCAGAAACATTCATGTTTATGTGAGTGCCAAGCATTCCGATTTGACCGTTCCTAATGTCTTTGTTGTTACAGTGAAATAAGCAAGGCTCAGGACAGACTTACAGACTTGCTGCAGAATGCTTTCACCAGTCATCCTCAGTACCGTGAAACTTTGCGGATGATTATGTCAACTGTTGGACGTGGAGGTGAAGGGGATGTAGGACAGCGAATTAGGGACGAAATTTTGGTCATCCAGGTTCATATATATCTTTTATCTTCTCGCCGACCTTTCCATCGATAGACAGGGGTATCTAGTTTCCCTTAAGTGAAGAGCACGTTGATAAGAGTTCTTTTCCTAATTTCAGAGGAAAAATGACTGCAAGGGTGGTATGATGGAAGAATGGCATCAGAAATTGCATAATAACACTAGTCCTGATGATGTTGTGATCTGTCAGGTGATGAGAATGCAGGGGGGATATTGATGAAACTTCTTTCCAGAAGTAGTTTAATGATGTACTTCTTTTGCAGGCACTGATTGACTACATCAAGAGTGATTTTGATATTGGTGTTTATTGGAAAACCCTGAATGAGAACGGAATTACAAAAGAGCGTCTTTTGAGTTATGACCGTGCTATCCATTCTGAACCAAATTTTAGAGGAGATCAAAAGGATGGTCTTTTGCGTGATTTAGGTCACTATATGAGAACATTGAAGGTTAAATACTACTATCCCTTTTATTGAATTTCTTCACTCAGTCTTGTTTGTGTCCATTTATCTGATGCTTGGTTTGGGAGTTGATGGATAACTGGATGTCGTTACCCCTATTCTCGACAGCTTTTCTTTTGTTTGTCCTTTTTGCATCTATATGTGGATCCTGTCTTGAATAAATTTAAGCTAGTAGGCACTGAAAAATTGCAGTTGTATCCTTTTTGTGCCATATCTCGACGTATATGTCAGGCTAGTATTCCCTGCCCTGAGTTGAGTTTTATCTTTTTCCTTTATAGACTTCACGTAAATATGCACATCTATGCTGGTTATGTTAAACTTTTAAGGGGCTTCAGAATGTCAGTTAAGTATATGATCTAATGATGTAATGTGAGATCAGTAGCTGTTTTGATGGGAAAGAAATAAGTAGGCAGCAAATAAATCAAACTGACATAGAACTACCTGTGTCCCTGAAGAGGTATGATTCTCTTTGTCTTGAGGATATTTGTTGATGACTTGTAAGAGTCCACCACACGTCAAAGGACAAGGTCCTTTGACACAATATAAAATAGTAAAGAAGGTAAAAACACAAAGACAACAAAGATGTTTATGTGAAAACCTCCTTGCTTAAGGGAGGGAGAAAACCATGACCCGTCACACAGGATTCCTCAACTGTTCTTCACTGACTCCAAGCAACCCGTGATTACAGACTCCATTAATCACTCAAGGATTAAGCTCTTAATCCTACTACTTGCAACAACTCTATTACAAGATAAATCAAAGCAATAACTATATTGCCTACTATATTAACTAGCTCTAGTTATCAGACTTCAACAATACACTACACAGCTAACTCTAGCTATGTACATCGTCAACTGAAAATATAAATGATACGATCTAAGTTCCTTTATAACTTTTAGAATTTGATCTTACAATGTTTCGACTCACAAAACAATTTCCAAATAAACAACTTGAGATACTCTTGATAACTCTATCAGGCCCCTTGTGGTTCTTGAGAGCTGTTTTTGCTGGAGAGTGATTGCCTTTTGAAAGTTCTTGAATCACTCAAAAAGGTTGTTTCATGTCAATAAAGGTATATATCAGTAGAGACAAAACAACCTAGTGCGAGCCCATTGACTGAGAGCTCTGTCCTCTTTTCCCGTGCCCACCAAGGCACCAACCATGACAGTATTGGCAGCTTTTACAGCTGTTCTCCTATCTCCATTCGTTCTAGAATGGGCATTACTCATGGGACCAGGTCCCATTGTTTGTTAAATCATCAAAAACACGAAGTAACATTTGTGTATTGGGGAAGTTTCGCTTATAAATGTGTGCTTGATTATCTATTAACTTGAGAGGACTTATGTCATGTACCTCCTAAGATCATTTCTATAGAGCTTGAAGACCTCAGTTTAATGGTGATCCATTTGCAGGCTGTTCATTCAGGTGCAGATCTTGAGTCTGCTATTGCAAACTGCATGGGCTACAAAACTGAGGTAATGCTGTCTACAAGAAACTTAGTCTTTCTACTTCACAACTTTCATCTTAGATTGTGGTTACTTATCATCAGGGAGAAGGCTTTATGGTTGGAGTCCAGATAAATCCTGTATCAGGCTTGCCATCTGGCTTTCAGGTAGTACTTGTCAACCTGCATCCTATTTGTGTATTGCTGATTCTAGAATTGACTCATGTCATATCAATCCTACAAATAGGACCTCCTCCATTTTGTCTTAGACCATGTGGAAGATAAAAATGTGGAAACTCTTCTTGAGGTAACTCCAATTTTCTTGTACTTTTGTTTTCATTTGCTTAATATATGGTACTTCCCCACTAACTTTTCTCTTTCTGGAATTCTTGTGTGTAGGGATTGCTAGAGGCTCGTGAGGAGCTTAGGCCCTTGCTTCTCAAACCAAACAACCGTCTAAAGGATCTGCTGTTTTTGGACATAGCACTTGATTCTACAGTTAGAACAGCAGTAGAAAGGGGATATGAAGAATTGAACAGTGCTAATCCTGAGGTACGCTATGTTAAGTGTTCCTCACAGTCTTAAAATTAAGTTTCTTTGTCTAAATGTGTTCCATTAATTTCAAAACTTGACTTTGCTCTCTTCATGGCGATGCTACTTTTTTCACAGCAACTCATGTACTTCATCTCCCTCGTTCTTGAAAATCTCGCACTCTCTGTGGACGATAATGAAGATCTTGTTTATTGCTTGAAGGTAATTATAAATAATTTAGGGGTTGTCTGATAGAGTGTATAAGAATATTGCAAAATAGAGTAGTATATTAGTAATGCTTGAATCAACAATGCAATCTATTAATTATTGCTTGCGTTAATTATACATAGATTATTTTGATGCATTTTTTGGTTTGATGCATTAAAAATAGCATGCATTAATCGCTAATTGCATTAAATTATGGTGGAAAAGATGTAAAAAAGGTTTTGAGGGGCAATTGAGGCTTTAATTGCTAATGCATACATTGAAACCATTGGCATTGCTAATGCCTAGAAATCCATGGTATTAGTAACACACACCTTAATAAACAATAGATTGTATAACTAATGCAAGAATTAGTCATGCATAGGTTGGAAAAGAGTACCAACAAGTTACTAGTAATACACAAGGCTCTAATGCATGCATTATTTTTCCTAATACACTCTACCAAACAACCCCTTAGTGTGATGTTGGTCCTTCGCTAGATGTTCCGATTTATCTTAAATATTCAATAATTTTAGGTTTGAACTGATTTGCTTTGAGCAGAAATATGAAGTTAAATTCTTTGAAAAAATGTCATTACATTATGTACAAAAACTCAATCACAAAGCTCTGTTGATTGAAATATCTTTTTGTTTATGAAGGGATGGAATCAAGCTCTTTCAATGTCCAATGGTGGGAACCACCATTGGGCTTTATTTGCAAAAGCTGTGCTTGACAGAACCCGTCTTGCACTTGCAAGCAAGGCAGAGTGGTACCATCACTTATTGCAGCCATCTGCCGAATATCTAGGATCAATACTTGGGGTGGACCAATGGGCTGTATGTTTTCTGTCACTCAAAACATTACTTACACATTCAGCACAGAATTATCATAATAATTTCTGTGTGATTATTGGATGCAGTTGAACATATTTACTGAAGAAATTATACGTGCTGGATCAGCAGCTTCGTTATCCTCTCTTCTTAATAGACTCGATCCTGTGCTTCGGAAAACTGCAAATCTAGGAAGGTTGTTAGATTTTCATACCTCTATATGCTCTGAGATATTGGTAATAGTATGTTAAGAAAATGTGCACTCATATGAACTATTTACTAGTCTTAATAAACTGTGACAGTTTCATGTGGTATACTTGTGTGCATTAATATAAAAAAACCAGTTTTCTTGGTCTAGAAATATTGATAAGTCTTACTTACAGAGTGAGAGAAAGATTTTATGTTGTAAATCAGTAAGAGAACATTGCAACTAGAGATAAAAGAAAATAGATATTCCTTTTTTGTTTCCATGCAAGTGTCTCAGGAGAGGAGAGAATATTCTGACGTGGTTATTTCTCTAATGCAACTCCCTGCCTCTTATAACAGTTGGCAGATTATCAGTCCAGTTGAAGCCGTTGGATATGTTGTCGTTGTGGATGAGTTGATTTCAGTTCAGAATGAAATCTACGAGAAGCCCACAATTTTAGTAGCAAAATCTGTTAAAGGAGAGGAGGAAATTCCTGATGGGGCTGTTGCCCTGATAACACCAGATATGCCAGATGTTCTTTCACATGTTTCTGTTCGAGCTAGAAATGGGAAGGTAGTTTCTTCTATTAAAAATTGTTTAGAGCGTTAAAATAAGTTTATGCTGTATGTATTATTGAAGGAAACTTCTGTTAGGTTTGCTTTGCTACATGCTTTGATCCCAATATATTGGCTGACCTCCAAGCAAAGGAAGGAAGGATTTTGCTCTTAAAGCCCACACCTTCAGACGTAATCTATAGGTAAACTCAATTATTAGCGAGTCTTTCTCAAAACCTTTTAGTAATTTGAAATGTCAAACAAATATTTCCTTGACCATGATTTTCGCAGGGAAATGTTTAGCTTGTTTTAGTCCTAAAATTTGTGCTTTAACATGGTTTTGTAATGTATGCCTAAGTTCTAAATTGTTGTTTTGGAAAAAATGAATGAACTCGTGAACCAAAAACAAAATTCTCTTTCATAGGAAATACTTTCTGTTTTGGACACAACTCATTTCTGTCTAAAGTGCAAGATATAAACTAGTGGCATTTCATCGGTTATTATTCTTTTGTTTTTATCTGGTTTTGCTTTTTGGCATCTGAATTCTGATAGTGAGGTGAATGAGATTGAGCTCCAAAGTTCAAGTAACTTGGTAGAAGCTGAAACTTCAGCAACACTTAGATTGGTGAGAAAGCAATTTGGTGGTTGTTACGCAATATCAGCAGATGAATTCACAAGTGAAATGGTGAGGTTTGCAATATTGACTGTGATTATAAAACTAAACTGCTTTCTCCTCTTTTTCTGTTAACCTAAATGATTGAAGCTTCTGATCTTGATTCTGGAAACACTCTGGTCACTTTTCTCAAATTTGTATGATAATGATTTATCTAGGTTGGAGCTAAATCACGTAATATTGCATATCTGAAAGGAAAAGTGCCTTCCTGGGTGGGAATTCCTACGTCAGTAGCTCTTCCATTTGGAGTCTTTGAGAAAGTACTTTCAGACGACATAAATCAGGTTCTTTTCCATTTACTTATCAAAAACAATATCAGCTTATTTTCCATTTATATTTTCACTTGTCCTTGTATAATCTTACATAAATTATGGTAGATAAATAAATAAATAAATAAGTAGAATTAAAAATATCAAAGAAAGTGGTTCAAGTTTTTTTAAAAAATTTATTAACCTTCCTATATGAAATTTCTATCATTAAGATATAACATTTACTTTAAGGTCAATTGCTATTTTCAAAAATAATTTGTTCTTCTTGTATATAGTTTTATTAATTGACGTGAGAAACACATAGAAAGCGGTACACAAACAGTTGAAGAAAAAGAAGGAGAAGAAGAAATAGAAAAGAAGAAAAGGGAAAGAGATCTAAGTAAAAATATGACACTTGGACCTAACTCAACCCCAAACTTGCCCACGAGAGGAGGATTGTGTCCCACTCATGGCCAGACCGAATTGGAGCATGGATTATATAACAAGGGGGCCCAAATATGAGGAGGGGGGAGATTGTTCTAGGCTCTGATACTATGTGAAGTTATGAAACTTGAGCCTAACTTCAACCCAAAAATTAGTACATGATGGGAAGATTGCCCAAATCTATAGAAGCAAGCCATATCATTCCATACCCCAACCAATGTGGGACTCTAACTCACTCTAAATGAGGATCTTTTGAGTTGTCATAACAAAATAAAAGAGAATCATTTTTTGGTAATTGCACAGTTCTCTTTCTGGTTCATTGGATCTTGACGGAGGTTAAAGAGAAACGAAAAAGATATCTAAAATAAAGATTGTTTTCTGTATTATAATAAAGCAAAGAGAATCATTTTTGATGATTGTACAATTTGTTTCCTGGATCATGGGATCTTCTATTACGAATTTTGGCACTTTACAATGTGACATTTAAGCTGGGTTTCTCATTCCCCTCTCTGCCTTTCTCTCTTTTCTTTATTTGTTTCTGAGAATGATACCAATTGATGGAACTGTTTTCCAAAATTCACAGGGAGTGGCAAAAGAGTTGCAAATTCTGACCAAAAAACTATCTGAAGGAGAGTTCAACGCTCTTGGTGAAATTCGCACAACAGTTTTAGAGCTTTCAGCACCAGCTCAACTGGTATCTTTATGTATTCTCTTTGTTTCTGATATATTGTGCCTTAGTGTAGCTTACTGAAACTTTTGTAAGCTGAAACGACTTTTGTATTCTCTAATGGGTGCTTTAATTCTCTTTTCATCATCCTACCAAGCTAGGAAGTTTTTTTCTTTTGATTCAATCCCTTCAGGTGTGTTTATTAGTCATACAAGAGAAATTCACGCCCTGGATAGTAGATACCTTGATCATTTTCCCAAAGGCATCCGGATTTACTACATTAGAGAAGATTGATATCTTTGGCCAACACACTTTGTCATCATACTTTTATAGGTCAAAGAGCTGAAGGAGAAGATGCAGGGTTCTGGCATGCCTTGGCCTGGTGATGAAGGTCCAAAGCGGTGGGAACAAGCATGGATGGCCATAAAAAAGGTAAACCTTCTAAAGCATTCCTTAATATCTGTAATTCTGTAACTCAAATCTTGATGGGACAGGTAGTAGGCTATAGACAAATAGTGATATTTTACATAGAAGCCTTTATTTGTCAAGGATTTCGCGATATACGAGTTCATTCTTGGAGTGCTAGGTGTATCTGGATTTTCAAAGATTTCATATATATGTTGCTTCTTGAAATACTGGCATTTTGGGAGATTTTACATGTTACGTATATATCATTTGATCACTTCAAGATAACCTTTTCCGTTAAAAGGCAATAAAGTTTTACTCCTTGCCGTTGCATCTCTATGCAATGAGTGGATATGCATTTTCATATTTTTCTGTTCTCAGGTGTGGGCTTCAAAATGGAATGAGAGAGCATACTTCAGCACAAGGAAGGTGAAACTGGATCATGACTATCTTTGCATGGCTGTCCTTGTTCAAGAAATAATAAATGCTGATTATGCATTTGTCATTCACACAACCAACCCATCTTCCGGAGACGACTCAGAAATATATGCCGAGGTAATGTCAGATCAACTGTTTTCATCATAGTATTGGATTTTAAATGAAATTACTATGTCCTACCTTAGCAACTATCTCTTCCTCAATTTCTGCTTCCTCTGTCTGCCATTATCTCGACAAGTAACAATATTTCTCAAGGTAGATCATTAATTGAAATTAGCTTGTACAAGAGGCATAAAAAATAAGTCAGTAAAGCATGACATATTGGAATAGGTTTCCTTCCATAAAGGGAAAAGGGTGCTTATGTCTTCCTTCTGTACAGGTGGTCAGGGGCCTTGGGGAAACACTTGTTGGAGCTTATCCAGGACGTGCTTTGAGTTTCATCTGCAAGAAAAAGGATCTCAACTCTCCTCAAGTGAGTATTGGTGTCTATTGAGTCACATTTACCTTTTGTAGACCCCTTATATATCCTCCCTCTTATCTGACTACTTATGAGTTCATCACTCTTAAGAGAGGAGAAGCTATTTAGTGTCCAAGCAGATGTCGTAGGGGCTTCTATTGATAGTGATTAAATGGGAAAGAGTGAGATTCTCACCTTTGTTCTAAATCTTCTGATGTTCCTAAAAATACTTTCAGGTGTTAGGTTACCCAAGCAAACCGATCGGCCTTTTCATAAAAAGATCTATCATCTTCCGATCTGATTCCAATGGGGAAGATTTGGAAGGTTATGCTGGTGCTGGCCTCTACGACAGGTAACTTCTCTCGGAGGTTTTCAGTTGGTGAACTTTGTAAGACAGCTACTCAATTACCATTTCTTAGTTTTGGGTAGATGGGTAATGCAGCTTTTTTAGAAGTTAACATTTTGGATTCTCTCTCATAGAATCCAAAATGTTAACTTCCAAAAAAGCTGCATTATTCATCTACCCAAAACTAAGAAATATATATATATATATATATATATATATCACAGAAGGAAAAAATAAAGATTAAAGCAACCCTATATATCACAACACGTCCCTTTATACGCTCCTTATCTGAGCTCTTTAATTTTCCCCAAGAGGGCATATATACTGCATATGCATCAATTTCACAGCAGTCCTATTTGTAACAAAATACTTACATTTCAACTTTTATATCATCACCATAACAGCTTATGTATTGGTTTACTGCAGTGTACCAATGGATGAAGAGGAAGAAGTTGTAATTGATTACTCTTCCGACCCATTGATAACTGATGGTAACTTCCGCCAGACAATCCTGTCCAACATTGCTCGTGCTGGACATGCTATCGAGGAGCTATATGGCTCTTCACAAGACATTGAGGGTGTAGTGAGGGATGGAAAGCTTTATGTCGTTCAGACAAGACCACAGATGTGATCATATTGTGTTTGTATGTTGTTCAGACAAGACCGCAGATGTGATGATATTCTCGTTGCATGTTGTTCAGACAAAACCACAGATGTGATCATATACTGGTTGTATCAGATGTGTGACCAATTACGTGCCTGTATTATTGATTACACATGATCCAAAACCATCACATCATGTTCACTTCAGCTACTGGAGAAGAAGTGAGAAGTAGGAAATGCAATAATAAGAAAAACTTTGTAAAAGCTAATTTAGCTGGGTATGTTAATAGGGAGAAATGTGTAAACATTGTACTATAGATAGATAGTATACACAGGCATGATTTATTGCATTATGCACTGAATAGTATCTCAGCATCAAAGAAGAATTCCTTTTCGATTGTCCTATTAGCTTGCATTGGTGATTTTCTTGTGCTCTATTCTCTCTTTTTTTTTTCTCCAAGTAGTTGACAAGGGAGTAGGAAGGGCTGATTTGACAAGAGTAGTCTTATTTTATACTTTGATCTTGCAGTTGGAATTGTTACTATATGTGTGTAACATTAGACCATCCACAATGGAGGCTAGTTGGATTGTGCGTGAAGCCAGACTGTTCACAACCAGCTTAGCTCATATATCTCAAGCAACACAGCAGGTATGTAACTCAACAATCTTCACTAGGACTGACTGACTACCTCCATATATATGAGCTTTCCATTGAACAACGGAGTGTATCCAGTTGGTGCTACAATATTCATCTTGATATTTTCTTAATCTCTTAAAATATAACTCACTCGGATACCAATTGATATTAACAGCATATATAAGAAGGTGTGAATTGAGTTATCTGATGAGAACTTGTAGGATTTGCCCCAAACTTCACTAAAACAAAATTCAGATTACAAAAAATGTAACCTAGGAACTAACTCTAATTCTTCTTACAACAGCCTACTCAGACTAACTTTAATCCCTCCTACAATAATCTACTATTCCAACTATTGAGTAGTTACCCTTAACTCAGAGATGAATATTTTTAAAGATTTTTACCTAAAACAATGATTTTTAGAACAGGTAAAATTCAATAACAATCCTCACTCAATAAACTATAATTGAAGAACACTGCGATGCATGTACATGAAATGTGTACTCCCACATGTTCCTTCATGAATGGTTAGACATAAGTTTAGGAATAATCATTATATGGTTTGATTTTTGCCATCCTCCTAATGTAGTTGTGTGAGTATCTTTTTAAAGGACTATATTAGTATTAGTTAAGAAAGAAGCGTTTGAGTTGGAGGTACCGGACTTATGCAACATTTAGGAGTTCTATCATGTGTAAATTCTATCCAAGATTTTCTCAGACTTCCATATTCCTATAATCCTATATTCTTAGTTTAACTTATATCACTAATTTGTAATTTTTCGGTGCGTCTAGATACAAAGAGTCAAAATTAAGTTCAAAATCCACTGTATCCAAGTGGATTCACATGAATCTGAGATGCAACCAACTTCTCCTTTTTTTTCATTCAACATCATTTTTATCTTTTGAAATGATTGGATCAAACACAGGTAATTATAATCAAATCATAACCCTAAAAACTCATTCTCTCTATAAATATTTATCAAAATAAATAAATAAATAAATAATTTTGATAAAAGTGCTTGTCAAAATGTACATTTTTGGAGAAACATGGTGTGGATGGGCCTGCAGGTCTGGACCAAGATTTCATTTTGGGCCTAACATCAGGATGGATAAGTTGACTTTAAGGTTGAATTACTTTCCGATTCCACTTGAAAGTAAGTGGGCTGATCTTGACAGGATAATGAAGACTAGATCCACTTGAAAATGTTCTTTTCTATTAATTCCACTAAAACATCACTATGCTCATATTGCTATCAAGTCAATCTCCTCATGGCCACTACAACCTCCTAAAAAATTCTAAAGTCAATTTTGAAAATTGCAACTTCACACTTTTACCTCTTACTTTTTCTAGTTGTATCATGTGGAAAATTTTGCAAAAATCTACCGACCATATCTGTATTTATTATGTATTTGATGACCCTAGTAGCTTTGGTCCTAATGGCATAAATTTACATCTTAAGATATTCATTGCATATTACAAGTTATTAGTTCAGAATCAATAACTTAGAAGAGTCATTAGAATCCCAAATTCATGGTAAGTCTAAAATCTTGAGGCAACGTACATGAGGATTCCATTGAACTAGTAGATTTTGCTTAAACAGTGTATTTATGTTATAATTCACTAAATATATATAAATATTAATTTAGACTAAGGGCTATAGCTCAGTTGGTAGAGCAACTCGTTTACACGCGCGCCAATGTTTTTCAAGGGAGTTCATCATACAATCAGAAAAGTCCAATTGTTATCACTTAAAACCGTCATTATAAAACTCAAAACACATAAAGTTAGAAATTTTATTTCGCTTTATGAGTTGACTCCACCTTTTGCCTTACATCTTTCAAACTCTTGTGGTGCCTTATCATTTTGTTTGGTTTGAATTGGAATATTTATTACTTCAGAACTAAGCTTAGACATGGACTATTTGCTATGTTTTGGCAAAGGCTATAGGTCAAAGGGAACTAGTCCTTAAGCCTTATTTTTGGTAAAATATATATTATTTAATTAGAGCTCTTTTATATTCGATTAAAGACATAATTAGGAACCAAATCTTAGAATTTTGAAATGAATTGTTGAAGAGACAAGATGGTTGTGTAATCAAAGAAATGACTAATTATAGTGATGATATAAGGAGGAGCATGTGCATGCAATGACTCAAAAGAAGTTTCCCCTAATGATGGACTTTCATGAATGCAAGCAAATCTTAAAAGAGAATGAGAATTTATGTACATAGCATGAGGGACATCATAATCATGTTGATGCAAGAAGCTGGACATGGTCCCTTCAAGATGCTCCAAGCATGAAACCATATATAAGAATTTTGTCATTCTTGTAATTCCATGTTTTTAACCATTAAAAAGTAAGGCGACATCTATTAAATCTCGAAAATTTTGTATTTGAATTCTGAAAATTAAAGAAAAAATCCTGATAGAAAATGCTTTCTTTTAGTAAAATTCTACGTGAAACGAATAAATATTACATAAGTGGATCCTGAATACTAGATGCATAAAGTGAAAAAAGACATAATTTTATCAAAATGGAAAACGACGAAATAGACTTGATCTCTTTGGTGTTCACGAGAATTTTAAAAGTAAGGATAACTATTAAGGGTCGTTTGGTGGAAAACAAGTTATTACATCATGTTTATGAGATAATGTATCTCATCTCTAAGGTATAAACAGATGGGATAAATAATCTCAGGACTGCCTAATACCTCTAACCAAACACAGAATTAAGTAATTCTACTTTTTATTCTTGAGATTATTATATTTTATACCTCGCATCGAATAACTCCTTAATAAGAAAAGATTCTCCCTTTTAGGTAAAACTCTGTGCCAAATAAATTTAGATTAAAAAAAAAATACATCTTTCTAATAATAACCTACCCAAAATCATGGTTTAGGAAAATCTCCACTTTGGACTTTTTGGCTGGGTGGATGGTCAGCCACAAGTGTACCTCAATGACTATGCCCCCCTTCCCCACAATTTTTAATTTTTGTTGATAATAATGTTTGAAAATCCCTTTTTATTAGCTTATAAAATGTTTTTATCAAGCCAAGAAAGCTGACCATGCCTCACAGACACAATCATTGCTAGACATTACTCTTTAGAGGGCAGATCTTATACCTTTAAACTTCACCATATATATTGATTACTATAATACTACTACTTTCTTTTTGAAACTCCTTTCTGCTAATTTAAATTAACTAAGAAGATATCATGACCTATAACCCTAGATTGTCCATTAAATATTTGACCTACATGGGAGATGTGTGTAATATCATATTATAAAACAATTTCAATTTTCACCCCACCAGACGATGCTTTATCTTGTAAACTCACTACAAGACTTGTATCAAGTGTATAGTCTTAATATTCATGAGTAAATGTTATTTCATTTCGCTAAAGTTTTTAGCAGAATTTGTATTAAATATTAATTAGCATTCAGGTATCATATATATTGTTGTAAAAATATTTAACGATAATTGAGTAAATGTAATTATATTCAAAATTATTAAAATCTTCGATAGAATTTATAATTATTGGTTATACATATTATTATTATTATAATATAACGATAAGTATATTATTAAGCGGAAATAGTTATGGTAAAATTCTCTCTTTGTTGTAATGACTATTGGTTAAATGACCACCATTATGATGATTCTGTTCACTTCTTTTCATGTAAATGTTTTGAGTGGGTTGCTCTTTTAACTATCATTCAGCTTTACTAATATTCCCAAGCATTGATGCTTTGATGTAATATATTCTTGCAATTTTAGAATATTGCAATCTTTTAGGAATCTTTTATCCAATCCAAAGCATGTTATGTTCTTCATTCCTTCTGCTTTTCCTTTTATCCTTTTTTTTTTCGAAATATCTCAAGAATCATAATATACACAAAATTTCAATTCTCGTGAAGTGGGTGAAATTTGAACTAATTTGCATTAAGCGCGTTACTATAATTATAATTGGAAAAATACTTCAGGCTTGTCAAATGAAAATATATTTAGTTTCACCTTCGAAATATTAACAACATTACTAACTCAAATAAATAAACTTTTGATATGACACATGGCATATCAAGTGATGTCAAACTCTTTGTAGGAGCTCTTAGTTAAAAGGTAAGAGAAGTGTTGAAAACACTTTAAACTCGATAAGAATTTAGGGGTGTATTTTATCTATATGGCAAGATCAAGAGTGTATTTAAGTTTAGTTAGTCATATAAAAAGTGTTTTTAAAGCTGTCAACTGTTTAGGGACAAAATTAATAATTCACGTCAAGATTTGAGATGTATTTCATTCTTCTCTTAAATAACAATAGTACCCGCTCATGTTGATAGTTACTTTATTTATTTCAGTTTACCTTTTTATTATCATGTTTGAGAAAAAATAAATATATTTAACATATTAAATAGTATTTCAATATTAAAATATTTATTTATCTTTAATTCTATGATCATAAATTTTAAAAAATATTATATCAAATGAGATAAAATTTGTAAGGGATAGTTCAGTATAATGGTCAGACTTGTTGTTCCTATTTTGTCATAATTACAAGATTTTTGATCCCGCAATTCCCTCATGGCATTGTAGTTCAATTGAAAACAATCACGATCTAAGCTTTGTGCCCATTATGTATTAAATTGTTCACGGGCCCATAATTATTGTTATTAGTTTCAGTATATTTGTGTTGCAGAACGTCAATTTTAAATATTATATTTGAAAAAAATAAATAATGTGAAATAAGAAACATAAATAGATATAACTTTAATTAAATAAAAAAATCCTTAATATTTTAAAATAATTAATATAAAAATAAATAACCCCTAATATTTCTCAATCTTCCTTAGCGTTTCACAAAAATAATAATCAATTTAAATATCAATATATATAGTTCATTGCTAATTTATCACAATGGTCAGTGAACACAAATATGAATTTCGTTTGTTACAAAATTATTTATGAAGATTTTGCATTTGTTAAATAGATATCATTCACAACATTATAAATGTAATTTTCTTACACAAATTATTTTTGAAAAATTAAAAATATGATAAAACATAAGAAAGAATAGCAGATAAAGACAAATTTAAGCATCATTTTTTATTCGATTGCACTTGGGACTTGAAATAAATTATTTTTCAAACTTCTATTTTAATCTCACCCTGTATTTAGTAAATTCCAATATTTTTTCTCTGACCTTCCAACTATTGAATGTCCACTCAGTTATAATGCCAAAAAAAAAAATTACTATCATAGTTTCGCGATGATTTCATTTTTTTTTTATTTTTTAATTAAATAAATTGATGACATGACTCAATCATAATTGGCTATTACATCAATTTATTTAATTAAAAAAATAAAAATTCTAAATAAAAATTGATTTTTTTTTGATTTTTTTTGTTAAAAAAAATTAATGACATGGCCAAATTGTAATTGATCACGTGTCAAAAATTGTTTTGCAAAATCATTGTTAAAAAATAATGACATGAATGAACATTTACTTTAACAGTAATTACATAAATAAATCAAACTTTTAGCTAATAACATAAATGAACTTTTTCTGAAAATTTAATAACATATTTAAGCATTTTCCCTGCTTTTTATAGATTTTTAAAAATTGCATTCTCAATAATAGCATGTAAAAATAAAAAGGTACTTCTATCGCCTGCTTAAAGCTTTAGTTTTCCAAAATTTCATGGCAATTCTTCAAATAGATCCAGATTTGGTAGAATGGTCAAGAATATCCTTTAAACTATTAGAATTTATTTTTTATTACTTTTTTCTTTTTAAGTCAAGGAAATACAGCAAAGTAATGACTAAGATAAGATTTTTCTTTTTTTTTAAAAATATTCAAAATACACTTATAAAAGTGGATTTAAATTCTATGAAATGGTCCTTCTCTAATCATTATTCTCAAGATAATGCTGAAGACATAATTTAGTTCTTTTGTTGGGTAATTATGGGTAAAGAGTAAAATAATGGAAAAATTATAGATATAGATTGTAAGAACAGTTAACATACGCTATTAATGTACGTATTATGTGTAGATTAGCATATATATATATATAAAATCGAATTATATATGCAAGTTTTTTAATTATCTCTTAAAACAACATTGGTCAAACCAACACCTCTAGTTTGTGGATCCACTAAGGACCCATCAATCAACAATGAATATTCATATGAAAATTATCTATATATATAACTTGTTTAATTTATATATATACATACTTCAAAATTTTCTATTTATTTAAAAAATTATAAAAGTTTCTACTTTCTTATTTTTTTAGATATATTACTTTATGTATCGATTGGATATATCACTTTACGTGATGAATTGGTCGGATATATCACTTTACGTAATGTATTGAGATCTACGTGATGCATCAGAATATTGAGTGATATATCTGAAATTGATATGCGATGATTGAGTGATGCATCGAAAATCGAGACACGATGTATCAACATGTTTTTAGATATATTCGGTTTCCAATAATTTTTTAAAAGATTTTTGTAACTTGAAAAAGTGTAGGAAGGGATGTAATTATCTAGTATGAGATTTGTGTAAAAATCTAATATTTTTCTGTTTTTATTTATTTAAATCATTTTGACTTTGTATGGGTTTAAAAAGTAATAAATAAATTAAAATTATACTCTTAAACTAAAGACATGAAGAATATATTAAAATAATATTTAATTTTGTGATCTTAAAAAATTATTGTTAAAAGAATTATATTTTATTTCCAAAAATGATTAAAAATAGCATAAAGGAATTAAGTAATATATATTATTGATAAATTATATAAAAAGTGGTAACAATTAACAAATTAAATATTTTTAAAATATATACAAAAGTTTGATTGACTTTCCTGAATTTATCGATATTACATAAATTGATATAACAAAAGTAACTAGAAGAGAATGTGAATTGCTTAAGGTCAATCAGTGAATTGATCGATTTGTCTTTCTGTTATAATTGCATATAACTATATTTAATTAGTACTCTGTTTATTTCAATTCATTTTATTTTACTTTCCTCTTTAGTATGTTAGGTATTTTAAAATTATGAAGAAAAAATAGTATTATAAATTACAATAATTAATAATTTAAATATCTTAATTTATTTTTAAAAAAATTGATTAACTTTTAAAATTTTATTTGTATCACATAAATTGCGATAAATAAAGTAACATATATTATTTATAAATTACGTAAAAGGTAATATAAATTATAATAATTAAAAATGACTTTCATAAATGGTAGGTGTCATGTAAATTGAGACAGATAAAGTAACATATATTGGGCTCATGCTTACACATACTTATATCTAGTGTATAACAATTTGAAATATTTACATGTGAAATTTAAAAAGGGCTAACTTACAAAATCATACTAGTTTAGGAGATAATTATTTAGATTTACGTTAGTTTGCAATATTACGAATCTTACCAGATTTTAGACTTCGAATGCATGTATTTGAAGTGTTTAAATACGTCCACATACATGTATTTCGACTATATGAGATCACAATTAGATATAATTTGTTCTAGATAGATTATATCCACGCTCTTACTGGCCTCTCTCCTATATCGCTCTCACTCTTAACTTTCCCTATATCTGATATACCATATATATTTATCTAGTGAGATTTGTATGTATCTGGGGATCTCCATTACATTTTCGGCTCTCTCCTTCTCTCGCTTACCTCTTTTTCTATTTTACTGTAGCTGATAGCAAAAACATATGTATCTAGGTATATCAAACTTGAAATCTGATATAAAATAATTAATTAATAAAACAATATGTAATTATTTCAAACTATACAAAGATAATTTAATAAATACAATATGAATGTTTGTCAAATTAGATAGTTTTTCCTTAAACATTCCTTCATATAGTGATTATTTCATCAATGACATATGTTGAATAATGACTACTATTTGTTAATTTAACCCAAATTAAACCCCACATTGGTCTTGTAATTATGGGGTACGGCCCTCTCTTGCACAAAAAAACTAATTGATGTCCCCTCTTCAGAAAACAATTCAGACTTTAACAGCCTTTCGATCAACTTTTAGGGAAAATTTTCCCTACTTTTATTACTTTCATTTTACATGTTTAAGTAAGGTATTTAATATGAAATCTTGCGGTATTAGAATATTAATTGAGTATCATAACATTGAGCGCCATGGTGTTAATCATTATGAAGCCATGCAGTCATTAAGATTTTGAGCTGTTATCATAATTCAAAATAATTAGGTTACATAATTTTTGAGATATTAAAGTTAATTTTTTTCAAAAGATGTTTAATTAAAAGATTGAGGAGTTTGACCTAATTAATAGAAACAAAATAAGTGATTTTGTACGGTGCTAGAAGTTGTCATAAGCTAAAAAATAACTTTTTTTCGTGGAACCACTTTTTGAAAATTCAATCAAGAAAAAAAATGAAATTTTATTAATGATTAATAGTACTTTTGAAATTGATTAAATAAATAGGCTATTTTTCAAAATGATAAAAATAAAGGAATTTTAAAAGTCGGACCAAATAGATTATAATTGAAAATTGTGCAAGTAAGGTCTAAAATAAATAATTAAAATAGAAAAGGAGTAGTATATACTGTATTTATACAAAGATAAATAAATTAGTGATATAAGCATTTAACATTTCTAATCATCAAATGTAGACATCAAAAAATTATGGCCAACTTTCACATATAGCAAACAAAAAATTTATATTTGTATAATATAACAAACTTTGCATAATTGCGTTCCATAGCAAACATAAAAACTGTATAATTCGCTATACATATACAAGTGTATAATTCGCTGGCCTAAATTGTATAATTCGCTGGCCTATTTCGCTGCAATTGTATAATTTGTTTGCATATAGTTGAATCGAATTAAAATGTATGCATATTGCATAATTATAAGTTTATTGCAAAAAGATATATGTTTTTCTCTCTTTATACAAAAACAGAAACACAATATATACACTTCTATTGTATAAAGCTAGAGAAAATTGTATTTCACTGCAATTGTATAATTCACAATTGTATAATTCGTTGGCCTTTTTCTCTGCAATTTTTGAAGTAAAATGTTTGTAAATTGTATAATTAAGTGTATAACACAAAGATATACATTTTTGCATGTGTATATACAATTTTCTCTCGCTTTATACAAAATAGAAACAGAATTATACACTTTTGTGTATAAAGCGAGAGAGGCGAGTGAGAATGGAGAGTGACGAGCGAGATTCCTGGGAGAGAGACGCTGATAAATTTTAGATAATGTTTGCTATGGAGCACAATTAAATCAAACCCTAGCTATTCTATTTAATTTAGGTTATTAGTTTGCTATTTTATACAATTTTTCCAAAAATTATTACTTCTCTCCATCTCATTTTATGTAATAATAATTAGACTTGATACGAAATTTAAAAAATAATAAAAATTTTAAAATATATTTATTAAATTATTCTTTAAAAAAATAACTTATTTTTTTCTATCCTCAAAAATGTATTTAAAAATTAATTGAATTAACAAAATATTTTTTTAGGACTGATAAAAAATGATATCACATTAAAAGTATTTCATTTCTAAATTTGTGCGGTTGATGACCAGACATAATCATATCTGACAATAAAAGTTGTAGTTTAAGGAGTGCGTATATCATTTATGGTTTTCTTTAAACAATTAGGTGCATATATATATATCCAATATCATTTATTTATTTATTTTAATCATCTTTTGTTGGGTATTTATTATTTATATTTGAGTTTAATTATTCAATTTTATGCTGCGAAAGGTTTTATTTGTACAAAAGTTATTTTTTATCAAAGATTTTTTTACAGCATAACTTAAATTCGAGACTTTTATTTAGTGAAAAGGAATTTGAGAAAACTTTAAAGTATTTTTATTATTTTAACTATTTTATCTTGAGATATAAATTATAATATTATTATTTTACCTTCTGTCCTCGGGAGTAACTTATTTAGATAGTACCATCTTTTTTTATATAACTTAATTATCGTATAATTGATAATCAAATAAGGCCTAAAAAATCAAATAAATTTTAAAATTAATAAGTAGATATGCTAATAAACTCCCCTTAAATATTTTAAAATTAAAGACAATTGATTAATAAGAGTACTTAATTATACTTAAATGTGTATTTTTAGTTAGCAACTTTATATATGTATCTTAAGCTTATTATGATATTAGATTCAATAAATAATAAATTAATATTGATATAAAAATTTTAATACTCTTTATTATTTATATATTTATCGTCCCTTAATGTTATTTGTATCGTAATAAATTATAAATAAATTTTGATTATTTCGATTTAAACTACTTATTAAAGTATAAAAAAAAATTGTAAAAAGATATTCGAAGTGAAAGGTAGAACTATTTACCTTCCCACATATTAATGTTATATATAATTGAGCAAGGGAATATAATTTTTATTTTTATTTTTTTTTTAAAAAAAAGCTTTAACAGTAACTATCCTTTTCTTGTCCTTTGCGACCTTCTTTTTCATAGTTAAAATAAAAATGTGATTTAGTTTTGCGTGAAAGAAGATGGTTGTACTGGTTTCTAAGTTCACTACTCCCTAGTTTATTTTTATTTGGTCATAATAATTATATATTGTTTAAAATAATAAAAGAAAATTATAGTATATACTATATTTTAGTATAATATTCATATTAGCAAGTGTATAGTTTTATAAATTTGAAAAATGATTTGAAAGTTACCGCATTAATATATTGTTAAGGTAAAACAAGAAGTTACCTCACACAGCGCCAGTTTGAAAAATATGATTATAATTCATAAATTAAATTTTTTGGCCCATCTTTAGTGCACGTTTGTAATAATAAAGACATATACTTAGTTGTTATTATCGTAAATAATTTGGGGTGTTCCAAAAATTTACGATGTCAATTTACTCTTTTTTATAGACCTCCGGGGCGATATACTTTTTCCAACTTAGGGTTTGGACACCCCTACATGCACATGGCTCCTTGGTCTCTCGTATACTTCCGACCTATAAGGTTCAATTTCCTCATTAAAAGTTTGACCTTTATTATTATACAAGGAAGTATCGGTTGATATATATATATATATATCAAAAATTCCTTAGTTAAATTTCATGTGACGATAAGGAAGAAAAGTGATAAGCTTTATAAGGCATGATAAAAATTTACATGATAGGTATATTTTTTAACTCAATAATGGTATAGCTTGAGAGACAAAATCTTTGATATTTTGTGAGGGATATTGATAGAGAATAGACATGTAGTTTCAGAACTCATTAGTTCAATTGTTAGTGAAACTGTTCGAGAATAATCGTGTTTTACTTCAAGTAATTTGAACACATTAAAAAACAAATGACACTAACACAAAATTTGTCTTCACTCCTTCAACGAAAGTCATTACAATACAAACACAACTAAAGACATATACAATTAGAAAAGCCGATCAAAATCAGCCAACAATATTTAAAAGGAACAAATTATGGATGATTCAATAGGAAATAACGTAGTTGAGATACCTGAAGGAAAAACTCAACAAGTTTGGAGATCTGTTTATGAATTTAGCCTAAATTTAACTATAAGTTTAAATTATCTAATTTGCTTATTATTAATTAATCAAATTCAATAAAGACTAATACTTCATTTTATTTTATATGATTGTTGTTTGATCAAGTATGAAAATTAACAACAAAATTTGAAAAAAATCTTGCACATACCAAAGTTTTTCTTAGAACTTAAAATTTTAAACCAGTAATATTACTAGTACTATAAGATGATTTTATTCAATTTGTTATTTATGGAGGTGTCCCATACACACAGAAGGAAAGAACGGAGCCCGAAAGGGGCCGCGCATGCACATGCGTATTTAACAGGCGCGCGTGCCTTCTTAATTTTGATTTCACCGTTTTGTTAAAATATTTATCGTGTTTCTGTGATACTATTTTAAGAAATATATATTTATTAAAAGAGGTCGTTACTTTTATTTTTATTAAGACATAGTTTTTGACTTATTACTAAAAAAGTTGGATTTTATTAGTTAATTTTTAATTTTGGACATAATTTTTTAAAATTTTGGACACAATATTCTTTATTTTCTGAAATAATTTTACATTTAAAAATAACTGTAATTTTTTTTTAAAAAAATTAATATACATTTAAAACATCTAAAAATTAGATGAAAGTTACGATTCAAATAATCCGTTTAATTCTTAAAATCTGAAGGGTGACTTCCAACTTGTAAGTTATTAACAATTTAATTTCTCCAGAAAACGACAACTTCTAAGAGGACAAGTTAGCAATCCATACAACATATATATATATATACCGTGCAAATGAAAGAAAAATATTAGTTTATATTATTTTTGCTTTAGTTTATATTTAAAAAGTTGGATAAATCTTCTTAATATAAGAAAATATTATAGTAAAGTAGCAAAGAAGGTTCAAAATTTACTTTGTCACATAAATTTAGTTGTGACATTCTATTTTTTGGAAAATTCTCTTTTATTATTTCTGAACGAATTATTACGCTTAATTGATCTAATTATACCTATAAATAAATTATCCATCTATAAAAAAATAAATTATAACTCATTTGGAATGAAGATGAAAAATAAAATAGCAACAAGCTGAGCTGACAGAAAGAACATCTAGGGAAGTGAGAAAGAGAAACACCTAAAGTAAAGAACTTTGAAACCCTCAGAATGAAGTGTAATTCTAATTCCTATCTGTCTTCAAACATCAAGCAAAGAATAATAGAAACCACAAACCCCACACCCTACCCTAGACCTCCCTCCAAATATCAAGCCTCGTCTATTTTAAAATAAGTGTTGTCTTTAAATATTTTAAAATAAGTTGTTCATTCGAAGAATTTAAGATAATGCTTTATTTTTATTTATGTCACACGTTTAAAATTTTTAAGTTACTACAAATCTTTCTTTGATCATATTTTTATTATACACCTTCTAAATATTTTGAATTGAAGTTTTTATCGTACTTTTAAATACGTAAATTACATTTAAAATAATTTAAATATTTCATATTTAAATTTATAGTCAAGATTAAATTTTTTAATTTCTCAAAATTTGAATTGTATCGCGTATATATATTGGAACAGAGGAAGTATACTATTTTTCCTAAAATTGCTTTTTTAATAGTGTTCAATTATGAGAAGATTACGGAGATAACCGAACATATATTACTTAGCTAGTTAATATAATTATAACCTAATTAAATTGTCATTCTTCACTAACTTACAGTTGTAATTATGTGGCTCACGTTTAGAAATTGTATAAATTCATATTTTGTATATTTTGATTAGTAATTCAATTTTTTTTAATTGTACATAGATTCAACAACTCTATATATTTACCGTAGTTTGAATGTAATTAATTGTTATATTAATAAATTTGATTTGTATATATATATTTATTATGTTTGTATATTGAACAGCAAATTATACGAACAAAAATAAAATTATATATGTGAAGTATAATTAAAAAAAATTATATTAAATTTAATGAGTAAAATAAGCTTTTGAGAGGGATAAAATATAATTTGACATAGAAAAGCTAAAGTTTCAGTCTTTGTATTGGAGACTGGAAACACTCCTCCCATTACCCCACCCCCCAAGCCCCACATCAAACTCCATCCTCCATATTTGAGTCTGGGGTCTGCCTTCTCTCCACTCAATTAATTCCCTCATTTTATTTTATTTTTGATAAAAATTTACAAAAGTACATGTCTTGATCACAACTAAATAGAGTAGTATTTATTTGTGCACAACCCACATGGAGTTAAATTGAAACTCTCAAAAAAAAGGTGCACAACCCATTATTCTTGTACATTTTTATATTAGCTCATGCCTAGGAGTTGCTGTTAGTCAGACAAAATTTAGAAGAAAGAAGAAGAGAATTATAATATGTAGTTTTGAGAATTTCTTGGTATTAGTGAAAAATAGTCATGAACATGACCTTTTGAGATTTTCTTGAATTGTAGTTCAATTGTGTGTGTGGTGGTGGTAATTATGGATGATTTGTGTTTTGTACATCATTACACAACAATACAATGCCAATGTTATTCTACTACTACAACAACACCAGAAGAAGAAACAAGAAGAAGTTACAATTCCTCAAAAATTCATGTTATGGCTTCCAAGAATATTTCACCAATCATTTACATTTTTGTTGTTTTCTTCCTCTTCTCTGTTTGTCCTGTTTTGTCCTCATCACTTGAACAATTCAACCAAACCTTTGACATTAAATCACATCTCATGAAAATCAATAAACCTTCAATCAAGACAATTAAGGTATTCATCTCCCAAATTCCATTATTTTCTCCCATCATTAATTAGCTTCTTATTTTCTTGATAATAACTCTCTGAATTTTTGTGATGTAGAGTCCTGATGGAGATCTTATAGATTGTGTATTATCACATCAACAACCTGCTTTCGATCATCCTCAATTAAAAGGCCAAAAACCATTGGTAAACCAACCAATCTCTTTTTATTTACTTTATTGATTTGTTTTCTTTTCTCAAGACTCGAACATGAAACTCTTTTAATTAGATTTTTTAAAAATGTTTATTTTATTGATTATATATAGGAGCCAGCTGAGAGGCCAAGATCATCAGGAAATTCAATGGAATTTGAAAATTTCCAACTTTGGAGCATGTCTGGTGAAACATGTCCAGAAGGAACAATTCCAGTTAGAAGAACAAAAGAACAAGACATACTAAGAGCTAGTTCTATTCGAAGATTTGGTAGAAAAATTAAAAGACCAGTTCGTAGAGACACTACTAGCAATGGCCATGAGGTTTGGCTAATTAAACTTACCAGAATCGTTTTTAAACAGTATTAGAATTAAACATGTATTTTTCTATATTCAAATAATAACTTTATCATCAAAAAATCAAGATTTATTTGTTTTTGGAATTACAGCATGCAGTAGGATATGTAACTGGAGATCAATATTATGGTGCAAAAGCAAGTATAAATGTGTGGGCACCTAAAGTTACCAATCAATATGAGTTTAGTTTATCACAAATGTGGGTTATTTCTGGTTCATTTGGTGATGATCTTAATACTATTGAAGCTGGTTGGCAGGTATGTATGTATATATATTTTTTTTTTTACTAACAAAAATTTTCGTATACATGATAACTGGAATCAAAATATTATTAGTCCTATGGCATGTGTTATTATTATTATTATTGATGGAAAACGCGGTTTCTGGGATTTAAATGTGACATGTACTGAAATAGAGGATAGAGTGAACCATTTTCTTTAGTGTCATTTAAAGCATGTCATTAAATCTTCAGCTACCTTTCAAAATCAACAAATCTTTTTCTGTATTATCAGCATTTACAATGATTTGTTTGATTTAATTAATTATAACAGGTAAGTCCAGAGTTATATGGTGACAATTATCCAAGGTTCTTCACCTACTGGACTGTAAGTATTTAATTATCACACATTTAATCAATCAAGCTCCAATGCAGAAAACAAAAGTAAAACTATTGCATTATTATTTTTCCCAGAGTGATGCATACCAAGCCACAGGATGCTACAATTTATTGTGTTCAGGATTTGTTCAGACAAATAATAGAATAGCAATTGGGGCAGCAATTTCTCCAACATCCTCTTATAATGGTGGTCAATATGATATTAGCATCATGATTTGGAAGGTAATTACAATTGTACAATAGCCACACGGATCAATCAGAATTGATGAACAATTTTTCCATATATGAATTGTGGGAATTTATTTCTTCTAAAAAAACACATTCTTTTCCCTAATGAAATGTCATTTGTGTTTTAAATTAAAATTAAGCAACTAAAGAGGTTCATTTTAAAAGAGAAAATCGATGATATTGTCTTCTCTCTTTTTTCTTTTTCTTTTCTTCATACTTTTTATCTTTTACTTCTTTTCATACTAGAAAATGCAAAATGACTATTAATCATTAGTATAATGGTTAAAATGGAAAAAAGAAAAAAAGTATTATTTATTTTTTCAGTGGAAACAATCATTTTGTTTGTGCTTTTGTAAGATTCTTTCGACTCTTCTTTACCTCAAAAACCTTGTTTTAATTTTTGAAATAATTATGCAGGATCCAAAACATGGACATTGGTGGTTAGAATTTGGATCAGGAGTATTAGTAGGATATTGGCCATCATTTTTGTTCACACATCTTAGAGGTTCAGCAAGTATGATACAATTTGGAGGTGAAATAGTGAATAGTAGAGGAAATGGAGGATTTCATACATCAACACAAATGGGAAGTGGACATTTTGCTGCTCAAGGTTTTGGAAAAGCATCTTATTTTAGAAATTTACAAGTTGTTGATTGGGATAATAGTTTAATACCATTATCTAATCTCAAAGTATTAGCTGATCATCCTAATTGTTATGATATTCAAGGTGGCATTAATCCTGTTTGGGGTAATTATTTTTATTATGGTGGACCTGGTAGAAATCAACGTTGCTCTTAAAATTACTCATATTTCGATTCTTCATTCAAAATTTCTGTAAATTGCCAAAAGGAAATAGTGAATATCTTATGTAAAAAAATTACTTTTTTTTTTGTTATGTTCTATTTATTTTGAGTGTTATTTTTCTGATTATAATATAATTTTGTTTTGAGATTTTGAGTTAGAGCTTTTAAGTATAAAAAAAATTTCGACGAAGAACATTACTACATTTTGTGTTGATTATGAATTTTTAATTGTTTTTTTTATAATTCAGCTCTGAGGTTAATTGACTTTATCCATCCATAATATAAACTCCTTTTTTTTTCGGCTTTTGTTTTGTGCATTAATTTGGTAATTAATGGGATAGGATAGCGTTGACACTTTGACACACAAAAGGCCGTTTACGTAGCGTTAATAATAAATAATAACATATAAATTAGTTATAATTTATTTTATATAAAATAATATATAAATTAAATTATAATCTATTATATGTTTTATTAATAGATGATTGTATGAAATTATCAATAACACCACACTTAATCACATGTTTGAATTGTAATTTTTGAAATTATAATTTATATATATATATATATATATATATATATATATATATATATATATATATATATATATATATATATATATATATATATATATATATCTTATTTATCTTTGATACAAAGTTTAAGAAAAACTAAAAAAATAATTTGAATCTTACTTAAACGAAAGATATGTAAAATATATCAAAATGTCCTTTAATATTGTCATTTAAATATATCATTATTGGAAGTTAAAATCCAAAAATTACAAACAAAGACATGTTTTTAAAACCTACTAAAAGAACAAACTCATTGAAAAATAGTAAGCATATATATGAGCAATATCAATACTAGCTAGAAAATCATTACATAAAAAGTAGTTAAAATTTAGTTATTTTTGGTGCGTCAACCATCATCTATAATTTAGCACACGCATCATCTATAATTTAGCACACCAGTTACCAAGTGGTACTAAATTATTAAAGAGTATATAATCAATAGTTTACATGAAAATGAAAGTTAGAAATTCTAAGAGCCAAGACATTATTTTAATAGGAGATATTTTTTTTTACCATCATTTAACCTTTAAGAAAGGGGATGGCAAAATGCAGACTTAAATTGGACTACACTTTGGTATTCACAAAGGGTGTCAAGATCATTACATTTCTTTGCTTGATGTACAAGCAAATGTGTATGCAAAACCTAATGAGTTGAATAGAAAGAGTAAGAGTAAAGGAAGTCTTACTTATTATAGGTCACTTTTAAGTACATATAAGGATTAAAAAATGCTCTTTAACGTAATAAAAATAATTTAAAATTGTCTTTTCTTCTCATATTAAATTTTATATTAGGAGAAACTATATAATTACATGAATATTCTTATCATATTCACTAGTTCTATTATAGTTTGAAAGACTTATATTTTATATTATGATTTAATATAATTTGATACCAGATTTCAAGTCAGATACATTTGGATACATGTTTTATTCACTTAGATACATATTATTTTGCTAGTAGATATAGTGAATTAGAAAGGGAGGTGAACAAGATTTATCTATGTAACCAAAATACATGCATATTGAACTAACATGTGTATCTATATGTATCTTGTATGATTCGAGAGCGGTGAACGAGATGGGAGGGAGAAGAGAGAGATTAGTCTATATGTAATTCAAATGCATGCAAATCTCACTAATATATGTATATGTATGTATCGTGTATGATTTCGAGAGTGAGAAACGATATTAGAGAAGCGAGTGAGATTTGTCTATATATCCAAATACATGTGAATCCACTTGGATACAATGTACCTTGAGTAAAAATTACACTTAATTTTTACCCTATATATCCCTAAATACATGTATTTTAACATATCTAAATATACCAAAATATGATAACATTTCATAATATTACAAATTAGCACATTCCAAATAATTTACTCTTATATTAGTGAAATTTCTCTAAGTTACCCTTATAATCATCCTTAATGTTAATTTCAGATTAATAATGTATCTTCTTTCATCTAGTGAATCACAATTTTCCTTATTATTAATCTTAGGTGTTAAAAATGTCTCTTTCACTTACTGGAAATTTTCCTTATTCATATTAAATGATGTTTTTATCTTCTTTTTTTTTTTTTAAAAAAAAAAAACCTGATCTGGAGTTTCACATAATCAAGAATATATCAATTATAATTTTAGGAAATTACTTATTTTTAGATACGTGAATTTTTATGTAACCAAGAAATGATATTAAATAGGTGTTATTATATCCGGTCTTCACTCCCTGTTAGTCATGATAAGGTTTTACGCAATCTTTAAGAAAAGAATAATTAGCACTCTATATATTACATATATTAAATAAATACACTATTTTCTTCTTAATAATTAAATATCATAAACTAAATAAGAAATCACTTATTTTTCAAATTAATATTTTCTTCAAAACATTTTACTTGAAAAACATATTCCAACTTCATATCAAACATATACCGAAACTTATGTACTGCAATTTCTAATTAATCAAAGCTCGAAGTAATACGAATATCGGGCACTTGAAAAAAAATAATAAAAAGTCACACAATATCTAATTAGTTTGATTTTCAAAAAGAAAGATAAATTATTTATTTTATATTAGGTTTGAGGTTTTATTTTAGGATAAATTACCTATATACACATCTTTATTTTCTATAATTTCTATTATTCCCTATCATTTAAAAATATTTCTAAAATTCCTCTTTTTTCTTTCAAACTCATTGTTCCATATACATAAAGTTATACAAGTTTTTTTTCTATTTTTACTCCTTATTTCACTCCCTCAACCTCTTCCTATTTTCACTCACTCTATCTCTTCCTATTTTCACTCCCTCAATCTTTACTTCCTTCATTTTTCAATTTTCAGATTTAATTCTCTCTATTTTCATTAATATCTCTCCACAATTTTTTTCAAAAAAACTCAAGTTTTCGCTTTACAATTTTTTCCAAAGAATTACCGGATTCTCCTCCATTTTCACCTTCACAATATGCATAAGGAAAAGGTAAAAGAGATAATGTATTCATATTGTTTCTTGCAAAAAAAATCAATTTTAGGAGATCCTCTTTTGCTAGTGAAACTACATTATGAAATAAAAAGAAGTAGTCTCTACCAGATGTATCATTTTATCATGTATCAAGTGTTGCTATGTATCTTCTACGGTTATTCAAATTTAGAAGAATATGTTTCCGTACATAATATCAAATTATATTCGTGATACATTTGTGAGCGAAGAAATCGAGGAAGGACACATGCTCGAGCTTTAAATCTATTGTTTTACAAATTTTCAAAATCCCTCATTTTTGCGCATTAAATTAATGTATCAGCGCATTAGATTAATGTATCTCACGCATCAGATTAATGTATCATGTATAAAATGTAATGTATCTTACTTAACGATTAATATATCAGCGCTTATTTTAGTTATGATACGTAAATTCAAATTTATACTAAATGTATCTGATACATAACAATTACCAAACAATAATGTATTGATCTCAAACAATTACTATAATGTATTTTAAAAAAAATTAAAGTGTAGTATTTGTCAAATAAAATAACAGGCATAAATAATAATGTATCAAACACTATTTTTTAGTTATGATACGTAAATTCAAATTTATACTAGATGTATCTTATACATAACAATTACCAAACAATAATCTATCGATCTCAAACTTAAAATCTTATGGGCAACACTTACTTATTTAATGTATCTAGTAAAAATATAATATTTATCAATTCAAACGAAAGGATCTTCATGATCTCAAACAAAAGAACATACATAAATATAATATATCATGCACTAATTTTTTAGTTATGATACGTAAATTTGAATTTATACTAAATGTATCTACAACATAACAATGGCAAAATAATATATTGATCTTAAACCTAAAATTTTATGAGCAACACTTTCTTATTTAGTGTACCTAGTAGAAATACAACACTTATCAATTTAAATTGAAAGGATCTTCATGATGTATCCTCTAAAAAATTTTGATAATTTTTAATCAAAATTAAAAGAATCTTCAATGAACTAGAAGAATAATTTTGAAATTCAAAATTTTCGTCAATTTTGAATCAAAATGGAAAGGGTCTTCAATGACCGGAGAGAATTTAGAATCTCAAAATTTTCGATTTCTTGAATCAAAATCGAAAAGATATTCGATGAACTTGAGGATTTATAAAAGAAATCGTTTGTCCAACAACAATTCCATACAATCCTTCATAACTCATCCCGCTTTTCAAAATTTCGACAAATTTTTTTATGAAACAGAGAGAACGATGAAGAAGAAGAAGAAATTTAATTTTTTAATTTTTTTGGGTTGTTACACTATAGGATTTTGAATTCTTGATAATAATTTGGAATGGAATAACGTAATTTGTAGAATCTTGATTTAATTTTCAATTTTCCCCCTTAATTAGTGGAACAAATGGATACTATGAGATTTTAAATTGATTTTACAGTTTTTTTTTCCTTAATAAATGCAACAGATTGATATATAATGTATCAATAATAATATATTCGGATCCTTAATTATGAAACTGAAATGTCTAAAAAATATGAGATTTATGTATTATAAAAATAATAGAAATAGAAGGTAATTTAGATTTTACACTACGGTATTTATGTAAGTTATACTTTATTTTACTCTTAGGTAGGTGTGCAGTACTTTTTACTTGTAAATTTGATTTTTCGTGTTTACTTTTTATATAATTATGTTTCAAAGGCCTATCAAATTTTTTTGAGAGTATCTACCTGAGCCCATCACTTTCAACATAAACAACACACAATGAGGATAAGAATGAAAGAAGATATTTATGGACCTTTATAACATTAATTGTGATGGACCAATATGCATTATATGAGTAGATGTTGATCGATCCTCTTGCTATACCTATGAAAATTCCAACAATTTAATATATCTTGCATTTGAGGGCGACTTCTCATACATCTTTGCACGTATTAGAAATATTTGCATGGAAACTTCATGTCATGTTATATATATATATATATATATATATATATATATATATATATATATATATATATATATATATATATATATATATAACCCAAACAAAACACACACACGACTTCATTAGGAAATTTCGAGATTAGTTATGTAGAGTTTAGTTAGTCATGTACTATATTTTTTATTTTTTATTATTCTGCACATAATTATTTATACATATATGCGGAATTGGAAATTGCAATTCAAATATAGTATTAATTTTATACATACTACCATATATGGTAGTATTACTTATGCAGGATTAAATACATGTACAATATTTCTCCTTATCAATCGTTTGCAGCGAATTTTAAACATATAAAAAACAAATTAACCATAAATAAAATTTGAAGAAACAAGAATATTATTGATAAAATAATATGATTAAAATTTTGTTCCTCCCTTGATTTTTCTTTCTCTTACCATTTTCCGTAATTCAAGGGCGTTTGTAGTGTATTTCTCATCTTGGAGGATTTGGATTTGATCTCCATAACTCAAGGGCCGTTAATGGAGTATTTTTCGAACTAGGAGAATTCGGATTTCATCTCCATGAAAGGATTTGTGGATATTGTTGAAGTATTTGTTATCAAGAAGACTTTGACATATATTGATCTCAATCTGAATATGCGAAATATTCTAGATGTCTTTTCAAGTGAATATATTACCTTTATATAGACACGAGCTAGAGTTTAGGATAGAGTAACCTCCAAGAACTCTAACTAGAATCAAATACATTCAGAGAGTCTCAACTAGAATTGAACACTTTTTGCAAAATCCCACAAATTTTAATGTCTACACAAGCTATCAAACGATGAGGGGGAGAATAGTGGAAAGCTCCTTGATATCTAACACTTTGTTTGGATCATTGTTACGCATTGTTTCATAATGTATTGTATTGTACTCTATTATATGGTAGATACAATGTTTGGCTAAATTGTATTACTTGTTGTTGTTTAGTAACATTTTAATTGTTTGGTTTGATTGTATCGTACTGTATTGTAATTTATAAATTTACTTAAATATTCTTAATTATTCTAGGGTAATATGTTTGACTAGATTTAAATAATTAAGGTAAAATGTAAAATAGTATTTTGAAATATTATGTAAAGATATAATTGGAAAAAGAAATTAACTAACAACGGGAACACACCAAATTAGTTATTTCATAAAATAGGGATTTTCATTGTTACGTAATAACGAAATTTAACAATACAATATAATACATTTTAAGTAACAAGAAAAATAAACATTGTAGGTATAGTAACGATATAATACAATGCAATGAATAACAATGATCCAAACATAGTGTAAGATTCAAAGGAATTTTGTATTGTTACAACAGAATGAATGTTGGTTTCAATGATTTTTGATGATGAATATGATGGGTTTATCTTCTTTTTTTTTTTAATGGTTGAACGATGATATAATTGTATTTTGGATATATGTTAGGCGTATGCTAGTAGTTGTTGAATAAGTGTACGCAAAGTGTATTTAGAGTGTATCTGATGTATATAAAGTGTATGTTACTGCAAGTCATATATATCAATACAAATTGTCTGCATTTCGCGCGGTCATAAATAATATATATCACTCAAGTGTTTTTATTTCTGTACTAGGTAATTTGTCTGCATTTTGCACCGTTATAAATAATAATTGTGTTGAGCTTGCAAACAATTTTTTTCTAATATCAATACATTAAAAATAATGGAAAAATAGGTTCTTACAAAAATATGAGCAATACTCTAACATGAATTTGATTATTTTTTATTATCACATAACTCAAGAACCTCTAATTAATAAATTATTCACGAAATAATAAATCATTGGTTCTTTAATACACATCAAAAGGAAAATAAAGAAGACAATGAGAATATATATACAAAGGCATTTCGTAATAAAAAGAAATATTTTTTAAGTTGCTTAGGTTATACAATAGTGATATATTTCTTAGGAGAAAATTCAAAAATTTGTTATGACATAATAATAAAAAAATTATGCTTAAACATGAAAGGTTATAACTTTTGAACTTACATAATGAACTATCTTCTTCAATTGATAAGTGAGAAATTTTATATCTGTGTAAAAATAGAGTATATGTAAGCTTATATATAGTACTTTTAAGTCATAGAATTTAATATAAAATATCAAAACATGAATTCTTGGAACTGAGTATAATAATTATTTTCTACACAATAAATGTACGCACTATATGTGTATATGTTCAATAAAATCGGAGAAACTTTGCAGAAACATAAACAACAGAGTTTAAAACATGTACTCAAAAATAATAATTAATATCATAAGCATAAATTAATGAGTGTAAAAAAACATACCAGGATATATAAAAATAGAATGAAATAGAAAGAAAAAAATCGAGTCTTCTGAATACACAATGTCCCATTAAGAAAACTATTCCCCAATACCAAATGTTTAGAGAATTATATCCTCTAAGGATAAAACAATTTTGTTCACCTACTTATAGATACAAAAACAGTGGTGTCAGTAAGTCACTCAACAGAAACAAAGTGCACAAATATTTAATTTTGCGAAAGTAGAAGAAGAGGATCATAATTTTTTTTGTTTTAAAATGAGAGGAAATCCTCTATTTATCGACAACAAAGGGTAGTGTGATTGAATATATATTGTGCCTTATCAGTTTGCAACCTTTGATGAAAGTCAACTTTTTTCATAAGTCGCAACTCTACATTAAAGTTATAACTTTTCATAAAAGTCACAACTTTTGATGAAAGTCTCAACTCTTTATTAAAGTTACAACTTTGCATAAAAATCACAACTTTTGATAAAAGTCGCAACTCTTTATTAAAGTCAGAACTTTCATGAAAGTCGCATCTTTTCATGAAAGAGAAAGACTAATTTTAAAAATAAATAAACTTAAAAAGAAATTTTTACTTTTGATGGCGCCATATAGAGGTTCTCTTGTATAAGTATATAATTATATATATAATATGACTAGAAGATCACTAAATATTGAATGATTTTTAGATGATTGACTAAAATTTACTATTTGTCGATCCAAAAAGTAACTAATTTTTATTTTATAATATATATATTGAGCCCTAGACAATACATACCATAAAATTGTAGTATTGACAAATACATGGAAAGTGTGGTTCACCTTTGGACAAATGCGTGGATTAGAACACCGAAAACAATGATATGTATAAAATGTAATAGGACCATTCTGGTTAATAGTTTAATAAAAACACAACACACAAGTTTCCAGCTCTTTTCCAACTCATTCCTGTCTGTCTGTTAGTTACCGAAACAATCTTTTAAATTAAAATATGGAAAAATATATAAACAAACGAATAAAAAAAAGTTTAAATATTTATTATATAATTATAAAAATTAATATTAATTATAGATATATGATATAATTTTTATGGAACAAAGATTAAATGATCGTTAGCCCCTAGACAGCTCCACTGCTGGGCCACTCCTTGTTCTTGTATGATGCAATGGAAACTCCTAGAATATCAGCAAGAATCAACTTCCACCTAACACCAAACAAACCTCAAATGCCAACGGGTAACAAAATGATAAAGTACTATTTCATTTTAAATCAAGTTTTGAATTGGAGTCCTTCAAATATGACACTTTAATTTTCACATATGAAATTTTTTGGTGCGAATTTAAATTTAATTAATTTTTTTATAATATTAAAAATTAAATAATTATTTAATCAAAATCTAATATGAATGTCGAATGCTATATAAAAAAAAAAAACATTTATGGATTATGCACCTTATTATACCCCCTAAACTATACTATCTTTTTTTTTCCAATTACTTAGGCATATCTTTGGATTGTTCTCCAAATTTCTAGTGCTTCAACTTTATGGCTGTTTTATATCCATGTGTCATAGTTGGTAGGACCAATCTAAAGACCCTTTGGCAGCTGGCGCCAACCCCCACCAGTCTTTGAGGTATGGTAGGCCCCATCCCACCCCAACCTAAATATCAAAATGGGGGTGCAGTTAGTTTTCTACAAAATTGAGGAAAATTTTTATTTTGCGAGAGGCACAAGTAGTGTCAGTTGTATGAGGGGCTTCTCAGCTGACATTTGTGTATGTGGGTCCCTTCAACTGACAATTTACAGTTCATTTCCTCACTTTTTCTTATTCATTTGTAATGTTTTCTTTCTAATGCATTTCTTAAAAACTTCTAATGTAATTTTAAGTGAAACGAATTTTGGGACATGCCCACAAATATCTAGTATATTTATTTTAAACTCTATGTCATTTATTTTTTAAAAAAATAAAGTAATGTATTGAAAAAATTTAATTTAATTTTTTGGATGAAATTGAAGAAATCAAAGTTAGTGATATTAAAAGAATCTTAAACTTTTGTTTCTTTATTACATAAATTCACTTTTAAATTTTATATAATAACATATAGAAAGTATCTCGTTATATTTGAAAGAATTCATTATAATAATAATTAAATCTTTAATTCTTTATATAAAAAATGTTTGAAAGAATTCATTAGATTTCTTTAGGCAATGCATACATTTTTTTGGAGGATGTTGTATATAGTTTGATCAATTTTTTTATATTATCATATAATTTGTTGAAAAAGGGGGGACAAAAATAGAATATATGAAAGATATGACAAAAACAAAGGGATGAAAATTGGCTTATTGATTTGATTTCAACATTTGAAAAAATTAATTTAATTTCTATTAATAAAATATTTTTTTTAAAATCAAATCACAAATAGACCTATAAAAATATTAAATTCAAGCTTTTGACGAAAGAAAATACTTAGTAAAAGTTATAGTAAAGATTTTAGTGCGGTTGATTGGTTGCTTGTATTCACCTTCGACCTCCATATTACAATCCCCTCCCTATTTCCCTTTCCCGTATCTTCAATTTTTTCTTTTTTTTAAAATTAAAATAATTCAAAGGCATCTTTGAAAAGAAAAAATAAAAAATACTTTCTCCATCATTTTTTTCGTTGTCAGATTTTAACTTGATACCATCTATTAAAAAATTAATGATTGATATAGTGATTTTAATATGTTACACATATTAATTGATAAAGTTTTAAATATAATTACTTAGTATATTTTTCAAAGACATAAACTCAATATTAATTAATATGAGAAACTTTCTTGATTTGTTAAAAATGATAAATAAAAATTAATATGAAAAACTTTCTTGATTTATTAAAAATGATGATAAAAAAATTAAATTAAAAAAAAAAAGGAGTATAAAATTAAAAAAGATAAGGATTTCTGAATAGTTGAAAGAAAGAGAAAGGTTTTAGTCTATTTTTCAAAAGTGAAACTTATAGTCCACTTGGCAAAATATGAGAGGACCTCACATAAGTATCGTCTGCCACATAATACTTGTGCCTCAGACAAAATTCAAAATTGAGGCTTGGATTGGTCACTTTTGTTATGACATTGTTGATGGTGGGCAATGAGAAAATTGTGGGAAACTATCCTTCAAAGTCTTGAATTTTCCTCTTCATCTCTACAAAGCCTAAGGACCCCCACACCGTTTAGGAGGCTTTAACTTGAAAAAAACATCTCTTGATTGCCTCCCTTCTTCTTCATAGATAAAAATTGAATCTTTTTTCTTTGTTATTTTGCACACACCCTTTTGGGGTTTAATCATTTGATGAAATTCTTGTTGTAAAGATTGTTGTTTCTGTTTTCTTGAAGAAGGGAGTTTGTTGTTGTTGTTTTTAATAAAAGAAGATTACTTTTTTTTTTTTCATTTTGTGTTACAATTAGAGGAAGAAAAATGATAGTTAGGTGGTGGATAACAACACTGCAATTGACAGAGCTGTTTGTGAGTTCGTTGGTTCATTTGGTTTATGGGTTTTACATATTCAGCTCAGCTGTGGCTGGTGACCTTTCTCAGGCTTTAAGCGATTGTTTTTACAAGAATAGTGTGGAGGTTAGCTTGAAATCAGAGGATTCAAAAGAGAATCTAACAAGTACAAAAGATCTGCCTCCCATTGTGTTGGTTCATGGAATCTTTGGTTTTGGAAAAGGGGTATTTTCTTTTCCTCAATTTAACTCATCTTACGGTAAAAGATTCAATTTTTTTATATCTAAAATGGTGTTGGAATTGTGATGATTTGTAGAGATTAGGTGGGCTTTCCTATTTTGCTGGTGCAGAGAAGAAGGATGATAGGGTTCTTGTGCCTGATTTGGGGTCGCTAACTAGCGTATATGATAGGTGGGTTAATGCAGCATAGCATATGTTGTTCGGATTCTTCAAAAATATCAACGGGTGTGTCTAGGATTCTCCAAAACTAGTTTATTTTTGGAGAATTCAGGTATGGGTGCAGCATTGAAAGTGAAGAATATGTGTAACTTAGGATGTAACCTGAAATGCTTGTTATTCTTCTTTTTGGCATGTTGTTCTTGTTTTCTGTGTGCAGAATTTGATGGAATTTAGGTTTCAGGGCCCGTGAGTTGTTTTATTATTTGAAAGGAGGGCAGGTTGACTATGGGGAAGAACACAGTAAAGCTTGTGGGCATTCCCAATTTGGAAGAATTTATGAACAAGGTTGAACTTTTTGGCTTCTCTCCTTAGTTTCAATTCTATGTTGCTCGGACTCTCTAAATATGTTGTCACACCCGTCGGATCCTTCAAAACTTTTAAATAATCCGACACGACATTTTTGAAGAGTCTGAGCAATGTAGAGGTTCGTTGCAGTTCAATGTTTTGTGAATGGTTAATTTATTCTTTTCTAGTGTCTATTTAAGCAGGGCATTATCCAGAATGGGATGAACATCACCCTATTCATTTTGTTGGGCATTCGGCTGGAGCACAGGTTGTTCGAGTTTTGCAACAAATGCTAGCTGATAAGGTTAGTCTTCTTATAATCAATTCATGGATTTTGATAATTTGGAAGAAGTTCTGTGTTAATTTTAAGCTTATTGTGATTGTAGGCGTTTAAGTGTTATGAGAACACTTGCGAAAACTGGGTCTTAAGCGTCACAGCATTGTCTGGAGCATTCAATGGTACTACAAGAACCTACTTTGATGGAATGAAGTAGGTTTCTGATGTCTTATTATTCTGTAGTTCAAATATATTTGATATCTTATTGTCTTATAGATAACTAGTAAGTTCTACCTTGGCTGTTTACTATATCAATATATGCTAACAACAACAAACTTAGCGTAATTCCAAAGATGAGATCTGGGGAGAGTAGAGTGTACCTAAACCTTACCTTGGTTAAGGTAGAGAGTTTGTTTTCGATAAACTCTCGTCTCAACGGAAGATGTAAAATTAAGCAGTAGCAATAAGCAGAAATAACAATAACATAGTATAATATTCAAACGATAAAGAAACAACAAGTTATTAAAATCTAAGAACACAAAAAAGCAAGAATAAAGTAATACTCCTGAATGGGAAAGAAATACACCCGACTACCTACTAACCTTATATTCTTATGCGACCTTCACACCCTTCTATTAAGGGTCATGTTCTCCGTGAGCAGACGTTGCGTCATGCACTTGAAACTTCCTTTCTTGGGGATAACCTGTGAGTCAAGCCTCGCATCCACATCTCGCTTCATGGGTTACATCACTTAAGCTATTGGTGTCATTTCCTGGATTTAGTAGTGAACTTAGAGCCTTAAATGATATTATCAGACACCACTTCAGGTGTTATTCAATGGATTCAACCTGTATTTGTCCTATCAGTATTACATAGCGATAATATAAAGGTTTTAGACTTAACTGTTTTGTTAAATCCACTTTCAATTTGTTGTACCATTCTACTTTGTTTGGTTATGAAAGCATTGCTGTCATCTATTTGTAACATTTATTTTGAAGTTATATGTTCACATTTATGATTTGTCGAAATCTTGAGTCTTTACTTAATTGACTGATTTCATTTACAGTCCTGAAGATGGAAAGTCCTTGAGGCATGTGTCTTTGCTTCAGCTTTGCCGCATTGGAGTAATAATTTATGATTGGTTTGACATTCCTTGGCTAAAGAACTATTACAACTTTGGGTTTGACCATTTCAACATATCCTTCAGAAAAATTGGAATATGGGGTCTCATTGATTGCCTCTTAGGAAATGCTGGTCCATTTGCTTCAGGGGATTGGATACTTCCAGATCTTACCCTCCAGGGGTCGATCAAGTTGAACAACCTCTTGCATACGTTTCCTAGTACGTACTACTTCAGCTATGCTACCAAGCGTACCAACAAAGTCATGGGTATAACAGTCCCTTCTGGCATACTAGGGATACATCCTCTGCTGTTCATTAGAATCTTGCAAATGAGCCTATGGCGCCATCCTCCAGATGTCCCTCCCCCATATAAGGGCTATAGGTCTGCTTTTTTGCTGCCAAATAACAATTCCTATACAAATGATACGTAATTTCATCATCTCACTGCTTTTGATTCCATCTAATTCTTGCAGGGATGAGGATTGGTGGGACAATGATGGTGCACTCAACACTATATCTATGACACATCCTCGTTTCCCAGTTGAGCACCCAAGTCAACTCGTTGTTAAAGATTCTGATTGCCAGCCTTTTCTACCTGGCATCTGGTAGGCAACGAGTCTTAATCTTCTGCTATTATATTTGCTTTTCGATGCTTGCAATTGGATATCTGCACCTTTACGTTGCTGTTTTTTCTCTAATATGTTTCTCTCTTAACCCCATCAAAAGATACGTCTTGGAAACTATGACTTTGATGTTTATTTAATCAGGAGTTCTTAGGTTCATACCAATTATCTTTGAGATATGGAAAACCTTCGACTTGCTTCGTAACAACTATTGAACATACTTGTGTATTTGTTTGACATATCGGATACTTGAGATTTCTATTGTGTGTAGTTGTTGTTGAATAAAACTACACGTATTAGCGATGCTTTAGTACTAACATTTCCTTTTACTGGAATCAGGTACTATAAGATTGTCGAAGGTGATCACATTCTTTTCATTGTGAATCGTGAAAGAGCTGGAGTTCAATTTGATTTGATCTACGACAGCATATTTGAGCGTTGCAGGAAGCATGCCTTCAGAAATAATCCGACAATGCCAAACCATATAATTTAATAGTTAGCAAAGATGTTGCTCTTACTAATGCACTACATATTCTTAAGAGAGTAGAGGTTAAAGAAAAGGGAATCTGTGATTTATAAATACTATTCTGGCGCTTCTTGCCTCTTTTATTCATCAGACAAAAAAACTTTCTTCCCTTTGAAATGTAAATCTGAATAGGCTTGCAGAGGAAAAACTATTTAGGGTCTAGGCTTGCAGAGCAGAAATGTGAATTGAGGAGACATGGCTCACTGGTCTCTTGTATTATTGAAAACATAAAGAGAGATTTTCAGAATAGTATATTAGAGAGGTTTCTGTTTTAACTATGTGGTTATCTGCAACATTTCAAACTTTTACATATTAAGCAAATGCAATCCACTCTAGATTAGGATTTGACGTTTTAGTTAATACTTGCGGTTATGCTTGTAAGTGGTTATTTTTTCTGATTGTATCATGTTAAGATTCTAGTAGTTCTAGATCTTAGGTTCAGATTATCGCGTATTAGGTTATTCTTCCCACTTGTAATATCCTTGGGGGGATAAAATTACTTGGTATTTGTTGTTGGTGGGAAATTAAAAGTATCTTGTGAAATTAGTTGAGTTGTGCAAAAGTTTACTCGAACACCATAGTTAGTAAAAAAGAAAAAAAAGAAAAGATTCTAGTAGTTTTATCATTATGTTGCTTCTGGAAGCTCACTGAACACAAGATTTGATCACTATACAACTAGTATTCTGTGGAATAACTTGATGTTGAAGCAGGAATGGATACATCCTTAATCCTAGTACTTTGTTACTGCACTTATTAGTTACACGTTTGTATCCAGACATTTGATTTGTTTATCACCCAAGTACAAGTAAGTAATAATTAAAAATTAAATGGAGCGACTATTTGTGGGATTGTCGGCTTCTTCATGTGAGTGACCTTGAATTACTCTTTCTGAAATATTAACCTACTTAATTCTTTTCTCGCAAACAAAAGCATAGAATATTTAAAAAATGTTTAAGTACAATAATAATAATAGATCACTAAGCATTAAGAAATTAAAATTTTAAAAATGTATTGTATATGGACTAATCATGTCATATATCTTTCATGAAGCTGAATATAAACTTTCTATGACAATCACACTTATTAAATTTATTTCTATGAAAATTACACTTATAGCGAGAATGTCTACAAAATTTACAAAATTAGACTATAGTGCTTGTTCTTTAGTAATTAGTCACATGGTTCTTGGTACATGTTAGATCTATTAATTGTAACCTGAATCATAATTCTTTTTCTTTTGTTTGATTTTGAATTCGAGATTTTACTATTATTAACCTATTTCATTGACATTATATTTATAGATAATTAATATTTTATCAAATATTTAGTCAATGATGTTTTTACAAATGTATTCTATTACTAATTAAATTGAAATATAATTTATTAGAAAATTATATGTTTGACGTCGAAATCCGGATCACCCAAAAAATGGTTTGCTATAGCACACGAAAATCGTCGAAATGAGGGGTATGCTCGCTTCGGGGTTCGTTTGACCTTCAAAATAGGTCGGAAGGGCCGTGAGGGCCAACCGGATGCATAAGCAAGGTCTTGACGGACGTCCACAAAAAAATTTGGCATTTTTGACTTCGGAATCCGGATCACCCAAAAAATGTTTGCTATAGCACACGAAAATCGTCGAAATGAGGGGTATGCTCGCTTCGGGGCTCGTTTGACCTTCAAAATGGGTCGGAAGGGCCGTGAGGGCCAACCGGATGCATAGACAAGGTCTTGACGGACGTCCACAAAAAAATTTGGCATTTTTGACGTCGGAATCCGAATCACCCAAAAAATGGTTTGCTATAGCACACGAAAATCGTCGAAATGAGGCGTATTCTCGTTTCGGAGCTCGTTTAACCTTCAAAATGGGTCGGAAGGGCCGTGAGGGCCAACCGGATGCATAGACAAGGTCTTGATGGACGTCCACAAAAAAATTTGGCATTTTTGACTTCGGAATTCGGATCACCCAAAAAATGGTTTGCTATAGCACACGAAAATCGTCGAAATGAGGCGCATGCTCTCTCCGGGGCTCGTTTGACCTTCAAAATGGGTTGAAAGGGCCGTGAGGGCCAATCGGATGCATAGACAAGGTCTTGACTAACGTCCACAAAAAAATTTGGCATTTTTGATGTCGGAATCCGGATCACTCAAAAAATGGTTTGCTATAGCACACGAAAATCGTCGAAATGAGGGGTATGCTCACTTCAGGGCTTGTTTGACCTTCAAAATGGGTCGGAAGGGCCGTGAGGGCCAACCGGATGCATAGACAAGGTCTTGACGGACGTCCACAAAAAAGTTTGGCATTTTTGACGTCGGAATCCGGATCACCCAAAAAATGGTTTGCAATAGCACACGAAAATTGTCGAAATGAGGGGTATGCTCACTTCAGGGCTCGTTTGAACTTCAAAATGGGTCGGAAGGTCCGTGAGGGCCAACCGAATGCATAGACAAGGTCTTAACGGACGTCCACAAAAATTGTTGGCATTTTTGACGTCGAAATCCAGATCACCCAAAAAATGGTTTGCTAGAGCACACGAAAATCGTCGAAATGAGGGGTATGCTCGCTTCAGGCTCGTTTGACCTTCAAAATGGGTCGGAAGGGCCGTGAGGGCCAACCGGATGCATAGACAAGGTCTTGACGGACGTCCACAAAATTCTTTGGCATTTTTGACGTCGGAATCCGGATCACCCAAAAAATGGTTTGCTATAGCACACGAAAATCGTCGAAATGAGGCGTATGCTCGCTTCGGGGCTCGTTTAACCGTCAAAATGGGTCGGAAGGGCCATGAGGTCCAACCGAATGCATAGACAAGGTCTTGACGGACGTCTAAAAAAAATTTGGCATTTTTGACGTCGGAATCCGGATCACCCAAAAATGGTTTGCTATAACCCACGAAAATCGTCGATATGAAGGGTATGCTCACTTCGGGCTCGTTTGACCTTTAAATGGGTCGGAAGGGCCGTGAGGGCCAACCGGATGCATAGACAAGGTCTTGAAAGACGTCCACCATAAAAATTGGCATTTTTGACGTCGAAATCCGGATCACCCAAAAAATGGACTTCTATAGCATACGAAAATCATCGAAATGAAGCGTATGCTTGCTTCGAGGCTCGGTTGACCTTCAAAATGGGTCGAAAGGGCCGTTAGGGCCAACCGGATGCATAGACAAGGTCTTGACGGACGTACACAAAAAAATTTGGCATTTTTGACGTCGAAATACGGATCACCCAAAAAATGGTTCGCTATAGCACACGAAAATCGTCAAAATGAGGGGTATGCTAGCTTCGGGGCTCGTTTGACCTTCAAAATGGGTCAGAAGGGCCGTGAGGGCAAACCGGATGCATAGACAAGGTCTTGACCGACGTCCAAAAAATGTTTTGGCATTTTTAACGTCATAGTCCGGATCACCCAAAAAATGGTTTGCCATAGCACACGAAAATCGTCGAAATGAGGGGTATGCTCGTTGCGGGGCTCGTTTGACCTTCAAAATGGGTCGGAAGGGCCGTGAGGGCCAACCGGATGCATAGAAAAGGCCTTGACGGAAGTCCACAAAATTTTTTTGGCATTTTTGACGTCGGAATCCGGATCACCAAAAAAATGGTATGATATACCACACGAAAATCGTTGAAATGAGGGGTATGCTCGCTTCGGGGCTCGTTTGACTTCAAAATGGGTCGGAAGGGCCGTGAGATCCAACCGGATGCATAGACAAGGTCTTGACGGACGTCCACAAAAAAATTTGGCATTTTTGACGTCGGAATCCGGATCACCCAAAAATGGTTTGCTATAGCACACGAAAATCGTCGATATGAGGGGTATGCTCGCTTCGGGCTCATTTGACCTTCAAAATGGGTCGAAAGGGCCGTGAGGGCCAACCGGATGCATAGACAAGGTCTTGACGGACGTCCACAAAAAAATTTGGCATTTTTGACGTCGGAATTCGGATCACCCAAAAAATGTTTTGCTATAGCACACGAAAATCGTCGAAATGAGGCGTATGCTCGCTTCGGGGCTCGGTTGACCTTCAAAATCAGTCGGAAGGGCCGTGAGAGCCAACCGGATGCATAGACAAGGACTTGACGGACGTACACAAAATAATTTGGCATTTTTGACGTCGAAATCCGGATCACCCAAAAAATGGTTTGCTATAGCACACTAAAATCATCGAAATAAGGGGTATGCTCGCTTCGGGGCTCGTTTGACCTTCAAAATGGGTCGGAAGGGCCGTGAGGGCTAATCGGATGCATAGACAAGGTCTTGACGGACGTCCAAATTTTTTTTTTGGCATTTTTGAAGTCGGAATCCGGATCACCCAAAAAATGGTTTGCTATAGCACACGAAAATCGTCGAAATGAGGGGTATGCTCGCTTCAGGGCTCGTTTGATCTTCAAAATGGGTCGGAAGGTCCGTGATGGCCAACCGGATGCATAGACAAGGTCTTGACGGACGTCCACAAAAAAATTTGGCAATTTTGACATCGGAATCCGGATCACCCAAAAAATGGTTTGCTATAGCACACGAAAATTGTCGAAATGAGGGGTATGCTCGCTTCGGGGCTCGTGTAACCTTCAAAATGGGTCGGAAGGGCCGTGAGGCCCAACCGGATGCATATAGAAGGTCTTGATGGACGTCCACAATAAAATTTGGCTTTTTTGACGTCGAAATCCGGATCACCCAAAAAATGGTTTGCTATAGCACACAAAAATTGTCGAAATGAGGCGTATACTCGCTTCGGGGCTCGTTTAACCTTCAAAATGGGTCGAAAGGGCCGTGAGGGCCAATCGGATGCATAGACAAGGTCTTGACTGACGTCCACAATAAAATTTGGCTTTTTTGACATTGGAATCCGGATCACCCCAAAAATGGTTTGCTATAGCACACGAAAATCATCGAAATGAGGGGTATGCTCGCTTCGGGGCTCGTTTGACCTTCAAAATAGGTCGAAAGGGACGTGAGGAACAACCGGATGCATAGAAAAGGTCTTGACGGACGTCCACAATAAAATTTAGCATTTTTCACTTCGGAATCTGGATCACCCAAAAATGGTTTGCTATAGCACACGAAAATCGTCGAAAGGAGGGGTATTTTTGCTTCGGGGCTCGTTTGACCTTCAAAATGGGTCGGAAGGGCCCGTGAGGGCCAACCGGATGCATAGACAAGGTCTTGACGGACGTCCACAAAAAAATTTGACATTTGTGACGTCGGAATCTAGATCAACCAAAAAATGGTTTGCTATAGCACATGATAATTGTTAAAATGAGGGGTATGCTCGCTTAGGGGCTCGTTTGACCTTCAAAATGGGTCAGAAGGGTCGTGAGAGCCAACCGGATGCATAGACAAGGTCTTGACGGACGTCTACAAAAAAATTTGGCATTTTTGACGTCGGAATCCGGATCACCCAAAAAATGATTTGCTATAGCACATGAAAATCGTCCAAATGAGGCGTATGCTCGCTTCGGGGCTCGTTTGACCTTCAAAATAGATCGGAAGGTCCGTGACGGCCAATTGGATGCATAGACAAGGTCTTGACGGACGTCCACAAAAAAATTTGGCATTTTTGACGTCAAAATCCGGATCACCCAAAAAATGGTTTGTTATAGCACACGAAAATCGTCGAAATGAGGGGTATGCTCGCTTCGGGGGTTGTTTGACCTTCAAAATAGGTCGGAAGGGCCGTGAGGGCTAACCGGATGCATAGAAAAGGTATTGACGGACGTCCACAAAATTTTTTTGGCATTTTTGACGTCGTAATACGAATCAACCAAAAAATGGTTTGCTATAGCACACGAAAATTGTTAAAATGAGGGGTATGCTTGCTTCGGGGATTGTTTGACCTTCAAAATGGGTCAGAAGGGCCGTGAGGGCCACGCGGGTGCATAGACAAGGTCTTGACGGACGTCCACAAAAAAATTTGGCATTTTTGACGTCAGAATCCGGATCACCCAAAAAAGGTTTGCTATAGCACACATAAATCGTCGAAATGAGGGTTATGGTCGATTCGGGGCTCGTTTGACCTTCAAAATGGGTCAGAAGGGCCGTGAGGGCCAACCGGATGCATAGACAAGGTCTTGACGGACGTCCACAAAAAAATTTGGCATTTTTGATGTTGGAATCCGGATCACCCGTAAAATGGACTGCTATAGCACACGAAAATCATCGAAATGAGGCGTCTGCTTGCTTCGGGGCTTGGTTGACCTTCAAAATGGGTCAGAAGGGCCGTGAGGGCCAACCGGATGCATAGACAAGGTCTTGACGGACGTACACAAAATTTTTTGGCATTTTTGACGTCGGAATCCGGATCACCCAACAAATGGATTGCTATAGCACAAGAAAATCATCGAAATGAGGCGTATGCTTGCTTCGGGGCTCGGTTGACCTTCAAAATGGGTCGGAAGGGCCGTGAGGACCAACCGGATGCATAGACAAGGTCTTGACAAATACACAAAAAAATTTGGCATTTTTGACGTCAGAATCCGAATCACCCAAAAAATGGTTTGCTATAGCACACGAAAATCGTCGAAATGAGGGGTATGCTCGCTTCGGGGCTTGTTTGAGCTTCCAAATGGGTCAGACAAGCCGTGATGGCCAACCGTATGCATAGAAAAGGTCTTGACGGATGTCCACGAAAAATTTTGGCATTTTTGACATCGGAATACGGATCACCCAAAACATGGTGTGCTATAGCACACGAAAATCGTTGAAATGAGGGGTATGCTCGCTTCGTGGCTCGTTTGACCTCCCAAATGGGTCGGACAAGCCGTGATGGCCAACCGTATGCATAGACTAGGTCTTGAAGGACGTCCACGAAAATATTTGGCATTTTTGACGTCGGAATCCGGATCACCCAAAAAATCGTGTGCTATAGCACACGAAAATCGTCGAAATTAGGGGTATGCTCGCTTCGGGGCTCGTTTGACCTTCATAATAGGTCGGACAAGCCGTGATCGCCAACCGTATGCATAAACAAGGTCATGATGGACGTCCACGAAAAAATTTGGCATTTTTGACGTCGGAATTCGGATCACCCCAAAAATGGAGTGCTGTAGCACACGAAAATCGTCGAAATGAGGCGTATGCTCGCTTCGGGGCTCGTTTGACCCTCCAAATGGGTCATACAAGCCGTGATGGCAAACCGTATGCATAGACAAGGTCTTGACGGACGTCCACGAAAAAATTTGGCATTTTTGACGTCGGAATTCGGATCACCCAAAAAATGGTGTGCTATAGCACACGAAAATCGTCGAAATGTGGCGTATGCTCGCTTCGGGGCTTGTTTGACCGTTTAAATGGGTCGGACAAGCCGTGATGGCCAACCGTATGCATAGAAAAGGTCTTGACGGACGTCCACAAAAAAATTTGGCATTTTTGACGTCGGAATCTGGATCACCCAAAAAATGGTGCACTATAGCACACGAAAATCGTCGAAATGAGGCGTATGCTCGTTTCGGGGCTCCTATGACCCTCCAAATGGGTCGGAAAAGCCGTGATGGCCAACCGTATACATAGACAAGGTCTTGAAGGACGTCCACGAAAAAATTTGGCATTTTTGACGTCGGAATCCTGATCACCCAAAAATTGGTGTGCTATAGCACACGAAAAATCGTCGAAATGAGGCGTATGCTCGCTTCGGGGCTCGTTTGACCGTCCAAATGGGTCAGACAAGCCGTGATGGCCAATCGTATGCATAGACAAGGTCTTGCTGGACGTCTACAAAAAAATTTGGCATTTTTTACGTCGGAATCCGGATCACCCAAAAAAAGGTGCACTATAGCACACGAAAATCGTCGAAATTAGGGGTATGCTCGCTTCGGGGATCGTTTGACCTTCATAATAGGTCGGACAAGCCGTGATGGCCAATCGTATGCATAGACAACGTCTTGACGGACGTCCACAAAAAGATTTTGCATTTTTGACGTCGGAATCCGGATCACCCAAAAAATGGTATGCTATAGCACACGAAAATCGTCGAAATGAGGCGTATGCTCGCTTCGGGGCTCGTTTGACCCTCCAAATGGGTCATACAAGCCGTGATTGCCAACCGTGTGCATAGACAAGGTCTTGATGGACATCCACGAAAACATTTGGCATTTTTGATGTCGGAATCAGGATCACCCAAAAAATGGTGTGCTATAGCACACGAAAATCGTCGAAATGAGGCGTATGCTTGCTTCGGGGCTCGTTTGACCCTCCAAATGGGTAAGACAAGCCGTGATGGCCAATCGTATGCATAGACAAGGTCTTGACGGACGTCCACGGAAAAATTTGGCATTTTTGATGTCGGAATCAGGATCACCCAAAAAATGGTGTGCTATAGCACACAAAAATCGTCGAAATGAGGCGTATGCTCGCTTCGGGGCTTGTTTGACCCTCCAAATGGGTAAGAAAAGCCGTGATGGCCAATCGTTTGCATAGACAAGGTCTTGACAGACGTCCACAAAATTGTTTTGCATTTTTGACGTCGGAATCCGGATCACCCAAAAAATGGTGTGCTATAGCACACGAAAATCGTCGAAATGAGGCATATGCTCGCTTCGGGGCTCGTTTGACCCTCCAAATGTGTCGGACAAGACGTATAGGCCAACCGTACGCATAGACAAGGTCTTGACGGACGTCCACGAAAAAATTTGGCATTTTTGACGTCGAAATCCGGATCACCCAAAAAATGGTGTGCTATAGCAAACGAAAATCGTCGAAATGAGGCGTATGCTCGCTTTGGGGATTGTTTGATCCTCCAAATGGGTCGGACAAGCCGTGATGGCCAACCGTATGCATAGACAAGGTCTTGAAGGACGTCCATGAAAAAATTTGGCATTTTTGACGTCGGAATCCGGATCACCCAGAAAATGGTGTGCTATAGCACACGAAAATCGTCGAAATGAGGCGTATGCTCGCTTTGGGGCTCGTTTGACCCTCCAAATGGGTCGTACAATCTGTGACGGCCAACCGTATGCATAGACAAGGTCTTGATGGATGTCCACGAGAAAATTTGGCTTTTTTGACGTCGGAATCCGGATCACCCAAAAAATGGTGTGCTATAGCACACGAAAATTGTCGAAATGAGGCGTATGCTCGCTTCGGGGCTCGTTTGACCCTCCAAATGGGTCGTACAATCTGTGATGGCCAACTGTATGCATAGACAAGGTATTGATGGATGTCCACGAAAAAATTTGGCATTTTTGACGTCGGAATCTGGATCACTCAAAAAATGGTGTGTTATAGCACACGAAAATCATGGAAATGAGGCGTATGCTCTCTTCGGGGCTCGTTTGACCCTCCAAAAAGGTCGGACAAGCCGTGATGGCCAACCGTATGCAGAGACAAGGTCTTGACGGATGTCCACGAAAAAATTTGGCATTTTTGACATCGGAATCCGGATCACCCAAAAAATGGTGTGCGATAGCACACGAAAATCGTCGAAATGAGGCGTATGCTCGCTTCGGGGCTAGTTTGACCCTCCAAATTGGTTGGACAAGCCCTGATGGCCAACCGTATGCATGGACAAGGTCTTGACGAACGTCCACGAAAGAATTTTGCATTTTGACGTCAGAATCTGGATCATCCAAAAAATGGTGTGCTATAGCATACGAAAATTGTCAAAATGAGGCGTATGCTCACTTCGGGGCTCATTTGACCCTCCAAATGGGTCGGACAAGCCGTGATGGCCAACTGTATACATAGACATGGTCTTCAAGAATGTCCACGAAAAAATTTAGCATTTTTGACATCGGAATCTGGATCACCCAAAAAATGGTGTGTTATAGCACACGAAAATCGTCAAAATGAGGCGTATGCTCGTTTCGGGGCTTGTTTTACCCTCCAAATGGGTCGTACAAGCCGTGATGGCCAAGCGTATGCATAGACAAGGTCTTGATGGACGTCTACAAAAAAATTTGGCATTTTTTTACGTCGGAATCCAGATCACCCAAAAAATGGTGCACTATAGCACACGAAAATCGTCGAATTAGGGGTATGCTCGCTTCGGGGATCGTTTGACCTTCATAATGGGTCGTACAAGCCGTGATGGCCAACCGTATGCATAGACAACGTCTTGACGGACGTCCACGAAAAGATTTGGCATTTTTTACATCGAAATCAGGATCACCCAAAAAATGGTGTGCTATAGCACACGAAAATCGTCGAAATGAGGCGTATGCTCGCTTCGGGGCTCGTTTGACCCTCCAAATGGGTAAGAAAAGCCGTGATGGCCAATCGTTTGCATAGACAAGGTCTTGACAGACGTCCACGAAATTTTTTTGCATTTTTGACGTCGGAATCCGGATCACCCAAAAAATGGTGTGCTATAGCACACGAAAATCATCGAAATGAGGCGTATGCTCGCTTCGGGGCTCGTTTGACCCTCCAAATGGGTCGTACAAGCCGTGATGGACAACCGTATGCATAGACATGGTCTTGAAGGATGTCCACGAAAACATTTGGCATTTTTGACGTCGGAATCCGAATCACCCAAAAAATGGTGTGCTATAGCACACGAAAATCGTCGAAATGAGGCGTATGCTCGCTTCGGGGCTCGTTTTACTCTCCAAATGGGTCGTACAAGCCGTGATGGCCAAGCGTATGCATAGACAAGGTCTTGATGGATGGCCACGAAAATATTTGGCATTTTTGACGTCGGAATCCAGATCACCCAAAAAATGGTGTGCTATAGCACACGAAAATCGTCGAAATGAGGCGTATGCTCGCTTCGGGGCTCGTTTGACCCTCAAAATGGGTCGGACAAGCCGTGATGGCCAACTTTATCCATAGACAAGGTCTTGACGAACGTCCACGAAAAAATTTGGCATTTTTGACGTCGGAATCTGGATCACCCAAAAAATGGTGTGCTATAGCACACGAAAATCATTGGAATGAGGCGTATGCTCACTTCGGGGCTCGTTTGACCCTCCAAATAGGTCGGACAAGCCATGATGGCCAACCGTATGCATAGACAAGGTCTTGACGGACGTCCACGAAAACATTTGGCATTTTTGACGTCGGAATACGGATCACCAAATAAATGGTGTGCTATAGCATACGAAAATCGTCGAAATGAGGCGCATGCTCGCTTCGGGGCTCGTTTGACCCTCCAAAAGGGTCGTACAAGCTGTGATGGCCAACCGTATGCATAGACAAGGTTTTGACGGTCGTCCACGAAAAAATTTGGCATTTTTGACGTCGGAATCCGGATCACCCAATAAATGGTGTGCTATAGCACATGAAAATCGTCGAAATGAGGCGTATGCTCGCTGCGGGGCTCGTTTGACCCTCCAAAAGGGTCGGACAAGCTGTGATGACCAACCGTATGCATATACAAGGTTTTGATGGACGTCCACAAAAAAATTTGGCATTTTTGACGTCGGAATCCGGATTACCCAAAAAATGGTGTGCTATAGCACACGAAAATCGTCGAAATGAGGCGTATGCTCACTTCGGGCTTGTTTGACCCTCCAAATTGGTCGGACAAGCCGTGATGGCCAACCGTTTGCATAGACAAGGTCTTGACGGAAGTCCACGAAAAAATTAGGCATTTTTGACGTCCGAATCCGGATCACCCAAAAAATGGTGAGCTATGGCACACGAAAATCGTCGAAATGAGGCGTATGCTCGCTTCGGGGCTCGTTTGACCCTCCAAACGGGTCGGACAAGCCGTGATGGCCAACCGTAACCATAGACAACGTCTTAATGGACGTCCATGAAAAAAATTGGCGACGTCGAATGCGGATCACCAAAAAAATGGTGTGCTATAGCACACGAAAATTGTCAAAATGAGGCGTATGCTCGCTTCGGGGCTCGTTTGACCCTCCTAATGGGTCGGACAAACTGTGATGGACAACCGTATGCATAGATAAGGTCTTGACGGACGTCCATAAAAAAATTTGGAATTTTTGACGTCAGAATCCGGATCACCCAATAAATGGTGTGCTATAGCACACGAAAATCGTCGAAATGAGGCGTATGCTCGCTTTGGGGCTCGTTTGACCCTCCAAATGGGTCAGAAAAGCCGTGATGGCCAACCGTATGCATAGACAAGGTCTTGACAGACGTCAACGAAAATATTTGGCATTTTTGATGTCGGAATCCGGATCACCCAAAAAATGGTGTGCTATAGCACACGAAAATTGTCGAAATGAGGCGTATGCTCGCTTCGGGGCTCGTTTGACCCTCTAAATGGGTCGGACAAGCCGTGATGGCAAACCGTATGCATAGACAAGGTCTTAACGGACGTCCACGAAAACAATTGGCATTTTTGACGTCGGAGTGCGGATCACCAAAAAATGGTGTGCTATAGCACACGAAAATTGTAAAAATGAGGCGTATGCTCGCTTCGGGGCTCATTTGACCCTCCAAATGGGTCGTACAAGCCGTGATGGCCAACTGTATCCATAGACAAGGTCTTGACGGACGTCCACGAAAAAATTTGGCATTTTTGACGTCGGAATCTGGATCACCCAAAAAATGGTGTGCTATAGCACACGAAAATCATTGAAATGAGGCGTATGCTCACTTCGGGGCTCGTTTGACCCTCCAAATAGGTCGGACTAGCCGTGATGGCCAAGCGTATGCATAGACAAGGTCTTGACGGACGTCCACGAAAAAATTTGGCATTTTGGACGTCGGAATCCGGATCACCCAAAAAATGGTGTGCTATAGCACACGAAAATCGTCGAAATGAGGCGTATGCTCGCTTCGAGGCTTGTTTGGCCCTCCAAATGGGTCAGACAAGAAGTGATGGCCAACCTTATGCATAGAAAAGGTCTTGACGGAGTCCACGAAAAACATTGGCATTTTTGACATCGGAATCTTGATTACCCAAAAAATGGTGTGTTATAGTACATGAAAATCATGGAAATGAGGCGTATCCTCGCTTCGGGGCTCGTTTGACCCTCCAAATGGGTCAGACAAGCCGTGATGGCCAACCGTATGCATAGACAAGGTCTTGACGAACGTCTACGAAAAAATTTGGCATTTTTGACGTTGGAATCCGGATCACCCAAAAAATGGTGTGTTATACGAAAATCATCGAAATGAGGCGTATGCTCGCTTCGGGGCTTGTTTGACCCTCCCAATGGGACGGACAAGCCGTGATGGCCAACCGTATGCATTGACAAGGTCTTGATGGACGTCCACGAAAAAATTTGGCATTTTTGACGTCGGAATCCGGATCACCCAATAAATGGTGTGCTATAGCACACGAAAATCGTCGAAATGAGGCGTATGCTCGCTTCGGGGCTCGTTTGACCCTCCAAATGGGTCGGACAAGCCGTGATGGCCAACCTTATGCATAGACAAGGTCTTGACGGACGACCATGAAAAAATTTGGCATTTTTGACGTCGGAATCCGGATCACCCTAAAAATGGTGTGCTATAGCACACGAAAATCGTTGAAATGAGGCGTATGCTTGCTTCGGGGCTCGTTTGACCCTCGAAATGGGCCGGACAAGCCGTGATGGCCAACCGTATGCATAGACAACGTCTTGACGGACGTCCACGAAAAAATTTGGCATTTTGACGTCGGAATCCAGATCACCAAAAAAATGGTGTGCTATAGCACACGAAAATCGTCGAAATGAGGCGTATGCTTGCTTCGAGGCTCGTTTGACCCTCCAAATGGGTCGGACAAGCCGTGATGGCCAACCGTATGCATAGACAAGGTCTTGAAGGACATCCACGAAAAAATTTGGCATTTTTGACGTCGGAATCCGGATCACCCAAAAACTGGTGTGCTATAGCACACGAAAATCGTCGAAATGAGGCGTATGCTCACTTCGGGGCTCGTTAGACCCTCCAAATAGGCCGGACAAGCCGTGATAGCCAACCGTATGCATAGACAAGGTCTTGACGGACGTCCACGAAAAAATTTGGCATTTTGACGTCGGAATCCAGATCACCCAAAAAATGGTGTGCTATAGCCCACGAAAATCATCGAAATGAGGCGTATGCTTGCTTCGAGGCTCGTTTGACCCTCCAAATGGGTCGGACAAGCCGTGATGGCCAACAGTATGCATAGACAAGGTCTTGAAGGACATCCACGAAAAAATTTTGCATTTTTGACGTCAGAATCCGGATCACGCAAAAAATGGTGTGCTATTGCACACGAAAATCGTCGAAATGAGGTGTATGCTCGCTTCGGGGCTCGTTTGACCCTTCAAATGGGTTGGACAAGCCGTGATGGACAACCGTATGCATAGACAAGGTCTTGACAGACGTCCACGAAAAAATTTGGCATTTTCGACGTCGGAATCCGTATCACCCAAAAAATGGTGTGCTATAGCACACGAAAATCATTGAAATGAGGCGTATGCTCACTTCGGGGCTCGTTTGACTCTCCTAATAGGTCGGACAAGCCGTGATGGCCAACCGTTTGCATAGACAAGGTCTTGACATACGTCCACGAAAAAATTTGGCATTTTTGACGTCGGAATCCGGATCACCCAAAAAATGGTGTGCTATAGCACACAAAAATCGTCGAAATGAGGCGTATGCTCGCTTCGGGGCTCGTTTGACCCTCCAAATGGGCCGTACATGCCGTGATGGCCAACCGTATGCATAGACAAAGTCTTGACGGACGTCCATGAAAAATTTTTGCATTTTTGACGTCGGAATCCGGATCACCCAAAAAATGGTGTGCTATAGCACACTAAAATCATCGAAATGAGGCGTATGCTCGCTTCGGGGCTCGTTTTACGCTCCAAATGGGCCGGACAAGCCGTGATGGCCAACCGTATGCATAGACAACGTCTTGAAGGACGTCCATGAAAACATTTGGCATTTTTGACATCGGAATCCGGATCACCCAAAAAATTGTGTGCTATAGCACACGAAAATCGTCGAAATGAGGCGTATGCTCGCTTCGGGGCTTGTTTGACCCTCCAAATGGGCCGGACAAGCCGTGATGGCCAACCGTATGCATAGACAAGGTCTTGACGGACGTCCACTAAAAAATTTGGCATTTTTGACGTCGGAATCCGGATCACCCAAAAACTGGTGTGCTATAGCACACGAAAATCGTCGAAATGAGGCGTATGCTCACTTCGGGGCTCGTTAGACCCTCCAAATGGGCCGGACAAGCCGTGATGGCTAACCGTATGCATAGACAAGGTCTTGACGGATGTCCACGAAAAAATTTGGCATTTTTGAAGTCGGAATCCAGATCACTTAAATAATGGTGTGCTATAGCACACGAAAATCATCGAAATGAGGCGTATGCTCGCTTCGGGGCTCGTTTGACCCTCCAAATGGGCCGTACAAGCCGTGATGGCCAACCGTATGCAAAGACAAGGTCTTGACGGACGTCCACGAAAAAATTTGGCATCTTTGACGTAGGAATCCAGATCACCCAAAAAATGGTGTGCTATAGCACACGAAAATCATCGAAATGAGGCGTATGCTCGCTTCGGGGCTCGTTTGACCCTCCAAATGGGCCGGACAAGCCGTGATGGTTAACCGTATGCATAGACAAGTTCTTGACAGACGTCCACAAAAAAATTTGGAATTTTTGACGTCGGAATCCGGATCACCAAAAAAATGGTGTTCTATAGAATATGAAAATCTTCGTAATGAGGCGTATGCTCGCTTCGGGGCTCGTTTGACCAACCAAATGGGCCGGACAAGCCGTGATGGCCAACCGTATGCATAGAAAAGGTCTTGACAGACGTCCATGAAAAAATTTGGCATTTTTGACGTCGGAATCAGAATCACCCAAAAAATGGTGTGCTATAGCACACGAAAATCGTTGAAATGAAGCGTATGCTTGCTTCGGGGCTCGTTTGACCCGCCAAATGGGTCGGACTAGCCGTGATGGCCAACCATATGCATAGACAATGTCTTGACGGACGTCCACAAAAAAATTTGGCATTTTTGACATCGGAATCCGGATCACCCAAAAAATGGTGTGCTATAGCACACGAAAATCATCAAAATTACGGCGTATGCTCGCTTCGGGGCTTGTTTGACCCTCTAAATGGGCCGGACAAGCCGTGATGTCCAACCGTATGCATATACAAGGTCTTAACGGACGTCCACAAAAAAATTTGGCATTTTTGACGTCGGAATCCGGATCACCCAAAAAATGGTGCGCTATATAGCACACGAAAATTGTCAAAATGAGGCGTATGCTCGCTTCGGGGCTCGTTTGACCCTCCAAATGGGCCGGAGAAGACGTGATGGCCAACCGTATGCATAGACAAGGTCTTGACGGACGTCCACGAAAAAAATTTGGCATTTTGACGTCGGAATCCAGATCACCCAAAAAATGGTGTGCTATAGCACACGAAAATCATCGAAATGAGGCGTATGCTCGCTTCGGGGCTCGTTTGACCCTCCAAATGGGCCGGACAAGCCGTGATGGCCAACTGTATGCATAGACAACTTCTTGACGGACGTGCACGAAAAAATTTGGCATTTTTGAAGTCGAAATCCGGATCACCCAAAAAATGGTGTGCTATAGCACACGAAAATCATCGAAATGAGGCGTATGCTCGCTTCGGGGCTCGTTTGACCCTTTAAATGGGCCGGACAAGCTGTGATGGCAAACCATATGTATAGACAAGGTCTTGAAGGACGTCCACAAAAAAATTTGACATTTTTGACGTCGGAATCATGATCACCCAAAAATGGTGTGCTATAGCACACGAAAATCGTCGAAACGAGGCGTATGCCCGCTTCAGGGCTCGTTTGACCCTTCAAATGGGCCGAACAAGCCGTGATGGCCAACCGTATGCATAGACAAGGTCTTGACGGACGTCCACGAAAAAATTTGGCATTTTTGACGTCGGAATACGGATCATCCAAAAAATGGTGTGCTATAGCACACGAAAATCGTCGAAATGAGGCGTATGCTATCTTCGGGGCTTGTTTGACCCTCCAAATGGGCCCAACAAGCCGTGATGGCCAACCGTATTCATAGACAAGGTCTTGATGGACGTCCACGAAAAAATTTAACATTTTTGACGTCGGAATCCAGATCACCCAAAAAATGGTGTGCTATAGCACACGAAAATCGTCGAAATGAGGCATATGCTCAATTCGGGGTTCGTTTGACCGTCCAAATGGGCCAGACAAGCAGTGATGGCCAACCGTATGCATAGACAAGATCTTGACGGAGGTCCACGAAAACATTTGTCATTTTTTACGTCAGAATCTGTATCACCCAAAAAATGGTGTGCTATAGCACATGAAAAACGTCGAAATGAGGCGTATGCTCGCTTCGGGGCTCGAATAACCCTCCAAATGGGCTGGACAAGCCGTGATGGCCAACCGTATGCACAGACAAGGTCTTGACGGACGTCCACGTCAAAATTTGGCATTTTTGACGTCGGAATCCGGATCACCAAAAAAATGGTGTGCTATAGCACACGAAAATTGTCAAAATGAGGCGTATGCTCACTTCGAGGCTCGTTTGACCCTCCAAATCGGCCGGAGAAGCCGTGATGTCCAACCATATGCATAGATAAGTTCTTGATGGACATCCACGAAAACTATTGGCATTTTTGACGTTGGAATCCGGATCACCCAAAAAATGTTGTGCTATAGCACACGAAAATCATCGAAATGAGGTGTATACTTGCTTCGGGGCTCGTTTGACCCTCCAAATGGGCCGGACAAGCCGTGATGGCCAACCGTATGCATAGAAAAGGTCTTGACGGATGTCCACGAAAAAATTTGGCTTTTTTGACGTCGGAATCCGGATCACCAAAAAAATGGTGTGCTATAGCACACGAAAATCGTCGAAATGAGGCGTATGCTCCTTCGGGGCTCGTTTGACCCTCCAAATGGGCCGGACAAGCCGTTATGGCCAACCATATGCATAGACAAGGTCTTGATGGACGTCCACGGAAAAATTTGGCATTTTTGACGTCGGAATCCGGATCACCCAAAAAATGGTGTGCTATAGGACACGAAAATCGTCAAAATGAGGCGTATGCTCGCTTCGGGGCTCGTTTGACCATCCAAATGGGCCGGACAAGCCGTGATGGCCAACCATATGCATAGACAAGGTCTTGACGGACGTCCATGAAAAAATTTGGCATTTTTGACGTCTGAATCTGGATCACCCAAAAAATGGTGTGCTATAGCACACGAAAATCGTCGAAATGAGGTGTATGCTTGCTTCGGGGCTCGTTTGACTCTCCAAATGGGCCGGAAAAGACGTGATGGACAATCGTTTGCATAGATAAGGTCTTGACGGACGTCCATGGAAAAATTTGGCATTTTTGACGTCGGAATCCAGATCACCCAAAAAATGGTTGCTATAGCACACGAAATTCGTCAAAATGAGGCGTATGCTCGCTTCGGGGCTCATTCGACCCTTCAAATGGGCCGGACAAGCCATGATGGCCAACCGTATGCATAGACAAAGTCTTGACGGACGTCCACGAAAAATTTTTGCAATTTTGACGTCGGAATCCGGATCACCCAAAAAATGGTATGCTATAGCACACGAAAATCGTCGAAATGAGGCGTATGCTCGCTTCGGGGCTCGTTTGACCCTCCAAATGGGCCGGACAAGCCGTGATGGCCAACTGAATGCATAGACAAGGTCTTGATGGACGTCCACGGAAACATTTGGCATTTTTGAAGTCAGTATCCGGATCACCCAAAAAATGGTGTGCTATAGCACATGAAAATCGTCAACATGAGGCGTATGCTTGCTTCGGGGCTCGTTTGACCCTTCAAATGGGTCGGACAAGCCATGATGGCAAACCGTATGCATAGACAAAGTCTTGACGGACGTCCACGAAAAAAATTGGCATTTTTGACGTCGGAATCCGGATCACCCAAAAAATGGTGTGCTATAGCACACGAAAATCGTTGAAATGAGGCGCATGCTCGCTTCGGGGCTCGTTTGACCCTCCAAATGGGCCGGACAAGCCGTGATGGCCAACCAAATGCATAGACAAGGTTTTGACGGATGTCCACGAAAAAATTTGGCATTTTTGAAGTCGGAATCTGGATCACCCAAAAAATGGTGTGCTATAGCACACGAAAATCGTACAAAGGAGGCGTATGCTCGCTTCGGGGCTCGTTTGACCCTCCAAATGGGCCGGACAAGCCGTGATGGCCAACCGTATGCATAGACAAGGTCTTGACGGACGTCCAAGAAAACATTTGGCATTTTTGACGTCAGAATCCGTATCACTTAAAAATGGTGTGCTATAGCACATGAAAATCGTTGAAATGAGGCGTATGCTCGTTTCGGGGCTCGTTTGACTCTCCAAATGGGCCGGAAAAGCCGTGATGGCCAACCATATGCATAGAAATGGTCTAGACGGACGTCAACGAAAAAATTTGGCATTTTTGACGTCGGAATCTGGATAACCCAAAAAATGGTGTGCTATAGAACACGAAAATCGTCGAAATGAGGTGTATGCTCGCTTCGTAGCTCGTTTGACCCTCCAAATGGGTCGGACAAGCCGTGATAACCTACCGTATGCATAGACAAGGTCTTAACGAACGTCGACAAAAACATTTATCATTTTTGACGTCGGAATCCGGATCACCCAAAAAATGGTGTGCTATAGCACACGAAAATCGTCGAAATGAGGCGTATGCTCGCTTAGGGGCTGGTTTGACCCTCCAACTGAGCCGCACAAGACGTGATGGCCAACCGTATGCATAGACAAGGTCTTGACGGACGTCAACGAAAAAATTTGGCATTTTTGACGTCGAAATCCGGATCACCCAAAAAATGGTGTGCTATAGCACACGAAAATCGTACAAAGGAGACGTATGCTCGCTTCGGGGCTCGTTTTACCCTCCAAATGGGCCGGACAAGCCGTGATGGCCAACCGTATGCATAGACAAGGTCATGACAGACGTCCACAAAAAAATTTGGTGTTTTTGACGTCGGAATCCGGATCACCTAAAAAATGGTGTGCTATAGCACACGAAAATCATCGTAATGAGGCGTATGCTTGCTTCGGGGCTCGTTTGACCCACCAAATGGGCTGGACAAGCCGTGATGGCCAACCCTATGCATAGACAAGGTCTTGACGGACGTCCACGAAAAAATTTTGCATTTTTGACGTCGGAATCCGGATCACCCAAAAAATAGTGTGCTATAGCACACGAAAATCGTCGAAATGAGGTGTATGCTTGCTTCGGGGCACGTTTGACCCTCCAAATGGGCCGGACAAGACGTGATGGACAATCGTTTGCATAGATAAGGTCTTGACGGACAACCACGAAAAAATTTGGCATTTTTGACGTCGGAATCCGGATCACCCAAAAAAAGGTAGCACATGAAAATTGTCGAAATGAGGCGTATGCTCGCTTCGGAGCTCGTTTGACCCTCCAAATGGGCCGGACAAGCCGTGATGGCCAACCGTATGCATAGACAAGGTCTTGACGGACGTCCACGAAAACATTTGGCATTTTTGACGTCGGAATCCGGATCACCCCAAAAAAGGTAGCACATGAAAATTGTCGAAATGAGGCGTATGCTCGCTTAGGGGCTCGTTTGACCCTCCAAATGGGCTAGACAAGCTATGATGGCCAACCGTTTGCATAGACAAGGTCTTGACGGATGTCCACGAAAAAATTTGGCATTTTTGACGTCGGAATCCGGATCACCCAAAAAATGGTGTTCTATAGCACACGAAAATCGTCGAAATGAGGCGTATGGTCGCTTCGGGGCTCGTTTACCCTCCAAATGGGCCGGACAAGCCGTGATGGCCAACCGTATGCATAGACAAGGTTTTGACAGACGTCCACGGAAAAATTTGGCATTGTGACGTCGGAATCCGGATCACCCAAAAAATGGTGTGCTATAGCACACGAAAATCGTCGAAATGAGGAGTATGCTCGCTCCGGGGCTTGTTTGACCCTCCAAATGGGCCGGACAATCCGTGATGGCCAACCGTATGCACAGACAAGGTCTTGAAGGGCTTCCACGAAAATATTTGGCATTTTTGACGTCGGAATCCGGATCACCCAAAAAATGGTGTGCTATAGCACACGAAAATCGTCGAAATGAGGCGTATGCTCGCTTCGAGGCTCGTTTGACCCTCCAAATGGGCCGGACAAGCTGTGATGGCCAACCGTATGCATAAATAAGGTCTTGACGGACGTCCACGAAAACATTTGGCATTTTTCACGTCGGAATCCGGATCACCCAAAAAATGGTGTGCTATAGCACACGAAAATCATTGAAATGAGGCGTATGCTCGCTTCAGGGCTTGTTTGACCCTCTAAATGGGCCGGACAAGCCGTGATGGCCAACCGTATGCATAGACAAGGACTTGATGGACATCTACGAAAAAATTTGACATTTTTGACGTTGAAATTCGGATCACCAAAAAAATGGTGTGCTATAGCACACGAAAATCATCGAAATGAGGCGTATGCTCGCTTCAGGGCTCGTTTGACCCTCCAAATGGGACGGACAATCCGTGATGGCCAACCGTATGCATAGACAAGGTCTTGAAAGACGCACACGAAAATCGTCCAAATGAGGCGTATTCTCGCTTCGGGGCTCGTTTGAACCCTTAAATGGGCCGGACAAGCCGTGATGGCCAACCATATGCATAGACAAGGTCTTGAAGGACGTCAATGAAAAAATTTGGCATTTTTGACGTCGGAATCCAGATCACCCAAAAAATGGTGTGCTATAGCAGACGAAATTCGTCTAAATGAGGCTATGCTCGCTTCGGTGCTCGTTTGAACCCTTAAATGGGCCGGACAAGCCCTGATGGCCAACCGTATGCATAGACAAGGTCTTGACCAACGTCCACAAAAAAATTTGGCATTTTTGACGTCGGAATCCGAATCACCCAAAAAATAGTGTGCTATAGCACACGAAAATCGTCAAAATGAGGCGTATGCTCGCTTCGGGGCTCGTTTGACCCTCCAAATGGGCCGGACAAGCCGTGATGGCCAACCATATGCATAGACAAGGTCTTGACGGACGTCCACGAAAACATTTGGCATTTTTGACGTTGGAATTAGGATCACCCAAAAAATAGTGTGCTATAGCACACAAAAATCGTCGAAATGAGGCGTATGCTCGCTTCGGGGCTTGTTTGACCCTCCAAATAGGCCGGACAATCCGTGATGGCCAACCTTATGCATAGACAAGGTCTTGACGGACGTCCATGAAAAAATTTGGCATTTTTGACGTCGGAATCCGGATCACCAAAAAATTGTGTTCTATAGCACACGAAATTCATCTAAATGAGGCTATGTTCGCTTCGGGGCTTGTTTGATCCTCCAAATGGGCCAGACAAGTCGTGATGGCCAACCGTATGCATAGACAAGGTCTTGACCAACGTCCACGAAAAAATTTGGCATTTTTGACGTCGGAATCCGGATCACCCAAAAATAGTGTGCTATAGCACACAAAAATCGTTGAAATGAGGCGTATGCTCGCTTCGGGGCTCGTTTGACCCTCCAAATGGACTGGACAAGCCTTTATGGCCAACCGTATGTATAGACAAGGTCTTGACGGATGTCTACGAAAACATTTGGAATTTTTGACGTCGGAATCCGGATCACCCAAAAAATAGTGTGTTATAGCACACGAAAATCGTCCAAATGAGGCGTATTCTCGCTTCGGGGCTCGTTTGACCCTCCAAATGGGCCGGACAAGCCTTGATGGCCAACCGTATGCATGGACAAGGTCTTGACGGACGTCCATGAAAAAATTTGGCATTTTTGACGTCGGAATCCGGATCACCCAAAAAATGGTGTGCTATAGCACACGAAAATCGTCAAAATGAGGCGTATGCTCGCTTCGGTGCTTGTTTCACCCTCCAAATGGGCCAGACAAGCCGTGATGGCTAACCGTATGCATAGACAAGGTCTTGACGGACGTCCACAAAAAAATTTGAAATTTTTGACGTCTGAATCCGGATCACCCAAAAAATAGTGTGCTATAGAACACGAAAATCGTCAAAATGAGGCGTATGCTCGCTTCGGGGCTCATTTGACCCTCCAAATGGGCCGGACAAGCCGTGATGGCCAACCGTATGCATAGACAAGGTCTTGACGGACGTCCACGAAAACATTTGGCATTTTTGAAGTCAGAATTCGGATCACCCAAAAAATGGTGTGCTATAGCAAACGAAAATTGTTTAAATGAGGCGTATGCTCGCTTCGGAGCTCGTTTGACCCTCCAAATGGGCCGGACAAGCCTTTATTTCCAACCGTATGCATAGACAAGGTCTTGACGGACGTCCACGAAAACATTTGGCATTTTTGACATTGGAATCCGGATCACCCAAAAAATGGTATGCTATAGCACACGAAAATCGTCGAAATGAGGCGTATGCTCGCTTCGGGGCTCGTTTGACCCTCCAAATGGGCCGAACAAGCCGTGATGGCCAACCGTATGCATAGACAAGGTCTTGAAGGACGTCCATGAAAAATTTTGGCATTTTTGACGTCGGAATCCGGATCACCCAAAAAATGGTGTGCTATAGCACACGAAAATCATTGAAATGAGGCGTATGCTCGCTTTGGGGCTTGTTTGACCCTCCAAATGGGCCAGACAAGCCGTGATGGCCAACCGTATGCATAGACAAGGTCTTGATGGACATCCACGAAAACATTTGGCATTTTTGACGTCTGAATCCGGATCACCCATAAAATGGTGTGCTATAGCACACGAAAATCATAGAAATGAGGCGTATGCTCGCTTCGGGGCTCGTTTGACCCTCTAAATGGGCCGGACAAGCCGTGATGGCCAATCGTATGCATAGACAAGGTCTTGATGGACGTCCACGAAAAAACTTGGCATTTTTGACGTCGGAATCCGGATCATTCAAAAAATGGTGTGCTATAGCACACGAAAATCGTCGAAATGAGGCATATGCTCGCTTCGGGGCTCGTTTGACCCTCCAAATGGGCCGGACAAGCCGTGATGGCCAACCGTATGCATATACAAGGTCTTGACCAACGTCCACAAAAAGTTGGCATTTTTGACGTCGGAATCCGGATCACCCAAAAAATAGTGTGCTATAGCACACAAAAATCGTTTAAATGAGGCGTATGCTCGCTTCGGGGCTCGTTTGACCCTCCAAATAGGCCGGACAAGCCGTGATGGCCAACCGTATGCATAGACAAGGTCTTGACGGACGTCCACGAAAAAATTTGGCATTTTTGACGTCGGAATCCGGATCACCCAAAAAATAGTGTGCTATAGCACACGAAATTCATCTAAATGAGGCTATGCTCGCTTCAAGGCTCGTTTGATCCTCCAAATGGGCCGGAAAAGCCGTGATGGCAAACCGTATGCATAAGCAAGGTCTTGACGGACGTTCACGAAAAAAATTTGCATTTTTGACGTCAAAATCCGGATCACCCAAAAAATGGTGTGCTATAGCACACGAAAATCATCTAAATGAGGCGTATGCTCGCTTTGGGGCTCGTTTGACCCTCCAAATGGACCGGATAAGCCGTGTTGGCATACCGTATTCATAGAAAAGGTCTTGGCGGTCGTCCACGAAAAATTTTGGCATTTTTGACGTCGGAATCCGGATCACCCAAAAAATGGTGTGCTATAGCACACAAAAATCATCAAAATAAGGCGTATGCTCGCTTCGAGGCTCGTTTGACCCTTCAAATGGGTCGGACAAGACGTGATGGCCAACCGTATGCATAGACAAGGTCTTGACGGACGTCCACGAAAAAATTTGGCATTTTTGACGTCGGAATCTGGATCACCCAAAAAATGGTGTGCTATAGCACGCGAAAATCATCGAATTGAGGCGTATGCTCGCTTCGGGGCTCGTTTGACCCTCCAAATGGGCCAGACAAGCCGTGATGGCCAACAGTATGCATAGACAAGGTCTACACGGATGTCCACGAAAAAATTTGGCATTTTTGACGTCGGAATCTGGATACCCAAAAAATGGTGTGCTATAGCACACGAAAATCATCGAAATGAGGCGTATGCTCGTTTCGGGGCTCGTTTGACCCTTCAAATGGGCCGGACAAGCCGTGATGGCCAACCGTATGCATAGACAAGGTCTTGATGGACGTCCAAGAAAACATTTGGCATTTTTGACGTTGAAATCCGGATAACTCAAAAAATGGTGTGCTATAGCACACGAAAATTATCGAAATGAGGCGTATGCTCGCTTCGGGGCTCGTTTGACCCTCTAAATGGGCCAGACAAGCCGTGATAACCAACCGTATGCATAGACAAGGTCTTGACGGACGTCCACAAAAAAATTTGGCATTTTTGACGTCTGAATCCGGATCACCCAAAAAATAATGTGATATAGCACATGAAAATCGTCGAAATGAGGCGTATGCTCGCTTCGGGGCTCGTTTGACCCTCCAAATGGGCCGAACAAGCCGTGATGGCCAACCGTATGCATAGACAAGGTCTTGACGGACGTCCACGAAAACATTTGGCATTTTTGACGTTGGAATTCGGATCACCCAAAAAATGGTGTGCTATAGCACACGAAAATCGTTTAAATGAGGCGTATGCTCGCTTCGGGGCTCGTTTTACCCTCCAAATGGGCCGGACAAGCCTTTATGGCCAATCGTATGCACAGACAAGGTCTTGACGAACGTCCACGAAAAAATTTGGAATTTTTGACATCGGAATCCGGATCACCCAAAAAATGGTGTGCTATAGCACACAAAAATCGTCGAAATGAGGCATATGCTCGTTTCGGGGCTCGTTTGACCCTCCAAATGGGCCGAACAAGCCGTGATGGCCAACCGTATGCATAGACAAGGTCTTGAAGGACGTCCATGAAAAAATTTGGCATTTTTGACGTCGGAATTCAGATCACCCAAAAAATGGTGTGCTATAGCAGACGAAAATCATTGAAATGAGGCGTATGCTCGCTTTGGGGCTTGTTTGACCCTCCAAATGGGCCAGACAAGCCGTGATGGCCACCCGTATGCATAGACAAGGTCTTGATGGACGTCCACGAAAACATTTGGCATTTTTGACGTCTGAATCCGGATCACCCATAAAATGGTGTGCTATAGCACACGAAAATCGTCGAAATGAGGCGTATGCTCGCTTCGGGGCTCGTTTGACCCTCCAAATGGGCCGTACAAGCCCTGATGGCCAACCGTATGCATAGACAAGGTCTTGACCAACGTCCACGAAAAATTTTGGCATTTTTGACGTCGGAATCCGGATCACCCAAAAAATAGTGTGCTATAGCACACGAAAATCGTCGAAATGAGGCGTATGGTCGCTTCGGGGCTCGTTTGACCCTCCAAATGGGCCGGACAAGCCGTGATGGCAAACCGTATGCATAGACAAGGTCTTGACGGACGTCCACGAAAATATTTGGCATTTTTGACGTTGGAATTCGGATCACCCAAAAAATAGTGTGCTATAGCACACAAAAATTGTCGAAATGAGGCGTATGCTCGCTTCGGGGCTTGTTTGACCCTCCAAATAGGCCGGACAAGCCGTGATGGCAAACCGTATGCATAGACAAGGTCTTGACGGACGTCCATGAAAAAATTTGGCATTTTTTACGTCGGAATCTGGATCACCCAAAAAATGGTGTGCTATAGCACACGAAATTCATCTAAATGAGGCTATGTTCGCTTCGGGGCTTGTTTGATCCTCCAAATGGGCCGGACAAGTCGTTATGGCCAACCGTATGTATAGACAAGGTCTTGACCAACGTCCACGAAAAAATTTGGCATTTTTGACGTCGAAATCCGGATCACCCAAAAAATAGTGTGCTATAGCACACGAAAATCGTTGAAATGAGCCGTATGCTCGCTTCGGGGCTCGATTGACCCTCCAAATGGAATGGACAAGCCTTTATGGCCAACCGTATGTATAGACAAGGTCTTGACGGATGTCTACGAAAACATTTGGCATTTTTGACGTCGGAATCTGGATCACCCAAAAAATAGTGTGCTATAGCACTCGAAAATCGTCCAAATGAGGCGTATTCTCGCTTCGGGCCTCGGTTGACCCTCCAAATGGGCCGGACAAGCCTTGATGGCCAACCGTATGCATATACAAGGTCTTGACGGACGTCCACAAAAAATTTGGCATTTTTGACGTCGGAATCCAGATCACCCAAAAAATGGTGTGCTATAGCACACGAAAATCTTCAAAATGAGGCGTATGCTCGCTAAGCTGCTCGTTTCACCCTCCAAATGGGCCAGACAAGCCGTGATGGCCAACCGTATGCATAGACAAGGTCTTGACGGACGTCCACAAAAAAATTTTAAATTTTTGACGTCTGAATCCGGATCACCAATAAAATAGTGTGCTATAGCAAACGAAAATCGTCAAAATGAGGCGTATGCTCGCTTCAGGGCTCGTTTGACCCTCCAAATGGGCCGGACAAGCCGTGATAGCCAACCGTATGCATAGACAAGGCCTTGACGGACGTCCACGAAAACATTTGGCATTTTTGACGTCAGAATTCGGATCACCCAAAAAATGGTGTGCTACAGCAAACGAAAATCGTTTAAATGAGGCGTATGCTCGCTTCGGAGCTCGTTTGACCCTCCAAATCGGCCGAACAAGCCTTTATGGCCAACCGTATGCATAGACAAGGTCTTGACGGACGTCCAAAAAAATATTTGGCATTTTTGACATCGGAATCCGGATCACCCAAAAAATGATGTGCTATAGCACACGAAAATCATCGAAATGAGGCGTATGCTCGCTTCGGGGCTCGTTTTACCCTCCAAATAGGCCGAACAAGACTTGATGGCAAACCGTATGCATACACAAGGTCTTGAAGGACGTCCATAAAAAAATTTGGCATTTTTGACGTCGGAATCCGGATCACCCAAAAAATGGTGTGCTATAGCACACGAAAATCATTGAAATGAGGCGTATGCTCGCTTTGGGGCTTGTTTGACCCTCCAAATGGGCCAGACAAGCCGTGATGGCCACCCGTATGCATAGACAAGGTCTTGATGGACGTCCACGAAAACATTTTGCATTTTTGACGTCTGAATCCGGATCACCCATAAAATGGTGTGCTATAGCACACGAAAATCGTCGAAATGAGGCGTATGCTCGCTTCGGGGCTCGTTTGACCCTCCAAATGGGCCGTACAAGCCGTGATGGTCAATCGTATGCATAGACAAGGTCTTGATGGACGTCGACGAAAAAACTTGGCATTTTTGACGTCGGAATCTGGATCACCCAAAAAATGGTGTGCTATAGCACACGAAAATCATCGAAATGAGGAATATGCTCGCTTCGGGGCTCGTTTGACCCTCCAAATGGGCCGGACAAGCTGTGATGGCCAACCGTATACATATACAAGGTCTTGACCAACGTCCACAAAAATTTGGCATTTTTGACGTCGGAATCCGGATCACCCAAAAAATAGTGTGCTATAGCACACGAAAATCGTCGAAATGAGGCGTATGCTCGATTCGGGGCTCGTTTGACCCTCCAAATAGGCCGGACAAGCCGTGATGGCCAACCGTATGCATAGACAAGGTCTTGACGGACGTCCACGAAAAAATTTGGCATTTTTGACGTCGGAATCCGGATCACCCAAAAAATGGTGTGCTATAGCACACGAGATTCGTCTAAATGAGGCTATGCTCGCTTCAGGGCTCGTTTGATCCTCCAAATGGGCCGGACAAGCCGTGATGGCCAACCGTATGCATAGACAAGGTCTTGACCAACGTCCACGAAAACATTTGGCATTTTTGACGTCTGAATCCGGATCACCCATAAAATGGTGTGCTATAGCACACGAAAATCATAGAAATGAGGCGTATGCTCGCTTCGGGGCTCGTTTGACCCTCCAAATGGGCCGAACAAGCCGTGATGGCCAACTATATGCATAGACAAGGTCTTGACGGACGTCCACGAAAACATTTGGCATTTTTGACGTCTGAATCCGGATCACCCATAAAATGGTGTGCTATAGCACACGAAAATCGTCGAAATGAGGCGTATGCTCGCTTCGGGGCTCGTTTGACCCTCCAAATGGGCCGTACAAGCCGTGATGGCCAATCGTATGCATAGACAAGGTCTTGATGGACGTCGACGAAAAAACATGGCATTTTTGACGTCGGAATCCGGATCACCCAAAAAATGGTGTGCTATAGCACACGAAAATCGTCGAAATGAGGCGTATACTCGCTTCGGGGCTCGTTTGACCCTCCAAATTTGCCGGACAAGCCGTGATGGCCAACCATATGCATTGACAAGGTCTTGACGGAGTCTACGAAAAAATTTGGCATTTTTGACATCGGATTCCAGATCACCCAAAAAATGGTGTGATATAGCACACGAAATTCGTCGAAATGAGGCGTATGCTCGCTTCGGGGCTCGTTTGACCCTCCAAATGGGCCGAACAAGCCGTGATGGCCAACTATATGCATAGACAAGGTCTTGACGGATGTCCACGAAAAAATTTGGCATTTTTGACGTCAGAATCTGGATCACCCAAAAAAGGGTGTGCTATAGCACACGAAAATCGTATAAATGACACCAATGCTCGCTTCGGGGCTCGTTTTACCCTCAAAATGGGCCGGACAAGCCGTGATGGCCAACCATATGCATAGACAAGGACTTGACGGACGTCCACGAAAAAATTTGGCATTTTTGACGTCGGAATCCGGATCACCAAAAAATGGTGTGCTATAGCACACGAAAATCGTCGAAATGAGGCGTATGCTCGCTTCGAGGCTCGTTTGACCCTCCAAATGGGCCGGACAAGCCGTGATGGCCAACCATATGCATAGACAAGGACTTGACGGACGTCCACGAAAATTTTTTGCATTTTTGACGTCGGAATCCGGATCACCCAAAAAATCATCGAAATGAGGCGTATGCTCGCTTCGGGGCTCATTTGACCCTCCAAATGGGCCGAACAAACCGTGATGGCCAACCGTATGCATAGACAAGGTCTTGATGGACGTCAACGAAAACATTTGGCATTTTTGACGTCGGAATTCGGATCAACCAAAAATGGTGTGCTATAGCACACGAAAATTGTCGAAATGAGGCGTATGCTCGCTTCGGGGCTCGTTTGACCCTCCAAATGGGCCGGAAAAACCGTGATGGCCAACCGTATGCATAGACAAGGTCTTGACAGTCGTCCACGAAAACATTTAGCCTTTTTGACGTCAGAATCCTGAACACCCAAAAACTGATGTGCTATAGTAAACGAAAATCGTCGAAATGAGGCGTATGCTCGCTTCGGGGCTCGTTTGACCCTCCAAATGGGCCGGACAAGCCGTGATGGCCAACCGTATGCATAGACAAGGTCTTGACGGACGTCCACGAAAACATTTGGCATTTTTGACGTCGGAATCCGGATCACCCAAAAAATGGTGTGCTATAGCACATGAAAATCATCGAAATGAGGCGTATGCTCGCTTTGGGGCTCGTTTGACCCTCCAAATGGGACTGACAAGCCGTGATGGCAAACCGTATGCATAGACAAGGTCTTGACAGACGTCCACGAAAAAATTTGGCATTTTTTAAGTGGAATCCGGATCACCTAAAAAATGGTGTGCTATAGCACACGAAAATCGTCGAAATGAGGCGTATGCTCGCTTCGGGGCTCGTTTGACCCTCCAAATGGGCCTGACAAGCCGTGATTGCCAACCGTATGCATAGACAAGGTCTTGACGGACGTCCACGAAAAAATATGGAATTTTTGACGTCGAAATCTGGGCACACGAAAATCGTCGAAATGAGGCGTATGCTCGCTTCGGGGCTCGTTTGACCCTCCAAATAGGCCGGACAAGCCGTGATGGCCAACCGTATGCATAGATAAGGTCTTGACGGACGTCCACAAAAATATTTGGCATTTTTTACGTCGGAATTCGGATCACTCAAAAAATGGTGTGCTATAGCACACAAAAATCGTCGAAATGAGGCGTATGCTCGCTTTGGGGATCGTTTGACCCTCCAAATGGGCCGGACAAGCCGTGATGGAAAACCATATGAATAGACAAGGTCTTTACGGACGTCCACGAAAAAATTTGGCATTTTTAACGTCGGAATCCGGATAACCCAAAAAATGGTGTGTTATAGCACACGAAAATCGTCGAAATGAGGCGTATGCTCACTTCGGGGCTCGTTTGACCCTCCAAATGGGCCGGACAAACCGTGATGGAAAACCGTATGCATAGACAAGGTCTTGACAGACGTCCACGAAAAAATTTGGCCTTTTTAACATCGGAATCCAGATCAACCAAAAAATGGTGTGCTATAGTAGACGAAAATAGTCGAAATCAGGCGTATGCTCGCTTCGGGGCTCGTTTGACCCTCCAAATGGGTCGGACAAGCCGTGTTGGCCAACCGTATGCATAGACAAGGTCTTGACGGACGTCCACGAAAACATTTGGCATTTTTGACGTCGGAATCAGGATCACCCAAAAAATGGTGTGCTATAGTAGACGAAAATCGTCGAAATGAGGCGTATGCTCGCTTCGGGGCTTGTTTGACCCTCCAAATGGGCCGGACAAGCAGTGATGGCTAACCGTATGCATAGAAAAGGTATTGACGGACGTCCACGAAAAAATTTGGCATTTTTTACGTCGGAATCCGGATCACCAAAAAAATGGTGTGCTATAGCACACAAAAATCGTCAAAATGAGGCGTATGCTCGCTTCGAGGCTCGTTTGACCCTTCAAATGGTCCGGACAAGCCGTGATGGACAACCGTATGCATAGACAAGGTCTTGACGGACGTCCACGAAAAAATTTGGCATTTTTTGACGTCGGCATTCGGATCACCCAAAAAATGGTGTGCTATAGCACACGAAAATCGTCGAAATGAGGCGTATGCTCGCTTTTGGGCTCGTTTGACCCTCCAAATGGGCCGGACAAGTCATGATGGACAACCATATGAATATACAAGGTCTTTAGGGACGTCCACGAAATATTTGGCATTTTTAACGTCGGAATCCGGATCACCCAAAAAATGGTGTGCTATAGCACACGAAAATCGTCGAAATGAGGCGTATGCTCGCTTCGAGGGTTGTTTGACCCTCCAAATGGGCCGGACAAGCCGTGATGGCCAACCGTATGCATAGACAAGGTCTTGACGGACGTCCACAAAAAAATTTGGCATTTTTTACGTCGGAATCCGGATCACCCAAAAAATGGTGTGCTATAGCACACGAAAATCGTCGAAATGAGGCGTATGCTCGCTTCGAGGCTCGTTTGACCCTCCAAATGGGCCGGACAAGCTGTGATGGCCAATCGTATGCATAGACAAGGTCTTGACGGACGTCCACGAAAACATTTGGCATTTTTGACGTAGAAATATGGATCACCCAAAAAATGGTGTGCTATAGTACACGAAATCGTCAAAATGAGGCGTATGCTAGCTTCGGGGCTCGTTTGACCCTCCAAATGGTCCGGACAAACCGTGATGGCCAACAGTATGCATAGAAAAGATCTTGATAGATGTCCACGAAAACATTTGGCATTTTTGACGTCGGAATCCGGATCACCCAAAAAATGGTGTGCTATAGTAGATTAAAATCGTCGAAATGAGGCGTATGCTCGCTTCGGGGCTCGTTTGACCCTCCAAATAGGCCGGACAAGCCGTGATGGCCAACCGTATGCATAGACAAGGTCTTGGCGGACGTCCACGAAAAAATTTGGTATTTTCAACGTCATAATCCGGATAACCTAAAAAATGGTGTGCTATAGCACACGAAAATCGTCAAAATGAGGCGTATGCTCGCTTCAGGGCTCATTTGACCCTCCAAATGGGGCGGACAAGCCGTGATGGACAACTGTATGCATAGACAAGGTCTTGACGGACGTCCACTTAAAAATTTGGAATTTTTGACGTCAGAATCCGGATCACCCAAAAAATGATGTTCTATAGCACACGAAAATCGTCGAAATGAGACATATGCTCACTTCGGGGCTCGTTTGACCCTCCAAATGGGCCGTACAAGCCGTGATGGAGAACTGTATGCATAGACAAGGTCTTGGCGGAAGTCCACGAAAACATTTGGCATTTTTTGACGTCGGAATCTGGATCACCCAAAAAATGGTTTTCTATAGCACACGAAAATCGTCGAAATATGGCGTATGCTCGCTTCGGGGCTCGTTTGACCGTCCAAATGGGTCGGACAAGCCGTGATGGCAAACCGTATGCATAGACAAGGTCTTGACGGACGTCCATGAAAAAATTTGGCATTTTTGACGTCGGAATCCGGATCACCCAAAAAATGGTGTGCTATAGCACACGAAAATCGTTGAAATGAGGCGTATGCTCGCTTCGGGGCTCGTTTGACCCTCCAAATGGGCCGGACAAGCCGTGATGGACAACTGTATGCATAGACAAGGTCTTGACGGAAGTCCACGAAAACATTTGGCATTTTTTGATGTCGGAATCCGGATCACCCAAAAATGGTGTGCTATAGCACACAAAAATCGTCGAAATGAGGCGTATGCTCGCTTTGGGGCTCGTTTGACCCTCCAAATAGGTCGAACAAGACGTGATGGTAAACCGTATGCATAGACAAGGTCTTGACGGACGTCTACAAAATTTTTTTGCATTTTTGACGTCGGAATCCGGATCACCCAAAAATGGTGTGCTATAGCACACAAAAATCGTCGAAATAAGGCGTATGCTCGCTTCGGGGCTCGTTTGACCCTCCAAATGGGTCGAACAAGCCGCGATGGCCAACCGTATGCATAGAAAAGGTCTTGACAGACGTCCAAAAAAACATTTGGCATTTTTGACGTCGGAATCCGGATCACCCAAAAATGGTATGCTATAGCACACGAAAATCGTCGAAATGAGGCGTATGCTCGCTTTGGGACTCGTTTGTCCCTCCAAATGGGTCGAACAAGCCGTGATGGCCAACCGTATGCATAGACAAGGTCTTGACGGACGTCCACGAAAAAATTTGGCCATTTTGACGTCGGAATCCGAATCACCCAAAAAATGGTGTGCTATAGCAAACGAAAATCGTCGAAATGAGGCGTATGCTCGCTTCGGGGCTAGTTTGACCCTCCAAATGGGTCGGACAAGCCGTGATGGACAACCGTATGCATAAACAAGGTCTTGACAGACGTCCACGAAAAAATTTGGCATTTTTGACGTCGGAATCCGGATCACCCAAAAAATGGTGTGCTATAGAACACGAAAATCGTCAAAATGAGGCGTATGCTCGCTTCGGGGCTCGTTTAACCTTCCAAATGAATCGGAAAAGCCGTGATGGCCAACCGTATGCAAAGACAACGTCCACGAAAAAATTTGGCATTTTTGACGTCGGAATTCTGATCACCCAAAAAATGGTGTGCAATAGCACACGAAAATCGTCGAAATGAGGCGTATGCTCGCTTCGGGGCTTGTTTGACCTTCCAAATGGGTCGGAAAAGCCGTGATTGCCAACCCTATGCATAGACAACGTCTTGACGGACGTCCACGAAAAGATTTGGCATTTTTGACGTCGGAATCCCGATCACCCAAAAAAAGGTGTGCAATAGCACACGAAAATCGTCAAAATGAGGCGTATGCTCGCTTCAGGGCTCGTTTGACCTTCTAAATGGGTCTGAAAAGCCGTGATGGCCAAATTTTATGCATAGACAACGTCTTGACGGACGTCCATGAAAAAAGTTTGCATTTTGACGTCGGAATCCCGATCACCCAAAAAATGGTGTGCAATAGCACACGAAAATCATCGAAATGAGGCGTATGCTCGCTTCGGGGCTTGTTTGACCTTCCAAATGGGTCGGAAAAGCCATGATGGACAACCGTATGCATAGACAACGTCCACGAAAAAAATTGGCATTTTTGACGACGGAATCCCGATCACCCAAAAAATGGTGTGCAATAGCAGATGAAAATCGTCGAAATGAGGCGTATGCTCGCTTCGGAGCTCGTTTGACCTTCCAAATGGGTCGGAAAAGCCGTGATGGCTAACCGTATGCATAGACAACGTCTTGACGGACGTCCATGAAAAAATTTGGCATTTTAGACGTCGGAATGCAGATCACCCAAAAAATGGTGTGCAATAGCACAGGAAAATCGTAAAAATGAGGCGTATGCTCGCTTCGGGGCTCGTTTGACCTTCCAAATGGGTTGGAAAAGCCGTGATGGCCAACCGTATGCATAGACAACGTCTTGACGGACGTCCACGAAAAATTTTGGCATTTTTGACGTTGGAATCCCGATCACCCAAAAAATGGGATGCAATAGCACACAAAAATCGTCGAAATGAGGCGTATGCTCGCTTCGGGGCTCGTTTGACCTTCCAAATGGGTCGGAAAAGCCGTGATGGCCAACCGTATGCATAGACAACGTCTTTACGGACGTCCATAAAAAAATTTGGCATTTTTGACGTCGAAATTCTGATCACCCAAAAAATGGTGTGCAATAGCACACGAAAATCGTCGAAATGAGGCGTATGCTCGCTTCGGGGCTCGTTTGACTTTCCAAATGGGTCGGAAAAGCTGTGATGGCCAACCGTATGCATAGACAACGTCTTGACGGACATCCACGAAAACATTTGGCATTTTTGACGTCGGAATCCTGATCACCCAAAAAATGGTGTGCATTAGCACACGAAAATCGTCGAAATAAGGCGTATGCTCGCTTCGGAGCTCATTTGACCTTCCAAATGGGTTGGAAAAGCCGTGATGGCCAACCGTATGCATAGACAACGCCTTGACGGACGTCCACAAAAAAATTAGGCCTTTTTGACATCGTAATCCCGATCACCCATAAAATGGTGTGCAATAGCACACGAAAATCGTCAAAATAAGGCGTATGCTCGCTTCGGTGCTCGTTTGTCCCTCCAAATGGGTCGGACAAGCTGTGATGGCCAACCGTATGCATAGACAAGGTCTTGACGGACGTCCACGAAAAAATTTGGCATTTTTGACGTCGGAATCCGAATCACCCAAAAAATGGTGTGCTATAGCAAACGAAAATCGTCGAAATGAGGCGTATGCTCGCTTCGGGGCTAGTTTGACCCTCCAAATGGGTCGGACAAGCCGTGATAGACAACCGTATGCATAGACAAGGTCTTGACAGACGTCCACGAAAAAATTTGGCATTTTTGACGTCGGAATCCGGATCACCCAAAAAATGGTGTGCTATAGAACACGAAAATCGTCAAAATGAGGCGTATGCTCGCTTCGGGGCTCGTTTAACCTTCCAAATGAATCGGAAAAGCCGTGATGGCCAACCGTATGCAAAGACAACGTCCACGAAAAAATTTGGCATTTTTGACGTCGGAATCCCGATCACCCAAAAAATGGTGTGCAATAGCACACGAAAATCGTTGAAATGAGGCGTATGCTCGCTTAGGGGCTCGTTTGACCTACCAAATGGGTTGGAAAAGCCGTGATGGCCAACCGTATGCATAGACAACGTCTTGACAGACGTCCACGAAAAAATTTGGCATTTTTGACGTCGGAATCCCGATCACCCAAAAAATGGTGTGCAATAGCACACGAAAATTGTCGAAATGAGGCGTATGCTCGATTCGGGGCTCGTTTGACCTTCCAAATCTGTCGGAAAAGCCGTGATGGCCAACCGTCTGCATAGACAACGTCTTGACGGACGTCCACAAACAAATTTGGCATTTTTTAAGTCGGAATCCCGATCACCCAAAAAATGGTGTGCAATAGCACACGAAAATCGTCAAAATGAGGCGTATGCTCGCTCCGGGGCTCGTTTGACCTTCCAAATGGCCCAGAAAAGCCGTGATGGCCAACCGTATGCATAGACAACGTCTTGACAGACGTCCACGAACAAATTTGGCATTTTTGATGTCGGAATCCCGATCACCCAAAAAAAGGTGTGCAATAGCACACGAAAATCGTCGAAATGAGGCGTATGCTCGCTTTGGGGCTTGTTTTACCTTCCAAATGGGTCGGAAAAGCCTAGATGGCCAACCGTACACATAGACAACGTCTTGACAGACGTCCACGAAAAATTTGGCATTTTTGACGTCGGAAAACAATCACCCAAAAAATGGTGTGCAATAGCACAAGAAAATCATCGAAATGAGGCGTATGCTCGCTTCGGGGCTCGTTTGGCCTTCCAAATGGGTCGGAAAAGCCGTGATGGCCAACCGTATCCATAGACAACGTCTTGACGGACGTCCATGAAAAAATTTGGCATTTTTGACGTCGGAATCCCGATCACCCAGAAAATGGTGTGCAATAGCACACGAAAATCGTCGAAATGAGGCGTATGCTCGCTTCGGGACTCGTTTGACCTTCCAAATGGGTCGGAAAAGCCGTGTTGGCCAACCGTATGCATAGAAAACGTCTTGACGGACGTCCACAAAAAAATTTGGCATTTTTGAAGTGGGAATCCCGATCACCCAAAAAATGGTGTGCAATAGCACACGAAAATCGTCGAAATGAGGCGTATGCTCGCTTTGGGGCTCGTTTGGCCTTCCAAATGGGTCGGAAAAGTCGTGATGGCCAACCGTATGCATAAACAACGTCTTGATGGACGTCCACAAAAAAATTTGGCATTTTTGACGTCAGAATCCCGATCACCCAAAAAATGGTGTGCAATAGCACACGAAAATCGTAAAAATGAGGCGTATGCTCGCTTCGGGGCTCGTTTGACCTTCCAAATGGGTCGGAAAAGCCGTGATGGCCAACCGTATACATAGACAACGTCATGACGGACGTCCACGAAAATATTTTGCATTTTTGACGTTGGAATCCCGATCACCCAAAAAATGGTGTGCAACAGCACACGAAAATCGTCAAAATGAGGCGTATGCTCGCTTCGGGGGCTCGTTTGACCTTCCAAATGGGTCGGAAAAGCCGTGATGGCCAACCGTATGCATAGACAACGTCTTGACGGACGTCCACGAAAAAATTTGGCATTTTTGACGTCAGAATCCCGATCACCCAAAAAATGGTGTGCAATAGCACACGAAAATCGTCAGAATGAGGCGTGTGCTCGCTTCGGGGCTCGTTTGACCTTCCAAATGGGTCGGAAAAGCCGTGATGGCCAACCATATGCATAGACAACGTCTTGAAGGACGTCCACAAAAACATTTGGCATTTTTGACGTCGGAATCCCGAGCACCCAAAAAATGTTGTGCAATAGCACACGAAAATCGTTGAAATGAGGCGTATGCTCGCTTCGGGGGCTCGTTTGACCTTCCAAATGGGTCAGAAAAGCCGTGATGGCCAACCGTATGCATAGAAAACGTCTAGACGGACGTCCACGAAAAAATTAGGCATTTTTGACGTCGTAATCCCAATCACCCAAAAAATGGTGTGCAATAGCACACGAAAATCGTCGAAATGAGGCGTATGCTCGCTTCAGGGCTCATTTGACCTTTCAAATGGGTCGGAAAAGCCGTGATGGCCAACTGTATGCATAGGAAACGTCTTAACGGACGTCCAGAAAAACATTTGGCATTTTTGATGTCGAAATCCCGATCACCCAAAAAATGGTGTGCAATAGCACACGAAAATCGTTGAAATGAGGCGTATGCTCGCTTCGGGGCTCGTTTGACCTACCAAATGGGTTGGAAAAGCCGTGATGGCCAACCATATGCATAGACAACGTCTTGACAGACGTCCACAAAAAAATTTGGCATTTTTGACGTCGGAATCCCGATCACCAAAAAAATGGTGTGCAATAGCACACGAAAATCGTCGAAATGAGGCGTATGCTCGCTTCGGGGCTCGTTTGACCTTCCAAATGGGTCGTAAAAGCCGTGATGGCCAACCGTATGCATAGAAAACATCTTGACAGACGTCAACGAAAAAATTTTGCATTTTTGACATCGGAATCCCGATCACCCAGAAAATGGTGTGCAATAGCACACGAAAATCGTCGAAATGAGGTGTATGCTCGCTTTGGGGCTCGTTTGACCTTCAAAATGGGTCGGAAAAGCCGTGATGGCCAACCATAGACATAGACAACGTCTTGACGGACGTCCACAAAAAATTTGGCATTTTTGACGTCGGAAAACGATCACCCAAAAAATGGTGTGCAATAGCACACGAAAATCGTCGAAATGAGGAGTATGCTCGCTTCGGGGCTCGTTTGGCCTTCCAAATGGGTCGGAAAAGCCGTGATGGCCAATCGTATGCATAGACAACGTCTTGACGGACGTCCACGAAAAATTTTGGCATTTTTGATGTCGGAATCCCGATCACCCAAAAAATGGTGTGCAATAGAAAATGAAAATCGTCGAAATGAGGCGTATGCTCACTTCGGGGCTCGTTTGACCTTCCAAATGGGTCGGAAAAGCTGTGATAGCCTACCGTATGCATAGACAACGTCTTGACGGACGTCCACAAACAAATTTGGCATTTTTGACGTCGGAATCCCGATCACCCAAAAAAATGGTGTGCAAATAGCACACAAAAATCGTCGAAATGAGGCGTATGCTCGATTCGGCGCTCGTTTGACCTTCCAAATCTGTCGGAAAAGCCGTGATGGCCAACTGTATGCATAGACAATGTCTTGACAGACGTCCATGAACAAATTTGGCATTTTTGACGTCGGAATCCCGTTCACCCAAAAAATGGTGTGCAATAGAAAATGAAAATCGTCGAAATGAGGCGTATGCTCGCTTCGGGGCTCGTTTGACCTTCCAAATGGGTCGGAAAAGATGTGATGGCCAACCGTATGCATAGACAACGTCTTGACGGACGTCCATGAACATATTTGACATTTTTGACGTCGGAATCCTGATCACCCAAAAAATGGTGTGCAATAGCACACGAAAATCATCGAAATGAGGCGTATGCTCGCTTCGGGGCTCGTTTGACCTTCCAAATGGGTCGGAAAAGCCGTGATGGCCAACCGTATGCATAGACAACGTCTTGACGGACGTCCATAAGAAATTTGGCATTTTTGACGTCAGAATCCTGATCACCCAAAAAATGGTGTGCAATAGCACACGAAAATCGTCGAAATGAGGCGTATGCTCGCTTCGGGGCTCCTTTGACCTTCCAAATGAGTCGGAAAAGCCGTGATGGCCAACCGTATGCATAGACAACATCTTGACGGACGTATACGCACAAATTTGGCATTTTTGACGTCGGAATCCCGATCACCCAAAAAATGGTATGCAATAGCACACAAAAATCGTCAAAATGAGGCGTATGCTTGCTTCGGGGCTCGTTTGACCTTCCAAATGGGTCGGAAAAGCCGTGATGGCCAACCGTATGCATAGACAACGTCTTGATGCACGTCCACGAACAAATTTGGCATTTTTGATGTCAGAATCCCGATCACCCAAAAATGGTGTGCAATAGCACACAAAAATCGTCGAAATGAGGAGTATGCTCGCTTCGGGGCTCGTTTGACCTTCCAAATCTGTCGGAAAAGCCGTCATGGCCAACCGTATGCATAGACAACGTCTTGACGGACATCCACGAACAAATTTGGCTTTTTTGACATCGGAATCCCGATCACCCAAAAAATGGTGTGCAATAGCACACGAAAATCGTCAAAATGAGGCATATGCTTGCTTCGGGGCTCGTTTGACCTTCCAAATGGGTCGGAAAAGTCGTGATGGCCAACCGTATGCATAGACAACGTCTTGACGGACGTTCATGAACAAATTTGGCATTTTTGACGTCGGAATCCTGATCACCCAAAAAATGGTGTGCAATAGCACACGAAAATCGTCGAAATGAGGCGTATGCTCGCTTCGGGGCTCGTTTGACCTTCCAAATGGGTCGGAAAAGCCGTGATGGCCAACCGTATGCATAGACAACATCTTGACGGACGTCCACGCACAAATTTGGCATTTTTGACGTCGGAATCCTGATCACCCAAAAAATGGTGTGCAATAGCACACGAAAATCGTTGAAATGAGGCGTATGCTCGCTTCGGGGATCGTTTGACCTTCCAAATGGGTCGGAAAAGCCGTGATGGCCAACCGTATGCATAGACAATGTCTTGACGGACGCCCACGAAGAAATTTGGCATTTTTGACATCGGTATCCCGATCACCCAAAAAATGGTGTGCAATAGCACACAAAAATCGTCGAAATGAGGCGTAAGCTCGCTTCGGGGCTCGTTTGACCTTCCAAATCTATCGGAAAAGCCGTGATGGCCAACCGTATGCATAGACAACGTCTTGACGGACGTCCACGAACAAATTTGGCTTTTTTGACGTCGGAATCCCGATTACCCAAAAAATGGTGTGTAATAGCACACGAAAATCGTCGAAATAAGGCGTATGCTCGCTTCGGGGCTCGTTTGACCTTCCAAATGGGTCGAAAAAGCCGTGATGGCAAACCATATGCATAGACAACGTCTTGACGGACGTCCATGAACAAATTTGGCCTTTTTGACGTTGGAATCCTGATCACCCAAAAAATGGTGTGCAATAGCACACGAAAATCGTCAAAATGAGGCATATGCTCGCTTCGGGGCTCGTTTGACCTTCCAAATGGGTCGGAAAAGCCGTGATGGCCAACCGTATGCATAGACAACATCTTGACGGACGTCCATGAACAAATTTGGCATTTTTGACGTCGGAATCCTGATCACCCAAAAAATGGTGTGCAATAGCACACGAAAATCGTCGAAATGAGGCGTATGCTCGCTTCGGGGCTCGTTTGACCTTCCAAATGGGTCGGAAAAGCCGTGATGGCCAACCGTATGCATAGACAACGTCTTGACATACGTCTACGAACAAATTTGGCATTTTTGACGTCGGAATCCCGATCACCCAAAAAATGGTGTGCAATAGCACACAAAAATCGTCGTAATGAGGCGTATGCTCGCTTCGGGGCTTGTTTGACCTTCCAAATCTGTCGGAAAAGCCGTGATGGCAAACCGTATGCATAGACAACTTCTTCACGGACGTCCATGAACAAATTTGGCTTTTTTGACGTCGGGATCCCGATCACCCAAAAAATGGTGTGCAATAGCACATGAAAATCGTCGAAATGAGGCAAACGCTCGCTTCGGGGCTCGTTTGACCTTCCAAATCTGTCGAAAAAGCCGTGATGGCCAACTGTATGCATAGACAACGTCTTAGCGGACGTCCATGAACAAATTTGGCTTTTTTGACGTCGGAATCCCGATCACCTAAAAAATGGTGTGCAATAGCACACAAAAATCATCGAAATGAGGCGTATGCTCGCTTCAGGGCTCGTTTGACCTTCCAAATGGGTCGGAAAAGCCGTGATGGCCAACCGTATGCATAGACAACGTCTTGAGAGACGTCCATGAACAAATTTGGCATTTTTGACGTCGGAATCCTGATCACCCAAAAAATGGTGTGTAATAGCACACGAAAATCGTCGAAATGAGGCGTATGCTCGCTTCGGGGCTCGTTTGACCTTCCAAATGGGTCAGAAAAGCCGTGATGGCCAACCGTATGCGTAGACAACGTCTTGATGTACGTCCACGAATAAATTTGGCATTTTTTACGTCGGAATCCCGATCACCAAAAAAATGGTGTGCAATAGCACACAAAAATCGTCGAAATGAGGCGTATGCTCGCTTCGGGGCTTGTTTGACCTTCCAAATGGGTTGAAAAAGCCGTGATGGCCAACCGTACGCATAGACAACATCTTGACGGACGTCCACGCACAAATTTGGTATTTTTGACGTCGGAATCCTGATCACCCAAAAAATGGTGTGCAATAGCACACGAAAATCATCAAAATGAGGCCTAAGCTCGCTTCGGGGCTCGTTTGACCTTCCAAATGGGTCGGAAAAGCCGTAATGGCCAACCGCATGCATAGACAACGTTTTGACGTACGTCCATGAACAAAATTGGTATTTTTGACGTCGGAATCCCGATCACCCAAAAAATGGTGTGCAATAGCACACGAAAATCGTCGAAATGAGGCGTATGCTCGCTTCGGGGCTCATTTGACCTTCTAAATCTGTCGGAAAAGCCGTGATGGCCAACCGTATGCATAGACAACGTCTTGACGGACGTCCATGAACAAATTTTGCTTTTTTGACGTCGGAATCCCGATCACCCAAAAAATGGTGTGCAATAGCTCACGAAAATCGTCGAAATGAGGCGTATGCTCGCTTCGGGGCTCGTTTGACCTTCCAAATGGGTCGGAAAAGCCGTGATGGCCAACCGTATGCATAGACAACATCTTGACGGACGTCCACGCACAAATTTGGCATTTTTGACGTCGGAATCCTGATCACCCAAATAATGGTGTGCAATAGCACACGAAAATCGTCGAAATGAGGCGTATGCTCGCTTCGGGGCTCGTTTGACCTTCCAAATGGGTTGGAAAAGCCGTGATGGCCAACCGTATGCATAGACAACGTCTTGACGGACGTCCATGAAAAATTTAGCATTTTTGACGTCGGAATCCTGATCACCCCAAAAATGGTGTGCAATAGCACACGAAAATCATCAAAATGAGGCCTAAGCTCGCTTCGGGGCTCGTTTGACCTTCCAAATGGGTCGGAAAAGCCGTAATGGCCAACCGTATGCATAGACAACGTTTTGACGTACGTCCATGAACAAATTTGGCATTTTTAACGTCGGAATCCTGATCACTCAAAAAATGCTGTGCAATAGCACATGAAAATCGTCGAAATAAGGCGTATGCTCGCTTCGGGGCTCGTTTGACCTTCCAAATGGGTCGGAAAAGCCGTGATGGCCAACCATATGCATAGACAACGTCTTGACGGACGTCTACGAACAAATTTGGCATTTTTGACGTCGGAATCCCGATCACCCATAAAATGGTGTGCAATAGCACACGAAAATCGTCGAAATGAGGTGTATGCTCGCTTCGGGGATCGTTTGACCTTCCAAATGGGTCGGAAAAGTCTTGATGGCCAACCGTATGCATAGACAACGTCTTGAAAGACGTCCACGAACACATTTGGCATTTTTGACGTCGGAATCCCGATCACCCAAAAAATGGTGTGCAATAGCACTCGAAAATCATCAAAATGAGGCCTAAGCTCGCTTCGGGGCTCGTTTGACCTTCCAAATGGGTCGGAAAAGCCGTGATGGCCAACCGTATGCATAGACAACGTCTTGACGGACGTCTACGAACAAATTTGGCATTTTTGACGTTGGAATCCCGATCACCCATAAAATGGTGTGCAATAGCACACGAAAATCGTCGAAATGAGGCGTATGCTCGCTTCGGGGATCGTTTGACCTTCCAAATGGGTCGAAAAGCCGTGATGGCCAACCATATCCATAGACAACGTCTTGACGGACGTCCATGAACAAATTTTGCTTTTTGACGTCGGGATCCCGATCACCCAAAAAATGTTGTGCATTAGCACACGAAAATCATCGAAATGAGGCGTACGCTCGCTTCGGGGCTCGTTTGACCTTCCCAATTTGTCGAAAAAGTCGTGATGGCCAACCGTATGCATAGACAACGTCTTGGCGGACGTCCATGAACAAATTTTGCTTTTTTGACTTCGGAATACCGACCACCCAAAAAATGGTGTGCAATAGCATACAAAAATCGTCGAAATGAGGCGTATGCTCGCTTCGGGGCTCGTTTGACCTTCCAAATCTGTCGGAAAAGCCGTGATGGCCAACCATATCCATAAACAACGTATTGACGGACGTCCACGAACTAATTTAGCTTTTTTGACGTCGGAATCCCGATCACCCAAAAAATGGTGTGCAATAGCACACGAAAATCGTCGAAATGAGGCGTATGCTCGCTTCGGGGCTCGTTTGACCTTCTAAATGGGTCGGAAAAGCCGTGATGGCAAACCGTATGCATAGACAACGTCTTGACGGATGTCCACGCACAAATTTGGCATTTTTGACGTCGGAATCTTGATCACCCAAAAAATGGTGTGCAATAGCACACGAAAATCGTCGAAATGAGGTGTATGCTCACTTCGGGGCTCATTTGACCTTCCAAATGGGTCGTAAAAGCCGTGATGGCCAACCGTATGCATAGACAACGTCTAGACGGACGTCCATGAACAAATTTGGCATTTTTGACGTCGGAATCCTGATCACCCAAAAAATGGTGTGCAATAGCATACAAAAATCGTCGAAATAAGGCGTATGGTCGCTTCGGGGCTCGTTTGACCTTCCAAATCTGTCGGAAAAGCCGTGATGGCCAACCGTATGCATAGACAACGTATTGACGGACGTCCACGAACAAATTTGGCTTTTTTGACGTCGGAATCCCGATCACCCAAAAAATGGTGTGCAATAGCACACAAAAATCGTCGAAATGAGGCGTATGGTCGCTTCGGGGCTCGTTTGACCTTCCAAATCTGTCGGAAAAGCCGTGATGGCCAACCGTATGCATAGACAACGTATTGACGGACGTCCACGAACAAATTTGGCTTTTTTGACGTCGGAATCCCGATCACCCAAAAAATGGTGTGCAATAGCACACAAAAATCGTCGAAATGAGGCGTATGCTCGCTTTGGGGCTCGTTTGACCTTCCAAATCTGTCGGAAAAGCCGCGATGGCCAACCATATGCATAGACAACATCTTGACGGACGTCCACGAACAAATTTGGCTTTTTTTGACGTCAGAATCCCGATCACCCAAAAAATGGTGTGCAATAGCACACGAAAATCGTCGAAATGAGGCGTATGCTCGCTTCGGGGCTCGTTTGACCTTCCAAATCTATCGTAAAAGCCGTGATGGCAAACCCTATGCATAGACAACGTCTTGCCGGACGTCCACGAAGAAATTTGGCATTTTTGACGTCGAAATCCCAATCACCCAAAAAATGGTGTGCAGTAACACATGAAAATCGTCGAAATGAGGCGTATGCTCGCTTCGGGCTCGTTTGACCTTCCAAATCTGTCGGAAAAGCCGTGATGGCCAACCATATGCATAGACAACGTCTTGACGGATGTCCACGAACAAATTTTGCTTTTTTGACGTCGGAATCCCGATCACCCAAAAAATGGTGTGCAATAGCACACGAAAATTGTCTAAATGAGGCATATGCTCGCTTCGGGGCTCGTTTGACCTTCTTAATCTGTCGGAAAAGCCGTGATGGCCAACCGTATGCATAGACAACGTCTTGACGGACGTCCACGAACAAATTTGGCTTTTTTGACATCGTAATCCCGATCACCCAAAAAATGGTGTGAAATAGCACACGAAAATCGTCGAAATGAGGCGTATGCTCGCTTCGGGGCTCGTTTGACCTTCCAAATGGGTCGGAAAAGCCGTGATGGTCAACCGTATGCATAGACAACGTCTTGACGGACGTCCATGCACAAATTTGGCATTTTTGACGTCGGAATCCTGATCACCCAAAAAATGGTGTGCAATAGCACACGAAAATCGTCGAAATGAGGCGTATGCTCGCTTCGGGGCTCGTTTGACCTTCCAAATGGGTCGGAAAAGCCGTGATGGCCAACCGTATGCATAGACAACGTCTTGACGGACGTCCACAAACAAATTTGGCATTTTTGACGTCGAAATCCAGATCACCCAAAAAATGGTGTGCAATAGCACACGAAAATCATCGAAATGAGGCGTATGCTCGCTTCGGGGCTCGTTTGACCTTCCAAATGGGTCGGAAAAGCCGTGATGGCCAACCGTATGCATAGACAACGTCTTGCCGGACGTCTATGAACAAATTTGGCATTTTTTACGTCGGAATCCTAATCACCCAAAAAATGGTGTGCAATAGCATACGAAAATCATCGAAATGAGGCGTATGCTCGCTTCGCGGCTCGTTTGACCTTCCAAATGGGTCGGAAAAGCCGTGATGGCCAACCGTATGCATAGACAACGTCTTGACGGACGTCCACGCACAAATTTGGCATTTTTCACGTCGGAATCCTGATCCACCAAAAAATGGTGTGCAATAGCACACGAAAATCGTCGAAATGAGGCGTATGCTCGCTTCGGGGCTCGTTTGACCTTCCAAATGGGTCGGAAAAGCCGTGATGGCCAACCGTATGCATAGCAAACGTCTTGACGGACGTCCATGAACAAATTTGGCATTTTTGACGTCGGAATCCCGATCAAACAAAAAATGGTGTTCAATAGCACACAAAAATAGTCGAAATGAGGCGTATGCTCGCTTCGACGCTCGTTTGACCTTCCAAATCTGTCGGAAAAGCCGTGATGGCCAACCGTATGCATAGACAACGTCTTGACAGACGTCCACGCACAAATTTAGCATTTTTGACGTCGGAATCCTGATCACCCAAAAAATGGTGTGCAATAGCACACGAAAATCGTCGAAATGAGGCGTATGCTCGCTTCGGGGCTCGTTTGACCTTCCAAATCTGTCAGAAAAGCCGTGATGGCCAACCGTATGCATAGAAAACGTCTTGACGGACGTCCACGAACAAATTTGGCTTTTTTGACGTCGGAATCCCGATCACCCAAAAAATGGTGTGCAATAGCACACGAAAATCGTCCAAATGAGGCGTATGCTCGCTTCGGGGCTCGTTTGACCTTCCAAATGGGTCAGAAAAGCCGTGATAGCCAATCGTATGCATAGACAACGTCTTGACGGACGTCGATGAACAAATTTGGCATTTTTGACGTCGGAATCCCGATCACCCAAAAAATGGTGTGCAATAGCACACGAAAATCGTCGAAATGAGGCGTATGCTCGCTTCGGGGCTCGTTTGACCTTCCAAATGGGTCGGAAAAGCCGTGATGGCCAACCGTATGCATAGACAACGTCTTGACGTATGTCCACGAACAAATTTGGCATTTTTGACGTCGGAATCCCGATCACCCAAAAAATGGTGTGCAATAGCGCACGAAAATCGTCAAAATGAGGCGTATGCTCGCTTCGGGGCTCGTTTGAACTTCCAAATGGGTCGGAAAAGCCGTGATGGCCAACCGTATGCATAGACAACGTCTTGACGGACGTCCACGAACAAATTTGGCATTTTTGACGTGGGAATCCCGATCACCCAAAAAATGGTTTGCAATAGCACACGAAAATCATCAAAATGAGGCGTATGCTCGCTTCGGGGCTCGTTTGACCTTCCAAATGGGTTGGAAAAGCCGTGATGGCAAACCGTATGCATAGACAACGTATTGACGGACGTCCACAAACAAATTTGGAATTTTTGACGTCAGAATCCCGATCACCCAAAAAAAGGTGTGCAATAGCACACGAAAATCGCCAAAATGAGGCGTATGCTCGCTTCGGGGCTCATTTGACCTTCCAAATGGGTCGAAAAAGCCGTGATGGCCAACCGTATGCATAGACAACGTCTTGATGGATGTCCACGAACAAATTTAGCATTTTTGACGTCGGAATACCGATCACCCAAAAAATGGTGTGCAACAGCACACGAAAATCGTCAAAATGAGGCGTATGCTCGCTTCGGAGCTCGTTTGACCTTCCAAATGGCCCAGAAAAGCCGTGATGGCCAACCGTATACATAGACAACGTCTTGACGGACGTCCACGAATTAATTTGGCATTTTTGACGTCGGAATCGCGATCACCCAAAAAATGGTGTGCAATAGCACACGAAAATCGTCAAAATGAGGCGTATGCTCGCTTCGGGGCTCGTTTGACCTTCCAAACGGGTCGGAAAAGCCGTGATGGCCAACCGTATACATAGACAACGTCTTGACGGACGTCCATGCACAAATTTGGCATTTTTGACGTCGGAATTCTGATCACCCAAAAAATGGTGTGCAATAGCACACGAAAATCGTCAAAATGAGGCGTATGCTCGCTTCGGGGCTCGTTTGACCTTCCAAATGGCCCAGAAAAGCCGTGACGGCCAAACGTATGCATAGACAACGTCTTGACGGACGTCCACGAATTAATTTGGCATTTTTGACGTCGGAATCGCGATCACCCAAAAAATGGTGTGCAATAGCACACGAAAATCGTCAAAATGAGGCGTATGCTCGCTTCGGGGCTCGTTTGACCTTCCAAACGGGTCGGAAAAGCCGTGATGGCCAACCGTATACATAGACAACGTCTTGACGGACGTCCACGAACAAATTTGGCATTTTTGACGTCCGAATCCCGATCACCCAAAAAATGGTGTGCAATAGCACACGAAAATCATCAAAATGAGGCGTATGCTCGCTTCGGTGCTCGTTTGACCTTCCAAATGGCCCAAAAAAGCCGTGATGGCCAACCGTATGCATAGACAACGTCTTGACGGACATCCACGAACAAATTTGGCATTTTTGACGTTGGAATCCCGATCACCCAAAAAATGGTGTGCAATAGCACACGAAAATCGTCAAAATGAGGCGTATGCTCGCTTCGGGGCTCGTTTGACCTTCCAAATGGTTCGGAAAAGCCGTGATGGCAAACCGTATGCATAGACAATGTCTTGACAGACGTCCACAAACAAATTTTGGCATTTTTGACGTCGGAATCCCGATCACCCAAAAAATGGTGTGCAATAGCACACGAAAATCATCGAAATGAGGCGTATGCTCGCTTCGGGGCTCGTTTGACCTTCGAAATGGCCTAGAAAAGCCGTGATGGCCAACCGTATGCATAGTCAACATCTTGACGGACGTCCAAGAACAAATTTGGCATTTTTGACGTCGGAATCCCGATCACCCAAAAAATGGTGTGCAATAGCACACGAAAATCGTCAAAATGAGGCGTATGCTCGCTTCGGGGCTCGTTTGACCTTCCAAATGGGTCGGAAAAACCGTGATGGCCAATCGTATGCATAGACAACGTCTTGACGGACGTCCACGAATATATTTGGCATTTTTGACATCGGAATCCCGATCACCAAAAAAATGGTGTGCAATAGCACACGAAAATCGTCAAAATGAGGCGTATGCTCGCTTCGGGGCTCGTTTGACCTTCCAAATGGGTCGACAAAGCCGTGATGGCCAACCGTATGCATAGACAACGTCTTGACGGACGTCCACGAACAAATTTGGCATTTTTGACGTCGGAATCTCGATCACCAAAAAAATGGTGTGCAATAGCACACGAAAATCGTCAAAATGGGGCGTATGCTCGCTTCGGGGCTCGTTTGACCTTCCAAATGGGTCGACAAAGCCGTGATGGCCAACCGTATGCATAGACAACGTCTTGACGGACGTCCACGAACAAATTTGGCATTTTGACGTCGGAATCCCGATCACCCAAAAAATGGTGTGCAATAGCACACGAATATCGTCAAAATGAGGCGTATGCTCGCTTCGGGGCTCGTTTGACCTTCCAAATGGCCCAGAAAAGCCGTGATGGCCAATCGTATGCATAGACAATGTCTTGATGGACGTCCACGAACAAATTTGTCATTTTTGACGTCGGAATCCCGATCACCCAAAAAATGGTGTTCAATAGCACACGAAAATCGTCAAAATGAGGCATATGCTCGCTTCGGGGCTCGTTTGACCTTCCAAATGGCCCAGAAAAGCCGTGATGGCCAATCGTATGCATAGACAACGTCTTGATGGACGTCCACGATCAAATTTGGCATTTTTGACGTCGGAATCCCGATCACCCAAAAAATGGTGTGCAATAGCACACCAAAATCGTCAAAATGAGGTGTATGCTCGCTTCGGGGCTCGTTTGACCTTCCAAATGGCCCAGAAAAGCTGCGATGGCCAACCGTATGCATTGACAACGTCTTGACGGACGTCCACGAACAAATTTGGCATTTTTGACGTCGGAATCCCGATCACCCAAAAACTGGTGTGCAATAGCACACGAAAATCGTCAAAATGAGGCGTATCCTCGCTTCGGGGCTCGTTTGACCTTCCAAATGGCGCAGAAAAGCTGTGATAGCCAACCGTATGCATAGACAACGTCTTGACGGACGTCCACGAATAAATTTGGCATTTTTGACGTCGGAATCCCGATCACCCAAAAAATGGTGTGCAATAGCACACGAAAATCGTCAAAATGAGGCGTATGCTCGCTTCGGGGCTCGTTTGACCTTCCAAATGGGTCGAAAAAGCCGTGATGGCCAACCGTATGCATAGACAACGTCTTGAAAGACGTCCACGAAAAAATTTGGCATTTTTGACGTCGGAATCCCGATCACCCAAAAAATGGTGTGCAATAGCACACGAAAATCATCAAAATGAGGCGTATGCTCGCTTCGGGGCTCGTTTGACCTTCCAAATGGGTCGGAAAAGCCGTGATGGCAAACCGTATGCATAGACAACATCTTGACGGACGTCCACGAACAAATTTGGCATTTTTGACGTCGGAATCCCGATACCCCAAAAAATGGTGTGCAATAGCACACGAAAATCGTCAAAATGAGGCGTATGCTCGCCTCGGGGCTCGTTTGACCTTCCAAATGGCCCAGAAAAGATGTGATGGCCAACTGTATGCATAGACAACGTCTTGACGGACGTCCACGAATAAATTTGGCATTTTTGACATCGGAATCCCGATCACCCAAAAATGGAGTGCAATAGCACACGAAAATCGTCAAAATGAGGCGTATGCTCGCTTCGGGGCTCGTTTGACCTTCCAAATGGCCCAGAAAAGCCGTGATGGCCAACCGTATGCATAAACAACGTCTTGACAGACGTCCACGAACAAATTTGGCATTTTTGACGTCGTAATCCCGATCACCCAAAAAGTGGTGTGCAATAGCACACGAAAATCGTCAAAATGAGGCGTATGCTCGCTTCGGGGCTCGTTTGACTTTCCAAATGGCCCAGAAAAGCCGTGACGGCCAAACGTATGCATAGAAAACGTCTTGACGGACGTCCACGAATAAATTTGGCATTTTTGACGTCGGAATCCCGATCACCCAAAAAATGGTGTGCAATAGCACATGAAAATCGTCAAAATGAGGCGTATGCTCGCTTCGGGGCTCGTTTGACCTTCCAAACGGGTCGGAAAAGCCGTGATGGCCAACCATATACATAGACAACGTCTTGACGGACGTCCACGAACAAATTTGGCATTTTTGACGTCCGAATCCCGATCACCCAAAAAATGGTGTGCAATAGCACACGAAAATCGTCAAAATGAGGCGTATGCTCGCTTCGGGGCTCGTTTGACCTTCCAAATGGGTCGAAAAAGCCGTGATGGCCAACCGTATGCATAGACAACGTCTTGACGGACGTCCACGAACAAATTTGGCATTTTTGACGTCGGAATTTCGATCACCCAAAAAATGGTGTGCAATAGCACACGAAAATCGTCAAAATGAGGCGTATGCTCGCTTCGGGGCTCGTTTGACCTTCCAAATGGGTCGAAAAAGCCGTGATGGCCAACCGTATGCATAGACAACATCTTGACAGACGTCCACGAAAGAATTTGGCATTTTTGACGTCGGAATCCCGATCACCCAAAAAATGGTGTGCAATAGCACACGAAAATCGTTAAAATGAGGCGTATGCTCGCTTCGGGGCTCGTTTGACCTTCCAAATGGGTCGGAAAAGCCGTGATGGCAAACCGTATGCATAGACAACATCTTGATGGACGTCCACGAACAAATTTGGCATTTTTGACGTCGGAATCCCGATACCCCAAAAAATGGTGTGCAATAGCACACGAAAATCGTCAAAATGAGGCGTATGCTCGCTTCGGGGCTCGTTTGACCTTCCAAATGGCCCAGAAAAGCTTTGATGGCCAACCGTATGCATAGACAACGTCTTGACGGACGTCCACGAACAAATTTGGCATTTTTGACGTCGGAATCCCGATCACCCAAAAAATGGTGTGCAATAGCACACGAAAATCGTCAAAATGAGGCGTATGCTCGCTTCGGGGCTCGTTTGACCTTCCAAATGGGTCGAAAAAGCCGTGATGGCCAACCGTATGCATAGACAACGTCTTGACGGACATCCACGAACAAATTTGGCATTTTTGACGTCGGAATCCCGATCACCCAAAAAATGGTTTGCAATAGCACACGAAAATCGTCAAAATGAGGCGTATGCTCCCTTCGGGGCTCGTTTGACCTTCCAAATGGCCCAGAAAAGCCGTGATGGCCAACCGTATGCATAGACAACGTCTTGACGGACGTCCACGAACAAATTTGGCATTTTTGACGTCGGAATCCCGATCACCCAAAAAATGGTGTGCAATAGCACACGAAAATCGTCAAAATGAGGCGTATGCTCACTTCGGGGCTCGTTTGACCTTCCAAATGGGTCGGAAAAGCCGTGATGGCCAACCTTATGCATAGACAACGTCTTGACGGACGTCCATGAATAAATTTGGCATTTTTGACGTCGAAATCCTGATCACCCAAAAAATGGTGTGCAATAGCACACGAAAATCGTCAAAATGAGGCGTATGATCGCTTCGGGGCTCGTTTGACCTTCCAAATGGGTCGGAAAAAGCGTGATGGCCAACCGTATGCATAGACAACGTCTTGACGGACGTCCACAAACAAATTTGGCATTTTTGACGTCGGAATCCGGATCACCCAAAAAATGGTGTGCAATAGCACACGAAAATTGTCAAAATAAGGCGTATGCTCGCTTCGGGGCTCGTTTGTCCCTCCAAATGGCCCAGAAAAGCCGTGATGGCCAACCGTAGCATAGACAACGTCTTGACGGACGTCCACGAACAAATTTGGCATTTTTGACGTCGGAATCCCGATCACCCAAAAAATGGTGTGCAATAGCACACGAAAATCGTCAAAATGAGGCGTATGCTCGCTTCGGGGCTCGTTTGACCTTCCAAATGGGTCAGAAAAGCCGTGATGGCCAACCGTATGCATAGACAACGTCTTGATTGACGTCCACGAACAAATTTGGCATTTTTGACGTCGGAATCCCGATAACCCAAAAAATGGTGTGCAATAGCACACGAAAATTGTCAAAATGAGGCGTATGCTCGCTTCGGTGCTCGTTTGACCTTCCAAATGGCCCAGAAAAGCCGTGATGGACAACCGTATGCATAGATAACGTCTTGATGGACGTCCACGAACAAATTTGGCATTTTTGACGTCGGAATCCCGATAACCCAAAAAATGGTGTGCAATAGCACACGAAAATCGTCAAAATGAGGCGTATGCTCGCTTCGGGGCTCGTTTGACCTTCCAAATGGCCCAGAAAAGCAGTGATAGCCAACCGTATGCATAGACAACGTCTTGACGGATGTCCACGAACAAATTTGGCATTTTTTTACGTCGGAATGCCGATCACCCAAAAAATGGTGTGCAATAGCACACGATGATCGTCAAAATGAGGTGTATGCTCGCTTCGGGGCTCGTTTGACCTTCCAAATGGGTCGGAAAAGTGGTGCTGGCCAATCGTATGCATAGACATTGTCTTGACGGACGTCCACGAACAAATTTGGCACATTTGACGTCGGAAGCCCGATCACCCAAAAAATGGTGTGCAATTGCACACGAAAATCGTCAAAATGAGGCGTATGCTCGCTTCGGGGCTCGTTTGACCTTCTAAATGGCCCAGAAAAGCTGTGATGGCCAACCGTATGCATAGACAACGTCTTGACGGACGTCCACGAACAAATTTGGCACTTTTTACGTCAGAAGCCTAATCACCCAAAAAATGGTGTGCAATAGCACACGAAAATCGTCAAAATGAGGCGTATGCTCGCTTCGGAGCTCGTTTGACCTTCCAAATGGCCCAGAAAAGCCGTGATGGCCAACCGTATGCATAGACAACGTCTTGACGGACGTCCACGAACAAATTTGGCATTTTTGACGTCGGAATCCCGATCACCCAAAAAATGGTGTGCAATAGCACACGAAAATAGTCAAAATGAGGCGTATGCTCGCTTCGGGGCTCGTTTGACCTTCCAAATGGCCCAGAAAAGCCGTGATGGCCAACCGTATGCATAGACAATGTCTTGACGGACGTCCACGAACAAATTTGGCATTTTTGACGTCGGAATCCCGATCACCCAAAAAATGGTGTGCAATAGCACACGAAAATCGTCAAAATGAGGCGTATGCTCGCTTCGGGGCTCGTTTGACCTTCCAAATGGCCCAGAAAAGCCGTAATGGCAAACCGTATGCATAGACAACGTCTTGACGGATGTCCACGAACAAATTTGGCATTTTTGACGTCGGAATCCCGATCACCCAAAAAATGGTGTGCAATAGCACACGAAAATCGTCAAAATGAGGCGTATGCTCGCTTCGGGGCTCGTTTGACCTTCCAAATGGCCCAGAAAAGCCGTGATGGCCAACCGTATGCATAGACAACGTCTTGACGGACTTCCACGAACAAATTTGGCATTTTTGACGTCGGAATCCCGATCACCCAAAAAATGGTGTGCAATAGCACACGAAAATCGTCAAAATGAGGCATTTGCTCGCTTCGTGGCTCGTTTGACCTTCCAAATGGGTCGGAAAAGCCGTGATGACCAACCGTATGCATAGACAACATCTTGACGGACGTCCACGAACAAATTTGGCATTTTTTACGTCGGAATCCCGATCACCCAAAAAATGGTGTGCAATAGCACACGAAAATCGTCAAAATGAGGCGTATGCTCGCTTCGGGGCTCGTTTGACCTTCCAAATGGCCCAGAAAAGCCGTGATGGCCAACCGTATGCATAGACAACGTCTTGACGGACGTCCACGAACAAATTTGGCATTTTTGACGTCGGAATCCCGATCACCCAAAAAATGGTGTGCAATAGCACATGAAAATCGTCAAAATGAGGCATGTGCTCGCTTCGGGGCTCGTTTGACCTTCCAAATGGGTCGGAAAAGCCGTGATGGCTAACCGTATGCATAAACAACGTCTTGACGGACGTCCACGAAAAAATTTGACATTTTTGACGTCGGAATCCCGATCACCCAAAAAATGGTGTGCAATAGCACACTAAAAACGTCAAAATGAGGCGTATGCTTGCTTCGGGGCTCGTTTGACCTTCCAAATGGCCCAGAAAAGCCGTGATGGCCAACCGTATGCATAGACAACATCTTGACGGACGTCCACGAACAAATTTTGCAATTTTGACGTCGGAATCCCGATCACCCAAAAAATAGTGTGCAATAGTACATGAAAATCGTCAAAATGAGGCGTATGCTCGCTTCGGGGCTCGTTTGACCTTCCAAATGGCCCAGAAAAGCTGTGATGGCCAACCGTATGCATAGACAACGTCTTGACGGACGTCCACGAACAAATTTGGCATTTTTGACGTCGGAATCTCGATCACCCAAAAAATGGGGTGCAATAGCACACGAAAATCGTCAAAATGAGGCGTATGCTCGCTTCGGGGCTTGTTTGACCTTCCAAATGGCCCAGAAAAGCCGTGATGGCCAACCGTATGCATAGACAACGTCTTTACGGATGTTCACGAACAAATTTCACATTTTTGACGTCGGAATCCCGATCACCCAAAAAATGGTGTGCAATAGCACACGAAAATCGTCAAAATGAGGCGTATGCTCGCTTCGGGGCTCGTTTGACCTTCCAAACGGCCCAAAAAACCCGTGATGGCCAACCGTATGCATAGACAACGTCTTGACGGACGTCCACAAACAAATTTGGTATTTTTGACGTCGGAATCCTGATCACCCAAAAAATGGTGTGCAATAGCACACGAAAATCATCAAAATGAGGCGTATGCTCGCTCCGGGGCTCGTTTGACGTTCCAAAAGGCCCAGAAAACCCGTGATGGCCAACCGTACGCATAGACAACGTCTTGACGGACGTCCACGAACAAATTTGGCATTTTTGACGTCAGAATCCCGATCACCCAAAAATGGTGTGCAATAGCACACGAAAATCATCAAAATGAGGCGTATACTCGCTCCGGGGCTCGTTTGACCTTCCAAACGGCCCAGAAAACCCGTGATGGCCAATCGTATGCATTGACAACGTCTTGACGGACGTCCACGAACAAATTTGGCATTTTTGACGTCGGAATCCTGATCACCCAAAAAATGGTGTGCAATATCACACGAAAATCGTCAAAATGAGGCGTATGCTCGCTCCGGGGCTCGTTTGACCTTCCAAACGGCCCAGAAAACCCGTGATGGCCAACCGTATGCATAGACAACGTATTGACGGACGTCCACGAACAAATTTGGCATTTTTGACGTCGGAATCCTGATCACCCAAAAAATGGTGTGCAATAGCACACAAAAATCGTCAAAATGAGGCGTATGCTCGCTCCAGGGCTCGTTTGACCTACCAAATGGCCAAGAAAACCCGTGATGGCCAACCGTATGCATAGACAACGTCTTGACGGACGTCCACGAACAAATTTGGCATTTTTGACGTCGGAATCCCGATCACCCAAAAAATGGTGTGCAATAGCACACGAAAATCGTCAAAATGAGGCGTATGCTCGCTCCGGGGCTCGTTTGACCTTCCAAATGGTCCAGAAAACCCGTGATGGCCAACCGTATGCATAGACAACGTCTTGACGGACGTCCACGAACAAATTTGGCATTTTTGACGTCGGAATCCCGATCACCCAAAAAATGGTGTGCAATAGCACACGAAAATCGTCAAAATGAGGCGTATGCTCGCTCCGGGGCTCGTTTGACCTTCCAAACGGCCCAAAAAACCCGTGATGGCCAACCGTATGCATAGACAACGTCTTGACGGACGTCCACGAACAAATTTGGCATTTTTGACGTCGGAATCCCGATCACCCAAAAATGGTGTGCAATAGCACACGAAAATCGTCAAAATGAGGTGTATGCTCGCTCCGGGGCTCGTTTGACCTTCCAAACGGCCCAGAAAACCCGTGATGGCCAACCGTATGCATAGACAACGTCTTGACGGACGTCCACGAACAAATTTGGCATTTTTGACGTCGGAATCGTGATCACCCAAAAAATGGTGTGCAATCGCACAAGAAAATCGTCAAAATGAGGCGTATGCTCGCTCCGGGGCTCGTTTGACCTTCCAAACGGCCCAGAAAACCCGTGATGGTCAACCGTATGCATAGACAACGTCTTGACGGATGTCCACGAACAAATTTGGCATTTTTGATGTCGGAATCCCGATCACCCAAAAAATGATGTGCAATAGCACACGAAAATCGTCAAAATGAGGCGTATGCTCGCTCCGGGGCTCATTTGACCTTCCAAACGGCCCAAAAAACCCGTGATGGCCAACCGTATGCATAGACAACGTCTTGACGGACGTCCACAAACAAATTTGGCATTTTTGACGACGGAATCCTGATCACCCAAAAAATGGTGTGCAATAGGACACGAAAATCGTCAAAATGAGGCGTATGCTCGCTCCGGGGCTCGTTTGACCTTCCAAATGGCCCAGAAAACCCGTGATGGCCAACCGTATGCATAGACAACATCTTGACGGACGTCCACGAACAAATTTGGCATTTTTGACGTCGGAATCCCGATCACCCAAAAAATGGTGTGCAATAGCACACGAAAATCGTCAAAATGAGGCGTATGCTCGCTCCGGGGCTCATTTGACCTTCCAAACGGCACAGAAAACCCGCGATGGCCAACCGTATGCATAGACAACGTCTTGACAGACGTCCACGAACAAATTTGGCATTTTTGACGTCGGAATCCTGATCACCCAAAAAATGGTGTGCAACAGCACACAAAAATCGTCAAAATGAGGCGTATGCTCGCTCCGGGGCTCGTTTGACCTTCCAAATGGCCCAGAAAACCCGTGATGGCCAACCGTATGCATAGACAACGTCTTGACAGACGTCCACGAACAAATTTGGCATTTTTGACGTCGGAATCCCGATCACCCAAAAATGGTGTGCAATAGCACACGAAAATCGTCAAAATGAGGTGTATGCTCGCTCCGGGGCTCGTTTGACCTTCCAAACGGCCCAGAAAACCCGTGATGGCCAACCGTATGCATAGACAACATCTTGACGGACGTCCACGAACAAATTTGGCATTTTTGACGTCGGAATCCCGATCACCCAAAAAATGGTGTGCAATAGCACACGAAAATCGTCAAAATAAGGCGTATGCTCGCTCCGGGGCTCATTTGACCTTCCAAACGGCCCAGAAAACCCGTGATGGCCAACCGTATGCATAGACAACGTCTTGACGGACGTCCACGAATAAATTTGGCATTTTTGACGTCGGAATCCCGATCACCCAAAAAATGGTGTGCAATAGCACACGAAAATCGTCAAAATGAGGCGTATGCTCGCTCCGGGGCTCGTTTAACCTTCCAAACAGCCCAGAAAACCCGTGATGGCCAACCGTATGCATAGAAAACATCTTGATGGACGTCCACGAACAAATTTGGCATTTTTGACGTCGGAATCCTGATCACCCAAAAAATGGTGTGCAATAGCACACGAAAATCGTCAAAATGAGGCGTATGCTCGCTCCGGGGCTCGTTTGACCTTCAAAATGGCCCAGAAAACCCGTGATGGCCAACCGTATGCATAGACAACGTCTTGACGAACGTCCACGAACAAATTTGGCATTTTTGACGTCAGAATCCCGATCACCCAAAAAATGGTGTGCAATAGCACACGAAAATCGTCAAAATGAGGCGTATGCTCGCTCCGGGGCTCGTTTGACATTTCAAACGGCCCAGAAAACCCGTGATGGCCAACCGTATGCATAGACAACGTCTTGACGGACGTCCACGAACAAATTTGGCATTTTTGACGTCGGAATCCTGATCACCCAAAAAATGGTGTGCAATAGCACACGAAAATCGTCAAAATGAGGCGTATGCTCGCTCCGGGGCTCGTTTGACCTTCCAAATGGCCCAGAAAACCCGTGATGGCCAACCATATGCATAGACAACGTCTTGACGGACGTCCACGAACAAATTTGGCATTTTTGACGTCGGAATCCTGATCACCCAAAAAATGGTGTGCAATAGCACACGAAAATCGTCAAAATGAGGCGTACGCTCGCTCCGGGGCTCGTTTGACCTTCCAAATGGCACAGAAAACCCGTGATGGCCAACCGTATGCATAGACAACATCTTGACGGACGTCCACGAACAAATTTGGCATTTGTGACATCGAAATCCCGATCACCCAAAAAATGGTGTGCAATAGCACACAAAAATCGTCAAAATGAGGCGTATGCTCGCTTCGGGGCTCGTTTGACCTTCCAAATTGCCCAGAAAACCCGTGATGGCCAACCGTATGCATAGACAACGTCTTGACGGACGTCCACGAACAAATTTGGCATTTTTGACGTCGGAATCCCGATCACCCAAAAACTGGTGTGCAATAGCACACGAAAATCGTCAAAATGAGGCGTATGCTCGCTCCGGGGCTCGTTTGACCTTCCAAACGGCCCAGAAAACCCGTGATGGCCAACCGTATGCATAGACAACGTCTTGACGGACGTCCACGAACAAATTTGGCATTTTTGACGTCATAATCGTGATCACCCAAAAAATGGTGTGCAATAGCACACGAAAATCGTCAAAATGAGGCGTATGCTCGCTCCGGGGCTCGTTTGACCTTCCAAATGGCCCAGAAAACCCGTGATGGCCAATCGTATGCATAGACAACGTCTTGACGGACGTCCACGAACAAATTTGGAATTTTTGACGTCGGAATCCCGATCACCCAAAAAATGGTGTAAAATAGCACACGAAAATCGTCAAAATGAGGCGTATGCTCGCACCGGGGCTCGTTTGACCTTCCAAACGGCCCAGAAAACCCGTGATGGCCAACCGTATGCATAGACAACGTCTTGACGGACGTCCACGAACAAATTTGGCATTTTTGACGTCGGAATCCTGATCACCCAAAAAATGGTGTGCAATAGCACACAAAAATCGTCAAAATGAGGCGTATGCTCGCTCCGGGGCTCGTTTGACCTTCCAAATGGCCCAGAAAACCCGTGATGGCCAACCGTATGCATAGACAACGTCTTGACGGACGTCCACGAACAAATTTGGCATTTTTGACGTCGGAATCCCGATCACCCAAAAAATGGTGTGCAATAGCACACGAAAATCGTCAAAATGAGGCGTATGCTCGCTCCGGGGCTCGTTTGACCTTCCAAACGGCCCAGAAAACCCGTGATGGCCAACCGTATGCATAGACAACGTCTTGACGGACGTCCACGAACAAATTTGGCATTTTTGACGTCAGAAACCTGATCACCCAAAAAATGGTGTGCAATAGCACACGAAAATCGTCAAAATGAGGCGTATGCTCGCTCCGGGGCTCGTTTGACCTTCCAAATGGCCCAGAAAATCCGTGATGGCCAACCGTATGCATAGACAACGTCTTGACGGACGTCCACGAACAAATTTGGCATTTTTGACGTTGGAATCCTGATCACCCAAAAAATGGTGTGCAATAGCACATGAAAATCGTCAAAATGAGGCGTATGCTCGCTCCGGAGCTCGTTTGACCTTCCAAATGGCCTAGAAAACCCGTGATGGCCAACCGTATGCATAGACAACGTCTTGACGGACGTCCACGAACAAATTTGGCATTTTTGACGTCGGAATCCTGATCACCCAAAAAATGGTGTGCAATAGCACACGAAAATCGTCAAAATGAGGCGTATGCTCGCTTCGGGGCTCGTTTGACCTTCCAAATGGCCCAGAAAACCCGTGATGGCCAACCGTATGCATAGACAACGTCTTGACGGACGTCCACGAACAAATTTGGCATTTTTGACGTCGGAATCCCGATCACCCAAAAAATGGTGTGCAATAGCACACGAAAATCGTCAAAATGAGGCGTATGCTCGCTCCGGGGCTCGTTTGACCTTCCAAACGGCCCAGAAAACCCGTGATGGCCAACCGTATGCATAGACAACGTCTTGACGGATGTCCACGAACAAATTTGGCATTTTTGACGTCGGAATCCAGATCACCCAAAAAATGGTGTGCAATAGCACACGAAAATCGTCAAAATGAGGCGTATGCACGCTCCGGGGCTCGTTTGACCTTCCAAATGGCCCAGAAAACCCGTGATGGCCAACCGTATGCATAGACAACGTCTTGACGGACGTCCACGAACAAATTTGGAATTTTTGACGTCGGAATCCCGATCACCCAAAAAATGGTGTGCAATAGCACACGAAAATCATCAAAATGAGGCGTATGCTCGCTCCGGGGCTCGTTTGACCTTCCAAGAAGCCCAGAAAACCCGTGATGGCCAACCGTATGCATAGACAACGTCTCTACGGACGTCCACGAACAAATTTGGCATTTTTGACGTCGGAATCCTGATCACCCAAAAAATGGTGTGTAATAGCACACGAAAATCGTCAAAATGAGGCGTATGCTCGCTCCGGGGCTCGTTTGACCTTCCAAATGGCCCAGAAAACCTGTGATGGCCAACCGTATGCATAGACAACGTCTTGACGGACGTCCATGAACAAATTTGGCATTTTTGACGTCGGAATCCCGATCACCCAAAAAATGGTGTGCAATAGCACACACGAAAATCGTCAAAATGAGGCGTATGCTCGCTCCGGGGCTCGTTTGACCTTCCAAACGGCCCAGAAAACCCGTGATGGCCAACCGTATGCATAGACAACGTCTTGACGGACGTCCACGAACAAATTTGGCATTTTTGACGTCGGAATCCTGATCATCCAAAAAATGGTGTGCAATAGCACACGAAAATCGTCAAAATGAGGCGTATGCTCGCTCCGGGGCTCGTTTGACCTTCCAAATGGCCAAGAAAACCCGTGATGGCCAACCGTATGCATAGACAACGTCTTGACGGACTTCCACGAACAAATTTGGCATTTTTGACGTCGGAATCCCGATCACCCAAAAAATGGTGTGCAATAGCACACGAAAATCGTCAAAATGAGGCGTATGCTCGCTCCGGGGCTCGTTTGACCTTCCAAACAGCCTAGAAAACCCGTGATGGCCAACCGTATGCATAGACAACGTCTTGACGGACGTCCACGAACAAATTTGGCATTTTTGACATCGGAATCCTGATCACCCAAAAAATGGTGTGCAATAGCACACGAAAATCGTCAAAATGAGGCGTATGCTCGCTCCGGGGCTCGTTTGACCTTCCAAATGGCCCAGAAAACCCGTGATGGCCAACCGTATGCATAGACAACGTCTTGACGGACGTCCACGAACAAATTTGGCATTTTTGACGTCGGAATCCCGATCACCCAAAAAATGGTGTGCAATAGCACACGAAAATCGTCAAAATGAGGCGTCTGCTCGCTCCGGGGCTCGTTTGACCTTCCAAATGGCCCAGAAAACCCGTGATGGCCAATCGTATGCATAGACAACGTCTTGATGGACGTCCACGAACAAATTTGGCATTTTTGATGTCGGAATCCTGATCACCCAAAAAATGGTGTGCAATAGCACACGAAAATCGTCAAAATGAGGCGTATGCTCGCTCCGGGGCTCGTTTGACCTTCCAAACGGCCTAGAAAAACCGTGATGGCCAACCGTATGCATAGACAACGTCTTGACGGACGTCCACGAACAAATTTGGCATTTTTGACGTCGGAATCCTGATCACTCAAAAAATGTTGTGCAATAGCACACGAAAATCGTCAAAATGAGGCGTATGCTCGCTCCGGGGCTCGTTTGACCTTCCAAATGGCCCAGAAAACCCGTGATGGCCAATCGTATGCATAGACAACGTCTTGACGGACGTCCACGAACAAATTTGGCATTTTTGACGTTGGAATCCCGATCACCCAAAAAATGGTGTGCAATAGCACACGAAAATCGTCAAAATGAGGCGTATGCTCGCTCCGGGGCTCGTTTGACCTTCCAAACGGCCCAGAAAACCCGTGATGGCCAACCGTATGCATAGACAACGTCTTGACGGACGTCCACGAACAAATTTGGCATTTTTGACGTAGGAATCCCGATCACCCAAAAAATGGTGTGCAATAACACACGAAAATCGTCAAAATGAGGCGTATGCTCGCTCCGGGGCTCGTTTGACCTTCTAAACGGCCCAGAAAACCCGTGATGGCCAACCGTATGCATAGACAACGTCTTGACGGACGTCCACGAACAAATTTGGCATTTTTGACGTCGGAATCCCGATCACCCAAAAAATGGTGTGCAATAGCACACGAAAATCGTCAAAATGAGGCGTATGCTCGCTCCGGGGCTCGTTTGACCTTCCAAATGGCCCAGAAAACCCGTGATAGCCAACCGTATGCATAGACAACGTCTTGACGAACGTCCACGAACAAATTTGGCATTTTTGACGTCGGAATCCCGATCACCCAAAAAATGGTGTGCAATAGCACACGAAAATCGTCAAAATGAGGCGTATGCTTGCTCCGGGGCTCGTTTGACCTTCCAAACGGCCCAGAAAACCCGTGATGGCCAACCGTATGCATAGACAACGTCTTGACGGACGTCCACGAACAAATTTGGCATTTTTGACGTCAGAATCCTGATCACCCAAAAAATGGTGTGCAATAGCACACGAAAATCGTCAAAATGAGGCGTATGCTCGCTCCGGGGCTCGTTTGACCTTCCAAATGGCCCAGAAAACCCGTGATGGCCAACCGTATGCATAGACAACGTCTTGACGGACGTCCACGAACAAATTTGGCATTTTTGACGTCGGAATCCCGATCACCCAAAAAATGGTGTGCAATAGCACACGAAAATCGTCAAAATGAGGCGTATGCTCGCTCCAGGGCTCGTTTGACCTTCCAAACGGCCCAGAAAACCCGTGATGGCCAACCGTATGCATAGAAAACGTCTTGACGGACGTCCACGAACAAATTTGGCATTTTTGACGTCGGAATCTTGATCACCCAAAAAATGGTGTGCAATAGCACACGAAAATCGTCAAAATGAGGCGTATGCTCGCTCCGGGGCTCGTTTGACCTTCTAAACGGCCCAGAAAACCCGTGATGGCCAACCGTATGCATAGACAACGTCTTGACGGACGTCCACAAACAAATTTGGCATTTTTGACGTCGAAATCCAGATCACCCAAAAAATGGTGTGCAATAGCACACGAAAATCATCGAAATGAGGCGTATGCTCGCTTCGGGGCTCGTTTGACCTTCCAAATGGGTCGGAAAAGCCGTGATGGCCAACCGTATGCATAGACAACGTCTTTCCGGACGTCTATGAACAAATTTGGCATTTTTTACGTCGGAATCCTAATCACCCAAAAAATGGTGTGCAATAGCATACGAAAATCATCGAAATGAGGCGTATGCTCGCTTCGCGGCTCGTTTGACCTTCCAAATGGGTCGGAAAAGCCGTGATGGCCAACCGTATGCATAGACAACGTCTTGACGGACGTCCACGCACAAATTTGGCATTTTTCACGTCGGAATCCTGATCCACCAAAAAATGGTGTGCAATAGCACACGAAAATCGTCGAAATGAGGCGTATGCTCGCTTCGGGGCTCGTTTGACCTTCCAAATGGGTCGGAAAAGCCGTGATGGCCAACCGTATGCATAGCAAACGTCTTGACGGACGTCCATGAACAAATTTGGCATTTTTGACGTCGGAATCCCGATCAAACAAAAAATGGTGTTCAATAGCACACAAAAATAGTCGAAATGAGGCGTATGCTCGCTTCGACGCTCGTTTGACCTTCCAAATCTGTCGGAAAAGCCGTGATGGCCAACCGTATGCATAGACAACGTCTTGACAGACGTCCACGCACAAATTTAGCATTTTTGACGTCGGAATCCTGATCACCCAAAAAATGGTGTGCAATAGCACACGAAAATCGTCGAAATGAGGCGTATGCTCGCTTCGGGGCTCGTTTGACCTTCCAAATCTGTCAGAAAAGCCGTGATGGCCAACCGTATGCATAGAAAACGTCTTGACGGACGTCCACGAACAAATTTGGCTTTTTTGACGTCGGAATCCCGATCACCCAAAAAATGGTGTGCAATAGCACACGAAAATCGTCCAAATGAGGCGTATGCTCGCTTCGGGGCTCGTTTGACCTTCCAAATGGGTCAGAAAAGCCGTGATAGCCAATCGTATGCATAGACAACGTCTTGACGGACGTCGATGAACAAATTTGGCATTTTTGACGTCGGAATCCCGATCACCCAAAAAATGGTGTGCAATAGCACACGAAAATCGTCGAAATGAGGCGTATGCTCGCTTCGGGGCTCGTTTGACCTTCCAAATGGGTCGGAAAAGCCGTGATGGCCAACCGTATGCATAGACAACGTCTTGACGTATGTCCACGAACAAATTTGGCATTTTTGACGTCGGAATCCCGATCACCCAAAAAATGGTGTGCAATAGCGCACGAAAATCGTCAAAATGAGGCGTATGCTCGCTTCGGGGCTCGTTTGAACTTCCAAATGGGTCGGAAAAGCCGTGATGGCCAACCGTATGCATAGACAACGTCTTGACGGACGTCCACGAACAAATTTGGCATTTTTGACGTGGGAATCCCGATCACCCAAAAAATGGTTTGCAATAGCACACGAAAATCATCAAAATGAGGCGTATGCTCGCTTCGGGGCTCGTTTGACCTTCCAAATGGGTTGGAAAAGCCGTGATGGCAAACCGTATGCATAGACAACGTATTGACGGACGTCCACAAACAAATTTGGAATTTTTGACGTCAGAATCCCGATCACCCAAAAAAAGGTGTGCAATAGCACACGAAAATCGCCAAAATGAGGCGTATGCTCGCTTCGGGGCTCATTTGACCTTCCAAATGGGTCGAAAAAGCCGTGATGGCCAACCGTATGCATAGACAACGTCTTGATGGATGTCCACGAACAAATTTAGCATTTTTGACGTCGGAATACCGATCACCCAAAAAATGGTGTGCAACAGCACACGAAAATCGTCAAAATGAGGCGTATGCTCGCTTCGGAGCTCGTTTGACCTTCCAAATGGCCCAGAAAAGCCGTGATGGCCAACCGTATGCATAGACAACGTCTTGACGGACGTCCACGAATTAATTTGGCATTTTTGACGTCGGAATCGCGATCACCCAAAAAATGGTGTGCAATAGCACACGAAAATCGTCAAAATGAGGCGTATGCTCGCTTCGGGGCTCGTTTGACCTTCCAAACGGGTCGGAAAAGCCGTGATGGCCAACCGTATACATAGACAACGTCTTGACGGACGTCCATGCACAAATTTGGCATTTTTGACGTCGGAATTCTGATCACCCAAAAAATGGTGTGCAATAGCACACGAAAATCGTCAAAATGAGGCGTATGCTCGCTTCGGGGCTCGTTTGACCTTCCAAATGGCCCAGAAAAGCCGTGACGGCCAAACGTATGCATAGACAACGTCTTGACGGACGTCCACGAATTAATTTGGCATTTTTGACGTCGGAATCGCGATCACCCAAAAAATGGTGTGCAATAGCACACGAAAATCGTCAAAATGAGGCGTATGCTCGCTTCGGGGCTCGTTTGACCTTCCAAACGGGTCGGAAAAGCCGTGATGGCCAACCGTATACATAGACAACGTCTTGACGGACGTCCACGAACAAATTTGGCATTTTTGACGTCCGAATCCCGATCACCCAAAAAATGGTGTGCAATAGCACACGAAAATCATCAAAATGAGGCGTATGCTCGCTTCGGTGCTCGTTTGACCTTCCAAATGGCCCAAAAAAGCCGTGATGGCCAACCGTATGCATAGACAACGTCTTGACGGACATCCACGAACAAATTTGGCATTTTTGACGTTGGAATCCCGATCACCCAAAAAATGGTGTGCAATAGCACACGAAAATCGTCAAAATGAGGCGTATGCTCGCTTCGGGGCTCGTTTGACCTTCCAAATGGTTCGGAAAAGCCGTGATGGCAAACCGTATGCATAGACAATGTCTTGACAGACGTCCACAAACAAATTTTGGCATTTTTGACGTCGGAATCCCGATCACCCAAAAAATGGTGTGCAATAGCACACGAAAATCATCGAAATGAGGCGTATGCTCGCTTCGGGGCTCGTTTGACCTTCGAAATGGCCTAGAAAAGCCGTGATGGCCAACCGTATGCATAGTCAACATCTTGACGGACGTCCAAGAACAAATTTGGCATTTTTGACGTCGGAATCCCGATCACCCAAAAAATGGTGTGCAATAGCACACGAAAATCGTCAAAATGAGGCGTATGCTCGCTTCGGGGCTCGTTTGACCTTCCAAATGGGTCGGAAAAACCGTGATGGCCAATCGTATGCATAGACAACGTCTTGACGGACGTCCACGAATATATTTGGCATTTTTGACATCGGAATCCCGATCACCAAAAAAATGGTGTGCAATAGCACACGAAAATCGTCAAAATGAGGCGTATGCTCGCTTCGGGGCTCGTTTGACCTTCCAAATGGGTCGACAAAGCCGTGATGGCCAACCGTATGCATAGACAACGTCTTGACGGACGTCCACGAACAAATTTGGCATTTTTGACGTCGGAATCTCGATCACCAAAAAAATGGTGTGCAATAGCACACGAAAATCGTCAAAATGGGGCGTATGCTCGCTTCGGGGCTCGTTTGACCTTCCAAATGGGTCGACAAAGCCGTGATGGCCAACCGTATGCATAGACAACGTCTTGACGGACGTCCACGAACAAATTTGGCATTTTGACGTCGGAATCCCGATCACCCAAAAAATGGTGTGCAATAGCACACGAATATCGTCAAAATGAGGCGTATGCTCGCTTCGGGGCTCGTTTGACCTTCCAAATGGCCCAGAAAAGCCGTGATGGCCAATCGTATGCATAGACAATGTCTTGATGGACGTCCACGAACAAATTTGTCATTTTTGACGTCGGAATCCCGATCACCCAAAAAATGGTGTTCAATAGCACACGAAAATCGTCAAAATGAGGCATATGCTCGCTTCGGGGCTCGTTTGACCTTCCAAATGGCCCAGAAAAGCCGTGATGGCCAATCGTATGCATAGACAACGTCTTGATGGACGTCCACGATCAAATTTGGCATTTTTGACGTCGGAATCCCGATCACCCAAAAAATGGTGTGCAATAGCACACCAAAATCGTCAAAATGAGGTGTATGCTCGCTTCGGGGCTCGTTTGACCTTCCAAATGGCCCAGAAAAGCTGCGATGGCCAACCGTATGCATTGACAACGTCTTGACGGACGTCCACGAACAAATTTGGCATTTTTGACGTCGGAATCCCGATCACCCAAAAACTGGTGTGCAATAGCACACGAAAATCGTCAAAATGAGGCGTATCCTCGCTTCGGGGCTCGTTTGACCTTCCAAATGGCGCAGAAAAGCTGTGATAGCCAACCGTATGCATAGACAACGTCTTGACGGACGTCCACGAATAAATTTGGCATTTTTGACGTCGGAATCCCGATCACCCAAAAAATGGTGTGCAATAGCACACGAAAATCGTCAAAATGAGGCGTATGCTCGCTTCGGGGCTCGTTTGACCTTCCAAATGGGTCGAAAAAGCCGTGATGGCCAACCGTATGCATAGACAACGTCTTGAAAGACGTCCACGAAAAAATTTGGCATTTTTGACGTCGGAATCCCGATCACCCAAAAAATGGTGTGCAATAGCACACGAAAATCATCAAAATGAGGCGTATGCTCGCTTCGGGGCTCGTTTGACCTTCCAAATGGGTCGGAAAAGCCGTGATGGCAAACCGTATGCATAGACAACATCTTGACGGACGTCCACGAACAAATTTGGCATTTTTGACGTCGGAATCCCGATACCCCAAAAAATGGTGTGCAATAGCACACGAAAATCGTCAAAATGAGGCGTATGCTCGCCTCGGGGCTCGTTTGACCTTCCAAATGGCCCAGAAAAGATGTGATGGCCAACTGTATGCATAGACAACGTCTTGACGGACGTCCACGAATAAATTTGGCATTTTTGACATCGGAATCCCGATCACCCAAAAATGGAGTGCAATAGCACACGAAAATCGTCAAAATGAGGCGTATGCTCGCTTCGGGGCTCGTTTGACCTTCCAAATGGCCCAGAAAAGCCGTGATGGCCAACCGTATGCATAAACAACGTCTTGACAGACGTCCACGAACAAATTTGGCATTTTTGACGTCGTAATCCCGATCACCCAAAAAGTGGTGTGCAATAGCACACGAAAATCGTCAAAATGAGGCGTATGCTCGCTTCGGGGCTCGTTTGACTTTCCAAATGGCCCAGAAAAGCCGTGACGGCCAAACGTATGCATAGAAAACGTCTTGACGGACGTCCACGAATAAATTTGGCATTTTTGACGTCGGAATCCCGATCACCCAAAAAATGGTGTGCAATAGCACATGAAAATCGTCAAAATGAGGCGTATGCTCGCTTCGGGGCTCGTTTGACCTTCCAAACGGGTCGGAAAAGCCGTGATGGCCAACCATATACATAGACAACGTCTTGACGGACGTCCACGAACAAATTTGGCATTTTTGACGTCCGAATCCCGATCACCCAAAAAATGGTGTGCAATAGCACACGAAAATCGTCAAAATGAGGCGTATGCTCGCTTCGGGGCTCGTTTGACCTTCCAAATGGGTCGAAAAAGCCGTGATGGCCAACCGTATGCATAGACAACGTCTTGACGGACGTCCACGAACAAATTTGGCATTTTTGACGTCGGAATTTCGATCACCCAAAAAATGGTGTGCAATAGCACACGAAAATCGTCAAAATGAGGCGTATGCTCGCTTCGGGGCTCGTTTGACCTTCCAAATGGGTCGAAAAAGCCGTGATGGCCAACCGTATGCATAGACAACATCTTGACAGACGTCCACGAAAGAATTTGGCATTTTTGACGTCGGAATCCCGATCACCCAAAAAATGGTGTGCAATAGCACACGAAAATCGTTAAAATGAGGCGTATGCTCGCTTCGGGGCTCGTTTGACCTTCCAAATGGGTCGGAAAAGCCGTGATGGCAAACCGTATGCATAGACAACATCTTGATGGACGTCCACGAACAAATTTGGCATTTTTGACGTCGGAATCCCGATACCCCAAAAAATGGTGTGCAATAGCACACGAAAATCGTCAAAATGAGGCGTATGCTCGCTTCGGGGCTCGTTTGACCTTCCAAATGGCCCAGAAAAGCTTTGATGGCCAACCGTATGCATAGACAACGTCTTGACGGACGTCCACGAACAAATTTGGCATTTTTGACGTCGGAATCCCGATCACCCAAAAAATGGTGTGCAATAGCACACGAAAATCGTCAAAATGAGGCGTATGCTCGCTTCGGGGCTCGTTTGACCTTCCAAATGGGTCGAAAAAGCCGTGATGGCCAACCGTATGCATAGACAACGTCTTGACGGACATCCACGAACAAATTTGGCATTTTTGACGTCGGAATCCCGATCACCCAAAAAATGGTTTGCAATAGCACACGAAAATCGTCAAAATGAGGCGTATGCTCCCTTCGGGGCTCGTTTGACCTTCCAAATGGCCCAGAAAAGCCGTGATGGCCAACCGTATGCATAGACAACGTCTTGACGGACGTCCACGAACAAATTTGGCATTTTTGACGTCGGAATCCCGATCACCCAAAAAATGGTGTGCAATAGCACACGAAAATCGTCAAAATGAGGCGTATGCTCACTTCGGGGCTCGTTTGACCTTCCAAATGGGTCGGAAAAGCCGTGATGGCCAACCTTATGCATAGACAACGTCTTGACGGACGTCCATGAATAAATTTGGCATTTTTGACGTCGAAATCCTGATCACCCAAAAAATGGTGTGCAATAGCACACGAAAATCGTCAAAATGAGGCGTATGATCGCTTCGGGGCTCGTTTGACCTTCCAAATGGGTCGGAAAAAGCGTGATGGCCAACCGTATGCATAGACAACGTCTTGACGGACGTCCACAAACAAATTTGGCATTTTTGACGTCGGAATCCGGATCACCCAAAAAATGGTGTGCAATAGCACACGAAAATTGTCAAAATAAGGCGTATGCTCGCTTCGGGGCTCGTTTGTCCCTCCAAATGGCCCAGAAAAGCCGTGATGGCCAACCGTAGCATAGACAACGTCTTGACGGACGTCCACGAACAAATTTGGCATTTTTGACGTCGGAATCCCGATCACCCAAAAAATGGTGTGCAATAGCACACGAAAATCGTCAAAATGAGGCGTATGCTCGCTTCGGGGCTCGTTTGACCTTCCAAATGGGTCAGAAAAGCCGTGATGGCCAACCGTATGCATAGACAACGTCTTGATTGACGTCCACGAACAAATTTGGCATTTTTGACGTCGGAATCCCGATAACCCAAAAAATGGTGTGCAATAGCACACGAAAATTGTCAAAATGAGGCGTATGCTCGCTTCGGTGCTCGTTTGACCTTCCAAATGGCCCAGAAAAGCCGTGATGGACAACCGTATGCATAGATAACGTCTTGATGGACGTCCACGAACAAATTTGGCATTTTTGACGTCGGAATCCCGATAACCCAAAAAATGGTGTGCAATAGCACACGAAAATCGTCAAAATGAGGCGTATGCTCGCTTCGGGGCTCGTTTGACCTTCCAAATGGCCCAGAAAAGCAGTGATAGCCAACCGTATGCATAGACAACGTCTTGACGGATGTCCACGAACAAATTTGGCATTTTTTTACGTCGGAATGCCGATCACCCAAAAAATGGTGTGCAATAGCACACGATGATCGTCAAAATGAGGTGTATGCTCGCTTCGGGGCTCGTTTGACCTTCCAAATGGGTCGGAAAAGTGGTGCTGGCCAATCGTATGCATAGACATTGTCTTGACGGACGTCCACGAACAAATTTGGCACATTTGACGTCGGAAGCCCGATCACCCAAAAAATGGTGTGCAATTGCACACGAAAATCGTCAAAATGAGGCGTATGCTCGCTTCGGGGCTCGTTTGACCTTCTAAATGGCCCAGAAAAGCTGTGATGGCCAACCGTATGCATAGACAACGTCTTGACGGACGTCCACGAACAAATTTGGCACTTTTTACGTCAGAAGCCTAATCACCCAAAAAATGGTGTGCAATAGCACACGAAAATCGTCAAAATGAGGCGTATGCTCGCTTCGGAGCTCGTTTGACCTTCCAAATGGCCCAGAAAAGCCGTGATGGCCAACCGTATGCATAGACAACGTCTTGACGGACGTCCACGAACAAATTTGGCATTTTTGACGTCGGAATCCCGATCACCCAAAAAATGGTGTGCAATAGCACACGAAAATAGTCAAAATGAGGCGTATGCTCGCTTCGGGGCTCGTTTGACCTTCCAAATGGCCCAGAAAAGCCGTGATGGCCAACCGTATGCATAGACAATGTCTTGACGGACGTCCACGAACAAATTTGGCATTTTTGACGTCGGAATCCCGATCACCCAAAAAATGGTGTGCAATAGCACACGAAAATCGTCAAAATGAGGCGTATGCTCGCTTCGGGGCTCGTTTGACCTTCCAAATGGCCCAGAAAAGCCGTAATGGCAAACCGTATGCATAGACAACGTCTTGACGGATGTCCACGAACAAATTTGGCATTTTTGACGTCGGAATCCCGATCACCCAAAAAATGGTGTGCAATAGCACACGAAAATCGTCAAAATGAGGCGTATGCTCGCTTCGGGGCTCGTTTGACCTTCCAAATGGCCCAGAAAAGCCGTGATGGCCAACCGTATGCATAGACAACGTCTTGACGGACTTCCACGAACAAATTTGGCATTTTTGACGTCGGAATCCCGATCACCCAAAAAATGGTGTGCAATAGCACACGAAAATCGTCAAAATGAGGCGTTTGCTCGCTTCGTGGCTCGTTTGACCTTCCAAATGGGTCGGAAAAGCCGTGATGACCAACCGTATGCATAGACAACATCTTGACGGACGTCCACGAACAAATTTGGCATTTTTTACGTCGGAATCCCGATCACCCAAAAAATGGTGTGCAATAGCACACGAAAATCGTCAAAATGAGGCGTATGCTCGCTTCGGGGCTCGTTTGACCTTCCAAATGGCCCAGAAAAGCCGTGATGGCCAACCGTATGCATAGACAACGTCTTGACGGACGTCCACGAACAAATTTGGCATTTTTGACGTCGGAATCCCGATCACCCAAAAAATGGTGTGCAATAGCACATGAAAATCGTCAAAATGAGGCATGTGCTCGCTTCGGGGCTCGTTTGACCTTCCAAATGGGTCGGAAAAGCCGTGATGGCTAACCGTATGCATAAACAACGTCTTGACGGACGTCCACGAAAAAATTTGACATTTTTGACGTCGGAATCCCGATCACCCAAAAAATGGTGTGCAATAGCACACTAAAAACGTCAAAATTAGGCGTATGCTTGCTTCGGGGCTCGTTTGACCTTCCAAATGGCCCAGAAAAGCCGTGATGGCCAACCGTATGCATAGACAACATCTTGACGGACGTCCACGAACAAATTTTGCAATTTTGACGTCGGAATCCCGATCACCCAAAAAATAGTGTGCAATAGTACATGAAAATCGTCAAAATGAGGCGTATGCTCGCTTCGGGGCTCGTTTGACCTTCCAAATGGCCCAGAAAAGCTGTGATGGCCAACCGTATGCATAGACAACGTCTTGACGGACGTCCACGAACAAATTTGGCATTTTTGACGTCGGAATCTCGATCACCCAAAAAATGGGGTGCAATAGCACACGAAAATCGTCAAAATGAGGCGTATGCTCGCTTCGGGGCTTGTTTGACCTTCCAAATGGCCCAGAAAAGCCGTGATGGCCAACCGTATGCATAGACAACGTCTTTACGGATGTTCACGAACAAATTTCACATTTTTGACGTCGGAATCCCGATCACCCAAAAAATGGTGTGCAATAGCACACGAAAATCGTCAAAATGAGGCGTATGCTCGCTTTGGGGCTTGTTTGACCTCTAAATGGCCCAGAAAAGCCGTGATGGCCAACCTTATGCATAGACAACGTCTTGACGGACGTCCACGAACAAATTTGGCATTTTTGACGTCGGAATCTCGATCACCCAAAAAATGGTGTGCAATAGCACACGAAAATCGTCAAAATGAGGCGTATGCTCGCTTCGGGGCTCGTTTGACCTTCCAAATGGGTCGTAAAAGCCATGATGGACAACCGTATGCATAGACAACATCTTGACGGACGTCCATGAACAAATTTGGCATTTTTGACGTCGGAATCCCGATCACCCAAAAAATAGTGTGCAATAGCACACGAAAATCGTCAAAATGAGGCGTATGCTCGCTTCGGGGCTCGTTTGACCTTCCAAATGGCCCAGAAAAGCCGTGATGGCCAACCGTGTGCATAGACAACGTCTTGATGGACGTCCACGAACAAATTTGGCATTTTTGACGTCGGAATCCCGATCACCTAAAAAATGGTGTGCAATAGCACACGAAAATCGTCAAAATGAGGCATATGCTCGCTTCGGGAATCGTTTGACCTTCCAAATGGCCCAGAAAAGCCGTGATGGCCAACCGTATGCATAGACAACGTCTTGACGGACGTCCACGAACAAATTTGGTATTTTTGACGTCGGAATCCCGATCACCCAAAAAATGGTGTGCAATAGCACACGAAAATCGTCAAAATGAGGCGTATGCTCGCTCCGGGGCTCGTTTGACCTTCCAAACGGCCCAGAAAACCCGTGATGGCCAACCGTATGCATAGACAACGTCTTGGCGGACGTCCACGAACAAATTTGGCATTTTTGACGTCGGAATCCTGATCACCCAAAAAATGGTGTGCAATAGCACACGAAAATCGTCAAAATGAGGCGTATGCTCGCTCCGGGGCTCGTTTGACCTTCCAAATGGCCCAGAAAACCCGTGATGGCCAACCGTATGCATAGACAACGTCTTGACGGACGTCCACGAACAAATTTTGCATTTTTGACGTCGGAATCCCGATCACCCAAAAAATGGTGTGCAATAGCACACGAAAATCGTCAAAATGAGGCGTATGCTCGCTCCGGGGCTCGTTTGACCTTCCAAACGGCCCAGAAAACCCGTGATGGCCAACCGTATGCATAGACAACGTCTTGACGGACGTCCACGAACAAATTTGGTATTTTTGACGTCGGAATCCTGATCACCCAAAAAATGGTGTGCAATAGCACACGAAAATCATCAAAATGAGGCGTATGCTCGCTCCGGGGCTCGTTTGACGTTCCAAAAGGCCCAGAAAACCCGTGATGGCCAACCGTACGCATAGACAACGTCTTGACGGACGTCCACGAACAAATTTGGCATTTTTGACGTCAGAATCCCGATCACCCAAAAATGGTGTGCAATAGCACACGAAAATCATCAAAATGAGGCGTATACTCGCTCCGGGGCTCGTTTGACCTTCCAAACGGCCCAGAAAACCCGTGATGGCCAATCGTATGCATTGACAACGTCTTGACGGACGTCCACGAACAAATTTGGCATTTTTGACGTCGGAATCCTGATCACCCAAAAAATGGTGTGCAATATCACACGAAAATCGTCAAAATGAGGCGTATGCTCGCTCCGGGGCTCGTTTGACCTTCCAAACGGCCCAGAAAACCCGTGATGGCCAACCGTATGCATAGACAACGTATTGACGGACGTCCACGAACAAATTTGGCATTTTTGACGTCGGAATCCTGATCACCCAAAAAATGGTGTGCAATAGCACACAAAAATCGTCAAAATGAGGCGTATGCTCGCTCCAGGGCTCGTTTGACCTACCAAATGGCCAAGAAAACCCGTGATGGCCAACCGTATGCATAGACAACGTCTTGACGGACGTCCACGAACAAATTTGGCATTTTTGACGTCGGAATCCCGATCACCCAAAAAATGGTGTGCAATAGCACACGAAAATCGTCAAAATGAGGCGTATGCTCGCTCCGGGGCTCGTTTGACCTTCCAAATGGTCCAGAAAACCCGTGATGGCCAACCGTATGCATAGACAACGTCTTGACGGACGTCCACGAACAAATTTGGCATTTTTGACGTCGGAATCCCGATCACCCAAAAAATGGTGTGCAATAGCACACGAAAATCGTCAAAATGAGGCGTATGCTCGCTCCGGGGCTCGTTTGACCTTCCAAACGGCCCAAAAAACCCGTGATGGCCAACCGTATGCATAGACAACGTCTTGACGGACGTCCACGAACAAATTTGGCATTTTTGACGTCGGAATCCCGATCACCCAAAAATGGTGTGCAATAGCACACGAAAATCGTCAAAATGAGGTGTATGCTCGCTCCGGGGCTCGTTTGACCTTCCAAACGGCCCAGAAAACCCGTGATGGCCAACCGTATGCATAGACAACGTCTTGACGGACGTCCACGAACAAATTTGGCATTTTTGACGTCGGAATCATGATCACCCAAAAAATGGTGTGCAATCGCACAAGAAAATCGTCAAAATGAGGCGTATGCTCGCTCCGGGGCTCGTTTGACCTTCCAAACGGCCCAGAAAACCCGTGATGGTCAACCGTATGCATAGACAACGTCTTGACGGATGTCCACGAACAAATTTGGCATTTTTGATGTCGGAATCCCGATCACCCAAAAAATGATGTGCAATAGCACACGAAAATCGTCAAAATGAGGCGTATGCTCGCTCCGGGGCTCATTTGACCTTCCAAACGGCCCAAAAAACCCGTGATGGCCAACCGTATGCATAGACAACGTCTTGACGGACGTCCACAAACAAATTTGGCATTTTTGACGACGGAATCCTGATCACCCAAAAAATGGTGTGCAATAGGACACGAAAATCGTCAAAATGAGGCGTATGCTCGCTCCGGGGCTCGTTTGACCTTCCAAATGGCCCAGAAAACCCGTGATGGCCAACCGTATGCATAGACAACATCTTGACGGACGTCCACGAACAAATTTGGCATTTTTGACGTCGGAATCCCGATCACCCAAAAAATGGTGTGCAATAGCACACGAAAATCGTCAAAATGAGGCGTATGCTCGCTCCGGGGCTCATTTGACCTTCCAAACGGCACAGAAAACCCGCGATGGCCAACCGTATGCATAGACAACGTCTTGACAGACGTCCACGAACAAATTTGGCATTTTTGACGTCGGAATCCTGATCACCCAAAAAATGGTGTGCAACAGCACACAAAAATCGTCAAAATGAGGCGTATGCTCGCTCCGGGGCTCGTTTGACCTTCCAAATGGCCCAGAAAACCCGTGATGGCCAACCGTATGCATAGACAACGTCTTGACAGACGTCCACGAACAAATTTGGCATTTTTGACGTCGGAATCCCGATCACCCAAAAATGGTGTGCAATAGCACACGAAAATCGTCAAAATGAGGTGTATGCTCGCTCCGGGGCTCGTTTGACCTTCCAAACGGCCCAGAAAACCCGTGATGGCCAACCGTATGCATAGACAACATCTTGACGGACGTCCACGAACAAATTTGGCATTTTTGACGTCGGAATCCCGATCACCCAAAAAATGGTGTGCAATAGCACACGAAAATCGTCAAAATAAGGCGTATGCTCGCTCCGGGGCTCATTTGACCTTCCAAACGGCCCAGAAAACCCGTGATGGCCAACCGTATGCATAGACAACGTCTTGACGGACGTCCACGAATAAATTTGGCATTTTTGACGTCGGAATCCCGATCACCCAAAAAATGGTGTGCAATAGCACACGAAAATCGTCAAAATGAGGCGTATGCTCGCTCCGGGGCTCGTTTAACCTTCCAAACAGCCCAGAAAACCCGTGATGGCCAACCGTATGCATAGAAAACATCTTGATGGACGTCCACGAACAAATTTGGCATTTTTGACGTCGGAATCCTGATCACCCAAAAAATGGTGTGCAATAGCACACGAAAATCGTCAAAATGAGGCGTATGCTCGCTCCGGGGCTCGTTTGACCTTCAAAATGGCCCAGAAAACCCGTGATGGCCAACCGTATGCATAGACAACGTCTTGACGAACGTCCACGAACAAATTTGGCATTTTTGACGTCAGAATCCCGATCACCCAAAAAATGGTGTGCAATAGCACACGAAAATCGTCAAAATGAGGCGTATGCTCGCTCCGGGGCTCGTTTGACATTTCAAACGGCCCAGAAAACCCGTGATGGCCAACCGTATGCATAGACAACGTCTTGACGGACGTCCACGAACAAATTTGGCATTTTTGACGTCGGAATCCTGATCACCCAAAAAATGGTGTGCAATAGCACACGAAAATCGTCAAAATGAGGCGTATGCTCGCTCCGGGGCTCGTTTGACCTTCCAAATGGCCCAGAAAACCCGTGATGGCCAACCATATGCATAGACAACGTCTTGACGGACGTCCACGAACAAATTTGGCATTTTTGACGTCGGAATCCTGATCACCCAAAAAATGGTGTGCAATAGCACACGAAAATCGTCAAAATGAGGCGTACGCTCGCTCCGGGGCTCGTTTGACCTTCCAAATGGCACAGAAAACCCGTGATGGCCAACCGTATGCATAGACAACATCTTGACGGACGTCCACGAACAAATTTGGCATTTGTGACATCGGAATCCCGATCACCCAAAAAATGGTGTGCAATAGCACACGAAAATCGTCAAAATGAGGCGTATGCTCGCTTCGGGGCTCGTTTGACCTTCCAAATTGCCCAGAAAACCCGTGATGGCCAACCGTATGCATAGACAACGTCTTGACGGACGTCCACGAACAAATTTGGCATTTTTGACGTCGGAATCCCGATCACCCAAAAACTGGTGTGCAATAGCACACGAAAATCGTCAAAATGAGGCGTATGCTCGCTCCGGGGCTCGTTTGACCTTCCAAACGGCCCAGAAAACCCGTGATGGCCAACCGTATGCATAGACAACGTCTTGACGGACGTCCACGAACAAATTTGGCATTTTTGACGTCATAATCGTGATCACCCAAAAAATGGTGTGCAATAGCACACGAAAATCGTCAAAATGAGGCGTATGCTCGCTCCGGGGCTCGTTTGACCTTCCAAATGGCCCAGAAAACCCGTGATGGCCAATCGTATGCATAGACAACGTCTTGACGGACGTCCACGAACAAATTTGGAATTTTTGACGTCGGAATCCCGATCACCCAAAAAATGGTGTAAAATAGCACACGAAAATCGTCAAAATGAGGCGTATGCTCGCACCGGGGCTCGTTTGACCTTCCAAACGGCCCAGAAAACCCGTGATGGCCAACCGTATGCATAGACAACGTCTTGACGGACGTCCACGAACAAATTTGGCATTTTTGACGTCGGAATCCTGATCACCCAAAAAATGGTGTGCAATAGCACACAAAAATCGTCAAAATGAGGCGTATGCTCGCTCCGGGGCTCGTTTGACCTTCCAAATGGCCCAGAAAACCCGTGATGGCCAACCGTATGCATAGACAACGTCTTGACGGACGTCCACGAACAAATTTGGCATTTTTGACGTCGGAATCCCGATCACCCAAAAAATGGTGTGCAATAGCACACGAAAATCGTCAAAATGAGGCGTATGCTCGCTCCGGGGCTCGTTTGACCTTCCAAACGGCCCAGAAAACCCGTGATGGCCAACCGTATGCATAGACAACGTCTTGACGGACGTCCACGAACAAATTTGGCATTTTTGACGTCAGAAACCTGATCACCCAAAAAATGGTGTGCAATAGCACACGAAAATCGTCAAAATGAGGCGTATGCTCGCTCCGGGGCTCGTTTGACCTTCCAAATGGCCCAGAAAATCCGTGATGGCCAACCGTATGCATAGACAACGTCTTGACGGACGTCCACGAACAAATTTGGCATTTTTGACGTTGGAATCCTGATCACCCAAAAAATGGTGTGCAATAGCACATGAAAATCGTCAAAATGAGGCGTATGCTCGCTCCGGAGCTCGTTTGACCTTCCAAATGGCCTAGAAAACCCGTGATGGCCAACCGTATGCATAGACAACGTCTTGACGGACGTCCACGAACAAATTTGGCATTTTTGACGTCGGAATCCTGATCACCCAAAAAATGGTGTGCAATAGCACACGAAAATCGTCAAAATGAGGCGTATGCTCGCTTCGGGGCTCGTTTGACCTTCCAAATGGCCCAGAAAACCCGTGATGGCCAACCGTATGCATAGACAACGTCTTGACGGACGTCCACGAACAAATTTGGCATTTTTGACGTCGGAATCCCGATCACCCAAAAAATGGTGTGCAATAGCACACGAAAATCGTCAAAATGAGGCGTATGCTCGCTCCGGGGCTCGTTTGACCTTCCAAACGGCCCAGAAAACCCGTGATGGCCAACCGTATGCATAGACAACGTCTTGACGGATGTCCACGAACAAATTTGGCATTTTTGACGTCGGAATCCAGATCACCCAAAAAATGGTGTGCAATAGCACACGAAAATCGTCAAAATGAGGCGTATGCACGCTCCGGGGCTCGTTTGACCTTCCAAATGGCCCAGAAAACCCGTGATGGCCAACCGTATGCATAGACAACGTCTTGACGGACGTCCACGAACAAATTTGGAATTTTTGACGTCGGAATCCCGATCACCCAAAAAATGGTGTGCAATAGCACACGAAAATCATCAAAATGAGGCGTATGCTCGCTCCGGGGCTCGTTTGACCTTCCAAGAAGCCCAGAAAACCCGTGATGGCCAACCGTATGCATAGACAACGTCTCTACGGACGTCCACGAACAAATTTGGCATTTTTGACGTCGGAATCCTGATCACCCAAAAAATGGTGTGTAATAGCACACGAAAATCGTCAAAATGAGGCGTATGCTCGCTCCGGGGCTCGTTTGACCTTCCAAATGGCCCAGAAAACCTGTGATGGCCAACCGTATGCATAGACAACGTCTTGACGGACGTCCATGAACAAATTTGGCATTTTTGACGTCGGAATCCCGATCACCCAAAAAATGGTGTGCAATAGCACACACGAAAATCGTCAAAATGAGGCGTATGCTCGCTCCGGGGCTCGTTTGACCTTCCAAACGGCCCAGAAAACCCGTGATGGCCAACCGTATGCATAGACAACGTCTTGACGGACGTCCACGAACAAATTTGGCATTTTTGACGTCGGAATCCTGATCATCCAAAAAATGGTGTGCAATAGCACACGAAAATCGTCAAAATGAGGCGTATGCTCGCTCCGGGGCTCGTTTGACCTTCCAAATGGCCAAGAAAACCCGTGATGGCCAACCGTATGCATAGACAACGTCTTGACGGACTTCCACGAACAAATTTGGCATTTTTGACGTCGGAATCCCGATCACCCAAAAAATGGTGTGCAATAGCACACGAAAATCGTCAAAATGAGGCGTATGCTCGCTCCGGGGCTCGTTTGACCTTCCAAACAGCCTAGAAAACCCGTGATGGCCAACCGTATGCATAGACAACGTCTTGACGGACGTCCACGAACAAATTTGGCATTTTTGACATCGGAATCCTGATCACCCAAAAAATGGTGTGCAATAGCACACGAAAATCGTCAAAATGAGGCGTATGCTCGCTCCGGGGCTCGTTTGACCTTCCAAATGGCCCAGAAAACCCGTGATGGCCAACCGTATGCATAGACAACGTCTTGACGGACGTCCACGAACAAATTTGGCATTTTTGACGTCGGAATCCCGATCACCCAAAAAATGGTGTGCAATAGCACACGAAAATCGTCAAAATGAGGCGTCTGCTCGCTCCGGGGCTCGTTTGACCTTCCAAATGGCCCAGAAAACCCGTGATGGCCAATCGTATGCATAGACAACGTCTTGATGGACGTCCACGAACAAATTTGGCATTTTTGATGTCGGAATCCTGATCACCCAAAAAATGGTGTGCAATAGCACACGAAAATCGTCAAAATGAGGCGTATGCTCGCTCCGGGGCTCGTTTGACCTTCCAAACGGCCTAGAAAAACCGTGATGGCCAACCGTATGCATAGACAACGTCTTGACGGACGTCCACGAACAAATTTGGCATTTTTGACGTCGGAATCCTGATCACTCAAAAAATGTTGTGCAATAGCACACGAAAATCGTCAAAATGAGGCGTATGCTCGCTCCGGGGCTCGTTTGACCTTCCAAATGGCCCAGAAAACCCGTGATGGCCAATCGTATGCATAGACAACGTCTTGACGGACGTCCACGAACAAATTTGGCATTTTTGACGTTGGAATCCCGATCACCCAAAAAATGGTGTGCAATAGCACACGAAAATCGTCAAAATGAGGCGTATGCTCGCTCCGGGGCTCGTTTGACCTTCCAAACGGCCCAGAAAACCCGTGATGGCAAACCGTATGCATAGACAACGTCTTGACGGACGTCCACGAACAAATTTGGCATTTTTGACGTAGGAATCCCGATCACCCAAAAAATGGTGTGCAATAGCACACGAAAATCGTCAAAATGAGGCGTATGCTCGCTCCGGGGCTCGTTTGACCTTCTAAACGGCCCAGAAAACCCGTGATGGCCAACCGTATGCATAGACAACGTCTTGACGGACGTCCACGAACAAATTTGGCATTTTTGACGTCGGAATCCCGATCACCCAAAAAATGGTGTGCAATAGCACACGAAAATCGTCAAAATGAGGCGTATGCTCGCTCCGGGGCTCGTTTGACCTTCCAAATGGCCCAGAAAACCCGTGATAGCCAACCGTATGCATAGACAACGTCTTGACGAACGTCCACGAACAAATTTGGCATTTTTGACGTCGGAATCCCGATCACCCAAAAAATGGTGTGCAATAGCACACGAAAATCGTCAAAATGAGGCGTATGCTTGCTCCGGGGCTCGTTTGACCTTCCAAACGGCCCAGAAAACCCGTGATGGCCAACCGTATGCATAGACAACGTCTTGACGGACGTCCACGAACAAATTTGGCATTTTTGACGTCAGAATCCTGATCACCCAAAAAATGGTGTGCAATAGCACACGAAAATCGTCAAAATGAGGCGTATGCTCGCTCCGGGGCTCGTTTGACCTTCCAAATGGCCCAGAAAACCCGTGATGGCCAACCGTATGCATAGACAACGTCTTGACGGACGTCCACGAACAAATTTGGCATTTTTGACGTCGGAATCCCGATCACCCAAAAAATGGTGTTCAATAGCACACGAAAATCGTCAAAATGAGGCGTATGCTCGCTCCAGGGCTCGTTTGACCTTCCAAACGGCCCAGAAAACCCGTGATGGCCAACCGTATGCATAGAAAACGTCTTGACGGACGTCCACGAACAAATTTGGCATTTTTGACGTCGGAATCTTGATCACCCAAAAAATGGTGTGCAATAGCACACGAAAATCGTCAAAATGAGGCGTATGCTCGCTCCGGGGCTCGTTTGACCTTCTAAACGGCCCAGAAAACCCGTGATGGCCAACCGTATGCATAGACAACGTCTTGACGAACGTCCATGAACAAATTTGGCATTTTTGACGTCGGAATCCCGATCACCCAAAAAATGGTGTGCAATAGCACACGAAAATCGTCAAAATGAGGCGTATGCTCGCTCCGGGGCTCGTTTGACCTTCCAAACGGCCCAGAAAACCCGTGATGGCCAACCGTATGCATAGACAACGTCTTGACGGACGTCCACGAACAAATTTGGCATTTTTGACGTCGGAATCCCGATCACCCAAAAAATGGTGTGCAATAGCACACGAAAATCATCAAAAAGAGGCGTATGCTCGCTCCGGGGCTCGTTTGACCTTCCAAACGGCCCAGAAAACCCGTGATGGCCAACCGTATGCATAGACAACGTCTTGACGGATGTCCACGAACAAATTTGGCATTTTTGACGTCGGAATCCTGATCACCCAAAAAATGGTGTGCAATAGCACACGAAAATCGTCAAAATGAGGCGTATGCTCGCTCCGGGGCTCGTTTGACCTTCCAAATGGCCCAGAAAACCCGTGATGGCCAACCGTATGCATAGACAACGTCTTGACGGACGTCCACGAACAAATTTGGCATTTTTGACGTCGGAATTCCGGTCACCCAAAAAATGGTGTGCAATAGTACACGAAAATCGTCAAAATGAGGCGTATGCTCGCTCCGGGGCTCGTTTGACCTTCCAAACGGCCCAGAAAACCCGTGATGGCCAACCGTATGCATAGACAACGTCTTGACGGACGTCCATGAACAAATTTGGCATTTTTGACGTCGGAATCCCGATCACCCAAAAAATGGTGTGCAATAGCACACGAAAATCGTCAAAATGAGGCGTATGCTCGCTTTGGAGCTCGTTTGACCTTCCAAATGGCCCAGAAAACCCGTGATAGCCTACCGTATGCACAGACAACGTCTTGACGGACGTCCACGAACAAATTTGGCATTTTTGCATCGGAATCTCGATCACCCAAAAAATGGTGTGCAATAGCACACGAAAATCGTCAAAATGAGGCGTATGCTCGCTCCGGGGCTCGTTTGACCTTCCAAACGGCCTAGAAAACCCGTGATGGCCAACCGTATGCATAGACAACGTCTTGACGGACGTCCACGAACAAATTTGGCATTTTTGACGTCGGAATGCTGATCACCCAAAAAATGGTGTGCAATAGCACACGAAAATCGTCAAAATGAGCCGTATGCTCGCTCCGGGGCTCGTTTGACCTTCCAAATGGCCTAGAAAACCCGTGATGGCCAACCGTATGCATAGACAACGTCTTAACGGACGTCCACGAACAAATTTGGCATTTTTGACGTCGGAATCCCGATCACCCAAAAAATGGTGTGCAATAGCACACGAAAATCGTCAAAATGAGGCTTATGCTCGCTCCGGGGCTCGTTTGACCTTCCAAACGGCCCAGAAAACCCGTGATGGCCAACCGTATGCATAGACAACGTCTTGACGGACGTCCACGAACAAATTTGGCATTTTTGACGTCGGAATCCTGATCACCCAAAAAATGGTGTGCAATAGCACACGAAAATCGTCAAAATGAGGCGTATGCTCGCTCCGGGGCTCGTTTGACCTTCCAAATGGCCCAGAAAACCCGTGATGGCCAACCGTATGCATAGACAACGTCTTGACGGACGTCCACGAACAAATTTGGCATTTTTGACGTCGGAATCCCGATCACCCAAAAAATGGTGTGCAATAGCACACGAAAATCGTCAAAATGAGGCGTATGCTCGCTCCGGGGCTCGTTTGACCTTCCAAACGGCCCAGAAAACCCGTGATGGCCAACCGTATGCATAGACAACGTCTTGACGGACGTCCACAAACAAATTTGGCATTTTTGACGTCGGAATCCTGATCACCCAAAAATGGTGCGCAATAGCACACGAAAATCGTCAAAATGAGGCGTATGCTCGCTCCGGGGCTCGTTTGACCTTCCAAATGGCCCAGAAAACCCGTGATGGCCAACCGTATGCATAGACAACGTCTTGACGGACGTCCACGAACAAATTTGGCATTTTTGACGTCGGAATTCCGATCACCCAAAAAATGGTGTGCAATAGCACACGAAAATCGTCAAAATGAGGCGTATGCTCGCTCCGGGGCTCGTTTGACCTTCCAAACGACCCAGAAAACCCGTGATGGCCAACCGTATGCATAGACAACGTCTTGACGGACGTCCACGAACAAATTTGGCATTTTTGACGTCGGAATCCCGATCACCCAAAAAATGGTGTGCAATAGCACACGAAAATCGTCAAAATGAGGCGTATGCTCGCTTTGGGGCTCGTTTGACCTTCCAAATGGCCCAGAAAACCCGTGATAGCCAACCGTATGCACAGACAACGTCTTGACGGACGTCCACGAACAAATTTTGCATTTTTGACGTCGGAATCTCGATCACCCAAAAAATGGTGTGCAATAGCACACGAAAATCGTCAAAATGAGGCGTATGCTCGCTCCGGGGCTCGTTTGACCTTCCAAACGGCCCAGAAAACCCGTGATGGCCAACCGTATGCATAGACAACATCTTGACGGACGTTCACGAATAAATTTGGCATTTTTGACGTCGGAATCCTGATCACCCAAAAAATGGTGTGCAATAGCACACGAAAATCGTCAAAATGAGGCGTATGCTCGCTCCGGGGCTCGTTTGACCTTCCAAATGGCACAGAAAACCCGTGATGGCCAACCGTATGCATAGACAACATCTTGACGGACGTCCACGAACAAATTTGGCATTTTTGACATCGGAATCCTGATCACCCAAAAAATGGTGTGCAATAGCACACGAAAATCGTCAAAATGAGGCGTATGCTCGCTCCGGGGCTCGTTTGACCTTCCAAATGGCCCAGAAAACCCGTGATGGCCAACCGTATGCATAGACAACGTCTTGACGGACGTCCACGAACAAATTTGGCATTTTTGACATCGGAATCCCGATCACCCAAAAAATGGTGTGCAATAGCACACGAAAATCGTCAAAAGGAGGCGTATGCTCGCTCCGGGGATCGTTTGACCTTCCAAATGGCCCAGAAAACCCGTGATGGCCAACCGTATGCATAGACAACGTCTTGACGGACGTCCACGAACAAATTTGGCATTTTTGACGTCGGAATCCCGATCACCCAAAAAATGGTGTGCAATAGCACACGAAAATCGTCAAAATGAGGCGTATGCTCGCTCCGGGGCTCGTTTGACCTTCCAAATGGCCCAGAAAACCCGTGATGGCCAACCGTATGCATAGACAACGTCTTGACGGACGTCCACGAACAAATTTTGAATTTTTGACGTTGGAATCCCGATCACCTTAAAAATGGTGTGCAATAGCACACGAAAATCGTCAAAATGAGGCGTATGCTCGCTCCGGGGCTCGTTTGACCTTCCAAACGGCCCAGAAAACCCGTGATGGCCAACCGTATGCATAGACAACATCTTGACGGACGTTCACGAATAAATTTGGCATTTTTGACGTCGGAATCCTGATCATCCAAAAAATGGTGTGCAATAGCACACGAAAATCGTCAAAATGAGGCGTATGCTCGCTCCGGGGCTCGTTTGACCTTCCAAATGTTCCAGAAAACCCGTGATGGCCAACCGTATGCATAGACAACGTCTTGACGGATGTCCACGAACAAATTTGGCATTTTTGACATCGGAATCACGATCACCCAAAAAATGGTGTGCAATAGCACACGAAAATCGTCAAAATGAGGCGTATGCTCGCTCCGGGGCTCGTTTGACCTTCCAAACGGCCCAGAAAACCCGTGATGGCCAACCGTATGCATAGACAACGTCTTGACGGACGTCCACGAACAAATTTGGCATTTTTGACGTCGGAATCCTGATCACCCAAAAAATGGTGTGCAATAGCACACGAAAATCGTCAAAATAAGGCGTATGCTCGCTCCGGGGCTCGTTTGACCTTCCAAATGGCCCAGAAAACCCGTGATGCCCAACCGTATGCATAGACAACGTCTTGACGGACGTCCACGAACAAATTTGGCATTTTTGACGTCGGAATCCCGATCACCCAAAAAATGGTGTGCAATAGCACACGAAAATCGTCAAAATGAGGCGTATGCTCGCTCCGGGGCTCGTTTGACCTTCCAAACGGCCCAGAAAACCCGTGATGGCCAACCGTATGCATAGACAACGTCTTGACGGACGTCCACGAACAAATTTGGCATTTTTGACGTCGGAATCCTGATCACCCAAAAAATGGTGTGCAATAGCACACGAAAATCGTCAAAATGAGGCGTATGCTCGCTCCGGGGCTCGTTTGACCTTCCAAATGGCCCAGAAAACCCGTGATGGCCAACCGTATGCATAGACAACGTCTTGACGGACGTCCACGAACAAATTTGGCATTTTTGACGTCGGAATCCCGATCACCCAAAAAATGGTGTGCAATAGCACACGAAAATCGTCAAAATGAGGCGTATGCTCGCTCCGGGGCTCGTTTGACCTTCTAAACGGCCCAGAAAACCCGTGATGGCCAACCGTATGCATATACAACGTCTTGACGGATGTCCACGAACAAATTTGGCATTTTTGACGTCGGAATCCTGATCACCCAAAAAATGGTGTGCAATAGCACACTAAATCGTCAAAATGAGGCGTATGCTCGCTCCGAGGCTCGTTTGACCTTCCAAATGGCCCAGAAAACCCGTGATGGCCAACCGTATGCATAGACAACGTCTTGACGGACGTCCACGAACAAATTTGGCATTTTTGACGTCGGAATCCCGATCACCCAAAAAATGGTGTGCAATTGCACACGAAAATCGTCAAAATGAGGCGTATGCTCGCTCCGGGGCTCGTTTGACCTTCCAAACGGCCCAGAAAACCCGTGATGGCCAACCGTATGCATAGACAACGTCTTGACGGACGTCCACGAACAAATTTTGAATTTTTGACGTCGGAATCCTGATCACCCAAAAAATGGTGTGCAATAGCACACGAAAATCGTCAAAATGAGGCGTATGCTCGCTCCGGGGCTCGTTTGACCTTCCAAATGGCCCAGAAAACCCGTGATGGCCAACCGTATGCATAGACAACGTCTTGACGGACGTTTACGAACAAATTTGGCATTTTTGACGTCGGAATCCCGATCACCCAAAAAACGGTGTGCAATAGCACACGAAAATCGTCAAAATGAGGCGTATGCTCGCTCTGGGGCTCGTTTGACCTTCCAAACGGCCCAGAAAACCCGTGATGGCCAACCGTATGCATAGACAACGTCTTGACGGACGTCCACGAACAAATTTGGCATTTTTGACGTCGGAATCCTGATCACCCAAAAAATGGTGTGAAATAGCACACGAAAATCGTCAAAATGAGGCGTATGCTCGCTCCGGGGCTCGTTTGACCTTCCAAATGGCCCAGAAAACCCGTGATGCCCAACCGTATGCATAGACAACGTCTTGACGGACGTCCACGAACAAATTTGGCATTTTTGACGTCGGAATCCCGATCACCCAAAAAATGGTGTGCTATAGCACACGAAAATCGTCAAAATGAGGCGTATGCTCGCTCCGGGGCTCGTTTGACCTTCCAAACGGCCCAGAAAACCCGTGATGGCCAACCGTATGCATAGACAACGTCTTGACGGACGTCCACGAACAAATTTGGCATTTTTGACGTCGGAATCCTGATCACCCAAAAAATGGTGTGCAATAGCACACGAAAATAGTCAAAATGAGGCGTATGCTCGCTCCGGGGCTCGTTTGACCTTCCAAATGGCCCAGAAAACCCGTGATGGCCAACCGCATGCATAGACAACGTCTTGACGGACGTCCACGAACAAATTTGGCATTTTTGACGTCGGAATCCCGATCACCCAAAAAATGGTGTGCAATAGCACACGAAAATCGTCAAAATGAGGCGTATGCTCGCTCCGGGGCTCGTTTGACCTTCCAAACGGCCCAGAAAACCGGTGATGGCCAACCGTATGCATAGACAACGTCTTGACGGACGTCCACGAACAAATTTGGCATTTTTGTCGTCGGAATCCTGATCACCCAAAAAATGGTGTGCAATTGCACACGAAAATCGTCAAAATGAGGCGTATGCTCGCTCCGGGGCTCGTTTGACCTTCCAAATGGCCCAGAAAACCCGTGATGGCCAACCGTATGCATAGACAACGTCTTGACGGACGTCCACGAACAAATTTGGCATTTTTGACGTCGGAATCCCGATCACCCAAAAAATGGTGTGCAATAGCACACGAAAATCGTCAAAATGAGGCGTATGCTCGCTCCGGGGCTCGTTTGACCTTCCAAACGGCCCAGAAAACCCGTGATGGCCAACCGTATGCATAGACAACGTCTTGACGGACGTCCCTGAACAAATTTGGCATTTTTGACGTCGGAATCCTGATCACCCAAAAAATGGTGTGCAATAGCACACGAAAATCGTCAAAATGAGGCGTATGCTCGCTCCGGGGCTCGTTTGACCTTCCAAATGGCCCAGAAAACCCGTGATGGCAAACCGTATGCATAGACAACGTCTTGACGGACGTCCACGAACAAATTTGGCATTTTTGACGTCGGAATCCCGATCACCCAAAAAATGGTGTGCAATAGCCCACGAAAATCGTCAAAATGAGGCGTATGCTCGCTCCGGGGCTCGTTTGACCTTCCAAACGGCCCAGAAAACCCGTGATTGCCAACCGTATGCATAGACAACGTCTTGACGGACGTCCACGAACAAATTTGGCATTTTTGACGTCGGAATCCTGATCACCCAAAAAATGGTGTGCAATAGCACACGAAAATCGTCAAAATGAGGCGTATGCTCGCTCCGGGGCTCGTTTGACCTTCCAAATGGCCCAGAAAACCCGTGATGCCCAACCGTATGCATAGACAACGTCTTGACGGACGTCCACGAACAAATTTGGCATTTTTGACGTCGGAATCCCGATCACCAAAAAAATGGTGTGCAATAGCACACGAAAATCGTCAAAATGAGGCGTATGCTCGCTCCGGGGCTCGTTTGACCTTCCAAACGGCCCAGAAAACCCGTGATGGCCAACCGTATGCATAGACAACGTCTTGACGGACGTCCACAAACAAATTTTGCATTTTTTACATCGGAATCCTGATCACCCAAAAAATGGTGTGCAATAACACACGAAAATCGTCAAAATGAGGCGTATGCTCGCTCCGGGGCTCGTTTGACCTTCCAAATGGCCCAGAAAACCCGTGATGGCCAACTGTATGCATAGACAACGTCTTGATGGACGTCCACGAACAAATTTGGCATTTTTGACGTCGGAATCCCAATCACCCAAAAAATGGTGTGCAATAGCACACGAAAATCGTCAAAATGAGGCGTATGCTCGCTCCGGGGCTCGTTTGACCTTCCAAACGGCCCAGAAAACCCGTGATGGCCAACCGTATGCATAGACAACGTCTTGACGGACGTCCACGAACAAATTTGGCATTTTTGACGTTGGAATCCTGATCACCCATAAAATGGTGTGCAATAGCACACGAAAATCGTCAAAATGAGGTGTATGCTCGCTCCGGGGCTTGTTTGACCTTTCAAATGGCCCAGAAAACCCGTGATGGCCAACCGTATGTATAGACAACGTCTTGACGGACGTCCACGAACAAATTTGGCATTTTTGACGTCGGAATCCCGATCACCCAAAAAATGGTGTGCAATAGCACACGAAAATCGTCAAAATGAGGCGTATGCTCGCTCCGGGGCTCGTTTGACCTTCCAAACGGCCCAGAAAACCCGTGATGGACAACCGTATGCATAGACAACGTCTTGACGGACGTCCACGAACAAATTTGGCATTTTTGACGTCGGAATCCTGATCACCCAAAAAATGGTGTGCAATAGCACACGAAAATCGTCAAAATGAGGCGTATGCTCGCTCCGGGGCTCGTTTGACCTTCTAAATGGCCCAGAAAACCCGTGATGGCCAACCGTATGCATAGACAACGTCTTGACGGACGTCCACGAACAAATTTTGCATTTTTGACGTCGTAATCCCGATCACCCAAAAAATGGTGTGCAATAGCACACGAAAATCGTCAAAATGAGGCGTATGCTCGCTCCGGGGCTCGTTTGACCTTCCAAATGGCCCAGAAAACCCGTGATGGCCAACCGTATGCATAGACAACGTCTTGACGGACGTCCACGAACAAATTTGGCATTTTTGATGTCGTAATCCCGATCACCCAAAAAATGGTGTGCAATAGCACACGAAAATCGTCAAAATGAGGCGTATGCTCGCTCCGGGGCTCGTTTGACCTTCCAAACGGCCTAGAAAACCCGTGATGGCCAACCGTATGCATAGACAACGTCTTGACGGACGTCCATGAACAAATTTGGCATTTTTGACGTCGGAATCCTGATCACCCAAAAAATGGTGTGCAATAGCACACGAAAATCGTCAAAATGAGGCGTATGCTCGCTCCGGGGCTCGTTTGACCTTCTAAATGGCCCAGAAAACCTGTGATGGCCAACCGTATGCATAGACAACGTCTTGACGGACGTCCACGAACAAATTTGGCATTTTTGATGTCGGAATCCCGATCACCCAAAAAAGGGTGTGCAATAGCACACGAAAATCGTCAAAATGAGGCGTATGCTCGCTCCGGGGCTCGTTTGACCTTCCAAACGGCCCAGAAAACCCGTGATGGCCAACCGTATGCATAGACAACGTCTTGACGGACGTCCACGAACAAATTTGGCATTTTTGACGTCGGAATTCTGATCACCCAAAAAATGGTGTGCAATAGCACACGAAAATCGTCAAAATGAGGCGTATGCTCGCTCTGGGGCTCGTTTGACCTTCCAAATGGCACAGAAAACCCGTGATGGCCAACCGTATGCATAGACAACGTCTTGACGGACTTCCACGAACAAATTTGGCATTTTTGACGTCGGAATCCCGATCACCCAAAAAATGGTGTGCAATAGCACACGAAAATCGTCAAAATGAGGCGTATGCTCGCTCCGGGGCTCGTTTGACCTTCCAAACGGCCTAGAAAACCCGTGATGGCCAACCGTATGCATAGACAACGTCTTGACGGACGTCCACGAACAAATTTGGCATTTTTGACGTCGGAATCCTGATCACCCAAAAAATGGTGTGCAATAGCACACGAAAATCGTCAAAATGAGGCGTATGCTCGCTCCGGGGCTCGTTTGACCTTCCAAATGGCCCAGAAAACCCGTGATGGCCAACCGTATGCATAGAAAACGTCTTGACGGACGTCCACGAACAAATTTGGCATTTTTGACGTCGTAATCCCGATCACCCAAAAAATGGTGTGCAATAGCACACGAAAATCGTCAAAATGAGGCGTATGCTCGCTCCGGGGCTCGTTTGACCTTCCAAACGGCCTAGAAAACCCGTGATGGCCAACCGTATGCATAGACAACGTCTTGACGGACGTCCACGAACAAATTTGGCATTTTTGACGTCGGAATCCTGATCACCCAAAAAATGGTGTGCAATAGCACACGAAAATCGTCAAATTGAGGCGTATGCTCGCTCCGGGGCTCGTTTGACCTTCTAAATGGCCCAGAAAACCTGTGATGGCCAACCGTATTAATAGACAACGTCTTGACGGACGTCCACGAACAAATTTGGCATTTTTGACGTCGGAATCCCGATCACCCAAAAAGGGTGTGCAATAGCACACGAAAATCGTCAAAATGAGGCGTATGCTCGCTCCGGGGCTCGTTTCACCTTCCAAACGGCACAGAAAACCCGTGATGGCCAACCGTATGCATAGACAACGTCTTGACGGACGTCCACGGACAAATTTGGCATTTTTGACGTCGGAATCCCGATCACCCAAAAAATGGTGTGCAATAGCACACGAAAATCGTCAAAATGAGGCGTATACTCGCTCCGGGGCTCGTTTGACCTTCCAAATGGCCCAGAAAACCCGTGATGGCCAACCGTATGCATAGACAACGTCTTGACGGACGTCCACGAACAAATTTGGCATTTTTGACGTCAGAATCCTGATCACCCAAAAAATGGTGTGCAATAGCACACGAAAATCGTCAAAATGAGGCGTATGCTCGCTCCGGGGCTCGTTTGACCTTCCAAACGGCCCAGAAAACCCGTGATGGCCAACCGTATGCATAGACAACGTCTTGACGAACGTCCACGAACAAATTTGGCATTTTTGACGTCGTAATCCCGATCACCCAAAAAATGGTGTGCAATAGCACACGAAAATCGTCAAAATGAGGCGTATGCTCGCTCCGGGGCTCGTTTGACCTTCCAAACGGCCTAGAAAACCCGTGATGGCCAACCGTATGCATAGACAACGTCTTTACGGACGTCCACGAACAAATTTGGCATTTTTGACGTCGGAATCCTTATCACCCAAAAAATGGTGTGCAATAGCACACGAAAATCGTCAAAATGAGGCGTATGCTCGCTCCTGGGCTCGTTTGACCTTCCAAACGGCCCAGAAAACCCGTGATGGCCAACCGTATGCATAGACAACGTCTTGACGGACGTCCACGAACAAATTTGGCATTTTTGACGTCGGAATCTCGATCACCCAAAAAATAGTGTGCAATAGCACACGAAAATCGTCAAAATGAGGCGTATGCTCGCTCCTGGGCTCGTTTGACCTTCCAAATGGCCCAGAAAACCCGTGATTGCCAACCGTATGCATAGACAACGTCTTGACGGACATCCACGAACAAATTTGGTATTTTGGCGTCGGAATTCTAATCACCCAAAAAATGGTGTGCAATAGCACACGAAAATCGTCAAAATGAGGCGTATGCTCGCTCCGGGGCTCGTTTGACCTTCCAAATGGCCCAGAAAACCCGTGATGGCCAACCGTATGCATAGACAACGTCTTGACGGACGTCCACGAACAAATTTGGCATTTTTGACGTCGGAATCCCGATCACCCAAAAAATGGTGTGCAATAGCACACGAAAATCGTCAAAATGAGGCGTATGCTCGCTCCGGGGCTTGTTTGACCTTCCAAACGGCCCAGAAAACCCGTGATGGCCAACCGTATGCATAGACAACGTCTTGACGGACGTCCACAAACAAATTTGGCATTTTTGACGTCGGAATCCTGATCACCCAAAAAATGGTGTGCAATAGCACACGAAAATCGTCAAAATGAGGCGTATGCTCGCTCCGGGGCTCGTTTGACCTTCCAAATGGCCCAGAAAACCCGTGATGGCCAACCGTATGCATAGACAACGTCTTGACGGACGTCCACGAACAAATTTTGCATTTTTGACGTCGGAATCCCGATCACCCAAAAAATGGTGTGCAATAGCACACGAAAATCGTCAAAATGAGGCGTATGCTCGCTCCGGGGCTCGTTTGACCTTCCAAACGGCTCAGAAAACCCGTGATGGCCAACCGTATGCATAGACAACGTCTTGACGGACGTCCACGAACAAATTTGGCATTTTTGACGTCGGAATCCTGATCACCCAAAAAATGGTGTGCAATAGCACACGAAAATCGTAAAAATGAGGCGTATGCTCGCTCCGGGGCTCGTTTGACCTTCCAAACGGCCCAGAAAACCCGTGATGGCCAACCGTATGCATAGACAACGTCTTGACGGACGTCCACGAACAAATTTGGCATTTTTGACGTCGGAATCCTGATTACCCAAAAAATGGTGTGCAATAGCACACGAAAATCGTCAAAATGAGGCGTATGCTCGCTCCGGGGCTTGTTTGACCTTCCAAATGGCCCAGAAAACCCGTGATGGCCAACCGTATGCATAGACAACGTCTTGACGAATGTCCACGAACAAATTTGGCATTTTTGACATCGGAATCCCGATCACCCAAAAAATGGTGTGAAATAGCACACGAAAATCGTCAAAATGAGGCGTATGCTCGCTCCGGGGCTCGTTTGACCTTCCTAACGGCCCAGAAAACCCGTGATGGCCAGCCGTATGCATAGACAACGTCTTGACGGACGTCCACGAACAAATTTGGCATTTTTGACGTCGGAATCCTGATCACCCAAAAAATGGTGTGCAATAGCACACGAAAATCGTCAAAATGAGGTGTATGCTCGCTCCGGGGCTTGTTTGACCTTCCAAATCGCCCAGAAAACCCGTGATGGCCAACCGTATGCATAGACAACGTCTTGACGGACGTCCACGAACAAATTTGGCATTTTTGACGTCGGAATCCCGATCACCCAAAAAATGGTGTGCAATAGCACATGAAAATCGTCAAAATGAGATGTATGCTCGCGCCGGGGCTCGTTTGACCTTCCAAATGGCCCAGAAAACCTGTGATGGCCAGCCGTATGCATAGACAACGTCTTGACGAACGTCCACGAACAAATTTGGCATTTTTGACGTCGGAATCCTGATCACCCAAAAAATGGTGTGCAATAGCACACGAAAATCGTCAAAATGAGGCGTATGCTCGCTCCGGGGCTCGTTTGACCTTCCAAATGGCCCAGAAAACCCGTGATGGCCAACCGTATGCATAGACAACGTCTTGACGGACGTCCACGAACAAATTTGGCATTTTTGACGTCGGAATCCCGATCACCCAAAAAATGGTGTGCAATAGCACACGAAAATCGTCAAAATGAGGCGTATGCTCGCTCCGGGGCTCGTTTGACCTTCCAAACGGCCCAGAAAACCCGTGATGGCCAACCGTATGCATATACAACGTCTTGATGGACGTCCACGAACAAATTTGGCATTTTTGACGTCGGAATCCTGATCACCCAAAAAATGGTGTGCAATAGCACACGAAAATCGTCAAAATGAGGCGTATGCTCGCTCCGGGGCTTGTTTGACCTTTTAAATGGCCCAGAAAACCCGTGATGGCCAACCGTATGCATAGAAAACGTCTTGACGAACGTCCACGAACAAATTTGGCATTTTTGACGTCGGAATCCCGATCACCCAAAAAATGGTGTGCAATAGCATACGAAAATCGTTAAAATGAGGCGTATGCTCGCTCGGGGGCTCGTTTGACCTTCCAAACGGCCCAGAAAACCCGTGATGGCCAACCGTATGCATAGACAACGTCTTGACGGACGTCCACGAACAAATTTGGCATTTTTGACGTCCGAATCCCGATCACCCAAAAAATGGTGTGCAATAGCACACGAAAATCGTCAAAATGAGGCGTATGCTCGCTCCGGGGCTCGTTTAACCTTCCAAACGGCCCAGAAAACCCGTGATGGCCAACCGTATGCATAGACAACGTCTTGACGGACGTCCACGAACAAATTTGGCATTTTTGACGTCGGAATCCTGATCACCCAAAAAATGGTGTGCAATAGCACACGAAAATCGTCAAAATGAGGCGTATGCTCGCTCCGGGGCTCGTTTGACCTTCCAAATGGCCCAGAAAACCCGTGATAGCCAACCGTATGAATAGACAACGTCTTGACGGACGTCCACGAACAAATTTGGCATTTTTGACGTCGGAATCCCGATCACCCAAAAAATGGTGTGCAATAGCACACGAAAATCGTCAAAATGAGGCGTATGCTCGCTCCGGGGCTCGTTTGACCTTCCAAACGGCCCAGAAAACTCGTGATGGCCAATCGTATGCATAGACAACGTCTTGACGGACGTCCACGAACAAATTTGGCATTTTTGACGTCGGAATCCTGATCACCCAAAAAATGGTGTGCAATAGCACATGAAAATCGTCAAAATGAGGCGTATGCTCGCTCCGGGGCTCGTTTGACCTTCCAAATGGCCCAGAAAACCCGTGATGGCCAACCGTATGCATAGACAACGTCTTGACGGACGTCCACGAACAAATTTGGCATTTTTGACGTCGGAATCCCGATTACCCAAAAAAGGTGTGCAATAGCACACGAAAATCGTCAAAATGAGGCGTATGCTCGCTCCGGGGCTCGTTTGACCTTCCAAACGGCCCAGAAAACCCGTGATGGCCAACCGTATGCATAGACAACGTCTTGACGGACGTCCACGAACAAATTTGGCATTTTTGACGTCGGAATCCTGATCACCCAAAAAATGTTGTGCAATAGCACACGAAAATCGTCAAAATGAGGCGTATGCTCGCTCCGGGGCTCGTTTGACCTTCCAAATGGCCCAGAAAACCCGTGATGGCAAACCGTATGCATAGACAACGTCTTGACGGACGTCCACGAACAAATTTGGAATTTTTGACGTCAGAATCCCGATCACCCAAAAAATGGTGTGCAATAGCACACGAAAATCGTCAAAATGAGGCGTATGCTCGCTCCGGGGCTCGTTTGACCTTCCAAACGGCCCAGAAAACCCGTGATGGCCAACCGTATGCATAGACAACGTCTTGACGGACGTCCACGAACAAATTAGGCATTTTTGACGTCGGAATCCTGACCACCCAAAAAATGGTGTGCAATAGCACACGAAAATCGTCAAAATGAGGCGTATGCTCGCTCCGGGGCTCGTTTGACCTTCCAAATGGCCCAGAAAACCCGTGAGGGCCAACCGTATGCATAGAAAACATCTTGACGGACGTCCACGAACAAATTTGGCATTTTTGACGTCGGAATCCCGATCACACAAAAAAATGGTGTGCAATAGCACACGAAAATCGTCAAAATGAGGCGTATGCTCGCTCCGGGGCTCGTTTGACCTTCCAAACGGCCCAGAAAACCCGTGATGGCCAACCGTATGCATAGACAACGTCTTGACGGACGTCCACGAACAAATTTGGCATTTTTGACGTCGGAATCCCGATCACCCAAAAAATGGTGTGCAATAGCACACGAAAATCGTCAAAATGAGGCGTATGCTCGCTCCGGGGCTCGTTTGACCTTCCAAACGGCCCAGAAAACCCGTGATGGCCAACCGTATGCATAGACAACGTCTTGACGGACGTCCACGAACAAATTTTGCATTTTTGACGTCGGAATCCTGATCACCCAAAAAATGGTGTGCAATAGCACACTAAAATCGTCAAAATGAGGCGTATGCTCGCTCCGGGGCTCGTTTGACCTTCCAAATGGCCCAGAAAACCCGTGATGGCCAACCGTATGCATAGACAACGTCTTGACGGACGTCCACGAACAAATTTGGCATTTTTGACGTCGGAATCCCGATCACCCAAAAAATGGTGTGCAATAGCACACGAAAATCGTCAAAATGAGGCGTATGCTCGCTCCGGGGCTCATTTGACCTTCCAAATGGCCCAGAAAACCCGTGATGGCCAACCGTATGCATAGACAACGTCTTGACGGACGTCCATGAACAAATTTGGCATTTTTGACGTTGGAATCCCGATCACCCAAAAAATGGTGTGCAATAGCACACGAAAATCGTCAAAATGAGGCGTATGCTCGCTCCAGGGCTCGTTTGACCTTCCAAACGGCCCAGAAAACCCGTGATGGCCAACCGTATGCATAGACAACGTCTTGACGGACGTCCATGAACAAATTTGGCATTTTTGACGTTGGAATCCTGATCACCCAAAAAATGGTGTGCAATAGCACACGAAAATCGTCAAAATGAGGCGTATGCTCGCTCCGGGGCTCGTTTGACCTTCCAAATGGCCCAGAAAACCCGTGATGGCCAACCGTATGCATAGACAACGTCTTGACGGACGTCCACGAACAAATTTTGCATTTTTGACGTCGGAATCCCGATCACCCAAAAAATGGTGTGCAATAGCACACGAAAATCGTCAAAATGAGGCGTTTGCTCGCTCCGGGGCTCGTTTGACCTTCCAAATGGCCCAGAAAACCCGTGATGGCCAACCGTATGCATAGACAACGTCTTGACGGACGTCCACGAACAAATTTTGCATTTTTGACGTCGGAATCCCGATCACCCAAAAAATGGTGTGCAATAGCACACGAAAATCGTCAAAATGAGGCGTATGCTCGCTCCGGGGCTCGTTTGACCTTCCAAATGGCCCAGAAAACCCGTGATGGCCAACCGTATGCATAGACAACGTCTTGACGGATGTCCACGAACAAATTTGGCATTTTTGACGTCGGAATCCCGATCACCCAAAAAATGGTGTGCAATAGCACACGAAAATCGTCAAAATGAGGCGTATGCTCGCTCCGGGGCTCGTTTGACCTTCCAAACGGCCCAGAAAACCCGTGATGGCCAACCGTATGCATAGACAACGTCTTGACGGACGTCCACGAACAAATTTGGCATTTTTGACGTCGGAATCCTGATCACCCAAAAAATGGTGTGCAATAGCACACGAAAATCGTCAAAATGAGGCGTATGCTCGCTCCGGGGTTTGTTTGACCTTCCAAACGGCCCAGAAAACCCGTGATGACCAACCGTATGCATAGACAACGTCTTGACGGACGTCCACGAACAAATTTGGCATTTTTGACGTCGGAATCTCGATCACCCAAAAAATGGTGTGCAATAGCACACGAAAATCGTCAAAAAGAGGCGTATGCTCGCTCTGGGGCTCGTTTGACCTTCCAAACGGCCCAGAAAACCCGTGATGGCCAACCGTATGCATAGACAACGTCTTGACGGACGTCCACGAACAAATTTGGCATTTTTGACGTCGAAATCCTGATCACCCAAAAAATGGTGTGCAATAGCACACGAAAATCGTCAAAATGAGGCGTATGCTCGCTCCGGGGCTCGTTTGACCTTCCAAATGGCCCAGAAAACCCGTGATGGCCAACCGTATGCATAGACAACGTCTTGACGGACGTCCACGAACAAATTTGGCATTTTTGACGTTGGAATCCCGATCACCCAAAAAATGGTGTGCAATAGCACACGAAAATCGTCAAAATGAGGCGTATGCTCGCTCCGGGGCTCGTTTGACCTTCCAAACGGCCCAGAAAACCCATGATGGCCAACCGTATGCATAGACAACGTCTTGACGGACGTCCACGAACAAATTTGGCATTTTTGACGTCGGAATCCTGATCACCCAAAAAATGGTGTGCAATAGCACACGAAAATCGTCAAAATGAGGCGTATGCTCGCTCCGGGGCTCGTTTGACCTTCCAAACGGCCCAGAAAACCCGTGATGGCCAACCGTATGCATAGACAACGTCTTGACGGACGTCCACGAACAAATTTGGCATTTTTGACGTCGAAATCCTGATCACCCAAAAAACGGTGTGCAATAGCACACGAAAATCGTCAAAATGAGGCGTATGCTCGCTCCGGGGCTCGTTTGACCTTCCAAATGGCCCAGAAAACCCGTGATGGCCAACCGTATGCATAGACAACGTCTTGACGGACGTCCACGAACAAATTTGGCATTTTTGACGTTGGAATCCCGATCACCCAAAAAATGGTGTGCAATAGCACACGAAAATCGTCAAAATGAGGCGTATGCTCGCTCCGGGGCTCGTTTGACCTTCCAAACGGCCCAGAAAACCCGTGATGGCCAACCGTATGCATAGACAACGTCTTGACGGACGTCCACGAACAAATTTGGCATTTTTGACGTCGGAATCCTGATCACCCAAAAAATGGTGTGCAATAGCACACGAAAATCGTCAAAATGAGGCGTATGCTCGCTCCGGGGTTTGTTTGACCTTCCAAACGGCCCAGAAAACCCGTGATGACCAACCGTATGCATAGACAACGTCTTGACGGACGTCCACGAACAAATTTGGCATTTTTGACGTCGGAATCTCGATCACCCAAAAAATGGTGTGCAATAGCACACGAAAATCGTCAAAAAGAGGCGTATGCTCGCTCTGGGGCTCGTTTGACCTTCCAAACGGCCCAGAAAACCCGTGATGGCCAACCGTATGCATAGACAACGTCTTGACGGACGTCCACGAACAAATTTGGCATTTTTGACGTCGAAATCCTGATCACCCAAAAAATGGTGTGCAATAGCACACGAAAATCGTCAAAATGAGGCGTATGCTCGCTCCGGGGCTCGTTTGACCTTCCAAATGGCCCAGAAAACCCGTGATGGCCAACCGTATGCATAGACAACGTCTTGACGGACGTCCACGAACAAATTTGGCATTTTTGACGTTGGAATCCCGATCACCCAAAAAATGGTGTGCAATAGCACACGAAAATCGTCAAAATGAGGCGTATGCTCGCTCCGGGGCTCGTTTGACCTTCCAAACGGCCCAGAAAACCCATGATGGCCAACCGTATGCATAGACAACGTCTTGACGGACGTCCACGAACAAATTTGGCATTTTTGACGTCGGAATCCTGATCACCCAAAAAATGGTGTGCAATAGCACACGAAAATCGTCAAAATGAGGCGTATGCTCGCTCCGGGGCTCGTTTGACCTTCCAAACGGCCCAGAAAACCCGTGATGGCCAACCGTATGCATAGACAACGTCTTGACGGACGTCCACGAACAAATTTGGCATTTTTGACGTCGAAATCCTGATCACCCAAAAAACGGTGTGCAATAGCACACGAAAATCGTCAAAATGAGGCGTATGCTCGCTCCGGGGCTCGTTTGACCTTCCAAATGGCCCAGAAAACCCGTGATGGCCAACCGTATGCATAGACAACGTCTTGACGGACGTCCACGAACAAATTTGGCATTTTTGACGTTGGAATCCCGATCACCCAAAAAATGGTGTGCAATAGCACACGAAAATCGTCAAAATGAGGCGTATGCTCGCTCCGGGGCTCGTTTGACCTTCCAAACGGCCCAGAAAACCCGTGATGGCCAACCGTATGCATAGACAACGTCTTGACGGACGTCCACGAACAAATTTGGCATTTTTGACGTCGGAATCCTGATCACCCAAAAAATGGTGTGCAATAGCACACGAAAATCGTCAAAATGAGGCGTATGCTCGCTCCGGGGCTCGTTTGACCTTCCAAACGGCCCAGAAAACCCGTGATGGCCAACCGTATGCATAGACAACGTCTTGACGGACGTCCACGAACAAATTTGGCATTTTTGACGTCGGAATCCCGATCACCCAAAAAATGGTGTGCAATAGCACACGAAAATCGTCAAAATGAGGTGTATGCTCGCTCCGGGGCTCGTTTGACCTTCCAAACGGCCCAGAAAACCCGTGATGGCCAACCGTATGCATAGACAACGTCTTGATGGACGTCCACGAACAAATTTGGCATTTTTGACGTCGGAATCCTGATCACCCAAAAAATGGTGTGCAATAGCACACGAAAATCGTCAAAATGAGGCGTATGCTCGCTCCGGGGCTCGTTTGACCTTCCAAATGGCCCAGAAAACCTGTGATGGCCAACCGTATGCATAGACAACGTCTTGACAGACGTCCAAGAACAAATTTGGCATTTTTGACATCGGAATCCCGATCACCCAAAAAATGGTGTGCAATAGCACACGAAAATCGTCAAAATGAAGCGTATGCTCGCTCCGGGGCTCGTTTGACCTTCCAAACGGCCCAGAAAACCCGTGATGGCCAACCGTATGCATAGACAACGTCTTGACGGACGTCCATGAACAAATTTGGCATTTTTGACGTCGGAATCTCGATCACCCAAAAAATGGTGTGCAATAGCACACGAAAATCGTCAAAATGAGGCGTATGCTCGCTCCGGGGCTCGTTTGACCTTCCAAATGGCCCAGAAAACCCGTGATGGCCAACCGTATGCATAGACAACGTCTTGACAGACGTCCACGAACAAATTTGGTATTTTTGACGTCGGAATCCTGATCACCCAAAAAATGAGGTGCAATAGCACACGAAAATCGTCAAAATGAGGCGTATGCTCGCTCCTGGGCTCGTTTGACCTTCCAAACGGCCCAGAAAACCCGTGATGGCCAACCGTATGCATAGACAACGTCTTGACGGACGTCCACGAACAAATTTGGCATTTTTGACGTCGGAATCCTGATCACCCAAAAAATGGTGTGCAATAGCACACGAAAATCGTCAAAATGAGGCGTATGCTCGCTCTGGGGCTCGTTTGACCTTCCAAATGGCCTAGAAAACCCGTGATGGCCAACCGTATGCATAGACAACGTCTTGACGGACGTCCACGAACAAATTTGGCATTTTTGACGTCGGAATCCCGATCACCCAAAAAATGGTGTGCAATAGCACACGAAAATAGTCAAAATGAGGCGTATGCTCGCTCCGGGGCTTGTTTGACCTTCCAAACGGCCCAGAAAACCCGTGATGGCCAACCGTATGCATAGACAACGTCTTGAAGGACGTCCACGAACAAATTTGGCATTTTTGACGTCGGAATCCCGATCACCCAAAAAATGGTGTGCAATAGCACACGAAAATCGTCAAAATGAGGCGTATGCTCGCTCCGGGGCTCGTTTGACCTTCCAAACGGCCCAGAAAACCCGTGATGGCCAACCGTATGCATAGACAACGTCTTGACGGACGTCCAGGAACAAATTTGGCATTTTTGACGTCGGAATCCCGATCACCCAAAAAATGGTGTGCAATAGCACACGAATATCGTCAAAATGAGGCGTATGCTCGCTCCGGGGCTCGTTTGACCTTCCAAACGGCCCAGAAAACCTGTGATGGCCAACCGTATGCATAGACAACGTCTTGATGGACGTCCACGAACAAATTTGGCATTTTTGACGTTGGAATCCTGATCACCCAAAAAATGGTGTGCAATAGCACACGAAAATCGTCAAAATGAGGCGTATGCTCGCTCCGGGGCTCGTTTGACCTTCCAAATGGCCCAGAAAACCTGTGATGGCCAACCGTATGCATAGACAACGTCTTGACAGACGTCCAAGAACAAATTTGGCTTTTTTGACGTCGGAATACTGATCACCCAAAAAATGGTGTGCAATAGCACACGAAAATCGTCAAAATGAGGTGTATGCTCGCTCCGGGGCTCGTTTGACCTTCCAAACGGCCCAGAAAACCCGTGATAGCCAACCGTATGCATAGACAACGTCTTGACGGACGTCCACGAACAAATTTGGCATTTTTGACGTCAGAATCTCGATCACCCAAAAAATGGTGTGCAATAGCACACGAAAATCGTCAAAATGAGGCGTATGCTCGCTCCTGGGCTCGTTTGACCTTCCAAACGGCCCAGAAAACCCGTGATGGCCAACCGTATGCATAGACAACGTCTTGACGGACGTCCACGAACAAATTTGGTATTTTTGACGTCAGAATCCTGATCACCCAAAAAATGGTGTGCAATAGCACACAAAAATCGTCAAAATGAGGCGTATGCTCGCTCCGGGGCTCGTTTGACCTTCCAAATGGCCGAGAAAACCCGTGATGGCCAACCGTATGCATAGACAACGTCTTGATGGACGTCCACGAACAAATTTGGCATTTTTGACATTGGAATCCCGATCACCCAAAAAATGGTGTGCAATAGCACACGAAAATCGTCAAAATGAGGCGTATGCTCGCTCCGGGGCTTGTTTGACCTTCCAAACGGCCCAGAAAACCCGTGATGGCCAACCGTATGCATAGACAACGTCTTGACGGACGTCCACAAACAAATTTGGCATTTTTGACGTCGGAATCCTAATCACCCAAAAAATGGTGTGCAATAGCACACGAAAATCGTCAAAATGAGACGTATGCTCGCTCCGGGGCTCGTTTGACCTTCCAAATGGCCCAGAAAACCCGTGATGGCCAACCGTATGCATAGACAACGTCTTGACGGACGTCCACGAACAAATTTTGCATTTTTGACGTCGGAATCCCGATCACCCAAAAAATGGTGTGCAATAGCACACGAAAATCGTCAAAATGAGGCGTATGCTCGCTCCGGGGCTCGTTTGACCTTCCAAATGGCCCAGAAAACCCGTGATGGCCAACCGTATGCATAAACAACGTCTTGACGGACGTCCACGAACAAATTTGGCATTTTTGACGACGGAATCCCGATCACCCAAAAAATGGTGTGCAATAGCACACGAAAATCGTCAAAATGAGGCGTATCCTCGCTCCGGGGCTCATTTGACCTTCCAAACGGCCTAGAAAACCCGTGATGACCAACCGTATGCATAGACAACGTCTTGACGGACGTCCACGAACAAATTTGGTATTTTTGACGTCGGAATCCTGATCACCCAAAAAATGGTGTGCAATAGCACACGAAAATCGTCCAAATGAGGCGTATGCTCGCTCCGGGGCTCGTTTGACCTTCCAAATAGCCCAGAAAACCCGTGATGGCCAACCGTATGCATAGACAACGTCTTGACGGACGTCCACGAACAAATTTGGCATTTTTGACGTCGGAATCCCGATCACCCAAAAAATGGTGTGCAATAGCACGCGAAAATCATCAAAATGAGGCGTATGCTCGCTCCGGGGCTCGTTTGACCTTCCAAATGGCCCAGAAAACCCGTGATGGCCAACCGTATGCATAGACAACGTCTTGACGGACGTCCATGAAAAAATTTGGCATTTTTGACGTCAGAATCCCGATCACCCAAAAAATGGTGTGCAATAGCACACGAAAATCGTCAAAATGAGGCGTATGCTCGCTCCGGGGCTCGTTTGACCTTCCAAATGGCCCAGAAAACCCGTGATGGCCAACCGTATGCATAGACAATGTCTTGATGGACGTCCACGAACAAATTTGGCATTTTTGACGTCGGAATCCTGATCACCCAAAAAATGGTGTGCAATAGCACACGAAAATCGTCAAAATGAGGCGTATGCTCGCTTCGGGGCTCGTTTGACCTTTCCAAATGGCCCAGAAAACCCGTGATGGCCAACCGTATGCATAGACAACGTCTTGACGGACGTCCACGAACAAATTTGGCATTTTTGACGTCGGAATCCCGATCACCCAAAAAATGGTGTGCAATAGCACACGAAAATCGTCAAAATGAGGCGTATGCTCGCTCCGGGGCTCGTTTGACCTTCCAAACGGCCCAGAAAACCCGTGATGGCCAACCGTATGCATAGACAACGTCTTGACGGACGTCCATGAACAAATTTGGCATTTTTGACGTCGGAATCTCGATCACCCAAAAAATGGTGTGCAATAGCACACGAAAATCGTCAAAATGAGGCGTATGCTCGCTCCGGGGCTCGTTTGACCTTCCAAATGGCCCAGAAAACCCGTGATGGCCAACCGTATGCATAGACAACGTCTTGACGGACGTCCACGAACAAATTTGGTATTTTTGACGTCGGAATCCTGATCACCCAAAAAATGATGTGCAATAGCACACGAAAATCGTCAAAATGAGGCGTATGCTCGCTCCTGGGCTCGTTTGACCTTCCAAACGGCCCAGAAAACCCGTGATGGCCAACCGTATGCATAGACAACGTCTTGACGGACGTCCACGAACAAATTTGGCATTTTTGACGTCGGAATCTCGATCACCCAAAAAATGGAGTGCAATAGCACACGAAAATCGTCAAAATGAGGCGTATGCTCGCTCCTGGGCTCGTTTGACCTTCCAAATGGCCCAGAAAACCCGTGATGGCCAACCGTATGCATAGACAGCGTCTTGACGGACGTCCACGAACAAATTTGGTATTTTTGACGTCGGAATCCTGATCACCCAAAAAATGGTGTGCAATAGCACACGAAAATCGTCAAAATGAGGCGTATGCTCGCTCCGGGGCTCGTTTGACCTTCCAAATGGCCTAGAAAACCCGTGATGGCCAACCGTATGCATAGACAACGTCTTGACGGACGTCCACGAACAAATTTGGCATTTTTGACGTCGGAATCCCGATCACCCAAAAAATGGTGTGCAATAGCACACGAAAATCGTCAAAATGAGGCGTATGCTCGCTCCGGGGCTTGTTTGACCTTCCAAACGGCCCAGAAAACCCGTGATGGCCAACCGTATGCATAGACAACGTCTTGAAGGACGTCCACGAATAAATTTGGCATTTTTGACATCGGAATCCCGATCACCCAAAAAATGGTGTGCAATAGCACACGAAAATCGTCAAAATGAGGCGTATGCTCGCTCCGGGGCTCGTTTGACCTTCCAAACGGCCCAGAAAACCCGTGATGGCCAACCGTATGCATAGACAACGTCTTGACGGACGTCCAGGAACAAATTTGGCATTTTTGACGTCGGAATCCCGATCACCCAAAAAATGGTGTGCAATAGCACACGAATATCGTCAAAATGAGGCGTATGCTCGCTCCGGGGCTCGTTTGACCTTCCAAACGGCCCAGAAAACCCGTCATGGCAAACCGTATGCATAGACAACGTCTTGATGGACGTCCACGAACAAATTTGGCATTTTTGACGTCGGAATCCTGATCACCCAAAAAATGGTGTGCAATAGCACACGAAAATCGTCAAAATGAGGCGTATGCTCGCTCCGGGGCTCGTTTGACCTTCCAAATGGCCCAGAAAACCTGTGATGGCCAACCGTATGCATAGACAACGTCTTGACAGACGTCCAAGAACAAATTTGGCATTTTTGACGTCGGAATACTGATCACCCAAAAAATGGTGTGCAATAGCACACGAAATCCGTCAAAATGAGGTGTATGCTCGCTCCGGGGCTCGTTTGACCTTCCAAACGGCCCAGAAAACCCGTGATAGCCAACCGTATGCATAGACAACGTCTTGACGGACGTCCACGAACAAATTTGGCATTTTTGACGTCGGAATCTCGATCACCCAAAAAATGGTGTGCAATAGCACACGAAAATCGTCAAAATGAGGCGTATGCTCGCTCCTGGGCTCGTTTGACCTTCCAAACGGCCCAGAAAACCCGTGATGGCCAACCGTATGCATAGACAACGTCTTGACGAACGTCCACGAACAAATTTGGTATTTTTGACGTCGGAATCCTGATCACCCAAAAAATGGTGTGCAATAGCACACGAAAATCGTCAAAATGAGGCGTATGCTCGCTCCGGGGCTCGTTTGACCTTCCAAATGGCCCAGAAAACCCGTGATGGCCAACCGTATGCATAGACAACGTCTTGACGGACGTCCACGAACAAATTTGGCATTTTTGACGTCGGAATCCTCATCACCCAAAAAATGGTGTGCAATAGCACACGAAAATCGTCAAAATGAGGCGTATGCTCGCTCCGGGGCTCGTTTGACCTTCCAAATGGCCCAGAAAACCTGTGATGGCAAACCGTATGCATAGACAACGTCTTGACGGACGTCCACGAACAAATTTGGCATTTTTGACGTCGGAATCCCGATTACCCAAAAAAGGTGTGCAATAGCACACGAAAATCGTCAAAATGAGGCGTATGCTCGCTCCGGGGCTCGTTTGACCTTCCAAACGGCCCAGAAAACCCGTGATGGCCAACCGTATGCATAGACAACGTCTTGACGGACGTCCACGAACAAATTTGGCATTTTTGACGTCGGAATCCTGATCACCCAAAAAATGGTGTGCAATAGCACACGAAAATCGTCAAAATGAGGCGTATGCTCGCTCCGGGGCTCGTTTGACCTTCCAAATGGCCCAGAAAACCCGTGATGGCCAACCGTATGCATAGACAACGTCTTGACGGACGTCCACGAACAAATTTGGAATTTTTGACATCAGAATCCCGATCACCCAAAAAATGGTGTGCAATAGCACACGAAAATCGTCAAAATGAGGCGTATGCTCGCTCCGGGGCTCGTTTGACCTTCCAAACGGCCCAGAAAACCCGTGATGGACAACCGTATGCATAGACAACGTCTTGACGGATGTCCACGAACAAATTTGGCATTTTTGACGTCGGAATCCTGATCACCCAAAAAATGGTGTGTAATAGCACACGAAAATCGTCAAAATGAGGCGTATGCTCGCTCTGGGGCTCGTTTGACCTTCCAAATGGCCCAGAAAACCCGTGATGGCCAACCGTATGCATAGACAACTTCTTGACGGACGTCCACGAACAAATTTGGCATTTTTGACGTCGGAATCCCGATCACCCAAAAAATGGTGTGCAATAGCACACGAAAATCGTCAAAATGAGGCGTATGCTCGCTCTGGGGCTCGTTTGACCTTCCAAACGGCACAGAAAACCCGTGATGGCCAACCGTATGCATAGTCAACGTCTTGACGGACGTCCACGAACAAATTTGGCATTTTTGACGTCGGAATCCTGATCTCCCAAAAAATGGTGTGCAATAGCACACGAAAATCGTCAAAATGAGGCGTATGCTCGCTCCGGGGCTCGTTTGACCTTCCAAATGGCCCAGAAAACCCGTGATGGCCAACCGTATGGATAGACAACGTCTTGACGGACGTCCACGAACAAATTTTGCATTTTTGACGTCGGAATCCCGATCACCCAAAAAATGGTGTGCAATAGCACACGAAAATCGTCAAAATGAGGCGTATGCTCGCTCCGGGGCTCGTTTGACCTTCCAAACGGCCCAGAAAACCCGTGATGGCCAACCGTATGCATAGACAACGTCTTGACGGACGTCCACGAACAAATTTGGCATTTTTGACGTCGGAATCCTGATCACCCAAAAAATGGTGTGCAATAGCACACGAAAATCGTCAAAATGAGGCGTATGCTCGCTCCGGGGCTCGTTTGACCTTCCAAATGGCCCAGAAAACCCGTGATGGCCAACCGTATGCATAGACAACGTCTTGACGGACGTCCATGAAAAAATTTGGAATTTTTGACGTCAGAATCCCGATCACCCAAAAAATGGTGTGCAATAGCACACGAAAATCGTCAAAATGAGGCGTATGCTCGCTCCGGGGCTCGTTTGACCTTCCAAATGGCCCAGAAAACCCGTGATGGCCAACCGTATGCATAGACAACGTCTTGACGGACGTCCACGAACAAATTTGGCATTTTTGACGTCGGAATCCCGATCACCCAAAAAATGGTGTGCAATAGCACACGAAAATCGTCAAAATGAGGCGTATGCTCGCTCCGGGGCTTGTTTGACCTTCCAAACGGCCCAGAAAACCCGTGATGGCCAGCCGTATGCATAGACAACGTCTTGACGGATGTCCACGAACAAATTTGGCATTTTTGACGTCGGAATCCTGATCACCCAAAAAATGGTGTGCAATAGCACACAAAAATCGTCAAAATGAGGCGTATGCTCGCTCCGGGGCTCGTTTGACCTTCCAAATCGCCCAGAAAACCCGTGATGGCCAACCGTATGCATAGACAAAGTCTTGACGGACGTCCACGAACAAATTTGGCATTTTTGACGTCGGAATCCCGATCACCCAAAAAATGGTGTGCAATAGCACACGAAAATCGTCAAAATGAGGCGTATGCTCGCTCCGGGGCTCGTTTGACCTTCCAAATGGCCCAGAAAACCCGTGATGGCCAACCGTATGCATAGACAACGTCTTGATGGACGTCCACGAACAAATTTGGCATTTTTGACGTCGGAATCCCGATCACCCAAAAAATGGTGTGCAATAGCACACGAAAATCATCAAAATGAGGCGTATGCTCGCTCCGGGGCTCGTTTGACCTTCCAAATGGCCCAGAAAACCCGTGATGGCCAACCGTATGCATAGACAACGTCTTGACGGACGTCCAAGAACAAATTTGGCATTTTTGACGTCGGAATCCCGATCACCCAAAAAATGGTGTGCAATAGCACACGAAAATCGTCAAAATGAGGCGTATGCTCGCTCCGGGGCTCGTTTGACCTTCCAAATGGCCCAGAAAACCCGTGATGGCCAACCGTATGCATAGACAACGTCTTGACGGACGTCCACGAACAAATTTGGCATTTTTGACGTCGGAATCCCGATCACCCAAAAAATGGTGTGCAATAGCACACGAAAATCGTCAAAATGAGGCGTATGCTCGCTCCGGGGCTTGTTTGACCTTCCAAACGGCCCAGAAAACCCGTGATGGCCAGCCGTATGCATAGACAACGTCTTGACGGATGTCCACGAACAAATTTGGCATTTTTGACGTCGGAATCCTGATCACCCAAAAAATGGTGTGCAATAGCACACAAAAATCGTCAAAATGAGGCGTATGCTCGCTCCGGGGCTCGTTTGACCTTCCAAATCGCCCAGAAAACCCGTGATGGCCAACCGTATGCATAGACAAAGTCTTGACGGACGTCCACGAACAAATTTGGCATTTTTGACGTCGGAATCCCGATCACCCAAAAAATGGTGTGCAATAGCACACGAAAATCGTCAAAATGAGGCGTATGCTCGCTCCGGGGCTCGTTTGACCTTCCAAATGGCCCAGAAAACCCGTGATGGCCAACCGTATGCATAGACAACGTCTTGATGGACGTCCACGAACAAATTTGGCATTTTTGACGTCGGAATCCCGATCACCCAAAAAATGGTGTGCAATAGCACACGAAAATCATCAAAATGAGGCGTATGCTCGCTCCGGGGCTCGTTTGACCTTCCAAATGGCCCAGAAAACCCGTGATGGCCAACCGTATGCATAGACAACGTCTTGACGGACGTCCAAGAACAAATTTGGCATTTTTGACGTCGGAATCCCGATCACCCAAAAAATGGTGTGCAATAGCACACGAAAATCGTCAAAATGAGGCGTATGCTCGCTCCGGGGCTCGTTTGACCTTCAAAACGGCCCAGAAAACCCGTAATGGCCAATCGTATGCATAGACAACGTCTTGACGGACGTCCACGAACAAATTTGGCATTTTTGACGTCGGAATCTGATCACCCAAAAAATGGTGTGCAATAGCACACGAAAATCGTCAAAATGAGGCGTATGCTCGCTCCGGGGCTCGTTTGACCTTCCAAACGGCCCAGAAAACCCGTGATGGCCAATCGTATGCATAGACAACGTCTTGACGGACGTCCACGAACAAATTTGGCATTTTTGACGTCGGAATCCTGATCACCCAAAAAATGGTGTGCAATAGCACATGAAAATCGTCAAAATGAGGCGTATGCTCGCTCCGGGGCTCGTTTGACCTTCCAAATGGCCCAGAAAACCCGTGATGGCCAACCGTATGCATAGACAACGTCTTGACGGACGTCCACGAACAAATTTGGCATTTTTGACGTCGGAATCCCGATTACCCAAAAAAGGTGTGCAATAGCACACGAAAATCGTCAAAATGAGGCGTATGCTCGCTCCGGGGCTCGTTTGACCTTCCAAACGGCCCAGAAAACCCGTGATGGCCAACCGTATGCATAGACAACGTCTTGACGGACGTCCACGAACAAATTTGGCATTTTTGACGTCGGAATCCTGATCACCCAAAAAATGTTGTGCAATAGCACACGAAAATCGTCAAAATGAGGCGTATGCTCGCTCCGGGGCTCGTTTGACCTTCCAAATGGCCCAGAAAACCCGTGATGGCAAACCGTATGCATAGACAACGTCTTGACGGACGTCCACGAACAAATTTGGAATTTTTGACGTCAGAATCCCGATCACCCAAAAAATGGTGTGCAATAGCACACGAAAATCGTCAAAATGAGGCGTATGCTCGCTCCGGGGCTCGTTTGACCTTCCAAACGGCCCAGAAAACCCGTGATGGCCAACCGTATGCATAGACAACGTCTTGACGGACGTCCACGAACAAATTAGGCATTTTTGACGTCGGAATCCTGACCACCCAAAAAATGGTGTGCAATAGCACACGAAAATCGTCAAAATGAGGCGTATGCTCGCTCCGGGGCTCGTTTGACCTTCCAAATGGCCCAGAAAACCCGTGATGGCCAACCGTATGCATAGACAACGTCTTGACGGACGTCCACGAACAAATTTGGCATTTTTGATGTCGTAATCCCGATCACCCAAAAAATGGTGTGCAATAGCACACGAAAATCGTCAAAATGAGGCGTATGCTCGCTCCGGGGCTCGTTTGACCTTCCAAACGGCCTAGAAAACCCGTGATGGCCAACCGTATGCATAGACAACGTCTTGACGGACGTCCATGAACAAATTTGGCATTTTTGACGTCGGAATCCTGATCACCCAAAAAATGGTGTGCAATAGCACACGAAAATCGTCAAAATGAGGCGTATGCTCGCTCCGGGGCTCGTTTGACCTTCTAAATGGCCCAGAAAACCTGTGATGGCCAACCGTATGCATAGACAACGTCTTGACGGACGTCCACGAACAAATTTGGCATTTTTGATGTCGGAATCCCGATCACCCAAAAAAGGGTGTGCAATAGCACACGAAAATCGTCAAAATGAGGCGTATGCTCGCTCCGGGGCTCGTTTGACCTTCCAAACGGCCCAGAAAACCCGTGATGGCCAACCGTATGCATAGACAACGTCTTGACGGACGTCCACGAACAAATTTGGCATTTTTGACGTCGGAATTCTGATCACCCAAAAAATGGTGTGCAATAGCACACGAAAATCGTCAAAATGAGGCGTATGCTCGCTCTGGGGCTCGTTTGACCTTCCAAATGGCACAGAAAACCCGTGATGGCCAACCGTATGCATAGACAACGTCTTGACGGACTTCCACGAACAAATTTGGCATTTTTGACGTCGGAATCCCGATCACCCAAAAAATGGTGTGCAATAGCACACGAAAATCGTCAAAATGAGGCGTATGCTCGCTCCGGGGCTCGTTTGACCTTCCAAACGGCCTAGAAAACCCGTGATGGCCAACCGTATGCATAGACAACGTCTTGACGGACGTCCACGAACAAATTTGGCATTTTTGACGTCGGAATCCTGATCACCCAAAAAATGGTGTGCAATAGCACACGAAAATCGTCAAAATGAGGCGTATGCTCGCTCCGGGGCTCGTTTGACCTTCCAAATGGCCCAGAAAACCCGTGATGGCCAACCGTATGCATAGAAAACGTCTTGACGGACGTCCACGAACAAATTTGGCATTTTTGACGTCGTAATCCCGATCACCCAAAAAATGGTGTGCAATAGCACACGAAAATCGTCAAAATGAGGCGTATGCTCGCTCCGGGGCTCGTTTGACCTTCCAAACGGCCTAGAAAACCCGTGATGGCCAACCGTATGCATAGACAACGTCTTGACGGACGTCCACGAACAAATTTGGCATTTTTGACGTCGGAATCCTGATCACCCAAAAAATGGTGTGCAATAGCACACGAAAATCGTCAAATTGAGGCGTATGCTCGCTCCGGGGCTCGTTTGACCTTCTAAATGGCCCAGAAAACCTGTGATGGCCAACCGTATTAATAGACAACGTCTTGACGGACGTCCACGAACAAATTTGGCATTTTTGACGTCGGAATCCCGATCACCCAAAAAGGGTGTGCAATAGCACACGAAAATCGTCAAAATGAGGCGTATGCTCGCTCCGGGGCTCGTTTCACCTTCCAAACGGCACAGAAAACCCGTGATGGCCAACCGTATGCATAGACAACGTCTTGACGGACGTCCACGGACAAATTTGGCATTTTTGACGTCGGAATCCCGATCACCCAAAAAATGGTGTGCAATAGCACACGAAAATCGTCAAAATGAGGCGTATACTCGCTCCGGGGCTCGTTTGACCTTCCAAATGGCCCAGAAAACCCGTGATGGCCAACCGTATGCATAGACAACGTCTTGACGGACGTCCACGAACAAATTTGGCATTTTTGACGTCAGAATCCTGATCACCCAAAAAATGGTGTGCAATAGCACACGAAAATCGTCAAAATGAGGCGTATGCTCGCTCCGGGGCTCGTTTGACCTTCCAAACGGCCCAGAAAACCCGTGATGGCCAACCGTATGCATAGACAACGTCTTGACGAACGTCCACGAACAAATTTGGCATTTTTGACGTCGTAATCCCGATCACCCAAAAAATGGTGTGCAATAGCACACGAAAATCGTCAAAATGAGGCGTATGCTCGCTCCGGGGCTCGTTTGACCTTCCAAACGGCCTAGAAAACCCGTGATGGCCAACCGTATGCATAGACAACGTCTTGACGGACGTCCACGAACAAATTTGGCATTTTTGACGTCGGAATCCTTATCACCCAAAAAATGGTGTGCAATAGCACACGAAAATCGTCAAAATGAGGCGTATGCTCGCTCCTGGGCTCGTTTGACCTTCCAAACGGCCCAGAAAACCCGTGATGGCCAACCGTATGCATAGACAACGTCTTGACGGACGTCCACGAACAAATTTGGCATTTTTGACGTCGGAATCTCGATCACCCAAAAAATAGTGTGCAATAGCACACGAAAATCGTCAAAATGAGGCGTATGCTCGCTCCTGGGCTCGTTTGACCTTCCAAATGGCCCAGAAAACCCGTGATTGCCAACCGTATGCATAGACAACGTCTTGACGGACATCCACGAACAAATTTGGTATTTTGGCGTCGGAATTCTAATCACCCAAAAAATGGTGTGCAATAGCACACGAAAATCGTCAAAATGAGGCGTATGCTCGCTCCGGGGCTCGTTTGACCTTCCAAATGGCCCAGAAAACCCGTGATGGCCAACCGTATGCATAGACAACGTCTTGACGGACGTCCACGAACAAATTTGGCATTTTTGACGTCGGAATCCCGATCACCCAAAAAATGGTGTGCAATAGCACACGAAAATCGTCAAAATGAGGCGTATGCTCGCTCCGGGGCTTGTTTGACCTTCCAAACGGCCCAGAAAACCCGTGATGGCCAACCGTATGCATAGACAACGTCTTGACGGACGTCCACAAACAAATTTGGCATTTTTGACGTCGGAATCCTGATCACCCAAAAAATGGTGTGCAATAGCACACGAAAATCGTCAAAATGAGGCGTATGCTCGCTCCGGGGCTCGTTTGACCTTCCAAATGGCCCAGAAAACCCGTGATGGCCAACCGTATGCATAGACAACGTCTTGACGGACGTCCACGAACAAATTTTGCATTTTTGACGTCGGAATCCCGATCACCCAAAAAATGGTGTGCAATAGCACACGAAAATCGTCAAAATGAGGCGTATGCTCGCTCCGGGGCTCGTTTGACCTTCCAAACGGCTCAGAAAACCCGTGATGGCCAACCGTATGCATAGACAACGTCTTGACGGACGTCCACGAACAAATTTGGCATTTTTGACGTCGGAATCCTGATCACCCAAAAAATGGTGTGCAATAGCACACGAAAATCGTAAAAATGAGGCGTATGCTCGCTCCGGGGCTCGTTTGACCTTCCAAACGGCCCAGAAAACCCGTGATGGCCAACCGTATGCATAGACAACGTCTTGACGGACGTCCACGAACAAATTTGGCATTTTTGACGTCGGAATCCTGATTACCCAAAAAATGGTGTGCAATAGCACACGAAAATCGTCAAAATGAGGCGTATGCTCGCTCCGGGGCTTGTTTGACCTTCCAAATGGCCCAGAAAACCCGTGATGGCCAACCGTATGCATAGACAACGTCTTGACGAATGTCCACGAACAAATTTGGCATTTTTGACATCGGAATCCCGATCACCCAAAAAATGGTGTGCAATAGCACACGAAAATCGTCAAAATGAGGCGTATGCTCGCTCCGGGGCTCGTTTGACCTTCCTAACGGCCCAGAAAACCCGTGATGGCCAGCCGTATGCATAGACAACGTCTTGACGGACGTCCACGAACAAATTTGGCATTTTTGACGTCGGAATCCTGATCACCCAAAAAATGGTGTGCAATAGCACACGAAAATCGTCAAAATGAGGTGTATGCTCGCTCCGGGGCTTGTTTGACCTTCCAAATCGCCCAGAAAACCCGTGATGGCCAACCGTATGCATAGACAACGTCTTGACGGACGTCCACGAACAAATTTGGCATTTTTGACGTCGGAATCCCGATCACCCAAAAAATGGTGTGCAATAGCACATGAAAATCGTCAAAATGAGATGTATGCTCGCGCCGGGGCTCGTTTGACCTTCCAAATGGCCCAGAAAACCTGTGATGGCCAGCCGTATGCATAGACAACGTCTTGACGAACGTCCACGAACAAATTTGGCATTTTTGACGTCGGAATCCTGATCACCCAAAAAATGGTGTGCAATAGCACACGAAAATCGTCAAAATGAGGCGTATGCTCGCTCCGGGGCTCGTTTGACCTTCCAAATGGCCCAGAAAACCCGTGATGGCCAACCGTATGCATAGACAACGTCTTGACGGACGTCCACGAACAAATTTGGCATTTTTGACGTCGGAATCCCGATCACCCAAAAAATGGTGTGCAATAGCACACGAAAATCGTCAAAATGAGGCGTATGCTCGCTCCGGGGCTCGTTTGACCTTCCAAACGGCCCAGAAAACCCGTGATGGCCAACCGTATGCATATACAACGTCTTGATGGACGTCCACGAACAAATTTGGCATTTTTGACGTCGGAATCCTGATCACCCAAAAAATGGTGTGCAATAGCACACGAAAATCGTCAAAATGAGGCGTATGCTCGCTCCGGGGCTTGTTTGACCTTTTAAATGGCCCAGAAAACCCGTGATGGCCAACCGTATGCATAGAAAACGTCTTGACGAACGTCCACGAACAAATTTGGCATTTTTGACGTCGGAATCCCGATCACCCAAAAAATGGTGTGCAATAGCATACGAAAATCGTTAAAATGAGGCGTATGCTCGCTCGGGGGCTCGTTTGACCTTCCAAACGGCCCAGAAAACCCGTGATGGCCAACCGTATGCATAGACAACGTCTTGACGGACGTCCACGAACAAATTTGGCATTTTTGACGTCCGAATCCCGATCACCCAAAAAATGGTGTGCAATAGCACACGAAAATCGTCAAAATGAGGCGTATGCTCGCTCCGGGGCTCGTTTAACCTTCCAAACGGCCCAGAAAACCCGTGATGGCCAACCGTATGCATAGACAACGTCTTGACGGACGTCCACGAACAAATTTGGCATTTTTGACGTCGGAATCCTGATCACCCAAAAAATGGTGTGCAATAGCACACGAAAATCGTCAAAATGAGGCGTATGCTCGCTCCGGGGCTCGTTTGACCTTCCAAATGGCCCAGAAAACCCGTGATAGCCAACCGTATGAATAGACAACGTCTTGACGGACGTCCACGAACAAATTTGGCATTTTTGACGTCGGAATCCCGATCACCCAAAAAATGGTGTGCAATAGCACACGAAAATCGTCAAAATGAGGCGTATGCTCGCTCCGGGGCTCGTTTGACCTTCCAAACGGCCCAGAAAACTCGTGATGGCCAATCGTATGCATAGACAACGTCTTGACGGACGTCCACGAACAAATTTGGCATTTTTGACGTCGGAATCCTGATCACCCAAAAAATGGTGTGCAATAGCACATGAAAATCGTCAAAATGAGGCGTATGCTCGCTCCGGGGCTCGTTTGACCTTCCAAATGGCCCAGAAAACCCGTGATGGCCAACCGTATGCATAGACAACGTCTTGACGGACGTCCACGAACAAATTTGGCATTTTTGACGTCGGAATCCCGATTACCCAAAAAAGGTGTGCAATAGCACACGAAAATCGTCAAAATGAGGCGTATGCTCGCTCCGGGGCTCGTTTGACCTTCCAAACGGCCCAGAAAACCCGTGATGGCCAACCGTATGCATAGACAACGTCTTGACGGACGTCCACGAACAAATTTGGCATTTTTGACGTCGGAATCCTGATCACCCAAAAAATGTTGTGCAATAGCACACGAAAATCGTCAAAATGAGGCGTATGCTCGCTCCGGGGCTCGTTTGACCTTCCAAATGGCCCAGAAAACCCGTGATGGCAAACCGTATGCATAGACAACGTCTTGACGGACGTCCACGAACAAATTTGGAATTTTTGACGTCAGAATCCCGATCACCCAAAAAATGGTGTGCAATAGCACACGAAAATCGTCAAAATGAGGCGTATGCTCGCTCCGGGGCTCGTTTGACCTTCCAAACGGCCCAGAAAACCCGTGATGGCCAACCGTATGCATAGACAACGTCTTGACGGACGTCCACGAACAAATTAGGCATTTTTGACGTCGGAATCCTGACCACCCAAAAAATGGTGTGCAATAGCACACGAAAATCGTCAAAATGAGGCGTATGCTCGCTCCGGGGCTCGTTTGACCTTCCAAATGGCCCAGAAAACCCGTGAGGGCCAACCGTATGCATAGAAAACATCTTGACGGACGTCCACGAACAAATTTGGCATTTTTGACGTCGGAATCCCGATCACACAAAAAAATGGTGTGCAATAGCACACGAAAATCGTCAAAATGAGGCGTATGCTCGCTCCGGGGCTCGTTTGACCTTCCAAACGGCCCAGAAAACCCGTGATGGCCAACCGTATGCATAGACAACGTCTTGACGGACGTCCACGAACAAATTTGGCATTTTTGACGTCGGAATCCCGATCACCCAAAAAATGGTGTGCAATAGCACACGAAAATCGTCAAAATGAGGCGTATGCTCGCTCCGGGGCTCGTTTGACCTTCCAAACGGCCCAGAAAACCCGTGATGGCCAACCGTATGCATAGACAACGTCTTGACGGACGTCCACGAACAAATTTTGCATTTTTGACGTCGGAATCCTGATCACCCAAAAAATGGTGTGCAATAGCACACTAAAATCGTCAAAATGAGGCGTATGCTCGCTCCGGGGCTCGTTTGACCTTCCAAATGGCCCAGAAAACCCGTGATGGCCAACCGTATGCATAGACAACGTCTTGACGGACGTCCACGAACAAATTTGGCATTTTTGACGTCGGAATCCCGATCACCCAAAAAATGGTGTGCAATAGCACACGAAAATCGTCAAAATGAGGCGTATGCTCGCTCCGGGGCTCATTTGACCTTCCAAATGGCCCAGAAAACCCGTGATGGCCAACCGTATGCATAGACAACGTCTTGACGGACGTCCATGAACAAATTTGGCATTTTTGACGTTGGAATCCCGATCACCCAAAAAATGGTGTGCAATAGCACACGAAAATCGTCAAAATGAGGCGTATGCTCGCTCCAGGGCTCGTTTGACCTTCCAAACGGCCCAGAAAACCCGTGATGGCCAACCGTATGCATAGACAACGTCTTGACGGACGTCCATGAACAAATTTGGCATTTTTGACGTTGGAATCCTGATCACCCAAAAAATGGTGTGCAATAGCACACGAAAATCGTCAAAATGAGGCGTATGCTCGCTCCGGGGCTCGTTTGACCTTCCAAATGGCCCAGAAAACCCGTGATGGCCAACCGTATGCATAGACAACGTCTTGACGGACGTCCACGAACAAATTTTGCATTTTTGACGTCGGAATCCCGATCACCCAAAAAATGGTGTGCAATAGCACACGAAAATCGTCAAAATGAGGCGTTTGCTCGCTCCGGGGCTCGTTTGACCTTCCAAATGGCCCAGAAAACCCGTGATGGCCAACCGTATGCATAGACAACGTCTTGACGGACGTCCACGAACAAATTTTGCATTTTTGACGTCGGAATCCCGATCACCCAAAAAATGGTGTGCAATAGCACACGAAAATCGTCAAAATGAGGCGTATGCTCGCTCCGGGGCTCGTTTGACCTTCCAAATGGCCCAGAAAACCCGTGATGGCCAACCGTATGCATAGACAACGTCTTGACGGATGTCCACGAACAAATTTGGCATTTTTGACGTCGGAATCCCGATCACCCAAAAAATGGTGTGCAATAGCACACGAAAATCGTCAAAATGAGGCGTATGCTCGCTCCGGGGCTCGTTTGACCTTCCAAACGGCCCAGAAAACCCGTGATGGCCAACCGTATGCATAGACAACGTCTTGACGGACGTCCACGAACAAATTTGGCATTTTTGACGTCGGAATCCTGATCACCCAAAAAATGGTGTGCAATAGCACACGAAAATCGTCAAAATGAGGCGTATGCTCGCTCCGGGGTTTGTTTGACCTTCCAAACGGCCCAGAAAACCCGTGATGACCAACCGTATGCATAGACAACGTCTTGACGGACGTCCACGAACAAATTTGGCATTTTTGACGTCGGAATCTCGATCACCCAAAAAATGGTGTGCAATAGCACACGAAAATCGTCAAAAAGAGGCGTATGCTCGCTCTGGGGCTCGTTTGACCTTCCAAACGGCCCAGAAAACCCGTGATGGCCAACCGTATGCATAGACAACGTCTTGACGGACGTCCACGAACAAATTTGGCATTTTTGACGTCGAAATCCTGATCACCCAAAAAATGGTGTGCAATAGCACACGAAAATCGTCAAAATGAGGCGTATGCTCGCTCCGGGGCTCGTTTGACCTTCCAAATGGCCCAGAAAACCCGTGATGGCCAACCGTATGCATAGACAACGTCTTGACGGACGTCCACGAACAAATTTGGCATTTTTGACGTTGGAATCCCGATCACCCAAAAAATGGTGTGCAATAGCACACGAAAATCGTCAAAATGAGGCGTATGCTCGCTCCGGGGCTCGTTTGACCTTCCAAACGGCCCAGAAAACCCATGATGGCCAACCGTATGCATAGACAACGTCTTGACGGACGTCCACGAACAAATTTGGCATTTTTGACGTCGGAATCCTGATCACCCAAAAAATGGTGTGCAATAGCACACGAAAATCGTCAAAATGAGGCGTATGCTCGCTCCGGGGCTCGTTTGACCTTCCAAACGGCCCAGAAAACCCGTGATGGCCAACCGTATGCATAGACAACGTCTTGACGGACGTCCACGAACAAATTTGGCATTTTTGACGTCGAAATCCTGATCACCCAAAAAACGGTGTGCAATAGCACACGAAAATCGTCAAAATGAGGCGTATGCTCGCTCCGGGGCTCGTTTGACCTTCCAAATGGCCCAGAAAACCCGTGATGGCCAACCGTATGCATAGACAACGTCTTGACGGACGTCCACGAACAAATTTGGCATTTTTGACGTTGGAATCCCGATCACCCAAAAAATGGTGTGCAATAGCACACGAAAATCGTCAAAATGAGGCGTATGCTCGCTCCGGGGCTCGTTTGACCTTCCAAACGGCCCAGAAAACCCGTGATGGCCAACCGTATGCATAGACAACGTCTTGACGGACGTCCACGAACAAATTTGGCATTTTTGACGTCGGAATCCTGATCACCCAAAAAATGGTGTGCAATAGCACACGAAAATCGTCAAAATGAGGCGTATGCTCGCTCCGGGGTTTGTTTGACCTTCCAAACGGCCCAGAAAACCCGTGATGACCAACCGTATGCATAGACAACGTCTTGACGGACGTCCACGAACAAATTTGGCATTTTTGACGTCGGAATCTCGATCACCCAAAAAATGGTGTGCAATAGCACACGAAAATCGTCAAAAAGAGGCGTATGCTCGCTCTGGGGCTCGTTTGACCTTCCAAACGGCCCAGAAAACCCGTGATGGCCAACCGTATGCATAGACAACGTCTTGACGGACGTCCACGAACAAATTTGGCATTTTTGACGTCGAAATCCTGATCACCCAAAAAATGGTGTGCAATAGCACACGAAAATCGTCAAAATGAGGCGTATGCTCGCTCCGGGGCTCGTTTGACCTTCCAAATGGCCCAGAAAACCCGTGATGGCCAACCGTATGCATAGACAACGTCTTGACGGACGTCCACGAACAAATTTGGCATTTTTGACGTTGGAATCCCGATCACCCAAAAAATGGTGTGCAATAGCACACGAAAATCGTCAAAATGAGGCGTATGCTCGCTCCGGGGCTCGTTTGACCTTCCAAACGGCCCAGAAAACCCATGATGGCCAACCGTATGCATAGACAACGTCTTGACGGACGTCCACGAACAAATTTGGCATTTTTGACGTCGGAATCCTGATCACCCAAAAAATGGTGTGCAATAGCACACGAAAATCGTCAAAATGAGGCGTATGCTCGCTCCGGGGCTCGTTTGACCTTCCAAACGGCCCAGAAAACCCGTGATGGCCAACCGTATGCATAGACAACGTCTTGACGGACGTCCACGAACAAATTTGGCATTTTTGACGTCGAAATCCTGATCACCCAAAAAACGGTGTGCAATAGCACACGAAAATCGTCAAAATGAGGCGTATGCTCGCTCCGGGGCTCGTTTGACCTTCCAAATGGCCCAGAAAACCCGTGATGGCCAACCGTATGCATAGACAACGTCTTGACGGACGTCCACGAACAAATTTGGCATTTTTGACGTTGGAATCCCGATCACCCAAAAAATGGTGTGCAATAGCACACGAAAATCGTCAAAATGAGGCGTATGCTCGCTCCGGGGCTCGTTTGACCTTCCAAACGGCCCAGAAAACCCGTGATGGCCAACCGTATGCATAGACAACGTCTTGACGGACGTCCACGAACAAATTTGGCATTTTTGACGTCGGAATCCTGATCACCCAAAAAATGGTGTGCAATAGCACACGAAAATCGTCAAAATGAGGCGTATGCTCGCTCCGGGGCTCGTTTGACCTTCCAAACGGCCCAGAAAACCCGTGATGGCCAACCGTATGCATAGACAACGTCTTGACGGACGTCCACGAACAAATTTGGCATTTTTGACGTCGGAATCCCGATCACCCAAAAAATGGTGTGCAATAGCACACGAAAATCGTCAAAATGAGGTGTATGCTCGCTCCGGGGCTCGTTTGACCTTCCAAACGGCCCAGAAAACCCGTGATGGCCAACCGTATGCATAGACAACGTCTTGATGGACGTCCACGAACAAATTTGGCATTTTTGACGTCGGAATCCTGATCACCCAAAAAATGGTGTGCAATAGCACACGAAAATCGTCAAAATGAGGCGTATGCTCGCTCCGGGGCTCGTTTGACCTTCCAAATGGCCCAGAAAACCTGTGATGGCCAACCGTATGCATAGACAACGTCTTGACAGACGTCCAAGAACAAATTTGGCATTTTTGACATCGGAATCCCGATCACCCAAAAAATGGTGTGCAATAGCACACGAAAATCGTCAAAATGAAGCGTATGCTCGCTCCGGGGCTCGTTTGACCTTCCAAACGGCCCAGAAAACCCGTGATGGCCAACCGTATGCATAGACAACGTCTTGACGGACGTCCATGAACAAATTTGGCATTTTTGACGTCGGAATCTCGATCACCCAAAAAATGGTGTGCAATAGCACACGAAAATCGTCAAAATGAGGCGTATGCTCGCTCCGGGGCTCGTTTGACCTTCCAAATGGCCCAGAAAACCCGTGATGGCCAACCGTATGCATAGACAACGTCTTGACAGACGTCCACGAACAAATTTGGTATTTTTGACGTCGGAATCCTGATCACCCAAAAAATGAGGTGCAATAGCACACGAAAATCGTCAAAATGAGGCGTATGCTCGCTCCTGGGCTCGTTTGACCTTCCAAACGGCCCAGAAAACCCGTGATGGCCAACCGTATGCATAGACAACGTCTTGACGGACGTCCACGAACAAATTTGGCATTTTTGACGTCGGAATCCTGATCACCCAAAAAATGGTGTGCAATAGCACACGAAAATCGTCAAAATGAGGCGTATGCTCGCTCTGGGGCTCGTTTGACCTTCCAAATGGCCTAGAAAACCCGTGATGGCCAACCGTATGCATAGACAACGTCTTGACGGACGTCCACGAACAAATTTGGCATTTTTGACGTCGGAATCCCGATCACCCAAAAAATGGTGTGCAATAGCACACGAAAATAGTCAAAATGAGGCGTATGCTCGCTCCGGGGCTTGTTTGACCTTCCAAACGGCCCAGAAAACCCGTGATGGCCAACCGTATGCATAGACAACGTCTTGAAGGACGTCCACGAACAAATTTGGCATTTTTGACGTCGGAATCCCGATCACCCAAAAAATGGTGTGCAATAGCACACGAAAATCGTCAAAATGAGGCGTATGCTCGCTCCGGGGCTCGTTTGACCTTCCAAACGGCCCAGAAAACCCGTGATGGCCAACCGTATGCATAGACAACGTCTTGACGGACGTCCAGGAACAAATTTGGCATTTTTGACGTCGGAATCCCGATCACCCAAAAAATGGTGTGCAATAGCACACGAATATCGTCAAAATGAGGCGTATGCTCGCTCCGGGGCTCGTTTGACCTTCCAAACGGCCCAGAAAACCTGTGATGGCCAACCGTATGCATAGACAACGTCTTGATGGACGTCCACGAACAAATTTGGCATTTTTGACGTTGGAATCCTGATCACCCAAAAAATGGTGTGCAATAGCACACGAAAATCGTCAAAATGAGGCGTATGCTCGCTCCGGGGCTCGTTTGACCTTCCAAATGGCCCAGAAAACCTGTGATGGCCAACCGTATGCATAGACAACGTCTTGACAGACGTCCAAGAACAAATTTGGCTTTTTTGACGTCGGAATACTGATCACCCAAAAAATGGTGTGCAATAGCACACGAAAATCGTCAAAATGAGGTGTATGCTCGCTCCGGGGCTCGTTTGACCTTCCAAACGGCCCAGAAAACCCGTGATAGCCAACCGTATGCATAGACAACGTCTTGACGGACGTCCACGAACAAATTTGGCATTTTTGACGTCAGAATCTCGATCACCCAAAAAATGGTGTGCAATAGCACACGAAAATCGTCAAAATGAGGCGTATGCTCGCTCCTGGGCTCGTTTGACCTTCCAAACGGCCCAGAAAACCCGTGATGGCCAACCGTATGCATAGACAACGTCTTGACGGACGTCCACGAACAAATTTGGTATTTTTGACGTCAGAATCCTGATCACCCAAAAAATGGTGTGCAATAGCACACAAAAATCGTCAAAATGAGGCGTATGCTCGCTCCGGGGCTCGTTTGACCTTCCAAATGGCCGAGAAAACCCGTGATGGCCAACCGTATGCATAGACAACGTCTTGATGGACGTCCACGAACAAATTTGGCATTTTTGACGTTGGAATCCCGATCACCCAAAAAATGGTGTGCAATAGCACACGAAAATCGTCAAAATGAGGCGTATGCTCGCTCCGGGGCTTGTTTGACCTTCCAAACGGCCCAGAAAACCCGTGATGGCCAACCGTATGCATAGACAACGTCTTGACGGACGTCCACAAACAAATTTGGCATTTTTGACGTCGGAATCCTAATCACCCAAAAAATGGTGTGCAATAGCACACGAAAATCGTCAAAATGAGACGTATGCTCGCTCCGGGGCTCGTTTGACCTTCCAAATGGCCCAGAAAACCCGTGATGGCCAACCGTATGCATAGACAACGTCTTGACGGACGTCCACGAACAAATTTTGCATTTTTGACGTCGGAATCCCGATCACCCAAAAAATGGTGTGCAATAGCACACGAAAATCGTCAAAATGAGGCGTATGCTCGCTCCGGGGCTCGTTTGACCTTCCAAATGGCCCAGAAAACCCGTGATGGCCAACCGTATGCATAAACAACGTCTTGACGGACGTCCACGAACAAATTTGGCATTTTTGACGACGGAATCCCGATCACCCAAAAAATGGTGTGCAATAGCACACGAAAATCGTCAAAATGAGGCGTATCCTCGCTCCGGGGCTCATTTGACCTTCCAAACGGCCTAGAAAACCCGTGATGACCAACCGTATGCATAGACAACGTCTTGACGGACGTCCACGAACAAATTTGGTATTTTTGACGTCGGAATCCTGATCACCCAAAAAATGGTGTGCAATAGCACACGAAAATCGTCAAAATGAGGCGTATGCTCGCTCCGGGGCTCGTTTGACCTTCCAAATAGCCCAGAAAACCCGTGATGGCCAACCGTATGCATAGACAACGTCTTGACGGACGTCCACGAACAAATTTGGCATTTTTGACGTCGGAATCCCGATCACCCAAAAAATGGTGTGCAATAGCACGCGAAAATCATCAAAATGAGGCGTATGCTCGCTCCGGGGCTCGTTTGACCTTCCAAATGGCCCAGAAAACCCGTGATGGCCAACCGTATGCATAGACAACGTCTTGACGGACGTCCATGAAAAAATTTGGCATTTTTGACGTCAGAATCCCGATCACCCAAAAAATGGTGTGCAATAGCACACGAAAATCGTCAAAATGAGGCGTATGCTCGCTCCGGGGCTCGTTTGACCTTCCAAATGGCCCAGAAAACCCGTGATGGCCAACCGTATGCATAGACAATGTCTTGATGGACGTCCACGAACAAATTTGGCATTTTTGACGTCGGAATCCTGATCACCCAAAAAATGGTGTGCAATAGCACACGAAAATCGTCAAAATGAGGCGTATGCTCGCTTCGGGGCTCGTTTGACCTTTCCAAATGGCCCAGAAAACCCGTGATGGCCAACCGTATGCATAGACAACGTCTTGACGGACGTCCACGAACAAATTTGGCATTTTTGACGTCGGAATCCCGATCACCCAAAAAATGGTGTGCAATAGCACACGAAAATCGTCAAAATGAGGCGTATGCTCGCTCCGGGGCTCGTTTGACCTTCCAAACGGCCCAGAAAACCCGTGATGGCCAACCGTATGCATAGACAACGTCTTGACGGACGTCCATGAACAAATTTGGCATTTTTGACGTCGGAATCTCGATCACCCAAAAAATGGTGTGCAATAGCACACGAAAATCGTCAAAATGAGGCGTATGCTCGCTCCGGGGCTCGTTTGACCTTCCAAATGGCCCAGAAAACCCGTGATGGCCAACCGTATGCATAGACAACGTCTTGACGGACGTCCACGAACAAATTTGGTATTTTTGACGTCGGAATCCTGATCACCCAAAAAATGATGTGCAATAGCACACGAAAATCGTCAAAATGAGGCGTATGCTCGCTCCTGGGCTCGTTTGACCTTCCAAACGGCCCAGAAAACCCGTGATGGCCAACCGTATGCATAGACAACGTCTTGACGGACGTCCACGAACAAATTTGGCATTTTTGACGTCGGAATCTCGATCACCCAAAAAATGGAGTGCAATAGCACACGAAAATCGTCAAAATGAGGCGTATGCTCGCTCCTGGGCTCGTTTGACCTTCCAAATGGCCCAGAAAACCCGTGATGGCCAACCGTATGCATAGACAGCGTCTTGACGGACGTCCACGAACAAATTTGGTATTTTTGACGTCGGAATCCTGATCACCCAAAAAATGGTGTGCAATAGCACACGAAAATCGTCAAAATGAGGCGTATGCTCGCTCCGGGGCTCGTTTGACCTTCCAAATGGCCTAGAAAACCCGTGATGGCCAACCGTATGCATAGACAACGTCTTGACGGACGTCCACGAACAAATTTGGCATTTTTGACGTCGGAATCCCGATCACCCAAAAAATGGTGTGCAATAGCACACGAAAATCGTCAAAATGAGGCGTATGCTCGCTCCGGGGCTTGTTTGACCTTCCAAACGGCCCAGAAAACCCGTGATGGCCAACCGTATGCATAGACAACGTCTTGAAGGACGTCCACGAATAAATTTGGCATTTTTGACATCGGAATCCCGATCACCCAAAAAATGGTGTGCAATAGCACACGAAAATCGTCAAAATGAGGCGTATGTTCGCTCCGGGGCTCGTTTGACCTTCCAAACGGCCCAGAAAACCCGTGATGGCCAACCGTATGCATAGACAACGTCTTGACGGACGTCCAGGAACAAATTTGGCATTTTTGACGTCGGAATCCCGATCACCCAAAAAATGGTGTGCAATAGCACACGAATATCGTCAAAATGAGGCGTATGCTCGCTCCGGGGCTCGTTTGACCTTCCAAACGGCCCAGAAAACCCGTCATGGCAAACCGTATGCATAGACAACGTCTTGATGGACGTCCACGAACAAATTTGGCATTTTTGACGTCGGAATCCTGATCACCCAAAAAATGGTGTGCAATAGCACACGAAAATCGTCAAAATGAGGCGTATGCTCGCTCCGGGGCTCGTTTGACCTTCCAAATGGCCCAGAAAACCTGTGATGGCCAACCGTATGCATAGACAACGTCTTGACAGACGTCCAAGAACAAATTTGGCATTTTTGACGTCGGAATACTGATCACCCAAAAAATGGTGTGCAATAGCACACGAAATCCGTCAAAATGAGGTGTATGCTCGCTCCGGGGCTCGTTTGACCTTCCAAACGGCCCAGAAAACCCGTGATAGCCAACCGTATGCATAGACAACGTCTTGACGGACGTCCACGAACAAATTTGGCATTTTTGACGTCGGAATCTCGATCACCCAAAAAATGGTGTGCAATAGCACACGAAAATCGTCAAAATGAGGCGTATGCTCGCTCCTGGGCTCGTTTGACCTTCCAAACGGCCCAGAAAACCCGTGATGGCCAACCGTATGCATAGACAACGTCTTGACGAACGTCCACGAACAAATTTGGTATTTTTGACGTCGGAATCCTGATCACCCAAAAAATGGTGTGCAATAGCACACGAAAATCGTCAAAATGAGGCGTATGCTCGCTCCGGGGCTCGTTTGACCTTCCAAATGGCCCAGAAAACCCGTGATGGCCAACCGTATGCATAGACAACGTCTTGACGGACGTCCACGAACAAATTTGGCATTTTTGACGTCGGAATCCTCATCACCCAAAAAATGGTGTGCAATAGCACACGAAAATCGTCAAAATGAGGCGTATGCTCGCTCCGGGGCTCGTTTGACCTTCCAAATGGCCCAGAAAACCTGTGATGGCAAACCGTATGCATAGACAACGTCTTGACGGACGTCCACGAACAAATTTGGCATTTTTGACGTCGGAATCCCGATTACCCAAAAAAGGTGTGCAATAGCACACGAAAATCGTCAAAATGAGGCGTATGCTCGCTCCGGGGCTCGTTTGACCTTCCAAACGGCCCAGAAAACCCGTGATGGCCAACCGTATGCATAGACAACGTCTTGACGGACGTCCACGAACAAATTTGGCATTTTTGACGTCGGAATCCTGATCACCCAAAAAATGGTGTGCAATAGCACACGAAAATCGTCAAAATGAGGCGTATGCTCGCTCCGGGGCTCGTTTGACCTTCCAAATGGCCCAGAAAACCCGTGATGGCCAACCGTATGCATAGACAACGTCTTGACGGACGTCCACGAACAAATTTGGAATTTTTGACATCAGAATCCCGATCACCCAAAAAATGGTGTGCAATAGCACACGAAAATCGTCAAAATGAGGCGTATGCTCGCTCCGGGGCTCGTTTGACCTTCCAAACGGCCCAGAAAACCCGTGATGGACAACCGTATGCATAGACAACGTCTTGACGGATGTCCACGAACAAATTTGGCATTTTTGACGTCGGAATCCTGATCACCCAAAAAATGGTGTGTAATAGCACACGAAAATCGTCAAAATGAGGCGTATGCTCGCTCTGGGGCTCGTTTGACCTTCCAAATGGCCCAGAAAACCCGTGATGGCCAACCGTATGCATAGACAACTTCTTGACGGACGTCCACGAACAAATTTGGCATTTTTGACGTCGGAATCCCGATCACCCAAAAAATGGTGTGCAATAGCACACGAAAATCGTCAAAATGAGGCGTATGCTCGCTCTGGGGCTCGTTTGACCTTCCAAACGGCACAGAAAACCCGTGATGGCCAACCGTATGCATAGTCAACGTCTTGACGGACGTCCACGAACAAATTTGGCATTTTTGACGTCGGAATCCTGATCTCCCAAAAAATGGTGTGCAATAGCACACGAAAATCGTCAAAATGAGGCGTATGCTCGCTCCGGGGCTCGTTTGACCTTCCAAATGGCCCAGAAAACCCGTGATGGCCAACCGTATGGATAGACAACGTCTTGACGGACGTCCACGAACAAATTTTGCATTTTTGACGTCGGAATCCCGATCACCCAAAAAATGGTGTGCAATAGCACACGAAAATCGTCAAAATGAGGCGTATGCTCGCTCCGGGGCTCGTTTGACCTTCCAAACGGCCCAGAAAACCCGTGATGGCCAACCGTATGCATAGACAACGTCTTGACGGACGTCCACGAACAAATTTGGCATTTTTGACGTCGGAATCCTGATCACCCAAAAAATGGTGTGCAATAGCACACGAAAATCGTCAAAATGAGGCGTATGCTCGCTCCGGGGCTCGTTTGACCTTCCAAATGGCCCAGAAAACCCGTGATGGCCAACCGTATGCATAGACAACGTCTTGACGGACGTCCATGAAAAAATTTGGAATTTTTGACGTCAGAATCCCGATCACCCAAAAAATGGTGTGCAATAGCACACGAAAATCGTCAAAATGAGGCGTATGCTCGCTCCGGGGCTCGTTTGACCTTCCAAATGGCCCAGAAAACCCGTGATGGCCAACCGTATGCATAGACAATGTCTTGATGGACGTCCACGAACAAATTTGGAATTTTTGACGTCGGAATCCTGATCACCCAAAAAATGGTGTGCAATAGCACACGAAAATCGTCAAAATGAGGCGTATGCTCGCTTCGGGGCTCGTTTGACCTTTCCAAATGGCCCAGAAAACCCGTGATGGCCAACCGTATGCATAGACAACGTCTTGACGGACGTCCACGAACAAATTTGGCATTTTTGACGTCGGAATCCCGATCACCCAAAAAATGGTGTGCAATAGCACACGAAAATCGTCAAAATGAGGCGTATGCTCGCTCCGGGGCTCGTTTGACCTTCCAAACGGCCCAGAAAACCCGTGATGGCCAACCGTATGCATAGACAACGTCTTGACGGACGTCCATGAACAAATTTGGCATTTTTGACGTCGGAATCTCGATCACCCAAAAAATGGTGTGCAATAGCACACGAAAATCGTCAAAATGAGGCGTATGCTCGCTCCGGGGCTCGTTTGACCTTCCAAATGGCCCAGAAAACCCGTGATGGCCAACCGTATGCATAGACAACGTCTTGACGGACGTCCACGAACAAATTTGGTATTTTTGACGTCGGAATCCTGATCACCCAAAAAATGATGTGCAATAGCACACGAAAATCGTCAAAATGAGGCGTATGCTCGCTCCTGGGCTCGTTTGACCTTCCAAACGGCCCAGAAAACCCGTGATGGCCAACCGTATGCATAGACAACGTCTTGACGGACGTCCACGAACAAATTTGGCATTTTTGACGTCGGAATCTCGATCACCCAAAAAATGGAGTGCAATAGCACACGAAAATCGTCAAAATGAGGCGTATGCTCGCTCCTGGGCTCGTTTGACCTTCCAAATGGCCCAGAAAACCCGTGATGGCCAACCGTATGCATAGACAGCGTCTTGACGGACGTCCACGAACAAATTTGGTATTTTTGACGTCGGAATCCTGATCACCCAAAAAATGGTGTGCAATAGCACACGAAAATCGTCAAAATGAGGCGTATGCTCGCTCCGGGGCTCGTTTGACCTTCCAAATGGCCTAGAAAACCCGTGATGGCCAACCGTATGCATAGACAACGTCTTGACGGACGTCCACGAACAAATTTTGCATTTTTGACGTCGGAATCCCGATCACCCAAAAAATGGTGTGCAATAGCACACGAAAATCGTCAAAATGAGGCGTATGCTCGCTCCGGGGCTTGTTTGACCTTCCAAACGGCCCAGAAAACCCGTGATGGCCAACCGTATGCATAGACAACGTCTTGAAGGACGTCCACGAATAAATTTTGCATTTTTGACATCGGAATCCCGATCACCCAAAAAATGGTGTGCAATAGCACACGAAAATCGTCAAAATGAGGCGTATGCTCGCTCCGGGGCTCGTTTGACCTTCCAAACGGCCCAGAAAACCCGTGATGGCCAACCGTATGCATAGACAACGTCTTGACGGACGTCCAGGAACAAATTTGGCATTTTTGACGTCGGAATCCCGATCACCCAAAAAATGGTGTGCAATAGCACACGAATATCGTCAAAATGAGGCGTATGCTCGCTCCGGGGCTCGTTTGACCTTCCAAACGGCCCAGAAAACCCGTCATGGCCAACCGTATGCATAGACAACGTCTTGATGGACGTCCACGAACAAATTTGGCATTTTTGACGTCGGAATCCTGATCACCCAAAAAATGGTGTGCAATAGCACACGAAAATCGTCAAAATGAGGCGTATGCTCGCTCCGGGGCTCGTTTGACCTTCCAAATGGCCCAGAAAACCTGTGATGGCCAACCGTATGCATAGACAACGTCTTGACAGACGTCCAAGAACAAATTTGGCATTTTTGACGTCGGAATACTGATCACCCAAAAAATGGTGTGCAATAGCACACGAAATCCGTCAAAATGAGGTGTATGCTCGCTCCGGGGCTCGTTTGACCTTCCAAACGGCCCAGAAAACCCGTGATAGCCAACCGTATGCATAGACAACGTCTTGACGGACGTCCACGAACAAATTTGGCATTTTTGACGTCGGAATCTCGATCACCCAAAAAATGGTGTGCAATAGCACACGAAAATCGTCAAAATGAGGCGTATGCTCGCTCCTGGGCTCGTTTGACCTTCCAAACGGCCCAGAAAACCCGTGATGGCCAACCGTATGCATAGACAACGTCTTGACGAACGTCCACGAACAAATTTGGTATTTTTGACGTCGGAATCCTGATCACCCAAAAAATGGTGTGCAATAGCACACGAAAATCGTCAAAATGAGGCGTATGCTCGCTCCGGGGCTCGTTTGACCTTCCAAATGGCCCAGAAAACCCGTGATGGCCAACCGTATGCATAGACAACGTCTTGACGGACGTCCACGAACAAATTTGGCATTTTTGACGTCGGAATCCTCATCACCCAAAAAATGGTGTGCAATAGCACACGAAAATCGTCAAAATGAGGCGTATGCTCGCTCCGGGGCTCGTTTGACCTTCCAAATGGCCCAGAAAACCTGTGATGGCCAACCGTATGCATAGACAACGTCTTGACGGACGTCCACGAACAAATTTGGCATTTTTGACGTCGGAATCCCGATTACCCAAAAAAGGTGTGCAATAGCACACGAAAATCGTCAAAATGAGGCGTATGCTCGCTCCGGGGCTCGTTTGACCTTCCAAACGGCCCAGAAAACCCGTGATGGCCAACCGTATGCATAGACAACGTCTTGACGGACGTCCACGAACAAATTTGGCATTTTTGACGTCGGAATCCTGATCACCCAAAAAATGGTGTGCAATAGCACACGAAAATCGTCAAAATGAGACGTATGCTCGCTCCGGGGCTCGTTTGACCTTCCAAATGGCCCAGAAAACCCGTGATGGCCAACCGTATGCATAGACAACGTCTTGACGGACGTCCACGAACAAATTTGGATTTTTGACATCAGAATCCCGATCACCCAAAAAATGGTGTGCAATAGCACACGAAAATCGTCAAAATGAGGCGTATGCTCGCTCCGGGGCTCGTTTGACCTTCCAAACGGCCCAGAAAACCCGTGATGGACAACCGTATGCATAGACAACGTCTTGACGGATGTCCACGAACAAATTTGGCATTTTTGACGTCGGAATCCTGATCACCCAAAAAATGGTGTGTAATAGCACACGAAAATCGTCAAAATGAGGCGTATGCTCGCTCTGGGCTCGTTTGACCTTCCAAATGGCCCAGAAAACCCGTGATGGCCAACCGTATGCATAGACAACTTCTTGACGGACGTCCACGAACAAATTTGGCATTTTTGACGTCGGAATCCCGATCACCCAAAAAATGGTGTGCAATAGCACACGAAAATCGTCAAAATGAGGCGTATGCTCGCTCTGGGGCTCGTTTGACCTTCCAAACGGCACAGAAAACCCGTGATGGCCAACCGTATGCATAGACAACGTCTTGACGGACGTCCACGAACAAATTTGGCATTTTTGACGTCGGAATCCTGATCACCCAAAAAATGGTGTGCAATAGCACACGAAAATCGTCAAAATGAGGCGTATGCTCGCTCCGGGGCTCGTTTGACCTTCCAAATGGCCCAGAAAACCCGTGATGGCCAACCGTATGCATAGACAACGTCTTGACGGACGTCCACGAACAAATTTTGCATTTTTGACGTCGGAATCCCGATCACCCAAAAAATGGTGTGCAATAGCACACGAAAATCGTCAAAATGAGGCGTATGCTCGCTCCGGGGCTCGTTTGACCTTCCAAACGGCCCAGAAAACCCGTGATGGCCAACCGTATGCATAGACAACGTCTTGACGGACGTCCACGAACAAATTTGGCATTTTTGACGTCGGAATCCTGATCACCCAAAAAATGGTGTGCAATAGCACACGAAAATCGTCAAAATGAGGCGTATGCTCGCTCCGGGGCTCGTTTGACCTTCCAAATGGCCCAGAAAACCCGTGATGGCCAACCGTATGCATAGACAACGTCTTGACGGACGTCCACGAACAAATTTGGCATTTTTGACGTCGGAATCCCGATCACCCAAAAAATGGTGTGCAATAGCACACGAAAATCGTCAAAATGAGGCGTATGCTCGCTCCGGGGCTCGTTTGACCTTCCAAACGGCCCAGAAAACCCGTGATGGCCAACCGTATGCATAGACAACGTCTTGACGGACGTCCACGAACAAATTTGGCATTTTTGAAGTCGGAATCCTGATCACCCAAAAAATGGTGTGCAATAGCACACGAAAATCGTCAAAATGAGGCGTATGCTCGCTCCGGGGCTCGTTTGACCTTCCAAACGGCCCAGAAAACCCGTGATGGCCAACCGTATGCATAGACAACGTCTTGACGGACGTCCACGAACAAATTTGGCATTTTTGACGTCGGAATCCCGATCACCCAAAAAATGGTGTGCAATAGCACACGAAAATCGTCAAAATGAGGCGTATGCTCGCTCCGGGGCTCGTTTGACCTTCCAAACGGCCCAGAAAACCCGTGATGGCCAGCCGTATGCATAGACAACGTCTTGACGGATGTCCACGAACAAATTTGGCATTTTTGACGTCGGAATCCTGATCACCCAAAAAATGGTGTGCAATAGCACACAAAAATCGTCAAAATGAGGCGTATGCTCGCTCCGGGGCTCGTTTGACCTTCCAAATCGCCCAGAAAACCCGTGATGGCCAACCGTATGCATAGACAAAGTCTTGACGGACGTCCACGAACAAATTTGGCATTTTTGACGTCGGAATCCCGATCACCCAAAAAATGGTGTGCAATAGCACACGAAAATCGTCAAAATGAGGCGTATGCTCGCTCCGGGGCTCGTTTGACCTTCCAAATGGCCCAGAAAACCCGTGATGGCCAACCGTATGCATAGACAACGTCTTGATGGACGTCCACGAACAAATTTGGCATTTTTGACGTCGGAATCCCGATCACCCAAAAAATGGTGTGCAATAGCACACGAAAATCATCAAAATGAGGCGTATGCTCGCTCCGGGGCTCGTTTGACCTTCCAAATGGCCCAGAAAACCCGTGATGGCCAACCGTATGCATAGACAACGTCTTGACGGACGTCCAAGAACAAATTTGGCATTTTTGACGTCGGAATCCCGATCACCCAAAAAATGGTGTGCAATAGCACACGAAAATCGTCAAAATGAGGCGTATGCTCGCTCCGGGGCTCGTTTGACCTTCAAAACGGCCCAGAAAACCCGTAATGGCCAATCGTATGCATAGACAACGTCTTGACGGACGTCCACGAACAAATTTGGCATTTTTGACGTCGGAATCTGATCACCCAAAAAATGGTGTGCAATAGCACACGAAAATCGTCAAAATGAGGCGTATGCTCGCTCCGGGGCTCGTTTGACCTTCCAAACGGCCCAGAAAACCCGTGATGGCCAACCGTATGCATAGACAACGTCTTGACGGACGTCCACGAACAAATTTGGCATTTTTGACGTCGGAATCCTGATCACCCAAAAAATGGTGTGCAATAGCACACGAAAATCGTCAAAATGAGGTGTATGCTCGCTCCGGGGCTCGTTTGACCTTCCAAATGGCCCAGAAAACCCGTGATGGCCAACCGTATGCATAGACAACGTCTTGACGGACGTCCACGAACAAATTTGGAATTTTTGACGTCAGAATCTTGATCACCCAAAAAATGGTGTGCAATAGCACACGAAAATCGTCAAAATGAGGCGTATGCTCGCTCCGGGGCTCGTTTGACCTTCCAAACGGCCCAGAAAACCCGTGATGGACAACCGTATGCATAGACAACGTCTTGACGGACGTCCACGAAAAAATTTGGCATTTTTGACGTCGGAATCCTGATCACCCAAAAAATGGTGTGCAATAGCACACGAAAATCGTCAAAATGAGGCGTATGCTCGCTCTGGGGATCTTTTGACCTTCCAAATGGCCCAGAAAACCCGTGATGGCCAACCGTATGCATAGACAACATCTTGATGGACGTCCACGAACAAATTTGGCATTTTTGACGTCGGAATCCCGATCACCCAAAAAATGGTGTGCAATAGCACACGAAAATCGTCAAAATGAGGCGTATGCTCGCTCTGGGGCTCGTTTGACCTTCCAAACGGCACAGAAAACCCATGATGGCCAACCGTATGCATAGACAATGTCTTGACGGACGTCCACGAACTAATTTGGCATTTTTGACGTCGGAATCCTTATCACCCAAAAAATGGTGTGCAATAGCACACGAAAATCGTCAAAATGAGGCGTATGCTCGCTCCGGGGCTCGTTTGACCTTCCAAATGGCCCAGAAAACCCGTGATGGCCAACCGTATGCATAGACAACGTCTTGACGGACGTCCACGAACAAATTTGGCATTTTTGACGTCGGAATCCCGATCACCCAAAAAATGGTGTGCAATAGCACACGAAAATCGTCAAAATGAGGCGTATGCTCGCTCCGGGGCTCGTTTGACCTTCCAAACGGCCCAGAAAACCCGTGATGGCCAACCGTATGCATAGACAACGTCTTGACGGACGTCCACGAACAAATTTGGCATTTTTGACGTCGGAATCCTGATCACCCAAAAAATGGTGTGCAATAGCACACGAAAATCGTCAAAATGAGGCGTATGCTCGCTCCGGGGCTCGTTTGATCTTCCAAATGGCCCAGAAAACCCGTGATGGCCAACCGTATGCATAGACAACGTCTTGACGGACGTCCACGAACAAATTTGGCATTTTTGACGTCGGAATCCCGATCACCCAAAAAATGGTGTGCAATAGCACACGAAAATCGTCAAAATGAGGCGTATGCTCGCTCCGGGGCTCGTTTGACCTTCCAAACGGCCAGGAAAACCCGTGATGGCCAACCGTAAGCATAGACAACGTCTTGACGGATGTCCACGAACAAATTTGGCATTTTTGACGTCGGAATCCTGATCACCCAAAAAATGGTGTGCAATAGCACACGAAAATCGTCAAAATGAGGCGTATGCTCACTCCGGGGCTCGTTTGACCTTCCAAATGGCCCAGAAAACCCGTGATGGACAACCGTATGCATAGACAAAGTCTTGACGGACGTCCACGAACAAATTTGGCATTTTTTACGTCGGAATCCCGATCACCCAAAAAATGGTGTGCAATAGCACACGAAAATCGTCAAAATGAGGCGTATGCTCGCTCCGGGGCTCGTTTGACCTTCCAAACGGCCCATAAAACCCGTGATGGCCAACCGTATGCATAGACAACGTCTTGACGGACGTCCACGAACAAATTTGGCATTTTTGACGTCGGAATCCTGATCACCCAAAAAATGGTGTGCAATAGCACACGAAAATCGTCAATATGAGGCGTATGCTCGCTCCGGGGCTCGTTTGACCTTCCAAATGGCCCAGAAAACCCGTGATGGCCAACAGTATGCATAGACAACGTCTTGACGGACGTCCACGAACAAATTTGGCATTTTTGACGTCGGAATCCCGATCACCCAAAAAATGGTGTGCAATAGCACACGAAAATCGTCAAAATGAGGCGTATGCTCGCTCCGGGGCTCGTTTGACCTTCCAAACGGTCCAGAAAACCCGTGATGGCCAACCGTATGCATAGACAACGTCTTGAAGGATGTCCACGAACAAATTTGGCATTTTTGACATCGGAATCCTGATCACCCAAAAAATGGTGTGCAATAGCATACGAAAATCGTCAAAATGAGGCGTATGCTCGCTCCGGGGCTCGTTTGACCTTCCAAATGGCCCAGAAAACCTGTGATGGCCAACCGTATGCATAGACAACGTCTTGATGGACGTCCACGAACAAATTTGGCATTTTTGACGTTGGAATCGCGATCACCCAAAAAATGGTGTGCAATAGCACACGAAAATCGTCAAAATGAGGCGTATGCTCGCTCCGGGGCTCGGTTGACCTTCCAAACGGCCCAGAAAACCCGTGATGGCCAACCGTATGCATAGACAATGTCTTGACAGACGTCCACGAACAAATTTAGCATTTTTGACGTCAGAATCTTGATCACCAAAAAAATGCTGTGCAATAGCACACGAAAATCGTCAAAATGAGGCGTATGCTCGCTCCGGGGCTCGTTTGACCTTCCAAATGGCCCAGAAAACCCGTGATGGCCAACCGTATGCATAGACAATGTCTTGACGGACGTCCACGAACAAATTTGGCATTTTTGACGTCGGAATCCCGATCACCCAAAAAATGGTGTGCAATAGCACACGAAAATCGTCAAAATGAGGCGTATACTCGTTCCGGGGCTCGTTTGACCTTCCAAACGGCCCAGAAAACCTGTGATGGCCAACCGTATGCATAGACAACGTCTTGACGGACGTCCACGAACAAATTTGGCATTTTTGACGTCGGAATCCTGATCACCCAAAAAATGGTGTGCAATAGCACACGAAAATCGTCAAAATGAGGCGTATGCTCGCTCCGGGGCTCGTTTGACCTTCCAAATAGCCCAGAAAACCCGTGATGGCCAACCGTATGCATAGACAACGTCTTGACGGACGCCCACGAACAAATTTGGCATTTTTGACGTCGGAATCCCGATCACCCAAAAAATGGTGTGTAATAGCACACGAAAATCGTCAAAATGAGGCGTATGCTCGCTCCGGGGCTCGTTTGACCTTCCAAACGGCCCAGAAAACCCGTGATGGCCAACCGTATGCATAGACAACGTCTTGACGGACGTCCACGAACAAATTTGGCATTTTTGACGTCGGAATCCTGATCACCCAAAAAATGGTGTGCAATAGCACACGAAAATCGTCAAAATGAGGCGTATGCTCGCTCCGGGGCTCGTTTGACCTTCCAAATGGCCCAGAAAACCCGTGACGGCCAACCGTATGCATAGACAACGTCTTGACGGACGTCCACGAAAAAATTTGGCATTTTTGACGTCGGAATCCCGATCACCCAAAAAATGGTGTGCAATAGCACACGAAAATCGTCAAAATGAGGCGTATGCTCGCTCCGGGGCTCGTTTGACCTTCCAAACGGCCCAGAAAACCCGTGATGGCCAACCATATGCATAGACAACGTCTTGACGGACGTCCACGAACAAATTTGGCATTTTTGACGTCGGAATCCTGATCACCCAAAAAATGTTGTGCTAGCACACGAAAATCGTCAAAATGAGGCGTATGCTCGCTCCGGGGCTCGTTTGACCTTCCAAATGGCCCAGAAAACCCGTGATGGCCAACCGTATGCATAGACAACGTCTTGACGGACGTCCACGAACAAATTTGGCATTTTTGACGTCGGAATCCCGATCACCCAAAAAATGGTGTGCAATAGCACACGAAAATCGTCAAAATGAGGCGTATGCTCGCTCCGGGGCTCGTTTGACCTTCCAAACGGCCCAGAAAACCCGTGATGGCCAACCGTATGCATAGACAACGTCTTGACGGACGTCCACGAACAAATTTGGCATTTTTGACGTCGGAATCCTGATCACCCAAAAAATGGTGTGCAATAGCACACGAAAATCGTCAAAATGAGGCGTATGCTCGCTCCGGGGCTCGTTTGATCTTCCAAATGGCCCAGAAAACCCGTGATGGCCAACCGTATGCATAGACAACGTCTTTACGGACGTCCACGAACAAATTTGGCATTTTTGACATCGGAATCCCGATCACCCAAAAAATGGTGTGCAATAGCACACGAAAATCGTCAAAATGAGGTGTATGCTCGCTCCGGGGCTCGTTTGACCTTCCAAACGGCCCAGAAAACCCGTGATGGCCAACCGTATGCATAGACAACGTCTTGACGGACGTCCACGAACAAATTTGGCATTTTTGACGTCGGAATCCCGATCACCCAAAAAATGGTGTGCAATAGCACACGAAAATCGTCAAAATGAGGCGTATGCTCGCTCCGGGGCTCGTTTGACCTTCCAAATGGCCCAGAAAACCCGTGATGGCCAACCGTATGCATAGACAACGTCTTGACGGACGTCCACGAACAAATTTGGCATTTTTGACGTCGGAATCCCGATCACCCAAAAAATGGTGTGCAATAGCACACGAAAATCGTCAAAATGAGGCGTATGCTCGCTCCGGGGCTCGTTTGACCTTCCAAACGGCCCAGAAAACCCGTGATGGCCAACCGTATGCATAGACAACGTCTTGACGGACGTCCACGAACAAATTTGGCATTTTTGACGTCGGAATCCTGATCACCCAAAAAATGGTGTGCAATAGCACACGAAAATCGTCAAAATGAGGCGTATGCTCGCTCCGGGGCTCGTTTGATCTTCCAAATGGCCCAGAAAACCCGTGATGGCCAACCGTATGCATAGACAACGTCTTTACGGACGTCCACGAACAAATTTGGCATTTTTGACGTCGGAATCCCGATCACCCAAAAAATGGTGTGCAATAGCACACGAAAATCGTCAAAATGAGGCGTATGCTCGCTCCGGGGCTCGTTTGACCTTCCAAACGGCCCAGAAAACCCGTGATGGCCAACCGTATGCATAGACAACGTCTTGACGGACGTCCACGAACAAATTTGGCATTTTTGACGTCGGAATCCCGATCACCCAAAAAATGGTGTGCAATAGCACACGAAAATCGTCAAAATGAGGCGTATGCTCGCTCTGGGGCTCGTTTGACCTTCCAAATGGCCCAGAAAACCCGTGATGGCCAACCGTATGCATAGACAACATCTTGACGGACGTCCACGAACAAATTTGGCATTTTTGACGTCGGAATCCCGATCACCCAAAAAATGGTGTGCAATAGCACACGAAAATCGTCAAAATGAGGCGTATGCTCGCTCTGGGGCTCGTTTGACCTTCCAAACGGCACAGAAAACCCGTGATGGCCAACCGTATGCATAGACAACGTCTTGACGGACGTCCACGAACAAATTTGGCATTTTTGACGTCGGAATCCTGATCACCCAAAAAATGGTATGCAATAGCACACGAAAATCGTCAAAATGAGGCGTATGCTCGCTCCGGGGCTCGTTTGACCTTCCAAACGGCCCATAAAACCCGTGATGGCCAACCGTATGCATAGACAACGTCTTGACGGACGTCCACGAACAAATTTGGCATTTTTGACGTCGGAATCCTGATCACCCAAAAAATGGTGTGCAATAGCACACGAAAATCGTCAAAATGAGGCGTATGCTCGCTCCGGGGATCGTTTGACCTTCCAAACGGCCCAGAAAACCCGTGATGGCCAACCGTATGCATAGACAATGTCTTGACGGACGTCCACGAACAAATTTGGCATTTTTGACGTCGGAATCTTGATCACCAAAAAAATGGTGTGCAATAGCACACGAAAATCGTCAAAATGAGGCGTATGCTCGCTCCGGGGCTCGTTTGACCTTCCAAATGGCCCAGAAAACCCGTGATGGCCAACCGTATGCATAGACAAAGTCTTGACGGACGTCCACGAACAAATTTGGCATTTTTGACGTCGGAATCCCGATCACCCAAAAAATGGTGTGCAATAGCACACGAAAATCGTCAAAATGAGGCGTATGCTCGCTCCGGGGCTCGTTTGACCTTCCAAACGGCCCAGAAAACCCGTGATGGCCAATCGTATGCATAGACAACGTCTTGACGGACGTCCACGAACAAATTTGGCATTTTTGACGTCGGAATCTTGATCACCCAAAAAATGGTGTGCAATAGCACACGAAAATCGTCAAAATGAGGCGTATGCTCGCTCCGGGGCTCGTTTGACCTTCCAAATGGCCCAGAAAACCCGTGATGGCCAACCGTATGCATAGACAACGTCTTGACGGACGTCCACGAACAAATTTGGCATTTTTGACGTCGGAATCCCGATTACCCAAAAAATGGTGTGCAATAGCACACGAAAATCGTCAAAATGAGGCGTATGCTCGCTCCGGGGCTCGTTTGACCTTCCAAACGGCCCAGAAAACCCGTGATGGCCAACCGTATGCATAGACAACGTCTTGACGGACGTCCACGAACAAATTTAGCATTTTTGACGTCGGAATCTTGATCACCAAAAAAATGGTGTGCAATAGCACACGAAAATCGTCAAAATGAGGCGTATGCTCGCTCCGGGGCTCGTTTGACCTTCCAAATGGCCCAGAAAACCCGTGATGGCCAACCGTATGCATAGACAACGTCTTGACGGACGCCCACGAATAAATTTGGCATTTTTGACGTCGGAATCCCGATCACCCAAAAAATGGTGTGTAATAGCACACGAAAATCGTCAAAATGAGGCGTATGCTCGCTCCGGAGCTCGTTTGACCTTCCAAACGGCCCAGAAAACCCGTGATGGCCAACCGTATGCATAGACAACGTCTTGACGGACGTCCACGAACAAATTTGGCATTTTTGACGTCGGAATCCTGATCACCCAAAAAATGGTGTGCAATAGCACACGAAAATCGTCAAAATGAGGCGTATGCTCGCTCCGGGGCTCGTTTGACCTTCCAAATGGCCCAGAAAACCCGTGACGGCCAACCGTATGCATAGACAACGTCTTGACGGACGTCCACGAACAAATTTGGCATTTTTGACGTCGGAATCCTGATCACCCAAAAAATGGTGTGCAGTAGCACACGAAAATCGTCAAAATGAGGCGTATGCTCGCTCCGGGGCTCGTTTGACCTTCCAAACGGCCCAGAAAACCCGTGATGGCCAACCGTATGCATAGACAACGTCTTGACGGACGCCCACGAACAAATTTGGCATTTTTGACGTCGGAATCCTGATCACCCAAAAAATGGTGTGCAATAGCACACGAAAATCGTCAAAATGAGGCGTATGCTCGCTCCGGGGCTCGTTTGACCTTCCAAATGGCCCAGAAAACCCGTGATGGCCAACCGTATGCATAGACAACGTCTTGACGGACATCCACGAACAAATTTGGCATTTTTGACGTCGGAATCCCGATCACCCAAAAAATGGTGTGCAATAGCACACGAAAATTGTCAAAATGAGGCGTATGCTCGCTCCGGGGCTCGTTTGACCTTCCAAACGACCCAGAAAACCCATGATGGCCAACCGTATGCATAGACAACGTCTTGACGGACGTCCACGAACAAATTTGGCATTTTTGACGTCGGAATCCCGATCACCCAAAAAATGGTGTGCAATAGCACACGAAAATCGTCAAAATAAGGCGTATGCTCGCTCCGGGGCTCGTTTGACCTTCCAAACGGCCCAGAAAACCCGTGATGGCCAACTGTATGCATAGACAACGTCTTGACGGACGTCCACGAACAAATTTGGCATTTTTGACATCGGAATCCTGATCACCCAAAATATGGTGTGCAATAGCACACGAAAATCGTCAAAATGAGGCGTATGCTCGCTCCGGGGCTCGTTTGATCTTCCAAATGGCCCAGAAAACCCGTGATGGCCAACCGTATGCATAGACAACGTCTTTACGGACGTCCACGAACAAATTTGGCATTTTTGACGTCGGAATCCCGATCACCCAAAAAATGGTGTGCAATAGCACACGAAAATCGTCAAAATGAGGCGTATGCTCGCTCCGGGGCTCGTTTGACCTTCCAAACGGCCCAGAAAACCCGTGATGGCCAACCGTATGCATAGACAACGTCTTGACGGACGTCCACGAACAAATTTGGCATTTTTGACGTCGGAATCCCGATCACCCAAAAAATGGTGTGCAATAGCACACGAAAATCGTCAAAATGAGGCGTATGCTCGCTCTGGGGCTCGTTTGACCTTCCAAATGGCCCAGAAAACCCGTGATGGCCAACCGTATGCATAGACAACATCTTGACGGACGTCCACGAACAAATTTGGCATTTTTGACGTCGGAATCCCGATCACCCAAAAAATGGTGTGCAATAGCACACGAAAATCGTCAAAATGAGGCTTATGCTCGCTCCGGGGCTCGTTTGACCTTCCAAACGGCCCAGAAAACCCGTGATGGCCAACCGTATGCATAGACAACGTCTTGACGGACGTCCACGAACAAATTTGGCATTTTTGACGTCGGAATCCTGATCACCCAAAAAATGGTGTGCAATAGCACACGAAAATCGTCAAAATGAGGCGTATGCTCGCTCCGGGGCTCGTTTGACCTTCCAAATGGCCCAGAAAACCCGTGATGGCCAACCGTATGCATAGACAACGTCTTGACGGACGTCCACGAACAAATTTGGCATTTTTGACGTCGGAATCCCGATCACCCAAAAAATGGTGTGCAATAGCACACGAAAATCGTCAAAATGAGGCGTATGCTCGCTCCGGGGCTCGTTTGACCTTCCAAACGGCCCAGAAAACCCGTGATGGCCAACCGTATGCATAGACAACGTCTTGACGGACGTCCACAAACAAATTTGGCATTTTTGACGTCGGAATCCTGATCACCCAAAAATGGTGCGCAATAGCACACGAAAATCGTCAAAATGAGGCGTATGCTCGCTCCGGGGCTCGTTTGACCTTCCAAATGGCCCAGAAAACCCGTGATGGCCAACCGTATGCATAGACAACGTCTTGACGGACGTCCACGAACAAATTTGGCATTTTTGACGTCGGAATTCCGATCACCCAAAAAATGGTGTGCAATAGCACACGAAAATCGTCAAAATGAGGCGTATGCTCGCTCCGGGGCTCGTTTGACCTTCCAAACGACCCAGAAAACCCGTGATGGCCAACCGTATGCATAGACAACGTCTTGACGGACGTCCACGAACAAATTTGGCATTTTTGACGTCGGAATCCCGATCACCCAAAAAATGGTGTGCAATAGCACACGAAAATCGTCAAAATGAGGCGTATGCTCGCTTTGGGGCTCGTTTGACCTTCCAAATGGCCCAGAAAACCCGTGATAGCCAACCGTATGCACAGACAACGTCTTGACGGACGTCCACGAACAAATTTGGCATTTTTGACGTCGGAATCTCGATCACCCAAAAAATGGTGTGCAATAGCACACGAAAATCGTCAAAATGAGGCGTATGCTCGCTCCGGGGCTCGTTTGACCTTCCAAACGGCCCAGAAAACCCGTGATGGCCAACCGTATGCATAGACAACATCTTGACGGACGTTCACGAATAAATTTGGCATTTTTGACGTCGGAATCCTGATCACCCAAAAAATGGTGTGCAATAGCACACGAAAATCGTCAAAATGAGGCGTATGCTCGCTCCGGGGCTCGTTTGACCTTCCAAATGGCACAGAAAACCCGTGATGGCCAACCGTATGCATAGACAACATCTTGACGGACGTCCACGAACAAATTTGGCATTTTTGACATCGGAATCCTGATCACCCAAAAAATGGTGTGCAATAGCACACGAAAATCGTCAAAATGAGGCGTATGCTCGCTCCGGGGCTCGTTTGACCTTCCAAATGGCCCAGAAAACCCGTGATGGCCAACCGTATGCATAGACAACGTCTTGACGGACGTCCACGAACAAATTTGGCATTTTTGACATCGGAATCCCGATCACCCAAAAAATGGTGTGCAATAGCACACGAAAATCGTCAAAATGAGGCGTATGCTCGCTCCGGGGCTCGTTTGACCTTCCAAACGGCCCAGAAAACCGGTGATGGCCAACCGTATGCATAGACAACGTCTTGACGGACGTCCACGAACAAATTTGGCATTTTTGTCGTCGGAATCCTGATCACCCAAAAAATGGTGTGCAATTGCACACGAAAATCGTCAAAATGAGGCGTATGCTCGCTCCGGGGCTCGTTTGACCTTCCAAATGGCCCAGAAAACCCGTGATGGCCAACCGTATGCATAGACAACGTCTTGACGGACGTCCACGAACAAATTTGGCATTTTTGACGTCGGAATCCCGATCACCCAAAAAATGGTGTGCAATAGCACACGAAAATCGTCAAAATGAGGCGTATGCTCGCTCCGGGGCTCGTTTGACCTTCCAAACGGCCCAGAAAACCCGTGATGGCCAACCGTATGCATAGACAACGTCTTGACGGACGTCCCTGAACAAATATGGCATTTTTGACGTCGGAATCCTGATCACCCAAAAAATGGTGTGCAATAGCACACGAAAATCGTCAAAATGAGGCGTATGCTCGCTCCGGGGCTCGTTTGACCTTCCAAATGGCCCAGAAAACCCGTGATGGCAAACCGTATGCATAGACAACGTCTTGACGGACGTCCACGAACAAATTTGGCATTTTTGACGTCCGAATCCCGATCACCCAAAAAATGGTGTGCAATAGCCCACGAAAATCGTCAAAATGAGGCGTATGCTCGCTCCGGGGCTCGTTTGACCTTCCAAACGGCCCAGAAAACCCGTGATTGCCAACCGTATGCATAGACAACGTCTTGACGGACGTCCACGAACAAATTTGGCATTTTTGACGTCGGAATCCTGATCACCCAAAAAATGGTGTGCAATAGCACACGAAAATCGTCAAAATGAGGCGTATGCTCGCTCCGGGGCTCGTTTGACCTTCCAAATGGCCCAGAAAACCCGTGATGCCCAACCGTATGCATAGACAACGTCTTGACGGACGTCCACGAACAAATTTGGCATTTTTGACGTCGGAATCCCGATCACCAAAAAAATGGTGTGCAATAGCACACGAAAATCGTCAAAATGAGGCGTATGCTCGCTCCGGGGCTCGTTTGACCTTCCAAACGGCCCAGAAAACCCGTGATGGCCAACCGTATGCATAGACAACGTCTTGACGGACGTCCACAAACAAATTTTGCATTTTTTACATCGGAATCCTGATCACCCAAAAAATGGTGTGCAATAACACACGAAAATCGTCAAAATGAGGCGTATGCTCGCTCCGGGGCTCGTTTGACCTTCCAAATGGCCCAGAAAACCCGTGATGGCCAACTGTATGCATAGACAACGTCTTGATGGACGTCCACGAACAAATTTGGCATTTTTGACGTCGGAATCCCAATCACCCAAAAAATGGTGTGCAATAGCACACGAAAATCGTCAAAATGAGGCGTATGCTCGCTCCGGGGCTCGTTTGACCTTCCAAACGGCCCAGAAAACCCGTGATGGCCAACCGTATGCATAGACAACGTCTTGACGGACGTCCACGAACAAATTTGGCATTTTTGACGTTGGAATCCTGATCACCCATAAAATGGTGTGCAATAGCACACGAAAATCGTCAAAATGAGGTGTATGCTCGCTCCGGGGCTTGTTTGACCTTTCAAATGGCCCAGAAAACCCGTGATGGCCAACCGTATGTATAGACAACGTCTTGACGGACGTCCACGAACAAATTTGGCATTTTTGACGTCGGAATCCCGATCACCCAAAAAATGGTGTGCAATAGCACACGAAAATCGTCAAAATGAGGCGTATGCTCGCTCCGGGGCTCGTTTGACCTTCCAAACGGCCCAGAAAACCCGTGATGGACAACCGTATGCATAGACAACGTCTTGACGGACGTCCACGAACAAATTTGGCATTTTTGACGTCGGAATCCTGATCACCCAAAAAATGGTGTGCAATAGCACACGAAAATCGTCAAAATGAGGCGTATGCTCGCTCCGGGGCTCGTTTGACCTTCTAAATGGCCCAGAAAACCCGTGATGGCCAACCGTATGCATAGACAACGTCTTGACGGACGTCCACGAACAAATTTTGCATTTTTGACGTCGTAATCCCGATCACCCAAAAAATGGTGTGCAATAGCACACGAAAATCGTCAAAATGAGGCGTATGCTCGCTCCGGGGCTCGTTTGACCTTCCAAATGGCCCAGAAAACCCGTGATGGCCAACCGTATGCATAGACAACGTCTTGACGGACGTCCACGAACAAATTTGGCATTTTTGATGTCGTAATCCCGATCACCCAAAAAATGGTGTGCAATAGCACACGAAAATCGTCAAAATGAGGCGTATGCTCGCTCCGGGGCTCGTTTGACCTTCCAAACGGCCTAGAAAACCCGTGATGGCCAACCGTATGCATAGACAACGTCTTGACGGACGTCCATGAACAAATTTGGCATTTTTGACGTCGGAATCCTGATCACCCAAAAAATGGTGTGCAATAGCACACGAAAATCGTCAAAATGAGGCGTATGCTCGCTCCGGGGCTCGTTTGACCTTCTAAATGGCCCAGAAAACCTGTGATGGCCAACCGTATGCATAGACAACGTCTTGACGGACGTCCACGAACAAATTTGGCATTTTTGATGTCGGAATCCCGATCACCCAAAAAAGGGTGTGCAATAGCACACGAAAATCGTCAAAATGAGGCGTATGCTCGCTCCGGGGCTCGTTTGACCTTCCAAACGGCCCAGAAAACCCGTGATGGCCAACCGTATGCATAGACAACGTCTTGACGGACGTCCACGAACAAATTTGGCATTTTTGACGTCGGAATTCTGATCACCCAAAAAATGGTGTGCAATAGCACACGAAAATCGTCAAAATGAGGCGTATGCTCGCTCTGGGGCTCGTTTGACCTTCCAAATGGCACAGAAAACCCGTGATGGCCAACCGTATGCATAGACAACGTCTTGACGGACTTCCACGAACAAATTTGGCATTTTTGACGTCGGAATCCCGATCACCCAAAAAATGGTGTGCAATAGCACACAAAAATCGTCAAAATGAGGCGTATGCTCGCTCCGGGGCTCGTTTGACCTTCCAAACGGCCCAGAAAACCCGTGATGGCCAACCGTATGCATAGACAACGTCTTGACGGACGTCCACGAACAAATTTGGCATTTTTGACGTCGGAATCCTGATCACCCAAAAAATGGTGTGCAATAGCACACGAAAATCGTCAAAATGAGGCGTATGCTCGCTCCGGGGCTCGTTTGACCTTCCAAATGGCCCAGAAAACCCGTGATGGCCAACCGTATGCATAGAAAACGTCTTGACGGACGTCCACGAACAAATTTGGCATTTTTGACGTCGTAATCCCGATCACCCAAAAAATGGTGTGCAATAGCACACGAAAATCGTCAAAATGAGGCGTATGCTCGCTCCGGGGCTCGTTTGACCTTCCAAACGGCCTAGAAAACCCGTGATGGCCAACCGTATGCATAGACAACGTCTTGACGGACGTCCACGAACAAATTTGGCATTTTTGACGTCGGAATCCTGATCACCCAAAAAATGGTGTGCAATAGCACACGAAAATCGTCAAATTGAGGCGTATGCTCGCTCCGGGGCTCGTTTGACCTTCTAAATGGCCCAGAAAACCTGTGATGGCCAACCGTATTAATAGACAACGTCTTGACGGACGTCCACGAACAAATTTGGCATTTTTGACGTCGGAATCCCGATCACCCAAAAAGGGTGTGCAATAGCACACGAAAATCGTCAAAATGAGGCGTATGCTCGCTCCGGGGCTCGTTTCACCTTCCAAACGGCACAGAAAACCCGTGATGGCCAACCGTATGCATAGACAACGTCTTGACGGACGTCCACGGACAAATTTGGCATTTTTGACGTCGGAATCCCGATCACCCAAAAAATGGTGTGCAATAGCACACGAAAATCGTCAAAATGAGGCGTATACTCGCTCCGGGGCTCGTTTGACCTTCCAAATGGCCCAGAAAACCCGTGATGGCCAACCGTATGCATAGACAACGTCTTGACGGACGTCCACGAACAAATTTGGCATTTTTGATGTCAGAATCCTGATCACCCAAAAAATGGTGTGCAATAGCACACGAAAATCGTCAAAATGAGGCGTATGCTCGCTCCGGGGCTCGTTTGACCTTCCAAACGGCCCAGAAAACCCGTGATGGCCAACCGTATGCATAGACAACGTCTTGACGAACGTCCACGAACAAATTTGGCATTTTTGACGTCGTAATCCCGATCACCCAAAAAATGGTGTGCAATAGCACACGAAAATCGTCAAAATGAGGCGTATGCTCGCTCCGGGGCTCGTTTGACCTTCCAAACGGCCTAGAAAACCCGTGATGGCCAACCGTATGCATAGACAACGTCTTGACGGACGTCCACGAACAAATTTGGCATTTTTGACGTCGGAATCCTGATCACCCAAAAAATGGTGTGCAATAGCACACGAAAATCGTCAAAATGAGGCGTATGCTCGCTCCTGGGCTCGTTTGACCTTCCAAACGGCCCAGAAAACCCGTGATGGCCAACCGTATGCATAGACAACGTCTTGACGGACGTCCACGAACAAATTTGGCATTTTTGACGTCGGAATCTCGATCACCCAAAAAATAGTGTGCAATAGCACACGAAAATCGTCAAAATGAGGCGTATGCTCGCTCCTGGGCTCGTTTGACCTTCCAAATGGCCCAGAAAACCCGTGATGGCCAACCGTATGCATAGACAACGTCTTGACGGACATCCACGAACAAATTTGGTATTTTGGCGTCGGAATTCTGATCACCCAAAAAATGGTGTGCAATAGCACACGAAAATCGTCAAAATGAGGCGTATGCTCGCTCCGGGGCTCGTTTGACCTTCCAAATGGCCCAGAAAACCCGTGATGGCCAACCGTATGCATAGACAACGTCTTGACGGACGTCCACGAACAAATTTGGCATTTTTGACGTCGGAATCCCGATCACCCAAAAAATGGTGTGCAATAGCACACGAAAATCGTCAAAATGAGGCGTATGCTCGCTCCGGGGCTTGTTTGACCTTCCAAACGGCCCAGAAAACCCGTGATGGCCAACCGTATGCATAGACAACGTCTTGACGGACGTCCACAAACAAATTTGGCATTTTTGACGTCGGAATCCTGATCACCCAAAAAATGGTGTGCAATAGCACACGAAAATCGTCAAAATGAGGCGTATGCTCGCTCCGGGGCTCGTTTGACCTTCCAAATGGCCCAGAAAACCCGTGATGGCCAACCGTATGCATAGACAACGTCTTGACGGACGTCCACGAACAAATTTTGCATTTTTGACGTCGGAATCCCGATCACCCAAAAAATGGTGTGCAATAGCACACGAAAATCGTCAAAATGAGGCGTATGCTCGCTCCGGGGCTCGTTTGACCTTCCAAACGGCTCAGAAAACCCGTGATGGCCAACCGTATGCATAGACAACGTCTTGACGGACGTCCACGAACAAATTTGGCATTTTTGACGTCGGAATCCCGATCACCCAAAAAATGGTGTGCAATAGCACACGAAAATCGTAAAAATGAGGCGTATGCTCGCTCCGGGGCTCGTTTGACCTTCCAAACGGCCCAGAAAACCCGTGATGGCCAACCGTATGCATAGACAATGTCTTGACGGACGTCCACGAACAAATTTGGCATTTTTGACGTCGGAATCCTGATTACCCAAAAAATGGTGTGCAATAGCACACGAAAATCGTCAAAATGAGGCGTATGCTCGCTCCGGGGCTTGTTTGACCTTCCAAATGGCCCAGAAAACCCGTGATGGCCAACCGTATGCATAGACAACGTCTTGACGAACGTCCCCGAACAAATTTGGCATTTTTGACGTCGGAATCCCGATCACCCAAAAAATGGTGTGCAATAGCACACGAAAATCGTCAAAATGAGGCGTATGCTCGCTCCGGGGCTCGTTTGACCTTCCTAACGGCCCAGAAAACCCGTGATGGCCAGCCGTATGCATAGACAACGTCTTGACGGACGTCCACGAACAAATTTGGCATTTTTGACGTCGGAATCCTGATCACCCAAAAAATGGTGTGCAATAGCACACGAAAATCGTCAAAATGAGGTGTATGCTCGCTCCGGGGCTTGTTTGACCTTCCAAATCGCCCAGAAAACCCGTGATGGCCAACCGTATGCATAGACAACGTCTTGACGGACGTCCACGAACAAATTTGGCATTTTTGACGTCGGAATCCCGATCACCCAAAAAATGGTGTGCAATAGCACATGAAAATCGTCAAAATGAGATGTATGCTCGCGCCGGGGCTCGTTTGACCTTCCAAATGGCCCAGAAAACCTGTGATGGCCAGCCGTATGCATAGACAACGTCTTGACGAACGTCCACGAACAAATTTGGCATTTTTGACGTCGGAATCCTGATCACCCAAAAAATGGTGTGCAATAGCACACGAAAATCGTCAAAATGAGGCGTATGCTCGCTCCGGGGCTCGTTTGACCTTCCAAATGGCCCAGAAAACCCGTGATGGCCAACCGTATGCATAGACAACGTCTTGACGGACGTCCACGAACAAATTTGGCATTTTTGACGTCGGAATCCCGATCACCCAAAAAATGGTGTGCAATAGCACACGAAAATCGTCAAAATGAGGCGTATGCTCGCTCCGGGGCTCGTTTGACCTTCCAAACGGCCCAGAAAACCCGTGATGGCCAACCGTATACATATACAACGTCTTGATGGACGTCCACGAACAAATTTGGCATTTTTGACGTCGGAATCCTGATCACCCAAAAAATGGTGTGCAATAGCACACGAAAATCGTCAAAATGAGGCGTATGCTCGCTCCGGGGCATGTTTGACCTTTTAAATGGCCCAGAAAACCCGTGATGGCCAACCGTATGCATAGAAAACGTCTTGACGAACGTCCACGAACAAATTTGGCATTTTTGACGTCGGAATCCCGATCACCCAAAAAATGGTGTGCAATAGCATACGAAAATCGTTAAAATGAGGCGTATGCTCGCTCGGGGGCTCGTTTGACCTTCCAAACGGCCCAGAAAACCCGTGATGGCCAACCGTATGCATAGACAACGTCTTGACGGACGTCCACGAACAAATTTGGCATTTTTGACGTCCGAATCCCGATCACCCAAAAAATGGTGTGCAATAGCACACGAAAATCGTCAAAATGAGGCGTATGCTCGCTCCGGGGCTCGTTTAACCTTCCAAACGGCCCAGAAAACCCGTGATGGCCAACCGTATGCATAGACAACGTCTTGACGGACGTCCACGAACAAATTTGGCATTTTTGACGTCGGAATCCTGATCACCCAAAAAATGGTGTGCAATAGCACACGAAAATCGTCAAAATGAGGCGTATGCTCGCTCCGGGGCTCGTTTGACCTTCCAAATGGCCCAGAAAACCCGTGATAGCCAACCGTATGAATAGACAACGTCTTGACGGACGTCCACGAACAAATTTGGCATTTTTGACGTCGGAATCCCGATCACCCAAAAAATGGTGTGCAATAGCACACGAAAATCGTCAAAATGAGGCGTATGCTCGCTCCGGGGCTCGTTTGACCTTCCAAACGGCCCAGAAAACTCGTGATGGCCAATCGTATGCATAGACAACGTCTTGACGGACGTCCACGAACAAATTTGGCATTTTTGACGTCGGAATCCTGATCACCCAAAAAATGGTGTGCAATAGCACATGAAAATCGTCAAAATGAGGCGTATGCTCGCTCCGGGGCTCGTTTGACCTTCCAAATGGCCCAGAAAACCCGTGATGGCCAACCGTATGCATAGACAACGTCTTGACGGACGTCCACGAACAAATTTGGCATTTTTGACGTCGGAATCCCGATTACCCAAAAAAGGTGTGCAATAGCACACGAAAATCGTCAAAATGAGGCGTATGCTCGCTCCGGGGCTCGTTTGACCTTCCAAACGGCCCAGAAAACCCGTGATGGCCAACCGTATGCATAGACAACGTCTTGACGGATGTCCACGAACAAATTTGGCATTTTTGACGTCGGAATCCTGATCACCCAAAAAATGTTGTGCAATAGCACACGAAAATCGTCAAAATGAGGCGTATGCTCGCTCCGGGGCTCGTTTGACCTTCCAAATGGCCCAGAAAACCCGTGATGGCAAACCGTATGCATAGACAACGTCTTGACGGACGTCCACGAACAAATTTGGAATTTTTGACGTTAGAATCCCGATCACCCAAAAAATGGTGTGCAATAGCACACGAAAATCGTCAAAATGAGGCGTATGCTCGCTCCGGGGCTCGTTTGACCTTCCAAACGGCCCAGAAAACCCGTGATGGCCAACCGTATGCATAGACAACGTCTTGACGGACGTCCACGAACAAATTAGGCATTTTTGACGTCGGAATCCTGATCACCCAAAAAATGGTGTGCAATAGCACACGAAAATCGTCAAAATGAGGCGTATGCTCGCTCCGGGGCTCGTTTGACCTTCCAAATGGCCCAGAAAACCCGTGAGGGCCAACCGTATGCATAGAAAACATCTTGACGGACGTCCACGAACAAATTTGGCATTTTTGACGTCGGAATCCCGATCACCCAAAAAAATGGTGTGCAATAGCACACGAAAATCGTCAAAATGAGGCGTATGCTCGCTCCGGGGCTCGTTTGACCTTCCAAATGGCCCAGAAAACCCGTGATGGCCAACCGTATGCATAGACAACGTCTTGACGGACGTCCACGAACAAATTTGGCATTTTTGACGTCGGAATCCCGATCACCCAAAAAATGGTGTGCAATAGCACACGAAAATCGTCAAAATGAGGCGTATGCTCGCTCCGGGGCTCATTTGACCTTCCAAATGGCCCAGAAAACCCGTGATGGCCAACCGTATGCATAGACAACGTCTTGACGGACGTCCATGAACAAATTTGGCATTTTTGACGTTGGAATCCCGATCACCCAAAAAATGGTGTGCAATAGCACACGAAAATCGTCAAAATGAGGCGTATGCTCGCTCCAGGGCTCGTTTGACCTTCCAAACGGCCCAGAAAACCCGTGATGGCCAACCGTATGCATAGACAACGTCTTGACGGACGTCCATGAACAAATTTGGCATTTTTGACGTTGGAATCCTGATCACCCAAAAAATGGTGTGCAATAGCACACGAAAATCGTCAAAATGAGGCGTATGCTCGCTCCGGGGCTCGTTTGACCTTCCAAATGGCCCAGAAAACCCGTGATGGCCAACCGTATGCATAGACAACGTCTTGACGGACGTCCACGAACAAATTTTGCATTTTTGACGTCGGAATCCCGATCACCCAAAAAATGGTGTGCAATAGCACACGAAAATCGTCAAAATGAGGCGTTTGCTCGCTCCGGGGCTCGTTTGACCTTCCAAATGGCCCAGAAAACCCGTGATGGCCAACCGTATGCATAGACAACGTCTTGACGGACGTCCACGAACAAATTTTGCATTTTTGACGTCGGAATCCCGATCACCCAAAAAATGGTGTGCAATAGCACACGAAAATCGTCAAAATGAGGCGTATGCTCGCTCCGGGGCTCGTTTGACCTTCCAAATGGCCCAGAAAACCCGTGATGGCCAACCGTATGCATAGACAACGTCTTGACGGATGTCCACGAACAAATTTGGCATTTTTGACGTCGGAATCCCGATCACCCAAAAAATGGTGTGCAATAGCACACGAAAATCGTCAAAATGAGGCGTATGCTCGCTCCGGGGCTCGTTTGACCTTCCAAACGGCCCAGAAAACCCGTGATGGCCAACCGTATGCATAGACAACGTCTTGACGGACGTCCACGAACAAATTTGGCATTTTTGACGTCGGAATCCTGATCACCCAAAAAATGGTGTGCAATAGCACACGAAAATCGTCAAAATGAGGCGTATGCTCGCTCCGGGGTTTGTTTGACCTTCCAAACGGCCCAGAAAACCCGTGATGACCAACCGTATGCATAGACAACGTCTTGACGGATGTCCACGAACAAATTTGGCATTTTTGACGTCGGAATCTCGATCACCCAAAAAATGGTGTGCAATAGCACACGAAAATCGTCAAAAAGAGGCGTATGCTCGCTCTGGGGCTCGTTTGACCTTCCAAACGGCCCAGAAAACCCGTGATGGCCAACCGTATGCATAGACAACGTCTTGACGGACGTCCACGAACAAATTTGGCATTTTTGACGTCGAAATCCTGATCACCCAAAAAATGGTGTGCAATAGCACACGAAAATCGTCAAAATGAGGCGTATGCTCGCTCCGGGGCTCGTTTGACCTTCCAAATGGCCCAGAAAACCCGTGATGGCCAACCGTATGCATAGACAACGTCTTGACGGACGTCCACGAACAAATTTGGCATTTTTGACGTTGGAATCCCGATCACCCAAAAAATGGTGTGCAATAGCACACGAAAATCGTCAAAATGAGGCGTATGCTCGCTCCGGGGCTCGTTTGACCTTCCAAACGGCCCAGAAAACCCATGATGGCCAACCGTATGCATAGACAACGTCTTGACGGACGTCCACGAACAAATTTGGCATTTTTGACGTCGGAATCCTGATCACCCAAAAAATGGTGTGCAATAGCACACGAAAATCGTCAAAATGAGGCGTATGCTCGCTCCGGGGCTCGTTTGACCTTCCAAACGGCCCAGAAAACCCGTGATGGCCAACCGTATGCATAGACAACGTCTTGACGGACGTCCACGAACAAATTTGGCATTTTTGACGTCGAAATCCTGATCACCCATAAAACGGTGTGCAATAGCACACGAAAATCGTCAAAATGAGGCGTATGCTCGCTCCGGGGCTCGTTTGACCTTCCAAATGGCCCAGAAAACCCGTGATGGCCAACCGTATGCATAGACAACGTCTTGACGGACGTCCACGAACAAATTTGGCATTTTTGACGTTGGAATCCCGATCACCCAAAAAATGGTGTGCAATAGCACACGAAAATCGTCAAAATGAGGCGTATGCTCGCTCCGGGGCTCGTTTGACCTTCCAAACGGCCCAGAAAACCCGTGATGGCAAACCGTATGCATAGACAACGTCTTGACGGACGTCCACGAACAAATTTGGCATTTTTGACGTCGGAATCCTGATCACCCAAAAAATGGTGTGCAATAGCACACGAAAATCGTCAAAATGAGGCGTATGCTCGCTCCGGGGCTCGTTTGACCTTCCAAACGGCCCAGAAAACCCGTGATGGCCAACCGTATGCATAGACAACGTCTTGACGGACGTCCACGAACAAATTTGGCATTTTTGACGTCGGAATCCCGATCACCCAAAAAATGGTGTGCAATAGCACACGAAAATCGTCAAAATGAGGCGTATGCTCGCTCCGGGGCTCGTTTGACCTTCCAAACGGCCCAGAAAACCCGTGATGGCCAACCGTATGCATAGACAACGTCTTGATGGACGTCCACGAACAAATTTGGCATTTTTGACGTCGGAATCCTGATCACCCAAAAAATGGTGTGCAATAGCACACGAAAATCGTCAAAATGAGGCGTATGCTCGCTCCGGGGCTCGTTTGACCTTCCAAATGGCCCAGAAAACCTGTGATGGCCAACCGTATGCATAGACAACGTCTTGACAGACGTCCAAGAACAAATTTGGCATTTTTGACATCGGAATCCCGATCACCCAAAAAATGGTGTGCAATAGCACACGAAAATCGTCAAAATGAAGCGTATGCTCGCTCCGGGGCTCGTTTGACCTTCCAAACGGCCCAGAAAACCCGTGATGGCCAACCGTATGCATAGACAACGTCTTGACGGACGTCCATGAACAAATTTGGCATTTTTGACGTCGGAATCTCGATCACCCAAAAAATGGTGTGCAATAGCACACGAAAATCGTCAAAATGAGGCGTATGCTCGCTCCGGGGCTCGTTTGACCTTCCAAATGGCCCAGAAAACCCGTGATGGCCAACCGTATGCATAGACAACGTCTTGACGGACGTCCACGAACAAATTTGGTATTTTTGACGTCGGAATCCTGATCACCCAAAAAATGAGGTGCAATAGCACACGAAAATCGTCAAAATGAGGCGTATGCTCGCTCCTGGGCTCGTTTGACCTTCCAAACGGCCCAGAAAACCCGTGATGGCCAACCGTATGCATAGACAACGTCTTGACGGACGTCCACGAACAAATTTGGCATTTTTGACGTCGGAATCCTGATCACCCAAAAAATGGTGTGCAATAGCACACGAAAATCGTCAAAATGAGGCGTATGCTCGCTCTGGGGCTCGTTTGACCTTCCAAATGGCCTAGAAAACCCGTGATGGCCAACCGTATGCATAGACAACGTCTTGACGGACGTCCACGAACAAATTTGGCATTTTTGACGTCGGAATCCCGATCACCCAAAAAATGGTGTGCAATAGCACACGAAAATAGTCAAAATGAGGCGTATGCTCGCTCCGGGGCTTGTTTGACCTTCCAAACGGCCCAGAAAACCCGTGATGGCCAACCGTATGCATAGACAACGTCTTGAAGGACGTCCACGAACAAATTTGGCATTTTTGACGTCGGAATCCCGATCACCCAAAAAATGGTGTGCAATAGCACACGAAAATCGTCAAAATGAGGCGTATGCTCGCTCCGGGGCTCGTTTGACCTTCCAAACGGCCCAGAAAACCCGTGATGGCCAACCGTATGCATAGACAACGTCTTGACGGACGTCCAGGAACAAATTTGGCATTTTTGACGTCGGAATCCCGATCACCCAAAAAATGGTGTGCAATAGCACACGAATATCGTCAAAATGAGGCGTATGCTCGCTCCGGGGCTCGTTTGACCTTCCAAACGGCCCAGAAAACCCGTGATGGCCAACCGTATGCATAGACAACGTCTTGATGGACGTCCACGAACAAATTTGGCATTTTTGACGTTGGAATCCTGATCACCCAAAAAATGGTGTGCAATAGCACACGAAAATCGTCAAAATGAGGCGTATGCTCGCTCCGGGGCTCGTTTGACCTTCCAAATGGCCCAGAAAACCTGTGATGGCCAACCGTATGCATAGACAACGTCTTGACAGACGTCCAAGAACAAATTTGGCTTTTTTGACGTCGGAATACTGATCACCCAAAAAATGGTGTGCAATAGCACACGAAAATCGTCAAAATGAGGTGTATGCTCGCTCCGGGGCTCGTTTGACCTTCCAAACGGCCCAGAAAACCCGTGATAGCCAACCGTATGCATAGACAACGTCTTGACGGACGTCCACGAACAAATTTGGCATTTTTGACGTCAGAATCTCGATCACCCAAAAAATGGTGTGCAATAGCACACGAAAATCGTCAAAATGAGGCGTATGCTCGCTCCTGGGCTCGTTTGACCTTCCAAACGGCCCAGAAAACCCGTGATGGCCAACCGTATGCATAGACAACGTCTTGACGGACGTCCACGAACAAATTTGGTATTTTTGACGTCAGAATCCTGATCACCCAAAAAATGGTGTGCAATAGCACACAAAAATCGTCAAAATGAGGCGTATGCTCGCTCCGGGGCTCGTTTGACCTTCCAAATGGCCGAGAAAACCCGTGATGGCCAACCGTATGCATAGACAACGTCTTGATGGACGTCCACGAACAAATTTGGCATTTTTGACGTTGGAATCCCGATCACCCAAAAAATGGTGTGCAATAGCACACGAAAATCGTCAAAATGAGGCGTATGCTCGCTCCGGGGCTTGTTTGACCTTCCAAACGGCCCAGAAAACCCGTGATGGCCAACCGTATGCATAGACAACGTCTTGACGGACGTCCACAAACAAATTTGGCATTTTTGACGTCGGAATCCTAATCACCCAAAAAATGGTGTGCAATAGCACACGAAAATCGTCAAAATGAGACGTATGCTCGCTCCGGGGCTCGTTTGACCTTCCAAATGGCCCAGAAAACCCGTGATGGCCAACCGTATGCATAGACAACGTCTTGACGGACGTCCACGAACAAATTTTGCATTTTTGACGTCGGAATCCCGATCACCCAAAAAATGGTGTGCAATAGCACACGAAAATCGTCAAAATGAGGCGTATGCTCGCTCCGGGGCTCGTTTGACCTTCCAAATGGCCCAGAAAACCCGTGATGGCCAACCGTATGCATAGACAACGTCTTGACGGACGTCCACGAACAAATTTGGCATTTTTGACGACGGAATCCCGATCACCCAAAAAATGGTGTGCAATAGCACACGAAAATCGTCAAAATGAGGCGTATCCTCGCTCCGGGGCTCATTTGACCTTCCAAACGGCCTAGAAAACCCGTGATGACCAACCGTATGCATAGACAACGTCTTGACGGACGTCCACGAACAAATTTGGTATTTTTGACGTCGGAATCCTGATCACCCAAAAAATGGTGTGCAATAGCACACGAAAATCGTCAAAATGAGGCGTATGCTCGCTCCGGGGCTCGTTTGACCTTCCAAATAGCCCAGAAAACCCGTGATTGCCAACCGTATGCATAGACAACGTCTTGACGGACGTCCACGAACAAATTTGGCATTTTTGACGTCGGAATCCCGATCACCCAAAAAATGGTGTGCAATAGCACGCGAAAATCGTCAAAATGAGGCGTATGCTCGCTCCGGGGCTCGTTTGACCTTCCAAATGGCCCAGAAAACCCGTGATGGCCAACCGTATGCATAGACAACGTCTTGACGGACGTCCATGAAAAAATTTGGCATTTTTGACGTCAGAATCCCGATCACCCAAAAAATGGTGTGCAATAGCACACGAAAATCGTCAAAATGAGGCGTATGCTCGCTCCGGGGCTCGTTTGACCTTCCAAATGGCCCAGAAAACCCGTGATGGCCAACCGTATGCATAGACAATGTCTTGATGGACGTCCACGAACAAATTTGGCATTTTTGACGTCGGAATCCTGATCACCCAAAAAATGGTGTGCAATAGCACACGAAAATCGTCAAAATGAGGCGTATGCTCGCTTCGGGGCTCGTTTGACCTTTCCAAATGGCCCAGAAAACCCGTGATGGCCAACCGTATGCATAGACAACGTCTTGACGGACGTCCACGAACAAATTTGGCATTTTTGACGTCGGAATCCCGATCACCCAAAAAATGGTGTGCAATAGCACACGAAAATCGTCAAAATGAGGCGTATGCTCGCTCCGGGGCTCGTTTGACCTTCCAAACGGCCCAGAAAACCCGTGATGGCCAACCGTATGCATAGACAACGTCTTGACGGACGTCCATGAACAAATTTGGCATTTTTGACGTCGGAATCTCGATCACCCAAAAAATGGTGTGCAATAGCACACGAAAATCGTCAAAATGAGGCGTATGCTCGCTCCGGGGCTCGTTTGACCTTCCAAATGGCCCAGAAAACCCGTGATGGCCAACCGTATGCATAGACAACGTCTTGACGGACGTCCACGAACAAATTTGGTATTTTTGACGTCGGAATCCTGATCACCCAAAAAATGATGTGCAATAGCACACGAAAATCGTCAAAATGAGGCGTATGCTCGCTCCTGGGCTCGTTTGACCTTCCAAACGGCCCAGAAAACCCGTGATGGCCAACCGTATGCATAGACAACGTCTTGACGGACGTCCACGAACAAATTTGGCATTTTTGACGTCGGAATCTCGATCACCCAAAAAATGGAGTGCAATAGCACACGAAAATCGTCAAAATGAGGCGTATGCTCGCTCCTGGGCTCGTTTGACCTTCCAAATGGCCCAGAAAACCCGTGATGGCCAACCGTATGCATAGACAGCGTCTTGACGGACGTCCACGAACAAATTTGGTATTTTTGACGTCGGAATCCTGATCACCCAAAAAATGGTGTGCAATAGCACACGAAAATCGTCAAAATGAGGCGTATGCTCGCTCCGGGGCTCGTTTGACCTTCCAAATGGCCTAGAAAACCCGTGATGGCCAACCGTATGCATAGACAACGTCTTGACGGACGTCCACGAACAAATTTGGCATTTTTGACGTCGGAATCCCGATCACCCAAAAAATGGTGTGCAATAGCACACGAAAATCGTCAAAATGAGGCGTATGCTCGCTCCGGGGCTTGTTTGACCTTCCAAACGGCCCAGAAAACCCGTGATGGCCAACCGTATGCATAGACAACGTCTTGAAGGACGTCCACGAATAAATTTGGCATTTTTGACATCGGAATCCCGATCACCCAAAAAATGGTGTGCAATAGCACACGAAAATCGTCAAAATGAGGCGTATGCTCGCTCCGGGGCTCGTTTGACCTTCCAAACGGCCCAGAAAACCCGTGATGGCCAACCGTATGCATAGACAACGTCTTGACGGACGTCCAGGAACAAATTTGGCATTTTTGACGTCGGAATCCCGATCACCCAAAAAATGGTGTGCAATAGCACACGAATATCGTCAAAATGAGGCGTATGCTCGCTCCGGGGCTCGTTTGACCTTCCAAACGGCCCAGAAAACCCGTCATGGCAAACCGTATGCATAGACAACGTCTTGATGGACGTCCACGAACAAATTTGGCATTTTTGACGTCGGAATCCTGATCACCCAAAAAATGGTGTGCAATAGCACACGAAAATCGTCAAAATGAGGCGTATGCTCGCTCCGGGGCTCGTTTGACCTTCCAAATGGCCCAGAAAACCTGTGATGGCCAACCGTATGCATAGACAACGTCTTGACAGACGTCCAAGAACAAATTTGGCATTTTTGACGTCGGAATACTGATCACCCAAAAAATGGTGTGCAATAGCACACGAAATCCGTCAAAATGAGGTGTATGCTCGCTCCGGGGCTCGTTTGACCTTCCAAACGGCCCAGAAAACCCGTGATAGCCAACCGTATGCATAGACAACGTCTTGACGGACGTCCACGAACAAATTTGGCATTTTTGACGTCGGAATCTCGATCACCCAAAAAATGGTGTGCAATAGCACACGAAAATCGTCAAAATGAGGCGTATGCTCGCTCCTGGGCTCGTTTGACCTTCCAAACGGCCCAGAAAACCCGTGATGGCCAACCGTATGCATAGACAACGTCTTGACGAACGTCCACGAACAAATTTGGTATTTTTGACGTCGGAATCCTGATCACCCAAAAAATGGTGTGCAATAGCACACGAAAATCGTCAAAATGAGGCGTATGCTCGCTCCGGGGCTCGTTTGACCTTCCAAATGGCCCAGAAAACCCGTGATGGCCAACCGTATGCATAGACAACGTCTTGACGGACGTCCACGAACAAATTTGGCATTTTTGACGTCGGAATCCTCATCACCCAAAAAATGGTGTGCAATAGCACACGAAAATCGTCAAAATGAGGCGTATGCTCGCTCCGGGGCTCGTTTGACCTTCCAAATGGCCCAGAAAACCTGTGATGGCAAACCGTATGCATAGACAACGTCTTGACGGACGTCCACGAACAAATTTGGCATTTTTGACGTCGGAATCCCGATTACCCAAAAAAGGTGTGCAATAGCACACGAAAATCGTCAAAATGAGGCGTATGCTCGCTCCGGGGCTCGTTTGACCTTCCAAACGGCCCAGAAAACCCGTGATGGCCAACCGTATGCATAGACAACGTCTTGACGGACGTCCACGAACAAATTTGGCATTTTTGACGTCGGAATCCTGATCACCCAAAAAATGGTGTGCAATAGCACACGAAAATCGTCAAAATGAGGCGTATGCTCGCTCCGGGGCTCGTTTGACCTTCCAAATGGCCCAGAAAACCCGTGATGGCCAACCGTATGCATAGACAACGTCTTGACGGACGTCCACGAACAAATTTGGAATTTTTGACATCAGAATCCCGATCACCCAAAAAATGGTGTGCAATAGCACACGAAAATCGTCAAAATGAGGCGTATGCTCGCTCCGGGGCTCGTTTGACCTTCCAAACGGCCCAGAAAACCCGTGATGGACAACCGTATGCATAGACAACGTCTTGACGGATGTCCACGAACAAATTTGGCATTTTTGACGTCGGAATCCTGATAACCCAAAAAATGGTGTGTAATAGCACACGAAAATCGTCAAAATGAGGCGTATGCTCGCTCTGGGGCTCGTTTGACCTTCCAAATGGCCCAGAAAACCCGTGATGGCCAACCGTATGCATAGACAACTTCTTGACGGACGTCCACGAACAAATTTGGCATTTTTGACGTCGGAATCCCGATCACCCAAAAAATGGTGTGCAATAGCACACGAAAATCGTCAAAATGAGGCGTATGCTCGCTCTGGGGCTCGTTTGACCTTCCAAACGGCACAGAAAACCCGTGATGGCCAACCGTATGCATAGACAACGTCTTGACGGACGTCCACGAACAAATTTGGCATTTTTGACGTCGGAATCCTGATCTCCCAAAAAATGGTGTGCAATAGCACACGAAAATCGTCAAAATGAGGCGTATGCTCGCTCCGGGGCTCGTTTGACCTTCCAAATGGCCCAGAAAACCCGTGATGGCCAACCGTATGGATAGACAACGTCTTGACGGACGTCCACGAACAAATTTTGCATTTTTGACGTCGGAATCCCGATCACCCAAAAAATGGTGTGCAATAGCACACGAAAATCGTCAAAATGAGGCGTATGCTCGCTCCGGGGCTCGTTTGACCTTCCAAACGGCCCAGAAAACCCGTGATGGCCAACCGTATGCATAGACAACGTCTTGACGGACGTCCACGAACAAATTTGGCATTTTTGACGTCGGAATCCTGATCACCCAAAAAATGGTGTGCAATAGCACACGAAAATCGTCAAAATGAGGCGTATGCTCGCTCCGGGGCTCGTTTGACCTTCCAAATGGCCCAGAAAACCCGTGATGGCCAACCGTATGCATAGACAACGTCTTGACGGACGTCCATGAAAAAATTTGGCATTTTTGACGTCAGAATCCCGATCACCCAAAAAATGGTGTGCAATAGCACACGAAAATCGTCAAAATGAGGCGTATGCTCGCTCCGGGGCTCGTTTGACCTTCCAAATGGCCCAGAAAACCCGTGATGGCCAACAGTATGCATAGACAATGTCTTGATGGACGTCCACGAACAAATTTGGAATTTTTGACGTCGGAATCCTGATCACCCAAAAAATGGTGTGCAATAGCACACGAAAATCGTCAAAATGAGGCGTATGCTCGCTTCGGGGCTCGTTTGACCTTTCCAAATGGCCCAGAAAACCCGTGATGGCCAACCGTATGCATAGACAACGTCTTGACGGACGTCCACGAACAAATTTGGCATTTTTGACGTCGGAATCCCGATCACCCAAAAAATGGTGTGCAATAGCACACGAAAATCGTCAAAATGAGGCGTATGCTCGCTCCGGGGCTCGTTTGACCTTCCAAACGGCCCAGAAAACCCGTGATGGCCAACCGTATGCATAGACAACGTCTTGACGGACGTCCATGAACAAATTTGGCATTTTTGACGTCGGATTCTCGATCACCCAAAAAATGGTGTGCAATAGCACACGAAAATCGTCAAAATGAGGCGTATGCTCGCTCCGGGGCTCGTTTGACCTTCCAAATGGCCCAGAAAACCCGTGATGGCCAACCGTATGCATAGACAACGTCTTGACGGACGTCCACGAACAAATTTGGTATTTTTGACGTCGGAATCCTGATCACCCAAAAAATGATGTGCAATAGCACACGAAAATCGTCAAAATGAGGCGTATGCTCGCTCCTGGGCTCGTTTGACCTTCCAAACGGCCCAGAAAACCCGTGATGGCCAACCGTATGCATAGACAACGTCTTGACGGACGTCCACGAACAAATTTGGCATTTTTGACGTCGGAATCTCGATCACCCAAAAAATGGAGTGCAATAGCACACGAAAATCGTCAAAATGAGGCGTATGCTCGCTCCTGGGCTCGTTTGACCTTCCAAATGGCCCAGAAAACCCGTGATGGCCAACCGTATGCATAGACAGCGTCTTGACGGACGTCCACGAACAAATTTGGTATTTTTGACGTCGGAATCCTGATCACCCAAAAAATGGTGTGCAATAGCACACGAAAATCGTCAAAATGAGGCGTATGCTCGCTCCTGGGCTCGTTTGACCTTCCAAATGGCCTAGAAAACCCGTGATGGCCAACCGTATGCATAGACAACGTCTTGACGGACGTCCACGAACAAATTTGGCATTTTTGACGTCGGAATCCCGATCACCCAAAAAATGGTGTGCAATAGCACACGAAAATCGTCAAAATGAGGCGTATGCTCGCTCCGGGGCTTGTTTGACCTTCCAAACGGCCCAGAAAACCCGTGATGGCCAACCGTATGCATAGACAACGTCTTGAAGGACGTCCACGAATAAATTTTGCATTTTTGACATCGGAATCCCGATCACCCAAAAAATGGTGTGCAATAGCACACGAAAATCGTCAAAATGAGGCGTATGCTCGCTCCGGGGCTCGTTTGACCTTCCAAACGGCCCAGAAAACCCGTGATGGCCAACCGTATGCATAGACAACGTCTTGACGGACGTCCAGGAACAAATTTGGCATTTTTGACGTCGGAATCCCGATCACCCAAAAAATGGTGTGCAATAGCACACGAATATCGTCAAAATGAGGCGTATGCTCGCTCCGGGGCTCGTTTGACCTTCCAAACGGCCCAGAAAACCCGTCATGGCCAACCGTATGCATAGACAACGTCTTGATGGACGTCCACGAACAAATTTGGCATTTTTGACGTCGGAATCCTGATCACCCAAAAAATGGTGTGCAATAGCACACGAAAATCGTCAAAATGAGGCGTATGCTCGCTCCGGGGCTCGTTTGACCTTCCAAATGGCCCAGAAAACCTGTGATGGCCAACCGTATGCATAGACAACGTCTTGACAGACGTCCAAGAACAAATTTGGCATTTTTGACGTCGGAATACTGATCACCCAAAAAATGGTGTGCAATAGCACACGAAATCCGTCAAAATGAGGTGTATGCTCGCTCCGGGGCTCGTTTGACCTTCCAAACGGCCCAGAAAACCCGTGATAGCCAACCGTATGCATAGACAACGTCTTGACGGACGTCCACGAACAAATTTGGCATTTTTGACGTCGGAATCTCGATCACCCAAAAAATGGTGTGCAATAGCACACGAAAATCGTCAAAATGAGGCGTATGCTCGCTCCTGGGCTCGTTTGACCTTCCAAACGGCCCAGAAAACCCGTGATGGCCAACCGTATGCATAGACAACGTCTTGACGAACGTCCACGAACAAATTTGGTATTTTTGACGTCGGAATCCTGATCACCCAAAAAATGGTGTGCAATAGCACACGAAAATCGTCAAAATGAGGCGTATGCTCGCTCCGGGGCTCGTTTGACCTTCCAAATGGCCCAGAAAACCCGTGATGGCCAACCGTATGCATAGACAACGTCTTGACGGACGTCCACGAACAAATTTGGCATTTTTGACGTCGGAATCCTCATCACCCAAAAAATGGTGTGCAATAGCACACGAAAATCGTCAAAATGAGGCGTATGCTCGCTCCGGGGCTCGTTTGACCTTCCAAATGGCCCAGAAAACCTGTGATGGCCAACCGTATGCATAGACAACGTCTTGACGGACGTCCACGAACAAATTTGGCATTTTTGACGTCGGAATCCCGATTACCCAAAAAAGGTGTGCAATAGCACACGAAAATCGTCAAAATGAGGCGTATGCTCGCTCCGGGGCTCGTTTGACCTTCCAAACGGCCCAGAAAACCCGTGATGGCCAACCGTATGCATAGACAACGTCTTGACGGACGTCCACGAACAAATTTGGCATTTTTGACGTCGGAATCCTGATCACCCAAAAAATGGTGTGCAATAGCACACGAAAATCGTCAAAATGAGACGTATGCTCGCTCCGGGGCTCGTTTGACCTTCCAAATGGCCCAGAAAACCCGTGATGGCCAACCGTATGCATAGACAACGTCTTGACGGACGTCCACGAACAAATTTGGATTTTTGACATCAGAATCCCGATCACCCAAAAAATGGTGTGCAATAGCACACGAAAATCGTCAAAATGAGGCGTATGCTCGCTCCGGGGCTCGTTTGACCTTCCAAACGGCCCAGAAAACCCGTGATGGACAACCGTATGCATAGACAACGTCTTGACGGATGTCCACGAATAAATTTGGCATTTTTGACGTCGGAATCCTGATCACCCAAAAAATGGTGTGTAATAGCACACGAAAATCGTCAAAATGAGGCGTATGCTCGCTCTGGGCTCGTTTGACCTTCCAAATGGCCCAGAAAACCCGTGATGGCCAACCGTATGCATAGACAACTTCTTGACGGACGTCCACGAACAAATTTGGCATTTTTGACGTCGGAATCCCGATCACCCAAAAAATGGTGTGCAATAGCACACGAAAATCGTCAAAATGAGGCGTATGCTCGCTCTGGGGCTCGTTTGACCTTCCAAACGGCACAGAAAACCCGTGATGGCCAACCGTATGCATAGACAACGTCTTGACGGACGTCCACGAACAAATTTGGCATTTTTGACGTCGGAATCCTGATCACCCAAAAAATGGTGTGCAATAGCACACGAAAATCGTCAAAATGAGGCGTATGCTCGCTCCGGGGCTCGTTTGACCTTCCAAATGGCCCAGAAAACCCGTGATGGCCAACCGTATGCATAAACAACGTCTTGACGGACGTCCACGAACAAATTTTGCATTTTTGACGTCGGAATCCCGATCACCCAAAAAATGGTGTGCAATAGCACACGAAAATCGTCAAAATGAGGCGTATGCTCGCTCCGGGGCTCGTTTGACCTTCCAAACGGCCCAGAAAACCCGTGATGGCCAACCGTATGCATAGACAACGTCTTGACGGACGTCCACGAACAAATTTGGCATTTTTGACGTCGGAATCCTGATCACCCAAAAAATGGTGTGCAATAGCACACGAAAATCGTCAAAATGAGGCGTATGCTCGCTCCGGGGCTCGTTTGACCTTCCAAATGGCCCAGAAAACCCGTGATGGCCAACCGTATGCATAGACAACGTCTTGACGGACGTCCACGAACAAATTTGGCATTTTTGACGTCGGAATCCCGATCACCCAAAAAATGGTGTGCAATAGCACACGAAAATCGTCAAAATGAGGCGTATGCTCGCTCCGGGGCTCGTTTGACCTTCCAAACGGCCCAGAAAACCCGTGATGGCCAACCGTATGCATAGACAACGTCTTGACGGACGTCCACGAACAAATTTGGCATTTTTGAAGTCGGAATCCTGATCACCCAAAAAATGGTGTGCAATAGCACACGAAAATCGTCAAAATGAGGCGTATGCTCGCTCCGGGGCTCGTTTGACCTTCCAAACGGCCCAGAAAACCCGTGATGGCCAACCGTATGCATAGACAACGTCTTGACGGACGTCCACGAACAAATTTGGCATTTTTGACGTCGGAATCCCGATCACCCAAAAAATGGTGTGCAATAGCACACGAAAATCGTCAAAATGAGGCGTATGCTCGCTCCGGGGCTCGTTTGACCTTCCAAACGGCCCAGAAAACCCGTGATGGCCAGCCGTATGCATAGACAACGTCTTGACGGATGTCCACGAACAAATTTGGCATTTTTGACGTCGGAATCCTGATCACCCAAAAAATGGTGTGCAATAGCACACGAAAATCGTCAAAATGAGGCGTATGCTCGCTCCGGGGCTCGTTTGACCTTCCAAATCGCCCAGAAAACCTGTGATGGCCAACCGTATGCATAGACAAAGTCTTGACGGACGTCCACGAACAAATTTGGCATTTTTGACGTCGGAATCCCGATCACCCAAAAAATGGTGTGCAATAGCACACGAAAATCGTCAAAATGAGGCGTATGCTCGCTCCGGGGCTCGTTTGACCTTCCAAATGGCCCAGAAAACCCGTGATGGCCAACCGTATGCATAGACAACGTCTTGATGGACGTCCACGAACAAATTTGGCATTTTTGACGTCGGAATCCCGATCACCCAAAAAATGGTGTGCAATAGCACACGAAAATCATCAAAATGAGGCGTATGCTCGCTCCGGGGCTCGTTTGACCTTCCAAATGGCCCAGAAAACCCGTGATGGCCAACCGTATGCATAGACAACGTCTTGACGGACGTCCAAGAACAAATTTGGCATTTTTGACGTCGGAATCCCGACCACCCAAAAAATGGTGTGCAATAGCACACGAAAATCGTCAAAATGAGGCGTATGCTCGCTCCGGGGCTCGTTTGACCTTCAAAACGGCCCAGAAAACCCGTAATGGCCAATCGTATGCATAGACAACGTCTTGACGGACGTCCACGAACAAATTTGGCATTTTTGACGTCGGAATCTGATCACCCAAAAAATGGTGTGCAATAGCACACGAAAATCGTCAAAATGAGGCGTATGCTCGCTCCGGGGCTCGTTTGACCTTCCAAACGGCCCAGAAAACCCGTGATGGCCAACCGTATGCATAGACAACGTCTTGACGGACGTCCACGAACAAATTTGGCATTTTTGACGTCGGAATCCTGATCACCCAAAAAATGGTGTGCAATAGCACACGAAAATCGTCAAAATGAGGTGTATGCTCGCTCCGGGGCTCGTTTGACCTTCCAAATGGCCCAGAAAACCCGTGATGGCCAACCGTATGCATAGACAACGTCTTGACGGACGTCCACGAACAAATTTGGAATTTTTGACGTCAGAATCTTGATCACCCAAAAAATGGTGTGCAATAGCACACGAAAATCGTCAAAATGAGGCGTATGCTCGCTCCGGGGCTCGTTTGACCTTCCAAACGGCCCAGAAAACCCGTGATGGACAACCGTATGCATAGACAACGTCTTGACGGACGTCCACGAACAAATTTGGCATTTTTGACGTCGGAATCCTGATCACCCAAAAAATGGTGTGCAATAGCACACGAAAATCGTCAAAATGAGGCGTATGCTCGCTCTGGGGATCTTTTGACCTTCCAAATGGCCCAGAAAACCCGTGATGGCCAACCGTATGCATAGACAACATCTTGATGGACGTCCACGAACAAATTTGGCATTTTTGACGTCGGAATCCCGATCACCCAAAAAATGGTGTGCAATAGCACACGAAAATCGTCAAAATGAGGCGTATGCTCGCTCTGGGGCTCGTTTGACCTTCCAAACGGCACAGAAAACCCATGATGGCCAACCGTATGCATAGACAATGTCTTGACGGACGTCCACGAACTAATTTGGCATTTTTGACGTCGGAATCCTTATCACCCAAAAAATGGTGTGCAATAGCACACGAAAATCGTCAAAATGAGGCGTATGCTCGCTCCGGGGCTCGTTTGACCTTCCAAATGGCCCAGAAAACCCGTGATGGCCAACCGTATGCATAGACAACGTCTTGACGGACGTCCACGAACAAATTTGGCATTTTTGACGTCGGAATCCCGATCACCCAAAAAATGGTGTGCAATAGCACACGAAAATCGTCAAAATGAGGCGTATGCTCGCTCCGGGGCTCGTTTGACCTTCCAAACGGCCCAGAAAACCCGTGATGGCCAACCGTATGCATAGACAACGTCTTGACGGACGTCCACGAACAAATTTGGCATTTTTGACGTCGGAATCCTGATCACCCAAAAAATGGTGTGCAATAGCACACGAAAATCGTCAAAATGAGGCGTATGCTCGCTCCGGGGCTCGTTTGATCTTCCAAATGGCCCAGAAAACCCGTGATGGCCAACCGTATGCATAGACAACGTCTTGACGGACGTCCACAAACAAATTTGGCATTTTTGACGTCGGAATCCCGATCACCCAAAAAATGGTGTGCAATAGCACACGAAAATCGTCAAAATGAGGCGTATGCTCGCTCCGGGGCTCGTTTGACCTTCCAAACGGCCAGGAAAACCCGTGATGGCCAACCGTAAGCATAGACAACGTCTTGACGGATGTCCACGAACAAATTTGGCATTTTTGACGTCGGAATCCTGATCACCCAAAAAATGGTGTGCAATAGCACACGAAAATCGTCAAAATGAGGCGTATGCTCACTCCGGGGCTCGTTTGACCTTCCAAATGGCCCAGAAAACCCGTGATGGACAACCGTATGCATAGACAAAGTCTTGACGGACGTCCACGAACAAATTTGGCATTTTTTACGTCGGAATCCCGATCACCCAAAAAATGGTGTGCAATAGCACACGAAAATCGTCAAAATGAGGCGTATGCTCGCTCCGGGGCTCGTTTGACCTTCCAAACGGCCCATAAAACCCGTGATGGCCAACCGTATGCATAGACAACGTCTTGACGGACGTCCACGAACAAATTTGGCATTTTTGACGTCGGAATCCTGATCACCCAAAAAATGGTGTGCAATAGCACACGAAAATCGTCAATATGAGGCGTATGCTCGCTCCGGGGCTCGTTTGACCTTCCAAATGGCCCAGAAAACCCGTGATGGCCAACAGTATGCATAGACAACGTCTTGACGGACGTCCACGAACAAATTTGGCATTTTTGACGTCGGAATCCCGATCACCCAAAAAATGGTGTGCAATAGCACACGAAAATCGTCAAAATGAGGCGTATGCTCGCTCCGGGGCTCGTTTGACCTTCCAAACGGTCCAGAAAACCCGTGATGGCCAACCGTATGCATAGACAACGTCTTGAAGGATGTCCACGAACAAATTTGGCATTTTTGACATCGGAATCCTGATCACCCAAAAAATGGTGTGCAATAGCATACGAAAATCGTCAAAATGAGGCGTATGCTCGCTCCGGGGCTCGTTTGACCTTCCAAATGGCCCAGAAAACCTGTGATGGCCAACCGTATGCATAGACAACGTCTTGATGGACGTCCACGAACAAATTTGGCATTTTTGACGTTGGAATCGCGATCACCCAAAAAATGGTGTGCAATAGCACACGAAAATCGTCAAAATGAGGCGTATGCTCGCTCCGGGGCTCGGTTGACCTTCCAAACGGCCCAGAAAACCCGTGATGGCCAACCGTATGCATAGACAATGTCTTGACAGACGTCCACGAACAAATTTAGCATTTTTGACGTCAGAATCTTGATCACCAAAAAAATGGTGTGCAATAGCACACGAAAATCGTCAAAATGAGGCGTATGCTCGCTCCGGGGCTCGTTTGACCTTCCAAATGGCCCAGAAAACCCGTGATGGCCAACCGTATGCATAGACAATGTCTTGACGGACGTCCACGAACAAATTTGGCATTTTTGACGTCGGAATCCCGATCACCCAAAAAATGGTGTGCAATAGCACACGAAAATCGTCAAAATGAGGCGTATGCTCGTTCCGGGGCTCGTTTGACCTTCCAAACGGCCCAGAAAACCTGTGATGGCCAACCGTATGCATAGACAACGTCTTGACGGACGTCCACGAACAAATTTGGCATTTTTGACGTCGGAATCCTGATCACCCAAAAAATGGTGTGCAATAGCACACGAAAATCGTCAAAATGAGGCGTATGCTCGCTCCGGGGCTCGTTTGACCTTCCAAATAGCCCAGAAAACCCGTGATGGCCAACCGTATGCATAGACAACGTCTTGACGGACGCCCACGAACAAATTTGGCATTTTTGACGTCGGAATCCCGATCACCCAAAAAATGGTGTGTAATAGCACACGAAAATCGTCAAAATGAGGCGTATGCTCGCTCCGGGGCTCGTTTGACCTTCCAAACGGCCCAGAAAACCCGTGATGGCCAACCGTATGCATAGACAACGTCTTGACGGACGTCCACGAACAAATTTGGCATTTTTGACGTCGGAATCCTGATCACCCAAAAAATGGTGTGCAATAGCACACGAAAATCGTCAAAATGAGGCGTATGCTCGCTCCGGGGCTCGTTTGACCTTCCAAATGGCCCAGAAAACCCGTGACGGCCAACCGTATGCATAGACAACGTCTTGACGGACGTCCACGAACAAATTTGGCATTTTTGACATCGGAATCCCGATCACCCAAAAAATGGTGTGCAATAGCACACGAAAATCGTCAAAATGAGGCGTATGCTCGCTCCGGGGCTCGTTTGACCTTCCAAACGGCCCAGAAAACCCGTGATGGCCAACCGTATGCATAGACAACGTCTTGACGGACGTCCACGAACAAATTTGGCATTTTTGACGTCGGAATCCTGATCACCCAAAAAATGTTGTGCTAGCACACGAAAATCGTCAAAATGAGGCGTATGCTCGCTCCGGGGCTCGTTTGACCTTCCAAATGGCCCAGAAAACCCGTGATGGCCAACCGTATGCATAGACAACGTCTTGACGGACGTCCACGAACAAATTTGGCATTTTTGACGTCGGAATCCCGATCACCCAAAAAATGGTGTGCAATAGCACACGAAAATCGTCAAAATGAGGCGTATGCTCGCTCCGGGGCTCGTTTGACCTTCCAAACGGCCCAGAAAACCCGTGATGGCCAACCGTATGCATAGACAACGTCTTGACGGACGTCCACGAACAAATTTGGCATTTTTGACGTCGGAATCCTGATCACCCAAAAAATGGTGTGCAATAGCACACGAAAATCGTCAAAATGAGGCGTATGCTCGCTCCGGGGCTCGTTTGATCTTCCAAATGGCCCAGAAAACCCGTGATGGCCAACCGTATGCATAGACAACGTCTTTACGGACGTCCACGAACAAATTTGGCATTTTTGACATCGGAATCCCGATCACCCAAAAAATGGTGTGCAATAGCACACGAAAATCGTCAAAATGAGGTGTATGCTCGCTCCGGGGCTCGTTTGACCTTCCAAACGGCCCAGAAAACCCGTGATGGCCAACCGTATGCATAGACAACGTCTTGACGGACGTCCACGAACAAATTTGGCATTTTTGACGTCGGAATCCCGATCACCCAAAAAATGGTGTGCAATAGCACACGAAAATCGTCAAAATGAGGCGTATGCTCGCTCCGGGGCTCGTTTGACCTTCCAAATGGCCCAGAAAACCCGTGATGGCCAACCGTATGCATAGACAACGTCTTGACGGACGTCCACGAACAAATTTGGCATTTTTGACGTCGGAATCCCGATCACCCAAAAAATGGTGTGCAATAGCACACGAAAATCGTCAAAATGAGGCGTATGCTCGCTCCGGGGCTCGTTTGACCTTCCAAACGGCCCAGAAAACCCGTGATGGCCAACCGTATGCATAGACAACGTCTTGACGGACGTCCACGAACAAATTTGGCATTTTTGACGTCGGAATCCTGATCACCCAAAAAATGGTGTGCAATAGCACACGAAAATCGTCAAAATGAGGCGTATGCTCGCTCCGGGGCTCGTTTGATCTTCCAAATGGCCCAGAAAACCCGTGATGGCCAACCGTATGCATAGACAACGTCTTTACGGACGTCCACGAACAAATTTGGCATTTTTGACGTCGGAATCCCGATCACCCAAAAAATGGTGTGCAATAGCACACGAAAATCGTCAAAATGAGGCGTATGCTCGCTCCGGGGCTCGTTTGACCTTCCAAACGGCCCAGAAAACCCGTGATGGCCAACCGTATGCATAGACAACGTCTTGACGGACGTCCACGAACAAATTTGGCATTTTTGACGTCGGAATCCCGATCACCCAAAAAATGGTGTGCAATAGCACACGAAAATCGTCAAAATGAGGCGTATGCTCGCTCTGGGGCTCGTTTGACCTTCCAAATGGCCCAGAAAACCCGTGATGGCCAACCGTATGCATAGACAACATCTTGACGGACGTCCACGAACAAATTTGGCATTTTTGACGTCGGAATCCCGATCACCCAAAAAATGGTGTGCAATAGCACACGAAAATCGTCAAAATGAGGCGTATGCTCGCTCTGGGGCTCGTTTGACCTTCCAAACGGCACAGAAAACCCGTGATGGCCAACCGTATGCATAGACAACGTCTTGACGGACGTCCACGAACAAATTTGGCATTTTTGACGTCGGAATCCTGATCACCCAAAAAATGGTATGCAATAGCACACGAAAATCGTCAAAATGAGGCGTATGCTCGCTCCGGGGCTCGTTTGACCTTCCAAACGGCCCATAAAACCCGTGATGGCCAACCGTATGCATAGACAACGTCTTGACGGACGTCCACGAACAAATTTGGCATTTTTGACGTCGGAATCCTGATCACCCAAAAAATGGTGTGCAATAGCACACGAAAATCGTCAAAATGAGGCGTATGCTCGCTCCGGGGATCGTTTGACCTTCCAAACGGCCCAGAAAACCCGTGATGGCCAACCGTATGCATAGACAATGTCTTGACGGACGTCCACGAACAAATTTGGCATTTTTGACGTCGGAATCTTGATCACCAAAAAAATGGTGTGCAATAGCACACGAAAATCGTCAAAATGAGGCGTATGCTCGCTCCGGGGCTCGTTTGACCTTCCAAATGGCCCAGAAAACCCGTGATGGCCAACCGTATGCATAGACAAAGTCTTGACGGACGTCCACGAACAAATTTGGCATTTTTGACGTCGGAATCCCGATCACCCAAAAAATGGTGTGCAATAGCACACGAAAATCGTCAAAATGAGGCGTATGCTCGCTCCGGGGCTCGTTTGACCTTCCAAACGGCCCAGAAAACCCGTGATGGCCAATCGTATGCATAGACAACGTCTTGACGGACGTCCACGAACAAATTTGGCATTTTTGACGTCGGAATCTTGATCACACAAAAAATGGTGTGCAATAGCACACGAAAATCGTCAAAATGAGGCGTATGCTCGCTCCGGGGCTCGTTTGACCTTCCAAATGGCCCAGAAAACCCGTGATGGCCAACCGTATGCATAGACAACGTCTTGACGGACGTCCACGAACAAATTTGGCATTTTTGACGTCGGAATCCCGATTACCCAAAAAATGGTGTGCAATAGCACACGAAAATCGTCAAAATGAGGCGTATGCTCGCTCCGGGGCTCGTTTGACCTTCCAAACGGCCCAGAAAACCCGTGATGGCCAACCGTATGCATAGACAACGTCTTGACGGACGTCCACGAACAAATTTAGCATTTTTGACGTCGGAATCTTGATCACCAAAAAAATGGTGTGCAATAGCACACGAAAATCGTCAAAATGAGGCGTATGCTCGCTCCGGGGCTCGTTTGACCTTCCAAATGGCCCAGAAAACCCGTGATGGCCAACCGTATGCATAGACAACGTCTTGACGGACGCCCACGAATAAATTTGGCATTTTTGACGTCGGAATCCCGATCACCCAAAAAATGGTGTGTAATAGCACACGAAAATCGTCAAAATGAGGCGTATGCTCGCTCCGGAGCTCGTTTGACCTTCCAAACGGCCCAGAAAACCCGTGATGGCCAACCGTATGCATAGACAACGTCTTGACGGACGTCCACGAACAAATTTGGCATTTTTGACGTCGTAATCCTGATCACCCAAAAAATGGTGTGCAATAGCACACGAAAATCGTCAAAATGAGGCGTATGCTCGCTCCGGGGCTCGTTTGACCTTCCAAATGGCCCAGAAAACCCGTGACGGCCAACCGTATGCATAGACAACGTCTTGACGGACGTCCACGAACAAATTTGGCATTTTTGACGTCGGAATCCTGATCACCCAAAAAATGGTGTGCAGTAGCACACGAAAATCGTCAAAATGAGGCGTATGCTCGCTCCGGGGCTCGTTTGACCTTCCAAACGGCCCAGAAAACCCGTGATGGCCAACCGTATGCATAGACAACGTCTTGACGGACGCCCACGAACAAATTTGGCATTTTTGACGTCGGAATCCTGATCACCCAAAAAATGGTGTGCAATAGCACACGAAAATCGTCAAAATGAGGCGTATGCTCGCTCCGGGGCTCGTTTGACCTTCCAAATGGCCCAGAAAACCCGTGATGGCCAACCGTATGCATAGACAACGTCTTGACGGACATCCACGAACAAATTTGGCATTTTTGACGTCGGAATCCCGATCACCCAAAAAATGGTGTGCAATAGCACACGAAAATTGTCAAAATGAGGCGTATGCTCGCTCCGGGGCTCGTTTGACCTTCCAAACGACCCAGAAAACCCATGATGGCCAACCGTATGCATAGACAACGTCTTGACGGACGTCCACGAACAAATTTGGCATTTTTGACGTCGGAATCCCGATCACCCAAAAAATGGTGTGCAATAGCACACGAAAATCGTCAAAATAAGGCGTATGCTCGCTCCGGGGCTCGTTTGACCTTCCAAACGGCCCAGAAAACCCGTGATGGCCAACTGTATGCATAGACAACGTCTTGACGGACGTCCACGAACAAATTTGGCATTTTTGACATCGGAATCCTGATCACCCAAAATATGGTGTGCAATAGCACACGAAAATCGTCAAAATGAGGCGTATGCTCGCTCCGGGGCTCGTTTGATCTTCCAAATGGCCCAGAAAACCCGTGATGGCCAACCGTATGCATAGACAACGTCTTTACGGACGTCCACGAACAAATTTGGCATTTTTGACGTCGGAATCCCGATCACCCAAAAAATGGTGTGCAATAGCACACGAAAATCGTCAAAATGAGGCGTATGCTCGCTCCGGGGCTCGTTTGACCTTCCAAACGGCCCAGAAAACCCGTGATGGCCAACCGTATGCATAGACAACGTCTTGACGGACGTCCACGAACAAATTTGGCATTTTTGACGTCGGAATCCCGATCACCCAAAAAATGGTGTGCAATAGCACACGAAAATCGTCAAAATGAGGCGTATGCTCGCTCTGGGGCTCGTTTGACCTTCCAAATGGCCCAGAAAACCCGTGATGGCCAACCGTATGCATAGACAACATCTTGACGGACGTCCACGAACAAATTTGGCATTTTTGACGTCGGAATCCCGATCACCCAAAAAATGGTGTGCAATAGCACACGAAAATCGTCAAAATGAGGCGTATGCTCGCTCTGGGGCTCGTTTGACCTTCCAAACGGCACAGAAAACCCGTGATGGCCAACCGTAGGCATAGACAACGTCTTGACAGACGTCCACGAACAAATTTGGCATTTTTGACGTCGGAATCCCGATCACCCAAAAAATGGTGTGCAATAGCACACGAAAATCGTCAAAATGAGGCGTATGCTCGCTCCGGGGCTCGTTTGACCTTCCAAACGGCCCAGAAAACCCGTGATGGCCAACCGTATGCATAGACAACGTCTTGACGGACGTCCACGAACAAATTTGGCATTTTTGACGTCGGAATCCCGATCACTCAAAAAATGGTGTGCAATAGCACACGAAAATCGTCAAAATGAGGCGTATGCTCGCTCCGGGGCTCGTTTGACCTTCCAAACGGCCCAGAAAACCCGTGATGGCCAACCGTATGCATAGACAACGTCTTGACGGACGTCCACGAACAAATTTGGCATTTTTGACGTCGGAATCCTGATCACCCAAAAAATGGTGTGCAATAGCACACGAAAATCGTAAAAATGAGGCGTATGCTCGCTCCGGGGCTCGTTTGACCTTCCAAATGGCCCAGAAAACCCGTGATGGCCAACCGTATGCATAGAAAACGTCTTGATGGACGTCCACGAACAAATTTGGCATTTTTGACGTCGGAATCCCGATCACCCAAAAAATGGTGTGCAATAGCACACGAAAATCGTCAAAATGAGGCGTATGCTCGCTCCGGGGCTCGTTTGACCTTCAAAACGGCCCAGAAAACCCGTGATGGCCAACCGTATGCATAGACAACGTCTTGACGGACGTCCACGAACAAATTTGGCATTTTTGACGTCGGAATCCTGATCACCCAAAAAATGGTGTGCAATAGCACACGAAAATCGTCAAAATGAGGCGTATGCTTGCTCCGGGGCTCGTTTGACCTTCCAAATGGCCCAGAAAACCCGTGATGGCCAACCGTATGCATAGACAACGTCTTGACGGACGTCCACGAAAAAATTTGGCATTTTTGACGTCGGAATCCCGATTACCCAAAAAATGGTGTGCAATAGCACACGAAAATCGTCAAAATCAGGCGTATGCTCGCTCCGGGGCTCGTTTGACCTTCCAAAGAGCCCAGAAAACCCGTGATGGCCAACCGTATGCATAGACAACATCTTGACGGATGTCCACGAACAAATTTGGCATTTTTGACGTCGGAATCCTGATCACCTAAAAAATGGTGTGCAATAGCACACGAAAATCGTCAAAATGAGGCGTATGCTCGCTCCGGGGCTCGTTTGACCTTCCAAATGGCTTAGAAAACCCGTGATGGCCAACCGTATGCATAGACAATGTCTTGACGGACGTCCACGAACAAATTTTGCATTTTTGACGTTAGAATCCCGATCACCCAAAAAATGGTGTGCAATAGCACACGAAAATCGTCAAAATGAGGCGTATGCTCGCTCCAGGGCTCGTTTGACCTTCCAAACGGCCCAGAAAACCCGTGATGGCCAACCGTATGCATAGACAACGTCTTGACGGACGTCCACGAACAAATTTGGCATTTTTGACGTCGGAATCTCGATCACCCAAAAAATGGTGTGCAATAGCACACGAAAATCGTCAAAATGAGGCGTATGCTCGCTCCGAGGCTCGTTTGACCTTCCAAATGGCCCAGAAAACCCGTGATGGCCAACCGTATGCATAGACAACGTCTTGACGGACGTCCATGAACAAATTTTGCATTTTTGACGTCAGAATCCCGATCACCCAAAAAATGGTGTGCAATAGCACACGAAAATCGTCAAAATGAGGCGTATGCTCGCTTCGGGGCTCGTTTGACCTTCCAAATGGCCCAGAAAACCCGTGATGGCCAACCGTATGCATAGACAACGTCTTCACGGATGTCCACGAACAAATTAGGCATTTTTGACGTCAGAATCCTGATCACCCAAAAAATGGTGTGATATAGCACACGAAAATCGTCAAAATGAGGCGTATGCTCGCTCCGGGGCTCGTTTGACCTTCCAAATGGCCCAGAAAACCCGTGATGGCCAACCGTATGCATAGACAACGTCTTGACGGACGTCCACGAACAAATTTGGCATTTTTGACGTCGGAATCCCGATCACCCAAAAAATGGTGTGCAATAGCACACGAAAATCGTCAAAATGAGGCGTATGCTCGCTCCGGGGCTCGTTTGACCTTCCAAACGGCCCAGAAAACCCGTGATGGCCAACCGTATGCATAGACAACGTCTTGACGGACGTCCACGAACAAATTTGGCATTTTTGACGTCGGAATCCCGATCACCCAAAAAATGGTGTGCAATAGCACACGAAAATCGTAAAAATGAGGCGTATGCTCGCTCCGGGGCTCGTTTGACCTTCCAAATAGCCCAGAAAACCCGTGATGGCCAACCGTATGCATAGACAACGTCTTGACGGACGCCCACGAACAAATTTGGCATTTTTGATGTCGGAATCCCGATCACCCAAAAAATGGTGTGCAATAGCACACGAAATTCATCAAAATGAGGCGTATGCTCGCTCCGGGGCTCGTTTGACCTTCCAAACGGCCCAGAAAACCCATGATGGCCAACCGTATGCATAGACAACGTCTTGACGGACGTCCACGAACAAATTTGGCATTTTTGACGTCGGAATCCCGATCACCCAAAAAATGGTGTGCAATAGCACACGAAAATCGTCAAAATGAGGCGTATGCTCGTTCCGGGGCTCGTTTGACCTTCCAAATGGCCCAAAAAACCCGTGATGGCCAACCGTATGCATAGACAACGTCTTGACGGACGTCCACGAACAAATTTTGCATTTTTGACGTCGGAATCCCGATCACCCAAAAAATGGTGTGCAATAGCACACGAAAATCGTCAAAATGAGGCGTATGCTCGCTCCGGGGTTCGTTTGACCTTCCAAACGGCCCAGAAAACCCGTGATGGCCAACCGTATGCATAGACAACGTCTTGACGGACGTCCACGAACAAATTTGGCATTTTTGACGTCGGAATCCTGATCACTCAAAAAATGGTGTGCAATAGCACACGAAAATCGTCAAAATGAGGCGTATGCTCGCTCCGGGGCTCGTTTGACCTTCCAAATGGCCCAGAAAACCCGTGATGGCCAACCGTATGCATAGACAACGTCTTGACGGACGTCCACGAACAAATTTGGCATTTTTGACGTCGGAATCCCGATCACCCAAAAAATGGTGTGCAATAGCACACGAAAATCGTCAAAATGAGGCGTATGCTCGCTCCGGGGCTCGTTTGACCTTCCAAACGGCCCAAAAAACCCGTGATGGCCAACCGTATGCATAGACAACGTCTTGAGAGACGTCCACGAACAAATTTGGCATTTTTGACGTCGGAATCCTGATCACCCAAAAAATGGTGTGCAATAGCACATGAAAATCGTCAAAATGAGGCGTATGCTCGCTCCGGGGCTCGTTTGACCTTCCAAATGGCCCAGAAAACCCGTGATGGCAAACCGTATGCATAGACAACGTCTTGACGGACGTCCACGAATAAATTTGGCATTTTTGACGTCGGAATCCTGATCACCCAAAAAATGGTGTGCAATAGCACACGAAAATCGTCAAAATGAGGCGTATGCTCGCACCGGGGCTCGTTTGACCTTCTAAACGGCCCAGAAAGCCCGTGATGGCCTACCGTATGCATAGACAACGTCTTGACGGACGTCCACGAACAAATTTGGCATTTTTGACGTCGGAATCCTGATCACCCAAAAAATGGTGTGCAATAGCACACGAAAATCGTCAAAATGAGGCGTATGCTTGCTCCGAGGCTCGTTTGACCTTCCAAACGGCACAGAAAACCCGTGATGGCCAACCGTATGCATAGACAACGTCTTGACGGAGGTCCACGAACAAATTTGGCATGACGTCGGAATCCCGATCACCCAAAAAATGGTGTGCAATAGCACACGAAAATCGTCAAAATGAGGCGTATGCTCGCTCCGGGGCTCGTTTGACCTTCCAAATGGCCCAGAAAAGCCGTGATGGCCAACCGTATGCATAGATAACGTCTTGACGGACGTCCACGAACAAATTTGGCATTTTTGACGTCGGAATCCCGATCACCCAAAAATGGTGTGCAATAGCACACGAAAATCGTCAAAATGAGGCGTATGCTCGCTCCGGGGCTTGTTTGACCTTTTAAACGACCCAGAAAACCCGTGATGGCCAACCGTATGCATAGACAACGTCTTGACGGACGTCCACGAACAAATTTGGCATTTTTGATGTCGGAATCCTGATCACCCAAAAAATGGTGTGCAATAGCACACGAAAATCGTCAAAATGAGGCGTATGCTCGTTCCGGGGCTCGTTTGACCTTCCAAATGGCCCAGAAAACCCGTGATGGCCAACCGTATGCATAGACAACGTCTTGACGGATGTCCACGAACAAATTTGGCATTTTTGACGTCGGAATCCCGATCACCAAAAAATGGTGTGCAATAGCACACGAAAATCGTCAAAATGAGGCGTATGCTCGCTCCGGGGCTCGTTTGACCTTCCAAACGGCCCATAAAACCCGTGATGGCCAACCGTATGCATAGAAGTCTTGACGGACGTCCACGAACAAATTTGGCATTTTTGACGTCGGAATCCCGATCACCCAAAAAATGGTGTGCAATAGCACACGAAAATCGTCAAAATGAGGCGTATGCTTGCTCCGGGGCTCGTTTGACCTTCCAAATGGCCCAGAAAACCCGTGATGGCCAACCGTATGCATAGACAACGTCTTGACGGACGTCCACGAACAAATTTTGCATTTTTGACGTCGGAATCCCGATCACCCAATAAATGGTGTGCAATAGCACACGAAAATCGTCAAAATGAGGCGTATGCTCGCTCCGGGGCTCGTTTGACCTTCCAAACGGCCCAGAAAACCCGTGATGGCCAACCGTATGCATAGACAACGTCTTGACGGACGTCCACGAACAAATTTGGCATTTTTGACGTCGGAATCCTGATCACCCAAAAAATGGTGTGCAATAGCACACGAAAATCGTCAAAATGAGGCGTATGCTCGCTCCGGGGCTCGTTTGACCTTCCAAACGGCCCAGAAAACCCGTGATGGCCAACCGTATGCATAGACAACGTCTTGACGGACGTCCACGAACAAATTTGGCATTTTTGACATCAGAATCCTGATCACCCAAAAAATGGTGTGCAATAGCACACGAAAATCGTCAAAATGAGGCGTATGCTCGCTCCGGGGCTCGTTTGACCTTCCAAATGGCCCAGAAAACCCGTGATGGCCAACCGTATGCATAGACAACGTCTTGACGGACGTCCACGAACAAATTTGGCATTTTTGACGTCGGAATCCCGATCACCCAAAAAATGGTGTGCAATAGCACACGAAAATCGTCAAAATGAGGCGTATGCTCGCTCCGAGGCTCGTTTGGCCTTCCAAATGGCCCAGAAAACCCGTGATGGCCAACCGTATGCATAGACAACGTCTTGACGGACGTCCACGAACAAATTTGGCATTTTTGACGTCGGAATCTTGATCACCCAAAAAATGGTGTGCAGTGGCACACGAAAATCGTCAAAATGAGGCGTATGCTCGCTCCGGGGCTCGTTTGACCTTCCAAATGGCCCAGAAAACCCGTGATGGCCAACCGTATGCATAGACAACTGTCACGGACTTTTTGATTCGGACTAAGTTCCGTGCGGCACTAGACGGTTTACTCACGACTCTTGCACGTTCTTGCAAACTCTAGTAAGCCTAAAACTCAGATCGCTAAGAAAATAAGAAGTAAGACAGAACTTTGGAAGAAGGAACTTCTATTACTTGAAAATAATTGGATGCTTTACAAGTAAAGTAATCTACTATTTATACTACTCTAATGCTGCCTAAGAGTTAGTAAATAAACTATACAAGTTCCTAAGACTATGCCTACAAGACAAGCTTCTAAGTCTTCCAAAAAGGACTCCTAGATGCTCCTAGTCTGCCCCATGATCTCCACAAGCCTCTCAAAGACTTGTAACTTCTGTAACAGCCGCCCCACTAACAAGTGTAACAGCTGAAACGGCTGTAACTGTTGTAACAGCTGAAACTGCTGTAACTGCTGCCTCTTCAGCTGCTGCAGGCCTCCTTGGCTGCTGACCTGTGTGGTTAGCCTGCTCCCCTGCGCCTGCTGGCTGCCTCATTGGGTGGCGTTCGGCCTGAATGGATGGCGGGACGTCACAATCTCCCCCACCCCACGATGCGACGACCGCGACGCACTGCTGCAAGAACTCCTGAATTTTGCCTTTGAACTGCCACAAGTCTTCGTACTTCTCCCATGTGGCTTCCTCCGGAGTTTGTCCCTTCCAATGTTCGAGAAACATGGCACTGGCCTGCTGTCCTCGTTTCCGCTTGGCTTGGTAATCTATGATAGCTTCAATCTCACGATCATGCGAGGCAGTAACGGTGATAGGGGCCCGTTGTGATTTGTTCCGGCTGGGATCGTCCTTGTCCTCATGATAAGGCTTAAGGACGCTGGCATGAAAGACCGGGTGGATTTTGAAGTGTGGAGGTAACTCCAATCTGTATGAAATCTTACCCACCTTGGCAACAATTTTGAACGGACCCTCATATTTCCGCACCAGGTTGTGATGCATGCCTCTAAGCGCCTTAAACTGCCTCGGATTAAACTTTACCAAAACCATATCACCTTCTTTGTAGTTGGTGGGACGACGCTTGCGGTCGGCGAACTTCTTCATCTTCCTTGCCGCCTTGCTCAAATAAGATTTGGCAAGGTCGAGTTGCTCTTCCCAACCCTTGGCAAGGTTGTAAGCGCCCAAACTCTTCCCTTCGAACAATGTTGGCAATGAGTGCGGAGTTTGGGGTTGCTGGCCCGTTGCTAACTCGAACGGTGTGCGCCCTGTAGATTCACTCCTCTGCAAATTATAAGAAAATTGCGCCATGTCTAGGAGCTTAGCCCAATCCTTCTGATGTGCACTAACATAGTGCCTGAGATAGCATTCCAACAAGGCATTGACACGTTCAGTTTGGCCATCAGTTTGGGGGTGGAAACTGGTGGAAAAGTGGAGTTTTGAACCAAGAATCTCAAAGAGTTCACTCCAAAAGTTCCCTGTAAAACGAGGATCCCGATCACTAATGATGAACCTCGGCAGCCCCCAATACTTCACTACATTCTTAAAGAACAATTGTGCAGCTTCCTTAGCAGTACAACCGGCTGTGGCTGGCATGAATGTAGCATATTTGGAAAATCTGTCCACTACAACCATAATAGTGCCAAACCCATTTGACTTCGGCAAAGAAGTAATGAAATCCATAGATATGCTCTCCCATGGACGATCAGCTATGGGTAACGGCTCCAACAGCCCTCCTGGTTGCCTTTGCTCTATCTTGTCTTGCTGGCACACTAGACAAGTCTGCACGTACTGCTCAATCTCTTCCCGCATACGTGGCCAGAAATAGAAGGCCTCCACTAACGCCCTCGTTCTCTTCTGTCCCGGATGCCCAGCCCACGGAGTGTCGTGGCTTTCTTTGATAATACGCCGCCTGATGAACCCGAACTTTGGTACATAGATCCTCCGGCCAGTGGTAAGCAAGAATCCGTCTTCTACCCAAAACCGTTTGGTTTGGCCTTGAGCAGCTAGCTCCATAATCTTCTTGGCTTCCGGATCGCGTTGCATACCGTCTTTGATTGCGCCTTGGAATTCACTACGGACTGAGGAGATGGCCGCTAACTCAGTCTTTCTGCTCAATGCATCGGCTACCACATTGCCCCTTCCTGGTTTGTACTCCAAGTTGTAGTCAAATTCAGCTAAGAAATCCTGCCAACGAGCCTGCTTTGGTGTGATCTTCTTCTGCGACTGAAAATAGCTAGTGGCAACATTGTCAGTTTTTACAACAAATTTGGAGCCTAGTAGATAATGCCTCCATGTGCGTAGACAATGCACAATGGCTGTCATCTCCTTCTCCTGCACAGTGTACCGTCGTTCCGCTTCATTCAGCTTCCGGCTTTCGAATGCTATGGGGTGCTTTTCCTGCATCAAGACTCCCCCAATGGCAAAATCAGAAGCATCCGTATGGATTTCGAAGGTCTTGGTGAAATCAGGCAGCATCAAGACTGGCTCTTTAGTAACCGCAGCCTTAAGACCCTCGAACGCTTCCTCGCACTCCTCGCTCCACAACCAAGGCCTGTTCTTCTTCAGCAGCTCGGTCAGTGGTGCAGCAATAGCGGAGTACCCGCTGATGAACCTGCGATAATAATTAGCAAGTCCAAGAAAAGAACGTAGCTCGGTCATTTTTGTAGGCGCTTCCCAATCTTGGATCGCCTTTACCTTTGCCTCGTCCATACGAAGCTCACCTTGGCTGATCACATGGCCCAAGAAATGTATCTTTGGTTGGGCGAACTCGCACTTCTCCCGCTTGACATAGAGCTGATTTTCCCGCAAAACTTTGAAGACCTTCTTCAAGTGCTCTACATGCTCCTGCAAAGTGCTACTATAGACGACTATGTCATCTAAGTACACCACTACGAACTGGTCCAAGTAGGGATGCAAAATCTCGTTCATCAGCGTGCAAAATGTGGCAGGTGCGTTGGTTAAGCCGAAGGGCATCACCAACCATTCGAATGCTCCATACCTGGTCACACATGCTGTCTTTGGCTCATCCCCTTCTGCAATGCGCACTTGATAGTAGCCTTTCCGGAGGTCCATCTTGGTGAAGTATTTGGCCTCTCCAAGACGATCGAACAAATCTGCGATCAGTGGGATTGGATACTTGTTCCGGATTGTGATCTTGTTGAGCGCTCTGTAGTCAATGCATAAACGAATCGATCCGTCTTTCTTCTTCTGAAACAGCACCGGTGCTCCATAGGGTGCCTTTGATGGACGAATATGACCGGCTTTGAGGAGCTCTTTCAACTGCTTCCTCAGTTCTTCTAATTCGGGCGGAGCCATATGATAAGGTGCAAGCGCAGGTGGCTTGGCTCCCGCCTCCAACTCAATCATGTGATCTACCTCGCGCCTTGGAGGTAGTGTCTTCGGCAGCTCCTCCGGCATCACATCACTGTTTTCCTGCAAAACAGATTCTATAATAGGTGGCAGTGGCTGCATAGCACCATGGTCTTCACTCGAACTTGCGATGGTGGCTAAAAAGGTTGGCGCTCCTTTCTTCAGGCCCTTCACAATCTGCATGGCCGACAGTTGAGCATATCCGTCTTTCTTCGGCACCCTAATAAGAGGCACCATACAAGACCCTTCCCCCTCCATCACCATGAGTTGTTGAAGGTAGGGATCGATCATCGTGTGGCAACGTTGAAAGAATTCCTGCCCAAGAATGACATCGGATATATCCAAAGGAGCTACGGTAAAGTTTGTCTTACCTTTCCACCGTCCTAAAGTGATGCTGACCCCATGAGCAATTCCACACACGGGAGTTGGTGGGGCGTTGACCGTCTTGAGGCGATTGTTACTTGGAACAATTTTCAGTCCCAATTTCTCCGCCGCCGCCTTGGTCATGATGTTAGCCTCAGCCCCGGAATCTACCATGGCCCGAACTGCTTGCCCATTGATGGAGATATCCACATACTGTGTGCTGAAATCCCCCGGGTTGTCAGCCTGCTTTGCTATGGCACCACAGATTCCAACCATACCCAATTGAGTGGTGTCTGCCGGTTTCGCCTTGTCTTGTGCCTCCTTTTCCTTCCGCTCACGGACGATGGCACCAAGACTCTTCATCTCTGGGCACCTAGCGTAACCGTGTGGTCCGCCACATATATAGCACCCGTCTCCTCTACTGGACTGCGTCCGCTTCTCCGAGAACTTTCGGCGTTCGAATCGTTTGCCATCGGACTTGGGTGTGTCTTGCTGCTTGGGTTGTGCCGACGGTTCTCTGCCTCGGCCACGGTCTCCCCCACCTTTAGCTTGACCGCCCTTTGCCTCCTTGCCCTTCGCCTTGTCCAAACGATCATGTTTGAAGTCTGTCAAGGTCTCGGCTTGAGTGATGGCCTCATCGATGGTTTTTACTTGACGCCGCTCTAACTCGGTCCTCGCCCAATTCTGCAGCCCGTCCATGAAAGTGAACAGCATGTCATCTTCCGTGAGTTGGGGAATCTGGAGGGTCAAGATTGTGAACTCTTTCACATAGGCCCTAATACTTCCCGTCTGCTTCAACTCCCGAAGTTTGCGCTTCATCTCATAAACAGCATTGTTGGGGAAGAAAGCTTTCTTGAATTCCTCAAGGAATTGTTCCCATGTGTCGATGGTGCGTGTGCCCCTCTTGATCTCGGCATCTTTGCGTTTCCACCACAACATGGCTACGTCGGAAAGATACAACACGGCAGTGTTGATCTTGCTTGCATCGCTCCTGACCCGATTACACCTGAAATAATTTTCCAAGTGCCATAAGAAATTGCCTACCTCTAGGGCGTCTCGGACACCCTTAAATGTTGGTGGCTTGGGAACCTCGACCCTGGTCTCCCTCTCCTGGCCAAGTGATGCTGTTGCTGCAACCTCCCTCTCTTCTTCGAGGGCTACTACCTTGTTCTTCAGGGTCTGGATCATTGTGGTGGCATCCAACAACCTGAACTCCAAGGAGGTAATGGACTCCTTCAACTCCAATTCAGTCCGCTTGCGTAGATCCAACTCCTTCCGGATGATGTTAACTTCTTCAAGGGAATTTTCTTCAAGGTTTTTAACATCGCTGTCCAAACCATTCAAGCGCTGCCCCAAAATCTCAACAGCAAGTCTTGCCCTCTCAACGCTGGCAATCCATTCATGTCCAACAGTGACGTCTATAACGTCGTCGCTGACGTCGTCTTCACTTTCCACATCTGTATACTCCTGGAAAGATGTTTGTCCGTCGCCTGGTGGAGGATCATTTGTTGGCAGATCGCTTGATGGTAAACCTCCTGGTGGAACACTGCCTGATGGCAGGTCGCCCGAGGGGACACTGCCGGATGGCAGGTCGCCTGGTGGAAGACTGCCTGCTGGCAGGTCGCCCGGTGGAGGGTTGGGCAGACTGGGTTCATTGCCCTTCTTGTTCTTTCCCTTTTTGTTCTTCTTTCCTCCCTGAACGTTGGGGGTTCCGCCACCGTTTCCTCCGTTCGTCATTTTCCTACGATAAACCAGTGCTCTGATACCAACTGTCACGGACTTTTTGATTCGGACTAAGTTCCGTGCGGCACTAGACGGTTTACTCACGACTCTTGCACGTTCTTGCAAACTCTAGTAAGCCTAAAACTCAGATCGCTAAGAAAATAAGAAGTAAGACAGAACTTTGGAAGAAGGAACTTCTATTACTTGAAAATAATTGGATGCTTTACAAGTAAAGTAATCTACTATTTATACTACTCTAATGCTGCCTAAGAGTTAGTAAATAAACTATACAAGTTCCTAAGACTATGCCTACACGACAAGCTTCTAAGTCTTCCAAAAAGGACTCCTAGATGCTCCTAGTCTGCCCCATGATCTCCACAAGCCTCTCAAAGACTTGTAACTTCTGTAACAGCCGCCCCACTAACAAGTGTAACAGCTGAAACGGCTGTAACTGTTGTAACAGCTGAAACTGCTGTAACTGCTGCCTCTTCAGCAGCTGCAGGCCTCCTTGGCTGCTGACCTGTGTGGTAAGCCTGCTCCCCTGCGCCTGCTGGCTGCCTCGTTGGGTGGCGTTCGGCCTGAATGGATGGCGGGACGTCACACAACGTCTTGACGGACGTCCACGAACAAATTTGGCATTTTTGACGTCGGAATCCCGATCACCCAAAAATGGTGTGCAATAGCACACGAAAATCGTCAAAATGAGGCGTATGCTCTCTCCGGGGCTCGTTTGACCTTCCAAACGGCCCAGAAAACCCGTGATGGCCAACCGTATGCATAGACAACGTCTTGACGGACGTCCACGAACAAATTTGGCATTTTTGACGTCGGAATCCTGATCACCCAAAAAATGGTGTGCAATAGCACACGAAAATCGTCAAAATGAGGCGTATGCTCGCTCCGGGGCTCGTTTGACATTCCAAATGGCCCAGAAAACCCGTGATGGCCAAACGTATGCATAGACAACGTCTTGACGGACGTCCACGAACAAATTTGGCATTTTTGACGTCGGAATCCCGATCACCAAAAAATGGTGTGCAATAGCACACGAAAATCGTCAAAATGAGGCGTATGCTCGCTCCGGGGCTCGTTTGACCTTCCAAACGGCCCAGAAAACCCGTGATGGCCAACCGTATGCATAGACAACGTCTTGACGGACGTCCACGAAAAAATTTGGCATTTTTGACGTCGGAATCCTGATCACCCAAAAAATGGTGTGCAATAGCACACGAAAATCGTCAAAATGAGGCGCATGCTCGCTCCGGGGCTCGTTTGACCTTCCAAATGGCCTTGAAAACCCGTGATGGCCAACCGTATGCATAGACAACGTCTTGACGGACGTCCACAAACAAATTTGGCATTTTTGACGTCGGAATCCTTATCACCCAAAAAATGGTGTGCAATAGCACACGAAAATCGTCAAAATGAGGCGTATGCTCGCTCCGGGGCTCGTTTGACCTTCCAAACGGCCCAGAAAACCCGTGATGGCCAACCGTATGCATAGACAACGTCTTGACGGACGTCCACGAACAAATTTGGCATTTTTGACGTCGGAATCCCGATCACCAAAAAATGGTGTGCAATAGCACACGAAAATCGTCAAAATGAGGCGTATGCTCGCTCTGAGGCTCGTTTGACCTTCCAAATGGCCCAGAAAACCCGTGATGGCCAACCGTATACATAGACAACGTCTTGACGGACGTCCACGAACAAATTTGGCATTTTTGACGTCGGAATCCCGATCACCAAAAAAATGGTGTGCAATAGCACACGAAAATCGTCAAAATGAGGCGTATGCTCGCTCCGGGGCTCGTTTGACCTTCCAAACGGCCCAGAAAACCCGTGATGTCCAACCGTATGCATAGACAACGTCTTGACGGACGTCCACGAACAAATTTGGCGTTTTTGACGTTGGAATCCTGATCACCCAAAAAATGGTGTGCAATAGCACACGAAAATCGTCAAAATGAGGCGTATGCTCGCTCCGGGGCTCGTTTGACCTGCCAAATGGCCCAGAAAACCCGTGATGGCCAACCGTATGCATAGACAACGTCTTGACGGACGTCCACAAAAAAATTTGGCATTTTTGACGTCGGAATCCTGATCACCCAAAAAATGGTGTGCAATAGCACATGAAAATCGTCAAAATGAGGCGCATGCTCGCTCCGGGGCTCGTTTGACCTTCCAAATGGCCCAGAAAACCTGTGATGGCCAACCGTATGCATAGACAACGTCTTGACGGACGTCCACGAACAAATTTGGCATTTTTGACGTCGGAATCCTTATCACCCAAAAAATGGTATGCAATAGCACACGAAAATCGTCAAAATGAGGCGTATGCTCGCTCCGGGGCTCGTTTGACATTCCAAATGGCCCAGAAAACCCGTGATGGCCGAAAGTATGCATAGACAACGTCTTGACGGACGTCCACGAACAAATTTGGCATTTTTGACGTCGGAATCCCGATCACCAAAAAATGGTGTGCAATAGCACACGAAAATCGTCAAAATGAGGCGTATGCTCGCTCCGGGGCTCGTTTGACCTTCCAAACGGCCCAGAAAACCCGTGATGGCCAACCGTATGCATAGACAACGTCTTGACGGACGTCCACGAAAAAATTTGGAATTTTTGACGTCGGAATCCTGATCACCCAAAAAATGGTGTGCAATAGCACACGAAAATCGTCAAAATGAGGCGCATGCTCGCTCCGGGGCTCGTTTGACCTTCCAAATGGCATTGAAAACCCGTGATGGCCAACCGTATGCATAGACAACGTCTTGACGGACGTCCACAAACAAATTTAACATTTTTGACGTCGGAATCCTTATCACCCAAAAAATGGTGTGCAATAGCACACGAAAATCGTCAAAATGAGGCGTATGCTCGCTCCGGGGCTCGTTTGACCTTCCAAACGGCCCAGAAAACCCGTGATGGCCAACCGTATGCATAGACAACGTCTTGACGGACGTCCACGAACAAATTTGGCATTTTTGACGTCGGAATCCCGATCACCAAAAAATGGTGTGCAATAGCACACGAAAATCGTCAAAATGAGGCGTATGCTCGCTCTGAGGCTCGTTTAACCTTCCAAATGGCCCAGAAAACCCGTGATGGCCAACCGTATACATAGACAACGTCTTGACGGACGTCCACGAACAAATTTGGCATTTTTGACGTCGGAATCCCGATCACCAAAAAAATGGTGTGCAATAGCACACGAAAATCGTCAAAATGAGGCGTATGCTCGCTCCGGGGCTCGTTTGACCTTCCAAACGGCCCAGAAAACCCGTGATGTCCAACCGTATGCATAGACAACGACTTGACGGACGTCCACGAACAAATTTGGCGTTTTTGACGTCGGAATCCTGATCACCCAAAAAATGGTGTGCAATAGCACACGAAAATCGTCAAAATGAGGCGTATGCTCGCTCCGGGGCTCGTTTGACCTTCCAAATGGCCCAGAAAACCCGTGATGGCCAACCGTATGCATAGACAACGTCTTGACAGACGTCCACAAAAAAATTTGGCATTTTTGACGTCGGAATCCTGATCACCCAAAAAATGGTGTGCAATAGCACACGAAAATCGTCAAAATGAGGCGTATGCTCGCTCCGGGGCTCGTTTGACCTTCCAAATGGCCCAGAAAACCCGTGATGGCCAAGCGTATGCATAGACAACGTCTTGACGGACGTCCACGAACAAATTTGGCATTTTTGACGTCGGAATCCCGATCACCCAAAAAATGGTGTGCAATAGCACACGAAAATCGTCAAAATGAGGCGTATGCTCGCTCCGGGGCTCGTTTGACCTCCCAAACGGCCCAGAAAACCCATGATGGCCAACCGTATGCATAGAGAACGTCTTGACGGACGTCCACGAACAAATTTGGCATTTTTGACGTCGGAATCCCGATCACCCAAAAAATGGTGTGCAATAGCACACGAAAATCGTCAAAATGAGGCGTATGCTCGCTCCGGGGCTCGTTTGACATTCCAAATGGCCCAGAAAACCCGTGATGGCCAAACGTATGCATAGACAACGTCTTGACGGACGTCCACGAACAAATTTGGCATTTTTGACGTCGGAATCCAGATCACCAAAAAATGCTGTGCAATAGCACACGAAAGTCGTCAAAATGAGGCGTATGCTCGCTCCCAGGCTCGTTTGACCTTCCAAACGGCCCAGAAAACCCGTGATGGCCAACCGTATGCATAGACAACATCTTGACGAACGTCCACGAACAAATTTGGCATTTTTGACGTCGGAATCCTGATCACCCAAAAAATGGTGTGCAATAGCACATGAAAATCGTCAAAATGAGGCGCATGCTCGCTCCGGGGCTCGTTTGACCTTCCAAATGGCACAGAAAACCCGTGATGGCCAACCGTATGCATAGACAACGTCTTGACGGACGTCCACGAACAAATTTGGCATTTTTGACGTCGGAATCCCGATCACCAAAAAATGGTATGCAATAGCACACGAAAATCGTCAAAATGAGGCGTATGCTCGCTCTGGGGCTCGTTTGACCTTCCAAACGGCCCAGAAAACCCGTGATGGCCAACCGTATGCATAGACAACGTCTTGACGGACGTCCACGAACAAATTTGGCATTTTTGACGTCGGAATCCGGATCACCCAAAAAATGGTGTGCAATAGCACACGAAAAGCGTCAAAATGAGGCGTATGCTCGCTCCGGGGCTCGTTTGACCTTCCAAATGGCCCAGAAAACCCGTGATGGCCAACCGTATGCATAGACAACGTCTTGACGGACGTCCACGAACAAATTTGGCATTTTTGACGTCGGAATCCGGATCACCCAAAAAATGGTGTGCAATAGCACACGAAAATCGTCAAAATGAGGCGTATGCTCGCTCCGGGGCTCGTTTGACCTTCCAAATGGCCCAGAAAACCCGTGATGGCCAACCGTATGCATAGACAACGTCTTGACGGACGTCCACGAACAAATTTGGCGTTTTTGACGTCGAAATCCCGATCACCCAAAAAATGGTGTGCAATAGCACACGAAAATCGTCAAAATGAGGCGTATGCTCGCTCCGGGGCTCGTTTGACATTCCAAACGGCCCAGAAAACCCGTGATGGCCAAACGTATGCATAGACAACGTCTTGACGGACGTCCACGAACAAATTTGGCATTTTTGACGTCGGAATCCCGATCACCAAAAAATGGTGTGCAATAGCACACGAAAATCGTCAAAATGAGGCGTATGCTCGCTCCGGGGCTCGTTTGACCTTCCAAACGGCCCAGAAAACCCGTGATGGCCAACCGTATGCATAGACAACGTCTTGACGGACGTCCACGAAAAAATTTGGCATTTTTGATGTCGGAATCCTGATCACCCAAAAAATGGTGTGCAATAGCACACGAAAATCGTCAAAATGAGGCGCATGCTCGCTCCGGGGCTCGTTTGACCTTCCAAATGGCCTTGAAAACCCGTGATGGCCAACCGTATGCATAGACAACGTCTTGACGGACGTCCACAAACAAATTTGGCATTTTTGACGTCGGAATCCTTATCACCCAAAAAATGGTGTGCAATAGCACACGAAAATCGTCAAAATGAGGCGTATGCTCGCTCCGGGGCTCGTTTGACCTTCCAAACGGCCCAGAAAACCCGTGATGGCCAACCGTATGCATAGACAACGTCTTGACGGACGTCCACGAACAAATTCTGCATTTTTGACGTCGGAATCCCGATCACCAAAAAATGGTGTGCAATAGCACACGAAAATCGTCAAAATGAGGCGTATGCTCGCTCTGAGGCTCGTTTGACCTTCCAAATGGCCCAGAAAACCCGTGATGGCCAACCGTATACATAGACAACGTCTTGACGGACGTCCACGAACAAATTTGGCATTTTTGACGTCGGAATCCCGATCACCCAAAAAATGGTGTGCAATAGGACACGAAAATCGTCAAAATGAGGCGTATGCTCGCTCCGGGGCTCGTTTGACCTTCCAAATGGCCCAGAAAACCCGTGATGGCCAACCGTATGCATAGACAACGTCTTGACGGACGTCCACGAACAAATTTGGCATTTTTGACGTCGGAATCCTGATCACCCAAAAAATGGTGTGCAATAGCACACGAAAATCGTCAAAATGAGGCGCATGCTCGCTCCGGGGCTCGTTTGACCTTCCAAATGGCCCAGAAAACCCGTGATGGCCAACCGTATGCATAGACAACGTCTTGACGGATGTCCACAAACAAATTTGGCATTTTTGACGTCGGAATCCTGATCACCCAAAAAATGGTGTGCAATAGCACACGAAAATCGTCAAAATGAGGCCTATGCTCGCTCCGGGGCTCGTTTGACCTTCCAAACGACCCAGAAAACCCGTGATGGCCAACCGTATGCATAGACAACGTCTTGACGGACGTCCATGAACAAATTTGGCATTTTTGACGTCGGAATCCTGATCACCCAAAAAATGGTGTGCAATAGCACACGAAAATCGTCAAAATGAGGCGTATGCTCGCTCCGGGGCTCTTTTGACCTTCCAAACGGCCCAGAAAACCCGTGATGGCCAACCATATGCATAGACAACGTCTTGACGGACGTCCACGAACAAATTTGGCATTTTTGACGTCGGAATCCTGATCACCCAAAAAATGGTGTGCAATAGCACACGAAAATCGTCAAAATGAGGCGTATGCTCGCTCCGGGGCTCGTTTGACCTTCCAAATGGCCCAGAAAACCCGTGATGGCCAACCGTATTTATAGACAACGTCTTGACGGATGTCCACGAACAAATTTGGAATTTTTGACGTCGGAATCCCGATCACCCAAAAAATGGTGTGCAATAGCACACGAAAATCGTCAAAATGAGGCGTATGCTCGCTCCGGGGCTCGTTTGACCTTCCAAACGGCCCAGAAAACCCATGATAGCCAACCGTATGCATAGACAATGTCTTGACGGACGTCCACAAACAAATTTGGCATTTTTGACGTCAGAATCCTGATCACCCAAAAAATGGTGTGCAATAGCACACGAAAATTGTCAAAATGAGGCGTATGCTCGCTCCGAGGCTCGTTTGACCTTCCAAATGGCCCAGAAAACCCGTGATGGCCAACCGTATGCATAGACAACGTCTTTACGGACGTCCACGAACAAATTTGGCATTTTTGACGTCGGAATCCCGATCACCCAAAAAATGGTGTGCAATAGCACACGAAAATCGTCAAAATGAGGCGTATGCTCGCTCCGGGGCTCGTTTGATATTCCAAACGGCCCAGAAAACCCGTGATGGCCAACCGTATGCATAGACAACGTCTTGACGGACGTCCACGAACAAATTTGGCATTTTTGATGTCGGAATCCCGATCACCCAAAAAATGGTGTGCAATAGCACACGAAAATCGTCAAAATGAGGCGTATGCTCGCTCCGGGGCTCGTTTGACCTTCCAAATGGCCCAGAAAACCCGTGATGGCCAACCGTATGCATAGACAACGTCTTGACGGACGTCCACGAACAAATTTGGCATTTTTGACGTCGGAATCCCGATCACCCAAAAAATGGTGTGCAATAGCACACTAAAATCGTCAAAATGAGGCGTATGCTCGCTCCGGGGATCGTTTGACCTTCCAAACGGCCCAGAAAACCCGTGATGGCCAACCGTATGCATAGACAACGTCTTGACGGACGTCCACGAACAAATTTGGCATTTTTTACGTCGGAATCCTGATCACCCAAAAAATGGTGTGCAATAGCACACGAAAATCGTCAAAATGAGGCGTATGCTCGCTCCGGGGCTCGTTTGACCTTCCAAATGGCCCAGAAAACCCGTGATGGCCAACCGTATGCATAGACAACGTCTTGACGGACGTCCACGAACAAATTTGGCATTTTTGACGTCGGAATCCCGATCACCCAAAAAATGGTGTGCAATAGCACACGAAAATCGTCAAAATGAGGCGTATGCTCGCTCCGGGGCTCGTTTGACCTTCCAAACGACCCAGAAAACCCGTGATGGCAAACCGTATGCATAGACAAAATCTTGACGGACGTCCACGAACAAATTTGGCATTTTTGACGTCGGAATCCCGATCACCCAAAAAATGGTGTGCAATAGCACACGAAAATCGTCAAAATGAGGCGTATGCTCGCTCCGGGGCTCGTTTGACCTTCCAAACGGCCCAGAAAACCCGTGATGGCCAACCGTATGCATAGACAATGTCTTGACGGACGTCCACGAACAAATTTGGCATTTTTGACGTCGGAATCCTGATCACCCAAAAAATGGTGTGCAATAGCACACGAAAATCGTCAAAATGAGGCGTATGCTTGCTCCGGGGCTCGTTTGACCTTCCAAACGGCCCAGAAAACCCGTGATGGCCAACCGTATGCATAGACAACGTCTTGACGGACGTCCACGAACAAATTTGGCATTTTTTACGTCGGAATCCTGATCACCCAAAAAATGGTGTGCAATAGCACACGAAAATCGTCAAAATTAGGCGTATGCTCACTCCGGGGCTCGTTTGACCTTCCAAATGGCCCAGAAAACCCGTGATGGCAAACCGTATGCATAGACAACGTCTTGACGGACGTCCACGAACAAATTTGGCATTTTTGACATCGGAATCCCGATCACCGAAAAAATGGTGTGCAATAGCACACGAAAATCGTCAAAATGAGGCGTATGCTCGCTCCGGGGCTCGTTTGACCTTCCAAACGACCCAGAAAACCCGTGATGGTAACCGTATGCATAGACAACGTCTTGACGGACATCCACGAACAAATTTGGCATTTTTGACGTCGGAATCCTGATCACCCAAAAAATGGTGTGCTATAGCACACGAAAATCGTCAAAATGGGGCGTATGCTCGCTCCGGGGCTCATTTGACCTTCCAAACGGCCCAGAAAACCCGTGATGGCCAACCGTGTGCATAGACAACGTCTTGACGGACGTCCACGAACAAATTTGGCATTTTTGACGTCGGAATCCTGATCACCCAAAAAATGGTGTGCAATAGCACACGAAAATCGTCAAAATGAGGCGTATGCTCGCTCCGGGGCTCGTTTGACCTTCCAAATGGCCCAGAAAACCCGTGATGGCCAACCGTATGCATAGACAACGTCTTGACGGACATCCACGAACAAATTTGGCATTTTTGACATCGGAATCCTGATCACCCAAAAAATGGTGTGCAATAGCACACGAAAATCGTCAAAATGAGGCGTATGCTCGCTCCGGGGCTCGTTTGACCTTCCAAACGGCCCAGAAAACCCGTGATGGCCAACCGTATGCATAGACAACGTCTTGACGGACGTCCACGAACAAATTTGGCATTTTTGACGTCGGAATCTAGATCACCCAAAAAATGGTGTGCAATAGCACACGAAAATCGTCAAAATGAGGCGTATGCTCGCTCCAGGGCTCGTTTGACCTTCCAAACGGCCCAGAAAACCCGTGATGGCCAACCGTATGTATAGAAAACATCTTGACGGACGTCCACGAACAAATTTGGCATTTTTGACGTCGGAATCCTGATCACCCAAAAAATGGTGTGCAATAGCATACGAAAATCGTCAAAATGAGGCGTATGCTCGCTCCGGGGCTCGTTTGACCTTCCAAATGGCCCAGAAAACCCGTGATGGCCAACCGTATGCATAGACAATGTCTTGACGGACGTCCACGAACAAATTTGGCATTTTTGACGTCGGAATCCTGATCACCCAAAAAATAATGTGCAATAGCACACGAAAATCGTCAAAATGAGGCGTATGTTCGCTCCGGGGCTCGTTTGACCTTCCAAATGGCCCAGAAAACCCGTGATGGCCAACCGTATGCATAGACAACGTCTTGACGGACGTCCACGAACAAATTTTGCATTTTTGACGTTGGAATCCCGATCACCCAAAAAATGGTGTGCAATAGCACACGAAAATCGTCAAAATGAGGCGTATGCTCGCTCCGGGGCTCGTTTGACCTTCTAAACGACCCAGAAAACCCGTGATGGCCAACCGTATGCATAGACAACGTCTTGACGGACGTCCACGAACAAATTTGGCATTTTTGACGTCGGAATCCTGATCACCCAAAAAATTGTGTGCAATAGCACACGAAAATCGTCAAAATGAGGCGTATGCTCGCTCCGGGGCTCGTTTGACCTTCCAAATGGCCAAGAAAACCCGTGATGGCCAACCGTATGCATAGACAACGTCTTGACGGACGTCCACGAACAAATTTGCCATTTTTGACGTCGGAATCCCGATCACCCAAAAAATGGTGTGCAATAGCACACGAAAATCATCAAAATGAGTCGTATGCTCGCTCCGGGGCTCGTTTGACCTTCCAAACGGCCCAGAAAACCCGTGATGGCCAACTGTATGCATAGACAACGTCTTGACGGCCGTCCACGAACAAATTTGGCATTTTTGACGTCGGAATCCTGATCACCCAAAAAATGGTGTGCAATAGCACACGAAAATCGTCAAAATGAGGCGTATGCTCGCTCCGGGGCTCGTTTGACCTTCCAAATGGCCCAGAAAACCCGTGATGGCCAACCGTATGCATAGACAACGTCTTGACGGACGTCCACGAACAAATTTGGCATTTTTGACGTTGGAATCCTGATCACCCAAAAAATGGTGTGCAATAGCACACGAAAATCGTCAAAATGAGGCGTATGCTCGCTCCGGGGCTCGTTTGACCTTCCAAATGGCCCAGAAAACCCGTGATGGCCAACCGTATGCATAGACAACGTCTTGACGGACGTCCACGAACAAATTTGGCATTTTTGACGTCGGAATCCTGATCACCCAAAAAATGGTGTGCAATAGCACACGAAAATCGTCAAAATGAGGCGTATGCTCGCTTCGGGGCTCGTTTGACCTTCCAAATGGCCCAGAAAACCCGTGATGGCCAACCGTATGCATAGACAATGTCTTGACGGACGTCCACGAACAAATTTGGCATTTTTGACGTCGGAATCCCGATCACCCAAAAAATGGTGTGCAATAGCACACGAAAATCGTCAAAATGAGGCGTATGCTCGCTCCGGGGCTCGTTTGACCTTTTAAACGGCCCAGAAAACCCGTGATGGCCAACCGTATGCATAGACAACGTCTTGACGGACGTCCACGAAGAAATTTGGCATTTTTGACGTCGGAATCCCGATCACCCAAAAAATGGTGTGCAATAGCACACGAAAATCGTCAAAATAAGGCGTATGCTCGCTCCGGGGCTCGTTTGACCTTCCAAATGGCCCAGAAAACCCGTGATGGCCAACCGTATGCATAGACAACGTCTTGACGGACGTCCACGAACAAATTTGGCATTTTTGACGTTGGAATCCTGATCACCCAAAAAATGGTGTGCAATAGCACACGAAAATCGTCAAAATGAGGCATATGCTCGCTCCGGGGCTCGTTTGACCTTCCAAATGGCCCAGAAAACCCGTGATGGCCAACCGTATGCATAGACAACGTCTTGACGGACGTCCACGAATAAATTTGGCATTTTTGACGTCGGAATCCTGATCACCCAAAAAACGGTGTGCAATAGAACACGAAAATCGTCAAAATGAGACGTATGCTCGCTCTGGGGCTCGTTTGACCTTCCAAATGGCCCAGAAAACCCGTGATGGCCAACCGTATACATAGACAACGTCTTGACGGATGTCCACGAACAAATTTGGCATTTTTGACGTCGGAATCCCGATCACCCAAAAAATGGTGTGCAATAGCACACGAAAATCGTTAAAATGAGGCGTATGCTCGCTCCGGGGCTCGTTTGACCTTCCAAATGGCCCAGAAAACCCGTGATGGCCAACCGTATGCATAGACAACGTCTTGATGGACGTCCACGAACAAATTTGGCATTTTTGACGTCGGAATCCCGATCACCCAAAAAATGGTGTGCAATAGCACACGAAAATCGTCAAAATGAGGCGTATGCTCGCTCCGGGGCTCGTTTGACCTTCCAAACGGCCCAGAAAACCCGTGATGGCCAACCGTATGCATAGACAATGTCTTGACGGACCTCCACGAACAAATTTGGCATTTTTGACGTCGGAATCCTGATCACCCAAAAAATGGTGTGCAATAGCACACGAAAATCGTCAAAATGAGGCGTATGCTCGCTCCGGGGCTTGTTTGACCTTCCAAATGGCCCAGAAAACCCGTGATGGCCAACCGTATGCATAGACAACGTCTTGACGGACGTCCACGAACAAATTTGGCATTTTTGACGTCGGAATCCTGATCACCCAAAAAATGGTGTGCAATAGCACACGAAAATCGTCAAAATGAGGCGTATGCTCGCTCTAGGGCTCGTTTGACCTTCCAAATGGCCCAGAAAACCCGTGATGGCCAACCGTATGCATAGACAACGTCTTGAAGGACGTCCACGAACAAATTTGGCATTTTTGACGTCGGAATCCTGATCACCCAAAAAATGGTGTGCAATAGCACACGAAAATCGTCAAAATGAGGCGTATGCTCGCTCCGGGGCTCGTTTGACCTTCCAAATTGCCCAGAAAACCCGTGATGGCAAACCGTATGCATAGACAACGTCTTGACGGACATCCACGAACAAATTTGGCATTTTTGACGTCGGAATCCCGATCACCCAAAAAATGGTGTGCAATAGCACACGAAAATCGTCAAAATGAGGCGTATGCTCGCTCCGGGGCTCGTTTGACCTTCCAAACGACCCAGAAAACCCATGATGGCCAACCGTATGCATAGACAACGTCTTGACGGACGTCCACGAACAAATTTGGCATTTTTGACGTCGGAATCCCGATCACCCAAAAAATGGTGTGCAATAGCACACGAAAATCGTCAAAATGAGGCGTATGCTCGCTCCGGGGCTCGTTTGACCTTCCAAATGGCCCAGAAAACCCGTGATGGCCAACCGTATGCATAGACAACCTCTTGACGGACGTCCACGAACAAATTTTGCATTTTTGACGTCGGAATCCCGATCACCCAAAAAATGGTGTGCAATAGCTCACGAAAATCGTCAAAATGAGGCGTATGCTCGCTCCGGGGCTCGTTTGACCTTCCAAACGACCCAGAAAACCCGTGATGGCCAACCGTATGCATAGACAACGTCTTAACAGACGTCCACGAACAAATTTGGCATTTTTGACGTCGGAATCCTGATCACCCAAAAAATGGTGTGCAATAGCACACGAAAATCGTCAAAATGAGGCGTATGCTCGCTCCGGGGCTCGTTTGACCTTTTAAATGGCCCAGAAAACCCGTGATGGCCAACCGTATGCTTAGACAACGTCTTGACGGACGTCCACGAACAAATTTGGCATTTTTGACGTCGGAATCCCGATCACCCAAAAAATGGTGTGCAATAGCACACGAAAATCGTCAAAATGAAGCGTATGCTCGCTCCGGGGCTCGTTTGACCTTCCAAACGACCCAGAAAACCCGTGATGGCCAACCGTATGCATAGACAACGTCTTGACGGACGTCCACGAACAAATTTGGCATTTTTGACATCGGAATCCCGATCACCCAAAAAATGGTGTGCAATAGCACACGAAAATCGTCAAAATGAGGCGTATGCTCGCTCCGGGGCTCGTTTGACCTTCCAAACGACCCAGAAAACCCGTGATGGCCAACCGTATGCATAGACAACGTCTTAACAGACGTCCACGAACAAATTTGGCATTTTTGACGTCGGAATCCTGATCACCCAAAAAATGGTGTGCAATAGCACACGAAAATCGTCAAAATGAGGCGTATGCTCGCTCCGGGGCTCGTTTGACCTTCCAAATGGCCCAGAAAACCCGTGATGGCCAACCGTATGCATAGACAACCTCTTGACGGACGTCCACGAACAAATTTTGCATTTTTGACGTCGGAATCCCGATCACCCAAAAAATGGTGTGCAATAGCTCACAAAAATCGTCAAAATGAGGCGTATGCTCGCTCCGGGGCTCGTTTGACCTTCCAAACGACCCAGAAAACCCGTGATGGCCAACCGTATGCATAGACAACGTCTTAACAGACGTCCACGAACAAATTTGGCATTTTTGACGTCGGAATCCTGATCACCCAAAAAATGGTGTGCAATAGCACACGAAAATCGTCAAAATGAGGCGTATGCTCGCTCCGGGGCTCATTTGACCTTTTAAATGGCCCAGAAAACCCGTGATGGCCAACCGTATGCTTAGACAACGTCTTGACGGATGTCCACGAACAAATTTGGCATTTTTGACGTCGGAATCCCGATCACCCAAAAAATGGTGTGCAATAGCACACGAAAATCGTCAAAATGAAGCGTATGCTCGCTCCGGGGCTCGTTTGACCTTCCAAACGACCCAGAAAACCCATGATGGCCAACCGTATGCATAGAAAACGTCTTGACGGACGTCCACGAACAAATTTGGCATTTTTGACATCGGAATCCCGATCACCCAAAAAATGGTGTGCAATAGCACACGAAAATTGTCAAAATGAGGCGTATGCTCGCTCCGGGGCTCGTTTGACCTTCCAAACGACCCAGAAAACCCGTGATGGCCAACCGTATGCATAGACAACGTCTTGACGGACGTCCACGAACAAATTTGGCATTTTTGACGTCGGAATCCCGATCACCCAAAAAATGGTGTGCAATAGCACACGAAAATCGTCAAAATGAAGCGTATGCTCGCTCCGGGGCTCGTTTGACCTTCCAAACGACCCAGAAAACCCGTGATGGCCAACCGTATGCATAGAAAACGTCTTGACGGACGTCCACGAACAAATTTGGCATTTTTGACATCGGAATCCCGATCACCCAAAAAATGGTGTGCAATAGCACACGAAAATTGTCAAAATGAGGCGTATGCTCGCTCCGGGGCTCGTTTGACCTTCCAAACGACCCAGAAAACCCGTGATGGCCAACGGTATGCATAGACAACGTCTTGACGGACGTCCACGAACAAATTTGGCATTTTTGACGTCGGAATCCTGATCACCCAAAAAATGGTGTGCAATAGCACACGAAAATCGTCAAAATGAGGCGTATGCTCGCTCCGGGGCTCGTTTGACCTTCCAAATGGCCCAGAAAACCCGTGATGGCCAACCGTATTCATAGACAACGTCTTGACGGACGTCCACGAACAAATTTGGCATTTTTGACGTCGGAATCCCGATCACCCAAAAATGGTGTGCAATAGCACACGAAAATCGTCAAAATGAGGCGTATGCTCGCTCCGGGGCTCGTTTGACCTTCCAAATGGCCCAGAAAACCCGTGATGGCCAACCGTATGCATAGACAATGTCTTGACGGACGTCCACGAACAAATTTGGCATTTTTGACGTCGGAATCCCGATCACCCAAAAAATGGTGTGCAATAGCACACGAAAATCGTCAAAATGAGGCGTATACTCGCTCCGGGGCTCGTTTGACCTTCCAAATGGCCCAGAAAACCCGTGATGGCCAACCGTATGCATAGACAACATCTTGACAGACGTCCACGAACAAATTTGGCATTTTTGACATCGGAATCCTGATCACCCAAAAAATGGTGTGCAATAGCACACGAAAATCGTCAAAATGAGGCGTATGCTCGCTCCGGGGCTCGTTTGACCTTCCAAATGGCCCAGAAAACCCGTGATGGCCAACCGTATGCATAGACAATGTCTTGACGGACGTCCACGAACAAATTTGGCATTTTTGACGTCGGAATCCCGATCACCCAAAAAATGGTGTGCAATAGCACACGAAAATCATCAAAATGAGGCGTATACTCGCTCCGGGGCTCGTTTGACCTTCCAAACGACCCAGAAAACCCGTGATGGACAACCGTATGCATAGACAACATCTTGACAGACGTCCACGAACAAATTTGGCATTTTTGACGTCGGAATCCTGATCACCCAAAAAATGGTGTGCAATAGCACACGAAAATCGTCAAAATGAGGCGTATGCTCGCTCCAGGGCTCGTTTGACCTTCCAAATGGCCCAGAAAACCCGTGATGGCCAACCGTATGCATAGACAACATCTTGACGGACGTCCACGAACAAATTTGGCATTTTTGACGTCGGAATCCCGATCACCCAAAAAATGGTGTGCAATAGCACACGAAAATCGTCAAAATGAGGCGTATGCTCGCTCCGGGGCTCGTTTGACATTCCAAACGGCCCAGAAAACCCGTGATGGCCAACCGTATGCATAGACAACGTCTTGACGGACGTCCACGAAGAAATTTGGCATTTTTGACGTCGGAATCCCGATCACCCAAAAAATGGTGTGCAATAGCACACGAAAATCGTCAAAATAAGGCGTATGCTCGCTCCGGGGCTCGTTTGACCTTCCAAATGGCCCAGAAAACCCGTGATGGCCAACCGTATGCATAGACAACGTCTTGACGGACGTCCACGAACAAATTTGGCATTTTTGACGTCGGAATCCTGATCACCCAAAAAATGGTGTGCAATAGCACACGAAAATCGTCAAAATGAGGCATATGCTCGCTCCGGGGCTCGTTTGACCTTCCAAATGGCCCAGAAAACCCGTGATGGCCAACCGTATGCATAGACAACGTCTTGACGGACGTCCACGAATAAATTTGGCATTTTTGACGTCGGAATCCTGATCACCCAAAAAACGGTGTGCAATAGAACACGAAAATCGTCAAAATGAGACGTATGCTCGCTCTGGGGCTCGTTTGACCTTCCAAATGGCCCAGAAAACCCGTGATGGCCAACCGTATACATAGACAACGTCTTGACGGATGTCCACGAACAAATTTGGCATTTTTGACGTCGGAATCCCGATCACCCAAAAAATGGTGTGCAATAGCACACGAAAATCGTTAAAATGAGGCGTATGCTCGCTCCGGGGCTCGTTTGACCTTCCAAATGGCCCAGAAAACCCGTGATGGCCAACCGTATGCATAGACAACGTCTTGATGGACGTCCACGAACAAATTTGGCATTTTTGACGTCGGAATCCCGATCACCCAAAAAATGGTGTGCAATAGCACACGAAAATCGTCAAAATGAGGCGTATGCTCGCTCCGGGGCTCGTTTGACCTTCCAAACGGCCCAGAAAACCCGTGATGGCCAACCGTATGCATAGACAATGTCTTGACGGACCTCCACGAACAAATTTGGCATTTTTGACGTCGGAATCCTGATCACCCAAAAAATGGTGTGCAATAGCACACGAAAATCGTCAAAATGAGGCGTATGCTCGCTCCGGGGCTTGTTTGACCTTCCAAATGGCTCAGAAAACCCGTGATGGCCAACCGTATGCATAGACAACGTCTTGACGGACGTCCACGAACAAATTTGGCATTTTTGACGTCGGAATCCTGATCACCCAAAAAATGGTGTGCAATAGCACACGAAAATCGTCAAAATGAGGCGTATGCTCGCTCTAGGGCTCGTTTGACCTTCCAAATGGCCCAGAAAACCCGTGATGGCCAACCGTATGCATAGACAACGTCTTGAAGGACGTCCACGAACAAATTTGGCATTTTTGACGTCGGAATCCTGATCACCCAAAAAATGGTGTGCAATAGCACACGAAAATCGTCAAAATGAGGCGTATGCTCGCTCCGGGGCTCGTTTGACCTTCCAAATTGCCCAGAAAACCCGTGATGGCAAACCGTATGCATAGACAACGTCTTGACGGACATCCACGAACAAATTTGGCATTTTTGACGTCGGAATCCCGATCACCCAAAAAATGGTGTGCAATAGCACACGAAAATCGTCAAAATGAGGCGTATGCTCGCTCCGGGGCTCGTTTGACCTTCCAAACGACCCAGAAAACCCATGATGGCCAACCGTATGCATAGACAACGTCTTGACGGACGTCCACGAACAAATTTGGCATTTTTGACGTCGGAATCCCGATCACCCAAAAAATGGTGTGCAATAGCACACGAAAATCGTCAAAATGAGGCGTATGCTCGCTCCGGGGCTCGTTTGACCTTCCAAATGGCCCAGAAAACCCGTGATGGCCAACCGTATGCATAGACAACCTCTTGACGGACGTCCACGAACAAATTTTGCATTTTTGACGTCGGAATCCCGATCACCCAAAAAATGGTGTGCAATAGCTCACGAAAATCGTCAAAATGAGGCGTATGCTCGCTCCGGGGCTCGTTTGACCTTCCAAACGACCCAGAAAACCCGTGATGGCCAACCGTATGCATAGACAACGTCTTAACAGACGTCCACGAACAAATTTGGCATTTTTAACGTCGGAATCCTGATCACCCAAAAAATGGTGTGCAATAGCACACGAAAATCGTCAAAATGAGGCGTATGCTCGCTCCGGGGCTCGTTTGACCTTTTAAATGGCCCAGAAAACCCGTGATGGCCAACCGTATGCTTAGACAACGTCTTGACGGACGTCCACGAACAAATTTGGCATTTTTGACGTCGGAATCCCGATCACCCAAAAAATGGTGTGCAATAGCACACGAAAATCGTCAAAATGAAGCGTATGCTCGCTCCGGGGCTCGTTTGACCTTCCAAACGACCCAGAAAACCCGTGATGGCCAACCGTATGCATAGACAACGTCTTGACGGACGTCCACGAACAAATTTGGCATTTTTGACATCGGAATCCCGATCACCCAAAAATGGTGTGCAATAGCACACGAAAATCGTCAAAATGAGGCGTATGCTCGCTCCGGGGCTCGTTTGACCTTCCAAATGGCCCAGAAAACCCGTGATGGCCAACCGTATGCATAGACAACCTCTTGACGGACGTCCACGAACAAATTTTGCATTTTTGACGTCGGAATCCCGATCACCCAAAAAATGGTGTGCAATAGCTCACAAAAATCGTCAAAATGAGGCGTATGCTCGCTCCGGGGCTCGTTTGACCTTCCAAACGACCCAGAAAACCCGTGATGGCCAACCGTATGCATAGACAACGTCTTAACAGACGTCCACGAACAAATTTGGCATTTTTGACGTCGGAATCCTTATCACCCAAAAAATGGTGTGCAATAGCACACGAAAATCGTCAAAATGAGGCGTATGCTCGCTCCGGGGCTCGTTTGACCTTTTAAATGGCCCAGAAAACCCGTGATGGCCAACCGTATGCTTAGACAACGTCTTGACGGACGTCCACGAACAAATTTGGCATTTTTGACGTCGGAATCCCGATCACCCAAAAAATGGTGTGCAATAGCACACGAAAATCGTCAAAATGAAGCGTATGCTCGCTCCGGGGCTCGTTTGACCTTCCAAACGACCCAGAAAACCCATGATGGCCAACCGTATGCATAGAAAACGTCTTGACGGACGTCCACGAACAAATTTGGCATTTTTGACATCGGAATCCCGATCACCCAAAAAATGGTGTGCAATAGCACACGAAAATTGTCAAAATGAGGCGTATGCTCGCTCCGGGGCTCGTTTGACCTTCCAAACGACCCAGAAAACCCGTGATGGCCAACCGTATGCATAGACAACGTCTTGACGGACGTCCACGAACAAATTTGGCATTTTTGACGTCGGAATCCCGATCACCCAAAAAATGGTGTGCAATAGCACACGAAAATCGTCAAAATGAAGCGTATGCTCGCTCCGGGGCTCGTTTGACCTTCCAAACGACCCAGAAAACCTGTGATGGCCAACCGTATGCATAGAAAACGTCTTGACGGACGTCCACGAACAAATTTGGCATTTTTGACATCGGAATCCCGATCACCCAAAAAATGGTGTGCAATAGCACACGAAAATTGTCAAAATGAGGCGTATGCTCGCTCCGGGGCTCGTTTGACCTTCCAAACGACCCAGAAAACCCGTGATGGCCAACCGTATGCATAGACAACGTCTTGACGGACGTCCACAAACAAATTTGGCATTTTTGACGTCGGAATCCTGATCACCCAAAAAATGGTGTGCAATAGCACACGAAAATCGTCAAAATGAGGCGTATGCTCGCTCCGGGGCTCGTTTGACCTTCCAAATGGCCCAGAAAACCCGTGATGGCCAACCGTATTCATAGACAACGTCTTGACGGACGTCCACGAACAAATTTGGCATTTTTGACGTCGGAATCCCGATCACCCAAAAATGGTGTGCAATAGCACACGAAAATCGTCAAAATGAGGCGTATGCTCGCTCCGGGGCTCGTTTGACCTTCCAAACGACCCAGAAAACCCGTGATGGCCAACCGTATGCATAGACAACATCTTGACAGACGTCCACGAACAAATTTGGCATTTTTGACATCGGAATCCTGATCACCCAAAAAATGGTGTGCAATAGCACACGAAAATCGTCAAAATGAGGCGTATGCTCGCTCCGGGGCTCGTTTGACCTTCCAAATGGCCCAGAAAACCCGTGATGGCCAACCGTATGCATAGACAATGTCTTGACGGACGTCCACGAACAAATTTGGCATTTTTGACGTCGGAATCCCGATCACCCAAAAAATGGTGTGCAATAGCACACGAAAATCGTCAAAATGAGGCGTATACTCGCTCCGGGGCTCGTTTGACCTTCCAAATGGCCCAGAAAACCCGTGATGGCCAACCGTATGCATAGACAAAATCTTGACAGACGTCCACGAACAAATTTGGCATTTTTGACATCGGAATCCTGATCACCCAAAAAATGGTGTGCAATAGCACACGAAAATCGTCAAAATGAGGCGTATGCTCGCTCCGGGGCTCGTTTGACCTTCCAAATGGCCCAGAAAACCCGTGATGGCCAACCGTATGCATAGACAATGTCTTGACGGACGTCCACGAACAAATTTGGCATTTTTGACGTCGGAATCCCGATCACCCAAAAAATGGTGTGCAATAGCACACGAAAATCATCAAAATGAGGCGTATACTCGCTCCGGGGCTCGTTTGACCTTCCAAACGACCCAGAAAACCCGTGATGGACAACCGTATGCATAGACAACGTCTTGACAGACGTCCACGAACAAATTTGGCATTTTTGACGTCGGAATCCTGATCACCCAAAAAATGGTGTGCAATAGCACACGAAAATCGTCAAAATGAGGCGTATGCTCGCTCCAGGGCTCGTTTGACCTTCCAAATGGCCCAGAAAACCCGTGATGGCCAACCGTATGCATAGACAACATCTTGACGGACGTCCACGAACAAATTTGGCATTTTTGACGTCGGAATCCCGATCACCCAAAAAATGGTGTGCAATAGCACACGAAAATCGTCAAAATGAGGCGTATGCTCGCTCCGGGGCTCGTTTGACCTTCCAAACGACCCAGAAAACCCGTGATGGCCAACCGTATGCATAGACAACGTCTTGACGGACGTCCACGAACAAATTTGGCATTTTTGACGTCGGAATCCTGATCACCCAAAAAATGGTGTGCAATAGCACACGAAAATCGTCAAAATGAGGCGTATGCTCGCTCCGGGGCTCGTTTGACCTTCCAAATGGCCAAGAAAACCCGTGATGGCCAACCGTATGCATAGACAACGTCTTGACGGACGTCCACGAACAAATTTGGCATTTTTGACGTCGGAATCCCGATCACCCAAAAAATGGTGTGCAATAGCACACGAAAATCGTCAAAATGAGGCATATGCTCGCTCCGGGGCTCGTTTGACCTTCCAAACGACCCAGAAAACCCGTGATGGCCAACCGTATACATAGACAACGTCTTGACGGACGTCCACGAACAAATTTGGCATTTTTGATGTCGGAATCCTGATCACCCAAAAAATGGTGTGCAAAAGCACACGAAAATCGTCAAAATGAGGCGTATGCTCGCTCCGGGGCTCGTTTGACCTTCCAAATGGCCCAGAAAACCCGTGATGGCCAACCGTATGCATAAACAACGTCTTGACGGACGTCCACGAACAAATTTGGCATTTTTGACGTCGGAATCCCGATCACCCAAAAAAGGGTGGGCAATAGCACACGAAAATCGTCAAAATGAGGCGTATGCTCGCTCCGGGGCTCGTTTGACCTTCCAAACGACCCAGAAAACCCGTGATGGCCAACCGTATGCATAGACAACGTCTTGACGGACGTCGACGAACAAATTTGGCATTTTTGACGTCGGAATCCTGATCACCGAAAAAATGGTGTGCAATAGCACACGAAAATCGTCAAAATGAGGCGTATGCTCGCTCCGGGGCTCGGTTGACCTTCCAAATGGCCCAAAAAACCCGTGATGGCCAACCGTATGCATAGACAACGTCTTGACGGACGTCCACGAACAAATTTGGCATTTTTGACGTCGGAATCCCGATCACCCAAAAAATGGTGTGCAATAGCACACGAAAATCGTCAAAATGAGGCGTATGCTCGCTCCGGGGCTCGTTTGACCTTCCAAACGACCCAGAAAACCCGTGATGGCCAACCGTATGCATAGACAACGTCTTGACGGACGTCCACGAACAAATTTGGCATTTTTGACGTCGGAATCCTGATCACCCAAAAAATGGTGTGCAATAGCACACGAAAATCGTCAAAATGAGGCGTATGCTCGCTCCAGGCTCGTTTGACCTTCCAAATGGCCCAGAAAACCTGTGATGGCCAACCGTATGCATAGACAACGTCTTGACGGACGTCCACGAACAAATTTGGCATTTTTGACATCGGAATCCCGATCACCCAAAAAATGGTGTGCAATAGCACACGAAAATCGTCAAAATGAGGCGTATGCTCGCTCCGGGGCTCGTTTGACCTTCCAAACGACCCAGAAAACCCGTGATGGCCAACCGTATGCATAGACAACATCTTGACGGACGTCCACGAACAAAGTTGGCATTTTTGACGTCGGAATCCTGATCACCCAAAAAATGGTGTGCAATAGCACACGAAAATCGTCAAAATGAGGCGTATGCTCGCTCCGGGGCTCGTTTGACCTTCCAAATGGCCCAAAAAACCCGTGATGGCCAACCGTATGCATAGACAACGTCTTGACGGACGTCCACGAACAAATTTGGTATTTTTAAAGTCGGAATCCCGATCACCCAAAAAATGGTGTGCAATAGCACACGAAAATCGTCAAAATGAGGCGTATGCTCGCTCCGGGGCTCGTTTGACCTTCCAAACGACCCAGAAAACCCGTGATGGCCAACCGTATGCATAGACAACGTCTTGACGGACGTCCACGAACAAATTTGGCATTTTTGACGTCGGAATCCTGATCACCCAAAAAATGGTGTGCAATAGCACACGAAAATCGTCAAAATGAGGCGTATGCTCGCTCCGGGGCTCGTTTGACCTTCCAAATGGCCCAGAAAACCCGTGATGGCCAACCGTATGCATAGACAACGTCTTGACGGACGTCCACGAACAAATTTGGCATTTTTGACGTCGGAATCCCGATCACCCAAAAAAAGGTGTGCAATAGCACACGAAAATCGTCAAAATGAGGCGTATGCTCGCTCCGGGGCTCGTTTGACCTTCCAAACGACCCAGAAAACCCGTGATGGCCAACCGTATGCATAGACAACGTCTTGACGGACGTCCACGAACAAATTTGGCATTTTTGACGTCGGAATCCTGATCACCCAAAAAATGGTGAGCAATAGCACACGAAAATCATCAAAATGAGGCGTATGCTCGCTCCGGGGCTCGTTTGACCTTCCAAATGGCCCAGAAAACCCGTGAAGGCCAACCGTATGCATAGACAACGTCTTGACGGACGTCCACGAATAAATTTGGCATTTTTGACGTCGGAATCCCGATCACCCAAAAAATGGTGTGCAATAGCACACGAAAATCGTCAAAATGAGGCGTATGCTCGCTCCGGGGCTCGTTTGACCTTCCAAACGACCCAGAAAACCCGTGATGGCCAACCGTATGCATAGACAACGTCTTGACGGACGTCCACAAACAATTTTGGCATTTTTGACGTCAGAATCCTGATCACCCAAAAAATGGTGTGCAATAGCACACGAAAATCGTCAAAATGAGGCGTATGCTCGCTCCGGGGCTCGTTTGACCTTCCAAATGGCCCAGAAAACCCGTGATGGCCAACCGTATGCATAGACAACGTCTTGACGGACGTCCACAAACAAATTTGGCATTTTTGACGTCGGAATCCCGATCACCCAAAAAATGGTGTGCAATAGCACACGAAAATCGTCAAAATGAGGCGTATGCTCGCTCCGAGGCTCGTTTGACCTTCCAAACGACCCAGAAAACCCGTGATGGCCAACCGTATGCATAGACAACGTCTTGACGGACGTCCACGAACAAATTTGGCATTTTTGACGTCGGAATCCCGATCACCCAAAAAATGGTGTGCAATAGCACACGAAAATCGTCAAAATGAGGCGTACGCTCGCTCCGGGGCTCGTTTGACCTTCCAAATGGCCCAGAAAACCCGTGATGGCCAACCGTATGCATAGACAACGTCTTGACGGACGTCCACGAACAAATTTGGCATTTTTGACGTCGGAATCCTGATCACCCAAAAAATGGTGTGCAATAGCACACGAAAATCGTCAAAATGAGGCGTATGCTCGCTCCGGGGCTCGTTTGACCTTTCAGACGACCCAGAAAACCCGTGATGGCCAACCGTATGCATAGACAACGTCTTGACGGACGTCCACGAACAAATTTGGCATTTTTGACGTCGGAATCCTGATCACCCAAAAAATGGTGTGCAATAGCACACGAAAATCGTCAAAATGAGGCGTATGCTCGCTCCGGGGCTCGTTTGACCTTCCAAATGGCCCAGAAAACCCGTGATGGCCAACCGTATGCATAGACAACGTCTTGACGGACGTCCACGAACAAATTTGGCATTTTTGACGTCAGAATCCCGATCACCCAAAAAATGGTGTGCAATAGCACACGAAAGTCGTCAAAATGAGGTGTATGCTCGCTATGGGGCTCGTTTGACCTTCCAAACGACCCAGAAAACCCGTGATGGCCAACCGTATGCATAGACAACGTCTTGACGGACGTCCACGAACAAATTTGGCATTTTTGACGTCGGAATCCTGATCACCCAAAAATGGTGTGCAATAGCACACGAAAATCGTCAAAATGAGTGTATGCTCGCTCCGGGGCTTGTTTGACCTTCCAAATGGCCCAGAAAACCCGTGATGGCCAACCGTATGCATAGACAACGTCTTGACGGACGTCCACGAACAAATTTGGCATTTTTGACGTCGGAATCCCGATCACCCAAAAAAAGGTGTGCAATAGCACACGAAAATCGTCAAAATGAGGCGTATGCTCGCTCCGGGGCTCGTTTGACCTTCCAAACGACCCAGAAAACCCGTGATGGCCAACCGTATGCATAGACAACGTCTTGACGGACGTCCACGAACAAATTTGGCATTTTTGACGTCGGAATCCTGATCACCCAAAAAATGGTGAGCAATAGCACACGAAAATCATCAAAATGAGGCGTATGCTCGCTCCGGGGCTCGTTTGACCTTCCAAATGGCCCAGAAAACCCGTGAAGGCCAACCGTATGCATAGACAACGTCTTGACGGACGTCCACGAATAAATTTGGCATTTTTGACGTCGGAATCCCGATCACCCAAAAAATGGTGTGCAATAGCACACGAAAATCATCAAAATGAGGCGTATGCTCGCTCCGGGGCTCGTTTGACCTTCCAAACGACCCAGAAAACCCGTGATGGCCAACCGTATGCATAGACAACGTCTTGACGGACGTCCACAAACAATTTTGGCATTTTTGACGTCAGAATCCTGATCACCCAAAAAATGGTGTGCAATAGCACACGAAAATCGTCAAAATGAGGCGTATGCTCGCTCCGGGGCTCGTTTGACCTTCCAAATGGCCCAGAAAACCCGTGATGGCCAACCGTATGCATAGACAACGTCTTGACGGACGTCCACTAACAAATTTGGCATTTTTGACGTCGGAATCCCGATCACCCAAAAAATGGTGTGCAATAGCACACGAAAATCGTCAAAATAAGGCGTATGCTCGCTTCGGGGCTCGTTTGACCTTCCAAACGACCCAGAAAACCCGTGATGGCCAACCGTATGCATAGACAACGTCTTGACGGACGTCCACGAACAAATTTGGCATTTTTGACGTCGGAATCCTTATCACCCAAAAAATGGTGTGCAATAGCACACGAAAATCGTCAAAATGAGGCGTATGCTCTCTCCGGGGCTCGTTTGACCTTCCAAATGGCCCAGAAAACCCGTGATGGCCAACCGTATGCATAGACAACGTCTTGACGGACGTCCACGAACAAATTTGGCAATTTTGACGTCGGAATCCCGATCACCCAAAAAATGGTGTGCAATAGCACACAAAAATCATCAAAATGAGGCGTATGCTCGCTCCGGGGCTCGTTTGACCTTCCAAATGGCCCAGAAAACCCGTGAAGGCCAACCGTATGCATAGACAACGTCTTGACGGACGTCCACGAATAAATTTGGCATTTTTGACGTCGGAATCCCGATCACCCAAAAAATGGTGTGCAATAGCACACGAAAATCGTCAAAATGAAGCGTATGCTCGCTCCGGGGCTCGTTTGACCTTCCAAACGACCCAGAAAACCCGTGATGGCCAACTGTATGCATAGACAACGTCTTGACGGACGTCCACAAACAATTTTGGCATTTTTGACGTCAGAATCCTGATCACCCAAAAAATGGTGTGCAATAGCACACGAAAATCGTCAAAATGAGGCGTATGCTCGCTCCGGGGCTCGTTTGACCTTCCAAATGGCCCAGAAAACCCGTGATGGCCAACCATATGCATAGACAACGTCTTGACGGACGTCCACGAACAAATTTGGCATTTTTGACGTCGGAATCCCGATCACCCAAAAAATGGTGTGCAATAGCACACGAAAATCGTCAAAATGAGGCGTATGCTCGCTCCGAGGCTCGTTTGACCTTCCAAACGACCCAGAAAACCCGTGATGGCCAACCGTATGCATAGACAACGTCTTGACAGACGTCCACAAACAAATTTGGCATTTTTTACGTCGGAATCCTGATCACCCAAAAAATGGTGTGCAATAGCACACGAAAATCGTCAAAATGAGGCGTATGCTCGCTCCGGGGCTCGTTTGACCTTCCAAATGGCCCAGAAAACCCGTAATGGCCAACCGTATGCATAGACAACGTCTTGACGGACGTCCACGAACAAATTTGGCATTTTTGACGTCGGAATCCCGATCACCCAAAAAATGGTGTGCAATAGCACACGAAAATCGTCAAAATGAGGCGTATGCTCGCTCCGGGGCTCGTTTGACCTTCCAAACGACCCAGAAAACCCGTGATGGCCAACCGTATGCATAGACAACGTCTTGACGGACGTCCACGAACAAATTTGGCATTTTTGACGTCGCAATCCTGATCACCCAAAAAATGGTGTGCAATAGCACACGAAAATCGTCAAAATGAGGCGTATGCTCGCTCCGGGGCTCGTTTGACCTTCCAAATGGCCCAGAAAACCCGTGATGGCCAACCGTATGCATAGACAACGTCTTGAAGGACGTCCACGAACAAATTTGGCATTTTTGACGTCAGAATCCCGATCACCCAAAAAATGGTGTGCAATAGCACACGAAAGTCGTCAAAATGAGGTGTATGCTCGCTATGGGGCTCGTTTGACCTTCCAAACGACCCAGAAAACCCGTGATGGCCAACCGTATGCATAGACAACGTCTTGACGGACGTCCACAAACAAATTTGGCATTTTTGACGTCGGAATCCTGATCACCCAAAAATGGTGTGCAATAGCACACGAAAATCGTCAAAATGAGGCGTATGCTCGCTCTGGGGCTCGTTTGACCTTCCAAATGGCCTAGAAAACCCGTGATGGCCAACCGTATGCATAGACAACGTCTTGACGGACGTCCACAAACAAATTTGGCATTTTTGACGTCGGAATCCCGATCACCCAAAAAATGGTGTGCAATAGCACACGAAAATCGTCAAAATGAGGCGTATGCTCGCTTCGGGGCTCGTTTGACCTTCCAAACGACCCAGAAAACCCGTGATGGCCAACCGTATGCATAGACAACGTCTTGACGGACGTCCACGAACAAATTTGGCAATTTTGATGTCGGAATCCCGATCACCCAAAAAATGGTGTGCAATAGCACACGAAAATCGTCAAAATGAGGCGTATGCTCGCTCCGGGGCTCGTTTGACCTTCCAAACGACCCAGAAAACCCGTGATGGCCAACCGTATGCATAGACAACGTCTTGACGGACGTCCACAAACAAATTTGGCATTTTTGACGTCGGAATCCGGATCACCCAAAAAATGGTGTGCAATAGCACACGAAAATCGTCAAAATGAGGCGTATGCTCGCTCCGGGGCTCGTTTGACCTTCCAAATGGCCCAGAAAACCCGTGATGGCCAACCGTATGCATAGACAACGTCTTGACGGACGTCCACGAACAAATTTGGCATTTTTGACGTCGGAATCCCGATCACCCAAAAAATGGTGTGCAATAGCACACGAAAATCGTCAAAATGAGGCGTATGCTCGCTCCGGGGCTCGTTTGACCTTCCAAACGACCCAGAAAACCCGTGATGGCCAACCGTATGCATAGACAATGTCTTGACGGACGTCCACGAACAAATTTGGCATTTTTGACGTCGGAATCCTGATCACCCAAAAAATGGTGTGCAATAGCACACGAAAATCGTCAAAATGAGGCGTATGCTCGCTCCGGGGCTCGTTTGACCTTCCAAATGGCCCAGAAAACCCGTGATGGCCAACCGTATGCATAGACAACGTCTTGACGGACGTCCACGAACAAATTTGGCATTTTTGACGTCAGAATCCCGATCACCCAAAAAATGGTGTGCAATAGCACACGAAAATCGTCAAAATGAGGCGTATGCTCGCTCCGGGGCTCGTTTGACCTTCCAAATGGCCCAGAAAACCCGTGATGGCCAACCGTATGCATAGACAACGTCTTGACGGACGTCCACAAACAAATTTGGCATTTTTGACGTCGGAATCCCGATCACCCAAAAAATGGTGTGCAATAGCACACGAAAATCGTCAAAATGAGGCGTATGCTCGCTTCGGGGCTCGTTTGACCTTTCAAACGACCCAGAAAACCCGTGATGGCCAACCGTATGCATAGACAACGTCTTGACGGACGTCCACGAACAAATTTGGCATTTTTGACATCGGAATCCCGATCACCCAAAAAATGGTGTGCAATAGCACACGAAAATCGTCCAAATGAGGCGTATGCTCGCTCCGGGGCTCGTTTGACCTTCCAAACGACCCAGAAAACCCGTGATGGCCATTCGTATGCATAGACAACGTCTTGACGGACGTCCACGAACAAATTTGGCATTTTTGACATCGGAATCCCGATCACCCAAAAAATGGTGTGCAATAGCACACGAAAATCGTCCAAATGAGGCGTATGCTCGCTCCGGGGCTCGTTTGACCTTCCAAACGACCCAGAAAACCCGTGATGGCCAACCGTATGCATAGACAACGTCTTGACGGACGTCCACGAACAAATTTGGCATTTTTGACGTCGGAATCCTGATCACCCAAAAAATGGTGTGCAATAGCACACGAAAATCGTCAAAATGAGGCGTATGCTCGCTCCGGGGCTCGTTTGACCTTCCAAATGGCCCAGAAAACCCGTGATGGCCAACCGTATGCATAGACAACGTCTTGACGGACGTCCCCGAACAAATTTGGCATTTTTGACGTCGGAATCCCGATCACCCAAAAATGGTGTGAAATAGCACACGAAAATCGTCAAAATGAGGCGTATGCTCGTTCCGGGGCTCGTTTGACCTTCCAAACGACCCAGAAAACCCGTGATGGCCAACCGTATGCATAGACAACGTCTTGACGGACGTCCACGAACAAATTTAGCATTTTTGACGTCGGAATCCTGATCACCCAAAAAATGGTGTGCAATAGCACACGAAAATCGTCAAAATGAGGCGTATGCTCGCTCAGGGGCTCGTTTGACCTTCCAAACGACCCAGAAAACTCGTGATGGCCAACCGTATGCATAGACATTGTCTTGACGGACGTCCACGAACAAATTTGGCATTTTTGACGTCGGAATCCCGATCACCCAAAAAATGGTGTGCAATAGCACACGAAAATCGTCAAAATGAGGCGTATGCTCGCTCCGGGGCTCGTTTGACCTTCCAAACGACCCAGAAAACCCGTGATGGCCAACCGTATGCATAGACAACGTCTTGACGGACGTCCACGAACAAATTTGGCATTTTTGACGTCGGACTCCTGATCACCCAAAAAATGGTGTGCAATAGCACACGAAAATCGTCAAAATGAGGCGTATGCTCGCTCCGGGGCTCGTTTGACCTTCCAAATGGCCCAGAAAACCCGTGATGGCCAACCGTATGCATAGACAACGTCTTGACGGACGTCCACAAACAAATTTGGCATTTTTGACGTCGGAATCCCGATCACCCAAAAAATGGTGTGCAATAGCACACGAAAATCGTCAAAATGAGGCGTATGCTCGCTCCGGGGCTCGTTTGACCTTCCAAACGACCGAGAAAACCCGTGATAGCCAACCGTATGCATAGACAACGTCTTGACGGACGTCCACGAACAAATTTGGCATTTTTGACGTTGGAATCCCGATCACCCAAAAAATGGTGTGCAATAGCACACGAAAATCGTCAAAATGAGGCGTATGCTCGCTCCGGGGCTCGTTTGACCTTCCAAACGACCAAGAAAACCCGTGATGGCCAACCGTATGCATAGACAACGTCTTGACGGACGTCCACGAACAAATTTGGCATTTTTGACGTCGGAATCCCGATCACCCAAAAAATGGTGTGCAATAGCACACGAAAATCGTCAAAATGAGGCGTATGCTCGCTCCGGGGCTCGTTTGACCTTCCAAACGACCCAGAAAACCCGTGATGGCCAACCGTATGCATAGACAACGTCTTGACGGACGTCCACGAACAAATTTTGCATTTTTGACGTCGGAATCCTGATCACCCAAAAAATGGTGTGCAATAGCACACGAAAATCGTCAAAATGAGGCGTATGCTCGCTCCGGGGCTCGTTTGACCTTCCAAATGGCCCAGAAAACCCGTGATGGCCAACCGTATGCATAGAAAACGTCTTGACGGACGTCCACGAACAAATTTGGCATTTTTGACGTCGGAATCCCGATCACCCAAAAAATGGTGTGAAATAGCACACGAAAATCGTCAAAATGAGGCGTATGCTCGCTCCGGGGCTCGTTTGACCTTCCAAACGACTCAGAAAACCCGTGATGGCCAACCGTATGCATAGACAACGTCTTGACGGACGTCCACAAACAAATTTGGCATTTTTGACGTCGGAATCCCGATCACCCAAAAAATGGTGTGCAATAGCACACGAAAATCGTCAAAATGAGGCGTATGCTCGCTCCGGGGCTCGTTTGACCTTCCAAACGACCCAGAAAACCCGTGATAGCCAACCGTATGCATAGACAACGTCTTGACGGACGTCCACGAACAAATTTGGCATTTTTGACGTCGGAATCCCGATCACCCAAAAAATAGTTTGCAATAGCACACGAAAATCGTCAAAATGAGGTGTATGCTCGCTCCGGGGCTCGTTTGACCTTCCAAACGACCCAGAAAACCCGTGATGGCCAACCGTATGCATAGACAACGTCTTGACGGACGTCCACGAACAAATTTGGCATTTTTGACGTCGGAATCCCGATCACCCAAAAAATGGTGTGCAATAGCACACGAAAATCGTCAAAATGAGGCGTATGCTCGCTCCGGGGCTCGTTTGACCTTCCAAACGACCCAGAAAACCCGTGATGGCCAACCGTATTCATAGACAACGTCTTGACGGACGTCCACGAACAAATTTGGCATTTTTGACGTCGGAATCCTGATCACCAGAAAAATGGTGTGAAATAGCACACGAAAATCGTCAAAATTAGGCGTATGCTCGCTCCGGGGCTCGTTTGACCTTCCAAATGGCCCAGAAAACCCGTGATGGCCAACCGTATGCATAGACAACGTCTTGACGGACGTCCACGAACAAATTTGGCATTTTTGACGTCGGAATCCCGATCACCCAAAAAATGGTGTGCAATAGCACACGAAAATCATCAAAATGAGGCGTATGCTCGCTCCGGGGCTCGTTTGACCTTCCAAACGACCCAGAAAACCCGTGATGGCCAACCGTATGCATAGACAACGTCTTGACGGACGTCCACGAACAAATTTGGCATTTTTGATGTCGGAATCCTGATCGTCCAAAAAATGGTGTGCAATAGCACACGAAAATCGTCAAAATGAGAAGTATGCTCGCTCCGGGGCTCGTTTGACCTTCCAAATGGCCCAGAAAACCCGTGATGGCCAACCGTATGCATAGACAATGTCTTGACGGACGTCCACGAACAAATTTGGCATTTTTGACGTCGGAATCCCGATCACCCAAAAAATGGTGTGCAATAGCACACGAAAATCGTCAAAATGAGGCGTATGCTCGCTCCGGGGCTCGTTTCACCTTCCAAACGACCCAGAAAACCCGTGATGGCCAACCTTATGCATAGACAACGTCTTGACGGACGTCCACAAACAAATTTGGCATTTTTGACGTCGGAATCCTGATCACCCTTAAAATGGTGTGCAATAGCACACGAAAATCGTCAAAATGAGGCGTATGCTCGCTCCGGGGCTCGTTTGACCTTCCAATGGCCCAGAAAACCCGTGATGGCCAACCGTATGCATTGACAACGTCTTGACGGACGTCCACGAACAAATTTGGCATTTTTGACGTCGGAATCCCGATCACCCAAAAAATGGTGTGCAATAGCACACGAAAATCGTCAAAATGAGGCGTATGCTCGCTCCGGGGCTCGTTTGACCTTCCAAACGACCCAGAAAACCCGTGATGGCCAACCGTATGCATATACAACGTCTTGACGGACGTCCACAAACAAATTTGGCATTTTTGACGTCGGAATCCTGATCACCCAAAAAATGGTGTGCAATAGCACACGAAAATTGTCAAAATGAGGCGTATGCTCGCTCCGGGGCTCGTTTGACCTTCCTAACGACCCAGAAAACCCGTGATGGCCAACCGTATGCATAGACAACGTCTTGACGGACGTCCACGAACAAATTTGGCATTTTTGACGTCGGACTCCTGATCACCCAAAAAATGGTGTGCAATAGCACACGAAAATCGTCAAAATGAGGCGTATGCTCGCTCCGGGGCTCGTTTGACTTTCCAAACGACCCAGAAAACCCGTGATGGCCAACCGTATGCATAGACAACGTCTTGACGGACGTCCACGAACAAATTTTGCATTTTTGACGTCGGAATCCTGATCACCCAAAAAATGGTGTGCAATAGAACACGAAAATCGTCAAAATGAGGCGTATGCTCGCTCCGGGGCTCGTTTGACCTTCCAAACGACCCAGAAAACCCATGATGGCCAACCGTATGCATAGACAACGTCTTGACGGACGTCCACGAACAAATTTGGCATTTTTGACGTCGGAATCCCGATCACCCAAAAAATGGTGTGCAATAGCACACGAAAATCGTCAAAATGAGGCGTATGCTCGCTCCGGGGCTCGTTTCACCTTCCAAACGACCCAGAAAACCCGTGATGGCCAACCGTATGCATAGACAACGTCTTGACGGACGTCCACGATCAAATTTGGCATTTTTGACGTCGGAATCCTGATCACCCAAAAAATGGTGTGCAATAGCACACGAAAATCGTCAAAATGAGGCGTATGCTCGCTCCGGGGCTCGTTTGACCTTCCAAATGGCCCAGAAAACCCGTGATGGCCAACCGTATGCATAGACAACGTCTTGACGGACGTCCACAAACAAATTTGGCATTTTTGACGTCGGAATCCGGATCACCCAAAAAATGGTGTGCAATAGAACACGAAAATCGTCAAAATGAGGCGTATGCTCGCTCCGGGGCTCGTTTGACCTTCCAAACGACCCAGAAAACCCATGATGGCCAACCGTATGCATAGACAACGTCTTGACGGACGTCCACGAACAAATTTGGCATTTTTGACGTCGGAATCCCGATCACCCAAAAAATGGTGTGCAATAGCACACGAAAATCGTCAAAATGAGGCGTATGCTCGCTCCGGGGCTCGTTTGACCTTCCAAACGACCCAGAAAACCCGTGATGGCCAACCGTATGCATAGACAACGTCTTGACGGACGTCCACGAACAAATTTGGCATTTTTGACGTCGGAATCCCGATCACCAAAAAAATGGTGTGCAATAGCACACGAAAATCGTCAAAATGAGGCGTATGCTCGCTCCGGGGCTCGTTTGACCTTCCAAACGACCCAGAAAACCCGTGATGGCCAACCGTATGCATAGACAACGTCTTGACGGATGTCCACGAACAAATTTTGCATTTTTGACGTCGGAATCCTGATCGTCCAAAAAATGGTGTGCAATAGCACACGAAAATCGTCAAAATGAGGCGTATGCTCGCTCCGGGGCTCGTTTGACCTTCCAAATGGCCAACCGTATGCATAGACAACGTCTTGACGGACGTCCATGAACAAATTTGGCATTTTTGTCGTTGGAATCTCGATCACCCAAAAAATGGTGTGCAATAGCACACGAAAATCGTCAAAATGAGGCGTATGCTCGCTCCGGGGCTCGTTTGACCTTCCAAACGACCCAGAAAACCCGTGATGGCCAACCGTATGCATAGACAACGTCTTGACGGACGTCCACAAACAAATTTGGCATTTTTGACGTCAGAATCCTGATCACCCAAAAAATGGTGTGCAATAGCACACGAAAATCGTCAAAATGAGGCGTATGCTCGCTCCGGGGCTCGTTTGACCTTCCAAATGGCCCAGAAAACCCGTGATGGACAACCGTATGCATAGACAACGTCTTGACGGACGTCCACGAAAAAATTTGGCATTTTTGACGTCGGAATCCCGATCACCCAAAAAATGGTGTGCAATAGCACACGAAAAACGTCAAAATGAGGCGTATGCTCGCTCCGGGGCTCGTTTGACCTTCCAAACGACCCAGAAAACCCGTGATGGCCAACCGTATGCATAGACAACGTCTTGACGGACGTCCACAAACAAATTTGGCATTTTTGACGTCGGAATCCTGATCACCCAAAAAATGGTGTGCAATAGCACACGAAAATCGTCAAAATGAGGCGTATGCTCGCTTCGGGGCTCGTTTGACCTTCCAAATGGCCCAGAAAACCCGTGATGGCCAACCGTATGCATAGACAACGTCTTCACAGACGTCCACGAACAAATTTGGCATTTTTGACGTCGGAATCCCGATCACCCAAAAAATGGTGTGCAATAGCACACGAAAATCGTCAAAATGAGGCGTATGCTCGCTCCGGGGCTCGTTTGACCTTCCAAACGACCCAGAAAACCCGTGATGGCCAACCGTATGCATAGACAACGTCTTGACGGACGTCCACGAACAAATTTGGCATTTTTGACGTCGGACTCCTGATCACCCAAAAAATGGTGTGCAATAGCACACGAAAATCGTCAAAATGAGGCGTATGCTCGCTCCGGGGCTCGTTTGACCTTCCAAATGGCCCAGAAAACCCGTGATGGCCAACCGTATGCATAGACAACGTCTTGACGGACGTCCACGAACAAATTTGGCATTTTTGACGTCGGAATCCCGATCACCCAAAAAATGGTGTGCAATAGCACACGAAAATCGTCAAAATGAGGCGTATGCTCGCTCCGGGGCTCGTTTGACCTTCCAAACGACCCAGAAAACCCGTGATGGCCAACCGTATGCATAGACAACGTCTTGACGGACGTCCACAAACAAATTTGGCATTTTTGACGTCGGAATCCTGATCACCCAAAAAATGGTGTGCAATAGCACACGAAAATCGTCAAAATGAGGCGTATGCTCGCTCCGGGGCTCGTTTGACCTTCCAAATGGCCCAGAAAACCCGTGATGGCCAACCGTATGCATAGACAACGTCTTGACGGACGTCCACGAACAAATTTGGCATTTTTGACGTCGGAATCCCGATCACCAAAAAAATGGTGTGCAATAGCACACGAAAATCGTCAAAATGAGGCGTATGCTCGCTTCGGGGCTCGTTTGACCTTCCAAACGACCCAGAAAACCCGTGATGGCCAACCGTATGCATATACAACGTCTTGACGGACGTCCACAAACAAATTTGGCATTTTTGACGTCGGAATCCTGATCACCCAAAAAATGGTGTGCAATAGCACACGAAAATCGTCAAAATGAGGCGTATGCTCGCTCCGGGGCTCGTTTGACCTTCCAAATGGCCCAGAAAACCCGTGACGGCCAACCGTATGCATAGACAACGTCTTGACGGACGTCCACGAACAAATTTGGCATTTTTGACGTCGGAATCCCGATCACCCAAAAAATGGTGTGCAATAGCACACGAAAATCGTCAAAATGAGGCGTATGCTCGCTCCGGGGCTTGTTTGACCTTCCAAACGACCAAGAAAACCCGTGATGGCCAACCGTATGCATAGACAACGTCTTGACGGACGTCCACAAACAAATTTGGCATTTTTGACGTCGGAATCCTGATCACCCAAAAAATGGTGTGCAATAGCACACGAAAATCGTCAAAATGAGGCGTATGCTCGCTCCGGGGCTCGTTTGACCTTCCAAATGGCCCAGAAAACCCGTGATGGCCAACCGTATGCATAGACAACGTCTTGACGGACGTCCACGAAAAATTTGGCATTTTTGACGTCGGAATCCCGATCACCCAAAAAATGGTGTGCAATAGCACACGAAAATCATCAAAATGAGGCGTATGCTCGCTCCGGGGCTCGTTTGACCTTCCAAACGACCCAGAAAACCCGTGATGGCCAATCGTATGCATAGACAACGTCTTGACGGACGTCCACGAACAAATTTGGCATTTTTGACGTCGGAATCCTGATCACCCAAAAAATGGCGTGCAATAGCACACGAAAATCATCAAAATGAGGTGTATGCTCGCTCCGGGGCTCGTTTGACCTTCCAAATGGCCCAGAAAACCCGTGATGGCCAACCGTATGCATAGACAACGTCTTGATGGACGTCCACGAACAAATTTGGCATTTTTGACGTCGGAATCCCGATCACCAAAAAAATGGTGTGCAATAGCACACGAAAATCGTCAAAATGAGGCCTATGCTCGCTCCGGGGCTCGTTTGACCTTCCAAACGACCCAGAAAACCCGTGATGGCCAATCGTATGCATAGACAACGTCTTGACGGACGTCTACGAACAAATTTGGCATTTTTGACGTCGGAATCCTGATCACCCAAAAAATGGTGTGCAATAGCACACGAAAATCGTCAAAATGAGGCGTATGCTCGCTCCGGGGCTCGTTTGACCTTCCAAATGGCCCAGAAAACCCGTGATGGCCAACCGTATGCATAGACAACGTCTTGACGGACGTCCACGAACAAATTTGGCATTTTTGACGTCGGAATCCCGATCACCCAAAAAATGGTGTGCAATAGCACAAGAAAATCGTCAAAATGAGGCGTATGCTCGCTCCGGGGCTCGTTTGACCTTCCAAACGACCCAAAAAACACGTGATGGCCAACCGTATGCATAGACAACGTCTTGACGGACGTCCATAAACAAATTTGGCATTTTTGACGTCGGAATCCTGATCACCCAAAAAATAGTGTGCAATAGCACACGAAAATCGTCAAAATGAGGCGTATGCTCGCTCCGGGGCTCGTTTGACCTTCCAAATGGCCCAGAAAACCCGTGATGGCCAACCGTATGCATAGATAACGTCTTTACGGACGTCCACGAACAAATTTGGCATTTTTGACGTCGGAATCCCGATCACCCAAAAAATGGTGTGCAATAGCACACGAAAATCGTCAAAATGAGGCGTATGCTCGCTCCGGGGCTCGTTTGACCTTCCAAACAACCCAGAAAACCCGTGATGGCCAACCGTATGCATAGACAACGTCTTGACGGACGTCCACGAACAAATTTGGCATTTTTGACGTCGGAATCCTGATCACCCAAAAAATGGTGTGCAATAGCACACGAAAATCGTCAAAATGAGGCGTATGCTCGCTCCGGGGCTCGTTTGACCTTCCAAATGGCCCAGAAAACCCGTGATGGCCAACCGTATGCATAGACAACGTCTTGACGGACGTCCACGAACAAATTTGGCATTTTTGACGTCGGAATCCCGATCACCCAAAAAATGGTGTGCAATAGCACACGAAAATCGTCAAAATGAGGCGTATGCTCGCTCCGGGGCTCGTTTGACCTTCCAAACGACCCAGAAAACCCGTGATGGCCAACCGTATGCATAGACAACGTCTTGACGGACGTCCATAAACAAATTTGGCATTTTTGACGTCGCAATACTGATCACCCAAAAAATGGTGTGCAATAGCGCACGAAAATCGTCAAAATGAGGCGTATGCTCGCTCCGGGGCTTGTTTGACCTTCCAAATGGCCCAAAAAACCCGTGATGGCCAACCGTATGCATAGACAACGTCTTGACGGACGTTCACAAACAAATTTGGCATTTTTGACGTCGGAATCCCGATCACCCAAAAAATGGTGTGCAATAGCACACGAAAATAATCAAAATGAGGCGTATGCTCGCTCCGGGGCTTGTTTGACCTTCCAAACGACCCAGAAAACCCGTGATGGCCAACCATATGCATAGACAACGTCTTGACGGACGTCCATGAACAAATTTGGCATTTTTGACGTCGGAATCCTGATCACCCAAAAAATGGTGTGCAATAGCACACGAAAATCGTCAAAATGAGGCGTATGCTCGCTCCGGGGCTCGTTTGACCTTCCAAACGACCCAGAAAACCCGTGATGGCCAACCGTATGCATAGACAACGTCTTGACGGACGTCCACAAACAAATTTGGCATTTTTGACGTCAGAATCCTGATCACCCAAAAAATGGTGTGCAATAGCACACGAAAATCGTCAAAATGAGGTGTATGCTCGCTCCGGGGCTCGTTTGACCTTCCAAATGGCCCAGAAAACCTGTGATGGCCAACCGTAAGCATAGACAACGTCTTGACGGACGTCCACGAACAAATTTGGCATTTTTGACGTCGGAATCCCGATCACCAAAAAAATGGTGTGCAATAGCACACGAAAATCGTCAAAATGAGGCGTATGCTCGCTCCGGGGCTCGTTTGACCTTCCAAACGACCCAGAAAACCCGTGATGGCCAATCGTATGCATAGACAACGTCTTGACGGACGTCCACGAACAAATTTGGCATTTTTGACGTCGGAATCCCGATCACCCAAAAAATGGTGTGGAATAGCACACGAAAATCGTCAAAATGAGGCGTATGCTCGCTCCGGGGCTCATTTGACCTTCCAAACGACCCAGAAAACCCGTGATGGCCAACCGTATGCATAGAAAACGTCTTGACGGACGTCCACGAACAAATATGGCATTTTTGACGTCGGAATCCTGATCACCCAAAAAATGGTGTGCAATAGCACACGAAAATCGTCAAAATGAGGCGTATGCTCGCTCCGGGGCTCGTTTGACCTTCCAAATGGTCCAGAAAACTCGTGATGGCCAACCGTATGCATAGACAACGTCTTGACGGACGTCCACGAACAAATTTGGCATTTTTGACGTCGGAATCCTGATCACCCAAAAAATGGTGTGCAATAGCACACGAAAATCGTCAAAATGAGGCGTATGCTCGCTCCGGGGCTCGTTTGACCTTCCAAATGGCCCAGAAAACCCGTGATGGCCAACCGTATGCATAGACAACGTCTTGACGGACATCCACGAACAAATTTGGAATTGTTGACGTCGGAATCCCGATCACCCAAAAAATGGTGTGAAATAGCACTCGAAAATCGTCAAAATGAGGCGTATGCTCGCTCCGGGGCTCGTTTGACCTTCCAAACGACCCAGAAAACCCGTGATGGCCAACCGTATGCATAGACAACGTCTTGACGGACGTCCACGAACAAATTTGGCATTTTTGACGTCGGAATGCTGATCACCCAAAAAATGGTGTGCAATAGCACACGAAAATCGTCAAAATGAGGCGTATGCTCGCTCCGGGGCTCGTTTGACCTTCCAAATGGCCCAGAAAACCCGTGATGGCCAACCGTATGCATAGACAACGTCTTGACGGACGTCCACGAACAAATTTGGCATTTTTGACGTCGGAATCCCGATCACCCAAAAAATGGTGTGCAATAGCACACGAAAATCGTCAAAATGAGGCGTATGCTCGCTCCGGGGCTTGTTTGACCTTCCAAACGACCCAGAAAACCCGTGATGGCCAACCGTATGCATAGACAACGTCTTGACGGACGTCCACAAACAAATTTGGCATTTTTGACGTCGGAATCCTGATCACTCAAAAAATGGTGTGCAATAGCACACGAAAATCGTCAAAATGAGGCGTATGCTCGCTCCGGGGCTCGTTTGACCTTCCAAATGGCCCAGAAAACCCGTGGTGGCCAACCGTATGCATAGACAACGTCTTGACGGACGTCCACGAACAAATTTGGCATTTTTGACGTCGGAATCCCGATCACCCAAAAAATGGTGTGCAATAGCACACGAAAATCGTCAAAATGAGGCATATGCTCGCTCCGGGGCTCGTTTGACCTTCCAAACGACCCAGAAAACCCGTGATGGCCAACCGTATGCATAGACAACGTCTTGACGGACGTCCACGAACAAATTTGGCATTTTAGACGTCAGAATCCCGATCACCCAAAAAATGGTGTGCAATAGCACACGAAAATCGTCAAAATGAGGCGTATGCTCGCTCCGGGGCTCGTTTGACCTTCCAAACGACCAAGAAAACCCGTGATGGCCAACCGTATGCATAGACAACGTCTTGACGGACGTCCACGAACAAATTTGGCATTTTTGACGTCGGAATCCCGATCACCCAAAAAATGGTGTGCAATAGCACACGAAAATCGTCAAAATGAGGCGTATGCTCGCTCCGGGGCTCGTTTGACCTTCCAAACGACCCAGAAAACCCGTGATGGCCAACCGTATGCATAGACAACGTCTTGACGGACGTCCACGAACAAATTTGGCATTTTTGACGTCGGAATCCCGATCACCCAAAAAATGGTGTGCAATAGCACACGAAAATCATCAAAATGAGGCGTATGCTCGCTCCGGGGCTCGTTTGACCTTCCAAACGACCCAGAAAACCCGTGATGGCCAACCGTATGCATAGACAACGTCTTGACGGACGTCCACGAACAAATTTGGCATTTTTGACGTCGGAATCCCGATCACCCAAAAAATGGTGTGCAATAGCACACGAAAATCGTCAAAATGAGGCGTATGCTCGCTCCGGGGCTCGTTTGACCTTCCAAACGACCCAGAAAACCCGTGATGGCCAACCGTATGCATAGACAACGTCTTGACGGACGTCCACGAACAAATTTTGCATTTTTGACGTCGGAATCCTGATCACCCAAAAAATGGTGTGCAATAGCACACGAAAATCGTCAAAATGAGGCGTATGCTCGCTCCGGGGCTCGTTTGACCTTCCAAATGGCCGAGAAAACCCGTGATGGCCAACCGTATGCATAGAAAACGTCTTGACGGACGTCCACGAACAAATTTGGCATTTTTGACGTCGGAATCCCGATCACCCAAAAAATGGTGTGCAATAGCACACGAAAATCGTCAAAATGAGGCGTATGCTCGCTCCGGGGCTCGTTTGACCTTCCAAACGACTCAGAAAACCCGTGATGGCCAACCGTATGCATAGACAACGTCTTGACGGACGTCCACAAACAAATTTGGCATTTTTGACGTCGGAATCCCGATCACCCAAAAAATGGTGTGCAATAGCACACGAAAATCGTCAAAATGAGGCGTATGCTCGCTCCGGGGCTCGTTTGACCTTCCAAACGACCCAGAAAACCCGTGATAGCCAACCGTATGCATAGACAACGTCTTGACGGACGTCCACGAACAAATTTGGCATTTTTGACGTCGGAATCCCGATCACCCAAAAAATGGTGTGCAATAGCACACGAAAATCGTCAAAATGAGGCGTATGCTCGCTCCGGGGCTCGTTTGACCTTCCAAACGACCCAGAAAACCCGTGATGGCCAACCGTATGCATAGACAACGTCTTGACGGACGTCCACGAACAAATTTGGCATTTTTGACGTCGGAATCCCGATCACCCAAAAAATGGTGTGCAATAGCACACGAAAATCATCAAAATGAGGCGTATGCTCGCTCCGGGGCTCGTTTGACCTTCCAAACGACCCAGAAAACCCGTGATGGCCAACCGTATGCATAGACAACGTCTTGACGGACGTCCACGAACAAATTTGGCATTTTTGATGTCGGAATCCTGATCGTCCAAAAAATGGTGTGCAATAGCACACGAAAATCGTCAAAATGAGAAGTATGCTCGCTCCGGGGCTCGTTTGACCTTCCAAATGGCCCAGAAAACCCGTGATGGCCAACCGTATGCATAGACAATGTCTTGACGGACGTCCACGAACAAATTTGGCATTTTTGACGTCGGAATCCCGATCACCCAAAAAATGGTGTGCAATAGCACACGAAAATCGTCAAAATGAGGCGTATGCTCGCTCCGGGGCTCGTTTCACCTTCCAAACGACCCAGAAAACCCGTGATGGCCAACCGTATGCATAGACAACGTCTTGACGGACGTCCACAAACAAATTTGGCATTTTTGACGTCGGAATCCTGATCACCCTTAAAATGGTGTGCAATAGCACACGAAAATCGTCAAAATGAGGCGTATGCTCGCTCCGGGGCTCGTTTGACCTTCCAATGGCCCAGAAAACCCGTGATGGCCAACCGTATGCATTGACAACGTCTTGACGGACGTCCACGAACAAATTTGGCATTTTTGACGTCGGAATCCCGATCACCCAAAAAATGGTGTGCAATAGCACACGAAAATCGTCAAAATGAGGCGTATGCTCGCTCCGGGGCTCGTTTGACCTTCCAAACGACCTAGAAAACCCGTGATGGCCAACCGTATGCATATACAACGTCTTGACGGACGTCCACAAACAAATTTGGCATTTTTGACGTCGGAATCCTGATCACCCAAAAAATGGTGTGCAATAGCACACGAAAATTGTCAAAATGAGGCGTATGCTCGCTCCGGGGCTCGTTTGACCTTCCAAATGGCCCAGAAAACCCGTGATGGCCAACCGTATGCATAGACAACGTCTTGACGGACGTCCACGAACAAATTTGGCATTTTTGACGTCGGAATCCCGATCACCCAAAAAATGGTGTGCAATAGCACACGAAAATCGTCAAAATGAGGCGTATGCTCGCTCCGGGGCTCGTTTGACCTTCCAAACGACCCAGAAAACCCGTGATGGCCAACCGTATGCATAGACAACGTCTTGACGGACGTCCACAAACAAATTTGGCATTTTTGACGTCGGAATCCTGATCACCCAAAAAATGGTGTGCAATAGCACACGAAAATCGTCAAAATGAGGCGTATGCTCGCTCCGGGGCTCGTTTGACCTTCCAAATGGCCCAGAAAACCCGTGATGGCCAACCGTATGCATAGACAACGTCTTGACGGACGTCCACGAACAAATTTGGCATTTTTGACGTCGGAATCCCGATCACCAAAAAAATGGTGTGCAATAGCACACGAAAATCATCAAAATGAGGCGTATGCTCGCTCCGGGGCTCGTTTGACCTTCCAAACGACCCAGAAAACCCGTGATGGCCAACCGTATGCATATACAACGTCTTGACGGACGTCCACAAACAAATTTGGCATTTTTGACGTCGGAATCCTGATCACCCAAAAAATGGTGTGCAATAGCACACGAAAATCGTCAAAATGAGGCGTATGCTCGCTCCGGGGCTCGTTTGACCTTCCAAATGGCCCAGAAAACCCGTGATGGCCAACCGTATGCATAGACAACGTCTTGACGGACGTCCACGAACAAATTTGGCATTTTTGACGTCGGAATCCCGATCACCCAAAAAATGGTGTGCAATAGCACACGAAAATCGTCAAAATGAGGCGTATGCTCGCTCCGGGGCTTGTTTGACCTTCCAAACGACCCAGAAAACCCGTGACGGCCAACCGTATGCATAGACAACGTCTTGACGGACGTCCACAAACAAATTTGGCATTTTTGACGTCGGAATCCTGATCACCCAAAAAATGGTGTGCAATAGCACACGAAAATCGTCAAAATGAGGCGTATGCTCGCTCCGGGGCTCGTTTGACCTTCCAAATGGCCCAGAAAACCCGTGATGGCCAACCGTATGCATAGACAACGTCTTGACGGACGTCCACGAAAAATTTGGCATTTTTGACGTCGGAATCCCGATCACCCAAAAAATGGTGTGCAATAGCACACGAAAATCATCAAAATGAGGCGTATGCTCGCTCCGGGGCTCGTTTGACCTTCCAAATGACCCAGAAAACCCGTGATGGCCAATCGTATGCATAGACAACGTCTTGACGGACGTCCACGAACAAATTTGGCATTTTTGATGTCGGAATCCTGATCACCCAAAAAATGGCGTGCAATAGCACACGAAAATCATCAAAATGAGGTGTATGCTCGCTCCGGGGCTCGTTTGACCTTCCAAATGGCCCAGAAAACCCGTGATGGCCAACCGTATGCATAGACAACGTCTTGATGGACGTCCACGAACAAATTTGGCATTTTTGACGTCGGAATCCCGATCACCAAAAAAATGGTGTGCAATAGCACACGAAAATCGTCAAAATGAGGCCTATGCTCGCTCCGGGGCTCGTTTGACCTTCCAAACGACCCAGAAAACCCGTGATGGCCAATCGTATGCATAGACAAAGTCTTGACGGACGTCCACGAACAAATTTGGCATTTTTGACGTCGGAATCCTGATCACCCAAAAAATGGTGTGCAATAGCACACGAAAATCGTCAAAATGAGGCGTATGCTCGCTCCGGGGCTCGTTTGACCTTCCAAATGGCCCAGAAAACCCGTGATGGCCAACCGTATGCATAGACAACGTCTTGACGGACGTCCACGAACAAATTTGGCATTTTTGACGTCGGAATCCCGATCACCCAAAAAATGGTGTGCAATAGCACAAGAAAATCGTCAAAATGAGGCGTATGCTCGCTCCGGGGCTCGTTTGACCTTCCAAACGACCCAAAAAACCCGTGATGGCCAACCGTATGCATAGACAACGTCTTGACGGACGTCCATAAACAAATTTGGCATTTTTGACGTCGGAATCCCGATCACCCAAAAAATGGTGTGGAATAGCACACGAAAATCGTCAAAATGAGGCGTATGCTCGCTCCGGGGCTCATTTGACCTTCCAAACGACCCAGAAAACCCGTGATGGCCAACCGTATGCATAGAAAACGTCTTGACGGACGTCCACGAACAAATATGGCATTTTTGACGTCGGAATCCTGATCACCCAAAAAATGGTGTGCAATAGCACACGAAAATCGTCAAAATGAGGCGTATGCTCGCTCCGGGGCTCGTTTGACCTTCCAAATGGTCCAGAAAACTCGTGATGGCCAACCGTATGCATAGACAACGTCTTGACGGACGTCCACGAACAAATTTGGCATTTTTGACGTCGGAATCCTGATCACCCAAAAAATGGTGTGCAATAGCACACGAAAATCGTCAAAATGAGGCGTATGCTCGCTCCGGGGCTCGTTTGACCTTCCAAATGGCCCAGAAAACCCGTGATGGCCAACCGTATGCATAGACAACGTCTTGACGGACATCCACGAACAAATTTGGAATTGTTGACGTCGGAATCCCGATCACCCAAAAAATGGTGTGAAATAGCACACGAAAATCGTCAAAATGAGGCGTATGCTCGCTCCGGGGCTCGTTTGACCTTCCAAACGACCCAGAAAACCCGTGATGGCCAACCGTATGCATAGACAACGTCTTGACGGACGTCCACGAACAAATTTGGCATTTTTGACGTCGGAATGCTGATCACCAAAAAAATGGTGTGCAATAGCACACGAAAATCGTCAAAATGAGGCGTATGCTCGCTCCGGGGCTCGTTTGACCTTCCAAACGACCCAGAAAACCCGTGATGGCCAACCGTATGCATAGACAACGTCTTGACGGACGTCCACGAACAAATTTGGCATTTTTGACGTCGGAATCCTGATCACCCAAAAAATGATGTGCAATAGCACACGAAAATCGTCAAAATGAGGCGTATGCTCGCTCCGGGGCTCATTTGACCTTCCAAATGGCCCAGAAAACCCGTGATGGCCAACCGTATGCATAGACAACGTCTTGACGGACGTCCACGAACAAATTTGGCATTTTTGACGTCGGAATCCCGATCACCCAAAAAATGGTGTGCAATAGCACACGAAAATCGTCAAAATGAGGCGTATGCTCGCTCCGGGGCTCGTTTGACCTTCCAAATCGTCTAGAAAACCCGTGATGGCCAACCGTATGCATAGACAACGTCTTGACGGACGTCCACGAACAAATTTGGCATTTTTGACGTCGGAATCCCGATCACCCAAAAAATGGTGTGCAATAGCACACAAAAATCGTCAAAATGAGGCGTATGCTCGCTCCGGGGCTCGTTTGACCTTCCAAACGACCCAGAAAACCCGTGATGGCCAACCGTATGCATAGACAACGTCTTGACGGACGTCCACAAACAAATTTTGCATTTTTGACGTCGGAATCCTGATCACCCAAAAAATGGTGTGCAATAGCACACGAAAATCGTCAAAATGAGGCGTATGCTCGCTCCGGGGCTCGTTTGACCTTCCAAACGACCCAGAAAACCCGTGATGGCCAACCGTATGCATAGACAACGTCTCGACGGACGTCCACGAACAAATTTGGCATTTTTGACGTCGAAATCCCGATCACCCAAAAAATGGTGTGCAATAGCACACGAAAATCGTCAAAATGAGGCGTATGCTCGCTCCGGGGCTCGTTTGACCTTCCATACGACCCAGAAAACCCGTGATGGCCAACCGTATGCATAGACAAGGTCTTGATGGACGTCCACGAACAAATTTGGCATTTTTTAAGTCGGAATCCTGATCACCCAAAAAATGGTGTGCAATAGCACACGAAAATCATCAAAATGAGGCGTATGCTCGCTCCGGGGCTCGTTTGACCTTCCAAATGGCCCAGAAAACCCGTGATGGCCAACCCTATGCATAGACAACGTCTTGACGGACGTCCACGAACAAATTTGGCATTTTTGACATCGGAATCCCGATCACCCAAAAAATGGTGTGCAATAGCACACGAAAATCGTCAAAATGAGGCGTATGCTCGCTCCGGGGCTCGTTTGACCTTCCAAACGACCCAGAAAACCCGTGATGGCCAACCGTATGCATAGACAACGTCTCGACGGACGTCCACGAACAAATTTGGCATTTTTGACGTCGGAATCCAGATCACCCAAAAAATGGTGTGCAATAGCACACGAAAATCGTCAAAATGAGGCGTATGCTCGTTCCGGGGCTCGTTTGACCTTCCAAATGGCTCAAAAAACCCGTGATGGCCAACCGTATGCATAGACAACGTCTTGACGGATGTCCACGAACAAATTTGGCATTTTTGATGTCGGAATCCCGATCACCCAAAAAATGGTGTGCAATAGCACACGAAAATCGTCAAAATGAGGCGTATGCTCGCTCCGGGGCTCGTTTGACCTTCCAAACGACCCAGAAAACCCGTGATGGCCAACCGTATGCATAGACAACGTCTTGACGGACGTCCACGAACAAATTTGGCATTTTTGACGTCGGAATCCTGATCACCCAAAAAATGGTGTGCAATAGCACACGAAAATCGTCAAAATGAGCCGTATGCTCGCTCCGGGGCTTGTTTGACCTTCCAAATAGCCCAGAAAACCCGTGATGGCCAACCGTATGCATAGACAACGTCTTGACGGACGTCCACGAACAAATTTGGCATTTTTGACGTCGGATCCCGATCACCCAAAAAATGGTGTGCAACAGCACACGAAAATCGTCAAAATGAGGCGTATGCTCGCTCCGGGGCTCGTTTGACCTTCCAAACGACCCAGAAAACCCGTGATGGCCAACCGTATGCATAGACTACGTCTTGACGGACGTCCACGAATAAATTTGGCATTTTTGACGTCGGAATCCTGATCACCCAAAAAATGGTGTGCAATAGCACACGAAAATCGTCAAAATGAGGCGTATGCTCGCTCCGGGGCTTGTTTGACCTTCCAAATGGCCCAGAAAACCCGTGATGGCCAACCCTATGCATAGACAACGTCTTGACGGACGTCCACGAACAAATTTGGCATTTTTGACGTCGGAATCCCGATCACCCAAAAAATGGTGTGCAATAGCACACGAAAATCGTCAAAATGAGGCGTATGATCGCTCCGGGGCTCGTTTGACCTTCCAAACGACCCAGAAAACCCGTGATGGCCAACCGTATGCATAGACAACGTCTTGACGGACGTCCACGAACAAATTTGGCATTTTTGACGTCGGAATCCTGATCACCCAAAAAATGGTGTGCAATAGCACACGAAAATCGTCAAAATGAGGCGTATGCTCGCTCCGGGGCTCGTTTGACCTTCCAAATGGCCCAGAAAACCCGTGATGGCCAACCGTATGCATAGACAACGTCTTGACAGACGTCCACGAACAAATTTGGCATTTTTGACGTCGGAATCCCGATCACCCAAAAAATGGTGTGCAATAGCACACAAAAATCGTCAAAATGAGGCGTATGCTCGCTCCGGGGCTCGTTTGACCTTCCAAACGACCCAGAAAACCCGTGATGGCCAACCGTATGCATAGACAACGTCTTGACGGACGTCCACAAACAAATTTGGCATTTTTGACGTCGGAATCCTGATCACCCAAAAAATGGTGTGCAATAGCACACGAAAATCGTCAAAATGAGGCGTATGCTCGCTCCGGGGCTCGTTTGACCTTCCAAATGGCCCAGAAAACCCGTGATGGCCAACCGTATGCATAGACAACGTCTCGACAGACGTCCACGAACAAATTTGGCATTTTTGACATCGGAATCCCGATCACCCAAAAAATGGTGTGCAATAGCACACGAAAATCGTCAAAATGAGGCGTATGCTCGCTCCGGGGCTCGTTTGACCTTCCAAATGGCTCAAAAAACCCGTGATGGCCAACCGTATGCATAGACAACGTCTTGACGGACGTCCACGAACAAATTTGGCATTTTTGACGTCGGAATCCCGATCACCCAAAAAATGGTGTGCAATAGCACACGAAAATCGTCAAAATGAGGCGTATGCTCGCTCCGGGGCTCGTTTGACCTTCCAAACGACCCAGAAAACCCTTGATGGCCAACCGTATGCATAGACAACGTCTTGACGGACGTCCACGAACAAATTTGGCATTTTTGACGTCGTAATCCTGATCACCCAAAAAATGGTGTGCAATAACACACGAAAATCGTCAAAATGAGGCGTATGCTCGCTCCGGGGCTTGTTTGACCTTCCAAATAGCCCAGAAAACCCGTGATGGCCAACCGTATGCATAGACAACGTCTTGACGGACGTCCACGAACAAATTTGGCATTTTTGACGTCGGATCCCGATCACCCAAAAAATGGTGTGCAACAGCACACGAAAATCGTCAAAATGAGGCGTATGCTCGCTCCGGGGCTCGTTTGACCTTCCAAACGACCCAGAAAACCCGTGATGGCCAACCGTATGCATAGACTACGTCTTGACGGACGTCCACGAACAAATTTGGCATTTTTGACGTCGGAATCCTGATCACCCAAAAAATGGTGTGCAATAGCACACGAAAATCGTCAAAATGAGGCGTATGCTCGCTCCGGGGCTCGTTTGACCTTCCAAATGGCCCAAAAAACCCGTGATGGCCAACCCTATGCATAGACAACGTCTTGACGGACGTCCACGAACAAATTTGGCATTTTTGACGTCGGAATCCCGATCACCCAAAAAATGGTGTGCAATAGCACACGAAAATCGTCAAAATGAGGCGTATGCTCGCTCTGGGGCTCGTTTGACCTTCCAAACGACCCAGAAAACCCGTGATGGCCAACCGTATGCATAGACAACGTCTTGAAGGACGTCCACGAACAAATTTGGCATTTTTGACGTCGGAATCCTGATCACCCAAAAAATGGTGTGCAATAGCACACGAAAATCGTCAAAATGAGGCGTATGCTCGCTCCGGGGCTCGTTTGACCTTCCAAATGGCCCAGAAAACCCGTGATGGCCAACCGTATGCATAGACAACGTCTTGACGGATGTCCACGAACAAATTTGGCATTTTTGACGTCGGAATCCCGATCACCCAAAAAATGGTGTGCAATAGCACACGAAAATCGTCAAAATGAGGCGTATGCTCGCTCCGGGGCTCGTTTGACCTTCCAAACGACCCAGAAAACCCGTGATGGCCAACCGTATGCATAGACAACGTCTTGACGGACGTCCACGAACAAATTTGGCATTTTTGACGTCGGAATCCTGATCACCCAAAAAATGGTGTGCAATAGCACACGAAAATCGTCAAAATGAGGCGTATGCTCGCTCCGGGGCTCGTTTGACCTTCCAAATGGCCCAGAAAACCCGTGATGGCCAACCGTATGCATAGACAACGTCTCGACAGACGTCCACGAACAAATTTGGCATTTTTGACGTCGGAATCCCGATCACCCAAAAAATGGTGTGCAATAGCACACGAAAATCGTCAAAATGAGGCGTATGCTCGCTCCGGGGCTCGTTTGACCTTCCAAACGACCCAGAAAACCCGTGATGGCCAACCGTATGCATAGACAACTTCTTGACGGATGTCCACGAACAAATTTGGCATTTTTTAAGTCGGAATCCTGATCACCCAAAAAATGGTGTGCAATAGCACACGAAAATCGTCAAAATGAGGCGTATGCTCGCTCCGGGGCTCGTTTGACCTTCCAAATGGCCCAGAAAACCCGTGATGGCCAACCGTATGCATAGAAAACGTCTTGACGGACGTCCACGAACAAATTTGGCATTTTTGACGTCGGAATCCCGATCACCCAAAAAATGGTGTGCGATAGCACACGAAAATCGTCAAAATGAGGCGTATGCTCGCTCCGGGGCTCGTTTGACCTTCCAAACGACCCAGAAAACCCGTGATGGCCAACCGTATGCATAGACAACGTCTTGACGGACGTCCACGAACAAATTTGGAATTTTTGACGTCGGAATCCTGATCACCCAAAAAATGGTGTGCAATAGCACACGAAAATCGTCAAAATGAGGTATATGCTTGCTCCGGGGCTCGTTTGACCTTCCAAATGGCCCAGAAAACCCGTGATGGCCAACCGTATGCATAGATAACGTCTTGACGGACGTCCACGAACAAATTTGGCATTTTTGACGTCGGAATCCCGATCACCCAAAAAATGGTGTGCAATAGCACACGAAAATCGTCAAAATGAGGCGTATGCTCGCTCCGAGGCTCGTTTGACCTTCTAAACGACCCAGAAAACCCGTGATGGTCAACCGTATGCATAGACAACGTCTTGACGGACGTCCACAAACAAATTTAGCATTTTTGACGTCGGAATCCCGATCACCCAAAAAATGGTGTGCAATAGCACACGAAAATCGTCAAAATGAGGCGTATGCTCGCTCCGAGGCTCGTTTGACCTTCCAAATGGCCCAGAAAACCCGTGATGGCCAACCGTATGCATAGACAACGTCTTGACGGACGTCCACGAACAAATTTGGCATTTTTGACGTCGGAATCCCGATCACCCAAAAAATGGTGTGCAATAGCACACGAAAATCGTCAAAATGAGGCGTATGCTCGCTCCGGGGCTCGTTTGACCTTCCAAATGGCCCAGAAAACCCGTGATGGCCAACCGTATGCATAGACAACGTCTTGATGGACGTCCACGAACAAATTTGGAATTTTTGACGTCGGAATCCCGATCACCTAAAAAATGGTGTGCAATAGAACACGAAAATCGTCAAAATGAGGCGTATGCTCGCTCCGGGGCTCGTTTGACCTTCTAAACGACCCAGAAAACCCGTGATGGCCAACCGTATGCATAGACAACGTCTTGACGGACGTCCACGAACAAATTTGGCATTTTTGACGTCGGAATCCTGATCACCCAAAAAATGGTGTGCAATAGCACACGAAAATCGTCAAAATGAGGCGTATGCTCGCTCCGGGGCTCGTTTGACCTTCCAAATGGCCCAGAAAACCCGTGATGGCCAACCGTATGCATAGACAACGTCTTGACGGACGTCCACGAACAAATTTGGCATTTTTGACGTAGGAATCCCGATCACCCAAAAAATGGTGTGCAATAGCACACGAAAATCGTCAAAATGAGGCGTATGCTCGCTCCGGGGCTCGTTTGACCTTCCAAACGACCCAGAAAACCCGTGATGGCCAACCGTATGCATAGACAACGTCTTGACGGACATCCACAAACAAATTTGGCATTTTTGACGTCGGAATCCTGATCACCCAAAAAATGGTGTGCAATAGCACACGAAAATCGTCAAAATGAGGCGTATGCTCACTCCGAGGCTCGTTTGACCTTCCAAATGGCCCAGAAAACCCGTGATGGCCAACCGTATGCATAGACAACGTCTTGACGGACGTCCACGAACAAATTTGGCATTTTTGACGTCAGAATCCCGATCACCCAAAAAATGGTGTGCAATAGCACACGAAAATCGTCAAAATGAGGCGTATGCTCGCTCCGGGGCTCGTTTGACCTTCCAAACGACCCAGAAAACCCGTGATGGCCAACCGTATGCATAGACTACGTCTTGACGGATGTCCACGAACAAATTTGGCATTATTGACGTCGGAATCCTGATCACCCAAAAAATGGTGTGCAATAGCACACGAAAATCGTCAAAATGAGGCGTATGCTCGCTCCGGGGCTCGTTTGACCTTCCAAATGGCCCAGAAAACCCGTGATGGCCAACCCTATGCATAGACAACGTCTTGACGGACGTCCACGAACAAATTTGGCATTTTTGACATCGGAATCCCGATCACCCAAAAAATGGTGTGCAATAGCACACGAAAATCGTCAAAATGAGGCGTATGCTCGCTCCGGGGCTCGTTTGACCTTCCAAACGACCCAGAAAACCCGTGATGGCCAACCGTATGCATAGACAACGTCTTGACGGACGTCCACGAACAAATTTGGCATTTTTGACGTCGGAATCCCGATCACCCAAAAAATGGTGTGCAATAGCACACGAAAATCGTCAAAATGAGGCGTATGCTCGCTCCGGGGCTCGTTTGACCTTCCAAATGGCCCAGAAAACCCGTGATGGCCAACCGTATGCATAGACAACGTCTTGATGGACGTCCACGAACAAATTAGGAATTTTTGACGTCGGAATCCCGATCACCTAAAAAATGGTGTGCAATAGAACACGAAAATCGTCAAAATGAGGCGTATGCTCGCTCCGGGGCTCGTTTGACCTTCTAAACGACCTAGAAAACCCGTGATGGCCAACCGTATGCATAGACAACGTCTTGACGGACGTCCACGAACAAATTTGGCATTTTTTACGTCGGAATCCTGATCACCCAAAAAATGGTGTGCAATAGCACACGAAAATCGTCAAAATGAGGCGTATGCTCGCTCCGGGGCTCGTTTGACCTTCCAAATGGCCCAGAAAACCCGTGATGGCCAACTGTATGCATAGACAACGTCTTGACGGACGTCCACGAACAAATTTGGCATTTTTGACGTCGGAATCCCGATCACCCAAAAAATGGTGTGCAATAGCACACGAAAATCGTCAAAATGAGGCGTATGCTCGTTCCGGGGCTCGTTTGACCTTCCAAACGACCCAGAAAACCCGTGATGGCCAACCGTATGCATAGACAACGTCTTGACAGACGTCCACGAACAAATTTGGACTTTTTCACGTCGGAATCCCGATCACCCAAAAAATGGTGTGCAATAGCACACGAAAATCGTCAAAATGAGGCGCATGCTCGCTCTGGGGCTCGTTTGACCTTCCAAACGACCCAGAAAACCCGTGATGGCCAACCGTATGCATAGACAACGTCTTGACGGACGTCCACGAACAAATTTGGCATTTTTGACGTCGGAATCCTGATCACCCAAAAAATGGTGTGCAATAGCACACGAAAATCGTCAAAATGAGGCGTATGCTCGCTCCGGGGCTCGTTTGACCTTCCAAATGGCCCAGAAAACCCCTGATGGCCAACCGTATGCATAGACAACGTCTTGACGGACGTCCACGAACAAATTTGGCATTTTTGACGTTGAAATCCCGATCACCCAAAAAATGGTGTGCAATAGCAAACGAAAATCGTCAAAATGAGGCGCATGCTCGCTCCGGGGCTCGTTTGACCTTCCAAACGACCCAGAAAACCCGTGATGGCCAACCGTATGCATAGACAACGTCTTGATGGACGTCCACGAACAAATTTGGCATTTTTGACGTCGGAATCCTGATCACCAAAAAAATGGTGTGCAATAGCACACGAAAATCGTCAAAACGAGGCGTATGCTCGCTCCGGGGCTCGTTTGACCTTCCAAATGGCCCAGAAAACCCGTGATGGCCAACCGTATGCATAGACAACGTCTTGACGGACGTCCACGAACAAATTTGGCATTTTTGACGTCGGAATCCCGATCACCCAAAAAATGGTGTGCAATAGCACACGAAAATCGTCAAAATGAGGCGTATGCTCGCTCCAGGGCTCGTTTGACCTTCCAAACGACCCGGAAAACCCGTGATGGCCAACCGTATGCATAGACAACGTCTTGAAGGACGTTTACGAACAAATTTGGCATTTTTGACGTCGGATTCCTGATCACCCAAAAAATGGTGTGCAATAGTACACGAAAATCGTCAAAATGAGGCGTATGCTCGCTCCGGGGCTCGTTTGACCTTCCAAATGGCCCAGAAAACCCGTGATGGCCAACCGTATGCATAGACAACGTCTTGACGGACGTCCACGAAAAAATTTGGCATTTTTGACGTCGGAATCCCGATCACCCAAAAAATGGTGTGCAATAGCACACGAAAATCGTCAAAATGAGGCGTATGCTCGCTCTGGGGCTCGTTTGACCTTCCAAACGACCCAGAAAACCCGTGATGGCCAACCGTATGCATAGACAACGTCTTGACGGACGTCCACGAACAAATTTGGCATTTTTGACGTCGGAATCCTGATCACCCAAAAAATGGTGTGCAATAGCACACGAAAATCGTCAAAATGAGGCATATGCTCGCTCCGGGGCTCGTTTGACCTTCCAAATGGCCCAGAAAACCCGTGATGGCCAACCGTATGCATAGACAACGTCTTGACGGACGTCCACGAACAAATTTGGCAATTTTGACGTCGGAATCCCGATCACCCAAAAAATTGTGTGCAATAGCACACGAAAATCGTCAAAATGAGGCGTATGCTCGCTCCGGGGCTCGTTTGACCTTCCAAACGACCCAGAAAACCCGTGATGGCCAACCGTATGCATAGACAACGTCTTGACAGACGTCCACGAACAAATTTGGCATTTTTGACGTCGGAATCCTGATCACCCAAAAAATGGTGTGCAATAGCACACGAAAATCGTCAAAATGAGGCGTATGCTCGCTCCGGGGCTCGTTTGACCTTCCAAATGGCCCAGAAAACCCGTGATGGCCAACCGTATGCATAGACAACGTCTTGACGGACGTCCACGAACAAATTTGGCATTTTTGACGTCGGAATCCCGATCACCCAAAAAATGGTGTGCAATAGCACACGAAAATCGTCAAAATGAGGCGTATGCTCGCTCCGGGGCTCGTTTGACCTTCCAAACGACCCAGAAAACCTGTGATGGCCAACCGTATGCATAGACAACGTCTTGACGGACGTCCACGAACAAATTTGGCATTTTTGACGTCGGAATCCTGATCACCCAAAAAATGGTGTGCAATAGCACATGAAAATCGTCAAAATGAGGCGTATGCTCGCTCCGGGGCTCGTTTGACCTTCCAAATGGCCCAGAAAACCCGTGATGGCCAACCGTATGCATAGACAACGTCTTGACGGACGCCCACGAACAAATTTGGCATTTTTGACGTCGGAATCCCGATCACCCAAAAAATGGTGTGCAATAGCACACGAAAATCGTCAAAATGAGGCGTATGCTCGCTCCGGGGCTCGTTTGACCTTCCAAACGACCCAGAAAACCCGTGATGGCCAACCGTATGCATAGACAACGTCTTGACGGACGTCCACGAACAAATTTGGCATTTTTGACGTCGGAATCCCGATCACCCAAAAAATAGTGTGCAATAGCACACGAAAATCGTCAAAATGAGGCGTATGCTCGCTCCGGGGCTCGTTTGACCTTCCAAACGACCCAGAAAACCCGTGATGGCCAACCGTATACATAGACAACGTCTTGACAGACGTCCACAAACAAATTTGGCATTTTTGACGTCGGAATCCCGATCACCCAAAAAATGGTGTGCAATAGCACACGAAAATCGTCAAAATGAGGCGTATGCTCGCTCCGGGGCTCGTTTGACCTTCCAAATGGCCCAGAAAACCCGTGATGGCCAACCGTATGCATAGACAACGTCTTGATGGACGTCCATGAACAAATTTGGCATTTTTGAAGTCGGAATCCCGATCACCCAAAAAATGGTGTGCAATAGCACACGAAAATCGTCAAAATGAGGCGTATGCTCGCTCCGGGGCACGTTTGACCTTCCAAACGACCCGGAAAACCCGTGATGGCCAACCGTATGCATAGACAACGTCTTGACGGACGTCCACGAACAAATTTGGCATTTTTGACGTAGGAATCCTGATCACCCAAAAAATGGTGTGCAATAGCACACGAAAATCGTCAAAATGAGGCATATGCTCGCTCCGGGGCTCGTTTGACCTTCCAAACGACCCAGAAAACCTGTGATGGCCAACCGTATGCATAGACAACGTCTTGACGGACGTCCACGAACAAATTTGGCATTTTTGACGTCGGAATCCTGATCACCCAAAAAATGGTGTGCAATAGCAAATGAAAATCGTCAAAATGAGGCGTATGCTCGCTCCGGGGCTCGTTTGACCTTCCAAATGGCCTAGAAAACCCGTGACGGCCAACCGTATGCATAGACAACGTCTTGACGGACGTCCACGAACAAATTTGGCATTTTTGACGTCGGAATCCTGATCACCCAAAAAATGGTGTGCAATAGCACACGAAAATCGTCAAAATGAGGCGTATGCTCGCTCCAGGGCTCGTTTGACCTTCCAAACGACCCAGAAAACCCGTGATGGCCAACCGTATGCATAGACAACGTCTTGACGGACGTCCATGAACAAATTTGGCATTTTTGACGTCGGAATCCCGATCACCCAAAAAATGGTGTGCAATAGCACACGAAAATCGTCAAAATGAGGCGTATGCTCGCTTCGGGGCACGTTTGACCTTCCAAACGACCGAGAAAACCCGTGATGGCCAACCGTATGCATAGACAACGTCTTGACGGACGTCCACAAACAAATTTGGCATTTTTGACGTCGGAATCCTGATCACCCAAAAAATGGTGTGCAATAGCACACGAAAATCGTCAAAATGAGGCGTATGCTCGCTCCGGGGCTCGTTTGACCTTCCAAATGGCCCAGAAAACCCGTGATGGCCAACCATATGCATAGACAACGTCTTGACGGACGTCCACGAATAAATTTGGCATTTTTGACGTCGGAATCCCGATCACCCAAAAAATGGTGTGCAATAGCACACGAAAATCGTCAAAATGAGGCGTATGCTCGCTCCGGGGCTCGTTTGACCTTCCAAACGACCCAGAAAACCCGTGATGGCCAACCGTATGCATAGACAATGTCTTGACGGACGTCCACGAACAAATTTGGCATTTTTGACGTCAGAATCCTGATCACCCAAAAAATGGTGTGCAATAGCACACGAAAATCGTCAAAATGAGGCGTATGCTCGCTCCGGGGCTCGTTTGACCTTCCAAATGGCCAAGAAAACCCGTGATGGCAAACCGTATGCATAGACAACGTCTTGACGGACGTCCACGAACAAATTTGGCATTTTTGACGTCGGAATCCCGATCACCAAAAAAATGGTGTGCAATAGCACACGAAAATCGTCAAAATGAGGCGTATGCTCGCTCCGGGGATCGTTTGACCTTCCAAACGACCCAGAAAACCCGTGATGGCCAACCGTATGCATAGACAACGTCTTGACGGACGTCCACGAACAAATTTGGCATTTTTGACGTCGGAATCCTGATCACCCAAAAAATGGTGTGCAATAGCACACGAAAATCGTCAAAATGAGGCGTATGCTCGCTCCGGGGCTCGTTTGACCTTCCAAATGGCCCAGAATACCCGTGATGGACAACCGTATGCATAGACAACGTCTTGACGGACGTCCACGAACAAATTTGGCATTTTTGACGTCGGAATCCCGATCACCCAAAAAATGGTGTGCAATAGCACACGAAAATCGTCAAAATGAGGCGTATGCTCGCTCCGGGGCTCGTTTGACCTTCCAAACGACCCAGAAAACCCGTGATGGCCAACCGTATGCATAGACAACGTCTTGACGGACGTCCACGAACAAATTTGGCATTTTTGACGTCGGAATCCTGATCACCCAAAAAATGGTGTGCAATAGCACACGAAAATCGTCAAAATGAGGCGTATGCTCGCTCCGGGGCTCGTTTGACCTTCCAAATGGCCCAGAAAACCCGTGATGGCAAACCGTATGCATAGACAACGTCTTGACGGATGTACACGAACAAATTTGGCATTTTTGACGTCGGAATCCCGATCACCCAAAAAATGGTGTGCAATAGCACACGAAAATCGTCAAAATGAGGCGTATGCTCGCTCCGGGGCTCGTTTGACCTTCCAAACGACCCAGAAAACCCGTGATGGCCAACCGTATGCATAGACAACGTCTTGACGGATGTCCACGAACAAATTTGGCATTTTTGACGTCGGAATCCTGATCACCCAAAAAATGGTGTGCAATAGCACACGAAAATCGTCAAAATGAGGCGTATGCTCGCTCCGGGGCTCGTTTGACCTTCCAAATGGCCCAGAAAACCCGTGATGGCCAACCGTATGCATAGACAACGTCTTGACGGACGTCCACGAACAAATTTGGCATTTTTGACGTCGGAATCCCGATCACCCAAAAAATGGTGTGCAATAGCACACGAAAATCGTCAAAATGAGGCGTATGCTCGCTCCGGGGCTCGTTTGACCTTCCAAACGACCCAGAAAACCTGTGATGGCCAACCGTATGCATAGACAACGTCTTGACGGACGTCCACGAACAAATTTGGCATTTTTGACGTCGGAATCCTGATCACCCAAAAAATGGTGTGCAATAGCACACGAAAATCGTCAAAATGAGGCGTATGCTCGCTCCGGGGCTCGTTTGACCTTCCAAATGGCCCAGAAAACCCGTGATGGCCAACCGTATGCATAGACAACGTCTTGACGGACGTCCACGAACAAATTTGGCATTTTTGACGTCGGAATCCCGATCACCCAAAAATGGTGTGCAATAGCACACGAAAATCGTCAAAATGAGGCGTATGCTCGCTCCGGGGCTCGTTTGACCTTCCAAACGACCCAGAAAACCCGTGATGGCCAACCGTATGCATAAACAACGTCTTGAGGGACGTCCACGAACAAATTTGGCATTTTTGACGTCGGAATCCCGATCACCCAAAAAATGGTGTGCAATAGCACACGAAAATCGTCAAAATGAGGCGTATGCTCGCTCCGGGGCTTGTTTGACCTTCCAAACGACCCGGAAAACCCGTGATGGCCAACCGTATGTATAGACAACGTCTTGACGGATGTCCACGAACAAATTTGGCATTTTTGACGTCGGAATCCCGATCACCCAAAAAATGGTGTGCAATAGCACACGAAAATCGTCAAAATGAGGCGTATGCTCGCTCCGGGGCTCGTTTGACCTTCCAAATGGCCCAGAAAACCCGTGATGGCCAACCGTATGCATAGACAACGTCTTGATGGACGTCCACGAACAAATTTGGCATTTTTGACGTCGGATTCCCGATCACCCAAAAAATGGTGTGCAATAGCACACGAAAATCGTCTAAATGAGGCGTATGCTCGCTCCGGGGCTCGTTTGACCTTCCAAACGACCCGGAAAACCCGTGATGGCCAACCGTATGCATAGACAACGTCTTGACGGACGTCCACGAACAAATTTGGCATTTTTGACGTCGGAATCCTGATCACCCAAAAAATGGTGTGCAATAGCACACTAAAATCGTCAAAATGAGGCGTATGCTCGCTCCGGGGCTCGTTTGACCTTCCAAACGACCCAGAAAACCTGTGATGGCCAACCGTATGCATAGACAACGTCTTGACGGACGTCCACGAACAAATTTGGCATTTTTGACGTCGGAATCCTGATCACCCAAAAAATGGTGTGCAATAGCACACGAAAATCGTCAAAATGAGGCGTATGCTCGCTCCGGGGCTCGTTTGACCTTCCAAATGGCCTAGAAAACCCGTGATGGCCAACCGTATGCATAGACAACGTCTTGACGGACGTCCACGAACAAATTTGGCATTTTTGACGTCGGAATCCCGATCACCCAAAAAATGGTGTGCAATAGCACACGAAAATCGTCAAAATGAGGCGTATGCTCGCTCCAGGGCTCGTTTGACCTTCCAAACGACCCAGAAAACCCGTGATGGCCAACCGTATGCATAGACAACGTCTTGACGGATGTCCATGAACAAATTTGGCATTTTTGACATCGGAATCCCGATCACCCAAAAAATGGTGTGCAATAGCACACGAAAATCGTCAAAATGAGGCGTATGCTCGCTTCGGGGCACGTTTGACCTTCCAAACGACCCAGAAAACCCGTGATGGCCAACCGTATGCATAGACAACGTCTTGACGGACGTCCACAAACAAATTTGGCATTTTTGACGTCGGAATCCTGATCACCCAAAAAATGGTGTGCAATAGCACACGAAAATCGTCAAAATGAGGCGTATGCTCGCTCCGGGGCTCGTTTGACCTTCCAAATGGCCCAGAAAACCCGTGACGGCCAACCATATGCATAGACAACGTCTTGACGGACGTCCACGAATAAATTTGGCATTTTTGACGTCGAAATCCCGATCACCCAAAAAATGGTGTGCAATAGCACACGAAAATCGTCAAAATGAGGCGTATGCTCGCTCCGGGGCTCGTTTGACCTTCCAAACGACCCAGAAAACCCGTGATGGCCAACCGTATGCATAGACAACGTCTTGACGGACGTCCACGAACAAATTTGGCATTTTTGACGTCAGAATCCTGATCACCCAAAAAATGGTGTGCAATAGCACACGAAAATCGTCAAAATGAGGCGTATGCTCGCTCCGGGGCTCGTTTGACCTTCCAAATGGCCAAGAAAACCCGTGATGGCAAACCGTATGCATAGACAACGTCTTGACGGACGTCCACGAACAAATTTGGCATTTTTGACGTCGGAATCCCGATCACCAAAAAAATGGTGTGCAATAGCACACGAAAATCGTCAAAATGAGGCGTATGCTCGCTCCGGGGCTCGTTTGACCTTCCAAACGACCCAGAAAACCCGTGATGGCCAACCGTATGCATAGACAACGTCTTGACGGACGTCCACGAACAAATTTGGCATTTTTGACGTCGGAATCCTGATCACCCAAAAAATGGTGTGCAATAGCACACGAAAATCGTCAAAATGAGGCGTATGCTCGCTCCGGGGCTCGTTTGACTTTCCAAATGGCCCAGAAAACCCGTGATGGACAACCGTATGCATAGACAACGTCTTGACGGACGTCCACGAACAAATTTGGCATTTTTGACGTCGGAATCCCGATCACCCAAAAAATGGTGTGCAATAGCACACGAAAATCGTCAAAATGAGGCGTATGCTCGCTCCGGGGCTCGTTTGACCTTCCAAACGACCCAGAAAACCCGTGATGGCCAACCGTATGCATAGACAACATCTTGACGGACGTCCACGAACAAATTTGGCATTTTTGACGTCGGAATCCTGATCACCCAAAAAATGGTGTGCAATAGCACACGAAAATCGTCAAAATGAGGCGTATGCTCGCTTCGGGGCTCGTTTGACCTTCCAAATGGCCAAGAAAACCCGTGATGGCAAACCGTATGCATAGACAACGTCTTGACGGATGTACACGAACAAATTTGGCATTTTTGACGTCGGAATCCCGATCACCCAAAAAATGGTGTGCAATAGCACACGAAAATCGTCAAAATGAGGCGTATGCTCGCTCCGGGGCTCGTTTGACCTTCCAAACGACCCAGAAAACCCGTGATGGCCAACCGTATGCATAGACAACGTCTTGACGGATGTCCACGAACAAATTTGGCATTTTTGACGTCGGAATCCTGATCACCCAAAAAATGGTGTGCAATAGCACACGAAAATCGTCAAAATGAGGCGTATGCTCGCTCCGGGGCTCGTTTGACCTTCCAAATGGCCCAGAAAACCCGTGATGGCCAACTGTATGCATAGACAATGTCTTGACGGACGTCCACGAACAAATTTGGCATTTTTGACGTCGGAATCCCGATCACCCAAAAAATGGTGTGCAATAGCACACGAAAATCGTCAAAATGAGGCGTATGCTCGCTCCGGGGCTCGTTTGACCTTCCAAACGACCCAGAAAACCTGTGATGGCCAACCGTATGCATAGACAACGTCTTGACGGACGTCCACGAACAAATTTTGCATTTTTGACGTCGGAATCCTAATCACCCAAAAAATGGTGTGCAATAGCACACGAAAATCGTCAAAATGAGGCGTATGCTCGCTCCGGGGCTCGTTTGACCTTCCAAATGGCCCAGAAAACCCGTGATGGCCAACCGTATGCATAGACAACGTCTTGACGGACGTCCACGAACAAATTTGGCATTTTTGACGTCGGAATCCCGATCACCCAAAAAATGGTGTGCAATAGCACACAAAAATCGTCAAAATGAGGCGTATGCTCGCTCCGGGGCTCGTTTGACCTTCCAAACCCGTGATGGCCAACCGTATGCATAGACAACGTCTTGACGGACGTCCACGAACAAATTTGGCATTTTTGACGTCGGAATCCCGATCACCCAAAAATGGTGTGCAATAGCACACGAAAATCGTCAAAATGAGGCGTATGCTCGCTCCGGGGCTCGTTTGACCTTCCAAACGACCCAGAAAACCCGTGATGGCCAACCGTATGCATAGACAACGTCTTGACGGACGTCCACGAACAAATTTGGCATTTTTGACGTCGGAATCCTGATCACCCAAAAAATGGTGTGCAATAGCACACGAAAATCGTCAAAATGAGGCGTATGCTCGCTCCGGGGCTCGTTTGACCTTCCAAATGGCCCAGAAAACCCGTGATGGCCAACCGTATGCATAGACAACGTCTTGACGGACGTCCACGAACAAATTTGGCATTTTTGACGTCGGAATCCCGATCACCCAAAAAATGGTGTGCAATAGCACACGAAAATCGTCAAATTGAGGCGTATGCTCGCTCCGGGGCTCGTTTGACCTTCCAAACGACCCAGAAAACCCGTGATGGCCAACCGTATGCATAGACAACATCTTGACGGACGTCCACGAACAAATTTGGCATTTTTGACGTCGGAATCCTGATCACCCAAAAAATGGTGTGCAATAGCACACGAAAATCGTCAAAATGAGGCGTATGCTCGCTCCGGGGCTCGTTTGACCTTCCAAATGGCCCAGAAAACCCGTGATGGCCAACCGTATGCATAGACAACGTCTTGACGGACGTCCACGAACAAATTTGGCATTTTTGACGTCGGAATCCCGATCACCCAAAAAATGGTGTGCAATAGCACACGAAAATCGTCAAAATGAGGCGTATGCTCGCTCCGGGGCTTGTTTGACCTTCCAAACGACCCAGAAAACCCGTGATGGCCAACTGTATGCATAGACAACGTCTTGACGGACGTCCACAAACAAATTTGGCATTTTTGACGTCGGAATCCTGATCACCCAAAAAATGGTGTGCAATAGCACACGAAAATCGTCAAAATGAGGCGTATGCTCGCTCCGGGGCTCGTTTGACCTTCCAAACGACCCAGAAAACCCGTGATGGCCAACAGTATGCATAGACAACGTCTTGACGGACGTCCACGAACAAATTTGGCATTTTTGACGTCAGAATCCTGATCACCCAAAAAATGGTGTGCAATAGCACACGAAAATCGTCAAAATGAGGCGTATGCTCGCTCCGGGGCTCGTTTGACCTTCCAAATGGCCAAGAAAACCCGTGATGGCAAACCGTATGCATAGACAACGTCTTGACGGACGTCCACGAACAAATTTGGCATTTTTGACGTCGGAATCCCGATCACCAAAAAAATGGTGTGCAATAGCACACGAAAATCGTCAAAATGAGGCGTATGCTCGCTCCGGGGCTCGTTTGACCTTCCAAACGACCCAGAAAACCCGTGATGGCCAACCGTATGCATAGACAACGTCTTGACGGACGTCCACGAACAAATTTGGCATTTTTGACGTCGGAATCCTGATCACCCAAAAAATGGTGTGCAATAGCACACGAAAATCGTCAAAATGAGGCGTATGCTCGCTCCGGGGCTCGTTTGATTTTCCAAATGGCCCAGAAAACCCGTGATGGACAACCGTATGCATAGACAACGTCTTGACGGACGTCCACGAACAAATTTGGCATTTTTGACGTCGGAATCCCGATCACCCAAAAAATGGTGTGCAGCACACGAAAATCGTCAAAATGAGGCGTATGCTCGCTCCGGGGCTCGTTTGACCTTCCAAACGACCCAGAAAACCCGTGATGGCCAACCGTATGCATAGACAACATCTTGACGGACGTCCACGAACAAATTTGGCATTTTTGACGTCGGAATCCTGATCACCCAAAAAATGGTGTGCAATAGCACACGAAAATCGTCAAAATGAGGCGTATGCTCGCTTCGGGGCTCGTTTGACCTTCCAAATGGCCAAGAAAACCCGTGATGGCAAACCGTATGCATAGACAACGTCTTGACGGATGTACACGAACAAATTTGGCATTTTTGACGTCGGAATCCCGATCACCCAAAAAATGGTGTGCAATAGCACACGAAAATCGTCAAAATGAGGCGTATGCTCGCTCCGGGGCTCGTTTGACCTTCCAAACGACCCAGAAAACCCGTGATGGCCAACCGTATGCATAGACAACGTCTTGACGGATGTCCACGAACAAATTTGGCATTTTTGACGTCGGAATCCTGATCACCCAAAAAATGGTGTGCAATAGCACACGAAAATCGTCAAAATGAGGCGTATGCTCGCTCCGGGGCTCGTTTGACCTTCCAAATGGCCCAGAAAACCCGTGATGGCCAACCGTATGCATAGACAACGTCTTGACGGACGTCCACGAACAAATTTGGCATTTTTGACGTCGGAATCCCGATCACCCAAAAAATGGTGTGCAATAGCACACGAAAATCGTCAAAATGAGGCGTATGCTCGCTCCGGGGCTCGTTTGACCTTCCAAACGACACAGAAAACCTGTGATGGCCAACCGTATGCATAGACAACGTCTTGACGGACGTCCACGAACAAATTTGGCATTTTTGACGTCGGAATCCTAATCACCCAAAAAATGGTGTGCAATAGCACACGAAAATCGTCAAAATGAGGCGTATGCTCGCTCCGGGGCTCGTTTGACCTTCCAAATGGCCCAGAAAACCCGTGATGGCCAACCGTATGCATAGACAACGTCTTGACGGACGTCCACGAACAAATTTGGCATTTTTGACGTCGGAATCCCGATCACCCAAAAAATGGTGTGCAATAGCACACGAAAATCGTCAAAATGAGGCGTATGCTCGCTCCGGGGCTCGTTTGACCTTCCAAACCCGTGATGGCCAACCGTATGCATAGACAACGTCTTGACGGACGTCCACGAACAAATTTGGCATTTTTGACGTCGGAATCCCGATCACCCAAAAATGGTGTGCAATAGCACACGAAAATCGTCAAAATGAGGCGTATGCTCGCTCCGGGGCTCGTTTGACCTTCCAAACGACCCAGAAAACCCGTGATGGCCAACCGTATGCATAGACAACGTCTTGACGGACGTCCACGAACAAATTTGGCATTTTTGACGTCGTAATCCTGATCACCCAAAAAATGGTGTGCAATAGCACACGAAAATCGTCAAAATGAGGCGTATGCTCGCTCCAGGGCTCGTTTGACCTTCCAAATGGCCCAGAAAACCCGTGATGGCCAACCGTATGCATAGACAACGTCTTGACGGACGTCCACGAACAAATTTGGCATTTTTGACGTCGGAATCTCGATCACCCAAAAAATGGTGTGCAATAGCACACGAAAATCGTCAAATTGAGGCGTATGCTCGCTCCGGGGCTCGTTTGACCTTCCAAACGACCCAGAAAACCCGTGATGGCCAACCGTATGCATAGACAACATCTTGACGGACGTCCACGAACAAATTTGGCATTTTTGACGTCGGAATCCTGATCACCCAAAAAATGGTGTGCAATAGCACACGAAAATCGTCAAAATGAGGCGTATGCTCGCTCCGGGGCTCGTTTGACCTTCCAAATGGCCCAGAAAACCCGTGATGGCCAACCGTATGCATAGACAACGTCTTGACGGACGTCCACGAACAAATTTGGCATTTTTGACGTCGGAATCCCGATCACCCAAAAAATGGTGTGCAATAGCATACGAAAATCGTCAAAATGAGGCGTATGCTCGTTCCGGGGCTTGTTTGACCTTCCAAACGACCCAGAAAACCCGTGATGGCCAACTGTATGCATAGACAACGTCTTGACGGACGTCCACAAACAAATTTGGCATTTTTGACGTCGGAATCCTGATCACCCAAAAAATGGTGTGCAATAGCACACGAAAATCGTCAAAATGAGGCGTATGCTCGCTCCGGGGCTCGTTTGACCTTCCAAATGGCCCAGAAAACCCGTGATGGCCAACCGTATGCATAGACAACGTCTTGACGGACGTCCTCAAACAAATTTGGCATTTTTGACGTCGGAATCCCGATCACCCAAAAAATGGTGTGCAACAGCACACGAAAATCGTCAAAATGAGGCGTATGCTAGCTCCGGGGCTCGTTTGACCTTCCAAACGACCCAGAAAACCCGTGATGGCCAACCGTATGCATAGACAACGTCTTGACGGACGTGCACGAACAAATTTGGCATTTTTCACGTCGGAATCCTGATCACCCAAAAAATGGTGTGCAATAGCACACGAAAATCATCAAAATGAGGCGTATGCTCGCTCCGGGGCTCGTTTGACCTTCCAAATGGCCCAGAAAACCCGTGATGGCCAACCGTATGCATAGACAACGTCTTGACGGACGTCCACAAACAAATTTGGCATTTTTGACGTCGGAATCCCGATCACCCAAAAAATGGTGTGCAATAGCACACGAAAATCGTCAAAATGAGGCGTATGCTCGCTCCGGGGCTCGTTTGACCTTCCAAACGACCCAGAAAACCCGTGATGGCCAACCGTATGCATAGACAACGTCTTGACGGACGTCCACGAACAAATTTATCATTTTTGACGTCGGAATCCTGATCACCCAAAAAATGGTGTGCAATAGCACACGAAAATCGTCAAAATGAGGCGTATGCTCGCTCCGGGGCTCGTTTGACCTTCCAAATGGCCCAGAAAACCCGTGATGGCCAACCGTATGCATAGACAACGTCTTGACGGACGTCCACAAACAAATTTGGCATTTTTGACGTCGGAATCCCGATCACCCAAAAAATGGTGTTCAATAGCACACGAAAATTGTCAAAATGAGGCGTATGCTCGCTCCTGGGCTCATTTGACCTTCCAAACGACCCAGAAAACCCGTGATGGCCAACCGTATGCATAGACAACGTCTTGACGGACGTCCACGAACAAATTTGGCATTTTTGACGTCGGAATCCCGATCACCCAAAAAATGGTGTGCAATAGCACACAAAAATCGTCAAAATGAGGCGTATGCTCGCTCCGGGGCTCGTTTGACCTTCCAAACGACCCAAAAAACCCGTGAT